>NC_056007.1:9220998-12000992 GCF_018446385.1 Zingiber officinale
CGACAATTGGTCCGGTATCGCAGTAAAGGTTAGTTGGATTTATCATTTCTTCTGCCGTTATGATCACAAATTACAATATGAACATTTTTAGGAGCACGATCATTTTCAAGATGCATATGCACGCACACATCTTGAACTTCTTTGTTTCGTATCTGTATTCTGTATATGGAATTGGTAGAAAAACTGGTACAAGTGGTTATGGACCTTTTACATTATTTAATAGTTTACTAAAATTTTGTGGATTCAAAAATACGCAAACAAAAAGTTTTAGTACACTTCTTCACAGTTAGTAGGTAGCATGTAAGTTTATACTCTATTATCTCGATGTAACCATCATATGCACAAAAGAAAATTTTGAGTAATTCCAAATTTCATGGATCAAGTTCTTTGGTGATTAGCAAACAATATTACTATCCCTTAAGCTGGTCACTGTTGCATGTAGCAAACTTAATGAAAGTGACTATCCCTCTGTAGGTTTGAGTAACAAGCGATATTCCAAAAGGCTGAGCCTGAGGTTCTAATTAACTGGTTGAAGTTCTCTTTGAGAATGATTGAAGAAGTAGACTGAAATGCTTAATTTGCACTAACTGCCTGAGTAATTCCGATGCTTTTACAAGCTGAAGATGAATACCATGTAGTTGTAATAAAGTTTCCAATCTATATTTGAAAAAAATTAACTACATCTGTTTATAACTGGCATCAGCACTCAAATGAAATAGATGAGTATTTGACTTTTGATACTTTGATTCTTCATCTACCCATGTTGGATACTGATGATATCAAAATGCCGAGTAGACACTCAATATTTTTATTACTCACATGTAGAGTTTTCCAAAAAAAATTATGTCAGACACTTAGATTCACAGTGTTGATACTTGTAGTTCAGTATGAGCAACTATAGTTGACATGAAAATTCTAATAAAAGACACAGAGGAATTACTGCAGATTGAAATTGAAATTTTGTTCTTTAAAAGCAAGCATTGCAGTTTGTGTAGCCAACTTCAAATAATAGTAGACGGTGTTAACATCAGTAAAGTTTTGAATTGCTGAACCTACCTTGAGATAGAATACTTAATTTTAGTGCTGTACTCTTAATTGACCCTTTTATGTTTCATCCAATTAGCCAACTAAAGGTTTAATGTCGTAAAATCCCTCAATACTTTAATTTAGGTCTATTAGAAAATGAAATGGAAGTCTCACTTAATAGTAACTGAAGGAGCAAAAAGAAAGATGTAATCTAATTTGATTTGCCTTACAGGAATGTAGTTCTGTGCCCGTATCAAAGATAGATGATTTCTGAACCTCTTTTAACTTGTGTCCGACAGGTTGGTCTATGTATTGGTCTAGCATTCACATTCCCGATAATGGCACACCCAATTAATGAAATCATCGAGACAAAGCTGAGGTCAAGAAAATGGTTTCAGAAGCTTAGTCACAGTGCACCATTTGGGGAGTGGTTATTTTTCCATGGGAGCCGTATAATTGTGCTTATAATGCTGTGCGTATTGGCTTCTTTTGTTCCAGGTTTTGGAAACTTCGTCTCCTTCGTCGGTAGCACCATCTGCGCGTTACTTTCGTTTGTTTTACCAGCTTCATTTCACCTCATTTTTCTTGGCTCTGAAATGCGGCGATGGCAGAAAATATTGGATTATGGTATAATTCTTGTTGGTATGGCCTTTGCTGTGCATGGAACATATAATGCGATCGCAGGCAACCTGTCTAATTGAAATCTCGGCGAACAAAGCCATGGATAGATCCTTAAGTCGACAATCACTTTGAGACTTGAGTGTTTCAGATGGCAGGGGACTATCCTATGTATTAAATTTCAAGATGCGGCAGAATAACTTTGGTAAATTATTCTATGCAGATAAATGATAAGCTGTTCTTCCTTTTCGACTTGATTCCTTTCTTAATGAATGTCTTAGTGTTTCCATAGCTTGCTTAAACTGCTGATAATGCACTGCATTGTAGTTTTATCCAATGAACTGTATGTGTTCTTGGTTGTTTTTATTAATTACAGAGAGAAATAAGATGGGCAAAAGTCAAAAGGCACTCTGGTTTTTCCAAATCATCACAGGACATCACACTTTGATTTTTAGCATTCTATCCTATTGTTTAGTGGTGTACAATTATTCAACTATTTATTATTATCTTTCACCTAAATCTCCTATCTAAATTTTGACCCGGTCGGGTATATTATAACAGCTATGAAACCGTAGCTGCTACAATTCATAATTAACATGTTTAAAAATACTCATATTGTAATAGCTGCGGTTTCGTAGCTGCTACAATGTGAATTCAATCTTGTTCACCAACCATTCAAGTTGTAATAGCTGTGAAACTATAGCCGCTACAATGCGGATTCAATGAGCTCATTTAATATTCACGTTGTAATAGCTACTAAACCGTAGCTACTACAATGCGGATTTGACTTACTCATCTAACATTTACTTTATATAGTTACAAAATCGTAGCTGCTCCAACATGTGTATTTGCTATAGTTTCGTAACTATTACAATGGTCCAATCGGTTTAGAATTTAGGTGGGAGATAATAATGAGAATAATATTGAACAGAGGATAATTAGATAATTATGTACCACTTAATAATGGCGTGGGGTGCCTTTTTGATAAAAATCAAAATGGGATGCCTTTGATGATTTAAAAAAAAAATGCTCATTCGATTTTTGCCCAAACAAAAAAAAATATTAACTAGGCTGAGTAATGTCGAGCCTGGATGATTGGCTCAGCCCCACAGAAGTTTTTCACCAATCGTCAGGGTAAATCGGGAAGCATTTTGCGGCAGGCGACCGAGAAGTCCAGCATCCTTTAATTGTAAATCCCATTTGAAGGAAAAACTGTGGGTGTTTGGAGACATTTGTGATAGGATCGTGTAGCCGGCAAGAAAGGGTGAATTGTCTGCATAATAATAACAAACAAACCTTTCTCGATCTTTTGAAATAATGATATACATGTATAAATAGAATTAATAAATCAAAAAAATAAGAGGCTACCGATTTTTTACTTGGTTATAACATGGAAGGTTGTTAATCTAAGACTCTGAAGCACTACTCAAATTCTTCCTTCGTCGTTGGTGGAGAAGCCTCTTACAAGCGTTGGAAGCACACAAAGTAGTAGAACACTTAAAGAAACTCATATATAAGTTATTCTAGACTACTAGGGTCAGGATTATATTTATAGTCCTGTTCGGGTCGCCTGGAGGGGGATAAGATTTTATCCCCATCGCGACGGCTTGTGCCACGTAGAGTTTAGCTAAGTTTTCAACTTCCGGCGCTCGGAGGGGGTTCCGGGCGTCTGGTTCTGCTCGCTTGAGTCTAGGTCTTCCGTTCCGGCTCTGCTCGCTTGGGTGATCTCGGCTATCTGGAATAGGGCTCACCCGAACCCAACTTCCGGCCTTCGAGCAATCTTCTGCTCTGGCTTCTCGTCCCTCAAAAACGCTGTGCGCCGCCTTCTCGTCTGCCCGCGTACTCTTTCACAACACCTCGTCCCTCAGATACACCGAGTCCGTCGGCTCTCTTCCGTGCCGTCCTTCTCGTTAGTTGTGTCTTTCGATCAACTTTTTATGCTCCTAAGTTCCTGCACACTTAAACACAGGGGTTAAATACCAACATGACTTAACCTGACTTGGTTGATCACATCAAAACTACCTTGGGGTACTAACAATCTCCCCCTTTTTGATGTGAGCAAACCCAAGTTAAGTTAGGGTAAACCTAAAAAATAACAGGTACAATTTTTGAAAGAGAACAAAAAATTTAAAAATATGTACTAACTACCATCCCTTAAACTTAATCTTCACTACTCCCCCTTTTGATCACAGTGAAAAATATGGTACTTTTAAAAAATGACTTTAGAAAAGGTAAATATAGAGTTTAAGGGAGAAAAAAAATGAAAGGTTAAGCTTCAAGAACTCTTGTTAATAAGGATTTATTTTGAAAAAATTTTAAATATTAAAAAGATTTAACAAGGGTAAAAATTTGAATTTTAGAAAAAAAATTTCACACAAAACAAACTTGCATTTTGATAACTAATTCATAGAAAATTTTCTAATAGAAATTTTGATAAGTAAATTAAAGCATTAGTTAAATGTTTCATAGTAAGTCAATTAAACATTCAATTCAATAATTAGCTTCTAGGATATGGCGAGACACTAGACCTTCTTAGTTATTGGAGCATCAACCATTTCTAGACAAAGTCTCTTAAAGAATTTAAATATTTAATTTTTTTTTTGAAATACCTAGATCTAATAGGTCATACATCAAAAAATAATTTAATTTAAGAATGATTTTGGAATCCAAAATAGATTCTTTCCTATCAGATTTATCAAAAACTTTCTAGGAACATAATTCTGTGATATTTTTCTAATTTGACTCTTATGATATTTAAGATATCAATTTAGATTTCTATAATTTTTCTAGGTATTTTGATTATCATATGCAAAGTTTCTTGATTTTTTAATTTGGTCCTTTAATATTTCATTTTCATCTTTTAATTTTTCATACATTTTTAGGGACATGTTTTTGCTAAGATTGTTTTAATTCCAAAACTTCCTTTTTCAAATTAATATTTTTCATTTTTAGTTTACATAGAGATCTCGTCATATATTTAATATCTGAATATAACTGATTAGAGGGTAGTAAATATACATCACTTACCAGATTTGTTCTGAAGTTTATTTCTTCCTCTTCGCTGCTACTTTCCTTTGAGGAACCTCTCCCTTCATCTATGCTCTCCTCCTGGTGGCTTGCCATCAGTGCAAGTCCAACGTATTTCTCTAGATCCGACTCTGATGACGACTCGTTCTACATTGCTTTTAGGGTTTTGTGCTTTGTTGTGGTTGGTCCCTTCTTGTTTTCCTTCTTCAGTTTTAGACAGTCATCCTTAATGTGCCTCTCTTCATTGCAGTTATAACATCTTACCTTCTTTGCTCTTCTTTTCTTTGCCTGCACTTGATTAAACTTATTAGTTTTAAAAAATTTCTTGAATTTCCTTACCATATATGTTATTTCATTGTCGTCGAAGGAGTTGTCGGCGTCTGATTCATCCTTCTTGGCTTTTAGAGCAATGTTATTTGATTTCTATATTTCCTGAGAATCTATACAGCGAGATTCGTGAAATTCAAAAGTTGAAAATAAGCTTTCAAGAGTACATATCTCAAGGCCCTTAGAGATGTAGTAAGCATCTACTAAGGCTGACCATTCTTGAGTTCTCGGAAAGGAGTTAAGTGCGTACCTTAAGGAGTCACGATTTGTTACTTTTTTTCTGAGGTTGTTGAGCTGGGTGATCAGGCCTTTGATTCTTGTGTGGAGTTGAGTTACCTTCTCTCCCTTGTTCATCCGGAGGTTCATCAGTTGACTTCGGAGGATGTCCCGTTTAGCTAATTTGAATTCCGAGGTACTTTTGTGAAGCTCCAAGAATTTCTTTCAGAGATCTTTGGTGGAGTCATAGCTTCCAATCCGGCTGACCTCCTGGGGCGGAAGAATGCTGAGTAGATGGAACTCTACTTTTTCATTAGCCATAAAGTCGGCTTGCTCCTTCTTCGTCCATGTGTATTCTTCTTTCTCGGCTTCATGCTGATCCGTAGGTGTTACAAAACCGTATTTTATACTTAAGAGAATTTTGAAATCGGTTTTGAAGAAAACCTCCATGCGCTTCTTCCAAGTTGCAAAGTCTCCCTCAAATTTCGACGGGTAGATGCCGGATCCAACCATTTCTTTTGCTTCGGATGACGGTTAGTTCTTCTGAAGCGAACCTCGCTCTGATACCAATTGAGAGGATCAATGTGGTTAGTAAGAGGGGGTGAATTGCCTACACAATAATAATAAACAAAGCTTTCTCGATCTTTTGAAATAATGATATATTTGTATAAACAAAATTAATAAACCAAAAAAATAAGAAGCTATCGATTTTTTACTTGGTTACAACCGGGAAGGTTATTAATCGAAGACTCTGAAGCACAACTCAAATTCTTCCTTCGTCATAGGCGGAGAAGCCTCTTACAAGTGTTGGAAGCACACAAAGTAGTAGAACACTTAAAGAAACTTGTATATCAGTTATTCTAGACTACTGGGATCAGGACTATATTTATAGCCCTGTTCAGAGTGTCTGGAAGGGTTCCAGACGTTGGAGAGGATAAGATTTTATCTCCGTCACGATGGCTCACCCCACGTAGAGTTTGGCTAAGTTTGCAATTCCGAGCGTCCAGAACCAAAAAGTCAACCTTTGTTGACTTTTTAGTTCGGGTCTTCTGGTCCGGTTCAGCTCACTTGGGTCCGGGTCTTCTGCTCCGGCTCTGTTCACTTGGGTGATCTCGGCTATCAGGAATAGAGCTTACTTGAATCCAACTTCTGGCATTCGAGCAATCTTTCGCTCCGGCTTCTTGTCCCTCGAAAACGCCGCGCGCCTCCTTTTCAGCTGCTTGCGTACTCTTCTGCAGTACCTCATCCCTTAGACGCACCGAACCCGCCAACTCTTTTCCGTGTTGTCTTTCTCGCTAGTTGCGTCTTTCGCTCGACTTCTTGTGCTATTAAGTTCCTGCATACTTAGACACAGGGGTTAAATACTAACAGAATTTAACCTAACTTGGTTGATCATATCAAAATTACTTTGAGGTATTAACAATTTGAGTGTCTTTACCGTTGCATCATTGCCCAAAGAAGAATCCTAAATGAGAGGTGTTTTGATAATATTCAATTTCGGAGGTGGTATGCAAAAAAGAACATGAGTGGGGTAGAATGAAGATCTTCCTTTTACGTCGTAAGTTTAGCCCGGCCCATTGATTGTTTGGATCGTGGAAGAGTCCGATCAAGATCTCAATTTCGAAGACTTGGCTTCGAAGACTTCGCCGCCGGCTCTGCTCTGCCTCTCCGCTCATGGCCTCGTCGTCCGAGGGAGCTGACGATGGGGTTGGCTCCCTCTTTGAGGGCATGGTCCTCTTCTCCTCCTCCATCGATCTTTCGCTTCCTCAAGTAGACGAGTCGCCGCCATCCGCCGTCGCCACCGTCACTTCCCAGCCACCACCTTCCCCCCAGTCGAAAGCACTCGATGAAGACCTTTTCTCCGATCTCACCCTGCAGGCCCCCTCATCCCCTCCGCCAGTCCTCGATTCTCCTAAGACGACTCCTATTCCTCAGTCCTCGACTGTCCAGCCTCTCGTCCTTGTCTCTCGCCAGGCCTCCCGAAAGAAAAAACGAGCCGTTCGCATCGGCTATGCACGAGAATCTCTGGCTGCCGCATCTTTGGACGACGCCCGTCGTCTCTCCGATCCTTCTTTTAGCAGTTCTTCTGACCCGCCGTCCGCAATTGGAACGACCTCTGATTCAAAGGCGCCAATGGTAGACGAGACGCCTATTGCTTCTTCGCCCCGTTCTGTTGGTGGAGATGTAGGTGCTGATCCACATCAAGAAACGGACACACAGGTGGAGGAGGACGATCCGCCTCCTGCATCTCCTAGTCCTGAGCCTTTGGGACAACAAAAAGATGAGGGTAGCTCCTACGAAGTTGTTGTCAAAGGAGACAGCAGTCAACCACCCCCAGATGGAGTAGAAGAAGCAACTCTCTCCGTGGGCGAATCTGCTGCTAAAGGAGACGTCTTTGGCTCGGCAGAGGAAAGACTCCTTCTGGTCAGGGCTCGAATCTCTGAAAAGCTCCAATCTATCCGGAAAAAAACATCTTCGGCTTATGCGGAGAGGAAGGAGTTGGAGAGGAAACGGCGGATGATAGTTGAGAGCGTGAATACTGCTTCATCTAGGCATAAGGACCTGGAAAGTGAGCTTGAGATAGCCTGCGAGTCTGAGGACTTTGAGAAGGCGGAGAAGGTCAGCAATGACATTGCAGCCGTTGAAGTGGAAAAGGACAAGCTTTTGCTCTCATTGAAGGATGCTGAGGCCGATTGTGAGCGTGCCGAATCTAAAATGCAGGAAGTGCTGGAAGAGCAAATAGTGGCAGAGGAAGAAGGTATTACGCAGCTGGAACAGTTTGCTAAGGTATGATCCTCAGAAGAAAACTCCTTTACAAAAATGTTTTTTTTCCCAGAAGAAATAAACCTAGATTTGTTGATAGAGAAGAATATGCTGTGGTGACTACCTGAAATCTAAAAAGCATAGGAAGTTGTACATTTGTAACTTGAAAAAATAATCATTGTACATCTAATTGCTATAATTCACTAGACCTCTTTCATTTCTGTTTAGACTTTGTATCTTCTTTGAAGTGATAATCAAGCTACTAATAGGATTATAAACTCTTTTCCCCATATTTGTCTGCAGCATAAGTTACAATCTTTTTCCTTTCGTTCATTTATTATATTCAATAGTTCTTAATGCATATACATAGGCACACTCAGCAACTCAGCTAGTGTTTTTGTAAAGCATTTCATGAATAAACCGTGACCACAATGTATCAAGGGTGTTGACATGATTCAATAAAGGTGATTTAGTAGCTTTATCATTTTTTTTTAAACTCATAACAATAGTGTGATGTATCATCTCTTTGACGAGTGATTTAATTTCCCCATTGAGAGTGATTCAATCACTATGATCATTTTAAATCATTATTAAAAAAACATAAGGTTGGTACTTGTACCACACTAATGCCCTTGCTTGTTAAGATACTCAAGTTTTCTTGTAATACTTGGTTCTTCTACTGATCAATGGGTCATGGAACCTCTTTCTTTGGATTAAAGGTTCGCCTTGCATGAGCATGTAAATGTTTACTTCATTGTCCCTTTTTTTTTGTATTTGAAACAAAAAAATATAGGTCTATTCTATAACTTGTTAAATTACTTGTGTTTTTGTTCACAATAGTACTTTCTCCATTTATAACAAGATCCTAATCAACTTCCTGATCCTCTTCTTCAAAAATTAGCACTACATGATGGCCATTGGCATTTTAATATTAGGAATTCCTTTGAAAACTATAGTGGAATCTTCTGTTTGAATGTTCAGCCACGTTTGGTAGGACGAATGAAATGATATCATTCTCTCAGTGATTCCATTTTCAATGTTTAGTTTAGGTCGTTCCAAGAAATGAGCCTTCCCATTAAGTTTGATGGATTAGGCAAACTAGACTTCTTGCTAAATACGGATATAATGCTTCTATAGATTTTTGTTTGCACTTCAATGTGCCCTTGTGGCAGCATGCATATAATTCCTGGCTGGATACTTGGATGTCCAATTGGATTCTTCATGAATCATTTCTTTTTGTAAGTTATGATAACAACTATTAGTAAAATTCTAATCCTGACATATGGTTTTCCAATTGGATTCTTCATGAATCATTTCTTTTTATAAGTTATGATAACAATAATATAGTAATATTCTGATCATGACATATGGTTGCCTTATATTATACATTCGTATCTCCCACATTCATAGTTCTTCAAACAGGATTGAAATGATTGTCATATTTAGTGTATAAAAGTTTTTTTTTTTAAATTCCTTCTGTGTTTCATGGTAGTAGCACCTGGAAGCTACTTGGTCTTATGACCCAAGTCTTGATTAGATACTTCACATAGATTTGGCATTTTGGGAATGTCTGGCAAGAACTTGTGGACTACTAAGGAATCTTATACAAGGAACACGAATTCATCATTTTGTCAATCGGCTGACATTACTTGGTTCTAGCACATCTAGGCTTTTATGTTTCAAAATGTCAATGTTTTTTTTTGTGATTTCTATCATCTCTAAAACTAATATATTAATGTTTAGAGGGAAAATGGTATCTAACGTGGCAGTATGATTCTCTTTCACTATCTTCTGAGTTAACTGTTATGGAATCAATTTTATGCAGGTGCTGATGTGGCATTTCTTTCCACTGATATCTTCTATTATTCATGCCACTTTGCTTATATTACTTAGAATCATACATATGATTTGCTCTTCCTTTCCATAGGTTGCAGCTGATAATGCAGACTGTATCCTTAAAAATGCAGAGGAAGTGTTTAATAGAGAACAAGAAGAATGGCAATCATCAGCTGAATTGTTGGACATTAAGAAGCTAGAAATGAATGTTGAATCACAATTAATATCAGAAGTGCAAACAGGATTGGAAAATGCAATAGAAGATCTGGTTAAGCACGAAAGGGCTGAAAAAGAAATACTGACAAGAAAAGGTGTTATTTTGGCAAAAGAATTGGATGAACTACTTCAATTAGTCAGATTGAAGGAAGCTGAAATTGCAGAAAACAAGTCTCAAATTGAAAATGTTGAGGAGAGAATTTCTAATACAGTTTCCTTGTTCAACGAATCCAGATCTAGTATTGAGACCAAGCTCGAAGATATGCAATCGGCCTCTCGCAAGGTAGAATCTGAAAATGATGCGTTAGTGATAAGACAGAAGGAAATTAATGAAGTTATGTGTTCAGCACAAAAGATGAGGGGAAAGATAATGGAACTTTCTTCTGTTTCCTCTGATGAAGCAAAAACTTATCAGGATTCAGTCGTTTTGAAAAAAAAGTTGGCATCTTTGATTTTGAAGTCACGGGAGGATAGAGTGAGGTTCTCAAAGACAGAGGAAAATATTCTGGAAGACATACAGATACTAAGACAACAAATTTCAGCTGCTAGAAGTGCTCTGCAGGTTAGTCACACATGGTAGTAATAGGCTTGTTCACTATACATGAAGAATAAGTAAAATTTGGTGGTTTACATCGTCTTTTTTAACAATTTATTTGGCCTGTTAATGCTAGCCATATTCACAACCTGATATTTGTAAGGGCATCTCTTCCATATCCCAACAATATTCTGTGTTATCAGGGCCATGACTAAAGATGATTCAGAATTAATCTGAATTATTAGTTCTAAATCTTCTAAAAGTTCGTCTTTAATTATGTTGAATATGATAATACTGCTCTTCTTGAATTACAAATATAAATAGATGGATGACATTTGTTTTCCTTGACACTTTTATTCATTCTACAGGAGCTATCTTCAACCAGGGCAAGCATCCAGCAAGAAGTTTCACTATTCAAACAGAGAATAGGCTTCATTGAGAAAAGAGTCCCTGAGCTGGAGGCTGAAAAGAAAGTTGCTGCTACTGCCAGAAATTTTAAGGAAGCAGGGCGGGTTGCAGCTGAGGCTAAGGCATTGCAGAGTGAAAAGGAGGATTTACAAGATAAACTGGAGAAGGCCGTCTTGCACTTAGAAAAACTGGAAGAGGATATCAAAGGAAATGTAGACAAAATACAGGATAATGAAGTTTTACTTTCCGTCAAAGAGAAAGAGGCTGCATTGGCTGGCTGTAACAGACTTCAACTAGTTGCTTTGGCCGCCAGGGCTGAAAGTTTAGCTGCTCTTCAATTGGGCGATGTCGAAGAAGGCAATATATTACTTAAAGAAGCTGAAGCTGCAGAGTCCAAAGTGATTGAACTTCAAAAAGACTATGACCTTGACATGGAGGTGGATGGAAACAACCTCTTAATAAAACTCGATGGAATCGAACTATCTGATTTCTACTCAAGTGGTAGATAATGGGTTGAGAGTTTGCAACACAGGCAAGGTTTTCGAGACCATCTAAATGTTGTGAGACAGCAACAATGTGAAGATGCTACCCATGAGAGTTCCAGTGAGATCCTATTCATAAATACTTATGTGATTGATTACTTCTCGGCTTCTCGGCTTTCACTTGAGCAGGGATGGTTTCCTTGTTTACACCTTTGTATGCAATTCCTCCAGTTGCATCGTCTCAATTCTCATTTCAATTGTAATAATCAGCAAGTTTAGATTAAACAGGTTGAGGATTTTGTTGCGATTTTTTGTGTTTGACTAGTATATAAATTTGTTACCTTGCTCCTTTTGGTCTGACTCTGTTGTGATTCTTTGAAGTTTGGTGTTTAGCGGCACGCACTAGGGTTACCATCCCATAAACAACTTGTCGATCTCTATGAATCTCTGCCTCAATGAGATGATGCTCTTGCTCCATGTGATTATGATACCCAAAGGCGATGTTACTTCTCAAAAAGGGGGGAAAAAAGAGTTAATTGAATGAAGAACAAATGCCTGTGTGTGTGTTTCATGGCATTCAGAGATACTGCAATTCCTAGTTGCACTTTCACCACTGCATGGAGTAATTTCAAAGTAGGGTTTGAATTTGTTTTTCTTTTCCCCTTTTCCATTCAATCTGTCAAAGGTCCTATCAATTTGTAATATCAAATTGGATGAACTTCTTTGCCAGGAAGCTTCACGGAGATCTCTCTCTCTATATAATACACAGTGTGTCCATGTCTATGCGTGACTTTCACTATAGTAGTGCTTTGCCACTTTTTTATTTTAATTTTATTACTGTAACACCGCCCCGTTAGAAATTAAAAAAAATCCTTCCACTTCCTTTTTCCTCTAAAAAAAAAAATCTAAACATTTTGAATTCTTCATCTCCCCTTTCCCTCTTAAAAACCTAAATATTTTGAACCCTTCATCTCCCTTTTCCCTCTCAAAAACTCAAACATTTTGAACTTTGCTCCTTCGAGCTCCCTCGTACCACCCTTCAACGTCTTCGTCAATCAACTCCCTTGGTGTCACCTCGCCTGCCTGTGGCTGTTCATCTGCATATATGTGCTCATATTCTACTATCTATCTTTTAACTCTCTACTCCTGCCTCGGTTTAGCGTTTAACACGTTGTAGTAGCTACAATTTGGTAACTGCTGCAACGTTCTTGTTTCGGGACGTTTTGGTGTAACCATATTGTTGCAGCTATGATTTTGTATATGCTATAACGTAGTTACACCAGAACGTCCCAGAAACCCTTCATCTCCCTTTTCTCTTTCAAAAACCCAAACATTTCAAACCCCCTCGTTTCCTATTTCCCTCTTAAAAACCCAAACATTTTGAATCCTCCTCCTTCGAGCTCCCTCATGTTGCCCTTCACCATCTTCGCCAATCATCCCTTGGTACTGCCTCACCTCGCCTCGCCTGCTGCGACTGCTTATCTATATGTACGTGCCCATATTCAATTATCTATCTTTTAATTCTCTATTCTTATCTCGTCTTAGGGTTTAGCAAGTTGTAGGAGCTACGATTTGGTAGCTGCTATAATGTTCTTGTTCTAGGATGTTCTGTGTAACCACATTGTAGTAACTACGATTCCGTAGCTACTACAATGTGGTTACACCAGAATGTCCTAGAACAAGAATATTGTAGCAGCTATAGTTCTGTTGCTGCTACAACGTTGTATCTGCTGTAATCTTATTGTAGCAACTATAATTTTATAGCTGCTAAAACGTTCTTGTTAAGATTAGCACGTTATAGCAGCTACCAAATCATAAATTGCTACAACGTTATGGTCTAACTATGTTGTAACAGCTACTAAATCGTAACTACTACAACTTAGTAGGACCACAATAAGAACATTGTAGCTACTACAACATTTAGATTTTAAGTTCTTTAAATTTAAATGCTTAAGCAATATCTTTAATTTGTAAGAACTTGCACATTTTTTGTGATTATTGTGACTTTAGTTGTACAATAAATGAGATGTGACTTTAGTTGTACAATATATGAGATATGTTATTGTTGAATTATCTATTTTCATGTAATGCTTAAAGCAGATTGGTAATCCAGAGCAAAACATCTACTTCTAGTGTACAAGCGTGAATCTTTGTACTGTAGCAAGACCTAGTTCAGAACTTTAGATAATTGAAGAATTTGACATTTCCCAGTAATGGAAGAAAATGGTGGCGAGAGACAACTATACATTCTCTAAGTTGTAGATGATCGAAAGTAAAAAATTGGAATAAATTCTCATTACCAAAGGATGCATTTTCGTTTGATAACTAATATGCATGAAGCCGGATTTAGTGCAAGGATGAACAATAGCAAAAAAAATATGAGGACAAATGAAATTGTCTAGAAAATATTTGTATGCTTTAAAAAAGAGCTTATAGATGATCAATGGAATAAACAGACAACAGGAGATCAATGAAAAAAAGGTAAGAGTACGTGAAGTTATAACTGGTTGCATGTTAAAGATTTCAATTGCAAGGAACAAACTAGACCTAATTGAGTTATCACTAACTTTATGGAAAGTCATAATCATCAACTCTCGACTCCTTCAAAGGTGCAGTTGCTATGCTCATATTATAATATTTTGACAGCAAAGAAAGTATTGAATCAATAATTTTTAGATGCTAATGTGCCAACTTATCAACAAATGCAATTATTAGAGATAAAGTTTGGATGGTCTGAGCAAGTAGGTTGCATAGAAAGAGATATTAGTATTGGTACGGTTAGCACTAACGGTCTAACCCAGATTTTGATGAATAACAAAGTAGGTTAAGTTAGTTTCATTGTGATATAACATTTTAACTAAGTGTGCAGGAGAAGCTCAGACTGGTCGACGGGCTGACCGGATGTCTGGCACGAAGTCCAGTTAGATCAATGGGTTGGCCTGATAGTTGGCACGAAGCCCAGACTGGTTGACGGGCTGACCAGATGTCTGACAAGAAGTCCAGCTAGGTCGACGGGCTGACCTGATAGCTGGCATGAAATCCAAGCGGGTCGATGGGCTGACCGGACGTCTGGTAGGTGAGTTAAGGTAAGTCACTAGAGGAGAGTGATTGTGAGGACGCGTTCCTGGGTAGGGAACTTAGGCGTCGATCCAACTTAGATTTATTTTGGAAATCTAGGTTGAGATCGTGACTAAATTCCGGTCTTGGGGAGACAGAATCTAATTACTACTCTTTTCTATTGTGCTAACTTCTGTTTTGCAGGGTAGTTTAAATTATTATTTTACCTCGGACTAACTCTTTCTTGTAGGAGAAGGACGTTCTGGAGAAAGGTGGTCTGGGTGCCTGGAAGGGATATGGGCGCCCGGAGGTGGTCCGAGCGCTCGGAACTAGTCCGGGTGTCCGAAAGGAAAATGTTATCCTCGACAGCTTGGAGTGCGCTGATTGGTCCGATGACATCATGGTTTAGGCGCTTGGAAGGGATCCGAGCGCCCGGAGCCTCCTATATAAGGAGGGTGAGTCCTGTAGCAAAGAACAACTACGACATCTGCTCTACTCGCTGTGCTCCTGTGACGCTGCTTCTCCGACAACTTGCGGCTCAAGTTCTGTTTATTGTTGTCAGTATTGTTCATTCTTTTATAGTTCTTGTACTCAGCTTTGTAAACCTATTTATGAACTATTAGTGATTGCCCAACGAAAGCACTCGACAAGTGTGGGCCTTGGAGTAGGAGTCGACCAAGGCTTCAAACCAAGTAAATAATTGGTTTGTGTTAGCATTGTTTTATTTCATTTTTCCGCTGCGTACTCGCTACGATAATTTTTCGATCGATATTCACCCCCCTCTATCAACTTTCACGATCCAACAATTAGAAACTTTGAGAAAGAACTAAAGGATAAACAAAAGGGTATCGATGCAGCAACACTAATCGAGTTATTTGCATCTATAAAAAAGAGAAGAATTCATCTTTTTTTTCTTTTATTATGAGATTGATTTAAATAACAGATTTAGTAAGTGTTTTTAGCCAGATAATGTATCAAGGATGTCATACAGTGTATTTGGTGAAGTAGTTGTATTTGATACGATATATAACACTAACAAATATGAATTGATTTTTACACATTTGTAGGAGTTAATCATTATGATTAGACCATTATTTTTGGTTGCGGCTTTATGAGTGATGAGAAAACTAAGTCTTTTGTTTGGTTGTTTAACAAGTTCATAGAAGTCATGCTTAAAGGTGTACCAAACATGATCATCATTGATTAGGATCTTGCTATGACAAAAGTCATTGTCCAAGTTTTTCCTCAAACAGTGGATCAAAATTATTTATGGCACATACTTAACAAATTCCCAAATAAATTGAACCCTTTGATTTTTCGTGACTACTATCAAAGTATAAAGAATGTCATTGGAAAGTCTACAACACATGATGAATTTGAGAATTCATGGGAAGAGTTTATCAACTATGCTAACTTGGTGAAAAATAATTGGTTGTCATTGATATACGAATTGCGACAATAGGTGCCAACATATTTTAGCCATGTTTTTTGTGCTAGAATGTCAAGTATTCAGAGATCTAAAGGTTCACATTCATTTTTAAAGATGTATGTCTCAAATAAGAACTCATTTATAGATTTTATCACTCATTTCAATAAGATACTGAGACACCAAAGACATAATGCGTTAGCTGCTGATCATATTGATATGAATGAGCATATCAGGATTAAGACAAATTAGCTAATAGAAACTCAAATGGTTAAGGTGTATACAAAAAATAAATCGGTAGAGTTTCAAAATAAAATGAGTGAGAGTCATGGTTATTATGTGCAACAAACATCTATAGGAGTTGAGTTAGTGGTTTATCATGTGATGAAATTTCAAAGTTGTGCGTCCTCCAAACCAAGGGTCCTCACGCATGACAAATAAAGGGACTACATATCTTATAGCAATAATAAATTTGAGTTTGATAACATTACATGTAGACATATGTTAGTTTTTTTTTCATATTAGCTAAGTATTTCATTTGCCTGATACATATATATTCAAATAATGGACATGAGATGTAAAGGTTGGAACAATCTATGCTTTGGGGGAGTAAAATTTCATCGATGATCTAGATCCACAAAGTTTTTTGATGTCAAGACACTTGGGGTTATCCTATAAAGTTTCAGTATTAATTGATGATGCATCTTTGACTGATAAGGGGACACACTTCTTGGATGAAAAATTCGATTGTATCTACAACAAAATTAAAAAGATGAACATTAGTAGAGCATGCGGTGATGGAAGTTAAAGGAAGAAATCTATGAATGAGGTCCTAGTATTATATTCTTCTTTAGTAAGAATAAAGGAATGTGGAAAGATATTAAAATCATTAAAGGAGAAGTCAACCTCAAAGTCCAAGTTATATTATGAATGCGGACATCGAGGTATGTACATGATAAGTACAACTTGTTGGTGAAATCGACCTCTAGGATTTTGATATTTATTTGACAATATGTTTAATGGAGTTTGGTCAAGGTTGACCTAGTTGGATCATTAGTCTACCGAATGACTACAAGGGTAATGAGAAGTCTTGGAATAGTGAACTCTAAGCAAAGTAAAAGTTCTAGTGAGTAAAGTTATGCCTTAGTAAGTGAAGCTAGGCAGTGAAAACCCCGGTCAGTGAAGCTAGGCAGTGAAAAGTCTTGGTGAGTGAAGCTAGGTAGTGGAAAACCCTAGAGGAAGGTAATCCTAGGTAATGAGAAGTCTTGGAGGAGTGAACTCCAAGTAAGGTTGACCGAAAGGTTTTTGGTATAGTGTGCGCGGTCGACCAGACTAGCAAATTTTGGTAAACCTAAGTATAATTTTGCCAACAATATTTTGCATTACTATTCTTGTTATTGTACTAATTTAGTATTGCAGGGAAAATCTTAATGGATCAGGCGATCAAACACTGAGTAGAGAAAGTCCAAACAAGTTTGGAGAACTAGATGTTTGGCAGGTGAGTTGAGGTAAGCTCTTGGTGGGAGTGTAGTGAGGTCGTGTCCCGGTAGGGACAAACATTATGTGCTGATCTAACTGAAGAAATCAATGGAAGTTTCTAAGTTGAGATCAAGACAATCCTAATAGTCTTACTCATGCATAATTTATATTCTAACTCTATTTTGCAAGACTTTTATTATTATATATTGCTTGTGCTAAATTTGTTTTGCAAATAAACAAAGTTCTAAAGTTTAAACAAAGGATCAGTCGACAGATAACTTGGATTAGTCAATAAATCCTCAAAAGTTTCGTCGATAGATCCTATGGATTAGTTGATGGATCAAAGATCAAACCAGAGAAGAAAAGGCAAAAAGTATTCCATGTTAGGGTCGATTTGTAGCTAGAGGGGTTTGGGGGGGGGGGGGGGGGGAATAGCTTGTCGTGCTTCGTTGATTTGCTTCGTGATGATGATATGCAGCGGATAGAACTCGAAGCAGCACTCATAATGCTAACACAAAGGATTTACTTGGTATCCACCTCAAGAAGAGGTGACTAATCCAAGGATCCACATATGACACGCTCTTTAGTATGAAAAACACTCCTTCTCGGTAACTACCAAAGGCGGAGAAGCCTTGTACAACCTCTCAATACAATAAGAAGAAAAGAAGAAGTGAATACAAAGAAAATCTTACAAGATTTACACAAATGAAACCCTAGCTAGCTTCTTCTTCTTGTGTGGAACACCTCTTGACCTTGGAAGTGTAGCAACACTTTGCTCCAAGAAGCTTCAAGAACTGGCGAGATCACATGAGAGAATCGTGAGAAGAGGAAGTGGAGAATCGCTGAGGAAGAAAGGCTCACTGCGGCTTTTTACTGTGCGCTTTCTTCACAACGGTCATATCCCAATTGATTGGTCAATCGATTGGGGAGGCTTGAATCGATCAGCCGATCGATTCAGAGCACCTTTGTACTCCGCTGGAAAAGGCCTAAATCAATCACCCAATCGATTTAGCCTTTCTCACATTGCGCGAGATTTCTAGCCCCAATCGATTGGCCGATCGATTGGCGGTGCCCAATCAATCGGCCGATCTATTGGGGCAACTTTTGTGCTAGCGATACTGCTTTCCAATCGATCGCCCGATCAATGGGGTTGCTGTTTATCGCAGCACTCTCCCAATCGATCGGTTGATCGATTGAGATTCGGTTCAATCGATCGGCTGATCGATTGACTTCCCTTGACTTGCTTAACTCAAGCTCAAGGGTTCCCAAATTCAACATTCGGTCAACCGTGACATGTTGGAACTCTTCGTGCCTAGCGTTCGGTCAAGCTTGACCTGCTGGGAGTTCTTCACCAAGTGCCCGGTCAATCTTTAGACCCACTTGGAATTTTCTCCTCGTGCCAAGCGACCGGTCAACCTTGACCCACTTGGACTTATCATCTCGTGCCAAGTGTTTGGTTCTCCATGACCCACTTAGACTTTATTTCACCAGATGTCTAGTCATCCTTGACTCATCTAGATTTCCTTGTGCCAAGTATCTGGTCACTCCTTTGACCTACTTGGACTTCCCAACACTAGATGTCCGGTCAACCTTGATCCACCTGGATTTCCACCTGCTTGGCTTAACTTACCAGGTCTTTCCATCTGCCTAGCTTCACTCACCAGGACTTTCACCTAGCTTCACTCACTAGGATTTTCATCTGGCTTCACTCACCAGGATTTTCCCACTGTCAGGTTTCACTCACCGAGACTTTCCCCTGCTTGGTTTCACTCACCAGGACTTTAACCTAGCTTCACTCACTAGGATTTTCACCTGGCATCACTCACCAAGATTTTCACATGCCCGATTTCACTCACCAGGACTTTCACCACCAAGTGTTCGGTCAATACTAACTCACTTGGATTTTTCTTTCTGCCAACCTTCCTGTTGGACTTGCCTTTGCCTAACCTCCAGTTAGGACTTTCCCAGTCAAGTAATTAATCAGTCTTGACCTACTTGACTCTTGTTCACATCAAACTGACCAAACCTTGACCAGAGGACCAACAATCCACAATCGGACGATTGCATCTGCAATCTCCATATATTGTCAAACATCGAAACTCACACATCAAGACTCAAGTTTGATCCAACTCAAGCTTAGTCAACTTGGTCAACCTTGAGCTAGGGATATTGCACTAACAATCTCCCCCTTTTTGATATTTGACAATACCTTTAAGTTAGGCTAATCCGATAGCCTCAATTTCTTTTTCATGCCAAAGCATGAATGAGGAACTAGAGGGCAAACTCCCTCTTTAGGTAATGAATGTCTAACTTAAATCCTACATTCTCCCCTTTTGGCATACATCAAAAACTCTCTCCCTAAAGAGTTACTCATACGTTGTTCACAACCTCATATGTTGTTCACAACACTACAATGAAGGTCCCATACCCTTCATTGTATTCAATGCTCACCCTTGAGCATTAAACCACTTAATAATGCTCATCCTAGAGTATTTTCTCTAACGAAGGTTAACTATCTTCCGAGATGTTAAAAAAAAGTTTTCATGTCCTTAAAGAGTGGCTTCCCCTAAAGACATGCTCCAAACTTCTGTCATTGCACCAACAATGACTTGGAATCCCTAACTCTTTAGGAACCCCAAAACTTGAAGTTTTGAGGTTTAAAAAATTCAATATTGAAACCAACCTTATCCTAAACTTCAACCTAGTGTTCCTTAACCATTTCTCCTTGTTTTCATCATGAAACTACCCTTAAATGTATATAAATATATTACAAGGAGTTAGGAGTGGTTAAAGAGACTAAAAATGGCTCAAAGTGCTGAAATCAGACTTTTATAACCAAAATCAGCCTTCTCAATCGATTAGAGTTGGGGCTCAATCGATTGAATCCATTTCAATCGATCCAGCGATCGATTCTGCGAGCTTCTGTTCATGGAGAAAACGCTTGAATCGATCGACTAATCGATTCAGCAGCGTTGAATCGATTGGTGGATCAATTTTGTAAGCTTCTGCTTGCGAGAAACCCCATCTTAATCGATCGCTCAATCGATTGAGACACTCCAATCAATCGACTGATCGATTAGAGCACTGATTTCCTGAAATCCAATTTAAGCAAAATTTAGAAATGCCCTAAAAATTCTACAAAATTCTAAAAATCATGAAAATTCTTGTAGACATTATTTAGGGTATATACTATCATGGAAAAATATTTTTCTAAGAAAATACACCTTATTTTCAAAGATTAACACAAAATTGGAAACTTGTAAAAATTTTAATGTTTCTTCTAAGTTTGTGTCTAACTATACAATGATGATTACTATCAAAAAATAGCCTTCACCATGGTTTTCCAAAAATATATTTAAAATGATTTTCAAAACCCATTTCCAACCATGTTTTTTAGGCTTAATGCACATGACTTGTATATTAGTTTTCCCAATGATTAGAGGACACATAACTATGTGTTTTGATGAAATCAAAACTCAATAAGGTGCACTAAATCAACATCTTGAGTTTTGTTTATCATCCTAACATCTCACTTGTATCTAATGTGCATTAAAATACATACAAGTCACCTTATAGTCTTTGTGAGATGTAGATTTTGATTTTGTTCTAAACTAGGAATCATGCATATCTATCTAGGCATGTTAATTTATGAACATCCACCTAGGATGTCACTTGTTAGTAAATGTCATTGCCCTTAATTATAAGGAATTTAAAACTAATGCATGATGATTTTATGACATACATCAAAATGAGTAATTTTCAAAAGAAAACATACTATGCTACATGATGTATGTATGACATGACATGATATTTTTATTTATTTTTCATAATAAGCATGAATGCAAAATATGATGTCATGGCATATGATGGGCAAACAATCATGGTAAATTAGCATAAATAAAATATACTTAGATAGTCAATCTAAGTATCCTTAACTCTTTACTAAACTAAATGAAATCATCCTAGGTTGCCCCTATTGTCATAAGAAAATGTCAAATTCCCAATTTGGCATTTCTTTTGGTTCTCCTCATTTGTGCCAATTTAACTTAATTCAATTCCTTAAATTTTGGCACAATTTTCTCTTCTAAAAAGTAAACAACTTATCCTCTACATTTTCAAGCATTAATGAAAACCTTGAAAATGCCTCCAAGTGTCAACTTTATTAAGGTTGGGTTAACCACCTTACCCATTTAGAGTTGACACTCTGTAAACTCATCTAGGGTGTAGAGAATATGCTCCTAGGAACCCAAAATCTATTGGTGCTCCTTGGATGCTCTACGTATTCACTAGGGATGACTTTCCTAGATACCTTTCTAGTGACCTTCCTAGGCTTCTTAGAAGCCTTGGTCACACTTGACTCACTTAGGTCAACTCTAGGGATAACTTCCCTTGTGATTTTCTTAGTGACTTTCTTAGACTTCTTAGAATTCTTAGAAGTCTTAGTCACATTGGTCTTAGCAAAAATACTTTTAGAGATAACTTTCCTTGTATCTTTGACCTGCCCCCTAAACCTAGGGTTGGTTCCATAGCTATATGAAACCCTATGATATTCGGTCACATCCTTCTTGGTTTTAGGTTTGTACCCCAAACCTCTACGACCATTAGATGGATATTGATGCCCTAAACCTAGATTTTTATTCTTGGACCCTTGTTCTTCATGTATGATTTTTCTAAAGGTCCTCTCTAATTTATCAAGTCTCGACCTCAAGACTTGATTTCCCTTCCATAACACCTCAACCTTAGATTTTTCATTAAAACCTTTATTTTTATTTCTCTTAGGAATGTACCTAGAATCCTTAGAGTTACAAGCTAAGTTATTTTCTATCTTTCTAGCCTTAGGTTAAGTGATTTTAGCATGCTAAGCTATATGTTTTTCCTTAATTCTATCATGCTTCCTATTTTCATGATAAATAGCATTAAAATGATATAAACTAGACCTAGCATGCTTTTTATCATGACATAAATGAATAGGCTCAATAAATGATACCTTGGGTTTGCTCTTGAGAGCTCCCCTTTGAGTTGAGCTTCCTCCCTTGACTTTGGCCAGTTTCTTCTCCTTAGGACATTGACTCTTGTAATGTCCTCTTTGATTGCACAAGAAACACATAATGTGTTCCTTGCTCTTCTTTGTCATGGGGCTAACCTCCTTGGCCTTCTCCTTAGCCTTAGGTGCCACTTGACCCTTCTTCTTGGCCAATTTAGGATACTTATTCTTGTAGTGCCATTTTCCCCTACACTCAAAGCATATAATGTGGTTTTTATTATTTGAAATTGAAATAGTTATACCTTCTTTGCTTGTAGGGGTGACACATGATTCTCCATTTGATTTTGCTTGACTTGTGGAGGTGGCACTATCTTCTTCTTCATTTGACTTGGAGGTAGAAGCTTCTTCTTACTCCGATGTCAAGGAATGATGCTCCCCCTCAATCGTAGAGGTGGAGGCCTCTCCATCTTCATCCTCTTGCACATGAAATAAGGAGTATACCCCTTTTTCTTTGTCTTCATGCTCTCTAAAGGATGGACCTTCTTTCTTCCGATGTTGAGCACCTCTTAACTTCGGACTCTTCTTCCCTTGGTCTTGATCCAATGATTCGACCTCTTTGGATTCTTCTTGGTTTGGTGCAGTGGAGGAGACCTCATGGATTTTAGCCAATTTGCTCCATAACTCCTTGACATCTTCAAATTCTCGAATCTTGTATAAAATTGTGCTTGACAATAGACTAACCAATAATTTGGTTACCTTGTCATTTGCTTTGCACCTTTGAATTTGCTTATTGCCACATTTTCTTTTCTCGAGAATTTTGCCTTTTGAATTTTTTAGAGCTTCAAAGTCTTCCATGAGAGCAACCCATTGCTTTATCTCCATCATGAAGAAATTTTTTATTCTTGATTTCCAAAAAGTGCAGCAACACTTTTCTCCAAGAAGCTTCAAGAACTAGCGAGATCACCTGAGAGAATCGTGAGAAGAGGAAGTGGAGAATCACTGAGGAAGAAAGGCTCAGCGTGGCTTACTTCACCGTGGCTTGTTAGGGTTGATTTGTAGCTTGGGGGGGGGGGGGGGGGAATAGCTCGTCGCGCTTCTTTGGCTTGCTTCGTGATGATGATATGCAGCGGATAGAACTCAAAGCAACACTCACAACGCTAACACAAAGGATTTACTTGGTATCCACTTCAAGAAAAGGAGACTAATCCAAGGATTCACACATGACACACTCTCCAGTATGAAAAATACTCCTTCTCAGTAATTACTGAAGGCAGAGAAGCCTTGTACAACCTCTCAATACAACAAGAAAAAAAGAAGAAGCGAATACAAAGAAAATCTTACAAGATTTACACAAATGAAACCCCATCTAACTTCTTCTTCTTGTGTGGAACACCTCTTGACCTTGAAAGTGCAGCAACACTTTGCTCCAAGAAACTTCAAGAATTGGCGAGATCACCTGAGAGAATTGTGAGAAGAGGAAGTGGAGAATCGTCGAGGAAGAAAGGCTCACCGTGACTTTTTACTGTGCGCTTTCTTCGCAACGGTCATATCCCAATCGATTGGTCAATCGATTGGGGAGGCTTGAATCGATCGACAGTCGATCGATTCAGAGCACTTCTATGCTGTTGGATCATGACACACATGAGAGGGGGGGGTGAATCACGTGATTTTCAAAACACTTCTTTTTTGGTTTTAAAAACTCAAGTACGCAGCAGAAAGTAAGAATTCAAAGGTTAAGAAACACGAGAAGAACACAAGCAATTTTTACTTGGTTCGGAGCTTTCGGCGACTCCTACTCCAAGGCCCAGGTCCCATGGACCTATTGATGGAAAATCCACTAAAAACCTCTTCCGATACCCATGGAAGAGAGAATCGAGTACAAGAAAAGTTAGGCCAAGTGCAACACACTGCACTTGTCCTTTTATAGTAATTAATTATAATAACAAGATTTTACCAATACTTTTTAGGAATCGAAATGAGGCACTTTGTGATGATGTTTATCCGCTGAGCTTGATTGGAACTCCTCGGAGCAGTCGTCAGGCTCAGCAGCTTCACAGTAGAGTTGCAGCAAGAATCGGGAGCAGTTGGAGGCTCAAATGTGCGCGCAGTAGCGTGTATGTACTTGTTGTGTAAGTGCATACTCGAGATTGCTTTATAAAAGGCTTGGAGGGCGCCTCCCATAAGCATGGAAGACGCCTCCAATAAGGCAATCTTTATCCCGAGCAAACCGACACTTATTTGCGATGGATTCCAAAAATTATCCTTCGGAGGGCGCCTTCCATAGCCATGGAAAGCAGCTTTGCTTCTTTGCTTGCTTTATTGCCCTGCAACAAATATGTTAGTCCAAATATCCTGTAAGAGAAGTGTTAGCATAAATATAATAAATAGAGTAATTAGTTTCTATCCTCCCAGGACCAAGAACTAGTCAATGTCTCAGTTTAGGGATCCCAAATGGACTTAAACTAGACTAATGCCTACTGTCCCTCAACTGGGACACGCCCTCACAGTCACTCTCCTCTAGTGACTTACCTTTACTTACCTTTTGTCAAACATCCGGTCAGCCCGTTGACTAGTTTGGACTTCATGCTAGCTATCCGGTTGACCCGTCAACCTAGTTGAACTTCATGCCAGCTATCCGGTCGGTCTGTCGACCTAGCTGGGCTTTGTGCCAGCTATCTGGTCAGTCTATCGACCTATCTGGATTTTGTACTAGCTATTCGGTCGACTCATTGACCTAGCTGGATTTCTCCTGCATACTCAGTCAGATTGTTAGATTATAATGAACCTAACTTAACTTACTTTGTCATTCATCAAAACTTAAGTTAGACCATTAGTGTTAACCACACCAACAATCTCCCCCTTATTGATGCAATGATAACTTGGGTTAAGTTAGTGAAAAAAAAATGCAAAAATAACTAGACCAATGAGATGATTTTGATTTAGTCTGAGTTTGATTTTGTTAACTTAATCCACCTTATCCTCCCCTTTTGGCATTCATCAAAAAATAATAAGCATAGACAAGTTTGGGAGAATTGGCTAAAGGAAGGAAAATTTTAACAATAGAAAAATTTCAGGGTTACTGGGGGAAGTTAAACTTACAAAAATAAGTTAATATGTTGTTCAAAAATAAAGATTTTCAATAAATAAATTTAAAAAGAATTTTCAAATATGTCTTAAATCTTCATGTCAGAATTTCTAAAAATAAAGTTGAAATGATTTTCAACGTCTACTAACTTCACATAATTTTCAAAATTTACTATCTTTTCATTTGATTTCCAAAAGATATAAAATTTGAAAATGCTTGCTAGACCAGAGTTAGAAATTTAAAGAAACAATATTTTCAAAAAGTTTGGAAAATATTTTGAAAATTGAATTTTAAAAAAATTTAATATAACTTTCAAAACATTTTGACAAACATTTTCGAAAATTGAATTTTGAAAAAGATATAAGGGATGTTTTCAAAAATGTCTTTTTAAAAATTTAAGGTTTTCAAAAATAAGATGATAAAATTTTAAGTAAAAAAACCTTTTGAAGACTATGTCAAGTCATTTTCAAAAATTTAGACATTTGCCACACTGATTTTTAAAATCTATCTTTAAAACTTTTAAGGTTTAAAAAAAGTAAACAAAAAGTTTAAAGATAGTAGTTTAGTAACCCTTTAAAATTTGAAGTAGTTTTCAAAAATAATTTTGCAAAATATTTAAAGAAAAATGCAAGTAGTTTGCAAAATATAAAATATTAATACTCCCCCTGAACCTGACAGTAGTTTAAAATAAAACAACTAGGAAGTGTCCTTAACTGTCTAACTATTAGTTACTTACTAACTATCAAAAGATAGCAATATTCACTTAGTTAGTCATATTAAGTTAATTTATTCAGTCAGTATTTGACTAAGCTGAAAAACTTAACCTGATTTCTGTTAGTATATTTTTTAATGCCCAGACTTGTATTGATGCACTGATATAAGCATCTTAAGTCCAGACAATCTGCCTATGCATCTCACCCATTTCTAAGTTCAACAATACACAAACAAGGTAGATTAATGTATTGGTGAGATGCTCAAGTCCTAGATCTATAGGAGCATGCATTCTAAGGATTTGATCTAGACTAAGGCTAAAACTGATTTTGAAAATTCTAAAAATAGGAAATTTGAGAAATATAGATAAAAAGTTTTATCCTAGAATTTTAAAGAAAATTTTGAAAATAATTTTGAAATTAAGAATCCTAGTCTAATAAGTGCATTCCTAATTGCCGACGTAAGTTACTAAACTCACATTCAAGGAGGAGTTTAGTGAATATGTCAGCTAGGTTAGACTTGGACTCAATGTATTTGAGTTCAATATCACCTTTAGTGATATGATCCCCGATAAAATGGTGTCTAATTTCAATGTGTTTAGTTCTTGAATGATGCATAGGATTTTTTGTTAAATTAGTTGAACTAACATTATCAATTAGTACTTTTATATTTATAAAGTTCAAATTAAAATATTTTAAAGTGTGCATCAACAATAATAATTGTGCGACACATTCTCCTATAGCTATGTATTTTGACTCAAATAGAATCATAAAAGGCTTAAACCAATCTACTTCTAAACTAGTAAAAGACTTAGTTTTCCATGTGTAATCATAAAACATGAGAATGTTCTATTTTTACATGAACAGAATAAGTTAGCAATCCTATCTAACTGAAACAAACCCAGATTCAGGATAGATAGCATAAAAAAATTATAATATATTTCAATTTATGAAATATAACTAGCAATAACTTGTAACTATTAAATGAAATGTAAAACAGTTTAAGTATAGGGTCAAAAATCTAACATTGTGACTGGTTGACAAGATATAACTACAAGCAACTGTAGGTTATCATTTTCATCAGTATTCTAAATCTTTACAAGATATGAACTCCAATTTATCTAGACAAAAATTCAAAGTAGTTACTTCACCATTCTCAAGCTATAATTTAGTTAATAAAACCTTTTATTGGTAAGCATGTTGAAGAATACAAATAACAAAGATGACGTTGCAATATCAAAATCAAGAATATAGATACAAGAAAGATGCTAAACCTTCATTCATCCTAAGTCATGTTGTTTAAACCTACAATAATAATGACAATTACTAACTTAAATTTCTTAATCAACCACTAAAATTTAATAAAAAAAATGTTGATAGTACTAGGTATAGACAGTAAATCTTCTTCATATGTGTCGTCATTGCTTGTTACATTTTAATTATTAATAATTGATCTAAAAATAAACACATTCTCATATTTATAAAATTTAATAAAACTAATCGATTGGGAATTAAAATTATAATACAAATGTAGAATTAATTGATACATACCTTTGATATAAAATTGGACAGTTGCGCTTGTCATGTGACACACCTTCAAGGACTCATCCATGACATAGCCTAGATTTTGAGGTTGATTTCTCTTTTGATAATTTTAATATCTTCCCACATCCTTTTGTTCTTACTAAAGATGAATCAATAATACCAAGGGTCTCATCCATAGATTTCTTTCTTTAACTTTCATTGCCACATGTTCTACTAATATTCATCTCTTGAATTTTGCTATAGATGCAATCTAATTTGCTATCCAAGAAATTTGTCCCTTCATTCATCAAAGATGCATCATCAATTAATACTAAAGCTTCAAAGTATAACCTTGAGTGTCTTGCCATCAAAAACCTTTCTAGATCATCGATTATATTTTCCTTCTCCAAAGAAAAACCAGCACTAATCTTTGCATCTTGTGTCCATCATTTGAGTATACTTATCAGGCAAATGAAATACTTGATTGATACAAAAATACGCTAACATATGCCTACATGGAATTCCCTCGAACTCAAATTTCATACAGCTACACAATATGTAGTTCCTTAATTGGTGATGTGTGAGCACCCTTGGTTTGGAGAAAGAACAACTTTGAAAATTCAGCACATGGTAAATCACTGAATCAACTAATGTAGATTCTTGTTGCACATAATAACCATGACTATCACTGATTTTACTTTGAAACTCTAGCCATATTTTTTTATGTATAACTTAACCATTTGAATTCTCATTCATATCAATATGGTATGAAACTAACTCATTATATCTTTGGTGTCTTAGTGTCCTATTGAAATGGATGATAAATTTCATCAATGAGTTCTTATTTGAGATATACCTCTTGAAAAAAGAATGTGAACTCTCAGATCTCTGACTACTTGACATTCCAGCAGAAAATATGTGCCTAAAATAAACGGGTGCCCACTTGTGTCATAATTCATACATCAATAGCAACCAATCATTTTCTTTAAGTTAGCACACTTGATAACCATGACTTCTCAAATTCATCGAGTGTTGTAAAATTTACAATGATATTATTTAAGCTTTGACAATGGTTTTGAAAAGTCAAATGGTGTAATTGATCTGAGAATTTGTTTAGTAGGTGCCACAAACAATATCGATACACTGTCTGAGGGAAAACTTAGGCAATGACTTTCATCATAGCAGGATTTGAATAAGTGATGATCACTTTTGGTACACCTTTAGGCATGACTTCTATAAACTTCTTAAGCAACCAAACAAAAGAGTTAGTTTTCTCATCACTTAGAAATCACAACCAAAAATAATTATCTGATGATGATGATTAATTCCTAAAAATGGTGTAAAAATCTATAGGATCAAAAGCGCTAGAGGGGGTGAATAACGCTCGTGATTTTTCACATTTTTTAAAAATCGATCGCGTAAAGATTATGTGCAGCAGAAATAAGCAATGAAAGAAAACAAAAACCAAGCAACACTTTTAATTTACTTGGTTCAGAGCCTATGACGACTCCTACTCTAAGGTCCGCACTTATTGAGTGTTTACTTTAGGCAATTCACTAGCAATTCCAAATCGAATAAAGATGAGTATAGCAAGTTAATAATTTAAGTAGTACAACTGAAAATTATATCGACAACAACAGTGTTGAAATTGTGAACTTTCGGTCATCGGAGCAGCGTTACCGCTTCGTCGAATTATCTTTGGAGCAACGTACAAGAGAAAGATCTCAAAGATGAGTTTTCTTAAGCAGCTGGTTGAATCCTCTTTTTATAGCTAAGTTGAACCTAATCTGATCCACTGATCTCGGGATCACTGTTTGACACAACACTAATTAATCGACCGATCCTTCCTGATCAATCGACTGATCCTTCTAAATCAGCCCAGCTTCCCATCTGGATGTTTCCACTTCAGATAAAAGTCGTTCGGTCGATTGATCCAGCCGTTTGGTTAACCGAACCTTCGATGCTCCCCGACTTATCTGGTCTGATCAACCCGGTCTGATTAACCCCGTCCGATCAACCTGCTGTTTATCCATCGTTCGGTAGACTGAACCTAACATTCAGTCGACCTATCCCTTTGTTGTAACTTCATCATGAGCAGATCTAATCTTTGGGGTTCGATAGACTAATTCGGACATTTGGTCGTCGAACAAGGCAAAAATCTTAACCTGTAAAATATTAGTCTTACTGCAAAATAGAGTTAGAACAATAGGTAAACAAAGTATCTTGACAGTCTCTGGACTAGTTTCACTAAAACTCTAGGTCAGACCGATGTCTATTGTTCCCTTCTTAAGAAACATGTCCTCACCTACTTCTCTCAAAAGAAATTACCTTTTTCTAAACTGATCCTTCAGACCGCTTGGACTTTTGCTCAGCGTCCAAGACATCAAGACTTTTCGCTGGACGTCCGATCCTCGACCCGTCTAGTCTTCCGTCTGGTGTCCGCGCCCCCTAGGACTTTCACCTAGTGTCCTCAACCCTAGGATTTCGCCCAACATCCTCGACCTGCCAAGACTTTACCCAGCCCTCTGGACCAAAACTTCATTGCCTAACTGCAGCTAGGACTTTCTACTTGCCTAGTGTCCACTAGGACATCTTTGCCTAGCCTCAAGTAGGACTTTCCTACACACTTAATTTAACTTGTATGAATAACAATTAACCTTAACTTTGAACCTTTGTCAATCATCAAAACCATATTCGATTATTTGATGCTTTTTTTTTCTTTACTTCATGCACTAACAAAATTAACCCATATTTGTTAGTGTTATATATCGTATCAAATACAACTACATCACCAAATACACTATATACCCTCCTTGATATATGATCCACCCAAAAATACCTACCAAATTTGTTATCTAAATCAGTATCATAACAAAAAAAATATGAAATTTTCTCTTTCTTAGAGGCAAATAACTCAATCAATGTTTTGACATCGATACCCTTTTGTTTATCCCTTATCTCTTTCTCGAAGTTACTAATATCTCTTTTGATGTAACCTGCATGCTCAGGGCCTCCATACTTTATATCCAATACTCTTACTTCTTAACAGGTTGGCACATTAGCCTCTAAAAATTATTGAGTCAATGCTTTCTTTGCTGCCGAAATACTACGATGTGAGCTAGCAAATGCACCTTTGTAGGAACAAGAGTGGATGATTATGACTTTCAATGAAGTTAGTGATAGCCCAATTAGGTCCAGTTTGTTCCTTAACTAATAAAATCTTTGACTTACATCTAGTTCTAAATTTTCCACGTGCTCTTGTCTTTTTGATTTTATCACCTTGTGTCTGCATTTTCCATTAAACATCTGTATGTCTTTCTTTAAAGTATACAAATTTTTTTCCAGACTACTTCATTAGTTTTCTTATTTTTCTAGTTATTGCTTATTCTCGCGTTAAATTTGGCTACTCGTGCATATTAATTATAGAACAAAAATGCCTCCTCCAGTGATGCAAATTGTAGGATCGAAAGAGCTAGAGGGGGTGAATAGCGTTTATGGTTTTTTTTCACATTTTTGGAAAACATATAATAAACATAGTGGAAATGAAAGAACAATACTAATATTGTTGGGTTTACTTGCTTCAGAGCTTATGATGACTCCTACTCCAAAGCTCATACTTGTTGAGTGTTTACTTTGGGCAATTCACTATCAATCTGAAGAATTACAATGACAAGAACAAGTACATTATAGATTAAGTGCTATAAGTGAATATTATACCAATAACTTAGAGAGATAGAGTTGCAAGCTTTCGATCGTCGAAGCAATGTTACAGCTTGGTAGATTTGTTTTTGGAGCAGTGTGCAAGAGAGAGATCACTAAAATTGATGTCCCGAAGTTGCTGATCGAACCCTCTTTTTATAGCCAAGTTGAGCCTAATCCGATCCACTAATCTCAGGATTGTAGGACTGGGTCGGCCGGAAGGAGGGGGTTGATTATCTTGAAAAAACAATAAAGACATTTCCTGTTCTTTCCACTCAAATTAAAAGCAATAACATAAAAATAAACAATAATAAAAAATGAAAGAAAAGAGGCTCAGAATTTTACTTGGTTACAACCGGGGTGGTTGTTAATCCAAGACAATGACAAAACTAGAAAAAAATCTCTTTCATGTAGGTACAGAAGCCTCTTATAATCTTTGAACGCTCAGACTATTGCTAAGAAATGAGTACAAGAGTTGTTATTCTATTTCCTAGCTCCAGGTGCCTTTTTATAGCTCCTGAAAAATCTATCCGCAGGCTGAGGGTGCCTCCCAAAGGGTTGGAGGGCGCCTCCAATATGGCGGCAACGGATAAAACTTTATCCACTCCCAACGATCAATTTGACCAGGTCGAGGGCGCCCTCCATGCTTATGGAGGGTGCCCTCCGCCTGAAGATGGTGGAGGCACTGGTACACTTCAGAGGTGCCTTCAACACCTTGTTGAGGGCACCTCCAATAGTGTTCTCCAGTTCCTATCACTCTCCTATTACTCTGATCGCCTGGGTGATTATGGCTAACTGAAATAGAGCTCCCCCGAACCCAATTTCCGGCCTTCTCCTGGAGCAGGCTTCCGCTCCGGCTTCTCATCCCTCGAACGCCGTGTACATTCTTCTCATCCACCGTTGTACTCTTCCGCAACCCTCTCGTCCCTCGAACGCATCGAGCCCGTCGGCTCCCTTCCTGTGCCATCCTTCTCGCTATGCGCGTCTTCCACTCGACTTCCTGTGCTCCTAAGCTCCTGCACACTTAGACACAAGGATTAAACCACAATAGGACCTAACCTAACTTGGTTGATCACACCAAAAACAACCTTGGGGTTCTAACAATCTCTCCCTTTTTTGATATGAGCAACCAAACTTAAGTTAGGGTAAATCAATCATAAGGTAAAATAATAAAATTGCAATACTAAGTAAATAAAGTTGCAATTATACAATAAGGTGCAAAGATATTCAAAATTTAAAATTTTTGAACTACTTACCCTAGACTTAATCTTCCTTTCTCCCCCTTTGATCACATAAAAAATTGAGGTGCTCAATAAAATCTAAGGGAAAAAATGTTTTAACAGGGAAAACTTTTTTTAAATGAAACTTGAAATTTTAAAAAAATTCTATTTTTTTTTAAAAAATTCTAAGTGAAGTTTGCAAGTCAAGAAGAAAAAAAATATTTTAAATTTTAAACCATTGACAAAAAAAATTGAAAGCATTTAAATTAGCTATTTCATGCTTATCAGTTTGTCAATTAAATATTCAATTCAGAAATTGACTTCCAAGCTGTGGCGAGGTACTAGGCCTTCTTGGTTATTGGATCATCAACCACTTCTAGACAAAGCCTCTTAACGAATTCAAATATTTAATCTTCTATCTGAAAGCCCTAAGTCTAATTTTACTTTTAATTTATACAAGTTTTTGGAACCCAATATAGGTTCCTTCCTACAGGATTAATCAAGAATTTTAGAGGTACATAACTTTTAGGAATTTTCCTAATTTAACCCTTATGAAATCTAAGATACCAGTTTAGATTTCTATACTTGCTAATATTTTCAATGTTTGGACATGCATGATTTTTCTGATATTCTATCTCTGTTTTTAATTTTTCATTTTCTTTTTTCACATTATCATATAAATCTAGCGGACATGCTTTGGACAATTGTATTTTCAAATCTAGGTTTTCTTTTTCTATCTTGCAACATTCTTTAGTTAATAATTTCATAAATTTAAACAATTTGTTAGGTGGGTGAGATCGTACCTTACTTACCTTGTCGATCTCGTTGTCCGTAGCTCCCCATGAACTACTGCTTTCTTTTGTTGACACTCTCCCTTCATCGATGCTCTCGATGCTTATTTCGAACGAGCTTGCTTCGTGTTCGTCTTCTTGGTGACTTGCCATCAACACAAGTTCGGAGAAAGCTTCGACCTCTGACTCGGACGACGTTTCATCCCACGTCACCTTTAGGGTCTTGTGTTTGTTCGTTTGGATGGGCTTCTTGTCTTTACCTTTATCATTCTTCTTCAATTTAGGGCAGTTGTCTTTCACATGCCCTTCTTCATTACAATGGTAGCATTTTATTTTTCTTATTCTTCTACCCTGCACTTGATTAAATTGCTTAGATTTAAATATTTTTTTAAACTTACGTACCATTAGCGTTGTTTCATCATCATCGAAGGAGGATTCTGACTCTTGTGTTGGACCCCGTGGATGTTTTGATGTGATCAACCAAATTGGTTAGGTCCTGCTTGTGTTTGATCCTTGTGTCTAAGTGTGCAGGAACTTAGGAGCGCAGGAAGTCGAGCGGAAGACGCAGCTAGCGAGAAGGACGGCACGGGAAGGGAGCCGACGAGCTCGGTGCGTCCGAAGGATGAGAGAGCTGCGGAAGAGTACACTGGTGGGCGAGAAGAATGTGCGCGGCGTTCGAGGGACGTTAAGCCAGGGAGGAAGACTGCTCGAGGAGAAGGCTGGAGATTGGGTTCGGGTGAGCCCTATTTCGGTTGGCCGAAATCATCCAAAAGAACGGGGTGTCGGAAGCTGAAGCAAGTAAGCTGGAAAAGCAGCCAGCCATCTTGGAGGCACCTCCATTAGGCTTGGAGGTGCCTCCAGCTTGAAGGCGCCTCCAGTCTTGTTGGAGGCGCCTCCAACTAGTCAAAATGACCGTTTCAAGCTACGGATAAAGTTTTATCCGCTCACCCCTTGGAGGCGCCATGGATGTAATGCTCGAAAATTCTCAAAACTATTTTAGAAATATTCTATGATTTTTCTGGAATTTTAGGATATTTTTACAGAATTTTTAGAGTAGCGGGAGTAGCAAAAACAAATAGAAAACGAAAACGGCCTAAACGGGAATTGAACCCGAGACCTATAGTTTACGGATAATTCTAGTAACCAGTTGAACCCAGCAGGGCCGTGCTGAAAGGAAAGGGAAACAATTTTATTTAAGTTAGAGTTGGGTGAATTAATTCCTAAATATAAATAGGGATTTAAGTGAGGGTTATTTTTAGTTTCCACCGAGAACTTCCTCTCCCTCAAACCCTCACCGCCGCCCACCTCTCTTTTTCCTCTCCTTCTCTCGGCGCCAACCACAAGAACGAGCAAGGGTTCTGTCCCAAGGGTTCCAAGGGTAAATTCCGGTGACGACTTCGACACGTGGACGCTTCCCTCCGCGAGAGGAACGCATAGACGCGAGAAGATCGTCGAAAGGATCGTCTCCTCCGGAAATCCAGCGATTAGAATCGTAAGAAATTACGAACAGGAGGTAAGAAACCCCTCACCTGCAGTATAAGTAGCTTTCGTGTGAATTCCATGTCTTAGTTTAGTAATATGTAGACTATCGACACAAATTAAAGGATGCGAATTAGCGCATACTAAGTGTTCGATTAAATTATTTAGAACAGAAAAATGCAACTTAGGCATTTTAATAGCTCAGTAAATGCAATAGAAGCATTTAAATAGTTTAGTTAGCCTTGCCACAGCATATATGGGGCTACGGTCCAATGGGTGGGCACCCACAGTCGTCTCTAGGTTCAGATAACCTAGTAGAAGCAAGGTAAATTAACTAGCTATGATTCTGTATTTTATTTTCAGTAGTGGCACTGTACAGGATTAGATATCCATTGGGCTGGGCTCCCATAGTCGGTCCCTAGGTTTAGATAACCTAGTAAACCTTGCTAAATTTGGGATTTGCAACCTCGGGTTTAGTTGAGGATGCGCGCATAGCATGTACAGTTGTCGGGCCCATTAGCAGTATGATTATGTATTTTAATCTATTACGTTATTAGTTTTTCAAAACTCACAAAGATTAGTTATGTTAGTTGAGTTTGAATTCAGCTCCAGTCTAGCTCAGTTTATGTTCAGTTCAGTTCTTTTTATTGATACATGTGATAGTCTATGATTAGCTTGTATGCCATGCTTTAGTATTTATGTTCAGTGATTTCAGTATGCCATGTGTTAACAAGTTCATCATATGTTTGATAGCATGTTTTCAAAAGCATAAATGCATCGTATGCATGTTTTAGTGAGGTAGATGATTTCTTACTAAGCGAAAGCTTATAGATACTTTCTTTTCCTTATACTGCAGATAAAGGTAAAGGAAAGATGGACTAGCGGAGGCTGGAGGACAATGCAACGAAGATGTGTGTGGGCAGGAACTTGGAAAGAAGATCTTAGGAAACTCTAGCAAGTTGTTTAAACATTAAAACCTTTCAGTATTTTATCATTTGCACCTTAGTATGATAATTGCTACGAATTAGTTAACCATGCACTTTATTATGCCTAGAATACTGTTTTTATAATGTTAGAATGTTAGTTGTTATTGTTAGAGTGTTTCTTAATCATTCTAGAACCTGTAATGAGATTGAGGCACGAAAAGTGCTGAAATCAGGGGTTCTGGTTCGAAATCAGAAACCCAGATCGATCTACAGATCGATGAACCTTTGGATCGGTCGATTGACCGATCCAGCACAAAGAGTTAGCGTCTGTTATGGATCGGTCACCGACCGATCTAGATGCCTTAGAGCTTCCGATCAGCCGACCGATCGGTGAGCCACTCGATCGGTCTACCGACCGATCGGTGTACTCTGGATCGGTCGGTAGACCGATCCACCCGCAACGGAGCGATGAAGCTTGTGGATCGGTCAGCCGATTGATCGAGTCGTTTGAAATTGCATTTCGATCGATCAGGATCGCGCACCGTAATCGATTCATGGATCAATTGAAATGCCTTACAGCTAGCGGGACATCCGAGAGGCATAGATTATCTTCCTAGCATGTGTACAACTCCTAGGTACACCTAGAATGTTAAGTTCATATTTTACAGATAATCGGTTTAGTAAAATTTTAATCAATCCGGATTTCCACAATAGTAATTTAGCACAAGATAATGTAGCGATCGGCCTCACACCTAGTCGGTAGGAGGCGGGTCGTTACTAGAGTGGTATCGAGTAGTTTCCATACTTCCTACACACACATCATTGTACTGCAGCTTCCAAGTAAGAATACCTCTCACTTTGTATGTTTAGTGCTTTTCCTGTTATAGATAACTAAAGCATGCTTGTTTATGATAGTAGTTAACATGATAACAATAGTTTCTCTATTATGCTTGTGTTAGTCATGTATGTCCCGCATGTCTTTAGAAATGGCACGAGGGCCTTGACTAGAAGGGCACCACCACCGAGCCCCAACATGAGGCGGTGCCTCCCCATACCTTACACTAGTGGCTCGAGACACGAAGAAAATAGCCACCTTAAAGGCTAGTCGGCAGAACACTCCCACTGTTACCGGAGCCTAACCTGCGACACCGGTGGTCTTAGAGGTTCCACCGTCTAGCCTACGACACCGGTAGCCCAGCGAACGCAGAGAAGCCTATCGATCCGGTGGCGAGAGTCAAGCGGAGAATTTCTCGGCGAATGAACCATGGGATGCTCAGGCATGGTTCAAAACACTGGAAAGTACGATGGAGCTTATGGACTGGCCAGAACATGAGAAGGTGAAGTGTGCCTCCTTCTGTCTGACAGGAGATGCATGTATGTGGTGGGAGAGAATCAGAGCGAGGCGCCCAGTGAACCAGATGACATGGGCTGACTTCGAGAAGGAATTCTTTGAGGAGTTCTTTCACGTGCGGGTCACCAACCGTCACTACGACGAGTTCACTGAGTTTCGTCAGGGCAACCTATCAGTTGAGGAAGCCATGAAGAAATTTAACAGGTTGGCTCGTCTATGCCCTGAATTAGTCAGCACAGAAAGGGAACGAATCCGGTTGATGCTCAAGATGCTGAGGCCGAAAATAGCAATGAACGTGGCTGGTGGCGTTCATAGGCCACAAACCACAGAAGAATTAGTGAGCAGTGCTTTAATCACTGAGCATTACCAGAATAGCATCAAGCAGCAGAAGCAAGTCCTCTCAGAAGCTAAAGGTCAAGGAGGCTCAGGCACTCAGAAGCAGCAGGGTCACAGCTCCCACGGCTCTAACTGGAAAGAGAAGTTAGCAGTACCTCCAGAGGTACTCAGTAGCCAGTTCCTTACGACGTTACCCTCAGGAGAAATTATGGCGTCTACGCACTGGCTCAGAGCAGTGCCGGTCACTATAGCAGACAGAGAACTATTTTGCGATCTGATAGTGATTAATATGACCGACTACGACGTCATCTTCGGGATGGACTTCTTGATCAAATACGGTGCCTCCATCGAGTGCCGTAAACAGAAAGTCATATTCCAACATGAAGCGGAAGCACAGTTTGAATTCATCGGAGAACCCAGGAGAAAGGCCAAGAAGTTTCTCTCAGCTATGAAGGCACAGAGGTTGATGGATTCAGGATGTACGGGGTTCTTAGCACACGTAGTCAACACCAGTCAAGACAAGGACCAACAGCTAGCAGAGGTCCGAGTCGTATGTGACTACCCAGCAGTCTTCCCTGAAGAGTTACCAGGCCTAGCACCAGACAGGGAGATTGAATTTGAGATAGAGCTCATTCCCGGTACAAATCCTATCTCCAAAGCACCTTACCGCATGGCTCCAGCAGAACTGAAGGAACTTCATGAGCAACTACAGGAGCTGCTTGACAAGGGCTTCATTCGTCCTAGTCACTCACCATGGGGAGCACCTGTATTGTTCGTGAAGAAGAAAGACGGGAGCATGCGCCTGTGTATAGACTACCGGGCACTGAACCAAACAATCAAGAACAGGTATCCTCTTCCCAGAATAGATGACCTGTTTGATCAGCTAAAGGGAGCAGCAGTGTTCTCTAAAATAGACCTCAGATCAGGTTATCATCAGGTGAAGGTTAAAGAAGGGGACATATCCAAGACAGCATTCAGGACTAGATACGGACATTACGAGTTCGTAGTCATGCCCTTTGGCGTGACAAATGCTCCAGCTACTTTCATGGACCTCATGAACAGGGTATTCAGAGAATACTTAGATAAGTTCGTTATCGTGTTCATCGATGACATTCTTATCTATTCAAGAACTCAGGAAGAACACGTAGAGCACCTGAAAACAGTATTGCAGACCCTTCAGCAGAATCAGCTGTACGCCAAGTTCACCAAATGTGAATTTTGGCTAGATCAGGTGTCCTTCCTGGGTCACATCATCTCAAAGGATGGTATCATGGTAGACCCCAGTAAGATAGAAGCTGTGAGCAACTGGAAAAGACCCAAGAACGCCAGTGAGATCAGAAGCTTTCTGGGATTAGCAGGTTACTACAGGAAATTCGTAGAGGACTTCTCCAGGATAGCCTCCCCACTGACAGCTCTTACCAGAAAGAACAGAAAATTTCAGTGGACAGAGGACTGTGAGAACAGTTTCAGTGAGCTGAAAAGGAGATTGACCAGTGCACCTATTCTGACTCTACCAGAGAACGCAGATAGCTTTGACATATATAGTGATGCCTCGAAGTTGGGACTAGGAGCAGTGCTGATGCAAAATGGCAAGGTGATCGCCTATGCCTCCAGACAACTTAAGGATTATGAGAAGAACTATCCTACTCATGACCTTGAGCTTGCAGCAGTGGTGTTCGCTCTCAAGATTTGGAGACATTACTTGTATGGAGCTCAGTGCAGAGTGTATACAGATCATCAGAGTCTGAAGTACTTCTTCACTCAGAAGGATCTGAATATGCGACAGCGCAGATGGCTAGAACTGGTCAAAGACTACGACATAGATATCCTCTACCACCCAGGAAAAGCGAATAGGGTAGCAGACGCCCTCAGCAGGAAGTCCAGCGCTACCCTATTATCTCTAGCAGCCATGTCACCGCCCCTACAGAAGGAGATCTCAGATTTCGGTCTCGAGCTCATAGTCGGACAGCTCTCTACTATGACATTAGAGTCTACCTTGCTCGGTGACATCCAGACAGCTCAGGAGCAGGATCCTGAAATTCAGAGAATCAAGCAAGGTTTAGCAGAATCAGAAGGTGGAGAGTTCAGAATATCAGATAGCGGGGTGTTGTATTTTGGTGACAGGCTATGTGTTCCGGATCAGGAGGAACTACAGAGGAAAATCCTAGACGAGGCTCACAAAACTCCCTATGCGATGCATCCTGGCTCCACCAAAATGTACCAGGACATGAAGAAACATTTTTGGTGGCCTGGGATGAAGAGAGACATCGCTCGATATGTCAGCACCTGCCTAACCTGTCAGAGGGTTAAGGCAGAACATCAGAGACCAGGGGGAGTTTTGCAGCCCATACATATACCAGAATGGAAGTGGGAAGACATTTCTATGGATTTTATAGTGGGATTACCCAGAACCATGAATGGTTTTGATACAATCTGGGTAATAGTCGACAGATTGACTAAATCAGCCCACTTCTTAGCTATCAGGATATCCTACTTCATGGAACAGCTAGCTCAATTGTATCTCAAGGAGATCGTTAGATTACATGGAGTCCCACGAACCATTATTTCAGACAGAGATAGTAAATTCACATCACACTTCTGGGAGTGTGTACAGTCAGCTTTGGGCACAAAGTTAAAGTTCAGCACAGCTTTCCATCCTCAGACAGATGGTCAAACGGAGCGAGTAAATCAGGTACTCGAAGATATGCTCCGAGCATGTGCCTTAGATTTCAAGGGAAGTTGGTGCAAATATCTGAGCCTAGCAGAATTTGCATACAACAACAGCTATCAGACCACTATCGGCATGACACCTTACGAGGCTCTCTATGGGCGGAGGTGTAGATCTCCAGTCTGCTGGTATGAGAGTGGTGAGCAGAAAGAACTAGAACTTCAGACAGATCTAGTGGCATATACCACAATAGAGACAGCTCAGAGCCGCCAGAAAAGCTATGCTGATACACGGCGCAGACCCTTAGAGTTTTCAGTTGGGGATTCAGTGTTCCTCAGAGTAGCTCCTATGAAGGGAGTAATGCGTTTTGGAAAGAAGGGCAAGCTAAGTCCCAGATATGTGGGACCATACCTTATCAGCAAAAGAGTGGGCAAGGTAGCATATGAGATAGAGCTACCTCAGGAAATGTCAGCTGTCCACAATGTATTTCATGTCTCTATGCTGAAGAAGCATACCCCAGATGCCACCCAGGTGATTGAGCCCCAGTTGGTACAGATTCGCGAAGACCTCAGCTATGACAGTCGGCCTATTCAGATAATAGATCGAGCAGTTAAGAAATTGTGGAACAAGGAAGTACCATTAGTCAAAGTTATTCACACAGTAGAAGAGGCAACATGAGAGACAGAAGCCAGCATGAGACAGAAGTACCCAGAATTATTTTAAGTTCGAGGATGAACTTTTTATAAGGTATGGGGGATTGTAACGCCCGAAAATTCTCAAAACTATTTTAGAAATATTCTATGATTTTTCTGAAATTTTAGGATATTTTTACAGAATTTTTAGAGTAGCAGGAGTAGCAAAAACAAATAGAAAACGAAAACGGCCTAAACGGGAATTGAACCCGAGACCTATGGTTTACGGATAATTCTAGTAACCAGTTGAACCCAGCAGGGCCGTGCTAAAAGGAAAGGGAAACAATTTTATTTAAGTTAGAGTTGGGTGAATTAATTCCTAAATATAAATAGGGATTTAAGTGAGGGTTATTTTTAGTTTCCACCGAGAACTTCCTCTCCCTCAAACCCTCACCGCCGCCCACCTCTCTTTTTCCTCTCCTTCTCTCAGCGCCAACCACAAGAACGAGCAAGGGTTCTGTCCCAAGGGTTCCAAGGGTAAATTCCGGCGACGACTTCGACACGTGGACGCTTCCCTCCACGAGAGGAACGCATAGACGCGAGAAGATCGTCGAAAGGATCGTCTCCTCCGCGAAAGGGTCGTTACATTGGACCTCTATTGGAGGCGCCTTCGACCCTTGAGATCAAATTTCCAAAGGCTATTTAAAGGCCCCTGGAGCTAGGAATTTAACATTGATTGAGTATTCAACTCTGTAAGCGATTCCTAGCAATAGTTCTGAACTGTTAGAGTGTAAAAGGCTTCTCCGCCTTCAGTAAAGGAGATCTTTTCTAGTGCGCTTTTCATCGCCCTGGATTAATAACCTCCTTTGTTGTAACCAGGTTAAACTCTGTCTCTAATTTATTTCTGCCTTGGCTTTTACTTTTATTATTATTGCTATCTGTTTGAGTTGAAAGAAGAGGAGGGTATACTTCATTTTTTTAGGAGCAATTCACCCCCCTCTTGCCGGCCTCCGCTGCACTTACAATTGGTATCAGAGCCATGAAGGACTAACCGCCGATTGAAGCACAATGATCAAGACGATGGCCGGAGCAAATATTCATCCTCCAATGTTCGACGGGGATTTCGCTACATGGAAGCGAAAAATGGAGGTATTTTTTAAAACTGAATTTGATATTCTTTTAATAATGAAATATGGATATGCAGCGCCGAAAGATAAAGAAGAAAACTCGTGGAGCAAGAAGGAGCAAGCCGATTTTGTTGCCAACGGAAAGGCTGAGTTCCACCTGCTCAGCATTCTGCCACCTTAGGAGGTAAATCGGATCGGAAGCTACGACTCCACGAAAGATCTCTGGGAAAAATTCCTGGAGCTTCACGAAGGTACCTCCAAAGCGAAGCTAGCGAGACGCGACATTCTCCGACCCAGTTGACGAACCTCCGGATGAACCAAGGCGAGAAGGTAGCGCAACTCCAAGCGAGGATTAAAGAACTGATCACGCAATTAAGCAACCTTGGAGAAGAAGTAACGAACCGGGACTCGATCCGATACGTGCTCAACGCCTTCACGAGAACTCAAGAATGGGCGTCTTTAGTAGATGTGTATTATATCTCTAAGGACTTCGAGGTAAGTACTCTAGAACAATTATTTTCAACTTTTGAACTTCACGAATCTCAAATTGCAGAGCCCATTGGAGTAGAAAAGACAAGTCAGAACATTGCTTTGAAGGCAAGAGCAAACGGTTCTGACTCCAAAGCCTCGATCGACGAAAACGAGGCTGCATTAATGGTAAGACGATTTAATAAGTTTTTTAAATCTAAAAATTTAGATCACAGAAGCATGAGCGAAAAAGGAGAACGATTCATTGCTACAACTGCAACGAAGAAGGGCACATCAAGGATGATTGCCCGAAATTAAGGAGCAAGCAGAAAGAAAAGGTCAAGTACAAGAAGCCAGAATCCTCCAAGCACAAGAACCTGAAGGCCACTTGGTCAGATTCGTCGTCTTCCGAATCAGACGTCGAAGCCTTTTCGGGGTTAGCTCTACTAGCTAACCATCAGCTGGAAGAAGAGTCAAGCTCAGAGATGAGCATCGATGAAGGGGGAGGAACATCAGAAGAGGAAAGCTGCAGTGAAGGGGGAGACTCACCGAGTCAGGTAAGTCAGGTACGCAATCTAACCCCGACTCAGTCTTTTCGCTTTATTAAGTCTCTTTCTAAAGACTTATCTAAATTAGAAAAAGAAAATGCTGAATTAAAATTGAACTTAGCAAAAGCTTGCCCATTAGAAATGTATGATAATCTAAAATCAGAAAATGATAAATTAAAATTAGAAATTGAAAAATTGAAATATGATGCATGTTTAAAAACAAATAAATTTCCAAACTCAAAATTAAAAATTTATGGAAAATTAAATTGGTACATTAGAAACCATCAGGGTCAACTTAAAAGAGTACCTAAGAATTATGTACCCCTGAAATTTTTGAATAACCCTGTAGGAAAGAACCTCTATTGGGTTCTGAAATCTGTGCTAAATTAATTTATTTAAAAGATTACAGTAAGAAAATTAAACTTTGAATTTCTTTATGGAAGCTTTGTCTAAGGAAGTGGTTCTTGCTCCAATAACCAAGAAGGCCTAGTGCCTCGCCACGACCTGGAAGCCGAAATATCGAAATGAAAATGTTTAATTAACTTTCTGATAAAAGCATTGAAATTAGAATTAAATAATGCTTTGAAAAGTTTTTTAACATTTTCTTAGAAATTAATTTTTTTTATCTAGAAAAATGTCTCTTGAAAATTTTGCTTAGAATTTTTTTTTCAATTCTAAAAATCAAATTTTGGACTTAGAAATTATTTTGAAAAATCCAAACAAATCATTTTAGTTAGAATTCTTTTGTCACAAATTATGTTTACTTAGAAATTTTTTTTGGAAATTCGTTTTTACACAAATTTTTTTCTAACTAAAAAATTTTTGCTAAAGTTTTTTTTGTTACCCCGCTTTTGCTGTGATCAAAGGGGGAGAGATAGGTACAAGTTTAGGGGGAATTAGGAATATTTAAGAATTTCAAAAATAGAAATTTTAAGAAAGAATTTCTAAGAAAAAAAATTCTTTTAGTATTGCAAATTTTTATTGTAATTTTTATGCTTAAACTGTTAGTTAGTAATTTCTTTAAATTACTATTTATTTTTATACCCTAACTTGAACTTTGGTTGATGCACATCAAAAAGGGGGAGATTGTTGGACCCCGTGGATGTTTTGATGTGATCAACCAAGTTGGTTAGGTCCTACTTGTGTTTGATCCCTGTGTCTAAGTGTGCAGGAACTTAGGAGCACAGGAAGTCGAGCGGAAGACGCAGCTAGTTAGAAGGATGACACGGGAAGGGAGCTGACGGGCTCGGTGCGTCCGAAGGACGAGAGAGCTGCGGAAGAGTACACCGGTGGGCGAGAAGAACGTGCGCGGCGTTTGAGGGACGTTAAGCCAGGGAGGAAGACTGCTCGAGGAGAAGGTCGGAAATTGGGTTCGGGTGAGCCCTATTTCGGTTGGTCGAAATCACCCAAAAGAATGGCACATCGGAAGGTGAAGCAAGTAAGCTGGAAAAGCAGCTAGCCAGCTTGGAGGCGCCTCCATCAGGCTTGGAGGTGCCTCCAGCTTGAAGGCGCCTCTAGTCTTGTTGGAGGCGCCTCCAACTGGTCAAAATGACCGTTTCAAGCTGCGGATAAAGTTTTATCCTCTCACCCCTTGGAGGCGCCTTGGACCTCTATTGGAGGCGCCTTGGACCTTCGAGATCAGATTTCCAGAGGCTATTTAAAGGCCCCTGGAGCTAGGAATTTAACATCGATTGAGTATTCAACTCTGTAAGCGATTCCTAGCAATAATTCTGAACTGTTAGAGTGTAAAAGGCTTCTCCGCCTTCAGTAAAGGAGATCTTTTCTAGTGCGCTTTTCATCGCCCTGGATTAACAACCTCCTTGGTTGTAACCAGGTTAAACTCTGTCTTTAATTTATTTCTGCCTTTGCTTTTACTTTTATTATTATTGCTATCTGTTTGAGTTGAAAGACAAGGAGGGTATACTTCATTTTTTCAGGAGCAATTCACCCCCCACTTGCCGACCTCCGCTGCACTTACATCTTGTTCGTCCATTTTTGCTTTAAAAGCAACATTGTGCTTTGTCTCCTTCTTTGAGTATGCACATCTTGTTTCATGAACTTCAAAAGTAGAGAATAATTCATCTAAAGTAATAGATTCTAAGTCCTTAGAGATATAATAGACATCCACTAATGATGCTCATTCTTTATTTCTAGGGAAAGCATTAAGTGCATACCTTAGCGAATCTCGATTGGTTATCTTTTCTCCGAGATTCGAAAGTTCGGTGATTAGCTCCTTGATCCTCGAGTGAAGATATGCTACAGTTTCGTCTTCTTCTAATCAGATGTTGTTGATCTGGTTGCGAAGTAGGTCCCGTTTTGCAAGTTTTGCCTCCGCGGTTCTTTCGTGTAGTTCCAAGAATTTCTCCCAGAGCTCCTTCGCAGACTCGTAGGCTCCGATCCGATTGATGTCTTGTGGCGGTAGAATGCTTAGCTAATGAAACTCTGCTTTGCCATTTGTCACAAAATTAGCCTGCTCTTTTTTGGTCCAGTGGTATTTATCTTTACCTTCAGGTGTTGTAAAAGCCTAAGCTTTGTAAACATTCATTATGAATAAAGAATCACATTTGGTCAAATTGTCTACATTTGTTTGTAGTTGTTCATTTAATTTATATTGTAGATAACATAGTATGTGGTGTCACATACAGAAGATGATGTTATCAGTACCTTATAAATTATAAACAGTAGCTCACGACTAAAATGGAAAGGAACAAACCATTAGAAGGTCGTAGTGTAATTAGGTATTAGTTTATCTTGACTATATAATTACACCAGTACACTCAGAGTGTATTGAGTAGGACCATTAGAGGTCGTTTCTTTTATACTGACTTTATAAAGGAACAAAGACCTCAGTTATTATGGAAGTGTGTGCTCTTAATCCTAATATAATAACAAGCACATATGTTTGATATTTATTTCTTTAATTTATCAATGGGTGAGATTTAGTTCGATGAATCAATAATAAACCCGATAAGTTGGGAAATGGTATCACTTATAGTGTGTGTTGTTGATTATAGAAGGAAACTGTGTCCTAGAGATACTAGGTTGATAATGTCCCCAAGAGTAGCTCATAAGGATTGTCATGTTAAACCCTGCAGGTGGACTTAGTCCGACATGACGATAAGGTTGAGTGGTACTACTCTTGGACTTAGATATTAATTAAATGAGTTGTCAGTAACTCACTTAATTAGTGGACATTCGATATCTTAAACACAGGGAGACTAACACACTCATAATAAGAAGGAGCCCAAAAATGTAATTTGGGATTGGTGCGGTAGTTCAATGATAGTTCTCTAGTGGAATGAATTATCATTGATAAAATTAAGTTGTGTGTTCGCGGGATGCTTAATTTTATCGAGAGACCAAAACCAATTCCTCCTCTCGGTCCCTATCGTAGCCTCTTATTTATAGAGTTCTATACCCACCTATACCCACCTTCTATACCCACCAATAAGGGGCCGGCCAAGCTAGCTTGGGAACCAAGCTAGGGCCGGCCTAGGTATGATTTTGGGTGGCCGACCCTAGCTTGAACCCAAGCTAGTGAGGGCCGGCCAAATTAAATTAAAAAAGAAATTTAATTTTAATTTTAATTTTTATTATTATGTGGAAGATATAATTTAAAGAGAATTAAAATTAAAATATCTCTCTTGTAAAAGATCTACAAAAGATTAAAGAAAGAGATTAAATCTCTTTCCTTATTTGTAGATTGGAGAGATGTTTTATTTTCTCTTTAAAATTATTCACATGTTAATAAAATTAAAATTATAGAAATTTCCTTTTATTAACCATGAAGAGATTTTTAAAGAGAAATTTTATTTTTTAAAATTTCCGGAAACAAATTAGGAAGTTTTAATTTGTTGATTGAAACTCTCCTAATTTGCTCCTTTTGATTGTGGCCGGCCATTACAAGTTGTTTGGGAAATTTTATTTTATTTTTCTCAATTAATTCATGTCAAGGAAAATTAAGGAAATTTTATTGTAATTAAATTTCCTAATTTGCCTAGGCCAAGGAATATAAAAGAAGGGGTGAGGGTGCCTTCATGAGACACAACATCCATTATTTCTCTCCCTCTTTTGTTCCTTGGTGTGGCCGGCCATCGTCTCCTTCTCTTCCTCTTGTGGTGGCCGAACCTCTCCCTCTCCCTTGGAGCTCTTGTGGTGGCAGGATACTACTCGGAGAAGAAGAAGAAGAAGGAGAGAAAGCTAGCATCTCTTGGAGCTTGGTTAGTATTTTGGTTTTCCTCCTTGGTGAAGTTTTTCCTTTGTGGCTGAACCTTGCTTGGAGGAGAAGAAGGTGGTTGGTGGTTTCTCATCTTGGTAGATCGTTGCCCACACAACGTCCGAGGTTAGAAGAGGAATACGGTAGAAGATCAAGAGGTCTTTCTAGAAGGTATAACTAGTAGTTTTTCCTTTTCCGCATCATACTAGTTATTTATGGAAATAATACCAAATACAAGAGGCTTACGTTCTAGAATTTCGAATATATTTTTCGAAGTTGTGTTCTTTTGTTTTTCTTTTCCTTGTGATTTGATTGCTCTCTTTGGTTAACCTAAAGTTATTTTAGGAAATTAAATATTATCTTTCTATAAAAGGTTTTGTCTAGTCGGTGGTGGTTGCTCCCATATCCAAGAAGGTCATGTGCCTCGCCACGTCAGTACTGGGAACCAATTATGGAAATTAATATTTAATGGAATTAATAACTTAAGGAGACTTGGGTCGAATGTGTTAAGTTCCGCAGGAGATCCAAGTCAAAACCTAAAAGAACAAATAGATTAAGTTTTGGATCAAACGTGTTAAGTTCCGCAGGCGATCCAAAATTTAATTTAAAAGAACACATGGTAGCTAGGAAAAGGTTCAGACCTTTGTACAAAATTTTGTACAGTGGAACCTATAGGTTTTCCGAGTAGCAACCAACAGTATTTATCTTTACCTTCAGGTGTTGTAAAACCAACCTCTTCATTATAAAACATAAATCAAAATCAGTCTTGAAAAATACCTCCATCTTCTTTTTCCAGTTGACGAAGTCCCCCTCGAATTTTGGTGGGTGAATGCTTGATCTGACCATCTCGTGTGCTTCGTTTGGTGGTTAGTCCTCCTGAAGTGTCCTTAGCTCTGATACCAATTGTAGGACCGGGTCGGCCGGAAGGAGGGGGTTGATTATCCTGAAAAAGCAATAAAGATCTTTCCCATTCTTTCCACTCAAATTAAAAGCAACAACATAAAAATAAACAATAATAAAAACTGAAAGAAAAGAGGCTCAGAATTTTACTTGGTTACAACCGGAGTGGTTGTTAATCCAAGACAATGACAACACTAGAAAAAAAATCTCCTTCGTGTAGGCGGAGAAACCTCTTACAATCTTTGAATGCTCAAACTTTTGCTAGGAAATGAGTACAAGAGTTGTTATTCTATTTCCTAACTCCAGGGGTCTTTTTATAGCTCCTGAAAATTCTATCCGTAGGCTGAGGGTGCCTCCCAAGGGGTTGGAGGGCGCCTCCAGTGAGGCGGCAACGGATAAAATTTTATCCACTGCCAACAACCAATTTGGCCAGGTCGAGGGTGCCCTCTATAGGCATGGAGGGTGCCTCCCATATGGAGGGCACCCTCCAAGCTTATGGAGGGCGCCCTCCGTCTGAAGATGGCGGAGGCGCTGTTTCGCTTCGGAGGCGCCTTCAACACCTTGTTGAGGGTGCCTCCAGTAGTGTTCTCCAGCTCCTATCACTCTTTTGCTGCTCCGATCGCTTGGGTGATTGCGGCCAACCGAAATAGGGCTCACCCGAACCTAATTTCTGACCTTCTCCTCGAGCAGCCTTTTGCTCCGGTTTCTCGTCCCTTGAACGTCACATACATTATTCTCAACCACCGGTGTACTCTTCCGCAACCCTCTCGTCCCTTGGATGCACTGAGCCCGTTGGTTCCCTTCCCATGTCGTCCTTCTCGCTAGCTACGTCTTTCGCTTGACTTCCTGTGCTCCTAAGCTCATGTACACTTAGACACACGGATTAAACCAAAATAGGACCTAACCTAACTTGGTTGATCACACCAAAAATAACCTTGGGGTTCCAATAGGGATCACTACTTGACTCGACATTTATCGATCGACCAATCTTTCCCGATCGATCAACAGATCCTTCTAAATCTGTCCAGCTTTCTATCCAGATGCTGCCGCTTTGGATATGTCTTCAGTCGGTCAATCGATTCAAACGTTTAGTCAGCCGAACCTTCGATGCTCCCCGATTTATTGAGTCCGATAAACCCGTTGTTTATCCACCATTCAGTTGACTAAATCCAAGGATTGGTCAACTGATCCCTTGGTGGAAACTTCATTGTGAGTTGATCTGATCTCTAGGGTTCGATCGACTGATTTGGATGTTCGGCCGATCGAATAAGGTAAAATTCTAACCTACAAATTGTTAGTCTTCCTACAACACAAAGTTAAAATAATAAGTAAAACATAATATTTTGACAATCTTCAGACTATCTAGTTTTGACTTTTGGATTTCCCATGAAACCCTAGGTCGAACTGACGGCTACTGTTTTCTCTACGAGGAAAGTGTCCTCACCTACTCCTCTCAGGAGAATTTATCTTTTGTCAAATCGGTCCTCTAGACCATTTGGACTTTTGCTCAGCGTCCGAGACATCAGGACTTTCTGCTGTACGTTTGATCCTGGACCCGTCTAGTCTTCTGCCTAGTGTCTGCGACCCTTAGGACTTTCACCTAGCATCCTCAACCCTAGAATTTCTCCTAATAACCTCTATCCGCTAAGACTTTGCCAGTCTCCCGAACCAGGACTTCATTGCCTAACCGCAGCTAGAACTTACCACCTGCCTAGCCTTAATTAGGACTTTTCTTTGTCTAAAATCACTTAGGACTTTCCTGCACATTTAGTTCAACTTGTTATAACAACAAAAATCTTTAATTTTAAACCCTTTGTCATTATCAAAACTTAGGTTCAATCATCTGGTGCTTCCTGCACCAACAATCTCCTCCTTTTTTTATTATAGCAAGCTAATTCAAAGTTAAACAAAGTATAATAAAAAATAATGTATCATAAGTATAGAATTTGAGCATAAATGAAATAATTTGACAATTTACCAAAATAAAGATGCTCCCCCTTAATTTAATATTTTGCCCCTCAATCTTTTGAAACAAAACTTATTTATGTTTTAACTTAAGTTATATTTTGACTTAACTTTTAACCTTTCTCTCCCCCTTTGATATATATATATATAAGAATACTAAGTAGAGAAAAAGTTGTTAACTTATAAAAAACTGATAGTACTTAATTTTGAAAAAACTAATTTTTAATCCTTTTTTTTTAAAATAACTTTAAGCTCATCCTGAAAAGTATTACATAACTTAGCTTTTCGAAAAAAATTCTTATCTTTTAAAAAGAGTTTCTTTGCTACGTACTTAGCTTGAAAAAGAGTTTCTTTAAAAAAATATTTAGCTAATTACTTTGTTTTAAAAAGAGTCAATGACTATGGCCTTAAAGTTCAAGTATAAAAAATAATAAAAGTAAATTTAACAAATATATTTAAAATAATTATCTATTTCTCTAATTTTTTATCTCATCCTTTCTAAGTTATAAATATGTTAAGTTTATGAGTTTGTGTGAGATGAAGTTTACTTAATCATAGTTTTGAAGTTGATTTTAAGTTTGAGAATTTTATTTTTGAATTCATGGAAAATAATTATGTTTTAATTTTTAAGAAGTATTAAGTTTGAATTATATTTAATTTGAGTTTAATTTGATTAAATTTAAATTTTGAAAATTTTAATTAAGTTTTAAAAATAATTAAGTTTTGAAATTAATTAAGATTTTAAAAATTAGTTAAAATTTTAAAATTAATCAAGATTTTGAAATTAAGTAAGATTTTGAAGCTAATTAAAATTTAAAAATTAATTAAGATTTGATAATTAATTAAGATTAATTAAGTTTTGAAAATAATTTTACTTTTAATATTAATTAAGTTATAAATATAATTTTATTTTTGAAATTAATTAAGTTTTGAAGATTATTATTTTTAAAAATTAAGTTTTGTTAAGTTAGATTTTGAAGATTTTAAAATATTATTTTGAAGATTATTTTTGAAATTATGTAAAGTTTTGTTAAGTTAGATTTTGAAATTAAGTTAGATTTTGAAATTAATTAAGGTTTGATTAAGTTTGACTAGGTTTGATTAGATTTATTTTAATTTTGGTTAAGGTTTGATTAAATTTGGTTAAGTATGGGCTAGACTAATTCTAAATTTTAACCTAAATCTATCTCACCCTTTATAAATTTTTAAACAAGGAACTTTATGTTGGTTGCTACTCGGAAAGCCTATAGGTTCCACTGTACAAAAATTTTGTACAAAGGTCTGAACCTTTTCCTAGCTACCATGTGTTCTTTTAAATTAAATTTTGGATCTCCTGCGGAACTTAACACGTTTGATCCAAAACTTAATCTATTTGTTCTTTTAGGTTTTGACTTGGATCTCCTGCGGAACTTAACACGTTCGACCCAAGTCTCCTTAAGTTATTAATTCCATTAAATATCAATTTCCATAAAAGGTTCCCAGTACTGATGTGGCGAGGCACATGGCCTTCTTGGATATGGGAGCAACCACCACCGACTAGACAAAACCTTTAATAGAAAGCTAATATTTAATTTCCTAAAATAACTTTAGGTTAACCAAAGAGAACAATCAAATCACAAGGAAAAGAAAGAAACAAAAGAACACAACTTGAAAAACCATATTCAAATACTAGAACGTAAGCCTCTTGTATTTGGTATTATTTCCATAAATAACTAGCATGATGCGGAAATAGAAATTACTAGTTATACCTTGTAGAAAAACCTCTTGATCTTCTACCGTATTCCTCTTCTAACCTCGGACGTTGTGTGGGCAACGATCTTCCAAGATGAGAAACCACCAACCACCTTCTTCTCCTCCAAGCAAGGTTCGACAAAAGGAAACTTCACCAAGGAGGAAAACAAAATACTAACCAAGCTCCAAGAGATGCTAGCTTTCTCCTTCTTCTTCTTCTTCTCCGAGTAGTATCCGGCCACCACAAGAACTCCAAGGGAGAGGGAGAGGTTCGGCCACCACAAGAGGAAGAGAGGGAGAGGGTAATGGCCGGCCACAACACCAAGGAAAGAGGGAGAGAAAACAATAGAGGTTGTCTCTTGTGAAGGCACCCTCACCCCTTCTTTTATATTCCTTGGCCTAGGCAAATTAGGAAATAAATTTTCCTTAATTTCCTTGACATGATTTAATTGAGAGAAATAAAATAAAATTTCCCCAATTAATTTGTGATGGCCGGCCACATCATTGGAAGGCAAATAGGACAAGTTTCAATCAACAATTAAAACTTCCTAATTTGTTTCCGGAAATTTTAAAAAATAAAATTTCTCTTTAAAATCTCTTCATGGTTAATAAAAGGAAATATCTATAATTTTAATTTTATTAACATGTGAATAATTTTAAAGAGAAAATAAAACATCTCTCCAATCTACAAATAAGGAAAGAGATCTAATCTCTTTCTTTAATCTTTTGTAGATCTTTTATAAGAGAGATATTTTAATTTTAATTCTCTTTAAAATATATCTTCCACATAATAATAAAAATTAAAATTAAATTTCTTTTTTAATTTTATTTGGCCGGCCCTACTAGCTTGGGTTCAAGCTAGGGCCGGCCACCCAAAATCATACCTAGGCCGGCCCTAGCTTGGTTCCCAAGCTAGCTTGGCCGGCCCCTTATTGATGGGTATAGAAGGTGGGTATAGGTGGGTATAGAACTCTATAAATAAGAGGCTACGATAGGGACCGAGAGGAGGAATTGGTTTTGGTCTCCCGATAAAATTAAGCATCCCGTGTCCCCCAACACACAACTTAATTTTATCAATGATAATTCATTCCACTAGAGAACTATCATTGAACTACCGCACCAATCCCAAATTACATTTTGGGCTCCTTCTTATTATGAGTGTGTTAGTCTCCTGTGTTTAAGATATCGAATGTCCACTAATTAAGTGAGTTAACGACAACTCATTTAATTAATATCTAAGTCCAAGAGTAGTACCACTCAACCTTATTATCATGTCGGACTAAGTCCACCGCAAGGTTTAACATGACAATCTTTATGAGCTCCTCTTGAGGACATTATCAACCTAGCATCACTAGGACACAGTTCCTTCTATAATCAACAACACACACTATGAGTGATACCATTTCCCAACTTATCGGGTTTATTGATTCATCGAACTAAATCTCACCCATTGATAAATTAAAGAAATAAATATCAAACATATGTGCTTGTTATTATATTAGGATTAAGAGCACACACTTCCATAATAACTGAGGTATTTGTTCCTTTACAAAGTCAGTATAAAAGAAACGACCTCAAATGATCCTACTCAATACACTCTGAGTGTACTAGTGTAATTATATAGTCAAGATAAACTAATACCTAATTACACTACGACCTTCTAATGGTTTGTTCCTTTCCATTCTGGTCGTGAGCTACTGTTTATAATTTATAAAGTATTGACAACATCATCTTCTGTATGTGACACCACATACTATGTTATCTACAATATAAATTAAATGAACAACTACAAACAAATGTAGATAATTAGACCAAATGTGATTCTTTATTCATAATGAATGTTTACAAAGCTTAGACTCTCAGTATACACTCCAACAATCTCCCACTTATACTAATGACTAAGCTGCCATATCTTCTACCATACATCTGATTCCCATTCCCTCCACATGCCGATCGAAAGATTTCGCCGGAAGGGCCTTAGTGAAAGGATCTGCCAGGTTATCTGCTGATGCAATCTTGGCGATGACAACTTCTCCTCGCTTCACGATATCTCTTATCAAGTGGTACTTGCGCTCTATATGTTTACTTGCCTTATGGGCTCGTGGTTCCTTCGAGTTTGCAACTGCACCGCTGTTATCACAATAAATTGTGATGATTTTGGGCAAACCAGGAATCACATCTAAGTCCATTAGAAAGTTCCTGAGCCATACTGCTTCTTTAGCTGCCTCAGAGGCTACTCAGCTTCCATGGTTGAGTCCGAAACGCATTTCTGCTTAACACTCCTCCATGAAATGGCTCCACCTCCTAAAGTAAACACATAACCTGATGTAGACTTACTATTGTCCCTATCTGATTGAAAATCTGAATCCGTGTAACCCACAGGGAGCAAATCATCTGCTTGGTAAACTAGCATATAATCCCTAGTCCTTCTCAGGTACTTTAATATATGCTTTACCGCAGTCCAATGTCCTTGTCCAGGGTTACTCTGATATCTGCTGACCATGCCTACGGCAAAACAGATATCAGGTCTCGTACATAGCATTGCATACATTAGGCTTCCTACAACATAAGGAACTGCTTTCATGTCCTCTATCTCTTGTGATGTCTTTGGAGACATCTCTTTAGATAGAGCTACTCCATGTCTAAAAGGTAAGAAACCTTTCTTGGAGTCTTGCATGCTAAAACGAGCAAGGATTGTATCTATATATGAAGCTTGGGATAGACACAACATTCTTTTCTTGCGATCCCTTATAACTTTGATCCCAAGAATGTGTGCACATTCTCCTAAGTCCTTCATATCAAATTGTTTGGACAACCATACCCTTACGTCTGATAATACCTTGACATTGTTGCCAACTAACAAAATATCATCTACGTATAGTACAAGAAATACCACCACGTTTCCGTTACACTTCTTATATACACAAGACTCATCCGGACTTTGAATAAATCCATATGACTGGATTACTTCATTAAACCGGATGTTCCAAGACCTTGAAGCTTGCTTTAGTCCATAAATGGACCGATTGAGCTTGCATACTAGATGCTCTTTGCCTTTTTCAATAAATCCTTCTGGTTGCTTCATATGGATGTTCTCTTCAAGACTTCCATTAAGGAAAGCTGTCTTGACATCCATTTGCCAAATCTCATAATCCATATGAGCAGGAATGGATAAGAGTATCCGGATAGACTTAAGCATGGCTACCGGTGAAAAGGTTTCCTCATAATCGATTCCCTCTTTCTGAGTGTACCCTTTCGCAACAAGCCTAGCTTTGAAGGTTTCTACCTTCCCGTCTGTCCCTCTTTTCCTTTTGTAGATCCACTTGCATCCAACGGCTTTTACACCATCAGGTGGTTCTACAAGCTCCCAGACCTTATTAGAGTACATAGACTCTATTTCAGAATTCATTGCCTTTTGCCAAGATGCTGCATCTATATCTTGGAGTGCTTCGTCATATGTTTGGGGATCAGGTTCATGTTTACCCGGGATCAAGTCCGAAGACTCTCCCAAAAACATGAATCTTTCAGGCTGCCTTACAACCCTCCCACTACGACGAGGCACTGTCTGTGGTTGTGTATCATGTGTGACACGTGTTGCAGTCTCTTGTGGTACTTCATCTTGTACTGTCGGTACTGAAGTAGACATGTCCTCTCTAAGTTCTTCTAAAACAACTTTACTACTGGGCTTGTGATCCATTATATAGTCTTCTTCTAAAAACTGGGCATTGGTGCTAACAATGACCTTCTGGTCTTTAGGACTATAAAATAAACCACCTTTCGTTCCTTTGGGATATCCTACAAACACGCGAACTTCTGTACGAGATTCTAACTTATCAGTATCTGGTTTCAGCACATGTGCTGGACTACCCCAAATCCGAATATGTCTTAGGCGGGTTTTCGCCATTCCACAATTCTATGGGAGTAGAAGAAACGATTTAGAAGGTACTAAGTTCGGAACATACACTGCTTTCCGAGCATATCCCAAAACGAATTTGGTAATTCAATAACTCATCATTGATCTAACCATCTCCATAAGAGTCCTATTCCTTCGCTCGCTACACCATTCTGTTGGGGTGTTCCAGTGCAGATAATTGGGATTGAATCCCGGCCCGATAAGTAATTCCTAAACTCTCCTAAGAGGTATTCGCCACCACGATCTGACCGTAGTGTCTTGATACTTTTACCTAGTCGTTTCTCCACATCAGCCTTGTATTCTTTGAACTTATCAAAGCACTCGGACTTGCGGCGCATTAGGTAAATGTATCCATATCTTGAATAATCGTCATGAAAGAGACAAAATATTCAAAACCTCCTCTTGCCCGGACAGACATAGGACCACATAAATCCGAGTGAACCAAATCTAACACTTCTTTGGCTCTATACCCCTTGGCTTTGAACGGCCTCTTGGTCATTTTACCTTCTAAGCAAGATTCACAAGTTGGAAAATTTTCCAACTCTAATGAACTTAAAAGTCCATCGGCTATAAGCCTCCGAATCCTACTTAAGTTAATACGACCAAGCCTTAGATGCCAAAGATATGCTTGATTCATTTCAAGGTTCTTTTCTCTTATTAGAATTAGAAGATGAATTATAAATTTCCATGTTTTGCTTTGTGGAAGAATTTGGATTTAAAATATACAAATTGCCAACTAATGCACCGTAAAGATAATCACTTTATTTCTTTTAATAACTACATCGTTCATGAAAGAAACCGAATATCCATCTAAAATAGTTTAGAAACCGAAATTAAATTCTTTCTAAAACTGGTACATAAAGACAATTTCTTAAAACCAAATTTCTATTTCTACTAAAAGATAAGTAGACGCCTCCCACCGCAACAGCTGCCACCTTAGTAGCATTGCCCATGTGTAATCTCCCTTCAGATAGTCGTCGGGTTTCCTGGAACCCCTGCAAGGAATTGCGGACATGATCGATGGCTCCCGTATCTACACACCAGGTGTTGGTAGATAACACCGCTAAACATGTTTCAACAACTAGAGTATGAGATATACCTTTGTTTTGGTTCTTACGAGGACAGCCCGCCTTCCTGCTTATAGATGAAGCACTTGCCCTTGGCTTCTTCATTCCACTTTAAATCCCGTCACTGAGATTTATTCACTTTCTTTGCTGAACCATTTTGTTTCTTCTTCTTCTTACCTTCGGTTTAGAAGTAGAACCATTTTCAACATAGTGAATTTGAGCATTGTGACTAAATAACCCTTCTGCTTGAAGTTCACAGTAGTTCCCCTAATGAATAAATCCTTTTATTCATATTATAGTTCAGTGGAACCGCTCAAAACTTCTAGGTAGGGTTTGGAGGATCATATCGATCTGGGTTTCCCATCAATTTCTCCTCCAAGGATCCGTATTTCGTTCGGATAAGCCATCATGTTTAGGATATGATCCCTTACAGGAGTACCCTCTTGCATGGTGGCTGCCATTATCTTTCTCATAGCTTCTTGTCTAGAAGCCCTATCCCGATGACCAAAGAGTTCCTTGAGATTGTTCATAATATCATGTTGTTGGTAAATCTTTATGTTGATGTTGCAATACATTTGACATTGAAGCCAAAATGTAACACCGCGCCATCTCATCCGCTTACCCATTTCCTATGATATTCAATCTCCTCTTGGGTAGATTCACCATGGGTGCATCAGGCAATGTTCAGTCAATTTATAGCTTTCAGCAGTAAGAACAATATCCAGGTTTCTTTTCCAATCTATGTAATTTGGTCCAGTAAGTCTATTTTGTTGAAGTATGATGGACAGTGGGTTGAAAGTCATCCTAAGAATCACAAATAACTTTTGGTCAGAACTCTAAATTTAGAATAATATTGATTCCTCAAACAATACTATTTTATATTAACCAACACCTTAAAACACCGTGAATTTTGTATGCCACGTTAGTGTGGACGTATACAAATTCAACATTTATCTTGTCAACCTAACTTTTTGACAAATAAAATTAATAGTTGGTATTATTTGGTCACACAAATAATAGCAGTGACTCCGTTGGGGAGGATACTATTAGATGTGTATAAGTGTACACCATTACTTGACACTAAGTCCATTAATAAGATTATGCCACTTCCGTTAGGGAAGATCACACGCTCTTAATTAACTTCCTATAGTCATCCAAAAATGGAAGTCTGTTCTAGTGATCCGCAAACAAGCTCATCCGTTATGGAGGAAGGCACTCAGAGCCAACGCGCAAGCTTGTTTGCATCACTTACAAACCAGTAATGGAGACCATGGGATTTACTTAAAAATCCCTCTCCCACTTAGTTATTTATAAATGAGGAATTTTAACTATGCTAGCCTACTAAACTTGTAAACTAACATGCACAAAGACAATATAAAAGCAATAAATAGAAAATCTAATTTTCAACTATTATGGCTTTTATCTTTAATTGTCCTCCGTGTGTTGTCATCCAGCTGCCGCCATATTTGGCCACCGCCACCGGGTCTATCTGTCGCATCCATCTTGCTCCGAGTTCCACTGCGCCTCGGGTCCTTAGAAGGTTCCACGCTTTGCAAGATTCGATCCATGACATAAATAGAATTTTACATTTTGATCCTATATTCCATAAAAGGAATGTACATGTATCTAGATCAAAAATAAAATCCTAATAAAACTAAATACAGCTCCTGCTGTATTTTAATACAATCATGCACACACATATAAATTGCCCTTGACATGTCCAAGGGTCCAATCACACACATAATTAACTAAAAGCCATAATAGTTGGATCCTGCATCCACAAAGTTAGCACATCCTACTATTATCCCGCCTAAATTATGTATGACATGTGCATAATTAAACTAAATACCAAATACACAGAGGCAAAACCCTAGCTCGATACCAATTGTTGGTTGCTACTCGAAAAGCCTATAGGTTCCACTGTACAAAATTTTGTACAAAGGTCTGAACCTTTTCATAGCTACCATGTGTTTTTTTAAATTAAACTTGGATCTCCTGCGGAACTTAACACGTTTGATCCAAAACTTAATCTATTTGTTCTTTTAGGTTTTGACTTGGATCTCCTGCGGAACTTAACACGTTCGACCCAAGTCTCCTTAAGTTATTAATTCCATTAAATATCAATTTCCATAAAAGGTTCCCAGTACTGATGTGGCGAGGCACATGGCCTTCTTGGATATGGGAGCAACCACCACCGACTAGACAAAACCTTTAATAGAAAGCTAATATTTAATTTCCTAAAATAACTTTAGGTTAACCAAAGAGAACAATCAAATCACAAGGAAAAGAAAGAAACAAAAGAACACAACTTCGAAAAACCATATTCGAAATACTAGAACGTAAGCCTCTTGTATTTGGTATTATTTCCATAAATAACTAGCATGATGCGGAAATAGAAATTACTAGTTATACCTTGTAGAAAAACCTCTTGATCTTCTACCGTATTCCTCTTCTAACCTCGGACGTTGTGTGGGCAACGATCTTCCAAGATGAGAAACCACCAACCACCTTCTTCTCCTCCAAGCAAGGTTCGGCCACAAAGGAAACTTCACCAAGGAGGAAAACAAAATACTAACCAAGCTCCAAGAGATGCTAGCTTTCTCTCCTTCTTCTTCTTCTTCTCCGAGTAGTATCCGGCCACCACAAGAACTCCAAGGGAGAGGGAGAGGTTCGGCCACCACAAGAGGAAGAGAGGGAGAGGGTAATGGCCGGCCACAACACCAAGGAAAGAGGGAGAGAAAACAATAGAGGTTGTCTCTTGTGAAGGCACCCTCACCCCTTCTTTTATATTCCTTGGCCTAGGTAAATTAGGAAATAAATTTTCCTTAATTTCCTTGACATGATTTAATTGAGAGAAATAAAATAAAATTTCCCCAATTAATTTGTGATGGCCGGCCACATCATTGGAAGGCAAATAGGACAAGTTTCAATCAACAATTAAAACTTCCTAATTTGTTTCCGGAAATTTTAAAAAATAAAATTTCTCTTTAAAATCTCTTCATGGTTAATAAAAGGAAATATCTATAATTTTAATTTTATTAACATGTGAATAATTAAAGAGAAAATAAAACATCTCTCCAATCTACAAATAAGGAAAGAGATCTAATCTCTTTCTTTAATCTTTTGTAGATCTTTTATAAGAGAGATATTTTAATTTTAATTCTCTTTAAAATATATCTTCCACATAATAATAAAAATTAAAATTAAATTTCTTTTTAATTTTATTTGGCCGGCCCTACTAGCTTGGGTTCAAGCTAGGGCCGGCCACCCAATAATATACCTAGGCCGGCCCTAGCTTGGTTCCCAAGCTAGCTTGGCCGGCCCCCTTTAGGTGGGTATAGGTGAGTATAGTACTCTATAAATAAGAGGCTACGATAGGGACCGAGAGGAGGAATTGGTTTTGGTCTCCCGATAAAATTAAGCATCCCGTGTTCGCCCCGAACACACAACTTAATTTTATCAATGATAATTCATTCCACTAGAGAACTATCATTGAACTACCGCACCAATCCCAAATTACATTTTTGGGCTCCTTCTTATTATGAGTGTGTTAGTCTCCCTGTGTTTAAGATATCGAATGTCCACTAATTAAGTGAGTTACTGACAACTCATTTAATTAATATCTAAGTCCAAGAGTAGTACCACTCAACCTTATTATCATGTCGGACTAAGTCCACCTGCAGGGTTTAACATGACAATCTTTATGAGCTCCTCTTGAGGACATTATCAACCTAGCATCACTAGGACACAGTTTCCTTCTATAATCAACAACACACACTATGAGTGATACCATTTCCCAACTTATCGGGTTTATTGATTCATCGAACTAAATCTCACCCATTGATAAATTAAAGAAATAAATATCAAACATATGTGCTTGTTATTATATTAGGATTAAGAGCACACACTTCCATAATAACTGAGGTATTTGTTCCTTTACAAAGTCAGTATAAAAGAAACAACCTCAAATGATCCTACTCAATACACTCTGAGTGTACTAGTGTAATTATATAGTCAAGATAAACTAATACCTAATTACACTACGACCTTCTAATGGTTTGTTCCTTTCCATTCTGGTCGTGAGCTACTGTTTATAATTTATAAAGTACTGACAACATCATCTTCTGTATGTGACACCACATACTATGTTATCTACAATATAAATTAAATGAACAACTACAAACAAATGTAGATAATTAGACCAAATGTGATTCTTTATTCATAATGAATGTTTACAAAGCTTAGGCTCTCAGTATACACTCCAACACTTTATGGGTTTTGTGAGATGGTTAATTTTATTTTCAATTCAATTTAAAATCTAAGGATTGATTTACATTTGAGTTAGTATTAGGTTTAACAGTTAGTCGGTTAAATATCCATTTCGATAATCGATTTTCATGTTGTGGCAAGGCACAAGACCTTCTTGGATATTAGAGCAATAACCACTTCTAGACATAGCCGTTTAAAGAAATTGAATATTTAGCTTTCTTTCTGAAAATCTTTAGCTTAATTAGTCAAGTGTCGATTAAGCCTAAGTCCTTATCTAACTATCCTAATCTAGGCAGTAATAATGAAAGCAGTAAATCAAATTATCAAACAAATTTATCTAATAATAAAGATGATATTTCTATTGGCTCCCTCTCGATCATAATCTTGATAAGGTCTATCAAGGTAATGAATTTGATCTTTGGGGATCCAATATTGATTAAATCCAACTTGATTAATTACCTTAGACTTAGGGGTCCATGCTTGGACTAGGTTTCTATTTGATCGATTCATTAAAGATAAGTACGATCTGAATCTTCATTTAGACTTATATTCGGGTTGTGATAGATTGTATACGACTCTTTATTTTCTAAAGATCACATCAAGATTCTTTGAACCCAAGGTAAATCATTCCAATATATCCTTTAGTTGCTTGATTTGACTTTTCAGGTCGAAATTTTCTTCCTTAAGTTGTTGAACTTAAGTTGAAGTTCCAGCTTGAACAGGTTTGGTCAAGAGACTTAGGTTAGTCACTTCCTTTAGGGTGGTTTCATCTTTTTGGAGTGACTTGACCCGAATATTAGATTTGGCTAGTTTTCTAGATAAGTAAGAAATTAACTTCTATAATCTAAGTATTGATGGACTTACAGTGGAATGATCTTTTGAGCTGGATTCAGATTCGTTGCTTTGCTTAGCTTCGTTCTCGAACTCGATTTCCAATTCAGCTCAATTTTGAACTTGATTTTGGCGACGTGAGCTCTTACTAGTAAAGAAATGAAGCTCCCTTGTTCGTGTTCTTTGTCGGAGTCTTCCGAGGATTCATACCATGTTGCTTTTAAAGTCTTTCTTCGTCTTTGCTTCTGGTTTGGACATTCTGACTTGTAGTGCCCTTTTGGTTGCACTCGTAGCATGTCATTTCTAATTTTGGCTTGTAGTTTGATTCGCACTCGTCTACTTGCTCTTGTATTGGATCACCTTTTCCTTGTTAAGTATTTTCCGAACTAATTTGACTAGTTCAGTGGTGATCTCATCTTCGTCTTCAGAATCCAATTTGTCTTTGGATTCGATTTCGGTTCGGTGCTTGGTTTTTGGTTCCTTCGTTTTGCTTGTATATGCAACCAAAGCAATACTTTTCTCAATTGGATATGCATTAGTCTGTTTATGCAATTCGAATTCAAAAAATAGCTCATCTAATCTAATTAAGGAAAGGTCCTTAGATACTTTATAAGCATCTACCATCGATGCCCATAAGGTATTAGGGTTTAAGGTCGAGAGTTTAAGGTTACCTTATTATGTCACAATTCTCCAATTTTTAATTGATTGCATGGAGGTTGTTGAGCGGATATTGGATCCGAGCGTGTAGTTGGCTCACTGATTCACCTTTCTGCATTTTAATATTATACAATTTATTTAAAATAAAGTTGAGTTTACTTACTTTTGCATTGGAAGTCCTCTCGTGTAGTTCGATCAATTTTCCCCATAACTCTTTTGTACTTGAGAATAGCCTGGCTCGGTTCAACTCTTCTTTGGTCAGACCGCATTGGAGAGTTTGCGTGGCCTTTGCATCCGCCTCTATTTTCCTTCTTGTTGGTGCATTCCATTTATCGCAGGAGATGAGTACTCTGTCTTCAGTGGACAATGTGAATCCGGTTTTGATTATGAACCATATTTCCACTTGGATTTTGAGATGGTACTCCATTCAGCCCTTCCAGTAATCAAAATTCTTACCGGAGAAAAGAGGCGGATGAGCAGTATTGTAGCCTTCTTGGTGGGTCATTGATAGAAAACCTCGTACACACAAAAAACTAATGAATGTTCCAAAACTTGGTCTTAGATTAGTAGTGCGAGAGAAAAAAAAACTAAAGAACTTGAGTGGTGTTGCACCAACTTCGAGGAACAATAAACTTGATCGAGAAAAATTATCGAAAGGGGTGATAGCATCGATTTCGATTGACTCCGAAAACTCAAAAAAATACCATGATTAATTGCTTGAAGGGTGATTTCACCGATTCAAAGCGACCCCCCCCTCTGATACGAATTGTTAGATCGAAAACGCTAGAGGGAGGGTTGAATAGCGCTCGTGGGCTTTTCACGTTTTTAGAAAGCACTAAATAAACTAGTGGAAATAAAAGAACAATACTAACACTATTGGTTTTACTTGGTTCGGAGCATGTGACGACTCATACTCCAAGGCCTACACTCGTTGAGTGTTACTTTGGGCAATTTATTATCAATCCTGAGAATTATAACAACAAGAACAAGTACAATGGAATTATAGATTAAGTGCTATAAGTGAAAATTATACCGATGACTTAGAGAGTTGGAGTTGCGAGCTTTCAGTTGTCGGAGCAGTGTTACGGCTTTGTAGACTTGTCTTTGGAGCAATGCGCAAGAGAGAGATCACTAGAATTGATGTCTCGAAGTTGCTGGTTAAACCCTCTTTTTATAGACGAGTTAAGTCTGATCCATCCACTGATCTCGAGATCACTGCTTAAGTCGACATTGATCGGCTGACCGATCCTCCTTGATCGATTGACTGATCCTTCTAAACAGTCTAACTTTCCATCCAGATGTTGCTGCTTCGGATATGTCTTTGTTCAATCGATCGATCTAGACATTCGGTCGACCGAACCTTCAATGCTCCCCGACTTATCTGGTCTGATCAACCCTCTTTTTATCCATCGTTCGATTGACTGAACTCGTGGTTCAATCGACCGATCCCTTGGTCGAAACTTCACCGTGAGCTGATATGATCTCTGGGGTTCGGTTGACTAATGCGGACGTTCGGTTGATTAAACAAGGCAAAATCCTAACCAACAAATTGTTAGTCTTCCTTCAATACAGAAATAGAATAATAAGCAAAACATAGTATTTTGACATTCTCTGGACTGTTTAGTTCTGACTTTCAGATTTTCTGTGAAACGTTAAGTCTAATCAACACCTACTGTTCCCTCTACAGAGAATACGTCCTCACTTTCTACTCTTAGGAGAATTTACCTTTTGCCAAACCGGTTCTCCAGATCATTTAAACTTTTGCTCAACATTCAAGATATCAGGATTTTCTACCGGACATCCAATCCTTGACCCGTTTAGTCTTCTGCTTGGTATCCGTGACCCTGAGGACTTTCATCTAGTATCCTCGACTATGGGATTTCGTCCAATGTCCTCGACCCACCAAGACATTGCCCAGTTCCCCGGAATAGAACTTCATTGCCTAACCACGGCTAGGACTTACCACTTGTCTAGTCTCAACTAGGACTTTTCTTTACCTAAGATCACCTAGGATTTTCATACACACTTAGTTCAACTTGTTAGAACAATAAGGAGCTTTAACTTTGAACCCTTTGTCATAATCAAAACTAAGATACAATCATTTGATGCTTCCTGCACTAATACAAATTTCATCTCAGTTTTTGGCTTTCAATCATCATCAACTTGGGAATGTATAGTTAATTATCACAGAGATTTTCTTCCATTAATATAGAATATTTGATTTAGAAAATTGAGCAATAGTACTTGTGGGAGCACAAATAGTATATTAATTAGTAGACAACTATAAGTCTTGAGCAATAATTTTCTTGCTTGATTTTTGAAACTCACTGTAATCAGAATCTCATCCAAAATATAGTATGTATGTAAATTTCTTTGTTCAGGCAAGAAAGGGAAGAATTCTATAGAGGTCAATGTGAATTAAAAACCTAAAAAAAACTTTATAATACTAAGTATGTTGGTTGTTTTTTAAAAACCAGCACCAATATGGTACTAATATTTTATAAAACCAGCACTAATATTGTAGTTGAGTTTTTACCGTGTTTCATGATTAATTTTATAGTTTATTAATAGTTAGGCATAGAAACTAAAATTTTAAGTGATATTTGAAAGTTTCATGTGCAATGGTTTAATTGCTTGAAGATGTATTAATTTTTTTTAAATCAGCAACACGTTAGTATTAATTTGCCGGTACTGATTTTTGTAAATTAATATCAACATGGTGCTAATTTTTTTGAAAATAGCACTAAGTTATGTTTATTTTAAAAGACCAACGTTAATTTGACGTTGGTAGTTAGTGTTAGTTTTAAAAAACTAGTACCACATTGGTACTGGTTTGATGATTCACACTCTAAATTTTTGACTCACCTACTGTGAATTTATTATTCATCAAAGACTTAAAAAAAAAAAATCTTAAATGATAATATAACTTCCTATTTTACAAAATTTTTACTTATTAATACTTTGACTATTTCAAATTTATAGGCACTCTAATTTTATCAATTTAAATAATGAATAAAGTGATAAGTAACGGTATTTGCATGTTTGACCCGGTTAAATCTGGATACAATTTGCCTGATTTCGATAACCCGAAAGTTGGCCGAGAATATTCAGAAAGCTGAATCGTATATCCCTTCACAAAAGCATCTCCTAACAAAATCAAAATCATCCTAAAATAATTATAGTGATTATTTAATGGTTGCTCCAATTGTGTAATAATTATTTAATAGTAATTGCAATGTTGCTGAGTAGTCACTAATCATTATTATAATAATTTTATAATGATTTTAATTTTTTTAAAATTATTTTAATTAAAATTTAAATAATATTTTCAAATTAATAAAAATATTTTAATAAAAAAAATACTCAGAAAAATAATTTATTTTAGTATATTATAATAGTATTACTATATATATATATATATATAAAAGGATGAGCAACCGATTCAAAATTTAATTGATTAAATTGAATAAATCAAAACTAATTAAATAAAAAAAATAAGACAAACTGAATCGATAAAATTTTACTATAAAAAATTAAAATTTTAAATTAATGGAATCGAACCAAACTAAAAATAATTTTAATATAGAAATGCAATAAATATCCTTTTACTATGTCTTTGAAAAGATATATACACAGCTCATATAATGATGTATTTATAATTCATCAAAAACTTACAAAAACACTTAAACAATAATATAGCTTCCTATTTTTTTTTTAAAAAATAATTATTAATCTATTTTAAACACCTTTTCATATAGTTTAATCTCTCTTGTACTATTTTTTAATTATAGGAAATCAAATTTGATCAATTTAAAGATATAAAATAAATTTAAATAGTGATTTAAAAATTTAAATATGGATAAAATTTTGATTAATTAGGATATCGTTAATTTAAAAATTGATGTAGATAAAAATGCTGGTCAGAAAGTTGAATCCCAAATAAGCGGATCTAGAACTACACGTGGCGTTCCTCAGTTTCCCTATAAATAAACGTGTTGGAAACTTTGAGCTTCACAACAAACGAGGCCCTCCGACTGTGTGCTCTGCGTCCTCTTCCACGTCATCCCTCGCCGTCTCCGATCTCCGCCCCCACGTCGATCGTTGCCGCCGCCGTGTTGCCAGTTTCGCGGTGGAGAGACTCGCCGGAGACCGAAATCGCCCGCGTCCGACGTAAATGCCTATAGCCTCACCGCCGCTGCCCTCGGGATCGCTGCCGCCTCCTGCCGCTTCTGCCATCGTTGCACGGCTGGATCCCAAGGCCCACCCTGCCGTCTCCTTCCTGACCTCTCTCTGCTCCCCCTCGCCGGAGTTCGCCGACCAAACTTTCTTCAGGGGCAGCGACACCACCACCTGAGAAACCATACTCTCGCAGACGATCGATGTCGTCGGCCGTGGATTCAACCAATTCCCCTGAAGCATCTCTTAGCATATCCATGAAACAAGAAGATCACAACAAGATGAACTCTGGAAGAATTACTGAGGATGGTTCGGTGGACAGAAAGGGAAATCCGGCCGTTAAATCGACCACCGGCGGCTGGAAATCATCCACGCTCTTGCTAGGTAAATCAGTAAAACACGACAAATTAAATCCCTGTGTCTTCTCTGCTCGATTCACATGTTTAATTTGTCGATCGTTTCGCAGTTAATTTCGGTCTCGTAACGCTCGCGTTCTTCGGAGTCGGCGTGAATCTGGTGCTGTTCTTGACGAGAGTGATGCGGCAAGACAATGCCGAGGCGGCAAACAACGTGAGCAAATGGACCGGCACCGTCTACATCTTCTCCCTCATCGGCGCTTTCATGAGCGATTCCTACTGGGGCAGATACCTGACTTGCGCAGTCTTCCAGGGGATCTACGTGCTGGTATTCGATCGCCGGAATATTCTTCTTCCGTTGAAGGAGGAGATTTTTTGATTGATTAAGTGATTGATTCTGGCTCTGTTTTGGTGTTCGACAGGGTTTGGTGATCTTGTCGTTGACGTCGTGGCTGTTGCTGCTGAAGCCGTCGGGGTGTGGAGATGGGGAGCTGCCGTGCCGGCCTCCGTCCGTTCTCGGAAGTTCACTCTTCTACATATCGATCTACTTGATCGCCTTCGGGAACGGCGGCTACCAGCCATCCATCGCCACGTTCGGCTCCGACCAATTCGACGAGACCGACCCTCTCGAGAGGCATTCCAAGGTGGCCTTCTTCAGCTACTTTTACCTGGCGCTCAACGTCGGCTCCCTCTTCTCCAACAGCGTCTTGGTGTACTACGAAGATACCGGCAGCTGGATGATCGGATTCTGGGTGTCAGCTGGTTCGGCTATCGCCGCCCTGCTTCTCTTCTTGCTGGGGACTCCGAGGTACCGCCATTTCAACCCATCTGGGAATCCGTTGACGAGGATCGCTCAGGTGTTCGTCGCGTCCTTCCGCAAATGGAAAGTTGAAGTCCCCGGCGACTCCGGCATGCTCCATGAAGTCGAGGGAAGGGACTCTGCCATCGCCGGAAGCAGGAAGATCCTTCACAGTGACGATTTCAAGTACTTTCCTGAATTCGTGGTTCAATTATGATCGATCGATCTCTCGCTCGCAGAGCATAATCCATGCCGTGCTGTGGGAAATTGCAGGTTACTGGACAAGGCGGCCGTCGTGATCACTGAAGATCATCAGAGAGATGATCCGTGGAGGCTCTGCACGGTGACGCAGGTGGAGGAGGTGAAGTGCGTGTTGAAGATGCTCCCCATTTGGCTCAGCACCATCATTTACTCTGTGGTCTTCACGCAAATGGCTTCGATTTTTGTGGAGCAAGGAGCCTCCATGAACACCGAGATCGCCGGATTCCGCATCCCGGCGGCGAGCATGTCGGTGTTCGATCTGCTAAGCGTCATCTTCTTCATCTTCGTGTACCGGCAGGTGCTGATCCCGGTGGTGTCGCGGGTGTCGAGCAACCCGAAGGGGATAAGCGAGCTGCAGCGGATGGGGGTGGGGCTGGTGATCGGGATGCTGGCCATGGTGGTGGCCGGGCTGGTGGAGGTGGAGAGGCTCAAGTGGGTGGAGGTGGAGCACGAGCCGAGCTCGCTGACGGTGCTGTGGCAGATCCCGCAGTACGCGCTGATCGGGGCGTCGGAGGTATTCATGTACGTCGGACAGCTGGAGTTCTTCAACGGCCAGGCGCCGGACGGGATCAAGAGCTTCGGGAGCTCTCTCTGCATGGCCTCCATCTCCCTAGGGAACTACGTCAGCATCATGCTGGTGAACATCGTCATGAGCGTGACGGCAAAGGGGGACAGCCCCGGCTGGATACCGGGGAACTTGAACTCAGGCCATCTCGATAGGTTCTACTTCCTCCTCGCCGGCCTCACTCTGATCGATTTCATAGTCTACTTGGTGTGTGCCAAATGGTACAAGAACATCGAACTCGAACGTGAGGAAGAAGATACAGATTTGAGCCACCAAATCTAAATTTATGTATCAATCTATCTATCTCCTAAATAAATCAGTAGATTTTATGTTGATCAGTTTCAATAAATATGAACTTTATGAAAGCACTTTCTCCTAAATAAGTACGTATTTTCATCACTATTCCATAAGCTTTCCACTCAGTGTTGGCATATCGTCCTCTAAATCCTGTGATCTTGCTTACGGATTTAGGCGCACCTAGTGTGCTGAGATCTCTATCGTTACATCCTATTTTATATTAATAAATCCAATTATGTTATCAATGGGATAAAAGTAATATTAAAAATTGAATCAATAACTAATAAATAGCTAATTTTAATTCATCGTAAAGGGTCCTCGGGGCTATAGTATCATAGTAAGATATATAGATCGTCATCCAAGTATTTACAGTTCAATCCCAAGTTATGGTATATTTGTAGAAATTTTAATTCCAAATGAGGGGCATGATCAAAAGATACTGGGCTTCTGGGCTGGCCGCTATATGTGCGCTTCCCGATTTATTCTATTAGTCGGTGGAAAGCTTTCGTGAGACCGGATCGGTCACCTCCAGAGATAGTCAATGAAGTTAACTGGAATTATTATTTTTTAAAATTTATCGTAAAGGACTATTGTTTCTTATTTGTTGCCAAAGATCCTCCAAACGCAAGATTGAGCCAACAATCCTAAGTCATTTTCAATTTGGGGGGGGGGGGGGGGGGGGTCAAGAGAGAGAGCATCGATCCCATCTTCTTGATAGAGCATCGATCCCATCTGAGTTAAGTCAGATGGAATTGTCGGTGATGTGGTGTTTTCTTTGTTGACTGACTCGCTAGACCCCCAAAACAAAGAAGAACCGAAGGTGTCCAAAAGTCTTCGATCAATGGTGCCTGCGGTCTGACCCTTTGACGCTTAAGTCAATCTATGATGATAGAAATGAAGAAAATAATAGTACTATAATGAAATGACTAAATGTATCTGGAGGCGACGACACGGAGCTGGATACAGGATGGATCTGGAGGCAACGACATAGAGCCGGAATATGACAGTGGTACGCAGGCCGAAATATGACAGCGACACGTAGTTGAAATATGATAGCAGCATGCAAGCCGAAATATAACAACAACACGTAGGTCGAAATACAACAACGACATGTAGGCCGGACCACAGAACGACACACATGACAAAACACGACAATGACACGAGGGTTGAAAATAGCAACACGAAGGCCGGAAATAGCAACACGTAGGTCGAAATACATCAACGACTCAAAGGTCGGAATGCATCAATGGCTCAAAGGCCAGAATGCAACCATGACTTATAGGTCAGAATATATTAGCAGCTCGAAGGCTGAATCACAAGTTAGATTGGAGCACAATGGCAGCTAGAGCTCGGGGGCCCAATCAACATTGGAGGCATATGACAGTACAAAACTAAGCCAAAGATTGTCGAGTCTACATCAGAGATGACCTGTGATGAGGCAGCAAGAGAGGCGGCAGGTTGTGGTGTCCTGGAGGGCGGCGTGGACTGATCATAGCGCGAGGGCAGCAACCCTAGAGCATGAAGACAGTCCCTCAGCGCTGGAGAGGGTCGAGGGTGGCCAGCAGCGGCCGCTGGAGGCAGCGGCGACTGCTAGAGGCGATGGAGGAGTTGTGAGTGAGAGGGGAGGCGACGCGGTAGAGCTGGCTTGTGAAGCGGCATGCGTTGTGTTGGTGCAAGAGAGGCGACGGGTTGTGGTGTCCTGGAGGGCGGCGTGGACTGATCGTAGCGCGAGGGAAGCAACCCTAGAGCATGAAGACAGGCCCTCAGCACTGGAGAGGGTCGAGGGTGGCCAGCAGCGGTCGCTAGAGGCAGCGACGACTACTAGAGGCGATGGAGGAGCTGTGAGTGAGAGGGGAGGCGACGCGGTAGAGCTGGCTTGTGAAGCGGTGTGCGTTGTGTTGGTGCAAGGAGCATCAGACGATCGAACCTATGTTTTGATTATGACAAAGGGTTCAAAAGTTAAGATGTCTTGTGATCTAACAAGTGGAACTAAGTTTGCAGGAAACTCCTAAGTATTCTTAGGCAAAAGTCTAAGTGGATTTTAGGCAGGTGGAAAACCTTATGGATCGATAACCCTAGGTCACAGGGGGACATAACCCTAGGTTATGGAAAATCCTAGCTGCGGTTAGGCAATGAAATCCTGGTCCGGGGGGCTGGGCGAAGTTTTGGCGGATCGAGGACTTTGGGCGACATCCTAAAGTCGAGGACTCTATGTGAAAATCCTGGGGGTCAAGGACACCAGGTGGAAGTCTAGACGGGTCGTGGAGCGGGCATTCAGCATGAAGTCTTGGAGTCTCGGACGCGAAGCAAAAGTCCAAATGGTCTGGAGGACTGGTTTGACAAATGTAATTTTTCCTGAGAGGAGTAGGTGAGGACGCGTTCCCTGAAGAGGGAACAGTAGGCCTCAGTTCGACTTAGGGTTTCTGGGAAATCTGAAAGTCAGAACTAAATAATCCGGAGACTGTTGAAGTTACATTTTATAATATTTGCCTACTTCTCTAACTCTGTTTTGCAGGAAACTAATATTTTGTAGGTTGAAGTTTGCAGCTTTGATCGGTCGACCGAACCCTGGAGATCAGATAAGCTTCTGGCTAAGTCTCAGCCAAGGGATCGATCAACCGAACCTCGAGTTCAGTTGACTGAACGATCGATAGGCGTTGACTTAATCGGACCGGGTTAATCAGACCAAATAAGCAAGCAAGGAAAGCAAGATAATCGACCGAACGGTGGGATCGGTCGACCGAACGAAGGCTCTATCCGAAGCATCAGCATCTAGATGGAAAGTTGGGTGAGTTCAGCAGGTTTAGTCGATTGATCAAGGGGATCGGCTGATCAGCATCGAGTCAAAAACTGATCCCGAGATCAATGGATCTGGATCAGGTCTAGCTTGGCTATAAAATGGGGTTAGACCAGCAGCTTCGAGACATTGATTCCGAACGACTTTTGCTCTTACGTGCTGCTAAGAAAAGCCCTCAATAACACTATAACGCTGCTCCAATGATCTAGCATAAGAATCTTCATATCTGTAGTTGTTGGTATACTTTACCTTACAGTCATTTTAATATTGTAATTTTTGTACTTATTCAGAACTGATAGTGAATTGCTCAACGAAAAGTGATCAACGATCATGGGCCTTGGAATAATAGTCGTCATAGGCTCCGAACCATGTAAAAGAAACATGTTAGCATTGTTTTACTTTTCTATCTTTATTTCGCTGCTGTTTACTCTTCGTTTTTGAAACGAACATGAAAAAGCCATGAGTGATATTCACCCCCCCTTTCTAGCACATCTCGATTCTATAATTGGTATTAGAGCAGGACTGCTCTTAATCGATACAACTACCGTCCGAGTATTTTTTGTCACTTTTTTGTTAATTTTTTTAAAAAATAAATTCTTATGTCTTTTTTCTATTTTTAAATTTTTGCTATAAGTCAAAATTGGTCTAATAACCTCTCTTGGCAAATTTGTTGATTTGTCAAATTTTTTCTCGAAATTGATGTAACACCATTTGAGCTGATTTATTGCCTTATTTTCCTACCGCACTATTAATCTAAGACTAAGTCTTGAAACAAGTTTCATCATTTTTGTCTTGCAAGAGTCTTTTTTCTAAATGGCCCGCCAAGAAGGCTACAACATTGCTCGCCTACCAAGTTGGAACATTCAGCAACGTAAAGGATCTCTGGCAAAAGTTGATCAAATTTCACGAAGGAACCTCCGACCCTAAGGTATGTAAGAAAGATTTGTTATTAAATAAATGATATAATATTAAAATGTAGGAAGGTGAGTCAACGAGCCAGTTATACGCTCGCATCCAAGATCTTCTGAACAACCTCCACGCAATCGAACAAAAAAAATGGAGAATCGTGACATCATCAGGTACACACTGAATGCTTTTTTGAGGAATACCTTATGGGCATCGATGGTAAATGCCTACAAAGTATCAAGGATCTTTCAATTATTAGATTGATGAATTATTTTTTGATTTTGAGTTACACGAACAGACTAATGCATGCACGGTTGAGAAAGGTATTGCTTTAATTGCAGGAACAAGCAGAATACGAGAACCAAAAATCAAGCGTCGGACCGAACCCGAGCCCGAAGACAAATTAGACTCAGAAGACAATGACAAAATTACTGCGGAGCTCATGAAACTGGTACAAAAAATGTACAAAAAAAAAAGGTGATGCAATCGAACATAAAGGCCAAAGTCACCTACTACGGCTGCAATAAGAAGGGACATATCAAGCCTGAATGTTCAAACCAAAAGCAAAGAATAAGGAAGACATTGAAAACAACATGGTTCGAATCCTCAGAAGAATTGGATGAAGAACACAAGCAACCAAGCTTCGTTGCTCTACCAGCACATGCGTACATTGTCGAAACTGAGTCCGAGTTCGAAATCGGAGCTGAATCAGAAGCCAAGTCCGAAAGAAGCCACAGATCCATATTTGTTTCCAAAGGGCCAAACAACATTGTAAGTTATCTGGTCGCTGGTACTCAAGTAGATGAATTACAAAACTTAATTGAATACTTATTGAGAAAATTAGCTAAGTCTAATATCCAGGTCAAGTCACTCCAAAAGGAGATTGAATCCCTTAAGGAGTAGACTAACCCAAGCTCTTTGACTGAACAAGTTCAAGATGGAACCTCAACTCAAGTTCAACAACTTGAAGAAGAAAATTTTAACTTAAAAACTCAAGTCAAAGAACTCAATGACTCATTGGAATGGTTCACTTTGAGTTCCAAGAACCTTGATCTAATTTTTGGAAAATAAAGGACCGTATACAATCAATTCGGACTTAAATATAAGGCCAAACAAAGATTCAGATCATACCTATCTTTAGTAAATCGATCAAATAGAAACTTAGTCCAAGCATGGGTCCTCAAGCCTAACCTGACTAATCAAGTTAGATTTAAACAATATTGGATCCCCAAGGATCAAATCTACTACCTTGATAGACCTTATCAAGGCTATAATCTAGGGGGGAGCTAATATAAAGACCATTTTCATTAGATAAACCTGATTAATGTTTGATTGACTATTTTTTATGCATATTTAGATTAGGATAGATAAAGACTTAGGTTTGATCGACACTTGTTTAGTTAGACCAAGGATTCTTGGAAAGAAAATTAAATATTTAATTTTTTTAAAAGACTTTTTCTAGAAGTGGTTATTATTCCAATATCCAAGAAGGTCTAATGCCTCGCCACAACTTGAACGCCAATTATTAAAATGAATGATTGATTGACTAACTGTTAAACATTATTTTAACTCAAATATAAATCAATCCTTATATTTGAATTTAAAGATTAAATTAGTCATCTCACAAAATCTATAATTCAAACATAATTTAAATTGAGAATTAGTCTAACCTAATTCAAACAAATCAATTTCAATTTTGAAATGTTAATAATTTTTAAAACCTTAATTTAATTTTAAAATCTTAATTAATTTAAAAATGTTAACTAATTTTAAAATTTTAATTAATTTTAAAACTTTAATTAATTTCAAAACTTTAATTAATTTCAATTAATTTTAAAACTGATTTAATCTTTAAACTCAATTATTCTTCAAATTTAATTATTTTTATATGTTAATTAATTTTTAAATCAGAAATTAATCTCAAATCATAATTAATTTTAAAATCTTACTAACTTTAAAATGTTAATTAATCTTCCAAATCTTAATTATTTTTTAAATATTAATTAAAAATTTTAAAATTTAATTATTCAAACGTAAATATTCTAAAAAAAATAATTCAAACTTAGTTATTTTTTGAAAATCAAAATACTTAAATATTTTGAAAATTTTAAATTCGAACTTAATAGTTTTTAAAATTCAAAATCAACTTCAAAATTAACGTGACTCCATCTCATATAAATTTATAAGCTTAACATGTTTGATAACTTAGAAAGGGTAAGATGGAAAATCAGGAAAATAAATACTTATTTTAAATATGTTCTTAATTTTTTTTTGTTTGGACTCTTGAATTCCCAAATTTAAATAAGATACCTAATTTTTCTTTGGGCATTAATCAAGGGGGAGAAAAAGGGAGTTAAATTAGTTTCAATTGTCAAAGTATTTGTCAAAAGCAAGTTAAGGTTTTTTTTTTTAAACTATTTTTGAAAGTTTAACTATTTTTTTAAAAAGACCTTAAATATTTTTGAAAAATCAAGTTTAAATATTTTTATCTGGAAAAATAAGATTTTGAAAAGTATTTTTAACTAAGGTTTTTTGCCCTTTTTCAAAAGGCTAAGAACTTGAAAAAGTTTTTTAAAATCTAAGAATTTAGCTAAGTTTTTTTAATAAGGAAAAAGCTAAGTTCTTTCTCAAAACCTTTAGGTATCTTTTAAAAATTTTCTTTCAAGGCTTTACAAAAAGGCTAAGTTTCTTGTTAAATTAAAAGCTGTAAATTTTTAAAAAACTAAGTTTCAAAAGTTATATTTTTAGCCAAGTTCCTTCCAAAAACATAAGTATTGTTTAAAATCTTTTTCCACAAGTTTTTAGCTATGTTAAACTCCCTATTTGAATTAATTTTTTTCACTCTCCTTTTCAAAGTTTCTTAAAATAAAAATTCTACTATATCAAAAAGAAGAGTTTTCAAAGACAAAGTATTGTTCAAAGTCTTTGAAAAGCTAAAATATTATATTTTGAAATTAAGTTCTTTTTTCCTCCCTAAATTATTTTTGATATATGTCAAAGGGAGAGAGAATATTCAAAAGTTAAGGAGGAGAGAAAGTTAAGGGATTAAGGGGAGCTAACAAGTTAATTCTTTTTCTTTATAAATGAATCTATTAACTTTTGCTATATGTTGCATTTTTTTCCCTATATGTTGATATATGTTTTACTTAACTTTTGAATCAAGTTGTCATAATAAAAAAGGGAGAGATTGTTGATGCAGGGAGCACCAGACGATCAAACTTATGTTTTGATCATGACAAAGGGTTTAAAAGTTAAGATATCTTATGATCTAATAAGTGTAATTGAGCTTGCAAGAAAATCCTAAGTGTTCTTAAGTAAAAGTTCTAGTGGATTCTAGGCAGGTGGAAAACCCTAGGGGAGGTAACCCAAGATCCTAGGGGGATGTAACCCTAGGTTATGGAAAGTCCTAGCTACGGTTAGGCAACGAAATCTTGGTCCGGGGGACTAGGCGAAGTCTTGGCGGGTCGAGGACTTTGGGTGAAATCCTAGAGTCGAGGACTCTAGGTGAAAATCCTGGGAGTCGTGGACACCAGGTGGAAGTCTGGATGGGTCGTGGAGCAGACGCTCAACATGAAGTCCTGGAGTCTTGGAAGCTAAGCAAAAGTCCAGACGGTCTGGAGGGCCGGTCTAGCAAAAAGTGTTGGTGCAATTGACCTCTAGGGTTTCAATGTTTGACAATGCACCCAAGCCAGGTCAATTTGACCAAGGGTTAATCGAAATAGGACTTGATGTTTAGAAGAGAGTAGTTAAGTCAGGACTAGATGACTAACAAGGGTAAGTCCTAATCGAAGGATTAGGCAAGTAGAAGTCCTGGTGAGTGAAGTCGGGCCTTAGTGAGTGAAGCTAGGTAGTGGAAATCCTGGTGAGTGAAGGCAGACCCTAGTGAGTGAAGGTAGGTGAAGGAAGTCCTGGTGAGTGAAGTCAGGCAATGGAAGTCCTAGTGAGTGAAGTTAGGCAACCCTAGGGAGGTGACCCTAGGTCAACGAGCCAATCAGATATCTAGTTATAGGAAGTCCAGTTGATTCTGTAGACCTGATAATTGGCAAAATTGGTAAGTAAAGGTAAGTCACTGAAGGAGAGTGACTAAGTGAAGACGTGCCCTGGTCGAGGAGACAGTAGGCGTTGATCTAAGTTAGGTCTATTTCGGATCCCTAATCTGAGACCTTGACTAGTTTCTGGTCTTAGAATGATAGAAACCAATTACTACCACTTATTATTGTGCTAACTTTATTTTGTATGGTAGATGTTTTATTTATTAGACTAACATATTTTGCAGGATAAAAATGAGCAAAAGCCTTCAGATGAACAGTGTCCGAAGGCGCCTTCGTACTGTTCATGGAAGGCGCCTTCCAAGGGATGAAGTTTGACATTTGGAGCAAATAGCTCACATAATTTGCGGGATAAAATTTATCCCATTGGAGGCCTTCAACACCTATGGAAGGCGCCTTCCATGCTCTATTTAAGGTTGCTCACCCAAAGCTTCTTCAATAACTCAGATATAAGCTTCTGTGCATCGATTGAGGTTCCGACTACTTCGGCCTACTGCTGTGACTCTGATACTACGTTGTTGCTCCCGACTACTACCGAGGAATCGACCGACACTGAGCCAAACCTAACAATCTTCGAAGGTGTTGGGTAACGACCTGTAATTAAGTTTTAATTATTTGCAATAGGACAAGTGCAATGTGTTGCACTTGTTCCTTCTTTCTCTGTACTCGATTATCTCTTCTGGAGGGACTGGAAGAGGTTTATAGTGATTTACCCATCGATAGGCCCGCGAGACTTGGGTCTTGGAGTAGGAGTCGCCGAAGGTTCCGAACCAAGTAAACCGACCATGTCTTCTGGTGTTTGATAGCCATGATTTTGGCTATATTATTGTGAATCATAATGCATGTTTTTATTAGTTTATTCATATCTTAATCTCTCATTAGCATCATATCTCAATATTGCATTTGATTTTGGACTTAATTGCAAATTAGCTAGTTTTCATGGTATTTGATGCTAATATTTGACTCTTATTTTGTAGGCATAAAAAGGGGTATGGACCCGATCAGATTGGACCACACTTGGGCTCAAATCAAAGGCAAATCAAGTCGATCAAGTCTCGGAGCATTATGGGCCATTCATCCAAGATTGATCAGATCTGAGCCATCCATTGAAGATCTGGCCGATCCAACTTAATGGGGAGCAGATCTGAGCCATTTATGAAGATCCAGAAGTTTTGATCCAGATCTGAGTTCATCCAGCCATTGATCCATCCGAATAAATTTGGACCGTTCATTTAAGACTGGTCGGATCTGGGCCATCCAGTGATGATCTGATCGATCCGACCTACAGGAGAGTAGATCCAGACCCTAGATCAACATCAGTACCTTCGGATCGGATTTTGGATGACTCTTCACCGTTGAATTAGGTCCAAATCAATCTCAGCCGTCGGTTCAAATCTGAGATCTGTTTAAATGAGAAGCTACAGTGTTCCAGCGTCTTGGTCGATTCCTCCGCACTGTGCTTCGCGTCCCGCGGCGAGTTTTCTTCAGGATTTCGGCCCCATCCTCCTTCAGATCTACTTCTCAACAAGTCTAATTGGCGTTGGAGCTTCCATTCTTTTGCTTCTAGGCTCGGATCTTTTGCACGCGCCGGCGAACATCTCTCCGGAGCTCAGATCTGTTCGTATGTCCTCTGTTTCAGCCATCATCGGGGGAATTCTTCGGTGATAGTGGCTTGCTCTCTATCAGAGAGCATAGATCTAGAGAAATCGGATTTAAGATCTGCGGAATTTCGAACTTTGCAGTTCCAATCTTCACCAGCTTTTCCAGGAAAGTTTTCTTTGGTGCTGGAAGAGATTGAATTGAGTTGAAGTTTTCATTCAATTAGCTTGTGTTGTAGCAAGAGAAGGCTTGTTAGAGGAGTGGATTTGGATAGAGATGGCTTAGATTTAGATTTTACAGATTATTGTTTCTGCAATTCTGTTTTATTAGATTTTGTTTTTGAATTCCTGTTCTTTGAATCTGAATTGAGTAGTTATAGTTGTGGTTCTTTAGATTTCATTTCTGCAATAAAATTTTGTGCATCTTGTTTCTTTAATTAGAGATGAATTAGATTTAAATTCTGCAAGTTTATGATTTCTGCATATTTGCTTCTTTTAGATTTCGTTGTTAAATTTCTTGTTCTCTAATGTAATTAGCTAAAATTTTAATTCTTAACTTAGGATTTGAATTGAAAGTCATCACTCCAACTTATCTGCAGAAAACTTTAAAAGAAGAATAATTCTAATGTAAAATCAATCATCCTACAATTAGTTTCCTTGTGAGATTCGACTTGGGACTTCATGCTACATGTTTTATCTTTAGTTTTGGAATGTTTCAAATCTTTATTAATTTGATGAACAATGTGACACTTAGATTTTGTGCTTATCAAATTTTGGCGCCGTTGCCGGGAAAACTAGTGGAGTTTGCTTGTTTTTAGATTGCGTATAGTTCATCTTTTCTTTGTTTTCACTTTTTTGATTTTATTGTCTATCTATTTTTATTCTAACTATTGATTTTTGGTGATATGACCAGGTCCTCGTGTGGTAAACTACTTGATTTTGATCCAGAAATTGAAAGGACCTTCAGAGCTTTGAGAATTCAAGAGAACATTTCAGAGGACTTAGGAAGTTCTTTATCATCTTCAGATACCCCTATGGCTGATCATAGTAGAACAATGAAGGAGCTTGCAGCTCCTGATGAGGCTTTCAAATATTCTTGCATTACATATCCAGATTTGGTAGGAGACTTCGAGCTTAGATCTGGACTGATTCATTTGCTGCCCAAATATCAAGGATTATCTGGAGAAGACCCAAATAGACATTTGCATGAATTCTATGTGGTATGTTCAACCATGAAGCCACAAGGAATCTCAGAAGAAGATATCAAGCTGAGGGCTTTTCCATTTTCATTGACTGGAGTAGCAAAAGATTGGCTGTATTATTTGCCACCAGGATATATTACTTCTTGGATAGATATGAAGAAGGCTTTCTTGGAGAAATTCTTTCCAGCTTCAAGAACTGCAATTATCAGGAAAAGTATCTGTGGGATTCAGCAAGTGGTGGGAGAGACATTATACGACTATTGGGAGCGATTCAAGAAATTATGTTCAAGTTGTCCTCAACACCAGATCAGTGAGCAGCTACTAGTCCAATACTTCTATGAGGGTTTACTACCTATGGACAGGAGTATGATAGATGCAGCAGCTGGAGGAGCTTTAGTGAACAAGACTCCAGAACAAGCTAGGGAGCTTATTCCAAACATGGCAGAAAATTCACAACAATTTGGAAGTAGATCTTTGACAACAAGAGGGGTTGGAGAGGTTCAAATGGTTTCCAATGAACAAAAGGAGATAAGAAGCTCATTATTGGAGTTAACATCTTTGGTAAAGCAATTGGCACTGAATAATGCTAATCAAGCTTCCATTTTGCCAAGTACACAGTTTCCATATCAATCGAAGGGAGTTTGTGGCATTTGTTCAAGCCAAGACCACAATTCAGAATTGTGTCCAAATCTTCATCAAGATGAGTCAGTAGCAGCATTTTCTAGAGCTCAGTTTCCTCAAAAATATGACCCCTACTCCTCTACTTATAATCCTGGTTGGAGAGATCATCCTAATTTTAAGTTCAGCAACTCATTCTATCAACAACCATCTTCAAATCAGCAGTTCAGCCACACTTCCAGCAGTTTCCAGCAACCTCAGCAAAGTTTCCAACAGCAAAATCAGTCTTTCCAGCAGTGTTTTCAACCTGCAAATCAATTCCAGCAGCAATTTCAGCCTTTTCAGCAGTTTCCAAATCAAAATCAGCAATGACAATTCCAAAATCAGGGAGTTCAGCAGGGGCAAAATGCAATCCAGAATGCACTTCCAGCACCTTCCAGATTAAGTTTGACTCAAGGAAGTTCTAATAGCTCTTCCAATTCGGATGCACAACAAAAGATGGATGATTTGATGCAACAAATTTTGCAACAGCAGCAATTGTTTTTACAGCAGCAGCAACATCAACAAAGGACAGATTCAGCTTTGCAAAATCTTGAAAGACAGATCAGCCAACTAGCAACGAACTTAAATCAAATGCAAGCTCAAGGCTCAAGTAAATTACCTTCTCAAACAATGCCAAACCCAAAGAATGTGAGTTCGTTGACTCTTCGAAGTGGAAGAACTATAACTGAACCCATGAAGAATATTCCAATTGGATCAGATTTTGTTGCACCAGCTTCGGACTCACAATCACCAGATCTTGTGCCAAGAAATTTGCATTCAGAATCCACTCAACCAGTACAGAACAGTGGAAGAAATACAGCGGAACAGATTTCAACAGATTTTGGCTTAGCAGAACAAAATGACTCGCAATCAGCTCCAATTTCAGCTCAAAATGTAGAGAAAGAATTACAACAGCAAGGTACTGAGATTTCTGCTTCATTACCTTTTCCTCAAAGAAGAATCCAGCAAAAGAAGCATGTTGAGGAAGAGAAAGCTAGGGAATTTCAAGAACTTGTCAATTTGTTTAGCAAAGTGGAGGTGAATGTGCCCTTGTTAACCATGATAGAGCAAGTTCCGAAATATGCAAAATTTCTCAAGGATGTATGTGTGCATAAGAAGAAATTAAAGGGAAATGAATTAGTTAGCATGGGAAAAAATGTTTCTGCTCTTATTCGACCTATTCCTCAGAAGTGTGATGATCCAGGAGTTTTCACCGTGCCATGTACTATTGGAAATTATGTATTTGAGGATGCTATGCTGGATTTAGGAGCTTCTATTAATGTAATGCCGAAATCAGTTTTTCTATCATTGGGTATAGTTCCTCTACAGCCTACGGGAGTTGTTATTCAGTTAGCCAACCGTAGTCAGGCTCATCCAACTAGAGTGATTGAGAATGTTTTGGTTAAAGTGAGTGACCTTATATTTCCAGCTGATTTCTACATTTTGGATATGGAAGGTGATGTATTAATGAATAGAGCTCCAATTATTTTGGGAAGACCGTTCCTTAAGACTGCCAGAACCAAGATTGATGTGCATGCAGGAACTTTATCTATGGAGATTGCTGATGTAGTTGTTCAATTTAGCATTTTTGATACGATGCAACAAAAGAAGAACCATTCTATTTTCAGTGTTTATAAATCCGAATGGCTGGATACTATGAATTTTATTGATGCAGATTATGATGAAATTGTTTCATACTCTAATGAATTGGGTTGTGAATCTAAACATTCTGGAGGTTGTATTGATAACAGGGAAATAGTTGAGGTAAGATCTGATTGTGGTCAAACTTCTGTGGATGAATCTATAAGTGTAGGGGATTGCATGGAAGCATTACCCCAAGAATCACCTAAATTGGATGCAAGTGAAGATAGTGTAGGCACTTGTGCTATGGAGCCAAGCACCCAAGAATCACTGCCATTTATTGTACCTTCATCAGAACTAGATATTGAATCACAGGAAATTTCAAAGGACAATGCAGAGGAAGTTGTGGAGCCAGTGAGACAATCAAAGGAATTAACTAACCAATTGAACTCTTTTTGTGTTAGCAATATTTTTTCTAATGGTGTTATTGAGATGCAGGAGGTGTCTACTGGTCAACCCTTCAAAGTGTATAGCAACCAACTTAAGAAATTCCTTCGGGGGAGGAAATGATGCAGAGTGGACAAGGTGGACAATAATGATGCAATTCACCAAAAATCAAAGGGGAGTTCGTTCCAACTTAGCTTTTATTTTTGTTTTCACAAATAATAAGTCTTTGCTTTCACAACTTAGTTTTTAGTTCGTTTCTTTTAGCTTGCTTAGTTGCTTAATAAATTCTTTGTTTTCAAATAATAAGTTTAGTATAAGGGAATAATTTTTTTTTTTTACTGTTTACAATTTCCTTATAGAATAAAGTTTGAATTTGGAATAAAAAATGGTACCCCCTTGACAAGTTTTCTATAGCATGTTAGAAGTAGAGAATGTGAGCTAGATTTGAAAATCTATTTTGGAGCTTAATGTCAGTAATGGACTTTTAATTTTCTTAAGGTTTCTATTTAATAATGGACACTTGATTGATAAATTGGATTGATACTTTTTCATGCCTAGTGAGGATGAGCCTTAGTTGAGTGATGCACTTGTGTCATTGCACTCTAGAACTTGCTTTGATTCTTTCAAAACCACAACCCAATGGATTAAATCATGTTTATGAAGGTAAATCTATTTGTTTCTTTCTTCCACACAAATTCTTGTTTTTCTTCTTGATAATCATCATATCAATTTTTGTCTTCTCATTTGTAAATCTTGGATATGGATACATGGTTTGTTAGATGATGGATATTTTGGCAAGGTGGACTAAGTTGAAGTGTGGGGGAAGAGTTCTTGGATGATATGTGTAGATTACATTTTGGAGCAATGGGACGTATGAAGAAAATTGGAATGATTCAAGATTGGGTTACTTAATGATTGTTTATGTTAAGGATTTCTTGTGCCAACTAATAATTCTATTTCTGGATTGCAAGGTTGTAAATCTAAGCTCTTAATGTTGTAATGCCGAATAGAATCATTCCTTGAGCTTAGTCATGTATAGAGCAAGATTTAACAGCTTTTAATTTTGAAAAATTGATACTATGGTGATACATTCAAATATGTAAATGGCTGAAATCTGCAGAAACATATTCAAATTAGTGAGGTAATGCAGTAACAATGAGCTGCAGTGATATGTGTGGATCAATATTCTTCATTGACTTGGATTAAGAGTGATTTGATTAGAGAAGGACAAAAGTTGAACTTTGAAATGAAATCTGTAAGAAATGAAGAATACAGAAATGCAGAAAATGCTGTGAGCTACTGTGACACATGGTATCAACATTGTATCAAGATTCTCAGATAGTTATCCAATTGAAAAAGAGCTTGGTTTAATCTTTCGTTTACTAATTGACAAATGGTATTCAAGTTCAATAGTTAGAATTCTGGAAAATTCTTGAAGATTTAATCTTAAACCATTTGTAAAAGAAAAGATGGAAAAATTGCAGTGTGCAGAATATCAGGACACCAGTTGCTGTGGTAATTGGTTTTTATTGTAAGCTGATAAAAAGCTGAAAACAGAACTGAACAGTGTGGGAAAGCCTGGTAAACAGAGTGAACCTGTTGGAAGCTGCTGATTGCTGTCAAATGGATTGCTGTGCAGGAAGTTTTGAAGCTTACAGAGAAGAGTTTCAGGGACTGATGCTGAATAGTGCTAAGGGAGCTGTGGATATAGGAAATAAAATGCTGGAAAAGTGAGCTGTAAATTGATGGCTGGGAATTTTAGTAACTGAAACTATGAGCATTTTCTTTGCATTTTCATGCAACAGACCTTGAGTTGTAGATGTTTGAAATGTGAATTTGATTCTGGTATGCCAATGTGAGAAGGAATTTGTTAACTATCTGAAGATAAGAATATTGTATGGAAGAGGAAGAATCAGAATTGCTTGCTATGGAGGCTGTAAACTGCTGAAACATGGATCTGTTGCTGAAATTTTGATGAAGGACAAGTGAAACGAATTCATAGGGATATTGCAGTGAGGATTTAACACTTGGTGCTGATCCGGAATTGAACATTGCTACTGTGCAGAATGTGATGTATTGAGTTGGAACAAGAATTTGGGGAGTGTTGGAATTGAATTGAAGTGAAGTTGTTAAACTTTAATAGAGAGTTAATGACATGACACAGAATTAGAATGCAGAGTTTTCAGAATGAAAAAAAGAAAAAAAATCAGCCACATTGAATTTTAACAGAATTGATGTAGTTGAAGTCAAGTAAGAAAAGAAGTAAAGAGGGAAGTATGGCCAAGTTTCATTTATATAGTATTCTTTGTATCCATGTCTTCCACTAAAATTCATACTTTGTTTTTATTCTTTTCTTTGAGCTAATTCTTCCTTTTCTTATCTTTTCTTGCAACTAATGCTTTGATGTGCATTTAATTCATAATCTTACATTTTTCTTGTCCATGATTAACCTTTATATCGTGATTTGTATCCATGATCACGGTAGAGAGTAGAAGATAAGCAAGCATATGGTAGTTCAAGAAGCACAAGTAGCATGAGTGCCCTCCATTTTTGTGATTACATGTAAAATAGGATGAGGGCCACAAAAACTCTTATCTTGTGAGGTTTTTAGTGTGAATCAATTTCAATTTATTCATGATAGATGGAAATTATTATGTGGCTAACCAAGAGTAAAGTTTTAAGTCCATGAATGCTTGAGATTTTGGAATGTGATAATCTTAGATGGTTTACTTTCTTTATTTTCTAATCATGTTTAGGAATTTGTTTAGGGGGTGCCATTTAAGTAGGATTTTAGTTCTTTTTGCTTGCACGGGACGTTCAAGACTAAGTGTGGGGGATTTGATAGCCATGATTTTGGCTATATTATTGTGAATCATAATGCATGTTTTTATTAGTTTATTCATAGCTTAATCTCTCATTAGCATCATATCTCAATATTGCATTTGATTTTGGACTTAATTGCAAATTAGCTAGTTTTCATGGTATTTGATGCTAATATTTGACTCTTATTTTGTAGGCATAAAAAGGAGTATGGACCCGATCAGATTGGACCACACTTGGGCTCAAATCAAAGGCAAATCAAGTCGATCAAGTCTCGGAGTATTATGGGCCGTTCATCCAAGATTGATCAGATCTGAGCCATCCATTGAAGATCTGGCCGATCTAACTTAATGGGGAGCAGATCTGAGCCATTTATGAAGATCCAGAAGTTTTGATCCAGATCTGAGTTCATCCAGCCATTGATCCATCCGAATAAATTTGGACCGTTCATTTAAGACTGGTCGGATCTGGGCCATCCAGTGATGATCTGATCGATCCGACCTACAGGAGAGTATATCCAGACCCTAGATCAACATCAGTACCTTCGGATCGGATTTTGAATGACTCTTCACCGTTGAATTAGGTCCAAATCAATCTCAGCCGTCGGTTCAAATCTGAGATCTGTTTAAATGAGAAGCTACAGTGTTCCAGCGTCTTGGTCGATTCCTCCGCACTGTGCTTCGCGTCCCGCGGCGAGTTTTCTTCAGGATTTCAGCCCCATCCTCCTTCAGATCTACTTCTCAATAAGTCTAATTGGCGTTGGAGCTTCCATTCTTTTGCTTCTAGGCTCGGATCTTTTGCACGCGCCGGCGAACATCTCTCCGGAGCTCAGATCTGTTCGTATGTCCTCTGTTTCAGTCATCATCGGGGGAATTCTTCGGTGATAGTGGCTTGCTCTCTATCAGAGAGCATCGATCCAGAGAAATCGGATTCAAGATCTGCGGAATTTCGAACTTTGCAGTTCCAATCTTCACCAGCTTTTCCAGGAAAGTTTTCTTTGGTGCTGGAAGAGATTAAATTGAGTTGAAGTTTTCATTCAATTAGCTTGTGTTGTAGCAAGAGAAGGCTTGTTAGAGGAGTGGATTTGGATAGAGATGGCTTAGATTTAGATTTTACAGATTATTGTTTCTGCAATTCTATTTTCTTAGATTTTGTTTTTGAATTCCTGTTCTTTGAATCTGAATTGAGTAGTTATAGTTGTGGTTCTTTAGATTTCATTTCTGCAATAAAATTTTGTGCATCTTGTTTCTTTAATTAGAGATGAATTAGATTTAAATTCTGCAAGTTTATGATTTCTGCATATTTGCTTCTTTTAGATTTCGTTGTTAAATTTCTTGTTCTCTAATGTAATTAGCTGAAATTTTAATTCTTAACTTAGGATTTGAATTGAAAGTCATCACTCCAACTTATCTGCAGAAAACTTTAAAAGAAGAACAATTCTAATCTAAAATCAATCATCCTACAATTAGTTTCTTTGTGAGATTCGACTTGGGACTTCATGCTACATGTTTTATCTTTAGTTTTGGAATGTTTCAAATCTTTATTAATTTGATGAACAATGTGACACTTAGATTTTGTGCTTATCAGTGTTCGCTTTCTTAATTTCCGCTGCGTTCTTACTTTGATCTTAAAAATTAAAAGATGAGTTTTTGAAAATCACATGATTCACCCCCCCCCCCCCTCTCACGTGTCATCGATCCAACAAAAAATAATTTCTCCTGAGAGGAGTTGGTGAGGACGCGTTCCCCAAAGAGGGAACAGTAAGTGTTAGTTTGACCTAGGATTTCTAGAAAATCCAAACGTCAGAACCAGATAGTTAAGAGACTGTCAAAGTTACATTTTATAATATTTGCCTACTTCTTTAACTCTGTTTTGCAGGAAACTAACATTTTGTAGGTTGAAGTTTGCGGTCTTGATCAGTCAACCGGACCTCCAGATCGGTCGACTGAACCTCGAAGATCAGATCAGCTTCTGGCTAAGTTTGGACTAAGGGAATGATCGACCAAACCTCGGGTTCAATCGACTGAACGGTGGATAGGCACTGACTCAATCGGACCGAGTTGATCGGACCAGATAAGCCAGCGAGGAAAGCGGGATCGGTCGACTGAACGGTGGGATCGGTCAACCGAACGAAAGCTTTATCCGAAGCAGCAGTATTTGGATGGAAGTTGGGCGAGTTCAGCAGGGTTCGGTCGATTGATCAAGGGGATCAGTGGATTGATCAACGTCAAGTCAAAAACTAATCCCGAGATCAATAGATCTGGATCAGATCTAGCTTGGATATAAAATGGGGTTTGACCAGCAGTTTCGAGACATTGATTCCGAATGGCTTTCGCTCTTGTGCGCTGCTAAGAAAAGCCCTCGACGACATTGTAACACTACTCCAATGACCTAGCACTAGAATCTTCAGATCTGTAGTTGTTGGTATACTTTACCTTACAATCTTTTTAATATTATAATTTCACACTTGTACTTATTCGGAACTGATAGTGAATTGCCCAACGAAAAGCGATAAATGATTGCGGACCTTGGAATAGGAGTCATCACAAGCTCCAAACCAAGTAAAAGAAATGTGTTAGCATTATTTTACTTTTCTATCTTTATTCCGCTGTCATTTACTCTCCGTTTTTTAAATGAACGTGAAAAAGTTACGAGTGATATTCAACCCCCCTCCCCTAGCACATTTCGATCCAACACGCTATAGAGCGATGGAGGTGGTATCGGCGTTGGGAGGCGGCGGTAGCACTGGCTAGTGAGGCGACATGCGTTATAGGGCAACGGAGGCGGTGTCGGCATCAGGAGGTGGCATCATAGAGAAGGCTACCGACAACACCTGTGGACGTCGGAAAAGAGAGGGAGGCGGCGCTTGGGCTGCTTGCACGCCAAGGGAGAGGCAGAGGTGGTGCGATGGCATCGGCCTAGAGAGGGAGAGGGAGAGGGAGAGAGAGGCGGCTGCCAATGGGAAGAAGGGGGTAGTGGTAGTGTGCATGAGGGAGAAGATGAGGGGGCTCTGGTGGTGTGCGTCTAAGCTAGCTATGGAAAAAACGAAGACCCCCCTCATCTTCTCATGTCGTTCAAACCTAAAGGAAAACAAATAAAGTTCAAAATGACCAAAATGCCCTCCCCATCCTCCACATGATTATCCCCCTTTTATCTGCAGTATCAAGCACGATTCTACATGCCTTAAAATGAACAACATCTCTTTCTTTATATATTTGACCCAACTTATCAAAGCTATCCACCATAAAGTTTCATCCCTCATTATTAGCTCATCAATGTTAATGAATCAGGTTTAATGGATCTACATATTAAATCCACATTCATTTAATCCAAATCCAATTTATATATAATAAAGCATTAGATCACTTAGCTTAATTGAGATTTAGTTTCCTTAATGATAATTAGACAATTAATTGTGTGTGCTAATCAAATATAAGCACACCTTATAGAGATTAAGTCGATCTATGTGGACTTAATTGAATTTAGCCTATCCATATGGACTTAATCCAACATGAATGACTTGATAAGGTCTTCCATCATCCATGAGACCACGACTGAACTGAAAAACATTACTTAGACCCACCATAAGAATTTGGTGCGCCTGGTCAGATTTTGCTATGAAGAAACTAATCGGCTTCTCGTCTATGAGTACATGAGCAATGGATCGTTGATGAGTTTCCTCTTCGAGAACAAGAGACCGGAGTGGAACGATTTAAGAACACAATTATATCGACAAGGGTCGATGTGTACAGCTTCGGTGTATTGGGCAAACGATTGCTTCCGACAAGGGAGATTGGACATGCTTGTGAATGGCGACGAACAAGCAATGCAAGACATGGAGAGGGTGGAGAAGTTTGTGAGGGTATCCCTCTGGTGCATCTTAGAAGATCCGTCGATGAGGCCGGCAATGCAGAAGGTAACACAAATGCTTTGTTAGAAATGGGGATAGTGGGGAACGTGGCCCATGTTCCCCACTACACATAATGGAAATGTCCATTATGCCCCTAGGGTATTTCCCTATATAAAGGGGGTCCGTCCAAGGCTCAGGGTGAGAAATCGCGATCGTGCGACGAGAGTAAGAGGAGAACATCCAAAGCGGCGAGATTTGGTTTGTGGAATTGCGGAGGGCTTTCCGATCCTGTGATCGCTCTTCCGATAGCGAGCTTCGTCATTGTCGATTGCAGATCTGCGGGAGATCGCTGTAAGTTTTTACCGCATTTAATTAATTCATCTATCATACATTTAGAACATATATTCTACATTGGTATCAGAGCGCGTAGTTTGTTCTAAATGTATGTGCGATCTCCTGTTTAAAATTGCTGCCGTGAACGGAGTCCGTCTTCCGTCTAGTTTTGCCGTAGCCAAGCATATTGCGTTCATGTTGCAATCTGCTACAGTCGTCGGCATCAAAAGCAGCCGTAATCAACGTCTGTTGAAAGGTCTCGGATGAACACTCATGGAGTTTGTCTCTGTGTGTTGGCCAACGGCGTACTCGAGGCTGCCTTTGAAATTTCTGTACAGCGTTCGTCGCTGTGAGCGGCGTGCGTGGCTTGAGCGGCCTGTGCAACGTGGGCAGTTGCGGAGAAATCGGCAGAATAACGAAGCACAGTGCTTCGTGTGAGATAAAGTTTGATTTTGAAAAATCAAATAATAAAAAAAAAAAACCGTGAACGAAAATACTGCATGCATATGAAATTAAGAAACATAATATGCTTATGTTTTTTAATTAAAGTATAATTTTTTTGTTTGCCAAATGATGCATCGTTGAAATATGCTAATGCATGCTTATTGTTTCATGCTAATGTATGCCTACTGTAGCATTTTTTTTAATTTGGATGCATGCCTACCGTAGCATTAATTTCAATTTGGATGCATACAGTAATTAATTGAAAATAAGTTCAATTAATTTCATCATTAATGATAAATGATCAAAATCATTGGTATAAATTTTGATCATTTTTTGGATCCGGTTCAGGTTTAAATCATTAGTTGGTTTAATCGAATCAATTTGATCCAAATCCAAAATCAATTTGGGTTAATTAATTAGACTTGGACCAAATATGATCAAATGACCAGATTTGTTCTGATGGGTCAGATTTGATCAAAACAATTAGATTTGTTTTAATTGGTCAGACTTAAACCAATGGGCATTGGTTTGATCAAACGGACCTGAGTTTGATCAATAAGTCTGAAATTGGTTGAAATGGACTTAGAGAAAAATTAAGAGAACATAGGTACAAAAATCCCTGTCCAATTAGATTAGTTCTAATTAAGGACAATGGACCAAGCTTAGGATCTGGATCCCTAATCAACCGATCCAATGGGTTTGACCAATTAGATTAGTTCTAATTGTTGACTTAACTCCTGAAAATCGAGAAGATTTGTTTTTCTTGATTGATTATGTTGTTGGTACTATGCCTGTATAAATTGAAATAAGCCGGTTTTGTACTGGTTAGTCGGTTTTGTACTGACTTATTTATTTTCAATTTTTCAGATGGCACGGACGATTACCACATTGACTCGTCGCGAAGTGCGACGAAATCAGCTCAGGGAGCAGATTCAGGAGATAGAGTATAACTCTACTTATGGAATCGACGGACACATTGGACGGCTTGATAATCTGTTTTGGAAACTTGAGCGAGAAGAGTTTCCAGTCCTGGACAGTTATAGGATTTGGGCTTTGATGCGTTCATTGCCAACAAATCCTAGGATGATAGTAGACTATATTTGGGGGCGTCATCAAGGACGCGTCACATATTCTGTATTATGTGAGGAACTGCTTTATCAGATGACTGAAGAGGATCCGGAAGAGTTCGAAGAAGACCCGGAAATGATCGAGGAGGAACCAGAAAAAGATCCAATTGTGGATCCAATAGAGAGCCTTGAAGCTGTCCTGCCTGGGATTACCCCAAATGAGTCCAGGCTGAGAGGGATTATATTAGCCACTGCACTAGTGTCTGTCCTAGTGGGAGTGGTAGTTGCCTATTTAGTTTATTAGAGTTCTGTTATTTTTATTGTCGTTTTGTATGAACAATAGTTAGTCCATTTCATTCATGTCAGTTGGTTATATGTTAACAATTTGCAGCATAATTTTATATTAATGATATGTTCATTTATTTATGCTGTTTGCTTGACATGATACATGATTAGTTCATAATGTATTAAATGATTAGTTCATTTAATTAAAAAAAAACATGATATATTAAATGATTAGTTCATTTAATTAATGAATTCATGATATTATAAATGATTAGTTCATTTGTTGGGATGTATGTAAAAGAATTGATTAATATTAATTTGATTGGTCATACGGATGATGAGTGAATACATAGTTGTCACTTGATTTTGTAAACCAACTCAAAGTAATATTAAGTCAATCATAAATTGCATACATATGATATACACTGAATAATAAATAATTTGTTTATTTATGATAGATTATGGCAACCAAAAACATAATAGCTGAACTCAACAAAGGTGAGAAACTTAATGGGGATAACTACAAGATCTGGCACCTCAAGATACAATATGTACTTGAGGAACAAGAAGTTCTAGAGGCTGTAAATCAGGTTATGGAAGTACCTGCAGATGGTCCCACTGCACAACACAGACGAGATCTTGATGCCTATAAGGCATGGAAGAAAAAGGACTCCACTGCAAAGGGTATATTGATTAGTTCAATAGTAGACGACCTAGCTTTTGAATATGAGTCGTATCTTACGGCTCATGAAGTCTGGGTTGCCCTTAAAGAAAAATACAGTGGAGTAAGTCTGAGCAAGCTTCGACAGCTGACAATTAAATTTGACAGCTACAAAAAGCGTCCGAATATATCAATGGTTCAACACCTCAGGGAGATGTCGAACATGATTCGGGAGCTTAGAACTGCTGGTCATGAGTTGACTGATGAACAACAGGTTCAAGCAGTTATTCGTTCACTTCCAGATTCTTGGGAGACCATGAATCATACCTTAACTCACAGTGAGAGTATCAAGACTTTCACTGATGTCTCACGCCATGTAGAATTGGAGGCGGAGAGAGTTGAATCCGCAAGGATTTCTGGACAAGCCTATGTGGCTGTAGGTTCTGCAGGATCATATGGATCCAAGAAGAAATGGTTCAAGAAAGGGAAGGGAAAGAAGAGGGAAGCTGCTGTTGTGGGACAAGGCCTAATCAAGAAGATAATCAAGAAGACTGGAAAGAAACCTAAAAACAAGTTGACTTGTTTTAATTGTGGCAAAAAGGGCCATTTTGCTCGGGAGTGCACTGAGCCGAAAAAGGTAAATCCAAGTGTGTCTTCTTTTCAAGAGCATTTTGTTGCTAGTTCAGTGTTGTTAGCTGATTCTTATCCTTTGTGGATTATAGATTCGGGAGCAACCAACCATGTAGCTCGGGAACGAGTTACATTTGTTGAGTACCGTCGGGTACCAGCTGGCAACAAGTGGATCTATGTGGGAAATAATGCAAGAGTTGAAGTCAAAGGAGTCGGCACTTGCAAACTCAACCTACGTGGTGGTAGAGTTTTATTTCTACATGATGTCCTGTATGCTCCTGAAATTCGACGGAATCTTGTTTCCGTTACGTGTCTTCTTGATTTAGGGTATTGTATTAATTTTTACAGTCGGTCTGTTGAACTTAAGATTGACTCAGTGTCAATCGGATATGGTTATTTAACAAATGGTTTTATCGTTCTTGATGTAGAACCAGATGTCAATTATGCTATTGATGGTTGTTTTTCAAACATTGCTTTAACTAGTGATGCAGATATAACTGATGAGGTTTGGCATGCTAGATTAGGACACATAGGACAAGAACGTATGAATCGATTAGCTAAAGAGGGTTTATTGGGCACTCGAGCTAAGATTCAATTGTCTATATGTGAGCATTGTCTTGCTGGAAAAGCAACTAGGAAACCATTTGGTAAGGCTATTAGATCTGAATCAACATTGCAGTTAATTCATTCGGATATTTGTGGTCCAATGAATGTGAAGGCTAGACATGGAGCTTCCTATTTCATTACATTTATTGATGATTTCTCTAGGTTCGGTCATGTGTATTTGATTTCTCACAAATCCGAAGCATTAGATTGCTTCATTCGTTATATGAACGAAGTTGAGAATCAAACGGAACGTAAAGTTAAGACTTTACGCACTGACCGTGGTGGGGAGTATTTGTCTGATATGTTCAAGACAATATGTAATGATAGAGGGATTATTAGACAACTGACAATCCCTGGAACTCCACAGCAAAATGGGGTAGCTGAAAGAAGAAACAGGACTCTTCTTGAAATGGTTAGGTCTATGATGGCGCAAGCTAATTTGCCAATCTCCTATTGGGGAGATGCATTATTAACTGCAGCCTATATACTTAACAAAGTGCCTTCAAAGTCAGTTCCATCTACCCCATATGAACGTTGGACAGGCAGAAAACCAGATTTGAGTAATCTGAGACCCTGGGGGTCAGCTGCTTATGTTCATGATAGTTCTCACAAGTATGGAAAACTAGGACCTAGAGGTAAGAAATGTATCTTTATAAGATATCATGAGACCTCCAAAGGTTATGTTTTCATAGGTGAGCAACTAGATGGAACCATCTCCGAAATAGACTCGAGAGATGCGACTTTTCTCAAAACAGAGTTCCCAATCAGAGGTGATGTTGATAAAAATGTTCCTCTATTTGAGGAGGATGAGATATTATCAACAAGAGAGGTGTCAAAAGGGATACCTGAGTCTAGTCAACCGAGTGGGAGTGATATGCCGAGTCATGAGTTGACTTCTCAACAGCCCAACTTACGGAGAAGTGTTCGTAAGATCAAACCTAAGAAGAGGTTTGATATTGAGAATGAGGCATTGGTTACACTTCCAATTGACGACGACGAGCCTCAATCCATTGAGGAAGCATTGGGATGTAGAGTTAGAGAAAAATGGAAAGCTGCAATGGTTGAAGAGATGGAGTCCATGATTCAAAATCATGTTTGGGACTTAGTTGATCTTCCTCCGGGCCGAAGGGCTATTGGGAATAAATGGATTCTCAAAATAAAGAGGAAAGCAGATGGATCGATCAACAGATACAAAGCTCGTTTAGTTGCAAAAGGATATACCTAAATGGAGGGTATTGACTTTGAAGAGACATTTTCTCCTGTAGTGAAATTTGTATCAATAAGAGTTATTTTGGCCTTTGTGGCACATTATGACTTAGAATTACATCAAATGGATGTAAAAACTGTTTTCCTTAACGGTGATCTTGACGAAGAAATCTATATGGTTCAACCAGAAGGTTTCATTGCTGAAGGCCAAGAGCAAAAAGTATGTAGACTTAGAAAGTCTATATATGGGCTAAAGCAAGCGTCAAGACAATGGAACATAAGATTTAACGAAGTCGTTTTATCTTATGGTTTCGAGATGATCAATGAGGATCATTGTGTTTTCCTGAAAAGGGAAAAAGGAAAATATGTCATTTTATCATTATATGTTGATGATATGCTGATAGCTGGAAATGACATAGGATATGTGAATGAAGTCAAGCATTGGCTGTCATCACAATTTGATACAACAGATATGGGAGAAGCTGAATACATCTTAGGGGTGAAGATCATAAGAGATCGTCCTAAAAGACTTTTGGGTCTGTCACAAGAGTCTTATATAAATAAGATGTTACATCATTTCAGCATGTCTAATTGCAACATAGAACATACACCTATTGTGAAAGGTACTGTGTTGAGCAAGAGTATGTGTCCTAAAACTCCAGAGGAAATAGCTGAGATGAATAAAAAACCATATGCCAGTGCTATTGGTAGTTTAATGTACACTATGTTGTGTACACGTCCCGATATCAGCTATGTTGTGGGCTTGGTCAGTCGCTTCCAGTCAAACCCAGGACCGAGACACTGGAAGGCAGTAAAAAGGATATTCAGATATCTGAAGGCGACAACAGATTATTGTCGAAAGGTTATTCAGATGCAGATTGGGCTGGAGACCTGGATGATAGAAAATCCACATCAGGCTATGCATTCTTGCTGAATGGTGGCGCCATCTCCTGGAACAGCAAGAAACAAGCTTGTGTAGCTTTGTCGACTATGGAAGCTGAATATGTGGCATGTTCAGCAGCTGTGCAAGAAGTCTGGTTGAGAAGGTTTCTAAGGATAGTGGGAGTCCAGTAACTGTCTACTGTGACAGTCAAGCTGCAATAGCTTTTTCTAAGGATCCCAAATATCATAGCAAAGGCAAGCATATAGAAATTAAATATAATTTTGTAAGGGATATTGTGGCTAAAAGAAAAGTCATTCTTGAGTATGTCCCTACACGTGTTATGCTTGCAGATCCTTTTACTAAGCCAATGACTAAAGAGTCATTTAAAGAACATGTAAAGTCTTTGGGACTTCGTAGAATGTAACAATATTGAAATAACAATCAAACTTTGTGTTATGATTATGTAATTTGCCATAATTTATTCAGTGTATATGTTGTATTTGTTACATTCATGTAAGATCTCGGTGAGCATGTTGGCAGGTGGAGATTGGTCCACTCACATGGACAATCATCTCTGTTTGTTAAGTACAAATAGGGGTAAGACCGTTACTTATGAAACAACTTACGTAGCTGAAATTATGAAATTAGAGACAGATTCATAAGTTGAGGTCGCCTTGATAATTGTGTCAAGATGAGATCATTTATGTGTAAATAATGATCAAAGTAAATGAACCCACCATTTACTAAACCTGTTGAAAGCCAGATTAGAATTCATATGTTGAATTCAGGATTAGACGTTAGGTATGTCTAGATCGAAATCTGTACGATGTTAAATTTGAAGACAACATGCACTCTTTTTCGTAAAGAGAATAACATCGTAGCATGTGATTCATACCACATGTGCTATTGCGACAATAAAGGTTGTAGGAGAATGAATCCCTGTTTCTCTACTATGTGAGACCTTTGAGATTATATGTTAATCTCAATTTTTGCCTTAGTGACTATTTAGCTGTCTACTTGAAGTTTTGATCAGTGTCTGCTACTTTAGCGTGTATCCTATGGCTATGGATGATTCGGTCTATGGAGCATAACTAGGAAAGCGACTGATTAAAATGAATTGATTCTAGCTAAAAAGGAAGATTAAATAGATTTACATCTTTTGTTGTTATTCACTGGTCGACCCATTTCTGTTATGTACGGAAATGAATGTGAATATTGGATATGGAACATGCTCATGACATAATAGTCATTATAAGGGATTAGAGATGTTCATATCGATGTAAATGAAAATTATTTAATCTGGGTAAATACATGGATATCTTCAAGATAATGGCTGTGTGTCACTTGAAGATTGGATGGATCCTGGATAAAGGCTATGTGCCACCAGGAAAGAGGCTATGTGCCATGAAGAGTGTGTCTCTAATTTATTTGAGCAGCTAAGCAAAGTGTAACAACTTTATTAGCATTGATTGCTCAACGAGCGGCTAAGTCAAGGTGTAACAATCTTCTTAGCAACTATCGCTCAGTGTGCTTGCTGTCGCACGGATTGGATGTTCTCATATGGTTTATGTGACCAAACTCTCTAATAGTCTATGTGACTTATTAAGTCTTTGTGACTTACCTGAATGAACTAGTCTTAGTGACTTACCTTGGACGAGTGGGAGATGTTAGAAATGGGGATAGTGGGGAACGTGGCCCATGTTCCCCACTACACATAATGGAAATGTCCATTATGCCCCTAGGGTATTTCCCTATATAAAGGGGGTCCGTCCAAGGCTCAGGGTGAGAAATCGCGATCGTGCGACGAGAGTAAGAGGAGAACATCCAAAGCGGCGAGATTTGGTTTGTGGAATTGCGGAGGGCTTTCCGATCCTGTGATCGCTCTTCCGATAGCGAGCTTCGTCATTGTCGATTGCAGATCTGCGGGAGATCGCTGTAAGTTTTTACCGCATTTAATTAATTCATCTATCATACATTTAGAACATATATTCTACATGCTTGATGGTGCCTTGCCGGTCCCTCTACCGCCGGATCCTTCTTTGATGAGGGTTCGATAGAACAATTTTTTAATTGTTGTGATTTTTGATTTAGATATCTTGTTTAAAGACTTAGATTTGTTATCAAATGGAACTCATAACTAACTAATTTTTAAATTTGAAAAATATTATCTAAGACTTTTTCTAAGATTAGAATATTTTTTTTTACTATTTTTAATAATTTTTATATTTTTAATATTTAAAGTATTTTTTAGTATTTTCATCTTTTAACTTTGGATCTATATAAACACCTTATTTAGTTATTTTGAGATAGTTTTAATTATTTTTATTTTAGCCATCGTCTCCTTGGCAAGGACAACTTTTTATAATTTTCTAATATTCCTTTTTAAATTAATAAATTATAAAAGATTATTTTTAGTATTCCTACGTAAATCATTCATCCTAGTTCACTCTAATTGTGCTCGTTTGTTCTTGCTCACCATTTTACTTGTCCTATATCCCGTTGTTTTAGGCTATTTTTCAATCGAATGAATATAAAAATGTTTGAAATAAATTATAAACAAGTAGTGATCATTTAAGTTTAGGCAGCAGAATCATCAAAATTAGGGTGGTAAATGGGCCCAAGCGAATTAAATTTTATGAGGTTCAAGTTTGTTTGCTTGATAAAGTAATTGAGTCACGCAACAAACCCTAGCTCAAATAGGTGTTGGTTTGATTTCTTTAATAAAAACATGCTTTGGATGCACAAATATAATAATATTGGCGCCCCTCCACGATCTACTTCAAGGTACCTGAAAGGGAAATAAGTCATAGCAGCGAATGATCACTCAGTGGGAGGAACTTATTTCCTAGGAAATGAATCCTAGGGGATTCAAATCTTATATTAGTACAAGGAGTACCAAATGATCGAACTTGAATTTTAATATTGGTAAAGAGTTCTAACTTAAATCTTATTATTGTTCCAACAAATCTGACTAAGTGTGTAGAAAAGTCCTAAGTGATCTTAAGTAAAGTAAAAGTCCTAGTCGAGGTTAGGTAAAGAATTTATAGTGGACACTAGGTAGGTGAAAAGTCTTAGTCGCGATTAGGCATGGAAGTCCTAGTCTGTAAGACTGGGTGAAGTCTTGGTAGATTGAGGATGTCGGGCAGAAATTCTAAGGTCGAGGACACTAGGTAAAAGTCTTGGAGATCGCGGACACCTGGTGGAAGACTGAACGGGTCGAGGTTCGGACAACCAGCAGAAAGTTCTAAGATCTTAGGTGCTGAGACAAAATCTAAACGATTTGGAGGACCTAGAGTTTTAGCGAAACTCAAAGTCAGGACCGGACAATCCGGAGATTGTCAAATATGACTTTACATATTATTGCTTATTTCTAACTCCTTGGTGCAGGTGATTGAAAGCTAGAAAATAGGACATCCAGGTGCCTGGACTGGGTCCAAGCGCCCGGACCTCCGGGCTCTCGGAGTTGCTCCTGGTGCCCAGGACAGTGGCTGAGAGGCAAGCCGTCAGTTGCCCAATCTACATCACAGTAGACACCCGTAAAGTCCAGGCACCCGGACTAGTCCAAGCACCCGGACTGGGCAAAATTCATCTTCAAGCTACGGTGTCACACTTCGATTGGCCGACTCATGTCAGCAGTTCAGGCGCCCAGACTGGTCCAGGCGCTCGAAGATGGATAAAACTTGTTGGATGAAGTTTCGACAAGAGCACACTATGTCAGCCCTGTGGAGGTGCTCGAGGAGGAGCCCAAGCGACTGGATAAGGCTATAAAAGGAGGGTTCGACCATCACCTTGTACACATTAATTCGAACCACTTTCTCTCATGCACGCTACTCTGGAAATGACTCTACGACACTGAAACGCTTCTCCAACGATTGAAAGCTCTCAACTTCAATTATTTAAGTTGTCGGTATAATTTCATTTACAATATTTAAATTATTGTAGTTCTTGTAATTAAATTTTATAATTTCATTCGAACTACTAGTGGATTTCTCATCGAAAGCACTCAACGAGTGCGGACTTTGGACTATGAGTCGTCACATGCTTTGAATTAAGTAAAAGAAAAGTGTTCACATTTTTTTCTTTACTTTTCTTTTCGCTGCGTTTACTCGATCGTATTTCCAAAAATTGTGAACAAGCCACGAGCAATATTCACCCCCTCTAGCACTTTCAATCTAACAATTGGTATCAGAGCGGAGCTACTTTGAATTGGTGAAACCACTATTCGAGCAATTTTTTATGGTATTTTGAGTTTTTCGAAGTGGATTGGAATCAGTGCTATCACCCCTTCCGATCAGAATTTTTTCTTTCACAATCGAGTTCTTTTTCATTTCTCGAAGTTGGTGCAATACCACTCGAGTTCTTTAGTTTTTTCACACACTATTAATCCAAGACTAAGTCTTGGAAAATGTTTTCTCATTTTTGTTTTTGCAATATTATCACTAAATGATTCATCAAGAAGGTTATAGTACCGAATGCCCGCCCCTTTTCTCCATCGAGGATTTTGGATACTGGAAAGGCCGAATAGAATACCACTTGAAGACACAGGTAGAAATGTGGATCATAATCTAATTTGAATTCACATTTCCCACCGAAGATGAAGTACTCATCTCTTACGACAAATGGGACACACCTACAAGGAAGAAGATCGAGGCGGATGGAAAGGCCATTCAGACTCTCTAATGTGGCCTAACCAAAGAAAAGTTGAACGGAGTCGGTCCGCTCTCAAGTACCAAGGAAATATGGGAAAACTGATCGAGCTACACGAAGGAACATCAGATACAAATGTATCGAAAAGAGATTTAATTTTAAATAAATTGTATAACACAAAAATGTAGAAAGGAGAGTCAGCAAGCCAGCTTCACTCCAAAATCCAAGATCCCCTCAATGGACTACACGCGATTTGTCAGAAAGTGAATAACCGCGACATAATAAGGTACACATTAAACGCCTTTTTGAGGAATACTTTGTGGACATCTATAGTAGATTCTTACAAAGTTTCCAAGGACCTTTCATTTATTAAACTAGATAAGCTATTTTTCGAATTCGAATTGCATGAACATACTAATGCACTTTCGGCTCAAAAAGGTATTGCTTTGATTGCAAGTATAAGTAAAACGAAAGAACAAAAAATTAAGCACCGAACCAAATCCAAGTCTGAAGGTGAATCGAACTCAGAAGACGACAACAAAATCACTGCCGAGCTCATGAACTTGGTATGTAAATTATACAAAAAGAAGAAAGGCTTCACCAAATGAGAGATTAGGAAGGTAATTCAAACGAAGACAAAACAGTCAAGTCCGAACTCGAACACAAAGGCCAAGTCAGAAGTTACCTGCTATGGATGCAACAAGAAAGGACACATCAAGGAAAAAATGTCTGAATCAGAAGGAAGCCAAGAAGCAACAGAGAAAGAAGGCGATACAAGCAACATGGGACGAGTTTTCATCAGAGGACTCCAATGAAGAACACGAGTAAGCAAGCTTCTTCGCACTTCCGACCCGAGAACAAGTTATTGAAACTGAGTCCGAGAATGAATTGAAAGATGAGTCTGAGCAAAGTCACGGATCCGTATCCGCTTCAGACGATCCAACTCCACGGTAAGTCTATCAGTCGTTAGATTAGAAAATTTAATTTCTTATTTGTCAAAAAAACTAGTCAAGTCCAATATCTGGATCAAGTCACTTCAATGGGAGATCAAAGCCCTTAAAGAAGTGACTAACTTAAGTCCCTTGATTGACCAAGTTAAAGATGGAACCTCAACTCAAGTCCAACAACTTAAGGAAGAGAATTCTACCTTGAAAAGTCAAGTCAAGGAACTCAAGATCACATTGGAACGGTTTACTTTGAGTTCCAAGAAACTTCATCTGATTCTTGGAAAACAAAGGGTCATATACAATCGATCCAAACTTGGATATAAGGCTAAACAATGATTTAGATCTTATGTGTCTCTTGTAAATTGAACAAATAGAAACCTAGTCCAAGCATGAGTCTCTAAGTCTAACTTGACTAAACAAGTTGGACTTAATCAATATTGGATCTTCATGGATCAAATCCACTACCTTGATAAATCATATCGAGGCTATGATTCATGGGGAGCCAATAGAAAGACCATTTTTATTAAATAGATTTATTTGATTGCTTGATTTATTGCTTTCCTTATTTCTGCCTAGATTATAATGGTTAGATAAGGACTTAGACTTGATCGACACTTGATTAGTTAGACCAAGGATTCTTAGAAAGAAAGTTAAATGTGCAATTTTCTTAAAAGATTTTGTTTAGAAGTGGTTGTTGCTCCAATAACCAAGAAGAGCCGGTGCCTCGCTACGACCTAGAAATTGACTATTGAAATGGATATTTAATTAACTAACTGTTAACCTTAATCTAACTCAAATGTCAATCAATCCATAGATTTCAACTTAAATTGAAAATAAAATTAATAACCATCTCACAAAACTCATAAGGTTTCCTGTTTTAAAATCTATAAAATGGTGAGATTGATTTGGGTTAAAATTGAGAATGAGTCTAATTCAACTCAAATCAAACCTAACTTAACTCAAACCTAATATTAACTTAAATCAAACCTAACCCAACTCAAACCTAATATTAACTCAAATCAAACCTAACTTAACTAAAATCAAACCTAACCTAACCCAACTCAAACCTAATATTAACTCAAATCAAACCTAACTAACTCAAATCAAACCTAACTTAACTCAAATCAAACCTAACCCACCTAATCCGACTCAAATTAAACCTAATATTTGTTGGTTAGTCCTAGGAAAACGTATCGGTTCCACTGTATAAAAATTTTTGTACAAGTGTCGAACCTTTCCTTAAATAACCTATTGTGTTCTTTAGAAGTTAAATTAGGAATCACAGATGGAACTTAACATCATTGATTCCAAATTTAACTTATCTGTTCTTAATGGTTTAGATTTGAATCGCAAGCGGAACTTAACACTATTGATTCAAATCCACCTATGTTATTAATTTCATTAAATATTAATTTCTAAAATTGACTTCAAGGACTGCATGGCGAGGCACATGACCTTCTTGGATATGGGAGCAACCACCACCGCCTAGACAAAGCCTTTTAAGGAAAACTAATATTTAATTTCCTTAAATAACTATAGGTTAACCAAAAAGAACAATCAAATCACAAATTTGAAAAAGAAGAAAACACAAATTCGAAAAATAAATTCGATAAACTAGATCTAATTGCCTCTTGTATTTAGAATTCTTACAAAGAAAATAACTAGTATGATGCGGAAGAAAATTACTAGTTATACCTTCTCTTTGTAAGCTAATGACCTCGAGATCTTCTGCCGTATTCCTCGCCTCGCCTTGGACGTCGTGTGGGCGACGATCCTCCAAGATGAACACCACCCAAAAGCTTCTTCCTCTTCTTCTAAAATCCGACCACCACCACCACCAAGGAGAAGAGAGCAAAAGGGAAAAGAGAAGGGAGAGAGGGGTCGGCCACTTGAGATCTCCAAGCAAAAGAATAAGAGTTGTATCTCATGAAGCCCCCTCACCCCTTTTTTTATATTACTTGCCCAAGACAAATAAGGAAAAACTTTTTACAAAAAATAAAATCATCCTCTAGTTTTTCCTTTTCCATTTTTATTTTTTCTTTTCTTTCCTCTTGATTGAATCAATCACCAACATTAATTTTTGTGATGATTTTTTATTTTTAATTATGGTCGGCCCCTTGCTTGGACACCAAGCAAGGTGGCCGGCCACCTCATCAAGGAAAAAGGAAATATATATTTTTAAAAATTTTACAAGAATAAATTCTCTTATAAAATTTACAAACTCTCTTTCCTAAAGTAGGAGTTAAAAAAGGAAAGTTCTAAAAAAAATTAAAACTATGTTTTAAAATTTAAAACTTCTCTTATAAAATTTCCTTTTTTAACATGATGATAGAAAATTTTAATTTTAAAACTTGTCTTCCTCCTTTTTTTCTTAAACCATGAAGATGGTTAAAAAAAGAAAGTTTTAAAACTTTTAAAACTCTCTATTAAACATGTGGCCAAATTCAAATAAGGAAAGTTTTTAAATTTAAAATTTCTCTTTTAAAACTTATAGTTTTCTACAAAGAGAAGATTTTAAAAATTCAAAACACTCCTCCTATTTGAATTAATCTTGGCCGGCCCCTACAAGCTTGGTCACCAAGCAATAGGGCCGACCCCTATAAAGAGGATGTGGCCGACCCTTGCTTAGTCACCAAGCATTGGCCCGACCCACTTCTTGGACACCAAGAAGAGCCTTACATTTGAATGGACTTGAGGCTATAATGAGGCTACGACAGGGACCTAGAGGAGAAATTAGTTTTGACCTTCCGATGAGCTTGGGTATCCCGTGTTCGCCCCAAACACACAACTCAAGTTCATCGATAATAACTCATTCCACTAGAGAGTTATTATCGCACTACCGCACCAATCCCAAATTACATTATGAGCTCCTTCTTATCATGAGTGTGTTAGTCTCCTTGTGTTTAAGATAACAAATGTCCACTAATTAAGTAAGTTACTGACAACTCACTTAATTAATATCTAGTTCCAAGAGTAGTACCACTCAACTTCATTGTCATGTCGGACTAAGTCCACCTGCAGGGTTTAACATGACAATCCTTATGAGCTCCTCTTGGGGCATTCTCAACCTAGATAACTAGGACACAGATTCCTTCTACAATCAACAATACACACTATAAGTAATATCATTTCCCAACTTATCGGACATATTGATTTATCGAGCTAAACCTCACCCTTTGATAAGTCAAAGAAATAAACATTAAATATATGTGTTTGTTATTACATTATGATTAAGAGCACACACTTCTATAATAACTAAGGTCTAGTTCTTTTATTAAGTCAGTAAAAAAAGAACTTACCTAAAATGGTCCTACTCAATACACTTAGAGTGTACCAGTGTAATTTATTAATCAAGATAAACTAATACTTAATTACACTACGACTATTCTGATGGTTTGTTCCTTTCCATCTTAGTCGTGAGCAACTATTTATAATTTATAGAGAACCGACAACATGATCTTCTGAGTGTGACACCATACTCCATGTTATCTACTATATAAATTAATTGAATAATTACATTTAACAAATAAACACAGATATTGACCAATGTGATTCTTTTATTTCAAAAATAAATGTTTACAAAAGCTAGGCTTTTAGTATACACTCCAACAATATTAACTCAAATCAAACCTAACTCAACTCAAATAAAACCTAACCCAACTCAAACCTAATACTAAACTTAAATCAAACTTAAATTAAAGATAAATCTAACCTAAACTCAACTTAAACCAAAATCTAATCAAATATGGTAACATTGGTAACCATCTCACAAAAACCCATAGGAATAACATAATTGACAATATAGATTGGATGAGATAGAAAATAAGGAGTTGACTTCAATCAATCTATCTTATAATCCATTTAAATTAGATCCAATTCAAATACTTTATATGTAGGAACATAATCATTTGGACTAATGGATGTTGCATAGTGGATGCTTCAGACACATGATTGGAGATAGATTGAAGTTCACCAAATTAAAACTCAAGAACTTAGGATCAGTTGCGTTTGGCAATGACGGAAAACTTAAGGTAATCAGAACAAGTAATATCGAACTGAGTTTCAATTTCATTATTCGAAAAGTTATATTAGTTGATAAATTTAAGTTAAACTTACTTAGCATAAGTCAACTGTGTGATTCTAGATATTTAATAACATTCTCAAACTCTGAATATCTAATTAAAAATATAAAAAATTCTGAAATTATACTTAAGGTAATTAGTGTTGGATCGTGAAGAGTCGATAGAGGGGGGGGGGTCTTAATATCGAAAAAAAATTCAAGTACGAGTACGCAGCGAAAAACAAAAAGAGAGAGCACGGCTAACAAAGTCGATTTACTTGATTCAGAGCCTTTATCGACTCCTACTCTAAGGTCCGCACACAAGGGTGCTTTCGTTGGACAATCACTAATTAATTCAAAGATTATTATAAGACTAAGTACAGAATTAATTAGGAAAGAAAGAACTGACAATAGAATAAAAATTAAAAACAAACTGTCACTTGTCGGAGAACTTTTCGCAGCGTCGCAAGAGCACAATAGAGTAGATTCTGAGTTGTTGTTGGAGCTTCAACCTTGACCCTCCTTATATAGGAGGTTCGGGGTGCTTGGAACCTTCAGGGCGCCTTGACCATGACGTAGCCGAGCCAATGAGTGAACTCCACGTGGCACAGCGACGTTGGGGATAAAATTCCGCCTCAAGGCGGCCGGGTACCTCCCGGGCGCCCGGACCCTGTTTTCCAACAGATTCCTTCCTGCAAGAAAAACGTTAGTCCGAGACACTCATATCTCCTGCAAAATAGATTATTAGCATAGTTCATAATTCAAAATAGAAAGAGTATGACTTAGATTCCGTCTTTCCGAGACCGGAGTCTAGTCACGATCTCGACTTAGAGTTCCGAAATGGTTCTAAGTCGGATCGGCGCCTAAGTTCCCTTCCCGAGAACGTATCCTCACAGTCACTCCCCTCCAGTGACTTACCTTCACTTACCTGTCAGACGTCCGGTCAGTCCTTCGACCCATCTGGACTTCACACCAGCTATCCGGTCATCCCGTTGACCTAGCTGGACTTCATGTCAAACATCCGGTCAGCCCGTCTACCCGTTTGGACTTCGTGCCAACTATCCGGTCGACCCGTTGACCTAGCTGGGCTTCGTGCTAGACATCTGGTCAGCCCATCGACCTGTCTGGGCTTCTCCTGCATACTCTGTCAGAGTGTTAGATCAACAACAAAACTAACTTAACCTATTTTATCATTCATCAAAACCTGAGTTAGACTGTTAGTGCTAACCGCACCAACAATTAGGAAAAATAATATTTACACAATTGACCTACCAAACTCCTCACTCAAGTGTTTATGACACAACAAGAGAAAACCAAATTGTGGCACAGAAGATTAGGTCATACTCACATTAGACTCATTTCAAAAATGAGTCAAAATAGTTTAGTTAGAAGTCTACCAAAATTAAGAAATTTAGAAAATATAATTTATAAAGCTTGTCAACAAAGTAAATAAATCAAATCAACCCACAAACTAACAAATCTAAATCAAACAAACTCAATACTTGAGCTCCTACATTTAGACTTATTTGATTCATACAGAGCTAATTCACTAAGCAGAAACCAATACTGCTTAGTAATAATTGATGACAACTCAAGTTAGATAAAATTTTTAAAACCCAAAGATAAAACCTTTGAAACTTTCAATAATCTTTGCAAATTAATAGAAAATAAAAAATATACAAAAATTAAAAGAATTAGAAGCGATCATGGGGGATTTGAAAATTATAAGTTTACTGAATTTTATCAAATAAATGGATATCACCATAAATTCTCATGTCCTAGAACCCCTCAAAAAAATTGACTAGAAGAAAGAAAAAATAGAATATTACAAGAAGCCGCTAGAACCATGTTAAATAAATATAACTTAAGTAATCAATTTTGGACAGAAGCAATAAACACTGCATGTTATATTCAAAATAGAATTTTAATCAATAAATTTTATAATAAAACCCCTTATGAAATATATTATAATAAAATACCCAACTTAAATTATCTAAAAGTATTTGGGTGTAAAGTACATATATTAAACACTAAAGATTATTTAGGTAAATTTACATCTAAATCAACAACTGGTATTTTTCTAGGGTACTCAACAACTAGTAGGGCTTATAGAGTCTACAATAAAAGCACCCTAAAAGTTAAAAAATAACTAATGTAATATTTAATGAAGAAAATAATCTACCTAATTCAATTAATGAAAATAATGAACAAGATACTAGGAACATAGAAAATGATGAAGATGATGCAATTAAACCTGAATCAAGTGAATCAGAAGAACCAATTGATAACCCTAACATAAGAATACCTAGGTTAAGATTCAATCGCCCACTTGACCAAATTTTAGATGACCCAAACCTAGGAGTTCGAATTTGATCATCCTATAGAAATTTAAGTCAAATAGCCCTTATCTCCAAGATTGAACCCCAAAACTATAGAAGAAGCCCTACCTGACCCAGATTAGATAATTGCAATGTAAGAGAAACTAGCCCAATTTAAAAGAAATCAAATTTGAGAACTAATACCTAAACCTATAAATAAATCCATAATTGATACAAAATAGGTCTTTAGAAATAAACTAGATAACAAAGGAGAAATTGTGAGAAATAAAGCTCGACTAGTAGCTAAGAGGTTCATCCAAGTAAAAGGGTTAGATTATGATGAAACATATGCCCAATAGTTAGATTTGAATCCATTAGGATGTTGCTGGCATATGCAACACATAAGGGTTTTAAATTATTTCAAATGGATGTAAAGTCTGCATTTCTTAATAGTTTCATAAAAGAAGAAGTATAAGTAGGTCAATCTCCTGTGTTTGAGGATTTAGATCACCCAAACTATATTTTAAACTAAAAAAGGCCTTGTATAGCTTAAAACAAGCACATAGGGGTTGGTATAAACGATTATCAACATACCTAATATCTAAAGGGTTTAACCAAGGCCAAATTGACTCAACCTTATTTGTTCAATCCCTAGAAAAAGATATCTTTATAGCCTAAATCTATATAGATAATATAATTTTTGGCTCAACCAATACAAATTTCTTAAAAAGAATTCATTAAATTAATGAAAATGGATTTGAAATGAGTTTAGTAGGTGAACTTAATTTTTTCTTAGGCTTACAAATAAAGCAAATCAAAGAGGGTATTTATGTCTATCAAACAAAATATGCTAAAGAATTAATTAAAAAAATTTAGAATGGAAAATTCTAAAAACATCAACACCCCAATGACAACCAATGTAAAAATTAATTCTGACTTAGAAAGAAAACTTGTAAACTTAAAATATTATAGAAGTGCAATAGGGAGGCTATTATACTTAACTGCAAGTCGATCTGATATTTTATTTATAGTTAGTATGTGTGCTAGGTATCAATCCTGTGCAAAAGAATCACACTTAATAAATGTAAAAAGAATATCTAGGTATATTAAGGGCACACTAAGTGTAGAACTTTGGTATCCTAGGACTTGCACATTTAACTTAGTTGGGTATTCTGACTCAGACTATGCTAAGTGCAAACTAGATAGAAAAAGCACAAGTAGAAGTTATCAACTTCTAGATCAATGTCTAGTAAGCTGGTGCAGTAGAAAGCAACACTATGTTGCTTTATCCACTACTGAAGCAGAGTACATAAATATGGGAGAATGTGTAGCTTAACTATTATAGATGATGCACACTTTAAAAGACTATCAATTAAAATACAAAAATACAAAAAGTCTTATTGATAACATAAGTTTAATAAACTTAACAAAAAATTTAATATACTACTAAGGACTAAACACATAGAAATCAAATATCAATTTTTAAGAGACCATGTAGCTAGAGGTGACATTGTATTCGACTATGTCAAGTACAAGTCAAACCTTACAAATATCTTTATTAAAATCTTACTTAAACTTGAATTTAGTACACTTAGAAGACAATTAAAAATGTGCTTAATAGAATAGATTTTAATCTTTTCAAAATTATATATATTTTTTAAAAAAAATCATATTATCTATCTTTTTCAAAATTCTTATATCTTTAAAAATTAGCTTGGTTTTAAAATTCTAGATTAAATAGTTATATTTTCTTCAAAACTATCACTTTTACTAGTGATTTCAAATATTGGACTTAGCATAGGTTTTTCTCCGTAGAAAGTATGTACCCAGAGATTTCAGCAAGAGCATCTCACAAGTATATTAGGATTACCTTGCTTGTGCATTAAAAATACTTAGAACAGTATGAGATGCATAGAGTATTGCCTGGATTTTTAGATGTTTATGTCAATGCATCAACATAAAGTCTGAATGATAAATATCAATTCAAATTGATCAAGTTAAGTCATCCTTTATAGTCAAACTAGCTGGATCACTTACTTAACTTGACTAACCAAGTGAATGCTACTACCTTATAGTAAATAACTGATAGCTAAAGGTTAGACATTTCTTTTAAGGAAAGTAGATGATTATTTTTTATATTTTATTTTACTTTAATTTTTTCATACTTGGACTCTAGGATTACAATCATACCATTAAGTTTACCTTATTTTAAAGTCCCCTCAAACTTAAAGCACTTACTTAAAATGTTTTTCATTTTTTAACACATTAATCAAAGGGGAGGAATTTCAAAACATTGAATTTTTGTTTAAATAAATTTTTGAAAAATACTCTTAAGTTATTTAGAGCTTTACAAAGAACACTACCTATTTTTTTATATACGTCAAAGGAGGAGATAAGGTGTTAGAAGTTAAGTATATTCAAAAAGTTAAATATTTTTAAAAAGAAGAGTATTTTTTTTTTCAAAAGTGTAACTAAATATTTAATTAAGTGTCGTTCATTTTAAAAAAGGAAAGTATTTTTTTTCAAAAGTATAGCTAAACTCCTTTTTTTTAAAAAAAAAGTTAAGTATTTAACTAAGTATTATTCAAAAAAAATATTTTCAAAGCTAAGTATTTTTTAAAAGAAAAAAGAAAAGCTAAATATTTTTCGTAAATAAAACTAAGTGCTATTTTTCAGGGGAGTATAAAGTCAGAGTCTTTTTTAAATCTTAACTTAGAAATATCTCTTATTTCAATACTTAGAACATTATTACTTTGAAAAAGTATTTTTTTAAAAAAAAAAAATCTTACTTGTGGAAATTTTTACTTATTCTTAACTTGTTGATGTGTTATCTTTAGGCTTAACTTAAATCGTGTTGCCATAAATAAAAAATGGGGAGATTATTGATGCAAGGAGTACCAGATGATCGAACCTGAGTTTTGATATTGGCAAAGAATTCTAAGTTAAGTTTTATTGTTGTTTAACAAGTTTGACTGAGTGTACAGAAAAGTCCTAAGTGAACTTAGGCAAGGTGAAAATCCCAGTTGAGGCTAGGCAAAGAAGTCTTAGGAGACACTAGGTAGGTGGAAAATTCTAATTGCAGCTAGACAAGGAAGTCTTGGTCTGTGGGACTAGGCGATGTCTTGGCAGGTCGAGGACGTCAGGCAGAAATCATAGGATCGAGAACACTAGGTGAAAGCCCTAGGGGTCATGAACACCCAGCGAAAAGACTAGACATGTCGAGGTTTGAATGTCCAACGGAAAGTCCTGAGGTCTCGGGTGCTGAGCAAAAGTCCAAACGATCTGGAGAACTGGTTTAGCAAAAGGCAAACTCTTCTAAGAGGAGTTGATGAGGACGCGTTCCCCATTGAGGGAACAGTAGGTCTCGGTCTAACTTAGAGTTTCAACGAAACTGAAAATCAGGACCGGACAGTCCGGAGGCTGTCAAATATTACTTTACTTTACATATTATTGCTTATTTCTTACTCCTTGGTGCATATGATTGAAAACTGAAAAATAGGACATCCAAGCGCCTAGACTGGGTATAAGCACTCAGACCTCCGAGCACCCGGAGTTGCTCTAGGCGCCCGGGTCAATGGCTGAGAGGCAAGTTGTCGGTTGGCCAACCTACATCACAACAGGCACCTGAATAGTTCAAGCATCTAGACTGGTCTAGGCGCTCAGACTGGGCCAAATTCATCTTCAAGCTACAGTGTCATGCTTCAGTTGGCCGACCCACGTCAACGGTCCAGGCGCTCGGACTGGCCCAGACGCTCGGAGATGGATAAAACTTGTTGGATGAAGTTTCGACGAGAGCATACCATGTTAGCCCTATGAGGGTGCCAGAGGAGGAGTCCAAGCTCCCGGATGAGGCTATAAAAGGGGGGTCCGACCAGTGCCTTATACACATCAATTCGAACAACTTTCTCTCCTGTGCACTGCTCCGGAAACGACTATACCACGTCGAAACGATTCTCCGACGACCAAAAGCTCGCAACTTCAACTCTTTAAGTTGTCGATATAATTTCATTTACAACATTTAAATTATTGTAGTTATTGTACTTAAATTTTATAATTTCATTCAAATTATTAGTGGATTGCCCATCGAAAGCACTCAACGAGTGCGAACCTCGGAATAGGAGTCATCACATGCTTCGAATCAAGTAAAAGAAAAGTGTTAACGATTTCTTTTCTTTCCGCTACGTTTACTCGATCGCATTTTCAAAAAACATGAAAAAACTACGAGTGTTATTCACACCTCCCTACTCCTTTAACGCTTTTGATCCAACATCTTATTCCTATAATACAAATCTACCATCTGAGTATCAACTCGACTATATCTATATGAACATTAATTATAAAAAATATGCACACTATTAAATTGAACATTTAATTTATTCATAAACATTCGATTCATTTATAATATAACACAACGGATAACAAAAGTTAAAATCGTCATCTTAACATACATCGCTGGTCTCACGCACTCTAGAAAAAGATAAATCAAAAGGATTTATTTAACCTTACTCGAGCGGCCTTCCTAAATAAAGGGCATGAGATAATCTAAAATAGTTCTATCCATCGAATAAAGGGCTTAACTTAAATCGTGTTGCCATAAATAAAAAAGGGGGAGATTATTGGTGCAAAGAGCACCAGATGATTGAACCTGAGTTTTGATATTGACAAAGAATTCTAAGTTAAGTTTTATTGTTGTTTAACAAGTTTGACTGAGTATATAAAAAAGTCCTAAGTGAACTTAAGCAAGATGAAAGTCCCAGTTGAGGCTAGGCAAAGAAGTCTTAGTAGACACTAGGCAGGTGGAAAATTCTAATTGCAGTTAGGCAAGGAAGTCTTGGTCTGTGGGACTGGGCGATGTCTTGGCAGGTCGAGGATGTCAGGCAGAAATCCTAGGATCGAGAACACTAGGTGAAAGTCCTGGGGGTCATGAACCCCCAGCGAAAAGACTAGATAGGTCGAGGTTCAAATGTCCAACGGAAAGTCCTGAGGTCTCGGGTGCTGAGCAAAAGTCCAAACGGTCTGGAGAACTGATTTAGCAAAAGACAAACTCTTCTAAGAGGGGTTGATGAGGACGCGTTCCCCGTTGAGAGAACAGTAGGTCTCGGTCTAACCTAGAGTTTCAACAAAACTGAAAGTCACGACCGGACAGTCCGGAGGCTGTCAAATATGACTTTACTTTACATATTATTGCTTAGTATTGCTTATTTCTAACTCCTTGGTGCATATGATTGAAAACTGAAAACAAGGCATCCAAACGGCTAGACTGGGTCCAAACACTCAGACCTCCAAGCACCCGGAGTTGCTCTAGGCGCCCGGGTCAATGGCTGAGAGGCAAGTTGTCGGTTGCCCAGCCTACATCACAACAGGCACCTGAATAGTTCAGGCATCTAGATTGGTCTAGGCGCTCAGACTGGGCCAAATTCATCTTCAAGCTACAGTGTCATGCTTCAGTTGGCCGACCCACGTCAGCGGTCCAGGCACTCGAACCGGCCCAGACGCTCGGAGATGGATAAAACTTATTGGATGAAGTTTCGACGAGAGCACACAACATTAGCCCTTGTGAGGGTGCCAGAGGAGGAGTCCAAGCTCCCGGATGAGGCTATAAAAGGAGGGTCCGACGAGTACCTTATACATATCAATTCGAACAACTTTCTCTCTTGTGTGCTGCTCCGAAAACGACTATACCACGTCGAAACGATTCTCCAACGACCAAAAGCTCGCAACTTCAATTCTTTAAGTTGTCGATATAATTTCATTTACAACATTTAAATTATTGTAGTTATTGTACTTAAATTTTGTAATTTCATTCAAATTATTAGTGGATTGCCCATCGAAAGCACTCAACGAGTGCGAACCTTGGAATAGGAGTCATCACATGCTCCGAATCAAGTAAAAGAAAAGTGTTAACGGTTTCTTTTCTTTCCGCTACGTTTACTCGATCGTATTTTTGAAAAACGTGAAAAAACTACGAGTGTTATTCACACCTCCCTCCTCCTTTAGCACTTTTGATCCAACATCTTGTTCCTATAATACAAATCTACCATCTGAGTATCAATTCGGCTATATCTATATGAACATTAATTATAAAAAATATGCTCACTATTGAATTGAACATTTAATTTATTCATAAATATTCGATTCATTTATAATATAACACAATGGATAACAAAAGATAAAATCGTCATCTTAACATACATCCCCTCCAAAATGGTCTCAATCACTCTAGAAAGAGATAAAATAAAGGGACTTATTCAACTTTACTCGAGCGGCCTTCCTAAATAAAGGGCATGAGATAATCTAAAATAGTTCTATCCATCGAAAATCAAACTATACCTCGCTAATGACAAGTACTACTCAGAGTATCAACTCGGCTGCACTCGCAAGGGTACAATAGTACTATACAACACACTAACATCTTATTGATTTAATATTTTGACTGGTTCGAACCTGCTTCTTCAGATTGACTTGACAATTTCTTCCTTCATGGCCAAAGAGAGAGCACCAAGGTGACCTCCAGCCTCCACCCTTACGCCGGGCATCGCCACCGCCCTGCTTCCGACGAACCCACCCTCCTCGACCCTCACCTTCCCGTACCTCACTTTCCCGTCTTCCCCTTCATAGATGTGCCCGAACAGCACTGCATCTCTCCCGACGGCGCCGCCTCTCTCAATCTCCACCAGCTCAGGGTTCAGCGCCGCCCCCATGCTGGTCACGTAGACCCCGTGTTCGACCTCGATACGCGCGCCCAGCAGCCTCATCCACACCCCAAAGAACACAGATCCGGTGATCATCTCGAGAAAGTAGTCGCCGGCGACAGTCCTCAGAGCCTGCCACACAGTGTCCATGAACACCACCCGACTCCATACATGCTCCGCTTCGCCGTCCTCTCGCTTGCCGACCAGAACCGACTTGGCTGCAACACATACGATCGCAGCGGCGACGCCGGATGCCGCCCAGAAAAGTGGTAGCAGCCAGTGCAGAGGCAGGTCCGTGGCTGACTTGACGGCGAGCGTCCAGCGGAGCAGCACGAAGATCACTACTCCGATGATGAGATATGGCAGGAACGTCTGCAGCAATGGCTGGAAAAGGGATGCCCATAGCGTTTGATACCATGTCCTCGCTAACGTCACTTTCCGATCAGGAGCGACCTTCTTCAGCTCTGCGTTCATCATCATCGGACAGCCGGAAAGGTCCACTTTTACATCAGACTGCTCGAGGAAATTCCGCCAGGCCATCGGAAGCGGAACGCCGTTGCGCAGGCGTTGACATATCTCGTACACCAACGACCGGCCATGGTCGATGGACGCGCTCTGCGAGCACGAGCTTGCTCGGATGACATCGACCTCGTCGCAACGCAGAAACGGATTGAATTCGAGCCTTTCAGATTCTTCCGCAGTGAGATTCTGATCGATTGTGATCTCGCCGATGTCGACGTGCGGGTATTCCGACTCATCCCACGGCCTGGTGCAGTCGAGAGCCTCTTCGCGCGCTGCTTCGTCAGAGGGAATTGGCCGGACTTGCAGCTGAAACACGTAACGGACATGAGCCGGGGAGCTCACTCGTCGCCGGAAATCATCAGCCAGGAAGAGCAAGGGACGGGTGTCGCCCTCTTCCCTCGGGATCGCACCGGTCTCCGGAGGAAGAATGCCTTTTGGAACCACCTGACCGGAATCCTCACCGATCTCAGAATCAACCGGCCGCAGTTTGAACTTGGCATACATCTCCCGGCCATCATCAAAGCGAATCAATCGACTGATGTTGGAGTAGTAGTGCAGCTCTGTGAAAGAGTTTGTGTTCCTCAAAGAACCCCAGACGGCTTCCCAGATGTGAGGAGACCGTTTCACTTGCTGCTCCCTCGCCGGAAGGCCGCAGACCAGCCATGTGGCAAAGTCTTCGATTGTGCGAGCGTAGAACGCTTTGCCTGTTTTCAGAGTCAGGTCAAGAAGAGGAATTTCATAACCTTCTTCAGAGAAAACTCGTAAAGTCGCACCCCGTGCGTCGGTTCTTGCATCGTCGTCGGCACTGAGACTGTTGCTATGTCGGATCACCACCGAGAAGCACTTGTTGGGGCTGAAGATTTTGTGAGCTGGAAATGCTGAGAGATCTTGGTACAATTTTAGAACACCTTTTCCGGCAACACCGATTCGATGGAAGTACCTCGAATTGACCTTCATTGTCGTGATAGCTAAGTTTCCGGCGAGTCTTCCGACGATCTTCTTGTACTTCGCATCCATTTCATCAATTCTCTCATCTGTAAGATGCAAGGTGTTTTTGACCATGGTGGGTGTCTGAGAGCCCATGTATATGCCCCCTCTTTGGAGGATAGAATCTACTGGTGCAATCGAAAGAGCACCAAGAACAACATCTTCTTGGATGTTCGATCCCGAGAGGACTAAGCTCTGACTGCCGACCACTGAGTTTTTCTCAATCTGAATTTCCCCAGAAACAAATCCATTAACAGAATAGAACCCACTTACGATGCGGCTAAAATCGCCAAGATGGACACCATCACCAATTGAGATCATAGCAGGGTTACTGACCGGGTTGATCGCCCTGATAGAGCAATGGCGCCCGACTTTAGCCCCCAAAAGGCGTAGATACACGCAAAATGCTTCTGTTCCTGACAAGAGTTTGGCAAACCTTATGTGGCTAGCAGTGTTTATTTGATCAAGAAACCATGTCTTCATGTGGGAATTTGAACTCGCTCGCCTATTACTATTGAGGTAACGGTTTAAAATGGCGGTGAGGAGGCTAAGGACCAGGCCATGAATGAAGTAAGCAGTAGCCATGAAGAAAGCACAAGTACTTGGACTGGATGGGAGCTCAGTTGTTATGGAGGCAAATGCTGTGATTGTAGCAGGTAACCAATGGAAGGCACCGGCAAGGCAAGCGAACGTGAAGTTGTGTCGTGAATAGGAGGCTCCGAAGAAGTATACGTAAGACGAATAAACGATGGCACCGGATAGAGAACCAAGGCAACCTACAGCATAAATTCCCAGAAAGTGATAAACTGGCACCAAGTTTTCTGATACGCCTTCATATAAGTGTATCTGCACAAAAGAGGGAGAAGATTTGTTATCAGTGCAACTGCTAGAAATGATTGAAATACAAATTAGAGAAAAGCTTAGTCGACCTTTTCGATCTTAGAAGATTTCACTGGCATAGTTATGTGATTTGCACCCCCGACTTTCTGTAGAGGTTGAATTTCCTCGCCTATTCCCACTATGCTTCCTTTCTGGATCACGGCGTAAGGACCGATTGTAGAATTCCTGCCAATTTTGACTGGGCAGAAGCTCAATGCACCGTTCCTCACTTCATGGCTTTGAATCAGAACACCTTCTGCTATCGTGGCTTCTTCTCCGATCGAAACAAGAGAGGGATCTGTGATCTCAACGGTATCAATTAGAACAGATGACCTGACCCGAGCTCCTTGCATCTTGTACCAGTAGTTCAAGAACACTGTGCCTCTGAGGAAGACAGCCAAGAATTTTGCAGCTACTTCCTGAGCTTTGCTTAGTGCCCACCATTTAACGAAATCGATTGACCATAAAGAGACTTCTGGAGTGAGGACATAGTTAAGTTGGAGGAATGAGTTTCCGAAGGAGAGGAAAAGGCAAGTGAGAAAGATGTAAGAAATCCAGGCCAGAGGTGCAAGGGCAAGTGAAAGAAAAGTAGAAATAAGTAACACATTCTCAGCCACATTAACCGAAACCAAACTGAAGAAAATTGAGCTGGAGATGTAAGCAGGAAAGATTAGGATAGAAGACACATACAGAATGGCCAAGATTTGTAGGAAGCAAACAACCAGCTTCTGAATTAATGACGCATTGGTATCGAGATCAACAGAATCTTCCATATCGTCAAGGTGGGAGGTTGATTTCATGGTCCTGGGCTGGGACTTAATAAGAAGGTTCTGGGAAAAGTTCGCTAAATCTGAAATGCAAGTTGCAGTAAAAATGTCTACAGCTCCAACAGGAACACCGAGGTAATCAGAAAGTTTTTGGGCTGCTCTAACGACCCCAATTGAATCGATACCATAGGAAACCAGACTCTCAGTAGCAGATATCTTCTCAATAGCTATGCCAGTTTGTTCCGCTACGAGTTGTCTAAGGAAATTAACGATCTCTTCGACATCCTTTCCAGCATTACAAGGCTGAGAATCAGGAGAAAGAGATTTACCGAGCAGCGGGATCAAACTTCTCCTCTCCACAGAGCTGCCAGTAGTAAAAGATCGAAATAGAGACTTTTTGGAAGAAGCAGACATTGTTGCAAGAATTAATGTGTCGTCTGCAAATTTCCTGAGACACTCAAACCTCTGGATCTTGCCAGAAGTTGTCTTTGATATGGTTCTCGGTTTGATCAGCTTGATAGAAGCCACAGAGACACCATGTTCTTCTGCAACTCGTAATTTGATTCGTTCAACAATCTCTTCATCGATCGATTTTCCATCCTTAACCTCGGCAATGACAACTAGTCCAACTTGATCAGAAGTCTCCGAAACTGGAATCCCTTTCGTTTTCAGGACTTCCTCTGCAACACCAATGACAGCACAGCAACCTGGCCGTAGAGAATCTGATGAACCTTCTACTGTCTTCTCTACATCAGCTGAGTATATGTTTCTTCCAGCAACAATTATTAAGTCCTTTATTCGGCCAGTGATGAAAAGTTTCCCATCGATAATTCTTCCCAAGTCTCCTGTTCTTGTGTATCTCTTGCCTTTGTGATTCTCAAGCTCATTGAAGAATGTTTTTCGACTCAGATCCTCATTGCCCCAGTAACCAACTCCAGCACTAGGACTGTTAATCCATATCTCACCTTCTTTTCCATATTCTTCATGCTCTCGAAGAGTTTCAGGGTCTACAATTCTGATATCGACATCTGAATCATTTGGACAACTGTAGCCACAGCAGACTCTACCCTCCCAATCTATCAGGATCGGCTTGCCTTCTCCGAAAGCACAGCTCACAAATACACAATTCTCAGCAAGACCATAGCCGGGAGCCATTACCTCTTGAGACAGACCAAATGACTGAGAAATTTCAATGAATCTTTTTAGTGTTTTCTTCCTTACCGGTTCAGCAGAAATCATAAGAAAGATCAAAGATGACAGGTCATAGGTATGGTTCTTCGCCTTATCTGCTTCTAGCCTTCTAATTACCAATTCAAATGCAAAATTGGGAGCTGCACTGTGAGTTGCCTGATAGTCACTCATGGTTCGAAGCCAAAAAAGAGGATTCCTGATAAATGTCATCGGCGAGAAGAGTATCGCAGTTGCACCACTGACTAGAGCAGTAAAAAGACCACCAATAAGCCCCATATCATGGTACTGAGGAAGCCAGCTGACCAAAACAGTTTGAGAAGAGCTATTGTATCGTCTTTGCATTGTCTTCACATTATGAATTAATCCTCCATGAGTTATCATCACACCTTTCGGTTCTCCAGTCGAGCCTGATGTGAATTGCAAAAAACATATCTCCTCTGGGAACTCAGAGTTTTCAGATTCCAAGTCTTTCAGCTGGGAATTTCTAGGCTGACATCGATATTTTTTAATCCATGAATCCGTATGCACCCACGGGAGCTCAGGCCAACTAGCTGAAGAATTTTCACTGCTCTTTTTCAAGGAAATTACATTCTTCAAGAATCCTGTTCGAACAGCCAGATGGTATGATGAAGTAGACAGAATCGCAGCAGCATTGCACGACTTAGAAATGTTTTGGATCTTGAGAAGTGCTTGTCCACCTCGCTGAAGTGGATCAGGAGGCAAAACTGGCACCGGAATGATTTTAGCTTTGAGACACCCAAAGAAAGCATCGATGAACTCCAGACCAGGGAGGTAGATTAGTAGAACTCGATCACCTGACTTGAAAGTGCACTTGTCACTTAATAGTTTTTGAGCAATATGTGATGCATTGGCTTGAAGTTCGCCAAAAGTTCGTTGATTCACAATCTTTCCTTCCTCATTAAGCCATGTGTAAAGAGTTTTACTAGTAGTGATTGGATGAGTTCCCCAAAACGTCAAGTAACCATTAAGAGATGGTAGATCTGGAAAGACTAACTCAGGGGTTTGACCGATTACTCTTTGAAAATACGACTCGCTGCTAGAAACTAAAGGAAATAATCTCTGCAAGAAAACAGCTTCACTGACTAAGATGACAATTTGATATAGAAACATCAAAAGCATTGCTTGACATAGGAATTATATCAGATTACCTTAACGTATGGAATGAGTGGCTTCTCACTATCATTAGCAAAGTATTTGCAGACTAAAGCCATGGCGTACAATGAGTTTCGTTCTGTTAGTTCAAAAGCCATCAGCCCTCCCACATAATATGTATTTTGAAAGCCTTGAAGCTGAGATTCCAGTTTCTCAAAGAAACCTTCTTTCATGTCTAGAAAGAACAGAAATTGAAGGTGATAAAAGAGAAAATCAGCCTGAAGAATCAACTATCAGTAGGAATAAGCAATTTCCGAGGAAACAAAAGCTGAGAAAAAGGGATCTGACCTTCACTATTAACATGAGGAAAGTACTTGAACCGCCTTTGCAAAACCACTTCCTGAACCACTCCTCCCATTGTGTTCACAACATCAGTCAGAAGCTTTATCACAGTAGGACCCTTGATATCGCTAGAATTTCCATATGACCAAAACAGGAATATATTTGTATCACCGAAAAACTTCTGCATTGCCACAGGATGTCCAATTGTTGCAGGATCATCCATGAATTCGCCGAAGTAATAAAATCCAACAGGCATGTGGTCGAATCCTTTAATCTTGAGAACAGTGGTGTAGTAATCTATTGTCTGCACCTTACAGAACAACTGCTCCTCAAGATCATTCAAATCTACCACCTCACTTTCTTCAGCTAAATAGTACAGAGATATTAATCAAATAAATAATGTTGCACAAAGAAAAATAAGTTCTTGCACGAAAAGAAGAAGGAAAAAAAAATTGTTCCTGTGCTCTGCTTACTGGCTAGTGCTGAAGACCTGTAAGTCCTTCCATTCTTGAAGGCTAGAGCACCTGAAATGATAATTTTGTCGAATTTCATGACTTTTTCCTCATTATGAGCATTCTTCACAGTTAAGCTGACACCCAAAGTATGCCTCCTGATATTTACAACTTCATTATTGCACAGGACTTCAAAAGGTAGAGACTGGCTGAGTTTTTGCCACATGCTCGAGTATCCGCCTTTAAAACGTCGAATCTTTCCAGCCATGGAAGTTCTAGTGAACTCCTGAATGTAAGCATAAGGCATGTCTTGTATAAAACCATATCCAGATGCAGTATAACCATATGCCACTGATTTCGGCAAAGAACTTAGGCCATGTGACTCGAGAAAATCAAGAGTTGGGTCAGATGCAAAGCTGCTTAATGCACGAATGCCAGTATGACCAGAACTGTTTGCTTCATCCTGTCAGAAAAGTGTTGATCACAAAATGTCTATTTATCAAAGTAAGGGATCAAAATGAAAGGAAGCTGACAAACTTGTAATCGCAATGTCAATGATATAAGGGAAACATAATCATCAGCCACTTTCATGTCTTCAAACTTCCCAGTGCGGCTATCAATGAGTGCAAGCTTGTGTGAGTCCATTTCTTCAAATTCTGCACCTACTTCTTTTGCCAAGTGAGAAATAACAGGGGCACTGTTTGCAGCAATAACTTGACCACCCAAATCATAGATCCTTCCTGAATAACCAAATGCTCAATATTTAACTTTAAATCCATCGAATATAACATAATGGAAAATCAAATACATAACAACAGCTTTGTTTAGTTAGCCCACCTTCAATATCAATTGATTCACACATTCCAGCCACTGTTTGATACTTCTCAAATACTGTCACATTACTATATCCAAGTTTGGCTAGCGCATATGCAGCTGATAATCCACTCGGGCCAGCTCCGACAATGGCAATTCTTGTTTGCAATGAAAAACAAGGATGCAACTTGTCCAACTGTTCTTCAATGTTTTTCGTTGTATCCATCTTCTTAAGTTCAGTAACAGACCCTGCTTCAGAATAATGAATAGTATGTTAAGCAGTCTTCAGAAATATTGTCTAGTATGTAATGATAAAAAGGTGATCCTTTCTCGTACACATTATGTTTCACACTTCAATAATCTAGTAAATTGCAAAAGACAGGAGAAAGAGCCACCTCAAACTTCAAACTTTTTGGAAGTTTATTTCCATGCTATTGTTGCTTACTATTTAGTGGCGATCCTCAAATCTCAAGGGAAATATCATTAAACTAAAGAGCATTTGAGTGAAAGATTATCCCACGTGATGGCCTGTCTGGTTTTCTAATTTACCTCTTTACAGATGACTATGGGACTTGCCGTATGGGGTCCGGGGACAGCGTATGACCTTTTGCAAAATTTGAGTGAAAGATTATAGCTCCTGAATCTCAGTTATAGCTACACCATATTTCAAAAATAGGGTTAGTGTGACAATCTCATGAGAGTTTGGACAAGGTGCAGCTCCTGGTAGGCTACGAGGACATAGAGGGAAAAAACTTATCAAAACACACACCGAAGTGGAAAAATTCCTTTTGTGGAACTTATGATCAAAGATAAAATTCCTCTAGAAGTATCACAGGTAGATAACTCTTAAGCAAAGAACTTACAAAACAAGCTCCAATAATACAAGACAGCAGATACATAAGAGGAGCAATCCACACTAAGAAAAACAGGACAATAATGTTGTAAAAATAATGAAGAGAGAATTTGCCAAATCAAGGGAAGCATACAACAGAGAATTCATGCCCCAATTTTGATACGAGACAACATTAAAGACATAACCACACAGCTGAAAAACCATAAAGAGGGCTCTGACATTGTTCATATATTCATATGAATCATCACATGAGTCCCAAACTTTTAATAAACTAACCAAGACGGTTTTAAGAGGGTTCACCTCAAGGTATTTGGTTAAGAATAGCAACAGCATTCCAAAGGAGACATCTTTCATAACCAAAACCACCGTATATATGCCTCGGAATGGTTGTTAATTACCATGAAACTATAAATATAACAGGAGATTAAACAGTTGGTAACGAGACAACATTAAAGACATAACCACACAGCTGAAAAACCATAAAGAGGGCTCTGACATTGTTCATATATTCATATGAATCATCACATGAGTCCCAAACTTTTAATAAACTAACCAAGACGGTTTTAAGAGGGTTCACCTCAAGGTATTTGGTTAAGAATAGCAACAGCATTCCAAAGGAGACATCTTTCATAACCAAAACCACCATATATATGCCTCGGAATGGTTGTTAATTACCATGAAACTATAAATATAACAGGAGATTAAACAGTTGGTAAAGCCATCGTCAAATAAATAAGGCTACCTGATGCCTCGAACTAAATTCACGGCCAAATGGCTGAGTGGTGCTCCACCCGTGGCCGCCCCTCCACAATGCAAGAGGTGAATTCTTCATGTCGGAATTTAAACAAACAGTTGGCCGTCCATACCGGCAAGTCAGACAAAAGTCCAACAGGTCAATCGGGGTAGTTACTAGAGCGAATCTCGGTTTTGATGTTCATCGCATAGGTGAAAATCACAAAAAAGAAATCATTGGAATGTTGGATAAAGCATCTGCACGTAAGATATGACGAAAGGACGTATTGTAATAGAAAAAAACGAAAGAGGACAAACGCTTGTTGCCAACATTTATCCTGGCATCGGAATCTTCGGATTCCGTGGACATCGCGAACTCCGCATATAATAATTGACGTCGATAGTTCAGAAATCTGCGATCGGAAAGCCTCTTTATCTCCAACGCACCAGCTAATAGATTCGCACATTCCAGATGCTCTAAACTTGTAAGAGCGTTTCACAAATTAGAGCAAAAAACAAAAAAAAAACAAAGGAAGTCAACGCACTCGAAACTGATGCCATTTGGAGAGCCGCCCAAGTTTTGCCGGCGATTAGCGCTTTTTCATAGACCACAGACGACGTGTTGAGTTGCATGGCTATTGCAACAAACAATTGGGTGGAGAATGGATAAGAAAAAGTATATAAAATTAAGTGTTATTCACCGGAAAGCGACGACGGCGCCGGAGAGTAGCGAGGTGAGTCGGAAAGGGTTGAACTTGCTCCTCCTCATGCATCAGCATGTACTTCACCGTCTCCTTTCTCGGAAGCGGTTCCATCGGCGGTCGCCGCCACGATGTTCATCGCCTGGTGCCGGGGGGGCGGTGGGGAACGATGCAGAACCGCAGACCTCGATGGAGGTGTTGCTGCGCTTGAAGGCGGGGTGGAGTGTCGCCGCCTCCCCGCCACGCACACACTCGATCGCCACTGCCGCCGCCAGCTCCGCCTACTGCTGCGGCCCCTCTCGTGCTTCTCATTCCCCACCGCTTCTCCCTCTCGTGCTTCACCAAGCCGGGACATCGGAATCCAAGATTCAAATGAATTATCAGGGATCTCGGGCCAAAGATGCGATCTTTACGGACTTCGCGATCACCGTAAAGTTTTTTCGGAAAAAAAAAAAGACGGAAATTTGCAGTTTTGCGCAATTGGCGATCGCGCCACGTGGAATCCAACACTACTAATTTTTAATCAGGAAAAACAAGAGGACGAAGGAAGAAATGGAAGATCTTGCGGTACGACGTGGGAGCAACTAATAAATATATATAAATTGGCTTCTTATATTTTTATTTCCGTAAAAAAAAATTATTTCCAAAATTATTTTAAAGATAGCTTATTCTGTATTTATTTTTTTTAAAAAAAATACTTTTTTCCATACTATTATGGCAATTTTAATATAAAAAAATATCTATTTTAAACATGCAATAATAATTTTAATTAAAATTACTACTATATTAGTGTGGAGACATTTTAATAGCAAGTTTAACCAATTTGTAATAATTTAAATTAAGTGAAATAATTTTACTTAATTTTAACAAATTAAAATAATTTAATTTATATATAATTGATCCTGTCCGTAAACGTCGACTAGTGAATCAGCTTTGTCGTCAACTTAATCATTAATCACTGAATGGCAACAATGATGATGTGATTTTGTGAGCATGGACGATAGCAAATAGGAGAAGAAGATGTTAGAATGACAACCAAGGATTTTTCGGCATAGTCACTCTGACGCTCAAGTTAGAGGATGAGGAAAAAGAATAATATTAGGGTTTTAATATATATAAGCGTGCGTATGTACCTTGGATGTCGGATAGGACTACCTTTAATAGAGAGACAATAGACTTTTTCCTTCCATTCCGATCTTTACGTTATCATTATTTAATTTCTTAAATAATATAAGACTTATTCATGTCGCTATCTTTTTTTCTCGAAATAATCCAAGATTTGCATGAGGATTATTCTTTTCTCAAAATAATTTGATATTTGTGTGATAATTATTATTTTTCTAAAATAGTCTTACGTCCTGATACACGTCGCTAAGGAGCCAAGAGGCATGGGAGCTAAGAGGCCAAGGAGCCGGGAGGTTGGGGAGCTGGGAGGCAGGGGAGTCGGGAGGCCAAAGAGATAAGAGGCTCGAGAGCTAGGAGGACAAGGGGTCTAACGTCAACTTGACTCCCCCTCTGTTGGAACCACCATCTCAGCAAAGGTCTCTAATCTTCTCTTATCCATATTGATACGGTGTATAAATGTGGGGTCTGTGAGATGATCTGGCACGGAGTCAAAGCCACAGAAGGGTCAAAAGTCACGCCAGCCTGGAGGTCAGAAGTCTAGCCCTCATGGCTAGTCAAAAGTTACACCAGCCTGGAAGTCAAAAGTCTAGCCTCCGTGGCAACGTCATCATGGAGGTCAAGGATCAGAGTTACAAGGAGGTCAAGATTCCGGCACACGTGGCTAAAGTCAAAGCTTCAATTGAAGGACTGGTCAAAGGACAGTATTTACGAGGTGGGTCGGATCTGACCTCGAAGGGAATCGAAAATAGACCCGACCCACATGACCAAATTCAATTGAGGATCCGGCCTATGGGTCAGGTACAATCAGGGATTGGGTGTGACTAGGGAGTCAGCTTATTGATTGGATGGGTATATCAAATAAGACTTCCGATGAAGCGATACAGGTCGGGAAGCCGACCCAGCGTGCAGGTCGGGACGTTCATACCATGGATAATAGCGGACAGATGTCGGTCAGGGAATCGACCCAGCGTGCAGGTCGGGACGTTCATACCATGGATAACAGCGGGCAGATGCAGGTCAGGGAACCGACCCAGCGTGCAGGTCGGGACGTTTATATCATGGATAACAGCGGACATACCATGGATAACAGCTGGCAGATGCAGGTCAGGGAACCGACCCAGCGTGCAGGTCGGGACGTTCATACTATGGATAACAACGGATAGATGCAGATCAGGGAATCGACCCAGCGTGCAGGTCGGGACGTTTATACCATGGATAACAGCGGACAAATGCAGGTCAGGGAATCGACCCAACATACAGGTTGGGATGTTCATACCATGGATAAAAGCGGACAGATGCAGGTAAGGGAACCGACCCAGCGTGCAGGTCGGGACGTTCATACCATGGATAACAGCGGGCAGATGCAGGTCAGGGAACCGACCCAGCGTGCAGGTCGGGACGTTCATACCATGGATAACAGCGGACAGATGCAGGTCAGGGAATCGACCCAGCGTGCAGGTCGGGACGTTCATACCATGGATAACAGCGGGCAGATGTAGGTCAGGGAACCTACCCAGCGTGCAGGTCGGGACGTTCATACCATGGATAACAGCGGACAGATGCAGGTCAGGGAATCGACCTAGCGTGCAGGTTGGGACGTCCATACCATGGATAAAAGTGGACAGATGCAGGTCAGGGAACCGACCTAGCGTGCAGGTCGAGATATTCATACCATGGATAGCAATAAGCAATAAGCAGATGCGGGTCGGGAATTAGACCCAGCATGCAGGTCGGAACATACTTGCCTTGGATAGCAATAAGCAGAGGCGGTCAGGAATCAACAGGTCGTCGGGATGTACATGCTTCAAATGATGCAGACAAAGGTGGGTCAGGAGGCCAGACACTATGTGACAAATATACCTGCAAGGAATCGTAACCACCTGTCAGAGAACAATCATCACATGTCAGGGAATATTCTAACGGTGGGAGGCTCATACTCCTCTTGGTTCCTCCGCTAGCCTATAAGAAAAAGCCACGTGTCGACCACCGCTAGACAAAGCCTGACATCCGACATTCCCTGACATTCGCTAGGTTCCAGAAGCCTCAGTTGCAGTATAAAAAGAGATGCTTTGTCCCTTACGCAGGTACGCTCACTTGTCATTTCTTACTAGTCTTTTACTTTTCGTGCTTTCTCTGTGATTTCTGAGAAAAAAGTACCTGACTTGAGCGTCGGAGGGCCTGACCCAGGGACTTTTTCCCTGGTTTCTGGTCTCTAACGACCGGTGGACTCGTCTGAGTGTGTGCAGATCAATAGCGTCATCATCCTGATCATTTCTCTCCGTAGAACCGCCCGTGCGAACTTGTCCAGAGGGTACCTCGCTGACTCAGCATCTCAACGACTCTCCATTAACTTTTAGCACAGCAAGGCCCGCCTTCATCCGACTCAGCTTCCGGACGGGATCACATATGACACCCACTAATTACCCTCTAGATCACAAATCTCTCTTTCAAGTTTAGTCGAAAAGGCGAGAATTCGACTGATCAGACTATAGTGTATTTAGAATAATTTCAGTTGTCTCAACTACTTAAGCTACGTGGCAAATCTATTATGTATTTATGAAGAGATTATATAATAAATGTCAACATGCCTCAATCATTTTGCCTTTAAATGTAGCTACTTCTTTTAAACACGTCGTATGTATCATTCACTTTGATTCTTGAGCCCATAATACACCAGTGTGCCTCTGATGTTGCATCACATTAATGTGATGTGACCTGCGATGATAAAGACTAAGTGTCTTTTACCAAGCAATAATTACTCTGGGTTTTATTTGTTCTGTGTGCTTGATCCTACGATAGAAAATGTATCCCTCTTGTAACACCAGAGATCTAGTGGTCCCTATTAAATGAGTCAGGTTATATTAGGTCAAATAAGAATGTTCCTGCACATAATTGTTGATTTTGTAATCGTCATTCTTCATCTCTGAGCTCTCCTTCTCACCCAATATGTTGTTTCAGTTCATCTCTACGATGTTTCTTTTCACCAATCTTCGGTAGCACTCTTTATGCCGGAGAATCCTCTTCTACTCTCTAGTATAGATCTACCGCTTCAAGTTTCACTGATGCATCCTTTGATCAATTAAGGACGACCGATGGAATTCTGGCCAATCATCTATTAGGGCTTCCGAATGGCAACGACCGGCTAAATCACCCCCTCTAGGTTTTGTAACCTTCTTCCAAAGCCACATGTTGAGTGGGTTATGCTTTCCTATCCCAATTTTCCTCATGGAAGTATCACGATATTTCTGTATCCCATTATCATAGCTTGGCCCCAATTCCTTTCGCATCTTGCTAGCGTAGTAATCCTTTTCTATTTATAACGTATTCCACTTTCTCCTCACTTCTTTCATTTTTTTCTTTTACCCGAAGAAGATGGAGGATGGGGTCTTCGTATTTTCCTCCTGCTTCGAGATTAACCTGATCAAGGAGCTTTCTCATCCCATAAGGGATGAAAACTCCAATTCTTTTTTGTTAAACCCCCATGTTCCATTTCTTAGCCGACTCGTTGGCAGCAAGAATTGCCCCCACCTCTGGCTTTGAAAGACTACCACTTGGAGAAGGGATACTTCAGTGTGTCCCAAAAGCTACTGGGCTTGCAGTTCAGCAGCAATGTCCTAATCGAGAAATGACTGCTGCATATGTTCGGGATGACTCCAAGATTGACTCCCCTCAACGCTTTGTTTGGTAAGAACTCTCATCATTAAAATTTTTATATCTAACTAAAGGAATGTTATTTTTTTGCAACTAACACGATGATGAGAGCATCAGTGAATAAGGTGATGAAATTTACTACGACAAAATTGGAGGTACGCATAGTGGCCATCATTGATCTTACCGAGGCAACACTAGAGGAAGGAGCACCCCCGACTCCGGCTACAACCCCAATAGAGGTGGCTACCCAATTGGTGGCCAAAGCGCCAAGCCCAATGGGAGAGTCAAGGAGTGTAGGTCCCGTGTATGCCGGCTAGAGGGGGTAAATAACCCTATTATCAAAGGTTAGAAATTTCTCTTGCTTTCAGAACTTAGCAATGACGGGAATATGTTAGTTAAGAAAAAATAAATGCATAAAAATTAAGTAAGAGAAGACTCCAAGTTTACTTGATTTGCAACCGGGGAGGTTTCTAATCCAAGATAGTGTAAGCTCCAATAGAAAGTCTCCTTTGTTGAAGGTGGAGAAGCCTCTTACAGAAGTTAAAGGACAAACAGTTGAAACAAAATTCATAGGGAAATACAAGTGTGTTGTATCAAACTTCGAGAACCAGAGCTCTATTTATAGTCTACTGGTCGAGTGTAGTCATTGGCTGACGTGACAGCTCCCTGGCACCTGGACCTGGTCCGGGTGTTAGGACTTGGTCACCTCAATCCATTCTACAACGACTCTTCGTTAATAGTTTATTGGTTCCCTAGCGCCTGGACCAAGTCCAAGCGGCTAGATTGGGCTGACATGGATTTTGTCATGATCCCTTCGGTAACGACTCACTAAGCTAGTCTTGTCTAGTTTGGGCCCCCGAACCAAGTCTAGGTCCGGGTGCCTAGACATAGTCAACTTTAAAGTTGACTATTTTTTCATCCAATCACTTAGGTGATTCTTCGATCATCCAGAGTTGAGCTCACGAAGGATCATTGAGGTCGAGAGAGAGGGTGAATCTCATCACTTTGAAATTTTTCTTTACTTTAGTTAAAAACAGAGTACGTAGTAGAATAAAAAGATAAGCAAAACGACAAGGTCATTTCTTACTTGGTTCTAAGCTTTTAATGACTTCTACTTCAAGGCCCGTAATCGTCGATCACTTTCGTTGGACAATCTACTAAATGACAGAGAAATATTATAGATGTGAATATAAAGTTCAAGTAATTAAATATACCAACAACATATGAGTATAAAAAGAAGTTACAGGTTGTCAGAGACTTCACGGCGTCATAGTAGTCGAAGCTTGCACCAGCATAGAAGAAGCATAGCGCGTAAATAAGAAGACTGAAAGTTGTATTTGGCTCAAAGTTCAAGTGCTTCTTTTATAGCTTTCATTCTTGTTGGATCGTGAACGTTCGATAGAGGGGGGGTGAATATCGATAACAGAAAACTTTCGTAAAGAGTAAACACAGCGGAAAGACAAAAGACAAGCCAAAGAAGACACAACGATTTACTTGGTTCGGAGTCTTTGGCGACTCCTACTCCAAGGTCCGCACACGAGGGTGCTTTCGATGGGCAATCACTATCAATTCGAAAATAGAATTACAAGATTAAAGTACAAGAACTGATAGAAAGAAAATATCGACTATGGAATAAAAAATAAAAGATAGCACTAAGTCGGAGATCTTTTCGCAGCGTCGCAGGAGCACAGAGAAGTGGATCTTGAATTCTGAGTACATTTTTTAGCTCCAGCCTTGACCCTCCTTATATAGGAGGTTCGGAGCACCTGGAACCTTCAGGGCGCCTCGACCATGACGTAGTCGACCCAACCAAAGGCTCCACGTGGCGACGACGTGAGGAGGATAAACTTTACCTCCGGGCGCCTGGGTACCTCCCGGGCACCCGAACCCAAGTTTCCAATAGACTCCTTCCTGCAAGAAAATTTTTAGTCCGAGGCAATTATACCCTGCAACACAGATTGTTAGCACAGTTTTATAGATAAGAAAAACAGTAATTAGATTCCGTTTCTCCGAGATCGGAATCTAGTCAAGATCTCGACTTAGAGTTCTGAGATGGTTCTAAGTCGGATCGGCGCCTAAGTTCCCTTTTCGGGAACGCGTCCTCATAGTCACTCCCCTCCAGTGACTTACCTCCACTTACCTGCCAGACGTCCGGTCAGCCCTTCGACCCGTCTGGACTTCGTGCTAGCTATCCGGTCAGCCTGTCGACCTAGCTGGACTTTGTGTCAAACGTTCGGTCAGCCCATCGACCCGTTTGGAGTTCGTGCCAGCTATCCAGTCGACCCGTCGACCTAGCTGGGCTTCGTGCCAGACATCCGGTCAGCCCGTCGACTTGTCTGGACTTCTCCTGCACACTCAGTTAAAGTGTTAGATCAACAACAAAACTAACTTAACATATTTTGTCTCCCCTCTCTTCCCCCTCACGGCAGCGACGCGTGTCACGCCACCCGCCAACCATTCATCGCCAACCCCGCTATACCATAGATTGGTCCACTGTCGCCTTACTTGTGGCCATCTTCCAACCTAGCTAGCTATCACCGCCCCTTCGCCTGAGGATAATGCAGTGACATCGCCATCTTCCGATCCACACCATCACAATCAACGACCATCGCCGCTACCGCTCTTCGCAGCTCATGGCCATCTCAGAGTTGTTATCAACCTCTTTACTGAGGCAGTGACCATCCTAGAGAGCTACCTTTAGATCGCCGCCACACCTGCTCAAGTGAGGCACACCGGACGACGCTTTAACCATTGCAAGACATCGTCGGCCATTGCATAGCTGCTTCCCTTCCCCTCGCGTCTACAACGCGTGCCAGTGTTGGTCTGCTCCTTTGCTATGAGCACAGGCTGACATCACCAGGCCTTCTTCGACCACAATCAGGAATCTAGCACCCCTTTGTCCAGTGGGATCATTTCCTCTCCCATAGCCACTCATTGTCGTGTTGCCATGAGCCATTGTTGGAAAAGAAGAAGTCATAGGGTAACGAATCTCCCTCCCTAAGTTTTGTTATTACAATTCATGAGATGTTCTTTGATTATATTAAAAATAGATATGTTAGTGATTTAGAAGGAGGTTGACTAATTCGTTGATGGTTTAAAACGCCAATCGATTGAGTTATCATGTTAATCAAATGAGCGTAAGGCTAGAGGATCTATATTGTTGATTGGGTTTGATTGATATGGTAGTGGTTGTGTATGTTAATTAGAAGAGGAAACGAAGTCAATTGAGGATAGAACTACTATTTGATTTGATCATAGGTTGATTTAATTATGGTTTTCTGTAATTGATTAGGATTGTGGAGGGTCATTTGGTTTACATTAGAGCATTGTAATAACTTGTTTTTTATGTTGCAAGACTTTAAGCCCATGGTAGACATTAACGTGTGGACGTTTTGCTTGATTGACATTCGAGATGGGTACTTCCTGCCTTGTTCTTTTACTACGTGCATGACCTATGTTTAGATAGTTACTATATTTACCTTGACTCTATTCGTTCTTATTTCTTGAGCTTGATCTTTTATTTCTTAATCTTGTATATTGATCTATTTTGATATCCATGTAGTCTCATTATTATCTGTGTTATGTATGATCATTTATACTCGTACTATTATGCTAGTGATATTATATCGTAGCATAGCTATAGAATATTAAACTAAGTTACCGGTTTGATATTTATTCATGCCTGTATATTTATAAGATCATACCGTAGTGTAGGATATTGAGTATCCTACTTGACCTTATCTGTTATTTAGGCTCATGCCTAAACACTAGTGAGGTTAGACCTTTCTACATATTGTTACATTGTTATACTCTATCGACCATTGTCTTTCATTCATGGTTGAGAGAGTCATCAACAATCATTGTTATATCCTATTGACTATTGTCTTCCACTTTTGATTGAGAGAGTCGTTAGCGACCGTTGATTTATCCTATCGACCATTATATCTCACTCATGGTTGAGAGAGTCATCAGCGATAATGATATATATGACTACCTATGAGACCATTCGTGGTAGCGAATTCGCATATAGTCCGTAGCTAGACAGCTATGTATATACCCGTTCTTCCCACAAGACTATTCATGGTAGCGAGTTCTCTCGCAGATAATGACTGTTTACTTACCCTATCAATCCATGAAACCATTCGCGGTAGCGAATTCGCCTGCAGATAGTGACTATTTGTTTACCTTGACTACCCATGGGACCATCTGTGGTAGAGCGTTCTCCTACAGTCAATGCATGTTATATATTTGCTATATGTCGTTCATGTATTTGTTCGTACGGGTTAAGATGTACTATATGTACTCTCGATTTATTGGTCATATCTGGTTGAGCAGGTTAGTGGAGGATTATTATTGTTGGTTATGCTTTAGTTAGCAGACGATTATAGTGACACACTTGCTTTTGTAATAAGTATTTTCCTGCGACTATATATCTTTACTCTCTGTATCTTATTATCATGCACTATTTTCTATTACTCTCAGAGTCATTTGGACTCACTACCTATTATATTTTTCCTTCAGGTAGCAAATAGATAATATATGTATGGAGTTGCTTGAAGGATCCTACCTGCCAATCTCACGCCGCATTGAGAGATTTATTTCTACTGTTGCTTTTACTCATATTTTGGTTTTACCAATATGTTTATGTAATAATTAACTTGAGTGTGATTTTTTATCTTGTCTTGGTCTTTTGTTCGGTTAGATGGTTGTTGTGTCAAGCCGAGCCGACTCACAGTTAGTCGATTTGCGCTTTACGTTGTTTATCTTATTGTCTTCCATTGTATTTTTGATCCAGCTGTGTGGGTTGTATATTAAACTACATAGTTGTGTTTTGTTTTGAACAGAGACTATATATTATACTTGTACAGTTGTGTGGCTATTGTATACAGGTTCTATATATTGTCACGAGGGGAGAGATGTTATCTGTTTTTCGGACAGAGACTCTCTCAGGGTGTGACATCTAGGAGTTGTTATTCATAATTATCTTGTCCGTAAGTACTTCTCTGAATTGATTCTTCCCCAATATCTATTGGGGTGATTGTCTCTTCTCCATAAATAAGATAAAAATGAGTCATTCTTATGCTCTCTCGAGGTGTGGTTCGTTAAGCCCATAGGATGCTTGGCAACTTGTCCACCCAACAACCTTTAACATTATCTAATTTAATTTTGAGTCCACGAACTATTTCTCGATTAACCACCTTGGTTTGACCATTGCTTTGTAGACAGGCTACTGAAGTGAAGGTTTGTTGGATTATAAATCCTTCACACCATTCTTTTAGTCGGCGACCCTGAAATTGCCTATCATTTTCGAAGACAAGCTTGTGAAGGATGCTATATTAGCAAATGATATTCTTTCACAGGAATTTCTTTACTGCATCTTCAATTATTCGAGCCAGTGCTTCAGTCTCAACCTATGAAAAGTAATCCATAGTAACTATGAGGAATTTCTTCTGTTGAGGCCCAACTAGGAAAGACCCCATAATATCCTTGTCCCACTCGTCAAAGGAAGTTGATACAGTGAAGGTCTTCAAGAATTCTATCAGACGATGAGAGATATTTTGATGCCTTTGGCAATGAATACAGATTGTGACTAATCAGGCAGCATTGGCTTGCATTATCAGCTAGAAATACCTAGCTAGTAATGTTTTCTGAGTAAGTGTCCTCCCTCCAATATGGTTTCCATAAATACCCTTAAAAACCTCCCTCATTGCATAAACAACATCATCTAGACTGAGATACTTGAAGAGGGACACGAGAAAGATCGTCGATATAATACGTCCCCAATTAAAGTGAAATGGGGAACCCTTCTTTTGAATAATCAAAATTGTTCTGGATCGATAGGCAGAATTCCTTATTTGAGATAAACAATGATGGATGTTCTTTAATCAGTAGGCTTATCCTGACTTAAATCTTATTCGACCTGGGAAACTAGTAGAGTATGAGATACGCAGTTATTCGTTCTCCAACCTGCTAGTGCATTTACTAGTTTGGCCAACTCATCTGCCTTCTGATTATCTGCTCGAGGAATCTTTTGATCTCAAAACTTCCTTCTAGTTGTTGAACCACCAACTGCAAGTCCAAAAAATTGATCACTCTGGAGGTCCTGATTTATTTTACTATTTGAAGTCTTGTGAGTAAGGCTTCATACTCAACTTTATTGTTGGATGCACAAAAGTCGATCAAGACGGACAGAAAGTTAGTATACATCTTCTGAAGGGGAATTAGTAATATCCTAACTCCATTGCCTTATCAGGTGGAGGAGTTATCCACATAAATCTTTCATGTTCTACTTGCCTCCTGGTCAGGAACTTCTGTTAAAAATTTACTAAAGAATGAGCTTTAATGGTTGTTCGTAGTTGATATTAGATATTGTATTCATTCAACTTGGTGGTCCATTTGATCAACCTCCCCGAGGCTTCAGGATTCATTAACACCCGGCCCAGAGTACTATTGGTGAAGATTGTAATAGGATGAGTAAGAAAATATGACCTCAGTCGGCAGGCAATAAAGGTCAATCTAAGAGCCAATTTCTCCATATTAGTGTATCTGCTCTCGGCATCCTTCAACAAATGGTCTAGAAAATAGATGGGGTGTTGTATATTGTCTTCCTATCATAGCAAGACTGTAGCGGCTGCTCCTTCGGATGCTGAGAGGTATACCCATAGCATTTTTCCTGCTATCGATTTAGAGAGTAAAGGTAATGGAGACCAATACTCTTTCAATTCGGTGAAAGCCTCATCGTATTTCACGTTCCACTCAAACTTGGAAGCTTTCCATAATATCTTAAAAAAGGGTAGACTCTGATCAGTTAAGCAGGAGATGAATTGCAAAAGTACTGTAATTTGCCCAATCAATTGTTGTGCCTCCCTAGGGGGGGGGGAGGAGTGTGTTCTGGAACACTTGGATTTTCTAAAGGCTTACCTCGATTCCTCATTCGGTCATAATGTACCTAAGAAATTTCCCACTTTTGACCTCAAATAAGCATTTATTGGGGTAAAGTTTAAGCATGTATTACATGAGCATGCGATATGTCTCCTCGATATCTGAGTCAAGGTCTTTGATCAAACAAACTTAATAAAAATGTCATTAACATACACCTCAATGTTTCTCCTGAATTTATTCTTAAAAACAAGATCCATGAGTCTTTAAAAGGTTGTTCCTATATTCTTCAAATCGAATGACATGGAAATATAATAAAAAGTTCCATTAGTAGTTATGAAACTAACGTTTTCTTGATCTTCAAAAGCCAAGGGAATCTAATGATATTCTTGATAAACATCCAGCATGTATATGAGTTTACAATCGGAAGTAGAGTCTATCAGCTTATCAATATGGGTTAAGGGTAGCAATCTTTTGGATAAGCTTTATTGAGGTTATGAAAATTGATACAGATTCTTCATTTGCCTCTTGGTTTGGACATTAGTACAACATTAACGAGTCAAGTAGGGAATTGAACCTCCTATGTGTTTCGAGCTTCCATTAACTTTGTGGTCTCCATCTGAATTTCATGGTCTTGTTCTAGTGAGAAGTTTTGCTTCTTCTGTCAAACGCATTGAACTTCTAGCAATGTGTTCAGCTGGTGAACAATTACAATTGGGGAAACTCCTACACCTTTTGATGATCAGGCGAAGACATCATGATTATGTGAGAGACAAGCAATTAATTTTTGTTTAAGCCCACAAGGAAGGTTGGCAGCTATTCGGGTGACTCCATCTAGACGGTCGAGATAAACTCGTACACTTTCATGATTCTCTTTTAGTTAAGATCGGTGCCTATTGGACGACTTGGATAGCATTGTCTTGAGTTTGATTGTCTTGCGCTAGTTGGTTCATATTATATCCACATAGGATTTCCTCGCTACTTACTGGTAACCTTTTACCTCTCAAACTTGGCTCCTCACTAGCAATTTAATTTTCTGATGAAAAGTGGAGATCACCGCTTGGAAGGTACTCAATGCCATCCTCCCTAGTATGACATTGCAGGCTGAGACGATGTTTATGATGATAAAAGATGTTTGTCGAGTTTGCATTAGTGGCTCCTTCTTCAAGAAAAGGGAGAGTTTAATCTAGCCAATGGATTGTACTTTGTGCCCCATGAAGCCTCCTCCCCGTCCAACTATATATGATCAAAAGATGTTTTAAAGATGATGTCAATAAAATTGTCGGTATCAATAAATACTCTCTTCACTCGATAATTGGTAATGAAAGTCTCAATTACTAAAGTATTATCATGGAGGCCTCAATTCCTGCCAAATCTTTGGGTCTAAAATTTATGGAAGAACCTTGTCCTCTTCCACGACTGGTGCTAACAACATTAACTTTCCAGCCTTCTACCATGAGCCCTTCAGACTCGAGTGGAGTCCTTATCTATGGGTCCACCATAGATTATGTTTGTAGTCTCTCGAGCATCAATCTTGTTCTTACTTGTATCTTTTTCTTTGGCCTTTTGACGAGACCAAGAGGAACCCCGGGGTTCCTTTGAGGGATAATGGGATCGCTGACTTGTGGATCGATCGATATCAGCATCATGATGGTGATGACGTTTGTAGGGGTCAAGAGATTTTCTTTTGCTAGGCCCACTTCGGTTAGCATTCCGTTAATTAGCTATTCGTTTTAATTCCCTCCCATACTACTGACAATCTAGAATGGAATGAGTACTTGATTGATGGTATGCGCAATATTAAATCATCTCGAGGGACCTTTGACTGGATTTAGGAGTAGAAGTCGAGACTTCTTCCATTGTTTGAACCACCTTTTCCCTTCTCTGATTTGTGAACTCTTGATTTCGCAAAGGCGGAGGAGGGGCTCTACGATTTGGATGAGTGGGGATAGGAGTGGAAGTTGGAACTTCCTTTCTCTTCCTGGACTAGGCTTCCTTGACTTGGATATACTTAAGCACCTAGATTTGTAGTTCTTCTAAATTGGTTGGAGGCTTTTTCACCAAAGACCTGAAATAACCTCCATCGATCAAGCCTTACGAGAAAACACTAACATGCACTTCTGGGATAACCAAGGGAGCGTCCATGGTCACCCGATTAAATCTTTACAAATATTCTTTTAGGGGTTCTTTGAATTTATACTTTAGAACAAACAAATTATGCGACATTTTTTAGTATATTCGACTGGTCACAAAGTGCTGCATGAAGACATTAAACTCCTCAAAAGTTCGAATAAAAGAAGTAGGGAGTCAACTAAACTATCTCTGCGTTGACCCCGAGAGCATGATCAGGAAAACTCGACACTTGATGTCATTCATATATTGATGTAATAAAGAAGCATTCTTGAATTTGTAGATGTGATCTTTCAGATATGTAATACCATTATATTTTCGATCTGCAACAATCGAAAGTGTCTCAGCAACTCATCCTAGAGGATGTCCCATGAAAATGGAGGGCCTCAAAGAGCTTTCGTTTCACCAGATTTGGGATCCTTTTCCCTTAGAAAATCCTTATGAGGGGTTTCGCCAGAAGATTCTACAAAATATTCTCTCGCAATGGACTTACTAATTGGTATGAGAGAAGCAATCTATGGTATCCTCGTAGGCGAAGGTACCCTTTGGTACACCGGTGTTTCTTCAACTGACCGGGGCGGTGGTTCGATTGAGGGAGTGATCATTGGTGGAGGATGTGATGGTTGCCCCTTTAACAACGCTTGCATCGTCGCCGCTACCAATTTGTCGAAATTCTCTATTGCCATGGTGATGATGTTAGGTCTTTCAACATCATCCATCTTAAAGTATTGATTCATGTCTTTAACTTAGTATTCTTATAAACGGTGTCAATTTGTTCGTACCCACTAATGTCGACAAATGAATCACTGGTGAGTTAGCTTTGTGACCAACTTAATCACTGGATGACAACGAGGGTGATGTGGTTCTGTGAGCCTAGACAACAACAAACAAGAGGAAAAGAGGTTAGAATGACAGCTAGAGGTTTCCCAACGCAACTACTCCGACTCTAAAGTTAGAGGATGAGGAAAAGAACAATATTAGGGTTTTGATGTACGTAAGTGTGTGTATGTACCTTGGATGTCAGATAGAGCTATGTTTTATATAGAGACAACAGACTTTGTTTCCTTTCATTCTAATCTTTATGTTATTATTATTTAATTTCTTAAATAATGCAATATTTATTCATGTCATTACCTTTTTCCTGGAATAATTCGAGATGTGTGGGAGGATTATTCTTTTCCCGAAATAATCCGAGATTTATGTAATGGTTATTTTTTTTTTTTCCAGAAATGGTCATGCATTATGATGTGTGTCGCAAAGGATCCGGGAGGCCAAGGAGCCGGGGGGGCCAAGGAGCTAGGAGACCCGAGAGTCGGGAGGCCCGGAAGCTAGGAGGCCAAGGGGTCGAGCGTCAACTCGACTTCCCCTTTGTTTGAACCACCATCTCAGGAAAGGTCTCCAATCTTTTCTTATCCATGTGGCACCCACTAATTACCCTCTCGATCAATAACATTACAACTAATTCTGACTATTATACCAAAGACAAGGATTGTAAACGAATCAAGATAGACCAAGTCTTATAGTGTTCAAGCTTGTTTGGTAAAGTAGTCAAGTCAAGCCAAACCAATACTAAAATGAACCAACCTGTTGAAATGATTATTCAAGCTTGGCTTGATTTTTTTTTTATGAGCTTGAGCTTGGTTCAAACTTAATTTAAGCTTGGTTCATTTAGTTATTATCGACCTCTCAATTCAAGTTTGTTTGATTATTTAAAACTTTTGCATTTTAAACTTGTTTGGTTGGTTATTGAATTTGATTATTGACTTTGATAATACAAAGTTATTTATTTATTTTTAAATTTTTTTTGTTTATTATATTGATAAGAGTTTTATTAATGAATATTATTTATAAACATATTTATGAACATTGATCACAAATGTGTTCACGAATATTAACCAACTGAACATATATATTCAAAATTATTTATTTAGTTTAACATATTGTTTAAGTTTGTTATTTAATTTATGTTGTGTTTATTGAACAAATATAAATAATCTCTTACTAAGTCAAATAATAAATTTATTCATGAATATTTAGTTCATTTATAGTCTTAACATAATCATATTATATAAAAGTTCCCACCAATACGTAGTCCTATCTTATATTGTAAAAATTATTTTCTACCTTTATTAGACAGAAAAAAAAAAAGAGAAATGAAACAGCATGGAAATTAAGGACAATTCGAACTGTGAAGGCACTGAGGACAAATTGACTGCTAATGCATTTCCAATATCAAATAAGTTTGGAGTCCAACAGTCATTCATATACATGTCTACTCGACGAGCTCGACCTAAACCTTACTAGCAGCATCCTGACTCATAGAGCAGTTTCTAAACTCAGATAAAGGAAATCTACTGAATCACAAGCCAAAGTAGTCTCCGTGAGTGGTGAGGTTGATGGTGGTGGTGGTGGTGGTTCTGCATCCACCAACAGTGGCGGTGAAAAGTAGATCTCATGCATAGTGATCACTTCATCTCCTTCGTTGGAAACAGCTGCTCAGCATACTTTTCCCCTAGCCGTTCGCTATTCTTCTCAAGATCCAACCGAAAGTTCCCCCATTCAGTGTTTGCAAAAAGAAAATAGGTGCACTACAACACCACACTGTATATTGCTATCCTATGCAGTATGCTTCGAGTTCTAATATAATGGCATCAATCATGACTTGTGGAAAGACTTGTGCTTGCTAGATGAGCAGGTGCAGCTTGCTTGGCCTTCCCTTAATACCTTGAAACAGGGCATGAAGAAACAAGAATCAAAAATGCACCAAGTGAATTCAGATCATGAGTTAATCATTAGAATACCTTAACTTGTCTCTGGAGATCCTTAATGTAGTCGACCGCCAAATCGAGCATGTCTGCGGTGTTGGTTTGCTGCAAATTGAATCAGCAGCACAGGTTAAATGATGGTTTCTGTTCCATTGGAAGCAACAGGAATGCCCACCTTGTCCATGTTGGGGACTAGTTCTTGCAATTTTCGCATCCTTTCGCTAATTTTGGTTCTCCTCACCTGGAAATCAAAACCAATACACATCAAGAGTCCAACCCCAAATCAGGGCTATCGATCGGACGGAAGAGGAGGAGAAGAATCACCCTCTCCGCGATGCTTCGCGGGTGAGTAGCGCAACCCCGTTTGGCTCTGGTCTGGCAAGGGATTGTCTCCTGGAACTGGATAAATTTTTCCATGGCGGCCATTTCCGCTGTGGTCTTCGGCAAGCTGAGCTGATGTGTGAGACCATTCTGTTCTTAGACAAATCACTATGGTTAAATATTAAGCATGAGAATCAATGATTAAATATAGCTAGAATAAATGACTGCCTGAGTCAATTGAGATAGGTTGAGGCCAGAAACCATCTTCCCTTCTTCCTCTCTGCTTCTTGTTCCGGGCAACTTGTTGCCGGAAAGCAACGAGGTTTCATCCCAAGATGTTATCGGAACTCCGGCCAAGTAACACTGGCTACTGTCATCAGGACTACTTCCACACAATTCCTCGTTCCCCATCTCTGATATCTGTGACATCAGCGAGCTTTGCCTCGACGGGAAGCTCATCTGGTTCTTTAGTCCTCCTCTCCCTGAATCCCCCATGGAAGGAGCAGGAGCAAGTTCCCTGTTTCTGAAACCATCACTCAGTTCTCTCATCATCGGATAACCTAAAAGATTGATGATCCAGTTGAAAAATCACAACTTTACACAGCATAAACTAAAAAGAAGATAGCTTTGATGATTTAACCCTCTTTATTCTGTTAGTGAGAGGCGGTACCATTGCTGGCATTCGAGTGAGAGAATAAGCCCACAGGAGTACTGCTCTGCCGCACAAGATTTCTCAGGTTGGAAGATTTCCGGCCGCCGCCGCCGCCGATCTCAATTTGCCGCTGCATCTCCATGTGGTTGGATCTCTCCGTCAAGCCATGGTTCAATAAGTGAGTGTGAGTGGGAAGATGGTAAACCATAGACTGAGCCGAAGAGAAAGGAACGGCCTGCTGAGAGCTGACCAACTCCGGCGGCTGAAACTGGGAGCTCCTCTGGGCGGCGGCGGCGGCGCCGGCGCCGGCGAGTTCTCCGAACAGAGAGCTCGGAGCTGACCGGAAACGGAGAAGGCTGGAGTTCAACTGCAGGTGCTGATCTTGCTGGTAAATCTGGAGTTCGGACTCTGATTCCTCCTTCTCCACCGGCGGCGGAGATCCGTAGATCATTTCTTCCTCCTCTGCTCTCCTAAATCCGCCGTAAATCAAATTTAAAAGCGAAAAAAAAACACACACACACACCTTAATCTATTGAATTCGAAAGATAAAACGCTGAATTTTCAAAGTAATAACAAATCTTCTACTTTTCTCTACTCACATAAATCCTTCTCCACCGGAGGAGCACCAGCAGCGCAAACTAATCCGAGTCCCTCCGCCTCCGCCCGCTATTTATAAACCAAAGTGACGGAAATACCCCCGAATCTACGCGGATTCAGGCGCCGTATTTTCGTATTTACCGTATTGCCCTCGCCGTATTTTGCCAAATACGTCACCTTTTTCGGCTGCTTAAGAAACTCGATTCAGATTGTTTTTTGTAGCATGGGGAGGAGTTTTGACGTTATCTTATCTGCCACGCTGGACGCCTCTTTATATCCCGTGTCGGCTTGTCGCTTTCTGGATCAACCGGACTGCTAGTCCTCGCCGTTCGATCGCCCAAGGACGGTCTAGATCCTTCGGATTAATCACGGGCTGAAACCACAGAGACGTAACTAAAAGCCATAATGTTAAAAGAAAGTCAGAACCGTGTGATTTATGTTGTACGGCTGCTGATCCATTTGAACCACTGTGCGTAAGCCTCTCAACTGCCTCGTTTGCTGCCCTTTTAGCCAAGCAATTATTAAATTCAATAAGTCAACGCTTCTAGCACGAGGAGGACAACAACAACGTATGATGCGTGTTTGACCACGAAGGCAGCTGTAAGCTACATGATAATCAAACTAGTCATTATTTGAAAATAAAAAGAAAAGTTTACATACAATTCTTGTTGACAAATATAATTTTACATGTATTTTTTATTGAAATAAATTTTTATTTCCATTCCCTAGTTAAATATATTTACTTAATTATTCTTAATATTTAAAATATAAAAAATAAAAAAATGAGTATAATTCTTTTTAAATTCAGTACATTAAATTAGAATCTAGTATATTTTCTATCAAATTAAGCACGATTCTTTTTTCACCTCAATTAGATGAAAAATATACTAGATTTTCTTTAAATGATACTCAATTGGATGGAAAATATACTAGATTTTTTTTAAATGATGCTCAATTGGATGAAAAATATACTAGATTTTCTTTAAATATGCTGAATTTAGGAGGAATTATATTAAGTAGGAAAAAAGCCGTACTCAATTTAATAGAAAATATACTCGATTCTAGTTTAAAGTGTTGAATTTAATAGGAATTATACTCATTTTTAGACTATTTATACCTAAAAAAAATATGAAGGGCAATTTTAATAGAAAATATACTCGAATATACTAGATTTTCTTTAAATGATACTTAATTGGATAGAAAATATACTAGATTTTCTTTAAATAGTATTGAATTTAGGAGGAATTATATTAAAACAGAAAAAATATGCTCAATTTAATAGAAAATATACTAGATTCTAGTGTAAAGTACTGAATTTAAGAGGAATTATACTCATTTTTAGACATTTTGTACCTAAAAAATCTGAGGGGCAATTAGATCACAATATTTGCATCAGGGAATTGAAGCAAATAAAACTTTGCATGGAGTGAAAATAAAATTTTTTATGAGTGGGGATTGAATATAAAATTTAAATTATGATTGGAGATTTTTCTCTACTTTACTCAAAATAAAACCTCCTCCTATTTAATTTACTGATAAAAAATACTCACGATAAGTAAATCATCTTTATCACATATATTATCAACGAAATTAAAATTATAAAAATCTCAAAAAAGACAATCTAATTTTTAGATTTTCTAAATTACGCACTCCTTACACCAATACTATAATGCTGCATTATAAAATTCATCACCAATTTTAACGAGATAAAATGAAATATAAATATGTATTTTAGAAAATTTAAAAGTTAGATGCGCTTTTCAGAATATCATAATTTTAAATTCGTCTTGATAAATTGTGTTTTTTTTAATTGTTTTTTTGGACATTGAGAGTTGAGAGTGCGCTGGCCTTTATAAAACCTGATATAAGAAAAGATGAGTTACATGGTCTGGAACTCTAAACTGTTTGAATTGTTGAGATGGAGAGAATTGGAACCTGTCACCTCATACGATTCTTGCGAGCAGTGAGATTAGGTTACAGAATCGGATGTGTGTTCAGAGCAGCTTCAGGATTCCATCAGGCGGTGAGGATGAGGATGACGATGACGATGCCGCCTGGAACCGTGTGCTGTGTTCTTGTCTTTCCAAAGAATTTGCTCCGCTAATTCCTGAAAGGGGAATATGCAAAGGAGGAAATTCTACATTCCACAGTGTTGGATCAGATGCTATAGCACAAACTAACAAACAATTTTTTTTTTACAGAAACTGAATTTTTGGAAAATCGATGCACTTTTAAACTTGAGGTGATGTAAACAGTCTCCTGATGAATTTCAGGTACACTAATCCTTCAGCATTGATGCCTTCTTATTAGATCCTCAGAAGTGTCAGTTTCAATTAGGATAGGATAAGTAAAAGTTTAATTAATTAAATTGAATTAATTGATCGAATCGATTGAAATTAAAAATATCAATTCAGTTAATTTGAAATTCTATTTTTTTCTCTTAAAAGATCAGTTTAATTGGTTCGGTTTCGATGTTAAAAATCAAAATTCAATTAAACTGATGTTTGGAGGGCATGAACCGGAAGGAGGCAATGTAAGTTGAGAAGAAGTCCTTTTAAGTTTGGAAGAAATAGGGACAGCAGGAGCCTTGCCCAACCCTTCCAAACATCCGCAAAGGATCTCTCGCCGCCTCACCTCAAGCATATAAGGGTTTCTTCTCTTTCTTTCTCTCTTTTGCTTAGCTCTTCTACTTTGAGCTTTGATCAGACATCTCCTGGAGTTCATGCCCTAACTCGCCCAACATTGGTAAGGAAAATTCAGTGAAATGATTGGAAGAGGAATGAGAAGTGATACAACAAATAAAGTAGAGTTCCCGAAATTAGGGGCGAAGTTTAGAAAGATGACTAATGTGGTTGTCAAAGTCAAGGAGGGGTCAACACTCGGGACAAGCATGGTCACGTGGCTCAGTCGAATAGGCCAGCCAATCGAATATTTTGTCTAATCGGATCCCAAGTCCCCCTGACTCAATGGAATCCCGAACCATCTTAGTTCAATTCAGAATCAAGTCCTCTCGATCTAATTGTACTAGACATACGACTCAGCCGAATGGATGCTAATGTGCATAGATTACATATATTTTTATGCATAATTTGACGCATATTCACTTATATTCTCTGAGTATATTCTATGCTATTACACTTTTCTTTATTATATATATATTTTTAGCATAATTACTTTCTTTATTGGAGATATGCTCATGCTTGGTTTTTCTTGATAGAATGTAATTTTCAGAGTGAAAACGGAGCTAAGACATGCTTCGGAGCAATCTTAAAAGAGGAGCAGAGTCCTGGCATGCCCCCTCATCAAAGAGCAAGCAGAGTCAAACTGTGCCTCCCATCAGCAGCTAATCTAGGGGCGATCGTGTGAAATCACGCAACCGTGTCTCCCTTCTAGAGCCGGTTCATAGGTTGGTCGTGCCCTAGGCACGGTTGTGCCTCTCCACCCTATCCTCTTCACACTCTGGTCATGCCTAGAAGCACGACCGTGACACGGCCTAGGCAGCTAGGGCACGACCCTGCCTATATAAACGGTGTTCTTCCCCCTTTCAGGGGAGGAAGGGTTTTTCCTTTTGGGGAGTCCTATTTGGTCGAGATTGTCTCTTCATTTGCACTCCTATCGACAATTCAAAGTCATTTTCGACATCTCCTCACCTCTATAAGCAAAGGATTAGATCCAAAGACTTCTCATCGCATTGGTTAAACTTTCTTCCTCTTTCTTCTTAGATTTGGATTTAAAGTTTACAATTATCATGTCTTTGGGTATATCTCCTCTTGTTATAGAGTAGATCTACTTGGTTTAGGATTAAGAGAGTAACTATGATGCGTGATTGATGTAAACTCATTGAATTTGCCAATTTCCTATCCGTATGACATATTTATGCCTTGTACCAATTTGATTAAATGTGTGTGATGAATTTGTGTTTATATTTAGTATTTGATTGGATGGTTGTATTGATTGCTCGCCCTGTAAAGGGGATGTCCCAGATTATATGATCAAGGGGCCCTTAGTGACAAAAGGTATCCCTTTAACTAGACTTTCTAAAATGTCGCCTTGAAAAGGAGAACAATTCTCTACAATAAAGTATTTAATTAGGCTTAATGGGTTATTCCTAATGTTGTGTTAATAAGTGTCTCGTGTAATCTAGCGATTGTGTGATCAGGAGGCTTTAGTGACAGAGGGTATCCCTTTAACCGTACTCTCTAAGTTATCTCGTTTACTTAGTGATATTTGATAACACTAGGGGCAACACTCTGAAACAACCATCGCGGGGAGTGTTGTATTTGATTACACTTCCTATATACGCATAAGGATAAAAAATGAGAGATGAGCAATTCATAGTACATTAATTTACATCACAATGAAATTGAACCCTAAAACACTTGACCAACTTCCTCGATCAATTCTCCTTCCCAATTCTCTTCTCTCTACTTCTTCCTCTCTTTTAGTGCGTAAATTCACAACATTTGATCATTTAGATAATTCACTGTGATAAGTTTCTAGTTCTAAACTCAATCCATGTGGGTTCGATATCTTTTATCACTTGTGGCAAAACTGTGCACTTACGGTTTAACAAGTTTTTGATTTCATCGGACTGTCTACAAGTTTAACAATAGGTTTTATGGTATGATGATACTGTAGGATCGAAAAGAATTTAAATATCTCCATAATGACATGATATTGTCCACTTTGGGCCTAAGCCCTCATGGTTTTGCTCTTGGGCTCTACCCAAAAGGCCTCATGTCAATGGAGATATCTTTCTCTTATAAACCCATGATCTTTTCCATGTGTTTTCAATATGGGACTATGTTTGCAACCTTGCAACCCCAACAATCCCCCCCTCAAACAAAGGACCATGGGCTTCCCACGTCCGATCCTTGACCCACCAGGTCTTCCTGCCCCTCGGTCTACCCGACCTACTAGGACTTCCTGCCCCTCGGTCTACCCGACCTACTAGGACTTCCTTGCCTAGCCGCAACTAGGACTTCCTGCCCCTCGGTCCACACGACCTACTAGGACTTCCTGTCTGGTGTCTGGTCCTCTTGATCCGAACATAGGAGCCCCCACTTTCTTTGTTCGAGGTCAATATTGTACTCACATGGTTCAATTAGACCATAGTCAATATTGTACTCACATGGTTCAATTAGACCATAACTCTTGTGCACAGTCGGCGGTTAAACCTTCTGGCAGTCCGGGCTCTGATACCAATTGTAGGATCGAAAAGAATTTAGATATCTCCACAATTGCATGATATTGTCCACTTTGGGCCTAAGCCCTCATGGTTTTGCTCTTGGGCTCTCCCCAAAAGGCCTCATGCCAATGGAGATATCTTTTCTCTTATAAACCCATGATCTTTCCCATGTGTTTCCAATATGGGACTATGTTTGCAACATTGCAACCCCAACAGATACTTTATGAGCTTATTGGACTGCCTACAAGATTCCAATTGGAATGACCCTATTTTGGCTAGTCTATGGAAAGTCATGTCACCTCCTAGTTGAATTGGAGCATAGGGCTTATTAGGCAATTCAATGACTTAATCTCGATTTGAAAGTAGTTGGGGAGAAAAGAAAACTCCAACTTAATGAACTTAATGAATTGAGAATGGATGTGTACGGACATGTTAAGTCCTATAAAGAAAGAATAAACAAATGACATGATCACACATTCTATGACGGGAGTTCAAAGAAGAAGATTTAGTACTACTATTCAATTCAAGATTAAAACTTTGCCCCGACAAGTTAAAAATCATGGTGGACGGGCTCCTTGAAGTTCAAAAAGTATATCTGTATGGAGCAATGGACATATGGATTGCAAGGTAAATGGGTAACATTTGAAGAGTTAGTTCCTAGGAACGCCAATAGAGGGAGACAAAAAGATATATTTTTCCAAACATCATCCCCCGGACTGAATCAAACAGGGGTTGAGCTCATGACCGCAACAAGCACTACTTGGAGCACCCAAGGGTTTCTTAGTTTTGTTTTCCGTTTCATTCTAGTTGATGTTTAGTTTTTATTTTTAGGGTTTTGAAGAATAAACATCTCTAGAGAGCGAGTACCTGAGCCAGAGTCATGTGGTTTCACACGATCGTGTTTCTTTGGCTGAAGCTAACACGATACAACTTTGTTATCACACATGGCCATGCCATCCCTAATGTCTTATTTTACCCCACAACTAGGGCATGGCATGTGCTTTAAACACACCTGTGCCGCCGTCGTCACAACCCCCCCCCCCCCCCCCCCCCCTCTTTTCACTTCTTCTTCCCCTATTCCTCCATTTCCTTTCTTCAACTCTTGCCATACACCCTTCCTACCCTCTCTAGAGATCTCATCTTTCCTTGATCTTGGCTTCACCTTCTTCCATGATGTTGAACCGACTAAAGAAAGGGTTTAGCTCCAAGAAGAAAGATACTCTTGAAGACACTACAAGCAAGGGCAAGGAAAAGATTGAAACTTCAGGAGAACTAAATGCACACTTCAAAGGTATATATAATAACTTTAGTATTGTTTTTGTTAATGATGATCAAAAACATCGATTTGATTCATTATTGAAGCATTTTATCATGTGCACCAAATATTTGGACTATGAAACCTTTAGATATTCTAAGCTTCAAGGATGATATTGAATGACTTCTTAAGAGGATAGAATGGAATAATTTTATGTGTATGAAATACTCAACATATCCTATAATAGTTTTAAAAATTTTAAGCTCTGTTAATTTCCAAAATGCTCATGAGTTGGGGAGTATTACATTTCGATTGTACAATGATGATTATGAATGAACTCTCGATGATTTTAATGCATGTTTTGACTTTCCATGCGATGGAATATGAAAAATACTTCCTAGGTTTAATAGTTCAAATTTATGGGGATCAATTGGTGGTAAACATATCTTCGATCCGCACTCATCTAAGGTTATTAATATTACTAATCTAATTTTTTATTATCTTCACTTGGTTATGAGGAATACAATATTTGAATGATGTGATAGTGAAGAAATAGTGAGACTATCTGAATTATATTATTTATGAGCGATGATAGAGAAATTTCAATTAACACAGTATTTCATTTTTTGAAACACATTGCAAAATTAGGAAATTCTCCCTCCACAAGTCCTATTATTTTAGAAGGGTTGCTACCCACATTGCGGTAATACTGGGTTGCAAAGTTGAAGGTTTAAAAATGACGGATAGTACCCTCGGAGGTTTATTTAAACACATATTTGGCAATACGCATGATACGACGAGATGGTTATGACGGTTTGTTCAATTTCAATTAATTTGATTTAGTTCGATTTTAACCGAATATTCAATCCTAAGTTTGACAGTTTGGAATCACCAGTTCAACGGTTTATAATTACTGGTTCAAACAATTTGAAATTCCTTGTTCAAACGATTCGAAATCGTCGATTTAATGGTTCCTGGAACATTGACCCTGAATCTTAACCCTCCAAGATGGTTACAGTTCACGGTTAGAAACCGCCAATTCATAATTCACGATTACTATTCAAGATTATTATTATTATTATTATTATTATTATTATTATTATTATTATTATATATATATATTAATTTTATACTTTCAATTATAGTGTTCATTATATATATAATTTTATTATTAAACAGATGAGAAATGATATGCTACAAGAATACGGAGCACGAAATGCTCAAGGAATAACTCAGCATTTCCTACGTGGAGAAAAAGAAAATAAAAAAAGAGAAATGAAATGAACAGCAAAGCTTTTGCCCTAAAATCCCCGCGGCTTCTCCTTCTCCTCCAACCGCGACGCGACTTCTCCTTTCGTCGTGGGTGGAGGAGGAGGGAGAAGCGGCGAGGGTAGAGGAGAAGGGAGAGGTAGCGATTTTAGGTTAGTTTCGTTGCTAATTCCCGCGGTCGTGGGTGGAGGAGAAGGAGAAGCTGTGGCCATGGGTGGAGGAGAAGGGAGAAGCCGAGCCATGTCGCGGATGTGGGTGGAGAAGAGAGAAGTCGCATCACGGGTGGAGGAGAAGGAGAAGCCACGAGGATTTTAGGGCAAAAGCTTTGTTGTTCATTTCATTTCTTTTTTTTTTATTTCTTTTTTTCCACGTAGGAAATGCTGAGTCGTTCCTTGAGCATTTCGTGCATCCAAGTTAAATATAAATTTAATAAGTTAAAATGTAAAATAGTTCTGCATTAAATAAGTGAAGACAAATTCAGCTTCCTCCTCCATCCCTTACTCAGATTTTCTTTGTTCTCACTCTATCAAAAAAATATTTTTTTTTGCTTCAACTCCTTAATGTACACCAATATACTTAATTACTCTCATTTTTTAATAGATATAAAAAGTCTAAAAGAAGGTATAATTTCTCCTAAATTCAACATATTTAACTAGAATCTAGTATATTTTTAATTAAATTGAGCACGATTCTTTTTTTGTCTGACCAATCGATTAGGAGACATACCAATCGATTGGCTTAGGCTAAATCAATTGATCTCAATTGGACATTTTGTATTGGTGCAAGTTGCATTAATAATCAAACTCATATTTTGATATATGACAAAGGTTAAAGTTAGATTATGTTGTGATCTAATCTTTTTACCAAGTATACAGGATATGAACTTGATGGGTCTAGAGGATAGAAACACCAGGCTGAAGTCTAACTAGATGGATAGCTGACATGAAGTCCAGATTGATTGAGATTTCACAGGAGGAAGACTAGTTGGGTTGTCAACTAGTTGAAGTTCAGATTGGTTGAGATCTGGCAAGAAGTCCTGGTGGGTCAAGGGACTTGACATCAAGGAAGTATGTGATTGGTAAGTGGAAGTAAGCAACTGGAGGAGAGATCTAATGAGGATGTGCTTCCGGTTGAGATAACAGTAGGTGTTAGTTTGACCTAGGATTTCAACAAAACTCAAAGTCATGATCGGACAATCTGGAGATTGTCAAATATATTACTCATTTTCATATTATTGCTTGTTATGCTAACTTTATGGTACAGGAAAGCAAAAGACTGAAAAAAGGGTTCCACACACCTAGACTTGGTCCAGGCGCCTGGAGGTCCTTGTGTCTGGAGGTGCTCTAAGAGCCCAATCAAGGGGTGAAGCTAGCGGGAGACTAGCTAACATGGCAGACGTTGAGTGGATGACACATGTTAGGGTCCAGGTGCTCAGACCAGTTTAGGCGCCTGGAGATGGATAAAAATTTCAGAGATAAACTTTCAATAATATGCAACCATGTCAGCACTCCAAACACCCGGGGGTTGGTCCGAGCGCCTGGAGATGACCTATAAAAAGGACTTCGAGCAACAGCTCCATTAGATCACTCGCTCTAACTTTTGGACTTGTCCGCTGCTCCGATAAGACTTTCACGACACCGAAAGGCTACTCCGACAATCAATGCTCAAGCAATTTCTTCTTCTGTTGTTGATATGTTTTAATTTAACAGTCCTTGTACTTAAACTTTGTAAACATTTTCGAACTAATAATGATTGTCCAATGAAAGCACTTCACAAGTGTGGGCTTTGGAGTAAAAAAATATTAACTAGGTCAAGTAATGTTAAATTTGAGGTGACCAATTCAGTCACATGAAAATTTTCCACCGACAACCGATCATTTACATTGTATCAACCATGAGGAAGGGGAAAGAAGGTACCATTATTAGCACTATAAAACAAGCAACTAATCATTTTACTTGTTCATTGATTTGATAAAGTAAAAGCTATTGAGGTTTCATAAAATAGTCGTAAAGAAGACTAAGGAGCTGCTCTAACATGTCACTGAAAAGATTTTGAAACAAAGATTGAATTTTTCATAAAGGACAAAGATTTTGAAACTAAATATATATAGAACAACTTGAAAAGACTTACATGTTCTGTGCAGTGGAATAAGATGAAGAAGAAGCCATTGCAACATCTCGAGAAATTGTTACAGAGAAAGTTGTGATCGTCTTGAACAATCAATATTATATCTGTTGTCCGCCGAGTGGAAGGAGATGTGAGATTGCATCAGACCATCTTCCTTCGCCCTTCATTAGGAAATCCAGAATGGAAGAACAAACTTCATTGTACTAAGCACATCACGGAGTGGATTTTGAAGTCGTCCCCCCCAAGATGAGCTGTTCTACGTCCCCGTACGAGGTGGTGGTGGTATTGGATATGTGGAAATAAACAAGTGGATAGAGAGAACTTCATTGTGTATAGAAAATAAACAGGTAGTAGGGTGAATCTGTTTTAAAGAAATTGCATCATACGTAGGTCTCGATATCTTCTCGTTGGGCTTGATAGGAGCATTCAACCAAACTTGGCATCTAGAGTGCTCAGTTGACTCGATGACTCAGGCTCTCGATGACTCGATTTCACTCGGGAGCACTCGGTCGACTTGGACTCAACGACTTGGCTTCCACTTGGAGGACTCAGACTCTACTTCCACTCAGGAGCACTCACCTAAATCGAACTCGGGCACTCAACACTCGACACTCGATTGACTCGAACTCGAGCAATTGACACTGAGCTAACTCGGGCGCGGGCAATCAACACTCAGCTAAATCGGGTTTGGGCACTCGACACTCAACTAACTCAGACTTGAGCACTTGACACTCAATTACTCGGACATCCCTTGGCCATTCGAACTTAGTCAAAATAGTCTAATTTTCTAGATAGCATAGTCATCTCAAAATAGTTCTTCTTCCCCACTTGTCAGCTTAAAATTATTAATTTAGATCATCTTAACCAAAAAGATTGATTTTAATGGTATAATTTCAAATTCAGATTATCCAGTAATTGTTGGATCGTGAAAGTCGATAGAGGGGGGGGGGGTGAATACCGATCGAAAACGTTTAAGTTAAGTACGCAATGGAAAAACAAAAATAGAGCAATGCTAAAAAGAACCAATATACTTGGTTCGGAGTCTTGGTCGACTCCTACTCCAAGGTCCGCACTCGTCGAGTGCTTTCGTTAGGCAATATACTAACTATTCGAATAAGATTTTACAAATTGAAAGTACAGGAAATGCTAAAAGAGATGAAGTACCGATAATAATAAAAATAAAAGAAAGAGCGCGTTGTCGGAGAAGCTTCAGCGTTGCAGGAGCACAACACAGTAGAGCAAGCATTGGAAGGTCTTGTTGTGAGTATTCTTTGCTCCAGGGTGCATCCTCCTTAAATAGGAGGCTCCGGGCACCCAGATTCCTTCGGGCGCCTGGAATGTGACGTAGCTCATCCAACCAGAGTGCTCCATGTGGCACCGTGTGTCGGGGATAGAATTTGCATTCCGGGCGCCCGGATCCCTTCCAGGCGCCCGAATCCCTTCCAGGCGCCCGAACCTCTATTTTCTAGCAGCTCAACTCCCTATAAAAAAAATGTTAGTCCGAAGCATAAATGCAAATTATATATCCTGCAAAACAAAGCACAATTTTTATAACTAAACAGGAGTATTAATTAGATTCCATCTCACCGAGATCGGAATCTAGTCAAGATCTCAACTTAGAGTTCCGAAATGGTTCTAAGTTAGATCGGTGCCTAAGTTCCCTTCCCAGGAACGGGTCCTCACAGTCACTCCCCTCCGGTGACTTACCTCAACTTACCTGTCAGACGTCTGGTCAGCCCTTCAACTCATCTGGACTTCGTGTCAGCTATTAGGTCAGCTCGTCGACCTAGCTGGACTTCGTGCCAGACATCCGGTCAGCCCATCGACCAATCTGGGCTTCGTGCCAGCTATCAGGTCAACCCGTTGACGTAGCTGGACTTCGTGCCAGACATTCGGTCAGCCCGTCGACCAGTCTAAGCTTCGTGCCAGCTATCAGGTTGACCCGTTGATCTAGCTGGACTTCTCCTACACACTTCATCAAACTGTTAGATCAATATGAAACTAACTTAACCTACTTTGTCATTCATCAAAACTTGGGTTAGACCGTTAGTGCTAATCACACCAACAGTAATCTCCTATATAATAAAATTTTGCAACAGGTGGAACAATCGTCACTGGTCTAACCGGTCGGATCCAACATCGTCGATCAGGATCGGGGCTAGGGTTACTGAACATCGTCGATCGTCTCTCAAGTCTTTTTCCTAAGGGTGTAAATGAACCAAGCCGATCATGAGCAATTCAAAGCTCGATTCGATAAAAGCTCGCTTGAGCTCTGATCCTGTCTGAAAGTTAGTAAGATGGAAAGCTGGGGATGTGACGCTCCCGCTGACCACCTATAGACTCCGCTCGGACCTGTAACACAAATTACATCAGTGCCGATCCAGGAAAGGGGTCCCCAGCGTTGGCCCTCTGACGCTCAAGTCAGTCACCGACGATGAAGTAGATGGCGAGGCAAAATGAACAGTAGCGAGACTAGTATCTATCGTATATTGTGTACCTCCATCGATGCTTGGACCTCCCTTTATTTAGAGTTCCTGTAGGATGCATGCATGCTCCCCAAGGTGAGCACGCTTCCCAAACTTTTCCCTGAAAAGACTTATCAGTAAAGTGTCCCCGACACAGTACCTTAACGGACCGAACATATCTCTAAAGTGACAGTGAAAGCTTCCACCGTACGATCTTCTGGTTGTCCATGCCCAGTGTTAGTGGAACCAACTTCCAAAAGGATGTCGATGGATATCAGAGGGAGTGTACTGCTGGGTCGAGTGGGTTGGCTGCTCGGCCAAAATTTTACCGCTCCTGTGTCCCGTCCGGTTGGCCAGAACCTCGCTACTTCTGTGCGTGTGTCCGGTCGACCGAAGTTCCATTCTGCCACTGCCGAGACCTGCTGCTAGGCTGAGCAAGGTAGCCACTCGACCGAAGTTGAACTCTGCCAATGTCGAAACCTGCTACCTGGCCGAACGGGGTAGTCGCTCGGTCGAAGTTTCGCTCTTCCAACGTCGAGCTCTACTACCTGGCCGAGAGGGGTAGCTGCTCGGCCCGGCTTCTGCACATCGTCTCCTCCTCTGTTCAACGTCCAATACTCCATTGAGCGTCGATCATTTGACACCTCCCCGTATCGAAGGCGGGATCGGACCGAAACCTTCTCCCCCTGTCGGGGTATGCTCGCCTGATCGACCGATGCTATTTGCATGTTGACCGCCTTAACTTTGACCTCCACCATAGCCGCTATCCTCCACAGGGTGGGGCCCCTCATCATCACTGCATCACATGCCTCCCCTTCAAGTCTAGTCGAAGGCGACTGCAAGTCCGACTGACTGGACAAAATTATGTGTGAAACGGGCCACCCGATCGGCTCTGACACGGTCGGCTATGCGACCTTTGTTTCTGATCAGGATAACGTGGCGCAACGGTCGGCTATGTGACTGCTCTCTGCCAGTCATCCTATTGAAGCTTGTCGTTCGACCGTAGATCTGCTCCCTTAAGCCGATCGACACAACGAACATTTATACTTGTGAAATCTTTTCTTGGGATGTCTTGGGCGAGCGCGATCCAGGCTTACGTCAACCATATTTCTGGGAGACCGTGCAAATCCCTGCGTATTATGGTTGAGCGCGCCCCCATGCCCTCATTAAATGTCGACCCATGGTGAAGAGCCACGTGTCATGCCCATTGCAGGCACACGCTTGACGTGACAAGCGGATATCCGCTGGCGATGTGACGTTTGGCGATTCAAATTCAACGGTCCTATTTCTGCCTGGGTTTCCGTGACCTAGATCGGACGGCTCTGGTCGGCCGACCCCGTAGTTTATAAGCAACGCCTACTCCGTCTTCTTCACTTTACTTCATCGTCTCCACCTACAAGCCTCTTGGTGACACCGTGCTTCGCTCCATCGCCTTCCTTTTCCGGTCAGCTCTGTGATCTCTCTAGTAAGCTCTTGTCTTCCTTTGATTGAAGTTGTTCGTTGCTCATAAGATCCTCTTTTCTGAGTCACATTTCTTCCCTATTTTCCATTAAGCTTTAATTTTAATGGCAAGCTCTTCACAGCCTCCCGCCGGCATCCTTGGGCTTTGGTACACCTCTACAGAGTCCAGGTTTGATGCCGGCGATACTGAGAGTTTGACCGCCGCCTTTGACTTTCCTTCTGGATACAAGATTGTGTTGGTTGCTACTCGGAAAACCTAGAGGTTCCATTGTACAAAAATTTTGTACAAAGGTCTGAACCTTTTCCTAGCTACCATGTGTTCTTTTAAATTAAATTTTGGATCGCCTGCGGAACTTAACACGTTTGATCCAAAACTTAATATATTTGTTCTTTTAGGTTTTGACTTGGATCTCTTGCGGAACTTAACACGTTCGACCCAAATCACCTTAAGTTATTAATTCCATTAAATATTAATTTCCATAATTGGTTCCCAGTACTGACGTGGCGAGGCACACGGCCTTCTTGGATATGGGAGCAACCACCACCGACTAGACAAAACCTTTTATAGAAATCTAATATTTAATTTTTCTAAAATAACTTTAGGTTAACCGAAAAGAACAATCAAATCACAAGGAAAAGAAAAAACAAAAGAACACAACATCGAAAAATATATTCGAAATTTTAGAACATAAGCCTCTTGTATTTGGTATTATTTCCATAAATAACTAGCATGATGCGGAAAGAAAAATTACTAGTTATACCTTATAGAAAAACCTCTTGATCTTCTATCGTATTCCTCTTCTAACCTCGGACGTTGTGTGGGCAACGATCTTCCGAGATGAGAAATCACCAACCACCTTCTTCTCCTCTTAGCTAGGTTCGGCCACAAAGAAAGAAGCTTCACCAAGGAAGAAAATCAAAACACTAACCAAGCTCCAAGAGATGTTAGCTTCCTCTCCTCCTTCTTCTTCTTCTCCAAGTAGTATCCGGCCACCACAAGAGCTCCAAGCCTTTGAGAGAGGTTCGGCCACCACAAGAGGAAGAGAGGGAGATGATGATGATGGCCGGCCACACCAAGGAACAAAAGAGGGAGAGAAAATAATAGAGGTTGTCTCTTATGAAGGCACCCTCACCCCTTCTTTTATATTCCTTGGCCTAGACAAATTAGGAAATTTAATTACAATAAAATTTCCTTAATTTCCTTGACATGATTTAATTGAGAAAAATAAAATAAAATTTCCCTAATTAAATTCAAGTGGCCGGCCACATCATGAAGAACAAATTGGACAAGTTTCAATCAACAATTAAAACTTCCTAATTTGTTTCCTGAAATTTAAAAAAAAAAAATTTCTCTTCAAAAATCTCTTCATGGTTGATAAAAGGAAATTTATATAATTTTAATTTTATCAACATGTGAATAATTTTAAAGAGAAAATAAAATATCTCACCAATCTACAAATAAGGAAAAAGATCTAATCTCTTTCTTTAATCTTTTGTAGATCTTTTATAAGAGAAATATTTTAATTTAAATTCTCTTTAATAAATTATTTCTTCCACATAATAAAAATTAAAATTAAAATTCCTTTTTAATTTAATTTTTCCGGCCCCCACTAGCTTGGGTTCAAGCTAGGGCCGGCCACCCAATTTTATACCTAGGCCGGCCCTAGCTTGGTTCCCAAGCTAGCTTGGCCGACCCCCTATTGGTGGGTATAGAAGGTGGGTATAGGTGGGTATAATACTCTATAAATAAGAGGCTATGATAGGGACCGAGAGGAGGAATTGGTTTTGGTCTCCCGATAAAATTAAGCATCCCGTCCTAACACACAACTTAATTTTATCAATAATAATTCATTCCACTAGAGAACTATTATTGAACTACCGCACCAATCCCAAATTACATTTTTGGGCTCCTTCTTATTATGAGCGTGTTAGTCTCCCTGTGTTTAAGATATCGAATGTCCACTAATTAAGTGAGTTACTGACAACTCATTTAATTAATATCTAAGTCCAAGAGTAGTACCACTCAACCTTATCGTCATGTCGGACTAAGTCCACCTGCAGGGTTTAACATGACAATCTTTATGAGCTCCTCTTGGGGACATTATCAACCTAGTATCTCTAGGACACAGTTTCCTTCTATAATCAACAACACACACTATAAGTGATATCATTTCCCAACTTATCGGGCTTATTGATTCATCGAACTAAATCTCACCCATTGAAAAATTAAAGAAATAAATATCAAATATATATGCTTGTTATTATATTAGGATTAAGAGCACACACTTCCATAATAACTGAGGTTTTTGTTCCTTTATAAAGTCAGTATAAAAGAAACGACCTCTAATGGTCCTACTCAATACACTCTAAGTGTACTAGTGTAATTATACAGTCAAGATAAACTGATACTTAATTACACTACGACCTTCTAATGATTTGTTCCTTTCCATTTTGGTCGTGAGATACTGTTTATAATTTATAAGGTACTGATAACATTATCTTCTGCATGTGACACCACATGCTATGTTATCTACAATATAAATTAATTGAACAACTACAAACAAATGTAGATAATTTGACCAAATGTGATTCTTTATTCAAAACAAATGTTTACAAAAGCTTAGGCTTTCAGTATACACTCCAACAGATTGTTCTTCCTTCTTCTTCCGATCGGCCACACTCTCCGCCGCCCGACTGTCTTACCTTCTTTAGGAATCAGTTTACCGCCGGTCTGCGGTTTCCTATTCATCCCTTTTTTCCCGCTATTTGTAAATACTTTCGTATCTTCCTTCATCAACTAGTATCGAACTCCTTTCGGTTGTTGTGCGGGGTAGTTGTTCTGTTCCGCTTGGACGACATTACTCTCACTTCCCGGATCTTTCATTACTTTTATTACCCGAAATTGTCCGAACCAAGGACTTTCTTTTCTAAGCCCAAGTGGGCTTAGTTTTCTTCGACAAAATGTCAACCTCCAACAAGCATTGGAGGGAATATTAATTCTTTGTATGCCTTCCCGAGCGGCCAGACTTCTCAATCCACTGGCAGCTCAAAGTGGTGAATCAACCTCACTTGAAACAGTACAAGAGTCGATCAGACTACATTAACGTAGCTTCAATGTTGGTCGGTCAAAAATATGGCATCCATAAGTTGTTGCTGGAGGGTGTCCTCTACATCTTCGACTTAAGTCTGATCCACATCTACCTTCCGTCCAACTTAGGTATGCAACTTCTTCACTCCTTCCTTTGATTCTAACTGATTTTTCTTCCTCTTTTACAACCGAAGTCATGCTACGCGCGTGTTTGGCTGGCAAGACTAAGCTTGTGGATGTCGCAATCAATGCAATAGCTATGGAGGAGTTGAAGAGTCATGGCCTGCAGCCAGTTGGCTCCCAAGAAGACCCTCAAGATGAGAGCGAAGTGTCTCCAGTCTTGGTGAGTGGTGGAGCTGCTGGTGGATCATCACTTCCCTCCAAACGACACCCGGTCGTTCAAGTTGAAGCGGCGTCTGGTTCGACTTCCTCAGGAGAGTCGCTGATCAAGCGCAAGAGGCGCCAGGCGGAGCCTTCATCACACTCTGCATCTTTAGTGGTGCGGTTTGCCGAACAGGTGGAAACGTCGATCCCCGCGCCAGTCCAAGAGTTCGCTACCCCTGAGTCATCCGATCAGACGCCATCATTATCTTGCCTGCCAGAAGGTACTCTCTACACACTGCCAGTGGCCTTCATGCCATCTCCCTCTGCCCAGTCAGCCCCCAGCGGCCAGTGCCATATTACGGCGGTTATTCACCTGCTGACCGAAGAATGGCGCGAGTCGACTGGCGCTGCATCTAGAGCCCCCGAGCACCAAATAATTATCTAAGAACCGCTCGCACAGATATGGGCGGACGCCCGAGACAGTGTGGCGATGATGTCTCCTGGGGCGCTTACGGACAGCCACACCCAGATGTCTACTGAGGTAAGTGGTGTTTTATTGTACTTTCTCAATATATTCCTCGATCGACGCTAATACTTTCCTGGTTATTTGTAGTATTGGGTAGAGAGCCTGGCCATGTGCCAAAGGCTCACCTTTTTGGAGGAGGAAGTCAAGAAGAAGAAGGCGTCGAGTGGCTAATATCTTCTGCTAGTATTTGGTTTTTGCACTCGTCTTTCAAACATTGCGTAAACTCGTGGCCTCGTGACTTCTTCGATCAGCAGTGACTATTCTATCCAGCTGATCGAGCCGTTTCATTTTTTGAGTTACTCATTATGATTATGTGACCTTCTGATTGGTGATGCAAGTATTCTGAAGAATGATCGTGAACGGTCGCTATGTTTCCCGGTCGACCATTCGTTATTCTTGAGTTATAAGATCATTGCCTGCTCGTTCATCGAGCCAAGGGTTTAAGGTCGTCGCTCGATCATTGGGGAAGATGAGGGTTTAAGGTCGTCGCTCGGCCATTGATGATGACAAGGTTTAAGGTCGCCACTCGACCGTTGATGAAGACAAGGGTTTAAGGTCGCCGCTCAACTGTTGATGTAGAACAGGGTTTAAGGTCGCTGCTCAACCGTTGGTGTAGACCAGGTTTTAAGGTCGTCGCTCGATCGTTGATGTAGACTAGGCGAAGACTTGGGTTTAAGGTCGTCGCTCGACTGTTGATGTAGACTAGGGTTTAAGGTCGCTGCTCGACCGTTGATGTAGACCAGGGTTTAAGGTCGCCGCTCGACCGTTGATGAAGACAAGGGTTTAAGGTCGTTGCTCGACCATTGATGACGACAAGGGTTTAAGGTCGCCGCTTGATGTGCGTAGATTGTATACACTTGTTTAGCATATTTTAATGCACATTTACGTATTTTACGCATGTTTTGTCTATACACTTTCATACTCTTTGACTTATTTTCAACATAAACACTTTTCTTTATTCAGAGATCTGCTCTTATGTATTTTCTGTCATCAGAAGTTGAATTTAGAGAAGAAATGGTGTTCGTGGCTGATCTAGGCAACAAGAAAAGGAAGACAACATTGGTCGTGTGAGCCACACGGGCGTGTCAAAGGAGCAAGAAGGAAAATGACCTTGGTCGTGTGGAGCAGACAGGTCGTGTAGCTTCACTAGAGGAGGAGAATGACACGACTGTGTGGATTGGCACGACTGTGTCATCCCAGCAAGCACAACCAGAACCTGGCCATGTAGATCTACATGGGTTAAGCAACTTCTCCACATTGTCGTGCAGTATTCTAGAGAAGAGGCAAGCCCAGACCGTGTGGATTGGCCGTGTCTCCTACACGGCCGTGTGAGGAGTCCAGAGGAAAAGATTGGCACGACTATGTGTGAACCAACCAGAAAAAGAATAGTACATGTCGTGTGAAGGCCACACGATAGTGTGACCTTGGCCGAGGGCAGCGTAGTTGGGGTCATGTGTGCCACACGGTCGTGGCATGGGTCATGTGGTGCCCGTGTCCTGCACTATATAAAGAGCTTCTTCCTCTTTAAAAAGGGAGGAGGCTCTCCCTTTTGGGGAGATTAAGTTTGGGGTCAATCTCCAGCCGTGATCCAGCGTTCCTAAGCTATTTCCATCTTAGATTCAACTCCAGAAGCGAGGGATTGGTTCCGAAGATCACTCATCGTCGCTAGATAAGCATTTCTATTCCCTTCTCTCGATTTGAGTTGAAATGTTTGTGATATCTTCATCTTCGAATCTCTATCTTTACATTATGGAGTAGATTCATTGTTCTAGGACCAAGAGAGTATTTGTAGTATGATTTAATGTAAGAATCTTATGGATGTGCCAATTTCCTATATTAATGATGTTGTTATGTTTTGTATCTATTTGATCTTGTGTCGATTAATTATGTTTGAATCTGATTTCCACGCTGGATTGGATGTTTGTGCCACTTGTGGATCTCGTAGAGGGATTCCCTAGATCGTATGACCGAGAGGCACTAGTGACAAGCTACCCCGCTAACGGACATCTAGGGAATCACCTTGAAGGGTGAAGCTAGTCTTACAAGGAGGTGGATTGGTTGAGTGCATTTATTCCTTATGCCTTTATGTGGATTGAATGGAGATGTGCTTCTATGTTGTATGACAGAGCGGTGACTGGTTGCCCCACTAACGGACTTCATAGAGACCATAACTATCAAATTACTAGAGGTATAGATAAAAATTCCTTGTCGGTTGACTTCTGCAGGAGGAATCGACAACTTCTTGTAAATTCATGACAATTGAGGATACGAATTGGTAGATCACCTTACATTGATAAATATCACAATGAAACCAGACTCCTAAAACTCTCACAAAACCAAGTTCTTACATTTTCTTTTCTATTTCTATTTCTAGTTGATACTCAGTACGTTCCATTCCTTTGTCGATTGTTTAGCTAATTCGTTGTGAGACATCTCTAGTACTTATAACCAGTCCCTGTGGATTCAATATCTTTTTATTATTTACGATGAAATTGTGTACTTGCGGTTGAGTTAACAAGTTTTTAGCATCGTTGTCGGGGACTGCGTCTATAATATTAGAGATAATCATTTGAGTTAGACTAGACCTTTCTTTTCTTTTCTATTACATAGTTGGAACTAGTCTTAGAAATTCTGTTTTCACAATCCTACCTTTTATTTTTCTTTACTTTTTCTTGCAATTTAACTTGCTGCAATTCAAATTCTGTATTTTATATTTTCAGCATTTTGATCTAGTTTGTTTTTCAAGTAAAAAGAAATTCTAAAAAAAAACTTGAGATCTTGTTCTAGTATGCGTAGATCTAACTTTGCAGAAAATTTATTACCTCTTGATCTAGAGATTGATAGAACTTTTCATAGAAGGAAGATTTTGCAAAGAAATCAAGAAGAACAAGAATGTTCTACAATGGCAAACAAACTATTGAAAGATTATCCAACACCCTATGCCAGAGGTCTTCATTCTAGTATCACAAGACCATCTATTGAAGCCAATAATTTTGAGATCAAACCTGCAATAATCACTATGGTGCAACAAAATCAGTTTGGAGGCAGACCACATGAAGATCCTAATCAACATCTTGAAATTTTCTATGAAATCGGCAGCACAATGAAGATGAACAGTGTTCCATCTGAAGCGGTGAGATTATTATTATTTGGATTTTCTTTAAGAGATAGAGCAAAACAATGGTTGAATTCCTTACCCACAAATAGCATAACCACTTAGGAGAAATGTGAACAACATTTCCTTGATAAATTCTATCCTCCAAGTAAGACCGCTCACATGAGAAATCTAATTGCAAGCTTCAGACAATCAAACTCAGAATCTTTATTTGAAGCATGAGATAGATACAACAATATGCTCAGACAATGCCCACATCATGGATTAGAAAAATGGTTGGTTCTACATACTTTTTACAATGACATCAACTATCATACAAAGGTATCTCTAGATTCTGCAGCTGGAGGGGCACTTATGAATAAAAGTTTAGATGAGGCCGAGGATATAATTTAGAGTGTAGCGCAAAACCATCATCAATGGGCAACAGAAAGAAGTGGAGGCTATTCTTATGCACCCCAGCTAAAGTATCAGGAAAATTTGATGTAGATGCAATTACTTTGATGTCTTCAAAACTGGATGCTATCACTAAAAAGCTGGAAAACATGGGTACAAGTTCTAGCACGATAAATGCCATAGTATGTGTTTGTGAAACTTACGGAAGCTCAGATCATTCTCAAGACTCATGTCCTTTAGGAGCTATTTCTGCACAAATTAATCAAATAGAGCAGTGTGATGCTATCATGGGTTACAATCAAAAATAGAATAACCCATACTCCAACACCTACAACCCTGGTTGGAAGAATCATCCCAACTTCTCTTATATAAATAATCAAGAACAAGGACCATCCATGGGGATTAAACCAAGCTATCAGCCTGGACAACAAGGCTATCAACAACAATCTTCTCAAGGGTATCAATTTTCTAAATTAGAGAAAATGATTGAAGAAGTTATTTCCAATCAAAACGAAATGAAACAAGAGATCAACCTACTCACTCAGAGAATAGACAATTCAGAGAAGCACCAAAAAATACAAGATAGCTAAATTGCCCAAATAGCTTCCTCATCTTCAAGAGCACCAGGACAATTTCCAAGAAAACCTGATGTCAACCCAATGAAAAATTGTAATAAATTTAAACTTAGGAGCGGACGGACCTCGGGAGATTCTCAAGTGACTGCTCCAAAAGGAATGAAAAGTCAAGAAGAGCTCTCTCCTCCAACACTTGAACTCATTCAAGTTCAAGATGAAGAGGAGACTACCAAGAAGGTTGAAGAGACTCTTCCACTTTATCATCAAAGTCAAGTAATCCCTTTTCCTCAAAGATTAATCATGATGAAGAAAGATGAAGAGTTGGGCAGATTTCTGGATAAAGTTAAAGATATTTGTGTTGAGGTACCTTTGATTGATGCGATTCAACAAATGCTGAAGTTTGCCAAATTTTTGAATGATATTATGTCCAACAAAAGAAAAACGGAGACATCGAGACCGTAGCTCTTACTGAAGAATGTAGCGCTTTATTTAAGAAGAACACTTCCCCAAAGCTCCAAGATCCAAGAAGCATTTATATACCTTGCACTATAGGAGCTAAATTTATAGAAAAGGTTTTTTGTGATTTAGGGGCAAGTGTTAGCCTTATTCCATACTCAATTTGTAATAAGCTAGGGCTCAAAAACTTTAAATTTACTACCATGGAACTGCAATTAACTGATCATTCTTGCAGGTACCCTATGGGTATTGTGAAAGATGTGCCGGTAGAAGTTAATGGGAGCATTATTCCCACAAATTTTGTGGTACTTGACATGGAAGAAGACCCGAAAATTCCAATCATATTAGGAAGACCCTTCCTTGCAATAGCTGGAGCAATAATTGATGTAAAAATTATAAACTTTCATTGGTAATCGGTAAGGAAAGGTTGGAATATGATTTATCTAATTCTTCTAAACATGTCTCTTCTTTTCTGGTGAGTGTTTGCAGCGGGGCATATGCTTGCAAATTCGAGGATTGGAACTTCCATCCTTATGGGAGGTCGTCGGATGAAGAACCTGATCCGACAAGCATTGGGAGAAGGCCTCCCATTAAAAGTGAAAAATACATTTGCCCTCCGAGGGCAAGAATGAACCCACTCAACCCTAGGAGAGAAATCCATATCTCCTTGGGTATAGTCGTGGAAACGGAGACGGGGTCGAGCTAATGACATTAAATAAGCACTTCTTGGGATGGAACCCAAGGGTTCTTTTGTTAGATTTAATTTGAGTTTTTTTTCATTAATTAGAGTTTTTAATTTGATTTTATTTCTATTTTCAGGTTGGGCATAGCTTCCATGAGCTGGCCATGATTATTTCATAGACATAGAAGCATTGGAGAAGTGACCAAGGAGGAAGTGTAGTAATTTCAGCCTTGATAGAGCCCGGCCATGTACCATACATGGTCGTGTGACACTTACAGGGGTGGAGGAGCACAAAGTCGTGTGATTCACACTGCCCGTGTGTCCATCCGAGAAGAAGGAGGTCAAGGTCGTGCAACTCCGCACGACCGTGTGAGAACTCTAGAGATGATGATGAAGAAGGTCATGTGTGCCACATGGGTGTGCGAGAATAGCAGAAAAGGAAAAGAATACGACCATGTGATAAACACAGCCGTGTGAGTAAAGCCGAGAAGGAGCATGTGGTGCCCGTGCCATTTTAGCAAGATCGTGTAGATCTGGCCGTGGGGAGGACAGTTTAGGCCGTGTAGATCTACACGGTCGTGTGAAGCACTTTTGCTTGGCTGTGTCTATAAGACACGACCGTGTCAAAGTCGTGTTGGCCACACCACCAAGCAAATTTCCTCTTTTCTAACTTCTCTCATCTTCATCTTCTCTTCTTTGCTTCACAAATCTAGATCCCTCACTCATTCTTCTTCATAAACAGGATGTAGATCTAGATCTGAATAGAAATTCTTCTCCTCCACCTTCAAGATCTGAAAACTCCCTAAATAAGATCTTCATTTTTGGATCTACCTTCTTAAGATTTTACTTCTCCAACCAAACACTCTTCCCTTCTTTAAACTCAACATCATGTCTAACCTATTGAAGAAGCTTCGAAAAGGAAGTGGTGGTTCAAGCCTAGAAAAGGAACCATCAAAGGAGAAGGGAACGGAGAAATCGTAAAGGGCAAAGGCAAACAAAGAGCACGTGGCGAAGGTAACGATAATGAATTCAATATTCTTTTTAGAAATGAGGATCATAAAGCTTGATTTGATATTCTTACCACAAGAAAGGTTGTGTGTACACGATACATGGACCCAACTATTTTAAACATTGTAAGAATTAGAGATGATGTAGATTGGATGATTAGCTCTCTAGATTGGGATAATATCATGTACACACATCTTCCTACATACCTTCGAATTATATTTGAATTTTTGAGTTCATTAGATGTCCATTATGTTAATGAAGATGATTATATTGGGAAGATTACTTTTAGATTAATGAATCAAGAATTTTAGTGGGCATTTAGTGATTTCAATAGTTGTTTTGGTTTTCCTACCGACGACTCTTGTAGGTTTGACCCTAGATTTAATTGGAATAGTTTTTGGAATCAAATCACCGGATTAGAGCATCCTTATGAGCCTTCTAGAGCTAAAGCTTCCCATATGCAAAAGTCCATCTTTAGATACTTACATCGAGTTATGAGTAAAACTATTTTTGGTAGAGGAGAAAGCGAAGGAGTTGTTAGGAAGGTGAAACTTTATGCTCTATGGGCTATGTTACATAAGGTTGACTTTGATTCCGGTTTCTATTTTTTGCAAAACTTAGTGAGAGTCGGGAAAGCATCCTCTGGATCGATTGTATTTGGAGGATTGATTAGCCAAATAGCTATAAATTTGGGTTGTGATCTAAATGAGTTAGAAATCATTCATGGCAATGACATGATCGATATTGATACTTGTCTTTCTATAAAAATGATTTGCCGGGATGAGAATGGTTTTGTCTTTCCTAAAAAGGAAGGGTTTCCACTACCACTTCCTTATCCCGAGCGGACCTCTGTTCGCAACCCTTCTAATTGGGTGATCACTAATGTAGATCCTGAGAATGTCCCGTCCTTGTCCGGAGACATCGAGCCCCATCGTGAGCCATTGACATCTGGACACCCGCAGCCATCCGGACATCTAGAACCTGCTAGGCACTCTTTCACCTTTGGTATAGGTCACTCTAGATTTGATTTTTCTGATTTTTGCGCCTCTCTAGACTCGTTGCATGAGAAGTAAGAGGCCCAACGAGTAATATTGGAGGGTCGCTTTAGCTTATCTGATGACCAATATAGAGAGGTACAAAATCATTTTCCGTTCACTAGAAACTTTCAGGGTCAGGTGGCTGAATTTGTCCAGGATTATGATACGGATCAAGTTAGAATGAGAGAGTTCATGAAGGGCATGAACGTTATGCGTCAATAAGTTGATGCCCTCTATGCATATCATAGGATCTCGAGCAAGACTCTTGCTTTTCCGAGCTTTCCTGTTGGTCGACCGCGTAGACCTCCATTTCCCCGACCTCCATTTACCCGTCCTCCTCCACCACCTTTGCCATATTGATTTCATTAAGACGATGAAAAGTTTAAGTCTAGGGGGTGTTTGCAACTTGAAAATTTCTGCATTTTCGGTTCAAATTTCTACATTTTACATTTTCAGTCTTGAATTTTTCTTTGCTTTGCTTGATGTTTTTGTTTTTTTTTACTGTCACTTGACTGTCCTTTAAAACCTTTAGGCACACTGAGAACATCATTCCTTTCTACTACTGACTTGTTTAAGAGCAAAATTGTTAGCACGTTTATATCTTAATTCATGATGTTATTGGTATAATGCTAGTATGTCTAGTACTCCTCTTTTCTCTATCTTAAGTAGCATGATATGAGCTAAGTATTGTACGGGGATAAATTTAAGTTTTGGCTTAACTTTAAGGATCTTATTTTCACTTTACTTGAACTTGAATAGTTGATATCATTGAAATAGTCATGATTCATCTTATTTGTTTAGTACTTAGTTCCTATGGTGATTTCTCAAACTATATTTTGGTTACTGGATGATGCTCGAATCATATAAGCTCATTTGAAAAAATTGAAATATTCCAACATTTGTACTTATGTGCATTTGTGTTCAAGTGTTGTACATTGCAATCACTTAAGATTAAAAAAAATTGAATAAGGGATATAAAAAATAATTTTCGTGAGTGGAAACTAGCAAATTACCCCTTTGAGACCGAGTTAGGTTACTGGGGAAATGACTGCTAGGCTTCTCTTGATATCGAGTACGCCTTTGAAACCTTAGGTGGATTGAAAAACATGAACCAAGTGTGTGGCAGATAAGTGTCTATCACCGGGAACATTAGGAACTCGATTGGATGACCACTTGACTAAGACAAAGATCAAAACTTGAAGAGTTTGAGTCATTTATTGCACTGTGCACAAGAGACTTATGCTTAGGCCATACTTGAATTATTTCCATGATCATGCTCATCAATGAAACTTGTAGATAGGGCTAGGAAAGTGCACTAGGGATTATGATGCATGATAGAACACCTGAGTTTAGATTGCGACATTTTGCTTGAGGACAAGCAAAAGTTTAAGTCTGGGGGTGTGATGTGCATAGATTGTATACATTTGTTTAGCATGTTTTAACGCTCATTTACATATTTTACGCATGCTTTGTCTATACATTTTCATGCTCTTTGACTTATTTTAATCATAAACACTTTTCTTTATTCGGAGATCTGCTCTTATGTATTTTCTGTCGTCAAGAGTCAAATTTAGAGAAGAAATGGTGTTTATAGCTGATATAGGCAACAAGCAAAGGAAGACAACATTGGCCATGTGAGCCACACGGCCGTGTCAAAGGAGCAGGAAGGAAAATGACCTTGGTCGTGTGGAGCAGACAGGTCGTGTAGCTTCACCAGAGGAGGAGAATGACATGGTCGTTTGGATTGGCACGACCGTGTCATCCCAGCAAGCACAACCAAAACCTAGCCATGTAGATCTACACGACCTAAGCAACTTCTCCACATGGTCGTGCAGCATTCCGGAGAAGAGGCAAGCCCAGGCCAAGTGTGCCACACGACCGTGTGAGGTGTTCAGAGGCAAAGATTGGCACGGGCGTGTGAGCCAACCAGAAAAAGAACAGTTCACGGCCGTGTGAAGGCCACACAGTCGTGTGACCTTGGCCGAGGGCAGAGCAGCTGGGGTCGTGTGTGCCACAGCCACGGGTCGTGTGGTGCCCATGCTCTGCACTATATAAAGATCTTCTTCCTCTTTTCAAAGGGAGAAGGCTCTCCCTTTTGGGGAGATCAAATTTGGGGTCAATCTCCAACTGTGATCCAGTGTTCCTAAGCCATTTCCATCTCAGATTCAACTCCAGAAGCGAGGGATTGGTTCTGAAGATCACTGATCGTCGCTAGATAAGCATTTCTATTCCCTTCTCTCGATTTGAGTTGAAATGTTTGTGATATCTTCATCTTCGAATCTCTATCTTTACATTATGGAGTAGATTCATTGTTCTAGGACCAAGAGAGTATTTGTGGTATGATTTAATGTAAGAATCTCATGGATGTGCCAATTTCCTATATCAATGATGTTGTTATGTTTTGTATCTATTTGATCTTGTGTGGATTAATTATGTTTGAATCTGATTTCCACACTGGATTGGATGTTTCTGCCACTTGTGGATCTCGTAGAGGGATTCCCTAGATCATATGACCGAGGGGCGCTAGTGACAAGCTACCCCGCTAACGGACATCTAGGGAATCACCTTGAAGGGTGAAGCTAGTCTTACAAGGAGGTAGATTGGTTGAGTGCATTTATTCCTTATGCCTTTATGTTGATTGAATGGTGATGTGCTTCTATGTTGTATGACAAAGCGGTGACAGGCTGCCCCACTAACTGACTTCATAGAGACCATAACTATCAAATTACTAGAGGTATAGATAAAAATTCCTTGTCGGTTGATTTCTGCAGGAGGAATCGACAACTTCTTGTAAATTCATGACAATTGAGGATAAGAATTGGTAGATCACCTTACATTGATAAATATCACAATGAAACCAGACTCCTAAAAATCTCACAAAACCAAGTTCTTACATTTGCTTTTCTATTTCTATTTCTAGTTGATACTCAGTACGTTCATTTCCTTTGTCGATTGTTTAGCTAATTTGTTGTGAGACATCTCTAGTACTTATAACAAGTCCCAGTGGATTCAATATCTTTTTATTATTTATGACGAAATTGTGCACTTGCGGCTGAGTAAACAAGTTTTTAGCATCGTTGTCGGGGACTGCGTCTATAATATTAGAGATAATCATTTGAGTTAGACTAGACCTTTCTTTTCTTTTCTATTACATAGTTGAAACTAGTCTTAGAAATTCTGTTTTCACAATCCTTCCTTTTATTTTTCTTTACTTTTTATTGCAATTTAACTTGCTGCAATTCAAATTCTGTATTTTATATTTTCAGTATTTTGATCTAGTTTGTTTTTCAAGTAAAAAGAAATTCTAAAAAAAAACTTGAGATCTTGTTCTTGTATGCGTAGATCTAACTTTGCAGGAAATTTATTACCTCTTGATATAGAGATTGATAGAACTTTTCATAGAAGGAAGATTTTGCAAAGAAATCAAGAAGAACAAGAATGCTCTATTATGGCAAACAAACTATTGAAAGATTATCCAACACCCTATGCCAAAGGTCTTCATTCTAGTATCACAAGACCATCTATTGAAGCCAATAATTTTGAGATCAAACCTGCAATAATCACTATGGTGCAACAAAATCAGTTTGGAGGCAGACCACATGAAGATCCTAATCAACATCTTGAAATTTTCTATGAAATCGGCAGCACAATGAAGATGAACAGTGTTCCATCTGAAGCCGTGAAATTATTATTATTTGGGTTTTCTTTAAGAGATAGAGCAAAACAATGGTTGAATTCCTTACCCACAAATAGCATAACCACTTGGGAGAAATGTGAGCAACATTTCCTTGATAAATTCTATCCTCCAAGTAAGACCGCTCACATGAGAAATCTAATTGCAAGCTTCAGACAATCAGACTCAGAATCTTTATTTGAAGCATGAGATAGATACAACAATATGCTCAGACAATGCCCACATCATGGATTAGAAAAATGGTTGGTTCTACATACTTTTTACAATGACATCAACTATCATACAAAGGTATCTCTAGATTCTGCAGCTGGAGGGGCACTTATGAATAAAAGTTTAGATGAGGCCGAGGATATAATTCAGAGTGTAGCGCAAAACCATCATCAATGGGCAACAGAAAGAAGTGGAGACTATTCTTATGCACCCCAGCTAAAGTATCAGGAAAATTTTATGTAGATGCAATTACTTTGATGTCTTCAAAACTGGATGCTATCACTAAAAAGCTGGAAAACATGGGTACAAGTTCTAGCACGATAAACGCCATAGTATGTGTTTGTGAAACTTACGGAATCTCAGATCATTCTCAAGACTCATGTCCTTTAGGAGCTATTTCTGCACAAATTAATCAAATAGAGCAGTGTGATGCTATCATGGGTTACAATCAAAAATAGAATAACCCATACTCCAACACCTACAACCCTGGTTGGAAGAATCATCCCAACTTCTCTTATATAAATAATCAAGAACAAGGACCATCCATAGGGATTAAACCAAGCTATCAGCCTGGACAGCAAGGCTATCAACAACAATCTTCTCAAGGGTATCAATTTTCTAAATTAGAGAAAATGATTGAAGAAGTTATTTCCAATCAAAACGAAATGAAGCAAGAGATCAACCTACTCACTCAGAGAATAGACAATTAAGAGAAGCACCAAAAAAATACAAGATAGCTAAATTGCCCAAATAGCTTCCTCATCTTCAAGAGCACCAGGACAATTTCCAAGAAAACCTGATGTCAACCCAATGAAAAATTGTAATAAATTTAAACTTAGGAGCGGACGGACCTCGGGAGATTCTCAAGTGACTGCTCCAAAAGGAATGAAAAGCCAAGAAGAGCTCTCTCCTCCAACACTTGAACTCATTCAAATTCAAGATGAAGAGGAGACTACCAAGAAGGTTGAAGAGACTCTTCCACTTTATCATCAAAGTCAAGTAATCCCTTTTCCTCAAAGATTAATCATGATGAAGAAAGATGAAGAGTTGGGCAGATTTCTGGATAAAGTTAAAGATATTTGTGTTGAGGTACCTTTGATTGATGCGATTCAACAAATGCTGAAGTTTGCCAAATTTTTGAATGATATTATGTCCAACAAAAGAAAAACGGAGACATCGAGACCGTAGCTCTTACTGAAGAATGTAGCACTTTATTTAAGAAGAACACTTCCCCAAAGCTCCAAGATCCAAGAAGTTTTTATATACCTTGCACTCTTGGAGCTAAATTTATAGAAAAGGTTTTTTGTGATTTAGGGGCAAGTGTTAGCCTTATTCCATACTCAATTTGTAATAAGCTAGGGCTCAAAAACTTTAAATTTACTACCATGGAACTGCAATTAGCTGATCATTCTTGCAGGTACCCTATGGGTATTGTGGAAGATGTGCCGGTAGAAGTTAATGGGAGCATTATTCCCACAAATTTTGTGGTACTTGACATGGAAGAAGACCCGAAAACTCCAATCATATTAGGAAGACCCTTCCTTGCAATAGCTGGCGCAATAATTGATGTAAAAATCATAAACTTTCATTGGTAATCGGTAAGAAAAGGTTGGAATATGATTTATCTAATTCTTCTAAACATGTCTCTTCTTTTCTGGTGAGTGTTTGCAGCGGGGCATATGCTTGCAAATTCGAGGATTGGAACTTCCATCCTTATGGGAGGTCGTCGGATGAAGAACCTGATCCGACAAGCATTGGGAGAAGGCCTCCCATTAAAAGTGAAAAATACATTTGCCCTCCGAGGGCAAGAATGAGGGAAGAATGAACCCACTCAACCCTAGGAGAGAAATCCATATCTCCTTGGGTATAGTCGTGGAAACGGAGACGGAGTCGAGCTAATGACCTTAAATAAGCACTTCTTGGGATGGAACCCAAGAGTTCTTTTGTTAGATTTAATTTGAGTTTTTTTTCATTAATTAGAGTTTTTAATTTGATTTTATTTCTATTTTCAGGTTGAGCATAGCTTCCATGAGCTGGCCATGATTATTTCATAGACATAGAAGCATTGGAGAAGTGACCAAGGAGGAAGTGTAGTAATTTCAGCCTTGATAGAGCCCGGCCATGTACCATACATGGTCGTGTGACACTTACAGGGGTGGAGGAGCACAAAGTCGTGTGATTCACACTGCCCATGTGTCCATCCGACAAGAAGGAGGTCAAGGTCGTGCAACTTCGCACGACCGTGTGAGAACTCTAGAGATGATGATGAAGAAGATCATGTGTGCCACATGGGTGTGCGAGAATAGCAGAAAAGGAAAAGAATACGACCATGTGATAAACACAGCCGTGTGAGTAAAGCCGAGAAGGAGCATGTGGTGCCCGTGCCATTTTAGCATGATCGTGTAGATCTAGCCGTGGGGAGGACAGTTTAGGCCGTGTAGATCTACACGGTCGTGTGAAGCACTTTTGCTTGGCTGTCTATAAGACACGACCGTGTCAAAGTCGTGTTGGCCACATCACCAAGCAAATTTCCTCTTTTCTAACTTATCTCATCTTCATCTTCTCTTCTTTGCTTCACAAATCTAGATCCCTCACTCATTCTTCTTCATAAATAGGATCTAGATCTAGATCTGAATAGAAATTCTTCTCCTCCACCTTCAAGATCTGAAAACTCCCTAAATAAGATCTTCATTTTTGGATCTACCTTCTTAATATTTTACTTCTCCAACCAAACACTCTTCCCTTCTTTAAACTCAACATCATGTCTAACCTATTGAAGAAGCTTCGAAAAGGAAGTGGTGGTTCAAGCCCAGAAAAGGAACCATCAAAGGAGAAGGGAAAGGAGAAAGTCGTAAAGGGCAAACGCAAACAGAGAGCACGTGGCGAAGGTAACGATAATGAATTCAATATTCTTTTTAGAAATGAGGATCATAAAGCTTGATTTGATATTCTTACCACAAGAAAGGTTGTGTGTATACGATACATGGACCCAACTATTTTAAACATTTTAGGAATTAGAGATGATGTAGATTGGATGATTATCTCTCTAGATTGGGAGGATATCATGTACACACATCTTCCTACATACCTTCGAATTATATTTGAATTTTTGAGTTCATTAGATGTCCATTATGTTAATGAAGATGATTATATTGGGAAGATTACTTTTAGATTAATGAATCAAGAATTTTAGTGGGCATTTAGTGATTTCAATAGTTGTTTTGGTTTGCCTACCGGCGACTCTTGTAGGTTTGACCCTAGATTTAATTGGAATAATTTTTGGAATCAAATCACCATATTAGAGCATCCTTATGAGCCTTCTAGAGCTAAAACTTCCCATATGCAAAAGTCCATCTTTAGATACTTACATCGAGTTATGAGTAAAACTATTTTTGGTAGAGGAGAAAGCGAAGGAGTTGTTAGGAAGGTGGAACTTTATGCTCTATGGGCTATGTTACATAAGGTTGACTTTGATTCTGGTTTCTATTTTTTGCAAAACTTAGTGGGAGTCGGGAAAGCATCCTCCAGATCGATTGTATTTGGAGGATTGATTAGCCAAATAGCTATAAATTTGGGTTGTGATCTAAATGAGTTAGAAATCATTCATGGCAATGACATGATCGATATCGATACTTGTCTTTCTATAAAAATGATTTGCCGGGATGAGAATGGTTTTGCCTTTCCTAAAAAGGAAGGGTTTCCACTACCACTTCCTTATCCCGAGCGGACCTCTGTTCGCAACCCTTCTAATTGGGTGATCACTAATGTCGATCCTAAGAATGTCTCGTCCTTGTCCGGAGACATCGAGCCCCATCGTGAGCCATCGACATCTGGACACCCGCAGCCATCCAGACATTTAGAACCTGCTAGACACTCTTTCGCCTATGGTATAGATCACTCTAGATTTGATTTTTCTGATTTTTGCGCCTCTCTAGACTCGTTGCATGAGAAGTAAGAGGCCCAACGAGTAATATTGGAGGGCCGCTTTAGCTTATCCGATGACCAATATAGAGAGGTACAAAATCATTTTCCGTTCACGAGAAACTTTCAGGGTCAAGTGGCTGAATTTGTCTAGGATTATGATATGGATCAAGTTAGAATGAGAGAGTTCATGGAGGGCATGAACGTTACGCGTCAACAAGTTGATGCCCTCTATGCATATCATAGGATCTCGAGCAAGACTCTTGCTTTTCCGAGCTTTCCTGTTGGTCGACCGCGTAGACCTCCATTTCCCCGACCTCCATTTACCCGTCCTCCTCCACCACCTCTCCCATATTGATTTCATTAAGACGATGAAAATTTTAAGTCTAGGGGGTGTTTGCAACTTGAAAATTTCTGCATTTTCGGTTCAAATTTGTTTTTTTTTTTTACTGTCACTTGACTATCCTTTAAAACCTTTTGGCACACTGAGAACATCATTCCTTTCTACTACTGACTTGTTTAAGAGCAAAATTGTTAGCACGTTTATATCTTAATTCATGATGTTATTGGTATAATGCTAGTATGTCTAGTACTCCTCTTTTCTCTATCTTAAGTAGCATGATATGATCTAAGTATTGTACGGGGATAAATTTAAGTTTTGGCTTAAGCTTAAGGATCTTATTTTCATTTTACTTGAACTTGAATAGTTGATATCATTGAAATAGTCATGATTCATCTTATTTGTTTAGTACTTAGTTTCTATGGTGATTTCTCAAACTATATTTTGGTTACTGGATGATGCTCGAATCATGTAAGCTCATTTGAAAAAATTGAAATATTCCAACATTTGTACTTATGTGCATTTGTGTTCAAGTGTTGTACATTGCAATCACTTAAGATTAAAAAAAAATTGAATAAGGGATATAAAAAATAATTTTCGTGAGTGGAAACTAGCAAGTTACCCCTTTGAGACCGAGTTAGGTTACTGGGGAAATGACTGCTAGGCTTCTCTTGATATCGAGCACGCCTTTGAGACCTTAGGTGGATTGAGAAACATGAACCAAGTGTGTGGTAGGTAAGTGTCTATCACCGGGAACATTAGAAACTCGATTGGATGACCACTTGACTAAGACAAAGATCAAAACTTGAAGAGTTTGAGTCATTTATTGCACTGTGCATAAGAGACTTATGCTTAGGCCATACATGAATTATTTCCATGATCATGTTCATCAATGAAACTTGTAGATAGGGCTAGGAAAGTGCACTAGGGATTATGATGCATAATAGAACACCTGAGTTTAGATTGTGACATTTTACTTGAGGACAAGCAAAAATTTAAGTCTGGGGGTGTGATGTGCGTAGATTGTATACACTTGTTTAGCATGTTTTAACGCATATTTACATATTTTACGCATGCTTTGTCTATACATTTTCATGCTCTTTGACTTATTTTCAGCATAAACACTTTTCTTTATTCGGAGATCTGCTCTTATGTATTTTCTATCTTCAAGAGTCAAATTTAGAGAAGAAATGGTGTTTATAGATGATCTAGGCAACAAGCAAAGGAAGACAACATTGGTCATGTGAGCCACACGGCCGTGTCAAAGGAGCAGGAAGGAAAATAACCTTGGCCGTGTGGAGCAGACAGGTCGTGTAGCTTCATCAGAGGAGGAGAATGACATGGTCGTTTGGATTGGCACGACCGTGTCATCCCAGCAAGCACAACCAAAACCTAGCCATGTAGATCTACACGACCTAAGCAACTTCTCCACATGGTCGTGCAGCATTCCAGAGAAGAGGCAAGCCCAGGCCATGTGTGCCACACGACCGTGTGAGGTGTTCTGAGGCAAAGATTGGCACGGGCGTGTGAGCCAACCAGAAAAAGAACAGTACACGGCCGTGTGAAGGCCACACAGTCGTGTGACCTTGGCCAAGGGCAGAGCAGCTGGGGTCATGTGTGCCACAGCCACGGGTCGTGTGGTGCCCATGCTCTGCACTATATAAAGATCTTCTTCCTCTTTTCAAAGGGAGAAGGCTCTCCCTTTTGGGGAGATCAAATTTGGGGTCAATCTCCAACTGTGATCCAGTGTTCCTAAGCCATTTCCATCTCAGATTCAACTCCAGAAGCGAGGGATTGGTTCTGAAGATCACTCATCGTCGCTAGATAAGCATTTCTATTCCCTTCTCTCGATTTGAGTTGAAATATTTGTGATATCTTCATCTTCGAATCTCTATCTTTACATTATGGAGTAGATTCATTGTTCTAGGACCAAGAGAGTATTTGTGGTATGATTTAATGTAAGAATCTCATGGATGTGCCAATTTCCTATATCAATGATGTTGTTATGTTTTGTATCTATTTGATCTTGTGTGGATTAATTATGTTTGAATCTGATTTCCACACTGGATTGGATGTTTCTGCCACTTGTGGATCTCGTAGAGGGATTCCCTAGATCATATGACCGAGGGGCGCTAGTGACAAGCTACCCCGCTAACGGACATCTAGGGAATCACCTTGAAGGGTGAAGCTAGTCTTACAAGGAGGTAGATTGGTTGAGTGCATTTATTCCTTATGCCTTTATGTTGATTGAATGGTGATGTGCTTCTATGTTGTATGACAGAGCGGTGACAGGCTGCCCCACTAACTGACTTCATAGAGACCATAACTATCAAATTACTAGAGGTATAGATAAAAATTCCTTGTCGGTTGATTTCTGCAGGAGGAATCGACAACTTCTTGTAAATTCATGACAATTGAGGATAAGAATTGGTAGATCACCTTACATTGATAAATATAACAATGAAACTGAACTCCTAAAACTCTCATAAAACCAAGTTCTTACATTTTCTTTTCTATTTCTATTTCTAGTTGATACTCAGTACGTTCATTTCCTTTATCGATTGTTTAGCTAATTCGTTGTGAGACATCTCTAGTACTTATAACCAGTCCATGTGGATTCAATATCTATTTATTACTTACGAAAAAATTGTGCACTTGCGGTTGAGTTAACACAGCTCGATTGTTGATGACAACAAGGGTTTAAGGTCGCCGCTCGATCGTTGATGAAGACAAGGATTTAAGGTCGTCGCTCGACCGTTGATGTAGATCAGGGTTTAAGGTCGCCGCTCGACCGTTGATGTAGAGAAGGGTTTAAGGTCACCGCTCGACTGTTGATGACGACAAGGGTTTAAGGTCACTACTCACCGCTCGACCGTTGATGTAGACATTTCTCAAGAGGCATTCTTTGCTTTTATTCATATTGTGCCATGCGTTTAGGAATAAAAATACATAAATTCACTCGTGCACCTCTCATCCGACCCTGTAGGGTTGGAGATGATTCGCGCTCCACGACCGCTATGTCTTCTTTTTAGGTTCTTGATCGGCCGTGATTAATATGGTGGCCTCCGTCCAGCTTGGGCAAATTTGGACTTCCTCCTTTTCTTCATAGACCAACCCATGAAGCTTCTTGGTGACGACGTTCACCTCCAAGAGCGGATTCTTCCGAGCGCTCCTTGCTTCAGACTTGGCCATCTCAACATAGCATCGCCGAGCGGCCAGCTGATTGCCTCTGACTTCGCCCACCAGCTCATCTACCAGAAACTTGATCTTTTGGCAGTAGGTAGACACCACCGCCCGAAATTCATTGAGGGTCGTTCGACCCAAGATGATGTTGTAGGCCGACGGTATGTCCACCACGATGAAGTTTATGGTCTTGGTTCTCCTCAATGGCTCTTCCCCGAGTGAGATGGTCAATCGGGCATGTCCGAGCGGCAGTACCTCGTTGCCCGTGAAGCCATAGAGTGGGGTCGTCATAGGCAGCAACTCACTTCGATCGATTTGTAATTGATCGAATGCCTTCTTGAAGATGATATTCACCGAACTCTCTGTATCCACAAAAGTTTGGTAAATAGTGTAATTAGTAATTACCGCCCAGATAATCAGTGCGTCATCATAAGGAATCTCCACTCCCTCCAAATCGCTGGGGTTGAAGTTGATCTCGGGCCCTTCGGCTTTCTCCCTGCTGCATCCCATGGCATGGATCTCCAGTTGCCGAGCGTACGACTTCCTGGCTCTGTTAGAGTCATCGCCGGTCGGCCCACCGACGATCATGCCTATTTCTTCTTGGGTGGCGTTGCTTCTGTTTTCTTCTTCTCGAGTAGAGAGTCTATTTCGCTCGGCAGGGACTCGGGCAGGATCATCGTTATCCCTCCCCTGGTGCCTATTGTACCGCTCGGGCGCTCTTCTTTCATCCTCTCGTCGCCCGGTAGATCGTTTTCTATATCGTCGATCAGGAGTTGGAGATCGGCGGCGGTATACTCTTTGCGCCGGCCGACTATCAATCGGTGTCAGATCATAGCAGTCGCGCGTGTTATGCGTCGGCGACTGGTAAAAAGAGTAGAACATTGGCGTCCATACCTTGCCTCCTATAGTCTTCTGCCGACTGGGGCCACATGCTGCACGACATGTGTCCTAGCCTCTTAGTGTGGCCGCTCTTCCTCCGCTCTTGGCCTTTTGGGCGGCTGGTGGTTGTTCGATGGTCGTCGCTTGGGCACCAGCAGGGCTCGGCCTACGTTTCCTTCTTCCTCGCTGCCTGGGCTTCTTCCATGTTTATGTATTCATTGGCTTTCCTAAGCAGGTGGTCGAAGTCCTTGGGCGGCTTCCTGATGAACGACCGGAAGAATTCTCCTTTGACGAGCCCTTGAGTGAAGGCGTTCATCATTGTCTCGGATGAGACCAAGGGGATATCCATGGCTACTTGGTTAAAGCGCCTGATGTACGCTCGGAGTGCTTTCTTGGACCCTTGCTTTAGGGCAAAGAGGCTGACGCTCGTCTTCTGATAACATCGGCTGCTGGCGAAATGGTGCTGGAATGCAGCTCGGAAGTCTTTGAAACTTCGTATTGAGTCGTCCGGCAGTCTTCGGAACCAGTGTTGCGCTGAGCTGGAGAGAGTAGTGAGAAATACTCATCACTTCACCCCATTCGTGTACTAGTATAGCGTGGCCGCATTATCAAACTTATCCAGATGATCATCTGGATCGGTCGTTCTGTTGTATTCCCCGATCGCCAGTGGGGTATAGTGCCTCGGTAGAGGGTCACTCAAGATCGCTTGAGAGAACTGTAGATTTATCCGCTCGGGCAATGCATGACTTCTAGGCGCCTTTCCTTTTCGTGCATCCTGAATGGGAGCGTCGTCCGAAGATGACCCCCTCTCTTGGTTCGCCTGAGGTATTTCTGAGGGGGTTTGGAACAAGGCGCGATGAAATGCGATGGGCGCGGGTGGCGCTTCCTGCATGCCAGTCGGACCTCTATTCTACCCCCATATGAAACTGGTTACGGTCGGTCTTCTAATCTCACTCGCCCTCCTGCTGCCGAAGCCGTCGGCTGTTGTACTAGCCGATCGACTAGTGCCTGTTGTTGTTGTTGCTTGAACATTTTTGTCTCTCGGGCTTGCACGAGCATGTCGAGCTCCTCTTTGGTGAGCGTCACGGTTGTGAGTCATCCAACATCCTCCATCTTCTCAAGTCAGATGCAGGTTAAGTTCCCACAGACGACGCCAAATATGATCCTGCCCGAAAGTTGGTGAGATGGAAAACTGGGGATGTGGCGCTCCCGCTGACCGCCTGTAGACTCCGCTCGGACCTGTAACACAAATTACGTCAGTGCCGAACTAGGGAAGGGGTCCCCGACATTGGCCCTTCGACGCTCACGTCAGTCACCGGCAATGAAGTAGAAGGCGGAGCAAAATGAACAGTAGCGAGAACAGTGTCTATCGCGTATTGCGTACCTCCGCCGATGCTTGGACGCCCCCCCCTTTATATAGAGTTCATATAGCGCACGTGCACGCTCCCCAAGGTGAGTACGCTTCCCAAAGTTTTCCCTGAAAAGACTTGTCAGTAAAGTGTCCCTGACACAGTACCTTAATAGGCCGAGCATATCTTTGAAGTGACGGTGGAAGCTTCCGTCGTACGATCTTTTGGCTGTCCATCCTCAGTATCGGTGGCACCAACTCCCAAAAGGATGTCGATGGATATCAGAGGGAGTATATTGGTGGGCCGAGCGGGTTGGCCGCTCGGCCGGAATTTCACCGCTTCGGTGTTCCATCTGATCGGCCAGAATCTCACTACTCTTGTGCGAGTGTCCGCTCGACCGAAGTTCCATTCCATCGCTGTCGAGACCTGCTGCCAGGCTGAGCGGGGTAGCTGCTTGACCGAAGTTGAACATTGCCAATGTTGAAACCTGCAGCATGGCCGAGCGGGGTAGTTGCTCTGTCAAAGTTCTACTCTGTCAATGTCGAGCTCTGCTGCCTGGCCAAGTGAGGTAGCCGCTTGGTCGAAGTTCCGTTCAGCCAATGTCGAGTTCTGCTGCCTGGCCGAGAGGGGTAGCCGCTCGGCCCGGCTTCTGCACATAGTATCCTCCTCCGTTCAGCGTCTAATACTCCATTGAGAGTCGGCCATTTAACACCTCCTCGTGTTGAAGGCAGGATCAGACTGAAACCTTCTCCCCCCGGTCGGGTCATGCTCGCCAGACCGCTCGATGCTATCTACGCGTTGACCGCCTTGACTTTGACCTCCACCGTGGCCGTTATCCTTCGCATGGGGCCCCTCATCATCACCGCATCAAGCTCGTTTAATGAGATTCATTAATATAAACAAACCAAGATCAAGCTTCAAATATTCGGCTCATTCGTGAACATATTCGTTAAGCTCATGAATCAACTTTTAAACAAAAAAATAATAGTTTTGATGTTGATTTTATACTCTAATTATGAAATATATATGTAAAATACGACACCCAAATAATAATCAAATACTAAGGTTATTTGACAGATAATTTTATTAGATTTTTCAGGAATTTTTAGAAATTTTCTGGGATTTAAACGGAGTTCGTATGAGCCGTTTAAGAGGATAAAGCTATCCGGTATAGAGAAAGCCTGTTTGGAATACCCAATTAAGTGTGAGTTGATTGAGGAATAAAGTTAGGGTTTGATTAATTAACCATAAGTTTCTAATCCTAATTACTTTATAATTCCCGATTCATTCTCTCGAACCCCACTCCTCTTCTCCCTTGCCCTGATCGCGAGCCTCTCCCCTTCATCGCCACCTACTGGCCGACACCGCCGGTGTGGAGCTGCTCACCTCTCCTCTCCCTCTCCGTGCTACCGCCGACCACCATGACCTAATGCTCGATCGCCCCACCCCGATGCCTGTTCCCAAGTGTCGCCTCTCGGAGCAGCGCCGTCGTTAATCTCCGCTGCCGCCCCTTTGCGTGCTGAAAGCCACTCGATCTGCCTGCGCCGAGAGCCACTCGCGCTCCACCCGAGTGCCGCCGATGATCCACTTCTCCATCTCCCTTTTCCCCTCGCGCCCATCGTCGCCACTTGATCATCTTCCCGAGCCCTAGAGTCGAGCTGATTTCGTCGGGCTTTTCTTCACCGCTTGAGGTGGGTTCTGTCATCAAGGTAGGTGAGGTATGGTGAGCCCCTCTGTTTCCATTTTTCTTCTGATCATTGGCCATGGCACTCATTCAATTTGTATATGGATTGTAGAATCGATTCGTAGCTCTATCTCCGGTTCTAGCAGCAGCTCCATTGATCACCCTTTTTGACAGTTAGGTCTTCGGTTGTGAGATAACAGGGGAGTAGCCATATGAAGGTAAGATGTTTATAGAATTGGAGAAGGGGTTGTCAACATGGGATTGAGTTTAATGCTTAGATGACTGTGATGATTGTTATGTAGGGTGTTGGATTTGGAAATCAACAACTCCATCTTGCTCCGACCGCGATCCTTGGTAGCAAGCACTTCTCCGGTTGTGAATTAACAGAGAGGTCTCCAATTCGGGTGAGTTGATGGGACTAAATTATGTTTAGCCTTAATCAAATGTGATTATAGCATGTTTAATCTAAGGTAGTTGTGATTGGTTATGGATGAGTAACTAGTTGTGTTGGTTGAATTATCAGATGTGGTAGTTAGAAATTGATTATGTGGAAGAATTATGCATGTTCGATTCATGATGCTTAGTTGTTGAGGAAATTAAATTGGACTGGATAAGTTGGATTGTTTGTTCATGCCTTTCTTGGATTAGATTGAAGTATATGAAGAAAGAGTTTGAATCGGTTTAGGTTGGTTGATAGTTGACACATTGATTATAGATCTTTAGTTTTATCTCGTATTCTGTATCTATAGGGTTCGAGTTGGATGCGATCTTCTGGATTTGTTGAAGACGGTTGACACGATCTACAGTTAAAGCGGGTACTTCTTGTTTTACCTCTTTAGTATATGTTGATCTTAGTGCATGAGCTATCTTTGGATAGAAACTGTTTTTATCTTGACTCCACTCTTATTTTTCCTGCGTTTGATACTTCCACTCAATCTTTGAGCTACTCGTTTCTGTATCTATGCAGTCTCTCATTGTTATCCATGATATTTAGCAGATACCAGACACCAGATACCTGATACTGGATATATAGATACCAGATACCATGCTTACTTGCTTTAACTGCTATTTATACCTGTTTCTTATTGAGCATGCTGACTTCATGTAGCATACCTATTTTCTGTTTATATATATATATATATATATATGATGACTGTTGCATTGTTCGCATCATGTCATTGCATGCATTACCGACGACTTTGGCTCCCTTGTGGTTGAGACGGTCGTTAGCCAGGGTCGCACGCTCGGCCACTCATGGGTAGTGGTAGCCGGAGCGTGTCGCTTGTCCTGTCGTGCCCCCACTCACACACTCATGGGTAGTGATAGCTGGAGTCGTGGGCAACAGGGACCCTCGTCGCAGACGTAGCTATTCAGTTACTATGCAACTATCCCCTCGGCCATTCGAAAGTAGTGGTAGCTAGAGTGGTGTACAGTCTGTCATTGTACCGGCCTCTCGACTATACAGGGGTCGTGGTGTAGAGAGGTGGGCGGGGTGACCATCCGTGCATACGCTGTTATTACTATACCTGTTGTTGCAATTGTTTACTTATGCTGCTATTGCTTATTTATGCTGTTGTTGCTTACTTATGCTGATATGCTCACATAGGTTGAGATATATACCTGAGGTATGTGTTTAGACACTGATGTACTTATTGATAGTATACCTCACATGTTACCCATGTAGTTATGAGCAGTACTGTAGCAGGACTTTGCTACACCTGACCTTCTATTACTAGCCTAGGATATGGTTTTAGGTATGGACACTTATTACGATATCACTGTTGTATCTGCTATTTTCCCTATGAGACTGTATACCTTTGTATCTCTAGTTCTTTACTGTACTCATACACTATCTGTCTATTATCCGCTGAGTCTTTATACTCACCACCTCGTAAACTGATTATTCTGCCAAGTAGCAGGTAAAGGATTTATGGAGTCGCCTGGAGATCCTGTACGCCAGTCCCGTGTCACACCGAGCTACTCCTACCGTTACTGTTTCCGTTCGCATATTTGGTTTTGTACTTGTTCTCGTGTTTGTATATTTTATATGAAGTTTGTCTTGTATTTGATGTGTTGATTATGTGTTAGGTCGGGCTGGCTCGCAGTTAGTTGTATTGTGGTTTTGTGATCGTTATTTGTGTTTTTCGTTGTGTTGGTTTTTAGTATAGCCGTGTGAGCTGATTAATATATATATAACTGCTTGGTTGTGTTTATTTCTGTTCCAGCCGAGTGGACTGATTATATAACTGTGTGGTTATATGTATATTTCAACCGTATGTGGCTGATGTATTTTGTATTTATGTATGCCTCAGATTATCACCGGTACAGGGGAGATGTTGTCGAATTTTTGTCTGACAGATACTCCTCTGGAGGCGTGACAATATATATAGATAAATATATTATATTTATTTATTAGAATGAAATTATAAATTTTAATAAGAATATTATAATTTTCTTTAAATATATAATTTAGTTTTTAATAAATATTAAAATTTATAATGTATATTTATTAAGTTAGTTTAGATTTGATAAAAGCTCGAATAAATTCGTGAGATATGAATATATTTATTAAATAAAATTTGAGCTCGACTTGATTATAAATGAATCAAATTTAATATTCAAAAATTTAACTCGACACGACGTGACACGACTCGACTCGATTTAACTCGATTTAATTCGATTACATCCTTAATTCTTCCTCCCATCTCCTAAACGAAGACTTTGCCCCATTATTAATTGTGAAACGATGATTATTATTTTACTAAACTGATAAATACTTTTTCATGGTTAATGGGGTTATGGGGTAACAACCGAAGCCTGCCACCGCCGCTTCGCGGTCATCTGCCGGCACCGACACCCTCTCTCCCAGTCGTCCGATACATTCACCCACATGATTCATACCCACCCGGTTACCCGATCATTTTCAGCCTTTCTCATTTTGCGGTCCCCGCAGCTCATTCGAATCACATGGCGAGATGGCAACAGGGGGAACAATTTCAAGGTAAATGATCAAAAATCCCAGAGTCAGCTCACCGTGAGTGAGAATAAGAAGAACAACAGACGGCTACACGTGGCGCGGGTCCACCCAAACATCACCTCCACCAGTGAAGCCTAATCTCACCGCGGTGGCGTCACCTCCTGCAGTTTGAAGCATCCCCACCGCTGTGGATCGTGTCTGCGACTGCTGCGGCTATAAACTGAACACGGACACAGATCAAGGCGAAGGCGAAGGCGAAGGCGAGTGGAAAGAGAGGGGAGAGGAGTTGCTGCTACTGTGTCTGCGCTGGGACCTCAAATTCGCCATCAAATTGAGTTCGTAGATTCCGGGTGAGTTCGGTGGAGTTCGGCATTCGTGCTCAGTCACCTGGGCGGAAGAACTGCAGCCTACTTTGCGGGTATCGAGTCGCGGAGGCGCCAAGAGCGGATGGAGGAGTGAAATTTTTCCGGTGATCAGTTCTTAACCTCGACCTCTTTTCTCTCTTGTTTTCTTCTCCGCCGTCCTGTCGTTTATCGTGTGGGCCTGTCTGCTTTGCTTTTTGCCTTTCTGGAAAGCATCCATTTTAGTTTGTACATTTGCATCTTTGTTGGCTTCTTGTTGGAGCTGGGATTTGGACTGAATCCTTTTGTGGCTAATCTGCAGGAGGAGCCTATTAATTTCTGGGCTTGTGGTTTTGTTGAGATCTAGACAGTGTCACTTACATTTGATGTAATCATTGCTAGGTCTACATCCGAGTTAAATGAGTGTTTTTTTTTTCTGTTTCCATTTTCGCTAGATAGTTCTGGAGCAGTTTATTGTGTCTGATTGCTTTCGTCACTTAATGGATCACTGCTTTTTATGGTTCGACAGTGTTGATGCTTTTGAACCAATTCATTATCCTGATGAATTTGTTTGTTGAAATGGATTTGTAGTTAGCCGAGTGATACAGTAATTTGTTAACGACGTTAGACCAAGACGCACCACCAAGGTGTTGGCTTTTATTAGTTGCCTAGATGGCATGAGTAATGAATTTTCCTCTTTTTTGCATTAAAGTGAGTGCAAAAGTATCTCTAAATCACTATTGAATCGTAACTTCTTTACCATACTTCTCCTCTTGTGAGTGATAAATAAAAATTCAGGATTAGTCAGGCGATTATCAAGAAATAAATAAATGTGCATGTAGCTCTTTCTGTCGTTTCATTTGTGTAGCATAATGGTAATTTTTCAAATTAGTTATAGGGACATGTTCTTTTATACAAGCGTCAAAGTGTTCATTCTCTAAAAGGATCTATTATGTTATTTGTGTTGGAGAATTTTCAATGTTGATGGGTTGGAATAAGGGCTTATCGATTTATAGTTGTTGAAAATCCCAAATAGCATAATCATGTTTCCTAAAGGCTTAATGTGCCGCTATTAATGGTGTGCAATTGGTGTCTTACTAATCCACAATGAAATTATTTTTTTCTTCCATGACTGCACTGTAGAGGAAGAGCCTATGATCCGCCCAACAAGGGAACAATGTCTTCTAATCCTTCTGTCAAAGCATAGAATTCTTCTATAGGGTGGCAGAATTATGTTGCCACTAGAGGGACAATAGAGACTGTTAAATGTTGCATGAATTCGAAGTGAATTTGCCTAGCCCACTCTTTTTCTTTTATAGACTAATCTGCAACTCTTTTGTCATGATAGTCTTGGATTGCACCCATCCAAGTTTTATCCTTTGCCATTGGAACAATCCCAATCACACAAGTTTTATCTTTTGTCATGAAGTATTGGTTCGCTGGATCACACCACTTGGGCTTAGATTGGATTGTTGGTGCACAACTCACACGTGGATCAACCATCATACGTGGCAATAAAGGCGAGGGAGACATCTTGTATGACAATAAATTATGTTTGCGACTTAACAATGTCTACTTATGAAGTGCAAAGTTAGCCAACAAAGTGCCACATTGAGCCTCATGTTTTCCATGGTAGTTGAGTTTCGTTTGCCAAGTGTGCTTGTGTGTGCCACATGGATGGCATGATCATGTGTGCACTTGGCTTGAACAATCATATGCTTTGCAGGTAATTCTACTATGCAAAGCACATGGTGCCTCCTCTAAGTCCACCTTTTCATCACAACATAAATTTATGGAAGGATTTATACTTAGATATCTTAATCTCCTTCCAAATTTTAGGTATGAGACTATATGCCTCTATGAACCCTAAGAGCTCTCTTCTTCGCTTTCTCCATGTTTTGAAGACTCTTCTTAAAACCCTTTTTATTCTAAAAAATTCCAACAATATGTGTTTTATGATCATAAGTAATGCTCGGACACTTCTCACATGTTTACTGCTAAGATACTATATCGCTGGCGGCAAGCCTATCTCATTTTATTTGATTTTGTTCACCCGTCATCATCATGAAATTAGTGACTAGATCATGTGGGTCTTTGATTTATTTTGTGAAACTGATGCTTGTTCAAAAGGATGACAATTTTGGATGGAGTAAACTGCTGAAAAATGTGTTTTTTAACGGTCTGTGATAATTTCTTCTATTCATTACTAGAGCATCTTTGATGAGAAAATAAGTTAGGAAACCACACCACATGCATCTTAATATGTTAGAGGCTTTCAATAATACATTAATAGTGGACTCCAAGTTTTGTGGATCAGTTCTGTGATTATTGCACAGATACTCCAAAAGGGGTTGCTGCAGAGAGAACATAACTGTTGATGGCATAGGTTGAAAATTCAGCAGGTAACATAAGTAAAATTGGTTGCAGCTAACATTCTTGTAAACCCTACAGGGGAGAAGGTACATGAGGTACAACTTAAGAGAATTTCAAGGACCCTAGAGAGCTGAAGACTTGCTATTGATTTAAGTTTACAAATGGGTGCTAAAGAGTATGGTGAAGAAAGAGATGATTGTTCAAGTGATTTGGAGAAGGATTTTAGGCATAGTAATGATGGTGAATCAGATTATGAACCAGCAAGGGATTCACTTTCATCTCAAGGGGAAACTGCAACAAATGCTGACAAGGTAAAAAGAGCATCAAGGGTTCCAAAGAAGGTTTCAAAAAGAGAAACATCTGAGAATGGTACTCGCACCTCAAGAGGAAGTGCTAATCATCAACAACATGGTCTGTTCAAAGCATCAAGTACGAGCCAAAAAAAGTGTCAAAAGCCTGTCAGAGCGTCAGATTCAACTAAAACTCCTACCGATAAAAGGAAGGAAAGTGCAAGTGTTCCTTTAATAGCTTCATCTGAAGAAACTGAGGACAAAACAATTGAAGATGTTAAGGAAATAGATGTGATGGATGAGGCTCCTGTGTGTGATCAGAGTAATGGTACAGACAATGAAACAGTTGAGACAGAAGAGAATGCCATTAATGATGACAAGGCATGTGTATCTCAGAAGATTGAAGAGTTGGAGTCCAGAATTGAAAAACTTGAGGAAGAACTTAGAGAAGTTGCTGCTCTTGAGATTTCTCTCTATTCTGTTGTACCAGAGCATGGCAGTTCAGCACATAAGGTTCACACACCAGCTCGGCGTCTTTCAAGGCTATATATTCATGCTTGCAAATATTGGACTCAGGACAAGAAGGCTACAATTGCTAAAAATACTGTGTCGGGACTCATACTTATTGCAAAGTCCTGTGGTAGTGATGTTTCAAGGTACTGAAATTTTGTATCTAAAAACTAAGAATGTATGCATTTTTTGATCAACTAATAATTTGGCTAGTTTTCTTAGGTTGACATTCTGGTTGTCAAACACAGTTGTCCTTAGAGAGATTATCTCTCAAACTTTTGGCAACTTGTCCAATTTCAATGCAACTATGAAGATGGTTGCATCAAATGGTGGTGCAAGGAAAACGGATGAACAACATACAACACTTAAATGGAAAAACAATTCTGGCAACAAAAAAGGAAAAAACCTTGGCCTTTTGTCAGTGATATATGATTGGCAAGATACAAACACATTTACACAAGCTCTGGAAAAGATTGAATCTTGGATATTCTCCCGAATTGTTGAGTCAGTGTGGTGGCAAGTAAGTTTTATTTCTTCTTTTATATGTCATCTTGAGATAATTTTTAGGCCATTCTTGCTAGTGTCTTAATATGCATAAGCAATCTAGGACCGCACTTTTCTAATGGGAAGTGTTATAAAAAATATATGATTGCTTCATACTTGCTTATTCAGCATAAACATTCTAATGGTTCCATGTCAGGCTGTGAAATCCAATTACATTCAGGATTTTCAAATCAGCTGCTAATTTCTAGAAGTGCAAAACATTTTGCTCATGGTCTTGCTGTAAGTTTTATTTTATAATGGTTAATTGATTAACCACTTATTCCAAAAGGTTAAGTTATTAGAAAAGAGACCAATTTTACCAAATTTTACCTACCTCAGTGTGTTAATCATTTGGCCAAATTATGTAAGCTGAACATCTTTAGTCATTTCAAAGAGATTTTTTTGGTTATCGTCTAGTTCTTCGGGTAGCCTTCTTTCATATTTAGACATTGGCATTGTGTTTTTTCCCTCCTTTTTGTCATGTGTGATTTTATAATTCAGACATTGGCACCCCACATGCAAACACCAATGGAGGACTTGTACACTCCAAGAATCTCAGGAAAATTGCTAGAACTATCACTTGGTGATCAGCCGCAAGGAAGCTTTTCAATCAATTTATGGAAAAGTGCATTTCATAATGCTTTCAGTAGAATATGCCCAGTCCGTGCCGGAGGCCATGAGTGTGGCTGCGTACCTGTATTGGCGAGAAAGGTATGCTCTGCCATCGCTGATGAACAATTTCATCATTAACATCAACAACAATAAGCATTTGTTGGCTACATGGATCTTAGTCCTCCATTGTGCTCTATGTAAGGCAATATCCTTAGTAATATTCCAATCGATAATTTAGTTTTCTTACATTAAATTCAGTTTTCTTTGGCCTTCATCTATCCTTAACATTTCTGACTCCATTCCATTCAAATTTGTAACTATAGAATTGATTGATTGCTTTTGAACATTTTTATACCATCTAACCTGGTTTCTCTTATTTTATATCTCTTGGACTTGCATCTAATTGCTCTCGGGTATTGTTTTTTCTTTTCCTTGCATTCTATTTCCGTAACATTATACATTAATTCTTTGCGTCTCTGCTAACTTACTTTTTAGTACATGTTGCACAGTCCAACACCCCAATGTGTATTTCTAAATTCCTTCTAGATTTCAGTAGTCAGGTTTCTTTTGAGTTTTTCCTTGAGTGGTTCTGGCATTGGATATATATATATATATATATATATATATATATATATATATATATATTGATCCATTCTGTGGATGATAAATTTCTTGTATTCCTAGGTGATGGAGCAATGTGTATCTAGATTAGATGTTGCCATGTTCAATGCAATTTTGCGCGAGTCAGCTTATGAGATTCCTACCAATCCTATTTCCGATCCAATTATCGACTCAAATGTCTTGCCAATTCCTGCTGGCAATTTAAGCTTTGGATCTGGTGCACAACTCAAAAACTCTGTAAGTATTATTATCTGCATTATTCTTTTGGTGTTGATGAAGGGATTTTACTGTTTTTCATTCACATTATCTGTGAGGTCCATTTATTAGTTCCTGATTTATCTATTGAACTACACTTGAGATATTTGATTGGAAGTTGGAAGGAACCAATGACTAATCCTATTCAAGCAAATAGCCCAGCTTTACTTCAGCTTTATACTAAAATAAATTTTGGAGATATTTGCTACCGGTGACTACCAATATAAAATAGGACAATCCGGTGCACGAAGCACCTACCAATGTAGAGTCTTGGGAAAGGATCGGACCACCAGTATGCTCTTATTAAATTTAATTATTTTTCTTTAGCTTCATTGTTAGGGAACCAAGTATATGAAGTCCTTAGGCACCCCATATGTCCATTTGAGCTTGACGAGCTTATCAGATGTCATAGTGGTGACAAGGCATAGGCTTCCATTGACAATGAAGCTCCCTCGCCTTGTGTTTGGGATCTACAAGACCCTCAAACAGGGACGAATGGGAGAGCGAATTTGTCAATACATGCACCAGGCTATTGGTAGATTGCGTGTAATCAAATACATTGCTCAGTATAAAGAATGGCACTTCTATGGGGACCTCTGGAGCACCCAAAGACAACCCCTAAAATAAATAAAATTAACAAGAGTGGAGCTTGCCAACCGAGACTGTTGGAGAATGCTAGCACAAGCTAAGAGGTAGGCGAACTAGCACATTGCACAAGTGTCATGCTCAAAGATGAGCAAGGGTGATATGCTTGGATTCTTCACATTGAACTCCCTCCTACCATGGTGATAGACCTTAGTGTGAGGGGGAGTAGTAACTAACACGATATGTTTGCACGTTAGGGGCTCGACATGTATCCCACCATAGTCACGCCACCTCTTGACGGTGGTCGGGTCAGGGATCACCACCTTTGAAGCCAGATCTTTGTTCCTTGGCCCAGGGTGATGTCAACGCCAAGGAATGGTGCATTCTAATGAATGTCATGGATTGTGGACATGATAGCTTTTGGTCATACGGATGCAGTCCCAAGGCCTAAGCACTGGAGGCAAAAAAGGGGATCTTTCTTTAGGCGTTGCCGCCATGAACTGTGGCAGTAGGGACAGAAGTTCACCAAAGAGCATAGTCCTAACTTGGTCGTTCACCTCAGCTAGTTCTCTCTTCAATCTTTGATAGTTTAGCAATGCTTCTCGAGGCTTGCTCCTACATGTTTGCCTAAAGGCCTAATTATTTGTGTAGGACCGACCTTAACAAGCGTTGTTATCGATTACTCTGAGTTGACCATGCAAGTGCTGATTATGAAACTCGATAGTGCCTTGATGAATTTTTTAATGTTATCTTTTCATTTTTACCTACTTATATTGTACTTGACCATATTCCTATTATCTTCTTGTTCTTTATCAAGATAAATGATACTTCTTTTCTTTTTTCAATCGTCTAACACAGTAGAGTGTGGTGCTTTAATTTCCTTTGTAATCTACAAACCTGGTTGTGAATTTGTATGCAGATAGGAAATTGGTCTAGATGGCTTACAGATGTAGTTGGCATGGACGATGATGATTCATGGAAAGAGGATGGAGACACTGATGAGAATGTTAACGGAAAGGAAGTAACCGAATCAAAATCTTTTCGCCTTCTTAATGAATTAAGTGACCTTTTGATGCTCCCCAAGGACATGCTACTTGAAAAGGCAGTCAGGAAAGAGGTTAGCCTTTTGAAATATAGCTTTCTTTGTTTTGCAACTTTCTAATCTCACAGTTTTCTATTCTGGCTATTGGTTAAATTATAAATCTCAGGTCTGCCCTTCAATCGGGCTGCCCTTGATAACACGGGTACTCTGCAACTTCACCCCTGATGAGTTCTGTCCCAATCCTGTTCCTGGAGTTGTGCTTGAGGAATTGAACACCGAGGTATGTGGTCCCTTCAACATTGCAATATTTTAACATTTTCATTTCTGTAACCTACCACCGCATGCTACAATTGTTTTATATTTTTTTTCTCCATTTCCAACTCCAGAACTTGATACCCCTCTTGTGGTTAGCTACTTATGAGGATCACACTGAAGGAACCTTTTACTAAACTTTTTCCATGCTCTGAAACTTTCCGAAATCTGCATTTCTGCCCGCTTCTTAAAGTATTCAAATAATATTTGTTTACGATATATATGACTAATTATAGGTATCAAGTTATAACATTTGCCTTGGGGATCAAATGCAGAGCATTCTCGAACGCAGATTGTCTGAAAAGGAGCTAATCGGGGGCTTCCCCTGCGCAGCTGCTCCGGTAGTGTACTCGCCTCCTGCAGCTGATGATGTGGCTGAGAAGGTGGGTGATGTCAGTGGTAGAGCCGAGCTAGATCGGAGAGCATCCATGGTGCAGAGGAAGGGGTATACTAGTGATGACGACTTGGATGAATTAGACAACCTTCTTGCCGGAATCACAGACAAAACCACCCCTAGTAGTGGTGACAAAAAAGAAAACTCACAAGCTAATTCAGTTAGACACAAACTCCTCCGAGAAGTATGGTGCGTGTAAATACTAAACCTTCATCGAGTGCCAACCAAATCAAAAGATCACAAACCTCCTATCTGAAAATACCATGGCACTGAAAATCTCATCTTCTGCTCATCCTATTCAGGTTATGACCGGAGGTATGGAAACTACATTCGGTAATAACACATTAGTTCGGTTCTTTGTACGAATTAGACGGTCTACATATCGTATTTATTCTCTCTGAAGGAATATATATGAAATCTTCCTTCAAATGAATTACCTGAATCTGCTGCATGGTCAGTTTGGTAGAAGTTGAAGCTCATGAGAGATATTTCCATAACTGCTTATGTATATGTTTGGTTTATGGAAGAGTTCATGCTTTCTTAAGAAATAGAATAAAATAGAAATCTCTTTGTTTGGTTTGAGATACAGAACTGTTTAATCTTGTTTCTTCAATGAAATTTATTTTGTACATTTTTTTAATTACAGCTGCAGGCATTGTGAACCCATCGGGGCACAATGTCGATTGAGTTGTTGATTGGGTTGAGTAGGTTAGTCAAGTCAGTTTGTTAGGATGAGTCGTATTGGCTAAATCAACTCAATCGAACCATATGAGTCAGTGTTGACTTGATTAGGAATATCAAGTTAGCATGAACACCTCGGACTTGAGTTGGGTTGAACATGCCGATTGAGTACGTACAGTTGGAGCGGGGATGTGCAAATTAATCGATAGAGTGAACCAAATGAGCTAATTTGTTAGGAGAAAGTGCATTTTTTTTTTGAAAGGTTTATAAAATCAAAAAAGTTTGAATGATTTGGAAGATGAGGTTTGAGATTTTTAATTAAGAATATGTTTAAAATTTTCAATAATTAATAATAAAATAATATTATATATTCACTATTCGAAACAATTGTGAAGTATTTAATTATAATGAAATATTAAGTTTGTTTTATTTATAATGTTTTATTTATTTGAGTAATGATATATTTATTGCTTTTGAAAATAAATATATTTGATAAATTAAAAAATATATATTATTATAATTAAATTAAAATTTATAAATTTGTTAAATGAAAATTATAAATTAAATTAAACTAAATTAAAAATTATTAGTTAATTAATTTATTAATTAATAGTCTAAATTAAATTAAATTAAAAATAAGCCTAAATTAAATTAAATTAAAAATTATAATAAATTAAAATATTAAATAAAAATTATATAGAAATATTAAATGTAAAATAATAAATAAAGATATACGATTTATAATATAGATCGATTAAAAAATTGTTTGGAGGTTTTATGATTATAGAGTAAATTGGAGAAAAATCCTCAACCACAATTTCAATTTTGCATGCAGTCTCCATGTTCAAAAACCTTTTTTTCCATCCCTGCATGAAAATTTTATTTGCCTTAACTCCCTCATGCAAATATCGTTACCTAATTGCTCCCTCATAATTTTTAGGTAAAAAATAATCTAAAATGAGTATAATTTCTCTTAAATTCAGTATTTTAAACTTGAATCAAGTATATTTTCTATCAAATTGAGCACGATTAATATAATTCCTCCTAAACTCAACACATTTAAAGAGAATGTAATATATTTTTCATTCAATTGAGTATTATTTAAAAATAATCTAGTATATTTTTCATCCAATTGAGGTGGAAAAAAAATCATGCTCAATTTGATAGAAAATATACTAGATTCTAATTTAATGTACTTAATTTAAAAGAAATTATATTTATTTTAGATTTTTTTTATATTTAAAAAAAATATAAGAGGTAATTAGGTAAATTGATATCTATTATGTGTGGTTGAAGAACAGAAATAAAGCTTTTAGGATATAGGAACTGCATGTAAAATTTAAGTTATAATTAAAAAGTATGTGTAAATTTTCAACAGAGAATAGTAGAATTTTATACTTTTGACGTTATATTAATATGACATATATTTAAAGGTTTAACCGAGATGCCCAAATCAACTCAATCAAGTTGGGATGAATATCTCGGATAATCTAAGCGAGTGAGGGGTTAGTTGAGTTGAGCATATTGATTGGGTTGAGTAGATAAGTTAAGTTGGAGCGGGGTTGCTTAAATTAATCGATTTGAGTGAACCAAATGAGCTAATTTGTTCGGGTGATTGGCTAAATCAACTCAATCGAACCATATGGGTTAGTGTTGGATCGATTAACCATATTAGCCATGTTAGATGGGACGGTCAAGCTAATCAGGCTAGACAGGTCAATCGAGTTAGTTAGGTCGGGTGGGTATCACCCTAATTAAGCAGCTTGTCAGGTTGATCGATCAGAATACGTTTCACGAGCTAATCGAACAGGACAAGTCAGTCGATTCCAGTCTCAGATCCAGTGCCTCAAGCTCACTTCAGATTCAAGCTTCATAGATTGTTGGTTTCAGCTACATGAATTCAGATTTATTCATCAATTTATCATATCCTAAACTTTGAATCTTCAGTTCTTAAGTTTTTTTTTAATGATTATAGACAACAATTCTCTTTTCACAGCTTTATCAGCCATAAAATTGAAATCGATCTCAATTTTCATCAATAATATCGTATTAATTTGTTTATATAATTTCAATAAACGAATCGTAGTGAAATCATAGGGAAGGGGGATATTTTTTAGATCCAAATCGACACAAACCATTATTTTCTCTAGATTTTTTCCACTTACTTGATTGTTTTTCTTCTTCTTCCACCGTTAATGGCGGTCCCCTTTCGTCGCTTTCTTCCACGGAATTGAACAAGCGCAAGCCGACACGCTATCTCATACATCGTCGCCCCCTCAGCTCAAACGCGAACGATCTTGGCCGCTCGGACGACGGGATTCTCGCGCGCGATGGCGGCGCGGCCGGCCGCCTTGTAGTCGAAGCTGCAGCCGTGGCGGTCGGAGTAGCGGTGCTGGCCGCAGAACAGCTCGCCGCACCGGCACTTGAAGCCCGCCAGCCCCACGCGCTTCCGGCACGAGGAGCACCGATTCGCCGTCGCCTGCGCAGCCGCAGGCGTAGCCGCAGCGGCGACGTTCCCCCGCGGGTCTTCCTCCTCTTCCAGCGGCTTATCCGAGGCCGGAGACCGAGCGGGAGGGGCGGATCTGGGGGAGGAGCAGGACCGGGGAAGAGACGCGTCCGCCTGCCGCTGGAAGCAGGACTGGCACATGTCGCCGGTGGCGGGGTTGCCGGGGAAGCCGCAGTTGTTGACGCAGAGGCGCCGGAGCTTCGATTCTTCCTTCTCTCGCTGCGCCATCGACGGATCGACCTCTTCTTCCTCTCCTTCCGGCTGCGATCTCGATTCGAAATTGGAATTTGGGGGAAGAATTGGGAATTAGGGTTTTATAAGCAACCGCAGAGAGAGAGGGGGGAAAGATGGAAACAGTTGGCAGAACGCGTAGTGGCCTGGAAACTTCTGTAGGAGCCCTTCTTTCCCGAATTAACCCAATTGGAGCCTGCATTTTTCAGGGGCGTAATAGTAAATTCAACTAAGGGGTCAAACGCGCTGAGCCGCCAAAAATGACCGCCGCCGCGTGGGATACCACATATCGGCGCTGGCAGTCAACCTTTCGACGTGGGCTGCGCGCCGCCGTCTGCCAACCGCGTCCTATGTCGTGTTTTTGCAGGCTGTAACCAGTGGTGGATACGAGGAGCTGCACGAATGCTCTGTAAAAATTCTTCTCATGCCTGTCTATTTCGATTATAAGTTAATTTTATAATTTATTTTCTTTCACGGGATAAATTATGAGAGAATTCACTTTTACGAAGCAATAAAAAAAAATCATAAAAAAATTTAATATCATAGCCATAAAATTTTCGGACCATCCTGAATCACTTCTAACTAACACATGAGTATTAGATAATAAAATATATAGTTTGAATTTTGATATAATTAAGATAAATATTTTTTTTTACATGTCAGTCATTATTCTAAAGATTAGTAGTCATTCATGATTTATCTCTTCCATATTAATTTCTTAAAAGAAACTCAAGACTCATTGAATAGAAAAATTAGTCAATTCAATTTACTTAGTATTTCTATTAAGAAATAAATCTTAACTCTTTCAAAACTTTGCAGAAAATAAATCTTGAGAATTTCAACCTAAATATTTTGAGCTCCCGTCTAAAATGATTTACTTCATATTAAAGAACTAATTAAAATACACAAACTCAAATAACATATGAATTGAAGAATATACATGCTATACTTGTGAAGAATATACATACTATACTTGAGGAGAACAAATATAAATGAATAAGCGGAACTTTGAAAATATATATTACAAAGAAGCCTTGGAATTTTCTAAACACTTTTCAAAAAATCCAAGAGAACGACTATTATTAGATTGAGTTAATTGGATAAGGAGACCAAGTGTTAATTCAACAAACTAATACTATACTAGTCCTTCTAGCATCCTTACACCACCGACTCACTTTACTAGAAAATAAACTATTTTAAGTTAAAAACACAAATTCAGAAAACTACTAAAGCTATCGAGTGTAAAGAAAGTGTAGAAATTTTAACAAAGGACTTAAGCAAATTATCTACAGGAAATATTATCCCTAGAAAACAACCCGGAAGTTATTCCTTCTTAACTTATACCAAGCAACACAATGAATCTAGCACGAACATAGATTAAGTCATTCATAGGCCCCTCACATACAGTAAGAAGACAAATGGAATCAAATATGACATCTTTGTTAGGCAATATCATAACCAAACGACGTAATATTTCCACTTATCTACTAGAAGATCTAATAGATGTAAAAAAAACTTAAAAACTTTCTCAAATGAATAGCTTAATTCTCTAAATCTTATGAGATTATACAATTCAGGAATATTATCCTCTACTACATCACTCTATCATCATCATAGAACACAATCACTTCATCCTCTAGATGGAGGAGAAGAAAGTGTAAGCACCCCGTGGTGATTTTGAAGTGATCAACCAAGTCAAGTTAGGTCCTATTATGTTTTGATGTCCTGTGTCTAAGGGTGCAGGAACTTAGGAGCACAGGAAGTCGAGTGAAAGATGTAGCTAGTGAGAAGGATGGCATGGGAGAGAGTCAACGATCTCGGTGCATCCGAGGGACGAGGTGCGCCGGAAGAGTACGCTGGCGGACGAGGAGGCGTGTGGCGTTTTCGAGGGACGAGAAGTTAGAGCGGAAGGTTGCTCGAGAAGGCCGGAAAATGGGTTCGAGTGAGCCCTATTTCGGATAGCCAAAATCACCCAAGCGAGCTGAGTACGCTGGCGGACGAGAAGGAAACACGCAGCGATTCCGAGGGACAAGAAGCTGAAGCGGAAGGTTGCTCGAGAAGGTCAGAAAATGGGTTCGGGTGAACTCTATTACGGATGGCCGGAATCGCCCAAGTAAGCGAAGCCGGAGAGGAAGACTAGGACCCAAGAGAACGGAGCCGAAGTGAGAGCCCGAACCAAAAAGTCAGCAGGGAGGTTGACTTCGGTCTGAGCGCCCCTAGGGTGTGTCGCCCAGCGGGGACCGGATCAACACCATCCGGGCACCCGGACCAGAAAGTTTATCAAAACGCAACGTGGCCCAATCCGTTGTAAAGTGGATAAAATTCTATCCACGTCCAGGCACCTAGAACCTTTCCAGCTGCCCCAATTAGGGCTATAAATACAACCCTGATCCCAGAAGCTAAACAACATTGAAAAATACAGAGAACAACACTTGCAAACATTCTACCTTTTGTTTAGCTTTGTATTCGAGTACTTTAACTGTTGTAGAAGGCTTTTCCACCTGAAGGAGATATTAGTGAGCTTTCAAACGTCTTGGAATAGTAATCCTCTGATTGCAAACCAAGTAAATGATCTGCCTCTTCCTTCTTGTTTGTTAATTAGTTTCCTTTTATGCAAGTGTTTCTTAATTTGGCTTGAAAAGATGAGAAAATTTTCAATTTCAATTTCAATTTCAGGCTATTCACCCCCTCTAGTCAGCAGTCAAGGACCAATAGAAAGGTTGAATCTTATGACTGAAGAATCAATAAGAGCACTTTTACAATAAAGACATAAGTATATACATATAGAATTAATCGTATTTGGTCTTAGAGGCTTAATAAGAAAGAGCATAGAAGCCAAAGTCTTCCTAGTACTATACGACACTAGATTTTTAGAAGATGAAAAGATAGTCATAGGACTGTTAGAGTGTATACTAAAAGCCTAGCTTTTGTAAATATTTATTTTTGAAATAAAAGAATCACATTGGTCAAAAATATCTACATTTATTTGCTAAGTGTAGTTATTCAATTAATTTATATTGTAGATAACATGGTGAGTGGTATCACACACAGAAGATCATGTTATCAGTTCTTTATAAGTTATAAACAGTTGCTCACGACTAAGATGGAAAGGAACAAACCGTTGGAAGAGAGTCAATGGGCTCCGTGCATCCGAGGGACGAGGTGCTCCGGAAGAGTAGGCTAGCAGACGAGAAGGAGGCATGTGGCGTTTCCGAGGGACGAGAAGTCAGAGCAAAAGGTTGCTCGACAAGGTCGAAAAATGAGTTCAAGTGAACCCTATTTCGAATGGCCAAAATCACCCAAGCGAGCTGAGTACGCTGGTGGACGAGAAGGAAGCACGCGACGATTCCAAGGGACAAGAAGCCGGAGCGGAAGGTTGATCGAGAAGGCCAGAAAATGGGTTCGGGTGAACGCTATTACAGATGGCCAGAATCACCCAAGTAAGCGGAGCCGGAGCGGAAGACCCGAACCCAAGAGAGCGGAGCTGAAGTGAGAGCCTGAACCAAAAAGTCAACAGGGAGGTTGACTTCGGTCCGAGCGCCCCTAGGGTGCGTCGCCTAGTGGGGGCCGGATCGACACCATCCGGGCACCTGAAACCCTTCCGGGCACTCGGACCGAAAAGTTTATCAAAATGCGACGTGGGTCAATCCATTGTAAAGTGAATAAAATTCTATCCACGCCCAGGCGCCTGGAACCCTTCTAGGTGCCCTGATTAGGGCTATAAATACAGCTATGATCCCAGAAGCTAAACAACATTGAAAAATACAGAGAACAACACTTGTAAACATTCTACCTTTTGTTTAGCTTTGTATTCGAGTACTTTAACTGCTGTAGGAGGCTTCTCCACATGAAGGAGATATTAGTGAGCTTTCAAACATCTTGGATTAATAATCCTCTTATTGCAAACCAAGTAAACGATCTGCCTCTTCCTTCTTGTTTGTTAATTAGTTTCCTTTTATGCAAGTGTTTCTTAATTTGGCTTGAAAAGACGAGAAAAGTTTCAATTTCTATTTCAGGCTATTCACCCCCTCTAGTCGGCAGTCAAGGACCGATAGAAAGGTTGAATCTTATGACTGAAGAATCAATAAGAGCACTTTTACAATAAAGACATAAGTATATACATATAGAATTAATCATATTTGGTCTTAGAGGCTTAATAAGAAAGAGCATAGAAGCCAAAGTCTTCCTAGTACTATACGACACTAGATTTTCAGAAGATGAAAAGATAGTTATAGGACTTATTGAAGTAGATATGAATAATAGCTTAGGTATCATCTATTTCTGCCCAAACTTCAATATGACCATTCTAGATTTTATTAAACACATTAAATCTTAGTCCAAGCCAAAGGCTATAAAGCTTCCAAAGACATAATATCCAAATTGACATCATTTTCTTAGAAAAAATTATGACTTAAATAAATAATAATATTAAGATGTACATTAATAACATCATTGAAGTTCTTACAACAAAAGGAATTTATTTCCTAAAACTAAGAGATTTCTCATCTGAAACCCTAGCAGGATTAGACTGGAATATCAATCTTGTAAATCAAACACAAGCACTTCAACCTATAGATTCAATTATGTATAAATATCGGCATCATGCCTTGATTGTTAGGTTTATGACTATAAACCATTAACTTGACAAAATGAAGAAAATAAAATTTTCAAGTTAATGTGTATAGAAAAAATAGAGGATGAAACTTTCTTAGAAATTGAACAAACTAGACAAATGTTTTAACAACTAGGAAAGAAATACCAATAATTAGCTAACCAACTCTTATATTCAAACAATGATATGAATTGTATGTCTCAACAAGAGCCACAAGAAGGTTTTTTGATAATTTAAATGAATATTTATACATGCCCACAGAAATAGCAACTTATCTAACCCCAAAAGAAATAACTGAACTTGAGGAATTTGAGAAAAACAACAAAAGCTTGATAATGATTGGGAATTATACTTTGATGAAGAACAAAATATCATTGTTAGAAAACAACCTAACGAATTAAACCTCATGAACCCAACAAAATCTACTACCACATCTATCATGTCTAGACCACCAATAATCTAGAATTCAGAAAGTTTTATGAGAACTATAAATTATGGACATAACCACCCACCAAGAACATAAATAACTTTATATACAAATAATAATTCCATACTTCGAACTATAGGGAAAAGAAGGACACTGAAAATTACTTATTTCGAGAAAAATTCAGTATTTCTAAATATAGCTAAGTGTGATGACCTCCAAATGTATGATACCTATCTAAAATAGTGGATTGTCTTTATCAGGAGAGATTACCAAGCTAGACATGAGCTTGACATAGAAATGGGTGAAGTCATGATATGTATAGAAGAAAAATACTTAGGTGATGTAGCTAGAGCTGCATGAGAGGCCTACAAGGTAAAATTTCCAAAAGAAATAACTCGTATATCAGCTCAGGAAAATAACTTCAAAACTTTTGTTACACCATCCATAAACTTTTAACAACCAGAGATGCTAATACATAATTAGATATACGACAAAGGGTGTTGGTCCCTTGCGACCGGCAAGAGGGGTGAATTGCCCTAAAAAAAATAAAATACCTTTCTCAACTCAATTGGGCTTTAAAACAATTACACACTTAAAGAAATATTGTGGAATAAAAGAGAAGTACGAGACAATAAATTTACTTGGTTGGTAATTAGAAGATTTCTACTCCAAGCCAAATGAGCTCACTTTGAATATCTCCTTCTCGAACGAAACGTCAGAGGTGGAGAAGCCTAGTACACGGAAATTAAGCTCATAAATGAAAAATAGAAAGAGAATTAAAGTACATAGTGTGTTGTTCAAAAAGAAGAAGACCAGAGCTCTATTTATAACCCACTAGTTGAAAATGACTATTTGCTGATGTGGCACGGTCCGAGCGCCCGAACCCTCTCTGGGCGCCCCCAACGTGGCAACTCTTATCATCTCACAAACTGCTACGCGACGGAGTTGGGATAAAAATTTATCCTGGTCCGAGCGTTTGGACCCACTCCGGGCGCCCGAACCCCTATTGATGTTGATCCACAATGCTGTGGAGTCGAGGCGCCCTAGCTAGACCAAATTGGTCCAGGCCCCCTAACCAAAGTCAACTCTATATTGACTTTTTGTCTGGGTCTTCCACTCCAGCTCTACTCGCTTGGGTGATTTCAGCCATCCAGAATAGGGCTCACTTGAACCTATTTTTCGGTCTTCTCGAGCAACCTTCCGCTCCGGCTTCTTGTCCCTCGAAAATATCATGCACTTCTTTCTCGTCCGCCAGTGTACTCTTTGACAGCGTCTCATCCCTCGGACGCATCGAGCCCGCTGACTCTCTCCCATGTCGTCCTTCTCATTAGTTGCGTCTTTTGCTCGTCTTCCTGTGCTCCTAAGTTCCTGCACACTTAGACACAAGACATCAAAAGACAACAAGACCTAACTTGACTTAGTTGATCACATCAAAATTATCACGGGGTACTTACAATCTCTTCCTTTTTGATGTGACCAACCCAAGTTAATTTAGGATAAACTAAAATAAAAAATAGTGAAATAGTAAGTACTTAATATGCAATTAGTAACATTTAATAAAAAAATTTACCCTCCCCCTAGACTTAATCTCTAACTTTCCTCCTTTGGTCACATTAAAACTAAGGGAAATATTGGAAAATAATTTGAAAATAAATCTGAATTAATCTCTAAGGGTAAAAAAAATGACGAATAGTAAATGAACTTTAAAGTTTGAAAATCTGAATTTTGTGATTTATAAAGTAGTTTTGGAAAAAATAATTGTAAATTTATTTTTAATTTTTCAAAAATTTTGAAAAATTTTATAATAGTTAATCTTATATATCTAAAGTTGGGATAAAATTTTCAAAAAAAATGAAATTAATTTAAGTAATAATAAATTATTTTCTATAGAAGATTGTATTTTCTAAAAAAATACTTAAAAATTGTTTCTAAGCTCAAAAAAATTTTGAAAAATTTTTAGAGAATGCATTAGAGTAAGTATTTTTGGGAAAAAAATAAATTTTAAAAAAATTGAATCTTCAAGAATTTTTAATATTAGAAATTATTATTTAGATAAATAATTTATAGAAAATTCACTAATGATTAAAAAAATTTGAAAATATTTTCTTGGATAGAAAACATGATAAATTGTTATAGAAAAATAAAGTTTGCAAAATTAACACTGTGAAATATTTTTAAATTTTTTAAAAAATATAATTTTTGTTAAAAAAAATTATAAAAGATAATTCAATTGTCAAAAAATTTTAAGATTTTTTATAATAATAAGTAATGAAACCCTTCTCTCTTGAAAAAATTAATATCAAATTAACTTCAAAGAGAAATCATATGAAACAAATGTTAGACAATTTTAAGCAAAAATTATGAATTCAAATTAAAAATGAAGCATGTATAATGATTTTTAATTTAAAAATAATTTTAGAACCCAATATAGGTTACTACCTACTGGATTAATTAGAAATTTTTTTGAATATATTTTATTGATAATTTTTTAATTTAGCCCTTATGATCTCTAAAATGTCAATTAAATCATTGATAATTTCTAATTTGTTGAACATGTGAACATGCATAATTCTTCAAAATTTCTATTTCTACTTTCAATTTTTCATTTTCAATTTTTATCTTGTCAAAATCTTCTAATCGACAAGATGTTGCTAAGGTATTTTTAATTCCTTATTTTCCTTTTAAAATTTTTCATTTTCAATTTCTAATTTACAAGAATCTTTTGACAGCATTTTTATAAATTTAAATAACTTATCATGAGGTAGAGATCGTACTTAACTTACCTTGTTGATCTCATTATTTGATGCTCCCCATGTAGTGCTACTTTCTTTTGACATTGCTCCCCCTTTGTCGATACTCTCAATTCTCATCTCAGATGAACTTGCTTCTTCATCTTCTTCGTGACTTGCCATCTGTACAAGTCCAGCGTAGACTTCAATTTCTGGCTCTGACGTTTTGTCCCACGTCACCTTTAGATTCTTTTGCTTCTTCAGGGTGAGTCTTTTGTCCTTGTTCATGTCCTTATCTTTGTTCTTCAATTTTGGACAATTATCTTTGATGTACCCTTCTTCATTACAGTGATAACATCTCACTCTCCTTTTTCTTCTTTTGGCTTGTACTCGATTGAATTTATTAGCTTTAAAGAATTTTTTAAACTTCCTTACCATAAATGTTATTTCATCATCATCGAGAGAAGTTTTAGACTCTGGTTCATCCATTTTTGCCTTTAAGGCTATATTCTATTTGGACTCCTTTAGATCTGCACATCTAGTTTTATGTATTTCAAATGTAGAAAATAATTTTTCTAAATTACTTACCTCCAAGTCCCTAGAGATGTAATATGCATCTACTAGGATTGACCATTCAAGTGTTCTACGGAAAGCGTTAAGCGTATACCTTAGCGAATCTCGGTTGGTTACCTTTTCTCTGAGATTCATGAGTTCGGTGACTAGCTCCTTTAGCTTGGTGTACAGTTGAGGAATTGTTTCACCTTCTTTTAGTCGCAGATTCGTCAGTTGGTTCCGAGGCAGATCTCTCCTTGAAAGCTTGTCTTCTGATGATCCTTCGTGAAGTTCTAGAAATTTTTCCCAGAGGCCTTTTGTAGACTCGTAGACTCCAATTCGATTTAGCTCTTGTGGAGGCTACTCATTTAGTAGATGGAATTCTGCTTTTCCATTTGCCACAAATTCAGCTTGCTCCTTCTTCGTTCAGTGTTCTTCTTTTTCTAACTTGCCATTATTGTCAGTAGGTACTACAAAACTATTTTTCAAAATTAAAAATATATCAAATTAGTTTTAAAATATACCTCTATTTTTTTATTTCAGTGTGCGAAGTCTCCTTCAGACTTCAGCGGGTGGATGTTTGTTTTGGCCATCATTTTTGCTTCAGTTGGCAGTTAATCCTTCTGAGGCGACCTTGCTTTGATACCACTTGTTGGTCCCTTGTGATTGACAAGAGGGGGGGTGAATTACCTTGTAAAAAATAAAATACCTTTCTCAACTTGATCGGGCTTTAAAATAATTACACACTTAAAAGAATATTACAGAATAAAAGAGAAGTATGAGACAATCAATTTACTTGGTTGACAATCAGACGATTGCTACACCAAGGCAAATGAGCTCACTATGAAGATCTCCTTCTTGAATGAAACATCGAAGGCAGAGAAGACTAATACATGAAAATTAAGCTCGTAAATGAAAAACAGAAAGAGAATTGAAGTACAGAGTGTATTGTTCGAATAAGAGAAGACCAGGGCTCTATTTATAACTCATTGGTCGAAAATGACCATTTGCTGATGTGGCATGGTCTGGGCACCCGGACCTCTCCAGGCGCCCCCAGCATGACAACTCTTATCATCTCGCAAACAGCTATTTGACGGAGTTGGGATAAAACTTTATCCAGGTCAAAGCGCCTGGACCAGCTCTTGGCACTCGAACCCCTACTAATGTTGATCCACAACATCGTGGAGTCAAGGTGCCCTGGCTTTACCAAACTGGCCCGGACGCTCGGAATAGCTCTAGGCACTCGGACCAGAGTCAACTTCATGTTGACTTTCTATCTGGGTCTTTCACTCTGACTCCGCTCGCTTTGGTGATTTCGACCATCCAAAAAGGGCTCACTTAAATCCATTTTCCGGCCTTCTTGAGCAACCTTCTGCTCTAGCTTCTCATCCCTCAGAAACGGCGTGTGCTTCCTTCTTGTCCTCCAGCATACTCTTCCGCAGCACCTCGTCCCTCAGACGCACTGAGCCCGTAGACTCTCTTCTGTGTCGTCCTTCTCGTTAGCTAGTATTTTGCTCGTCTTCTTATGCTCCAAAGTTCTTGGACACTTCAACACAAGACATTAAAAGACAACATGATCTAACTTGACTTGGTTGATCACATCAAAACTATCATGAGATACTTACAAAGGGAAGCAATGAGAGACTTAGAATAGCTTCAACTATTCAGTTGGAATTAGATTTAACCTTTCTGTAATGATTTCCTAGCACTTACTATAATCTCATAAAATTATTGTAATCCAGAATTAGGCGAAAGACTTTTCAGTAAATTACCAGGAGACATAGACAAAGAAATTTATAAAGCCTAGATAGACTTAAAAATAGCACCCCAATATGATAATATAGGAGATCAAATCCAACACATCATTTCCATACTTAACGGAAAAAATGTACTTATATACAAATATAAAAACAACTTAAAAATCAACAATATGGTTTTTATAGTCAAATATATACTTCACAACAATATGAATTGAACCAACATTGGTACAAACAAAGAAGAAGGCCAACCAGACCAGTCATTCAGCCTAAACCCAAATTCAACCCTAGAAAGACCTACTATTTAAGAAAAAGTAAGGAAAAGAAGTCTTATTTAAACAAAGATAAACATGTTAGGAGGTTTAAACCAAAGAAAATATATGCCAATACTATAACTTGTTTTGTATGTAATAAACCAGGATATCTCTCTTCTGCATTTCCAAATAAAAAAACTTATATACAAGAGAGGCTAAATTAGTCTCTTGTACTAATTTGGACTTAATAGAAATACAAGAGGATGTGTCTAATACCTCCTCTATCTACTCTATTATTTCTGTAGATGATATAGAAAAAATAACTACTTCCTCTAATTATAGACTCGTCAACTCATTCCTAGACATCCCATATACCCTGGTAGAAAAATACAAAATCCTTAGTGAGACATTCCATATAGAAATTGAGGACTTAACAAAATAATGAGAGGACTTAGACCTAGATAACATGAACCTTATGTTTACACAGTCCATATCACATACTACTTTACTAAAACCTAACTTACCAAAATGTTCCCATGCATGGACCCTAAAAATAGGAACAGATAATGTTTCTTGTTTCTTATGTGGGTTTTATCCAGTTATAGACAAAAGAAGAACTTGTAAGCTCTGCAGGAGATAAATTTATAACATAGGCTTACAACAAACGTTTAACATTCTTATACCTACTACTCAATAAGTATGAGGGAATACAAGAAACATGCTTCTTGAAACAAGAGTCTCAAGTTTAGAAACTCGACTCAATCTACTAGAAGCCAAGCTAGCTAATCTCAAGCAAATCTCTGTCCCTATAGCTGACAATCGAGGTAAATGAATTATGATAAATGAACCAACATTAGATACTGAATTTGTTTTATAAAAACTCCCAATATCTGCAATACTGGACAAACTACTGATATCAGAGCTTGTTGTCTAGTCAACATATACTAACATGAATTTACACTACATGCTTTTCTTGACAATGGAGTCACTAATTCAACAATTGATGAACCCACTATACTCTCAATCATACCTCTAGAACTCATCAAAACAGCCACTAACCCACTGGTTAGTACCAGTTTGATGATCAACAATTATCTTGTCACATGTTTGTTACCAATACTCACTTAAGGTTTTATACGAACTACGATAAATTTGCCCCCCCCCCCCCCCCCCTCACTCTATCCAAACTTTGGATTTGACTCCTTTCGTAACCTAATCTCCATTTAATTTTTGGACTTAATTTTCTTATTGCGTAGGATCGAGCATTGTTCCTTACAAAAGACTATGCTATTTTTCTCTCTATGTCTATCATCTCTCCAATTGTTTCTAACTACCCTTCTATAGTCCGGAAACGTGGTGATACTCTTACAACCCAAAGGCCCACACCTATTCTCTCCATCACTAATAAGGATATACCTTCAACATCTACTTCTATTACTAATAACGATACATGTCACTGTATAGATAAGACTTCTTGTAAAGGTTCCTATTTATTAACACAGGAACTATCATGTGCATTAGCATTCCACAAACTACAAGAAAACTAATAATTCCTAGTTTCACAAGCCTTTATAAAAATGAAACTTTTATAAAAGATTCTAGTAACTTAGACTTAGACCTTCTAGAAGATTTGCTTTTTCCCACATATTTACTACACTTAATAAAGACACAACCATGCCTAGAAGATTCTTTGATATCTCGATTAGAAGAACTAGAAATCATAGGCAATAATCCTACCAAATATTGGGAACGAGATAAGATTTACTACAAATTAGCAATAATAAACCCCGACCTTACCATAAAAGCCTAAGACTTAAGATACATCAATTGGGAAATAGAAGAATGCATAATGCATATCAAACAATTACTAGCTCTCAAAGCAATCCAAAGATCTACTTCTAGGCATAGAAGTCCAGCTTTATAGTAAATAAAGGATTTGAACAAAAATGTGGATAATCCAGGATGGTTTTTAACTGTAAAACACTTAATGATAATGTAAGTATCCCGTGGTAGTTTTGATGTGGTCAACCAAGTTAAGTTAGGTCCTATTATATTTGATCCTTATGTCTAAGTGTGCAGGAGCTTAAGAACACAAGAAGTCAAGCAAAAGATGCAGCTAGCGAGAAGGATGACATGAGAAAGGAGTCGACAGGGTCAGTGCATCCGAAGGAGGGGATGCTGCAGAAGAATACATCGGTGGACGAGAAGAACGAGCATGACATTCAAGGGACAAGAAGCCAGGGTGGAAGTCTGCTCGAGGAGAAGGTCGGAGTTGGGTTTGGGTGAGCTCAACTCTGGTTGACTGGAGAATCACCCACATGAAGAGATTAGCTACTGAGGAGCTGATCTACCTCTTGGAAGGTGTCTTTCATGGCTTGGAAGACGCCTTCAATGAATAGTGCAAAAGTACCTTCTAGTAGTCGTTAGCCGCAGATAGAATTTTATTCTCAACGAATAAAATTTATCTAATAGAAGGCACCTTGGACCATCTTGAAGGCACCTTCAAGCTATAGATATAGTTTTCCAGGAGTTATAAAAAGATCCCTAGAGATAGGAAATATTCAACAACTCTTGTATTCATTTTCTAATATTTTTCTAAGCGTCCAAGGAGTGTAAGATGCTTCTCCGCTGATCCTGTCTGAGAAGCTGACCGTGAAGGAGATCCGGAAGAAGGAAACCCACCGTACTGATGAAGAATAATGCTGGTAGAACCTCGACCCGAGAAACCCAAAGCGGATCGGAAGAAAACCAGAGTCACCGAAGGAAATCTGATAAGTAGGAAGAAATCCCCGTCCAGATAGAAGAAAGTCGAACTCTCAGGCTCCCGAGGCTCCCTGCGCACAAGAGACCAACCAACACTATCGTCACTGACCTAAGACCGGGGTGGGAATCCCTGGCTAGGCCCTCCGACACTCAAGTTAGTGATCTCTCTTGATGTCAAGGAAGGAAGAAGAAAGAAGATGAACAATAGCCAGAAAATTAGGGTTGCCAAAGTACACAATGATGTGAACCTACCTTGCCAACGGAGAGGATTCCCCCTTTTATACCACTTCATATAACCTCCGTAGTCATGAAGTGGACCCCGGTTCGTTAGAGTTTGTTATAAGATGACATCAGTTGTGTACTTGTGGGGAATCACTTTTAAGGAATCTTTTTTGGTACCCCAGATGTACCTTCTTTGTCGTTTAGCGCCTGCAGGACAAGCTGAAAGCATATTTCCCGCCAAAATATATATTCTCTATCATGAATTATTCTATCGATATATTCATGTATGATTCTTCTTCATATGACTTCTTATTTGTATCTTTGTTGTGTCAAAAAATAATATTTTATTCAACATGTTTCAAAAGTATTCATTGAAGGAACTGTGTGGGTTCTTTGCTCGAAAGAACCCTTTTGACCGATATTGGTCTATCTTTGCTCTGGAGTATGTATCGGTCGTTATTGGCTTATCTTCATACGGCAGGCATGTATCGACCGATATTGGCATACCTTCGTTCGGCAGGCATGTATCGATCGATATTGGTCTATCTTTGTTCTGGAGGTATGTCCCGACCAATATTGGCTTACCTTCATACGGCAGGCATGTATCGACCGATATTGGCCTACCTTTGTTCTGAAAGTATGTCCCGACCAATATTGGCTTACCTTCATACGACAAACATGTATCGACCGATATTGGCTTACCTTCATACGGCAGGCATATATCGACCGATATTGGCCTACCTTTGTTCTGAAGGTATGTCCCGACCAATATTGGCTTACCTTCATACGACAAACATGTATTGACCGATATTGGCCTACCTTCGTTCGGCAGGCATGTATCGATCGATATTGGTCTATCTTTGTTCTGGAGGTATGTCCCGACCAATATTGGATTACCTTCATACGGCAAACATGTATCGATCGATAATGGCCTACCTTCGTTCGGCAGGCATGTATCGATCGATATTGGTCTATCTTTGTTCCAGAGGTATGTCCCGACCAATATTGGCTTACCTTCATACGGCAGCCATGTATCGACCGATATTGGCCTACCTTTGTTCTGAAGGTATGTTTCGGCCGTTATTGGCCTACCTCCTTTGACTCTTTCTTCCTTTTCTTTCCTCATCTGAAGACCCTTAAAACCTAACCCACATCACTAGCCTTCCCCTTAAGTCTAGTCGAAGGAGGTGTAGACGACTGACTAGAACTAAGTATGGTCTTGTCTTTTCCTACCCGTGACTCTGCTCCAGATTTTGAAATGACCTCACAGATTTTGTGTACCACTATCTTAATAAATTAAGTATAGCAATCCTGTGAGCCTTTTTCTCCTTTAAATAGGGCTACAACCTTCTCTTCACCCACAACCCCTCTCAGTTCTTTTTCTTCCTTGCCACTTTTTGTTGCTAAGGCCATGGTCGTGGATCCTCCTTTTTGGAGGCAACTTTTGTTGGACCAAGTGAAATCTATATATGAGTTTATTGGGATTTTTGCTCCGGTTACTCCAGGGGTTCAAGGGATCGTCTTAAGAGAGGAAGCTTCACAGTTCAGATCTTTTATCCAAAGATGCAGGTGCTCTGAAGGACCCAAGAAACTTCAGAGAAATTTTTACTACTTATAGAGGGGCAGCCAAATGACCCCGGGGTGTTGTGTAAAGGGCATAGCACATGTCACCCTTGGGCTAAAATTGGTTGCTTCACTTGCTGAGCTCATACGGCTTGAGAGGGGAAGTGGTTTTCACATTTATTTTTCCATTATGGAATGAATCAATGTTTCCCTGTCTCGTCGCCCTTGAGCTTTTGTTTTTTGTTGCTTTCTTCGTCCCGGGCAAAATATTGCCTCTTATGAGCCTTGACAAGCTCGGACGAAGTGGGCTATTTCCCTCTCTGCTCTATGGTAAGTTTGAATCCAGTGGGACTAAAATTTTCTAAATGCTCTAAGAGTTTATGCTTGTAATTATTTGCTATCTGTTCGAGGTTTACTATTCCTGAGGGAAATGTAATGCTATGTATTTGATCAGATTCTAAGTGTAAAAATAAACTTTTGTATCTAATCAAATGATTCTATCGAATCCTCCTATGTTTATAAAATGTGGTGTTGTGTTCATCATTCCTTCTTGTATCCTATGTGTTATTTATCATAGCTAAGGCTATCTTAACTGTTAGTATTATAACCAATGTTATATCAACTGATGTTGTCTCATTGACTGAAGTCAATATCATACTTATCTAGCATAACCACAGTTTCCCTCGTCAATATAAATTTATTTCGATAAATATTAAGTTGCGTTTTATAAGGATAATTTAAAATTTTGTTATTCTTCTAAATTTATATCCTTAAAATGTTTTTGTCTATAGCCTGGGTTTGGTCAAAAAGTTCAGTCCTTTTTAATTTATTATGCCCAGTCGATCACGTCTTCTTTCGAGGTTTCTGAACTGGTGATTGGTTCTCCTTTGGGTGAGAGAATGTTCGAGGTACTACTAACCCTATCGTGATTCGATTCGTCACATCTGATATAAATGCCCCCTTTTTTTTATGATGACCTGACACGTACCCTTTCTGGCCGCCACGTCACGTAGGTCTTTTGCCCTTCTATTACGATCCTCAGCGTCTACTGAGATACCAGTGTTCTGATCTGACGACAGTTGTGCGTTTTTCAAACCCTAAACCCTTCATCTTCTTTTTAAACCTTGTTCTTCCTTTTTTCTTCTCTAGAGTTCTTTTCCTGTTGCTGCGTTCAACCAGACTTTGTGCTCACCGTTTCTCGACGATCCTCTTTCTTGGCTCCAATAAGTAATCCATTGTTTCCCTAGCCCCTACCTTTGTCCATGGCTGAAGAAGCAATTGCTCCTTGGTATGTACATATGTCTTCTATCTTTGATAAGAATGCTAGATTATCCATCCGTCGTCAGTATGAAATTCCTAAGGAATATAAAATCATACTCCCAACACCGAAAGATCGACCTCATCATCCCCCTGATAACTGCGTGACTTTTTTCAGGGATCAGTTGATAGGGGGCTTAAGGTTCCCCATTCCTCCTTTCTTAATTGAAATAAGTCAATATTTCGACATTCCCCTGCAACAATTTGCACCTAATACTTTTCGTTATCTATGTGGCACTTACATGCTCTTCCGTTTACGAGATATTCCTCCTACTCCTCAGAATTTCTTCATGTTTTCCTACCCCAAACTCTCTGAGCCTGGTGTTTTCTTGTTCCAGCCGCGAACTAAAATGGTTCTTTTTTGCGATATGTCATCGTCTCTTAAGGCCTGGAAATCTCATTTTTTCTTTCTAAAATTTCCGGGGCCTATTCCTTGGTCTCATGCTTGGAAATCTTTCTTGCCTCCTCTGCCTAGCGTTAGAGAGTTTCATCTTCTTCCCTCTTTTCCTATTTATTGTGAGAAGTTATTAGGTCACCGACTCTCGATCCCGAAGTGGTTGAAGGTCGAGCTTCTGTACCTATTTGGTTTAAGCCCCGTCAGACCTGATACCCACATTTCCTTAGGTAATGTCTTGTTCCTTTCTTTTTGCTTATAACTGACTAAACTATTTCTCTTTCTATACAGTGGAGAGTTTTTATGATGCTTTGATTGACGAAGAAATACGTGTGGAAGAAGAATTGCTTCGTGCCAAGGAGGCCGAATTTCTGGCCGCTATCGCCCCTCCACCCTCAATTGAAGAGTCGGCTTCCTTAGCCGAAGTACCTAGCTCGTCAGGGGCTCATGAGGATCCTGCTGTAGAGATCATTCCCCATCCTATACCCACTGTTACTTCCCCAGTGGTTGCTGTTGTCTCCTCATCTACCTCTCTTCCTTTGATTGAGCTTATGTCTCCTGGTAGCTCGGGTAAATTGATAGCTGAAGTCTCCACAGGCAAGCGTCCAGGACGCAAATTAACCCGGGCTCCTCCCTAAAAAAGGAGGCTCATTATTTCTGCCGATGAGCTAGCTTCAGAAGATTTTGTGTCAACTGATCTTCTTTCTGATGAGCCCACATTATCAGAACTTTATCCTACCTTGAATTTTCCTACCTCTCCTTTTCCTAACACTAGTACTTCTGGTGACGCTTCTTTTACCTTTCCTTTATCTATTCCGACTTCAGGATCTTTACCCTCTTCGCCTTCTTCTTACTTGGTTTTTGCTCCACCATCTATCCCTACTTCTTCTTTCTCAGCTGGCTCTTCTACCATCCCTGTCCTCCCCATATTACCGGGGGGCTCTTTTGCTAATTCTTGGGATGAGGTTCGTCCCCTTTTCGAGGGGCTTTCCATCCCTGAAGCGATTGACCGCTTTTCTCATAAAGAGAATAAGGTATGATTATATAATCCTGCTTTCTGTTTCTGAAATACTATCTCACAATTTTGGATATGCTCCCAGCGGTGGCTAGAGAACATGGGTTTCTCCCGACTATTACACATCTTATACACTGAGAACGAAAAATTGAAATCGGAGAACAAAAGGCTGCAACAGCAAGTTACCGAACTGTCTTCTGCCAAATTTTCTGCTGCCGCCAAAAAGCAACTTGAAACTCAAATTGAGAGTCTTGAAGCCCAATTCAAATTGGTTACGGACCTCAATCAAGAGTTGACCTCAAAGCTTGGCGAGTTAAAAGATAATTATGAAGCAGAGTTGAGTGAGAAGTTGAAAGCCTTGCAATTGAAAGAAAACGAGGTGACATCTCTAAATAGTTCCCTTGATTTGACCAAAGCCGAGGTTGCTGCTAGGGAAAATGAATTGAAAACCTCTCAGATGGCGTTGGTGGTCTATAAGGAGCATGAAGATGTTCGTTACAAAGAACGAGCTACTGCCATGATTGAGTCTAATGAATTCAACCGACCGATTGTGAGATCCATCTTGTCTGCTTTTACTGCAGGGGCCAAAGGAGCGATTCGACAATTGGAAGAGGAGGGCTACTTAGTGCGAGTTCCTCCTCTCAATTTCCTGAACCGTCGCAGACTTATTGAAGAAAGGCCTCCTGATTTGTACCCAAAACTATCTTTAACTTAATTTCCGGTTATTGTAAAGAAGGGGGATCGAGACTTTGCCATGATCCTCCGACAAACTTATGTGGTTCTGAATGGTATCCCTGGATTGCTAATCTTACTTTATCTTTAGATAATTTGTTCGTTTCATGTAAATGTACCAAATGTCACTTGGCTTATCCATGCTCAATCTTTCTCTACAACTAATTCTCCAACAACCCGGCCGATATATAAGTACCATCCGATATTTCGAGGGGACTTCCGATATCGGTCGATTTATTTTAATCGACCGATTTACCTCCTTGTCAGGTCTTATGGGTATTAACATCACACATCCTATGCGATGGCTTATACTAAGTCTTTAGTCAGTAGATCTGGGTTACTTTTTGTCCCGGTCGATTCATCAGGATGGTTTGATTTAACCCCGTTTCATCTATTGATCAATATCCGATGCTCAACTTATATTATACTACACCCATGCTTTGAGCCTATGTTTATAACACTAATTTTGGCTTTGTCTTTATGAAGTCTCTTCAAAAATTACTTCTAAGGAAACTTTACATCTTTTCCGAGGAAGTTTATTTGACTTCATCTCTTTCCCTTGATTTTATTCTCTGATATTATTACCTATTTATGACGATTGACATTCTGAGCACCTTTTATTCTCCTTTTCCCTTTCGCCTCTTCTGTTTAGAGGTTTTAGCACAGGACTAGAAGAGGGACAAGGGTTTACGGAGTCTTCTTTTGCTTCCTTCTGTTCATCTTTTCACTTCTCAATTCCTTTTCTTTTAACCCCTTCTCTTTATGGTGGTTTCTCCTCCGGCGTGGTTCCTTTCGTGTTCTTTCGACCTCACAGATATAGAAGAAGTGGATTTACAGGCAACCTATGGTTTTCCCTCTTATATTGTCCGTCCTGCTCCTCATAAGGGTCCTCACCTTCCTCCCTTAGGCTGTATCTCCATCTTCAGGGACCAAGTCTTCCAAGGTTTCAGATTTCCCCTTCACTCTTTCTTTTGTGAGGTTAGCCGTTATTTTGCTATCCCGTTAAACCAGTTCGTCCCTCAATCCTTTTCCATTCTAATGGGCTTCATTGGAGTATCCAAACTGTTAGATTTCCCACTGTCTCCTCGTCTTTTCCATCATTTCTTTATCCCTCGTCGGGTAGATGTTGGTGTTTTTAAGTTTCAGTCTCGTCCCAAAGCCATTCTATTTAATCGTATTCCCCCTCAAGGTGAATGGTATAAAAAAAAATTTTATATGCGTCTTCCCTCTCCTCCTCCATTTTCTATTCAATGGATACATGATCTGCCCCCGCTTCCTGGCACTCACGGTCTTCTCAATGATCCCTCTGTTGCCTCTGTTCTGCCTAAACTGCGAGGGGCAAAGTTCAGTTTACCGCATCTGATCGAAGAGGGTTTGATGTTTCCTTTCGGGATAGGCCACATTGACACTCCCTTGGATAGTTCCTTTGGTAGGTATAATTATTTTGTCTTGCCCATACTAATTAGCGTATCCTTTTTGATAATGGTGTTTGATATCTATATTGTAGCTGATGCTCTTCTTCCAGCCTTCATGTATAAAAATTCTGCTATGACTAAGTCTTTTATCAATAGCCTTGGGGAAGAATGGTTACATACCCGTCGATCCGATCCTAATCCCTCTACTCTGGGATTGCTTTCAGAGGAAGAACGACGGGCAGAGGCTGCCTCACTTGCCGAAGAGGAAGAAGAAGAGCCTTTTGTTACCTTAGTTCGGAAGCCAAATCTTACTAAGACTTCTCCTTTTAGCGACTTCTTTGTTACTTTTGTGCAAACTCCTCTTATACCAGCACCCATCTCTCTTGAGAGAGGTAAGGCCCCGACAGCTCCCACTCATCTTATCTCTAATCCTGCTCTTAGGATGATGAGACCTGGCCTGCTTATCCCTTCTTCTTCTATTGTTTTAGCTTCCCCGATCTCTGCTCCTGAGAAGGATGATATTCCTCCTGCGTTTTCTACTCCTTTGGCATTGGCCTTGCCCCCCTTGGCCTCTAGGTCTCGAGCTAAACGGATGCCTTGTCGGAGATCTTCTCCAAATATTAGTCCTTCAGCTGTTGAATCCCCCTCCCTTGTCTTACCATCGATTCCATCTACTTCTTTTTCCGCTCCTCTCGTTTCTGCTTTTCCTCCTATTGCGTCTTCTTCTTCTTTTCTACCTCCTGTGTCCTCCATTCCCCGACCTTTGTTCAGACAAGCTTTGGGTCTTCCTTCTCAATTGGGACGACCCTATGAACCGTCTAGCTATGGCTCGTTACAATTACAGGGCTTATTAGCCGAATCTTGGTCACAAGGTCAAGAGCAGCTAAGGGGCCTCAGTCTTCCTCATCAAGCTGATTGTCACAATCGCCAGGCAATAGCGGTAAGCATTTCTGGTTACATGCTATCAATTTTGTCTATTGATTCCTAATTACCTTGCCTTTTTGTTTAGTTACTTGCCTCAAGTTTACAAATTGACCAGCTACTCGTAGCTAAAGATTAAGAGAACCAGAAGTTAAAAACTCAATTGGAAACATTGAGGGTCGCGCCTCCTTCTTCTACTAGTGACCTGCCGCGATTACAAGAGAAGGTGGCCTTACAGGATCAACAATTGGGGATCCTAAAACAAGAGTTGGAAGAATGCCAGCAACTATTAAAAGACAAAGAGCTGGCTAGAAAAACCTTAGAATTACAGGTCGATCGACTGCATTCCGGTCTTCGATTGGAGATTGCTCTAAAAGAGAAAGCTCTCTTAGATGCTTCTCAGAAAAGTCTTATCTTAGAGAAAGTAGAGAAGTTTCATAATGCTTGTCTTTCTGACCAAGCTCAGGACCTGGCTTCTCATGATTTCACTATTCTACAGGAACAAGAGCTGAGGAAAGCTCAAGATAACGAATTATCACTGCTCCAGGAGGAATTGGAACAGCTAAGATCGGAGAAGGATGTTTTAAAAGAACAAAACACAAAGCTGCAAGCTGATTTCCAGAATTATAAGGAGCAGGAAAAGAGTCGGTGGGAAGAATGGCGGCAAGCTTACTTACAGTCCCCAGCATTTGCCCGGGAATTTGTTCGCAGGATAGTGGGTGCGCTAAATCATTCCGTATCGGGAGTTCTCCAACAGTTAAAAGAGGGTGCATATCTACCCAGGGAACCTCCCCTTTCTTTCATAAATCGCCGCAGGCTTAATGAAGAACTACCCTCAGATTTGAAAGACCCTTTTCCAAATGTTTAAGGAAATTATTCATAAAAATTGGTAAAGTAAGAACTGACAGTGGAAAAAAGTGCAGTTAATACTGAGTAATTAAGTACTTTGCAAGGTGTAAGAAAACTTTAACACTTACTTGCTTCTCCTTTATGTTAGTTTAAGAATACCCCTTCCTGACATGCTTTTGATTGCTAAATATAAACTTTATTAGAAAATCCCTTGTTCATCTTTCAGAGTTAAGCCTTGTCTTGATGGATTCTTCCTTAAGTAACATCCGGTATGCTTTGTATCTCCCCGAGGATGAATGATCTTAGCTGAGACTGGATACGAAATTGTATAAAATTATTGATCTTCAGGCTGAGTATAATATCCCAGCCGGATTTTGAATAAAGACTTTCATATATCTAGGCTCCCGTATAGAATCCCTTCTCAATTCCTGCTTAATTAGGCTTCGAAGCCCGGAGATTCCCTGATTAATTATGCCTTGCGCTAGTTTGAAATCTCTGATTTTTTCTGTGAAATCCTGCCTGATGTATTTCATAGAATTTTCCGATCGGCTCTGGTTTATAGTCTCCGGTTCCTCCTATGAAGACCCGACCGAATTACTTCATAGAATTTCCCGATCGACTTTTTCTCTAGAATAGTTTAGAGTCTCCGGTTCTTCCTATGAAGGCCCGTCCGGGTTACTTCATAGAATTTCTCGATCGACTTTACTCTGAAATAGTTTAGAGTCTTCGGTTCTTCCTATGAAGACCTATCCGGGTCACTTCATAGAATTTCCCGATCGACTTTGGTCTGAAATAGTTTAGAGTCTCCGGTTCCTCCTATGAAGGCCCGTCCGGGTTATCTCATAGAATTTTCCGATCGACTTTGGTTTATAGTCTCCGGTTCCTCCTATGAAGACTCGACCGAATTACTTCATAGAATTTCCCGATCGACTTTTTCTCTAGAATAGTTTAGAGTCTCCGGTTCTTCCTATGAAGGCCCGTCCGGGTTACTTCATAGAATTTCCCGATCGACTTTACTCTGAAATAGTTTAGAGTCTTCGGTTCTTCCTATGAAGACCTATCCGGGTCACTTCATAGAATTTCCCGATCGACTTTGGTCTGAAATAGTTTAGAGTCTCCGGTTCCTCCTATGAAGACCCGACCGAATTACTTCATAGAATTTTTCCGATCGACTTTTTCTCTGGAATAGTTTAGAGTCTCCGGTTTTTCCTATGAAGGCCCGTCCGGGTTATTTCATAGAATTTTCCGATCGACTTTGTTCTGAAATAGTTTAGAGTCTCCGGTTCCTCCTATGAAGACCCGTCCGGGTTATCTCATAGAATTTTCCGATCGACTTTTTCTCTGGAATAGTTTAGAGTCTCCGGTTCCTCCTATGAAGGCCCGTCCGGGTTACTTCATAGAATTTTCCGATCGACTTTTTCTCTGGAATAGTTTAGAGTCTCCGGTTCTTCCTATGAAGGCCCGTCCGGGTTATCTCATAGAATTTTCCGATCGACTTTTTCTCTGGAATAGTTTAGAGTCTCCGGTTCCTCCTATGAAGGCTCGTCCGGGTTACTTCATAGAATTTTCCGATCGACTTTTTCTCTAGAATAGTTTAGAGTCTCCGGTTCTTCCTATGAAGGCCCGTCCGGGTTATCTCATAGAATTTTTCGATCGACCTTTTCTCTGGAATAGTTTAGAGTCTCCGGTTCTTCCTATGAAGGCCCGTCCAGGTTACTTCATAAAATTTCCCGATCGACTTTGGTTTATACGAAAGTATAATATTTGGGCTAACCTCATGTTGGCTTGTAATTCCTTGAGGGGAGCTGAATAGGCCTTTAAGATTTCCCCTTATTTTACTGCTTGAAAAATAGAAAGGAGGTTTCTCCTGATGCTTATCAATTTGTATGAACCACATTTATTTCCTGTGTCAATATTTATCTTGCTTGGCTTTCATCAAAAGAAACAAAGTACATAAACTGCAAGTATCTCAATTCGCCACTGTGAACATATTTAAAGTAGTAGGCTCAAATCAAGCTCGATAGGGTTGCAAATGATTAGCGCTCCAAGGGCGTTCCAACATTCTTCCTTCGGCATCTTGGAGATAGTATGAGCCTGACGCGAGCTTTTCTGTTACTTTATAAGGCCCTCCCCATTGTGGTGCCAACTTACTGACATCTCCCACAGGCTTAACTCGCTTCCAAACCAAATCCCCTACTTGGAAGAATCTGGGGATGACTCTTTTGTTATAATTCTGTCTCATACGTTGTCGATAAGATATAAGACGAGTAGCAGCTTTATCTCTTATTTCCTCGATCAGGTCCAGCTCCATAAGTCGTCGATCTCTATTATCCTCATCATACAATTGTCTTCTATCAGACTCTACTCCTACCTCAATGGGGATTACTGCTTCTCCTCCATAAACTAACTGGAAAGGAGTGATTCCTGTAGCTTCACGAGGTGTAGTACGATATGCCCAGAGAACACTAGGTAATTCGTCTACCTAGCTACCTCCGATATGATCTAGCTTAGTTTTCAGTCCTCTAATAATCTCCCTATTAGTTACTTCTGCTTGACCATTGCTCTGCGGGTAAGCTACAGAGGTGAAGGTCTGGGTAATCCCATAACTTTGACACCAGTCTAGGATTCTATCGCCTTGAAACTGCCTTCCATTATCAGAAACCAACTTATGAGGAATGCCGAACCTGCAGATTATATTTTTCCATAAGAATTTAATGACCGCGTCTTCTGTAATTCTAGCAAGTGGTTCTGCCTCCACCCATTTAGAGAAATAATCCACAGCCACCAACAAGAACCTCCTCTGTGCAGCAGCCATAGTAAATGGACCCACTATGTTCATACCCCACTGATCAAAGGGACACGAGACTATAGAGGTTCTCAATAACTGGGTAGGGTGATGTAATATATTCTGATGCTTTTGACAAGAAATACAAGTTCTTACCAGTTTAGCGGCATCTTCATGTAGAGTAGGCCAGAAATATCCCGCTAAGAGGATTTTACGAGCCAAAGATCTTCCTCCTATATGACTACCACAAGAACCTTGATGCACCTCCTGTAAAACAAATTGTGTATCTTCTGTGCCCACACACTTGAGCAAGGGTTTGGAAAAAGCCCTTTTATATAATTGCTCCCCCACCATAGTATATTGAGCAGCTCATTTCTTGAATACCCTGGCTTGTTCTGTATCTTTCGGAAGAAGACCTTGTTGTAAATATAATATGATTTGAGTTCGCCAATCACCCTGAATTTCTATATCGGTTTGTCTCTCAATACAGAAAATTAACAGAGTCTGTTCCACTGGTCGATCAAGACTCCATGGCACTACAGCAGAGGCTAGTTTAGCTAATTCATCTGCCACCTGATTCTCAGATCGAGGAATTTTTTGTATGTTTACGTCTTGGAATTGAGATTTCAACTTATCGAATGCTTCAGCATATAACTTAAACCTGTCATTATTGATTTCAAAATTACCTGATAATTGTTGAGCTGCTAGCTGAGAATCAGAATATATATAGACTCGAGCTGCCCCTACATGCCGAGTAGCTTGTAAGCCAGCTATTAAAGCTTCATATTCTGCCTCATTGTTGGTAGCTCTGTAGTTCAACCTGATGGAAAGTTGGAGTCTATCTTCTCTCGGGGATATAAGGAGAATACCAATTCCACTGCCCTGTCTAGTTGCAGAGCCATCCACATAAACCTTCCAGGTATCTTCTTCTTCTGGGCCCTGAACCTCTATGATGAAATCTGCTAGAGCTTGCGCCTTGATGGCTGAGCGGTGTTGATATTGAATGTCCTATTCCCCAAGCTCGGTTGTCCATTTAATTAAGCGTCCCGATGCCTCGGGGTTGAGTAATACCCGTCCAAGAGTGTTATTGGTTAAGACAATAATCTCATGTGCTAAGAAATATGGGCGCAACCTCCGAGCAATCAATATTAGAGCATAAGCTAATTTTTCTAGTGTAGTGTATCTACACTCAGCTCCCTTTAATAAATGACTAGAAAAATACACAGGTTGTTGCTCTTTTCCTTCCTGCCTGACTAATACAGAACCCACGGCGTTTTCATTAGCCGACAAATGCACCCACAGAGTTTCTCCTGCTATAGGTTTAGCCAATACAGGGAGGGTAGCCAAATAATCTTTCAATTCTTGGAAAGCCTTATCACATTCCTCATTCCATTGAAACTTATTAGCCTTTCTGAGTATTTTAAAGAAATGGAAACTAGAAATAAATCTAGACAAGGTTGTGATTCGACCTGTCAATCTTTGAGCTTCCCTCATGTTGTGAGGTGGCTCCATATTCTGTAGTGCCTTGACTTTGCCCGGGTTGGCTTCTATCCCCCTCTCGGACAGCATATATCCCAAGAATTTTCCTCCTTTCGCGCCAAACAAGCATTTGTTTGGATTTAATTTGAGCTCATACTGTCTTAATGTCTTGCAAGTTTCTTCCACATCCCTGCACAGATCAGCAGCTTGAAGAGACTTAATTAAGATATCATCAACATATACTTCCATATTCCTACCAATCTGCTTCTGAAAGACCCTATTCATAAGCCTCTGATAGGTTGCTCCTGCATTTTTTAGTCCAAAGGGCATAACATTATAACAATAAGTGCCTTCAGGTGTTATAAAACTAACCTTTTCTTGATCTTCTTTGGCCAAGGGGACTTGATGATAACCTTGATACGCATCCAACATAGAGATATATTCGCATCCGGCAGTGGAGTCAACCAGCTGATCGATTCTGGGTAGTGGATAATAGTCCTTTCGGCAAGCTTTGTTGAGATCCCGAAAGTCAATGCACACTCGCCATTTATTCCCGGGTTTAGAGACTAATACCACATTGGCTAGCCAGCTCGGGAATTGAACTTCCCTGATGTATCCGGCTTCCATAAGCTTGGCTATTTCTTCCTTGATAATCTGATTCTGTTCCGCACTAAAACTCCTCTTTCTTTGCATGACTGGGCGGGCATCCGGGAAGACATGCAAGGAATGTTCCATGATAGCAGGAGAAATGCCCGAAACTTCTTTGGGAGTCCAGGCAAACACATCATTATTCTTCTTCAAACATTGCACCAACTCAGCTTTAAGATCAGGATCAAGGTCGGCTGCAACATAGGTGGTAGCTTCTGGCCGCCCGGTCTGGATCTGAACTTCTTCCTTTTCTTCATAAACCAGGACGGGCTGCTTTTCCCGAATGGCATTAACTTCCATTCTTTGAATTTTCCGGGCGGTGTTAGCCTCAGTCTGAATGATTTCTACATAACATTTCCGGGCTGTCTTCTGATCGCCCCGTACTTCTCCGACCTGATCCTCCACAGGAAACTTAATCTTCTGACAGAAAGTAGAAACGACCGCCCTGAACTCATTCAGGGCAGGCCGACCCAATATCACATTATAAGAAGATGGAGCATCTACCACCATAAAATAAGATCTCCTGGTTCTCACCAGGGGTTCCTCCCCCAGAGAAATGGCCAACTTTATTTGCCCCAGAGGTTGCACTTCATTGCCTGTGAATCCATACAGAGGAGTTGCGATCGGTCGAAGTTCCATTGGATCAATCTGCAGCTGATCAAAAGCCTTTTTGAATATAATGTTGACAGAGCTGCCCGTGTCTATGAAGGTACCAGCGATGGCGTAGTTAGCTATCACAGCTTTGATGATTAATGCGTCATCATGAGGTATCTCTACCCCCTCTAGATCTTTGGGCCCGAAGCTTATTTCAGGACCGGCCGCTCTTTCCATGCTGCACCCTACTGCATGAATCTCCAATCTTCGGGCATGTACTTTTCTAGCTCTGTTAGAATCCCCATCAGTGGGTCCGCCCGTAATCATGTTGATATTGCCTCTAGAAGCATTGTTTCTATTCTCTTCCTGACGGGTTATTGTGGTTTCAGAAGGTGCTTTCTTGGATACTTGGCTAGTACCCGCCGGGACCGGCATTGCTTCTTGACGAGTTCCATCCGGGCGATATTCTGGCTTGAGCGGACTCTGCTGCCTAGGGTACGGTTGCCGGTAATAGTTCTGTCTCTGATATCGCTCTTTATTGACTCGTCTATTTTTCAAAATGAAACAGTCATCAGTGTGATGACTGCTAGTTTTATGATAAGTGCACCATCTCCTTGGTGCCTCCGGCTGCATCTCTACATGCTGTACAGCTTGTGGACGATAATCCGGTTGTCGATGAGGTGGATGAGTTATTCTAGGCCCTCTGGGTGGGGGTACTGGGGTCGGAGCTTTCTCCTTAGTGTGAGTAGGAGAAGAGGGAACACCTTCTTTCCTACGAGCAGCTTGGGCTTCTTCTACGTTAATGAACTCAGTAGCCCGCTCAATCAAGGAATCAAAATTAACAGGAGGATTTCTTACCAAATCTTTAAAGAAATCATTATCATTTAGACCCTGAGAGAAAGCACTTACTAATATTTCAGTAGTAGCATTAGGTACATCTATAGCTACCTGATTGAACCTTTTAATATATGCCCGGATGGATTCTTTGGATGTTTGCTTAATTGAGAATAGGCTCCACGGGGTCTTATGATACCTTTTGTTGCTGGAGAAATGATGTAGAAAGACTTTCTTGAAATCTTTAAATTTTCGAATAGACTTTTCAGGTAACCTTTTGAACCAGCGTTGTGCTGCTCCTCTAAGAGTAGTGAGGAACATCCGACACTTCACCCCATCAGAGAATTGTTGCAACAAGGCTACATTCTCAAATTTCAACAAGTGATCTTCCGGATCTGTGGTTCCGGTATATTCTCCAATTTGAAGATTTTGATATCGCTTAGGAAGTGGGTCATCCAATACATTTTGTGAAAATGGGGAGATGACCTTTTCTGGTGAACTATCACTAGTTATCATTTTGACTTTACGCTTCTCTCTGTCCGGTACCTCGCCAGAGGACTCTTGGAACACAGGCTTCTTACCCCCTGGATCTAAGGGAGTGCGAAGGAAGGCTCGTGGACGCCTGGTTGGAGAAACAATAGCTGGAGGAAAATATAAATGTTCTTCTTCTTCTATCTCCTTTCCTTTCCGAGGTTCAGTAGTTGATATCGCCGGATGATGAGTCGTCGGCAGAGTGGCCCCAGTATGAGCTTGTAGTTGTTGCTGCTGTTGTTGTAGGGCCTTCTGAACATGAGAATTAATGAGGAGATCCAAATCCTCGCGACTGATAGTAAGTAGGTTCGACTTCCTAGTTTCTTCCATCACGTAGTCTCAGATTCAGGTGAATTTCCCACAGACGGCGCCAAATTTGATCCTGTCTGAGAAGCTGACCGTGAAGGAGATCCGGAAGAAGGAAACCTACCGTACTGATGAAGAATAATGCCGGTAGAACCTCTACCCGAGAAACCCAAAGCGGATCGGAAGAAAACCAGAGTCACCGAAGGAAATCTGATAAGTAGGAAGAAATCCCCGTCCAGATAGAAGAAAGTCGAACTCTCAGGCTCCCGAGGCTCCCTGCGCACAAGAGACCAACCAGCACTATCGTCAGTGACCTAAGACCGGGGTGGGAATCCCTGGCTAGGCCCTCCGACGCTCAAGTTAGTGATCTCTCTTGATGTCAAGGAAGGAAGAAGAAAGAAGATGAACAGTAGCCAGAAAATTAGGGTTGCCAAAGTACACAATGATGTGAACCTACCTTGCCAACGGAGAGGATTCTCCCTTTTATACCACTTCATATAACCTCCGTAGTCATGAAGTGGACCCCGGTTCGTTAGAGTTTCTTATGAGATGACGTCAGTTGTGTACTTGTGGGGAATCACTTTTAAGGAATCTTTTTTGTACCCCAGATGTATCTTCTTTGTCGTTTAGCACCTGCAGGACAAGTTGAAAGCATATTTCCCGCCAAAATATATATTCTCTATCATGAATTATTCTATCGATATATTCATGTATGATTCTTCTTCATATGACTTCTTATTTGTATCTTTGTTGTGTCAAAAAATAATATTTTATTCAACATGTTTCTAAAGTATTCATTGAAAGAACTGTGTGGGTTCTTTGCTCGAAAGAACCCTTTTGACCGATATTGGTCTATCTTTGCTCTGGAGTATGTATCGGTCATTATTGGCTTATCTTCATACGGCAGGCATGTATCGACCGATATTGGCCTACCTTCGTTCGGCAGGCATGTATCGATCGATATTGGTCTATCTTTGTTCTGGAGGTATATCCCGACCAATATTGGCTTACCTTCATACGGCAGGCATGTATCGACCGATATTGGCCTACCTTTGTTCTGAAGGTATGTCCCGACCAATATTGGCTTACCTTCATACGGCAAACATGTATCGACCGATATTGGCTTACCTTCATACGGCAGGCATGTATCGACTGATATTGGCCTACCTTTGTTCTGAAGGTATGTCCCGACCAATATTGGCTTACCTTCATACGGCAAACATGTATCGACCGATATTGGCCTACCTTCGTTCGGCAGGCATGTATCGTTCGATATTGGTCTATCTTTGTTCTGGAGGTATGTCCCGACCAATATTGGCTTACCTTCATACGGCAAACATGTATCGACCGATATTGGCCTACCTTCGTTCGGCAGGCATGTATCGATCGATATTGGTCTATCTTTGTTCTGGAGGTATGTCCCGACCAATATTGGCTTACCTTCATACGGCAGGCATGTATCGACCGATATTGGCCTACCTTTGTTTTGAAAGTATGTTTCGGCCGTTATTGGCCTACCTCCTTTGACTCTTTCTTCCTTTTCTTTCCTCATCTGAAGACCCTTAAAACCTAACCCACATCATCCGCCTTCAAAGGAGTTTTTTAGTATTTTCTTTTACCTTGGATTAACAACCAAGTAGGTTGTAACCAAGTAATTTTTTTAACTTCTCTTATTTTTAGTTTTTCAATTATTTTATTATAATTATGCTACTAATCTGAGTTAAAAGATTGGAAAAGGTTTAGTTTTTATTTTATAGGCAATTCACCCTCTCTTGCTAGCCCCGGCGTGTTGGACCCCGTGGTTATTTTGATGTGATCAACCAAGTTAGGTTAGATCCTGCTTGTTATTTGATCCCTGTGTCTAAGTGTGCAGGAGTTTAGGAGCGCAGAAAGTCGAGCGGAAGACGCGGCTAGCGAGAAGAACGACACGGAAAGAGAGTTGGCGAGCTCGGTGCGTCCGAGGGACGAGATGACCGCGGAAGAGTACACCAGTGGATGAGAAGAACGTACGCGGCGTTCGAGGGACAAGAAACCAGGAAGGAAGGCTGCTCGAGAAGAAGGCCGAAAGTTGGATTCGGGTGAGCCCTATTCCGAATAACGGAGATCACCCAAGCAAACGGAGCCGGAGTAGAAGAGACTCGGACCAAGCTGAGATAAAATGGAGCAGAAGGCCGGGACGAAAAGTCAACCTTGTTGACTTCACAGTCTGGGCGCCCGGATCCATTCCGGACGCTCGGACCTTCGAGCGTCTGGAACCATTCCGGGCGCTCGGTCCTTCGGGCGTCTGGAACCATTCCGGGCGCCTGGGATGCCTTCTTATCTTGATCGCGGTCAAACCGCGATCTATTTGTTGGGGGATAAAATTTTATCCCCCCAGGGCGCCTGGAATCCTTCAGGGCGCCCCGACCAAGGCTATAAATATAGCCTTGGTCCAGATCTAATCATTCAATTAAGAAAACAACTCTGTATTCCTTTCTTGCAATAGTTTTGAGCTTCTAGTGTGTAAAAGGCTTCTCCGCCTTCAGAGAAGGAGATTCTTCATAGCTTTTTCTACTGCCTTGGATTAACAACCTTTTTGGTTGTAACCAAGTAAATAGTTGAGTCTTTCTTTTTCTTTATGTTAGTTTACTTTTATTACTATTGCATATTTTGGAGTTGAAAGAATCGAGGAGGGTGTACTTTTATTTCGATAGGCAATTCACCCCCCTCTTGTCGGCCCCAGCTGCGCCAACAATTGGTATCAGAGCCCGACAGCCTCAGAAGGACTAACCGCCGACTGAAGCACAAAGATCAGGACGATGGCCGGCGCGAACATTCATCCCCCGAAGTTCGACGGAGACTTCGCTACTTGGAAGTGAAAAATGGAGGTATTTTTTAAAACTGAATTTGATATTCTTTTAATAATGAAGTATGGATATGCAGCGTCAAAAGATAAAGAAGAGTACAACTGGACGAAGAAGGAGCAGGTCGATTGCATGACCAACGGAAAGGCCGAATTTCACCTGCTCAGTGTGCTGCCACCCCAGGAGGTAAGTCGGATCGGAAGTTACGACTCCGCCAAAGACCTCTGGGATAAATTCCTAGAGCTCCACGAGGGCACCTCAGAAGCAAAGCTAGCAAGGCGTGATGTCCTCCGGACACAAATAACAAATATTCAGATGAACAACGGCGAGAAGGTTGCGCAACTCCAAGCAAGGATCAATGAGCTGATAACGCAATTGAAAAATCTCGGTGAAACGGTAACAAACCGAGATTCCATTCAGTATGCACTTAACGCCTTCCCTAGAACTCCGGAATGGGCCTCCTTAGTAGATGCGTACTACATCTCTAAGGACCTTGAGGTAAGTACTTTAGAAAACGTATTCTCTACATTTGAATTTCACGAGTCTCGAATCACAGGGCCTAAGCAAATGGAGAAGACGAACCTCAATATTACCCTACAAGCCGAAAAGGACGATCCCGATTCTGAAGCATCGATCGACGAAACCGAAGCGGTGCTACTGGTAAGAAAGTTAAATAAATTTGTTAATACTAATAAATTTAAATCACAGTCAAGGAAGCATCAACGCAACAGAAGGACGGTCCGATTCTACAACTACAATGAGGAAGGGCACATCAAGGATGATTGCCCCAAGTTAAAGAAAAGACACAAGGAGAAGCCTCAGAGACCGACGTCCTCTACACGGCAGAGTCTAAAGGCTACATGGGACGACTCTTCATCCTCCGAGTTAGAAGTCGAAGCTTTCTCAGGAATAGCACTGATGGCCAACCATCTCTTTGAAGATAACTCAGACTCAGAGATGAGCATAGATGAAGGGGGAGGATCCTCAGAAGAAGAAGAAAGCTGCGACAAAGGGGGAGCATCACCAAGTAAGGTAAGTAAGGTACGTGATCTTACCCCTACTCGATCCTTTAATTTTATAAAAATGCTTGCGAAGGATCTAGCAATCTTAGAAAAAGAAAATACTGAATTGAAATTGAACTTAGCAAAAGCATGCCCACTAGAAATGTATGATAATTTAAAATTAGAAAATGAAAAATTAAAAATTGAAATTGAGAATTTAAAAGATAATCATGCATGTTTAAATAAATTTCCAAAATCAAAACTAAGGATTTATGAAAAATTAAACTGGTATATTAGAAAACATCAGGGACAACTTAGGAAAGTTCCTAGAAACTATATACCCCCTAAGTTTCTGATTAATCAAGTAGGAAGGAATCTTTACTGGATTCCAAAATCATTGCTAGATTAAATTTAAAAGTTAAAGGCTTTCAGAGAAGAAAATTAAACAGTAAATTTCCTTATGAGGCTTTGACTAGAAAGTGATTGTTGCTCTAATAACCAAGAAGGCCTAGTGCCTTGCCACTGCCTGGAAGCCAAATATAGAAATAAAATGTTTAATTAAACTTTCTTGAAAAGTAGAATTAAATAATGCTTGTAAAAGTTCTTCAATTTTTTTTTGCTTAGAAAAATATTTTTAGCATAAAATTTTCACTTAGAAAAATTTTCAGAAGATATTTTTGTTTAAGTTAAATTTTTTTAAAAATTAGAGAAATTCTATTACAAAAATTCTTTTAAATTTTTTTTTCAAAAAAAAAAGGGTCCTCTAAAGTTAGATTTTTTTAGAATTCTTGCAAAATCACCTCTTAAATTCGATATTTTAATGTTTAACTTCGAAAGTTTTTAATCCCCATTGTTTTTGCTGTAATCAAAGGGGGAGAGAGGTACAAGTTAAGGGGGAGTTAAAGTTAAGGGGAAGTTAGATTTTAAAGTTTTTTTTGGTATTGTAACTTTTTATTGCAATCTTTTATGCTTAAACGGTTAGTGAGTAATTTCTTTAAAATTACTATTTGTCAGTTAGTAATTTTTACTATTTGTTTTTATACCCTAACTTGAACTTGGGTTGATGCACATCAAAAATGGGGAGATTGTTGGACCCCGTGGTTGTTTTGATGTGATCAACCAAGTTAGGTTAGGTCCTACTTGTTATTTGATCCCTGTGTCTAAGTGTGCAGGAGTTTAGGAGCGCAGGAAGTCGAGCGGAAGACGCGGCTAACGAGAAGGACGGCACGGAGAGAGAGCTGACGAACTCGGTGCGTCCGAAAGATGAGGTGACCGCGGAAGAGTACACCGGTGGACGAGAAGAACGTACGCGGCGTTCGAGGGACGAGAAACCGGGAAGGAAGGCTGCTCGAGGAGAAGACCAAAAGTTGGGTTCGGGTGAGCCCTATTCCGGATAGTGGAGATCACCCAAGCAAACGGAGCTGGAGTAGAAGAGACTCGGACCAAGCCGAGCTGAAATGGAGCAGAAGGCCCGGACGAAAAGTCAACCTGGTTGACTTCACAGTCCGGGCGCCCGGAACCATTCCGGGCGCCCGGGATGCCTTCTTATCTTGATCGCGGTCAAACCGCGATCTATTCGTTGGTGGATAAAATTTTATCCCCCTAGGGCGCTTGGAATCTTTCAGGGCGCCCCAACCAAGGCTATAAATATAGCCTTGGTCCAGATCTAATCATTCAATTAAGAAAACAACTATGTATTCCTTTTTTGCAATAGTTTTGAGCTTCTAGTGTGTAAAAGGCTTCTCCGCCTTCAGAGAAGGAGATTCTTCAGAGCTTTTTCTACTACCTTGGATTAACAACCTTCTTGGTTGTAATTAAGTAAATAGCTGAGTTTTTCTTTTCCTTTATGTTAGTTTACTTTTATTACTATTGCATATTTTGGAGTTGAAAGAATCGAGAAGGGTGTACTTTTATTTTGGTAAGTAATTCACCCCCCTCTTGCCGGCCCCAGCTGCGCCAACACGGCGCACCAACAAGTGATATTAGAGCCCAACCGCATTAGAAGGACTAACCGCTGACTGAAGTATAAAGACGATGTTCGGACCCAGCATCTACCAACCTAAGTTTAAGGGGGAGTTCGTGATATGGAAGAAATGAATGAAGGTATTTTTTTAAAACTAATTTTGAATTACTGCTAATAATTTAATATAGTTTTGTAGCCCACAAAGATCAACAAGGAGCCAAAAAGGAAGAATACCAGTGGACAAGAAAGGAATAAGCCAACTTCGTGGCAAATGGATAAGCTGAATTCCACCTGCTGAGCATCCTTCCACCCCAGGAAGTCAGTTGAATCAGAGCTTACAACTCTGCAAAAGATCTTTGGGAGAAGTTCCTGGAGCTATATGAAAGAACATTCGAAGCAAAGCTTGCGAGACAGGACCTGCTTTGGAACTAAATCAATAACCTCCGGATGGAAGAAGATGAATCAACTGCTCATCTACACAGAAGAATCAAGTAGTTAATCATCGGATTAACAAACCTCGGAGAAACAGTAACTAATTAAGGTGTGCAAAGGTATGCTTTAAATACGTTCCTGAGAACACCAGAATGGACATCAATAGTAGATTCCTACTATATCTCCAAAGACCTTGAAGTAAGTAACTAGAAAACCTTTTATGATTCAGACTCATCGATTAACGAAGACAAAACAACCTTCATGGTAAGAAAATTATTTAAGTTTTTTAAATCTAATAAATTTAAAAAGTCGTAGGCCAAGAAATTTGTTCCAGGAAAACGGAAAGTAAGGCACTACAATTGTTGAAGAAGGGCACATCAAGGATGATTGCCCGAAACTGAAGAAGAAGGAGAAGAACAAAGGGCCAAGCAAACCAAAGCACAAAAATCTGAAGGCAATATGGGGTGATTCATCATCAGAGTCCAAACTAGAGTATGCCAGACTAGACTCATGGTGAGTCATCAAGATGAAAGTATCAATGAAGGGGAAGCTACATTTGAGGAAAGCAGTAGCGAAGGGGAAACATCCAACTTCGAATATGATATGGTAAGTGAGGTATGTCTTCTACCCCCTGATCAACTTTATTCAGGAATAACTTTAATGACTAAATTTTTATGTAAACTAAAATTTAAGAATAATAATTTAATGAAGGAGAATATGGATTTAAAAAGAAAATTAGCTAATGCATGTCCACTAGAATTATATGATAAACTCAAAATTGAAAATGATAAATTAAAAGAACAAATAGAATCCTTGAAAAATGACTATGCATATTCAACTCCGAAAGATGTACAAAATTTAAATTTTAGAAATTACAAATGGCTAAACTAATATATCAGGAACCATAGGAGTCAAATTAGAAAAATCTCTAGAAATTATGTTCCACCAAAAATTTTGAATAATCCAGTAGAAAATAATTTATATTGAATTCCCAAATCATGCCTAGTATAATTTAAAGTTAATCTCATACATGCTTTAAATTTCATTATATTTTATCTTTTTTCTCATTGTGTTTAAACAAGTTATTCAAATACCTACTGTTCTTATTTTGAGTTGGAAATTTTTTTTTCTATGCTATCTGATGATTTAATCTATAAACAAAAAATTTTAAAAATTTTCTTTTTTTGTTAAAATATTTTCTTTTATTTTTTTTTTATGAAAATGGTATTTTTGAAAACTAAAAAAAAATACTCTATAGACTTATTTTTGCAAATTGATGTCTTTCAATGATAAAACTAAATGTTTTCTATTATAATAATTTTTTTTGATATTTTCAAATTTTATCTGAATTATTAAAAATTATTTTTTAAAAAGTTAATTTTTAATATTAAAAATTTAGGAAAATAAATATTCATGAGATTTAATTTTTCTAGTATTAGACAATCTATTTTTCATATCCAAAAATTTTAGACAAATTGTTAGAGTTGAAAAAATATTTTTAAGATTTATCTTCGTAAAATTAATTGTTTGGATAAAATAAATCAATTCTATTCATTATATGATACATAATTCTTGTTATGTACCCCTAGAAAAATATTACAATTTTTTTTAACAATTTATTTTATTTTTCCTAATTTCTTTTTGATGAGATCAAAGGGGGAGAAACAAGTACAAGTTAAGGGGGAGTAGTAAGACATTTATCTTTGTATGAATTTTGTAATTTTATTGACTTGCTTTGTAATATGTTATTCTAATTACGATATTGCTTAATTCGTTTATCATGTTATTACTTTTTGTTTAATCCTAACTTTAACTTGGGTTGATGCACATCAAAAAGGGAGAGATCGTAAGTACCCCGTAGTAGTTTTGATGTGGTCAACTAAGTTAAGTTAGGTTATGTTGTATTTGATCCTTGTGTCTAAGTGTGCAGGAGCTTAGGAACACAAGAAGTCAAGCGGAAGATACAACTAACGAGAAGGATGACATAGGAAAAGAGTCGACGAGCTCGATGCATTCGAAGGATCAGATACTGTAGAAAAGTACATTGGTGAACGAGAAGGACATGTATGGAGTTCGAGGGATGAGAAGCCGGGGAGGAAGTCTGTTCGATGAGAAGGTTAAAGTTAGTATCGGGTGAGCTTAACACTGGTTAGCCGGAGAATCCCCCACGTGAAGAGATCAGCTAATAAGGAGCTGATCTGCCTCTTAGAAGACGTCTTCGATGAATAGTGCGTAAGCGCCTTCCAGCTATAGAAGGTGTCTTCCAGTAGCCGTTAGTCACAGATAGAGTTTTATCCTCAACAGATAAAGCTTATCTAATGGAAGGCACCTTAGACCATCTTGAAGGCGCCTTCAAGATTCGGATATAGTTTTTCAGGGGTTATAAAAAGACTCCTGGAACTAAAAAATATTCAACAACACTTCTATTCATTTCTTAGCATTTTTTTAGCGTCTAACAAGTGTAAGAGGTTTCTCCGCCTTCAAAGAAGGAGTTTTTTAGTGCTTTCTTTTGCCTTGGATTAATAACCACATAGGTTGTAACTAAGTAATTTTTTAGCCTTTCTTATTTTTAGTTGTTCAATTACTTTATTATAATTGTGCTACTAATCTGAGTTAAAAGATCAGGAAAAGTTTAATTTTTATTTTATAGGCAATTCACCCCTCTTATCAGCCCCGCTACACCAACAGATAACTATCAGGAAGATGGTATAAGATACTTGACAAAGACTAACTTCTAAACAAAATACAAAACTCATAATGGTACTCAAAATTCGATATAAAATTAGGATTTTAATAAGTTAAAATGCATCCTGATTATATAGAATGGATGACTTTCTCATGTCCAGAAGGACGCTTTGAATTGTTAGTCATGTCATTTGGACTTAAGGTAGCACCTCAAATCTTTCAAAGAAAAATAGATTATATATTTAGGGATATCTCTTTATTCACATGTGTGTATATTGATGACATCTTAGTTTTCTCAAAAACAAAAAATGAACATTACACTCATCTCCATATGATCTTTAACCTATTTGAAAAACATGGCCTTATAGTATCTCATAAAAAGATGAAACTAGCCACTAAACATATTGAATTTCTAGGAGTAGAAGTTGGACAAGGAAAAATTTCACTTCAACCTTATATTACTTCCAAAATCTTGACTTTCCTAGACAAAATGGAAGACACAAAAATACTTAGAGCTTTCTTAGGACTTCAAAATTATGTCCGACAATATCTAAAAGACATAAGAAAAATTAGTGGACCATTATACAATAAGACATCAAACATATGACATAAATATTTTAACCAACAAGATATAGAACTAGTAAGACAGATCAAATCAATGGTTAAAAGTATTCCAGTCTTAACACTTCCACTAGACATTGATTACTTGGTGATAGAAATAGATGAATGTGAATTAGGAAGGGGGGAGTATTATTTAGAAAAACCTCAAAATATTATCATAAAACCACAAAAGTTGTATGTATATATGTTTCAAGAAAATACAAAGAGAAAGGACATTTAACTTCCTTAGATTATGAACTCTTAGCGGTAATTTATTGTCTTGATTCATTCATGCTTTTCATTTGCAATAAGCAAGAAATTACCATTAGAATTGACTGTGAAGCAATTATAAAATACAACCAGCAAACAAAAGGATTAAGAAAAACTCTAAGCACCAAAATACAATTATAAACAAAGGATTAAAAATCAATTGGGAACATATTAAGGGAATAAACAATTCCCTAGCAGATACTTTGTCTAGACTTTTACATTAAACTTCACTAAGTATTTTAGGATTATGGATAGACAAAAGAAGGTGCGAACTTTTGCCACAAAAATCATAAGGTTTGGCAACCAAGACTTACAATAATTCACACAATATGAGGACCAATTCCACTTCCCATCAAGAGAAAAACTTGACCATATACAAAATGCCTAGTTGACAACATCTGAAACATCCCTACAATACTAGGAAGTTTAGTTATAAAATTATTGTGATTAATGCATTATCCAATTACTTTTTGACAATAATACAAAGACCTATGGGCAAGAAATTCTCTTATTACGTAGTCTTTTTTGAAACATAAACTAGAGTCTACCGTGATTGGGACGAAGTCAACTTAGCAATATAAGGATGCGAACATCCCTCTTACAAACACTTTTACTCTTTTGAAGAAGCTTTCACTTTTGCTAGGGCCAACCTAGGCCCTAACTATTTCATCAGTACTTTACTAAACATAGCAAAAAATTTCCAATGATAACTATTCAGACAGATAAAACATATGCCCAATTGCTGTTGAGCTTGAGCCTGGAATAATGGTCAAATAGCCTTCAGGCCTAATTACTTGACTTTAGCACTACTTAAAGCCAAAGATGCTAGTATATCAGGGTAACAAATTTCAGAATCTATACTATTGGACTTTTCTGACATCCCTAACGACATAAATACATATGTTTGTAGCTTGGCAGAAAATTCAACATTTTAAACATTTTTGGACTTATGTAAGTTATTCAAAATCCTACATACAAGTCCACCAAAAGGTATGGCCATAGTATATGACAAATTCAATTATAAACTTAAGTGTCAAAAACTTTCCAAAACATGTGAACAGACCATGAATTATGGTTGTACATGCCAATTACTTTACTCTTTCAGAAGAGCAAATATTGATTATGAAAAATATGTTTCGCAGAACTTTCGGGGAAAATTAATTACCCCCTTTACTCTAATGAACTATGGAATTCTATATAAACTTTGGGTTCATGATTTGGACTCTATAAAAGACTTTCTTAAGAAATTAGGTGATATCTTGCCTCAGGCCCTTGAAGAAAAAACCTTTGTCATTTGTACTTTTGACGGTTCTCCTCCAGAATGGATAGATTTAAAAATTGAGTTAGCTAGACACATGATTAAAATATATATTCATGAAATAAATGGACTTCTACTAAATATATCAGAATATCCTTCTAACCCAAATCTAGAATGGGCAGCACCCGTTGACCCTATCGATCAAATAATGCACTAGCGGGCTTCTATCCATGGAAACAATTAGTTTTGGGATCACGATCATAACCCCTCAGAATATCTTCTAGATGGTGAAACATATACAGAGAAGATCTACTATCCTACATATATGGGTACACAATTTTTCCTTTTAACTTTACTACCAACACAAGACTTATACCAACACTACAAGAAAGAAAAATATAAAATGGATAGGAAAGAAAATGGCCAGCTCAGCCAGATGTGTTATAGCATATTTAGAGGCCCAGAATAAAGATGATACTTAGGTACAAGCCACTAGCTCTAGAGTCCAATCACTAGACTCCATTGGAGAATAAAACTTGGATAATGTGCTAAAACTTTGAAAAAGGCATAAGCAATGATGTCATGATACCAAAAATGTAAGCCATGATGGCATGAAACATTATTTTTCACTAACAACATTACCTAGTAATAAACAACTTTACTCATGAGTAGCAACTTTATTCTCCACTATCCCACTTCATTCTCAATTTGCCTAACACCTCATCTCCACTAAAATTGTCCCCCTTCAACTCTTCCTAAAGCGAACACCTCATATTTTCTTTACCCCGAAGTAGGGGCAGATCCAAAGATAATTTCTAATGAGGGCTAACAAAAATACTTTTACAACATAATAAATATATTTAATAACAAAAAGTTCAATTCGACATATTAAAAAATGATAAAAATACTAAATTAATAAATTATAAAATTAGTATTAGACTATTGCTTATTGAAGTATTGGTTAACACTTGTCACTTGGTGGCATATTAGTGTTGGTCGTGGACCTCGTGGTCATTGGATAAGAAAGAGGAGGTAATTGCATCCTGCAGTTTTTGATGTTTTGAAAATGTTGTAATATTTGCTCATTTTTAATTGTTGAAATGATATCTTTTCGATGTATATGATTAGACAGTCATCCATCCACTCATCTTCCATTTTGTTACATAAATAAGTATTTCTAGTCTTCATTGCAGAAAATACTCTTTCAATAGAAGCAGTCGCAAATGGTAAAACTAATGTCATCTCAATCAGACGATAAATCAATGAATAAGCTTGATTTTTTAGAGTTTCAACCATTTTATGAGCAAGACTTCCTAAATCTTCAATTCTAGAAAAATTTGGATCTTGTCGTATATTATGAATAAATTTTGAAGTTGTTGCTTAATAATTATATAATCATGTGTTGAGAAGTCCTCAGGATATAAATCACAAAGTCGAACTAGTTTCTGAACATTGAATTCGAAAAAAAGAAATCCTTGGATGAAGACATGCTATACAGCCAAGCAATTCTATGCCAACTTCTGAAAAGTGAGTATTCATCTTTTGTATAATTAAATCAACAACCTAACATTGTAATTTGCAACAATAATAATAAGTAAAGAAAATCTTATTAGTGAATATAATAATAAAAAATAAATTTTTTAGAAATAATACCTGATAGAAAATTTTCACACGATAATAATGAAAATTGGTGATGATTTACCTTCTACACATATTACAACCACCAATCAAACAATTGTCTTCCATATCCAGCACTGGGATCTCATTCAACTCATAAAATGTGTTGACTTTATCCTTAATTGTATACCATCCTTCTTCCCTAAATATTTGAAATTGATTTTTCACACTCTCAATCAAACTTATGGCTTGGACAATATTTTGATCCTTTTATTGTAAGACAAGTGACAACTCATGTGGCATTTCCAATATCATCTTCATCAAGTGCAACATAAAAGAAAACTCATAATTCTCCATTTTTTGAATCAAAGTTTTGGCAACCCCTCTACTATCAAAAGAACTAGAATCATCACAAATATTCTCTAACACTTGTATCACTGAAGGCCACATAGATAATAGACGAGCCAATGTCAAGTAGTGTGATCCCCAACGAGTATCTCCTGGCCTTACTAAATTAGTTTTTTGATTTTTTTTCCACTACCAGTACTAATCTCTCTACCCTCCAACATTGCAACAATCCTATCATGTTCAATTTGCCTAACTTAATTTCTCCTTTTACATGATGCTCCGGTTGTATTCACAAACATAGAGATATAGTTAAAAAAATCACTTGCATTGATATTAACCTTGGCAATAGCAATAATAACTAACTATAATTGGTGAGAAAAACAATGAATATACCTTGCACATGAATTTTCTTGTAAAATGGAGATTTTAACCCATTGAATTCACCTCACATATTTGAAGCTTCATCATATCCTTGACCTCTTAGTCTGGATAATGATAATCCATATTTCACAAATAAAGCATCAATAGCATCCTTCAAAGAATGAGAGCTAGTGTCAGATGCATGTACAATTGCAAGGAATCGTTCAATCACCTATCCTCTTTTGTTCACATATCTTAAAAAAACTCTCATTTTCTCCTTCTCTGAAATGTCTCGAGACTCATCAACCATTAAGGAGAAAATATTGTTTTCAATATCTTCGATTATGGAAAGTGTGATCTCATAGGCACAAGCACATGTAAGATTTTTTTGAATTGTCGGAGAAATCATTTTATTATTTCCAAGAGCATTTTGATTAACAACCTTGGAAACTTCCTCATTTCATTGACTGTACCATTGAAGCAATTCAAGAAAGTTTCTTTTATTTAAAGAACTACTTGACTCATCATGTCCATGGAAAGACAGTCCCTACTTCAAAAGAAATTGTGTAATATCCAACATTGTTGTTAAACATGTGCGATAAGAAACCTCCATATCTCGACCATGCACTCTTAATATATTTGAAACACTATGTCTTGGATCTTAAAAAGATTCAAACTGTACTCTGGCATGGTTGTGACAACTATCCACAACACCATTATGCAAATTAAATCTTTCTAATACATTTTTCCCAATTAATAAATCCTATTTTTATAAAGACATCCTCTTTATATTGACCTCCTTTATTTGATGATTTAAAAAGATAACACCATAAGCAAAACGCAGCATCTTTTGATATGCTATATTCTAACCATGTGTACATTTTATACCAATCTTGTAAACTCCTTTCTTGATTTCCAAAATATCTTTTTGGATACATATGCCCAATTAGTTGATAAGGCCCCCTAGTTAAGTACTTTCTTCTTACTTAATCAAGAATAGAAATATCAAACTCTTCAATTAGTTTTCATAATCCTGGATCGCTAACAATATCATTTAAATGTAATTCCACAAGAGATTGATTTTTCACAGTTTCACTAATAGTAGGATCATTGGAAGAACCCTCACTACGCAAGCGTTTAGTTTTAAAAACCTCTCCATAATCTACATTAAAAATAAAGCCATGTACATTAGGTAATTAAATCAACATTCACAATTATGAATGGTAAAAAAAATTAACCTTAAATTATGAATGAACAATGGGCAAATGGGAAATAAATATGTAATTTTTTGACTGTCGACTGGATTTGGGATGAGCACTACAACGGTGGTTGGAGCACCAAGGCAGCGGATTGGTGATGGCAAAGAGAAAAGAGAGAGTCGAGAGGTGGAGAGGGAGAGGCGGAGAGCACCAGAGAGAGTTGAGGGTTTTGAAATCTGATTTAGGAATAATAAATCGGTAAGAGAAGAAGGGAATGATTTGTTGACCTAGGCGACTGGGTCTGGGCCTAGGCCAGGGCTACAGCCGATTGCAAAAGGTAATAAAATAGTTTTGTTTTATTTTATTTTATTTTATAAGGAGTTCCTTTATAAAATAAAATTAAAAGAGATGAAGACAAAGCTTCTTCCCCATTTGGCCATTTTCCTAGACGACTCCCAGCCTCCCACCTTCACTCTATCAGAGGACCTTGAGTGATCACCAGATCCATATCGCCAATGATTCAGTCTCTGTTCTATCATCCAGGAAAGCTGCATGATTTAGATCGGATGCGAAGAAGAGGAGGCAAGTACAGATTGGCGGCGGCAACAATGGTGGGATGGCTGGGGAGGTTGATGGAGGAGAGCTTCTTCATGGGATGCATCACCCATGGAAGCTGCAAGAAGAACATCTTCTGCCTGGCTGCCTTGATTGCTTACTGTCTGACCCGTTTGTCTTTAACGGTGAACTGTTGGCTCTGGTGTGGTCATAGTCGCTTTATGACTATTGGAGCTGTCAAGGATTGCTGCTGGAAAGGATGCAAACTGAAATCGTCGAGGCTAGTGTTTAACACTATCTCCGTAAAACGATATTGCTCCGCTACAGGTGCTAATGGATAGCAGCAATTTGTTTCCAAGGTACAATGACATTGTCTCGAAGTAGCAACACTACAAACTTTGAGACCGACGAACCTTCTCGTAGGCTTTTTGGACTCAGAATGCAGAAGGAATGAAGCTACTCTTAGATGCTTGGATGGGTTGATTGAATGAGTGAGTTTTTCCAACATCTGGGAGGTTCTTCTTATACCAAGTGAAGAGGTGAGGTACCCTTTGGTGAGGACTCATCTGGACCGTTTAATCCAGAGGAGTGCATCCATTTAAATTGCACTTGATCTGAGCCTTTAGATTTTAAAAAGGTTGTAACCCTTTCATATAGCCTCTGATCTCAGCCGTTGGATCAAAGAGTTGTATCTTTCCAGATCCCTTCTAATCTTAGCCGCCAAATTAATCCTTTCAGATTAGATCCCGTCACCAGTGGTCCGATCGTGACTCTTCGCGATCAACGCTCCAGATCGCATCACTTGTGATCTATCACCATCTTTGATCCAATGGTTGCCACTCATTTTCCCAATCAAAAGTGCAAAGTGCGCCAACAAAGCGCCCATGCACGCATGGCGGGTGGCGGGCTCGTAGGTGCGAGCACCTGCTCGCCCATGGGAAGAGAGCACCTTGTGCTTTTTGTGTTAACTCCAATAACACATCAACATATATAAGGAGACAATCTCTCCTTGTTCTTTTAGATGTGGGACTATTTCCCATCTACTAATTTTGGGCTTCACTTTAAACAATTAATTTCTCATGCATCCATAATCAGTTTTGAGCAAATTAATAGTCTAGATTTATCTACGCGAAACGTAGATTTCGAATTTGAAGTCAATTCTGACTTTCATCGATTGATGGAACCTCATTTTTTCATTCAAAAAATCATATTCCAACAATCCCCCACATGAATAGAAATTTATGTATGTATGCATGCTGACACCTTTTCAAAAGTCCAATCGATAAGTCAATGCATCGGAAGAGGTAGCTTGTGACTTTGAACCTTCCGTAGTGGAATGTTATTGAGCATACTAGGCTGCGCAGTGAATGTGATGTCTTGAACTGCTCAGCTGTTTGTGTATACTAAGACAATAACACCCACACAGAGACTTATCTCACCTACTTTTTGGTTCTCATGGTTGGTTCCATTTTGTCCATGGACACCATCTTGGATTCATGAGTATTTCATTAAAGTTACCTGTCTTCACACTCGCATAGGTGACACTTCTATCAAGAGTATCCTACCATACTCTACCTTATAAAGGTATAGAAGTCATTAAAAGTATAAGCTTAACCTCACTACATGTGGTAGGATAGCACAAGTTCATCCTAGGATTGGGATAGAGATAATATATCTCGTGTGTTGTAACGCAACTTCTATAACTTCGTTGTCCCATTGAACTAAGATCTTGGGATCTCCAGTCAACAAGGTTGGGTTACCATTACAGTCATTTTAGTTGTAGATTTTTAATCTCATTCCTCTCGATGAGTAGTATACTTGATCTCGACTTAGCTCCTTCATAAGAGGATCTGCCAAATTATCTTTGGACTTGACATAGTTGATTGCAATCACTCCGTTTGAAATCAACTACCTAATGGTATTATGTCTATGACGTATATGTCGTGACTTACCATTATACATACTACTCTGTGCCCTTCCAATTGTCGTTTGACTATCACAGTGTATAAGTACGATGGGCATAGGTTTTGTCCAACTCAAAATATCTTCCAAGAAATTTCGCAGTCATTCAACTTCTTCAACTGCTTTGTCTAGTGCTATAAACTCGGATTCCATAGTTGACCGAGCAATGCACGTCTGCTTAGTGGATTTCCAAGATACCGCTTGTCCACCGATTGTGAATACATACCCACTAGTGGATTTGAAATCTTTTGTATCTGATATCCAATTAGCATCACAATATCCCTCTAAGACAGCGGGATACTTTCCGTAATGTAATCCACAGTTCATAGTATATTTCAAATATTTAAGAACTCGAATCAGTGCTTTCCAATGGGTGTCGTTTGGATTACTCGTAAAACGACTCAGCTTGTTAACCGTACAGGCAATATTCGGACGTGTGCAGTTTGTGAGATACATCAAGTTGTCTATTATCTGAGCATATTCCAATTGCGATAAGTGTTGACTTAGATCCATAAGGCGTTTTCACTGCTGAGAGATCATACGCATTGAACCTTTGTAACACTGACTCTACATAATGGGATTGTGTCAAAACTATCCCATCGGATGTCCTGAGAATTTTAATTCCCAATATAACATCTGCTAGACCCATATATTTTATATCGGAATTCTTGGTCAATATTTTCTTTGTACTCATGATTACTACCTATTATAAGCATGTCATCTACGTATAGACAGACCATTACGTGACATTCAGGTGTGTTTTTGACATAAATACATTTATCACATTCATTTATTTTAAATTTGTTTGACAACATTATTTTGTCAAATTTTTCGCGTCATTATTTAGGTGCTTGTTTAAGTCAGTATAATGACTTAACAAGTCGACACACCTTTTCCTCTTTTCCTGAAGCTACGAACCCCTCGGGTTGCTCCATATAGATTTCTTCTTCTAACTCACCATTTAAGAACGCAATCTTAACATCCATTTGGTGTATTTCAAGGTCATATAGTGTTGCGATGGCTATCAGCACTCGTATGGATGTAATCCTTGTCACCGGTGAGTAGGTATCAAAGTAGTCAAGGCTTTCCTTTTGCTTGTACCCTTTGGCTACAAATCTGGCCTTATACTTGTTAATTGATCCATCAGCTTTATACTTGCATTTTAGTATCCACTTACAACCTAATTGTTTAGTACCAGAAGGAAGGTCTACTAGTTCCCAAGTATGGTTATTCATGATGGACTCGATTTCACTATTGATGGCTTCTTTCCACATTGGGGCATCAGAACTAGAGAGAGCTTCGCTTAATGTTCTTGGATTCATTTCCGACATAAAGGTCATGAAGTCTGGCTCGAACTATTTCTCAACTCTAGCTCGTTTGCTCCGATGTGGCTCTTCGCTTTGATTGTCAATAGTCCTTTTACGACAACTAAGTTCAGAAACATCATTTTCATTAGAACTCTCGTTGTCATTACTTGGAGCGTTTCCCCTCTTATTTGGGAATACATTTTCAAAGAATATCGCATTCCGAGATTCTATGGTTGTTCCCACATGAATATCAGGAATGTCTGATTTATAAACTAAGAATCAATATGCGCTACTGTTATGGGCATATCCGACAAATATCGCATCGAACGTTTTAGGTCCGATCTTTACTTTCTTTGGCTTGGGTACTTTGACCTTTGCTAAGCACCCCCATACTTTCAGGTATTTGTAAGATGACTCACGACATTTTCATAGTTCATATGGTGTTTTATCATTTTTCTTGTGAGGGATTTTGTTGAGAATGTGGTTTGCCGATAATATAGCTTCCCCCCACAAGTTATCGGGTAAGCCTGAATTTATCAACAAGGCATTCATCATTTCCTTTAGTGTCCAATTTTTACGTTCGGTAATACCATTTGATTGAGGCGAGTAAGGAGCCGTTGTTTGATGGATAACGCCAAATTCTGAACAAAACTCATCAAACGGTGCACCATATTCTCCACCTCTATTGCTACGAATTATTTTAATTCGTTTATCAAGTTGATTTTCAACTTCTATTTTATAGGTTCTAAATGCTTCTAAAGCTTCATCTTTATTTCTTAAAAGAAAGATATAACGGAACCTTGTGCAGTCATCGATAAAAGTAACAAAATATTTTTTACCTCCTCTAGTTTGCATGAATTTTAAGTCACATAGATCACTATGTATTAACTCTAGAGGAGTTGTTGATCTTTCCACTAAATGAAAAGGTTGTTTCGCCATTTTTGCTTCCATGCACACTTCACATTTGTGTGTTTCGTTAACATTGACATTTGGTAATAAATTTAACTTGATGAGACGCTTCAGAGTTTTATTATTAACATGCCCAAGTCGATCATGCCATAAATTAAAATACTCAACAACATAGCTGGAAGATTTTATTTTATTACCATCAAATTCACGGTGTACAGTCATTACAACCATTTTGAACAGACTATGTTCTAAGTACCCCTTACCTACGAAGACACCATTCTTCGTAAGTACAAAGTTGTTGGACTGGAACACTAGTCTGGCTTTAACAAGTGTTGATCCAAAAACTATGTTCTTCTTGATGTCGAGAACATGGAGTACATCAGTGACTGTTAGCTCCTTCCCAGACGTCATTTTCATAACTACTTTCTCGAGTCTGATGATCAGAGATGTCGTGGAATTGCTCATATAGAGCTTTCTTTCACTTATCAAAGTATACTTGGATAACATTGCTTTATCAGAACAGATATGATGTGTCGCTCCAGTATCGATCCACCGCTGCTTCGGGTTGTCCACCACTATGTTGGCTTCAAACACGACCGCAATGAGATCCAGTTCCATGTCGTCAGAAGTTGCGACTTGGTTCACAGCATCTTTCCGACTCTTGGTTGGTTTCTTTGGGCGTCTGCAGTCTTTGGACATGTGCCCTAGTTTTCCGTAGTTGTAGCAAGTGCCTTTGAACTTCTTGCCTTGGTTCTTCTTTTTGAACTGCTTCGATTTCTTGGTGTTCAGCTCTGCCAGGTTGGACATCTTGTCGACTATCCGCTTCGTTCCTCTAGAGTCGGATAACTTTCGATTATCTTCCTCTATTCGTAACCTCAAGATTAGGTCTTCAAGTCTCATCTCCTTTTGCTTGTGCTTCAGGTAATTTTTGAAATCCTTCCATGATGGAGGAAGTTTCTTGATTACCGCAACTACTTTGAACGACTCGTTCAGCTTTATGCCTTCGACATCCAGATCATGCAGTATCAGTTGCAAGTCTTGGACTTGAGATGTCACGCTCTTGAAATCCACCATCTTGAAATCCAGAAACTGGTCGACGATGAATTTCTTCAACCTAGCACTTTCGGTTTTGTATTTCTTTCCAAGTGACTCCCATAGAGATTTTGCCATCCCTATTAAACAATACACATTATACAACGTGTTGTCTAATACGTTGAGAACGTAGTTGAGGCATAGGAAATCTCCGTGCAACCATGCATCGCATGCAGCCTTGCTATCGGAATTACCTTCCCTAGCGGCTGGCAGGTCTTCATGCAAAAAGCGTACAAGGTTTAACATTGTCAGGTAGAACAATATCTTCTGCTGCCATCTTTTGAAGTCGGCTCCGTTGAACTTTTCTGGCTTTTCTCTGGGTGGACTGGTGGTCGGAACCAGCCTTTCTCCGTGTGGAACGGCGGTTGGAACATCGTTGATCGTAGCCATCTCAGTTTGCACAATATCATTTTACGCTTGTCTGGCCCATTTGTCTTTAACGGCGAACTATTGGCTCCAGTGTGGTCGTAGTCGCTTTACGACTGTTGGAGCTGTCGAGGATTGCTGCTGGAAAGGATGCAAACTGAAATCGTCGAGGATAGTGTTTAACACTATCTCCGTAAAATGATATTGCTCCGCTACAGGTGCTAACAGATAGCAGCAATTCGTTTACAAGATACAACGATGTTGTCTCGGAGTAGCAGCACTACAAACTTCGAGGCCGACGAACCTTCTTGTAGCCTTTTTGAACTCTGAATGCAGAAGGAATGAAGCTACTCTTAAATGCTTGGATGGGTTGATTGAATGAGTGATTTTTTCCAACATCTAGGGGGTTCTTCTTATACCAAGTGAATGTTGGTGTAATATTCCCTAGGTCAAGGTTGATCTGATTGACTGAGCTTGAATTGGTTCAAGCTCGAGTCTTGATGTTTGGGTTTCGATGTTTGACAATACATGGAGACAAGACATGGATATTGCAAGTGCAATTGTTCATGTGGTGAGATTGTGAAGGAGAGTCAAGTAGGTCAAGGTTGACTGGATACTTGACTGGAAAATCCTGGTGAGTGAAGTCAGGTGAAAGTCCTAACTGAGAGGTTAGACAGACTAGAAAGTCCTGGTAAGTGAAGTCAGGCAAATGAGAAATCCTAGTGAGTGAAGTTAGGTGAAAGTCCTGGTGAGTGAAGCTGGGCAGAAGGAAAATCCTAGTGAGTGAAGGTAGGTGAAAGTCTCGGTGAGTGAAGCCGGGCAGCTGGAAAGACCTGGTGAGTGAAGCCAGGTGAAAGACCTAGTGAGTGAAGCTAGGCAGTATGGAAAGTCCTGGTGAGTGAAGCCAGGCAATTGAAAAGTCCTAGTGAGCGAAGCTAGGCAGAAGGAAAGTCCTGGTGAGTGAAGCCAGGCACAGGAAATCCAGATGGATAAAGTTTGATCAGACATCTGGTGTTGGGAAGCCCAAGTAGGTCAAAGGGATTGACCAGATACTTGGCACGGGGAATCCAGGTGGATCAAGGTTGATCAGACACCTGGTGGAGATAAGTCCAAGTGGGTCAAGGATGACCGGACACTTGGCACGAGGAGAAAAGTCCAAGTGGGTCAAAGGGATTGACCGGACACTTGGTGAGGGAGTCCTAGCAGGTCAAGGGTGACCGGATGCTAGGCATGATGTACCAACAGGTCATGGTTGACCGGATGTTGGTTTAGGTGACTTTGGACTTGTTTTTGGGCAAAAACAAGGGTTGGATCGATCAGCCGATCGATTGGCTCATGCCCAATCGATCGACGGATTGATTGGGAGAGTCCCCGCGACAAGCCTTCTCCCAATCGATCGGTGGATCGATTGGGGAGAAGTGTCGCGCGAACAGAAAGTCTCCCAATTGATCAGTCGATCGATTGGGAGCCTCCGATCGATCAGCCGATCGATTGGAAGGTGCAATTCGCACGATAAGCCCTGGATCGATCAGCCGATCGATCCAGGCATTTCCCGAGAGCACAGAGGCGCTCTGGATCGATCGACTGATCGATCCAAAGCCTCCCCAATTGATTGGGAGCAATCCGATCGATTGGGATTTGACCATTAGCACGGATAAAGCTGTTGGCGAGCGTTTTTCTGCGCACTTCTTCCTCTCTTCTCCACAGGCGATCACGATAGCTTCTCTACAGCATTCTTCCACTCTCGCCACCAATTCTTGAAGGATCTTGGAGAGACATCCAAGTCAAGAGGCGTGTGTACAACAAGAAGAAGAAGTTAGGGTTAGGGTTTCATTGTACAAATCTTGTAAGCTTTCCCTTGTATTTGCTTCTCTTTGTTTCTTGTTGTATTGAGAGTATTGTAGGGTTTCTCCGCCTTCGGTAGTTATCGAAAAGGAGTGTTTTATTTGTGGAGGGTGCGTGAGTGTGTGGATCCTTGGATTAGTCACCTCTTGTGAGGTGGATACCAAGTAAATCCTTTGTGTTAGCGTTGTATGTTTTGTTTCTTGTATTTCCGCTGCATATCATTGAAGAAACAAGCAACGAAGAGCACGAGGAGCGTGACGAGCTATTCACCCCTCCCCCCCCCCCCTAGCTACTTTTCGACCCTAACAAGTGGTATCAGAGCGAGGCCGCTCTTCACTGGAATCATCGCCGGAAGGGGCAACAAAGCTAGAGGGTGTAGAAGTTGGAGCAAATTCTATCAAGTCAAAGACTTCATCATCAAGCTCAACTTCAAATGGAATTCCAAGATGGTCTTGGATTCGACACAAGGGTGCCTCCACCATTCACAATGATGAGCTTCGATCTTTGGAGATCAAGGATCGAGAATTTCTTAATGGTGGAGATAGAGTAATGGTTTGCTCTAATGGAAGGCTTCGAAGCTCCAAAGAATTTAAGGGGAAAAATTCTCAAGAGGAGCAAGTGGATCCAAGACCAAATCCAAAGATGTGAGGCCAATGACAAAGTGACCAAGCTTTTGGTCAATTTATTGCCGAGCAACATCTTGGAGCAAATTGGAGATTTTGAAGATGCCAAAGAGCTATGGAGCAAATTGGCCAAGATTCATGAGATCCCCTCCACTATACCAATCTAAGAAAAATCCAAAGAGAGTGACTCATTGGAGCAAGACCAAGAGGAGGAGAATTCTGAAGGTGAGAGATGCTCATCTTCTGAAGAAGAAGTCCAAGAAGCTTCATCTTCAAAGTAATGTAATGAAGAGGGCAAGGAGAGGGCATACTCCTTGTTCCATATACAAGACTAAGATGAAGAAGCCTCCACCTCTAGGATTGAGGGGGAGTGTAGATCATTGACACCGGAGCAAGAAGAAGCCTCCACATCCGGGTCAAGAGAAGAAGAGGATGAAGAAGCTTCCACCTCCACAAGTCAAGCTAAATCAAATGGAGGATCAAGTGACATCCCTACACATGAAGGTATAAATGTTCCAATTAACAATAAAAATCATATTATATGTTTTGAGTGTAGGGAACATGGGCACTACAAGAGCAAGTGTCCCAAATTGGCCAAGAAGAAGGGTCAAGTGGCACTAAAGGGCAAGGTAAAGCCCAAAGAGACCGCTCCCGGAACAAAGAAGAGCAAGGAGCACATTGTGTGTTTCTCTTGCAATCAAAAAGGACATTACCGGAGCCAATGTCCTAAGGGGAAGAAAGCGGTCAAGGCTCAAGGAGGAGGCATGAGTCAAGGGGGAGCTTCCAAGGTAAAACGAAAGGTATCATTTGTTGAGTCTACTCCTTTAAATAATGGTAAAAAGCATGTTAATTCTAATTTTTATCATTTTAATGCTATTTACCATAAAAATAGGGAGCATAATAGTATTAAAGAAAAATATATGGCTCTACATGCTAAGACTACTACATCTAGGGCTAAGAAGGTAGATAACCAACTAGGAAGTAATCCTAAGGATTGTAGGTAAATTACTTAAGAAAAAGAAAAATCAAGGTTTTAGTGAAAAATCCAAGGTTGAGGGATTATGGAAAGAAAATCAAGTCTTGAGGTTAAGACTTGATAAATTACAAAAGACCCTAAAAGGATGGAAAATATCCAAAAAGGGCAAAATGAGCATAACCTAGGTTTAGGACAACAAAAGTCATCCAATGGCCATAGAGGTTTAGGATACAAACCAAAGGCTAAGAAGGATGTAATTTCTTACCATAGGGTTCCATATAGCTATGGAACCGAGTGTAGGTCAAATGGTCAAGTCAAAAATACTAGGAAGGTTATTCCTAAGAATATTTTTGCAACAAAAGTGACTAAGACTTCTAAGAAGTCCAAGAAAGTTACAAAGAATGTCACAAGGGAAGAAATCCCCAGAGTTGACCTAGAAAATGTGACCAAGGCTTCTAAAAAGCCTAACAAGGTCACTAGGAAGGTATCTAGGGAAGTTATCCCTAATGAATACCTAGAGCATCCAAGGAGCACCAATAGGTTTTGGGTTCCTAGGAGCATTTTCTCTACCCCTTAGATGGGTTAGAGAGTGTCAAATCTAATTGAAAGGGTAGTTAACCCAATCATGATAAAGTTGGCACTCTAAAAGCATTTTCAAGGTTATTGTTAACCTTTGAAAATGATAAGGATTAATGGCTTACTCTTGGAAAGAGTAAGATGTGCCAAAAATATAAGTTTTTGGATATAATTTTAATTGGTACAAGAAATCAAGTCTAAAGAAATGTCAAGTTGGGATGTTGGCATTTTATTGAGAAGTTAAAGGCAAGTCTAAGCCTTATTTTAATTTGTTACTCTTTAAAAGAGTAATTTGTGTCAAAATTTGAGGAATATACTTAATTTAAATTGGCACAAAATTAGGAAAATCAAAAGAAATGTCAAAATTGAATTTTGGCATTTTCTTGGGAAATAGTGGGCAATCTAGGGTTAAATTTTAATTTAGCTAAGGATTAAGGATACTTAGATAGATAATCTAGGTATTTCTTTTATGCTAATTTGTCATACTTTATTTTCCCATCATATGCCATGACATCATATTTATTTTTGCATTCATGTCTTATTATGAAAAACATAAAAATATCATGTCATGTCATACATACATATGTAGTTATAGGAAATTTTCTTTTGAAAATTATTTCTTTTTGATGTATGCCATAACATATCATGCATTATTTTAATTCCTTGCAATTTAAGGACAAATGACATTTATTAACAAATCACATCCTTGGTGGATGTTCATAACCTCAAAATGTCTAGGTAGATATGCATGATCCCTAGATTAGGGCAAAACCAAACTTTACATCTCACTATGAACTATAAGGTGACTTGTATGTGGTTTAGTACACATTAAATACAAGTGAGATGTTAGAATGATGAACAAAACTCAAGATGTTGATTTAGTGCATTTTTGTGAGTTTTAAGTTCATCGAACACATAGTTATGTATTTTTCAATCATTGGGAAAGCTAATGTACAAGTCATGTGCATTGAGCCCAAAGAACATAGTTGGAAATTGGTTTTGAAAATGATTTCAAATATGTTTTGGAAAACCTTGGTGAAAACTATCTTTTGATAGTACTCATCATTGAAAAGTTAGACACAAACTAGAAAAAAACACAAAAGTTTTTATAAGTTTTCTAGTTTGTGTCAATCTTGGAAAATATGAAGTATTTTCTTAGAAAACTATTTTTCCTTGATGGTATATGCCCTAAGAAATGTCTACATGAATTTTCATAATTTTTCGAATTTTATAGAATTTTCAAGGGGTTTCTGAAATTCACTGAAATTGAATTTCAGTTTTTCAGTGCTTCAATCGATCACCCGATTGATTGAAGTGCCTCAATCGATTGGGCGATCAATTGAGAGGAGTCTTCTCACGAGCAGAAGCTCGCTGGATCGATCAGCCGATCGATCCACGCAGTCTGAATCGATCAGTGGATCAATTCAGTAGGGTTCAATCGATTGGAACCCAACTCCAATTGATTGGAAATGCTGATTTTGGCTGGAAAAACTTGATTTCAGTATTTTGAACCACCTTTAGTCTAGGTAACCACTCCTAACCCCTCAAATCACATTTGTATACCTTTAGGGGGAGTTTTCATGATGAAAACAAGGATGGATTGGTTAAGGAAGACTAAGTAGCAGTTTAGGTTGAGGTTTGGCTTCAATATTGAATTTTTGAACCTCAAAACTTCTAAATTTGGGTTTCCTAAAGGTTTAGGGATTCCAAGTCATTGTTGGTGCAATGACAGAAGTTACGTGCATGTCTTTAGGGGGAGTTACTCTTTAAGGACATGAAAATTTATTTTTCATACACCTTGGAAGGTGGTTAACCTTCTTTAGCGAAAATACTCAAGGTTGGGCATTTGAATGTAATGAAGAGTGGATATCTTCATTATTCAGGTGATGTTTGCTCACGGATAAGCAATTGATGACAATAAAGGGTATGAGACCTTCATTTGAATCGTGTGTGAATATACCAAGTGGTTTATGCTCAAGGATGAGCGTTTAGGATAATGAAGGGTATGGGACCTTCGTTATTATGTTGTGAACAACAACTGGTATTGTCAACAACGTTGGGTAACTCTTCAGGGGGAGAGTTTTTGATGTGTGCCAATAGGGGGAGAATGTGTGGTTAAGTTAGGCCTTTATTACCTAAGAGGGAGTTTGCCCTCTAGAAAAGGAGGAGAATGAAGGAAACCATCATTCTCATATTGGCATGAAAGGAGTTGAGGCTATGGGATTAGCCTAACTTACAAGTGGTATTGTCAAACATCAAAAAGGGGGAGATTGTTGGTGTAATATTCCCTAGGTCAAGGTTGATCTGATTGACTGAGCTTGAATTGGTTCAAGCTCGAGTCTTGATGTTTGGGTTTCGATGTTTAACAATACATGGAGACAAGACATGGAGATTGCAGGTGCAATTGTTCATGTAGTGAGATTGTGAAGGAGAGTCAAGTAGGTCAAGGTTGACTGGATACTTGACTGAAAAATCCTGGTGAGTGAAGCCAGGTGAAAGTCCTAACTGGGAGGTTAGGAAGACAAGAAAGTCCTGGTGAGTGAAGCTAGGCAAATGAGAAATCCTAGTGAGTGAAGCTAGGTGAAAGTCCTGGTGAGTGAATCCAGGCAGAAGGAAAATCCTAGTGAGTGAAGCTAGGTGAAAGTCCCAGTGAATGAAACCGGGCAGCTGGAAAGACCTGGTAAGTGAAGCCAGGTGAAAGACCTACTGAGTGAAGCTAGTCAGTATGGAAAGTCCTGGTGAGTAAAGCTAGGCAAATGAGAAGTCCTAGTGAGTGAAGCTAGGCAGAAGGAAAGTCCTGGTGAGTGAAGTCAGACACAGGAAATCCAGATGGATAAAGTTTGATCACACATCTGGTGTTGGGAAGCCCAAGTAGGTCAAAGGGATTGACCAGATACTTGGCACGGGGAATCCAAGTGGATCAAGGTTGATCGAACACCTGGTGGAGATAAGTCCAAGTGGGTCAAGGATGACCGGACACTTGACACGAGGAGAAAAGTTCAAGTGGGTCAAAGGGATTGATCAGACACTTGGTGAGGGAGTCCTAGTAGGTCAAGGGTGACCGGATGCTAGGCATGATGTACCAACAGGTCATGGTTGACCGGATGTTGGTTTAGGGGACTTTGGACTTATTTTTGGGCAAAAACAAGGGTTGGATCGATCAGCTGATCGATTGGCTCATGCCCAATCGATCGGCGGATCGATTGGGAGAGTCCTCGCGATAAGCCTTCTCCCAATCGATCGGTGGATCGATTGGGGAGAAGTGTCGCGTGAACAGAAAGCCTCCCAATCTATTAGTCGATCGATTGGGAGCCTCCGATCGATCAGCCGATCGATTGGGAGGTGCGATTCGCACGATAAGCCCTGGATCGATCAGCCGATCGATCTAGGCATTTCCCGAGAGCATAGAGGCACTCTGGATCGATAGACCAATCGATCCAAAGCCTCCCCAATCGATTGGGAGCAATCCGATCGATTGGGATTTGACCGTTGGCGCGGATAAAGCCCTTGGCGAGCATTTTTCTGCGCACTTCTTCCTCTCTTCTCCACAGGCGATCACGACAGCTTCTCTACAGCATTCTTCCACTCTCGCCGCCAGTTCTTGAAGGATCTTGGAGAGACATCCAAGTCAAGAGGCGTGTGTACAACAAGAAGAAGAAGCTAGGGATAGGGTTTCATTGTACAAATCTTGTAAGCTTTCCCTTATATTTGCTTCTCTTTGTTTCTTGTTGTATTGAGAGTATTGTAGGGCTTCTCCGCCTTCGGTAGTTACCGAAAAGGAGTGTTTTATTAGTGGAGGGTGCGTGAGTGTGTGGATCCTTGGATTAGTCACCTCTTGTGAGGTGGATACCAAGTAAATCCTTTGTGTTAGCGTTATATGTTTTGTTTCTTGTATTTCCGCTGCATATCATTGAAGAAACAAGCAACGAAGAGCACGAGGAGCGCGACGAGCTATTCACCTCCCCCCTTCTAGCTACTTTTCGACCCTAACAGTGAAGAGGTGAGGTACCCTTTGGTGAGGACTCTTCTAGACCGTTTAATCCAGAGGAGTGCATCCATTCAGATTGCACTTGATCTGGGCCTTTAGATTTGAAAAAGGTTGTAACCCTTGTTGAGGTTGCAAGGTTGCAAACAAAGTCCCACATTAAAAACACATGAGAAAGATCATGAGTTTATAAGAGAAAAGATATCTCCATTGGATGAGGCCTTTTGGGTATAGCCCAAGAGCAAAACCATGAGGGTTTAAGCCTAAAGTGGATAATATTATACCATTGTGGAGATATCTAAATTCTTTTCGATCCTACAATTCGTATCAGAGTCCGAATTTTCAGAAGATTTAACCGTCGACTGTACACAAGAGCTATGGTCTGATTGAGCCATGTGGGTACAATATTGACCTCGAACAAAGAAAGTGGGGGTTCCTATGCTCGGATCAAGAGGACCAGACTCCATGTAGAAAGTCCTAGTTGCGGCTAGGCAAGGAAGTCCTAGTAGGTCGGGTGAACCGAGGGACAGGAAGACCTGGTGGTCGAGGATTGGACATGGGAAACCTGTGGTCCTTTGTTTGAGGGGGGATTGTCGGTTTTGAGCAAATCAATAGTCTAGATTTATCTACGTGAAATGTAGATTTCGAATTTGAAGTCAATTTTGACTTTCATCGACTGATGACACCTCGTTTTTCCATTCGAGAAACCATATTCCAACACTTACCGCACCAACATCTATCCCCACTGCGCCCCTTCCCACCCTTTGCAGTTCGCAGGCTGGACGCTTATGGCTCACTGCTCATAGGCAGTCTCGACAGACAATAGTTGGCTCATGGTTGGGACTCCGTCACTCGATGAGGGCAGAGAGCAGTTAGCTCCACCGCAACCCCATAGCTCCTTATTTGGTAGATCTTGGCGAGGACTTCAGCCCACTCTAGCCCTCGCCTAGATCCGCCCTTACCTTGAAGCAAACTCTCTCTCTCTCCTTTTATAAATACCTCTCTTCTCCAAATGTTGAAGGCATCCAAGAAGTGCGCAAATTTGCAAGAGTGCAAGTGTGTTTCTATTTTTCCTATAAGTATCTTATGCAATGTCTTTGTAATTTCTTTATGTAAATCTGTAACTAGCTAAGTTAACTCATATGCTTTTAATTTCCTAGTTTGTATGATTTTCTGTAAATTTCTATGACAACTTAATAAAAAGGTTCTGTTTTCATTTTTTTTGTCTTCAAAAGTTAGAAACTGTCTCATGATTTAAACTTGTAAAGTTTGTGCTGACTAAATTGGGCAAGAAGAGCCATTGAAAGCTCGTTATAAGACCCATAAAAGTCAAGGTAAACTTTGAACAATAAAACACAACAGAAGTAAAAATGAGGAAAATATTCTAATTTAACCATTATTGTTCACCTTTTACCATTCGCAATCATTGTTTAAGATTATTATTTATAATTATTATCACTTTTACTATTCACAAACCTTAAAATATCTGAAAAACATAACTTTTCGACACAAATATCACTTTTACAAACCCGAAAAAAAAAAACTCGTAAAAAAATATACTAGGATGAACATATTTTCCTACTAGGAAGAGTTATACAAACAGATCAGGTTGGGAATTGGAACACGACATAAAAAAAATATCTAAAATGTTAATTATATATTTATTTATATTTATTAATTAACTAAAAATTTATTGAGATAATGTAACAAATAAAATCAAAAGTTATAATTTTATAAATTTAGAATTAGTTTAGAATTGATGATGATAAATTTAGTTATACTATTAGAATAAATTCGTAGTTAGATAATGACCATTAATATTAATATTAGCGTACTGTAATAATAGTAAAAAATTATTACGTTCATCTTATATTTCTTATATGAAATTATTGTCAAACTATGATTTAACTGTTGCTTATGGCCCCTTTAGCCAAGCGGCCATGAAATGAGTCGGAGCTTGAGCCTGAATCGTGATCTAGTCATGAATTCGCCACTGTAAGCATGATGACTGCAAACTCCATTGGTAGCTCACGATTCTCGTAATTGCGAGTCGGTAAAAAAAAACAAAACAAAAAATAAATAAATAAATAGATGGACTCCACCCAGCCACAGCTGGCGAGCAGGTAGACAATTTCCACCCTTTGGAGAGCAAAAGTCAGCAGCAGGTCCACGTCGAGGTCCAGCGGAAAGCAAATTTCTTTTCCTTCTCCAACCGCACAACAAACCAACACATGCAAGATCAACCCGTAATCTTCCGTGAAACTCCATCTACTACCGTCCATTCTCTCATCCAACGGTCCCACTCTGCTGGTCCAGCGACACCATCAGTCTCTCTCCCCCACGCTCACAGCTCGCAAGCACAACCCAACTCCGCCCAGTACTCTCTTTACCCCCGTCTTACCTCCACAATGCCATTGGCAGAAAGCGCGACCGTTCTAATGGAACCCGCGGCATCACGAAGTGGGTGTGACGTTGGGTTTGGCGACGGCGAAGCTTCCTCGTCTTCCTCCGTCCGATTTAAATACTCGCCTTTGGGAATTAACAGAAGTCACTCGTTCGCCATGGCTTTCATGGCGTAATTGTCGCCGCCACCGCCGCGATCCCCGTTCGACAGCCGTGATCGCTTTCAACCCTACTTGTATACATTGCTCGATAGGCGCCGCGCCGGAGAGGAAGAAGAAGCGGGGATGGAATCGGAGGCCTCCTGCTACGACGTGGTGGAGCAAATCGGGAGAGGCGATCTCGCCTCCGCCTTCCTCGTCGTCCACAAGACCGACCGGAAGAGGTGAGCGGTGAACTCGCCGCCCGGACGCCCTCGATTTGGAGTGACGATCGATTCGTTTCGTGCAGGTACGTGATGAAGCGGATTCGGTTGGCCGGGACGACGGAGAAGTTCCAACGCACTGCGTACCAGGAGGTAGACTTAGTTGGCAGCGACCTGTACTTCGTTCTTTTGCAATGTGCTTCGTTCGTGTTTGTTGGATTGTTCATCTACAGATGGATCTGATCGCGAGCTTGAGCAACCCCTACATTGTGGAATACAGAGACGGATGGGTGGAGAAGGTAAAATCGATTCCTCCATTCAGTTTGGCATTCAATTCTGTGGTTTTTTCTTCTTGTTCTTCGCAGGGAAGCTCTGTCTGCATTGTGACTGGTTATTGTGAAGGAGGAGACATGTGAGTGAATGCATTCATGGCTTCTTTCCTGCTCTTCCTTGTCTCTAATCAAGTTCCCAATTGAACAGGTCAAGCAAAATAAAGAAGGCGAGGGGCGTGTTCTTCTCTGAGAAGGTAGTTTCTGCTAAATCCCTTCTCTCTCTCTCTCTCTCTCTCTCTCTCTCTCTCGTTTTGATGACTTAATTTGGCCTGCAGAGGATCTGCAAATGGTTCACGCAGTTGCTCTTGGCTGTTGATTACCTCCATTCCAACCGAGTACTCCATCGCGATCTCAAGGTACAGAATCCCGTATCATCCTCCATTTTCTTGCAGTGATCTTAATTCTGTTCTTGGCTGATTAAGTAGCCTCTTTCCTTTTTTGTTTCAGTGTTCTAACATATTTCTCACCAAGGATGATGATGTTCGACTAGGTAAAGATTAAGTGCAATTCTCTTATAAACACAAAAGAGAGTAGATTTTTTTTTTTTTTTTTTCTTATTTGCATGCTTGCAGGTGACTTCGGACTCTCACAATTGCTCAATGCAGAAGATCTTGCTTCAACAGTAGGGCAGTTCATTCCTTCACTAAATCTTTAGATTCATAAACTTAATCTTCAGTTTCCATGATTTTGTTATGCAAACGTGTTTCTGAAGGTCATAGGCACTCCAAACTGCATCTGCCCAGAGATCTTAGCTGATAAGCCGTATGGATACAAATCGGATATATGGTCACTTGGTAAGATTTGACATTGAACTTTTGTTTGTAAATAACTCAGATAGAATAAGAATCATGGTAAAATACTTTTTCTATGTCGACTGTGAAAATTTAAGGTTGCTGCATGTTTGAGATAGCAGCCCATAGTTCAGCCTTTAGAGCCCCTGTGAGTTCATGCCAAATTGTTCATACTTTTTCTTCTGATATTAGAATTTGTTGTTGATGTTTATGAACTTGCCCAAACAGACCATGCAAGGTTTGGTTAACAAAATCAATAGATCATCTATATCACCAATGCCTCCCATATACTCTTCTTCTCTGTAAGCCACCCTTGAATTCTCTAGCTATCTTAGAAAACACTACCAGTAGCTTAAACTAATTTCTCGACTTTTGACATGAATGCCACAGGAAGAGATTGATCAAATCTATGTTGAGAAGAAACCCAGAACATAGACCTACAGTAAGTTTTCAAATTGTATCCTCATTTATCTCATGCAATTCTGGTTGATATCCACAACTCCATTCAAATCAGGCTGCAGAGTTGTTGAGGGAATCTTATTTGCAGCAGCATCTTGCTGCATCATGGACTCCTTCACCGTCTCAGTACCTCCCTATAAAGCCAAACAAGATCAATGTGCAAGAGAAACCGGGAAGAAGGAGAAGCCCAAAGAAGCTTGAGGGTGGAGCAAGTGAACTTCAAAATTCTGAACAACCGACAACTGACATAAAGAGAATTGACACTGCAGAAAAAGAAGAGGAGAAGACAATTGAGAGGGAATCTGTTAAGGGGCCAAAGGAGATGAAGCAAGGTGGCTTGGCAGATGAGATGGCTGGTGTTGAAGAGACCTCGTCGGTCAGCACAATCACACAGCCTCATGGTGATGGTGAGTGGGAGATCTTGAATGTGATTCAGCAGAGAGCCAATGCGCTGGAGTCTCTGCTGGAGCTGTGCGCGCAGCTGCTGCAGCAAGAGAAGCTCGAGGAGCTCGCAGGTGTTCTGAGGCCGTTTGGAGAAGAAGCTGTGTCGTCTCGAGAAACAGCCATCTGGTTGACCAAGAGCCTCATCAGTGTGCCAAAGTTTGGATCAAATCCGAGAATTCATTAGCAGTTGCAGCATTGGACCAATTCAGTGTGCCTTTTGGGGATGAATCTTGTGTGTTGTTGCATGAATTGGTGATTGTTCAAACCTTGTTGTTGCTGACTTTCTAAAACCATAGAAGTGCATTTAACATTCAAATGGACTAAAAAAATTCAGCATGCATAAGTCATTAGGATTGAAAACGAGCAAGCTGAACTAGACTTTGTGTTATTCAAGCTTATTTGATAAGATAATTGAATCAAATCAAACCAAGTCTAAAATGGATTAAGCCGTTGAAACGCTTGTTCAGGTTTAACTTGGTTTCTTTTTTCTGAACAGTTTGGACTTGTCTAAGCTTGGTTTGTTTAGACATTGTCGAGCTTTTAATTAATTTAAACTTGTTTAATTGTTTGAAATTTCTATATTTTGATATTGGTTTGGTCCTTTTTTTGTTGGTAGAATCTGCTTACAAGTTCCATCTTTTTCACGGTTGTTTGGATGCCTCAAGTCAAAATTTTGCTTGGTTGGCTATTCTTTTCGGTTGCCCATTAGCTATATCAAGTGGAAGATGAAGCTAAAATCATGCCGACACTTGTTTTTCGGTTGCCCATTAGCTAAAGTTGGTCGCTTTCCGAATGGGATCATATCGATTCTCTAGCTCCGGAATGAACAAGTTGAACAAGAGCTGATTCAGTGTTAAATATGGAAAGAAACAACTGCCTTTTTCCTATATATAATTATGTCGATAGCTCATGGTATGCACTATGATTTGAGTTTGTGATAAGGTCCCATTCCATGAAAGCAAAAGGCAAGCTGAGAGTGACTAAAAGGGAAAAAGGCTGAGAAGAACAATCTATTTCTCTACCTGATTGAGAACTACTAATAATAATTTATTGTTTAAATTAACTACTTAGATCTTAAACTTTTGAACTTAGCATAACAAAAAGTTACAATGGAATTAAACAAACTAATATGCACCAAGATGAATTAAGATAAGTATTTGGTAGGTTACGAATTAAAATAGATAATACGGTAAGTGAACCAAATGTTCGTAAACAAGCTTAATGTTCAACTTAGTATAAGCTTGATGTTCAACTTAGTATGTTTTTCGCATCTTTAAAAAAAAAGACAACTCAGTGCATGAAACTCCTGTCATGAGAGGTCCCGGGAAAGGATTCATTGTATGTAGTCTTATTTTGTTTTTTTTGTAAAAGATTGTTTCCAGAATTCGAACTCGTAATCTTTATATCACAAAGCAACAATTTTACCCTTGCGACAATTCTCCCCTTCTAGATTAAGTTGAACAACTTTATCGTGACCTTCATTCCATATATACAAAGGCATTTAAATGAAAAAAGTTTGAACAACTTATTAAACTATATAAATGAGTTTAAACACATATATTGTTCAGCTTATTAATTTTTGTGAACAAACATTGTGAATAATATTCATTAACAATGTCCACGAACAAAATTTGTGAAATCATATATATCAACTAACCTCTTATCAAACTTATACATAGATAAACAAGCTCTCAAAATGAACAAAGAAATTGTTAATATCAAACTCACTAATCAACCAAATATACTTAAAAAATGAAAAAGTATAAAAAAGAAATCAAGTTAATCTTGAATAACTATTTCAACAGTTTGGTTCATTTTACACTCCTCGCCTAGGCTCCAACTCGAACGATGATGTTAGGTTTGAATTCTCGAGCCCTCAATTGGAGCTTCTTCTTCAATCATCGAGACAAGACGAAGAAAAAGAAACCCATTACTTTTCTCCTTGTTTACTAAACTCTCGTCATCTTCTTGGCAACACCCTTCCACCCTCTCCTTATTCCTAGCTCTACCATCCCCATCCTCTTTCTTTAACTAATTATCAACTCCATTATTTTCTCCAATGTGTTCCCTTCCCTCATATCCATTTCTTTAATCCAAACAGCAATAGTTAGTATATATCCACCACACTTACTAATTAGTCATGTTGCTTCCTTATCTTAGCCTTCCTCTTCCTCCCCCGGCCCTTCTTCTCCATCCAACCCGAAAATGGAAGCTCTACTTCTTCGCCACAAGGTTTCCTGATCTCTTCGGGCTTCTGAAAGAGCGGCCATTTCGGGGAAGCATGAGTGCTAGCTGAAGAACTCACCGGCCGACGACGGCATGCATGGGAAAGCCAGGCGATCAATTTTTCTATCTAGGATTGTTTTTTTTCTTCTTCTACTTCTTTCCTTGGATTTTCTTCAGCTAAAGATCATTGTTTTGGGTTCCCTTGAAATATATTATCTATCTCCTTGATGTGTTTGGATGAGCTACTAGTTTTGGCAAAAAAAAAAAATGGATCTTGATTATGCAACTGCAGTATTTTAAAGTGTGTTATTAAAGGTGGATCATGGGCTGTCGGGTTTGACTTTGAAAGTAGAGTAGTGAGGAGACAGGACAACGGCAGGGCTCAGAAGGATGTGGGTGGGAAGGTAACCGTTTGACTGTCGACTTTAAACAGGGTTTAGATTTGGAGTTTAAAGTTTTTTTTAGGGTTAAGAAATGTTTGGAATATCTAACCGATGCGTTGATTGGTTTGATCGGTAAGGAGTGTCGTTGGATTCGAAAACAAAAGGTAAGGGGGAAATTCTTGAAATATACATATTATTTTAAATATGGACAACAATATGATTATTTTCAACGGAGTTACCTATATGTGTGTTTCGCATTTGTCAAATGCGAAATTTAATTAGTTTCGCATTTGATAAATACGAAACTAAGAAAGAATTTATTTTAGTTTACAGATTTCATATTAACTAAGAATATTTTTTTTTTGCTACGAAAGCAACATTGATTTCGTATTCGCTAAATACGAAAGCATTAGGTTCGCATTTGCTAAATGCGAAAGCAATAGTTTCGCATTTAGCAAATGCAAAACCAATGCTTTTGCCAAAAAAAAAATCTTAATTTGTTCGCATTTGCTGTTTTATGCTCCAAGAACTAAGGATTTTCTTTTTTTTTTATTTGCTAAATGCAAAACCAATGCTTTTGCGGCAAACAAAAAAAATTCTTTGTGTAAATGCTTACGCATTTGCTGCTTTCTGCACCAAGAACTAAGGATTTTCTTTTTTTTTGTTTGCTAAATGCGAAACCAATGCTTTTGCTGCAAACAAAAAAAAAATCTTAGTGTAAATGCGAAACTAAGAAAGAATTTATTTTAGTGTACAGCTTTCGTATTAAAACTAAGAATATTTTTGTTTGCTTCGAAAGCAGTAGTTTAAAGCATTGATTTCACATTTGCTAAATGCGAAAGCATTAGTTTCGCATTTGGCAAATGCGAAACCAATATTTTTGCAAAAAAAATCTTAGTATAAATGTTTTCGCATTTGCTGCTTTCTACTCCAAGAACTAAGGATTTTTTTTTTGTTTGCTAAATGTTTAACCAATGCTTTTGCGGCAAACAAAAAAAATTCTTAGTGTAAATGCGAAACTAAGAAAGAATTTGTTTTAGTTTACAACTTTCGTATTAAGAATTTTTTTGTTAGCTTCGAAAGCAGTAGTTTAAAGCATTGATTTCGCATTTGCTAAACGCGAAAGCATTACTATTAGCAACAAGATCAGATGACACAAACAAGAATCCACCAAAAGCCAAATAGCATCCAATTCCACCAACAAAAGTATCTTGATATTAGCAACAAAAAAAAAGACCATAAACCACGAACCCAAACCATCAATATCTCTACAATATCAACCAAATCTGGAAACATCAAGAAAGTCCCATCAAATTTACCACACAAAACACCACCATATTCCACTTCCAACATCATCATTATTTCCAGCAAATCATAATAAAATTAGCAACAAAAGTGCATATTCAGATAAACGCCCAAGTAAATAAGCATAAATAAAATCCACCACAAAAAATACCACAAACCACATAAGAGCATTTGCGCCTCAACAACTTTCAAGAATTCCTCAGCTTCATCAATATTTGAAACCAAATTTCTTACCGAATAAAACAATCAGCAACTGCACATAATATCTACAATCAACAACTGCACATAATATCTACAGTAACTGCACATAATATCTACAATCAGCAACTGCACATACTTCAGATTCATCACACGAAATCCATATTCGACCAACAAACCTGTACAAATAAAATATATCAAACACATTACATATGAATTTATTCTTCTAACACATTAATGCAAAATCTGCACAGATAAAATAGAAAAACTCTTGTAAACAAAAATAATCCACCAGAAACCAAAATTGTACTGCCAAATACAACCAATCACAAGAACATAGCAATTGTCCAAAGAAAATCTACAACTTAAGAAATACACTACTACCAATTGAAACCATCCAACATAAGTTAGTCTTTTCTCATAATACACTATTGTCCAAAGAAAATTTACATTTTGCTAAGTAATAATTAGTGCCCCATCCCTAGCCTCCCATGTGTACCGCAACCAATATGTTTTACTGTTCTTTTTTGTTTGCGTAGAGCTATGGGGAGATCACCATGATGTTCAACGGTAATGTCATTTTGCTCATCCAGCTCATTATCATTTACTTGCAATTGACTAGATCCACCATTGTGTGCATTATCATTGGTTATGCCAGAATCAAGTGTTTGATCAAAAAGTTGAATTGGAGTAATAGGCGATGGACAAACTGTGGGGGTCTGGGTTGGTAATGTAGTATCAGAGTGACTACCATGTTCGAAATTACTTGAAGAACCTCCAAGACCAATATTTGAAAAATGAGATTGAGTAGGTTGAGTTCGGCATCTCCTACCACCTTGTCTTCCCCGCTGAACATTTCTTGGTTCTCTATGAATCTATTGTGTAAGTGAACTTTGGTGACCAACTTGTTCACGTACATGCGAATGCCTAATATCCAAACGTTGTTGTCCTCTAGCTTGGTGCATGTAGTGGCTAGCTATGTCTCGAATTTGTGCAAAATATCCAGCATGCTTAGCATCACTGATCGCCATCAAGTCTAATGATGTGTAGAACAGTCGGCACATGCCATCCATCTAAATATATACATAAATGAATTAGTTAGTATGAATATAATAAATGCGAATTAATAGGTACTACTAAAAATTTAATATAGAAAAAAAAATACCAAATACTCAGTAGTCTCTCCATCACCCTGAAAGCCACTAGAAGAAAATCGCTGACTCGGATTTGTAATGTATATAACTGTCCGCTGCCAATACCAAGACATATATTCTACAGAGGCATGCATTGGATCATTCACTAACTCGCCATTTTCAACATGGTTAAGTGAATCACGCCAATGATCAATATATTGTTGATGTGTCTCTATCCAATTAGTGTTGGCTCTACCACTGCGTGTCATTTTATGCAATGCAACATGTTTATCTAACAGACGAGGAATAGGGATCGGTTGATGCATACCAAATTGTTGTAAGACTCTGTTTGGTAAGTGAGCTTCAACAATCTCCCAACATATCAAATAGGTGACAGATCTCCAGCATACTCGACCTCTTGTACAATACGAAGGCAATAATTCAAGAACATGTTCTTCATATGGTAGCCAGATAAACTGAAAAGGATAAGAAACTCATCCAGAAATAGCAAGTTTAAGAATAAACTTAAATTGTTTACACTACCTGGTTTAAACAATCTGTAATATAGCAAGTTTAAGAAATAAACATATAGCATATTATCGTTTACGAATACCTGGTTTAAATTGTTTACACTACCTTGTAACTTTCGAATATAGCATATTATCGTTTAAGAATAAAAAAAATATAGCATATTATCGTTCATTTATACCTGATTAGGTTGTAGACTGGCGAATGCATCTCGATAGGCAGGCAAAACATGCATCGGAACTCTAGTCACTCCAAAGTCCACATTCCACCTTAAATATATATGGATGGAAGGTTATTAAACTTAACGTTGCATATATAAAAAAATATAAATAAATAATTTAATCCATTGTATTGAAGTAAACGAACCTCGATGCATAAGGGCAAGTGAAATCGACTTCATCAGTGCGTCGGATAGGTTGAATGGTGGGTAGCCATTCCCAAGCCCACAACTAAAAGAAAATAATATATATTAAAAGAATTACAATATAATACAAGATATCATTAAGTTATACTCAATTACCTACAATAATACTAGCGGACCACATATCTCATTCGCCTTTGAATATGACGCTTTGTACAAACGTCTATATAAACAGGCCAAAATAACACTCCCCCCAACTCATAGAAGCACTAACAGACATATCGACCAAATTGATGAGGTGATGCATGTACACAGTGCTACCAGAGAAATCAGATAACAAATTACCACCCAACAAATACAAAATATAGACTCTCGCCCGTTAAATACATGATTCATCTTATGCATTCTCAGGTAGAGGCCGCAGATGATATCATACAAACACCTTAGTAGTATTCGATTATTTGATATGGCACCATCCGGAGGAGTAAAATCCATCATAGTCTCACATATATCTATCCACTCCTCTAATGATTTGTTCATATCAGCAGCACACACAGGAGATCCCATAACTTGGAGGCCTCACAAAACCTCAACATCCTGTAGGGTAATTATCGCCTCACCAATAGGGAAGTGAAAAGTGTAAGTTTCTGGACGCCATCGCTCCACTAGAGCAGTAATAAGACCATGATCGAGTTGGATATATCCACACCGAATGACACCCTCAAACCCAGCTTCTTGTATGTGATGCATTACACGCTCTGGTATATTATCAACATGTCTCCAAAAACTACTATCACATCTTCTTACTTTAAGTGGGTCATCCTTAATTTTTCCATAAAATAGATCCGAAGATCTATGCTCTTTGTGTAAGAATAACAAGTCTGGTATCAATGGGCCTGGATTTAAATTATAAACTGGAGGTGATGTCATTTTAAACACCCTGCAAAATTTAAAAATTAATTAAACAATATTTAATTTATTCACTGTAGCATAAAGAACTGACATTAAACAAACAATATTCGTAACAAAAAAAATAAATAAAGACAAAAGTACAATGTCTTATATCACAACAACATCATAAAATAGAGTATAAATAAAGTTGTACAAGGTTTCAAATCCCAAATAACATAAATGTATTTGACTTACTGAGATACAATACAAAATACTAATTCTCATCACATGGTATTCACTTACTGAGATACATTATATTAAAAAAAACATCAACTATCAACTTCATTATAAACCATGGGGTGTGTATTTTGACAATTTCTCCTGTTGTGGCCAGTTTGGTGGCATCTTCCACATCTACGAGGTTCATCAGGGTGCCTCAGATCCACCTCATTTTGTATTCAACTTTCACGTCTCCGACCCCGCCCATGATTGATCAATCTTGAGTAATCTGCTTGAATCTCCCAACCTGGATTTGTCCAATAATCCTTATGATGAATAGGATAAAACTTGCCAGAATATTGTGCCATGTAAGTCTTTGTGGTGTGAACTTCATCCACAAGGTCAATAGCATTATCCCCTTTATGTCGGCAAACAGCGATTGCATGTGAACATGGAAATCTATGCATCTGGCACTTTCCACATGTGCAATCTTTTTCATAGTAAAAAACCGTGTGTACATGACCACCTTTACCATTCAATTGTCTTGTTGTTACAATCTTGTACACTCCATCTGTATAGTTAAACTCATCAATGTGATGTCCTTGTGCATGTCTTTCAGCCTCCATGAATTTGCTCCAATGATGTGGCGGGAGGGCTGTATTACAATGATGGGCTACCTGTTTATACCTTTGAAAAAGTTGAACAGTTCTATGAAATGACAGATCAATACATGCCTTAATTGGCAACAATCTAGCCCCTCGCAAAACATTGTTAAAACTCTCAGAAGTGTTTGTTGTGAGACATCCCCATCGATGGTTACCATCGTAAGCAAGACTCCACCGCCTTATGTCAATATCTCTCAAATACTGCCATGCCGCTGGATCAAGTGCCCTAATCTGTCTCTTAAATCTGTTGAATTTCCATCTTTGAGTAGTACTGCCAATAGCCCAACAATAATGTTTCAAAGTGATATTCTTAAATTTTGTCATGAAATTACTTCGAACATGTCAAAGGCAAAATCTATGATATGCAATTGGTTCCTTCCATTCCTCTAAATTTGACATAGCATGAATAATACCATGGTGTCTATCAGAAATAACGCATAATTGTCTATCTTGTGCCACATAATACCTAAATTGTTCAAAAAACCAACACCAACTAGCCATAGTCTCCTCATCTACTATATCATAAGCAACAGGTAATATACGATTGTTTGCATCCTTAGAAATAGCTATAAGCATCTTTCCCTTACAAGCCCCTTGCAAATGTGTACCATCAACACTGATAACCGGCCTAGACATGTGGAATGCATCAATTGCTGGTCCAAATGCCCAAAATATATATTTGAAGACTTTCACATTTTCAGTGCTACTTGGGTGATGATGCCACTTAACAATAGTATTGGGATTAGAATGCTCTAAGGCTACAATATACAAAGGTAGCTCAGCAAAATTACTTTCCCAATTTCCATAAACAATCTCTATGGTTTTTCTCCTCCCATGACATGCCTTCTTGTATGAAACATCAACATGCAATGACTGTTTAATATCTACCTGGACATTTTTTACAGGATATCTAGGGTTCACCTCAATTTGATGGATAATGTGAGACACAATAATAGCTGAAGTCAAATTTCTATTATTATTGCCACTGATGGAGCCAAGACAATTGTGCATATTCACCCATCGAGTGATTTGCCACATCTTATGTGTCTTCTTATGAACTGCACGAATACACCAAAGACACGATGACCTGTAATTCTCAGGCCCACTGTTAGAATCTATGTCTGACGGCACCACTTTGCATTTTGCAACCCATGTATTGATTCTGCTTTCAACTACCTTAAACTCCCGATTCTGACTGATAGACCATAATGTCACAGCTTTCCGCAATTGAGACTTGCTGTCAAATAGCATTCCTAGCCGAATTTGATTTTTTGATTCACTCCAAATATCAATATGAACATTATCTTCTCGATCAACATTGTCATCATCATTTTCCTCCCCTATATCATTCATGAAGTGCATCACCCTTTCATTATATGGTGGAATCTCACCATGATTAAGATGAGTATCACAATCACCATCATCAGGAGAGTCATCATCCATAGGAATGCTCAAAATGTCCCCACCATCTTCAGAAGATTGAGAATGAAAAGATTCACTGCTCCGTGCCTCATCATCCAACTGCACCTCCGGTGGCAATGGAAAAGGAATCATGGTATCATGCATTGGGGATTCTACATGAGGAAGCTCAATAAAATCTTGAGATGGTAACGGAGGACCCATATTGATGTTTTCACCTATAGTCATCTGAATTGTAGGTTCAGATATCAAACTTGGTACATAATTCAGTTCAACAGATCTATTAGAAGATCCAACATGAGACATTGGTCCCATAAAGTTATTAAGAAGTGCAACCATGCTCGTGTGTTCAGTTCAACATCTATTAGAAGATCCCTTATTAAGAATTTTTCCCGTACGCTCCCCTTCACATCTCCTAGACTTAGTCCATTCTCTTACCTTTGGAAAAATTCTTAAAATATACCAATTAATTAAAATATGGAAAACAATGTGTTTATTTTTTAAGAAGTTACGTATGTGTGCGTTTTGCATTTGCAAAATGCGAAACTTAATAAATTTCGCATTTGTAAAATGCGAAACTAGAGGGAAATACCAGTCATTCCAAATTAAAAAGATTTCTTTAAATTTTGCAGTTTTCACATTTTAAATGTGACAGTTGTAACTTGTTATTTATGGATATTTATAAAAAATTAGAAAATGCGAATAGAAAATTACAAAATCTGATTTCTGAGATTCTCTCACGTATCAAACCCTAAAGCCGCCGCCTCTCCTCTTTTGTTCTCACAGTGACCGTCCACCCGATCAAGCATCGCCGGAGTGTGTAAACCCTAAACCGCCGCCTCCTCCTCCTCCTCCTCCTTCTCGCGGTGCATGTACGCCCCATGAGTTGTTCGATCAGGCCACGCCGAAGCGCCTAAACCTTAAACCGTCGCCGCCTTCTTCTTCTTCTCGCGATCTCGTGGCTAGCCGCTGTTGGTGCAACATCCCTCAGGTCAAGGTTGACCTGGTTGACCAAGCTGAGTCTTGGTTTGGGTTTAGATGTTTGACAATAAGATATTGATTGAAGAAGAGTCAAGTAGGTCAAGGATGACCGGATACTTGACTGGGAAGTCCTAACTGGGATGTTAGGCAGGAGGAAAATCCTGGTGAGTGAAGCCAGGTGAAAGACCTAGTGAGTGAAGCTAGGCAATTGGGAAGTCCTAGTGAGTGAAGCTAGGCAGGAGGAAAATCCTGGTGAGTGAAGCCAGGTGAAAGACCTAGTGAGTGAAGCTAGGCAATTGGGAAAGTCCTGGTGAGTGAAGCCAGGCAAGAGAAATCCAGATGGGTCAAGGTTGACCAGACATCTGGTGAGAGTCCAAGTAGGTCAAAGGGATTGACCGGATACTTGGCACGAGGAAGAAAAGTCCAAGTAGGTCAGAGGGATTGACCGGATACTTGGCAAGAAGAGAAAAGTCCAAGTGGGTCAAAGGGATTGACCAGACACTTGGTGAGAGAGTCCTAGCTGGCCAAGGGTGACCGGATGCTAGGTCTTATGTACCAACAAGTCATGGTTGACTAGATGTTGGTTTAGGGGGCTTTGGGCTTGGTTTTGGGCAAAAACCAAGGTTTGGATTGATCCGTGGATTGATCCAGCAGGTTTGGATTGATCCGTGGATTGATCCAGCAGGTTTGGATTGATCCGTGGATTGATCCAGCAGGTTTGGATCGATCAGTGGATCGATCCAGAAGATCTGGATCGATCCGTGGATCGATCCGGTGAGTCCCCACGAACAGAACCTCTCTGGATCGATCCGTGGATCGATCCAGAGGTCCCAATCGATCAGTGGATCGATTGGGACGCTGCCAGAGCACAGAGGCGCTCTGGATCGATCCGTGGATCGATCCAAAGCCTCCCCAATCGATTGGGAGCAATCCAATCGATTGGGATTCGACCGTTGGCGTCGTTTATAGCTGTTGGCGTGCGATTTCTTCAGCAGAACTTCACCGATTCATTCCAGATTCAACACAGCTCCTCCCCAGCACTCTCTAAGCTCCTCACCGCCAGTTCTTGAAGGTTCTTGGAGGTTCATCCAAGTCAAGAGGCGAGTTGCAACGAGAAGAAGAAGAAGCTAGGGATTTTACTGCATTTCTTGTAAGCTTTTGCTTATTCTTTACTACCCTTTCTTCTTCTTGTACTGAGAGTCTTGTAGGGCTTCTCCGCCCTCGGTAGTTACCGAAAAGGAGTGTTTTCATAGTGGAGGGTGCGTGCGTGGTGTGGATCCTTGGATTAGTCATCTCCGTTGGAGGTGGATACCAAGTAAACTCCTAGTGTTAGCGTGTTTGTGTTTGTTTATGTATTTTCCGCTGCGCATTCTTGAAGAAACAAGCAACACCGAGCAACGAGCACGTGACGAGCTATTCACCCCCCCTCTAGCTACTTTTGGTCCTAACAAGTGGTATCAGAGCGAGGCCGCTCTTCACCGGAATCATCGCCGGAAGGGTCAAGCATATCAAGAAAAGCTAGAGGGTGAAGAAGTTGGAGCAAATTCTTCAAGTTCAAGACTTTATCAAGCTCAACTTCAAGATGCAATTCCAAGATGGGCTTGGATTTGACACAAGGGTGGCTCCACCATACACTTCTACGAGTTTCGATTCTTGGAAATCAAGAATCGAAAATTTTCTTATGATGGAGATAGAGCAATGGTTTGCTCTAATGGAAGGCTTCAAGGCTCCAAGAAATTCAAAGGGCAAAGTTCTAAAGAAAAGCAAATGGAGCCCGGAGCAAGTCCAAAGGTGCGAGGGCAATGACAAAGTGACCAAGCTTTTGGTCAATTTATTGCCAAGCACCATCCTTTGCAAAATTGGAGAGTTTGAAGATGCAAAGGAGCTATGGAGCAAATTGGCCAAGCTTCATGAAGAGATCCCCTCCACTGTACAAGATCATGAAGAATCCAGAGAGGGTGACTCTTTGGAGCAAGACCAAGAGGAGGACTCCGAGGTTGAGAGATGCTCAACCTCCGAAGAAGAGGAAATCCAAGAAGCTTCATCCTCAAGGGAATGCAACGAAGGGAACAAGGAGGGAGCATACTCCTTGTTTCATGTTCAAGATGATGAAGCCTCCACCTCTAGGATTGAGGGGGAGCAATCCTTGGTGACGCCGGATCAAGAAGAAGGAGAAGCTTCTACATCCGGGTCAAGTGAAGAAGAAGAAGATGGTGCCACCTCCGAAATTCAAGAAATAGCAAATGGAGGAGCAAGTGTCATCCCTACACAAGAAGGTATAAATGTTTCAATTAAAAATAAAAATCATATAATATGTTTTGAGTGTAGGGAAAGTGGGCACTACAAGAGCAAGTGTCCCAACTTGGCCAAGAAGAAGGGTCAAGTGACGCAAAAGGGCAAGGAGAAGCCCGAGGAGACCATTCCCGGAACAAAGAAGAGCAAGGAGCATATCATATGCTTCTCTTGCAATCAAAAGGGGCATTACCGGAGTCAATGCCTCAACGGGAAGAAGATGGTCAAGGCTCAAGGAGGCATTAGTCAAGGGGGAGCCCAAGGTAAAGAAGAAGGTAACATTTATTGAGCCTACTCCTTTACATTATGGTAAAAAGCATGATAGTTCTAATTTTTATCATTTTAATGCGATTTACCATAAGAATAGGAAGCATGAGGGCTTTAAGGAAAAGCATGTGGCCCTACATGCCAAAACTACTACACCTAAGGCTAGGAATGTAGGTAAAAGTCTAGGCAAGAACTCTAAGGATTGTAGCTACAAGCCTAGAAACAAAAATGCTCATGGACTTAATGGAAAACCAAAAAACTAAGGACTTAGTGATGGAAAATCAAGTCTTGAGGTCAAGACTTGATAAAATGGAAAAGACCCTAAGAAGGATGGAAAATATCTTATTAGGCCAAAATGAGCATAGCCTAGATCTAGGAGCACAAAGGTCATCCAATGGTCATAGAGGTTTGGGATACAAACCCAAAGCTAAAAAGGATGTGCCTAGTTATCATAGGGTTCCATATAGCTATGGAACAAACCCTAAGTCTAGAGGTCAAGTCCAAGATACAAGGGAAGATATCCCTAGAAGTATCTTTGCAACCAAAATGACTAAGACTTCTAAGAAGTCTAAGAAAGTCACTAACAAGGTCACAAGAGAGGCTATCCCTAGAGTTGACCTAGAAAATGTGACCAAGGCTTCTAAGAAGCTCAACAAGGTTACTAGGAAGGTATCTAGGGAAGTTATCCCTAGTGAGTACCTAGAGCATCCAAGGAGTACCAATAGGTGTTGGGTTCCTAGGAGCATCTTCTCTACCCCATAGATGGGTTAGAGAGTGTCAACTCTGATTAGAAGGGTAGTTAACCCAACTTTGAGGAAATTGACACTCAAGGAGCATTTTCAAGGTTTTTGTTAACCTTTGAAAATGAAATGGAATTATTATTTACTCCTTGAAAGAGTAAAATGTGCCTAATGGTGGAAAATTGATTTTATCTTAAAAAGGCATAAATTGGGAAAACCTAGAGAAATCCCAAGTTGGGATTTTGGTATTCTCTTATAAATTTTAAGGCACTCCGGGCCTTGATTTATGTGATTACTCTTGAGGAAAAATGGAATATGCCAACATTTGAGGATAAGCTTAATTTCAATTGGCATAAATTAATCAAGAGAATTAGAAATGCTCATTTAGGTTTTGGCACTCTCTTGAAGCACTTTGGGCAATCTAGGGTTTAAGTTTTAGGATTAGCTAAGATTAACGATACTTAGATAGGTAATCTAGGTATATTTTATTTATGCTAAACCTTGCCATGATTGTTTGCTCATAATATGCCATGACATCATATTTTATCTTATTTGTATTTTGCATTCATGACTTATCATGAAAAATACAAAAATACCATGTCATGCCATACATACATCATGTAGTTATAGGAATCTTTCTTTTGAAAGCTATTTTATTTTGATGTATGCCATAACATTATCATGCATTATGTTTATTTCCTTAAAAATTAAGGACATATGGCATTAGTTAAACAAGTGGCATTTGTTTACAACAAGTGGAATAAACAAGTGACATTTGTTTAACAAGTAAATCAACAAGTAACATCCTTTGTGGATGTCTACCTCTCAAAATGCCTAGATAGATATGCATGATCCCTAGAATAGGGCAAAACCAAAATCTTACATCTCACAAAGACCTATAAGATGACTTGTATGTGTTTCAGTGCACATTAGATACAAGTGAGATGTTAGGATGATGAACAAAACTCAAGATGTTGATTTAGTGCATTCTTTTGAGTTTTAAGTTCATCAAAACACATAGTTATGTGTTTTCCCATCATTGGGAAAGCTAATGTACAAGTCATGTGCATTATGCCCAAGGAACATGATGAGATATTGGTTTTGAAAATATTTTTAAATGTTTTTGGAAAACCTTGGTGAAGGCTGTCTTTTGATAGTAATCACCATTGAATAGTTAGACACAAACTTGAAGAAAACACTAAAGTTTTTGCAAGTTTTCAAGTTTGTGTCAATCTTTGAAAATATGATGTATTTTCATAGAAAACTATTTTTCCATGATTAAGTATGCCCTAAATAATGTCTACACGAAATTTCATGATTTTTGGATTTTTGTAGAATTTTCTAGGGGTTTCAGTTGACCGAAATGGAATTTCAGCAACTATCAGAACTCCGATCGATCCATGGATCGATTGGAGTTCCTGAATCGATCCGTGGATCGATTCAGAAGGTAAATCTCGCGAGCAGAAGCTCGCTGGATCGATCCACACATACTGAATCGATCAGTGGATCGATTCGGTTGGTTCAATCGATTGGATCCCAACTCCAATCGATCCAAGTTGCTGATTTTGGCTGGGAAGGCCTGACTTCAGCATCTTTGAACCATGGTTAGTCTATGTAACCATTCCAAACCCTTAAAATACATTTGTATACATAAAAAGGGTGTTTTCGTGTTGAAAACAAGGATGGAATGGTTAAGAAAGACTTTATTGAAGTTTAGGTTGAGGTTTGTTTCAAATTTTGAACATTTGAACCTCAAAACTTCTAAATCTGGGTTTCCTAAAGGTTTAGGGATTCCAAGTCACTGTTGGTGCAATGACAGAAGTTACCACCATGTCTTTAGGGGGAGGGACTCTTTAAAGGCATGAAAATTATTTTTCATGAACCTTGGAAGGTGGTTAACCTTCTTTAAAGAAAATGCTCATGGACGAGCTTTTAAACTTGAAATGGGGAGTGGATATCCTCATTATTTCAAGTGGGAACTCAAGATGTTAGAAAATGCTCAAGGTTGGGTATTTGTCTACATTGAGGAAGAAGTTAAGAATAAATGAAGGGTATGGGACCTTCATTATCATGTTGGTTCAACGAGTGAAGTTGTAACCAATGATGAGCAACTCTTCAGGGGGAGAGTTTTCAACAAATGGATTTGTTGAAGTGTGCCCAAAGAGGGGGCATAGGTTGATGTGTGCCAATAGGGGGAGAATGAAAGGACGTGTGAAAGGGAGTAAGTTAGGCTTTCATTATCTAAGAGGGAGTTTTCCCTCTTAGGGGGAGAATGAAAAGCTTAACTTATGCTTTCATTACCTAGTGGCATGAAGAATGAGGCTATGAGATTAGCCTAACTTACATGTGGCATTGTAAGTGTTATTGTGGTATTGTCAAACATCAAAAAGGGGGAGATTGTTGGTGCAACATCCCTCAGGTCAAGGTTGACCTGGTTGACCAAGCTGAGTCTTGGTTTGGGTTTAGATGTTTGACAATAAGATATTGATTGAAGAAGAGTCAAGTAGGTCAAGGATGACCGGATACTTGACTGGGAAGTCCTAACTGGGATGTTAGGCGGGAGGAAAACCTGGTGAGTGAAGCGGTGAAAGACCTAGTGAGTGAAGCTAGGCAATTGGGAAGTCCTAGTGAGTGAAGCTGGGGGAAAATACCGGTGAGTGAAGCGGTGAAAGACCTAGTGAGTGAATCTAGGCAATTGGGAAAGTCCGGTGAGTGAAGCCGGGCAAGAGAAATCCAGATGGGTCAAGGTTGACGGACATCCGGTGAGAGTCCAAGTAGGTCAAAGGATTGGACGGATACTGGCACGAGGAAGAAAAGTCCAAGTAGGTCTTAGGGAGTGGACGGATACTTGGCAAGAAGAGAAAGTCCAAGTGGGTCAAAGGATTGACCGACACTTGGTGAGAGAGTCCTAGCTGGCCAAGGGTGACCGGATGCTAGGTCTTATGTACCAACAAGTCATGGTTGACTAGATGTTGGTTTAGGGGCTTTGGGCTTGGTTTTGGGCAAAACCAGGTTTGGATTGATCCGTGGATTGATCCAGCAGGTTTGGATTGATCCGTGGATTGATCCGGCAGGGTTGGATTGATCCGTGGATTGATCCAATGAGTTCGATCGATCGGTGGATCGATCAAGATCTGGATCGATCCGGATCGATCCGTGAGTCCACAGAAGGTCCTCTGGATCGATCCGTGGATCGATCCGAGGTCCCAATCGATCGGTGGATCGATTGGGACGCTGTTGCTAAGCGCCGGATCGATCCGTGGATCGATCCGTGGATCGATCCGATTGGAGCGCCCGGATCGATCCGTGGATCGATCCAGCCTCCCAATCGATTGGGAGCAATCCAATCGATTGGGATTCGACCGTTAGCGTCTTTATAGCTGTTGGCGTGCGATTTCTTCAACAGAACTTCACCGATTCATTCCAGATTCAACACGGCCCCTCCAGCACTCTCTAAGCTCCTCACCGCCAGTTCTTGAAGGTTCTTGGAGGTTCATCTAAGTCAAGAGGCGAGTTGCAACGAGAAGAAGAAGAAGCTAGGGTTTTTACTGCATTTCTTGTAAGCTTTTGCTTATTCTTTACTACCCTTTCTTCTTCTTGTACTGAGAGTCTTGTAGGGCTTCTCCGCCCTCAGTAGTTACCGAAAAGGAGTGTTTTCATAGTGGAGGGTGCGTGCGTGGTGTGGATCCTTGGATTAGTCATCTCCGTTGGAGGTGGATACCAAGTAAACTCCTAGTGTTAGCGTGTTTGTGTTTGTTTATGTATTTTCCGCTGCGCATTCTTGAAGAAACAAGCAACACCGAGCAACGAGCACGCGACGAGCTATTCACCCCCCCTCTAGCTACTTTTGGTCCTAACAGCCGCCTCATGAGATGAGGTCACGCTGGAGCGCCTCATTGTGAAGGATTAGAAGGCAAGTCCGACTCGTTGCAAAGTATTAGAAGGCCCAACTGCGAATATAAAGACCCGATTCTCGTCGGATTTGCCGGCATCAAACTGTTCTCCAGCTTAACAACAGTGAGTTTTATGACCTAAAAAATTTTTTTAAAAAAAAATAATAGTTCATAAGGTAATATACTGATGTATTGCATATACCATGTAATTAGGGTTGTTTGGCTTATTAGAATGGCTTTAGAACGCCCAATTCCTGTGTATATGCTAAGACGAGAAGAAAAGGTATCATCTTAGCATATACAGATACACTTCACCGAGTTATCCAGATGACTAATGAAAAGATTAGACCGATCATTTTAAATTCAATGTTATTTGACCTGATTAATTTTTTTTACCTCCAATAATAGGATATAATGGTTAGATCCTCCAATAATAGATTAATAATTTAGAGTTCAAGATTCAAGTACAACTTATTATTGAGAATTTTTTTAAATAGATAGCGGACCTAAGAATGTTGAGGATAAGTCTCCATATGCACTTCCCTGATTTACCCAGATGATCAGTTAGAAATTTTCGTAGAGTCGAATCGGGTCACCCTAGGTTTGACGTTACCTGACTTGGTTAAATTTTTTTTTTTTACCCTGAGAACAGGGTGTCATGGTTTAGGTCTTCCAGTAATAGATCAGGGATCTAAAGTTCGAGACTTAGCCGACGTACTATTAAGAATTTTTCTCTTTAATGGTAACGGACCTGAGAATATTGACTGTTAGGATAAGCCTCGATATGCACTTTCTCGATTTACCCAGATAGTCGGTGAAAAACTTCTGTAGAGCTAGGTTGTGTTGGTGCAATCGACCTAAGTTTGATCAGTACAATCATGATTTTGATGTGTGTGTCAAAGAGTTTAAGTTAGGCTTTAATATGTGTTTGATATGTGTGTTTGAGTCTTACAGGACTTGGTGAAACACACATGAGGATCTTGGTGGAACTAAGCTTGGGAAGCTCATCCTAGGGCTCGGATCCTTGAGTCGGTGAAGGATGGTGTGGAAGGCATCCGAGGGACCGCCGGACGAGGAGCAACGGAGTGGAGCCGAGGGAAGTAGACTTCAAGGCAACGTGAAGGATGGCACGAAGAGGAGCCGCGGGCTCGGGTGCATCTAAGGGATGAAGGCCGAGGAAGAGGCATTCAAGGGTGACTCCGGAGAGGATGAGTGTGAGTGTGTAACAAGGTGCAGTCCAGTCGATTGCAACTTTTAGCAGTCGACTGGTGCATGTTTTATCAGTCGACTGCACCAGTCGACTGCATGTTTTAGCAGTCGACTGGCAGCGAACAGAAGCATTCTGTTCACTCAACAAACAGCTACCAGTCGACTGTTGGTGCTGGAAAGTAGCCGTTGGCTACCTCTAACAGTAACACCAGTCGACTGATGGTTTTGCCAGTCGACTAGTGCTGAGTTGAGTTGATTGTTAATCAACTCTCTGCTCTTATTTAAGGAGAGGCTTGGGGCTTGAAGAAGGTTACTGGTGCTAATTGTAAACCTTCTTATTCTGTGCCCAAAGCTCCCAAGTTCAATCCTCTTCCTCCTAATCTAAACTTCATCTTGTAAAGAGGAAGAGATTATTTTGTGAGAGGTTTGCTCCACCGAGAAGGAGAAGCTTTAGCCGGAGATTGCCGGGGACTGATCTACCGAAGGATCAAGGGCTCGTCCACCTCAAGGACACGTCGTGGAGTAGGAGCATCATCTTCGAACCACGTTACATCGAGCTTGTTAGCGTTTGTATTCTTGTTTATTTTTCATTGCTTTAGTTTTAGTATATTTTGCTGTGCATTAACCCTCTTATAGAGAAGAAATCGATTAGGGGGTGACCGAGCTATCCAACCCCCCTTCAAGCCGGCCACCGATCCTCCAACAGGTTGGTCACCCCAAATTCGACGTTACCTGACTTGCTTAATCATTTTTTTTATATTAGCAAACCCTACAGTCCCCACTGACTAAAATAGTTGATTGTTACTGTTAGTATATCTAAGTTCGATTTCCAATGGATACAAAATATCCCACTAATTGCATCAACCCCTCCTTAGACATATTGTTGTTGTTGGGTGAAATCCTCCGTGATTTACTTTCCTTTAAAAAAGTGGGATGTCACCTTGGAAGAGTCGTCTAGGTGACAATTTTATCTTTTATTGCCAATTTAAACTAACCCTATAATCACCGGAACAATGGAGGTGACAATTAATTAAAGACCTAAATGTCAAATCTCAATTACGACACACTATAAGAATTTTCCTCACTTCTCGATTTACACTAATAACCGCTAATAAACTACGATTTTTTTCCGAACCACGTGTTGGAACCCCAAAAGTTATTTTGATGTGATCAACAAGTTAAGTTAGGTCATGTGGTGTTTTAACCTTGTGTCTAAGTGTGCAGGAGCTTAGGAGCACAGGGAGTCGAGTAGAAGAGACAGCTAGCAAGAAGGACGGCACGAGAGAGTGCGTCTGAGGGACGAGCGCTGGGGAAAAGTACACCGGTGGACAAGAAGGAAGCGTGCGGTGTTTCCGAGGAATGAGAAGCTGGAGTAGAAGATTTCTTGGGGAGCAAGAGATGCAGCTAGCGAGAAGGTCGACACAGGAGAGTGCGTCCGAGGGATGAAGAGCTGCGGATGAGTACGCTGGCAGACGAGAAGGAAGCACACGACGATTCCGAGGGATGAGAAGCCGGAGCGGAAGCCTACTCGAGAAGGCTGGAAGTTGAGTTCGGGTGAGCCCTATTTCGGATGGCTGAGATCACCCAAGCAAGCGGAGCCAAAGCGGAAGACCCGGACCGAGGCAATCTGAACCGGAGTAGAGGGCCTAGACCGAAAAAAGTCAACTCTATTGACTTTCTTGGTTCGGGCGCCCGGACCAGTCCGGGGCGCCCGGAACCCTTCCGAGCGCCCTGACCTGGATTTCATCCAGATAACGGTCAAACGCGATCTATGCGAGGAGGAATAAAGTTTTATCCCCTCCCAGGCGTCGAAACCCTTCCCGGCGCTTCGACCAAGACTATAAATATAGCCTTGGTCCAAGAAGCTCAATAAGACAAGTAATTCTGATTACAATATTTGTATGCTTTCATTGTTAGTTTAGCTTCTTATTTTCTCTGTGCTTGAATGCTGTAAGAGGCTTCTTCGCCCGAAAGGAGATATCTATTGCGCGTCATTCTCCTTGGATTAACAACCTCCCCGGTTGTAACCAAGTAAACTTCCTTGCCTCTACTCTTTTAGTTTATTACTTTTAAATTAATGCAAGTGTTATTTTGAAAGCCCGAGAAGGGTAGTTTTCTTTTTTTCCAGGGCTATTCAACTCCCCCTTCTAGCCGGCCAACGCGACCCAACAAGTGGTATCAGAGCAAGGACGTCTCAGGAGGACTAACCGCCGACTGAAGCAATGAGATGGCCGGAACGAACATCTACCCACCAACGTTCGAGGGGGAGTTCACTTTTTGGAAGCGACGAATATAGGTTTATTTTAAAACTGATTTTAATATGTTATTAATAATGACGTATGGTTATTGATCCGGCGGTAAGAAAGGGGAGCCCACCTCCTGAAGGGTCCCAGCTTAAGGACGGATGGAAGGCTGGCCAAGCGGGTAATGGCCGCGTTGAGGAGATAAGCAGGTCCGAGCGGAGCCAGAGATAACCCAGCCAAGGGCTAGGGTTTCCGACGCCAAGGCAGGAGGATCGATGGGCCGAGCGGGAGTCCGCTCGGCTGGGACCGAAGGACCGAGCGGGTGCTCCGTTCGGCCAGGATAAGGGCGAGGATACAAAGATTAGCCAAGCGACCTATCCGTTCGGCTCGAGGTATGGAATGTCTGCGGAGGCACGTCTGATGATTAGGCCGTACACAAGATTGCACGATGGAAGATCTCGCTGTCACACCATGGAGAGGTGGATACAGTAGCGGTATGGCCTCATACATGCCCTTCTGACAGACCCATACCTGGGCATGGTCGAAAGCAGATGATTGCTTCGATTGGCGTGCCCAGGCCCCTTCGATAGGTCTATATAAGGCCCCCAGTTCTTCACCGGAGGTACGCGCATCTGGACCTCTGAAGCCACCTCTTTGTTATTCCTCGCCTGACTTGAGCGTCGGAGGGCTGTCGCCGGGACACCCTTCCCGGCTCGGTTTTGTTGCAGGTTCGCCGGAGCACTCGAGGATCCAGCAGGGAGCGCCACGTCCCCAGCGTCCATTGACTCCTGGTTCGGACAGGATCAATTTGGCGCCGTCTGTGGGAACGCACCTACATCCGAGCAGAGGCAATGGACGAGGCTGGAGGACTACATACCGTGGCACTCTCACAAGAAGAATTGGACGTTATAGTCGAGGCGAGGGCAGCCAAGATAGTGGCGCAGCAAAAGGAGAAAGCACAAGCTGAGCGAGCGCAACAGCAAACAACCTCGGCTTCAGCAGGCCGGGCGGCGCAAGCAGATCGCCCGGAATTTGTTTCAACAGGAGGGTTCCCTCGGGCTCTCTTTCGTACTCCCCCAAAAATAGCGCCCGTTCACGGGGAGCAAGGATCTTCATCCGATGAGCCTCCCATTCGAGATCATAGGAAGGGCAAAGCTCCCCAAGCGGACGCACCACCCGAGCGGGTTCACCGGCAATTCTCTGAAGCCATACATCGGGATCCATTACCAAAGTACTATACACCACCACCGATCGGAGCTTACAATGGAACTACCGACCCCGACGATCATTTGGGGAAGTTCGACAGCATCGCCACCTTGCATCAGTACTCCGATGGCGTAAAGTGCCGGGTATTTCTCACCACTCTATCAAAATCTGCACATAGGTGGTTTCGGAGGCTGCCGGACGGCTCTATCACCAGTTTTCAGGAGTTCCGAACGGCATTTCTTCATCACTTTGCGAGCAGCCGAAGTTATCAAAGGACGAGCGTCAGCCTGTTCACCGTCAAACAAGAACCAAGAGAATCTCTCCGAGCGTATATACAGCGATTTAATCAAGTAGCGATGGACATCCCCACAGCCGCCTCGGAGACGATGGTAAACGCATTCACGCAAGGCCTCGTGGAAGGGACTTCTTCCGCGCTCTCATTCGTAAACCGCCCAAAGATTATGACCACATGCTGCACCGGGCGAACGAGTACATAAATGTGGAAGAGGTGGAGGCTGCTCGACAGAAGGGAACTCATGCCGAACGACCGGCACAAGCCGAACGGAAGCAACCCGCTGCTCATCAGCCACCGAGAGGACCAAGAGTTGAAGCATCCCGGGCACATCATGCGAAGTCCCCGGCGGTCCAAGAGGTAGCGGCCGAGCGGCCAAGGATGAAGAAAAAGAGGGTATGGACCCCAATGTTTTGCTCTTTCCATAATACTGACTCCCACAACACCCGCGATTGTCGGGGCTTGCCTTCAATCACCCATCCCGTACGATGGGGTGGCCCTCGTCGATCGCCTTCACCCGATCGCCGGCAGAGGCATCAAGAGTCCAGTCGGCGAACATATAGGAGGTCTCCCGAACGGCGTTTCCCTCCCAGGCATGATCGCTCTCGAAGGTCCAATGAGTGACCTAGGCAGTCCGCTCGGGAAGAGGAGAATAGAAACAACATCTCCCGGGGAGAAATCAATATTATCGCGGGTGGGCCGACCGGAGGAGATTCACACAGGGCGAGAAAAGCAAGCGCTAGGCAGCTCAGAATCCATGAGGTGGGTTGCAGCCAAGAAAGGGCGAGCGGACCCGAGATCAGTTTCGGGCCCAAGGACCTCGAGGGAGTTGAAGTGCCGCATGACGATGCCCTTATCATCAAAGCGGTAATAGCCAACTACACCATCCACCGTATCTTCATTGACACTGGCAGCTCGGTCAACATCATCTTCAGAAAGGCCTTTGATCAACTACAAATCGATCAAGCCGAGCTGCTGCCCATGACAACCCCCCTCTACGGGTTTACGGGCAATGAAGTTCTTCCGGTCGGACAGGTAAGACTGGCTATCTCCTTGGGGGAAGAACTGCTCCGGAGAACGAGGGCAACAAATTTTGTGGTGGTCGACTCCCCCTCATCCTACAATGTGATACTGGGGCGACCGGCGTTAAGCGAATTCCGAGCTGCTGTGTCGACATTCTACCAGAAGATCAAATTCCCGATCGAGGACAAAGTCGGTGAAGTACGAGGAGATCAATTAGCCGCCCGGAAATGCTATGTGGAAATGGTTCGAGCCGAATCTAGCGCCGCTCGGAAGCCTCCACGGATCGAGGTACACGCCATAACCGAGAAACCCCCTGCTTTAATTTATGATGAAAAAGAGGAGGTTCAGATCCATCCGAGCCGATCGGAAGCCACAACATTTATTGCCGCCGACCTGGAAGAGGAACAGAAAGAAGAGGTGGTCAAATGCCTCCGGATGAATCATGACGTCTTCGCCTGGTCGACGCATGAGCTGCCCGGTGTCTCCCCCAGCATAGCCCAACATAAGCTTCACGTCCGACCGGACGCTCGGCCAATAAAACAAAGGAGGAGAGATTTCAGCGCCGAGCAGAATATTATCATTCGAGCGGAGGTAGAGAGGCTCTTAGAGGCCGGCCACATACGGGAAGTTCAATTCCCAAGCTGGTTAGCCAATGTGGTGCTCGTCTCCAAGCCGGGCAACAAATGGAGGGTATGCATTGACTTCAGAGATCTGAACAAAGCCTGCCCGAAGGACTTCTACCCTCTGCCCCGAATCGACCAGCTCGTAGATTCTACAGTCGGATGCGAGCTTATATGTATGCTGGACGCCTACCAAGGCTATCATCAAGTGCCGCTCGCCCCGGAAGATCAGGAAAAAGTTAGCTTCGTCACACCGGACGGGACGTATTGCTACACGGTGATGCCGTTCGGACTGAAGAATGCCGGAGCAACATATCAAAGATTGATGAATAAGGTCTTCCGCGAGCAAATCGGACACAACCTGGAGGTCTATGTGGATGACATCCTCATCAAATCCTTCCGAGCGGCCACTTTATGCAAAGATATGGAAGAAACCTTCCATACCCTCAGAAAATATGGGGTCAAGCTCAATCCTCATAAGTGTTTGTTCGGCGCCAAAGGAGGACATTTCTTGGGCTATATTGTGACCGAACGGGGTATTGAAGCTAATCCTAGTAAGGTGAAGGCTCTTCAGGACATGCCACCGCCTAGAAACATGAGGGAAGTACAGAGGCTGACCGGTCGGATTACAGCGCTATCACGCTTCATCTCCAAGACTGCCGACCGGAGCCTTCCGTTCTTCAAAATTCTCCGCAAAGCTACAAAGTTCCAGTGGAATGAAGACTGCGATCGGGCCTTTGAAGAACTAAAGACGTACTTAAACTCCCTACCTGTGCTGGCCAAGCCAACTGTCGGCGAACCGTTGCACATTTATTTATCCTCAACAAAGCTTGCTGTGGGATCGGCATTAGTCCGGTCGGGAGGTGAGGAGCAACCTGTATATTTCCTTAGTCACATCTTGAAGGATGTTGAAACCCGCTACACCGGACTCGAGAAGTTGGCCTTCGCTTTGATCCTCGCCGCTTGGAGGCTTCGTCCTTATTTCCTGGCGCACACGATTATCGTCAAGACCAATAGCTCGTTGGCACGAGTGCTTTTAAATCCAGAAGCTTCCGGACGGCTCATCAAATGGACAACTGAGCTGAGCGAGTTTGATATCCAATATCAACCCCGTTCGGCTATCAAAGCACAAGCCTTAGCCGATTTCGTGGTAGAGGTGCAGGACCCGGAACTCGAAGCTGTGTGGAAAGTGTTCGTGGATGGATCGTCCACTAGACACGGGAGCGGAATTGGCATACTTATGCTGTCCCCTCAAGGAGAGCGGATGCAGCTCTCCGTCCGGCTAGATTACCGAGCGACCAACAACGAAGCAGAATATGAAGCCCTTATTGCTGGATTGCAGGCCACTCGGCATGTTGGGGCCGTCCGGGTCATCCTCTATTCAGATTACCAGTTGGCTGCTCAGCAAATCTCAGGGATTTTCGAGATAAATAGTACAAGGCTCAAGCTCTACGTGGAAGCTATTGAGAAACTTAAGCCCAACTTTAGGGAGGTGATTATTCAGAAGATCCCCCGGGCGGAGAATCAAGTGGCGGATGAATTGGCCAAGATGGCAAGCGCGTTATCCCCGGTCGGCTCTCAGAAGCCGATCGAGCAAGTATCTTTAGTGGCACATGTCGATCGAATGGAGGGCATCACATACCCGAGCGACTGGAGGACAACTATTGTGGAGTTTTTGCGCTCGGGAGCTACCCCATCCGACCGGGAAGAAGCTCACTTACTAAAGAGAAGAGCTAGTCGGTTCACCTTAGTAGGAGATCAACTCTACAAGAAGGCCTTCTCCCGTCCGCTCCTAAAATGTGTCAGCTGGGAAGATGCCGAGTACATCCTCCGAGAAGTGCACCAAGGTTCGTGCGGTGGACATCCGGGCGGACGGTCATTAACCAGGAAGATTTTGCTAGCCGGGTATTTTTGGCCGACACTTCAAAAGGATGCTGCCCGGACCGTAGCAAATTGTCTATCCTGTCAGAAGCACCACAGCATGCCCCATCGACCGACAAATGAGATGAAAGCATCAACTGTGGCCTGTCCCTTCGACCAATGAGGGATGGACATCGTGGGACCTTTCCCCATGGATACCGGGCAGCGGAAGTTCTTATTGGTGGCGGTCGACTACTTCTCAAAATGGGTAGAAGCTGAGCCACTTGCAAAAATATCCGAGCAGATGGTTAAAAAGTTCATATGGCAAAATATCATCTGCCGCTTTGGCATCCCCAGACGACTCGTCTCCGACAACGGACGTCAATTCACGGGAAAGCTGCTTAGGGAGTGGTGCGAAAGTTATGGCATCGAGCAGCACTTCACATCGGTGGCATACCCCCAGAACAACGGTCAAGCCGAGGTAACCAACCGAGAGATTCTCAGAATCTTACGGACTCGGCTCGACCATGAAGGAGGCAGCTGGGTAGACGAGCTGTCGGGCGTCCTATGGTCTCTCCGCACGACACTAAAGGAGGGAACGGGCGTCACCCCATTTCACTTGGTATATGGAGGCGAAGCAGTCATCCCGATTGAAGTCGGGGTTGAATCCGTTTGGGTGCAAAACTATGATGAAGACAACGTCGAACGGAGGAACATGGAGCTAGACTTGGTCGAAGAAGAAAGAGCTAAAGCGTCCGTCCGGCTGATGGCGTACCGGCAGCGTATGAAGCAGAACTACAACCGACGCGTGATCCCTAGAGCCTTTCAAGTAGGCGACCTGGTTTGGAAGAAAGTTAAGCCGGTCGGAGATGTCGGCAAGTTGGAAGCTCCCTGGACAGGACCCTTTGAAGTGGTCGAGAAGCTCCGTTCGGGCGCTTACTACCTCAAGGATGCGGAAGGTCGAATGCTGGACCGACCCTGGAGTGCCAATCACCTCCAGCCATATAGAGCGGGGTGAGGTGCGCTTTTGCTCTATTTTGTGTAAATTCAAAATAGCTGTACTCCTTTTATCGCAGGAAATAAATTATTCCCAAGGCATTCTGCGTTCATAGCCGAACGGCTGGTTATCAAAAGGCCCCCGTGCCGCTCGGCCGGAGGTAAATTATGCGAGCCAAGCGCTCGACGATGAAGGCCCCGAGTCGCTCAGCCGGAGGTATATTGTACGAGGCAAGTACTCAATCCCAAAGACCCTGTGCCGTTCGGCCAGGTAACGTTCAAATTAGGCTTGAAAGCCCGACGAGCTCCGTCGTTAAAGATCGAGAGCCGCGCCTAGCGGACGAACCGACGAGCCCGTCGTTAAAGATCGAGAGCCGCCGACCGCTATAAATATCCGCGCCGACGAGCCGTTAAAGATCGAGCCGCGCCGACGAGCTCCGTCGTTAAAGATCGAGAGCCGCGCCGACCGGCTATAAATATCCGCACCGACGAGCTCCGTCGTTAAAGATCGAGAGCCGCGCCGACCGGCTATAAATATCCGCACCGACGAGCTCCGTCGTTAAAGATCGAGAGTCGCGCCGACCGGCTATAAATATCCGCGCCGACGAGCTCCGTCGTTAAAGATTGAGAGACGTGTCGGCGTCTATAAATCCCCGAGCAGAAGACCGATGATCACCATCGTTGAAAATCGAATCGGTCTGGCGACTATAAACACCCCGAGCGGACGAACGAATATCAGAGTAAGAAACCACGGAAACTACAAATATTAAAACATTCAGGCCCGATCGGGGGCTGGTCCTTCAATACTTTGCGTTTGTTGACTTCACGAAGGCCAGATACGTGCAAAGCGAGTAGGCTTCCCCGCTCGGACTTGTTCAATGGGTTAAGCCGATCGGTTGCGTCACGGAGAACGCTTAAGAGCATGACTGACTCTAAGCATACACGTTAAGCAAACAGAAGAATATTATGGATAATGAGTAAGAAGACAAAAGCAAAGGAGCATCATTTCATTAGAAGAAAAATTATGCCGAACGGCACGTACAAAAATTTTACATCCGCCGAGCGGATGAAATACAGAAAGTACTTAAAATAACCCGCATCACTCCGGATCCTCAAAATTAAAAAAGGCGTCCGGGATGTCGTCAATCATGGCCGCCAGTTCAGGAGGGGGAATGCTCAGGTCAGCAGGAAGGTGCCCCCCCTTCTTAAAGTATGCCGTGGTGACCTTGACCGCCTCGATGAAAGTTGAGGAGACGTTGCCACCGAACTTTTCGCCAAAGCTCTCCGAGCGGAGGTATTCCTGGCGCGCTGCTGCTAGGCGACTCGGCTCTCCCTCCTTATATTTTTTGAGTGTCGCTCGGGAAGCGGTTAAGGTATCTTGGACTGCCTTCAAGTCCACCTCGGCCTTTGTGCATTCTGCCGAACGGTCCTCCCGTTCGGCGTTCAGCTGGGCGTTCAGATCCTTGGATTGCTGATCTAGGGCCCGGACTTCAACTTTCATCTTATCCAGATCCGCGATCGCCCGCTGCTTCCGGCTATTGGCGCGCTTCACATCTGCACCGCGCTTCTTCACCAAGGCTTCGAGTCGAGCCACCTCTGTAGCCAAGTCAGCGGCTTTCTTCTGCTCAGACTCAAGAGCCTGCTTTTCTTTCTCGGCCGACGGGCCTCCCGACACTTGGAGTTTTTCCAGGAGATCCTCCAGCTCAGCTAGCCGATGGCTAGTGGCGATTTGCTCTGCCCAACGCTGTGAAGGAAATAATAACATCAGAAGTCAAACGGTAGCATGGCACAGGAAGAAAAATGAACGTACCTGAGTGGCCTGCTGCATGTTGTTATCGCCGAGCTGCTTGGGCGTCATGAGGGCCACCTGAATTTGGGCGTCCTCGAAGAGCTTGGCGAGCGGACCCGTCAGGGTTATTTCATGAACGGGGCTTGATGGCCGATCGGCAGACAATAAATATTCCTCCGACGAGAATCGGAGAGTAGTCTTGATGGTCGAGTGGCCGGCCGGCACTTCCTCAGCCGCAGTCGCCTGGCCTGAGGACTCCCCTATGGTGGAAGTCTCGCCCAACCGTCGTAAGCGACGACGAGTCCGTGGAGTAGAGCCAGCGGGCTGTACGGTGGGCGAGGCCACGGGGGTCCCGATCTGCGACGGGGTACGTGTTGGTGCAACCTTAGGTCAAGGTTGACCTGGTTGACCTGACTCGAGTTGACCTGACTCGAGTTGTATTTTGATGTTTGACTTAGGAAGATTGTCGGTGCAACCTTAGGTCAAGGTTGACCTAGTTGAGTTGCATATTGATGTTTGACACTCGTGGAAGAGTTGTATTCTTGATATGGGACAAGAATAGATGTTTGGGAGATTGTTGGTGCAACCTTAGGTCAAGGTTGACCTGGTTGACCTGATTCGGGAAAAAGTCCAAGTATGGAGACTTGGCATCGAAAAGTCCAAGCAGGAGCTTGGCACGAAAAGTCCAAGTATGGAGACTTGGCATCGAAAAGTCCAAGTATGGAGACTTGCAGGAAAAGTCCAAGTATGGAGACTTGGCATGGAAAAGTCCTAACGGGATGTTAGGCGGTGGGAAAGTCCTAAGCGATGTTAGGCGGTTGAAAAGTCCCGTGAGTGAAGCCAGCGGAAATCTGGTGAGTGAATCCGGTGAAAATCCTAGTGAGTGAAGCTAGGTGAATGAGAAAGTCCTAACGGGATGTTAGGCGGTTGGAAAGTCCCGTGAGTGAAGCCAGGCGTTGTGGAAATCCTGGTGAGAAGCGGTGAAACCCTAGTGAGTGAAGCTAGGTGAAAGTCTTGGTGAGTGAAGGCAGGAAAATCCAGATGGATCAAGGGTGATCGGACATCCGTGATGGGAAGTCCAAGTAGGTCATAGGAGTGATCGGATACTTGGTACGGAGAGAAAAGTCTAAGTGGGTAAAAGGGATTGACCGGACACTTGGCGGGGAGTCCTAGCAAGGAGTGACCGGATGCTAGGCGCAATGTACCAACAGTCAAGATTGACCGGATGTTGGTTTGGACTTGGTTTGGACGAAAATCATGAGTTGGATCGATCTAGTGATACCAAGAATATTCTCGATCGGTCCGGTGATCGATCGCAATACATCAGCATATCAGGTTAACTGTCGATCGGTCCGTGACCGATCGTGAGTCGATCGTCAGAGCGAGGCGCAGAGGCTGATCGGTCCGGGACCGATCGGCCCGATCGGTCCCGGACCGATCGGGAGGTTCTGATCGGTCCATGGACCCGACTGGAAGGAGGAGGGAATGGATCGTGCGGACCGATCCACATGGAGCCTGATCGGTCCACGCATCGATTCAGTACTAGCCGCTATGGACGCAACCGCCAGATTTCTTCGTGTTTCTTCGCTCTTCGCAGTTATAAAGGAGGGGCCGCGAGCCATTTCTTCCTTCTTCTTCCTTCTTCCGCTCTTGGTCGAGCTTTGCTGAGCTTGCTTCTGCTTGAAGCTTCGCGTGAGCTTCTACCGGGTCACCTGTAGGAGCTGCTGCTTCTTCCAGTCGAAGAGAAGGCAAGAAAGTTTACATTTGTATTGTACTTTATTTCTTGTTTTCCTTGTACTCTTTTCTTGCTGTTGCAAGAAGTTTCTGTGGCGAGGTTTCTCCACCCAGAAGGAGAGTTTTTATTAACCGGTTTTCCGGGGACTCATCCACCGACGGATTGATTGGGTTCGTCCACCTTACGGACACGCCGAGGAGTAGGAGCATCATCTCCGAACTCGTACATCGCTGTGTTAAGGTTTGATATTCTTCCTTTCGTTTCTAGTTTATTTTTCCGCTGCGCTAACGAATTATAGGAAGAAACGAGTGATTTGGGGCGGCTATTCACACCCCCCCTCTCTAGCCGAGTACGTAGAATCCTAACAAGTGGTATCAGAGCGAGGTCGCTCTTCGCCGGATTAACACCCGAGGGAGCACAAGCTAGAGATGGATCAACTCGGAGAGGACATCACGATTCCACCCTTCTACGATTGCGACGACTTCGCGTTTTGGAAGGTAAGAATGAAATATTTTCTTATGACTAATCTTGAGAATTGGAGGTGTGTGCAAGTAGGTTTCACTCCTCCGGAGGATGAAGAAGGAAAACCTCTCAAGAAGAAGAGGTGGACGAAGGAGCAAATCCACAAATCAACCATCAACGATGAGGTAACGAAAATCATTGAATTTTCTTTACCTAATGATGTTTTGTGTAGGATAGGTGGGTATAACGATGCCAAGGAGTTGTGGAATAACTTGGCAAAGCTCCATGAGGAGAACTCCACTTCAAGTCATGAAGAGGAGTCAAGTGAGCCAAGGAGCTCACTTCATGAAGGAATGAATTTAGAAGTTGAGGGCCACTCAACATCTAAAGAAGAAGAGGAGGAGAGTTCTTCTTCAAGTTCGGAGCAAGAAGAAGAAGAAGCGTCTACCTCCGGAAGGGATGAAGAAGAGAGCTTTCATCCACCCTCAAACCTAGGTAACTCAAGCATTTTAATTTCTAGCAAATTACACATAATGTGCTTTGAGTGTAGGGAGTATGGACATTACAAGAGTAAATGTCCAAAGAGAGTTAGAAAGACTCCACCGGCGCCAAAGGTCAAGGAAGCCGGAGTCCCAACACGCAAGGGCAAGGAGCACGTGGTGTGCTTCCAATGCAAGCGAAGGGGACAGTATCGGAGCCAATGTCCGAGAGGGAGGCAATCTCACAAGGACAAGAGATCGAGCACATGTATAGGGGGAGCTAGGGCAAACCCTAAGGTAATCTCTAAGGCACATCCTTGCAATTCTAGTAGGATGCATGCTAGTAGCCTTATTGCTATTGTCAAGAATGATAAGCATGTTAATTATAGAAATCGATACACATGCTTAGGTGCCAAACATGTGAGCCTAGATAAGGATAACACTAGGAAAGCCAACCCTAGAATTAGCCCATCTAAGGCTAAGGAAAACCTAGGTAGGAATCCAAAATCATCTAGACATATGCCTAGGAATACCTCAAAGAAAAATGATAAATTAAAGCTTGAGGTATTAGAGAAAGAAAATCAAGTCTTGAGGTCAAGACTTGACTCTCTAGAAAAGGCTCTTGAGGATTTGACTCTAGGGTCTAGGGGTCAAAAACCTAAGTCCAAGGACAAGAAAGGTTTGGGTCACAAACCTAAGTCCCAAATGGTCAAGCCCACTTACCACAATGTTCCATTCGATTATGGAACAAAACCTAGGGCTAGGAAGACCATTACCAAGGTTACAAGGGGAGTCACCCCTATAGTTGACCTTGATGAGACCCAAACGACCAAGGCTTCAAAGCCTAAGAGGGTCATTAGGAGGGTTGCTAGGGAAGTCATCCCTAGTGAATATTTAGTGAACCCAATGAGCTCAAATAGGTATTGGGTTCCTAGGAGCATCTTCTCTACCCCATAAATGGGTTAGAGAGTGTCAACTCCAATAAGAAGGGTAGTTAACCCAACTTTGAGGAAATTGACACTCAAGGAGCATTTTCAAGGTTTTGAGAACTTTTGAAAATGAAATGGAATTATCATTTACTCCTTTGAAGAGTTAAATGTGCCTAAAGATTGGAAATTTCATTTTTAATCTCAATTGGCACAATTTGGGAAAATTTAGAGAACTCTCGAGGAAAAATGAAACATGCCAAGTTTTGAGGATAAATTTGATCTTTAAGTGGCATGAATTAATCTAGAGTTCAAGAAGTGTCAAAATTAGGATTTTGGCATTTTGGGGCAATCTAGGATTAAATTTTAGGTTAGCAAAGTGGTTAAGGATACTTAGATAGGTAATCTAGGTATACTTATTTATGCTAAATCTTGACATGATTGTTTGCCCTCACATGTCATGACATCATGTTTAGTTTTATTATCATTTGAAATGTCATGATAATGCTTAGGCTAGTTTATATGTCATGCTTTATTTAAGTTTTCAAACTTTATGCCATGACATCATGACATTGGCACATGTTTTTACTTATGATATCATTATATGCCATGTCATCATCTCTTGCATTATAATCAATGAAATTGATTTAAGGACAAACATATAATTTGATATTGAGATCAAATTGGTGTTTAGAAAATGCATGAGAACTTAGCCTAAGTTGACCTTAATCCATATCTCACATCAAATTGACTTGAATGTGGTTTGATACACTTTAGATGTATGTGAGATATTAGGATCATGAGTTAGGATCAAGGTGCATAGTTTTTGTACCTAGATGAGCCTAATTCAAGAAATGGGGATCATAGGGAAAGCTTATGTACAAGTCATGTATATTTAGCCCTAAGATTATGGTCCTAAATTCAAATGGTTTTAAAAGCATTTTAAAATTGATTTAAAAAACCTTGATGAAGCTTTCCTAGTGATAGCATTCATCATTGAACATTGTGATACAAAATTGACTTAACTTTGAACTATTTCAAAGTTTTCGAATTTTGTATCAAAATTTGCAAATGGAAACTATTTTCATAGAAAATTATTTTTCCATGATAGTATATGTTATGAGGAATGTATCCTCAAAATTTCACAAATTTTCGAATTTTCTGGAATTTTCTAGGAGTTTCTGAATTTCGGGAAGGAAATTTCAGAAACCTGCCTATCAGAGTCTGGATCGGTCTGGGGACCGATCCAGGTAAGTTCTGATCGGTCTGCGGACTGATCCAGAGTATTGTGGATCGGTCTACAGACCGATCCAGTGAGCTCCAGTAACACGAGTGCGATCTGGTGAAGGGCTGATCGGTCTGGTGACCGATCAGTGATGATCCAGAAAGAGGATCGATTTGGGAATCGATCCAAGGGGTTCCTGATCGGTCTGGGGACCGATCAGTGCGTGCTGAATTGCTGAAATTCGACTGGATGTCTGAAATTTCAGTTTTAGGAAGTGGTGTTTTTGGATTTCTAAAGGTTTGAAACTCTCCAAGACATTGTTGGTGCAATGGTCAAGGGGGAGTTGGCCTTTAGGGAGAGCTTTACCTAATTGTCAAGGGGGAGTTGACTTTTAGGGGGAATTTTTACTCCTTAAGACTTTTGAGGATTAGTGATATGGGATTATCACTAAGTTGATTGTTGAGTTTAGTATCAAGGGGGAAATTAAGAGTTTCAATGAAAGGTATGGGACTTTCATTAGGAAGAAACTCTTGACCTTGATACCCTCTTTTTCTTTTTGATGTGTGTCAAAAAGGGGAGAGTGTTCATTGGAGAATTATTGGAGAACCCAAGTTAGGTTATCGGGTTAACCTAAGCTAGGGGAAGAATGTCAAGGAATGTTCGAGGAAGAACATTGGAATTCTTTTTGATGTGTGTCAAAAAGGGGGAGAATTATTGGAGAACCCAAGTTAGGTTATCGGGTTAACCTAAGGGGAGAATGTCCAGAGAATGTTCAAGGAAAGAACATTGGACATTGGAAGATGATTGGAAAATCTAAGTTAGGTTATCGGGTTAACCTAACTTGATGATTGTTGGTGCAACCTTAGGTCAAGGTTGACCTGGTTGACCGACTGTTGACTGACTCGAGTTGTATTTTGATGTTTGACTTAGGAAGATTGTCGGTGCAACCTTAGGTCAAGGTTGACCTAGTTGAGTTGCATGTTGATGTTTGACACTCGTGGAAGAGTTGTATTCTTGATATGGGACAAGAATAGATGTTTGGGAGATTGTTGGTGCAACCTTAGGTCAAGGTTGACCTGGTTGACCTGATTCGGGAAAAAGTCCAAGTATGGAGACTTGGCACTGGAAAAGTCCAAGCAGGGAGCTTGGCACGCGAAAAGTCCAAGTATGGAGACTTGGCACGGAAAAGTCCAAGTATGGAGACTTGCACTGGAAAAGTCCAAGTATGGAGACTGGCATGGAAAAGTCCTAACGGATGTTAGGCGGTGTGGAAAGTCCCGTGAGTGAAGCCAGTGGGAAAGTCCTAACTAGGATGTTAGGCGGTTGGAAAGTCCCGTGAGTGAAGCCAGTCAGAAATCGGTGAGTGAATCCAGTGAAAATCCTAGTGAGTGAAGCTAGGTGAATGAGAAAGTCCTAACTGGATGTTAGGTAGTTGGAAAGTCCTGGTGAGTGAAACCGAGCTGTGGAAATCGGTGAGTGAAGCGGTGAAAACCCTAGTGAGTGAAGCTAGGTGAAAGTCTTGGTGAGTGAAGCCAAGGAAAATCCAGATGGATCAAGGGTGATCGGACATCGGTGATGGGAAGTCCAAGTAGGTCATAGGAGTGATCGGATACTTGGTACGGAGAGAAAAGTCTAAGTGGGTAAAAGGGATTGACCGGACACTTAGCGGGAGTCCTAGCAGTCAAGGGAGTGACCGATGCTAGGCGCAATGTACCAACAGTCAAGATTGACCGGATGTTGGTTTGGACTTGGTTTGGGCGAAAACCATGAGTGGATCGATCCGTGATCGATCAGGATAAGAATATTCGATCGGTCGGTGATCATCGAACACATCGATAGCATATGTGTTAACTGATCGGTCCGGTGACCGTCGAGTCGATCAGCAGAGCGGGCGCAGAGAGGGCTGATCGGCCGGGGACCGATCAAGAAGCCCTGATCGGTCCCGGACCGATCAGAGGGATCGGTCCATGGACCGATCGGGACCAAAAGCGAAGGAGGAGGAATGGATCGTCGTGGACCGATTCAATGGAGCTGATCGGTCCACGCATCGATTCAGTACTAGCTGCGACGCAACGACTAGATTTCTTCTATGTTTCTTCGCTTTCTTCGCAGTTATAAAAGGAGGGCTGCTCGCAGCCTATTTCTTCCTTCTTCTTCCTTCTTCCTGTTCTTGGTGCTGCTAAGCTTGCTGTTGAGCTTTGTTGAGCTGCTTTGAAGCTTCGCGTGAGCTTCCGGCTGGGTCACCTGCTGTTGTAGGCGCTTGGGAGCGGCTGCTTCTTCCAGTCGAAGAGAAGGCAAGAAAGTTTACATTTGTATTGTACTTTATTTCTTGTTTTCCTTGTACTCTTTTCTTGCTGTTGCAAGAAGTTTCTGTGGCGAGGTTTCTCCACCCAGAAGGAGAGTTTTTATTAGCCGGTTTTCCGGGGACTCATCCACCGACGGATTGATTGGGTTCGTCCACCTTACGGACACGCCGAGGAGTAGGAGCATCATCTCCGAACCTCGTACATCGCTGTGTTAAGGTTTGATATTCTTCCTTTCGTTTCTAGTTTATTTTTCCGCTGCGCTAACGAATTGTAGGAAGAAACGAGTGATTTGGGGCGGCTATTCACACCCCCCCTCTCTAGCCGAGTACGTAGGATCCTAACAGTACGATCAGGAGAAGTGGGCTCGGGCGGCGCCTGTGATTCGCCTTCTTGGGTCGGCAGAAGGCTGGAGTCTCTTCGACGTTTCCGCCGAACTCCCAGTGATGATTCCCCGACCGGGGGGACTCCCAGCTCGGCTGGAGCAGAGGAAACAGGATCCGCCTCAACCTCCGTTGAAGCGGATTGGGGAGCTTCTGTTTCCGGGGCGGACTGCGTCCCCCCCTCTCCTACATCTGCCGGGCGGCTAGGGATAAGACCCCGCTCGGCGAGTTCCTTTTTTGTGGCGGCCTCAATCTCCACGGCCTTCAACTTCAGATGATCAGTAGCCTTGGAGCGCCACATGACTTCAGTTGTAGGGAAAGAAATTAAAATCAGTTAGATAAAAAATGCGCAGGGAGTAAAAAATCCTTACCCATGCGGTAGGGAAGATTGGCCCGAACGGGAGACAATCCAAAAATGTACAGCACCCCCTTGAGAAGCAACTGGTCGATTTTGTATCGCTGGCCGGACAACCAGTTTGCCGCGTGAAGGTAAGCTGGATTGCTTCTAAATTTCCCGAGCTCCGGCTAGGTCGGCACAGCGATCTGCCACTTGGTTATGAATGCTGGCCGCTCGGGAAGTCGCATGTAGAAGAAGAACTCCTTCCAATGCTTGTTGGAGGTCGGCATGTTATCAAAAAATTTGAAGCCTATTCTACTTTGGAAGATAAAAGTACCCAACTCAGATTGTTTGGGGTAAAAGAAGAAGTGGAATATTTTGGGGTCGAGTGGGATGCTGTGCAGCCTAAAAAGGACGACCACCCCGCTCAGCAGCCTAAAAGAATTCGGCACAAGCTGTCCGAGCGGGATTCGGAAATAGTTACAAACTTCCAAAATAAATCGATGGGTGGGAAACCTAAGGCCGCCCTAGAATTGGTCCAGAAAGAAACAAATGGTGCCGATCGGTGGGTTATGGGGCCGATCGGCCGGGCCGGCTATAATTATTTCATGGTCGTCTGGGATCCCGTACGACCGAACAAGACGCCGAGCGCCCTCTTCATCAAACCGACTCTCCATGGTCGCATACCATGGACCGTGAACGTTGGTCGCGGGTTCGGAGGAGCTTGCCATCTCGGAGAGGCGAAAGGATAGCAGGAAATCGAAGGAATGGGAACGAAAGAGGCGAAGTGAGCAGGGAAGACCTAGTAAGTGAAGGAAGAAGACTCACTGAGAAGGAAACGGCCGGAAAGGGTCACCGATGAGATGATCGCCGCCTAAAAATGAACACTGGATCGCCGGAGACCGCAGCAACAGAATGAAGCAGAAGGACGAAGCGCGAGCAAGTGGGCGGCCGAGAAAGGGGAATGAGGCTTTATACGGCCGAGGCCGGTCAGCCTCCGCCGTCCGATCTAGGTCATGAGGAACGAGGACGCCATCGAGCCGTCCATTTCAAACGAGGGCGTCCCATCGTAAGTGACGCCGCCGCCACACGATGGTCGACACGTGGAGCTCTGTCACCAAACGCAATTAATGCACCCTTACCGCGCACGCTTCGCCTTAATGAAAAAGATTGCACGATTTTCGAGAAGATTTAGACAAGCGAACATCCACGTTGAATGCCAAGGCATCCAAACGAAGAGCCGAGCGGCTGAATGTGGCCTAAGGGCCGAGCGGCTCAAGAGATTATAAGCAGCGGTAAGGCGACTACCGCTCCGTTCGGACACATAGTCCAGTCAGTCGGACTCACTGCCTCCTTCGACTAGACTTGAAGGAGAGGCAAGTGATCCGGCGGTAAGAAAGGGGAGCCCACCTCCTGAAGGGTCACAGCTTAAGGACGGATGGAAGGCTGGCCAAGCGGGTAATGGCCGCGTTGAGGAGATAAGCAGGTCCGAGCGGAGCCAGAGATAACCCAGCCAAGGGCTAGGGTTTCCGACGCCAAGGCAGGAGGATCGATGGGCCGAGCGGGAGTCCGCTCGGCTGGGACCGAAGGACCGAGCGGGTGCTCCGTTCGGCCAGGATAAGGGCGAGGATACAAAGATTAGCCAAGCGACCTATCCGTTCGGCTCGAGGTATGGAATGTCTGCGGAGGCACGTCTGATGATTAGGCCGTACACAAGATTGCACGATGGAAGATCTCGCTGTCACACCATGGAGAGGTGGATACAGTAGCGGTATGGCCTCATACATGCCCTTCTGACAGACCCATACCTGGGCATGGTCGAAAGCAGATGATTGCTTCGATTGGCGTGCCCAGGCCCCTTCGATAGGTCTATATAAGGCCCCCAGTTCTTCACCGGAGGTACGCGCATCTGGACCTCTGAAGCCACCTCTTTGTTATTCCTCGCCTGACTTGAGCGTCGGAGGGCCGTCGTCGGGACACCCTTCCCGGCTCGGTTTTGTTGCAGGTTCGCCAGAGCACTCGAGGATCCAGCAGGGAGCGCCACGTCCCCAGCGTCCATTGACTCCTGGTTCGGACAGGATCAGTTATGAAGCTCCAAAGGATACAAAAGGAGAAGTGCTTGAGGAGCATCAATGGACTGATGAGCAGCGCGATGAATTCATGACAAACGGTAAGGCTGAATCCCTCCTTCTGAGTGTACTACCTACCTAGGATCTCGAAAGAGTCGGAAAATACAAAAGCGCAAAAGAACTTTGGGAAAAGTTCCTGAAGCTCTACGAAGAATCATTTGAAGCTGACTCCTCGATGGACACCGAGTCGTCGTCAGAAGAATCCGAGACCGAGGAAATTGCCGGGACAACCCTAACAGTAGGGATGACAATTTTTCCCGTGGGTTTGGGGCCCCGCGGGGGAAACCCGAAATGGGGATGGAGATCCTCGATTTTTCGGGGATGGGGCGGGTTCGGGGCGGGTATGGGAATACTATCCCCATCCCCGAACCCGCCCCGAATATTATTATTATTATTATTAAATAATAACGTCATTTTAAAAAAAAATATTAATAATAGTGTTAATATTAATATTAAATTTTTTGAAAATATTATTAATAATAATATTATTAATATTAATATTGATATTAATATTAATATTAATATTATCATTAATAATAATTATTAAATAATAATAATAATAATATAAATTAAATTTGGGAATGAGCTGGGATGGAGGCGAGGATAGGGATTTGATCCCCGTGGGTTTGGGTTCGAGGAATCCCCGAACCCGAAAAAATGAGAACGAGGCGGGGATGGGAATGACAAACCCGCCCCCGCCCCACCCCATTGTCATCCCTACCTAACAGCCGAATTTCATCCCGAAGACACAAAAAATTCATCCTAGATAAGCATCGATGAAGGGAGAGAGTCTTCGGAAGAAAGCAGCTCAACAGGGAGAGCATCAAAAGTCGACAAGGTAAGTTAGGTACGGTTTCCACCTCTTGACCAATTTCTTAATTCGGTTAAAATACTGTCGAAAGATTTTTTTTCTAGTTAAAAATTATATTATCGAAACATTTTTGCGAATTAGAAATTAAAAATAAAACAAATAATAGTGAGTTTAAAAAAACTCTAACAACAGATTATCGATTAAAGAATCTCAACAAACTAACCAGAGAAATGACATGTTAAAGAAACAAATACAATTTTCTGCATGTTCAAAATTACCTGTTTTAAATTTAAGAAATTATGACAAACTAAAATGGAAATTTAAACATCACTAACCTAAACTGTGAATTAGACTTAGCGCTTTCAGCAAGAAAATTAAACAACTAATTTCCTTACGAGGTTTTGTCTAAAAAAGTGATTGTTTCTCCAATAACCAAGAAAGCCTAGTGCCTCGTCACTGCTTGGAAGCCAAAACATTGAAATAAAATATTTAATTAACTTACTGATAAAGTATTGAAATAAAGTATTGAAAGTAAATAATACTTTAAAATGGTTTTTAAACATTTTTACTTAGAAATTTCTTTGAAATTTATTGTAAATTTTTAGTAATATCAAAATAATTTTTCAAAGTTTTTTCAAAATTATTACCCTTAGATTTTTTTTTAAACTCCATTTATTATGTGATCAAAAGCGGAGAAGGAAAAGTATAAGTCTAGGGGGAGGTAGACTAATTTTTCTATCTTTTTTGCACTTTATTGTAATATTAGTTATGTTACTTTTATGTCTATTTACTCTATCTTAACTTGACTTGCTCACATCAAATAGTGGAAGATTGTTGGAACCCCAAAGGTTGTTTTGATGTGATCAATAAGTTAGGTTAGGTTCTGTGGTGTTTTAATTTTGTGTCTAAGTATGCAGGAGCTTAAGAGCACAGGGAGTCTAGCAGAAGACGCAGCTAGCTAGAAGGATGACACAGGAGAGTGTGTCTGAGGAACGAGGCGCTGCGGAAGAGTACACCGACGGACAAGAAGGAAGCGTGCGGTGTTTCCAAGGAACGTGAAGCTGGAGCGGAAGATTGCTCGGGGAGCAAGAGACAAGGCTACCGAGAATGTCGGCATGGGAGAGTGTGTCCGAGGGACGAAGAGTTGCGGATGAGTACACTACGGACGAGAAGGAAGCAAGCGACGATTCCGAGAGACGAGAAGCCAGAGCGGAAGTCTGCTCGAGAAGGCCGGAAGTTGGGTTCTAGTAAGCCTTATTCCGGATGACCGAGATCACCTAAGCAAGCGAAACCGGAGCAGAAGACTCGGGCGTAGACGAGCTGAACCGGAATAGAGAGCCTGAACCGAAAAAAGTCAACTCTGTTGACTTTCTTGGTCCTAATTATATTCATACTCTGAAACATCAATTTGATATTTAGTACAACTAATTTTATCCAAAATTGATTGAGGGAGCAAATGGTCTCATATTGACATAAAGTTAATTCCTATGAATAATTCCTGATTCTATAATTCTATCTAAAACTATGGTGTTTTAACTGCTTTTTTTAAAAACTTAATCTATGGTGTTTTAACTGTTTTTTTTTTAAACTTAATTTTTAGTATAAGTTCATTATTAAAATCGAAGTTATAACAACACGATACTAACTATAAATTATTTTATTATTTATTTAATAATAACTAAATTATGTTTGTTTAATTTTTTTATTATATGTATGTCTTCAAATATCAAATTGACCTATTATATTAAATACAATAATTTTTTTTAACACAAATTAAAGTTTTAAAATATTTTAAAGAACAGAAAACTAGTTACATGTAGAATCTCATTTTATGTTAATCCAATGTAATTTAATCCATTAGCTACAAATTTTTTTTAAGATGAATTAAAATTTTCAAATATATTCATATTTTAAAATTATTATATTTAATTAAATGAAAATATAAATATAATCAGAAAAAATAACGAATAAATTCAAAATTATTTGAATCATGATTTTAAATAAAATCCACTACTGTACAAAGCATTATATTAATATTTAAGAGCAAAAATATAATAAAAAAGATAGTCAAAACAAAAAAAAATTCATATTAATTCAAGACATCTATCAACTAATTTAATAAAAAAAATCAATCAATTAATTTTTAGAAAATCAATTATTTAAAATTATAACATTTCGATCCGAAATCAAATCAAAAACTAATAGGAGAACTATAAAAAAAATACATAATTTAATAATTTTAAAACTACTCAATGCAACTTAAAAATTTTAAAAACTTACGCATTCGATAAATATAAACTAACCATACAAGAAATGGATTGGGCATGATAACAAAAAAGGTCATAAAAAAATTGCAAGAACACTATTGCTTACATGAAGAACAAATTAACCTAGTAAGTGACATAGAACAACGGTCTGTAATATCTTGCCTTCTACTTAGGATCCAGTTGTTTCTTGCCAGCCATATGTTTCATATTCGAGCGACAAATAATGCTAGCCATTTTGTAGTTTTCGATATGGTGTAAGAACTAGTTGAGAAGATTGCGATCACAAGCTCCGTATAAGGTCCTCGTTAGCTTACAGCCAAAATTTCAGATATGGCATTGCTGAAATAGATGAACACATGTTGACAGTCAGCAAACCAAATATGAATATCTACATTAATGAAATTTTATAATTAGACAAAAGATTATGAGTTTATGTAAGAAAAAGTGATTCACAGTAATGGCCACTTGCAAATACAATAACACTAACAACAAACCTTGTGACAGAATTAATCTCTCTAACATACCAAACCAGTGTTGCATAATGTGGAACAGGAGACGATTGTGGAGTAGACAGAAGAAACAAAATGAGTAGCAGCCTAGCAGGAAATGTTACCTCGATGTGGTTGTAGAAAGGCCCGAGTAGGAACAGGCAATGTGCTAGTATTTTCTTCTTCCCCTTACATATAGCAGCAAACAACAAAAAAACAAAACTAATTTTTCTGAAACGAAAGCAATAAATGAACCTTAACAAAGAACAAAGCCAGAATAAACCCCAGAAATTGGGGAGATGATACCATATTGAAATGTTTAGTAAAATCCTTAAAATTTTGTAAATCCAATAAGAACAAAGCCGTTCAAATAAAATGCAAAATAATTGTAGGTATAGCAACACACAAGCTGTAGAGATCGAAACAGCTTGCTTGGAGCATAACCGAGTTAAATAACTCTTCATATACAAGAAGGGCCTCTAATAATGGCTGATGCTTGCACCATTTTCCTCTTCTTCCCTTCTCATTAATCACAAAATAAGACAAAAAAAAATTCTCTAAACAATGAAATATAATACTGGTACAATGAGGAAACGCACAATAAGGCCTCCAAGACAATGGCTGACACATTTACTATTTTCCTATTTTATCTTTTATATATTCACGAAAAAAATGATACGTTTGATAAGCAAAAGGCCAACGGCCAATGACAATTTGAAGACCAGGAAAGCAACAAATGAAATATAATCTTGGTACAAATGTCGCAGAAATAGCTAACAATTGATAAAGCAAACAGCAGTTGACAAGAGTTAAATAATTGAGAAATTCACTTTTAGACGTTGAGGAAACACTCATAAAGGCCTCCAACAAAAGCTGACACATTTTCCTATTTTCCCTTTCATATATTCACAAAAAAACCAAAGAAAAATTTATTACTTTTCCTAGAAAATTAGCAAATAAATGATATGGGAAGTTAGGTAAGCGAAATGTCAACCAAAAATGTGATGGCAAATCGACCAGTTTTCTTCCCTTAAATCACTGTTGCTACAGCGACTCTGGCAATTTCAAGTCCAAGGAAGCAATAAACAAACCTTGATCTCGGTACAATGTAGCAAAAAGATCTCAAACTTAACAATGATATGGTAACTTCTATAAGCAAAAAGTCAATGGAAAAATTCATGGCAATTTAACCAGTTGTCTTCCCATGGATTGTTATTGCTACAGCCCCACAACAATTTGAAGATTAGGAAAGCAGCAAGTGAAACATAATCTTGGTACAAATGTAACAGAAATAGCTACCAACTGTTAACAAACTGTAGTCAACAACAAGTGAAATAATAGAGAAATTCGTTATTAGAAGTTGAGGAAACACTCAGAAAGGCCTCCAACAATGGCTGACATATTTACCATTTTTCTATTTTCCCGTTCTTATATTCACAAAAAAACAAAGACAAATTGATTACTTTTCCTTAAATTATCAATAAAATGATATGGGAAGTTTGGTAAGCGAAATGTCAACTGAAAATGTGATGTCAAATCGACCAGTTTTGTTCCCTTATCTTGCTATCGCTACAGCCGACTCCGGCAATTTCAAGACCAAGTAGGCAATACACAAACCTTGATCTTGGTACAATGAAGCAAAAAGATCTCAAACATAACAATGATATGGTAGGTTCTATAAGCAAAAGGTCAATGGAAAAAATTCATTGCAATTTGACCAGCTTTCTTCCCATTGATCGTTATTGCTACAGCCCAACAACAATTTGAAGACCAGGAAAGCAACAAATGAAATATAATCTTGGTACAAATGTAGCAGAAATGGCTAACAATTGGCGAAACAAACAGTTGTTGACAGAAAGTGAAATAATAGAGATACTCGTTATCAGAAGTTGAGAAAACACACAGAAAGGCCTCCAAGAATGGCTGACACATGCACCATTTTCCTTTTCATATATTCACAAAAAAACGAAGAAAATTTGATTACTTTTACTAGAAAATGATCAATAAAATGATATGAGAAGTTTGGTAAGCGAAATGTCAACTGAAAATGTGATGACAAATCGACCAGTTGTCTTCCCTTACATTGATGTTGCTACAGCCGACTCCGGCAATTTCAAGACCAAGGAAGCAATAAACAAACCTGATCTTGGTACAATGCAGCAAAAAGGTATCACTTTTTTTTATAATAGGTAGACAGGTTAAGTAGACTCAGAAATCCGAGATAAACAAAGACTGAGGCAATGAGGAAGGCGAAGCTTAAACCAAGAGAAGTGATGCATAGAAGAAGCATTTTTAGTAGATCTTCACATGCATCATTTTCCTCCAGTCGCAAAATAACAAAAAAAAAAAACCCTTCGATTGTCATGGAGAAAGACTAGGAGAAATCCATTGATTGATCAAGTCTAACAAACAAGAAAAATGATCACCAAAATGGAAGGCACACAAGGACCACTAGATGCTATGGTATGGCCCGACCAAGCAACTGGAGCATGTGTAAACAAGAACCAGATCCACCATCTGCACACGAATCAACGATTAAATCCTTAGCAGTTGGATCTGCTGGCGACATCACTTCGCCAGACACGAACACAGCAGCGCCTCCACGAAAAAAACCCTAGCCAGGATGAGACCATTCATCGCCGAGGAAGACGAGGGGGAAGTGGTGGAGAGGCGGCAGAGGGATAGGGCGAACGAGGAGATGTGACGCGAGAGACTATATAAAGAGGGGGAGGCGGCGGCTAGCGGCTCCCGACCGGTGCAACTGAATCCATTGGAATTAGGGTTTTTTAAATGAACCGGGTTCATTTAGACTAGTTCAATCTCAAATCAAAGTCTAAACAAATAAAATGATAAATAAGATAATATCCAATTTTGGACAATCGATCCCATGCAAACTTTTTATAAAAAAAAATTATAAATACGTCGTAGTTGATAATTGAAACGTAAATACTAGATAATAATTTAATATCATCTCGTTATATCTACGAAGCAAAAACCAAAAACTAATTTAAACTTAAAATGAGTTCATAGTCTAATTCCAACAAAATGAACAACCATAATTACATTTCTTAAGCTAAATTTATGAGTTTATTTAATGGTGGGGAAAAAAACCCTAATTGTTGTTGAAGCAGTTGTAACATATCATAATTGTTACAGCGTGTTAAAATAAATTATTACTTATTCATAGTTTAATGTAGGAGTTAATTATGTTCCTAATTTAAGCTAACTTCCTATATTTGTTATGTGAATTATAATTAGGCATAACCATACACGACTCGTACTTTGTAGGATCCAATTAACCATTAAGATTTGGGACAACAAACTTCTGTAAATAGTGAAGTCAATGATATAATTATTCAATCAATGACCTGATAATCTAACTTTAATCTCTTTACTTTCTTTTTCATTGTTATTTTTTAATCTTCTATAACATCCTAATGACTTAAGCAATCAGAGGACTTCACCGGCAGAACTCCTGACGCCGCCTTCTTGTACATGTTAACTCATGTAGGTTCGATCAAGAGAAAAAATTATCAACAATGTCTAGGGCGGTAGTAAACTAATAATTTTCCACTGCATCATCTACCGCATTGAATTTTATATCGCATATGATTCCATGTTTGATTTTAGGGTTGTGGCGTCAATCGTGTCAAGCATCCCAGATGAGCAATGGGTTCGAATCTCGGTAAAGTCGAGATAAATATTTTCCTTATGTGTTAGTCATTATTCCAAAGGCTAGTAACTGCTCGTGATTTATCTCCTCCATGTTGACCCTAGGACGGATTGACGGAGACGTTGGAGGCGAGCGTATTCGCCTTTTTACCACCAGATGAGCAATGAAGTGCAGAAATATTAAATTGTATGTGTTTAAAAAAACCATCTTAAAGCTTAAAAAGTCCATATGAAAATAATAATAATGAACGATTAGTTTTTTTTCTACCTTTGGTAGGTACAATAAATTTTCGACGAATATGTGTCCTTAGGAAAATTTATCTCCTAGTTATTTAATGATCGACTATAAGTTTATTAGTATATAATAAATTATTATTATATAAGGATAGATTAATCTTTTGTTATTACTTAATTGTCTATTTATATTTTATTTTCCTTTATAAACCTAAGTTTTTACAATATAATTTGTTAGTCTCCGTGACTATTTTCTCTCCTTCTCTTTGTGTTGGCTTTTATGCTCTATTTGCATTTTTTGCTTTGTTCACATGATATTAGATTCAATCTATCTCCTCATCTCTTCTCTTGATAAACTGTAAAATAGTTTTATTTTAGGAAGTCTTTGAGATAGTTGTAGAAGAATTGTATTTTCTTGAGTTTCAACCGTTGGATCGCCTTGAAACTTTGAGAGAACATTCCTCACATCTAGCGCTACATTGTGAATGGTGAAGATCAAATTTTGAGTCCTTTAAGTCCACCTGACGACCGAAAAATGTGACTATTGAATCTTCCATCTCCACGGAAATCTGGTGTCAATCACAACAATGATTCCTTAATCCCGGAGCACCCAATATGGCAGCAACAGTTTCTCTTACACACTCTGGAGTGACTCAATCATCCAATGTCATAATTGTTGCTCTTACCGAATAGTTTTAGAAGTTCCTTGCATCTCAGCCACATGCCATGTATGCCTCTTCTCACATAGGTTTGCCCTCTAGTGGTACCTCAGGTATACATTCCCCTATCTGGATCCTTGATTATGAAGCTTCGCATCATATGTTGCCTAATATCAATTTTTTTTATATATAAATTCATATCTTTCTGTGTCGGTCATGATCGTCGATGGTTCCCCCATGTCATTAGCTTAGGGCTATAAATGAACTAAGCATTCGTGAACAAACTTGGTGTTCTGCTTGATAAAAGCTTGTTTATGCTCGTTCAATATACACAAGATTAATTAAACAAACAAACTTGAACAACTTATTAAACTAAACAAATAAACTTGAACACATATATGTTCAGCTCGTTAACATTCGTGAATAATGTTCGTAAACAATGTTCGTGAACAACGTTCGTGAACAATGTTCATGAATCATATTCATTAATAAAATTCTTTTCAATATGCTAAATAAATAATAAAATAAAATAAATAAATAAGTTTAAATTATCAAGCTCAATAACCAATCAAACAACTAAAAATTTCAAATAATCAAATAAATTTAAATTGAGAGCTCGATAACATCTAAACGAACCAAGCTCAAGACAAGTTTGAATTAAGAGCTCAATGCCCCCAGGGCGTAGCGCAGACGGTGGGCGCATGGTATCTCTGGCGTAATGGCCAGGGGTCGATTCTCAAGAACTGACAACCTAAGGTTTACCCCGCCATGCGCCTATGACCTGTGTACCTGCATGAACCTCCCTCCATATCCGTGGGGCCGACACTAGGGGGGCCGCTAAGGTAGCGGATCTACCTTTGAATTAAGAGCTCAATAACATTTAAATGAACCAAGCTCAAGCCAAGCTTTAAACAAGCTTAAGCTCATAAAAAATAAACCAAGCGAAGCTTGAATAATCATTTTAAAAGCTTAGTTCATTTTAAGCTCGGTTCGGCTTGGTTACCTTATCAAACAAACTTGAACATCCCAAAGCTCAGCTCAGCTTGGCTCGTTTACAATCCTACATTAGTTGGTGTTGGCTCTATTTGTATGTCTAATTTATCTCTGTCTAATATATATCATATTCCTAATCTTACTTTGAATCTGGTCTCGGTCGATCAATTATGTGATTCTAGTTTCTCAGTTTCTTTTACTTCATCTTCTTGTTATGTGCATGATTCGCTATCCCAGAAGCTGATTGGGATAGGTCATAGGCAGGGGGGACTATATATATTAGAAGAGCTGAAAGTTCCAGATGTTACAACTTCTAGTGTTGATTTGTCATCCTTTCAATTAAACTCTACTTCTTCTGATTTTTTATTTGTGGCATTCTCATATTGTACATGTTTCTTGTTCTTGTTTGAAATACCTAGCTTCTATAGGAAATTTAGGAAAATTGCAAACTTATGATATTTTAGATTGTTGTGGTTGCAAATTGGCAAAATTATCTGCTTTACTTGCCTATAGAAGTATCTCTGTTTCTCTTGCACCATTTAAGTTAGTTCATTTTGATATATGGGTCCATCTTCTATTCATATACCTGGTGGATCCTGTTACTATATTTCCTTTATTGATGATTGTACTCGTTACACTTGGGTTTATCTTATGAAACATCATCCTGATTTCCTTGGTATCTATCAAATGTTTTGTGTCATGGTAAAAACTCAACATAAAACTGTTATTAAATGCTTTCGATGTGATTTGGGTGGTGAATATACATCCAATCTTTTTTTTTGAACTACTTGTCTTAGATGGTACACTTCGTCAAAGTTCTTGTATTAACACTCTTGAACAAAATGGTGTTGCTGAAAGAAAACATAGGCATATTATTGAAACTGCACATTTTCTCATGTTATCTGCATATGTTCCTAGCAAGTTCTGGGATGAAGCTATTCTTACTGCAGTCCATTCTATCAATAGAATTCCATCTTCTATTACATCCAATTTGTCTCCTTTTGAAAACTATATGGTTCTGTTCTATATACTTTTTTAGCATCCTTTGGATCCATAAAACACTCACGTTATGTCATGTATACATCCTCGAGTAGATTTTCATTAAGGAATACAACTTTGGCATGACAGATCTCATAATCATAGTAAGCTTCAATAGTAAGCAAGATCCGAATAAACTTAAGCATTGCAACTGATGAAAAAGTTTCATCATATACTATACCATAAATTTATTTGAATCCTTTAGCTACAATCACCCTTTATGTGTATACACATGACCATTCATATCAATTTTTTTCTTGAAAATTGATAACTAATATTTTGAGCTAATATTTTAGCTTTCATACTTAGCATTTTTATCCTCTTGTTTTCTTAAATTTTACTTAATATCATGATTTATGAGTTAGGATATAGTTGTGAACTTATTATAATCTCTTCCTAATTTTGCCATTATTTCATGAGTTTATAGGGGATTAAAGAAGAGACATGAACCCAAAGGCATTTCAATTCAAGAATAGTTGGTTCAAGTGGAAGCTTGGTTCATCCAATGAAGATGCTTAACCCCCTATTACTAGGGTTCAAATTGATTCCAACCCATCAAAAGGAGCTAACTTCTTGAGCTCAACCCAAATTCAATCCCTACACCAAATTCCTAATTCCAATTGAATCAAACCAAGAGCCCAAAACCCACACCCAGTTCACACAAAGGTTTAAAACCCAAAAACCTACACGATGAACAGTGGCTTGCACTACTGTTCATCTTTGCATTTTCTTCCGCAACCCCCATCTTCTTCCTACCATCTTCCCAAGATACAACATTGGTGTGGAAGCTTAAGGTAGCTACTAGACAACCTTTGATCATCTAGAAACTCGCCGGAGAGATCTTGGAGAGTTCACTACAATCTAAGCCCTCATCTCTACCTTTGTTCGACAGGGCAAATACAGCAGAGTGAGCATTCATCCTTCATCGGCCATCATCGAAGAGGTTTCTCCGGTAGTTCCTGACTCCTTTCTTACTCTCACCAACGCTCCATTCTAGCACTTGGTTTAGATGGCATGATTCTAGTTTTTCTTGCATTGACAGAACCTGGTTCAAAGTTAAGTAAATTATAACAATCTCCCCATTTTTAATTATGGTAACCTGGTTCAAAGTTAAGTAAAATATAACAATAATGTAAGGAACTTAAGCATGAGCATAAGTGAAATAATTAAAAGAACTTATGCATAAGCAAAGTAAAAAAAATTTTAAAAAATTTTAATTTCCCTTATGTTCTCCCTTAATCAAAAGTTATATGTTTAACTTAACTTATCTTTTCTAACATTTAACTTTCCCTTCCCATTTAATATAATCAAAAAGATACTAAGTTAGAGAGAAAAGAAAAAAAATACTAACTCTTAATTTCTTTCAAAATTTTAATTTGAAGATCCCTTTGAATTTATCACTTTAAACAAATTTAGCTTAAAAGAGATTTAAAATACTTACCTTTTGAAAGATTAAAAAGTTTAACTAAGTGTTTAGAAAATATTTTCTTAAAACATTTAACTAAATACTTAACTTTAGAAAAAGTTAACTAAATACTTAGCTTTAGAAAGGTTTTCTGGAAAAAAAAAAATAGCTAAATACTTAGATTTTTCAAAAAACTTAGATAAATTTAAGTTTTAAAAATTTCTTAGCTTAAAAAAAATCTTTGTAAAAATACTTAGCTAAGAAAATAATTTTAAATACTTGGCTTTTTCAAAACTTAGTTAAGTACTTAGCTTTTTGAAAAGATTTTTTTTAAAAAAAAACTCAGTTAAGTAAAAAAAATATTTTTTCAAACACTAATTTTTCCATATAGAAATATTTGAACTTTCGGTTTCAAATAAAATGTTTAAAATTACTTTTCAAAAATAGTTAGACTTTCTTTTTAAAAATAATTAAACCAAAAGAAAAAAAATAACTTAAAAGAATTGCTTTAACTTAAAAGAATATTTAATTTTAAGAGTAATTAAAAACTTTAACTTTGAGAAAATATTTAACCAAAAAATATTTAATTGAACCTAAATCCTTTCACTTCCCCTTGATTAATGTCAAAAAAAATTTTGAAAACTGTTTAATTTTTGGGGGTCTTAGAGGAAGACCAAAAAAGACTTGGTTAGCAATAATAAAATAAGATAAAATTTATTTAAATATAGATGATGATATAATAAAAGATAGAACTCAATGGCGTAAAAGGATTCATACAGCCGACCCCACCTAGTGGGAAAAGACTTGGTTGTTGTTGTTGTTGTTAGAGTCCAAGCAAATAAAATAACATAAAAGTAATTACCTATTTTCCTGATTTTCCATCTCACCCTTTCTAGATTATCAAATATGTTAAGTTTGTGTAAGATAGAGAATTCTAAAAAATATTTAAGTTTAAGGAGAATAATTTGATTTTGAATATAAAAATAGATTAAATTTAAATTTTTAAGTTTAAATTTTAATTTGAAGAATAACTAAGTTTGAATTTTGAAAATAATTATACTTAAGAATTTAAATTATATTTATGAAATTAATTATACTTAAGATTTGAAATTATATTTATGAAATTAATTAATAATTTAAAATTAATTGTACTTAAGAATTTGAAATTAATTATACTTAAGAATTTGAAATTATATTAAGATGATTTCGGTTAATTGAATTAATTTTAGTTGAATTTTAGTTAACTTAATTGAATTAAGTTTAATTAATTTGAGTTAACTGTATTTTATTTTAAACCTAGGTCTATCTCATCCTTTTTCTAAATTTTCAATCAGGGAACCTTATAAGTTTTGTGAGATGGTTAATTTTAATCTTTAATTTAAATTCAAATCTAAGGATTGATTTACATTTGAGTTAGACTAAGATTTAACAGTTAGTCAATTAAATATTTATTTCAATAATTGACTTCCAAGCTGTGGCGAGGCACTAGGCCTTCTTGGGTATTGGATCATCAACCACTTCTAGACAAAGATTTTAAATAAATTGAATATTTAATTTTCTTTCTGAAAATCCTAGGTCTAACTAGTCAAGTGTATATCAAGCTTAAGTTCTTATCTATCCTAATCTAATCATGCATAAGAGAAAAATAGTAAATCAAGCATCAATCAGGTTTATTTATAAAGGTGGTCTTTCTGTTGGCTCCCCCTGGATCATACCCTCGATAAGATCTATCAAGGTAATAGATTTGATCCTTGGGAATCCAATATTGATCAAGTCTGACTTGATTAGTTAAGTTAGACTTGGGGACCCATTCTTGGACTATGTTTCTATTTGATCGATTCACTAAAGACAAGTAAGACTTCAATCAATTTCTAGCCTTGTATCCAAGTCTGGTTCGGTTGTATACGACCCTTTGTTTTCCATGAATCAGATCAAGATTCTTGGAACCCAAGGTAAGTCATTTCAACTTGTCCTTAAGTTCCTTGACTTGACTTTTCAAATTGGAATTCTATTCCTCAAGTTGTTGGATTTGAGTTGAGGTTCCTTCTTGAATTTGCTCAGTCAAAGAACTCGAGTTAGTCACTTCCTTAAGGGTTGTTACCTCCTTTTGGAGTGACTTGACCCGGAGATTAGATTTAGCTAACTTGTGCATTAAATAATTCACTAAGTTGTGTAGTTTATCTATTTGAGAAGAACTTACAGTGGGGTTAGGCCCTTCGGAAATGGATACAGATTTGTGGCTTCTCTCGGACTCTGTTTCTGACTCGCTCTCAAACTCGTCGACTTGTTCTCAGGCTGTAAGTATGAGGAAGCTCATCTGTTCAAGCTCTTCGTCAGAATCTTCTGAAGAGGATTCATCACACGCTGCTTGTAGTGCTTTCTTCTTCCGTTGCTTCTTCATTTCCTTCTGGTTTAGATAGTTGGCTTTGATGTGTCCCTTTTAGTTACAGTCGTAGCAAGTTACTTTGGACTTGACTTTTGAATTTGGTTGCAATATATTTATCTGAATCACCTTCTTGATGTTCTTTTTAGTGAATCCTTTTTTCTTCTTATAGAGTTTTCATACAAGATTGACGAGTTTGGTAGTTATCTCATCATCGTCGTCTTCTGAGTCTAGTTCATCTTCGGACTCAGGTTCATTTCTGCACTTGGTTTTTGGTTCCCGCATTCTGCTTATTCCTGCGATAAAGTAATACCTTTCTCAACCCGAGTAGTATTAGTTTGTTCGTGAAGCTCAAATTTGAAAAATAATTCATCTAATTTTATTAAGGAAAGGTCCTTGGAAACTTTGTAAGCATCTACCATGGATACCCACAAAGTATTCCTCGGAAAGGCGTTGCGTGCATACCTGATGACATCGCGGTTTTCCACCTTCTGACAGATTGTGTGGAGGTCGTTGAGCAGCTCTTGAATCCGCGCGTGAAGTTGGCTTACCAATTCACCTTCCTGCATTTTTATATTATACAGTTTATTTAAAATCAAATCACATTTGCTTATCTTCGTGTCGGAAGTTCCCTAGTGTAGCTCGATCAACTTTTCCCACAGCTCCTTTGCGCTTGAGAATGGGCTGACTCGGTTCAGCTCTTCCTTTGTTAGGCTGCATTGGAGAGTGCATGTTGTTTTGGCGTCAACCTCGATCTTCTTCATCATATTTGTGTCCCAATTCTTGCATGATATTGGTCTTCCAGTGCTGTTAAGAGGGAGGACGAGGCTTGTTTGGATGATTATCCACATCTTGACTTGCGTCTTGAGGTGGTACTCCATTCGGCTCTTGCAATAGCCAAAGTCTTCGTCGGAGAAGAGGGGAGGGCGTGCAGTGCTATAACCTTCTTGGTGTGCCATTACGGAAATATTGCACACAATTAAAAAAAAACTTGTACCAAGACTTGGTCTTGGATTAGTAGTGCGGGATAAAGAATTTAAATAAACGAACTTGAGTGATGTTGCACCAGCTTCGAGAAGGAAGAAATCTCGATTGCGGTAAAACTAATCGAAATGAGGCAACTGTACCAATTCCAATCGACTCCGAAAAAAAATAAAACTACTAATACCATGAAAAAAGATACTTGGATAGTAGTTTCACTGATTCGAAGCAACCCTGATCTGATACCAATTGTAGGATCGTTGCGCTAGAGGGGAGGGTGAATAGCGCTCGTGGCTAATTTATTTCGAAAAATATGATCGGAGATAATGCAGTGGAAAGAAAGATAGAAACAAACAAACAAAGCTAAACCAGTTTGTTTTTACTTAGTTCGAAGTCTGTGACGACTCCTACTCCAATGTCTGTGCTCGTTAACTGCTTTCGTTGGGCAATTCACTATCAGTTCGACAAATCTTTTACAAAGACAATTACAATATATTTATAATTGGAGTGCTGTAATTAAAAATATACCAACAACTTCAGGGGATCTGGAAGGTTGTGCTTTCAGTTGCTGGAGTCGCGTCACTCAGTCGTCGGAGTTGTGTTGCTCGGTCATTGGAGCAGCGTCACTTGGTCATCGGAGTCTCGTCGAGGAGTAGCAGGAGCATATTTGGAGCAGCACGCAAGAAAGCAATCGTGAATCAAAGTTGTGTTTCTGTCTCTTAGTGGAATGCTTCTTATATAAGCTGTTCCGGGTGCTTGAATCCCTTCAGGGCGCTTAGACCGTGACATTTGCCCGTCCAATCAGCGCGCTCCAACCTAGCGAAGAGATAACCCTTGGCATTTCGGGTGTCCGGATCCCTTCCGGTCGCCCAAACCAGTTTTTTCCAACACTTTATTTTCTGCAAAATAAAGTTAGTGCAGGCAATAACCAATATCCAAAATATGAATTTTACTATGAATTTGACAGCCTTGGACTGTCCAGTTATGACTTTGAGTTTCGTTGAAATTCTAGGTTGAACCGATGCTTACCGCTCTCTCTTTGGGGGAACACATCCTCACCTACTCCTCTCAGGAGAGTTTACTTTTTACTAGATCGGTCCTCCGGACCGTCTAGATTTTTGCTCAGCGTCTGAGACTTTAGGTCTTCATGCTGAACATCCGCTCCACAACCCATCCAGACTTCCACCTAGTCCGCGACCACCAGGATTTTCACCAAGAGTCCACGACTCTAGGATTTCGCCCAAAGTGTTTGACCTGCCAAGACTTCGCCTTGCCTAACCGCAGTTAGGACTTTCCACCACCTAGGATTACCTTCCCTTAGGGTTTTCCACCTACCTAGAATCCACTAGGACTTTTACCTAAGAACACTTAGAACTTTCCTGTAAACTCATTCAACCTTGTTAGACAACAAGTAACCTTAACTTTGGACCCTTTGCCATAATCAAAACTTAGGTTTGATTGTATGGTGCTCCCTGCACCAATATCTTCCTCCCCGATTTCTCGTCTCTCGGAAGCGCTGAGCGTGTCCTTCTCGTCCGTTGGTTTACTCTTTTGGAGCTCCTCGTCTCTCGGAGGCACCGAGTTTGTTGACTCGCTTCTCGTGCCATCCTTCTTGCTCACTGTGTTTTCCTCTCGACTGCTTGTGTCCCTAAGTCCATGCACACTTAGACACAAGACATCAAACCGCAGAGCCTAATTTAACTCAGTTAATCACATCAAAATTTATCCGAGGTACTTACAATCTCTCATTTTTTGACGTGCATCAATCCAAGTTAAGTTAGGGTTATAACAAATAAAAAAGTAATTTAAACAAGTAAATTTGCAATTAAATCAAGAAAAGTTTATACAACCTCCCCTTAATTTAATCCCTAAATTCCTCCCCTTTGATCACATTAAAAATATATTAGGAAAAATATGAAAAACTATCAAAAAAATATTGAAACTTTTTCAAGGGGTTGTAAGCATAGTTTTGAGTTATATGTATTTTTACCGAAATTAATTTCTAAATGAATAAAGTTTATCAATTAATCCACATTTTTGACAAAAATAATTTATAAATTATTTTAAAGTCTCAAAAAATCTTAAAATTTTTTATGACAATAATAATAATAATAAGTGTTTAAAATAATATAAAAATTATAATGGTCAAAATATTTTTATTTAAATAAAAATAAATATTTTTAACAGGTAAACTTATTTTTGAAATTAACTATTTAAAAATAGTTTTCGAATCCTAAAAATCTGTCTGATTTTTCTCAATATATATAATATAACGATAATTTTCTAAAAAATCAAGTTCTTCAAAATTAATTTACAAAATATTTTTAATTTTAAAATTCCATTTGTCGATAAAAATTCATCAAAAATTATATAATTTTCTAAAAAAAAACTCGTAAATTTTTATTCTAATAGAAAACATAATTAATTATCATAAAAAAATTAAGATTTTGACAAATAAATTTTTGAAACATTTTTTATTCATTAAAATTCATTTTTTGAAAGAAGAAAGTTTTAAAATAATATAATGGTCATAAAATTTTAAAAATATTTTTGTGAGTAGATAATATCTTTATTTTTCATAGAAAAAAATTCAACACAAAAGATAAATAGAAGATATATGAAATAATTAATTTTGTAAACAATCAACAACAACAACAACAACAACAACCAAGCCTTTTTCCACCAGGTGGGGTCAGCTGTATGAATCCTTTTACGCCATTGAGCTCTATCTCCTATTATATCATCATCTATATTTAAATAAATTTTATCTTGTTTTATTGTTGTTGACCAAGTCTTTTTTGGTCTTTCTCTTCCCCGTTTGATATGCATGTATATCATAGTTTCACATCGCATAACTGGAGCATTTATTGGTCATCTAAGTACATGTTCGTACCATCTTAAGCGTATCGCACGGAGTTTTTCCTCAATAGATGCAACTCCTACTTTCTCTCTAATGCTCTCATTTGTTATTTTGTCCATTCTCGTATGTCCACACATCCATCTTAACATCCTCATCTCTGCAACTCTCATCTTCTGCTCATGTGCTTGAGTTATAACCCAACATTCAACTCCATATAACATAGCAGGTCTAACTGCGGTTTTATAGAATTTACTTTAAGTTTAATAGGTACTTTACGGTCACATAAAACACTCGACGCTCCCCTCCATTTCACTCATCCTGCTTGTATTCTATATAAGACATCTCTCTCAATCCCTCCATCATTTTACAAAAATGATCCTAAATATTTAAATCTCTCAGTTTCGAGCAACTCGTCATTTCCTATCTTAACAATTGTTTCATTACTTCTAATATTACTAAACTTAAATTCCATATATTCTGTCTTTAATCTACTAAGCTTAAAACCTTTCCCTTCTAGTGTTTCCATGCAAGATTCTAGTTTAACATTTACTCCTTCATGTGTCTCATCTACCAAAATAATATCATCTGCAAACAACATGCACCATGGTACTGTGTCTTGAATGTGTGCAGTGAGTTCGTCCATAATTAGTGTAAAAAGATAGGGACTTAGAGATGATCCTTGATGTAACCCTATCTTTATTGGAAATGCTTCAGTTACTCAGCCTGAAGTCTTTACTCTGGTCGTTACATCCTCATACATATCCTTAATTAGTTCAATATATGTTACACTAACATCTCTCTTTTCTAAAATTCTCCATATAATTTCTCTTGGGACTCTATTATAAGCTTTTTCTAAGTCAATGAATACCATGTGTAGATCTTGTTTTTGCTCCCGATATTTTTCAATTAATTGTCTAAGAAGATGTATAGCTTCTATTGTAGACCTTCTAGGCATGAACCCAAATTGATTTTCTGTCACTGTGGTCTCCTTAATCTTTTTTCTATTACTTTTTCCCAAAGTTTCATAGTATAACTCATTAGTTTAATACTCCTATAGTTTACACAATTTTATACGTCTCCCTTGTTCTTATATAAGGGAACTAGAGTACTTATCCTCCATTGATCAGGTATTTTTTCATTTTCAATATCATGTTAAATAAATTTATAAGTCATTCAATACCTTATTTCCCTAAGCACTTCCATACCTCTATCGGAATATTATTTGGTCCAACGGCTTTTCCATTGTGCATTTCATTTAAAGTTTGTTTTACTTCTGAAGTTTGAATTCTACGATAAAAATTAAAATTTCTATGCTTATTTTACCTAATTAAATTACCTAAGTTAAGTTGGTCACCTAAACCTTCATTAAAAAGTTGATGAAAATACCTCTTCCACCACTCTTTTATTTCTCCATCATTTACTAATACCTTATTACATTAATCTTTAATACATTTTATTTGGCTAAGATCTCTTGTTTTCTTTTCTCTCACTTTAGCTATTCTATAAATGTCTCTTTCTCCTTCTTTTGTATCCAATTTTTGATATAACCGTTCAAAAGTTTCATTTTTTGCTTCACTTGCTACTTTCTTGGCTATTATATATTTTTTTAAGTTTTCCTCGTTCTTACAAATATATAATTCTTTATAAGCTATTCGTTTTTCCTTCACTTTCTCTTGTACTTTCTCATTCCACCACCAAGATTCTTTACTTAGTGGTGCATGTCTCTTTGACTCACCGAGTACACTCTTAGCTACTATTTTCAACTTTGATACCATCTTATCCCATGTTGTATTAGAGTCATTGTATATTTCACCTAATGCTTGTACTTCTACCTTCTCCTTAAATATATTTTACTTCCCATCCTTTAACTTCCACCACTTAATTCTAGGAATTGTATATATTTTCTTTCTATTGATACTATGTTTGAAGCGTATATCCAATACTACTATCCTATGTTGGGTAGTTAAGTTTTCTCTAGAGATGACTTTACAATCTTTACAAATCTTTCTATTCTTCTTCCTAACCATAAGAAAGTCAATTTACGATTTATTATTCCCACTTTTGAATGTGACTAAGTGTTCTTCTCTTTTCTTAAAAAACGTATTAGTTAATATAAGGTCATATGCTATCGCAAAATCTAATATAGTTTTCTCTTCCTCATTCCTCGTTCCAACCACATAACTCCCATGTACTCTCTCATATTCCTCATTTTTCACTCCGACATGCCCATTTAGATCACCTTCTATTAAAATCATTTCATTTGATGGAATATTTTGTAATATTTCATCTAAGTCCTCCCAAAACCTTGATTTGGTAGTTTCACCTAATCCTATTTGTGGTGCATATACGCTAATTATGTTCATAGTTTCTTTCGCCACTATTATCTTAAGGGCTATAATTTTTTCCCCTTTTCTAACTACTCCTACAACTTCATCGTTTAACAAACTATCTACAATAATACCCACTCCATTTCTTGCTTTACTCTTTCCAGTGTAACATAACTTAAAACCCGAGTTCTCTATCATCTTTACCTTCTCGCCTGTCTATTTTATCTCTTGTACACACAAAATATTAATTTTTCTCATAATCATCATATCTACTACCTCTATCGATTTACCAGTGAGAGTTCCTATGTTCCATGTTCCAAATCTTAGATTATTAGTTTTCCTATCATATTTGTTCTTATCCAACCTATGGTGTGAGAACTCTTGCCTATTTAACACTACACTCAAGTTCTCATGGAGATGTAGAGGTCCTTGCTAAGACGTTATAGTCGGGCCCTGTAACGCGAACTCTTGCATATTTAGCACTACACCCGAGTTTTGCAGATATAGCGGGCCTTGTCGAGATGTTACAGTCGAACCCTGTAACGCGTTCCTTTCGGGGAACAACCTAGCATTGACACAATAGTTTAATCGATTCATTCATTGAATATTTGACATAGTTTGACGCTGGTTGGCAACCTAACGCAACCCTCCTCCTTTATCCGGGCTTTGGACCGGCCATGACCGGTCGTCATGGGCGTAGTTAATTTTGTAAACAATAATAAAATTAAACTAGGTTTAAATTTATTTTATTTTATTTTTGTATGCATAAATTAATTTAATCAGGCTAAGTATGATTTGTGAAACCAAAATTAAGTGTCTACCTACTAGATTTATCAAATATTTTCTAAGAATGTAATTTCTATCTACTTTTATGATTTGGCCCCTATTGTTTCTTAAATTCCAATTAAGCCCTTCAATATTTCTAGAATATGAAATTTGTGAGAAATTCGAATTAAAGCATGCAGAGTCCTTTTTCAACAAATCTTTTTACTCTTTCAGTTTTTTATATTTTCATTTGAACTTTATCAAAATATTCTAACAGACAAGCTCTTGATAATTTAATTTTTAGATCAAGGCCATCCTTTTTTTAATTATCATACTTGGACCTTAATTTGAAAAATGATCTAGACATAAGTTTAATACTATCATATAACACTGTTCAGGAGATAGAAGTCCTACCTCACTTACTGTAGTGCCAGATTCATAATTTGATTCTCCTCCTTTATTGTTGCTTTTTTCAGAAGCGGATCCTCCTTCATCGATGCTAACTTCTTAGTGACTTGCCATCAGTGTTATTCTGGCATACTCCTCACGCTCAGACTCTTCTGAGGATGACCTATCCCATGTTGTTTTAAGGTTCTTGTGTTTAGATTTTCTTGCTCTATTGTCCTTTAGCATGGGGCAGTTATCTTTGATGTATATATCCTTCTTCATTGTAGTTGTAGCATCACTTCTTTTTTCCCGAAATGAACTTCTTAGCCAGTGTCTTATTAAATTTGTTAGTTTTAAAAAAAATATTCAATTTTCTTACTACATAAGTGTAGGATCGATGCGTGCTAGAGGGGGAGGTGAATAGCACTTGTAGCTTTTTCACTCATTTCGAAAAATATAGAATAACGCAGCGGAATAAAGAGAGAAAACAAAAGCAATGCTAATAAGGTTTTTTTTACTTTGTTCAGAGCTTATGACGACTCCTACTTCAAAACTCGCGATCGTTGATCACTTTCGTTGGGCAATCACTATAGATTCGGAAATAAGTATAAATATTAAGCACAATTAAAAACTTTGTTACCAATAATAAAATAGTAAGTATAAGTTCGTCGATTGTTGGAGCAGAGGTTGCATGTTGTTGAAGCGTTTCGGAACAGCACACAAGACCGTAAGTAGTTCTCAATTCTGTGTTCGAAGTGCTGGCCAAGACCCCTTTTATAGCCACCTTAGACCTGATCCAGATCCACTGATCTCGATCTCGGGATCAGGTTTGACCCAACTCTGATCGGTTGATTGATCCCCCGGATCGGTCGACCGATCCTGCCTGAATTAGCTCGGCTTCCAGTCCAGGTTCTGCTGCTCGGATAGAAGTCTTCGTTTGGTAGACCGATCCCACCGTTCGGTCGACTAATCCGCTGATGATCTCTGACTCGATTGACCCGACTCGATCAAGTCACTTCTTATCTTGGTTTGGTCGACTGAACCCAATGTTCGGTCGACCGATCTCCTCGTCGAACTTGGTCCACTCGTTGGAGATTTGATCTTGCTGATTGGAGGTTCAGTTGACCAATAAAGATTGAATCTAACCCTGCAAAAGGTGTTAGTCTCCTGTAAAATAGAGTTAGAATAATAACAAATAATAAAGCAATATAAAAGATAACTTTTGACAATCTTCGGATTGTCCGGTTTTGACTTTCAGATTTATCTAAAACCCTAGGTCAAACCTGTTGTTTATAATGAGAGCACTAACAGTAGTAAAATTTCACCAAAACAGCAAGCATGCAGTAAATAGGTAAATAAAAGAGATATCGAGAAAATGTATCTCCGGTTGAAGCGTCAGCGTGTCGACTGTCTTTAGATAGTTTATTGTCGCCCACAGTGCAGAGGCTCTCCGGCAAAATTCTGCCAAGATCCGACAACCACTAGCGTCGTTCGTAGGTGCACTCCAAGATGAACGGCACACTCGGACTCAACCTAAGATTGCTTTGGTGTGTTTGAATCAAGAACATAGGGAGTGTATTTATACACTCTGAAGCAGTGCACGAAGCAAAGCGTGTGTCGCTTTTGCTTCCTAACGCGCGGGTGTTGCTTCTTTTCGTGCGGGCAGATGCGCCACTTCCCTCACACGCGGACCAAACCCAAGTGCGCTTCTTCTTATGCGCGGACCAAACCCAAGTAGACCAAACCAGAGACGGGTAAAAACAAACCAGTCCGCCTGCAAGCGCGAGGCCCACGAGCTGGGGATTTGCACCCCCCCTGCGCGCGATGATCGGGTGCGTCGCGCTCGTTTTATGGATTTCTGACTCGAACCCCCCAAAACCACCTGATTTGGGCTCAGCTCGCGCATGCATGTAGGTCCCCTTAACTTTGCTAAGCAAGGAGGCAAGGGCTCCATATATAAGGCCTTCCAACATTTCCTTGTTTAGCAATGTGAGACTAAATGCATACATCTATGTATTACAAAAAGCAATGAAATAGTTTGAATTAAACTCAAAACTCAACAATCCCCCACTAATTCAAATTATTTTGGTCGAAAAATAGAGACTTGTCCTGAGGCTTGGTTGCAATGAGCTTTTAGTTAAAATACCTTCCGGTTTGAATTTTCACCTAAGTACACCAATTTTATTCACATAGTTTTAAAGTGAACTTAGTCTTGAACTTAAACCTTTTATATGTGAAAATCAATTGGTAACAACTCATCACGGGCGACGGTTGAATCCTTCTGGGTTGGTGCATTACGGCCATGCCACCGAATCTTGTTTCATAAGTGCTAAGGAGAGTTGTCTAGACCCCCCACACTACGGCCATACAGTTACACTTACATAGGTGAGTTCTACAAGGATGTACTGCGAGCATCCTGTCATTAAGACCTTGAACTCATTAAGAGCTCCTAAGTTCATCCTTACTAGCAGTCAAGCATCTATCCAGGGAAGAGACTATGAGATTACATCTCAATCAATTTGATGCTTACGATTCACCCTTATAACTTGTTTATACCACATTGAACCTACTTCTTGGGATCTCCAATCAGATAGGTTGGGTTGCCACTATAGGTGAATCTAAGATAGGCCTCAGTCCCATTCCCTTACTGGATCTCTTTATTTTCTCATAATCAAGTCCTTTAGTGAGTGGATCAGCAATATTATCTTTTGAACTTACAAAGTCCAATGACACCACTCTAAGAGACACTAACTCACGAATAGACTTTAATCTTATTCGTATATATCTCTTCTGTTTCTAGTTATACTTGGAGCTTCTAATCTGAGCTATTGTTGTTTGATTATCACAGTGTACTGAAATAGAAGGTATTGACTTTATCATTAAGGGAATTTCAGAAAGAAGACCCTTAAGCCAATCAGCTTCAGTTACTGTGGTATCCAAAGCACATAATTCTGCCTCAGATGTAGAACGGGTTATAATCGTCTGTTTAACAGACCTCTAAGCAACTGCACCGCCTCCAAGTGTAAAGACATAACCAGTAACGCCTTTACACTCAGCAGTGTCAGCTATCCAACTAGCATCACTATATCCCTCTAGGACTGCAGGGAATCTCTCATACCACAAGCCCAAGGATATAGTGCCTTTTAGGTATCTGAGTACTCTGTCTAATGCATCCCAATGCGTTCTGTCCGGACAGCTGGTAAACCTGCTCAATTTCGTTATAGCAAAAGAAATATCAGGTCTAGAACAATGTGCAAAATACATTAGACTACCTATTATTTGTGAGTATCTTAATTGAGACACTACCACACCACTCTTATTCTTGTGGAGAGTTTTTGAAGGATCATAGGGTGTAACGACAGATTTAACTTGGCTATAGCCATATTTCTCTAATACTCTCTCAACATAGAGTGACTGAGAAATTGTTATTCCATCAGTTGAACGAGTCAACCTCAGCCCTAAAATCATGTCAGCACAACCGATATCCATCATATCAAACTTACCACTTAAGAGGGTCTTAGTCTCATTAATAATAGAAAGGTTAGAACCAAAAAGTAGAATATCATCTACATATAAACATAAGATAATACAATTATCACCTTTCATTTTAGCATACACACATTTATCAGAGTCATTCATTTCAAAGCCAAACGATAGCATAACTCTATCAAATTTTCCGTGCCACTACTTTGGGGCTTGCTTCAAACCATAAAGAGATTTGACTAACCTACATATTTTATTCTCATTTCCAGAGACTACATGTCCCTCAGGCTGATTTATATATATCTCTTCTTCAATATCTCTATTTAGGAATGTCGTTTTGACATTTGATGGACCTCAAGATGATATATGGATGCCAATACTATTAACACTCGGATTGTAGTAATTCTGGTAACAGGAGAATAAGTGTCAAAATAGTCAATCCCTTCTTTCTGTTTGAATCCCTTAGCAACTAGGCGGGCTTTGAATTTATCTACTGACTCATCAGGTTTTAGTTTTTTCTTAAACACTCATTTGCATCCTATAGTGGTACACCCAGGAGGTAAATCTACCAACTCCCAAGTGACATTAGAGATAATAGAGTCCATTTCACTTTTAATGGCCTCTTTCCAGTGTTTAGCTTCAGGAGAAGCCATAACATCTCTATATGTCACAGGGTCACATTCTATATTATAGGTGATAAAGTCCTGGCCTAAATCCGTAGACACACGTTGCCTCTCGCTCCTTCTCAGTTCTGTATGCTCACTAGATTCATCTAGTCTAGAGTGACTTGAGGAAGGTGTACCTTCTACGGATAATGGGGCCTCTACGAAAGCAGGCATATCTCTAGTAGGAATACTAGATATAGACTGAGGTGTTCTCGTCTTCATAGGAAATATATCCTCAAAAAATATAGCATCACGAAGTTCTACAATAGTATTTGCATCTATTCCAGAAATTTCAGATTTAATAATCAGAAACCTATATGCAATACTATTTTGAGCATAACCCAAGAAGATATCATCTACGGTCTTTGGACCAAGTTTTTTTCCTTCTGTGTTCAGGTACTAGTACCTTTGCAAGGCACCCCCACACTTTAAGGTATTTCAAACTTGTCCTCCAGCCTTTCCAAAGCTTATATGGGCTTTTATCCCTTGACCTCATGGGGACTCTATTTAACACATGACATGCAGTGTATAGAGCTTCCCCCCATATGTAGTTGGGTAACCCAGAACTGCCTAACATGGAATTAATCATATCTTCAAGGGTTCGATTTTTTCGTTCTGCTATACCGTTGGATTGAGGACTATATAGAGCAGTTACCTCGTGAATTATACCTGCATCTTGACAAACTTTTTGAAACAGGTTCGAGGTAAACTCTCCACCCCTATCAGACCTTAACCTCTTAATAGTTTTATTTGTTTGATTCTCAGCTTCAGATTTAAAAATCATAAATTTATCTAAAGCTTCATCCTTAGTTTTCAGTAAATAAACATAACAATAACGAAAATTATCATCAATGAAGGTAATGAAATACCGTTTATGGTCTCTCGTTATTACACCGTTAAACTCACAACAGTCAGCATGAATCAATTCTAAAATATCAGAATTTCTATCAACTGATTTGAAGGGTTTACGGGGTTGTTTATATTGCACACAAACTTCATATTTTTTCTTATCATTTATAGCATGCTTAGGAATCATGTCTAGATTCATCATCCTTTTTACGGTATTAAAATTGACATGTCCTAATCTGTCATGCCATATATCATAAGACTCAATGTTATATGAACAACCAATATCAGTAGATTTATTTAAGGTAGCATTTTCTACATTGAGTTTAAATAAACCTTCATTAAGGTAACCTTTTCCAATAAAGGTTCCTAAATGTAATATTACAACTTTATTACATTTAAAGTTCAACTCATAACCAGCGCGGACTAACTTTGACCCGCTAATCAAATTCCAACGGACTGCTGGAACATGATGCACCTCATGTAGTGACAGGACTTTTCCAGAGGTGAACCTCAGGTCAACTTGTCCTATCCCAAACACCCTGGCTGCAGAATGGTTCCCCATGGTCACGGAAGTGCCTTCAATTACCTGATAAGTAAGGAAGGCAGAGCGATCAGCACAACAGTGCACATTAGCACCTGTATCAACTAACCATTCATTGGGTTGATAGATCAAGTTTAGTTTGGGTTTGAAGGTAACAAACCTATCGTTGGTGCCGTCACTAGCAGTCACAACATTTGCTTGTGCCTTGGTGTTGGACATATTGCTTTGGTTCTTCTTCTTGGGGCAGAATTTGGCATAATGTCCAACTTGTCCACATGCCCAGCACGGCTTAGTTCCATTTTTCTTTTGAATCTTTGGTTTGAGTTTCATCTTGTTCTTCATTTTCTGATTTTTGAATTTTTTCTTGTCAGATGAGACTACTACGTTTGCCTTTGAAATAAAATCCATAGATATTTTTATATCATCATTTTTATGTTGCTTCCGATGTTCTTCTTCGATGTTTAAGGCAATCATCAAATCTTCTAGAGAGATTTTACCTCTTCTATGTTTAAGAGTCATGCCAAAATCTTCCCAACTAGGAGGCAATTTTTCGATGATAGACAAGACCTGAAATTTTTCGAGTAATGACATATCTCTTTCAGCAAGACCATGAATTTGAACTTGGAATTCATGTGTTTGCTCAACCACAGATTTCTCTTCAACCATTTTGAAGTTTAGGAATTTTTCCATAGTGTACTTTTTTAAACCAGAATCTTCGGAGTTGTATTTTTTATCCAAAGATTTCCACAGTTCTTTAGCCGAAGAGGTTGAGCGGTACACATCAAATAGTGTGTCTGAGAGGACAGACAAGATCCTCCCATAGCAGAGATAATCCCTTTGCTTAAACCTCTGTAAGGCAGCACTATAGGTAGGTTCCTCTTCATTAGGTGAAGGAGGATCTGTTTCTATAACGGAGAATAACCCTAGCATAGTAAGCCAAAATTTCATCCGTTGTTGCCAACGTCTGAAGTTTTGTCCAAAAAATTTCTCGGGTCTGACACTAGCCTCATCAAACCCCATTACCCTATCATTCATCATGTCTACTGATGCTTACAATAAATTCTCTAAAATTGTTGTTTATAATGAGAGCACTAACAGTAGTAAAATTGCACCAAAACAGCAAGCATGCAGTAAACAGGTAAATAAAAGAGAGGTCGAGAAAATGTATCTCCGGTTGAAGCGTCGGAGTGCCGACTGTCTTTAGAGAATTTATTGCCGCCCACGGTGTAAAGGCTCTCCGGCAAAATTCTCCCAAGATCCGACAACCACTCACATCGTTCGTAGGTGCACTCCAAGACGAACGGCGCACTCGGACTCAACCTCAGATAGCTATAAGCCAAGCCTCAGGACAAACTCTCGGTAAAGGAAGAGTACAGAGAGAGGGAAGGAGAGAAAGCAGATTGCTTTGGTGTGTTTGAACCAGGAACACAGGGAGTGTATTTATACACTCTGAAGCAGTGCACGAAGCAAAGAGTGCGTCGCTTCTGCTTCCTTACGCGCAGGTGCGTCACTTCTTTTCGTGCGGGCAGATGCGCCGCTTCCCTCACACGCGGACCAAACCCAAGTGTGCTTCTTCTTATGCGCGGACCAAACTAGGGTCTGGCAAAAACAAACCAGTCCGCCTGCAAGCGCGAGGCCCACGAGCTGGGGATTTGCACCCCCCTGCGTGCGATGATCGCGTGCGTCGCGCCCAGTTTATGGATTTCCGGCTCGAACCCCCCGAAACCACCTGATTTGGGCTCAACCCGCGCATGCGTGTAGGTCCCCTTAACTTTGCTAAGCAAGGAGGCAAGGGCTCCATATATAAGGCCTTCTAACCTTTCCTTGTTTAGCAATGTGGGACTAAATGCATACATCTATGCATTACAAAAAGCAATGAAATAGTTTGAATTAAACTCAAAACTCAACAGAACCAACGTCTACTGTTCCCTCTTCGGGAAATGCATCCTCACCTACTCCTCTCAGGAGAGTTTACCTTTTACCAGATTAGTCCTCTAAATTGACTGGACCTTTGCTCAGTGCCCGAGACTTCAGGACTTTTCCACTAGACATCGGATCTTTGACCCATCTAGTCTTTCACCTGGTCCACGACCACCAGAATTTTCACTTAGAGTCCCTAACTCTAGGATTTCGTCCAAAGTGCACGACCCGCCAAGACTTTCCAGAACCTAGGGTTACCACCCCTAGGATCTAGGGTTATCTCCCTCTAGGATTTTCCACTGCCTAGAATCCACTAGAACTTTTGTTTAAGTATATTTAGGACTTTTCTACACACTTGGTTCAACACTTGTTAGATCACAAGTAGCATTAACTTTGAACCTTTTGTCATAATCAAAACACAGGTTTGATCATCTGGTGCTCCCTGCACCAAGAATAAGCTCTTTTATCTTTGTCAGCCGATGAGTATGAATCTGAATCTGGTTATAGTTCATTCTTCTTGACTTTAAGGGTGCGTTTGGTTCAAGTTATCATGTATAACCTTGGTTATGTGATTACTAGGTAATCACATAACTAAGGTTATGGGGAATAAAACATAACCAAATGTTGTTTGGTTCAACTTAGGTAATGCAACAAAAACTTGTTTGTTTGAAGGTTTTAATGAATACCCTAGTTTAATATTTTACCGTATTACCCTCAGTTACAAAACCAACTATACATAATAATAATAATAATATTATTATTATTATTATTATTATTACTTTTTTTTTTTAATGTTTTTTTACTTTTCTTTTTCCTATATATATTTTTTTTACTTTTTTATGTGTTTTTTTATTTTTTTAATGTTTTTATATTTTTTATTTTTTTACATTTTTTAATTTTTATTTTTATTTATTTATTTAATTTTTAATTTTTAAAATTTTTTTAAATTTTTTTGAATTTTTTTTATTTTTAAAAAAAATCTTTAAATTTTTTAAATTTTTTCAAATTTTTCAATTTTTTTAAAATTTTTCAATTTTTTTAAAATTTTTCAATTTTTTTAAAAATTTTCAATTTTTAAAATTTTTTATTTTTAAAATTTATATTTTTAAATTTTTTTAAAATTATTTATTTAAAAATAAATAAATTTTAAAAATTTTTAAACATTTTTTTATTTTTTTACATTTTTTAATATTATTTTTACATTTTTTCTCTTTTTTTCATGTTTTTTCTTATCGGAGGGTATTTTTGGTAAAAAAAATTCATTAACCCCGGAATCAAGAAAAACCTTAGCTTTCTGAGGTTTTCCGATTCCGGGCTGCATGACCCTTTTGCTGATGTGTCGGGCATGAAACATTACTCGGGAATCATCGAATACCTAAACCAAACAAGGTTTTTGTTGATAACCTTGAATGGATAACCAAGGTTATTAAGAATAACCCTGAACCAAACGCACCCTAAGTGTTAGGTTTTGAGTTAACTTTTCTTCTTTAGTTTTTAAATTTGCACATCTCAACTCGTGTAATTCAAAATTAGAAAATAGATTTTCGAATGTACTTACCTCGAGATCCTTGGATATGTAAAATGAGTCTACTATAGATGCTCACTCGAGAGTTCTCGGAAAAGCATTTAATGTATACCTTAGAGAATCTTGATTTGTTAACATTTCTCCTAGATTCGTGAGTCCAGTGATTAACTCCTTGATTCTTGTGTGTAGATGAGCTACTGTCTCTTCCTTTTCCATCCATAGATTGCTGAGTTGGTTTTGAAAGAAGTCCCATCTTGAGAGTTTAGCTTTTGAGGTCCCTTTGTGAAGCTCTAGGAACTTCTTCCAAAGTTCTTTAGGTGAGTCGTAGTTGCTGCTTTGATTAACTTCTTGGGGAGGAAGAGCGCTCCTTTTTTTGCTTAAGAGATATTCTTCTTTTTCCTTGCAATGCTGATTTCTGGGTGCTACGAATCTATATTTAATGGTTAGTAAAATTTCAAAATTTATTTTAAAGAATACCTCCATTATCTTTTTCATGTTGCGGAATCTCCCTCAAACTTCGATGGATGAATGTTCGCTCCGACCATCTCCTTATTGCTTCAGTTGGTGGTTAGTCTTTCTAAAGTGAACCAGACTTTGATATCAATTGTTAGTCCTGATAGGCCAGCTAGAAGGGCGGGGGTGAATAGCCCTGAAATAAGGTTAGTATTTCTCTTGCTTCTAAGCTTAGCAAGGAACATATGTTAGTTCAAAATAAAACATAAACAAAAGTAGAAAAGAGGTGAAATAATTTACTTGATTTCAACCACAGAGATTGTTAATCCAAGGCTAAGAAAGCTTACTAAAATCTCCTTCATTGAAGGCGGAGTAGTCTCTTATAATAGTTAAGCACAAACAAGACAAAAATCGAATAACAAAGTGAAAGTATAGAGTGTGTTGTTAAACTTTGAGGACTAGGGTTCTATTTATAGTCCACTCGTCGAGGTTAGCCGTTGGTTGACGTGACACCTCTCGAGCACCTGGACCCGATCCGGGCACCTAAACTGGGTCAATCTGATCCACTCCGTAATGACTTCTTTCTTTAAAGATTATCACTTCCCAGGCGTCTAGAGTCTGTTGACGTGGACTCTAGTTCTGATCCTCACTGCAACGACTCGTCGATGTGGCTGGGACTATTCGGGCGCTTGGAGTCCGGGTATCTAGACTTGGTTCATGGGCCTCGACGAAGTCAACTTCTGATGTTGACTTTGTCCGATCGCTTGGGTTGTCTTCCGGCCATTCAGAGTTGAGCTTACCTAAACCCAACTTCGACCTTCTTCTCGAACAATCTTCCTTCCTAGCTTCTCGTCCCTCAGAAGGGCCACACGTGTTCTTTTTGTCCGCCAATGTACTCTTCCGTAACTCCTCGTCACTCAGATACACCGAGTCCGTCAATTCACTTTTCATGTCATCATTCTCGCTCACTGTGATTTTTGCTTAACTTCTTGTGTTCCTAAGTCCTTGCACACTTAGACACAAGACATCAAATTATAGAGCCTAATCTAAAACTAAAATAACATTAATCAAAACTTCCTTACATTAACTCAAATAATTATTTATATGGATTCCAAATCCTAAGACACAGAGAAAAGAAAAAAAAATCTTAAAAGATCCAAAGTCTAAAAAAATCCTAAACAGACACAAAAATAAAATAAAAATATAAATTACCAAAATATCCTATATATAAAAAACTCATAAACTACTAAAAATAATAATAAAAATATTTGAATTCTCCTGTATCAACGTCCCAGCATGAGAAAAGACACAACAATTACCATAACATGACAATTAATCTCCATGAAGTGTCCTTTAATGAGGTGTATCCCTTAACCTTCTCTCCATGAGGTGCATCCTTTGGCTTTCAATCCATGTGGTATGTCCCTTGGACTTCTCTCCCTTTATAAGGCAAGGGGAGGGAGGCTTTCTAGGGAAGAAGATAATTTGGTGACCTAATATCTCATATGATTTACTATTTTTGCTATAATCTTATATACTTTACTTCATTTTTATTTTACTCTGCTTTTTATCTCCTTTCTATCATACATTGTTTGGGGCTTCATGATGACTTAGGTATTGAGGGACCTTATCGGGTAACTCCCAGCAAGCCCTTTTGACTTGTGTTATGCTTCGTAGAGTCGACTATGCTATAAGAAGAAAACTTTGATGTCATCGCTCTTTGATGTGGGGTGGATTTCTACCGTCACATCATCATGGTGAGACTTTTGACCAAATCATTTTATTCACAATATCAAAAATCTCACCATGATGACATGACGGTAAAAATCCACCCCACATCAAAGAGCGAGGACTTTGAAACTTTCTCCTCACTTTCTTCTCATGGTTTAGTTGATTATGCGAAGCATAACATTAGTCGAAGAGCTCGTATGAGGTTTCTCCGTTCATTATCATGGAGCCCAAAAAGAGTATAATAGAAATGAGATAAAAAAATGGAGTAAAGTAAAAATGGAGTAAAGTAGATAAAATTATAGCATGGAGAAGAATAAAGCATATGAGATACCAGATAATCAGATTATCTTCCACCCTAGAAAGCCTCCCTCCCTTTACCTTATATAGAAGAGAAGTCCAAGGGACATGCTTTCATGGAGAGCAGGCTAAGGAATGCACCTTACGGAGAGAAGGCCTAGGGATGAACCTCATTAAAGGACACCTCATGGAGATTAACCTTCATGTTATGGTAATTATTGTATCTCTTCATATGCCGGGAGGTTGGATCCATGCCAAGTCGAGAGGTCAGATACAAGTCTGGAGGTCAGACCAGCTTGCAGGTCAAATTAGCTCGGTAGGTCGAATCAACTCGACTGATCAAATCAACTTGACTTATCAAATATCGATGATATTTCCTTTGACCAAGTCCTGGATATCTATGTTGACCCAGTTTTGAAGCATGACACATGACTCTTGTATGGACCAAGTCCTGTCACAGGGCCTCTCATCTCCGCCACATCAAATATTATATTATAGTAGTTATGAATTGTAACTGTTACAATATATATAAGCTTTATTTTTAGTCAAATACGGATCAATATTATATTATATCAATTACATGAACATAGTTGTTATAACTACATAGTTATTACACTATAAAAATAAAAAATATTTTTAAAAATAAAAATAAAAATAAATTGAGAAGCGGTGAAATACTTATTCAATAATAAATACAAATGAGCCTCCAAGGCATGGTGTGATGGTAAGAGGTAGAATGCCCGCACGGGCTGGATCAACTGGAAGGGTGTCTGACGCTTGCAACGGAGGTTCAGGGGTCGAGGGTTGCCAGTTGCACACGGGTGTAAAATCTCGGTTTATTGCGCTTTAAATTCCACTCGACCCCCAGTCACCCCTCCTGCCCAACTTAACCGTGATTTATCCCCTCTGGATATCTGTGAGGCCGGAATCAGGGGCCGCTAAGATGATGGTTCCACCTTTTGCAACGATGATAAGAGGTAGAACGCTTCTCCCAAGTAACAACGGTTCAAAACTCACGCAACGTATGCATGCATATTTTGAACAATTAATGACATTAGGCGCCCTGTCAAGAGTTCTCTCATTTCTTGAGTTTATTTGGTGTGCTGAATGTGAGGTCGAACACTACATTTGAAGATTAATTGACTTATAAGATCTAGATATATAGTATAATTAAATAAAAATGAGGTACATTTTTATAATTTCAATAATAAAGAAGGTTTTAGGGTAAAATGCCTCTGTAATTTACTTGTATGTATCTTGTTGTTGGGTTGACGATACTAATAAAAGATGATATCATTTACCCTAAATAACTCAAAATCTTTAGTCTCATGATGAAATATAGATAAATAAATTATAGAAAATATTTTATCCTATAGAAGAGTAGAGTAATCTTTTACATGAAAAAGGTGATATAGTATTGATTCCAAAATTAGTATAATATCACTTTTGTTCCAAGGAGGTCTTAAATAATAAATGAGTCCCAAATTTAGTTTCATGAAGAAGAAATAAATGCACTAACTACTTATCCCAAGGTACTTTCTCACCAATTCAGCGTAGGAGACACCAGGGTAGGCATCTGTGGGTAATGATGTAATAATTACATCCTCCAATATATCATAGCTATAGATAATTGAGAGATTCAAGATTTTTTGTTTTAGTCAAAGTAGATTTAAAAATGTTAGTCTTTATTAATATTTTTTAATTTATTTTCATAATCGATAAAATATTTTTATAGAATTGAATCGATAATCTTTAAAATTAATTAATTTAAAAAATTAAATATTACATTAAAAGAAATAATGAATCCACTGGAAGTCACTAATGCAGCAGTGGCAAATTGGTAGATGAAAATTGCTGGAATTTGCTGCCTAGGAACCTAAAAAAAAATCCAACATTTCACAGATCAGAATCTAAATAAATATTTACATATATAAATATTATTTAGGTGTTAGATTTACGGAGAGAGAATATATAGCGCGAAATCTGATGGGCATGGAGCACCTACTTCGACAAATTTATTATTTTTTTTAATTATTGCGAAATTCATAAAAGGTGGCGGAGAAGGGCAGATTTGGGGGCAATTTCGACAGATCGAGCGACTGCTGGAAAGGGGGCATCTTGTAGTTTCCCTGTAAAGGGAGGGTCAAAAGTCGCCCCCCTCTCCCATTCATTCACAATGATGAAAGAGAGAGAAAGAGAGAGAGGATAATGGCAGAGCTCGCAGTGCTGTAGGTGGTGCGCCGTAGGACAGCTCCCTGTAAGCTCCTCCATCTTCTCCTCTCCTTCTTCTGTGATGTTCCTGATTCCTCGGCCCTGAGAGATCCTCAGAGAAGAAGAAAGAAGGAGGAAGGAGGAAGAGGAAGGAGAAGCTGCCTCTTTTGGATCTTCCAGGAGGTATGTGATTTTGGTATTTCGTTTTTCTTTTGGAATCTTCCTCATCTACTGTTCTCGTTCTCTTCAAAGATTTTCCCCCCTCTTTGGCTCCTTGATGAAGCCCTAGATCGAACTTGTCATGGATCTTGGTTGTGGGATAGAGCCTTCTGTATTCCATGCCTTCTCCTTCCTACTACTCCGTGAATATTAATTACTATTTGTTGCTTCTTATCATTTCATGCCTGTGCATGCTCTCCTTCACATAAAATGATAGTGTATACATAACATGATCTCCTTGCAAGCCATCCTTCTTAACTGATTCTATAAGATATTCTACATGAAATAATGCTACAGAAGCTCAGTCTAGTTTCTCATTGTTTATTTCTGGTTTGATTTACTTCCTTATCATGTTTCAGACATCTAAATCGAGTGAAGGGAGGAAAAAGTTGGGTTTTGGTTATGCTGGAGACCGATCAGAAGAGGAGAATCTGAAGAGGCCTTCTTCAGATGGTATCCATTAAAACCCCACCAGGTCCTTCATGTTCATCAGATCTTGCATCAGTGAAATCTCATGAGAAGGCTCCTGAGAATATTGCCTTCCTTGAAGAAGATCCAACCCCTAAATTTTCCATAAGGTAACTAACTCATTTCCTATTTTGGGATTGTTTCAGTTTCCATAAATTCTCAATATGTTCTTTGAGTTCCTAGTTTTCGACATGATGGCTGATGAATCTCTGTATTTACTTTCAGAAATTATGTTCTTGCAACGAGGTGTAAGTGTGTCGAGGCTAGTTGGCCCTTTTCGCGGCAGTTCCTGCAACTTTGCATGAAGCATGGTGTCAAAGATCTACTACCACCTTTTGAACCGCCTGATCTGGTGAGATCCCTGTGCTCGAGAAAGGCAGAACAACTCGTTGCATCCACAACAGAGGACAAACCAGCTTTACTTTTGAAGGAATTCAATTCAATTTCAAACTCCTCAGATCTTGTTATAGAGTCTACATTGAAGTCTGTAAATCCTCCACCGAATGAAGGAACATATTTGGATGAACTAATTCATACTGAAATACCAAGATCAAATTGTCACTCTGAACATAACCATAGTGCTGAACCTATTTGTTCAGTAGCCAATGGTACCGAAGCATCACTGAATTTGGCTTCCATTGAGCCTAGAAAAAATTTTGAAAAGCCACAGAAGCCACTCGAAAAGAAGTGCAAATTGAAAGGCAAGTTGGGTGTCATCTGCGAGCTCAATAAGGAAGGCGACATACTAACTAATTCTAGTATGGTTTCAGATGCTATGGCTTCGAAGGTTTGCCCAGTTTGTAAGGCATTTTCTTCTAGTTCGAACACTACTTTGAATGCTCACATAGATCGGTGTCTCTCGATGGACTCAAATATGAAGGATATTTTGAGCGAAGTCCCAAAATTTAAAGCTAAACAAAGGAAGAAGAGGTTGATGGCAGAGATTTACATGGCAGCTCCTCATGCCACTCTTGAAGACCTTGATAGGAGAAATGGTTCAAACTGGGCTGTGGAACTTGCTTTGCCGACAACACTGACTAGTGGGGTTGTTAATGAGACCAAGAGGTCGAAGATGTCGCCTGTGACTGAATGCATAGAGAATGGGAATGACATTGCTGTTTATGTGGACTCAAATGGTATGAAACTTGGGATTTTGTCGAAATTTAATAAACCAGCACTGAACGATCTTAATATGAGGAAGAAAAAGGATTTATCATTGAAACACTTGAAGGATATGAAAGTGAAGACTCAAAAAAGGAAGCTTTCATTCGAACTTCCTAAAAATCAGGTATTTTTACAGTGCGCTATTTAAGAACTTGTGACTTCATTTGAGAATTTTTACTATTCACCAACACTGGAATAGAGTTATGCAAATTTCATTATGAGAAATCTTGAAGTACTTTATATATCGTGCAAGACGGAAATTTACTTGGCGGTGAATTATGATTATTACTTGGGTGGAACTTAACTAAATAACGATTTTGTTTTTGAACAAAAAGATGGATGAAAAGGAAGCTGCATGAAATAATAATGCAAATAAGACAAACAGTTAGAAGAGTGATTCAAAACTTTTTAGACCTTGAGAGCATTTATGATATCAGAGTGAAATTTTTTGAAGCAATAACAAAGTCAAGAGAGACTCAGGTAAAACCGTAAAAGAAAGTTAAGAAAACATGTATCAAGGAAGTACTGCTTCAAGTTCATCCATTTGATAGCTTTAATGTCTATTCGTTTCCTCAACAATGTGCTACAACTAGTAGAATGAATGAGATTCTTGTATAGGTACATTTGATTATTCAATCTTGAATTTATTAAGAAAATATACAATGCTATTTTACATAAAATCTATAACTATGGAAGGCCTGTACAAACAAACATGATCTTTCCTAATTCCCCAAATTTAATGGGATGGCGAAAAATATGCATAGTTCTATAAGGGTATTGCTCCCCTTCCTCCCCTCCAAATCGACATTGGTGATTTGGATGACTTCATTATTTTTAGCTTCAGAATTTTAATCAAGGTTTATAATTATGACAATTTACATGAACTGCTAGAGTTTTTTTTTTCCGTTTTAGAATCAACTATCTTTCATATTGTTTTAAGAACCAAGAACCATTTTATTCTATTTAAGCAACTTGCTTTTGTCCTCCTAAGTATCGAGTTTAGGTACGGATAAGTTATTTCTCATTGTCATGATTGTCGTTGTATAACATCTTCTTCTATTTTGCTCGCAGTTTGTAGATGCACTTGACGATGATGATCAATCTGCAATCCATCAGCAAGATCATGTTCAGTCATCTGCATTGCATGCCGAGGAACAAGTTGGGAGCACTGCTCCTGCAACTTCGAAACCATGGATGTGCTCTATAGAATCAGATATCCTAAAAGATCACCCTAAAGGCAGAAATATGGACATAGACAACACAACACCAGTACATAGGAGCATTTTGGCAGGGAATCACCGATGCAATTCTTTAGGTGTCGGTAATAAATTCCCTAGGTCATCAGAAGTATTTACGGATTCTCCAAAAATGAAGAGAGTTGATTGCTTGTACAGTGATAATCATCCCGCAAATGATGTGAAAGAGAAGTCTTTAGAACCTACTTCGAGTTCTAGATGGTCTTCAAGAAGTGCTTGTTCAACTATTGGTCTCCTCAGATTGTCAAAGCCAACTGATAAGTTCCTATCTAGTGAAAAAAAATCAGTGGAGATTGACATGGGAATTCGTAAGAGATCTATCAAGTGTTCGAATAAGCCAATGGGATCGTTGCAGGATTCGTCTTCATTCAAGGACCAAGCTATTTTCAGTTCAAAAAGGGAATTCCTAGTTAAGAGACCATACTTCCATTTGGAAGGAAGTAAAAGCGAGGCAAGTGAGAAGACACTTAAGACCCTTAAGTTCCGTAAACATAGATCAGCTTTGAGAACTTGCAAGAGAGTACTGCCATATTTACTACCTATTGATGGAGTACATGGAACTACCAACAGCTTGATTGCAAGAAAAGATAGGGCAGCACACACTCATGAATCTGGTCGACTCAATTCCAATACAATAACCCATGGGTGTGAGGGACCAGAATTATCAGAGACAATCGAAGAGCTAGAGCACAATAATTTGACACGATGCGACAATTCTCAAGTTGAACACTCAGACATACAAGCAGAAAACCAGAGTCATGGAGCCACAGGAGAAGCTGGTGGTGCTCATGTTACGAATGATTTTATCAACTCAGATAAACTGGAAATTAGTTTCAGAGCCAAATCTTGTTCTTCTCCATGTGCAGATGGCAAAGTCCAAGAAGAGAACTCTGAGCAAAGATCTGGCCAACAAGAATTTGTTTTCAATGACGAGGACCATGATGATGTTGAGTATGGAGATATTCAAATGGAAATCGAATCAGTGGACAAGGAGGTGGAGGTCTCTTGTGCAGTCCTTCCAGAAGAATATCAGGCCGAAACCATATCTGCTCAAGATTCTATTGGTTGTCTAACTAGTCGTAGGGGTATGGAGCTGGATCGAAAGTGTATGCCCCAGGACACTGGAGAATCTGGATCACCTATTTCTACAGGTTCTTCTGTTTCCTTACCACCTTCTGGAGGCTCCAGAATGAAAGATCCAGAACCTGAAAAATTGATGAGTGGTATTCCTGTTCAAGATAATTTGAGTTTTGCATCTCAGGCTGCTGAATTCACTGAGATTACCGAAGAAAGAAACTCTACTAGTAGAGCACACAAGAAGGATGATCTGCCATTCTGCTGTTTGTGTAGGAAGAGCATTTTAAAAGATTCACAGCTTCCGAGCCATAGTGAAACTTCCAGGTCAACTAAGGAAAATCGAATCTTGAACTTGTCTATTGGGCCAAGAATATCTTCCTCTCTTAGGACATATCAGAATCCCAGAAGTAATAATATATCCAATTCAACTCAGCAATCCAATTACAACAATCCAACAATTGATTTTTGTGGAAGTTATGGACCATACACTGATTTGGGTTCTCCATCACTTCATTCACTGAACCAATCCAGTTCGATCCCTGTACTGCGGTTGATGGGTAAGAACCTAATGGTCGTAAACAATGAGCAGCTTTTGCATCCTCAAACTATTGCTTCAAACCATATACCTTATGTGAATTCTGTTTCCACTCGATTTGCTTCCATCAACAATCTCATGAAACATGATAGTTCATATTGCTGTCATCAACAACCATTAACTAGCGACCGCACAATGCCTCAAAAGCTACCGACCCTTTCAATGTGCAATACTACCAGGGTTCCTCCTCATTCTACTTGGGCAATGAAACCAGATCAACACATGCAACAGACACCATACAAAAGACACGGTGCTCGCACTCCTTATGTGACGAATGACGTGATTGTCATTGATGATTGTTATTCTCAACACGAGAATGAACTCATAGTCTCCCTAAAGAATACTGCAAATACTTCACTGCTTGGTAGATATTGGTCCAGTAATCTAGCTCCAAGGCCCTTTACTTGCTTTCCATTGGAAAGCCAGAACAGGAATGTCTCAGGCAGACCGAGAGCCTTATTTGCTAATTTTCAACCAGTGAACGATGCTAGTTTTATAAATCAAAGGTTCAACACACAAAGCCAGGGGGTTCTTATACCATGTCCAACTTTCCAACCACCCGCAACAAGTCGGATGGGCCCATCATTGTATTATCCTCTGATTCTACGGTGATACAGATAGCATAAAGACACTTGTAGTGGAGACCTGTCATCAGAGATCGGGTAGGAGCAATGTTCATACCAGATCACACTACTGACAGTTGACACCGGAAGTTCACTGATGACTGCCGAACATCCAGGAATAAGATACCTGTTTGATGTGTTGGTTTTCTTGCTATATTGGAGTATCTATCGTACTAAATGGGATGATGCCAATGAAGATCTCAATTTTCTAGTTTTGGTAAGCATAAGCTTTTTCTTTTCTCGAAAGTTCGTAACGTTTAGCTTTGCTCAAGAAATATGTATATTTCCAAAATCCATGCACCAAATTACAAGTTTAAAATGGCAATAATACATCAGAAACTGTCTCCTTTGCTTTGCCTACTTTCCATCACTTGTTATTTTGTTCAGCTGTTTTTGTTCATTCTACATCCAATGGCAAAAAGGATCTGTGTTTATGTTCAGCAGATAAAATCTAAAAGAACATAAAATATTAAGGCCAAGGAAAAACTTAATTCTGATCTCGATGATAATTTCAAGTATAGTTCAATAGTTTACAGTAAGACAATCAAAGAGCTTGTCAAGGAGCTTGTGATCATAGTGAAAGTTCGTTTCTTAAGGGTGTCTCCCCTCAAGTTTACCAAGAATTCTTTCAATGTAAAATACATACTTTGTTGAGCTCAAGTAGTTTGAGTCACTCTTGTTGAAAAATGCATTTCTCCATAGTCCATATGGATGGTTAAGTTCATTGTCTCGTTGACAACTTGATACGGTAGAATCGTCAGTATGACGATGTGGATTACTTTTCTTTGACATAAATCATATTTTAGCATAATGCAAAGGTCATCATGTTGCAAATAATTAAAATAATGTGAATTTCTTTGTTAGGTAAGGACATATTAGACTTTTGAATTAAACTTCAAAATCAAACTTGCACGCAATATCATCATCCTCAACCAATCAATTAAGTTACTGCTTGAGTAATTTAAGGAGCATTTGTTTCCCTCTGTGGACCAAAACAAGCATCTGAGTTTCTTAAAATTTAAGAAAGACATCCTTCATTTGTGGGATCGCAAGATGAGGAGAGCTTCAGCAAGCGATAGTTTTCATGATCCATGAATCTTTTTTTATCAGGTATGTAACAGTTTTTTTCATCAATGTTCATCTAGTTTTAGTTTGATTCCTTAAAGCTAAAGAGGATATTGGTTTTCTTCATTTCTGAAACTGTAACGAGATGATGGCGTTGTGTTTGATCCTGAAATGGTTGTGCAATTTGAGAATGTTATGAATAAACTTGTGACCGAGGATACCTCTCCTATTTTTTAACCACGCCTTTCGTATCCTAACTCACTTTGTCGAAACCCGACTTGATTAGTGTCGCCTCTCGCTTCTCCCTTAAGAACTTTGATCGCCTTTTGCAGTCTAGTTGAAAGAACTTTTTGACATGCTTGAATTCTTTTGGATTATTCGCAACACTTGGAATGCTTAGTTTGATCTTGCCACTTCTAAGGTTCCCCCTCACACAACTAGTCGAGCATATTGATAATGTTTGGGTTGATCTTGCCATTCTGATATCTGACTGGTGGGTTATGCAAATGCTACTTTTGAAAACTCAGTGAATTCATTGATGATCACATTCTGATCAGTCACTAGTTGGTTTCCAATAGTTAAGGAGATTCGCACAACATCTCTCCTTCTATCCTTCCTTTGCGACTATTGTTGTTGGACGGTTTAGTGGTTAATGCATTCGGTGCTGTCGACTTAAGATTTGGGATTTGATTTTGACAAAATCAAGGTAAATTGTCTTTCTATAATCATTATTCAAGGTTAGTAGTCATCGGTAAATTATTAATTTTATGTTAATCCTGGGACGAATTGACGGGCCGCTGAAGATTAAAATAGTCATATTTTTGCCGACTTCCTTTGCGACTATTGTCAATTTCCAACCATTGCTCAAAAGCCCTTTTCATCGTGATGTCATATGCTTGTACATTGTTGTTGGGCAAAAAAATCAAAAAGACGTCCTTCTTAAGAGGGCACCTACTTTTCAAAAAAAAATATTAAAAGAACGTCTTATCATATTTTAAAATATCCTTGTTCCAGTTGTAGTACGTGTAAATTAAATAAATTCCATTTAGTCAATTTATTTTTATGAAGATCAAAATTATCTAAATTTAATTAAAATCACTCCCAAATCATCAATTTGACCATAAAAATATAATAATAATAATAAATAAATAAATAATTAATTAATTAATATTGTAGTAACTAATTAAGAAGGCTACCATATTGTAATAGTTAATTAAGTTAATTAATGGCTGTTATAAATTTTTTATGATAAATTTTACTATGTTAGAGTGATTTTGATGAACATTAAGAAGTTGATAAATTTTCTTTGATGTAAAAATACTTTCTATATAATTTTTTTATCCAGTTTAATTAATTTTTTTTACAGTTATTCTGATTTTTAGAAGGTTTATTGGATATCTTTTCAATCAAATAACACCGAACTTAGGTAATTGATTTAATTTTATAAAAGTTTCTTATCAGTTATTAGGATAAATTAGAAAGCGCTTACGGCGACCTGTCTAGAAGTCTAACATCCCATTGTTGCGTATTTCATTTTGAGAAAAAAATCTAATCTCTACAAATGGGTAGTAATTTATAATTGAAGTGTGGGTGTCTGGTTGATAATTTGATGTTCTTCTGTTGAACAGTAGTCCCGGGATGTGTTGGATATCTTTTCATATTTGATTAAAGGTTGTTATTGATGGTTATATTATTTAATCTTGTTTCATTCAAAAGTGATTCCCTGCTGAATCAAAGTGATTCCCTGCTAATAGAGTTTATTTTGTCACGCAAATAAATGAAGGATATAAATATGATTATTTAAAAAGTGTGAAGTTTTATATGATTTTAATTTTTTTTAAAAAAGTATTCCAAAGTTAAATCAAACAAGATTAACTTATATATTTTTTTTCATAATTATAATTATATGATTATTTCACAATCATTTAACTAAGATTATAACATTATAATCGGAACCAATGCACTTTTAAATTTTTACCAATATGTCTCTAGTCAATTCAATGTCTCTTTTTTTTTTTTTTTTGGTTGGCTGTTAAACGTCTGAGAAGCGAAGTTCATGTCATCAGTCTGCCGTTTGTCCTGTAAGAGTATTCCCAAAACAGCACTTGCATAGCTGAAGACGAAACAGTTTGACAGTATGACCCGAAGATAGATTGCACCGGTAGAGCCCTGTGCGCAACCCCCATTCAATGTTCTATACCGTGAAGCAGAAGGTTAGTGGATCATCTATCGCTTTCCACGTCAGAATACAAAAAGGAAAACAAAGTGAGAAGGAAGAAGACGACCACCACGAAAGGCGGCGTCTTTACGCCATCTAATTCAGCTTCTTCCCGGCACAAGCCATGGCGGGAGACGAAGACAGCGACTCCCCTCTGCTCCCGGAGCTTCAGAAGGAACCAGGGCAGGATGAGCGCGGGAAGAAGAGGACAGGTGAGCTTTCTTTGCTGCTCCGATTTCTGACGTTCAGATCGTTAAATTTGAGTTTTTTTGGTGAATTAAGGAACTCTCTGGACGGCCATCGCTCACATAATAACGGCAGTGATCGGGGCCGGAGTTCTGTCCTTGGCGTGGAGCATTGCTCAGTTGGGTTGGGTCGCAGGTCCCGTCGCCATGCTGCTGTTCGCCGCCGTCACTCTGTTCCAGTCGTCGCTGCTCGCCGATTGCTACAGGTCGCCGGATCCTGAGCACGGAGAATTCAGGAACCATCACTACATGGACGCTGTCCGGCATTTCTTGGGTAAGTAACCATTAATCGATCCTCTGTTTTCTCCTCTGTTCTTCCTGCATCTTCCTTCTGACCTTGAACCATTTGCATCTCTACTGTTTAACTATTAAAAAAGCTTATGGCAAAAATCAAGAAGTTCTTTTTTTTTTTACCAAATCCAGAGGCGACCTATTTTGATTTTTTTTTTTAATTCTATTCGGTCTGTGTATAATTACTTGACTGTTCTCCATTACCGGTAACGCCCCCTTTAAATTTTACATCTATTTTCTGAATTAGTCGAACGTGTTGTAGTAGCTACGAAACCGTAACTATTATACATGTAGCATCGATGATTTTATAGCTGTCACAAAATTAATGAATATTAGGTGAGCAAGTTGAATTCGCGTTGTAGTCAATATGGTTTCATATATGATATAATATGTGTAACAACTACTAAAACATGAATTTCTACCAATGTTGAATAAATTAGGTATGCATTGTCGTAGTTACTAAATCATAGCAGCTACAATATGTGTAACAACTACGATTTCGTGAATGGTAGAAATTCATGTTGTAGCAGTTACAATATGTGTAACAACTATTAAAATGTGAATTCCTACCAATGTTGAATAAATTAAGTATGCATTGTAAGAGTTACGAAACCATAGTAGCTACAATGTGTAACAATTACGATTTTGTGAATAGTAGGAATTCATGTTGCAGCAACTACAATATGTGTAACAATTACGATTTCGTGAATGGTAGGAATTCATGTTGTAACAGCTATGAAACTATAGCTATTAAAATGTGAATTCCTATTAACGTTGAATAGATTAAGTATGCATTGTAGTAGTTATGAAACCATAGCGGCTACAATATGTGTAAGAGCTACAAAAATATAACTGCTACAACGCATTTGATCCTGTCTGAAAACTGTAATGATGATGCGCTGGGCACGATGGACTGGTGATTGATCGGCGGGAGACCTTTCTCTCCCAGAAGAAGCTTTCCCTCGATCCTGTGCACAAAGAGAAGATCCAACCAGACGTCAGTGCCTAGACACTAAGGAGGAGTCCCTGGTGAAGACCCTCCAATGCTCAAGTCAGTACCAATCCGAACGGATGGATGAAGAACTGTAAGAACGTGTTCGCGAGAGAAAAGTTGCAAATGTTTAGAGAGCGTACCTTCGTCACGGAGAGGACTCCCCTTTATATACCTCCTCACCTAACCTCCGTAGTCGTGAGGTGGCAGAATGTGTCAAAGTTTGTTAGGTAAAGGGAATTGTACCACCTCAGTAATGTGTAATGATTATCTGAGGAATTTTCCCTTTACCCATATATTTATCTCTTTTGTCGTTTGTTGCTTCGGTTATTACTGAGGTTCACTGGCGGAGCCAGGATTTGTAGCCCGCCCGGGCTACAAATCTCCTCCAGATTGCTCCCCGGACTATAGAGGTTATTTTCTTTACTTAGGAATCAAAATTTAATGACATCAACGGGTACAATATACACTATTTTAGCAAATCCACCCGGGCTACAACCCGGGGAAGCTTACACCTGGCTCCGCCATTGCTGAGGTTGTTGAAGGAACATGTAGTTGATGGTCCCTGAGAAAGTTTCTAAAAGAATATTCTCACGCATTATTGTTATTCTGACAAACTGTTAGGAAGTTGTTCGTCGAGTATGTCCTGGCCGGTCCTTAAGGCTGGCCATCCGTATTGAGCAGCTACTCAAACATATTGTGTATAGTTTGCTTTGCCACATATTGTACTGCATGTATCTTGATCGACCTGTGAAGTCGGCCGCCTTTATGTTTGTCTCGACATTAAGTCGCTCAGTTATGTTATGCACATTAATGAGTCCTTCGCTTGGAGAATACTACTATAATATCTCAGTCATATCAAAGATCTATTTACTAAATAATTAGGGTGTCCTGTGCTCCCTAGAAGTCCGTCCAGGTAGTAATATGGAAATAAGTGCTTCAAATCTGGACGACCTTTTGTCCGGGCGGACTCGCATAAAGAGGTTCACGAGCCTCGAGGAGGACAACCCATACTCTAACTAAATCTATGGTTGGTCGACTGAGAGATGGGCTAGACCTACCGACCATCCTATAAGATTGCCCGCCTACAATTTGGTCGGTTATCAAATGACTGGACGGGTTATCATTTAGGTAGAGTACGAGACTTCGTATATTCGACCGACACTTAAGCCGGTCGGCCGCTGATCGCGTAGCCTGTAATCTAGCCCGGCTGGACCTGAAAGCCTTAAGGCTGGGTAAATGAGGAAGCCAAATGGGAGACATTCTTCTCCATTGATTTTGACCGCCACGTCATCTTGACTTTGACTATCACGTCATCTTCTGGGTCCATTCGTTATATCCCGTATCAACGTCTAATCGGTTCAAGATTGAGACGGGCGATACTAAAGGACACTTTGGTAAAAAATTAAAATGGAAGACTCATTGTGATTGTTGCCCAAGCTTATTCGACCCCAAAAGTTTACTTTCATGGACAAAATTCGTAGTGTTCATCCGTTGTGTTTGATGTGGACCTTGAGTTAATCAATTTTTTTCCTGTTTATTGTGTAAAAACAACATAGAATTCTTAATTAATGAGCTACAAAATCAATGGCAGGTGAGAGAAGCTATTGGGTCTGCGGGTCCATTCAGCAACTGTGCTTGTTTGGTGCAGGATTAACCTACACCATCACTTCGGCTACAAGCATGAGGTAATGAAAGCTTCAATTTTTTTGTTATCTAAAATCTTAACCCTAAGATTGTTAGATCTCCGAGATTGTGAGTTGCGGGTCGCGTGTGGATCATGATCAATTATAGTATGTAAGTAACTAGGCTGCTAGAAGAAAGGAGAATCTAAGAGATCGAGTCAGTGTAGGGAGCTCGGGAAGCTTAGTATGCTTGAAGGGGAGAGTTAAGTACGAAGCTTGGGTGCAAGAGTCATGTAGGGTATTTTAGAGGGCCGAATTGTTGAGTCATCCTAGAGGGTCCATCAAGACGACGGTTTCATCTTTTACTACCAACTAACATATGATAGATCTACATTGGAGGGGATCATTATACATAGAGTTCACCCAATACTTTGGAGATGAAAGAAGGCCCAATCGATCTATGTAATTAGCTAATGGAAAAAGTGATATCGCTCACTCAAAGTGGCCCAGTATCTAATACACAAAACATCGGAGATCATCATAGAGGATAGAAATTTCCATGCCAAGTTATTAATCTTGATTTGGAGGTATTTGATGTGTGGGCAGGGCCATCAAGAAATCAGACTGCTACCATAGAGAAGGACACAGTGCTCCATGCTCATACGGAGATACCTTCTACGCGCTGCTGTTTGGTGTTGTTCAGATAGTTTTCTCCCAGATTCCAGACTTCCATGAAATGGCATGGCTCTCTGCTCTCGCCGCCGCCATGTCCTTTTCCTACTCCACCATCGGACTTGGCCTTGGCCTTGCCAAAGTGATCGGAAATGGAACCGTAAGAGGAGGAATCGGAGGCGTCTCCATGGCTACCACTTCTCAGAAAGTTTGGCGTATTTCTCAAGCACTTGGAGACATCGCTTACGCGTATCCATACTCGATTATTCTCTTCGACATTGAGGTAACAACGATTCCCAGCTAGCTACTTTGTTTGGTATTTAATTGAATCGCATAAGCAAGTTTCGGTATTATCCAAATCACATATTCAATTTTTCATAATACTAAATTCACTCATCATATTTTTGAAATACCTCTACTCTAACTTTATTGGTTACTAACTAACACTACCAATGAGTTCTTAACATTCTCTTGATTCAAAAAAATATCAAAATTTTAAATTTTAGAATGGTATAGGTTCATTCTACGTCTAAAACTGATTGATGGATCTCGAGAATTCTGAAACGCTTCAAATCAAAATCAATATATCTAAATTCGATAATGTAAATTAAGAACAAGACAATTTTAAATTGGTAGAGTAAAATTTAAAGATGTGCTTTCAATCTATGCTAACAAATTTAGATATGATGACATAAATACATTAAGAAGTTTTCTAAAGTTATATTAGTTTTAGTTTGAATAGATTCAAAATTCTCTATGTTCAAATCTAATTGGAATATGATATGTGATTTGGATAATATCGAAACTTATAAATGTGTTTGTGTAATCCCCTGTTTTGAACTGAAAGAGAACATTAAACTCCCAAGGACACTCTGAGATCGCCGCCGCCGGAGAACCAAACGATGAAGAGAGCAAACACCATCTCCATCCTCATCACCACCATCTTCTACCTCTGCTGCGGTTGCTTCGGCTACGCAGCCTTCGGCGAAGACACTCCAGGGAACCTCTTGACAGGTTTCGGCTTCTTCGAACCATACTGGCTCATCGACTTCGCGAACGCATGCATTGTGGTTCACTTAGTCGGAGGTTATCAGGTCCCCTGTCTTTCCATACATAGCTCGACAAATCCTTCTAAAACAAACACATCTAACCACCTCCAAAGTTTCTGAATTTGTTAGGTTTACAGCCAGCCAGTGTTCTCCATGGCCGACAAATGGGCTGCCGGGAAGTTCCCCGACAGTGCATTCGTGAACAAGTTCTACAACCTTCGACCGCTGCCGCTGTTGCCGCCCGTCAGATCGACTCTGTTCCGGCTGTGTTTCAGGACAGCGTATGTTGCAGCCGCCACAGGGCTTGCCATGCTCTTCCCTTACTTCAACCAGGTGCTGGGAGTCATGGGGGCCTCCTTCTTCTGGCCTATTGCCGTTTACTTCCCTGTGGAGATGTTCCTCGTGCAGAAAAAGATCAGAACTTGGAGCAGAGAATGGTTGCTGCTTCAGAGTTTCAGTGTCGTGTGCTTGTTACTCAGCGTATTTGCCTTGGTTGGATCGTTTGAAGGACTCATAAGTGAAAAGCTAAAGCTAATTAAGTAGCAAATACTTCATATTGATTCATAGCAATAACATTGGGAAGGAGATTCAAATTCCATTGATGGATTGTTTCTCGAGCAAGGTCTGAAGAGCATGGAGCAAGTCTTGTAAGCATCCGGTGGCCTTGTCGTGGGCGCGTATGTTCTTGGGCATCAGCTGCTCTGCGACGTCGGCCGGAGAAATCTTCACCGCCGCCAGAAGCTCTCTCACCTTCTCGAACAGCGGATGCGCCTCCACTTCCAGGTAGTTCTTGGCTAACACCTTGAAGGCCTCGAACTCGCAGTGCCCCAGCTCGACGTGCATGTCCATCCTCCCCCTCCTGATCAGCGCCGGGTCCAGCTTCTCCACGTGGTTGGTGGTGAAGACGATGAGCCGCTCGCCGCCGCAGGCCGACCAGAGGCCGTCGATGAAGTTGAGCAGCCCCGAGAGGGTCACCTTGCTCTCCCCTTTCTCCTTCGACTCCTTGGCCTTCTTCTCCTTCGGCTCCTTGACCTTCTTCTCCTTCCTGGCCTCGCCGCGGGCGCCGGAGAGCTGGAGGGAGCAATCGATGTCCTCGATGACGATGATGGACTTGCCGGTGGTGTTGACGATGAGGCGGCGGAGGTCGGTGTTGTGGCGGATAGCGGTGAGCTCGATGTCGTAGACGTCGTAGTCGAGGAAATTGGCCATGCAGGCGATCATGGTGGACTTGCCGGTGCCCGGCGGGCCGTAGAGAAGGTAGCCGCGCTTCCACGCCTTCCCGATCTTGGCGTAGTAATCCTGGCTCTTGCTGAACGTCTCCAGGTCGTCCATGATCGCCTGCTTCTTCTTCGGATCCATTGCCAACGTCGCGAAGCTCGCCGGGTGCTTGAATTCCACCTGCAATTCAATTTGAAACAGAACGATTCTATCTTGAACCGATTTGAGTTGAACAATCGATTGATACCTGAGTCCAGAGGCGATCGCCGCCGCCCATGGAGTTCGTGTAGAGTTTCCGCTGCCGGTTCCTCATCTCGATCGCGTTGCTCGTCTCCATGACATGCTCAAGGTACTCGTTGACCACCTCCGGCCGGTGCCGGGCGTCGAAGGTCAGCGTGTAGTACTTCTTCTCATTATTCCACAACCGCGCCGATCCTTTCTCGATCTGCTGGCAGTGGTACCTCCACGTCACCTTGATCGCCCCTGCTTTCTTCTTCTCCTTCTTCTCCATGGCCGCCGGCAGGAACTCGTCGACGATCTCCTCGGCGTCGTCCACGGTGAGCACGATGCTGCGGCCGGTGCGGTCGGTGCCGGCCTTCATGCGGAGCGCGCGGTCGGAGAACATGGCGCCGAGGTAGCACTCGGCGGCGGAGAACACCCGGTTGTACATGTGCCACTCCCGCCCTTGCTCCGGGATGGTGATCTGCACCTCACGGAACCACCACAGCTTCGCGCGGCGGAACAGCCGGCACAGCGCGCCCGGCAGCTGGTTCACCACGCCCATCAAATTAAACATGATCATCGTGTTCATAGCCGTCAGGGTGGCGCTGGCGAACCCGCCGGAGTTCCTAAAGCTAAACATGGTCACTGACAGCCGGTGCAATTACAAGAAACAGAACCACACCAACAATTTAAATCGCGAAAAAGTTCCAAAGCCAAAAGGTGTGAGGGCTGTCGTGATTTGTGTGTTGTGCTCCGACTCTGTACTGGATTAGGGTTGATGATCAATCCTTCTCTGACACATGCAGAGATTCAGATTAGTTAGGAGCAGAGTAATTTCCTGTGAGTCAGAATTGGTGGAGCAAAAGCTTTGTGAAGCTTTGAGGAGGATTATATTCATTGGGGTGTGATAGGTGGAAAGGAAGAGCAGGATTGAGTGGAGAGAGAGAATGTGTTGTGTGATTTCAATTTCATATTCAAAAAGTTTGTTGATGGTGGTGCACTCTCCTTTTTCTGTTTTGGCACACTGTTTGTGCTAGTTTTGGCTTCCTCAAGTGATTAATATACTGGGGTTTGTTGCATGCTAGTGAGTGGATTTGAGCTGGAACCTAGTGTTTTTGCAATGGATCTTGCTAAGTATCTAACAGGTGGAACAGCATTTGAACTTTGTTACATATTTAGTTCAATTTAGTATTAAGTTAGCTTGAATCCATGGTTTCTCTGGGTCTCTTATGATATTTAAAGCAAATCTTTGAGATGTGATTGTTTGGTTAATTTCTTTAGGGCGACGGCGACAATAACTATAGGCGAGGTTGGTAGTGATGCATGAAATACAATTTTCTTTTTCGGGAAAAATCTTGAGGACGAAGATTTCTTTTCTTGTTTTTCTCCTTAAATCTTTATTCTTGTCAACTCGTAAGATAGTCGTTATTCTGGCCGATATCAATTAGGAGTTGATAAACTCTAAGATTCGCTTGATAGCCAAAATGATGTAAAAGTGGGATGTGTTAGGAGGAAAAGGCCATTTGTTGCACCAAAAGAGGTCATCCTCTTAGATAAGTTGGCGAAGTAAATCAAAAGAACTATCTTTAAGAACTTTCAGGTGTCGACTATGGATATACCTACCCTAGTAATATCTTAGATAAGGATCTAACTTCTGACTCATCAAATTGGCAACCTCCATAATGCTCGACATTTCAAGCACCTCCCTGAACTTCCACATGGTAGTCCAAGCACCTCTCTCAACCTCCATTGAGCCGCCATAGCACATCCCTCAACTTTCACTTGATAGTTCAAGCACCTTTTTTTTAGTCTCCAGAGTGCTCGACATCCAAAATACCTTCCTTTCACTCCGCATTGTGGGCCCACATGGCTCCCCTGGGGACTCTGGTTACATCATGTACACAACTTTACCACATCAGACCTCTCTTGCCTCGGCGTCATCCCCAACCATCTCTAGGTATAGTTTTGACCAGAAGAAACCTGCACCATGCATAGAACGTCAAGAGTAGGAGGCCCATAATTAAGCAGATAGTTATTTACATTTTTCTCTTTCTATATCTGTGGATCGACTTTAAACTAACTATGATGTGATGGTTCCACATTAAAAAATTAATCTTTCTCTCACTTATATATTTATTCTACGCAAATTTATTTGATTCAAAATATTTCACTAGAGAAGAATAAAAATAATAATAGATAGCATATTTGAACTCTTTATTGTTGACGCAGGTAGACTAACAAGAAAGGAGGGGGAGTGAATTACCTATAAAATAAAATTGACCTTTCTCAATCTTTTAACTCTAATTAGTAGCACAATTATATTAAATTAAATCAACAACTAAAAATAAGAGGCAAAGAAGTTACTTGGTTACAATGTAGGTGGTTGTTAATCCAAAACAAAAAAAAACATTAAAAATTTCCTTCTTTGAAGACAGAGAAATCTTTTACACTCGTTAAACGCTCAGACAGTTGCTAGGAAATGAATACAAGAGTTGATAATTATTTCCTAGGTCCAGGGGTCTTTTTATAGCCCTTGGAAAACTCTATTCGCAACTTGAAGGCGCCTCCAAGATGGTGTAAGGCGCTTTCCATCGGATGAGTTTTATCCGCTGAGGATAAAACTCTATCCGTCGCTAACAACTATTGGAAGGCGCCTTCAAAGGCTGGAAGACGCCTTCGTACTGTTCATCGAATGCGCCTTCCAGCTATGGCGGGCGCCTTCGCACTATTTATCGAAGACTCCTTCCAACCACAGAAGACGTCTTCCACAGGGCAACTCAGCTCCAAGCTGATCTCTTCGCGAGGTTCTTTGCGTAGGTGATTCTTCGGCTAACCGGAGTTGAGCTCACTCGAACTCAACTCCGACCTTCTCATCGAGCAGCCTTCCTCTCCGGTTTTTCGTCCCTCAGACCGCCGCACACATCCTTCTTATCTGTTGGTGTACTCTTCCGCAGCTTCTCGTCCTTCGGATGCACTGAGCCCGTCGACTCCCTTTCCGTGCCATCATTCTCGTTGTCTGCGTCTTCCGCTAGACTTTTTATGTTCCTAAGCTCATGCACACTTAGACACAAGGATCAAATACACAGGACCTATCTTAACTTGATTGACCAAATCAAAATGACCACGGGGTACTTATAATCTCTCCCTTTTTGATGTGCATCAATCCAAGTTAAGTTAAAGTTAAATACTAAATGTAATAATATAGTAAAGCAATGAATTAATTAGGTTAATTACAAAATAAATACAAGAGTATAAAAATTATGAGAATTATCCTAACTTCCCCTTGATCCCCTTAACTTTTATCGTATTTCTCCTCATTTGATCATATTAAAAAAAAATTAAGAAAAGTAATAGAAAAGATTAGAAAATTGGGACAATAATTCTTAAAATAAAAGGTTTCCCATTTCTATTTTCTTTGAATTTAAAAATATGATTTTCTCAAAGTAATTCATAATAATTCAAATAATATTAAAAAAAATTAATTTTTTTTTTTAAGGATAGAGGATATCATGTTTCATTAAAAAAAATTTAAATTTAAGTCTGAAATATAATTTTAAATTTTAAAGTATTGCTTTTCATTAAAAAAAAATTACTCAACAGTAAAAAAAAAAATTGGAAAAAATTCTACTTGTAGATTAAATCATTAGATAGCATAGAAAAAAATTTTCCAACTTGAAATAAAAAAAGAATTTTTTTTTTCTTATTTAGACAATTTCTATCCTAATAATTCAAAAATTAGAGTTTAATATAAAAAAGATTTTAGAACCCAATATAAGTTCCTATTTACTGAATTTATAAAAAATTTGGGAGGTATATAATTTTTAGAATTTTTCCTAATTTGTCCCTAGTGATTTCTAATGAACCAGTTGATTTTATTGCTATTTGTAAATTTTGATTTTCGACAACTATTCGAATTCAACCACGCATAGTCATTTTCTAGTTTTTCTATTCGTGGTTTCAATTTAGCATTTTCTATTCTTAGATTATCATACATTATTATGGAGCATGAATTAGCTAAGGTTAGTTTTATCTCTGCATTTTTTCTTTCTAGTTTTACTAAATCCTTAGAAAGTACCTTAATAAATTGAAATGACATTTTAGGAGGTAAAACATGTACCTTACTTACCTCATGTTCTGATGTTTCCTCTTCATAGCAGCTTTCTTCTGAAGATCCTCCCCCTTCATCAATGCTCATCTCTGAGCTGCTTTCATCTTCTCCTTATTGGTCAGCCAGTAGGGCTAGTCCGATGTAGGCCTTGATCTCGGACTCGGAGGATGAAGATTTATCCCATGTTACCTTTAAATTCTTGAGTTTCGATCTTGTTGATCTTTTTCCCTTGTCTTTCTCCTTTTTCAGTTTGGGGCAGTCGTCCTTGATGTATCCTTCTTGATAGTTGTAGTATCGAATCTTCCTTTTGTTTCGAAAGTCCTTTTTCATCTGCCACTTGAATTTGTTAGATTTAATAAATCTATTAAATTTCCTTACCAATAACGCCGCTTCATCTTCGTCGATGGATGCTTGATAGTCTTGATCATCTATTCTTGCCTTTAGGGTAATGTTCTGACTGGGCTCCTTTTTCAATTCTGCACATCAAAATTCGTGAAGTTCTAAAGTAGAAAATAAACTATCTAAAGTACTTACTTTTAGATCTTTTGAAATGTAATAAGAGTCTATTATAGACGTCCAGTCTTGTGTCCTAGGGAAAGCATTTGAGGCATACCTTAATGAATCTCAGTTTGTTATCTGTTCTCTAAGATTCGTAGGTCGGTTATTAACTCCTTCAGCTTGGCGTGCAGTTATGCTACTGACTCTCCTTCTTTCATCTGGAGGTTGGTCAGTTGGTTCCTGAGCATATCCCGTTTTATGAGCTTGGCTTCAGACGTACCTTCATGTAGCTCTAGAACTTCTCTCAAAGTTCCTTTGTTGATTCATAGGTGTTGATTCCGCTGACTTCTTACTGAGGTAGCACGCTTAGCAGATGGAATTTAGTTCATCCATTTGCTATAAAGTCTGTTTGCTCCTTCTTGGTCCATTGGTATTCTTCTTTTTCATTTCCTTGTGGGTTTTTGGGAGCTACAAAATCCAATTTAATAATTAAAAGCAATCAAAGTCTATTTTAAAGAATACCTTCATGCATTTCTTCTATATAGGGAATTCTCCCTTGAACTTCGATGGATAGATACTCAGTTCGGCCATTGTCTCGGTGCTTCAGTCGACGGTTAGTCCTTCTGAGGTGTTTTGGCTCTTATACCACTTGTTGGCGTAGGTAAGCCGACAAGAGGGGGGGGGGGGTTACGTATAAAACAAAATTAACCTTTCTTAATCTTTCAACTCTAATTAGTAGCATAATTATACTAAATTAAATCAACAACTAAAAATAAGAGGCAAAGAGGTTACTTGATTACAACCTAGGTGGTTGTTAATCCAAGGCAAAAGAAAGCACTAAAAATCTCCTTCTTTGAAGGCGGAGAAGCCTCGTACACTCGTTGAATGCTTAGACAATTGCTAGGAAATGAATACAAGAGTTGATGATTATTTCCTAGGTCCAGGGGTCTTTTTATAGCCCCTGGAAAACTCTATCCGTAGCTTGAAGGCACCTCCAAGATGGTCTAAGGCGCCTTCCATCGGATGAGTTTTATCCGCTGAGGATAAAACTCTATCCGCAGCTAACGGCTATTGGAAGGTGCCTTCAAAGGATGGAAGACGTCTTCATATTGTTCATCGAATGTGCCTTCCAGTCATGGAAGGCGCCTTTGCACTATTCATTCAAGGTGCCTTCCAGCCACAGAAGACGCCTTCCATAGGGCAACTCAGCTCAAATCTGATCTCTTCGCGAGGTTCTTCACGTAGGTGATTCTCTGGCTAACCGGAGTTGAACTCACCCGAACTCAACTCCGACCTTCTCCTCGAGCAACCTTCCTCTCTAGCTTTTCATCCCTCGAACCGTTGTGCGCGTCCTTGTCATCCCCTGGTGTACTCTTCCGCAGCTCCTAGTCCTTCGGATGCACCGAGCCCGTCGATTCCCTTCCCGTGTCATCCTTCTCACTGGCTACGTCTTTCACTCAACTTTTTGTGTTCTTAAACTCCTGCACACTTAGACACAAGGATCAAATACATAGGACCTACCTTAACTTGATTCACCACATCAAAACTACCACGGGGTACTTACACTTACCACCTCAGAAATCCACAGGACTTAAAATGGGTGCAATCGGAGTTCTCTCGGTCAATCAATGGTATAGATCGAAATCCACTGATTGACCTAGAGAGCTCCGATTACACCCATTTTAGATCCTATGGATTTCTAGGATTTCAAGTAATTCAAATATGCTATCCATTGTTTATTTCAGCTTCTCTGGAGGTATTAAAATGCTATTGAAAAATCAGTTGATATCTCACAAACGTTGGACCAGATATAAAATCTCACATTCGGAGAAGTCAAAATAAACAATGGATGTCGTATTTGAAATCCTTGCAACCCTAGGAATTTACAGAAACTGAAATAGGTGCAATCAGAGCTCTCTACGTCGATTAATGGATTTCGACTGAAATCGATCGAAATCCAATAATTGATCTAGAGAGCTCCGATTATACCCATTTTAGGTTCTGTGGATTCTTGAGATTACAAGGAGTCTAAATATGTCCATTATTTATTCCGGCTTCTTTGGAGGTGGGATTTTATATCTGGCCTAACATAGGATTTCGATCGAAATCCATTAATCGACCTAGAGAGCTCCGATTACATTTATTTCAGGTCATATAGATTCCCGAGGTTGCAAGGAGTCTAAATATGTCCTTCATTATTATTTCAGCTTCTCTAGAGGTGGAATTTTATATCAGGCCCAATGTCAGATTTTAGCTAATTTTTTAAATCATGTTTTAACATATCCAGAAAAGTCAAAATAAATAATGGATATCACATTTGAACTCCTTACAACCTAAAAAATTCATAAAACCTGAAATGAGTGCAATCGGAGTTCTTTAGGTCAATCAATGGGTTCCCGTCAAAACCCACCGATTAACCTAGAGAGCTCCAATTGCATCTATTTCAGGTCATGTGAATTTCTGAGGTTGTAAAGAATTCAAATATGTTATCCATTGTGTATTTCAGATTCTCTAAAGATATTAAATGTTATTAAAAGAATTGGTTGATATCTCACATATGTTGGGTCTGATATAGAATTCCACCTTCGGATAAGCCAAAATAAATAATGGAGGACATATTTGGACTCTTTGCAATCTCACGAATCCACAGGAACTAAAATTAGTACAATCAGAGCTCTCTAGGTCGATTAATGAATTTTAACCGAAATCCCACATTGGGGCTGATATGATTTCATATCAAGTCTGTTGGAGTGTATACTAAAAGCCTAAGCTTTTGTAAACATTTGTTTTGAATAAAGAATCACATTTGGTCAAATTATCTATATTTGTTTGTAGTTGTTCAGTTAATTTATATTGTAGATAACATAGCATGTGGTGTCACATGCAGAAGATAATGTTATCAGTACCTTATAAATTATAAACAGTAGCTCACGACCAAAATGGAAAGGAACAAATCATTAGAAGGTCATAGTGTAATTAGGTATCAGTTTATCTTGACTGTATAATTGCACTAGTACACTTAGAGTGTATTGAGTAGGACCATTTGAGGTCGTTTCTTTTATACTGACTTTATAAAGGAACAAAAACCTCAGTTATTATGGAAGTGTGTGCTCTTAATCCTAATATAATAACAAGCATATATATTTGATATTTATTTCTTTAATTTATCAATGGGTGAGATTTAGTTCGATGAATCAATAAGCCCGATAAGTTGGGAAATGATATCACTTATAGTGTGTGTTGTTGATTATAGAAGGAAACTGTGTCCTAGAGATACTAGGTTGATAATGTCCCCAAGAGGAGCTCATAAGGATTGTCATGTTAAACCCTGCAGGTGGACTTAGTCCGACATGACGATAAGGTTGAGTGGTACTACTCTTGGACTTAGATATTAATTAAATGAGTTGTCAGTAACTCACTTAATTAGTGGACATTCGATATCTTAAACACAGGGAGACTAACACGCTCATAATAAGAAGGAGCCCAAAAAATATAATTTGGGATTAGTGCGGTAGTTCAATAATAGTTCTCTAGTGGAATGAATTATTATTGATAAAATTAAGTTGTGTGTTCGGGGCGAACACGGGATGCTTAATTTTATCGGGAGACCAAAACCAATTCCTCCTCTCGGTCCCTATCGTAGCCTCTTATTTATAGAGTACTATACCCACCTATACCCACCTTCTATACCTACCAATAAGGGGCCGGCCAAGCTAGCTTGGGAACCAAGCTAGGGCCGACCTAAGTATAAAATTGGGTGGCCGGCCCTAGCTTGAACCCAAGCTAGTGGGGGCCGGCCAAATTAAATTAAAAAGGAATTTTTATTTTAATGTTTATTATGTGGAAGAAATAATTTATTAAAGAGAATTTAAATTAAAATATCTCTCTTATAAAAGATCTACAAAAGATTAAAGAAAGAGATTAGATCTCTTTCCTTATTTGTAGATTGGTGAGATATTTTATTTTCTCTTTAAAATTATTCACATGTTGATAAAATTAAAATTATAGAAATTTCCTTTTATCAACCATGAAGAGATTTTTGAAGAGAAATTTTATTTTTAAAATTTCCGGAAACAAATTAGGAAGTTTTAATTGTTGATTGAAACTTGTCCAATTTGTTCTTCATGATGTGGTCGGCCACTTGAATTCAATTGGGGAAATTTTATTTATTTTTCTCAATTAAATCATGTCAAGGAAATTAAGGAAATTTTATTGTAATTAAATTTCCTAATTTGCCTAGGCCAAGGAATATAAAAGAAGGGGTGAGGGTGCCTTCATGAGACACAACCTCTATTATTTTCTCTCCCTCTTTTGTTCCTTGGTGTGGCCGGCCATCCTTTCCCTCTCTTCCTCTTGTGGTGGCCGAACCCCTCTATTCCCTTGGAGCTCTTGTGGTGGCCGGATACAACTTGGAGAAGAAGAAGAAGGAGGAGAGGAAGCTAGCATCTCTTGGAGCTTGGTTGGTGTTTTGATTTTCTTCCTTGGTGAAGCTTCTTTCTTTGTGGCCGAACCTAGCTAGGAGGAGAAGAAGGTGGTTGGTGGTTTCTCATCTCGGAAGATCGTTGCCCACACAACGTCCGAGGTTAGAAGAGGAATACGGTAGAAGATCAAGAGGTTTTTCTACAAGGTATAACTAGTAATTTTTCTTTCCGCATCACACTAGTTATTTATGGAAATAATACCTGTTAGAGTGTATACTAAAAGCCTAGCTTTTGGTATAAACATTTATCTAGAAATAAGAATCACATTGGTCAAATGTCTACATTTATGATAAATGTAGTTGTTCAATTAATTTATATTGTAGATAACATGGTGTGTGGTGTCACACACAGAGGATCATGTTATCAGTACCTTATAAATTATAAACAGTAACTCACGACCATAATGGAAAGGAACAAACCATTGGAAGGTCGTAGTGTAATTAGGTATTAGTTTATCTTAACTATATAATTACACTAGTACACTTAGAGTGTATTGAGTAGGACCATTTGAGGTCGTTTCTTTTATACTGGCTTTATAAGGAAACAAAGACCTCGGTTATTATGGAAGTGTGTACTCTTAATCCTAATATAATAACAAGTACATATATTTGATATTTATTTCTTTAATTTATCAATGGGTGAGATTTAGTTCGATAAATCAATAAGCCCGATAAGTTGGGAAATGATATCGCTTATAGTGTGTGTTGTTGATTATAGAAGGAAACTGTGTCCTATAGATACTAGGTTGATAATGTCCTCAAGAAGAGCTCATAAAGATTGTCATGTTAAACCCTGCAGGTGGACTTAGTCCGACATGATAATAAGGTTGAGTGGTACTACTCTTGGACTTAGATATTAATTAAATGAGTTGTCAGTAACTCACTTAATTAGTGGACATTCGATATCTTAAACACAGGGAGACTAACACGCTCATAATAAGAAGGAGCCCAAAAATGTAATTTGGGATTGGTGCGGTAGTTCAATAATAGTTCTCTAGTGGAATGAATTATTATTGATAAAATTAAGTTGTGTGTTCGGGGCGAACACAGGATGCTTAATTTTATCGGGAGACCAAAACCAATTCCTCCTCTCGGTCCCTATTGTAGCCTCTTATTTGTAGAGTACTATACCCACCTATACCCACCTTCATACCCATGTTATAGGGGCCGGCCAAGCTAGCTTGAGGATCAAGCTAGGGCCGGCCAAACCATTGGTTCATGGGTGGCCGGCCCTAGCTTAGGTGGTCGGCCCTATTTAATTTAAAGAATTTTAATTTTAAAATTTTCTTATGTGAAAGATATAATTTATTGAAGAGATTAAAATTAAAATATCTCTTTTATAAATCTCTACAAAAGATTAAAGAAAGAGATTAAATCTCTTTCCTTATTTGTAGATTAGAAAGGATATTTTATTTCTCTTCTTTATAAATTATTCACATGTTGAAAAATTAAAATTATAGAAATTTCTTTTTATAAACCAATCATAAAAGGGATAAAAATTATTGGAGAAATTTTTTATAAAATTTCTGGAGACAAATTAGGAAGTTTTAATTAATTAAAACTCTCCTTGTTTTGTTTTTTAAAGTGGCCGGCCATTGTGTTTAAAAGAAGAAAAATTGTTTTAATTAAAATAATTTTTCTTTACATGGCAAAAGAATTAAGGAAATTTTGTAATTAAATTTCCTAATTTGCCTAGGCCAAGGAATATAAAAGAAGAGGTGAGGGTGCCTTCATGAGAACAACCTCTATTATTTTTCCTCCCTCTTTTCCTTGGTGTGGTGGCCGGCCCTTCCCTTTCTCTCTTCTCCTCTTGTTGGCCGAAACCTATCTTCTTGGTGGAGCTTTTGTTTGTGGCCGGATCAAGGAAGGAGAAGAAGGAGAGAAAGCAAGTCTAGTCTCTAGCATCCCTTGGAACATTGGTGGTGGCCGAAATTCTTCATCCTTGAAGAAAATTATTGTGGCCGGCCATCCTCTTCTTTTCTTCCTCTTTTGTGGTGGCCGAAACTTATCTCTTGCTTGGAGTTCTTGTGGTGGCCGGATACTACTTGGAGAAGAAGAAGAAGAAGGAGAGAAAGCTTGTATCCCTTGGAGTTTGGTTGGTGTTTTGTTCTTCGTCCTTGGTGAAGCTTCTTTGTGATTGGCCGAACCTAGCTAGGAGAAGAAGAAGGTGCTTGGTGGTTTCTCATCTCGGAAGATCGTTGCCCACACAACGTCCGAGGTTAGAAGAGGAATACGGTAGAAGATCAAGAGGTCTTTCTAAAAGGTATAACTAGTAATTTTTCTTTCCGCATCATGCTAGTTATTTATGGAAATAATACCAAATACAAGAGGCTTACGATTCTAGTATTTCGAATATGTTTTTCGAAGTTGTGTTCTTTTGTTTTATTTTTCCTTGTGATTTGATTGTTCTTTTCGGTTAACCTAAAGTTATTTTAGGAAATTAAATATTAGATTTCTATAAAAGGTTTTGTCTAGTCGGTGGTGGTTGCTCCCATATCCAAGAAGGCCATGTGCCTCGCCACGTCAGTACTGGGAACCAATTATGGAAATTAATATTTAATGGAATTAATAACTTAAGGTGATTTGGGTCGAACGTGTTAAGTTCCGCAGGAGATCCAAGTCAAAACCTAAAAGAACAAATAGATTAAGTTTTGGATCAAACGTGTTAAGTTCCGCAGGCGATCCAAAATTTAATTTAAAAGAACACATGGTAGCTAGGAAAAGGTTCAGACCTTTGTACAAAATTTTTGTACAGTGGAACCTCTAGGCTTTCCGAGTAGCAACCAACAATACCAAATACAAGAGGCTTACGTTCTAGAATTTCGAATATGTTTTTCGATGTTGTGTTCTTTTGTTTTTTCTTTTCCTTGTGATTTGATTGTTCTCTTTGGTTAACCTAAAGTTATTTTAGGAAATTAAATATTAGATTTCTATAAAAGGTTTTGTCTAGTCGGTGGTGGTTGCTCCCATATCCAAGAAGGTCATGTGCCTCGCCACATCAGTACTGGGAACCAATTATGGAAATTAATATTTAATGGAATTAATAACTTAAGGAGACTTGGGTCGAACGTGTTAAGTTCCGCAGGAGATCCAAGTCAAAACCTAAAAGAACAAATAGATTAAGTTTTGGATCAAACGTGTTATGTTTCGCAGGCGATCCAAAATTTAATTTAAAAGAACACATGGTAGCTAGGAAAAGGTTCAGACCTTTGCACAAAATTTTTGTACAGTGGAACCTATAGGTTTTCTGAGTAGAAACCAACAATTGGTATCAGAGCTAGGGTTTTGCCTCTGCGTATTTGGTATTAGGTTAATTATACACATGTCATACATAATTTAGGCAGGTTAATAGTAGGATGTGCTAACTTTGTGGATGCAGGATCCAACTATTATGGCTTTTAGTTATTATGTGTGTAATTGGACCCTTGGACATGTCAAGGACATTTATATGTGTGTGCATGATTGTATTAAAATACAGCAGGAGCTGTATTTAGTTTTATTAGGATTTTATTTTTGATCTAGATACATGTACATTCCTTTTATGGAATATAGGATCAAAAATGTAAAATTCTATTTATGTCGCGGATCGAATCTTGCAAAGCGTGGAACCTTCTAAGGACCAGAGGCGCAGCGGAACTAGGAGCAAGATGGATGCGACAGCTAGACCCGGTAGCGGTGGCCAAATATGGCAGCAGCTTGGGATGACAACACACGGAGGACAACTAGAGATAAAAGCCATAATAGTTGAAAATTAGATTTTCTATTTATCGCTTTTATATTGTGCTATGTGTGCATGTTAGTTTACAAGTTAAGTAGGATAGCATAGTTAAAATTCCTCATTTATAAATAACTAAGTGGGAGAGAGATTTTTAAGTAAATTCCATGGTCTCCATTACTGGTTTGTAAGTGATGCAAACAAGCTTGCGCGTTGGCTCTGAGTGCCTTCCTCCATAACGGATGAGCTTGTTTGCGGATCACTAGAACAGACTTCCATTTTTGGATGACTATAGGAAGTTAATTAAGAGCGTGTGATCTTCCCCAACGGAAGGGATATAATCTTATTAATGGACTTAGTGTCAAGTAATGGTATACACTTAGACACATTTAATAGTATCCTCCCCATCGGAGTCACTGCTATTATTCGTGTGACCAAATAATACCAACTATTAATTTTATTTGTCAAAAGTTAGGTTGACAAGATAATAAAAATAATGGGTTAAAACCCTCCTTTTACAAATGTTGAATTTGTATACGTCCACACTAACGTGGCATACAAAATTCACGGTGTTATGAGGTGTTGGTTAATTTAAAATAGTATTGTTTAAGGAATCAATATTATTCTAAATTTAGAGTTCTGACCAAAAGTTATTTGTGATTCTTAGGATGACTTTCAACCCACTGTCCATCATACTTCAACAAAATAGACTTACTGGACCTAATTACATATATTGGAAAAGAAACCTAGACATTGTTCTTACTGCTGAAAGCTATAAATTTGTACTGACTGAGCAGTGCCCTGAAGCACCTACTGGTGAATCTACCCAAGAGGAGATTGAATATCATAGGAAATGGGTAAAAGCAGATGAGATGGCGCGGTGTTACATTTTGACTTCAATGTCAAATGTATTGCAACATCAGCATCAAGATTTACCAACAGCCTATGATATTATGAACAATCTCAAGAAACTCTTTGGTCATCAGGATAGGGCTTCTAGACAAGAAGCCATGAGAAAGATAATGATAGCCACCATGCAAGAGGGTACTCCTGTGAGGGATCATATCATGAAGATGATGGCTTATCTGAACGAGATACAGATCCTTGGAGGAGAAATTGATGGGGAAACCCAGATCGATATGATCCTCCAAACGTTACCTAGAAGTTTTGAGTAGTTCCGCCTGAACTATAATATGAATAAGAGGATTTATTCATTAGGGGAACTACTGACAGAACTTCAAGCAGCAGAAGGATTATTTCGTCACAATTCTCAAATTCAGTATGCTGAAAATGGTTCTACTTCTAAACCGAAAGGAAAGAAGAAGAAGAAACAAGCTGGCTCAGCAAAGAAAGTGAATAAATCTCAGAGTACGGGATTTAAAGCTGGAGTGAAGAAGCCCAAGGGCAAGCGCTTCATCTGCAAGCAGGCAGGACATTAGAAGGCGGACTGTCCTCGTAGGAACCAAAACAAAGGTATATCTCATGCTCTAGTTGTTGAAACATGTTTAGCGGTGTTATCTACCAGCACCTGGTGTGTAGATACGGGAGCCACTGATCATGTCTGCAATTCCCTGCAGGGGTTCCAGGAAACCCAACGACTATCTGAAGGAGAGATTACCGTCTACATGGGCAATGCTACTAAAGTGGCAGCTGTTGCAGTGGGAGACGTCTACTTATCTTTTAGTAGAAATAGAAATTTGATTTTAAGAAATTGTCTTTATGTACCCAGTTTTAGAAAGAATTTAATTTCAGTTTCTAAACTGTTTTTAGATGGATATTCAGTTTCCTTTAGTAACGATGTAGTTATTAAAAGAAATAAAGTGATTATCTGTTCTGGTGCATTAGTTGGCAATTTGTATACTTTAAATCTAATTTCTTCCACAAAGCATAACATGGAAATTTATTACTCATCTTCTAATTCTAATAAGAGAAAAGAACCTTCGGAAATGAACCAAGCATATCTTTGGCATCTAAGGCTTGGTCATATTAACTTAAGTAGGATTCAGAGGCTTATAGCCGATGGACTTTTGAGTTCATTAGAGTTGGAAAATTTTCCAACTTGTGAATCCTGCTTAGAAGGAAAAATGACCAAGAGGCCGTTCAAGGCCAAGGGGTATAGAGCCAAAGAAGTGTTAGAATTGGTTCACTCTGATTTGTGTGGTCCTATGTCTGTCCAAGCAAGAGGAGGTTTTGAATATTTTGTCTCTTTCATAGACGATTATTCAAGATACGGATACATTTACCTAATGCGCCGCAAGTCCGAGTGCTTTGATAAGTTCAAAGAATACAAGGCTGATGTAGAGAAACGATTAGGTAAAAGTATCAAGACACTACGATCTGATCGTGGTGGCGAATACCTCTTAGGAGAGTTTAGGAATTACTTATCAGAGATTGGGATTCAATCCCAATTGTCTGCACCTGGAACACCCCAACAGAATGGTGTAGCAGAACGAAGGAATAGGACTCTTATGGAGATGGTTAGATCGATGATGAGTTATTCAGAATTACCAAATTGCTTGGGATATGCTCTGGAAACAACAGAGTATGTTCCGAACTTAGTACCTTCTAAATCGGTTTCATCTACTCCCATAGAATTGTGGAATGGGCGAAACCAAGTCTAAGACATATTCGGATTTGGGGTAGTCCAGCACGTGCTGAAACCAGATCTGATAAGTTAGAATCTCGCATGAAGTTCAGCGTGTTTGTAGGATATCCCAAAGGAACAAAAGGTGGTTTATTTTATAGTCCTAAGATCAAGGTCATTGTTAGCACCAATGCCCGCTTTTAGAAGAAGACTATATAATGGATCACAAGCCCGAGCAAAGTTGTTTTAGAAGAACTTAGAGAGGACACGTCTACTTCAGTACCAATAGTACAAGATGAAGTACCACAAGAGACCGCAACACGTGTCACACATGATACACAACCACGGACAATGTCTCGTCAGAGTGGGAGGGTTGTAAGGCAACCCGAGAGATTCATGTTTTGGGAGAGTCTTCGGACTTGATCCCGGTAAACATGAACCTGATCCACGAACATATGACTAAGCACTCCAAGATATAGATGCAACATCTTGGCAAAAGGCAATAAATTCAAATAGAGTCTATGTACTCTAATAAGGTCCGAGCTTGTAGAACCACCGATGGTGTAAAAGCCGTTGGATGCAAGTGGATCTACAAAAGGAAAAGAGGGATGGATGGAAGGTAGAAACCTTCAAAGCTAGGCTTGTTGCGAAAGGGTACACTCAGAAAGAGGGAATCGATTATGAGGAGACCTTTTCACCGGTAGCCATGCTTAAGTCTATCCGGATACTCTTATCCATTGCTGCTCATATGGATTATGAGATTTGGCAAATGGATGTCAAGACATCTTTCCTTAATGGAAGTCTTGAAGAGAACATCCATATGAAGCAACCAGAAGGGTTCATTGAAAAAGGCAAAGAGCATCTAGTGTGCAAGCTCAATCGGTACATTTATGAACTAAAGCAAGCTTCAAGATCTTGGAACATCCGGTTTAATGAAGTAATCTAGTCATATGGATTTATTCAAAGTCCGGATGAGTCTTGTGTATATAAGAAGTGTAACGGAAACGTGGTGGTATTTCTTGTACTATACGTAGATGATATTTTGTTAATTAGCAACAATGTCAAAGTATTATCAGACGTAAGGGTATGGTTGTCCAAACAATTTGATATGAAGGACTTAGGAGATTGTGCACACATTCTTGGGATCAAAGTTATAAGGGATCGTAAGAAAAGAATATTGTGTCTGTCCCAAGCTTCATATATAGATACAATCCTTGCTCGTTTTAGCATGCAGAATTCCAAGAAAGGTTTCTTACCTTTTAGAAATGGAGTAGCTCTATCTAAAGAGATGTCTCCAAAGACATCGAAAGAGATAGAGGACATGAAAGCAGTTCCTTATGCTTCACCGTAGGAAGCCTAATGTATGCAATGCTATATACGAGTCCCGATATCTGCTTTGCCGTGGGCATGGTTAGCAGACATGGACAAGGACATTGGACTGCGGTAAAGCATATATTAAAGTACCGAGAAGGACTAGAGATTATATGCTAGTTTACCAAGCACACGCTCCCTGTGGTTACACGGATTCGATTTCCAATCGGATAGGGACAGTAGTCTACATCAGCTATGTGTTTACTTTAGGAGGTGGAGCCATTTCATGGAGGAGTGTTAAGCAAATTTCGGACTCAACCATGGAAGTCGAGTATGTAGCACCTCGAGGCAAAGAAGCAGTATGGCTCAGGAACTTTCTAATGGACTTAGATGTGATTCCTGGTTTGCCCAAAATCATCACAATTTATTGTGATAATAGCGATGCAGTTGCAAACTCGAAGGAACCACGAGCTCATAAGGCAAGTAAACATATATAGCGCAAGTACCACCTGATACGAGATATCGTGAAGCGAGGACAAGTTGTCATCACCAAGATTGCATCAGCAGATAACCTGGCAGATCCTTTCACTAAGGCCCTTCCGGCGAAAGCTTTCGATCAGCATGTGGAAGGAATGTGAATCAGATGTATGGTAGAAGATATGGCAGCTTAGTCATTAGTATAAGTGGGAGATTTTTGGAGTGTATACTGAAAGCCTAAGCTTTTGTAAACATTTGTATTGAATAAAGAATCACATTTGGTCAAATTATCTACATTTGTTTGTAGTTGTTCAGTTAATTTATATTGTAGATAACATAGCATGTGGTGTCACATGCAGAAGATAATGTTATCAGTACCTTATAAATTATAAACAGTAGCTCACGACCAAAATGGAAAGGAACAAATCATTAGAAGGTCGTAGTGTAATTAGGTATCAGTTTATCTTGACTGTATAATTGCACTAGTACACTTAGAGTGTATTGAGTAAGACCATTTGAGGTCGTTTCTTTTATACTGACTTTATAAAGGAACAAAAACCTCAGTTATTATGGAAGTGTGTGCTCTTAATCCTAAAATAATAACAAGCATATATATTTGATATTTATTTCTTTAATTTATCAATGGGTGAGATTTAGTTCGATGAATCAATAAGCCCGATAAGTTGGGAAATGATATCACTTATAGTGTGTGTTGTTGATTATAGAAGGAAACTGTGTCCTAGAGATACTAGGTTGATAATGTCCCCAAGAGGAGCTCATAAGGATTGTCATGTTAAACCCTGCAGGTGGACTTAGTTCGACATGACGATAAGGTTGAGTGGTACTACTCTTGGACTTAGATATTAATTAAATGAGTTGTCAGTAACTCACTTAATTAGTGGACATTCGATATCTTAAACACAGGGAGACTAACACGCTCATAATAAGAAGGAGCCCAAAAAATATAATTTGGGATTGGTGCGGTAGTTCAATAATAGTTCTCTAGTGGAATGAATTATTATTGATAAAATTAAGTTGTGTGTTCGGGGCGAACACGGGATGCTTAATTTTATCGGGAGACCAAAACCAATTCCTCCTCTCGGTCCCTATCGTAGCCTCTTATTTATAGAGTACTATACCCACCTATACCCACCTTCTATACCCACCAATAAGGGGCCGGCCAAGCTAGCTTGGGAACCAAGCTAGGGCCGGCCTAGGTATAAAATTGGGTGGCCGGCCCTAGCTTGAACCCAAGCTAGTGGGGGCCGGCCAAATTAAATTAAAAAGGAATTTTTATTTTAATGTTTATTATGTGGAAGAAATAATTTATTAAAGAGGATTTAAATTAAAATATCTCTCTTATAAAAGATCTACAAAAGATTAAAGAAAGAGATTAGATCTCTTTCCTTATTTGTAGATTGGTGAGATATTTTATTTTCTCTTTAAAATTATTCACATGTTGATAAAATTAAAATTATAGAAATTTCCTTTTATCAACCATGAAGAGATTTTTGAAGAGAAATTTTATTTTTAAAATTTCCGGAAACAAATTAGGAAGTTTTAATTGTTGATTGAAACTTGTCCAATTTGTTCTTCATGATGTGGCCGGCCACTTGAATTCAATTGGGGAAATTTTATTTTATTTTTCTCAATTAAATCATGTCAAAGAAATTAATAAAATTTTATTGTAATTAAATTTCCTAATTTGCCTAGGCCAAGGAATATAAAAGAAGGGGTGAGGGTGCCTTCATGAGACACAACCTCTATTATTTTCCCTCCCTCTTTTGTTCCTTGGTGTGGCCGGCCATCCTTTCCCTCTCTTCCTCTTGTGGTGGCCGAACCCCTCTATTCCCTTGGAGCTCTTGTGGTGGCCGGATACAACTTGGAGAAGAAGAAGAAGAAGGAGAGGAAGCTAGCATCTCTTGGAGCTTGGTTGGTGTTTTGATTTTCTTCCTTGGTGAAGCTTCTTTCTTTGTGGCCGAACCTAGCTAGGAGGAGAAGAAGGTGGTTGGTGGTTTCTCATCTCGGAAGATCGTTGCCCACACAACGTCCGAGGTTAGAAGAGGAATACGGTAGAAGATCAAGAGGTTTTTCTACAAGGTATAACTAGTAATTTTTCTTTCCGCATCATACTAGTTATTTATGGAAATAATACCAAATACAAGAGGCTTACGTTCTAGAATTTCGAATATGTTTTTCGATGTTGTGTTCTTTTGTTTTTTCTTTTCCTTGTGATTTGATTGTTCTCTTTGGTTAACCTAAAGTTATTTTAGGAAATTAAATATTAGATTTCTATAAAAGGTTTTGTCTAGTCGGTGGTGGTTGCTCCCATATCCAAGAAGGTCATGTGCCTCGCCACGTCAGTACTGGGAACCAATTATGGAAATTAATATTTAATGGAATTAATAACTTAAGGAGACTTGGGTCGAACGTGTTAAGTTCCGCAGGAGATCCAAGTCAAAACCTAAAAGAACAAATAGATTAAGTTTTGGATCAAACGTGTTAAGTTCCCCAGGCGATCCAAAATTTAATTTAAAAGAACATATGGTAGCTAGGAAAAGGTTCAGACCTTTGTACAAAATTTTTGTACAGTGGAACCTATAGGTTTTCCGAGTAGCAACCAACAAAGTCCAATGTGTAGGACCCTTGGCGGTCGACAAGGGGGTGAATAGCCTTGTAAAGAAAAATGAACATTCCTTGAACTTTATAGCTTTATTAAACTAACAGTTACATAAAATAAAATAAAAGATTGAAAAACAATAGGCACGAAGAGATTACTTGGTTAGAACCGGGGATGTTGTTAAGCCAAGGAAGTTGAAAGCTCAGTAAATAGTCTCCTTCAGGCGGAGTCTTACAGTGTTGATGGCTCACAAACAAAGAGTAGAACAAACTAAAAGCATTTACAAGTGTTGTACTGAACCATTTGGACTAGGATTGTATTTATAGCCCTGGTCAGGGCGCCTGGAAGGGTTCCAGGGGCTTCCAGAGGGATAAAACTTTATCCCCATCGCAACAGATCATGTTTGACGTGATCCGGATAAAACTCTTGGTCCGGGCGCTGGACCAAGTCAGGGTGTCTGGACCTAAGTTAACATTATGTTAACTGTTTGGTCTGGGTTCTTGCTCCAGCTCCGCTCGTTTGGGTCCGAGTCTTCCACTCCAGCTTGAAATAAAAGATCGAAAAAGAAGAGGCGCGAAGAGATTACTTAGTTACAACTAAGGAGGTTGTTAATCCAAGGAAGTTGAAAGCTCAGTAAATAATCTCCTTCAGGCGGAGAAGCCTCTTACATCGTTGATGGCTCACAAACAAATATTAGAACAAACTAGAAGCATTTACAAGTGTTTTACTAAACCATTTGGACTAGGGCTATATTTATAGCCCTTGTCAGGGCGCCTGGAAGGATTCCAGGTGCCTCTAGGGGTATAAAACTTTATCCCCATTGTAACAGATCATGTTTGACGCGATCCGGATAAAACTCTTGGTCCGGGCGCCCGGACCTAAGTTAACATTATGTTAACTGTTTGGTCTAGGTTCTTGCTTCGGCTCTGCTCACTTGGGTCCGGGTCTTCCGCTCCGGCTCCGCTTACTTGGGTGATTTCGACCATCCGGAATAGGGCTCACCTGAACCCATTTTTCAGTCTTCGAGCAATCTTCCGCTCTGGCTTCTCGTCCCTCGGAAACACCATGTGCCTCTTGTAGGATCGAAAGAGTGCGATAGAGGGGAGGGGGATGAATATCGCGCTTTTAAAAACTTTTCTTTGACTTATTTAAATCAAAGTTGTGCAGCAGAAAAGTAGAGAACAGGTTCGGTTACTTGGTTCGGAGCCTAGGTCGACTCCTACTCCAAGGCCCACGACCCTTGATCGCACCGATGGGTAATTCACTAAATCTCTTCTTTCTAAAAACCTCGGAAAGAAGCAGTGCATACAAGATGCAAGAATATAAGATAGTAACTGTCTACTATCTTATATGAATTTAAGTAAAATGCAAAACTAAAAGTATACCGATAATATATAAAAGTTGAAGCTCGGTCGGCACTTAAATGAAGTAGTTGCTTGCATGTAGACGAGTTGTAGAGCAGTAGCACGGGCAGCAACAGCTAGCACATTGATGAACTTCGAACTCGACAGATTGCGTTACTCAGCCTCGAACCTCGAGCTCACTTTTATAAGAATCATCAACGTTCGGTCGACCGATCCTGAGGTTCGGTCGACCAAACCAGCTCACCTCAGAATTCTACTCGAAATCAACTACCAAGAACACCTATACCTCAAAAATTCTACTCAGAATCAGCTATACATCACCTGAAATCAGTGAATTGATGAAATCCAAAAGAAGGAACATCACTCACCTCACTGATCCCCAACATCTCCAATCCGTGACCTAAATCAACCGCAAAGAAGAGGAGGACCAAGATCTGTTAAGGGGAAAATAGCAATAGAATGATCCAACACTTTCCCCTAATCCAAACAAGAAGAATCAACACAGAACAGAACCCAATCGAACGAAATCCTTGAATCTACGAAATGCCTGATGACGCCTTACCTCTATCGATCACCTCCAAAGGGTGTCGCACGGTCCAATTCCAGCGAGAAGGGAGGCACGGGCCGCTTTGTGAACAGCTTGAGGAAGAGGAACGAAGATCGACTGGGGACAAAGCGCATCCAGTCCCCCATCGTGCCCTAGCCACCATGCCATCGACGATCGACGCAAGAACCACCGAAACAGAGATCCCTCGGTTGAAGATAGCCTGGACTTTGCCGGTTCCGTCGAGCTCCGGCAACGTGCTCCTCAGGCAATGAAGACGATCGCAGAAGTATTCCCGTCGGCGTCGAGTTGTCCACGAGAGAGAGAACAAGAGAAAGGGGGAAGAAAGGATCGGGATCGCACGGTTATGACTAGTTTAAGGGATTTAAAGGTTGAGTTAAACTTAGGGTTATTTGATTAACCCATAAGTTACACCTCAATCAAGTCCCACTTAAACGGGTAGTCCTAACAGTCTTTCTCCGAGCCCGTTGATTCATCCCCTCAAACCCGTCGTACAAGTTCTAGAAAATTTCCAAAAAGTTTCTAAAAATTCCTAAAAAATCCCATAAGGCTATTTCTCAAATAACCTTATTATTTAAAATTTTCAATATCTTACAATAGACTTCAATAATTTCTTCCAACTCCTGCTCTAATCCTCGATAATTGAGAGTAATATGTCCATATTCTTGATGAAAATCATAAAAGGCCGGAGAAGGTTGCCTCTAAGGACATTGTTCTGAACCCATGAGCTACCTTAGGAGTCAGCATTCATCACAAATCTGCATGACCCTTTCTTTAGAATGTTGCAAGGGGAGATTGTAGGGTTGATACCTTTTTGGATCATGTTGCATTGATTGGAGAGTTGATCGGTGTTCGAGTTAACTCTCATTGGCCTCAATTGGCTAAACCCCGTGTTGTTCTTGTCAGGTTCATTGTGCTTCTTTTACATTGATGTATTTTTTAGCTCTTGCCAAGAGTGTATCGTAATTGATCGACGACTCTTTTGACAAGGACTAGAAGAAATCACCCTCCCTAAGTCATTGGGCAAAGGCACTCTTCAAAATCTTAGGTATTGTAGAAGGAATTTCCTGTGTCGCACAAGTATACCATTGAATGTACTCACACAACATTTCCTAGGGCTTTTGCTTGAGATTGAATAAATTAAGTGGAGTAGGCACATACCTTTTAGAATAGAGAAATATCGTAAAAATAATATAGCAAAATATCAAAAGAAGACACATCCCATTAGTAATGTGCTAAATAATTATTGAGTTGGTCCCACCAGAGTGGTGAGGAAGATGCGACACTTCACTCCCTCCGTATATTGATGATGAATAGTGGTGATCCTGTCTGAAAGCTGGAGAGATGGCGTATTGGGCAGGTGGTTGTAAGGTTGATTGAACGAAAACTTTAGATTGGAGTAGGGGTTGTGAACAGGAATGAAGATCCTCTCTGCGCACACTCAAACGAGCAAACAAAAGTCAATGCTAAAAACTAGGAAAGGAGTCCTTGGCAAAGGCCCTCCATGTTAGGATCGGTTGAGCTAGAGGGGGGGGGGGGGGGGGGGGGGGAATGGCTCACTTCTTTTTGCTGACCAACTTTGTTTTGCACAGCGGAAATCTGAAGGCAATGCTAACACCGGTATTTACTTGGTATCCACCTCCTCAAGGAGGTGACTAGTGCAAGGATCCACACCACTCACACTCTTTCACTATCAAAAACCCTCCTTCTCGGAATCACACCGAAGGTGGAGAAACCTTAACAGGAATACAACTCTCCCTTCTCTTCAAAGTAAATATTACAAACACTACAAAGAAAAAGAAGAGAGGGATTACAAGCTTTAACCGGCTTCTTCTTTGCAGTGAGACTTCAGTAAGTAGTGGAGAGGAGCTTGAACCCTTTCCTTTGAATCTTGATCACTTGAGAGCTTTCAAAAGACTTGGAGAGCAATGGAACAGTATGATTTTCGTTGTTCTTCATTTTCCAGTTTCTTCCCGTGTTTTAAACGTTGAGAAAACTAGCCATTTCTCACGCCGCCATCGCCGTGGATCGATTGGGATTATATCCCAATTGATTCACAAGTATCCGTTGGAAGCCATCGCGTCAAGATCAACGGTGCAGATTCTTTTATTTGACTTGAATCGATTGGGGCAGCGTTTGAATCGATTCAGCCACTTATTCATGAAATCGCAGCTTCTTGAATCGATCGGCCGATCGATTCAATACCTTGAATCGATCGGCTGATCGATTCAATCCCTTGAATCGATCGGCTGATCGATTCAGAACGATTCTGTGCTTCGCACAGAATGTTCACGGATCGATCGACCGATCGATTCAATACCTTGAATCGATCGGTCGATCGATCCAGACGCATTCTGTGCTGCGCAGAACCTTACCAATCGATCAACCAATCGATTGCCTTACCTACAATCGATCGGCTGATCGATTCAGAGGCAATTTGCCGCGCAGCCATGTCTGAATCAATTTACCAGTCGATATCTGATAGTGAGCCTATCACACACATAATCTTGTGACTTGCAGGAGCTTCTCTTGCCAAGAATCCGGTCCCCGACCTTCTTGGACTTCTCTTGCCTTGCATCTGGTCTTCTGACCTGCAAGAACTCTTTTTGCCAAGAATCCAGTCCTCGACCTTCTTGGACTTCTCTTGCATCTAGTCTTCTGACCTGCAAGAAACTCCTCCTGCAAACTCACAATGCATGTTAGTTCCACCGTATTAACCTAAACTTAAATAATTGTCAACACATTGAAACTTCCAGGGCATGATTGCACCAACAATCTCCCCATTTTTGATGTTTGACAATCTATTTAAGTTTAGGCTAGTTTCCAGTACAATGATAAATAATGATTGTAGTTTGCTGAAATAATAATTGCATAATTACAGTAAGCTTGATTTTAATTTTCTGAGATAAGCATAAACAATAAGCATGAACTTCAACATAGATCTCCCCCTTTGTCAAAAATCAAAAGCAAATAACTCCCCCTCAATAAGTTCACAAAGCAAATACGATAAATCCAAGGAATGCTCCCCCTAAAATACACATATATCAACAGAACATAACAACACTAAAATGTAGAATCAAAAGGAGAGTTTAGCATAAAAGTATATCATACATTCAAAATGAAAGAGAGTTCACAAAAAGGACTCCAGAATAACCATCCATACAACAAATAAAAACATATCACATAGGAACATAAAACTCGATAAGCTCGTCACCAGGAGGAGGGGGATCAGGATCAGCAGCTGGAGCGGACATAGTAGCCGGAGCAGGAACCGCCGCAGAGTCAGGATCAGGGGCATCCTTAGCAGGGGGAACAGGGGCGGGGGATGGACCAGACTGAGACTGGTGAACCGTCACCCACGAGCCCACTAAGTCCACTAGTGTATCCAGAGTCCGCTGCATCGAAGTCATAGTCGCCTGCATCGAAGTCTGCTGCTGGACCACGGTATCCAATGTGGTACGCAGGCTGGCTACCTCCAGGGTCAGCTCCTCAAGGCGAGTGAAAACCGTCTCCTCAAAAGTCGAAGAAGCTGGCCCGTGGAACTCCTCCTCAGCCTCATCCTCCGCAGGAGCCAAGGCCTGTGCATCCCCCCTGTGGCGAGCCCGGGGTCCCTCCCCAAAAGCACGGCCATCGATCCATCGAACTCCAGCTGGACCACCAATCAGACCCGACTTCTTGAAAGAGCGGGAAGAAATCTGAGAATAAGCCACTGTCATGTGCTCCAGCCGTCCCCGGGAGACATCTACCTTCTGGGACGCCAGCCAATCTGTGATAAGATGCCCGAAAGGCATATGTATCGTCTGCTGCACGGGCTGGGTAAAATGAATGATGCAATGAAAGATGTTCAGAGTGATGTTGATGTCAAGGGAATGACGAATGGCATAGAGAGCAAACATATGAGGCGGTCGTAGAGTGGCTAGGGAACGAGAGACAATGGGGAAAAGACAGTTGATGATCACTTTAAACAAAGCGCCATTTTCAGCCGATAACTCAAGAGAAGAAAACTTAGTGATATGAGCATCTGGCCCATCCGGACGAGGACGACCAAAGAAGAACTGATGCATGGATGCAATGCTAATATGCTCAAAAGGTGGAGGCAGCTCATCGGGAAGATTTGGATAAAAGACAAAATCATTGTTTGAAGGTAGACATTCGAGATAAGATTGAAGAATCTCATAAGAGAAGTCCAGGCTCCGTTTTGCAACACGAGTGCGATAATTTACACCATCTGAAGTGTGTAAATTATTATAGAATTCGGAGACAAGACCTATATTGATGTCCCTCTCACAAGTCAACAAAGAGTCAAGTTTATAATGCTTGAACCTATTATAGGTATCAAAACAAGAAGATCTATAATATTGTAAATTCACTGATCTAGGGGGAATAAGTTTGAAGGTGTTTTTGGTGAAAGTTTGTTGCATTGCAGCATTTGGAAACCTAGGATCAGTGGGAGGTTGAGGACGTGAGGAAGGTACAGACGATCCTTCGCCCGATTCATGAACTTTTTGTTTCTTTCTGTGGGATAGAAAACAAATACAAGAGATGCACACGGTTTGACAGTGAACGGGAAGGATAAGCAAGGATTCAAGGGTAATGCAAGTAGTGTAATGCACGAGGGATAATGCAATGCACAAAGACACACAAGAAACATATAGATTAGGTCAAAAATAGGAGCAAAAAGAACAACAAGGAGTGGAGCAAAGAATTTTACCTAGGGTTAGGGTTTTGAGTCCGCATTTTGTATGAGGACGCGGAGACGAGGAAAGGAGCTGCCCAGTGCATCGAGAGAGAACTGGAAGAGAAGTGGAGTAGCTCCCCTTCGCCGGAGAAGCACGCCGGAGTGACGATCGAGACAGACGAAAAACGTCGCCTGGGAAGTCGCCTAGGGCAAGACCACGTCGAGAGAGAGAAAAAGGAAGAAATAGAATGAGGGGATCGATTCGGATCTAAAGGTTTAAGATGGGTTTTAAGGTCTCGATCGATCGACCGATCGATTGAGAGTAAGTGAATCGATCGGTCGATCGATTCACAATGATTATGTGAAAATCGAAACAAACGGGTGAATCGATCCATAGATCGATTCAGACGCCTTCTGTGGAAAACCAAAAGGGCGTCTCAATCGATCCATTGATCGATCGAGGTATTCTGAATCGATCCATTGATCGATTCAGATGCCTTCTGTGGAAAACCGAAAGGGCGTCTCAATCGATCCATTGATCGATCGAGGTGCTCTGAATCGATCCATGGATCGATTCAGATGCCTTCTGTGACCGAGTGTGAGCCTTCCAATCGATTGACCAATCGATTGAGAAGCCTGATATTTCTGCACTTCTGAAGACCTTTCAAAACCCAGATTCGAACAAAAACAGAAAATTGTACATTACTCCAAAAATCACAAAATTTTGCATAGACACTATATATGTCCTATATTATCAATGAAAAATAAAGTTTAATAAAAATAAACTCGTCTTAGTGAAAACTTAGACAAAACCAAAAATTATTGAAAACTTCAAAGATATGAGGAAGGTTGTATCTACCTGTTTCACAATAATCTCTACCCAATAACACACTTCAACCAATGTTTCAGAAGTGAGTTTTTATATGGTAAATTTAAAATTTCCAATCATAATCGTAGGGCAACGTGCACATGAGTTGTACACTTGCTTTCCCTATGATTGGACAAATGAATGTTTCATATGAAAATCATTTTCTTGACCAACTTAATGCATCATAACAAGCATTATGACCAAGATAAATGTTCCTAACCTCTCACCCCCATCTAAATCACCCAAAGAGGCCAACCCTATGTGTTTGTGAGAGGCAAAAGTTAAGGTGAAGAACCTAAAAGCTTTACCTATAAAGTGACCATGGAGGATTTGATTTAATCAATACAACACATTCCCAATTCTCTTCTAAGAAAACTAAATTCAACTTCGGGAAGAGGTTTGGTGAAGATATCGGCTAAATTTAATTTTGATCCAACATAATTTAAAATGGTATCACCTCGAGTTACATGATCACGAATAAAATGATGTTTAACCTCTATGTGTTTCGTTCTTGAATGATGAACGGGATTTTTGGTTAAGTTGATTGTACTCACATTATCACAAAGAACTTGAACATTGTTATAGGTAAGTTGATAGTCTTCTAGAGTATGAGTCATCCACAATAATTGTGATACACACTCTCCCATGGCAATATATTCTGCTTCGGTTGTGGAGAGAGCTACACAATGTTGTTTTCTACTTGACCAACTTGTTGGATCGAGATGCGCTAGAGGGGGGGGGGTGAATAGCACTCGCGGCTATTTCGTTCGTATCGGAATCGTAAAAACTATCGGAGAAGTAACGCAGCGGAAAGTAAACAAACACACAGAGAGACACGAGAGATTTTACTTCGTTCGGAGCCTAAGGCGACTCCTACTCGAAGGCCCGCGATCCTTGATCGCTTTCTGTGGGCAACAACTATAAGCTCGTAAAATGTACAATAAGATATTACAATTGAAAGAACTAAAACAAATTATACCGACAACAATAAAGTAGCAGAATCTGAAGCTCCGGGTTGTCGGGGACTTGTAACAGCACTTCTGGGCGTTTCTAGAGCAGTTTGTAGCGTAAGGATTGCTTGGAGTTCGTTGGTTTGAAGTGCTGGTCGAAACCCCCTTATAAAGGGTGTTCAAGGCGCCTTGAAGGCTGTTCAAGGTGCCTCCATGCTGCCTGATCTTCCGCGTAGATCAAAACTGACCTGGTCGAATTTCATCCATTGAAGGCGCCTTAAACCTCACTCAAGGTGCCTTCCAAGGCGCCTTCTTCAAGGCGCCTCCAATGGTGCTTCGCAGCCAGCTCATCCTTTGCACCCGAGGCGCCTCCAAGCTCCATGGAGGCGCCTCGGACATTGTTCATCCGAGGAAAAACTACCTTATTTTGTACCTGCAAGACTTATTAGTCCCAAACAATATCCTGCAACACAAAATTAGCACAAAATAACAGTATGAATAATAAAAGAATGTTTATGACAGTCTCCGGACTGTCCGGGTCTGATTTCGGATTTCCAACCGGAAACCCTAGGTCAACCCGACGCCTACTGTTCCCTCTACGGGGAACGCGTCCTCACCTACTCCACTCAGGAGATTTACCTGTTTCCAGTCGATCCTCCAGATCAACTGGACTTTTGCTCAGCACTCGATGCTTCCGGACTTTCTGCTGGACATCCGCTTCCCCGGCTAGTCCAGTCTTTCACCTGGTTCGCGACACCAGGACTTTTCACCTAGGGTTACCACCCCCTAGGACTTTTGCCTAAAGTCATCGACCTGCCAAGACTTTCCGCATAGGGTTACCACCCCCTATGACCTAGGGTTACCACCCCCTAGGGTTTTCCCTTTGCCTAACCGCAGCTAGGACTTTTCTCCACCTAGGGTTACCACCCCCTAGGACCTAGGGTTACCACCCCCTAGGGTTTTCACCTGCCTAACCGCAGTTAGGACTTTCCTGAAATACTCATTCAACATGTTAGATGACAGAGAATCTTAACTTTGAATCCCTTTGCCATTATCAAAACTTAGGTTCGATCGTCGGATGCTTCCTGCACCAACAATCTCCCCCTTTTTGATTATGGCAACAAAATTTCAAAGTTAAGAAAATAATGTCATTAAAAGATAAGCATGAAAATACAAGTTAAGTGCAGAGCTAAATTAAGTGCAGAGCTCCCCCTTAATATAAAGACTCCCCCTTAATAAAAGCTCACTTTTTAAAATTTGAATTTCTTTCAATTTTCTTTAATTCTTTGAATTCTTTAATTCTTTGAATTCTTTAATTCTTTGAATTTTCTTCTACTCTCCCCCTTTGCCATATATAAAAAATCAGTTGAAAGCAAGTTTTAAGATTTTAAGAAAACAATCTTTTTGAGAGAAGGTAGAAGAAGGCTAATATATGGATGATTTCGAATGATGCCTTTAGCCACTTTTGAGACTTGGTTGTTTTTAGAAAGACATACCTAACTAAAGTTAGAAAAACTTAGCTAGATTTTTTTTTTTTAATTTTGATAAAGAGGGAGTGACTAAATGTTTAATTTAGGTTATTTATTTTAGTTGGTCTTTAATTCCAAGCATGAGGTTAAATAGATTTTAAGTTATCCAGATTGTTTTGTTCAGGTATCAGAGCCCTAAAGTATGAGCATGCTCAAACTTCAAATCTCCATTTCCTTCAGGGCTAATTCCATATTCTTGTAAGTCTAGTAAATTTAGGGGAGCAAGATTTTCAAGTTAGTTTTTCAAGTATTTTTCAAAGGATTAATTTTCAAAATATTTTTCAAAGGATTTTGAAATAAGTTTTTCAAGTGAAATAAGTTTTTCAAGTATTTTTCAAAGGATTTTGAAATAAGTTTTTCAAGTGAAATAAGTTTTTTAAGTATTTTTCAAAGGCTTTTGAAAAAAGTTTTTCAAATATTTTTCAAAGGATTTTGAAATAAGTTTTTCAAATATTTTTCAAAGGATTTTGAAATAAGTTTTTCAAGTATTTTTCAAAGGATTTTGAAATAAGTTTTTCAAAGGATTTTGAAATATGTTATTCAAATATTTTTCAAAGGATTTTGAAATAAGTTTTTCAAATATTTTTCAAAGGATTTTGAAATAAGTTTTTCAAGTATTTTTCAAAGGATTTTGAAATAAGTTTTTCAAAGGATTTAGGATTTTGAAATAAGTTTTTCAAATATTTTTCAAAGGATTTTGAAATAAGTTTTTCAAATATTTTTCAAAGGATTTTGAAATAAGTTTTTCAAGTATTTTTCAAAGGATTTTGAAATTAATTTTGAAAAGATTTTTCAAACAATTTTGAAATTAATTTTGAAAAGATTTTAAAATGATTTTGAAATTAATTTTGAAAAGATTTTTAAATAATTTTGAAATTAACTTTTGAAGAGATTTTTAAATAATTTTGAAATTAATTTTGAAAAGATTTTAAAATGATTTTGAAATTAATTTTGAAAAGATTTTAAAATGATTTTGAAATTAAGCTTTGAAAAGATTTTTAAATAATTTTGAAATTAATTTTGAAAAGATTTTGAAATTAATTTTTTAAAAATATTTTTAAATAATTTTGAAATTAATTTTGAAAAGATTTTTCAAACAATTTTGAAATTAATTTTGAAAAGATTTTAAAATGATTTTGAAATTAACTTTTTGAAAAGATTTTTAAAATAATTTTGAAATTAAGTTTTGAAAAGATTTTTAAAATAATTTTGAAATTAAGTTTTGAAAAGATTTTTAAAATAATTTTAAAATTAATTTTAAAGTTAATTAAATTTGAAAATTAATTTTAGACAATTTAGAATGATTTAGAAACTGAGTTTTAAAATAATTATATTTGAAAATAATTCAAGTTAAAATAATTTAATTGTAATTAACTTGATTTAAGTTAAATCAATTTTAATAATTTAATTTCCTAGTCATCTCACCCGATCTAAAATTGTCAACCAGGGAACTCTATAATTGTTGTGAGATGAATTGAAGTTCAATTTAAGGGTTTGGTTTAACTTTGTGTTAGATTCAGGTTTAGCTTTGGGTTCAACAAGTAAGCATTCTTTGGATAAACTTCTAGGCTATGGTGAGTCACAAGGAACTCATTAAAGTAACCATGCCTTCGAGGTTTTCCAAATAGTCCTACCCATTGAGCTTAATACTAAACCTTGGTCTAACTAGTTAGGATCCATTTAAGGGTAGCTTCGGTCAGTTCCACTTGGCCAAATGCACCAGGTCGAAGCCATATCTTCCTAGACATGCGATGCCCAAGCTTCCCTAACGTACTATCATCCAAAAACTTCACCAATACTGTGGGTCAACTTAAACCTTGCCCGTTTTGATCTAACCTTAATTACCCTGTCGGGTAATGTACTCTTGTTTTACCCATTTCGGGTAGATTAGATTCAGTTACCCTGTCGGGTAGTTTAGTTGGGGGTGCCAGCGAGTCTGGATCCTCCATTTATTTAACTTAAGTTGAAATTTACTTTTACTTTTGAATTAATTTCGAATTGAATTTAATTTCAAATTTTTAATTGAATTTTGAATTTTGAATTTAATTTCAAATTTTTAATTGAATATTAATTTGAATTATGTTCTTAATATTGTTTTTCTATTAGCTCCCCCTGGATCATAGCCTCGATATGGTCTATCAAGGTAATAGACTTGAACCTTGGGGACCCAATAGTGACCAATTCCAACTTGATTAACCAAGTTGGATTTTGGCACCCATGCTTGGACAAATTTTCTATTATTTCTATTAACTAGCGATAAATATGATATGTATTTTATTTTAGTTTTAAATCCAAGTCCAGTTTTATTGTAAACGGCTCGTTGTTTTCCAAGAATCAGATCCAGATTCTTGAAACCCATGGTAAACCGTTCCAACGTGTCCTTGAGTTCTTTAATTTGAGCTTTCAAATTGGAATTTTCTTCCTCAAGTTGTTGGACTTGAGTTGAACTTCCAATTTGAACTGACTCAGTTAAAGAGCTCGAGTCAGTCGCTTCCTTAAGGGTTGTTACCTCCTTTTGGAGCGACTTAACCCGGACGTTGGATTTAGCTAACTTTTTTACTAAGGTAATAATTCATGCAAATTATCTAATTGAAATTCTGCGAGTAGTGAACTTACAGTGGATTTTGGTCCTTCGGAAACGAATGCGGATTCGTGGCTTCGATCAGAATCAGTTTTGGATTCGCTCTCGGTTTCTGACTCATACTCGGACTCAGTTTCCGCCACGGTTGCTAGTACTGGTAGAGCGAGGAAGCTCGTCGGTTCTTCTTTGTCGGACCCGGATTCATCTGAAGACTCGGACCATATTTTTTCCTCTGTCTTACTTGTACCTGCAACCATCGTAATACCTTCCTCGGCCGAAGTAGTATTATTCTGCTCATCTAATTCAAATAAATCATTTATTAAATTATGCTTACTTACTTGAGCGTCGGAAGTACCCTCGTGTAGTTCCATCAACTTTTGCCACAACTCTTTTGCACTTGCGAAGGGGCCGATGCGGTTCAGTTCTTCATTGGTTAGGCCACATTGTAGCATGCAGGTTGCTTTGGCATCGGCTTCAACTTTTTTCATTGTGCTAGAATCCCAGTTGATGCATGAGATAAGTTCTCCGGTGTTGTCACGTGGAAGTTCGAGTCCGGTCTGGATGATGATCCACATCTCGACTTGCGTCTTGAGGTGGTATTCCATCCGGTTCTTCCAGTATCCAAAGTCCTTGCCAGAAAAGAGCGGCGGTCGGACGGTACAGAATCCTTCTTGGAATGCCATTTAAAAGAACCTTGCACACAAAAAAAATAGCAAAAAAAATGTACCAGGACTTGATCCTGGATTAGCAGTGCGGTATGGAAGGATAGAAATAGAAGTTCACCAGTTTCGAGAAAAAATAATAAAATATTATTAAAAAATATTATTTCAAATTTTGCCAAATTCAATATTTTATCAATACTAATAAACCGTGAAAGGATGAAAATGAATTTTTCGAAAATAATTTTGGAGGGAAAAAACGAAAATATTTTTACCCTATACAAACGACAAAGCCACGAAAAATGCTTGAATGGTGGTTGCACCAGTTCAAAGCGACCCCGCTCTGATACCAATTGTTGGATCGAGATGCGCTAGAGGGGGGTGAATAGCGCTCGCGGCTATTTCGTTCGTATCGGAATCGTAAAAACTATCGGAGAAGTAACACAGCGGAAAGTAAACAAACACACAGAGAGACACGAGAGATTTTACTTCGTTCGGAGCCTAAGGCGACTCCTACTCGAAGGCCCGCGATCCTTGATCGCTTTCCGTGGGCAACAACTATAAGCTCGTAAAATGTACAATAAGATATTACAATTGAAAGAACTAAAACAAATTATACCGACAACAAATTCGTTTTGGGGATATGCTCTGGAAACAGCAGTATACGTTCTGAACTTAGTACCTTCTAAATCAGTTTCTTCTACTCCCATAGAATTGTGGAATGGGCGAAAACCCAGTCTAAGACATATTCAGATTTGGGGTAGTCCAGCACATGTGCTGAAACCAGATGTTGATAAGTTAGAATCCCGTACAGAAGTTCGCGTGTTTGTAGGATATCCCAAAGGAACGAAAGGTGGTTTATTTTATAGTCCTAAAGACCAGAAGGTCATTGTTAGCACCAATGCCCAGTTTTTAGAAGAAGACTATATAATGGATCACAAGCCCAGTAGCAAAGTTATTTTAGAAGAACTTAAAGAGGACACGTCAACTTCAGTACCAACAGTACTAGATGAAGTACCACAAGAGACTGCAACACGTGTCACACATGATACACAACCACAGACGGTGCCTCGTCGTAGTGGGAGGGTTGTAAGGCAGCCTGAAAGATTTATGTTTTTGGGAGAGTCTTCGGACTTGATCCCGGGTAAACATGAACCTGATCCACGAACATATGACGAAGCACTCCAAGATATAGATGCAGCATCTTGGCAAAAGGCAATGAATTCTGAAATAGAGTCTATGTACTCTAATAAGGTCTGGGAACTTGTAGAACCACCTGATGGTGTAAAAGCCGTTGGATGCAAGTGGATCTACAAAAGGAAAAGAGGGACAGACGGGAAGGTAGAAACTTTCAAAGCTAGGCTTGTTGCGAAAGGGTACACTCAGAAAGAGGGAATCGATTATGAGGAAACCTTTTCACCGGTAGCCATGCTTAAGTCTATCCGGATACTCTTATCCATTGCTGCTCATATGGATTATGAGATTTGGCAAATGGATGTCAAGACAGCTTTCCTTAATGGAAGTCTTGAAGAGAACATCTATATGAAGCAACCAGAAGGGTTCATTGAAAAAGGCAAAGAGCATCTAGTGTGCAAGCTCAATCGGTCCATTTATGGACTGAAGCAAGTTTCAAGGTCTTGGAACATCCGGTTTAATGATGTAATCCAGTCATATGGATTTATTCAGTGTCCGGATGAGTCTTGTGTACACAAGAAGTGTAACGGAAACGTGGTGGTATTTCTTGTACTATACGTAGATGATATTTTGTTAATTGGCAATAATGTCAAGGTATTATCAGACGTAAGGGTATGGTTGTCCAAATAATTTGATATGAAGGACTTAGGAGATTGTGCACACATTCTCGGGATCAAAGTTATAAGGGATCGAAAGAAAAGAATGTTGTGTCTGTCCCAAGCTTCATATATAGATACAATCCTTGCTCGTTTTAGCATGCAGGATTCCAAGAAAGGTTTCTTACCTTTTAGGCATGGAATAACTCTATCTAAAGAGATGTCTCCGAAGACATCAAAAGAGATAGAGGACATGAAAGCAGTTCCTTATGCCTCGGCTGTAGGAAGCCTAATGTATGCAATGCTATATACGAGACCTGATATCTGTTTTGCCGTGGGCATGGTTAGCAGATATCAGAGTAACCCTGGACAAGGACATTGGACTGCGGTAAAGCATATATTAAAATACCTGAGAAGGACTAGAGATTATATGCTAGTTTATCAAGCAGATGATTTGCTCCCTGTGGGTTACACGGATTCAGATTTCCAATCAGATAGGGATAACAGTAAGTCTACATCAGGCTATGTGTTTACTTTAGGAGGTGGAGCCATTTCATGGAGGAGTGTTAAGCAGAAATGCGTATCGGACTCAACCATGGAAGCTAAGTATGTAGCAGCCTCTGAGGCAGCTAAAGAAGCAGTATGGCTCAGGAACTTTCTAATGGACTTAGATGTGATTCCTGGTTTGCCCAAAATTATCACAATTTATTGTGATAATAGCGGTGCAGTTGCAAACTCGAAGGAACCACGAGCTCATAAGGCAAGTAAACATATAGAGCGCAAGTACCACCTGATACGAGATATCGTGAAGCGAGGAGAAGTTGTCATCGCCAAGATTGCATCAGCGGATAACCTGGCAGATCCTTTCACTAAGGCCCTTCCGGCGAAAGCTTTTGATCGGCATGTGGAGGGAATGAGAATCAGATGTATGGTAGAAGATATGACAGCTTAGTCATTAGTATAAGTGGGAGATTGTTGGAGTGTATACTGAAAGCCTAAGCTTTGTAAACATTCATTATGAATAAAGAATCACATTTGGTCAAATTGTCTACATTTAGTTGTAGTTGTTCAATTAATTTATATTGTAGATAACATAGTATGCGGTATCACATGCAGAAGATAATGTTATCAGTACCTTATAAATTATAAACAGTAGCTCACGACCAAAATGAAAAGGAACAAACCATTAGAATGTCGTAGTGTAATTAGGTATTAGTTTATCTTGACTATATAATTACACTAGTGCACTCAGAGTGTATTGAGTAGGACCATTTGAGGTCGTTTCTTTTATACTAACTTTATAAAGGAACAAAGACCTCAGTTATTATGGAAGTGTGTGCTCTTAATCCTAATATAATAACAAGCACATATATTTGATATTTATTTCTTTAATTTATCAATGGGTGAGATTTAGTTCGATGAATCAATAAACCCGATAAGTTGGGAAATGGTATCACTTATAGTGTGTGTTGTTGATTATAGAAGGAAACTGTGTCCTAGAGATACTAGGTTGATAATGTCCTCAAGAGGAGCTCATAAGGATTGTCATGTTAAACCCTGCAGGTGGACTTAGTCCGACATGACAATAAGGTTGAGTGGTACTAATCTTGGATTTAGATATTAATTAAATGAGTTGTCAGTAACTCACTTAATTAGTGGACATTCGATATCTTAAATACAGGGAGACTAACACGCTCATAATAAGAAGGAGCCCAAAAATGTAATTTGGGATTGGTGCGGTAGTTCAATAATAGTTCTCTAGTGGAATGAATTATTATTGATAAAATTAAGTTGTGTGTTCGGGGCGAACATGGGATGCTTAATTTTATCGGGAGACCAAAACCAATTCCTCCTCTCGGTCCCTATCGTAGCCTCTTATTTATAGAGTACTATATCCACCTATACCCACCTTCTATACCCACCAATAGGGGGCCGGCCAAGCTAGCTTGGGAACCAAGCTAGGGCCGGCCTAGGTATAAATTGGGGTGGCCGACCCTAGCTTGAACCCAAGCTAGAGGGGCCGGCCAAATTAAATTAAAAAAGGATTTTAATTTTAATTTTTATTATGTGGAAGATATAATTTATTAAAGAGAATTAAAATTAAAATATCTCTCATATAAAAGATCTACAAAAGATTAAAGAAAGAGATCTCTTTCCTTATTTTTAGATTGGTGAGATATTTTATTTTCTCTTTAAAAATTATTCACATGTTGTAAAATTAAAATTATGGAAATTTCCTTTTATCAATCATGAAGAGATTTTTGAAGAGAAATTTTAATTTTAAAATTTCTGGAAACAAATTAGGAAGTTTTAATTGTTGATTGAAACTTGTCCAATTTGTTTCTCATGATGTGGCCGACCACTTGAATTTAATTGGGGAAATTTTATTTTATTTTTCTCAATTAAATCATGTCAAGGAAATTAAGGAAATTTTATTGTAATTAAATTTCCTAATTTGCTTAGGCCAAGGAATATAAAAGAAGGGGTGAGGGTGCCTTCATGAGATACAACCTCTATTATTTTCTCTCCCTCTTTTGTTCCTTGGTGTGGCCGGCCATCCTTTCCCTCTCTTCCTCTTGTGGTGGCCGAACCCCTCTATTCCCTTGGAGCTCTTGTGGTGGCCGGATACTACTTGGAGAAGAAGAAGAAGAAGGAGAGGAAGCTAGCATCTCTTGGAGCTTGGTTGGTGTTTTGATTTTCTTCCTTGGTGAAGCTTCTTTCTTTGTGGCCGAACCTAGCTAGGAGGAGAAGAAGGTGGTTGGTGGTTTCTCATCTCGGAAGATTGTTGCCCACACAACGTCTGAGGTTAGAAGAGGAATACGGTAGAAGATCAAGAGATTTTTCTACAAGGTATAACTAGTAATTTTTCTTTCCGCATCATACTAGTTATTTATGGAAATAATACCAAATACAAGAGGCTTACGTTCTAGTATTTCGAATATGTTTTTCGATGTTGTGTTTTTTGTTTTTTCTTTTGCTTGTGATTTGATTGTTCTTTTTGGTTAACCTAAAGTTATTTTAGGAAATTAAATATTAGATTTCTATAAAAGGTTTTGTCTAGTCGGTGGTGGTTGCTCCCATATCCAAGAAGGCCGTGTGCCTCGCTACGTCAGTACTGGGAACCAATTATGGAAATTAATATTTAATGGAATTAATAACTTAAGGTGATTTGGGTCGAACGTGTTAAGTTCCGCAGGAGATCCAAGTCAAAACCTAAAAGAACAAATAGATTAAGTTTTGGATCAAACGTGTTAAGTTCCGCAGGCGATCCAAAATTTAATTTAAAAGAATACATGGTAGCTAGGAAAAGGTTCAGACCTTTGTACAAAATTTTTGTACAGTGGAACCTCTAGGTTTTCCGAGTAGCAACCAACAGAACCAAATGTTTTGGTACCCACACTTTGGGTTCGGTAGCATCAATAACAAATTGCTTGGGTACCCAAGCTTGAACAACCTTAACCCTTGAAGCATGGTTTCTACTAATTAGGGACATGAATTTAACTTCCTTATCTTGTGATTTAAAACCTAGTCCCGCTTTGTTGTACACGCTTCTTTTAGCTCCTAGAATCATGTCTAAGTATTTTGAGCTTGAAGTAAATTTTACTATAGCACATCTAAGATCATCAACTTGTGATTTCAATGATACATTTTCTTTTTCAAGATCATCAACATCATTTTTGTCATTTTCATGAAGCATGCAAGTTTCACATGGCACAATTTCATTTTTGAGTGATTTCAATTCATTTTGCAATCTTTTAACCTTCCCTTTTGATTTAGCTAGTGCATTGGTTAAGCATGCAATGGTGGCATACATCTTATCAAGCTTGGGAGAAATTACCTCATCATCACTAGATGATGACTCACTTGAAGACTCCACATCTTCTTCATGACTATCTTCATCTTCACTATCTTCTACATGACTTAAGGCCATGAGAGCCATGTGCTTTGAGCTCTTCCTTTCATCTTCTTCCGATGAGCTTGATGATGAGTCATCCCATGTGGCTTTCAACGCCTTCTTCTTTTTCTTGATCTTTTCCTCTTGCTTCTTCAATTTTGGACACTTCGTTTTGTAATGCCCCTTTTTCTTACATTCATAGCAAATTACATCAGTCTTATTCTTAGAATCCACAAGAGATTTACCTTTTCTTTTCTCATCATTAAAGATTTTCTTAACATCCTTCTTGTCAAATTTCCTTGAATGTCTCATCATTCTTCGAACGAAGTTTGCCATTTCACTTGATGATAGCTCTTCATCACTATCACTATCACTATCTTGTTCGGATTCTGAAGATGACTCCTTCTTCTCCTTTTTCTTTTCCTTGTGCTTCTTTTTGCTCTTTTCACCTACAACCAAGGCTATACCTTTCTCCTTATGGCTTGTGTTAGCTTGCTCATGCAATTCAAGTTCACAAAATAATTCATCCAATTTCACTATTGACAAATCCCTTGAAACCTTATAAGCATCCACCATGGATGACCATAAAGAGTTTCTTGGGAAAGATTTTAAAGCATACCTTATGAGATCTCGGTTCTCCACACTCTCTCCAACTGAATGAAGACCATTTAGGAGTTCCTTGAATCTCCCATGTAGTGAGCTTACCGTTTCTCCATCCTTCATGGTGAAGTTTTGAAGTTGATTTATCAACAAATCCCTCTTTGCAATTCTTGAATCCTTGGTGCCTTCATTTAGTTCAATAAGCTTATCCCACAATTCTTTGGCACTCTTAAAGGGTCCAACTTTGTTGAGTTGTTCCGAGCTTAATCCACATTGAAGAGTCACAATCGCCTTTGCATTTGCTTGAGCCTTCATTTTTTGTTCAACAGTCCACCTTGATGACTCAAGCATTTTTCCATTTTCAGTTGGCGCCATGAATCCCTCCGTGATTGAGAACCACATATCAATTTTGGTCATGAGATAGTGTTCCATGCGGCTCTTCCAATAAGCAAAATTGTTGCCTTCATAGAATGGTGGTCGTGAAGTACTGTGTCCCTCCTTCATTGACATCTTGTAGCTCTTTAACTTGTGCTTTCTTGATGATGAATCCTCAAAAGCAAACCAATGCTCTGATACCACTTGTTAGGATCGGTTGAGCTAGAGGGGGGGGTGAATGGCTCACTTCTTTTTGATGACCAACTTTGTTTTGCACAGCGGAAATCTGAAGGCAATGCTAACACCGGTATTTACTTGGTATCCACCTCCTCAAGGAGGTGACTAGTCCAAGGATCCACACCACTCACACTCTTTCACTATCAAAAACCCTCCTTCTCGGAATCACACCGAAGGTGGAGAAACCTTAACAGGAATACAACTCTCCCTTCTCTTCAAAGTAAATATTACAAACACTACAAAGAAGAAGAAGAGAGGGATTACAAGCTTTAACCGGCTTCTTCTTTGCAGTGAGATTTCAGTAAGTAGTGGAGAGGAGCTTGAACCCTTTCCTTTGAATCTTGATCACTTGAGAGCTTTCAAAAGACTTGGAGAGCAATGGGACAGTATGATTTTCGTTGTTCTTCATTTTCCAGTTTCTTCCCGTGTTTTAAACGTTGAGAAAACTAGCCGTTTCTCACGCCGCCGTCACCGTGGATCAATTGGGATTATATCTCAATCGATTCACAAGTATCCGTTGGAAGCCATCGCGTCAAGATCAACGGTGCAGATTCTTTTATTTGACTTGGATCGATTGGGGTAGCGTTTGAGTCGATTCAGTCACTTACTCATGAAATCGCAGCTTCTTGAATCGATCGACCGATCGATTCAATACCTTGAATCGATCGGCTGATCGATTCAATCCCTTGAATCGATCGGCTGATCGATTCAGAACGATTCTATGCTTCGCACAGAATGTTCACGGATCGATCGACCGATCGATTCAGTACCTTGAATCGATCGGCTGATCGATCCAGACGCATTCTGTGCTGCGCAGAACCTTACCAACCGATCAGCCAATCGATTGCCTTACCTACAATCGATCGGCTGATCGATTCAGAGGCAATTTGCCGCGCAGCCATGTCTGAATCAATTTACCAGTCGATCTCTGACAGTGAGCCTATCACACACATAATCTTGTGACTTGCAGGAGCTTCTCTTGCCAAGAATCCGGTCCCCGACCTTCTTGGACTTCTCTTGCCTTGCATCTGGTCTTCTGACCTGCAAGAACTCTTTTTGCCAAGAATCCAGTCCTCGACCTTCTTGGACTTCTCTTGCATCTGGTCTTCTGACCTGCAAGAAACTCCTCCTGCAAACTCACAATGCATGTTAGTTCCACCGTATTAACCTAAACTTAAATAATTGTCAACACATTGAAACTTCCAGGGCATGATTGCACCAACACTCCAATGCTTAAGTTAGTGTAATGCTCGTGCGAGCAATTAAACAGTAGATATATAGCAAAGCGTGTGCGTAGTAAGAATATTTTAAAGTATATTAAAGCCTCTCCAAGAGTCTTAAAGTGTACCTTGCCATCGGAGAGGACTCCCCTTTATATATCATCTTTAATAATCTCGGCAATCATGAGATGACAGAGAATGTCGGGTGCCAGAAATTGTTGAGTAAGGGAATATGTATTTTGGGAGGCATATAGTCATCGTCCGAGGAATCTTCCGTTACCCGTGTGCACCCTTTTTGTAACTGACATCATTAATGGGAAGGTTGAAGGAATATGTTGTCATAAAGTGTCGGTTAATGGAAAATGTAGAGTCACCTTCGGGGAAGGTTCCATTGAATGTCCATGTAATAATAGAAGAATATTCTCTGACAATCGGTTGCTATTCTCTGACATACTGTTACGATTCTCTGATAATATGGTCCCCCAAAGATATCCCAGCTGGACATTTAGCAGACCGGGTGTCTATATAAAAATAGAGTACTGAATATGGTAGAACGTTCGACCCGTGAGATTGCTCGGATATATGTTGTGTAATGCTAAACATTTGATTATGAAGTAATGAGAAGAGAAGTTCCCTAGGTTCGAACGGTTCTTAAGGCTAACCGACCATATGCAGGGATACTTGATTTTGAAGAATGGAGAACTAAGTCCCTAAGAGGCTTAATCGGTACTTTCAGTCAATTGTCCTTGTATTGGGAGGCTTGTCCTTGAAGTGATATTTGAGCTCTGGAAATTCGGTCAGGTTTATTCTGAGATTTCCCTTGTATGTTTACTTGACGAAGATAAGGATAGTGAGTATTACAACTCTAGTCAGTTGTTTATTTGACCGCCCACATATAGGAGGACGGGAGAATGAATAGTGAAGGCCCCTATGTTTGATTAGTTGCCAAATTAGCCCAATGTATACTAGGCACCGAGAGCAAGACGCTAGGTCCCGGGTCCTGTTCAAATATTATACTTAGCAAGCCTTGTGGTCGATTGGGACTCTCTTGAACCCGGATGGATGATGACTGGTCGAGTATATACTATGCGTCTTACTACAAGAGGAAAGCACTAGGTTCCTTTAGTCTGATTGGCCTTTTGGTCGGTCGTCTTTATACTAAGGGCCTTAGCGCTGGGCGAGGAATCAAGCCTTGTTGTGAGTGACCCCCTAACTGCGACCCCCTTGGCTTAGACCGCCATCTCACCTTGACTTTGACTGCTACATCATACATGTGTCTGTTTGTAACAGCCGGTAAAGTGATATTCTCAAAACAAACAAATGGTCTCGAGATCTAATGGTCCATTATACTCTGGGTTATGTGGAGGCAGAAAATGTCGAGGTGGATCTCCCTTCGATATATCTTTAGAAAAAGAGATTTGCCAAACAACCACCATTAAAGAGGAAGAAGGTCTTACCAGTTCCTCCACTAGTATCCAAACAATGCATTATTGGCGAAAATATAATAGGTATATCATTGATCGGTTGTTTATCTGGTTAATATCGAGAAGTATTGCCCCTAGAGCTATAAGCAATAGGGGTAATTATCTCTAGTCCATCCACCTGAATAGATTCCTTCTCCTCTAGTATACGAGGAGCTCCCTCTTGTCATAGAGCTTCTTTTAGGATCATTACCTCCAAACGAGATATCTTTTCTCAAAACATTGGATCTTCACTGCCCTCTTTGATTTTTGGCAACGAGGGCTGGGATGACCAAGCGGAATACTTTGGATGCTGCTCCATTACCACTTTTCCTGAACAAGTCAAAATAACTTTTTGTTACATTTTTCCAGAAATGGTGTCAATTTGATTATATATTTTTTTTTTGCTTGCTAGCTCGGGCTCCTCCTCTCTAGAAAGCTGGATCAACTTCCAAACTCATGATATCCAATAACCTCAGAGATAACACGGGTTAGGACTTAGGTAAGCTCTATCGGCATAACTCCTCCAACGCTCAAGTCAGTTATATCAACAAAAGAGGAAGAAGCAGAAGTAGAAAGGAGAAGAAGAAGAGAGTTTAGTGGAGAAGAGTTGTCTTCATTTGCAAGAATAAGAAAACCATGGTACCTCTTACTTAACCCCTCAAGTGTTTATATAGTTATCATAAAAGTATCTCGACATCAGATGCCTCACATTTCCCCACTTTTCCTCGTATGAGTCAGCGAAGGTAGTGCTTCTGACAACCGTTAGTTGCTTCCCCATTCATTGATCGTCACGTATTGGGAGGAAGACATCTAAGAGATCAAATCTAACATCGACTGTCCGCTTCTCCATTCATTCATTGTCATATATTGGGAGGAAGACATCGAGAAGACAAGGTCTTACAACCATTATTTACCTTTTCATTCATTGATCGCCACGCATTGAAGGAAATACATCTAGGAGAACAAATCTGATATCCACTACTCCACCCACACAAAAGATGTCATGTGTGCCTAACTAGCAGCTTCAGAGTCAGTACTCGGTGGAAGCTGGTTCTTGTGCATGGTGGAAGCTGGTTCTTGTGTCCTATGGAAATTGGTTTTGGTGCACCGTAGAAGTTGGTTCTTGTTGTTGGTTGAAAGTTGATTCTGGTGCTCGATGAAAGCTGATAAACCGGTCACTGAGATTGAATGTGTTACAAATTAAAGTGACGTGGTGATAAGATTTCTTTATTTCTTAAGATTAAGTTAGTAGTATGAGTCATCCCTATTTACATGGTTAGTGGTACAAGTCATTCCTATTTACATGGTTAGTGGTACGAGTCATTCCTACTTACATGGTTTAGTGGAATTAGTATAATGTTATCTTTATCTCTTGTAGTGTATTTAAAGGGTCGATGGTGTAAGTGTTTAGTGTGCAAGAAAAATAAAACAGTATTTTCAAGTCTCTCCTCTCTTCTAATATTCTTCTTCACGGTTCGATCATCGAGGTCTTCCTTCCGGGTGGCTTCGTTTTTCGTTACATGGTATCAGAGCCAAGTTGCATTCGTGAAGAAGGTATCGTTTTTTTTTAATATGGAAGGTGGTGGTTGTATTGCGGGACTTGGTATGATGCTCTTGATTCAGTCCAACTATCGGATTTGGAAAACCTGTATGGAATCGTATCTTGTTGGTGAATATCTATGGGATGTCGTCGTCATCAATGGTGTTGTTGCTCCGGAGGACGCCCCCGCTAATGCGGAAGCGCTCAAGAATTGGAAGCAACGTAATGCGAAGGCAGAGTTTGTTTTAAAGAGGTCTATTTCACATGAGATTTTCGAGCATAGAATGGGATGTGCGTCGTCTCGAGAGATTTGGGATACGCTTGATCGTTTGTTCAACAAGAAGAATGAAGCTCGACTACAATTACTCGAGAATGAGTTGGCGGTTGCAAAGCAAGATGGAATGTCATGTTCAGAATTTTTTCTAAAAGTGAAGAACTTGTGTTCGGAAATCTCTCTTCTAAATCCTGAAGAAAAGATCTCGAATGCTCGGTTGAAGCGGTATATCATTCGTGGACTTCGGCCGGAGTACACTCCATTTGTCACCTCAATTCAAGGGTGGGCTCAACAACCGTCGCTTGAAGAGTTTGAGAATCTTCTCTCCTCGCAAGAGTTGTTGGCTAGACAAATGGCCGGAACGCGTATCAAGGAAGAATCAAGCAATGCCTTGTTCACAAAGAAAGGTGACTCGATGAAAGATGAAAGTAAATCGGAAAGAGAATCTTCGAAGTTACCGAAGAAAAGTTTCAAGTGTTATCGTTGCGGCAAACTCGGCCATATCAAGAGGAATTGTCGAGTTAAGTTGAAGTCAGGGAATTATGCGGATGTTGCGGAGAAACGAGAAGAACAAAAGGAAGAAGATTGGAGTCATTGTTTTCTCGCAGACTCAATCATCGAAGACTCACAGTGGGTGCCTTGCTTGATGACTGAAGGAAATTTAAATGAGAAAATTTCTACCAACAAAGAGTGGATCGTGGATTCCGGATGCGGTCACCACATTACCGGAGATGAGTCCATCCTCTAGCGTTCTTGGACACACGACGACAGGAGTGGGATCTTGACCGCAGATAATATTGTTTATAAAATTCGAAAGGAAGGCACGGTTGTCGTCGATAATGACCATGGGGAATCAATCACTCTCAATAGTGTGTATCATGTACCAGGGATACAAAAGAACCTCTTCTCCGTCGCAAACGCGGTGGATGCTGGAAATTTCGTGCTCTTCGGGCCGCGAGATGTGAAGTTTCTTCGGAACATTAAGGAAATCAAGGCCGATGTTGTTCATACAGGTACGAGGGTGAAAGATTTATTTGTCTTGTCGGCGTCAAATTCTTATATCGAGAAGATGAGGAGCAATGATACGTCTTCCTTATGGCATGCGAGACTTGGTCATATAAATATGACAAAAATGAGGGCCATTATCCAAAAGAAGTTGGTGGAAGGGTTGTCTGATTCCATGAAGATTGACAATGAAGGAGTTTGTGAAGGGTGCCAATTCGGAAAGTCACATCGACTTCCTTTTGAGAACTCAACCTCTCGATGCACGACTCCTTTAGAACGGATCCATAGTGACTTGATGGGTCCAACAAAAACTACATCCTACTCTGAAGGTAATTATATGTTGTTGTTCGTAGATGATTATTCTCGGTTCACGTGGGTTTATTTTGTGAAGCATAAGTCAGAGACATTCTCTATTTTTCTCGACTTCAAGAAAATCGTCGAAGGGGAATTAGGCAGAAAAATTAAGACGTTGCGGACAGACAATGGAGGCGAGTTTTGTTCAAATGAGTTTCTCTCCTTCTGCCGAGACAATGGTATTAAAAGGGAGTTGTCATGTCCGGATACACCACAGCAAAACGGAGTTGCGGAGAGAAAAATCAGACATCTTGTGGAGACTTGTAAGAGTTGGTTGCACGCGAAGAAATTGCCCAAGGAGCTGTGGGCGGAGGGAATGAATTGTGCAGCCCATGTGATCAATCGGGCGCCCCTTAGTTCGACAAATAACAAGGCACCATATGAATTGTTGTATGGTGTTAAACCAAACGTGAAGCATTTTCGAGTATTTGGATCTCTTTGCTATGTTCATTTGCAGGACTCTCAAAGGAGTAAGTTGGATGCAAAAGCAGTTAAATGCGTTTTCGTCGGCTACGATGAACGAAGAAAGGGTTGGAGATGTTTGGATCCTACAACAAATAAATGTGTTGTGTCTCGCAACGTCATCTTCGACGAGATTTCCTCCTATCACCTTGAAGAGCCACCTAGAGAAGAGAATGACATGATTACCTTGCCGCTGTCTCGCTTTCCAGAAAATTCTTCTCTAGAAACTCAAGAAGAAAGGGGGAGTGTGGACCAAGGCGAGAATGTTCAAAACAATCAACGGCCAAGAAGAAATGTTGATCGACCTCCTCGTTATAGAGATGAAAATTTCGTCACTACTTTTTCATGCTTTCTTGCTAATCAAATCGATGACGAAGAACCCTCTTCATATGAAGAAGCCAAAGGAGTGGAAGGTTGCCATGAAGGAAGAAATGGATGCATTGCTGAAAAATGAAACATGGGACTTAGTTCTGAAGCCTCCCGGAGTGCAGCCGGTTTCATGTAAATGGGTCTTTCGCATTAAAAGGAAGGCTGACGGGAGCATAGATCTGTTCAAAGCAAGGCTGGTCGCTCGGGGATTCTCACAAAAATATGGAGAAGATTACGAGGAAACCTTCAGTCCAGTAGCGAAAATGACTTCGGTACGCACCATTCTTGCCTTAGCAGCTAATTTCGGGTGGAAACTATGGCAACTAGATGTCAAAAATGCATTCTTATATGGAGAGCTTGATAGACATATATATATGGAGCAGCCAATCGGATTTGAATCCGAAAGTCATCCGGATTTTGCATGCAAGCTGAAGAAGGCACTTTATGGATTAAAGCAAGCCCCGCGAGCCTGGTTCGGAAAAATTGCAGAATTTTTACAATTTTGTGGTTATGTGGTATCCGACTCGGATTCAAGTCTGTTCGTCAAGAAAAGCCAAGGATTTTTTGTGGTTATTCTACTATACGTCGACGATATTATATTAACGGGCAGCAATCATTCAGAAGTTGCTCGACTTCAAGAAGAACTATCCTTGCGTTTTGACATGAAGAAGCTAGGCGAGGTGAGTAACTTTCTCGGAATACAAATTGAAAATTTGGATGATGGGATTTTTGTGTCTCAATCCAGCTACGCCAAGAAGCTCGTTGAGAAATTCGGAATGATAAATGGGAAGAAGCGGTCAACGCCACTCGATGTAGGTACAAAGCTTCGTCGTGATGAAGGAACACAACTATCGGATCTCCATCTCTATCGTGTCCTTGTGGGAAGCCTGATTTATTTGACAATAACAAGACCGGATATTGCCTTCTCTGTTGGCGTTGTTAGCCGATATATGCAAGCACCGAGGAAGCCACACCTCGAGGAGGCAAAGAATATATTGAAGTACATTAATTCCACTCTTGACATGGGCTTATTTTACAAGAAGGGTGAAAAATTCTCTTTGGAAGGATTTGTGGATGCTGATTTTGGTGGAGATTTAGATGATCGAAGATCAACATCCGGATTCGTTTTTTTATGCGGAAAAACAAGTATTTCATGGTGCAGCAAAAAACAAAGTTCGGTGTCACTGTCCACCACCGAAGCCGAGTATAAAGCTTCAGCCCATGCCGCTCAAGAATGTGTTTGGCTTCGTAGACTTTTTGAAGATCTCCAAGAACCCATTGATGGATCGGTTCCTATTCATGGAGATAACTTAAGTGCGATCAAGCTTACATCAAATCCCGTCTTCCACGCAAGGACGAAACATATTGAACTTGAGCATCACTTCATCCGTGAAAAAGTGCTTAGCGGGATTATCGACATGGTTGCTGTTCGAAGTGAAGATAACATCGCTGACATTTTTACAAAGCCCCTTTCAAAGGGTCCGTTTGAAGACCTACGTTCTAAACTTGGGCTGATTCGGAAGACATCACTTTAAGGGGGAGTGTTACAAATTAAAGTGACGTGGTGATAAGATTTCTTTATTTCTTAAGATTAAGTTAGTAGTATGAGTCATCCCTATTTACATGGTTAGTGGTACAAGTCATTCCTATTTACATGATTAGTGGTACGAGTCATTCCTACTTACATGGTTTAGTGGAATTAGTATAATGTTATCTTTATCTCTTGTAGTGTATTTAAAGGGTCGATGGTGTAAGTGTTTAGTGTGCAAGAAAAATAAAACAGTATTTTCAAGTCTCTCCTCTTTTCTAATATTCTTCTTCACGGTTCGATCATCGAGGTCTTTCTTCCGGGTGGCTTCGTTTTTCGTTACAGAATGCTTTTGAAATAACTCGGATACCATCCTTTCGAGTAATATATCCAATATCATCGGCCAAAGGGAAAATGCCATGGATGATAGGCCGGCGAGAGTGACCATTCTGATGTTGCCACTTCTCCTTCTACAGAGTTTTAGCCAGGTGATTATCTCTAAATTCTGAATATCTTATCTTCACAATTATTGAGTTCTTTTTGTTTTTCTTCGTCCCATCTTCGTTCTTTGTTCTGTATTAGGTTTAATTTCTGATTCTTCTACGGGAAAGAAAAAGACAAAACCATGCATGGAATTTAGAATCCTACTTAACATGTTCTAGGAATCGAGCAGGATTTGTACAATTACAAGATATATCGACGATCATTCAGCAAGAGTAATCTGACATTCCAAAATAGCAATTCGAAGAAGCTTGCAGATCCGAGTTATGCACCGGAGAAGCAGCTCCGGCGACGCGTGCCGATGGTTCCTTGGGCTCATCGGTGGCCGGGTGCCGGATTTCCGTCAGCATTGCGACCACGTCTTTCATCGTCGGCCGGTCGTCGGCCCGCGGACTGACGCACATGGCAGCGATCGCGAGTGCCTGCTGCATTTCCTGACTCTGGTAGTCCGGCCGGCCGCGCAGCCTCGAGTCGAGCATGTCGGCCGGGTCGCCCTTGCGGCTGAGGTGGTCGCGCACCCACTGAACCAGATGCGTTCCGCCGGGCAGCGCCGCCTCCAGCGGATGCATTCCCGTTAAAACCTCCAGCAACACCACGCCGTAGCTGTAGACGTCGCTCTTCTCTGTTATCCGGTGCATGGAAGCGTACTCTGATCAAGAAGAACCAAATTGAAACAGCAGAAGCTGAAATTGATCGAAATCTCCGGCGGAAAAACAGAGCAGTCATTCACCTGGAGCGATGTATCCGTAGGAGCCGGCGATCTGAGGAGAAGCCATGGAGTCCGACTTGCGTCTTCCATTCAGAACTCTGGCCAAGCCGAAGTCCGCCAGATACGGTTCGAATCTCGATCCCAAAAGCACGTTCATGGCCTTGACGTCGCCGTGCAAAATTGGCGGCGCGCAATCGTGGTGGAGGTAGGCGATGGCATGTGCCAGGCCGAGCGCGATCTCATACCTCGAGTCCCACTCCACCGCCGCCTTCCCGCTCCTGTGAAGCAATCCGCTCAGGCTTCCGTTGGGTAAATAGTCGTAGAATAAGAGCTTGGTGCTCTGGTTCGCCCCCCATCCGAGCAGGCGCACGATGTTCCGGTGCCTTATCGTGCTCAGGGCGGCGATCTCGTTGCGGAACGCTCCGATCTCCGACGACGACCACATCTTCTTGACAGCTAGCGAGTTGCCGTTGGGGATTCCGACCTTGTAGACCACGCCGGAGCTCCCCGTTCCGATCACGTTCGCTGAGGTGAGGCCGCGGACCACTTCCTCCGCCGAGAAGTCGAGCTTTTGGTAGAGAGTTATCTCCAGCGCGTCGGCGGCGTCTCTGTCGGGCGGGATGCGCGCGCGCACGAGCACATAGACGGCTGTCAGCAGCGACACAGCGATTACGCCGAGGAGGACCGACATGGCGAGTTTCAGAGCAGAGATCGAGGCTCCGCCCCGCTGCCGGGCCTCCGCCGTTAGGCCGTCGGCGATGGACAGTCCGCGGTTGCCTTCGAGGTCGGAGAGCGGGAGTTTTCGGAAGAAAGGCGTGTCGGGCAACTCGCCGGAGAAATCGTTATAGGAGGCGTTCAGGGTGACGAGATTCTGGAGCGCGGCGAGAGTGGCGAGGCCGCCGGAGAGAGCGTTGTGGGATATGTCTAGGCAGCCAAGCTTTCCGAGCGCAGAGAATTGAGTCGGAATCTCGCCGGAGAGACGGTTGCAACTAACGTTAAGAGCGATAGCAAGCGCCGAAAGCTCGCCGAGCTCGTCTGGGATCCCGCCGGAGAATGAGTTATCGCCGAGGTCGAGAAGCTGTAGCTTGCTGCACGAACCAAGCTCCGACGGGATCAAACCAGAGAGTTGATTCCTGCCCACATTGAGCTTCGTCAGCTCCGGTAACAACCCAACACTGGGGCTCAATGCTCCAGTGAGCCGGTTGTCGGAGACGTCTATAACTTGTAGGGTCTTCGGAAGGGACTCCGGTAGGCCTCCGGCGAGAGCATTAGAGTGGAGGTCGAGGAACTCGAGGGAATCACAACCAGATATCGCCGTTGGGATCGGACCTCCGAACATATTGTTGCTCATGTCAAGAAATCTAAGGCTCTTCAAATGTGAAATCTCCGGTGGAATTGAGCCGGCGAGCCTGTTTCCGTTCAACCGGAGCCGCAAAAGGTTTGTGCAGTTGCCGATTTCCGGCGGCACTATTCCGGACAATTCATTGGAAAGGAGAAGCAACTTGGTGAGGTTCTGCAACCCAAACAGCTCCTTCGGAATCGGCCCTGTCAAGTTGTTGCGAGACAGATCGACAGCTTGCAAACTCCGGCATTGAGCTAAACTCGCCGGAATGCTCCCCGTCAACCTGTTCTGCCAAGCATAAAACAGAGTGAGGTTCTCCATTCTCGAGAAGTCGACTTCGATCTCACCGGAGAGTTCGTTGTCGTCGAGCTGGAGGTCGGCGAGCGCGGCACAGTTGGAGATCTCCTTGGGTACCGCTCCGGTGAGCTGATTGGTACTCAGCTGAAGCTGCTGGAGATTGATCAACTTCCCGACGCTCCGAGGAATATCTCCGGTGAGAAAGTTCATGGACAGGTCGACGAGGGCTAACCGTGTGCACCGGCCGAGCTCCGACGGGATTGAGCCCGCCAAATTGTTCTGCCACAAGAGCAAGCTCCGAAGGCCGGGGAGGTTGCCGAGCTGTGGAGGAATCGGACCTGACAGCGAATTCTGGTACAGATACAGATCGGTCAGCTCAGTGCAGTTGCCAATCTCTTCCGGCATCGATCCGGCGAGAAAGGAAGTATAGATAGCGATCGTCTGCAGCTTCTTCAGCAGCCCAATTGTGGAAGGAATCTTCCCTGATATGCCGGTTTCAGCCAGACCCAACATGACCAAATTGCTGCAGTTTCCGATCTCCGGCGGGAGCGGGCCTTTGAGGTCCTTGTTCCCGCCGGCCCGGAAAACCTCCAGCTTCAGCAACTCCCCGATGCTCGCAGGGATCTCCCCGCTCAAGAAGTTATCGTAGAGAGTCAAGTACTGGAGCCCGGAGAGGTTCCCGACGCCGACGGGAATGGCACCTCGAAGCGAGTTCGAGTCCAGCGCGAGCGACCGGAGCTTGCTCAGCCTGCACAACTCGGCCGGGATCTCGCCGGTGAGCTGGTTCCCGCTGAGGTCGAGGACGGCGAGCTCGAGGTAGTCCCCGAACTGCGTCGGAATCGTGCCGGTGAGGTTGGCGGCGGAGAGAACCAGCGCGCTGAGCGATGTGAGAAGGTGGAAATTGGAAGGCAAGGGGCCGCGGAGATCGACGGACCTGAAGACGAGACTGACGACCTCCATTTGCGAGTTGCAGGTGACTCCGACCCAGCTGCATGGATTGGGGTCGGAAGGGTTCCAGGACGAGAGCAGGTCGGTGGAGGAGGTGAGCCTCTGCTTCCACGCGAGCAGCGCCTGGCCCTGCTCGTCGACGCAGAGGCAGCAGTGGAAGAAGGAGGTTGCGGCAAGGAGAAGAAGAATTAAAGAGGTGGAAGAGCAGGAGGTGGTGTAGAGGTTCGAAGGCAAGGGCATGTTGTTGGGATTGGAGAGGGGAAGAAGATGAAGGAGGAGTGTGTTGGGATTGGAGAGGGGAGGGGAATCCCATGTTTTTGTTTATAGCATGAAAGCAAGAGATCTGGATCCAAATGAAGATGTCTAGCTTACAAATTTCTATGTCATTTTCCTAGTTCACCCATGGGCGGAGCCACCTTGTTGGCTAGCTTGGGGCCAACCACGATGGAAAGCTTATTTTCTTAAGGAGAAAAGGGAAAAAATTAGAAAAATAGAAGACTAGCTCGGGTGATGTCAGGGTCGACGTCTATACTAGTGACCCACAATCTGATTAGATCACCCGTGTGAGCTGTGCCAGTGCCCATGGGATAAATTCCATAATATGAGCGGCTCCTAACATAGTAGTCTAACCGTCCTAATAGTTCGAGCACTATAGGTATAATGTTGTCTTGTATGAAAATCAAACCCTAGATACAAAGGTAAATCATCGCGAGGGGGGGGGGGGTGATGTAAAAAAGATAATTATGTTCCCCTCGTACACCTCTCCATTGCTCTTCCTAAAACCTTGTGGAAGGGGAAAAATAAATCATGATATCAAACGATCTCCCAGTGAGAGGAACTAATTCCCTAAGGAAAAGAACCATAAGATATTCAGACTTTGCTCGTATAATATAATTCTACCCTCGAATACCAACTCGACTACACTCGTGGAAATTGATGATGATGTACTTTGATGATAAAAAAGTAAAACTGTCACCTTGGTGGCCCCTTCAGAGTGGCCCCCACTGCTAGTAAGGGAGGTACATTACGAGTGACTTCGTCTATTGATAACACGCATGCAAAGAAGGATTGAGGCAACTAGCGAAGTATTCTGTACCTATTAGGAATCGACGTAGATTTATTGGTTGCCTGATGGTGATGTACTTTTGTAACAACGATGATTACACTAAACTTAAACACCTTTTACGGTCCTTCTCAGATTATGTGCGAATGGTGATGTACTTTTTTTAGCTGGCATAATGTATCAAGACTTTGGTTCAATTACTCCTATGGGTAATTGGTTCGACCCCATGAAAATTTTTCACTGACCACTTAGGTAACTGATATTGATATATTTGATGGTAAAAGATGATTCATTTGCCCTTAGTATTTCTGTCAGTCCATTTCTATACTGATATGGAAGTGATAAATTAAGAATATTTACTAATCATAAATAATTAAATAGCCAAAAAAATAGACATATAGCAACTGGTTTGGATTTAATCCTAATCTCATGACAATATTATCATGTATTACTTAACCGTCCGTACCAAGAGCACTAATTGATGGTGATGTACTTGAATGTGAGGGAGAGGGAGGGAGACAGATAGGCCATGGCTTTGTTCATGGAGGGTAAGGGACAATGACTTAGGCAAGACAGTACTCATCCCTTGAGCTTAAAGGGTCTTTTATTTTGTATTTTGGATTAATAGATAAATGATTTTAATAAAAACGAAAATTGTCTCTCTTCTGCAAATTTGAATACTTGAATTATTAAAAAAAAACTTTTCTGATTGACTTTTTAAAACTTGTTTTCATCCCTGAAGATGGAAGGGCAAAAATCAAAATAGTAGCTTAGTTGCTACATAATTAATAATTTATCAAAATTATTTAATTTAATATCTTTTCAGCGCGGTCAAAAACATATAATAATATTATAGCAATCTTCTACAACAATGTAGAAGCCATTTAAATGATTATTACAATGTTGTAGTAGTCGATTAATAGATGCAACAGAATGACACTGATTTTAACCATTTTGAAATAATTTTGTTTAAATTTCAATATTTTTTTTTTTGACTAAGTTAATTTAATTTTACATATTATAGCTGCTGCAATAAATAATAATGTTTGAATAAGAATAATTTTAGTCCCTACGGACTAATGTAGATGGTTCATATGGAGTATTATCACAGATAAAATGAAATTTCTAACGGATATAAAATATCTTAATTTTTTGTTTCACCCCTCTTTGCATGTACTATCTTTTGCTAGATAAATTCAGGAAGTGAGAGGCTATTTTAGAGAGGCCGCCAAGGTGATGGTTCTACCATTTTACTATAAAATAAAGATATTTTCAATAAATAAAATATGCTAATAATTAGGAATGTCTTTTTAATTCCAAATTCAAACTTCTTAGCAGTGTCTTTGTTCTAACATGAGCCAGCTCATAAAGGTGTCTTTTGCTCTAGTTCACAGCAAAGAAAACTCAATAACTTAAGACTCCAGATTATTTTAACTTGAAAGTGTCAGGATGTTGATTAGTTTAGTGCCCCATAGTCACAGAAGAAGTGTAAATGCCCTCACATGTTAGAGAAAGACAAGTTTTGGGGACAGATTAGTTGGCAAAACAAGGGGTTTAATGTTTCTCTAATCAATATGCAAAGCATTATGAGGGAGAATGACTAAGACAGTATATTACCCGTAGTTAAATTTTATAATGTTTAAATTTATTTGATAAGATAATCGAGTTTAAAATGAATTAAATCATTAAAATAATTATTCAAGCTTTGTTTGATTTTTTTTTTTTGAGCTTGAGTTTGGTTTAAGCGTAGCTTGAGATTGATTTATCTAGATGTTATCAAGCTTTTAATTCAAATTTATTTGAAATTTTTATATTTTAAATTTTTTGATTGATTATTAAATTTGATAGTACAAATTTATTTGTTAGTTTTAAGAATTTATTTATTTATCGAGAATATTGATAAGAAATTTATTGATAAATATAATTCGTAAAATTTGTATACAGATATTGTTCATGAATATTATTCATGAATATTATTAACGAATTAAATTCATATGTGTTCAAATTTATTTGTTTAGTTTAACTAGTTGTTCATTTAATTAATCTTATGTGCATTGAATGAATATAAATAAATTTTTATTAATTTAAATACTAAATTTATTCATGAATGTTTTCATTTACATTATAAGAATGACCGATAGGAGTTAACTTGGGTGAAATGCATGTTCAGTGCTTTAAAATTGGACAACTCGGGCTAATTCAGCCAATAAACCTTGAATCGGAGGCGCGGGGCTAACCTATTTGATCCCAGGAACACTTTCTACTACTTAGGAGCTTAGAACCTCCTCTTCTTGAAAATTTATTCTACTTTCTGAATTCTCTCAGGGCAAAGTAGATCTTGGATGATTAAATTATGAGGAAGAGCACATGCTTAGCTCTTCATGTGACATGCACTTTGTGATAAAGTAATTGAAGCAAGATTTGAAATAAAATTATGCTTGTAGAACTCAAAGATGGGAAAATAACGATTTTCATAGAATTCTAAATTTCTAGTTAGGGTTTAGTCTTTGGTGTTAAAAAGTGAAGTTGTTACCTTAGCAGTTGTTTCAAGACAATTCCTTATTCTTTGGAAGGAGTAAATCATGAGATTTATTTAGCCTTAGCTATCTGTCGAACATTGAATCATGACCAACCTGACAATCGATTGATCTTCTAGTAATCGACTCGGCAACTCAAGAACTATTGAATTTCAGTGACTATTTTTAACATTCTAATGAATTTTTTTGATAGATTGAAGATCATTTTAAAGTGTTTGTTGGAAGCTTTGTCTATAAGCTTTTAGAAGAGGCTTATGGTGGAAGATTGATTTCTCATCATCAATGACCGTCTAAATTCATTGAAGTAATTGAAAAGCTTTATTCCTTAAATTTTTAGTAGCTTATTCTCTCCTTAAATTAATTTTAGATCTTTAGAAGAAGAGGAGCTATTGTACAATGGTCAAATTGTTGTCTTATAACTTTATGATCATGATTCGAGTCTGAAAATGATCTTTTGTAATAATATAATAGATTTAATATATTAGTTGAGTTAAAAAAATTATTTAATATCGGATAGGATAGTAATTATCCTGCAGACTAATGAGAAAGAGGAATTGAGGACAACACAAGAATAAGACTTAAGAAAACAAAGAGAACTATTGTTTGTAAAAAAAAAAAATGTTAATAATCGCATATTAATCCTCAAATAGTTAAACATGTGCTTATATATGCTCTAAACCCTAAGGCTTAAAACTGAAAGAAATCTAATATATACGTTGGATCGTGAAAGTTGATAGAAAGGGGGGCGGGGTGAATATCAATTGAAAATTTTGTAGCGAGTACGTAGCGGAAAAGAAAGAAAACAATGCTAACAAGAATCAATTTACTTGGTTCGGAGCCTTGGTCGACTCCTACTCCAAGGCTCACACTCGTCGAGTGCTTTCGTTAGACAATCACTAATAATTCACAAAAATATTACAAATGAAAGTACAATAACTTTTAAAAAGAAAATACCGACAACAATAAAGGAAAGAAAAATCAACACGTTGTCGGAGAAGCTTCGCAGCATTGCAGGAGCACACCGCAGTAAAGCAGATGTCATTGTTGTTCTTTTCTTCAGGACTCACCCTCCTTATATAGGAGGCTCCGGGCGCCCGGATTCCTTCCGGGCACTTGGACTGTGACGTCGTTGGACCAATCAGCGCGCTTCAAGTTGTCGGGGATAGAATTTACCTTCCAGGCGTCCGAACCAGTTATGGACGCCCGGACCAACTCCGGGCACCCGGATCCCTTCCGAGCGCCCTGACTACCTTTCTCCAGAAAGTCCTTCTTTTGCAAGAAAGAGTTAGCCTGAGGTAAAATAATAGTTAAATTACCCTGCAAAACAGAAATTAGCATAATATAATAGAAGAATAGTAATTAGATTTCGTCTCACCGAGACCAGAATCTAATCAAGATCTCAACTTAGAGTTTCGAAATAGTTCTAAGTTGGATCAGTGCCTAAGTTCCCTAACCGGGAACGTATCCTCACCAAGTCACTCCCCTCGAGTGACTTACCTTAACTTACCTGCCAGACGTCCGGTCAGCATGTCTACCCGTCTGGACTTCGTGCCAGCTATCAGGTCAGCCCGTCGACCTAGCTGGACTTCGTGCTAAACATCCGGTCAGCCCGTCGACCAGTTTGGGCTTCATGCCAACTATCAGGTCAACTCGTTGACCTAGCTGGACTTCGTGCCAGACATCCGGTCAGTCCGTCGACCAGTCTAGGCTTCTCCTGCATACTTAGTTAAAGTGTTAGATCACAATGAAAGTAACTTAATCTACTTTGTCATTCATCAAAACCTGAATTAGACCGTTAGTGTTAACCACACCAATAATATATACCTCAATTGCTATTGATAAAAAAGGAAAAAAATCCTATTAGAAAAAAAAATTATAACAGAAATAAATTATCAAAACAAGATGCTTATATAAACATTTCCTAACCTATAAATACTAAAAATATCATGAAAATTACTAAAAATAATAAAGAATATATTCATGGACTCAGAAAAGGGCCTAAACGGTATTTTTTTAGGCCTGAAACTAGATAGTTATGAGTTTCTCGTACCCTAAATAAGTATTGATTTATTTAAACGAACATAGATTCAAATGAAAGAGGTATTAACTTATTATTACCCTAATTCATCCCATTTACCCGCTCAATGATTTGAATATATTTTTTTAATAATCCAGGTATCCAGATATTATTATCCAATTAATGTTGGAAGAAACAATCTGCTGTCGAAGATTTATGGGGTATTAGCTGAATTTAAACTACACTGAATTAAATTCAACTTACAGTCGAAATGATCTGAGCGGATAATCTCAGGCTGCCAGCAGGGGCTGATTTCTACTAATTGCTGAGTGTAGACCGAGCTTCGAGTCCGAGCGGCAAAGTCCGAGCGGACTTAATGGTCGGGTGGGCAAGCAGTAGATTGGCCAACCAGGCAGTAAGGTCGAGCAAGTTCGGTCAGACAGAGAGAGAGAGCAGAGGTCGGTCTGGCAAGAAGACAGGCCGAGCAAACAGGCCGAACAAGAGGTCGGTAGGGTGAAGCAGACAGGTCGAGCGAGAGGTTGGTTGGGCAAGAAAACAGGCTGAGTAGACAGGCCGAGCAGTCAAAGAGGTCGATCGGGCGAAGTAGAAATGCAATCCGAGCGAGAAGTGACGGTCGGTCAAGCTGAGTCGGCCGGGCAAAGTTGTCGAGTGGGCGAATGAAGAGGCTGACCAGGCAAGGGACCGATCAGGAGAAGTAGACAAGCCGAGCGACTAAAGGAGCAGAGGAGCCCGAGCGAGCGAACAACCTCCCGAGCGAGAAAAAGGACCGAGGCTTGCGAGAATCGCAGTTTCCTTGAAACAGATTCGCCCACCTCCGGCTGTGCTTCGAGGCTCACTAGGGTCGTCTGTTTCCCAATTCCCACCAAGCACTGGTGATAGCGAACTGAGTGACACCCGATTGCTATCACAGACATTCTCCCGAGCAGGAGTTGCATGACAGAGGAGAAGGGAATGAAGGCTTGTGATCGCAGTCTCCTTATAATAGGAGCTCAGATCAACAACAATGTTAATGGTCGATCAATAAGAGAGAGCTTCTCTCCATGCATTTGTTTATATCCTTAATGCATATGAATCAATATAAACCAATCAATATACCATGAAACTCCTAATGTGAAACTAAAATTTCATTCACAATGAAAGTTCTATCATCTTCTATCTCTTCATCATTCACACATATTCAATAATTAATTCAGGAGATAATTGACCCAATCTGATGGAAATTTCTTATCAACCATCAATGTAAATTGAAAAGTATAGATTAACAACAATTATCACAAATTTTGAACTCACTAAGTATAACATGCTCTATGTGAGAATTAAACTTTTGTGGCCTAAAATGTCTGTCTCGTATCCTACCATCGCATTCTAGTCCGGGCGCTTGTACAATTTTCATGTTACCATAGGTCAAGATCCACAAATGATGACACCAATCAATTTTATGTCACTTTGAGCCGTCTATATCCTTGCATTTGGAGCCACTTGCTCATCCATCTACTCTTCCCTTTAATTATGATGTTATATACTTGTTTTTATTAGCACTCAAAATATAGTAAAATAAAGTTTAAAAAATCATCCATTATTTTCATTATAATTAAGAAGATAATCCCATTTTAAAAACTATATTAAAAAGGTCTACATTTTTATTTTAAAAATATCTTTATTACTCAAATTTTGCAGTAGCTTTATTATTACAGTTACTTTTGCTAAACCTATTCTTTCAAAATATCTTTATTTTAAAAATATTTTTATTATTACAGTAGCTTTTACTAAACATATTCTTTCAAATTACTAAATAATTATAGCTAAAATAATTTTAATATTAATTAAAACTATTTAAGCACTAAAAAAAAGTCCTCATTTACCATGAAATTTTTGACAAATATTTTAGAAAAATTTGTCGCTCACATTCAACAATATGATCATGTATCATATTGTTGTCTATGCATGAGGTGTTGTCATAATGAGGTCTGGTATTTCAATCTCAGTAAAGCCGAGGTAAATACCTCCCTTTTGTGCTAGTCACTATTCCAAAGGCTAGTAGCCGTCCGTGATTTACCTCCTCTGTGTTGACCTTGGGACAGATTGACGGGGACGCTGGGGACAAACGTATTCGCCTTCTGCCACAATGTATCATATTGTTGCAAGCTTAGAAGAGCTGAGTATTAGGCTACGTTTGGTTGGGTGTAATGTAATCGAGCTTGTAATGTAATCAAATTTGTAATGTAATGTAATGTAATCTTGATTACATTACTACGTTTGGTAATATAATGTATGTAATCTTTGATTACAAAGGTGATTACATTCTTTTGTTTGGTATCCACTATTTTTTATAAGGAATGTAATTCATACTATTATAAAATGACAAAAATATCCTGCGACTTCTACCGATGGGTCGCCGCACCTCTGTCAGAGTTTGTGTCCGGTGACCGATGACGGTCGGCCGGCGATGACCGACGATCGACGACCGATGACCGACGACGACAACGGCGGTCGGCGACGACAACGGCGGTCGGCGATGGCCGGCGATTGGCGGTGGCGACGGCATCGACCGACGACTGGCGGCGACGGCGGCCGGCGGCCGGCTGCGGTGGCGGCCAGCGATCGAATGCGGCAGCGACCGACGACCGACAACAGCGACGGCGGTCGGCGACCGGTGATCGACGACGGCGGCGACGGCCGGCGACCGATGACCGGTGGCAACGGCGACGACCGACGACCGGTGACCGGCGGCGGCGGGCGGCGGCCGACGAGCGGTCGACTTACTATGGGTATATTCAGCATTCAAATTGTGGTTAAACAGTGACCTCGTAATGTAATCGGATTACATAGTATTTACTTTGTAATTCAGATTACAAAACTTCACTACCTTTTATAATCGAGATTACATTACATTACAGATTTAAAGTTAAAACAAATAAAATAATCATCCTTGTAATGTAATCCTAATTATATTACAAGGTAGATTACACCCTACCAAATGTGACCTCAGTGTTATTAAAAACTCTGTTGCTCACATTCAACAATATGATCATCTATCAAATGGATTCAAAATAGTCACAAATATTGATTAATGATAATTTTATATGATATCAAAAATTCCTATCTAAAATATGGATATCAACAACACGTTTTTGAAAAACCTAATACAGTTGATTCAAAATCAGTTGCATCCTTTACATCAGTTGATGATATATTAATCTACCAAAACAGCAAATCGAAAGGACAGTCAACCATGGTTACTGATGTCGAGGTAGTATGTTACATACGCATTAATCTACCATCAAAAAAGGGAAAACAAATAATAAGTGCAACATCACTAAAAACTAAAAACTGTTGGTTCGATTAAAATTTCATATTAGAAAGATTTAATAAGATCATAAGTTTAAAAGAACGTAGGATATTTATTGACATGAAATTTTTTAGAGAGAGTTTAAAAGTAAAGTCATGAGGATGTAGGTCAAAAGTGGACAATATCATATTATTATGGAGATATATAAACATCCTTTTGCACAATAAATAGTATTGGCCATGTGTGGTGACCTTGAATGAAGTTGAGGGTAAGCTCGAAACAGATCAAGCTGATCAGACGCTTGTGGAGAGCTCGGAGTAAGTCAGAGTGAGCAAATGCTCATGGGGAGATCTGAAATAGGTCAAAGTAATCAAATATTCACAGGGGAGACCTAGAACAGGTCAAGGTGACCGGATGCTCACGGAGAAGCCTGAAACAGGTCATAAGTGACCAAATGCTCGTGGGAAAGCCAGAAACAGGTCTGGGTAACCAGATACTCACGGAGAGACCTGAAACTGGTCAGGGTGATCGAATATTTACTGGGAGGCGAGTAGGTCAGGATGACCGGATGCTCGCAAGGAGACCCGGAGTAGGTCAATGTGACTGGATGCGGATGCTTACGGAGAGGCCCGGCCCAGAGAAAGTCAGGATGACTAGATGCTGTCGGGAGACCCAGACCATGAGAGTAATTATGATCTTTCGTTTAAAGAGAGAATTATTAAGGTAGGATAATATCATATCATTATGAAGATATGTAAACATCCTTTGCCCAACAAAAATCCTAAAATTTGAGCTCCATCAAGGATCCATGCATCGAAAGGCTTTGGTTTAGCAGCTGGTAAATTTGATCATGGCTTTGGTGGCCTCCAAGACCCCATGCTTGGCGAGCTCCTTGGGGAGAACGAGGCGAATAGAGGTCTGGATCTCGTGTGATGTGATGGTGGACTTCTTGTTGTAGCAAGCAAGGTAGGAGGCCTCCTGTACAAGTTTCTCGATTATGGCGTTGATGAAGGAGTTTATCATCGACATGGCCTTGCTGAAGATGCCGATATCCTGGTGTGCCTGCTTGAGTACCTTGAGTATCCATATCTTGTAGGTCCCTGAGCCCTTCTTCTTGGCATTCCTTTTCTCATCTCCGGTGGCAACATCATCTGATGCGGTGATAAAGAGGAATCCCACCATACTGCCACAGTAGAGGTCAATGAAGGTCAGAATCAAGGCGATCAACTCTCCACTATAGCTCGCCGATCGGGCAAGTGGTTCCAACGACCGAGATACGAAGAGGCCTGACCTGACGGCATCACTGGCTTAGTTACTAGCACCCGACACTCAACATAGGAATGAACGCCAAGTGTCTGCAGAAGCAGGCCGAGCGACTACCCCGCTCAGCCTCACATCAATATCAGAACAACGGAGTAGAGATATGGCCGAGTAGCCATACAACGGCACTACAGATGAGCAACTATCCCACTCGGCCAAGTAATGGATTCATCATCCGGACGACGCTCTAGTCGAGCGGCTATCTCGCTCGACCCAGCAATGGGCGACGCTACAAAGGACTCGCAGTCAAACGGCCATTCCGCTCGGCCAAGCCACAGGTACGGTAGGATATCCTTCGATATCCTTTTGAGAGTTAGTGCCACTGACGGGCGGCATGATCAAACAGAAGATCGTACAGCGGACGCTTCTATCGTCATGTCAGAGATATGCTTGGCTCGTTAAGGTATCGTGTCAGAGACAGTTTTCTGACACATCTTTTCATGGAAATCGTGAAGGAGCGTGCACGCGTTGGGAAGCGTGCACGCGCGCTACAGGAGCCCTATATAAAAGGGAGGTCCAAGCTTCAGTGGAGGTATGCGAGAATCCACTGTTGTTGCTACTGTTCGTTACTTTGCTTTGCTTCCACATATCGACGTTGACTAACTTGAGTGTTGGAGGGCCAACGTCGGGGACCCCTTCCCTGGCTCGGCACTGACGTAGTCGTGATTGAAGGGCCATGCGGAGTCAATACACGATCAGCCGGAGTGCTATACCCCCAACTTCCGTTGCCTCGACTATCGGACAGGATCACCATCCTTGGAGGGGAGGTGCTTGCTGACATTGGGCTTGTTCGCCACTGGGGTTTTTTTGAAAATGATAAATTTTGAATTCATTGTAAATTTTACAATAAATTTCTAAATTCATGGAAAAAATTACCATGAAAGTTTATTTCATTGTAAATTTTACGATGAATTTAAGTTTTGTAGGAAATTTTGCGATAAATTTTAAATTCGTTGTAACTTTTATGACGAATTTCCAAATGCATGGCAAATTTTCCATGAATATTTATTTCGTTGTAAATTTTACCACTAAATGTTTTTATTCATCACTAATTTACAATGAATTATGTGATTTTTTGCTAATTTTTTAATACATTTTTTTTAATTTCATTATTAATTAGTGACGATTTCTTTCTTTTTTTTTTCTTTTTCTTTTTTATAGCTAGTTTTGTTACGAATTTGCGATGATTGTTTTCATCACTAAATTCATATTTTTTAGTGAAATTTAATTAAAAACTATCTAAATATTATTGAAATAATTTTAAATAAAAAATTGTTAGAATTAGAATTGTTTAATTTTAATCAAAATTACTATAATAATCAAATTTTATTTAATTAGATGGGGTTGATTACATGGATCTTTCTATGTTATTGAGTTATAGCCCCTTTATATCATCATCTATACTTAAATAAATTTTATTTTATTTTATTATTGTTAACTAAATCTTTTTTGTTCTTACGCTTTTCTATTTGATTTGAATATTTATCATAATTTAACATCGTCTAATTCAAATATTTATTAGTCGTGTAAATATATGTTTATACTATCTTAAATGTGTCTATCAAACTTTTTCCTAAATACAACCTCGACTTTCTCTCTAATATTTTCATTCTTATTCTATCCATCCTCTTATATTTGTATATCTATTTTAATATCCTCATTTCTACCCCTTCACAATTTTTATCTTTTTGATGTATTTTTAAAATGAAGTGTCCTAATTTAATTTTCAAGCTTGAGACCAAATGAATATTGATCTATCAACTTTTTGGCCCAGGCCTTCTTCTAGGCACACTGCCACTGTCTGTTCTTTCCTGTGAACTTTGCTTAAAGTTAGCAACATTGTTCAGCACTGTCTATGAATCTAATTAGGCACTCATGTTCATCTTTAATCCTTTCTTTTCCAGTAGTAAAATATTATACAACATAATTAAGGTTGCTTTGTCTCCACCACCATGCAAAGTTGAAGCATGGCAGTATATTCAATTGCCTTCCCTGATTTTAAGGGCTCTGTCACAAAGCCATAGGAAAAGGAGAGTAAATGGTCAATTAGTGGGGTGAAAAGATTTATAGATTAATGGAGAAAGGTTTGGAAGAATGTTCTTTCAATTCCCTGAGTTAAGAACTTTGCTTTTGTGCTTTTAATGGTGACATGGTGACTATTTTTTTTCCTTTTATAATCTAGGTATCAGGGTTTTGCTCAACTAATCTTAGAAATTTTTTTTTTTTCTGATTCACTTATCAGATAAATTTAGAGTATAATTTATGCACACTTAAAAGTTGATCTCAAAGATATTCTTTCAATTCCCTTGAAGACTGTTAATTTTTCTTTGATTCTTGTATGCAATCTATAACACGAATATACTTGTACTTGATTTTCTTCATTAGACAACTAAATTAGGCAAAAATTTAAAATTACATTTTATTATCGTTTTCATATAAAGGACATTAAAAAAACTTAAACAATGCTTCAATATATTTCTCATTCTAAAAATATCCTTATTTAACACTATTATAGTGGTATAGCAGGAGCAATTTGGATCATTAAAGAGGATAGATGAATACCGTACTTACGATTAAAGTTAATTTATTTATCTAACTAGTAAGGACACACATAATAATTGAAAAAGTAATCATATAAAATGGGAAGAGCACACGAAGTTTATTTAGTTACAATCCTCATATTGTTCATCCAAAATTATGAAAAGCTCTACTAGAATATATTTTTTTTTAACACAAAGTCAGATGCAGAGAAGCCTTTTATAGTAAGTAAGCACAAGCACAGATCATAACAAAAAAAATAAAGAACTTAAATAGTGAATTCAGGTGTGTATTACTTTAACTTTAAGCCCTAGTCCTTTTTTTTATAACCTTCGTCTTCGATCTGATTATTTATTGATATGGCACCTCTCGGGTGCCTAGACTCGTCGAACTTGTTCCAATCTGGCAACGGTCCGCTAACGGTTTTGGAAGACTTCGGACATTCCGAGTGCCTAGAGTCTACTAACGTGGATGTCGTCCTAATCTGTTTCGGCAATGACTCTGCTGATGTAGCCACGACATCTGGAGTCTAGGTGCTTAGAAAGGTCAACTTGTGGAGTTGATCATTTTCTTCTCCAATTGTCTAAGTGACTGCATCCCAGAATTGAGCTCATCCCAATTTGTTGATAGTTCTAAAGTATGAAAAATATAGAAATACGAAATCTGTAAAATTCACAGTGATCTCCCGTAGTAGATCTTGATATTCACTTGTCATCGAAAGAACGATCACGAACGAATCGGAAAGCTCTTCATGGTTCACAAACCAAATCCCTCTTCTGCGAATGGACAAACCAATTTTAAATGTTCTTTACCCCTCTTACAATCTTGTTCACACAGACAAACCTTGCACAGAGACCTTTTATATATGGGACGAATCCGTTCTCTTTGACTTTACATAAACCTTGCACGTAACAAGCCCCCTTGTCTTCTTTGGCTTGGACACATATATATTAAAGGAAGATGACTCTTCCTCTTATTAATGGAGGAATTGAATGAGCTAGAAGATGAAAGGGAAGGGGTGCCCTTTCATCTTCTTAACTCTAACATAACTCAATTCTGTCATTCTCCTCGATTAGTTTTTCTTCTGACTCATCGTCTCTCGAATGCATTGTATGTCATTCTCGCTCCATCGGAGTATTTTTTTAGCAGTTTCTCGTTTCTCGGATGCATTAAGTTCGTCACCTCCTTCTCGTGCAATTCTTCATGACCGCTTGTGTTTTCTACCATCTCAAATGCTTGTATGTTTTTTTAAATCTCCGTACACTTAAACACATAAGTTAAATCCACAAAATTTTAACTTAATCTATGTTCAACTCACATTAAAACTATCAAAACTATGACTCAACCACTTATGTACTTACCATTACAATGTAACTTTATAATGTGTTAAAATAAATTGTCTTAATTTTTTACTTCAATCTGAACAAAAATACTATACGATTGATACTTTTATATTAAAATATTCTTTATTAATTTAATTAAAATTATTTAAACCTAATTAAAGTTACTTTAAAATTATTATGGCATAGTCACTACAATAGTTTTGAAATAATTTTTTACGAAGTTAAAATAAATGTTCACGTAATTTTGATTAAGTTGATGAAACATATTTTAATATAATAATTCCCATTGATAATAATTTTGATTAAATTAGAATAATTGTATTTTATATTGTATCATCTACTATGTATGATGTAGTTGCTGTGACATTTTTGCCAATTGAAATTTGGACAAATGAGGTAGTACAATGACATACAAGCACTAACTATAGCTAATCACAAGTCCAGTGAAAATCAAATATATACAATGTATATTTATTAATAACAAAGTTAAAAGGGTTTTCTTAGACACAATGAAACTAAGTTCAAGAAGTAAAAACTTTTAAAATATTTTATGGGCAAATTGATCATTCTAAAATTAGTTAGTATAATACTAACCATAAAAAAAAAGTAAGTGAAGTGACTGTTTCTATCCGAAGGCGTGAAGTTGGAAAGCCGAGGAGATGACAGTTTCACTAACTGGATGAAGATCTCGTTCCTCTCTGCAAAACAAAACCAAAACCAGGGAAGGGGTCTCTGGCGTTGGCCCTCCGACGCTCAAGTTAGAAATAGAAAAAGAAGAGAGTGAAAGTACTAGGGGCCGAGATTCATCTTACCTTTCTTCATACCTGACATACTCTTTTATACTTTTTTCAGTGACCCTCCATCTTCTCATGTTTAATGATGATATTAATTACCAACGGAAGGTATCTGTATCTTGACTTCTTCTCATTTAATGATAGACGGAGTATTCTATATTATTTTCTCTTTCTCTTATTAATTATCTATTTTTTTCTCTTTTATTATTTTATCAGTTCATTATGTGTACAATGCCAACGTCATACTTTAAGCTGGATGGGTGGCCCGCTTGGCTTGGGCTCTTGGCCCGCTCAGTTTGCTCTCCTGTCAACCGGGTTAACCAGTCACTAGTTTACTCAGATGACCAACCGGATAATGATCCCTTCGATCGACCGATGAATCGCTTCTCGCTCGGGTGCAGCCGAACCTTACTTAAGCCCTGACGTTGACCGCCTTGACTTTGACCTATACCGTCGCAATTGACTCGTGCCAGGTAGGCTCCTCCTTATCGTCGCATCACAAGTCTTCCCTTCAAGTCTAGTCGAAGGAGGCTGTAAGTCCGACTGACTGGACAAGAAGATGTGTCTTCAGCGATTTTAAGGTCCTTTCGGCCCATATATCGATCGCCCTGTGCTTGGTCTTTAATCACTGATCGGCCTACAAGCCAACGCCACTTTAGCTTTCATTCTACTGTTGCCAGGTTCAGCCATGTGACTCGTTCTTTGCGCTGATCGAGACGTGCGCAACAACACGTGGAACATGTTTTTCATTTTCCCTACGCGTCCTCGGCGAGCTCGATCGTGATTGACGTCATCTAAATTTCTTGAAGACCGTGCAATCTTGATAATTATGGTCGAGCATGTGGCCATACCTTTTTTAATTAAGCTCATTAAATGCTACCTGGTGACCGAAGGACACATGTCCTTCATTGTCGTTGCACGCTCGACGTGACAGGCAGATATTCTCTTGTAACGAGGTGTGCACCTTTTCAAAATCAACGATAGGATCTGCTTCTAGGTTTCCATGGCTTTAGATCGAACGACTGTGGTCGATCGGCCACGAGGTTTATAAACCTCACATGTGTCGTCATCTTCCTCACTCTGTGTTTTCGTCTCCCTCAATCTGTGTCTTCATCTTTGAACTTTCCGGTGACACTGTGTTCTTCTTCTTTTCCAGCGGTCGTAGCGATCTCTCTAATAAGCTTTATGTACCCTTCAACCGACTCTGTTCGTTGTTCTTAGCGTCCTTTCAATCGAACTTCTTTGTTATTTCTTGTCGACGTTTATTTTCAATGGTAAACTCCTCTCAACCTCCTATCTCCGTCCCTAGGCTCTGGTACACGTCCATCAAATCTAGGTTCGATGGAGGTGATGCTAAGAGTTTGAGAGTTGCCTTTGAAATCCCCTCCGATTATCAAATTGATCTTCCTTCGACTTTTGACCGCTTGAACGAGTTGCCTCCGGGCTTTGTATGCTTCTTTAGGGACCAATTTACCGTCAGTCTACGATTCTCGATCCACCCTTTCTTCTCCGCCGTTTGTAAATATTTTTATATTTCTCTCCATCAACTAGTGTCAAACTCCTTTCGGCTACTATGCGGGGTCGTCGTTTTGTTCTGCCTGCACGACATTCCCCTTACTCCTTGGCTCTTCCACTATTTATATTATCCCAAATTGTTCGACCCGGGGACTTTTCTCTTCCAAACCCAAGTGGGCCTAGTCTTCTTTGACAAGATGTCGTCCTCCAACAAGCATTGGAAGGACTACTATTTCTTTGTTCACTTTCCCGAACGGTCGGACTTCCTGACCAAGTGACAATTAGAGGTGTTGAACCCTCCCGAGCTCAAGAAATACAAGAGCCGTTCGGACTACCTTCATATAGCTTTTAGCTTGTTTAGTCAGAAATACCATATACACAAGTTGTTACTGGAGGATGTCCTCTACGTGTTCGACCTGAGCCTGATCCACATAAGGCTTCCGTCCAGCCTAGGTATCTTGTTGCAGCTCGAGTCATGTTGTGTGCACGTCTGGCCGGTAAGTCCAAACTTGCGGACATAGAAATCAATGCTGCGGTCGCGACTGAGTTGGAGAGCTGCGGCTTGCAATCGGTCGGCTCTCATGAGGATCCGTTCGGATAGAGCATAGGAGCCCTAGCTCAAGGGAGCGAAGAAGTAGCTAGTCATACAGTTGGTGGTGAAGCAGTTGGCTCAACGAATCCTCCGCTTGAACGACTTCTGATGATTCTGATTGACGAGGCCTCAGAGTTGGCTTCTTTCGAGGAGCCATTGATAAGCCAAAAGAGGCGTCGTGCGGAGATCGCCACCCGATCCACCACCACCGTTACACAGACTCCAACTAGGACCAACCCATGTCTTCCATCCGAGCAGGGCGAAACCTCTACACCTGCGTCCAAGCGATCAACGATCGTCCAACATGCTTTGCTTTCATCCGATCGGATGTCATCTTTGTCTGGCCTGCCCCAAGGAACCATCTGTACGTCGTCGGTCACTTTAATACCGCCTCCACCACCGAAGACTCAGAAATCTCGCATCTGGTCGACATCAACATCTCAATTGACTGGCATAGCAACCTCAGCCCCGTCTGCTCTGAGTGGCCAGCTCCATATAACGGCGATCATCCATCTGCCTACGGACGAGTGGCCCGATAATGTCAGTGTTGAATCCCGAGCCCCAGAGCACTAGATAATTATCCAAGGGCCGCTCGCTCAGATATGAACTAACGCCCGAGCCCGTGCAGCGGTCATGCCTCCAGGGGCGCTCGCCGATAGTCATACCCAGATGTCCACTGGGGTAAGTATTTTACATGTTACTATTTGTCACCGCTAGGGCCTAAATTTTTTTTACTTCCTCACAATATTGGGTAGAAAGTTTGGCTATGTGCCAAAGGCTTTCCTTTTTGGAGCAAGAAGTCAAACAGTTGCACGCCCCGAGCGGCCAGGCAACGACTTCTTAGGCGCAGCTAGAGCATATGAGCATTGAGATGGCTCAATTAAGGGTTGATTTGAGTAAGAGCTCTGAGCAGCTGGAGGCCAAGAAGAGCAAAGGCACCGAGCAGACTGTTCAATTGGCTTGGCTTGATAAACAGGTGAGCTCCTTTGAGTCCAAGCTCAATTTGGCCAACACTAGGAAGCTCCGGGCTATCGAGGACTTGGAGATCAAAAATAAGAAGTCCCGAGTGTTGTCCCAAAACCTAAAGGAGGTTGAGGCCACATTGAAGGCCGAGTGGGATGGACGATCGGCTGAGTAGACCGCAGTGAAGACCCAGCTCGATGCCAAAGATGAAGAGCTGGCCAAGTTGAAGGAAGAGCTGAAGGTCTCTCGAGCGGCCTTAGAGACTTATCAGGGAGCTGAGTCGAGCAGGTTCGATCTCATGAAGTAGGCCTACATCCGCTCAGATGCTTTTAACGACAAAGTCACCGATCGGGCACTCCGTCTGTTCGACCTTGCTATCGACGGGACACTCGCTCAATTGAAGGAAGGTGGCTACCTCCCCTCCACTCTGACAAGCAAGGTCATTAGTCAGGACAAGCTAATTGAGTCGTTGTCTGACGATGTTTTGGATTATTTGAAGTGAGCCTGTTCGTGCGAGTTTTTTGCTTCTGTAATTTTTTGAAGTATCAATGAATGTTGTTCGTCCGACGAACCCTTATATCCCTTCTCGCCGCTCGATATTTTTTATTTTCGACTTGCATTTAGTTCACACGTTGTCACACATACTCGATCAAAACTGAGTTGCTTATTCCCCAAAGTGTGGCCTCGTGCTCTTCTGATCGACAATGAGATATTTGTTTTCCGGGTTTAAGGTCGTTGCTCGACCGTTTAATGACGTAGACATGGATTAAGGTCGCTGCTCGACCATTGACGGAGACAAGGGCTTAAGGTCGCCGCTCGACCGTTGATGGAGACAAGAGTTTAAGGTCGCCGTTCGACCATTGACGAAGGCTAGGGCTTAAGGTCGTCGCTCGACCATTGATGGAGACTAGGGTTTAAGGTCGTCGGTCGATCGTTAATGGAGACAAAGGTTTAAGGTTGTCGCTCAACCGTTGACGGAGACAAGGGTTTAAAGTCGCCGCCCGACCGTTGACGGAGACTGGAGTTTATGGTCACCGCTCGACTGTTGATGGAGACAAAGGTTTAAGGTTGTTGCTCAACTGTTGATGGAGGCTGGGGCTTAAGGTCGCCGCTCGACCGTTGATGGAGACAAAGGTTAAGGTCGTCACTCGACCGTTGACAGAGACAAGGGTTTAAGGTCGCCGCTCGATTAACCTCCGCTCGATATTTTTGTTGATGGAGGTTGGGGTTTAAGGTCGCCATTAACACCGACTGTTGATGGAGGCTGGGGCTTAAGACTGGGGTTTAAGGTCGCCATTGACTATTGACAGAGATTGGGGTTTAAGGTCGCCGCTCGACCGTTGACGAAGACAAGGGTTTAAGGTCGTGGCTCGACCGTTGACGGAGACTGAGGTTTAAGGTCGTCGTTCGACCGTTGACGGAGACAAGGGTTTAAGGTCGCTGCTCGACCGTTGACGGAGACTAGGATTTAAGGTCGACGCTCGACCGTTGATGGAGATAAGGGTTTAAGATCGTCGTTCGACCGTTGATAGAGATAAGGGTTTATAGTTGCCGCTCGACTTTTAACTTGGTCAATCAGCTCAAAAGTTTGGAAAAATTATTTTTTATTCATGACTGTCCTGTATCCAAAAGGTGTATGCACAAATACATCCATATTTACTTACGCACCTCTCATTTGACCCCTACAGGGTTGGAGATGATTCGTCCTCCATGGCCGCTCGGGCCACCTTCCGTCTTCGCCCTCCAGGTAGTAGGCCCCTGAGCATAGTTTTTGTACGACCTTGTAAGGTCCTTGCCATAGTGCCTCGAGTTTGGTGATGCCACCGACCAGCTTGATTTTCTTCCACACCAGATCTCTGACCTGGAAAGACCTCGGGATCACCCTTCGATTATAGTTCTACCTCATCCATTGTCGGTATGCTATTAGCCAGACAGTGGCTTTATCCTGCGATTCATCCACTAAGTTGAGTTCCATTAACCTCCGCTCGGTATTTCCCTCGTCTTATAGTTGCACCCGGTCGGATTCTACTCCAACTTCCATGGAGACCATTGCTTCCCCTCTATACACCAGCTGGAATGGTGTTACGTCAGTCGCTTCTTTTGGAGTCGTGCGAAGTTCCCATAAGACATTTGGGAGCTCGTCGACCCAGCAGCCTCTTGCGTGGTCGAGCCGAGCTCATAAGCCTCTTAGGATCTCCTGGTTTGTGACTTCTGTTTGGCCGTTGCTCTAGGGGTAGACTACTGAGGTGAAGGTCTGCTGGATGTCATAGCCTTTGTACCACTTCCTGAGCCTCCGACCAGCGATTTGCCTCCCGTTATCCGAGATGAGCCGGTGGGAGATGCCGAACTGACACAAGATGTTTTGCCAGATGAATTTGATGACCATTTGCTCACTTATCCTTGATAGCGACTCAGCCTCCACCCACTTTGAGAAGTAGTCCACCGCGACGAGCAGGAACCTTCGCTGACCGGTCACCATGGGAAACGGTCCTACAATGTCCATGCCCAATTGGTCAGAACAGGCAAAATAGTGTGGATGTCTTCATCTTCTCAGTTGGTTGATACGGGATGTTGTGATACCTTTGACAGGACAGGCAGGTGGCTACTGTCCGAGTGACATCCTTTTGGAAGTTGGCCAAAAGTAGTCGGCCAAGAGAATCTTTCGAGTCAGCGAACGACCGCCCAGATGGTTTCCACAGGAGCCTTGGTGTATTTCTTGCAGGATGTACTCTGAATCCTCTGATACAACGCACTTGAGCAGGGGTCTAGAGAAAGCTCTCTTATACAGCTGATCTCAGACCAATGTGAACCGTCCGATCCTCTTTCTTAATAGTCGCGCTACATCCTGGTCGGTCGGCGCGCTACCTGATCGGAGGAACTCAATCAACGGTGTTCTCTAGTCGATCAAAAAGACCACTCCCTCCATCCGGTCGATGTGCGCCACCAATGAGACATGTTCGATCAGCTGGCTAATCACAACTGGTGATAATGAACTAGCTAATTTAGCCAGTTCATCTGCTGCTTGATTGTCCGATCGGAGGATCTTCTGTATAGTGACCTCTTAAAAATTTGCCTTCAGTTTCTCGAAAACTTCTGGATATAACTTGAGTCGGGAGCTACTAATCTCGAACTTCCCTGATAGTTGTTGGGGGGTTAGCTGAGAGTTCAAGTTAATGAGGACTTTTGTTGCTCTGACATGTCGCGCTGCTTGTAAGCTGACTATCAAGGCTTCATACTCGGCTTTGTTGTTGGTGGCCCAATAATCCAGCTGAACAGAAAGTTGCATCCGATCTTTCCATGGTGAAATGAGCAGAATGCCGATCTCGCTGCTTTGTTGAGTGGACGGACCATCGACATATATTTCCAAGTTGCTGCTGGCTCGACGTTCTGGACCTCTATGACGAAATCAGCCAAGGTCTGAGCTTTGATCATCATTCGAGGTTGATACTGAATATCAAACTCGCTTAGTTTGGTTGTCTATTTGATTAGTCACTCAGACGCCTTTAAGTTGAGGAGGACTCTTCCCAAGATATTGTTGGTCATGACGATGATCAGATGAGTGAGGAAGTACGAGCGAAGTCTGTTGGAACCGAATTCAAAATTCGATGATCGTGTTTCTACACTCCTATGTACAACGGAAATTTAAAATTTTATTTGTGATTTAACAATTAAATCAAAGGAGTGTTCGTATGATTTTAAAACAAACATAAGCATGATCTTTATCTAAGCATGCATTACAATCTAACCTTATAAGTAAGATCCTAAAAACATAACAAAGACACACTATCATATAATTGATTCATATAATGCTAATTTAATCATTTTATTTATACATGCTAAACTATCTAAAATAAACATATAAGATCATTTAAGCCTAACATAAATAAAACTATTAACATGCATTAACATACATATGAATTATAGTACAAGCATAAACATATCTTCCAAACAACCTGTGTTTGGGTATGACTCCAACTATTCCAATTGTAGCAAAATAGTTCATCGTTGTTGTCACGAGCTCGTACTTCCTTCGTCTAATCAGGTCCACAATCGGAGTCCTCTTTCCAACACTTGATCACACTAGAGATCAAGTGTCTTTTTTCGTCGAGACGATCAAAATGACTTCCTCAATGATGAAAAAGGGGTTGTCCAATTACCTTTTCACAAGGGGTTGTCTAATAGCTCTCAACAAGGAGCTATGCCTTCCGAAATTCTGCAAGAAGGTGGGCACCGGCAATGCTTCTCGAAGAGAAGTAACAAACAAGGAGATCAAACTTTTCGATGGAAGAGAGTGAAAAAGATCTCTATCTTCTTCTTTTGAAAGTGGCTATAAATGTGGCTGCCAAAATTTCTTTCTCCAAAAATGAAGTCGTAGTTCTTTTCTTCAAGAACTAGGGATGGCAATTCCACCCGAACCCGATGGAGGATCCGACATCCGACCCGAATGGAGGAGGGTATGGAGGGACTATCAATACCCGATACCCGACCCGAATACCCGATTAAATAATATATATACATATATTAAAGAAAATTTTCTTTTTCTAAAATCAACTTACTATTTTTTGTTGATATTAGTAGGCCTATATAGATGTTTAATCTATTTTTTTAATTATATATATATATTTTAATAGGATGTTAATTTTAATATGTTTTTGTTTAATGATAATAGCTCGATAGAAAGAAGAAAAATTACACGTATAGAATATATCCGGTCCTTTAATGGGTATGGGTATACCCATTGGATATCCTATACCCGATGGGTATGGGTACGGAGGATATAGAATCTGACCCGAACCCGACCCATTGCCATCCCTATCAAGAACGAACCAAATCATAAGCTTCACTTACAGCACCTCCATGGAAGAAAACCTATTCTCACTTCACTCCAAATTGTTGCTATCGAATTTTTCATCAAGAAGAAGAATCTTAACTCTCTTTTCCTTAATATCTTAAATAGCAAGCCAAACAAAAACGTGCATGGAGTACTGAGTGTATTAGTGGAGGTAATGGGTGAGTGGGAAAGTGGAGGAAAAGGGAAAAATTGAAGAACGTGGAGAGGTGAAGGAAAAATAAAAATAAAAATGTTCTCTTTTTCATTTTCCTTACACGTTGAAATGAAATCCCTATTTTCATTTTTTTTTTATATTTTTCATAATGCAATTTAATTATAATTGCATTTCTTCTTGGATTTAAAATTTCAAAGTCTAACATCTCTTTCATTTTGGTCTATTGAATTTTAAAACTTTTTTAGAACCCAATAATGCGAGTTCATTGTAATTATATCAACGATTCAATATCGTTGACACGGTAAACGTATTTGCTCGCTATTACAATAATATAAATCTAATTTATAGAGTTTATGTGGAACTCTTCCACTCTCCTTATTTTTTATTAATTGGAAATCAATGTAACATTTGATCATATCAAATTTTATTTGTCAATACACTGTTTGATCACATTAAACTTTATTCGCCAAATTCAACCCCTTGAATTTGACTTTCTCAACGGGAAATAGGAAAATTAATACTTGTGTGACCCTCAATGGTTCAAGGATACAGTTAGTCGTGAGTTCACAACTCTTTGTGATTCAGGACTATACTTATCCTTTATTCGGGCATACCCTTAATAGCCCCATCCTATGATTAACTCCTTAATTATAAGACGTCAGAACTACCTGTTAAGAGCATCTAGCAACACCACCCCATGATTCCTTAGGTATCACTGAATAGTGCTTACAAGAACCAGTCGATTATGGTTAACTTACAGTCTAGTCCATTCATCTCATATATCCCGGTCGAATCTACAATCATTGGTACATCGAGGATTGTATATTGATTCGACAACCATATGATATATCTTATAGTGATATCGCATGTGTAATTAGGAAACTCCTTTCCTAAAGTACATCTTACAGCTCTGATCAGAGACTTCATTCACTATAAAACAATATATTATATAGGATATCCACACCTGTAGGTGTGCATGAATCCCCGACTACAATACACTGACTCCTATATGTTTCATTACTACACCCAATCTCATAACCTGATGACCCTAATAGAGTTGGTAAATGAGTCAAAGTGCAGCCCTAGCATATAGAGTCTCAGTGTTGTCTCGGGTCATAAGGACTACTAGTGTACAACCACAATCAAAGACTTATCCAATCGATAAATGATAACCACTTGGAAAGTCTGTGTGAGGGATGTTCGATGAACTCATCATATGATCACCCATCTGTATGTTTGAACTTCTCTATGTCCTTACCAATGAAACACAATACACTACATCACAGATACTAGTCTCTAGCTCAAGTAGCCTTTTATCCCTGTTCATTAGGCGGCCCAATTGACTAGGAACAAATTTAGAATATATAGTGAATATTGATGTATTTCATGATGACCATCATATGTACCACCACATCTCACTATAGTATATTCAAGGACTTTATCTATGCATATAGCATGGGTATAAAGATAAAGTAATGCAAAATTGAATTGAATTATATTAAAATAAAGGTTGTTTATTTACAAGAGTTTATAAAGCCCTAGCCAATAGTTGACTTTGCAGGGCACCTACTCTAACAGAGTCTCCGAGCGGCAAGTATCAAAGCGTAGGCTAATTTTTTGAGACCAGTGTAGCAGGATTCGGCGTCTTTCAATATATGACTTAAAAAGTACATGGGTTGTTGTTCATGGTCATTCTGCTTGACTAATGCTGAGCCGACCGCATAGTCGGTAGACGATAAATAGATCCAAAGTGGTTCCCGGCGCTCGACTTAGCTAACACGGGTAAGGAGTTAAGATACTCCTTGAGTTCTTCTAACGTCCGATCGCACTCCGTATCCCACTAGAATCTTGTCACTTGACGCAACACCTTGAAGAACGGTAGACTCCGATTAGATGACTTGGATATAAATCTGGACAATGTTGTGATCCGTCCGGTCATTCATTAGGTCTCCTTCAAGCTACGGGGCGGGCGGGGGGGGCATGTCTTGTAATGTCTTTACCTTGCTCGGATTCGTCTCGATACCTCATTCGGTGATGATATATCCGAGGAAGCGTCCACTCTTAGCACCGAACAAATACTTGCTCGGGTTCAGCTTCATCCCGTATGTCCTCAAAGTTCGGCATAGTTCTTCGATATCTGCACACAGATCAACAACTCGGACTGACTTTATTAATATGTTGTTGATGTATACCTCCAAGTTGCGGTCGATCTATTTTCGAAACACCTTGTTCACAAGTCTCTAGTAGGTGGCGCCGACATTCTTCAGTCCGAACGACATGATGTTGTAGCAGAATGTTTCATCGGCCATGATAAAGCTAACCTCCTCTTGATCTTCTTTAGCGAGCGGCACTTGGTGGTAACGTTGATATGCATCAAGCATGTAAATCAACTCGCAGCCCACCGTAGAGTCCACCATCTAGTCTATCCGGGGCAGCAGATAGAAGTCTTTTGGGTACGTCTTATTTAAGTCGTGGAAGTCAATACATACTTGTCATTTGTTGCCCGACTTCGAGACCAGTACGATATTAGCGAGGCAACTTGGGAACTAGACTTCTCAGATGTGGCCGACCTATAGTAATTTCTCCATTTCTACCCGGATGATCCGGTTCTGCTCTGCGTTGAAGTCCCTTTTCCTCTACTTTACAGGCCAGGCATCCGGTCGGATATGAAGCTCGTGTTGGGCAACGCTCGGCGAGATTCCGGGGAGCTCGTGGGTCGACCAGGCGAACACGTCATGATTCTGCCTGAGGCAGGAGGACAACTCCACCTTTTTCTCGCTCTCCAGATCGACGACAATGAAGGTGGTCTCATCCGATCGATTTGGACGAATCTAGACTTCTTTCTTTTCTTCATAAACCATTGCCGAGGGCTTCTCAAAGATGGTGTTAATCTCCAAGAGCGGGTTTTTCCAAGCGGTCCTTGCTTCTGATCTTACCATCTCGATGTAACATCGCCGAGCGCCCAATTGGTCACCTTTGACTTCTCCCACCTTGTCGTCTACCGGAAACTTAATCTTCTGGTAGTAGGTGGGCACCACCGCTCGAAACTCGTTTAGGGACGGTCGACCTAATATAACGTTATATACTGACGGTGCGTCTACCACAATGAAGTTTGTAGTCCTTGTCCTCTTCAGGGGCTCCTTGCCAAGTGAAATGGCTAGCTTGGTCTGGCCGATCGGCAACACTTCGTTGCTTATGAAATCGTAGAGCGGGGTTGTCATCATTAGCAGCTCTCTCTGGTCGATTTGCAACTGATTGAATGCCTTTTTGTATATGATGTTCATCGAGCTCCCTGTATCAATAAAAGTTCGATGGATTGTATAATTAGAAATTACCGCTCGGATGATCAGTGCATCATCGTGAGGGACCTATATTCCCTCCAAGTCTTTAGGGTCGAAGCTGATTCGGGTCCTTGAGCATTCTCCTTGTTGGAGCCAACAGCGTAGATCTCAAGCAGCCGAACATGTGACTTCCTTGCTCGGTTAGAATCTCCGTCGATTTGACCACCTGCGATCATACCTATCTCCCCCCGAGCAGCATTACTCCAGTTCTCTTCCTCCTGTGCCGACGGTTCATTCTGCTCAGCGAAGCCTCAAGTTGGACTTGGATTGTTCCCACGCTAAGGTCGATGGTGGAGTGGTTCGGGCGTTGTCCTTTCTCCCTCCCTTCGGACGGTTGATCGATGCCTTTGTTGTCGATCAGGTGACCATGATTGACGACGATATCCCCACCGGGTTGGCCTGCTAGTTGCTAGGTCATAGCAGTCCCAGGTGTTGTACGTTGCCGACTAGTAGAAGGAGCAAAACATCGATGCCCACACCTTGCCATTTGCAGCCTTTGGACGAGCCACCACCACATGTTGTACGACATGTGTCCTGGGCTAGTTAGCGTGACTCCTCCTGATCGAGGCTCCTTAGGAGGTTGATGGTTGCTCGACTACCGCCGTTCAGATACTCCTATGGGCTCGGCATGCATCTCCTTCTTTCTTATCGCCTGAGTTTCTTCCACGTTGATGTATTCATTGGCATTTTTCTGTAGGTGGCCAAAGTCCTTCGGCGGTCTCTAGATGAGCGAATAGAAGAATTCTCCTTCGGTGAGCCCTTGGGTGAAGGCGTTTACCAACACGTCCGAGGAGACTGCTGGGATATCCATCACCGTCTGATTGAAGCGCTCGATATAAACCCTTAATGGCTCTTGAGGCCCCTGCTTCAACGAGAGTAGATTCACACTCGTCTTCTAGTGGCGGCGACTGCTAGCGAAGTGGTGTAGGAAGGCTGCTTAGAAGTCCTTGAAGCTGTGGATCGAGTTGCTCGGTAACCGCTTGAACCAGGGTTGCGCTGATCCAGATAATGTGGTGAGGAAGACTCGACATTTCACCCCATCTATGTACTGTTGAAGTATGGCCGCGTTATCAAACTTGGTCAAGTGGTCATCGGGGTCGGTCACTCCATTATATTCCCCGATCGTCAGTGGGGTGTAATGTTTTGGCAAAAGATCATTTAGAATCTCCTCTGAAAACTGTTGATTGCTGCTCGGGCGAATTATCCTCTTTGGGTGCCTTCCTTTTCTTTGTCTCTCGAGCAGGTGCCTCATTTGAGGAAGATTCCCGGTCTCTGTCCGCTCGAGCCCTCTCTTCTGCTAGAGTCCATAATGGTGCTCAGTGTAAGGGGGCCGACGCATAAGGTGCTTCCCAATAGGTGTCGATTGGGCTCTTGTTTGGGTCATGAATGGAAAGTTGTTCCGTTCGGTCCCCTCGCTCAGCCTAGCGACCTGTCACGGAAGTTGCGGGCTCCTGTGCTTACCGATCGATCAGCGCCTGTTGTTGCTGTTGCTCCAATATCTTTGTCACTCGAGCCTGTATTAGTGCATCGAGATTCTCTTGCGTCAGCATCACTGTTGTGAGTTGTCCAACATCTTTTTCTTCTCGTTCGGAGGCAGGCTATGTTCCCACAGACGACACCAAAATGATCCTGTTCGAAGGCGCGAAGCTAGAAAGCCGGGGAGGTGGCAATTCTGCTGATTGGATGAATACCTCGCTCCTCGCTGCAAAACAAAACCAAAACTAGAGAAGGGGTCTATGGCGTTGGCCCTCCAACACTCAAGTTAGAAATAGAAGAAGAAGAGAGTGAAAGTACTAGGGACTGAGATTCATCTTGCCTTTCTTCATACCTGACATACTCTTTTATACCTTTCTTAGTGACATTCCATCTTCCCCTGTTTAATGATGATATTAATTACCGATGAAATGTATCTTTGTCTTGACTTCTTCTCATTTAATGATAGATGGAGTGTTATCTTTTGTTTTATCTCTCTTATTAATTATCTGTCTTTTTCTCTTTTATTATTTTATCAGTTCATTATGTGTACAATGACAACGTCATACCTTGAGCCGGACAGGTGGCATGCTCGGCTCGGGCTCTTAGCCCGGTTAGTTTACTCTCTTGTTGACCGGGTTGACCAGTCACTAGTTTACTCAGATGACCGATCGGATAATGATCCACCCAATCAGTCGATGAACCGATTCCCGCTCGGGTGCGACCGAACTTTACTTAAGCCTTGGTGTTAACCGCTTTAACTTTGACCTATACTATCACAATTGACTCATATCAAGTAGGCTCCTCCTTATCATCGCATCAGTCACTAATATAAGAGAAATTTATTGTATGTTTTTTTTCTTTTACAAATTCATCTTTCAACTAAGATATCAATATATTATACATAATTCAAATTAATATATTTTGAAAATATGATTAAGTGAAATAATTACCTTATTTTTAAAAATAAACTCAATATATAAATCTATTTAAATATTTACACATTTTATAAAAATATTTATTCACGCCAATTCTTCTCATAGATAAAATCTCTCACTATTCTATTAACAATATGGACCTTTTATTAACTAGTAAAATCTAAAATAAAATTATTTTAATATTATTTTTTTCATATTAAAAATAATTTATATAGGGGGAGTCTATTACGATCTGACGGACCTTATCCAACCCAATTTATATAGGGCCCATTCAGGCTATAGCGAGGATTGATTCAAGTACTAAGGCTATAGCGGACCTTATTTTATTAATTGAATGGTACTAAGGTTACATTTAGTTGGGTGTAATGTAATCGAGTTTGTAATGTAATCAAATTTGTAATGTAATATAATATAATCTTGATTACATTACTACGTTTGGTAATATAATGTATGTAATATTTGATTACAAGGATGATTACATTTTTTTGTTTGATATCCATTATTTTTTATAAGGAATGTAATTCATATTATTATAAAATGATAAAAATATCCTGTGACTTCTACTGACGGTCGCCGCACCTCTGTCGGAGCTTGTGTCCGGTGACCGATGACGGCAGGCCGGCGATGACCGACGACCGGCGGCCGATGACCGGTGGTCGATAATCGGCGACTGGTGACCGACGATGACGGCGGCGGTCGGTGTCAGTCGGCGACCGGCGGCGGTCGGCGACTAGCGACCGGCGGTTGCGGCCGGCGACCGGCGACGACCGGCGACCTGTAACACCCGCGAAATTTTTAGCTATACATATGGGGTATTCTCTTCTAGAATAAAAGGAAAAGGGAAATAGAACAAAAAAAAGAAAAAAAAAGAGAGAGAGAGAGAAGTTAAGGCTTGAACCTTGAACCCCTCACAATAGATAAAGCTAAATTGGTGTATGATAACCAATAGAGTCATGAGTGATATATGATTAGTAAGGAATGGAAATTGTAGTTAAAAGTAAGAGTATGATTAAGTAAGGAAGCAAGAAAATGTCAAGTAGCTTTCCTCCTCTTTCTCTTGGTTATGAGAAGAAGCAAGCAAAAGACAAAGACAAGTTATTTTTTTTCTTCTTTCTTCTTTCTATTTTCGTGAGAATGAATGAGGGTGAGGGAATAGAGGAATCAAGGGGATGAATTGGGACATTTTTCCTTTTTTCTTCATTGAGAATAAATAGGAATGAGAGAAGAGAAGGGAAAGAAAGGTTGGCTACTTCTTCCTCCTTCTTCTTCCTCCTCCTTCTTTCTCCTTTTTCCTCCTCCACCGAGACCTAAAACTCTCCCCTCTCCCATTTCCGAATCCAAGCTAAGGTTTTCTCCCTAAGAAAACTAATTCACAAGAAGGAGTCCTCAAGATCTACTCCTTACAAGCAAGAGAAGCAAAAGGGAAATTAGAAGGAGAAGCTTCCTTCTTCCTCTTCACAAGGGTACCTTCTTTTAAGAAAAATCAAGCAAGAGGATGTAAGTATCCCCTCACCTGTGGTACAAGTAGTTCATGTGTTTTTCCATGAGTTTAGATTGCTTAAAAATCTAGGGTTGCTTCTTGAAACTTTCGGCCACCAAAGTATAAAAAAAAAAAAACTTAAGGAAGCTTAAGACCTAAACTAAACATGCTCACTATGTTTCTTATGATATGTACCCTATGATAGGAGATTAGTTTAGTGTTCTTATGCTTGTACGTTGCTTAGAACTTAGATTCATGTTCTTTAAACTTTCGGCCAAGGCATGAAAAGAAGACCTAGGAAAGCTTAAGACCTAACTAAACATGCTCACGATGTCTCTTATGATATGTAACTTAGGATATGAGTTCTGTTTAGAATTCTAATGTTTTTTTTTCTTTATGTTGCTTATAACCTAGATCTATGCCTAGTAGGTTTCGGCCATGATAGAAATGAAGGCCTAGGAGAGTTTAAAATTTAATCTATCATGCTCATGACTTTCTTTATGATATGGTATTAAGATTTCTTAGTGTTTTCATACTTGTATGTTGCTTGGAACCTAAATCCATGCCACTTTAGGGTTTTAGGGTTTCGGCCATGATAGAAATGAAGGCCTAGGAGAGTGTAAAATTTAATCTGTAATGTTCATGACTTTCCTTATGATATGGTATGAAGATTTCTTAGTATTTTCATGCATGCATGTTGCTTGGAACGTAGATGCATCCCACTTTAGGGTTTCGGCCATGATGAGATTAAGGGTCTAAGAAAGCTTAAAAATCAAATCTAACATGCTCATGGTTTTCCTTATGATATGATATGAAGTTAGCTTGATATTCTTATGCTTGTATGTTACTTAGACTTAGTTTCATGCTCCTTAAACATTCGACCATAACATGATTAAAATACCTAGGAAGCATAGAACCTAAACTAAACATGCTCATAATGTTCCTTATGATATATGATATGAAATTGGTTTAGGGTTTACATGTTTTTATGTTGTTTGTAACCTAGATTCATGCTTGGCAAGTTTCGGCCATAACAAGATTAAAAGATCTAGGAAGCTTAGAACCTAAACTAAATATGCTCATGATGTTCTTTATGATAAGTATTATGAAGTTGGTTTAGGGTTCATATGCTTTCATGTTACTTGTGACCTAGATTCATGTTTGGCAAGTTTCGGCCATAACAAGATTAAAAGACCTAGGAGGCTTAGAACCTAAACTAAACATGCTCATGATGTTCTTTATGATAAGTATTATGAAGTTGGTTTAGGGTTCATATACTTTCATGTTACTTGTAACCTAGATTCATGCTTGGCAAGTTTCGGCCATAATAAGATTAAAGGACCTAGGAAGCTTAGAACATAAACTAAACATGCTCATGATGTTCTTTATGATAAGTGTTATGAAGTTAGTTTAGGGTTCAAATGCTTTTATGTTACTTGTAACCTAGGACAATACCTTGCATGTTTCGGCCACTCCATGGAATTAGGGTTAGAGACTCAATTATGATTTACTATGTATCTCACATGCTATGATATGAATTAGGAGATGCTAGTTAATGTTTTCCATGCATGATTATGTTTCCCTATGATATGTCATATGCTCATTTATGTATGCTTATGAATCATGCATGATAATGACTTTTATGATGGGCTATATGCTCAAGTATGCATGCTTTATGATATGACAAGTAAAGACCTAAGAGATGCTTCCCTATTAGTTGGGACTAAGAGCACTCTTTATGATATGACAAGTAAAGGCCTAAGAGTTACTTCTCTATTAGTTGGCACTAAGAGCACTATTCATGATATGATAAGTAAATATGACATGCTACTTTACTTTTTATGTGGCTTGTACTGGACCTTAGTGTCCAAGGGATGGGCTCCTTAGTTCGCCCCTAGGTCGACGGACGTAGTACGGACCTAGTTCCCTAGTAGGTGCGGGACTAGCTACCCCGTCCTAGGGATTGCGCGCATTTATGTTATGTGGTACTTAGCCGGGCCCTCAGGTTGAGATTATATTTAAATATTATATGATATTTTTTTAAAAGACATCTTGCACATGACATGACGCATGTTTTTGAAAAACATCTTGCATATACTTTTATGATATGATAGGTTATGATATGATATGACATGATATGATGCTCTTTTATAATATGATATGATATGACATGATACTCTTTTATAATATGATATGGTATGACATGATGTTCTTCCATGATATGATAGGTATGACATGATACTTTTATATAGAATGATATGATATGATATGTTATGATGCTCTTTTACATGATATGATGTTTTAGATGATTATGTCTCCATGCTATATGCTTATGTGATTATGCTATGATACGTGGTTTTTTGTGAGTAGGAAAGGATCTTACTAAACATGTGTGCTTATAGTTTACTTTCCTTGTACCGCAGATAAAGATAAAGGAGGGATAAATTAAGGGAGCAGCAGAAGGGGCAAGAGATGTAATGTTAAAATAAATAATCGAGATTACATTACATTACAGGTTTAAAATTAAAATAATCAACCTTGTAATGTAATCTTGCATATTACATCATACCAAAATAAATAAAAAAAATTAATATATAATTCTATTTAAATATTTACATAAATATGTATATATTTATTTAATTTCTTCTGAGTTACGTTACCTCGCTGCTTAGACCCTCTCCGAAGACCGTCTCGCAGTTTCTCGACCCATCGGCACCTTCGCCGGACACGAGCCATGAGGTTAGCGCCGTCGGTGATCGTTCTAATTCGGGACGTCGACGGCTTCGGTCATGCCATCGCCGATGGCTTCCGTTCCGATCCGAAATCCAACCTCTCGAGGTATTCCCTTTCCTTCCAAAGCGAAAACCCTAAGGTTGCAATTTTCTTGTCGAGTAACGATCTTTGGTAAGAAATGTCAATTTTTACAGGGAAAGTTCCTCCTTTGAACTCTCGTTGGAGAAATATGGCTTTAAGGACCGTAAAGCCTCCGGCGATCTTATCCAGTTTGTCGACCCGCTTGGATCCCCTAAGGTGAGTCGACTTGTAATGAAAATTGCAAACTTCATTCTTGTGTTGGGTCTTCGAAATATATATAGTAATGTTCTTTGTATGACTTACATGTATAACATTGACGAAAACATATGCTGCACTCTCATACGATTTACTTCTATTCTCCCTACGCATGCATTTTGATGAAATATCAGAAATCTAGTGCTACTTTTTTTTTTTTTTTTTTTTTTTTTTTTTTTTTGCATTTCTTTTAATGGCTGAAGAAAATACCAGCATTGTGGTTATTCTGAGCTTACACATAATACTTTTTACATTCCATTGACAACTTATTCAATAGATCATGAATCTACTTTAGAGAAAATAGTTTTAGATTCATTATTATGCCACCTAAATATTCTTTGAATGTGAATTTTTACCTTTAGAGGGTTTATTTTAATGGAGATTGATTCCCATTATCAGAAACTTCATCTATCCTTATTCTATAATATGCTTCTAAATTTGCTCCATAGCATTCCTCACTAAGCTACCGATGAATGTTGAACACTAGTTGAACGTTGAACACTAGTGTATTCAACATCAGAAGTGGGAGGTTAATAGTGCTAGCTCAAGGTGGCTCTAATGGATTTACTACTAATAGCTTATACTTAAATATGTTTGATGCAATTGGAAGCTTATCAACTCAATAGGTACTCTTTTCACAATTGAAAAATCACTTAGTGATGATGATGGATAAGATTCATATAGCCAAAATCAATTAGTTGGAATGAACATGACTTAATGATGATGATGGCTACAATGTTGTCACATGATATTATGCATGATTATGGTCTACAAAAGATATGTAATCACATTGGTCCATCATTAGTTAATTCCTAACATGCCCTTGATTTGGGAATATGAATTGCATGGAATCAAAAGGAAAGAAAAGAAATTAAAATATTTTAGTTCCACTTTATTCCATTTTTTTGTTTACTTGGATGCAATCAGAAGGAAAGAATTAATTCATTATTTGCGTTTGTTAAATGCTAAAATTTCATTTCCCTTCCATTATACTTGATTCAAGTATAAACTAAATATTTCCTGCCTCCCTATTATTTCCTTTCAAGTAAATAAGAGAAATTGACAGTTTTACTTTTTTTTCTATCTTTTATTTTTTTATGCCATCCAAGTAAGACAACATGGATAAAATTACTTATTTGGTAATGTTATTTTAAATATATGGAGGAACTCCATGACTAAATGTTTCTTCTATCCACATTCATTAGTTTAATGTGGGTGAAATTATCCACTGATAGAGTGAACGTTGGATGTGCTAGACTTATGCACGACAAGGCTCAACTAGTGTCAACATTAGGCAATCTATGAAAGCTAAGTTAGTCTATGCAGGAGCTAGCATGTGTCCACTGTGGTGATAAATAGTGTTAGAATTATCAATGTGTGCCCGATGTGCAAATAATTGCACACTCATCTTGAGACCGATATAAGATGGCCATGGGCAAAGTTAGAGTACGCAGGGTGGGGTTAGCTATAGTGTCCCCATTGTGATAGAGACTTCTAAGTGAATCTCAAGGCAACAATTAATCACCTTCCATGAATTTGGATCTAAATTGTTGCGTAGCTTATTCTTCTCTCACTTTGCCCCTTTACCAATAGTTATCCACCTCTTCCCTTTACCAGGAGTTATCCACTTCATCCTTTTACCAGGAGTTATCCACCTCTTCCCTTTACTAGCAATTATCCACTTTCTCTTATTATCAAGAGTTATTTGCGTCTTCCTTTACTAGGAGTTATTCACTCACTACCTCTTTCCTATTAGGAATCCTTTACTTCCTCAAACACTGAGTAGTTTTATTTATTTAATTTACACAAAAGACTTTAGTGACTTGGTAAGGTCTCTCTCGCTTATCCAACAAGCAATCTGACCTTACCTCAAACACCAGTGTGTGGTTATTTTAATTTACAATAGAGAATATTGCCTACTGAACAGTGATGCTATTATAAACACTTCCTATGCTTCTAACTTGGGAGGGAATCTAACATCATCCCTATTATGTCAATATCATCATCTATTTGATGCTGTTTCTTAACTGCTACTTCCTTTCCTAGTCACCTGTAGCTTTGTGAATGCAATTATTCACCCAGGGAGATTACAATTCAACTATTCGAGAATAAAATGATCTACAGAAATATGGGCAATTTCTTTTCAGTGTTTCCATCGCTTACAATTAAATATTTGCATGGACCACCATACCAGCGTTCTAGTGCTTTCCCTCCCCCCATTGGTACGATAGACAATTGAACTGAATATCTGTGATTCATTCAGGTGTCAATCTTCCTTCTGCAAAATTACAGTCCACCTGTTGTTGCATACGCTATCAAGGAACTATTAGCATCACTTCCTAGTCAGACTACATTGGTACTTCCTTTTGTGATGAAAGCCCTCAAGGTTAACAGGGGAGCAATGGACAAACCATCCGCTAATGAGGACTTTGTGATCTACACAACTGAAATTGGTGGTACATCTGAACTCACTAAGGCCATGATTGATGACACAATCAGTGCGCCTCCATCCTTGCAAATTCATTGCGAATCTCTGGCTTGCTTGTTGCTGATGGTGCGAATTCTAAATCTGCCAACAGTTCTCCTCCTTGCATCTGGTCCTAGGCACCCTAATGGACAATCTAGCTATCCTGAGCTTGAGGTATGCAAAAATTTTCCTCCGATTTCGAAGCTTGTTTAAATTATTTGTTGTTTTATTAGAGATTTATGGGGATTTGGATGGAAAACGACCAAACGGTCTTGCTGCTTAATTAGGCTAAACTTTAACAGCTAAAGGAAGTGAGGTATCTGCAATGCTTGGCTTTTGTTTCAATGGTCCAGATGTATTTTCTCGTGTCAAGAGTCAAGTTTGGAGGACTAATCTACAATTAAGCGGTCGGATTATGTTTCTGGCAGGAAAACTCTAGCAAGAGTGCAAGATATGATTGCAAGTCCTAGTAAATGACTCTGTTTGTATCTTTATTAGTCTTTCATAAACAAGCCTTTCTCTATAGGCATACTATTATAGACCTAAATTCCTTCCAAGAGATGATAAATTGAATAAAAATACGGAAAGGTGTAGAGAAAGGATGATAAGAAGATTATCGTTTGAGCAGTCTCCATGTAACAAGTAACAAATGTTAGTTTTCGGTCCGATTTTGAGCCAATAAGTGATAAAGGTTAAATTTATCTCTTTAAATATTATGTTTTCCTTGTTTATTGACAGACGAAATAAAAGGGAAGAGGATTCATCCTCGACTAACCTGTTCAAACAATATGTCTAAACTATTAGTTTTAATTTCAGGTTCTGGAGAAGTTGGGAGGGACAGTAGCCAGGCATTTGGGTCTTATCTTCTCTAAGGACTTGATTCCACAAAAGAACATTGAGAAGTCAACTAGCGTTGGAGAGCCATGGCGTGCATTGTATGGATGAACGCTTGGCTAGCACTTTTCCCTTAAAACCAGACGCTGTTCTTGTTGCATGTTGAAAGATCTTGAGGCAGTTCAGAAGATCTATTACTTTTGCCACAAGTATTGTTATTTTGCACTGAAATTGATATTCGATCTGGAAGGTTATCGATTTGGATTCAGTTGTAATATAGAATTTTATACTTTATACGAATACATTTCATGTCTAGTTTAAGTAATTTTGATAAAGGGTTGACTCATCGATTTTTCTTTTTAGGTATATTGACGCCCTCTTATTTTATATTTTATAAGATATTACATCACAATAATTTTTTATCATGTTAATAATATTTTTTAATATAAAAGTACTCGTACGCTTTAATATAAAAGTACTTATATGCTATTTTGATTAAATTGAATTTTAAAAAATGATTTTTTAAATACCTTGTTAAGAATTAGAAGTCCTTTAAAAAAAACTCTATGACTTAGTTTAGGGATGTAAACTAGTTGAGTTTTGAGGTGTTTAAATTTATTTGATAAGATAGTTTAGTCAAGTTTAAAATGAATTAAGTTTTTTAAATTATTGTTCAAGTTTGGTTTGGTTTATTTTTTATGATCTTGAGATAATTATTGTTCAAGTTTGATTTGTTTTATTTTTATAAGTTTGAGATTGTTTGAAACTTGGTTTAAGTACGATTCGTTTAGATGTTAACGAATTTTCAATTTAAGTTTGGCTTTAATTTGATTCAAATTTGGTTTATTTAGATATCATTGAGCTCTCAATATAAGATTGTTGGATTGTTTGAAATTATTAGTTGTTTGATTAATTATTGAACTTAATAATTCAAACTTATTTATTTTATTATTTATTTAATATATTAGTTTTATTAATGAATATTGATCCTGTCCGAAGGCTGAGTCGAATGGAGGCAGGTCGCGGTGGCCTGGTTGTTGACGGAAAGTCGTAAGTGATTCGGCTCCCACGGGAGGCTGACGTTGCTGCAGGCTCCTGCGCACACTCAGACAATCTCCTCTCTCACGTTAGAGACCGAAACCCAGGGAAAAAGTCCCCGGATCAGGCCCTCCGACGCTCAAGTCAGGTCCTTTTTCCCCAGAAAAAGTAGAGAGAAAAGAGGAAACAACTGAAAGTGAAAAGTTGTGGAAAAAGTGACGAGGGAGTGTCTGCGCATACTTGCGTACGAGGGATCTCTCCCCTTTTATGCGTCCTCTCCTCCTAGAACCTGCAACCCTGTCAGAAAACGTTAGACGCCGGGCTTTGTCGTGTAGTCCTGGACACCTGTCTTGCTGCTATTTGTCGTGAAAGCATCTTTCTGTTTAGGAACCTCCGCCTTCGCACATGGGTTTTGTCTTGTAGTGAGGGACAGCTGGCGGGCTGCTACTAGTTCTGAGGGTATCTTTCCGTTTTAGGAACCTCCGCCTTTGCACGCATTGTTGGTATGTAATGAGTATCCTTGACGGACCGTTGAGATTCTCCGCCCTCGCACTACTTAGCTCATCCGATCCCTTGTGACCTGCCCCGGCTTCGCCTCTTCCGATCGGCTCTAGCCTCTAAGTGTCACCTACCATTCGGGCTGACTCCGACCGGCTCTGCCGATCCCGGTCTATGATCCGTGGTTTGCATTTCCGGGCCTCCGAATCGTGGACCTGCAGACCGAGCTATCTCTTCACAGCTATGCCGATCCCGACCTGTATCCCTCGCTTTGTATTTCCTGGCCCTCAACCACATGCTTGTAGGTCGAGCTGTTTTTGATCAGTTCTGCCGATTCCTACCCGTGACTGGTACTTCCAGTCCTTTGAATTGTAGGTCTGTAGATCGAGCCATTTCTGATCAGTTCTGCCGATTTCGACCCATGACTGGTACTTCCAGTCCTTTGAGTTGCAGGTCTATAGATCGGGCAATTTCTGCTCAGTTCTGTCGATCCTGACCCGTGACTGGTACTTCCAGTCCTTTGAGTTGCAGGTCTATAGATCGGGCCATTTCTGCTCAGTTCTGCCGATCCCGACCCGTGATTTGTACTTCGCCTGTCGTCTCCCTTCGTTCTCCTACTGCTTTGCCCCTTCGATCAACAAGTCTGTCTGGCCTCTGACTATCCTCTATGCTCAACTCTGACTGCCCCGTCAGCTTGACTATTTGACCGCCAGGTCGCCTTGACTATTGACTGTCACATCCTCTTGACTTTTGACCGCCATATGACCTTGACCCTTCTCCCCTTCCCTTATGGGGGCCCTCCATTACCAACCGTATCATGCATGATGGACGCTTATCAAGGATATCATCAGATACCCTTGGCCAGGGAGGATCAGGAGAAGGTTAGCTTCATAACGGCTGATGGTACTTTCTGTTACACGGTCATGCCGTTTGGACTCAGGAATGCTGGGGCTACCTACCAAAGGATGATGGACAAAATCTTTCGGAGTCAGATCGGGCGGAACGTAGAGGTCTATGTTGATGACATCCTGATCAAGTCCCCCCTGGTGTCCAGTATAATAAAATATGTAGAAGAAACCTGTGGGACTCTGAGGCAATATGGGGTAAAGCTGAATCCCCTGAAATGTCTGTTCGGGGCCAAAGGAGGGAAGTTTCTGGGCTACCTGGTGACTGAACGAGGGATAGAAGCCAATCCTGAGAAGGTTCAAGCACTTCGGAACATGAAGATCCCTCAGAATCTGAAGGAAACACAGAAGCTGGTCGGCCGGATAACAGCACTATCCCGATTCATCTCCAGATCTGCAGATCGAGCGGCGCCCTTCTTCAAAGTGCTCAGGAAAGCGGCCAAGTTTCAGTGGACGGAAGAATGCACACAGGCCTTTGAGGAGCTAAAGCAATACCTGGAGTCTTTGCCATCACTGTTCAAGCCTGTCGTGGGAGAACCCCTTTGGGTCTACTTGTCAGCCACCCCCGAGGCCGTGGGGGCCGTGCTGGTTAAGGAGCAGGACAATGTACAACGGCCAGTGTATTTTTTCAGCCATCTATTGAAGGGGGCTGAATCTCGGTATTCAGCCCTGGAAAAATTGGTCTACGGACTTGTTCTCATGGCTCGGCGCCTCCGACCCTATTTTTTTGGCACATTCTATTACCGTCCTAACGAACAGTACGATGGGGCGGGCTCTCACCAAGGTGGAGGTAGCAGGTCGACTTATCAAATGGGCAACCGAGCTAGGGGAATATGACATACAGTATCAGCCCCGAACCGCGATCAAGGCGCAGGCTCTGGCGGATTTCCTGACAGAGGTTTATCGAGCGGATTCAGAAGAGATTCGGGTCGGCTACCCATCACGGAAGCGGTGTAGGTGCACTTCTAATATCTCCACAAGGAGACATTATGCAGCTGGCTGTACGGCTAAATTTCAGAGCTACCAACAATGAGGCAGAATATGAGGCCTTACTAACAGGCCTGCAAGCAGCTCGGCATGTGGGGGCAAGCCGGGTCGTAATATATTCAGATTCGCAGCTGGTAACTCAGCAGGTGACCGGACATTTTGAAGCAAACAACGAAAAGATGCAAGTTTACAAGGAAGCCTATGAGAAGATGAGGAAAGATTTTAAAGAGGTCACAGTCACTAAGATTCCCAGGGCTGAAAATGAAAGAGCGGATGAGTTAGCTAAAATGGCCAACTCCCTGACTACTTGGGTACTTGACAGATCTATAGCGCAGACCTTCCTTATAGCTCAGATCGATCTGCAAAATAACCTGGGAGGAGTTATTGATTGGAGGGCGCCCATAATGAGTTTCCTCCAGCAGGGAATTGTACCCGCCAACCTAGAAGAGGCACGTATGCTCAGGAGACAGACCCATTCTTATGTTATGATTGGGGAGCAACTGTACAAAAGGTCTTTCTCCAGACCTCTGCTCAAGTGTTTGAATATGGAAGAAGCAGATCAGGCCTTACGGGAGATACATTTGGGGTGCTGCGGCAATCACGCAGGGGGGACTTTTTCCCTGGGTTTCGATCTCTAACGTGAGAGAGGAGATTGTCTGAGTGTGCGCAGGAGCCTGCAGCAGCGTCAGCCTCCCGTGGGAGCCGAATTACCTACTACTTTCCGTCAACAACCAGGCCACCGCGACCTGCCTCCGTCCGACTCAGCCTTCGGACAGGATCAAATATGATTTATGAATATTGTTCATTAATGCTATTCACGAACATTATTTATAAATGTTGTTCACAAATATTGTTCACGAAAATTGTTTATGAATATTATCCACGAATATTGTTCACGAACGTTAACGAGTAAAATACATATATTCAAACTTATTTATTTAATTTAATAAATTATTCAAATTTATTTATTTAATTATTCTTATATATATATTAAATAAATATAAATAAATTTTCATCAAGTTAAACATCAAATTTGTTGACCAACGTTTGATTTATGCCCTAATCTAATTAACTAAATACTTGAAGTATTGTTTTTGTTAATAATTAAAAATATGTTTTAAAAACATTGTCAGAAATAATAAATGAACCCGACAGAGATTTGGATTTACTCGTTAAGAAGTGTACCTAGCTAGTAATTGGACGGATCAATTGTTCCCACAATTCGAAGGTCTCATATTCTCGTGTTTTAGGTTCGGGTATGCTTGTCGTAACTGAAATGTTCTGATGTGCTCCCCGAGGCCCAGACAAACTAAACCCAGAGTGAAGGCACGTGACTCTGCCGCCCCAAATCGCGTGCTGCACCCCCGCCCATGTGATCGTCACGTGGAGGTAACTCATCGTCCTGCAGCTGCGCCGGCTGTCGCCGTCGCTGGTGCAATGCATCTGATCCTCAATTTTTATTTATTATTTTAATTGATATTAATTATTTAATTTATATTGATTAATTTTAACTATAACTTATAAAAAAATTTCACCGATCATCGAAATAAATAGCGTGCCCAACGGATTTAACAATCCAACGTTCCTTATTTATATAGAATTGAATTGACTATTTCAAAATTAGTCGAGCTAAAAATATGAATGACCGGAGCACAGATTTTTTGGATCATTTTTTTATGATCTAAGAATATAACACTCGTATTTATAGTCGGATCATGATCGTGATCAGGTCATAAATAGTTACGATCTCTTCTTGGGTTCATCGTCCCCATCAGATTATAGTTTTTATTCGGAACGAGTGGCCGAAGGCCGTCCGAAGACCTTCGGTGGTGAATAAGTGACCAGGTTATTGAGCGTCGAGCGAGGATGTCCTTCGGACGATCTCCGGCCATCCGCTTCGAACAAAAACTATAACCTGATGGGAACGATGAACTCACGGTCTCCGGCCGTCCGCTCCGAATAAAAACTATAATATGATGGGGACGATGAACTCAAGAAAGAATCGTAACCATTTACGACCGGATTGTAATCGTAATCCGATCATAAATACGAATGATACATTCCTTGGACCACAAAAAATAATCCAAGAAATCCTGCCTTAAATAACCGATGCAACTTTTTTTTTAAAAAAAAACAAATATACTCCTTATTTATTTGATTGTGGTGGTGAAGTCCTCCAGGATTAAGGTTCTTATGCTGACTTAATTTTTTTAAAAAAAATAAAATTCCATATTTACATTTAATTAGAATATTTGGATTATCTATTGTCTTTGTGGCATAAAAGGTGAATACATTCGGCCCCAGCGCTCTCACCAGTACGTCTCAAGATTAACACAGAAGAGGTAAATCACGAGTAATTACTAATCTTTAAAATAATAATTAACCCACAAAGAAAATATTTATCTTAATTTTATCAAAATTTAAATTTCAGATCTTATTATAATAATATTCTACATACTAGTCACTAGATTATCAAAGGACGGATTATCTACCGTCTTTGATAGGTGAGATGGTGATTTTTTTTTTTTTTTTTTCAATTGTCATACTACATTTAACCGTTAGTGCCGCGTGGAAGAAACCCTTTTGTTTTTTTACTTGCTAAAGAACAACGGGTTAATGTTGGAGAAAGGAGGTGAGTTTAAGAAGTAACTGACGCGAATGGCGGTAAGTACCGCCTCTATCTTCTATATAAATGAACCCTAGTTCTTGTGGTTCTCCGCCGGCTCCCCCCTCTCAGTTCTCACTTGCTTACCCTAATTCGTCTCGAGCAGGAGTCTTCCTGCGGAAAGGAGAACAGAGCAACATATTTCCAACGTAAGTGCTTCAGATCTGTTCTTTTTTTGTTGTTTTGTTTCTTTTTTTCAGATACCATACAGAAAATTCCGTGTTTCTTGTTGTTCATCTATTTGGTTTTTCGAAATTCCGTGTTTCTTTTCTGTGAAATTTTGTGATATTGTTCATTTCCAAACGCTCCAAGTGTTTCAAGTATTCTTTTTGTGAAATTCCGTGTTTCGCTTGTTCATTTAACAGTTCTCACATTGAATCTCTTGTTCTCTTAGAGATTCTGATTCTAATTCTTTGAGTAGCTTGCTATCGATCGATCGATCGGTGTAATTATAAATCTGTATAATTCCCAAATTCGAGCTAAAATCTCAATTCGTAGATCTGGTGAAATTTGCTTCCAGTTATCACTCCAGGCGCATCCAAAGCTTTGATCTGAAAGCTCCCGAGGCAGAATCACAACCTGTCCGACAGCCATGGGGATTTCGAGCCTGCCGACCCCATCGGAGAGCGTGCTCACTCTCGTCCTCGTCAACACCGTCCTCACCATCTCCATCCTAAAGCAGCTCCTCCGCTCCCTCCTCCACCTCCTCCGCCTCCGTGCGTCGCCTCTTCTGCCGCCGGAGCACGCCGCCGGAGAGGGTTGCGAGCCGCACAGCCTGACGGACCGGTTCCGCAGCCACTGCAGGCCTATCCGCTTCGGCTCGGCCCTGGGCCGGCGGCGGGCGGCAGCCGAGCGGGCATCCGACTGCCGAGTCTGTCTCGCCCGGTTCGAACCGGACTCGATGGTGAACACGCTTCCCTGCGGCCATTTCTTCCACAAAGCCTGCCTGGAAACGTGGCTCGACTACCGGCACGCAACGTGCCCCCTCTGCCGGACCTACGTCCTCCCCGGCGAGAACACTACTGCCGCCGCCGTCTTCGTCTCGAGTTCTTCGCGGCCGTGGTTTTAGGACATGGCAGAGAACGCCACGGACGGTGCGCGTGATCACATTTTCCATTTTTGGGTTCTTGTAGGCAGAAAACACCCCTGAGTTTATTATCTTGATTCCAATTTCCGGAAGAAAAAAAAACTCATTTTTAAATTAATTTTAAAATCACTGATTTTCAAAAAAAATAGCACACGGTAAATTTTCATTTTCTAAATTTTAGAATGCTAATGTGATCTTGTGCATCGGAGAAGAAATATTAAATTTAATTTTTTATTTGATGGTTATTCTTTTTATTTTAATCGAATGTCCTGACAGTAGACTTCTTGATAGTAGATTATTTTGAAGAATCAATCCAATACAAATATAAAAGTAATATATATCTCGATCTCTGTGCCTATTTTGGTTTCTTAATCGTGTCAAATTTGTTACTAAAATGTCATCTTTTGCATTATTCGCCACCACTTGTTAGTTTATTTGAGGTAGGTTGTAAACGAGTGGAGTTGAGTTTTAGTGTTTAAATTTATTTGATAAAGTAATTAAATTAAATTAAATTGAGTCGGATTTAAAATGAATCAAGTTTTTAAAATGAGTATTTAAGTTTAATTTGGTTTATTTTTTATGAGCTTGAGCATGTTTGAAGTTTGGCTTGAGCTTGGTTCGTTTAGATGTTATCAAACTCTCAATTCAAGTTTAGATTGAGCTTGTTCGAGTTTGGTTCGTTTAGATGTTATCAAGCTTTCAATTCAAATTTTTTTTATTGTTTGAAATTTTTAGTTATTTGATTGGTTATTGAGTTTGATAATTTAAATTTATTTATTTATTTTATTTTATTTTATTATTTATTTAGCATATTGAAAAGAGTTTTATTAATGAATATGGTTCGTGAATATTGTTCATGAACATTATTCACGAACGTTAACAAGCTGAACACATGTGTTCAAGCTTGTTTATTTAGCTTAACGAGCTGTTCAAGCTTGTCTGTTAAATTAATCTTATGTATATTGAACGAACATAAACAAGCTCTTACTAAGCCGAACACTAAGCTTGTATTGGTGTAGCGAGACCGGCAAGAGGGGAGGGGTGAATTGCCTGTAAAATAATAACTACCCTCCTCGTACTTTCAACTAAAAAATTAGCAACAGTAAAATAACAGAAAAGAAGGAAAAGGAACTCACCAATTGACTTGGTTACAACCAAGAAGGTTGTTAATCCAAGACAGTTGAACGACGCACTAAAAGTCTTCTTCTCTGAAAGTGGAGAAGTCTTTTACACACTTAGAGAGCTTAAGAGTTGCTAGAAATTGATTACAGAGTTGAATGATTAATTCCTAGCTCTAGGGGCGTTTATATAGCTCCTAGAAATTCTATCTCGAGTCTTGAAGGCGTCTTTAATGAAGTTGAGGGCGCCTCTAAGAGGATATGTGGATAAAACTTTATCCGATTACAAATGGTCAGAATGACCAAGTTGAAGGCGCCTCCAAGGGCATTGAGGGCGCCCCCAAGGTTGTTGAGGGTGCCCTCAATGCCATTAAGGGCGCCTTCATCAGCTTGATGTTGGAGGAGCCTCGAACGACTGTTGAGGGCGCCTCCAGCTATTTTTCCAGCTTCTTTCTTCTTCTTTTCAGCTTCCGAAGTTCCGATTACTTGGGTGATTGCGACCAACTGAAATAGGGCTCACCTGAACCCAATTTTCGGCCTTCTCCTCGAGCAGGCTTCCGTCCCGGCTTCTCGTCCCTCGAACGTCGTGCACGTTCTTCTTGTCCATCGGAGTACTCTTCCGCAGCTCTTTCGTCCTTCGGACGCACCGAACCCGTCGGTTCCCTTCCCGTGCCGTCCTTCTCGCTAGCTGCGTCTTCCACTTGACTTCCTGCGCTCCTAAGCTCCTACACACTTAGACATAGGGATCAAAACCAAATATGACCTAACTTAACTTGGTTGATCACATCAAAATAACCACGGGGTTCAACAATCTCCTCCTTTTTGATGTGCATCAACCCAAGTTCAAGGTAGGAAAAAAAACAGACAAGTAGTAATTTAAAGAAATTACTAAACTAACATTTTAAGCATGAAATTGCAATGTTAAGTAAAAAAAATATTAAATTCCCCTAAGCTTGTACCTATCTCTCCCCCTTTGATCACATAAAAAAATAGGTACAAATGGTCAATTTTTTTAAAAAAATATTTTTCAAAGTAAAATAAAGAAAATATATTTTTTTAAAAAAATCTAAGTTAAATAAAATATTTTTGAGAAATTTTCTAAGTTTTTACAAGCAGAAATTATTTTTGAGAAAAAAAATTCAAGCAAGAGAATTTCTAAGTAAAAGAAAATTCTAGCTTGAGCAATTTGAGAAATTTCTAAAAAATGTTTAAAATTTTTTTTAAAGCATTATTTAATTTCTTATTTTCATGTTTTATCAGTAAGTTAATTAAATATTTTATTTCAATATTTTGGCTTCCAGGCAGTGGTGAGGTACTAGGTCTTCTTGGTTATTGGAACAACAACTACTTTTTTAGACAAAGCCTCATAAAGAAATTAACTGTTTAATTGTTCTTGCTGAAAGCACTAACTTATAAAAATTTTAATTTAGAAAAGATTTTGGAACCCAATGGAGGTTCCTTCCTACTGGATTAGTTAAAAACTTAGTGGATATATATCCTTTAGGTATTTTTCCAAGTTGACCTTGGTGATGTTTGATATACCAATTTAATTTATCATAAATTCTAAGTTTTGATTTTTGAAATTTATTCAAGCATGCATGATCATTTTTTAATTTTTTAATTTCAATTTTAATTCTCAATTTTTCATTCTCTAATTTCAGATTATCGTACATTTCTAGAGGACATGTCTTTGCTAAGTTTAATTTTAACATATCATTTTCATTTTCTAATTTAACTAAATCTTTAGTAAGAACTTTAATAAAACGAAAAGACTGCTTGGGGGTTAGAGCACGTACCTTACTTACCTCTTTTCTGATGCTCCTCCTTCATCGTAGTTATAATACTCCGATTCTGAGATTCTGGTTAAGTATGACTTAAAAGGTTAGATGATACTATCCATATCACCAAGGTGCACCTTCCTTTTCGGAAGCCCAAACTTAAGAACTCCAAAGTTAAGCGTGCTTGGCTTGGAGAAATCTGAGGATGGGTGGCCTCCTGAGAAGTTTTCCAGGGTGCGTGCGAGTGAGGACAAAGCACGCTGAAAGGACCTCCGGTGGTCTGTAGAGCTAGTCGTAAACCCAATGGGCAATTCTGGTGGTGTTCCCGGTTCGGTCCGGGTGGGGCCTGCCCGGGCCGGGGTGTTACAGTAGCTTTCTTCTTTTGACGATCCTCCCCCTTCATCTATGCTCATCTCTGAGCTGGTTTCTTCTTCCAATTGATGGTTGGCTATTAGCGACTCCCAAGAAGGCTTCAACTTCCGATTCTGAGGATGACGATTCATCCCATGTAGCCTTCAGACTCTTGCGTTTAGAGGACGTCAGTCTTCAAGACTTCTCCTTGCCCCTTTTCTTTAATTTTGGGCAGTCATCCTTGATGTACCCTTCCTCATTGCAGTTGTAGCATCGGACCGTCCTTTGTTGCGTTGATATTTTCTCGTCTGCGGTCTATATTTATTAGTTTTGATAAACTTATTTAACTTTCTTACCAATAGCGCCACTTCAATTTCATCGATTGACGCTTCGGAGTCGGGATTATCCATCTCGGCTTGTAGGGCAACATTGAGGTTTGACTTCTCTATTTGTTTCGGTTCTGCAATTCAAGACTCGTGAAGTTTGAAAGTAGAAAATAAGTTTTCTAGCGTATTTACCTCAAAGTCCTTAGAGATGTAGTAAGCATCTACTAAGGAAGCTCACTCTGGAGTTCTTGGGAAGGCGTTGAGCGCATACCGGATAGAATCTCAGTTCGTTACCGATTCTCCGAGATTGGTCAGTTGAGTTATCAGCTCCTTAATTCTCGCTTGGAGTTGCGCCACCTTTTCGCCATTGTTCATCCGGAGATTTGTCAGCTGAGTCCGGAGGATGTCGCACTTTTCTAACTTCGGTTCTGAGGTGCCTTCGTGGAGCTCCAGGAATTTTTCCCGGAGGTTTTTGGCGGAGTCGTAGCTTCCAGTCTGACTTACCTCCTGGGGCGGCAGGACGCTGAGCAGATGGAATTCTGCATTTCCATTAGCCACGAAATTGGCTTGCTCCTTCTTCGTCCACCGGAATTCTTCCTTATCTTTTGGGACTGAAAACCCATATTTCATAGTTAATAAAATATCAAAATCCGTTTTGAAGAATACAAATCCGTTTTGAAGAATACCTCCATTTGGCGCTTCTATGTCGCGAAGTCTCTATCGAATTTTGGGAGATGAATACTTGTTCCGATCATTGTCTTGATCTTTGTTGCTTCAGACGGCGGTTAGTCCTTTTGAGGCGATCTGGCTCTGATACCACTTGTTGGTGCAGCGGGACCGGCAAGAGAGGAGGGGTGAATTGCCTACAAAATAATAACTACCCTCCTCGTACTTTCAACTAAAAAATTAGCAACAATAAAATAACAGAAAAGAAGGAAAAGGGACTCAACAATTGACTTGATTACAACCAAGAATATTTTTAATCTAAGGCGATTGAACGACGCACTAAAAGTCTCCTTTTATGAAGGCGGAGAAGCCTTTTACACACTTAGAGAGCTCAAGAGTTGCTAAAAATTGATTACAGAGTTGAATGATTAATTCCTAACTCCAGGGACCTTTATATAGCTTCTAGAAATTCTATCTCGAGTCTTGAAGGTGCCTCCAAAGAGGTTGAGGATGCCTCCAAGAGGATATGTGGATTAAACTTTATCCGATTACAAACGGCCAAATTGACCAAGTTGAAGGCGCCTCCAAGGGCATTGAGGGCGCCTCCAAGGTTGTTGAGGGTGCCCTCAATGACATTGAGGGCGCCTTCATCAGCTTGATGTTGGAGGCACCTCGAACGACTATTGAGGCCGCCTCCAGCTATTTTTCTAGCTTCTTTCTATAGGACCGTTGTGGCCGGCTAGAAGGGGGGGTTGAATAGCCCTGTAAAAATAAAACACAACCACCCTTTCTCGACTTTTCAAACTAACACTTGCATATAAAATAGAAAAGCAATAAATCAAAACAGAAAAAGACGAGGCACCAGATGTTTACTTGGTTACAACCGGGGAGATTGTTAATCCAAGGAAAATGATCGCTCTACTATCTGTTTCAGGCGGAGAAACCTCTTTTACAGTAATGTAGGCACAGAAAGAAAGAAGCTAATCTAAACAGTGAAAGTGCACAAGCGTTGTTACAATTTCTGAACTGATTGAAAAGCTTTTAGATCAAGGCTATATTTATAGCCTTGGTCGGGACGCCTGGAGGGTTCCGGGCACCCTAGGGGGGATAAATTTTATCCCCCAACGTTCAGATCGAGTCAAAGCTCGATCCGGTCAAACATCACGGTCCGGGCGCCCAGAAGGGTTTCGGGCGCCCCGGACTGTTCTGGGCGCCCGGACCCTAAAGTCAACCAGTGTTGACTTTTTCATCCGGGGACCACTGCTCCTATTCAGTTCGCCTCGGTTCGGGTCTTCTACTCCGGATCCGCTCGTTTGGTCTCTGCCATCCGGAAAAGGACTCACCCGAACCCAACTTCCAGTCTTCTCGAGTGGGCTTCCCTTCGGCTTCTCGTCCCTCAGAATCGCCGCGTGTTTCCTTCTCGTTCGTCGGCTTACTCATCCGCAGTCTTCATCCCTCGGATGCACCGTGTGCCGTCCTTCTCGCTAGCTACGTCTCTTGCTCCTCGAGCAGTCTTCCGCTCCGGCTTTCGTCCCTCGGAACCCTCGCACGCTTCCTTCTCGTCCGCCGGTGTACTCTTCCGTAGCGCCTCGTCCCTCGGACGCACCTCGTGTCGTCCTTCTCGCTAACTACGTCTTCCACTCGACTACCTGTGCTCCTAAGCTCCTGCACACTTAGACACAAGGTTAGAAACACACAGGACCTAACTTAACTTGTTGATCACACCAAAACAACCTTGGGGTTCCAACAATCTCCCCCTTTTTGGTGTGAGCAACCCAAGTTAAGCTAGGGTAAAAATAGACATGAAATAAACTTAACTAAATTTGCAATTAAGTGCAAAAATAAAACAAGTTAAATTTTGGTCTACCTCCCCCTAGACTTATACTAATCCTTCTCCCCCTTTGATCACAAAAAAAATGGGGTTTAAAAAAATCTAAGGGTTAAAAACTTAGAAAATTTTGAGATCCTTAAAAATTTCCAATAATTTTCACATAAACAGTCTAAAAAAAATTTAAGTAAAATTTTAAGAAAATTTTCTAAGTGAAATTACAAGAAAATTCTAAAAAACCTAAGCAGAAATTTTCAATTTCAGAACAGCTTTTAACTTAGACAAAAAAAATCTTCTGAAAATTTTCCTAAGTATGAATTTAAGTCTTTGCAAAAATTATTTTAAAAAAAATCCTAACTTAAGATTTTTCTAAGTAAAATTTTCTAAGTAAAAATTTTACGTAAAAGTATTTTTCTAAGCATAAAAATATTTTTAAAAAATGTTTGAAAAAAGTTTTAAAAGTATTAATTAATTCTAATTTTAATTCTTTGACAGAAAGTTAATTAAACATTTATTTCAATATTTTGGTTTCTAGGTCGTGGCGAGGCACTAGACTTTCTTAGTTATTGGAGCAACAACCACTTTCTTAGACAAAGCCTCATAGAGAAATTCATTGTTTAATTTTCTCACTGAAAGTGCTAATTTTTTATTAATATTTAGACTAAGCAAGATTTAGGAACCCAGTAAAGGTTTCAGTCTGCTGGATTGATTAAAAATTTCTTAGGGACATATTTTCTAGAGATATTTCTAATTTGTTCCTGGTGATATTTATGATACCAATTCAAATTTTTAAATTTTCTAAAATTAGATGAACATGTATGGTTTTTCAAATTATCTATTTGAATTTTCAGATCTTTATTTTCTAATTTCAATTTCTCATTTTCTAATTTTGATTTGTCTAATTCTTCTAAGGGACAGGACTTAGCTAAAATTACTTTTAAATTTTTATTTTCATTTTCTAATTTACAGCAATCTTTTGTTAAAAATTTAATGAACTTAAACATTTTGTCGGGAGGAAGAGATCGTACCTGACTTACCTTGTCGATCTTGTTGTCTGTTTCTCCCCCTGAACTGCTGCTTGCTTCCGACGTGGCTCCCCCTTCATCGATGCTCTCGATGCTCATTTCGGAAGAGCTTGACTCGCAGTCGTTGTCTTGATGACTTGCCATTAGAGCAAGTTCGGAGAATGCCTCGACTTCCGACTCCGACGACGTATCGTCCCACGTCGCCTTTAGGGTTTTTCGCTTTTGGATAGGATTCTTATCCTTCTCCTTGTCTTTGTTCTTCAGCTTGGGGCAGTTGTCCTTGACGTGCCCTTCTTCGTCGCAGTGATAGCAGCGGATCGTCCTTTTCTTCTTCCCCTGCGGATGGTTAGTAGTTCTGGATTTACAAAGTTTCTTGAATATTCTTACCATCATTACCATTTCCTCGTCGTCGAGAGAAGATTCTGACTCTGGTTCATCTCTCGAAGCTTTGAGGGCGACGTTGTTCTTGGGCTCTTTCATTCCTGCACATCTTGACTCATGCACTTCAAATGTTGAAAAGAATTCTTCTAACGAAATTTTTACTAAATCTTTAGAAATTTAAAAGGCATCTACTAATGATGCTCATTTGGTATTTCTAGGAACGGAATTCAGTGCGTACCTGAGCGAATCTCGGTTACTTACCTTTTCTCCGAGATTCGAAAGTTCGGTAATGATTTCTTTTATTCTCGAGTGCAGATGCGCGACTGTCTCGTCTTCCCCAAGTCGCAGGCTGGTGAGCTGATTGCGAAGCAGATTTTGTCTAGCGAGCTTGGCTTCAGACGTCCCTTCGTGCAGCTCGAGGAACTTCTCCCAAAGTTCCTTTGCCGAGTCGTAGTTCCCGATCCTGTTGACTTCTTGAGCCAGAAGAACACTTAGCAGATGGTATTCTGCTTTGCTGTTCGCCACGAAGTCGGCCTGCTCATTTTTCGTCCAATTGTTTTTCTCCTTACATTTCGGTGTTGTAAAGCCAAATTCCATTATAAGCATTAATTCAAAATCGGTGGTAAAGAATACCTGCATCAGCTTTTTCCAAGTGGTGAAATTCCCTTCGAATTTCGGTGGGTGGATGCTTGGTCCGGCCATCTCATTGCTTTGTTCGGCGGTTAGTCCTCCTGAAGTGCTTCGGCTCTGATACCACTTGTAGGACCGTTGCGGGCGGCTAGAAGGGGGGTTGAATAACCCGGTAAAAATAAAACACAACAACCTTTTCTTGTCTTTTCAAACTAACACTTGCATATAAATAGAAAAATAATAAATCAAAACAGAAAAAGACGAGTCACCAGATGTTTATTTGGTTACAACCGGGGAGGTTGTTAATCCTAGGAAAATGATCGCTCTTCTATCTCCTTCAGGCGGAGAAGCCTCTTTTACAGCAATGTAGGCACAGAAAGAAAGAAGCTAATCTAAACAGTGGAAGCGCACAAGCGTTGTTACAATTTCTGAACTGATTGAAAAGCTTCTAGACCAAGGCTATATTTATAGCCTTGGTCGGGGCGCCTAGAGGGTTCTGGGCGCTTTGGGGGGATAAATTTTATCCCCCAACATTCAGATCGAGTCAAAGCTCAATTTGGTCAAACTTCACGGTCTGAGCGCCCGGAAGGGTTCCGGGCGCCCCGGACCCTAAAGTCAACCAGTGTTGACTTTTTCATCCGGGGATCACTGCTCCTGTTCAGTTCGCCTCGGTCCGGGCCTTCTACTCCGAATCCGCTCGCTTGGGTGATCTCTGCCATCCGGAAAAGGGCTCACCCGAACCCAACTTCCGGTCTTCTTGAGCGGGCTTCCCTCCGGCTTCTCGTCCTTCAGAATCGCCGCGTGTTTCCTTCTCGTCCGCCGGCGTACTCATCCGCAGTTTTCGTCCCTCGGATGCACCGTGTGCCGTCCTTCTCGCTAGCTACGTCTCTTGCTCCTCGAGCAGTCTTCCACTTTGGCTTTCGTCCCTCGGAACCCCTGCACGCTTCTTTCTTGTTCGCCAGTGTACTCTTCCGCAGCGCCTCGTCCCTCGGACACACCTTGTGCCGTCCTTCTCGCTAGCTGCGTCTTCCACTCGACTACTTGTGCTCCTAAGCTCCTGCACACTTAGACACAAGGTTAGAAACACACAGGACCTAACTTAACTTGTTGATCACACCAAAATAACCTTGGGGTTCCAACACTTTCTTCTTTTCAGTTTCCGAAGTTTCGATTACTTGGATGATTGCGTCCAACCGAAATAGGGCTCACTCGAACCCAATTTCCGACCTTCTCCTCGAGCAGGCTTTCGTCCCGACTTCTCATCCCTCGAACGTCGTGCACGTTCTTCTTGTCCACCAGAGTACTCTTCCGCAGCTCTTTCATCCTTCGGACGCACCAAGCCTATCGACTCCCTTCCCGTGTCATCGTTCTCGCTAGCTGCGTCTTCCGCTCGACTTCCTGCGCTCTTAAGCTCCTGCACACTTAGCCACAGGGATCAAAATCAAACAGGACCTAACCTAACTTGGTTGATCACATTAAAACAATCACGAGGTCCAACAGCTTGTTCACGAACGCTTGGTTCATTTATAACCCTAATATGAGCTTTAGACCATCTCTAACCACAAAATCTATTTTGGTGCCATTTCAACATTAATTTACTGTCACTTCAGCAGTAAATAATTTTCCAACTCTAATCAATACACACCATTTTCTACACTAAAAGGAATATTTCTTAGAATATTCTATTTTTCCATCTTATAATTTATTATTCAACATACATATTAATTTATTAAATATTTTGATTCCGATAATAATTACTATTAAAATTAATAATTTTATGGTACATAATAACTAAATTTTATGATATTATTTTTTTAGTTACAAGAAAATAAAAATTAGTATTTTCATTCTTAATTTTGATGAAAATAATTTAATAGATATACTAAATTCAAATTAAATAATATTAATTTATAATATTTAAAAATATTTTAAATATAAATTTAATATTATAATATATTATATTAAACAAAAGAACTCTTTTGACATTAAAATGATGTTAAAGGGTATGTGCTAGAGTTGGTCTTAGCTTTCGGGGCTATTGTTCGGATTTATCGTGAGAGAAATAAAAAAACATGTGAGCATTGTGTTAGCTAGAGCCCTAGAGCCAATCATTTGATGATTGTATTTTGGACTTATTGTATCATATTCTATATAAATAAAGGCATTTTGATTTTGGTTATTATACTTACTTGTATTGGTGCCAAATAAACTAAGTATAATAATGTCCTTGAGTAGACGGTTCTCACCTATATCAATCGGTTAGTTGAACCGATAGTGAGATGATATAGGGAACACTACTCTTAATCATTCCTAGTCAAGTATTAACATTCAGGGACAATGTTAATGCAATAAGACTAGCATGTAGGTCAACTCGATGACTTGATCTCACAAGTCATGGATATAGAGATATCAAGTTGACACATGGGTATACATTAGAGAATGTATACTGAATGACCCGCCATGAGAAAGTATCATGTTGGTGCAATCATGCCCTGGAAGTTTCAATGTGTTGACAATTATTTAAGTTTAGGTTAATAGGTGGAACTAACATGCATTGTGAGTTTGCAGGAGGAGTTTCTTGCAGGTCAGAAGACCAGATGCAAGAGAAGACCAAGAAGGTCGAGGACTGGATTCTTGGCAAAGAGAGTTCTTGCAGGTCAGAAGACCAGATGTAAGGCAAGAGAAGTCCAAGAAGGTCGGGGACCGGATTCTTGGCAAAAGAAGCTCCTGCAAGTCACAAGATTATGTGTGTGATAGGCTCACTGTCAGAGATCGACTGGAAAATCGATTCAGACATGGCTGTGCGGCAGATTGCCTCTGAATCGATCAGCCGATCGATTGAAGGTTAGGCAATCGATTGGATGATCGATTGGTAAGGTTCTGCGCAGCATAGAATGCGTCTGGATCGATCAGCCGATCGATTCAAGGAAATGAATCGATCGGCCGATCGATCCGTGAACATTCTGTGCGAAGCACAGAATCGTTCTAAATCGATCAGCCGATCGATTCAAGGGATTGAATCGATCGGCCGATCGATCCATGAACATTCTGTGCGAAGCACAGAATCGTCCTGAATCGATCAGCCGATCGATTCAAGGAACTGAATCGATCGACCGATCGATTCACGCAGCTGCAATTTCATGAGCAAGCGGCTGAATTGATTCAAACGCTGCCCCCAATCGATCCAAGTCAAATAAAAGAATCTGCACCGTCGATCTTGACGCGATGGCTTCCAACGGATAGTTGTGAATCGATTGGAATATAACCTCAATCGATCCACGGCGACGGCGGCGTGAGAAACGGCTAGTTTTCTCAACGTATAAAACACGGGAAGAAACTGGAAAACGTACAATAACGAAAAACATACTGTTCCATTGCTCTCCAAGCCTTTTGAAAGCTCTCAAGTGATCAAGATTCAAAGCAAAGGGTTCAAGCTCCTCTCCACTACGTACTGAAATCTCACCTGCAAAGAAGAAGCTGATTAAAGCTTGTAATCCTTCTCTACTTCTTCTTTGTAGCGTTTGTGATATTTATTTTGAAGAAAAGGGAGAGGTGTATTTCTGTTAAGGTTTCTCCACCTTCGGTGTGATTCCGAGAAGGAGGGTTTTTGATAGTGAAAGAGTGTGAGTGGTGTGGATCCTTGGACTAGTCACCTCCTTGAGGAGGTGGATACCAAGTGAATACCGGTGTTAGCATTGCCTTCAGATTTCCACTGTGCAAAACAAAGTTGGTCAGCAAAAGAAGTGAGCCATTCCCCCCCCCCCCCCCTCTAGCTCAACCGATCCTAACAAGTGGTATCAGAGCATTGGTTTGCTTTTGAGGATTCATCGTCAAGAAAGCACAAGTTAAAGAGCTACAAGATGTCAATGAAGGAGGGACATAGTACTTCACGACCACCATTCTATGAAGGCAACAATTTTGCTTATTGGAAGAGCCGCATGGAACACTATCTCATGACCGAAATTGATATGTGGTTCTCAATCACGGAGGGTTTCATGGCGCCAACTGAAAATGGAAAAATGCTTGAGTCATCAAGGTGGACTGTTGAACAAAAAATGAAGGCTCAAGCAAATGCAAAGGCGATTGTGACTCTTCAATGTGGATTAAGCTCGGAACAACTCAACAAAGTTGGACCTTTTAAGAGTGCCAAGGATTTGTGGGATAAGCTTATTGAACTAAATGAAGACACCAAGGATTCAAGAATTGCAAAGAGAGATTTGTTGATAAATCAACTTCAAAACTTCACCATGAAGGATGGAGAAACGGTAAGCTCACTACATGGGAGATTCAAGGAACTCCTAAATGGTCTTCATTCAGTTGGAGAGAGTGTGGAGAACTGAGATCTCATAAGGTATGCTTTAAAATCTTTCCCAAGAAACTCTTTATGGTCATCCATGGTGGATGCTTATAAGGTTTCAAGGGATTTGTCAATAGTGAAATTGGATGAATTATTTTGTGAACTTGAATTGCATGAGCAAGCTAACACAAGCCATAAGGAGAAAGGTATAGCCTTGGTTGCAGGTGAAAAGAGCAAAAAGAAGCACAAGGAAAAGAAAAAGGAGAAGAAGGAGTCATCTTCAGAATCCGAACAAGATAGTGATAGTGATAGTGATGAAGAGCTATCATCAAGTGAAATGGCAAACTTCGTTCGAAGAATGATGAGACATTCAAGGAAGTTTGACAAAAAGGATGTTAAGAAAATCTTCAATGATGAGAAAAGAAAAGGTAAATCTCTTGTGGATTCTAAGAATAAAACTGATGTAATTTGCTATGAATGTAAGAAAAAGGGGCACTACAAAACAGAGTGTCAAAAGTTGAAGAAGCAAGAGGAAAAGATCAAGAAAAAGAAGAAGGCGTTGAAAGCCACATGGGATGACTCATCATCAAGCTCATCGGAAGAAGATGAAAGGAAGAGCTCAAAGCACATGGCTCTCATGGCCTTAAGTCATGTAGAAGATAGTGAAGATGAAGATAGTCATGAAGAAGATGTGGAGTCTTCAAGTGAGTCATCTTCTAGTGATGATGAGGTAATTTCTCCCAAGCTTGATAAGATGTATGCCACCATTGCATGCTTAACCAATGCACTAGCTAAATCAAAAGGGAAGGTCAAAAGATTGCAAAATGAATTGAAATCACTCAAAAATGAAATTGTGCCATGTGAAAGTTGCATGCTTCATGAAAATGACAAAAATGATGTTGATGATCTTGAAAAAGAAAATGTATCATTGAAATCACAAGTTGATGATCTTAGATGTGCTCTAGTAAAATTTACTTCAAGCTCAAAATACTTAGACATGATTCTAGTAGCTCAAAGAGGCGTGTACAATAAAGCGGGACTAGGTTTTAAATCTCAAGATAAGGAAGTTAAATTCATGTCCCTAATTAGTAGAAACCATGCTTCAAGGGTTAAGGTTGTTCAAGCTTGGGTACCCAAGCAATTTGTTATTGATGCTACCGGACCCAAAGTGTGGGTACCAAAACATTTGGTTCATCGTGTTTAAACAGGCATGCGCAAAGGGGGAGCATCCAACAACATGGTTCGTAGATAGTGGATGCTCTAAGCATATGACGGGAGACTCATCAAAATTTTCATCATTTAGACACAAAAGTAAAGGTACCGTTTCTTTTGGTAATAGTGGTGAGCTAAAAGTTATAGGAATTGGAGATATTAGAATTTTCGAGAAATTTGTAATAAAAAATGTGTTACTAGTAAAAGACATGACTTTTAATCTCTTGAGTGTTAGTCAACTATGTGACTCGGGGTATAGAGTTGAGTTCAACTCATCTCAATGCCTAGTCAAACATAGTGAACTAAACACCAATGTTCTCATAGGCCATAGAAAAGAAAATATTTATCAAGTTGAACTATTTGGTGCTACTAATGTGTTTGCTAAGTGTCTCATGTCCAAAGAAGAGGAGACGTGGCTTTGGCACCGGAGACTCGCTCACACCAACATGAAGAATATCAAAAATCTCTCAAGGAAGGAGTTGGTGCACGGATTGCCAAAGTTGAAGTTTCAAAAGGACAAAATATGTGATGCATGTCAAATGGGTAAGCAAACCAAAGCTATTCATAAAGGTAAAAATGTTGTAAGTACTTCAAATGCTTTAGAGCTCATTCACATGGATTTATTTGATAGTAACAAATATATTTCTTTAAATGGTAGTAGATATTGCTTTGTGATTGTGGATGATTACACTAGATATACATGGGTGTTTTTCTTGAAACATAAGGATCAAACTCTAGATACCTTGATTGCTTTTTGTAATAGAGTAGAAAATGAAAAGGCTCATAAGATAAACAAAATAAGAAGTGATCATGGAGGTGAGTTTGAAAATGATAGATTCACAAGTTTTTGTATGGAAAAGGCTACAAACATGAGTTTTCAACCCCTAGAACACCTCAACAAAATGGAGTTGTTGAGAGGAAAAATAGGGTGTTACAAGAGGCCGCTAGGAGCATGTTAAATGTGTTGGTGCGGTTTGCACTAACGATTTAACCCAGGTTTTGATGAATGACAAATATGTTAAGTTAGTTTTGTTGTTGTCTGACACTTTGATCGAGTGTGCAGGAGAAGTCCAGCTAGGTCGACGGGCTGACCGGATAGCTGGCGAGAAGTCCAAACGGGTCGACGGGCTGACCGGACGCTTGGCGAGAAGTCCAGCTAGGTCGACGGGCTGACCAGATAGCTGGCGAGAAGTCCAAGCGGGTCGACGGGCTGACCGGACGCTTGGCGAGAAGTCCAGACGGGTCGACGGGCTGACCGGACGTCTGGCAGGTAAGTAAGGTAAGTCACTGGAAGGGAGTGACTGTGAGGACGCGTTCCCGGGAAGGGAACATTAGGCGTCGATCCGGCTTAGATCCATTTCGGATATCTAAGTCGAGATCGTGACTAGATTCCGGTCTCGGAAAGACGGAATCTAAGTTATACTCTTTTTATTTATCCGTTGAACTTTAACTGTGCTGACAATCTGTTTTACAGGATATATATTTGCCTCGGACTAACTTTGTTTTGCAGGAAAAGGGAGTTTTCTGGAACAAGGTGGTCCGGGCGCCCGGAGGGGATCCGGGCGCCCGGAGGTCCGGGCGCCCGGAAGGCGAATTCTATCCAGCCGAGTCGTCGCCACGTGGAGCATCATGGTTTGTGCAGCTACGTCACATTCCAGGCGCCCGGAACAGCATATAAAAGAAGCCCCAGACAGGAGCTTCAGATCAATCAATTAAGCTGAGAATTCTTCTACTGCTGGTCTTGCTGCTCGACGTTCAGTGCGACGCCAACAAAGCTCCGACATTACGCTCCATTCTTTTCCCTTCTTGTCGGTATTTGTTTTCAGTTTTCATTAGCATTCACTGTACGATTCTTTTGTAATCATCATTTCGAATTGCTAGTGATTGCCCAACGAAAGTGGTCAAGGACCACGGGCCTTCGAGTAGGAGTCGTCACAGGCTCCGAACGAAGTAAAACATTTGTGTCTATTTTAATTTTCCGCTGCGTTTACACTCTAAGTTTTCGAATCGATATTCACCCCCCTCTATCGAATCTAACGGTCCTACAAGTGGTATCAGAGCAGGTACCGCTCTGATTTGGTGCAACCACCAATCAGACAGGGGGTGAATTTTTTTTTTTGTTCGATAATTAATTTTAAAACTGGTGTTTCGTTAACTTAATATTTCTCTAATCAATTTAAATTAGTGCAACACGAATCTAGTTTTTTTTTTCTATTTTTCTCTTCCCGCACTACTAATCCAAGACCAAGTCTTGGGATATTTTTTTTGGTTATTTACCTGTGCACAGAATGTCCCAACAAGAAGGATTCAGCACAGTGCGACCTCCACTCTTCAACGGGGACGACTTTCCGTACTGGAAGAAGTGCATGGAGGTCTACCTCAAAACTGACTTCGACCAGTGGATGAGCATTACGAGACCCTACAAAATTCCAGTGGACAACTCCAGGAATCTAGTGGATCCTGAAGACTGGACAGCAGATCTGAAGAAAAAAGCATCAACAGAAAATAAAGCGATCAACACTCTACAGTGCGGATTGACAAGAGAAGAACTGAACAGAGTCGGTTCACACAAAAACGCTAAAGAGCTATGGGACAAGTTGATCGAACTGCACGAGGGAACGTGCGACGCTAAGGTAACAAAACGAGACCTGCTTTTAAATAAAATTTTTAATATAAAAATGCAGGAAGGAGAAACAGCGAATCAACTCCACACGAGGATCAAGGACATCCTCAACGGGCTTCATGCGATAGGCCACCAGATGGAGAACAGAGACTTAATAAGGTACGCATTAAACGCTTTTCCACGTAATAGTTTGTGGGCATCAATAGTGGATGCCTACAAAATTTCTAAAAATCTCTCTAAGTTAAAATTAGATGAACTTTTATGTGAATTAGAATTACACGAACAAACTAATGCTGGAGCCGAGAAAGGTATAGCTCTATTTGCAGGTTCCTCCAAAGAAAAGAAAAGCAAGCCTGAATTTGAAGAAGAATCTGACCAAGACTCCGAAGACGAAGAACACCTGTTGAACTTGGTAAGAAAAATGTTCACCAGGAGAAAGAGGAGCTTCAGCAAAAAGGATCTTCAAAAGATCAGCTCTCCCTCAGAACAAAAGAACGTGACTTGCTACGGCTGCAACAAAAAGGGACACTACAAGAACGAATGCCCAAAACTGAAGTTCGACAAACCAAATCCAACCAAAAAGAAGGCACTCAAAGCAACGTGGGACGACTCCTCGGACGAATCGGAGGAAGAAGAGCAGAAACATCAGAGCCACCTCGCACTGATGGCCCGCGAAGCCGAAACAGAAAATGAGTCGGAAGATGAAGACACGAGTCCGTACTCGTTTCCGAAGGCTCGAATGAGGTATATTTTAATTTAAACAAAAAGTTTTTTAGAATCATCTCTTGTTTAAATAGTAAATTAACTAAAGTAGAAAATGAAAACAAATCACTTCTTGAGGAAAATCAAAACCTCAAGGAACAAATCAAAAATTCAAATCCAACTCAAGATCTAACACTTGAGGAGGAGAATCTATCATTAAAAATGATGTTAAAATTTAAAAGAAATGCTAGAAAAATTTACAACAAGATCAAAAAATTTAGACTTAATCCTAAATAATCAAAAAGCATGTTATAATAAAACCGGACTAGGATATAAGTCGAATTCAAATAAAACCTTCAAATCATTAATAACCCAATACAAATCAACCAATCTAGCTTGGGTTCCGAAAGCGTGTCTGACCACGCAAGTAGGACTTAATCAATATTATATACCTAAAGAAAAAATACATTATATAAAATCGAATAAACCAAACCAAAATCCAAAATATAAACCTAAATCAAATTCAAAATCTAAACAGTTTAAAAATCAACAAAATTATCACCAAGTTAACCATAACTATAAAAAGAATCGACACAAGCCTAAAATCAAAATTTATTAAAGGCCAATAATTCAGGGGGAGGCTCCAGAATAGCTGGCACCTCCAAAACTAACTTACCCGACAGGGTAACCCAAAATTTACCAACCCGGCAGGGTAATTAAGATTAGTTAAAAAGAGACCAAGTTTAACTTGAATCATGGTATTGGTGAAATTTTTGGATGATAGTACGTTAGGGAAGTTTGGGCATCGCATGTCTAGAAAGATATGGCTTCGATCTGGTGCATTTGGCCAAGTGGAACTGACCGAAGCTACCCTTAAATGAATCCTAACCAGTTAGACCAAGATTTAGTACTAAGTTCCGTGGATAGGACTATTCGGAAAACCTCGAAAGGTTGGTTACTTCTAATGATGTCCATGTGACTCACCAAGCTTAGAAGTTTATCCGAAGAATGCTTATTTGTGGAAACCAAAACTAAATCTGAATCTAACACACGTTAAATCAAAACTCCATAATTAAAAATCCAATTTCATCTCACGAAATCATAGGATTCCCTGATTGAAAATATAGATCGGGTGAGATGAATAAGGCTTCAAAATTTTAATTTTAAACTTAAAAATTATTTTCAAAATTTTAAACTTAAAATTTATTTTCAAAATTTTAAACTTAAAAATTATTTTCAAAATTTTAAACTTAATTTCAAAAATTCTAATTTTAAACTTAAAAATTATTTTCAAAATTTTAAACTTAAAATTATTTTCAAAATTTTAAACTTAAAAATTATTTTCAAAATTTTAAACTTAAAAATTATTTTCAAAATTTTAAACTTAAAAATTACTTTCAAAATTTTAAACTTAAAAATTATTCTCAAAATTTTAAACCTAAAAATTAATTTCAAAATTCTAATTTTAAACTTAAAAATTATTTTCAAAATTTTAAACTTAAAATTATTTTCAAAATTGTAAACTTAAAAATTATTTTCAAAATTTTAAACTTAAAAATTATTTTCAAAATTTTAAACTTAAAAATTATTTTCAAAATTTTAAACTTAAAAATTATTCTCAAAATTTTAAACTTAAAAATTAATTTCAAAATTCTAATTTTAAACTTAAAAAATTATTTTCAAAATTTTAAACTTAAAAAATTATTTTCAAAATTTTAAACTTAAAAATTATTTTCAAAATTTTAAACTTAAAAATTATTTTCAAAATTTTAATTTTTAAACTTAAAAAATTATTTTCAAAATTTTAATTTAAAAAAAAAAAATTATTTTCAAAATTTTAATTTTTAAACTTAAAAAATTATTTTCAAAATTTTAATTTAAAAAAAAAAATTTATTTTCAAAATTTTAAGTTTAAAAAAAAAATTATTTTCAAAATTTTAATTTTAAAACTTAAAAAATTATTTTCAAAATTTTAATTTTAAACTAAAAAAAAATTTATTTCAATTTTAAAACTTAAAAAATCATTTTCAAAATTTTAATTTTAAACTTAAAAAATTATTTTCAAAATTTTAATTTTAAAACTTAAAAAATTATTTTCAAAATTTTAATTTTTAAATTTAAAAAATTATTTTCAAAATCTTAATTTTAAGCTTAAAAAATTAATTTCAAAATTTTAATTTTAAACTTAAAAAATTAATCTCAAAATCTTAATTTTAAACTTAAATTAATGCATGCTCAAAAGACTAACTTTAAATCCTACTTACTGTAGGAAACCAAGTGGATTTTGGACAGTGGTTGCTCCAAACATATGACTGGAGATCACACCAAGTTCACTCAACTCACTTACAAAAGTCTAGGAACAGTTGCCTTTGGAAATAACGGCAAACTCAAGGTAATTGGTATAGGTAATATTGAATTAAAATTAGACTTTATAATTACAAATGTCTTACTTGTTGAAAACTTTAAATATAATCTTCTAAGTATAAGTCAATTGTGTGATACTAGGTATAAGGTCAAATTTCTATCTATAGAATGCTCAATCAAACATCTAGATAATCCTACCATAAGCCTAAAAGGTTTTAGAAAAGACAACATCTATGTCATCAACTTAACCATTTCTTCCATTAAGTATTATTTAACACAAAAAGAAGAAACTTGGTTATGGCATAGGAGGATGTCTCACACCAACTTTAGAAATATAAGTAAACTAAATGGACTTGTAAAAGGCTTACCAAAGTTACCTAACTTAGATTCAACCATATGTAATGCTTGTCAACAAGGCAAACAAACTAAATCAACCCACAAACAAACAAATCAACCACAAACTAACTCAATCTTAGAACTTCTACATTTAGACCTTTTTGACTCCCATGGAGTCAAATCCATAAATGGAAACTTATATTGTTTAGTAATTATAGACGATTATTCTAGGTTTACTTGGGTAAAATTCTTAAAACATAAAGATGAAACTTTTGAAATTTTTACAAATTTTTGCAAACAGATTGAAAACGAAAAAGATATTAAAATTAAAAGAATTAGGAGTGACAATGGGGGAGAATTTAAAAATCACAACTTTAACAGTTTTTGTCTAGAAAACGGTTACCATCATGAGTTCTCATGCCCTAAAACCCCCCAACGAAATGGAATTGTAGAAAGAAAAAATAGAATCTTACTTGAAGCTTCTAGAACAATGTTAAATGAGTATAACCTACCTAAATACTTTTGGGCAGAAGCCGTTAGTACAGCCTGCTAACAATAAATAAAACTCATAACAAAACTTTCTTCGAAATGTTTTATAATAAACAACCAAACATAAAATATTTTAAGGTATTTGGGTGCCCAGTTTTTATCTTAAATACAAGAGAACACTTAGGAAAATTCACCTCTAAAATTGAAAATGGAATTTTTGTAGGATATTCCCTAAATAGTAGAGGCTACAGAATTTATAATAAGGTTACCTTAAAAATTGAAGAAACTACTAATGTAAAATTTAAAGAAACTAAACAAGACATAGAACCTACACAACCACCTGAGTTTGTTCCAGAAACCAACCAAACTCTAAGTCATGAAGAAGAGGAACAACATCAAGAGAATCAACCTCCTAAAACAGTAAGGGTAAACCCAAATCATCCAACTGATCAAATAATTGGTGACCCAGACTTAAGAGTTCAAACCAGATCATCTTTTAGAAACCTAAGTCAAATTTCATTAATTTCAAAAATTGAACCCAAAACTGTAGATGAATCCCTACTAGACCCAGATTGGATTATAGCTATGCAAGAAGAACTAGCCCAATTTGAGCGTAATGAGGTCTGGGACCTAGTCCCACCACCTAAGAATAAGAAAATAATAGAAACAAAATGGGTATTCAGAAACAAACTAAGTGAAATTACTAGAAATAAGGCTAGGCTGGTTGCCAAAGGATTTAGTCAAGTTGAAGGACTTGACTATGATGAAACATATGCCCCAGTAGCCAGATTAGAATCCATTAGAATGTTACTAAGTTATGCAGCCCATAAGGGATTCAAACTATACCAAATGGATGTTAAGTCTGCCTTTCTTAATGGACTAATCAAAGAAGAAGTTTATGTAGGTCAGCCTCCTGGTTTTGAAAGTCTAGAACACCCTGATTATGTTTTTAAATTAAAGAAAACACTATATGGACTTAAACAAGCACCCAGGGCGTGGTATGAGAGGCTAACATCTTACCTAACATCTAAAGGATTCAAACAAGGTCAAATTGACCCAACCTTGTTTGTTAAATCATTAAATACAGACATATTTATTGCACAAATATACGTAGATGATATAATATTTGGCTCAACAAATTCAGAATTTTTAGAAGAATTTATTAATCTAATGGAAAAAGAATTTGAAATGAGCTTAGTGGGAAAATTAACCTATTTCTTAGGATTACAAATCAAACAGACAAATGAAGGAAATTATATTTATCAACATAAATACACCAAAGAATTACTTAAAAAATTCGGAATGGAAAATACAAAACAAATAAAAACACCGATGGCAGTAAACACAATCTTAGACAGTGACCCAAATGGAAAACCAATTGATTTAAAACATTATAGAAGTGCAATAGGTAGCCTACTGTACTTAACTGCAAGCCGACCTGATATTTTATTTGCAGTTAGTATGTGTGCTAGATACCAAACTTGTGCTAAGGAATCCCATTTGACACAAGTTAAAAGAATTTTTAGATATCTTAAAGGAACAACAAATGTAGGAATCTGGTATCCTAGGTCAAATAATTTTGAACTAATAGGGTATTCTGACTCAGATTATGCTGGATGCAAATTAGACCGCAAAAGCACAAGTGGTGGATGCCAATTATTAGGTTCATCACTTGTTAGCTGGTTTAGTAGAAAGCAACATTGTGTTGCTCTATCTACAACTGAGTCAGAATACATAGCTATAGGCGAATGTGTTGCACAATTATTATGGATGATGCATACTCTAAAAGATTTCAACTTAAATATCACAAATGTAAAAGTATTAATTGACAATATAAGTTCAATTAACTTAACCAAGAACCCTGTGCATCATTCAAGAACCAAACATATTGAAATTAGGCACCACTTTATCAGGGATCATGTTACTAAAGGTGATATTGAACTCAAGTACATTGAGTCCAAATCAAATTTAGCTGACATTTTTACAAAACCACTCCCTGAAAGTGAATTTAGCAACTTACGACGAAAATTAGGGATGTGCTCAATAGACTAGGATCTTTCAAAAATACTTTCAAAAATGGTTTTATCAAATTATAAGTCAAATTTATTTGTTTTCAAAACTTTCCATTTTTAGATTTTCAAAAACAGTTTTGGCCTTAGACTAGTTTTGAATCCTTAGAAAGCATGTACCCATAGGACTAGTTTTTGAGCATCTCACCAACACCTTAGGTTTACCTTGCTTGTGTTTGACAAACATAGAAAGGGGTGAGATGCATAGGCCAACTGTCTGGACTTAAGATGCTTATTTCAGTGCATCAGCATAAGTCTGGACGTTAAATACAAATCAGACAGTAATCAGATTAAAGATCATCAGTCAAATCATACACTGACCATAATCTGACTAACAAAGTGAAAGCTACTATCTCCTGATAGTTAGTTAGTACCTAATTGGTTAGACAGCTGTTTAATTTTAAATGTCAAGTTCAGGGGGAGAAATTAATCAAAAATTTTACTTACTTATTTAAATTTTTGCTTTGTTTTTTAAAAATCGAAGTTGAAAATTTACCTTGTTGAAAAGTAAATGTTACTTAAACATGAAAAGTAAATTTGAAAAACCTGATTTGAAAATCATTACACACTTGAAAAGTGAAACTTGATTAAACTTTAAATTTATACTTTTCAAAATTCAACTTGTCTCCCCCAAGTCAACTTGACTATTTTTTAACTTGGTGTTAAAAATTGAACCAAACTTAAATATGTTGCAAAATCTGATTACTTTTTGCAGTAACTCTACACTATGATTGTTTACCCTTGCTTATTTTTGATGAATGCCAAAGGGGGAGGGTTAGGTGGTTAAGTTAGCTAAACCAATTTGAAAATACAAACTAACTTTAAAACCACATAAATGCATGTTGTTTCTTGCATATGTTAACACTAACTTAACCAGGTTGTCATTCCATCAAAAAGGGGGAGATTGTTGGTGCGGTTAGCACTAACGATTTAACCCAGGTTTTGATGAATGACAAATAGGTTAAGTTAGTTTTGTTGTTGTCTGACACTTTGATCGAGTGTGCAGGAGAAGTCCAGTTAGGTCGACGGGCTGACCGGATAGCTGGCGAGAAGTCCAAGCGGGTCGACGGGCTGACCGGACGCTTGGCGAGAAGTCCAGCTAGGTCGACAGGCTGACCGGATAGCTGGCGAGAAGTCCAAGCGGGTCGACGGGCTGACCAGACGCTTGGCGAGAAGTCCAGACAGGTCGACGGGCTGATCGGACGTCTGGCAGGTAAGTAAGGTAAGTCACTGGAAGGGAGTGACTGTGAGGACGCATTCCCGGGAAGGGAACATTAGGCGTCGATCCGGCTTAGATCCATTTCGGATATCTAAGTCGAGATCGTGACTAGATTCTGGTCTCGGAAAGACGGAATCTAAGTTATACTCTTTTTATTTATCCGTTGAACTTTAACTGTGCTGACAATCTATTTTATAGGATATATATTTGCCTCGGACTAACTTTGTTTCTGCAGGAAAAGGGAGTTTTCTGGAACAAGGTGGTCCGGGCGCCCAGAGGGGATCCGGGCGCCCGGAAGGCGAATTCTATCCAGCCGAGTCATCGCCACGTGGAGCATCATGGTTTGTGCAGCTACGTCACATTCCAGGCGCCCGGAGGGGATCCAGGCGCCTGGAACAGCATATAAAAGAAGCCCCAGACAGGAGCTTCAGATCAATCAATTAAGCTGAGAATTCTGTTAGGATCGTTCGTACTCGGCTAGAGAGGGGGGGGTGTGAATAGCCGACCCCAAATCGTCGTTTCTTTCTACAAAACGTGTTAGCGCAGCGGAAAATACAAAGAAACGAAAGAGAAGAAAACCAAACCTTAACACAAGGATGTAACGAGGTTCGGAGATTAGGGCTCCTACTCCTCGGCGTGTCCGTAAGGTGGATGAGTCCAGTCAATCCGTCGGTGGATGAGTCCCCGGAGAACCGGCTAATACAATATACTCCTTGTGGGTGGAGAAACCTCGCCACAAACGTTTGCAACAGCAAACAAAGAGTACAAGAACAGTAAGAAAAGCAATACAATATGAATACAATAGCACTCTACCAATTTCTTGCTTTCTTGTCGACTGGAGGTGAAGCAGCAACTTCACAACCCAAACGCAGCAGCTTGTCGACGACTGGAAGCTCACGCGAAGCTTCGGAGGCGAGCTCAATCAAAGCTCAGTTGAAGCAGAAGCTTCAGCAGCAGAAGAACAGAAGTTCTAGCAGAAAAGAAGAAAGTCACTGTGCAGCAGCAGCCCTCGACCCCTTTATACCTGCGAAGAAGACAGCGAAGAAACTAGCCGTTGCGTCGCAACGGCTAGAACCCTGACAGGTCTGCAGACCGATCTTCTGTTCCGTCCCTGATCGGTCCATGGACCGATCAGGGAACCTCCTGATCGGTCGTGGGGACCGATCAGGCCCTGTGCTGATCGGTCCCCAGACCGATCAGAAAGCTTTCACAGAGAGTTGCCCAACTCTCGGTGTGGAATCTGATCGGTCCCCGGACCGATCCCACGCGTCCCTGATCGGTCCCGGGGACCGATCAGGCTCCAAGCTGATCAGTCCCTAGACCGATCAGTAAGCCCACAGAACCATGATCACCTTCTGTTTGTCATCTGATCGGTCACCAGATCGATCAGATACACAAACGTATCGCTGGATCGGTCTGCAGACCGATCCAGAGCTTGGTTTTTGCCCAAACCAAGTCCCAATCCTTCCAAACTAGTATCGGGTCAACCTTGACCTATTGGTACATCATGCTTAGCATCCGGTCACTCCCTTGACCTGCTAAGACTCCCCACCAAGTGTCCGGTCAATCCCTTTGACCCACTTGCACTTTCCTCTTCGTGCCAAGTATACTTGGACTTCCCATCACCAGATGTCCTATCACCCTTGATCCATCTGGATTTTCCCTTTCCCGGCTTCACTCACCAGGACTTTCACCTAGCTTCACTCACTAGGGTTTTCACACTGCCTAACATCCCAGTTAGGACTTTCTCACTGCCTGGCTTCACTCACCAGGACTTTCCAACTGCCTAACATCCCAGTTAGGATTTTCTCACTGCCTGGCTTCACTCACCAGGACTTTCCACACTGCCTAACATCCTAGTTAGGACTTTCCCACTGCTTGGCTTCACTCACCAGGACTTTCCACACTGCCTAACATCCCAGTTAGGACTTTCCCACTGCCTGGCTTCACTCACCAGGACTTTCCACCTGCCTAACATCCCAGTTAGGACTTTCCCACTGCCTGGCTTCACTCACCAGGACTTTCCACACTGCCTAACATCCCAGTTAGGACTTTCCCCTTGCCAAGTCCCCATGCTGGGACTTTTCGCGTGCCAAGCTCCCTGCTTGGACTTTTCCCGTGCCAAGTCTCCATACTTGGACTTTTCGCGTGCCAAGCTCCCTGCTTGGACTTTTCCAGTGCCAAGTCTCCATACTTGGACTTTTCAGGTCAACCAGGTCAATCCTTGACCTAGGGTTGCACCAATAATCTCCCAACCATCTATTCTTGTCTCACATCAAGAATAGAACTCTCTCACGAGTGTCAAACATCAACATGCAACTCAACTAAGTCAACCTTGACCTAAGGTTGCACCGACAATCTTCCCAAGTCAAACATCAAAATACAACTCGAGTCAAGTCACCTCGAGTCGGGTCAACCAGGTCAACCTTGACCTAAGGTTGCACCAACAATCTCCCCCTTTTTGATGTTTGACAAAACCCATAATCAAGTTAGGTTAACCCGATAACCTAACATAGGTTTTCCAACCATCTTCCAATGTCCAATGTTCTTTCCTTGAGCATTCTCTGGACATTCTCCCCTTAGGTTAACCCGATAACCTAACTTGGGTTCTCCAATAATTCTCCCCCTTTTTGACACACATCAAAAAGAATTCCAATGTTCTTCCTCGAACATTCCTTGACATTCTTCCCCTAGCTTTGGTTAACCCGATAACCTAACTTGGGTTTCTCCAATAATTCTCCAATGAACACTCTCCCCTTTTTGACACACATCAAAAAGAAAAAGGAGGGTATCAAGGTCAAGAGTTTTTCCTAATGAAAGTCCCATACCTTTCATTGAAACTCTTAATTTTCCCCTTGATACTAAACTCAACAATCAACTTGGTGATAATCCCATATCACTAATCCTCAAAAGTCTTAAGGAGTAAAAACTCCCCCTAAAAGTCAACTCCCCCTTGACAATTAGGTAAAACTCCCCCTAAAGGTCAACTCCCCCTTGACCATTGCACCAACAATGTCTTTGTGAGTTCCAAACCTTTAGAAATCCACAAAACCCAACTTCTAGCTGAACTTTCAGACAACAGACTGAAATCAGGCAATTTGGCACGCCCTGATCGGTCCCCAGACCGATCAGAGTCCATCTGGACCGGTCTAGTGACCGATCCACACCTCACTGATCGCACAGACCGATCAGATCTTCCCTGGATTGGTCCGGGGACCGATCCAGCCACTGAAATCAGAACTTCTGATTTCCCCTTCCGGAAAATCAGAAACTCCTAATAAATTCAAGAAAATTCCAAAAATTACGAAACTTTGAGGATACATTCCTCATATCATACACTATCATGGAAAAATAGTTTTCTATGAAAATAACTTCCATTTTTCAATCTTGATACAAAGTTCAAAAACTTTGAAATAGTTCAAGTTTAACTCAACTTTGTATCACAATGTTCAATGATGAATGCAATCACTAGGAAAGCTTCATCAAGGTTTTTCAAATCAATTTTGAAATTATTTTAAACCCTTTAATTTAGGATCATAATCTTAGGACTATATGTACATGACTTGTACACAAGTTTTCCCTATGATCCTCCATTTCTTGAATTAGGCTCATCTAGGTACAAGAACTATGCACCTTGATCCTAACTCATGATCCTAATATCTCACACACATCTAAAGTGTATCAAACACATCCATGTCAATTTTGATGTGAGATATGAGTTTAGGTATCTTAGACTAAGGTCTCATGCATTTTCTAAACAAAAATTTGATCTCAATATCAAAATATGTTTTTCATCCTTAAATCAATTCAATTGATTACTAATGCAAGAGATGATGACATGACAAAAAATGGTATCATAAATGAAAACATGTGCCAATGTCACGATGTCATGGCATAAAGTTTGAAACTTAAATAAACATGACATAAAAACTAGCCTAAGCATTATCATGACATTTCAAATGATAATAAAACTAAACATGATGTCATGACATGTGAGGGCAAACAATCATGGCAAGATTTAGCATAAATAAATATACCTAGATTACCTATCTAAGTATCCTTAACCACTTGACTAACTTCAAATTTAATCCTAGATTGCCCCAAAATGCCAAAATCCTAATTTTGACACTTCTTGAACTCTAGATTAATTCATGCCACTTAAAGATCAAATTTATCCTCAAAACTTGGCATGTTTCATTTTTCCTCGAGAGTTCTCTAGATTTTCCCAAATTGTGCCAATTGAGATTAAAAATGAAATTTCCAATCTTTAGGCACATTTAACTCTTCAAAGGAGTAAATGATAATTCCATTTCATTTTCAAAAGTTCTCAAACCCTTGAAAATGCTCCTTGAGTGTCAATTTCCTCAAAGTTGGGTTAACTACCCTTCTAATCGGAGTTGACACTCTCTAACCCATCTATGGGGTAGAGAAGATGCTCCTAGGAACCCAATACCTATTTGAGCTCATTGGGTTCACTAAATATTCACTAGGGATAACTTCCCTAGCAACCCTCCTAATGACCCTCTTAGGCTTTGAAGCCTTGGTCATTTGGGACTCATCAAGATCAACTCTAGGGGTGACTCCCCTTGTGACCTTGGTGGTGGTCTTCCTAGCCCTAGGTTTTGTTCCATAATCGAATGGAACATTGTGGTAAGTGGGCTTGACCACTTGGGACTTAGATTTGTGACCCAAACCTTTCTTGTCCTGGGACTTTTGACCCTTAGGCCCTAGAGTTGACTTCTCTAAATTTTTAAGGGCCTTTTCTAGGGTATTAAGCCTTGACCTCAAGACTTGATTCTCCTTTTCTATTACCTCAAGTTTTGATTTGTCATTCTTTCTTGAGGTGTTCCTAGGCATGTGTCTAGTTGACTTAGGGTTTCTACCTAGGTTTTCCTTAGCCTTAGAAGTGTTAATCCTAGGGTTAGCATTCCTAGTAGTATCCCTATCTAGTTTGACATGTTTAGCACCTAAGCACATGTATTGATTTCTAGTGTTAACATGCTTATCATTATTGACTAATGCAATAAAATTACTAGCATGTATCCTACTAGAATTGCACGAATGAGCCTTAAAAGATACCTTAGGGTTTGCCTTAGCTCCCCCTATCGATGTGCATCCCTTGTCCTTGTGAGGTTTCCTCCCCTTCGGACATTGGCTCCTATAGTGTCCCCGCTGCTTGCATTGAAAGCACACCACGTGCTTCTTGCCTTTGTGTGTTGGGATGCCGGCTTCCTTGACCTTTGGTGCCGGTGGAGTCTTTCTAACCCTCTTTGGACACTTGCTCTTGTAGTGCCCAAATTCCCTACACTCGAAGCACATTATGTGTAATTTGCTAGAAATTAAAATGCTTGAGTTACCTAGGGTTGAGGATGGATGAACGCTCTCATCTTCATCCCTTCCGGAGGTAGAAGCTTCTTCTTCTTGCTCCGACCTTGAAGAGGAACTCTCCTCCTCTTCTTCTTTAGATGTTGAGTGGCCCTCAACTTCTAAATCTTCTCCTCCATGATGTGAGCTACTTGGCTCACTTAGCTCCTCTTCATGGCTTGAATTTGAGCCTCCCTCATGGAACTTGGCCAAGTTATCCCATAATTCCTTGGCATTGTTGTAACCTATCTTACACAAGATGTTAGTAGGCAATGAAAATTCAATTATTCTCGTTACCTCTTCGTTGATTTTGGATTTGTGAATTTGTTCTCTTGTCCACTCCTTCTTCTTAAGTGGTTTTCCTTCCTTATCCACCGGAGGAGTAAAACCTTCTTGTACACAAAACCAATTCATTATGTTAGTCATAAGAAAGTACTTCATCCTTACCTTCCAATACGCGAAGTCGCCGCATTCGTAGAAGGGTGGAATGGTGATGTCTTCTCCATAGAGATCCATTCTCTAGCTTTGCTCCCACGGGTGTTGATCCGATGAAGAGCGACCTCGCTCTGATACCACTTGTTAGGATCGTTCGTACTCGGCTAGAGAGGGGGGGTGTGAATAGCCGACCCCAAATCGTCATTTCTTTCTACAAAACGTGTTAGCGCAGCGGAAAATACAAAGAAACGAAAGAGAAGAAAACCAAACCTTAACACAAGGATGTAACGAGGTTCGGAGATTAGGGCTCCTACTCCTCGGCGTGTCCGTAAGGTGGACGAGTTCAGTCAATCCGTCGGTGGATGAGTCCCCGGAGAACCGGCTAATACAATATACTCCTTGTGGGTGGAGAAACCTCGCCACAAACGTTTGCAACAGCAAACAAAGAGTACAAGAACAGTAAGAAAAGCAATACAATATGAATACAATAGCACTCTACAAATTGCTTGCTTTCTTGTCGACTGGAGGTGAAGCAGCAACTTCACAACCCAAACGCAGCAGCTTGTCGACGACTGGAAGCTCACGCGAAGCTTCGGAGGCGAGCTCAATCAAAGCTCAGTTGAATCAGAAGCTTTAGCAGCAGAAGAACAGAAGTTCTAGGAAAAGAGAAGAAGTCTTTGTGCAGCAGCAGCCCTCGACCCCTTTATACCTGCGAAGAAGACAGCGAAGAAACTAGCCGTTGCGTCGCAACGGCTAGAACCCTGATCGGTCTGTGGACCGATCAGGGAAGAAGCCTTCTCTTCTGTTCCGTCCCTGATCGGTCCATGGACCGATCAGGGAACCTCCTGATCGGTCGTGGGGACCGATCAGGCCCTGTGTTGATCGGTCCCCAGACCGATCAGAAAGCTTTCACAGAGAGTTGCCCAACTCTCGGTGTGGAATCTGATCGGTCCCCGGACCGATCCCACGCGTCCCTGATCTGTCCCGGGGACCGATCAGGCTCCAAGCTGATCGGTCCCCAGACCGATCAGTAAGCCCACAGAACCATGATCACCTTCTATTTGTCATCTGATCGGTCACCAGATCGATCAGATACACAAACGTATCGCTGGATCGGTCTGCAGACCGATCCAGAGCTTGGTTTTTGCCCAAACCAAGTTCCAAACCTTCCAAACCAGTATCCGGTCAACCTTGACCTATTGGTACATCATGCTTAGCATCCGGTCACTCCCTTGACCTGCTAAGACTCCCCACCAAGTGTCCGGTCAATCCCTTTAACCCACTTGGACTTTCCTCTTCGTGCCAAGTATATTTGGACTTCCCATCACCAGATGTCCGATCACCCTTGATCCATCTGGATTTTCCCTTGCCCGGCTTCACTCACCAGGACTTTCACCTAGCTTCACTCACTAGGGTTTTCACACTGCCTAACATCCCAGTTAGGACTTTCTCACTGCCTGGCTTCACTCACCAGGACTTTCCAACTACCTAACATCCCAGTTAGGACTTTCCCACTGTCTGGCTTCCCTCACCAGGACTTTCCACACTGCCTAACATCCCAGTTAGGACTTTCCCACTGCCTGGCTTCACTCACCAGGACTTTCCACACTGCCTAACATCCCAGTTAGGACTTTCCCACTGCCTGACTTCACTCACCAGGACTTTCCACCTGCCTAACATCCTAGTTAGGACTTTCCCACTGCCTGGCTTCACTCACCAGGACTTTCCACACTGCCTAACATCCCAGTTAGGACTTTCCCACTTGCCAAGCTCCCTGCTTGGACTTTTCCCGTGCCAAGCTCCCTGCTTGGACTTCTCCAGTGCCAAGTCTCTATACTTGGACTTTTCGCGTGCCAAGCTCCTTGCTTGGACTTTTCCAGTGCCAAGTCTCCATACTTGGACTTTTCAGGTCAACCAGGTCAATCCTTGACCTAGGGTTGCACCAATAATCTCCCAACCATCTATTCTTGTCTCACATCAAGAATAGAACTCTCTCACGAGTGTCAAACATCAACATGCAACTCAACTAGGTCAACCTTGACCTAAGGTTGCACCGACAATCTTCCCAAGTCAAACATCAAAATACAACTCGAGTCAAGTCACCTCGAGTCGGGTCAACCAGGTCAACCTTGACTTAAGGTTGCACCAACAAATTCTTCTACTGCTGGTCTTGCTGCTCGACGTTCAGTGCGACGCCAACAAAGCTCCGACATTACGCTCCATTCTTTTCCCTTCTAGTCGGTATTTGTTTTCAGTTTCATTAGCATTCTCTGTACGATTCTTTTGTAATCATCATTTCAAATTGCTAGTGATTGCCCAACGAAAGTAGTCAAGGACCACGAGCCTTCGAATAGGAGTCGTCACAGGCTCCGAACGAAGTAAATCATTTGTGTTTATTTTAATTTTCCGCTGCGTTTACACTCTAAGTTTTCGAATCGATATTCACCCCCCTTCTATCGAATCTAACGGTCGTACAAAATGAATATTCACTACATAGTTTCCTATGGGCCGAAGCAATCAATACGGCTTGTTATGTCCAAAATCGAACTTTAATACATAGGTTTCTAGGAAAAACACCTCATGAATTGTGGTTTGGTAAACAACCTACAATTAAGCATCTTAGAGTATTTGGGTGTAAGGTCTATATTTTAAACACCAAGGATCACTTGGGAAAGTTTTCCGCTAATGTGGATGAGGGGATTCTTGTAGGTTACTCAAGTCATAGCAAGACATACCGAATTTACAACAAAAGATCAAAACTAGTTGAAGAATCACTAAATGTTGTATTTGAAGAAAATCCCTCTTTAAACTCTATAAGAACAAACGATGAAGAATTACAATTTGAGTTAGAAAAACTAACACTAAATGAGGTAAATCATCAAGGAGAAGAATATCAAGAAAGTGATGGTGAGAAAAATGAACCTTCGCCACTTGAACCCGAAATTATAACAAATCAAGACTCAAGACCTACTAGGACTCATGCAAATCATCCCTTAGATCAAGTAGTAGGAGACATTACTCAAGGAGTGAGAACTCGATCTTACTTTAGAAATGAAGGAAGTCAAGTTGCCTTAATATCTCAAATAGAACCAAAAACCATTGATGATGCCTTGTTTGATCCGGATTGGATTTTAGCAATGCAAGATGAATTATCTCAATTTGAGAGAAGTCAAGTTTGGGATTTAGTTCCTAGGCCTAACAACAAATCAATTATTGATACAAAATGGGTTTTTAGGAACAAACTTGATGATAAAGGGATAGTGGTGAGAAACAAAGCTAGATTGGTCACTAGGGGTTTCAATCAAGTAGAAGGGTTGGACTATGATGAAACTTATGCACCCGTAGCAAGATTGGAGTCAATTAGAATGATGTTGGCCTTTGCCGCCCACAAGGGCTTCAAATTGTACTAAATGGATGTAAAATCAGTATTTTTAAATGGTGTAATAAAAGAAGAAGTATATGTTGAGCAACCACCGGGATTTGAAAATTTGGAGTGTCCAACCCATGTATATAAACTTAAAAAGGCCTTATATGGACTAAAACAAGCTCCTCGGGCTTGGTATGAACGATTGTCAACATTTCTAGTATCAAAAGGGTTTCATAGAGGAAAAATTGATCCTACTCTATTCTTGAAAAATAATGGTAATGATTTGTTTGTGGCCCAAGTATATGTAGATGACATTATTTGTGGTTCCACAAATAAAGATTTTTTAAATGAATTCATTAATCACATGTAGAGTGAATTCGAAATGAGTTTGGTTGGTGAGTTGACATTTTTCCTAGGATTACAAATTAAGCAAACAAAAGAGGGCATTTACATTCATCAATCCAAATATGTCAAAGAGCTATTTAAGAAATTTGGAATGGAAAATGCAAAGGAAAAATCTACCCCCATGGCCACAAATACTAAGTTGGATAAAGACATTGAGGGGAAAGAAGTTGACTCCAAAGTGTATCGTAGTGCTATAGGAAGTCTTCTCTATCTCACGGCTAGTAGACCGGATATACTTTTTGCCGTAGGTATATGTGCTAGGTATCAATCTTGTGCCAAGGAGTCACATTTGAGTGCCGTTAAGCGAATTCTTCGTTATCTCAAGGGGACTCAAAATGTTGGTCTTTGGTATCCTAGAACCGAAACTTTTGACCTAGTGGGCTATACCGATTCCGATTATGCCGGATGCAAGTTGGATCGCAAAAGCACTAGTGGTAGCTGTCAATTTCTAGGGTCCTCTTTAGTAAGTTGGTCAAGTAGAAAACAACATTGTGTAGCTCTCTCCACAACCGAAGCAGAATATATTGCCATGGGAGAGTGTGTATCGCAATTATTGTGGATGACTCATACTCTAGAAGACTATAAACTTACCTATAACAATGTTCAAGTACTTTGTGATAATGTGAGTACAATCAATTTAACAAAAAATCCCGTTCATCATTCAAGGACGAAACACATAGAGGTTAAACATCATTTTATTCGTGATCATGTAACTCGAGGTGATATCATTTTAAATTATGTTGGATCAAAATCTAACTTAGCTGATATCTTCACCAAACCTCTTCCCGAAGTTGAATTTAACTTTCTTAGAAGAGAATTGGGAATGTGTTGTATTGATTAAATCAAATCCTCCATGGTCACTTTATAGGTAGAGCCTTTGGATTCTTCACCTTAATTTTTGCCTCTCACAAACGCATAGGGTTATCTTCTTTGTGTGATTTAGATGAGGGTGAGAGGTTAGGAACATTTATCTTGGTCATAATGCTTGTTATGATGCATTAAGTTGGCCAAGAAAAATGATTTTCACATGAAACATTCATTTGTCCAATCATAGGGAAAGCAAGTGTACAACTCATGTGCTCGTTGCCCTACGATTATGATTGGAAATTTCCAATTGACCATATAACAACTCATTTATGAAACATTGGTTGAAGTGCGTTATTGGATGGGGATTATTATGAAAAAGATAGATACAAACTTCCTTATATCTTTGAAGTTTTCAATAATTTGTGGTTTTGTGTAAGTTTTCACTAAGATGAGTTTATTTTTATTAAACTTTATTTTTCCTTGATAATATGGGACATATATAGTGTCTATGCAAAATTTCGTGATTTTTGGAGTAATGTACAATTTTCTGTTTTTGTTCGAATCTGGGTTCTGAAAGTTCTTCAAAAGTGCAGAAATATCAGGCTTCTCAATCGATTGGGAGGCTCGCACTCGGTCACAGAAGGCATCTGAATCGATCCATGGATCGATTCAGAGAACCTCGATCGATCAATGGATCGATTGAGACGCCCTGTCGATTTTCCACAGAAGGCGTCTGAATCGATCTATGGATCGATTCGGCCGTCTGTTCGATTTTCACAGAAGCATTGTGAATCGATCGACCGATCGATTCACTTAATCTCAATCGATCGGTCGATCAATCGAGACCCTAAAACCCGTCTTAAACCCTTAGATCCGAATCGATCCCCTCACTCTTTTTCCTCTTTTCTCTCTCTCGACGCGGTCTTGCCCTAGGCGACTTCCCAGGCGACGTTTTCCTCTGTCTCGTTCGTCACTCCGGCGTGCTTCTCCGGCGAAGAGGAGCTATTCCACTTCTCTTCCAGCTCTCTCTTGACGCACTGGGCAGCTCCCTTCCTCGTCTCCGCGTCCTCACACAAGATGCGGACTCCAAACCCTAACCCTAGGTAACATTCTTTGCTCTACTCCTTGTTGCCCCTTTTGCTCCTATTTTTGACCTAATCTATTTTTTTTTGTGTCTTTATGCATTGCATTATCCCTCATGCATTGCATTACTTGCATTACCCTTGAATCTTTGCATTACTTGCATTCCTTCCCGTTCACTGTCAACCCTGGGCATCTCGTGCATTTGTTTTCTATCCCACAGAAAGAAACAAAAGGTCCGTGAATCGGGCGAAGGGTCGTCTGTCCCTTCCTCACGTCCTCAACCTCCCACTGACCCTAGGTTTCCAAATGCTGCAATGCAACAAGCTTTCACCAAAAATGCTTTCAAACTTATATCCCCTAGATAAGTGAATTTGCAATATTATAGATCTTCTTGTTTTGATACCTATAATAGGTTCAAGCATTATAAACTTGACTCTTTGTTGACTTGTGAGAGGGACATCAATATAGGTCTTGTCTCCGAATTCTATAATAATTTACACACTTCAGGTGGTGTAAATTATCGCACTCGTGTTGCAAAACGGAGTCTGGATTTCTCTTATGAGATTCTTCAATCTTATCTCGAATGTCTACCTTCAAACAATGATTTTGTCTTTTATCCAAATCTTCCCGATGAGCTGCCTCCACCTTTTGAGCATATTAGCATTGCATCCATGCATCAGTTCTTCTTTGGTCGTCCTCGTCCGGATGGGCCAGATGCTCATATCACTAAGTTTTCTTCTCTTGAGTTATCGGCTGAAAATGCCGCTTTGTTTAAAGTGATCATCAACTGTCTTTTCCCCATTGCCTCTCGTGCCCTAGCCACTCTACGACCGCCTCATATGTTTGCTCTCTATGTCATTCGTCATTCCCTTGACATCAACATCGCTCTGAACATCTTTCATTGCATCATTCATTTTACCCAGCCCGTGCAGCAAACGATACATATGCCTTTCGGGCATCTTATTACAGATTGGCTGGCGTCCCAGAAGGTAGATGTCTCCCGAGGACGGCTGGAGCATATGACAGTGGCTTATTCTCGGATTTCTTCCCGCTCTTTCAAGAAGTCGGGTCTGATTGGTGGTCCAGCTGGAGTTCGATGGATCGATGGCAGTGCTTTTGGGGAGGGACCCCGGGCTCGCCACAGGGGGGATGCACAGGCCTTGGCTCCTGCGGAGGATGAGGCTGAGGAGGAGTTCCAAGGGCCAGCTTCTCCGACTTTGGAGGAGACGGTTTCCACTCGCCTTGAGGAGCTGACCCTGAAGGTAGCCAGCCTGCGTACTCCGTTGGATACCGTGGTCCAGCAGCAGACTTCGATGCAGGCGACTATGACTTCGATGCAGCGGACTCTGGATACACTAGTGGACTTAGTGGGCTCGTGGGTGACGGTTCACCCGTCTCAGTCTGGTCCATCCACCGCCCCTGTTCCTCCTGCTGAGGATGCGCCTGATCCTGACTCTGTGGCGGTTCCTGCTCCGGCTACTACGCCCGCTCCAGCTGCTGATCCTGATCCCACCCCTCCTGGAGACGAGCTTATCGAGTTTTATGTTCCTATATGATGTATTTTTATCTTGTTGTATGGATGGTTGTTCTTGGGTCCTTTTTGTGAACTCTCTTTTATTTTGAATGTATGATATACTTTTATGCTACGCTCTCCTTTTGATTCTACATTTCAGTGTTGTTCTGTTCTGTTGATATATGTGTGTTTTAGGGGGAGCATTCCTTGGATTTATCGTATTTGCTTTGTGCACTTATTGAGGGGGAGTTATTTGCTTTTGATTTTTGACAAAGGGGGAGATCTATGTTGAAGTTTATGCTTATTGCTTATGCTTATCTCAGTAAATTAAAATCAAGCTTACTGCAATTATGCAATTATTATTTCAGCAAGCTACAATCATTATTGGAAATTAGTCTAAACTTAAATAGATTGTCAAACATCAAAAATGGGGAGATTGTTGGTGCAATCATGCCCTGGAAGTTTCAATGTGTTGACAATTATTTAAGTTTAGGTTAATACGGTGGAACTAACATGCATTGTGAGTTTGCAGGAGGAGTTTCTTGCAGGTCAGAAGACCAGATGCAAGAGAAGACCAAGAAGGTCGAGGACTGGATTCTTGGCAAAGAGAGTTCTTGCAGGTCAGAAGACCAGATGCAAGGCAAGAGAAGTCCAAGAAGGTCGGGGACCAGATTCTTGGCAAAAGAAGCTCCTGCAAGTCACAAGATTATGTGTGTGATAGGCTCACTGTCAGAGATCGACTGGAAAATCGATTCAGACATGACTGTGCGGCAGATTGCCTCTGAATCGATCAGCCGATCGATTGAAGGTTAGGCAATCGATTGGATGATCGATTGGTAAGGTTCTGCGCAGCACAGAATGCGTCTGGATCGATCAGCCGATCGATTCAAGGAAATGAATCGATCGGCCGATCGATCCGTGAACATTCTGTGCGAAGCACAGAATCGTTCTAAATCGATCAGCTGATCGATTCAAGGGATTGAATCGATCGGCCGATCGATCCATGAACATTCTGTGCGAAGCTGCGATCGATTCACGCAGCTGCGATTTCATGAGCAAGCGGCTGAATTAATTCGAACGCTACCCCCAATCCATCCAAGTCAAATAAAAGAATCTGCACCGTCGATCTTGACGCGATGGCTTCCAACGGATAGTTGTGAATCGATTGGAATATAACCTCAATCGATCCACGGCGACGGTGGCGTGAGAAACGACTAGTTTTCTCAACGTATAAAATACGGGAAGAAACTGGAAAACGTACAATAATGAAAAACATACTGTTCCATTGCTCTCCAAGTCTTTTGAAAGCTCTCAAGTGATCAAGATTCAAAGCAAAGGGTTCAAGCTCCTCTCCACTACGTACTGAAATCTCACCTGCAAAGAAGAAGCTGATTAAAGCTTGTAATCCTTCTCTACTTCTTCTTTGTAGCGTTTGTGATATTTATTTTGAAGAAAAGGGAGAGGTGTATTTCTGTTAAGGTTTCTCCACCTTCGGTGTGATTCCGAGAAGGAGGGTTTTTGATAGTGAAAGAGTGTGAGTGGTGTGGATCCTTGGACTAGTCACCTCCTTGAGGAGGTGGATACCAAGTAAATACCGGTGTTAGCATTGCCTTCAGATTTCCACTGTGCAAAACAAAGTTGGTCAGCAAAAGAAGTGAGCCATTCACCCCCCCCTCTAGCTCAACTGATCCTAACATATCATGGATCGTTATATGAGTGTCATATACTTTCTCATGTGACTATTAGTATGACTATTGGTCCTTAGACCTGAAGTCACCATGGTTCCCTACATAAGGAGTTATGTACTTTGGTTTCGTCAAACGTCACCCGTAACTGGGTGGACTATAAAGGCGATTACTGGGTATATAACGAATTATGCAGAGGGATGTGAGTGATGTAGATGGATCTATCCCTCCCATATGACGGGAGCGACATCGGTATTCTTGATAGAGTTAGACCACGAAGTGCATGGCCATGCCCAAATGAGTCAACATGAGATGTTGAGCTCATTTGATCGAGTGAGTCTACTTGGAATTCAAGATTTAGATTGATTAGAGGATGACACGGTCTATGCCTCACATTGATCAATCTAGGTGTCTAGGATAGAAGGACAATGTCACATATTGTGAGGAGTCACAATTAGTAGTCACAAGGTGATGTTGGATCTCAACATTCTTGTAACATTGGGTAGTAATGATGTGTTGCTAGATACCGCTCATTACTTATGCTTCTAAATGGGTTTAGGGGCATTGCCAACGTTACAAGAACCTATAGGGTCACACACTAAGGACAATTAGATGGAGATTAGGTTCATATGATGAACCAAGAGGATTAGATTCATTTGATGAATCAAATTAGATTAAGAGTATTCCTAATTGGGCTAATTGAGTTAGACTCAAGTTGATTCATGTGTTTAATGAGTCTAATTTATATTATGACTCATTAAATCAATTTAATTAAATGAATTAGATTCATTATATTAAATTGGCTTGAATTAAATGGTTGGATTAGATCAACCATGAGAGAGATTAAGTCAAGTTTAATTTGACTTGAGAGGAAGATGAAGAGTCAAGTTTGACTTGACTTTATGCCACCTCATTGGTGAGTTGGCATTGATTGGGCCAATGATGATGCTCCACGTCATCATGGTTGCTTATGTGGAATGCCACCTCATGGGAGTTACCAAGAGTTGTGACTCTTGGCATTCCATGGGAGTTACTCATGCTCTTAATGTGGCCGGCCACATGAATGGGTGAGATAAGTTTCATTTTGGGATTAATCTCATTCATTCCTTCATCTTCTTCCTTGCTCCAATTTTGCTCTTCCTCTCCTCTCTTGGCCGAACCATCCAAAGGTGCTAGCACACCTTGTTTTGGTCATCTCCACCTAGTGTGTTCGTGTGGATACATATAGAGAAGTATCTATCCTTGATACTTTCGAGATCTGACGAATCTTGGACGAGCGGGATACGAAAAAGGGCACGCATCGAAGGTAAAGATCTTCATCATGTAGATCTAGAAGTTTTGTAACTCGTACTCGTATGTCTTCGAAGTTTTCTTCGCACGAGATCCATTGGCTAGGGTGATTCGGGGTTTTCGCGGCCCGAAAAACCCAACAGTGGTATCAGAGCCACGTGCGAAGCTTGTACGAGTTTAATTTGATTTTTATGAAAAATTAAAGCTACTGTACATTTCTGTAAATTTATGATTTTTATAGTTTTAAGAGTAATATTTCTCGTAGAAGCGAAGCACAAGTGTTTATACACTTGTAGGCTTCGACTACCGAGAAGTTTTTCCCAAAACGGCATCGTTTCGACCCAAATCTTTTTGGGACAGTGGGATAAGGTGCTCTTGGATTGCTTAGGAGCAACTCGCGATGGTTAGATCGCGGGTAGGGGTACTGCCCCTAACCCCGCAAGGGGATTTGCTCCGCGATTGCACCCGAAATCGCTAATCGGGACCGTAGGGAAAAATTTACTCATAAAATCTGTAAAATTATGAAAAATTATAGAAAAATTACAGAAATATATAATTTTGAATTATATATTAATTTTGTGATAGTCATGGCCCAAAGACCCAATTCGATTGGACAATTGTGTTGTAATTCATAATACGGCCTGCGTGCCGTTATGTGATGTGCGTGCTTGTATTTTATTTTTATTTTATTTTTTCGCGACCTGCACGTCATGCCTTTCTATTATTCTAGTTGTAAATTAGATTTAGACTCGAATGTAACTCGAGTTTTAAAAAATTGTAATGTACAAATTTGGAGCTGTGGAAGGTCCACTCGAGACGGAGTTACGAGGAAGGCGTGAGCAACACAAGGTGGTCAAAAGGAAGGCGCTTGAGAAGTTGACCTTAGGTTGACCATCCGGTCTTCTCATTGGCTTGAGAAGATCGTAGTAGGGCCATGACTAATCACAAAACTTAGTTAATTACTTGTGTATATGATGCATGTTTAATTAAGTAATTAATTAGTGCCTAGCGATTAAGATTAGATCTAAATCGTGCACAAGATGCACCCTTACGATTAGATTAGATCTACATCGTGTACAAGATGCACTCTATCGATTAGATTAGATCTATTTCGTGTATATGATACAACATCATTTAGATTAGATCTAAATCACGACAACTCAAAATGCCTACCATGCCGTGATACCTACCACTACCTCGATCGCATGATGTTGTTGAATCTGCCAAAGCAGAGCAACACATACTATCTTGGTAGGGTACGGAGGGACAATCTTGGTCCCGCCTATCAACGCATGAGCGAGTACAAACTCAATTAGATTGATTATTCCTAATTTACTCGGTTGGATCGAGTACAACTATAGACATTCTTCCAATGGTTGGAAAGGTAGGACAAAATCACGTTTATATTAATTCTCGGGCATATTAGCCAAAGCTAACTCGAGTTTTAATATAAATGCGGATTTCATCCTATAAACAAGAGTTACATAGAGATGTAATTGGTAATCGTTACCTACCGATCATACTAAGTCTTGGGCGTATTAGCCAAAGCTAACTCAAGGGTTAGTATGATGTGGATCTTGTCCCATATGAATTATAGAATTCAGTGGGAGCATCATTTAGTTAAAGGCCTAATTAAATGATTAAGAATATGATATTTATTTCTGCTTTTATTCTGTTGTAGATAACCATGATGTTAAATACGAATACCTTCTCGCGATCTGTCCTTGAGAAGGACAAGCTCAACGGAGCAAACTTCCTGGACTGGTACAGGAACCTGAGAATAGTTCTCACTCAGGAACGTAAACTGTACATTCTGGAGCAGCCCATTCCGGAGGCTCCTCCTGCCACTGCCCCACGAGCTGACTGAGATACTTTCAAGAAGCATTTAGATGACGCATTAGATGTGTCCTATCTAATGCTCGCGACCATGAACTCTGAGCTTCAGAAGCAACACGAGTTAATGGACGCTTACGATATGGTTGAACATCTTCGTCAACTATATCAAGGACAAGCGAGGCATGAGAGATTTGAGATCTCAAGGGCACTGTTTCAGTGCAAGATGTCAGACGGGGCTCCTGTAGGCCCATATGTACTCAAAATGATTGGATACATAGAGAACCTACAAAGGTTGGGGTTCCCACTTGGCCAAGAGCTGGCCACTGATCTGATCTTGCAATCCTTGCCGGATAGCTATAGTCAGTTCGTTCTAAACTACAATATGAACGAGATTGACAAGCCACTGCCCGAGCTGCTTAGCATGTTAAGAACTGCTGAGCTAAACCTTAAGAAGGCTAAGCCCAACACTGTTCTGATGGTTCAGAAACATAAGGGCAAGGGCAAGCCCAAAGGCAAGGGAAAGTCCCAAGCCAAGGGCAAAGGCAAGGCAAGCCCAAAGGAGGGTCGCCAGGATGCTACCGCCCACCGCGGGGACCGGCATTGGAAGAGGAACCGCAAGGTATACTTGAGGATCTTAAGAAGAAGTGAGACTTCCTCATGTATATATGTTATAGAAGTCAATCTATCTATTTCTACATCATGAGTATTAGATATCTGATGTGCTTCTCACATTTGTACTTGTTGCGCTGAGAAATAGCAGGCATTGACAAAGGCGAGGTGGACCTACGAGTAGGCAATGGAGCACAGGTTACTGCTGTTGTTGTAGGAACTTTTATCTCTGCCCTCTGAGCTTGTACTAGAGTTAGTCGATTGTTGTTATGTGCCTGCATTAACTAAGAACATTATATCAGTTTCTTGTTTGGACAAGAAAGGTTTCTCGTTTACTATAAAGAACAAATGTTGTTCCGTCTATTTAAACAATATGTTCTATTGTAGTGCACCTCTGATAAACGGACTCTATATTCTAGACCTTGAGAGCCCTATCTATAACATAAATACCAAGAGGTTCAAGTCAAATGACATGAACCAAACCTACCTCTGGCACTGTCGCTTAGGTCATATAAATGACAAGCGTTTCTCCCAGCTCTATAAGGATTGTATGCGGGACTCATTTGATTTTGAATCATATGAGGTATGCGAGTCATGCCTACGAGGCAAGATGACCAAGACTCCCTTTAGTGGGCACAGCGAGAGAGCAACTGATTTGTTAGGACTCATACATAGTGATGTATGTGGCCCTTTCAATGTTGCTGCTAGAGGCGGTTACAGGTACTTCATCACATTTACTGATGATTTCAGTAGATATGGTTATGTGTACTTGATAACACATAAGTCTGAATCCTTTGAAAAGTTCAAAGAATTCAAGAATGAAGTACAGAACCAGCTTGGCAAGAGTATTAAGATACTTCGATCCGATCGAGGTGGAGAATACCTTAGCCATGAGTTCCGTGACTATCTAGCTGAGTGTGGGATTCTATCCCAACTCACTCCTCCTGGAACACCACAGTAGAATGGTATATCCGAACGGAGGAATCATACCTTATTAGATATGGTACGATCGATGATGAGTCACACAGATCTTCCGACATACGTTTGGGGCTATGCTCTAGACACGGCAGCTTTTATACTCAACCGAGTTCCATCCAAGGCCGTGATAAAGACACCATATAGGATATGGACTGGGAGAGATGCCCAGGTGTCTTTCATGAGGATTTGGGGTTGTGAGGCTTACGTACGACGTCAAGTCTCAGACAAATTAGGACCCAAATCCGACAAGTGCTATTTCATTGGATATCCCAAGGAAACTAAGGGATATTACTTCTACATTCCCAGTCAGTACATGGTAAAGACGGGGCCTTTCTAGAAAGGGACTTTGTTTCTAGAAAGACTAGTGGGAGGTGCGTTCGATCTTGAAGAAGTTCAAGATGCAACAATAGCACCGATGCCTCGATGGAAATTGAATGGAACCACAAAGTGTTGTGGATGATGTTCCACAAGGAGTTGAGGAACAACAACCGCTTCAAGTAGACCTCCCTTCCAGGGATGGGTACGTCATCAGCCTGAGAGATACTCATTTCTCTTGTCTGACCATGATGACGTTGTGCTCATAGAGGATGAGCCTACCACCTATCAGGAAGCTGTGATGAGACCAGATTCCGAGAAATGGCTAGAGGCCATGAGATCCGAGATGGAATCCATGTACACCAACCAAGTTTGGACTTTGGTTGATCCACCTGAAGGGGTAAAACCCATAGGGTGCAAGTGGGTCTTTAAGAGAAAGACTGACATGGATGGACTTATTTATAAGGGTCGCTTGGTAGCTAAAGGTTTCAAGCAGATTCATGGTATTGACTATGATGAGACCTTTTCTCCAGTAGCGATGTTTAAGTCCATTCGGATCATGCTTGCTATTGCAGCCTACCATGACTATGAGATATGGCAGATGGATGTCAAAACCGCGTTTCTGAATGGAAACCTGCTCGAGGATGTGTACATGACACAACCTGAGGGTTTTGTAGATCCACAGCATACTAGTAGAGTATGCAAGCTGCATAGGTCCATTTATGGACTAAAGCAAGCTTCTCGGAGCTGGAATCTTCGATTCGATGATGCAATCAAACAGTTTGGTTTCATCAAGAACGAAGATGAACCTTGTGTCTACAAGAAGGTTGTAGGGGATATAGTTGTCTTCCTCATATTGTATGTGGATGACATACTACTCATTGGGAAGGACATCCCTATGCTTCAGACTGGCTAGGGAGTTGCTTCTCAATGAAGGACTTAGGTGAGACATCTCATATTCTAGGGATACAGATCTATAGAGATAGATCTAAGAGATTGCTTGGCCTAAGTCAGAGTACATACATTGACAAGGTACTCCTTCGGTTTGCCATGCAGAACTCCAAGAAGGGATTTCTGCCGATGTCACATGGCGTGAGTCTTTCAAAGACTCAAAGTCCCTCTTCTAGAGAGGAGAGAGACCGCATGGATCAGATCCCTTATGCCTCAGCCATAGGATCGATCATGTACGCCATGCTATGTACTCGACCTGATGTCTCGTATGCTTTGAGCATGACGAGCAGATACCAGTCAGATCCAGGTGAAAGTCACTGGATAGCGGTCAAGAATATTCTTAAGTACTTAAGAAGGACTAAAGAATATTTCTTGATATATGGAGGCAATGATGAGCTAGGCGTAAAGGTTTGTGATGCTAGCTTCGAACCGACCGGATGACTATAGATCGCAATGGGTTCGATTTTGCATTAATGGTGGTGCACACCGAAGAGTTCAAGCGGGATACGATCGATTCTACAACAGAGAGTACATTGCCGCATCGTGAGGCGAAGGAGGCGTTGGATCCGCAAGTTCATCACTGAACTTGGGGTGGTTCCTAGCATTGCTGACCCCATTGAGCTCTATTGTGACAACAACGGAGCTATAGCACAGGCGAAGGAACCTCGCTCACACCAGCGGACCAAACACATACTACGGCGCTTCCATCTCATTCGAGAGATCATCGAGAGAGGAGATGTGAAGATTTGTAGAGTACCTATAGAAGCTAACATCGCAGATCCCTTGACCAAGGCTTTGGCACAGAAGAAGCATGATGGTCACACTAGGTCATTTGGGCTTAGAGCCTACACTGATTGGCACTAGTGCTAGTGGGAGATTATTAGCTAGAGCCCTAGAGCCAATCATTTGATGATTGTATTTTGGACTTATTGTATCATATTCTATATAAATAAAGGCATTTTGATTTTGGTTATTATACTTACTTGTATTGGTGCCAAATAAATTAAGTATAATAATGTCCTTGAGTAGACGGTTCTCACCTATATCAATCAGTTAGTTGAACCGATAGTGAGATGATATAGGGAACACTACTCTTAATCATTCCTAGTCAAGTATTAACATTCAGGGACAATGTTAATGCAATAAGACTAGCATGTAGGTCAACTCGATGACTTGATCTCACAAGTCATGGATATAGAGATATCAAGTTGACACATGGGTATACATTAGAGAATGTATACTGAATGACCCGCCATGAGAAAGTATCATGGATCGTTATATGAGTGTCATATACTTTCTCATGTGACTATTAGTATGACTATTGGTCCTTAGACCTGAAGTCACCATGGTTCCCTATATAAGGAGTTATGTACTTTGATTTCGTCAAACGTCACCCGTAACTGGGTGGACTATAAAGGCGATTACTGGGTATATAACGAATTATGCAGAGGGATGTGAGTGATGTAGATGGATCTATCCCTCCCATATGACGGGAGCGACATCGGTATTCTTGATAGAGTTAGACCACGAAGTGCATGGCCATGCCCAAACGAGTCAACATGAGATGTTGAGCTCATTTGATCGAGTGAGTCTACTTGTAGTTCAAGATTTAGATTGATTAGAGGATGACACGGTCTATGCCTCACATTGATCAATCTAGGTGTCTAGGATAGAAGGACAATGTCACATATTGTGAGGAGTCACAATTAGTAGTCACAAGGTGATGTTGGATCTCAACATTCTTGTAACATTGGGTAGTAATGATGTATTGCTAGATACCGCTCATTACTTATGCTTCTAAATGGGTTTAGGGGCATTGCCAACTTTACAAGAACCTATAGGGTCACACACTAAGGACAATTAGATGGAGATTAGGTTCATATGATGAACCAAGAGGATTAGATTCATTTGATGAATCAAATTAGATTAAGAGTAATCCTAATTGGGCTAATTGAGTTAGACTCAAGTTGATTCATGTGTTTAATGAGTCTAATTTGGATTATGACTCATTAAATCAATTTAATTAAATGAATTAGATTCATTATATTAAATTGGCCTGAATTAAATGGTTGGATTAGATCAACCATGAGAGAGATTAAGTCAAGTTTAACTTGACTTGAGAGGAAGATGAAGAGTCAAGTTTGACTTGACTTTATGCCACCTCATTGGTGAGTTGGCATTGATTGGGCCAATGATGATGCTCCACGTCATCATGGTTGCTTATGTGGAATGCCACCTCATGGGAGTTACCAAGAGTTGTGACTCTTGGCATTCCATGGGAGTTACTCATGCTCTTAATGTGGCCGGCCACATGAATGGGTGAGATAAGTTTCATTTTGGGATTAATCTCATTCATTCCTTCATCTTCTTCCTTGCTCCAATTTTGCTCTCCCTCTCCTCTCTTGGCCGAACCATCCAAAGGTGCTAGCACACCTTGTTTTGGTCATCTCCACCTAGTGTGTTCGTGTGGATACATATAGAGAAGTATCTATCCTTGATACTTTCGAGATCCGACGAATCTTGGACGAGCGGGATACGAAAAGGGCACGCATCGAAGGTAAAGATCTTCATCATGTAGATCTAGAAGTTTTGTAACTCGTACTCGTATGTCTTCGAATTTTTCTTCGCACGAGATCCGTTGGCTAGGGTGATTCGGGGTTTCCGCGACGCGAAAAAGCGGTTTTCGTGGCCCGAAAAACCCAACAGATTGAAGAGCTGCATTTTCAGTGGGTAAAATGGTGAACACGTAGGTAAGAGAGGCAGGTAAATGCGATTTTTTTAGTCTTCAATATATCACATCAATACCAAACGATGCGGTGATAAAGAGGAGCTTATCTGGTACGAGTCAATTGTCACATTATAGGTCAAAATTAAGGCGGTCAACACCATGGCTTAAGCTAAGCCGACTCGAGCGGGAAGTGGCTACAGCAGCCGATCGGAGGAATCACTGTCCGATCGATTTTCTAGATAAACCAGTGTCTGATCAGCCCGGTTAGCAGGAGAGTGGGCCAAGTGGGCCACCCGCCCAGCTCGAGGTATGACATTGACATTGTACATATTAATAATGAACCGATAAAATAATAAAAAAGGAAAAGATAGATACTTAATAAGGGGAAGAGAAAACAAAGGAGAACACTCCATCTATCATTGAATATGAAGAAACCAAGATAAAGATACCTTCTGTTGGTGCAGGAAGTATCTGACGATCGAATCTGTGTTTTAATTATGCCAAAGGGTCCAAAGTTAAGTTGTTTTGTTATCTAATGTGTTTGAATGAGTTTGCAGAAAAGTCCTAAGTGTACTTAGGCAAAAGTCCTAACTACGGTTAGGCAGGTGGAAAATCCTAGGGGGTGGTAACCCTAGGTCCTATGGGGCAGTAACCCTAGGCGGAAAGTCTTAGTGGGACGAGAGCTTTGGGCAAAAATTCTAGAGTCAAGGACTCTAGGTGGAAAGTCCTGGTGTCGCAAACCAGGTGAAAGACTGGGCGGGTTATTGAGCAGACGTCCAGCGGAAAGTTCTGGAGCCTCGGGCGCTAAGCAAAAGTCCAGTTGGTCTGGAGGATCAACTGACAACAGGTAAACTCTCCTGAGTGGAGTAGGTGAGGACGCGTTCCCTAGTGAGGGAACAATAGGTGTCGGTTCGACCTAGGGGTTCTGGTTGGAAATCCGAAGTCAGAACCGGATAGTCCGGTGACTATCAAATTATTATGTTTAACTTATTTTGTTGTGCTAAACTCTGTCTTGTTGGATGTGTTTTGTATTTTGGACTAACTCATCTTACAGGGGGTGAAAAAGCATCAAAAGTCTCGGATGAACAGTCTTGAGGCACCCTCCATGGAGCTTGGAGGCGCCTTAGGTCACTAGTTGATAACCTCCGCGCAGCAGGGCAGAGGGCGCCCTTAATGAGCTTGAGGGCGCCCTGGACGCTAAGCAGAGGGTGCCCTCCACCTGCGTCCAAGGCGGATAAACTGCGAAGTGGTCAGAGCTCATCCACGCTGCGGATTCGGTGCGGATGAGGGCACCCTCCATGGTGTTGGAGGCGCCCTCAACAAGCTATATAAGTCTGTCTCGAGCAACAACAAAGGAATAATACAATTTGACAACCCTTCTTCCGTGTGCTACTCAAAGATCGATCCAGCAAAGCTGCAACAAGTCTCCGACAACCAGAAGCTTTAAAGATTACTATTTTTGTTGTCGGTATTATTTTATTACTATTTAATATTATAAATCTAAACTGTAATATTTCTGGATTGATAGTGATTGTCCAAAGTAAATGCTCAACGAGCGTGAGCCTTGGAGTAGGAGTCGCCCCAGACTCCGAACAAAGTAAAAAATCCTTGGTGTTTGCGTTTGCATTATTATTTACTTTCCCGCTGCATAATTACTCGAAAGTTTTTCAAAACGTAAGTGAAAGTCACGAGTGCTATTCACCCCCCTCTAGCGTTTTCGATCCAATACCTTCTGTCGATAATTAATATCATTAAAAAGGAGAAGATGAAGGACCACTGAGAAAGATATAAAAGAGTATGCTAGGTATGAAAAAAGGTAAGATTGATCTCTATCTCTATTATTTTTTATTTCTCTTCCTACAATGGTTTTTAACTTGAGCGTCGGAGGGTCAGCGTCAGAGACCCCTTCCCTATTTTTTTTTTGTTTTGTAGAGAGGAGAGAGGTCTTCATCCAGTTAGCAGAGCCACCACATCCTCGGCTTTCCAACATCACGCTTTCGGATAGAAACATTTTGGCGCCGTTTGTGGGAATCGTAACTTGCATCCGAACGAGAAGATGGAAGACGCTGGATGATTCACAATAGTGACGCTGACGCAAGAAGAGCTCGACATGCTTATACATGCCCGAGCAACGAAGATAGTGGAGCAACATCAACAACAGGCACTGGTCGAGCGCCAACAGACACTGTCCGAACCCCAAGCACAGGAGCCTACCTAGCCGACTGGGATGCTGACACCGGTTGGATTCGAGACTTATGAGCCTTCGGTAAAGGCGGAGGTGGTATGAAAGCGACCGGCGGCACACAGATTGTTCCTTGGGGCAGTCTGGACAAAGACAGTATCCGATTGAAGGAAAGCAAAGTATACAGGACGATCGTCGCTTGTTCGGGCGTAGGTGTCGAGGTTTCACCCAGCTCAGAAGGAAGGTGCGGGTTGGTTCTGGTTTGGGACCGCATCACGGAGGAAGCGGATAGGGAGGCAACCTCCGCGCGATGCCTTTTTTAGCTTATCAGCGGCTCTCCGGAAGAAGCCGATTCCGAGGCCCCATCGATCTGAATCACCAAAAGTCGTTCTGGTGGATGATTCGCTGCACCAATTGCTTCACCGGTAGCCGTCCAACTGGTTACCCCTTCTCTCCCTTAGGCTGGCACTCCCGCGCTTTCTCCTAGCGGATCTTCTTGGGAACCGACCGACTGCAAGCCGCGGCTCTCCAGCTCGGCTACGGTCGCAGCTTTGATATCTGCGTTCGGAAGTTTGCTCTTGCTAGCTAGACGCGCCCTTAGCATGATGTGAGCTGCAAAAATGGAGAAAAAATCAATTAGATTCAATGAAGGAGCAGAAGGAGAGCGTACCTAGGCTAGACGGGACCTTTGTGCAAATCGGGCTCAAATTGAACACGTAGAGGACTCCCTCATGCAGTAACTTATGGATATAGTACTTCTGACCAGCCAAGTGTGAAGCCGCATGGAGGTAGTCCGATCAGCTCTTATAATTCTTGAGTTACGACGAGTTCGCCACTTCAAGCTACTAGCCAGTCGGGAAATTGGGCCGCTCGGGGAATTTAACAAAAAAAATAGTAGTCCTTCCAATGCTTATTGGAGGATGGTTTCTTATCGAAGAAGACCAAGCCCACTCGGGCTTGGAATAAGAAGGTCCCATGCTCGGACAATTTAGGATGGTAGAAGTAGTAGAGATCCGAGGGGTTAAAGGAATGTCGTGCAGGCGGAAAAGGACGATGACCCCGCACAGTAGCCTAAATGAGTTCGGGACTAATTGGTAGAGAGAAATACGAAAATATTTACAGACTATGGAGAAGAAGGGGTGGATAGGGAACCGCAGACCGGCGGTAAATTGGTCCCTAAAGAAACATACAAAACCCATAGGCCGCTCGTTTGAACAATCGAAAGCTAAAGGAAGGACGATTGATAATCAAGTGGAATTTCAAAAGCGGCTCTCAAACTCTCAACGTCACCCCCATCAAACCTGGACTCGATGGACGTGTACCAGAGCTCAGGCATAGAGACGGGAGGTTGCAAGGAGCTTGTCATATGAAACACAGGTTGACGGGAAACAACGAGAAAGTTCGATTGAAAGAGAGGACGCTAAGAACAATGAAAAAATTCGAGTGAGAAAATGGAAGCTTATAGAAAAGGTCGTCGGAGAGGAAGAGGAAGCAAAGCGTCGACGGGAAGCTCGAAGATGAAGGCACACGAAATGAACACGATGGCGACATACGCAAGGCTTATAAACCTCGCGGTCGATCGACCTTAGCCTCTAATCTAGAATTACGAAAACCTAGAAGCAGATCTAACCGTTGAATTTGAAAAAGTACTCATCGCGTCGCAAGCGGATATCCACCTGTCACATCTAGCGTGCGGCGACAGTATGGGGCACATGCCCTTCGGTCATTGGGCAACATTTAAGGCACTTAATTAAAAGGTATGGCCACGTGCTTGGCCATAATTATCAGATATTTGTACGGTATTCGAGAAAGTTGGATGACGTCAACTGAGACCGTGATCACCCAAGGAAGTGCAAGGAAAGGACGAAAATTTGTCAAGTGTTGTTGCTCATCGCCTCGATTGGCACAAAGAATGGGTCACAGGGCTGAACCTGGCAATGGCAAAATGAAGCCGAGTAGCGTTGGCTTATGGGTTGATCGACAAGTAAGGACCGAGCTTATCTCCTAAGGTACCACCTGTCCAGTCAGTTGGACTTGCAATCTCCTTTGACTAGACTTGAGGGGGAGGCTTGTGATGCGGCGATAAGGAGGAGCCTACCTGGCACGGGTCAATTGCCACGGTGTAAGTCAAAGCCAAGGCGGTTAACACCATGACTTAAGCTAAGTTGACCCGAGCGGGAAGTGGCTACAGCAGCCGATGAGAGGAACCACTTTCCGGTCAGCCGTCTGGATGAACCAGTGTCCGGTCAGCAGAAGAGTGGGCCGAGCGAACCACCCGCTCGACTTGAGGTATGACATTGGCATTGTACATATTAATAATGAACTGATAAAATAATAAAAGCGGAAAAGACAGATACTTAATAAGGGGAAGAGAAAACAAAGAAAAACCCTCTATCTATCATTGAATACGAAGAAGCCAAGATAAAGATGTCTTCTATCGATAATTAATATCATTAAACAGGGGAAGATAAAATAAAAACAAATCTAATAGTCTCTTTATAATTAAAAAACTCCTTTATAATTTTTTTATGGGCCCTAGGATAATGCAACATTACTCTATCATGAATTAAGAGCTCCATCTTAAAAAACAAATACGTTTAAGTTTTTATTAATGTTTTTTTAATTACAAACTTTAAATTTTACATTTAGAATGATTCAAACTTTTTTATTAATATTTTTTAATTTTCTTGCATTATAGATGTCCTGCCAATGGTCAATATTGTTGAAAAAGGGAAAAACTTAATCATGTTAATTGGTCCCCCTTTTTTTTTTTTCGTCAGCTCACGAACAACCGGGTAGATTATAATTTACAGCTCCTGCCATCGGTGATGATCATCGGCACGAGATGGTGGCCCTCCTCGCACACACCCTAGCCTCGTGGATCCCCCTCCCCATGCATGACTGAATGGCCAGTCAGACAGACCGTCAGTCAGTGGAAGTGATGACTGCCACCACTTTGCTTTTCTTCGTGCCCTTTCTCCTTCAACCGATCCCCCAATCGATGCCACCTCCACAACGACGACCAGTCTTTATCCCTTGTCTGAATCCTATTTAACGCTCCCATGCACTTGGCCCTGCATGGCTAGCTATTCTGGGCAGAATCTCCACGCCAGTTATCCTCTGCACCACCTTCACGCAGATGCATTTGCATGGCTATACCTCTTTAATTAATTAATTAACTCCTTCCTCCTCTTCCCCTTTCTCTGATCTTTATAACCGGAGCAATGCCTTCGTTCACCTTTCACTGATCTCCACTGAAAACTAACTCTGATATATCCTAGCTCCCTCAATTTCACAGCTAGCTAGCTAGCTCCTTTGAATTAAGTTGTTAAGTGCAGGTAAAAAGGAAGGAAGCCCTGCGATGGAAATGGGCATGACAGAAGAGAGAGAGCACAGCCCTACAATGGCGAAACTGATTACCTAGCTATCTGGATGGTCATGGTGGTGCGTGCGTGCTCGCTGTTGCTGGGAGTGTGCTCTCTCCTCTCTCTGTCATCGCCATGTTTGTAGCTAGGCTAGCTAGGTTTTCCTATTGCAGGGTTTCTGAGCTCTTCCTCGTAATACTTATTTTTAATTATTAATTTCTTATTCACTCTATTTTATCTATCTATCTATCTTCCTTAATGTGTTTGGTTGGTAATGATGAACCTAGAGAACTCGGAAAAAAAATTAGATAGAAAGCGGAACAAACAACTCCAAAGTGCTAACCGACCCGATTACAAGATGATTACATCATATATAGATCTAGTGAAGTACAAAGAGAGCTAACTTTTGTTCTTGAACTAAAATGGATGATATGTATTAAGACTAGTATTATAGAATCATTTGATGATGTTGACCTTACCAATCAAGTTCAACATCGAAATAGATACTTGAGTTAGTTACGCGGCGGCTTTATTAGAGGTGTTATCGAGTCCGACATAGACCGAACTTGATCGGTTCATTTCATTGTGGTACTAGGCTAGATATGGCCCAAGTAATCGTGAGTTAGATTGCACCCACAAGTGCCTTGTCTAGCTAACCCAATCAACATATTTTTCTAAAAAATAAAAAAAAAATTATTTGAAGATTGTGCCAACTTGAGTCAATGTTGTACCGGACCTAACCCACGAGCCGATCCACCACACTTGGCTTGACTCGCGGACTAGGCCAACCGCGAGCAACCGACCGGACTCAAAGCCCTAGTGAATGTGGTACACACAAGGGCTTGTTCATCTTCTTATTTAAATTTGTTTCAACCACACTCAAGCTCACGTTTTTCAGCAACGCAAAACTCCTGCCCTAATTTTTTCTTCATAAATTCGTGTGATCCTGTGATTCTTCATCTCGTTCGGGATTTTCTTCGTGCGGTCTGCGTGAATATACCAGGTTAATCACATATTCTTCGCCTCATAAATCGCATGACTTTTTTTTTTTTAATTTTGCCACAAAAACGCAATAAAATAGATTTATCGATCAAAAATTGAAGATTTTCAGATGGATGCTGTTCGATTTTTCTAAATTGTTTCCCCAATTTGATCATCTACGTTAACCTCGAGCGATTGCTTTGCCATCTTCGTGACAAGAATCGCGATTGCTGGTTCTTCCGGGTATTATTTAATCTTGCGTTTCTCTCTGAGTTGACTTTTAACGCGCAGGAATTAATCAAATTCCGCCGTCTCTGCGCCAACCACTGCCGTTTGTCTGCTAGCATTAAAATTACGAAGTATTGATTGCACGTCCAAAATCCCTTTTTTGGCTCCCTAGATCCGATGTCTTGGTGGCTGCGATCGGTTTGGGGCGCTGGGTGTTGACGATTCAATGTTCTAATCGCCGCCGCTTCTTGCGAAAGCTTCGATCTTTGTTTCAGGAAGAAAAGGGGGCAGGAAAAATTACGGTACTTTCTGATGAATCTTCTTCTATCGCTGGTTATCTTTCTGGAGGATTTTAGGGTTTGTGATTTGATTTATGATTTGTTTTCTTGCCTCTAGGTGTTGGTCTTGATTCTTGTAGAAGTAATTTATTTGAAATCTGTTAGCTTTGATTCGTCTGCTTATTTCATTCTCAATGAGATAACAAAGACTTCCCTGTGACAAAGTTTGTGTTTGGGTCAGTTTATGCATCATGAAATTTCTTAAATTATCATACTTCTGAAGCACAAACTCTCTAAATGGAGAATGAAGATCTTTATATCTTCAATCCATGTACTTATGTTATCGATTTCAGATTTTAAGTTAGTGAAAATTGTAAGTTTTCTTTTGTTGTCAAGTTCCTTTGCAGGTGCTTACCTTTTGCCTGTCTTTTTTCGGTAGAATAATTTTTTGCCCTTGGTGCAACAATAAAATTGCTATCGTGTGACCTAGAGGTATGGTTATGGACAATATATCTTTTCCTGAGACCCCGTATTGGTGGGAGTTTCATGAACCAGGTTGCCCTTAATCTTTTGCCTATTAACTGATAGTTAAATTTCTCGTTTCTTGTTAGTTATACTAGCTTTTTCAATGAGAAAGATTGATCTTTCAGTTTATGTATTAGCTAGATCAGTTCCATATTGGTTGTTTCATTCAAAGTTGTAATGTTACTCGTAAACTAGAAGTTCCTCAACACATATCGTTTGTTGACCCAAATTGGTCAATACGAGAAAGACACTATACGGATTGGTCGTTAAGAATCAGTAAGTTCTAATAGCTTGCTCACACATACTAATCACTATGCATTTCTTGTTCATACAAAGATTGCACCTCTGTTACTTTTCTTCTTTAACTATATCTCTATCACACTACAGGAATTATAAACTTCTTGATTGGTAGATGGTGAATCACCTTATCTGCACACACTTGTGAAACATGTTGTGATTGAATCCATGAGTCCAGAAACACGATAACTGAAGAGTCCAATATATTGAAACCAGACAATGACGATATGGAAAGAGCTGATGATCTTACAGTGGTTTTGGGCAAGGGAAAACTAGAGAACTCAGATTTGTCGGTACCTAGTTTCATGGACAACAAAGTTTTAGATAATGAAAACCAGTTTGCATCTGCGGGCACAGGTTCTCTGCTTAGTAGTTCATTGAGTAAGTTTGAAGAAGAGACACCCACCTTCTTGGACAAACCTGTTACAGAAATTGTAGTGCCAGATGTGATAGATTTTTCCAATGGTGACTCATGCCCTATTATGAAAGACATCGGCGTAGATGAAGGTTGTTTATACTCCCTTGAGAAGGTCTTGTTAGAAAGTGATGTTGGTGATAAAAAAAAGCGTTCACCTGAAACTGAAGTGCCAAACACAGTTGACCATGTTAAAATTGAGAATCCTGCAAATGAGAAACCAAAGGTTCCAGTGGAGGGGTTCTCTGTTGATGCAGACTTGGACTCTGAAGCTAGAATGTCAACTCCCAGCACAAACCGCGAAAATTCTGATGAAGGGGAGGGGAAGGCTAGGCTCACCAATCCTTTTGAATCGACAGCAGTCACTCACAAAGATGATGCAAGAGGGGAAAATATAGAGAGTCAAGAAATCGTACAGGCTCAACACGGTTCTGTTTCCAAAATGGCAGTCCTGAATGCTACTGCAGCTCCTCAACAAAATTCACTACACAACGATAATGAGTTCGATTTTCCTGGCTCAAATGCATTTTCGGGACCCATTGCATACTCTGGCAACATTTCAATGCGATCCGATAGCAGCACTACCAGTGCCCGTTCCTTTGCCTTTCCAATGTAAGAAGGAACTGGCTATACAAGAACTTGTTTAAAAATGCATCATGTGCATAAAATGGTTAAAATTTAGTTGATAAATTAATTATTTTGCATCATGCTAAAATATCTCGACTATTTGATAAAGGCACTATACGCCGAGGAAGATAATGGCACTACCTTTTAAAGCTTTCTAGCATTTTGTTCCTTCTGTCAGAGCAATTTTAGTTTGTGAGAAGAAATATGAGCTTTTAGGAAACCGTAAAACTGAAAAGAAATTGCTTCTTATGCTCACTCCTACAACCATGGAAATTCTTTTATGGAAAACTAGAGTTCAACTATCGACTTCAGTGTCCTTACCCATTCAATCGACATCTTCATTGTTCCTTGCAGTTCATGATCTATTGTTTCAAAGATGAACTTTACATGATTATGGCACCAGACTCTTATTTCTTATATAACTGCTCATGTGTATGATAAAGATCAGTGATGTTGAAATCTTGATGCTTTGCATAGATACAATGAATGCAACCTACTCGAAAGGATTTAGCACATATCGTTGCCAAATCAGTAGAATCTTAGATGATATCTTCAGACTCATCTATCATTACCAACAAAAGATGTTTTCTTGTGAATCTCTATTGTTCTATGTGTTCTTGGTTGTTGGAGTTCAGTATTTATTTTGATATTTCAATGATAGTGAATTGCTTCCATGGGTGCAGAATGCAAAGGGAGTGGAATACGAGTCCGGTGAAAATGGCTAAAGCGAGGAAGACTCGATCTTGGAGGATGGTACTTATTTGCTGTAAATTTTGATGATACCTATTAGCCCGCCCTTTTTCGTTCGAATTTGCCCCATTACATGCCCGAAGATATGTATCTAAAAGGCTGTTCTTTTTCGTCTTTCCTTTGCCTCTTCTGCTCGTGCACTTATTCCGCAGAAGATCATCAGTTTGTGACTATGGTGTTGGGATTGTTTCTGTAAGCAAACATGTTATTACTTTCTCATAAAATTTATTATCAGTCAAAGAAATAAAATCTTATGTCCTGAGACTATTGTAGAGGCATTGCTGTGAGGGCATCTGAGATATATGCACTTGTTTTCTTTTACTTTGTTTCAAATTTTCCTTTTCCCTTTCCATTTATGGTTTGTTTTTTTTCGATCGAGCATTGGCTTTGTTTGTGCTAGAGGTGTCAGTGGCCTAATTTACAGATGAGATCTTTTGGTTCATAATTTACGGATTAGAGGATGGTCCATTGATCGTGATTAGTGGACTTTGATGGACCTTATGTAATGAGATTCATTAAAATGGACCAATCCATAAAATGGATCATCCTCTGATCTATAAATTTAGGACATCCATGCTCCCTAAATTGAGCTTGCAACTCTGGATGTCATGTTTGGATTTTAAAATCACTAAGAAACTAGTAAAAATTTAAAATATTAAAATAAATCTAGTTAAAGGTATTATTATTATTATTATTATTATTATTATTATTATTATTATTATTTATCAATAAATCAAATTATTATTATTATTTTACTTTAGTAGTAGAGGAGGTTTAACTTTGTTATATTGGTCTAGAATAATTAGTTTCACATTTAAATTGGGAAGAGGACACCTTAATGGTGACTAAAAAAATTTGTAAAGTAAATAGATCTTTTTACCTCAACTAATACCATTAAAATTTAATTACAACTATTTACGTAGAAGGAAATGAAAAAAATATATATATTTAATGTATTTAATTTTATTTTCATTCAAATTCAAATTGGGTGGACCATAGATATAAATATGTAATATAAATAACCAAGTGAATAGATGCTTTATTGTGTATAGGACACGTCTACTTGTATTCTAGAAAACACAACATAGTAAGAAAACATTTTCCTTTCTGATTTTTTTACTATTGTTAAGAAATAATTGGATAGTGCATTGATGATGATAATTTTGTAGTTAAATTTTCTGATATTATAGGAATATTTTAAATATGGTCAAATAATAAGTTTGTATAATATCTAATTTTATCATGGAGTCAAAGTGAAATCAATCTTCATGTCTAGTGAACTGAAGTTCTTATTATCAAACAGTTCTTATTATCAAATTTCATAGTTTTCATTATAAAAGTTCGAACTTTATTTTGTTTAGCCATAAGTCTTGTAAAAATGTAATGTTAATATAAAGTCTAGATAAAATATTTACTAAGGAATTGATTATTCCTTTCTATTAAATTTTTAATCCTTTCTTATAATTATATTAGTGAATTATATAATTATATTAGTGAATTTTAGCAATCTTTTTGTGCTTAATGTCTTTTTTTAATTCTTTTTTTTTTTTACCATATTTAACAATTATCTCACAATCAGTTCTAATTTTGGATTTGTTACACATGATGAGCATAAAGATACCAAGATAATAGATGATAGTTAGTATTTCGTAATATAAAGTACCTTTTCTTTGTATTTGCTAGAAGCGTATCTAAGTAAGACTTATGATATTTTTTGGATCATATTTTGAAGTTTTTCGAAATAAAACTCCTCTTTATATGGATTCACAATCATCCATTTCTATGATTAAATAATTAGAATCAAAGGTAAAGTGAGTATTATAAAAGTTGTTTGACCATATGTTTATCTGTTTTACTAGGTCACTGTGATATTGGTTAAACTATCTTTATTCAGCAATAGAAGTTTTATTATATAGAGGGTCGCTCTCAGGACGTAACGTAGATAGTGAGCGCATGATATTTTTGACATAATGATCAGGAGTCGATTCTCAGGAACTAACGACCTGAGATTTACCCCACCATGCGCCTTTGGCCTGTATACCTACATGTACTTCCCTCCATATCCATGAGACCGACACTAGAGGGACCGCTAAGATAGCGGATTTTTTTTATTATTATACAGAGGACCACTAATTTTTCAATATCCTTAAAGTATGGTCTCACATAATTCAAAAGTCATTGAAAAAGATTCAAGAGTTTTTAAGTCTTCCATCTTATCAAAAAAGTCAAGTATTTTGATGGACATGCCTTCTCAATCATAGTATCAATAGAAGAAAAATATACATGACTTATGAAATTAAGGTGTCGTTTGGTTAAATGATGGGAATGACTATGAATATGAGTTTGATGAGAAGGTGGAATGAGAATAGGAATGAGAATGAAATCCATCTATTTATATGGGTTTGGATGATTCCCATAAATCTGGAAATCATTTCCAAATTATCATTCCCAAACCCACAATCCAAACACTATCTTTTACTATTATTCTATTCCTTCATTCCTAAATCCACCAACCAAACACCCTTTAAGTGATAGAAGTTAAATGATGAGAAGCAAAATATATTTAAAGAGAAAGTATGAGTACAAATATTAAGTGAAATATACGACTCTAATATGATATGAGATAAAATGACATCAAAGTTAAAAATACTAGCCACAAGTGTACTTAGTGAGTCAAAGAGATATGCACCATCAAAAAAAGAATTTTGGTTGTAGATTGAGAAAGTACAGGAAAAAGTGAAGGAAAAAATGAACAATATATTTGTAAGAAAGAGATTTTTTTTTTAAAAAAATATAATAACCAAGAAAGAGGCTAGGAAAGTAGTGAATAAAGTAAATAATGAAACTTTTGAATGGTTATATTAAAAATTAAATACAAAAGAAGGAGAAAAGATATTTACAGAATAACTAAAGTGAGATAGAGAGAAAGACAAGAAATCTTATCCAAATAAGATGTATTAAAGATGAATACAATAAGATAGTAGTAAATGATGGAGAAATAATAGAATGACGGAAGATGTATTTTCATTTAAAGAAAGTTTAGGTGACCAATCAAATTAACTTAGGTAATTTAATTAGATCAAATGAGTATAGAAATTTAAATTTTTATTGTAGAATTTAAACTTCAGAAGTAGAACAAGCTTTAAATGAGATGTAAAATAAAAAAAATCATTGCATCAGATGATATTCCAATAAAGGTATAGAAGTGCCTAGGGAAACACGGTATTGAATAATTTACAAAATTATTTAATATAATATTTATAAAAAAATAAAAAAAAAGTCTGATCAATAGAGGGTAAGTACTCTAGTTCCCTTATATAAAAACATGAAAGACATAGAAAATTATGTAAACTTTAGGGATATTGAACTAATGAGTTATACCATGAAACTTTAGGAAAGAGTAATGAAAACTTAAGGAATGAGGCCACAGTAATCAAAAATCAATTTGAGTTCACGCCTCAAAGGTCGACAATAGAAGGTATATATATCTTCTCAAGTAACTAATTGAAAAGCATCAAGAGAAAAAGTAATATCTACACATAATAATTATTGACTTAGAAAAAAAAACTTATGTATAGAGTCCCAAGAGAAATTATGAGGATGTAAAGACCACAGCGAAGACTTCAGGCAAATTAACTGAAGTATTTATAATAAAGATAGGATTACATTAAGGATCAACTTTAAGTCTATATCTTTTTACATTAATCATGGACAAACTTATTGGACACATTCTAGACATAGTACCATGGTACATATTATTTGTAAATGATATTATTTTAGTAGATGAGACATGTGGAGTAAATGCTAAACTAGAATTTTGACGGGAAACACTAGAAGTGAAAGGTTTTATGTTTAGTAAAGTAAAGACATAATATATGAAATTTAAGTTTAGCAATATTAGACATAATGTGATAATTATTAAGATAGGACATAGTTGTCAAAAGTGCGAGGTGCAAAAAAATACTCAAGGGTCTTGGAGCTTAAAGCGCAAAGCGAAGCGCACGCTTTATGAAAAAAATCTAATAAATAAAAGGACTAATATATCTATTAAAATTCTTTGAAAATGTCCTTGAAAATCCAAATGACCATAAATAAATATTCTTTGATGAAATTATAGATTATTCAAAAACTAAAATAAGTCAAAAGTCTTTGAAAATATGATAGATAAAATATCAAATAACAAAATAATTATCTTCTTCATCTTCATTTTCTAAATCTATGTCATCAGCTCCATCGCTCGATTTATATCCATTAGTATCTTCTTCTTCAGTTTTATCATCAAGGTTAATCTCTTCTCCATTTACAACACTAGTTTGAGCTAAATATTATATTTTTTTTTTGCTGATGCAAATGATGATGCCCGTTTTGAAGAAGACACATTTTGAGATCGAAAGCCATACACACTTTCACCAACCCCAGATGCTCGTGCTACATCACTCTAATTCAAATCTTCACCTTCATAGATAAAATTATTATCATTGTCTTTATCACTGTCATCCAATTTTCTCAACAACCATTCATTACTATCATCTATCTCTGATAGAGTAATATGATCAATCTTATCTCGCATGTCATATCTTCTCCTCAAAGTTCTGTTATACTTGATATATACCAAATGTTGGACCCCGTGGTAGTTTTGATGTGATCAACCAAGTTGGTTAGATCCTGCTGTGTTTGATCCCTGTGTCTGAGTCTGCAGGAGCTTAGGAACACAGGAAGTCGAGCGGAAGACGCAGCTAGCGAGAAGGACGGCATGGGAAGGGAGCCGACGGGCTCGGTGCGTTCGAAGGACGAGAGAGCTGCGGAAGAGTACTCCGGTGGGAGTGAAGAGCGTGCGCGGCGTTCGAGGGACGTTAAGCCGGGACGGCAGGTTGCTCGAGGAGAAGGCCGGGAATTGGGTTCGGGTGAGCCCTATTCCGGTTGGCCGCAATCACCCAAAAGAACGGAGCGTCGGAAGCTGAAGAAACCAAGCTGGAAATTAGGCTACTAGCTTGGAGGCGCCCTTGAAGGCGCCCTTGAAGGCGCCTTCAACCCTATTGAAGGCGCCCTCAACAGGTCAGTTTTGACCATTTGCGTACGGATAAAGTTTTATCCTCTGACCGAGCTGGAGGCGCCTTGAACCTTGTTGGAGGCGCCTTGGACCCTCGGGATAGACTTTCCAGGAGCTATATAAAGGCCCCTGGAGCTAGGAATTAAAGAACAACTCAAGCAATCAATCTGTAAGCAATTCCTAGCAGTAGTTCTGAGCAATTAGAGTGTAAAAGTCTTCTTCGCCTTCAGAGAAGGAGAATTTTCTTAGTGCGCTTTTCACTGCCCTGGATTAACAACCCTCTTGGTTGCAACCAGGTTAAACTTCTGTTTCTACTTATATTTTCTATCATTATTATTTTACTACTGCATTTATTCTGAGTTGAAATCCGAGGAGGTTAGTTTCATTTTTTGTTTACAGCAATTCACCCCCCTCTTGCTGGTCTCCGCTGCACCAACAAGTGGTATCAGAGCCTGATCGCCTCAGAAGGATTAACCGCCAACTGAAGCACTACGATCAAGACGATGGCCGGAGCGAACATTCATCCCCCGAAGTTCGACGGAGACTTTGCCACATGGAAGCGCAAAATGGAGGTATTTTTTAAAACCGAATTTGACATTATTTTAATAATGAAATATGGCTATGCAGTTCCTAAAGATAAGAAGGAAAATACCTGGACGAAAAAGGAGCAAGCAGATTTCGTCGCTAACGGAAAGGCTGAGTTCCACCTACTAAGCGTTCTACCGCCTCAGGAGGTAAATCGGATAGGAAGCTACGACTCCGCGAAAGATCTCTGGGAAAAATTCCTGGAGCTTCACGAAGGTACTTCCGAAGCGAAGCTAGCGAAGCGCGATATCCTCCGGAACCAGTTAACGAACCTCCGGATGAACTAAGGCGAGAAGGTAGCGCAACTCCAAGCGAGAATCAAGGAGCTGATAACGCAACTAACGAACCTTGGAGAAGAGGTAACCAACCGGGATTCTATCTGATACGCGCTCAATGCCTTCCTGAGAACTCCAGAGTGGGCCTCCTTAGTAGATGCATATTACATCTCTAAGGACCTCAAGGTAAGTACTTTAGAACAATTATTTTCCACTTTTGAACTTCACGAATCTCGAGTTTCAGAACCCAACGGAGCAGAGAAGACAAGTCAGAACATTGCCTTAAAGGCAAAGATGAACAGTTTTGACTCCAAAGCCTCAGTCGACGAATCCGAAGCGGCACTACTGGTAAGACGCTTCAATAAGTTTTTCAGTACTATTAAATTTAAATCGCAGAGGCATCATAAAAAAAAGAGGACGGTTCGTTGCTATAACTGCAACGAAGAGGGGCACATCAAAGATGACTGCCCAAAGCTAAAGAGAAAGGAGAGAGAAAGGGAAAAGTCAAAATACAAGAAGCCAGAACCCTCCAAACACAAGAATCTAAAGGCCATGTGGGATGATTCGTCATCCTCCGAATCGGAAGTCAAAGAATTCTCGGGACTAGCACTGATAGCCAACCATCAGCTAGAAGAAATGTCCAGCTCAGAAATGAGCATCGACGAAGGGGGAGGAACGTCAGAAGAAAGCTGTAGTGAAGGGGGAGCGTCACCAGATCAGGTAAGTAAGGTACACAATCTAACCCCGAATCAATCTTTTAGATTTATTAAAACTCTTTCTAGAGAATTAGATAAATTAGAAAAAGAAAATGAAAATTTGAAATCAGAAAATGAAAATTTAAAATTAGAAATTGAAAAATTGAAAAATGATGCATGCTTAAAGAAATTTCCAAAGTCAAAAATTAGAATTTATGGTAAATTAAATTAGTATATAAGGAAGCATCAAGGTCAACTTAGGAAAATACCAAGAAACTATGTACCCCCTAGATTTTTGAATAATCCTGTAGGAAGGAACCTCTATTGGGTTCCAAAATCGGTACTTAATTAATTGTTCAAAAATTAAAAGCTTACAGTGAGAAAATTAAACATTGAAATTCTTTATGGAAGCTTTGTCTAAGGAAGTGGTTGTTGCTCCAATAACCAAGAAGGCCTAGTGCCTCGCCACGACCTGGAAGCTAAAATATTGAAAGAAAATGTTTAATTAACTTTCTGAAAAAGCATTAAACAAGAATTAAATAATGCTTTGAAAGTTTATCAAATATTTTTTAAAATAAACAAAAATTCCTTAGAAATTTTTTTTGAAAAATTCTAACTTAATTTTTTTTTTGGGTTAGAAATTTTCTTCTGGGAAATTCTCAAAGTTCATTCACTTAACTTAGAAATTTTTTTTTGAGAACATTTGAACATTTACTTAGGATTTTTTTTTACTTAGATCTTTTTTTTGAAAATTTATTTTAACTTAGCAATCTTTTAAAAAATTGATTTTTAACTTAGAAAATTTTCAAAAACTTCAATCTTACTTGAAAATTCTTAAGACCCCATTTTTGCTGTGATCAAAGGGGAGAGAGAAATACAAGTTTAGGGGGAGTTAGAGAAAACTTAATTTTTTTTAAAAAAGTGTTGCAATTTTATTAATTGCAAAAATTATTCTTAAGTTGTTAGTTTAGTAATTTTTTCTTTAAAATTACTGTTTATGTCTATTTTTAACCCTAACTTGAACTTAGGTTGATGCACATCAAAAAGGGGGAGATTGTTGGACCCCGTGGTAGTTTTGATGTGATCAACCAATTTGGTTAGGTCCTGCTGTGTTTGATCCCTGTGTCTGAGTGTGCAGGAGCTTAGGAACACAGGAAGTCGAGTGGAAGACGCAGCTAGCGAGAAGGACGGCACGGGAAGGGAGCCGACGGGCTCGGTGGGTCCGAAGGACGAGAGAGCTGCGGAAGAGTACTCCGGTGGGCGTGAAGAGCGTGCGTGGCGTTCGAGGGATGTTAAGCCGGGACGGAAGGCTGCTCGAGGAGAAGGCCGGGAATTGGGTTCGGATGAGCCCTATTCCGGTTGACCGCAATCACCCAAAAGAACGGAGCGTCGAAAGCTGAAGCAACCAAGCTGAAAATTAGGCTACCAGCTTGGAGGCGCCCTTGAAGGCGCCCTGGAAGGCACCCTGGAAGGCGCCTTCAACCCTGTTGAAGGTGCCCTCGACAGGTCAGTTTTGACCGTTTGCATGCGGATAAAGTTTTATCCGCTGACCGAGCTGGAGGCACCTTGAACCTTGTTGGAGGTGCCTTGGACCCTCGGGATAGACTTTCCAGGAGCTATATAAAGACCCCTGGAGCTAGGAATTAAAGAACAACTCAAGAAATCAATCTGTAAGTAATTCCTAGCAGTAGTTCTGAGCAATTAGAGTATAAAAGGTTTCTCTGCCTTCAGAGAAGGAGAATTTTCTTAGTGCGCTTTTCACTGCCCTGGATTAACAACCCTCTTGGTTGTAACCAGGTTAAACTTCTGTTTCTGCTTTTATTTTCTATCATTATTATTTTACTACTGCATTTATTCTGAGTTGAAATCCGAGGAGGTTAGTTTCATTTTTTGTTTACAGCAATTCACCCCCCTCTTGCCGGTCTCCGCTGCACCAACACCAAATCATTCAATTGTTGTTGAGAAAATCTATTTATTTTCTTAGAATGTATCTAAAACAAATTAAAAAGTAAAAAAGTTAAGTCCATAATATAAATTTTAATATATATTAAAAAAATTCTAACTTACATGTTCAAAAGCACTCCAACTACATTCACAACCTGAAGAAGAGCATGTGAGGTTCAAAATCATTATTGTAAATGTTTTTAATTATGATGTTGATGCACCTTAAGGAGGCCACCAATCATCTTGAAACACAAAAACATGTAAGATTAACTTTATTATCGGAATATTGAAATGTATAATATATTATTTATGAATTTACCTAGTGATTTTGAAGTTCTTTGTCTGATAGCCATTGGCAAACCAAAAAGTCCTTATGTTTTCTTATATTTTCCCAATTAATTTGTAATCTTATCTTGTAAATCCTCACCTCTCACCAATCTAGATATGCACTTCTACAAACCCTCCGTCACTTCTGTATCATTTCTATGTCAAGGTTTGAGTAAAAACACTCTAGATTTAAGAAATATTAGGCTGCATGCAAAGGTTGATCGAGTTGAACATTCCATCTTTTGTCAATGAATTCAAAAACTCCACGATATTTTTCTTCATTATTGTTAAATGATGCAGCGAAAGCTTCTTTAGCTCTATCCATTAACTCATAAATATAACCCATATGATACTGTTTTTCACCATCTACTAGTTATAATACTTTTACTAATGGGCCACCAACATTTAATGTAAAATCATATTTTTCCAAAAAGAAAACATCAATATCACTTTTGCTACATGCTTTTCTGCAACATCTTTATAAAAATAACTATTTACCCACTTTTCTGATGTAAACATTTTTCTCAAATTTGCTTGTTGTACATGAAACCATTTTAAAGTAAAAAAAAAGTGATTGCGAAACATGTCTTTGTGTTTCTTACCATGTCTCTTTGTCCAATAAACTCTCTCATCATACTCAATACTTATGGTTGTTGTAAATATAACCATTCACCATCAATGTCCGTTCATATAATTTTTTGAGAAGAGAAATTTTGAATATATCCTCGAACAACAAATCTAAACAATGAGCTGCACAGGGAGTCCAGAATAGTGTGGAAATCTATTTTTCCAAAAGATGACCTGAAAAAACAAAGTAAATTTAGTCAAAAAAAATTAAAAATACGATCTAATTCTTAATTGAAAGTAATACAAATTTTAAATATTACTTGCACTAACATTGCAACTTGTATTATCTGTTATAACTTGAACCATATTTTTTCCTCCAATCCGATACATAAATTTAGAAAGTAACTCAAACATCTTGTTTGTGTGAGAATAGCCTGAAGCATCAACTGATTCAACAAATATGCTTCCATTAGGATTATTTACCAAAAAATTTATAAGAGTCTATCAGTCCACCCATCTACCATGATTGTGCACCCAAACTTAGCATGATCTTCTTTGTGGGATTTGAGAAGCGAGCTTGTATTTGCCAACTCCTTCAAATACTTAACCCTAACTTCATGATATGATAGATGCTTCATCCTTGATCCAAATTATCCAATAGCTTCAATACAAGTTATCTTGTCTAAAAACTACAAAGATGACGCACTGGACGTAGTGGACTGGTGATTGATCGACAGGAGACCTTTCTCTTTGAGAAGAAGCTTTTCCTCGATCCTACGCACAAAGAAATGAGCAAACCAGACATCAATGCCTAGGAACCAGGAAGAGTCCCTGGAGAAGGCCCTCCGATGTTCAAGTCAGTACCGATCTGAACAGGTGGATGAAGAACAATAAGAACATGTGCCTTAGAGTAAAGTTGTAGATGCTCAGAGAACATACCTTCACCACAGAGAGGACTCTCCTTTATATACCTCCTCACCTAGCCTCCACAGTCGTGAGGTGGCAGAATGTGTTAGAGTTTGTTAGGTAAAGGAAATTGTACCACCTTGGTAATGTGTAATGATTATCTGAGGAATCTTCCCTTTACCCACATGTTTACCTCTTTTGTCATTTGTGACTTCTGTTATTATTGAGGTTGCTGAAGGAATATGTAGTTATAATTGGTTTGCTGATGGAAGACAAGATATGTAAGTACTCCGTGATAGTTTTGATATGATCAAACAAGCCAAGTTAGGTCATATTGTATTTTGATCCTTGTGTCTTAGTATGCAGGAACTTAGGAGCATAAGAAGTCGAGCGAGAGACGTAGCTAGCGAGAAGGATGGCATAGGAAGGAGTAGATGGACTCGGTACGTCCAAAGGACAAGGTGCTGCAGAAGAGTATGCGGTCGGACGAGAAGGTAGCGCATGACATCTTTTAGGGACAAGAAGCCGGAGTGAAAGATTGCTCGAGAAGGCTGGAAGATGGGTTTAGATGAGCCCAATTATGGATGACCAAAATCACCCAAGCGAGTGGAAACCCGGACAAAAAGTCAATTGGAAGTTGACTCTTGTCCGGGCGCTCGAACCACTTTGGTCCAGCCAAGGTGCCTCGACTCTTTGGTGATGTGGATGAGCATCAGTCAGGGTTCTGGCGTCTGGAGTAGGTCTAGGCGTCCGAAGCGGGTCCAGGTGCTCGAAGCGGGATAAAATTTTATCTTGCGTTCATTGTGTAGCCGTTTGCGAGAAGATGAGATTTGCCACGCTGGGGGCGCCCGGAGAGGGTCTGAGTGCCCAGACCATGCCACGTCAACAAATGGTCAGTTTCGACCAGTGGGTTATAAATAGAGCTTTGGTCTTCTCCTTTTCGAAGAACACAATTTGTACTTCGAGTTTCTTTCTGTCTTTCATTTCCAAGAGTTATTTTCGTGTACGAGACTTCTCCGCCTCCGATGTTTTATTCAAGAATGAGATCTTCTTACTGAGCTAACTTTCCTTGGAGTAGCAATCTTTTGATTGCAAACTAAGTAAAAATTTATGTCTCGTACTCTTTTAATTCCATTATATTTTGATTAAGTGTGTAATTGATAAAGTTTGATTGTTTGAGAAAGGTGTTTGTTGTTTTATTTTGTGAAGGGCAATTCACCCCTCTTGCTAGCTGCAAGGGACCTACAATTGGTATCCAATCGCTTCAGAATGACTAACAGTTGAACGAAGCACAAAAGATGATGGATGGAACAAGCATCCATCCGTCGAAGTTTGAGGAAGACTTTGCACACTGAAAAAAGAAAATGGAGTTATATCTTAAAATCAATTTTGATATCTTTCTAATCTTAAAAAATGGTTTTGTAGTACCTACTGACAGCAACAGTGAACTAAAGAAATAAGAAAACTCGACGAAGAAGGAACAAGCTGAATTTATGGCCAACGGGAAAACAGAATTCCATTTGCTAAGTACACTAACATCACAAGAGGTAAATAGAATCGGAGTCTACAAGTCTACAAAAGACCTCTGGAAAAAATTTTTGGAGCTTCACGAAGGATCCTCCGAAGTCAAGCTCATAAGAAGAGATCTTTTTTGGAATCAACTGATGAATCTACGACTAAAGGAAGGTAAAACAGTCCTTCAACTGGACGCTAAGATAAAGGAACTAGTCACCAAACTCACGAATTACAGGGAAAAGGTAACCAACCGAGATTCGCTAAGATATGCACTTAACGCTTGTCCTAGAACACCTGAATGGTCATCTCTAGTAGATGCATATTACATCTCCAGATACTTAAAGGTAAGTAATTTAGAAGAATTATTTTTCACTTTTGAAATTCATGAGTCTAGATGTGTAGATATGAAGGAGCTAAATTAGAACATTGTCTTAAAGGTAAAAATGGATTAACAAGGTTTTGAAACATGCCTCGACGATGACAAAATGACATTTATGGTAAAGAAGTTCAATTTTTTTTTAAAGCTAATAAATTCAATCAAATGCAGGCCAAAAGAAGAAAAATAAAAGTGAGATGCTACCATTGCAATGAAGAAGGGCATGTCAAAGACAACTGTCCAAAACTGAAGAACAAGGACAAAAGACAAACCTAGATAAAGCACAAAAGCTTAAAGGCAATGTGGGATGAAACGTCGTCATCAGAGTCGGAGATTAAAACCCACGTCGGACTTGCGCTGATGGCAAGTCACGAAGAAGATGACGAAGCAAGCTCATCCAAAATGAGCATCGAGAGCATCGATGAAGGGGGAGCAACATCAGCAGCATTACAGGGGGAGCTTCAGATAACGAAATCGACGAGATAAGTCAGATACGATCTCTACCTCCTAACCAGCTATATAAATTTATTAAAATATTTTCAAAAAATCTTGTCAATTAGAAAATAAGAATAAAAAATTATTAAAATAAAACGAAGAGCCAAAAAAATCTTGTCGACTAGAAGATTTCGACAAAATAAAAATAGAAAATGAAAAACTGAAAGAACAAATAGAAAATTTCAAGAATTTTGCATGTTCAAATTTTATTATTTTTAGAAATTATCAAGGACTTAATTGATATTCTAGATATAATAAGGGCCAAATTAGAAAATTATCATCATAATATATTTTAAGAAATTTTTTTATTAATCTGGTAGGAAGGAACTATATTAGGTTCCAAAATCATGCTTAGATTAAATTTGTATGCATGCCTTACTTTTAAATTAATTTAATATTTTTCTTGCTTAAAATTGTCTAAATTTTTTTGTTTCATATAATTTTTGTTCGAAATTAATTTGATATTAATTTTTCTAAGAAAGATAATTTCATTTCTTATCTATAGAATATAATTTATTACTGCTTAAATTAATTTCACGTTTTCATGAAAATTTTATCACTACTTTGGATATATCTGTTTAACTGTTATAAAAATTTTCATAATTTTTTAATAATTAAAAATTATTTTAAAATTATTTTATCTAAAATTTCTTTATAAATTGTAAAAGTTCATATTTTTAAAATTTAAAGTTCATAATTTTTCTGATTGTTAGTAAATTTTTCCCTTAGAGACTATTTTAGATTTATTTCAGAGTTATTTTCAAAGATTTCTCCTATTTTTAATGTGATCAAAGGGGAGAATTAGAGATTAAGTCTAGGGGGAGGGTACATTTTATTTTTTTACGTTACATGTTATTAATTGCAAATTATGTACTTGCTATTTTACTCTTATTTATTTTTGGTTTACCATAACTTAACTTGGATTGCCCACATCAAAAAGGAGAAGATTGTAAGTACCTCGTGGTAGTTTTGATGTAATCAACTAAGTCAAGTTAGGTCATGTTATGTTTTAATCCTTGTGTTTAAGTGTGCAAGAACTTAGAAGCACAAGAAATATAGCGAGAGAGGCAGGAAGGATGGCACGGAAAGGAGTTGACGGGCTCGGTGCATCCAAGGGACGAAGTGCTGCGGAAGAGTACACTGGCGGACGAGAAGGAAGCGTGTGACACTTCCGAGGGACGAGAAGCGGGAGCGGAAGATTGCTCGAGAAGGCCGAAAGATGGGTTCGGGTGAACCCAATTTTGGATGCTGAAATCATCCAAGTGAGCGGAAGCCCAAACAAAAAGTCAACTGGAAGTTGACTCTTGTCTGGATGCCCGGAGCTATTCTGGGCACTAGGAGCTACTCGGGCACCTGAACCACTTTGGTCCAGCCAGGGTGCCTTAACTCCTCAGCAATGTAGATGAGCATCAATCAGGGTTCGGGCATTCGAAGCGGGATAAAATTTTTTCCCGCGTCCATTGCGTAGCAATTTGTGAGAAGATGAGATTTGCCATGCTGGGAACGCTCAGACTGTGCCACATCAACAAATGATCAGTTTTGACTAATGGACTATAAATAGAACTCTGATCTTCTCCTTTTCAAATAACACATTTGTACTTCGAGTTTCTTTCTGTCTTTCTTTTTCGAGAGTCATTTTCATGTACAAGGTTTCTCCGCCTCCGACATTTTGTTTGAGAAGGAGATCTTCTTACTGAGTTGACTTTCCTTGGAGCAGCAATCCTTTGATTGTAAACCAAGTAAAAATTTGTGTGTCTCATACTCTTTTAATTCCATTATATTTTGATTAAGTATGTAATTAATAAAGCCCGATTATTTGAGAAAGGTGTTTGCTATTTTATTTTATGCAGAGCAATTCACCCCCTCTTGCCGGCTGCTCCCAGATCACTTTGGTCTAGACAGGGCGCCTCGACTCCTCGGCGTTGTGGATGAGCATCAGTCAGGGTCCGGGCACCCGGAGCGGGTCCGACCGCTTGGAGTGGAATAAAATTTTATCCTAGGTCCGTAGCATAGCCGTTTGTGAGAAGATGAGATTTACCATGCTAGGGGCACTCAGAGAGGGTCCAAGCGCTCAGACCGTGCCACGTCAGTAAACGGTCAGTTTCAGATAGTGGACTACAAATAGAGCCCTGGTCTTCTCCTTTTCAAACAACACATTTTATACTTTGAATTTCCTTTTGTCTTTCATTTCCGAGCGTCATTTTCGTGCACGAGGCTTCTCCGCCTCCAACGTTTTGTTCGAAAGGAGATCTTCTTACTGAGCCAACTTTTCTTGAAGTAGCAATCTTCTGATTGCAAATCAAGTAAAAATTTATATGTCACATACTCTTTTTATTTGATTATATTTTGATTACGTGTGTAATTGATAAAGCCCGATTGTTTGAGAAAAGTGTTTGTTATTTTATTTTATGGAGGGCAATTCACCCCTCTTACCAGCCGTAAAGGAGCTACACTTGGTATCAGATCCCAACCGCTTCAAAAGGACTAACTGCTGAACAAAGAACAAAAGACGATGGCTGGAACAAACATCCATCCGCCGAAGTTCGAGGGAGATTTTGCACACTAGAAAAAGAAAATGGAGGTATATTTCAAAATCAATTTTGATATATTTCTAATCTTAAAGAATGATTTTGCAGTACCTACTGATAGTAATGGGTAGCTAAAGAAAGAAGAAAACTCGATGAAGAAGGAACAAACTGAATTTGCGTCCAACAGAAAAGTAGAATTCCATTTGCTAATTACACTGCCACAACAAGAGGTAAATAGAATTGGAGTCTACGAGTCTGCAAAAGACATCTGGAAAAAAATTCCTGGAGCTATATGAAGGATCCTCTGAAGCCAAGCTCGCAAGAGGAAATCTTCTTCATAAAGGAAAGTGAAACAGTCCCTCAACTGTAAGCCAAGCTAAAGGAACAAGGAACTAGTCACCGAACTTACGAATTTCGAAAAAAAGGTAACCAACCGGGATTCGCTAAGGTATGCGCTTAACGCTTTTCCTAGAACACCTGAATGCTCATCTCTAGTAGATGAATATTACATATCTAGAGACTTAGAGGTAAGTAATTTAGAAGAATTGTTTTCCACTTTTGAAATTCACGAGTCTAGATGTGCAGATCTAAAGAAGGATCCAAAGTAGAACATTACCTTAAAGGAAAAAATAAAAAAACCAGATTCTAAAACATCGCTCGACGATAACGAAATGACATTTATAGTAAGGAAGTTAGTTTTTTTTAAAGTTAATAAATTCAATCAAGTGCAGGCCAAAAGAAGAAAAAGGAAAGTGAGATGCTATCATTACAATGAAAATGGGCATGTGAAAGATAACTTTTCAAAACTGAAGAACAAGAACAAGGACAAAAAACCAACCCAAACAAAGTCCAAAACTTTAAAGATGACATGGGACGAAACGTCATCATTAGAGTCAGAGATTGAAGCCTATGCCGAATTTGTGCTGATGGCAAGTTACGAAGAAGATGACAAAGCAAGCTCATCGGAAATGAGCATCGAGAGCATCGATGAAGAGAGAGCAACATCAGAAGGAAGCAACACTATAGGGGGAGCTTCAGATAATGTGATCAACGAAATAAGTCAGGTACGATCTCTACCTCCTGACTAGTTATATAAATTTATTAAAATGTTATCAAAAAATTCCTGTCAATTAGAAAATAAGAATAAAAAATTATTAAAAGAAAACCAAGAGCTAAAAGGAACTTTAGCAAAATCTTATCGACTAGAAGATTTAGACAAAATAAAAATAAAAAATAAAAAACTGAAAGAACAAATAGAAAATTTTAAGAATTCTGCATGTTCGAATTTTACTACTTTTAGAAATTATCAAGGACTTAATTGACATTCTAGATATAATAAGACTCAAATTAGGAAATTATCACTACACTATATTCTAAGAAAATTTTTAATTAATTCGGTAAAAAGGAATATAGAGGGTTCCAAAATCATACTTAGTTTAAAAATCTTTGTGCAATGTTTTATTTTAAAATTGATTTAATATTTTTCTTAGTTAAAATTATCTAAAATTTTTTGTTTCATATAATTTCTATTCAAAATTCATTTGATATTATATTTTTTTTTGAGAAAAAGGATTTCATTGCTTTTCTGTAGAAAAAAATTTAAATTTTTTTTACTATTGTATTATTTTTTATAAATTTTTTAACAAAAATCATTTTTGTCAATTTAAAAATATTTTCTAGAGTTATTTTTGCTAAATTTATTTTTCTATGATAAATATTTTTTTGAATTAAAAAATATTTTCTCTATTAAAGAAAATTTTTTTGAATTTTTTTTATCATTATTAATTTTCTATGAATTATTTATCCAAATACTAATTTTTAATATTAAAAATTCTCGAAGATTCAATTTTTGATTTTTTTTAAAAAATAATTGCTCTATTACATTCTCAGAAAATATTTCAAGATTTTTTTAGCTTAAAAATTATTTTTAAATATTTGATCAAAGGGGGAGAAATAGTGATTAAGTTTAGAGGAGGGTATATTTTGTTTTCACATTACATGTTATTAATTGCGAATTATATACTTGCTATTTTATGGTTATTTATTTTTGATTTACCCTAACTTAACTTGGATTGCTCATATCAAAAAGAGGGAGATTATGAGTACCCTGTGGTAGTTTTGATATGCTCAAATAAGTCAAATTAGGTCCTGTTGTGTTTTGTTCCTTGTGTCTAAGTGTGCAGGAATTTCGGAGCACAAGAAGTCGAGCGAGAGACACAACTAGCGAGAAAGATTATATGGGAAGGAGTCAACGGGCTTGGTGCGTCTAAGGGACGAGGTACTGCGGAAGAGTACACTGGCCGATGAGAAGGAAGCACGCGACGTTTCCAATGGACAAGAAGCTGGAGTGGAAGATTGCTCGAGAAGGCCAGAAGATAAGTTTGGGTAAGTCCAATTCTGGATGGCTGAAATCACCCAAGCGAGCGGAAGCTTGGACAAAAAGTCAATTGGAAGTTGACTCTTATCTAGGCGCTCGTAGGTATTCTGGTTGCCCGGAGCTACTTCGGTCGCCGGGAGCTACTCTGGCCGCCCGAAGCTACTCCGGGCGCCTAGACCATTTTGGTCCAGCTAGGGCACCTTGATTCCTTAGCGCAGTGGATGAGCATCAGTCAAGGTCTTGACGTTCGGAGTGCGTCCGAGTACTCGGAACGGGTCCAGGCGCCTAGAGAAGGATAAAATTTTATCCCGTGTCTGTTGCATAGCCATTTACGAGAAGATGAGATTTGCCATGCTGGGGGAGCCTAGAGAGGGTCTGGGGGCCCAGACCATGCCACGTTAGCAAACGGTCAGTTTTGACCAGTGAGCTATAAATAGAGTCTTGTTTTTCTCCTTTTCGAATAACACACTTTGTACTTAGAGTTTCTTTCTATCTTTCATTTCCGAGCATCATTTTCGTGTATGAAGCTTTCTCCGCCTCGAACATTTTGATCAAGAAGGAGATCTTCTTACTGAGCTTACTTTCCTTAGAGTAGCAATCCTCTAATTGCAAACTAAGTAAAAATTTATGTGTCTCGTACTCTTTTAATTCCATTATATTTTGATTAAGTGTGTAATAGATAAAGCCTGATTTTTGAGAAAGGTGTTTGCTATTTTATTTTGTACAGGGCAATTCACCCCCCTCTTGTCGGCCGTAAGAGACTTACAATTGATATGTTGACAGGCTATTAGGAAGTTGTCTGCTGAGTATGTGCCGACCAGTCCTTAAGGCCGGTCGTCCTTATTGAGCTGCTCAATCACATGCTATGTAGTTCACTTTGCCGCATATTGTACTGTATGTATCTTTGTCGACCTGTAAGGCTGACCACCTTTATATTTGTCTCGGCATTAAGCCATTCAATTATGTTATGCATTCGCTTGGAGAATAATAATATAATATCTTAGTCATATCAAAAATCTATTTAAGAAATAATTAGGATGTCCTGGGCTCCTTGGAAATCCCTTTGAGTAGTAATATAGAGATAAGTGCTTCAAACCCAAACGACCCTTTCCCCGAGCGGACCCGCATAAAGAGGTTCACGAGCCTCGAGGAGGCCAACCCATACTCTAACCAAACCTATGGCTTGTCGATTGAGAGATGGGCTGGACCTACCATCTATCCTATAAGACTGACCACCCACAACTCAGTCAGTTATTAAATGACTAGACGGGTTATCTTTTAGGTAGAGTACGAGATTTTGTATATTTGACCAACACTTAAGTCGGTCGTCCACTGATCGCCCGACCTGTAATCTAGCTTGGTTGAACCTAAAAGCCTTAAGGTTGGGTAAATGAGGAAGCCAAATGGGGGACATTCTCCTCCATTGACTTTGACCGCCATGTCACTTGACCTTAAGCGTCATGTCATCTCCTGGGTCCATTCATTATATCTCATATCACTAAGCTTCCCTTCAAGTCTAGTCGAAGGAGGTGTAGCCGACTGACTGGACCCGAGTTTAGTTACTGACCACTCCTTGTCAAGGTCGTTCAGCTTTCATGCCTTACATACTTAGCACTTATTTTTTAAATTTAAACACTATCCATTAGAGGCGAACTGTGAAAGAGAGAGTACCGAGGATGCGCGGAGAAGTGCTTTGACAGTAGAATGATTTTGACCATCATCTTCATCACAAATGCCCATTTATGGGTAAATGTCACGTGACATCATTTCTCGTTCTATGAAATGGCTTTTGACGCACGACTTCCCAGTGTCTCTCTCCTTGCCGATCAACATTGCTTAAGGAATGTGATGTTTTAATCTGATGACTGTAATTAATCGACACTTTATAAAACCCTAAACAATCCACATTCTCAATTACTTTGCCTTTCACCTTCTCCGCTTTCTTCTCCGGTGATCTCTCATCTACAATTTTTTTCTCTCCTCTCCCTTAAGCAACCAGTAAGTCCTTCATTTTGTTCCTTACTTCGTGTTTTCTTATGGATGAAGAATCCTTTGCTCCTTGGTATACCTGACCCTTTCGGACTTGGATGTCGCTTACAAATCTTACCTCCATTCTCGGTACGAAATCCTCGAGAGCTATCGAATTGCCATCCCTTCTGTCGACGCCTATCCTCATCACCCTCCTGATAATTATATCAACTTTTCGTGGACTAGCTAGCGACCAATCTTCATTTCCCTGTTCCCCCATTTCTATCAGCAGTGAGTCAGTGTTTTCACATCCCTCTATAATAGTTCACTCCGAACGCTATCCGTGCCCTATGCGACACATTCATATTATTTCGTTTGTTTAGCATTCCTCCTACACTTTGAATATTTTTTTTTTTGGTTTAGTATCCAAAAGAATCGAAACCAGGTGTTTTCCTTTTTCAATCTCACCTAAAGTCCGTCTTCTTCAAAGACATGCCCTTTCCAAATAAGGGTTGGAAGTCATGTTTCTTTTTCCTTGAGATGCCTGAGCCTGCCACTTGGCCGACCATCTGGCAATCTTCTCTTCCTCCCCTTCCTGACATAGGGAATTACAAATAGGACGCTACCTATATCACGTATTTTCCCAAACTAAGTAGCCAACAATTTAAAATCCACCAATGGCTATGCGAAGACCTCCTTCACTTGTTTGGCTTGAGTCCTATGCAAAAGAAAATTCCTGGCTCTCTTGGTAAGTTTCGACAACTTAGTCATTGCGTTATCACTAACTATGGTATCCTTTATTTTGTGCAGTGAAAGCCATTTTTGCAGCCCTAGTCGATGACTCGATCGACCTAGATGAGGAGGAAATCCGTGCTAAGGAACGAGAGCTGCAAGACGAGTGCAGCTTACCACCGACCACCCCCACCAGTGGGGTGTCTGATATCCTAGCAGCCGAGTCTAGTGTTGTAACATCCACGAAATGATAAGCTATACATATGGGTAAATTCTTTATAAAAAGAAGAGAAATGGAAATATAAACCAAAATGAAATAAAAAGGAAGAGAGGTTAAAATTTGAACCTTGAACCTCTCACAATAGATAATGTTAAATTAGTACATGATAACCACTAGAACCATGAATGACTTATGATTTGTAAAGAGTGGGAATTGTAGTTAAAAGTGAGAGTATGATTAAGTAAGAGAACAAGAGAAAGTCAAGTAGCTATTCTCCTCTTTCTCTTGGTTAAGAAAAGAAGCAAGGAAAAGAGAAAGACAAGTTGTCTTTCTCCTCCCTTTGCTATTTTGGTGGGAATGAAGAGGGGAGAAGATGGAGAAGACAAGGGGATGAATTGGGACACTTTTTCCTCATTAGGAATAAATAAGAATGAGTGAAGAGAAGGGAAAGAAAAGTTTTGTTAATTTTTCCTCCTTCTTCTTTCTCCTTCTTCCTTCTCCACCGAGACATAGAGCTCTCTCTCCCTCATTTCCAAAATCCAAGCTAAGGTTTTCTCTCTAAGAAAACTAATTCCTAAAAAGGAGTCTCAAGGTTTACTCCTTACAAGAAAGAGAAAACAAAAGGGAGAACTAGGAAGAGAAGCTCCTTCTTCCTCCTCACAAGGGTACCACTTTCTTTAGGAACAACAAGCGAAAGGATGTAAGTATCCCCTCACCTGTGGTACAAGTTGTTTATGTTTTCCATAAGATTAGAATGCTTGAAACCTAGGGACACAATGTTGAACTTTCGGCCAAGTGTAGATGAAAGACCTAGGAAAGCTTAAGACCTAAACTAACCATGTTCACCATGTCCCTATGATATGTATGCTATGATAGGAGATTGGTTTGGTGTTCTTATGCTTGTATGTTGCTTAAAACTTAATTTCATGCTCCTAAGGTGTTCGGCCAAGACATGAATAAAAGGTTTAGGGAAGTTCAAGACCTAAATAAGCATGTTCATTATGTTCTTATGATAACTACCCTAGTATAGGAAGCTAGTTAATGTTCTTATGTTGTATGCTTACTTAAAACCAAGATCTATGATTTTGAACTTTCGGCCAAGTGTAGATGAAAGACCTAGGAAAGCTTAAGACCTAAACTAACCATGTTCACTATGTCCCTATGATATGTATGCTATGATAGGAGATTAGTTTGGTGTTCTTATGCTTGTATGTTGCTTAAAACTTAATTTCATGCTCCTAAGATGTTCGGCCAAGACTTGAATAATGGATTAGGAGAGGTTAAAAATTTAGGTTATCATGCTCATGACCTTCTTTATGAAATGGTATGAAAGATTCTAAGTGTTTGCATGTTTGTATGTTGTTGGAACCTAGTGGTATTACACTATAGGGTTTCGATCATGATGTGAATGAAAGACCTAGGAGAGCTTAAAACTTAGTCTAACATGTTCATGACTCTCCTTAGGATATGATATAAAGCTAACTTAGGGTTATCATGTTTTGATGTTGCTTGAAATCTAGACACATGTTTCTTTATGGTTCGGCCATGGTGAATTTTAGTGTCCAAGGAAGCTTAAAAATTTAACCTAGCATGCTCATGAATCCCCTTATCATATGATATGAAGTTAGCTAGATATTCATGCTTGTATGTTGTTTAGAGTTTGATTTCCTCTTCATGAACTTTCGGCCATAATCAAGTTTAGGGTCCAAGGAAACTTAAAAATTAAACCTAGCATGCTCATGAATCCCCTTATGATATGATATGAAGTTAGCTTGATACTTATGCTTGTATGTTGTTTAGAGTTTATTTTCCTACTTCATGAACTTTCGGCCATGATAAGGATCAAGACCTAGGAAAGCTTAAAAATTAGATTAACATGCTTATGACTTTCTTTATGATATGATATGAAGTTAGTTTGATATTTATGCTTGTATGTTATTTAGAGTTTAAGTTCATACTCTTTGAGCTTTCGGCAATGATGGGATTAGGAGCCTAGATGTGCCTCACATGCTATGTTATGAATTAAGAGATGTTATTTAATGATTCCATGCATGATTATGTTTTCTATGATAGGTGATGTGTTCATTTATGTATACCTATGAACCATGCATGATAATGTCTCTTATGATGTGCTATGTGCTCAAGTATGCATGCTTTATGATATGACAAGTAATATGCTCATTTATGTATGCTTATGATCCATGCATGATAATGTCTCTTATGATGTGCTATGTGCCCAAGTGTGCATACTTTATGATATGATAAGCAAAGGCCTAAGAGTTGCTTCCCTTTATATTGGGATTAAGAGCACTCTTTATGATATGATAAGTGAAGGCCTAAGAGTTGCTTCCCCTTAGGGACTAAGAGCACTCTTCATGATATGACAAGATATGATATGATATGTTATGACATGAACCATGATATGCTATTTTACTTTGTATGACTTGTACCAAGGGTGGGCTCCATAAGCGCCCCTAGGCCGACGGACTATAAACGGGTCTAGTAAAAAGGGATGAGCTCCTTAGTACGCCCCTAGGTCGACGGTCGTAGTACGAACCTAGTTCCCTAGTAGGTTCGGGGCTAGCTACCCTGTCCTAGGGATTGCGCGCATTTATATATGTATGTGGTACAAGCCGGGCCCTCATGATGATATTATGTTCAAGTACTATATGATATGTTTAAAGACATCTTGCACATGACATGACACATGTTTTAAAAGACATCTTACATGATATGATTTATGATATGATATGCTTTTATGATTTATATGACATGATGCTCTTATGATTTATGATATGATATGCTTTTATGATTTATATGACATGATGTTTTGTTTTATTGATGATATGATACATCATGATATTTCTTTATGATATGCTATGCCCTTATGATTTATATGACATGATGCTCTTATGATTTATGACATGATATAGCATGATGTTCTTTATGAGATGATATGTTATGATACTATGTTTTCACAATATTATGTTAGATGATTATGTTTTCCATTGTTATATGCTTATGTGATTATGCTATGATATATGATTTTTGTGAGTAGGAAAGGATCTTACTAAGCCTGTGTGCTTATAGTTTACTTTCCTTGTACCGCAGATAAAGGCAAAGAATGGATGAACTAGGGGAGCCGCAGGAGAGGCAAGAGATGTGTGTGGTGGTGACTCGGCTAAGACAAATAAAAGACCTGCTTATGTTATTTTTTTATGTTGACATGAACTAAGTTTATTTATGTTAATGTTCTGCATGACTTCATGATACTTCCGCTGTTTTTAATTTAGAAAGAAATTTTAATATGCATGTATGTTTCTACAAGTAGTAAAGTAACCCCGCCCTACTAGCAGGAGGGGCGGACATTACAAGTGTAGTTGCAGCCTCGGAGGAGTTACCTTCCCTTCCGCCTCCAACGTCTGAAGGTTCTCCCCTAGAGGGGGAGGATGCTCCTCTAAAGAGACGCAAAAGGCGCAAACTAGTCCACGTTGGAATCCCTGAAGGATGGGCACCCTTAAGCGGAGCACCCTTAGGTGAGGTGCCTTCTACTCACCTATCCCCTGCCCAGACGGAGCCCGTTTAGGAGGAAGTACAGGAGTAATCTTCCGAGCGGACCCTATCCGCTCTTCCTTTTGCTAGCCCTATGTCAAAGGCCCCCCGGACTCAGGAGATTATTTTCTTGCCGAATGAGCCAATGGACTTGGCCTTCTTTGTATCTCCTCGGGCGAAAACTCCTTCAGGATCTATTGGCCCGAGACGACCTCATCAATTTCAACCACTTTCGATATGCCGTCCGCCCAGGCCACAACTCCCCCCTCAACTGCCTGCCCCAACCAGCTAGATAATTTTAAGGGGTCACTTAACGAAAACCTGGGAGGACCCTGGAAACCAACTTAGTGAGCTAGCTCCTAGGGATTTAGCAGACAAATATGCTTACATACGAACTAAGGTGAAGCATTTCCGCTCACCTCTTTACACACTTGAATGCTTCTAATGTTGTTGGTCTCTTCCTTCAGAGCTGGGCCATTGAGGTGAGCATTGCCCAATAGTGTTACTCTTTGGCACAAGAAAATGAATCTTTGAAACAATAAGTTGTTGAAGCCGCTATGACCCCCTCCTCTAAATGGCTGAGCGGTCTAGAAACCTAACTTGAAGAGGCACGATGATTATCAAAAGGTGATCTTGAGAAGGCAACCCACTTGAAGACTGCCCTAGAAGCTGCTGAAGCTAAACTTCAGTCAAAAATGACCTTCTGAGCAAGTATGAAGGCATAGTTGGATGAAAAAAATCACATAATCTGATTGCCTATCCTCTTAGCTAAAGGAACAAAAGGCTGCTTATGACGCTGAATTAGCTACCAAGGTTTCTTAGTTGGTGTCCCTTGAGGTTGAGCGGGATACTTCACACTCAGATCTAATGACCACTCAGACCGTCTTATCGGCTAAAGAGTCTGAGTTAGCGGGCATTTCAACCGAGCTAGTTGCCGCCTGGACGGAGTTGGAAGCCTACTGAGCAGGAGAGGATGAGCGCATTGAAACGAGGAAGATAGCTATTTTCAAAATACCTGCATTCAATGCATCCATCATCCATTCCATCAGTAATGCACTTCTTCTTGGAGCAGAGGTCACAGTGGAACAATTTAGCTTCCGATCCTTCGACCCATTTTCTAGACCGCAAAAGGATAAATCATAGGGCTCCGCCTGACCTGTATCCACAACTATTTTGATTTGTTGTGATTTACTTTGTTTTCCCCTGTCAAGACTCCTTGTTTATGTTTGCAATTAACAATTAAATTTGTATCAAATTTGTTCTGTGTCATCGTTCTAATGTCCACTTCGTCCAATAACATGAGTCCTAGTAAATTGTATTTTTTACTTGAATGTGCATGATACATTAAAGATAGCACGAGTATGCCCGGACCAAAGTATGGCCGATTATAGTTTATTATTCATTTGAGCTTGAAAACCATATGAACCATAATGGCCAAAGATTCTGAGAGTAAAGTTGTTTAGGATTGATTGTGGTTAAACCCGTTCGACCTAAGCCTTGCTCGAGATTAAGAGCCAGTTCATAGACTCAATTTTGGGACAACATTCACCAAATACATCTTCAAGACCCTCTTCCATGTAGCAGAGAGAGCTACCAAACAATTGAGAGAGGTTGGCTATTTGTCCCCAGAACCTCTCCCGCGATTTGTAGATTGTCATCGCCTCAATAGAGAACTTCCAGAAGACATCTTAATTGAGTTCAACTAGGTATTTACCCATATTTTTTAGGCCATGGCCCTTACGCGGTTGTAAAGCATAAGTTGAAATGTTAAAATGTAAATTAAACTTTGTTGAATCGTACCTATTTTCCTAAACTTTTTCGACCTATCTCTAGAACCACCGGTATTTTAAAGCTATTTTTTGATCTGCATCATAGATTGAGTGTGGTAATAATGATAATCGGATTAACGAGATTGGCTGGTTATAACCGCTTAACACATTTGTGAGATAATTCCTTAATGAACTCCTTTGTCATTGCTTGTCAGGATAAATAATAGAACTGGATGGGATAATGATACCGAACGGGAATTTTAAGAGCTCATAATGGATAAGCGCGAAAATATGCTCGCATATAACCTTGCTACTCGACTCAGGAGTTAGGGACAGGTCTGGTCTGAAACCCGGGAGCTATAATTTTCAGGCACGAGGGCATGCTTGCTTGTAATAAGGTCGATCATCTCGGGAGTCAGGGACAAGCCTGGTCTGAAACCCGGGGGCTATAATTTTAAGGCACGAGGGCGTGCTCACTTGTAACTAAGTTTATCAGCTCGAGAGTCTGGGATAGGCTCGGTCTGAAACTCGGGGGCTATAATTTTAAGGCACGAAAGCATACTCGCTTATAACCCAGTCGATCAGCTCAAAAGTCTGGAACAGGCCCGGTCTGAAATCCAGGGACTATAATTTTAAGGCAAGAGAGCATGCTCATTTATAACCCGACCGACCAACTTGGGAGTTAGGGACAAGCCGGATCTGAAACTCTAGGGCTATAATTTTAAGTCGTGAGAGCATGCTCGCTTATAACCCGACCGATCGGTTCGGGAGTCTAGGACAGGCCCAATTTGAAATCCAGGGCTATAATTTTAAGGCATGAGAGCATGCTCGCTTATAACCCGGTCAATCGACTTGGAAGTCTAGACTGACCCGGTCTAAAACCTGGGGCTATAATTTTAAGGCCCGAGAGCATGCTCGCTAATAACTCTGTCGATCGGCTCGAGAGTCTGGGACAACCCTGGTTGAAAATCTAGGGGTTATTATTTTAAGACGTGAGAGCATGCACGCTCATAACCCGGTCAATTGGCTCGAAAGTCTGGGATAGGCCCAGTCTGAAATCCAGGGACTGTAATTTTAAGGTGCGAGAGCATGCTTGCTTATAACCCGACCGATTGGCTCGGGAGTCTGGGATAGGCATAGTCTGAAACCCTAGGGCTATAATTTTAAGGCGTGAGAGCACACTCGCTCATAACTTGGCCAATTGGCCCAGGGGCTATAATTTTAACGCGCGAGAGCATGCTGGCTTATAACCCAGCCGATCGGCTCAAGAGTCTTAGATAGACCCGGTCTAAAACCGGGAGCTATAATTTTAAGGCACGAGGGCATACTCACTTATAACCTGACCGATCGGCTCGGGAGTCTGGGACAGGCCTAATCTGAAACTCAGGGCTATAGTTTTAAGGCACAAGAGCATGCTTGCTTATAACTCGGTCGATCCGCTTAAGAGTCTAGGACATGCTCGGTCTGAAACTCGAGGCTATAATTTATGAGAATCTTTAGAAAAATTCGCCTGCATTCTCATCAAGTGTAAAATATTTTATATAATACACGAGTAAATTATAAGCGTACTTTTTAAGCCTTATAAGGTTGTAGATTATTCGTGCTCCAAGGCCTCTCTAACCATTTACCTTCGGAATTTTCAAGGTAATATGAACCTGAGGTGAGCTTTTGTACCACTTTATATGATCTTCCCCATTGTGGCTCTAACTTGTTGACATCCCCGACTGACTCGATTCGCTTCCAGACTAGATCACCAACCTGAAAAAAATCGAGGGATAACTCTTTGGTTGTAATTGTCTCATCCTTTTACGATAGGTCATGAGGCGAGTTGTTGCCTTGTCTCTGACTTCTTAGATCAGATCAAGCTCCATAAGATGACGACTGCCATTATCTTCATTGTACAACCGCCTTTGATCGGACTCCACGCTAATTTCAATCGACACCATTGCTTCACCACTATAAACCAAGTGAAAAGGGGTTATATCTGTCGCTTCTCGAGGGGTCTACGGTATGCCCATAATATACTAGGTAGTTCATCCACCCAGATACCTCCAACATGATTCAGTTTGATTTTGAGTCCTCTGATAATTTATCTGTTTGTTACTTCTGCTTGGCCGTTACTCTAGGGTTAAGCCACGGATGTGAAGGTCTGAGTGATTCCATGACTTGAGCACCACTCCCGAATTTTCTTACCCTAGTATTGTCGTCCATTGTCTGACACCAGTTTGTGCGAGACTCCGAATCTACAAATAACATGCTACCATAAGAATTTGATAACCATTTGTTCGGTTATCTTAGCCAGTGGCTCGCCCTCTTTCTATTTTGAGAAATAATCCACTATCACTATCAAGAATCTTCTCTGGGTAAATGCCAAGAGAAAATGTCCAACTATATCCATACTCCACTGATCAAAAGGGCAAGAGACAATGGAAATTTTAAGCATTTCTATGGGGTGATATGGAATATTTTGATGCTTCTAATAGGATAAATAGATTTTTACTAATTGAGATGCATCAGCTTGTAGAGTAGGCCAAAAATATCCAGTCAATAAAATTCTCCGAGCAAGAGAGCGATCACCCGCATGACTTCCACATGATCCCTAATGTACCTTAAAGATAGGATTACATCAAGGAGCAGATCTAAGTCTATATCCTTTTACACTAATCATGGACAAACTCATTAGACACATTTAAGACACAGTATCGTGGTGCATGTTATTTGTAGATGATATTATTTTAGTATATGAGACATGTGAAGGAGTAAATGCTAAACTAAAATTTTAACGGGAAACACTAGAAGTGAAAAGTTTTAGGTTTAATAAAGTAAAAAACATAATATATGGAATTTAAGTTTAGTAATATTAGACATAATGTGATAATTGTTAAGATATGACATAGTTGCCAAAATCATGAGGTGTTAAAAAGTTCTCAAGGGTCTTGGGACTTAAAGCGCAAAGCAAAGTGCATGCTTTATGAAAAAAAACATAATAAATAAAAGAACTAATATATCTATTAAAAGTCTTTGAAATGTCCTTGAAAATCCAAATGACCATAAATAAAATATTCTTTGATGAAGCTATAAATTATTCAAAAAAACTAAAAATAAGTTAAAAGTATTTAAAAATATGATAGATAAAATATCAAATAAAAAAAAATAATTATCTTCTTCATCTTCATTGTCCAAATCTACGTCATCAGCTCCATCACTCGATTTGTATCCATCAGTATCTTCTTATTCAGTTTTATCATCAAGGTTAATCTCTTCTTCATTTACAAGACTAGTTTAAGCTAAAGATTTTTTTTTTTTGCTGATGTAGATGATAATGCCCCTTTTGAAGAGACACATTTCGAGATCGAAAGCCATACACACTTTCACAAATCCCAGATGCTCGTACTACATTACTCCTACTCAAATCTTCACCTTCATAGATAAAATTATTATCATTGTCTTTATCACTGTCATCCAATTTTTCCAATAACCATTCATTATTATTATCTATCTCTAACAAAGTAATATGATCAATCTTATCTCGCACATCATATCTTCTCCTAAAAGCTCTACTGTACTTGATATATACCAAATCATTCAATCGTTGTTGAGAAAATCTATTTCTTTTCTTAGAATGTATCTAAAAAAATTTAAAAAGTAAAAAAAAAACTAAGTTCATAATATAAATTTTAATATATATTAAAAAAATTCTAACTTACACATTCAAAAACACTCCAACTACATTCACAACATGAAGAAGAGCAATTAAGGTTCAAAATCTTTATTGCAAATATTTTTAATTATGGTGCTGATGCACCATAAGAAGACCACTAATCAGCTTGAAACATAAAAACATATAAGATTAACTTTATTACTGGAATATTAATAATGTATAATATATTATTTACGAATTTACCTGGTGATTTTGAAGTTCTTTGTCTGTAGCTATTGGAAAATAAAAAAGTCCTGCTTTCTTATATTTTTTTTTCAATTGATTTGTGATCTTATCCTATAAATCCTCACCTCTCACCAATCTAGATATGCACCTGTACAAACCCTCCATCACTTTTGTATCATTTTCTATATCAAGGTTTGAGTAAAAACACTCTAATTCAAGAAATATCCGACTGCGTGCAAAGGTCGATCAAGTTGGACATTCCATCTTTTGTCAATGAATTCAAAAAATCTACGATATTTTTCTTCATTATTATTAAATGATGCAACGAAAGCTTCTTCGGCTCTGCCCATTGACTTATAAATATAACCCATATGATACCTTTTTTCACCGTCTATCAGTCGTAATATTTTCACTAACGGGCCACCATCTTTCAATGTAAAAATCATATTTTTTTGCTACACGCTTTTCTGTATTACAGGACCAGCGGATCTCAGTAAATCTAAGTTTAGGTTTATCATAGTATTCAGTATTACTATTATTGTTGTTGGCTAATGTAGTATTGTAGGAAAAGTCTTAGTGGATCAGACGATCAGACACTGAGCAGACAAAGTTCAAACAAGTCTGGAGGATCAATATTTGACAGGTAAGTTGAGGTATGCAACTAGAGGAGCGACAGTGAGGTTGTGTTCCTGAAAGTAACAACCTAAGGTCGCTGATCCAACTGAAGAAACCGGGAAGGTTTCTAAGTTGAGATCAAGACAGTTCTATTGTCTAATATTACTCATGCATCAAATATAATATTATTGTGCTAACTTTTGTTTTGCAGGATTAGTGTCTAACACTATTTTGTAGGTTCGACCTGATCGGTCGACCAAACTCGATGATCAATCGATCGAACAAGGCCAACTCAGAGCATATATCAGTTCAGACCAAAACAGACTAGGGTCCGATCAAAGCTTGATCGGTTAACCGAACCAGAGAATCGATCGACCGAACCCTAATGATTCAGCATAGTTCAGATCGAGCAGAAGCAAAGAAGGAAGAGCAACTGATCGGTCCACCGAACAATCATCACTTAATGACGCATTAATTCCAGATCTCGGCGAACAGCGAAGGATCTTTGTTCGGTCGATTGAACAAGGGGATCGATCGACCGAACACTTAATTATCATTTAATGCCGAAGACCGAATCAACATCAGATCTCAATGAAGATAGAAGAGAGCTGGTTCGGTCGACCGAACCCAAGGATCAGTCGACCGAATGTCGACGACTCTTATAAAAGTGAGCTCGAGGTCCAAGGCTGTGAAATGAAACGAGATATGTTCGAAGTTTATCTCTGTGCAAGCTGTTGTTCGTGTTACTACTCTTGTATGCATCCATCAAGCAAGTTGTTGTACCATCCAAGAAGAACCAATCGAGTTGTATCTTCTATCTAAGTAATCGGTATATTTAGCTTATTCTGTACTTAATCTAAAGTAAGATAGTAGGTTGTTACTATCTTACTCATTTCATTGTACAATCTGCTTCTCTCCGAGGTTTTCGGAGAAAAGAGTTTTAGTGGATTATCCAACGGTGCGATCAAGGATCGCAGGCCTTGGAGTAGGAGTCAACCTAGGCTTCGAACCAAGTAACTGAAGTGTGTTATTTAATTTTCGCTGCACAACTTTGATTTAAACGAGTAAAAGAAAAGTTTTTAGAGTGTGATATTCACCCCCCTCTATCGCACTCTCTCACTCTCTCGATCCTACAAGCACAAGCGTACGCTTTTGCACGGAGCGAGCGCTTTCAAGACCTCGTGAGCTTCTGAGGTCTCGGAAGCACAAGACTTGCGCCTCGCTGCACCTTGCGCTTAAGCAAGCACTTCGTGCGCTTTTGACAACTATAAGATAAAAGATGACAAGTTGTCTGGAACCAAGAACTTTAAGTATTTAGGATCATTTTTACAAAATGATGAAGGGATTGAGAAAAATATTTTACATAAAATACAAGCATGATAGTTGAAATAAAGGAGAACGTCAGGTGTTTTATGTGATCGTAAAGTATCTCTAAAACTTAAAGAAAAGTTCTACAAATAACGGTTAAACTTACTATATTATATAACGCTGAATGTTAAGCTATGATTAGAGCACATGAGCAAAAGATGTAAATTACAGAGATAAAGATGTTAAGGTGGATGTGTGAACATATGAGAATGGACAGAACAAGAAATGAGATCATTAGATAAAAAATCAGAATTACATCTATTGAGGGAAAACTTCGAGAATCATATTTAAGATGATACAAACATATATTTAGATGACCAATAAATGTTTCAATTAGACGATGCGAAATTATGACAAATACGCACGTCGAATGAAGAAGAGGAAAACAATAAAATAAGATAAAATTTATTTAAGTATAGACTATGATATAGTAGGAGATAGAACCTAATGGTATAAAAAGATTCATATAACTGACTCCACCTAGAAGAATAAAGTTTGATTATTATAGTAGTATCGTGTACAAGAACCCACTTATTGCTCATTTCCTCTCAAAAATTGCTATATCAACTCCTAACATTTATAGACATATGAACCAATAGGAATGTTTTTGAGGTAAAAAAAATGTTATTTGTTATCTACACAATATAATCTATTTGAACTATATATATATATATATATATATATATATATATATATATATATATATATATATATATATATAGAGGTAACTGACTCCATCCCATGAAAAATTACTATCGAATACCAGGATAAATGAGAGAAACATGTGGCTCCAGGTGTTAAATCCTAGCTCACGAGTAATTCCAACGCCGCAAGTGTCCGAAAATGCATTGCATGGGTCTCAAACCCCCGCTACTAGTGACCGCCCAATTCTTCTGTTAACGCGCAAAGCACCTGGGGCAATTCTAGACTTAAAGAGAGAAATAATTTTAATTAAATTATTCACTTTCCTTGTTTTTTTTTCTCTTCCCATTATACCTGCACAATGTGGGTATATATATTTTTTTTTCAATGTGTTAATGAATGCCTTCAAATTAGAGTAATAGCCATTTGACTTGAACATCTAAACCCTAAAATATATGCTAAATAATTTAAAAATCATGCATGTTAATTTATAATCTAAAGATTCATTAAAAGAATAATTCGGTGTACAAAACTCCCATTAATGTAAGATTTCAAATAAAGATATATTATATGCAGTCTTACCTTGCATTATAAAAAATTATTTTCACAACTCAAACTCGTAATTATTCGGTCACATAATAACAACTTTTTGTTGTGCCAAGCTCTCCTTTATAATCTAAAGATTCATTATCAAAAAAAAAAAGTCTACAATAGGCGGAGCTTCTTATTGGCATCAGAAACCCCAAAGGGGATTGCAGGGAAGTATCATTTCATAGATGAAGAGAAGGCTATCTTCCTACAAAAGAAAATGTATATCAGTAGGAGTAAGAGTAACATAAATATGTCATTACTATGCACATGGTGATGGCAACTGCAACCAACAAATGGCGACTTACCTTGAACTTCAATTGTTCAGACAACTTATTTTCAAGGTGACCTAGCACCTTTGTTGTATCAAGCAAGACGGGGGTTGGTGACACCACCGGGAAGAGAGATTTCAATTTCTTGATCTTCAGTGCCTGGACTATGGATATGGTTTTCCAGTTCGCCAATCTTGATTGGCGAATCTACTAGTTTTAGTTTTATTATCCATATTGGTCAAGATTGTACTCTAGTTTTAGCTACAATAATATACACAACATATGGCACAAAGATTCACATTAGAATTGCCGGTATTCAAGAAATAATAATTTAAGATGTATATTATAACAAAAAAGAATCAGGTACAAAGAGATGACTTGCATTTATCCAAGGCACCAAACCAATGCCAGAAGATCAGAAGTCAACATGGTGGAGATTGGAATAAATTTGTTTCAGATGTAACAGATTTCACAACACTCTGTACAAAGGAGCAGAAGCATTCATGACAAGAATTGGACATTAAATTCGACTTACGGAATTGATTTTCTTTGGAGTGTTTGCAAATTGGAGTTGAGAAAGCTCGAGCGCACAATTCGGAATGTTCCAATCCGCATGCAGCTAATATGGTGTGAGTAGCAATCCTTGCAACTTGCTTGAAGCTTGCAATTTCTGTGGAAAACATGTTTCTCAATGTACCTTTCTATGTTGGCACAAGGTATAATTAGATACAAAATGGAACAAACATGGCCCTCCTATGTAGGTTCAACTAGTGATACAATATTTCATAATACTATGATAAAAAGTCAAACAAAACTAGAAGGAGATCGAGCAGAAAGGAGTCGAGAATAGATGTATTCAATCATAAATATCTTCCCAAGTTCAACTGTTATCTGGTTCTTGTTTATACCAACAGGAAAGAAATAAGACCATTCTATGAGCCCATGCCACTTTTATCATATGTGGCCCGTCTTTCTTTCCTCACATTATCTTTGGTTTTCAATTGTCCTCCCTAATTCAAACCACAACCTGATTTTTAAATGAGTTTGCAGTATGGTTTATAGACAAAAACAAATTTTTTATCACCTTCCAACCTAAGATGGTCAAATTTTTGTATAACTTCATGGATTTGAATGCGTAAGCTAGTTTGTGAATCTACTTCATAATGAAAAATACACTGAATGACTGGCAACCTTATTTGCAAATGATGCAATTGGATTAGTTATTACATATGATGAAGAAATGTGTGATGAATCCACGTACATGAATATAACAAAAAAGTATATTGTGGCTTTAGTATGAATGATCTTTCATCATATATATGGAGGTGTATATTTATATGGACACAACAAAGTATATATGACTAAAACGAATGGCCTTTCATCATACATATGGAGGTATATATTTATATGAACACAACAAAGTATATCACAACTTTAGTATGTGTGATCTTTCATCATACGAGGAACGACTAAGCATATTATGAATTCAGTATGAATGATCTTTTATCATATATATGGAGGTATATTATGATTTTAGTATGATCTTGCAAATTGACTTGCAAGGTGTTTTAAAGCTAGAAACTATAACATGAACTCCACTCAATCTAATTGTTTGACTTTTTTAACTATAAAGAAAATTACTCGGTATAAATATACATCTTGTGATGGTTGGTTATCATTTAGATACACACTTCCATATATATGATTTTAGTACGAATAATTTTTCATCATATATATGGAAGTGTATATCTAAATGATAACCAACCATCGCAAGATGTATATTTATATCGAGTAATTTTCTTTATAGTTAAAAAAATCAAACAATTAGATTGAGTGGAGTTCATGTTATAGTTTCTAGCTTTAAAACATCTTGCAAGTCGATTTGCAAATCAACTTATGGAGTCAAGTTTCCAAACTTACATAAGATTAAGATGTGAGAGACTCCAAATTAACCATATGAGATTGGAAGGCACTCAAGAATTTAGTTTCTATCTAAATTATGTTGCAAGATAGTTAAAATTGATTCACAAATCAGCTTGCAGGTTATTGCATCATTTTTTTCCCATGCAACTTGATTTGCAAATCAAGTAACGAGATCAAAACTCAAACCCCTAAAATTAGGCAAAAATTAAAGACATCAGAGAACCCTTGATGACCATCTTAGGCATAAAGAAACAAAAATATCTCGTCTTTATTTATAAATCATACCACAAGTTTGCGGGTCATTCTGCACAATTTTAAACCATGCAAGTTGCTTGTAGATCAAATTTAAACAAAAGGTGTAATTTGACTACCTTGGATTGGAAATTCTAAAAAATCTAGCCATAAGTTGACTTGCAAATTAGTTTGTGACTTGGTAGAAGTTGCAAACTAATGATAATTTGAGTGGAAAAAATGTTTTTGAGACTTGACATAGTTAAACTACACAGGGCATTATTTGGTCAAAAACTAAATTGAAAGGGCATAATTTGGCAAAATGGCTAAGAAATAATAAGCTTACCTAATTTTTTGTCTCTGGTTAGCAGCCTCAGGTTCAACTTGACTAAATACTGGATCTCACTTTTACAACTACTGTAGGTGGAATCACTTGTTTTCAAAGCATCTATACTTGGGCCACCCAAATTCAGCTTATCAAATGATTCAAACTTTTGGTTAGGAGTTCTTTTAACCCTATTACTGTCAGTGCTCAAGTTCAAACTAGTGTCCATCTTGTTGCGTGAGATTTCTTTGTTTTTTGCTTCAATATCAGAAGAGAAGGCAGCAGAACCAGAATGAGTAAGTGAGTTTTGGGAATTAGGCAACACTGAAGTTTGGGATAAGGCCACTTGTGGTGATAGCTCATTCTTCCAGTGAGGTCCTTGAAATTTCTCTTCTGCTCCAGATTGAGAAGCACTATTGCCAAGTGGTGATTCACCATTGCAAGTTCTCAAACCAGATTGACACTTTTCAGCTCCCTTAGAGGCATTTCTCATGCTAGAGTAATTTGCCAAGCTATGATGATTTACAGCATTCTTTATGTCATTCTTCTTACAAAGAGAGTTCAGGAGATTATTAGATTTGTTTTCTCTTCCATTTGATTGTACAGCTTTAGCCATTTCCATCATTTTCCATGCTTTGCTGATATCTTCTGAATCTGCTATCTTACATGTACTGTTATAAACACTAGATGTATTTGTTTGTTCTTGGTTTGCATGATATGAGTTGCCTTCTTGTTTTGATGTGTTCATAGTTTCCAGTGGCTCAAATTGTCTTTTCTCAGTTATCCTCACAGCTGATAAATTGGAGAACTGTAACGAACCAGTACGAAGGTTATTCCAATTTTTCCGCAAAGATTGTATATGACCATGTAAATTACGAGAACTTTGCAAGGTTCTGGCAACTGCCTCATTCTGTATTGCTGGGTTATTTAAAGATTCACCAATAGTAGGAACAGACGAAGAATCTGTCTGTGTACCAGAGTTATCACGTCTGCCATGAAAAACATTTCTGGACTGATAAGTTGTTTGTGGTTCTTGAACACCGACATTAAACCTTCTGGATGGATAAGAAGGGATTTCATCAGCTACAACGTCGGCGATTGAAATGAATTGCTTAGATAGTCCCAATTTGGGAGAATATTGAGGACAAGGATCATCCTCAAGCTGCAATCCTGAATGCCAATCCTTAGAAATGGTGCAATCAGCACAGTACCAATCTCCCTCAGGTATAGTAGCCCCCAAACCAATACAAAATGTATTAGAAGCTGAATCACATAAATCACAAAGCAGTAGTAGTTCTTCATCTTGAGAACCATGGCAAATACTGCAGGTAATATTTGCATATGGATCAGGCGCTCTGCTCTCGTTTCCATGATTGTAAACCTGCAACCAAAAGTTACCGAAGCCATTTTATTTACTCAGCCAATGATGATCATGAACTGAATGCCTACAGCTGCAAGGTACTCAACACGGTTTCACTTCCTTGTTCAACATTGAGGGGCTCCTTAGAAGCACCACCGACCAATGTCAAAATCAAACTACCCCTTTTGTCTACTCCATTTCAAAGAAATCTGTGCAACGTCGTACATCAAGTCCTAGTTCCACTTCACTAAGACAACCATTTTAATCACCATAAATATTCCCTCACAAGAACTAAAGCCATTGCTGCAATGAGAGATATGCATACGCATGCAAAAAGAAAAAAGTAGCTCACATCCAATGATCCTGAAAAGATTTTCTAAACTATCCGAGCCCAACTAGGAAGGTGATTGTTTGAGAAATTAAAAGTAAAAAATAATCGATAAATGCTACCAAAACCAACTAAAAGTCAAAAATATTCCTGACCTGATCGCGGACAGGGGCATCGACCACCCGCTCGGCGAGGAAGACGCCGCGCACCGGAGGGCGGCGGATGGAACCAAAGCGACGTTTGCAGAGGGGGCACCTCGACTCGATCTTAGCCCACTCCATGATGCAGACGAAGCAGAAGTAGTGGTCGCAACAATCGATCCGGCCGCGGACCGACCTCCCGGAACCGGAAAAGCAGATGCCGCACGTCTGCTCTTCCTCCTCCTCCTCCTCCTCCTCCGCCTTCTCGGAGAACGCCGCGTAATCTTCTCCGACGCCCCATGGTTTCATCTCCACCTTCGCCTTGCCCTTCTCTAGGGTTTTCAGGCGCTTGAGCGGCCCCGGTTGGGATCCGGAAGATGCCGACGATTCTTCGCCTCTTTCTCCAATCCGCTCCATCCCTCTCCTCATGAATATTGGCGTCATCATGTTTGTCAGCAGCGCGAGCGTTTATATATTTTCACAGAACTTCAGGACTAAATTCGAAAATGAAAACTTCAAAGGAGATTAATAGAAACGTTTTTTTACAAATAAAATAAATAAATAGCCGAAACCATCCAGACTTGTTATAGGCTCTTGTATCACTTGAACAATGTAAAACTACGAGTCTGAGTGTGGTCGAGAAAAAGATGATCGAATGGTCGTTGGAAGATATTGGAATTTTTCACCTCGTGACAGAAAGATTTCATAAATCATAATTGTATGCATGATTGACCTAATGAATTGATAGGTCCTGGGATAGGGATTAAGGCTTAAAGTGTAAATCATAGTTTGCATAATTGCGATCCAAATGGATCGCACGACTCTACTCTCTAGAAGTACCAAATCATTCTTGGATTATTTGGAATCATCATTTACAATGAAATTGGAGTAGAATCATTGGGATTACTTAAGATCGGTAGAATCAATACAATCCTACGTTACAAATGATTATATATATATTTTTATTGGGAGCTACTTTGTTGATCTTTAAATTGAGCCATTTCGTGACCCTCTTTTTTGGCTCAAAGGCTTGAGACCCTAAAGCGTTAGATTTTATAAGCTTTCATTGATATAAAAATATAAATATTATTGAGTATTATATATATATATATATATATATATATATATATATATATGCTAAGTGACGCTTTGTACGCCACCATGAGCGACACGCAAACGTAACGTTGCCCGCTCGATTTCGCTACAAAAAAATATAATTTATTCTCTCTCCCCTTCCGCCTTTTTTAAAACACTTCTACGTGGGAAAATTTTCAAATTAAAATCTCTCTCGCCACTCTCTCTCTCGCTCCCGCCGTCTCCGTCGTCCGTCGGACCGCGCGTCTCCCGCTTGGAAAGTTTCACCGGCGACTTCAATCTCACAGCTACTATGAGAGCTTACCACCTCTCTCCATTCCCAATGGTAATTCTTTTCATTTTAATTTGTTAGTCTCCACCGTTATAACATACATATATTAGAAGGATTAATTATATAACGTGCAGGGACGACGGGGTCTACAAATGCTCGCAGTCTACAGCCACATCTGCGTTAGCTGCTACACGTTGTAGTAGCTACATACGTGAAACATCCACTTGGTAAGTCGATTTTATGGTAGATAAATTTTCTAGCAGATATTACCCCTACAAATATTTAAGTTCATGTATAGCAACTTGGTAAAAAATTATTTGAAATTATTTTTTACTGATGCAGCGTCTTTGCTTCGCTTCGAAATGTTGCAACAACTACTTCGCAGCAAACTGCCCTTGTAGCTACTACAACTTGTAGCAGCTAACTTGGAATGGCGGTCATAGAAGGAAGGAAGAATTTATGCTACGGCGTGCAAGGCCGACGACTGCTACAAACGCCTGCAGCCACTTGGACTTTCCTTTGCTGCTACTAGTTATAGAAGCTACTTCAACAGTTAACTGCTACACCTTATAGCAGCTAACTGTCCATGTAGATGCTACAATGTGTAGCGGCTACTTCGACAGGTAACTGCTACACCTTGTAGCAGCTAACTCTCCATGTAGCTGCTACAACTTATAGCAGCCGCTTGGTAAGTCATGTTTTTACTAGTTATATTTTCTAGCATATATTAACCCTAAAAATACTTGCTAAAAAATTATTTAAAAATATTTATGTTGTTGCAGTGCCTTTGCTTTGTTGCTACACATTGTAGCAGCTACTTCGACTAATAACTGCTACTCCTTGTAGCAGCTAACTTGAAATGATGAAGCTGCTATAATGTGTAGCAGTTACTTCTTTGTTTACGCTTAACAAGATGTTACTCTGTATTTTCAACCAATAATAAATAGATCATAGCAATCTCAGTTTTTTTACTTAGATCAATTAAATGAGGTTCTACACGTTGTAGAAGCAACTGCAGCACGTTGAAGCAGCTAGTCGTCAGAAGCTGCTACACGGTGTAGCAGTTTGTTAAGAGTGGCTGCTACATTGTGTAGCAGTTACTTCTAATTAGCTGCTAGACTTTGTAGCAGCTACTCAAGAATAGCTGCTACAACACGTAGTAGGTACCCCTGATCTCCAAATAACCTTTTCTGACCAATTAACTTTTTGCAATTATTGTGCAATTATATTTTTACCCTCATTGGCCAAAGGTTTAACCCCTAAACTTGCTGTGTGACAAACACTTTGAAAGAATTTCAATCATAGTAGATCGATGCCCACATGGTGTCTTCGTCAATCAATCTCACTGCGATGACTTGATTCTTATCTAAATCTTCACCTCCATCGTAAGTATTCTGTTAGGGGTGAAAGTTTTGAGTCAGTGTGTAGGCACTGTATTCACTAATTTTTTTTTATCAGTGTGTAGGCACTGTAGGGCTAGTAATATTTACGATTGAAACATTTTAAACTGTGGCACGTTGTAGCAGCTTTTGTACCTTGGTGCACAGAAGAATGCCTGACGGTTGATTATCCTTGTCTTTACTATCTGTATTATAATCTTATCTTTTCCCATGTGTTAAGGAGTTGTACTAAGTCTTTTGATAACCCATGGTATCAAAAAGACGCTTCCATTTGACTAGTCTTTATCAAGAGACGCTTCCATTTGACTAGTCTTTATCAAGAGTTAGGGTTGCTTGAGCCTCTTTTCCTATAAAGCGTCTATTAACCTAACAAACTCTTTCACGTTGCCTTGCCTTTGGTCTACATTATAGCTATTTCATTATCATGTCTTGCTTTAGCAGGAAGATGAAACACAATCTGGGTGGTGTTAAAGAACCCCCTATCGAAGAGGATTCAAGCTCTACATCTTCTTCCCTTGAAAAATCATCTATATCAATAAACTCGTGTGCTTCTCGGTTTGTATTATGCATTCTTCTTATATTATATATATAACTTTCTTTCCTTGGAATCTAGAATTTTTTAAAATAATTGTAATAGATATCTTAGTCTAGCCATGGAACATCATGTTGTTTATGGCTATATTAAGATTTTCTCAAAATAATGGAACTAGGTGAAGGAGTTAGAAGCTTCCCTTTTTCGAGAGAAAAAGAACCAAACTGAACTTGTGCAACTGCGACGACAACTGTCCCAGGTCAATGGGGCATTAGAGGATGTTATAAATTAAAAGAATGAGTGAAATATCACTCTTTGTGAAGCTCAGCCTCACATCTCCCTAGCGATGCTGCCCTTCTATGAAAGAAAAAGATTTAAATTGGATTTGTCCAAGTGTGACGATAACTATCTCAATTTAATGTAACATTAGAGAATGCTATAAAGCAAATGATTTTAGCATTAGTGTGTGTATTAACTTTTTGGCTTAAGATTATGTATGTCTTATGTTATTATCTATATTTAATATATTAATATTATTCTATTTATGTATATCAAACCCAACTATAGTTTCCAAGTCATCTTCATTTACGCTCAACAAGTTGTTAGTTTGTCAATCTCATTTTTTTATTTAGATCACACAAATGAGCTTCTACACATTTTATCAATTAACCTATAATTAGTTAGAAGCTACTACATATTGTAGCTACTACTGCAGCACATTGTAGCAGCTAGTTGTCCGAAGCTGCTTCAACGTGTAACAGCTTCTCAAGAGTAGCTGCTACACTATGTAGCAGTTAATACGAATTAGCTGCTACACATTTGCGGAGAAACTCCAGACACGTAGCTGCCACATCGTGTAGCAGTTTCTGCGGATTAGCTTCTACAACGTGTAGCAGCTAATCCAGAGTTGAGAGTTGCCACAATATGTAGCAGCTATTGGTTATTCAACTAACAAGCCCTACTCTCTATTACAAATTCTATGGTCAGATATTTATTGTAAAAATAATAAATTTTTTTAGACACATCAATGAATTAAAGGTGACATACGACATCTGGTCCATTATGTTGGGACTTTCGAGCCGCAAAAACGCTTTTTGCGTTGCGAAAACCTCGAAGTCTTGCCACGGATCCGTGCGAAGATATATAAAATAAATCATGTACATGTTTCTAACCTAGATCTACCTTAGATCTACATGAACAAGAAGTGTTACCCTTGTTGCGAAGCCCTTCGCTTATCCCGCTCGTCCAAAATGTTGCTGAATCTCGAGAGTGTCAAGCGTACACTCCTCTATACGTATCCACACGGACAAGAAAATGGAGAAAACACCTTAGAGTGTGCTAGCACCCCATGTTAGAGTGTATACTAAAAGCCTAGCTTTTGGTATAAATATTTATCTAGAAATAAGAATCACATTGGTCAAAAGTCTACATTTATGATAAATGTAGTTACTCAATTAATTTATATTGTAGATAACATGGTGTGTGGTGTCACACACAGAAGATCATGTTATTGGTTCCTTATAAATTATAAACAGTAGCTCACGACCAAGATGGAAAGGAACAAACCATTGGAAGGTCGTAGTGTAATTAGGTATTAGTATATCTTAACTATATAATTACACTAGTACACTTAGAGTGTATTGAGTAGGACCATTTGAGGTCGTTCTTTTTATACTGACTTTATAAAGGAACAAAGACCTCAGTTATTATGGAAGTGTGTGCTCTTAATCCTAATATAATAACAAGCACATATATTTGATATTTATTTCTTTAATTTATCAATGGGTGAGATTTAGTTCGATGAATCAATAAGCCCGATAAATTGGGAAATGATATTACTTATAGTGTGTGTTGTTGATTATAGAAGGAAACTGTGTCCTAGTAATCTAGGTTGAGAATGTCCCCAAGAGGAGCTCATAAGGATTGTCATGTTAAACCCTGCAGGTGGACTTAGTCCGACATGACGATGAAGTTGAGTGGTACTACTCTTGGAGCTAGATATTAATTAAGTGAGTTGTCAGTAACTTACTTAATTAGTGGACATTTGTTATCTTAAACACAGGGAGACTAACACACTCATAATAAGAAGGAGCCCAAAATGTAATTTGGGATTGGTGCGGTAGTTCAATAATAGTTCTCTAGTGGAATGAATTATTATTGATAAAATTAAGTTGTGTGTTCGGGGCGAACACGGGATGCTTAATTTTATCGGGAGACCAAAACCAATTCCTCCTCTCGGTCCCTATCGTAGCCTCTTATATACAGATTTATACCCACCGCATACCACCTTCTTACCCATCCAATGGGGCCGGCCAAGCTAGCTTGGAACCCAAGCTAGGGCCGGCCAAGACCAAGTGGATGAGTCAAGTTGGTGGCCGGCCAAAACTTGGGTCCCAAGCTTAGGTGGCCGACCACTAGAATATTAAAAGGGGATTTTATTAAAATTATTTCTTATGAGGATATCATGTTTTTAAAAGAGAGTTTAAAAATTAAAAATTTCCTTTTATAGATTTCTACAAAAGATTAAGAGAAGAGATTAATCTCTTTCCTTATTTGTAGTTTAAAAGGATGGTTTTAATTTTGGTAAAACTTTCCTTATTTGTAAATCATCTATATGTTTAAAAGAGAGTTTAAAATTTGAAATCTTTCCTTATTTGTTGATTAAAGGAGGATTTTAAATTTTAAGAAAACTTTCCTTTTTAAACATGTTCATGATTTAAAAGAAAGTTTAAAAATTAAATATTCTCTTTTATAAGTTTCTACAAGAGATTAAGAAAAGATTTGATATCTTTCCTTATTTGTAGATTAAAAGAGATTTTAATTTTTAGAGATAACTTTCTTTTTATCCACATGTTTAAAAGAAAGATTTTAATTTATTAAATTTCCTTTTTATAAACCAATCATGAAGGGATAAAAATTATTGAGAAATTTTTATAAAATTCCGGAAGCAAATAAGGAAGTTTTAATTGGTGTTTAAAATTTTATTTGCTTGGAGTTTTTTTCTTGTGGCCGGCCATTATAAAATTGAGAAAGGAAATTATTTTTAAATAAATTTTCCTTTTCAATGGCAAAAGAATTAAGGAAGTTTTTATTAAAATTTCCTTATTTGCCAAGATCAAGGATTATAAAAGAGGGGGTAGAGGAGGCTTCATGGCTAACGAATCTATTCTATTTTTTCTCTCCCTCTTTTCTTCTTCTTGTGGCCGGCCCTAGCCTTTCTCCTTTCTTCTCTTTTGGTGGCCGAACCATACATCTCTTGGAGCTCTTGTTGGTGGCCGGACCTAGGAAGGAGAAGAAGAAGAGGAGGAAGCCTCATCTTGAAGATCCCTTGGAGTATTGGTGGTGATAAAGTTCTTCTTCCTTGGAGGTGGTTCTTCTTGTGGCCGAACCTTGCTTGGAGAAGAAGAAGGTGCGTGGTGGTTCTCGTCTCGGAAGATCGTCGCCCACACGACGTCCAGGATAAGAAGAGGAATACGGTAGAAGATCAAGAGGTTTTTCTAAAAGGTATAACTAGTAATTTTTCTTTCCGCATCATACTAGTTATTTTTGGAAATAATACTAAATACAAGAGGCTTACGTTCTAGTGTTTCGAATATGGTTTTCCAAGTTGTGTTCTTTTGTTTCTTTCTTTTCCTTGTGATTTGATTGTTCTCTTTGGTTAACCTAAAGTTATTTTAGGAAATTAAATATTAGCTTTCTATTAAAGGTTTTGTCTAGTCGGTGGTGGTTGCTCCCATATCCAAGAAGGCCATGTGCCTCGCCACGCCAAGACTGGAACCTTTATGGAAATTAATATTTAATGGAATTAATAACTTAAGGAGACTTGGGTCAAACGTGTTAAGTTCCAGGAGATCCAAGTCAAAACCTAAAAGAACAAATAGATTAAGTTTTGGATCAAACGTGTAAAGTTCCGCAGGCGATCCAAAATTTAATTTAAAAGAACACATGGTAGCTAGGAAAAGGTTCAGACCTTTGTACAAAATTTTTGTACAGTGGAACCTATAGGTTTTCCGAGTAGCAACCAACAATTGGTATCAGAGCTAGGGTTTTGCCTCTGTGTATTTAGTATTAGTTTAATTATGCACATGTCATACATAATTTAGGCAGGATATAATAGTAGGATGTGCTAACTTTGTGGATGTAGGATCCAACTATTATGACTTATAGTTATTATATGTGTGATTGGACCTTTGGACATGTCAAGGGCATTTTATTGTGTGTGCATGATTGTATTATAAAATACAGCAGGAGCTGTATTTAGTTTTATTAGGATTTTATTTTTGATCTAGATACATGTACATTCCTTTTATGGAATATAGGATCAAAATGTAAAATTTTATTTATGTCGCGGATCGAATCTTACAAAACGTGGAACCTTCTAAGGACCAGAGGCGCAGCGGAACTAGGAGCAAGATGGATGCGACAGTTAGACCCGGTGGCAGTGGCCAAATATGACAGCAGCTTAGGATGACAACACACGGAGGACAACAAGAGATAAAAGCCATAATAGTTGAAAATTAGATTTTCTATTTATTGCTTTTATATTGTGCTGTGTGTGCATGTTAGTTTACATATTTAGTAGGCTAGCATAGTTAAAATTCCTCATTAATAAATAACTAAGTGGGAGAGGGATTTTTAAGTAAATCCCATGGTCTCCATTCTTGGTTTGTAAGTGATGCAAACAAGCTTGCGTTGGCTCAGTGCCTTCCTCCATAACGGATGAGCTAGTTTGCGGATCACTAGAACAGACTTCCATTTTGGATGACTATAGGAAGTTAATTAAGCGTGTGATCTTCCCCAACCGGAAGGGCATAATCTTATTAATGGACTTAGTGTCAAGTAATGGTATACACTTAGACACATCTAATAGTATCCTCCCATCGGAGTCATTGCTATTATTTGTGTGACCAAATGAAACCAACTATTAATTTGTCATAAAACTAGGTTGACAAGATAATAAAATTAAAGGGTTAAAACCCCTCTTACAAATGATTGATTTTGTATACGTCCACACTAACGTGGCATACAAAATTAACGGTGTTTGAGATAATTTTATTTGTCATAAAGTTAGGTTGACAAGATAGTTAATGGGTAAAAACCCTCCTCTTACAAATGTTGATTTTGTATACGTCCACACTAACGTGGCATGCAAAATTCACGGTGTTTTGAGGTGTTGGTAAATTTAAATAGTATTGTTAGAGGAATCAATATTATTTTAAATTTAGAGTCTTGACCAAATATTTGATTAAAGATAGACCAACTATTAATTTTATTCGTCATAAAGTTAGGATGACGAGATAATAAAATTAAATGATAAAATTTCCTCTTTGAATTTGTATACGTCCACACTAACGTGGCATACAAAATTCATGGGATTTTTAAGGAGTTGGTCTTAACCAAATATTTTTGCGATTCTTAGGATAATGATCAATCCCTAGCTGATATACTTAGTGGTCCCAATTATAATTGATTGGAAATAGGATTTGGACATTAAGGTAGACTGTCCTCTTAGAACTAAGAATAATATAGGTGTATTTTATTCATTAGTTGAAACATGTTTAGTGGAGTTATCTACCGGTACCTGGTGTGTAGATATGGGAGCCACTGATTGATTGCAGGGTTCCAGGAAACCCGACAACTAAATGAAAATAAAAAACACCGTCCACATGGGCACTACTGCAAAAGTAGCAGCTATTGCAGTGGGAGAGGTTTATTCTCTAATAGGAATAAAATTTGGATTATTAGTAATTGTCTTTACGTACTAAGTTTAGGAAGAACCTGATTTCAGTTTCTAAACTATTATAGAATAGATATTGTGTCTATTTTGATAACAAAGCTGTTATCAAGAAAAATAGACAAGTTATCGATTCTGGTATGTTGGTTGACAATTTATAATCCAATAACTCCCACGATGTAATAAATGGAAATTATAACATATCTTCTAATTTTAAGAGAAAGCAACCTTCGGGAATGAACCATTAATATCTTTGGCATCTAAGGCTAGGTTATATTAACTTAAGTAGGATTCATTGGTAGCTGATGAACTTTTGGGTTCATTAGTAGTGGAAATCTTTCCAACCTACGAGTCTTACTTGGAAGGAAAAATAACCAAGAAGCTTTTAAGTCAAAGGGGTATGGAGCCAAAGATATGATGGAATTGGTTCATTCTGATTTGTGTGATCCTATGACTATCCAGGCAAGAGGTAGTATCGAATATTTCATCTATTTTATAGATAACTATTCAAGATACAAATACATTTACTTAATGTGCCGCAAGACTAAGTACTTTGATTAGTTCAAAGAGTACAAGGCTGATGCGGAGAAATGTTAAAGTAAAAGTATTAAGTCACTATGGTAAGATCGTAGTGGCAAGTACCTCTTAGGATAATTTGGGAGTCACTTATCAGAAGTCGGGACTCAATCCCAACTAACTGCACCTGGTACACCCCAACAGAATGGTGTAGTAGAAAGAAGGTATAGGGCTCTTATGGAATAATTAGATCGATGATGAGTTATTACCAAATTTGTTTTAAGGATATACACTAGAAACAGAAGTGAACATAATACCTTCTAAAGTCAGAACTCTCTACTCCCATAGAATTGCAGAATGGGCGTAAGCCTAGTCTGAAGTATATTCGGATTTGGGTGGTCTAGCACATAAGAGACACTGATAAGTTGGGCAGGAGTTCACTTGTTTGTGAGTTATCCTAGAGAAACAAAAGTAGGTTTATAGTCTTAAAAATCAGAAGGTCATTATCAATGACCGATTTTAGAATAGGACTATGTAATAAACCACATGCCCATAAGTAAATTTGTTCTTAAGGAAATAATAAAGGACATGTCTAATCTAGTACCAACTGTACAAGATGAAATATCACAAGAAACTGCAACACGTATCATAAAAGATACACAATTACAGATAGTGCCTCTTCATAGTGGGAGGGTTGTCAAGCAACCTAAGAGATTCATGTTTTGGGAGAGTCTTTGGACTTGATCCCAAATGAACATGAGCCTGATCCCGGACATATGATGAAGCACTCCAAGATAAAGATTCAGCATCTTGGCAAAGAGTAATGAATAAAAGAATTAGAATATATATATTCTAATAAAATCTGGAAGCTTGTAGAACCACCAAATGGTGTAAAAGCCTTTGGGTGTAAAAAGGTCTATAATAGGAAAAGAGGGATAGACAGGAAGGTAGAAACTTTCAAAGCAAGGCTTGATGAAAAAGGAAACTTTTCACTGGTAGCCATGTTTAAGTCTATCCAGATTCTTTTATCTATTTGGCAAGTGGATGTCAAGACAGCATTCCTTAATGGAAGTCTTGAAGATAGCATCCACATAAAGCAAACCAGAAGGGTTCATTATAAAGGGCTAAGAGCATCTTGTGTGAAAGCTCAATCAGTCTATGGACTGAGGCAAAGCTTCAAGGTCTTGGAACATCCAGTTTATCAAAGTAATCCAGATCTTTGGATTTATTGAGTAAACGGATAAGTCTTGTGTATACAAATGGTGTGATGGAAACGTGGTGGTGTTTCTTGTACTATACGTAGATAACAATTTTGGTAGTTGGAAACAATATCAAAATGTTGTCAGAAGTAAGGGTATGGTTGTCCGAATAATTCGATATAAAGGACTTGGGAGAATGTATATATTTTTGTGATCAAAGTAATAAGGGATCGCAAGAAAAATATATATAGATATATCCCGAGTTTAATATATCGAAAAAAAAACCTTACTCATTTTTAGCATGCAAAACTCCTAGAAAGGTTTCTTACCTTTTAAGAATGGAGTGTTTTTATCTAAAGAGATGTCTTCGATGACATCAAAGGAGATTGAGGACATGTAGGTAGTTCTTTATGCTTCGGCAGTTAGACAACCTAATGTATGCTATGCACGAGATCAAAAATCTGTTTTGCCAAGGGCATAGTTAGCAGATATCAAAGTAACCCTAGACAAGGACATTGGACTGCAGTAAAGCATATAAGTACCTTAGAGGCACTAGAGATTATATGCTAGTTTACAAGGCAGTTATTTTGGTCCCTGTGGGTTGCATGGATTTTAACTTCCAATCGGATAGGGACAATATTAAGTCAACCTCGGGGTTTTGTGTTTACTTTAGGAGGTAAAGTCATAACTATGGAAGAGTGATAAGCATAGGTGTTTATCTGGACTCCACCATAGAAGCTTAGTATATGGCAAGCCTCTAAGGTAGCCATAAAAGCTGAATGACTCAATAACCTCAAGATAGATTTAGATATGATTTCTGGTTTGTCCAAAGATTATTACAATTTATTGTAATAATGTTGGTGCAGTAACAAACTCGAAGAAACCATAAGTCTATAAGGCAAGTAAACACAATAGAGCGCAAGTACCACCCAATACGAGAAATCGTATAAACGAGGAGAAGTTGTTGCCGCCTAGATTGCATCAGATGATAACCTAAGGTCCTTAAGGCAAGAGCTTTTTGAAAGGCATGGGAATCAGATGTATGGCAGCAGATATGACAGCTTAGTCTTTTAGTATAAGTGGGAGATTGTTAGAGTGTATACTAAAAGCCTAGCTTTTGGTATAAATATTTATCTAGAAATAAGAATCACATTGGTCAAAAGTCTACATTTATGATAAATGTAGTTACTCAATTAATTTATATTGTAGATAACATGGTGTGTGGTGTCACACACAGAAGATCATGTTATTGGTTCCTTATAAATTATAAACAGTAGCTCACGACCAAGATGGAAAGGAACAAACCATTGGAAGGTCGTAGTGTAATTAGGTATTAGTATATCTTAACTATATAATTACACTAGTACACTTAGAGTGTATTGAGTAGGACCATTTGAGGTCGTTCTTTTATACTGACTTTATAAAGGAACAAAGACCTCAGTTATTATGGAAGTGTGTGCTCTTAATCCTAATATAATAACAAGCACATATATTTGATATTTATTTCTTTAATTTATCAATGGGTGAGATTTAGTTCGATGAATCAATAAGCCCGATAAATTGGGAAATGATATTACTTATAGTGTGTGTTGTTGATTATAGAAGGAAACTGTGTCCTAGTAATCTAGGTTGAGAATGTCCCCAAGAGGAGCTCATAAGGATTGTCATGTTAAACCCTGCAGGTGGACTTAGTCCGACATGACGATGAAGTTGAGTGGTACTACTCTTGGAGCTAGATATTAATTAAGTGAGTTGTCGGTAACTTACTTAATTAGTGGACATTTGTTATCTTAAACACATGGAGACTAACACACTCATAATAAGAAGGAGCCCAAAATGTAATTTGGGATTGGTGCGGTAGTTCAATAATAGTTCTCTAGTGGAATGAATTATTATTGATAAAATTAAGTTGTGTGTTCGGGGCGAACACGGGATGCTTAATTTTATCGGGAGACCAAACCAATTCCTCCTCTCGGTCCCTATCGTAGCCTCTAGTATATGAGATTTATACCCACCGCATACCACCTTCTTACCCATCCAATGGGCCGGCCAAGCTAGCTTGGAACCCAAGCTAGGCCCGACCAAGATGGATGAGTCGAGTTGGTGGCCGCCAAAGCTTGGGTCCCAAGCTTAGGTGGCCGCCACTAGAATATTAAAAGGATTTTATTAAAATTATTTATTATGTGGATATCATGTTTTTAAAAGAGAGTTTAAAAATTAAAAATTTCCTTTTATAGCTTTCTACAAAAGATTAAGAGAAGAGATTAATCTCTTTCCTTATTTGTAGTTTAAAAGGATGGTTTTAATTTTTGGTAAAACTTTCCTTATTTGTAAATCATCTATATGTTTAAAAGAGAGTTTAAAATTTGAAATCTTTCCTTATTTGTTGATTAAAGGAGGATTTTAAATTTTAAGAAAACTTTCCTTTTTAAACATGTTCATGATTTAAAAGAAAGTTTAAAAATTAAATATTCTCTTTTATAAGTTTCTACAAGAGATTAAGAAAAGATTTGATATCTTTCCTTATTTGTAGATTAAAAGAGATTTTAATTTTTAGAGATAACTTTCTTTTTATCCACATGTTTAAAAGAAAGATTTTAATTTATTAAATTTCCTTTTTATAAACCAATCATGAAGGGATAAAAATTATTGAGAAATTTTATAAAATTCCGGAAGCAAATAAGGAAGTTTTAATTGGTGTTTAAAATTTTATTTGCTTGGAGTTTTTTTCTTGTGGCCGGCCATTATAAAATTGAGAAAGGAAATTATTTTTAATTAAATAAATTTTCCTTTTCAATGGCAAAAGAATTAAGGAAGTTTTTATTAAAATTTCCTTATTTGCCAAGATCAAGGATTATAAAAGAGGGGGTAGAGGAGGCTTCATGGCTAACGAATCTATTCTATTTTTCTCTCCCTTTTTTCTTCTTCTTGTGGCCGGCCCTAGCCTTTCTCCTTTCTTCTCTTTTGGTGGCCGAACCATACATCTCTTGGAGCTCTTGTTGGTGGCCGGACCTAGGAAGGAGAAGAAGAAGAAGAGGAGGAAGCCTCATCTTGAAGATCCCTTGGAGCATTGGTGGTGATCAAGTTCTTCTTCCTTGGAGGTGGTTCTTCTTGTGGCTAACCTTGCTTGGAGAAGAAGAAGGTGCGTGGTGGTTCTCGTCTCGGAAGATCGTCGCCCACACGACGTCCGGGATAAGAAGAGGAATACGGTAGAAGATCAAGAGGTTTTTCTAAAAGGTATAACTAGTAATTTTTCTTTCCGCATCATACTAGTTATTTTTGGAAATAATACTAAATACAAGAGGCTTACGTTCTAGTGTTTCGAATATGGTTTTTCGAAGTTGTGTTCTTTTGTTTCTTTCTTTTCCTTGTGATTTGATTGTTCTCTTTGGTTAACCTAAAGTTATTTTAGGAAATTAAATATTAGCTTTCTATTAAAGGTTTTGTCTAGTCGGTGGTGGTTGCTCCCATATCCAAGAAGGCCATGTGCCTCGCCACGTCAGCACTGGGAACCTTTTATGGAAATTAATATTTAATGGAATTAATAACTTAAGGAGACTTGGGTCAAACGTGTTAAGTTCCGCAGGAGATCCAAGTCAAAACCTAAAAGAACAAATAGATTAAGTTTTGGATCAAACGTGTAAAGTTCCGCAGGCGATCCAAAATTTAATTTAAAAGAACACATGGTAGCTAGGAAAAGGTTCAGACCTTTGTACAAAAATTTTGTACAGTGGAACCTATAGGTTTTCCGAGTAGCAACCAACACCCCAAAGGAGTCACGACAATGGAGGAGAGGGAGATCAAGAAAGAAGAGAGGAGGAAGAAGAAAGAGTGAATGCAACACTTAATTTGGTCGGCCATACATTGAATGCTATATACCTCCATGTAATACCAAAAGTCATGGCTCTTGGTCTTCCTCATGAGGTGGCACACAATGAGGTGGCTCTTGATGATGTGGAACACCATCATTGGTTGACCCATGCCAAGTCACAAATGAGGTGGCATTTGGTCAAGTCAAACTTGACTCTTCATCTTCCCTCTCAAGTCAAGTCAAACTTGACCCATTTATCTCCCATGGTTGATCAAATCTAACCATTGATTCAAGTCATTTTGATTTAATGAATCTCTATTCATTGAATTAAATTGATTCAATGAGTCATAATCTAAATTAGAGTCATTCAACACATGAATCAAATTGAGTCCAACTCAATTAGTCTAATTTGGATTACTCTTAATCCAATTTGGTTCATCATATGAACCTAATCCTCTTAGTCCATCATATGAACATATTCTCCATCTAATTGCCCTTTGTGTGTGACCCTATAGGTTCTTGTAACGTTGGCAATGCTCCTAAACCCATTTAGAAGCATAAGTAATGAGCGGTATCTAGCAACATATCATTACTACCCAAGTTACAAGAATGTTGAGATCTAACATCACCTTTGTGACTACTAATTGTGACTCTCATAATATGTGACAACGTCCTTCTATCCTTGACATCTAAATTGATCAAATGAGGCATAGACCGTGTCATCCTCTAATCAATTTATATCTTGAACTCCAAGTAGACTCACTCTAAACAAATGAACTCAATATCTCATATTGACTCATTTGGGCATGGTCATGCACTTAGTGGTCTCACTCTATCAAGAATCATGATGTCACTCCCGTCATATAGGAGGGATAAATCTCATCTACATCACTCACATCCCTCCACATAATTTGTTATATACCTAGTAATCGCCTTTATAGTTCACCCAGTTATGGGTGACGTTTGACGAAGCCAAAGTATGCAACTCCTTATGTAGGGAACCATGGTGACTTCAGGTCCAAGGACTGATAGTCATACTAATAGTCACATGAGAAAGTATATGACACTCATATAACGATCCATGATACTTTCTCATGGCAGGTCATTCAGTATACATTCTCCAATGCATACCCATGTGTCAACTTGATATCTCTATATCCATGACTTGTGAGATCAAGTCATCAAGTTGACCTACATGCTAGTCTCATCGCATTAACATTGTCCCTAAATGTTAATACTTGACTAGAAATGATTAAGAGTAGTGTTCTCTATATCATCTCACTATCAATTCAACCAATCGATTGATATAGATAAGAACCTTCTACTCAAGGACGCTATTATAGTTAGTTATTTGGCACCAATACAAGTAAGTATAATAACCATAAAGAAATGCCTTTATAAGTATATAGGAATATGATACATCAAGTTCATACAACAATCATCATATGATTGGCTCTAGGGCTCTAACTAACAATCTCCCACTAGCACTAGTGTCAATCAGTGTAGGCTTTAACACCTAATGACCTAGTATGACCATCATGCTTTCTCTGTGCCAAAGCCTTGGTCAAGGGATCAACGACGTTAGCCTCTGTGGGTACTCTGCAAATCTTCACATCTCCTATATCGATGATCTCTCGAATGAGATGGAAGCGTCGTAGTATATGTTTGGTCCGCTAGTGTGAGCAAGGTTCCTTAGCCTATGCAATTGCTCCATTATTGTCACAATAGAGCTCTATAGGATCGACTATGTTAGGAACCACCCCAAGCTCAGTAATGAACTTGCGAATCTAAACTGCCTCCTTTGCTGCTTTTGATGCAGCAATATACTCGGCCTCTATTGTAGAATCAACAACTGTGTCCTGCTTCGAACTCTTCCATCTCACATCACCACCATTCAAACAAAACACGAACCCAGACTGCGATCTATAATCATCCTGGTCAGTTTGGAAGCTGACATCACTGTAACCCTTTACAGCTAGCTCGCCATCGCCTCCAAATATCAAGAAATAGTCTTTAGTCATTCTCAGGTACTTAAGAATATTCTTGACCGCTATCTAGTGATGCTCACCTGGATCTGACTGGTATCTGCTCGTCATGCTCAAAGCATATGAAACATCAAGACGAGTACATAGCATGACGTACATGATAGATCCTATGGCTGAGGCATAAGGGATCTTATCCATGTGGTCTCTCTCCTCTCTAGAAGAGGGACTTTGAGTCTTAGAAAGACTCACACCATGTGACATCAGCAGAAATCTTTTTTTAGAATTCTGAATGGCAAACCGTAGTAATACCGTGTCAATATATGTACTTTGACTTAGGCCAAGCAATCTCTTAGATCTATCTCTATAGATCTTTATTCCTAGAATACAAGCTGCTTCACCTAAGCCCTTCATTGAGAAACAATTCCCCAGTCATGTTTTTACAGACTACATCAAAGGGATGTCATTTCCAATGAGTAGTATGTCATCCACATACAATACAAGGAAGATAATTGTATTCCCAAAAACCTTCTTGTAGACACAGAGCTCATCTTCATTCTTGATTAAACCAAACTGTTTGATCGCATCATCGAATCGAAGATTCCAGCTCCGAGAAGCTTGCTTTAGTCTATAAATGGACTTATGCAGCTTGCATACTCTGCTAGTATGCTGTGGATCTTCAAAACCCTCAGGTTGTGTCATGTACACATTCTCGAGCAAGTTTCTATTTAGAAAAGCGGTTTTGACATCTATCTGCCAGATCTCATAATCGTGGTATGCTGCAATAGCAAGCATGATCCGAATGGACTTAAACATCTCTACTGGAGAAAAAGTTTTATCATAGTCAATACCATGAATTTTCTTGAAACATTTAGCTACCAAGCGACCCTTATAGGTAATAAGTCCATTCATGTCAGTCTTTCTCTTAAAGACCCACTTACACCCAATGGGTTTGACACCTTCAGGTGGATCAACCAAAGTCCATACTTGGTTGGTGTACATGGATTCCATCTTGGATCTCATGGCCTCTAGCCATGACTCAGAATCTGGTATCATCACAGCTTCCTGATAGGAGATAGGCTCATTCTCAATGAGTATAACGTCATCATGGTCAGACAAGAGAAATGAGTATCTCTCAGACTGACGACGTACCCTATTAGACCTGTGAAGAGGTAGGTCTACTTGAACTGGCTGTTGTTCCTCAACTCCTTGTGGAACAATCTCATCATCCACAACACTTTGTGGTTCCAGTTCAACTTCCATCAAGGCCTTAGTGCTATGATCCATATCTTGAACTTCTTCAAGATCGAACGTACTCCCACTAGTTTTTCTAGAAACAAAGTCTCTTTTTAGAAATACCCCAGTCTTAGACACAAACATTTTGTGTTGACTGGGAATGTAGAAGTAATATCTTTTCGTTTCCTTGGGATATCCAATAAAATAGCACTTGTCGGATTTGGGTTCCAGTTTGTCCGAGACTTGACGTCGAACGTAAGCCTCATAACCCCAAATTCTCATAAAAGATACCTGGGCATCTCTCCCAATCTATATCCTATATGGTGTCTTTATCACAGCCTTGGATGGAACACGGTTAAGTGTGATGAAGGCTGCTGTGTCTAGAGTATATCCCCAAAAAGACATAGGAAGATCTGTGTGACTCATCATAGACCGTAGCATATCTAATAGGGTACGATTCCTCCTTTCGAATACACCATTCCACTGTGGTGTTCCAGGAGGAGTGAGTTGGGATAGAATCCCACACTCAGCTAGATAGTCACGAAACTCATGGCTAAGGTATTCTCCACCTCGATCTGATCGAAGTATCTTAATACTTTTGTCTAGCTGGTTTTGTACTTCATTCTTGAATTCTTTGAACTTTTCAAAAGATTGTGACTTATGGCTACGTTTGGTAGGGTGTAATCTGCCTTGTAATGGAATCAGGATTACATTACAAGGTTGATTATTTTGTTTGGTTTAATTTTAAACTTGTAATGTAATGTAATCTGGATTACAAAATGTAGTGAAGTTTTGTAATCTGGATTACAAAGCAAATACTATGTAATCGGATTACATTACGAGGTCACCGTTTAACCAAAATTTAAATGCCGAATATACCCCTAGACCATCGTGGCCGCCATCCATTGTCGTCGGCTGCCGCTGCCCACCGCCGTCTACCCCACCTACCGGTCATCCTCGACCACCGCCGGCCGCCGACGACCACCGCCGCCGCCGCCGACCACCGTTGGCCGCCGCTGACGATCGTCGCCGACGACCACCGTTGGTCGCCGCTGACGATCGTCGCCGGTTGCCGGTGGCGGCTGCCGGCGGAGGAGGCGACGACTGTTGGTTGTCGCAAGCTCCGGCAGAGGTGCATTAGCTATCGGTAGAGGTCGCAGGATATTTTTGTCATTTTATAATAATATGAATTACATTCTTTATAAAAATAATGGACACCAAACAAAAGAATATAATTATCCTTGTAATCAAAGATTACATACATTACATTACCAAACGTAGTAATGTAATCAAGATTACATTACATTACATTTCAAATTTGATTACATTACAAGCAAGATTACATTACACCCAACCATATCTACTGAAATCATCAGTAAATGTGATGAAGTACCTATAACCACCTCTGGCAGCGACTTTGAAAGGGCCACATACATCACTATGTATAAGTCCTAACAACTCAGTCGCTCTTTCGCTGTGTCCACTAAAGGGAGTCTTGGTCATCTTGCCTCGTAGGCATGACTCGCATGTCTCATATGATTCAAAATCAAATGAGTCCAGCAAACCATCTTTATGGAGCTGGGATAAGCGATTCTCATTTATATGACCTAAGCGGCAATGCCAGAGATAGGTTTGGTTCATATCATTTGACTTGAACCTTTTGATATTTATGTTATAGATGGGGTTCTCTAAGTCTAGAATATAGAATCCGTTCATCAGAGGTGCACTACAGTAGAACATATCTTTTAAATAAACATAACAACATTTGTTCTTTATTACAAAAGAAAAGCATTTCTTATCCAAACAAGAGACTGAAATGATGTTCTTTGTAAGAGCAGGCACATAACAACATTCATCTAATTCTAGTACAAGCCCAGAGGGCAGAGATAGATAGTAAGTTCCTACAGCAACAGAAGCAACCCATGCTCCATTGCCTACTCGTAGGTCCACCTCGCCCTTCATCAATGCCCTGCTATTTCTCATCGCCTGCGTATTAGTACAAATGTGAGAAGCATATCCGGTATCCAATAACCACGATATAGAAATAGATAGATGGACTTCTATAACATATATACCTGAAGTAGAAGTCTCACTTCTTTTCTTCTTAAGATCTTCCAGATATACTTTGCAGTTCCTCTTCCAGTGCCCGGTCTGACCGCAGTGGAAGCAGGTAGCATCCTTGGCAACCCCTCCTTTAGGTTTCATTATCTTGCCTTTGCCCTTGTCTTAGGACTGTCCCTTACCTTTAGGCTTGCCCTTGCCTTTATGCTTTTGCACCATCAACATGGAGTTGGGCTTTACCTTCTTAAGGTTGAGCTCAGCAGTTCTTAACATGCTTAGCAGCTCAGGAAGTGGCTTGTCAATTTCGTTCATGTTGTAATTCATGACAAATTGACTGTAGCTCTCTGGCAAGGATTGCAAGATCAAGTCAGTGGCCAGTTCTTGGCCAAGTGGGAATCCCAACCTCTGTAGGTTCTCTATATACCCAATCATCTTGAGCACATATGGACCTACGGGAGTCCCATCTTGCATCTTGCACTCAAGCAGTGCCTTGGAGATCTCGAATCTTTCGTGCCTCACTTGTCCTTGATATAATTGACGAAGATGTTCAACCATATCATAAGCAGACATCAACTCGTGTTGCTTCTGAAGCTCAGAGTTCATGGTCGCGAGCATGAGGCATGACACATCTAATGCATCATCTTGATGCTTCTTATAAGCATCTTGGTCAGCTCACGCGGCAGTGGCAGGAGGTGCCTCGGGAATGGGCTGCTCCAGGACGTACAGTTTCCTTTCTTGTGTGACAACAATTCTCAGATTCATATACCAGTCCAGGAAATTAGCTCTATTGAGCTTGTCCTTGTCAAGGACAGAACGCAGGGAGAAGGTGTTTGTGTTTGTCGACATGGCAATCTACAACAGAAATAATGCAGAAAGTAAATTCATATTCCATTTATTATTTAATTAGGCCTTTAACTAAATGATACTCCCACTGAATTATAGAGCTTTTATAGAATCAAGTCATGGATGTGGTCAAACCACACTACTAGATTCATACCAATTCGCTATAATTTTCATGAGACAAGATCCACATCATACTATGACTTGAGTTAGCTTTGGCTAAATCGCTCAAGACTTAGTATGATCGGTAGATAACGAATTATCAATTACATCTCTATGAAACTCTTGTTTATAGGATCAAAAATCTCATTTATATTAAAACTTGAGTTAGCTTTGGCTAAATCGCCCAAGATTTAGTATAAATGTGATTTTTATCCTATCGTCCAACCATTGAAAAATGCCTATAGTTTTACCCAATCCAATTGAGTTAACTAGTTATGCTCAATCTAATTGAGTTTGTACTCACCCAAGCTTTGATAGGCGGGACCAAAGTTGTCCCTCCGCACCCTACCAAGATAATATGCGTTGCTCTGCTTTGGCAGATTCAACAACAACAAATGATCGAGGTAGTGATGGGTATCAAAACTTGGTAGGCATTTCAAGTTGACTTGATTAAGATCTAATCTAATCGTGAATGTGTATCATATACACATCAAGGCACTAATTACCCTACATTATCATGCATCACATACACAAGAAATGATAGATAATTAATTATTTTGTGATGAGGTCATGGCCCTACTACGATCTTTTCAAGCCAATGAAAAGATCGGACAGTCAACCTAGGGTCAACGACTTCTTCAAGCGCCTCCCTTTGACCGCTATGTGTTGAAATCACCCTCCTCGTAACTCCTTCTTGAGTGGGCCTTCCACCGCTTCATTTTGTACATTACAAATATGAAACTCGAGTTACATTCGAATCTAAAATCTATTTACAACAAGAATATAAAAGAGAGGCACGACGCACAGGTCGCATATAACATATACAACACGCACAATACAAAAATGGCGTGCAGGCCATATTATGAATTACAACACATTTTAACCAATCATATTAGGGTTTTTTGGGCCATGACCATCACAAAATCACACATAATTCTAAATTATGTATTTTACATAAATTTCTATAATTTTACTACTGATTTTATCGATTTTATGAGTCACAACTTCCCGGCGGTCCCGTTTAGCGGATTTTTTGGCGCGATCGTGGGACAATGCCGCTTGCGGGGTTAGGGGCAGCGCCCCTTCTCGCGAAATGAATATCGCGAGTGTCCCATCTTGATCTAACAGCGCCTTAAGTCGTTGTCCCAAAATAATTTGGGCGAGACCTTGCCATTTCGGAAGGTGAAATATTTTCATAAAATTAAAATATAAACTTGTACATTCTTCGCACGTGGCTCTGATACCACTGTTGGGACTTTCGAGCCACAAAAATCATTTTTCGCATTGCAGAAACCTTGAACTCTTACCACGGATCCGTGTGAAGATATATAAAATAAATCATGTACATGTTTCTAACCTAGATCTACCTTAGATCTACATGAACAAGAAGCGTTATCCTTGTTGCGAAGCCCTTCGCTTATCTCGCTCGTCCAAAAGGTTGCCGGATCTCGAGAGTGTCAAGCGTACACTCCTCTATACGTATCCACACGGACAAGAAAATGGAGAAAACACCTTAGAGTGTGCTAGCACCCCAAAGGAGTCACGACAATGGAGGAGAGGGAGATCAAGAAAGAAGAGAGGAGGAAGAAGAAAGAGTGAATGCAACACTTAATTTGGTCGGTCACACATTGAGTGCTATATACCTCCATGTAATACCAAGAGTCATGGCTCTTGATCTTCCTCATGAGGTGGCACACAATGAGGTGGCTCTTGATGATGTGGAACACCATGATTGGCCAGCCCATGCCAAGTCACAAATGAGGTGGCATTTGATCAAGTTAAACTTGACTCTTCATCTTCCCTCTCAAGTCAAGTCAAACTTGACCCATTTATCTCCCATGGTTGATCAAATCTAACCATTGATTCAAGTCAATTTGATTTAATGAATCTCAATTCATTGAATTAAATTGATTCAATGAGTCATAATCTAAATTAGAGTCATTCAACACATGAATCAAATTGAGTCCAACTCAATTAATCTAATTTGGATTACTCTTAATCCAATTTGGTTCATCATATGAACCTAATCCTCTTAGTCCATCATATGAACCTATTCTCCATCTAATTGCCCTTTGTGTGTGACCCTATAGGTTCTTGTAACATTGACAATGCTCCTAAACCCATTTAGAAGCATAAGTAATGAGCGGTATCTAGCAACACATCATTACTACCTAAGTTACAAGAATGTTGAGATCCAACATCACCTTTGTGACTACTAATTATGACTCTCACAATATGTGACAACACCCTTCTATCCTTGACATCTAAATTGATCAGATGAGGCATAGACCGTGTCATCCTCTAATCAATTTATATCTTGAACTCCAAGTAGACTCACTCTAAACAAATGAGCTCAATATCTCATATTGACTCATTTGGGCATGGTCATGCACTTAGTGGTCTCACTCTATCAAAAATCATGATGTCACTCTCGTTATATAGGAGGGATAGATCTCATCTACATCACTCACACCCCTCCACATAATTTGTTACATACCTAGTAATCGTCTTTATAGTCCACCCAGTTACGGGTGACGTTTGACGAAGTCAAAGTATGCAACTCCTTATGTAGGGAACCATGGTGACTTCAGGTCCAAGAACTGATAGTCATACTAATAGTCACATGAGAAAGTATATGACACTCATATAACGATCCATGATACTTTCTCATGGCGGGCCATTCAGTATACATTCTCCAATGCATACCCATGTGTCAACTTGATATCTCTATATCCATAACTTGTGAGATCAAGTCATCAAGTTGACCTACATGCTAGTCTCATCGCATTAACATTGTCCCTGAATGTTAATACTTGACTAGAAATGATTAAGAGTAGTGTTCTCTATATCATCTCACTATCAATTCAACCAATCGATTGATATAGATAAGAACCTTCTACTTAAGGACGCTATTATACTTAGTTATTTGGCACCAATACAAGTAAGTATAATAACCATAAAAAAATACCTTTATAAGTATATAGGAATATGATACATCGAGTTCATACAATAATCATCATATGATTGGCTCGAGGGCTCTAACTAACACATTAATCCATAACGTCCATAGAATGACCACTCATAACTATCATTTATGAGAGGTATGACTAGTCATACCAGTCATAAACCATTACTTGTGAAGAATTAAAAAACCTGCTTAGTCAAAAGCTCAGCTATGGATGTGTGAATACAACTATTCCCAGATTGAATACTAAGCGCCCCTGTTTTCCTATATAACAGAGGTAGCCAGGCTCATTTCTCGACATCCAAAGATAAAATGAGTAGCTTATAAATGGATTCGCGGCATTTTCCCCACATCACCTTCACCATTTCTTTCATGGCATGTAGTCTACATCTTCAAGTGTTTCTTGCTCTGGAAGCGGGAAAGAGAAAGCGATCATGTTGCCTTCCACGGTCTAGTGTATGCTCCCATATTTGTAATGAAATTTCTCTAATGCAAACACCATTGTCTGAGCCGGATCAACGTACGTGCCTGAGTTTAGGCCGCTCACGGAGTGGTCTAAACTTTGTACAATTTCCTGTGTGCATAACAAAGAGCCTCGGGAATTCGCTGAGGAATCCTTATGGAGTAACCATAGGATTCTGGCCTCGACGAACTTTCCCATCCCCGAGCAAATGACGTGAGGGAAATGTAGTCTTTAATTGACAATATTATATTTACTATGTAATCTCTGTCATATTGACAATAAATGTATTATTCCAATTTTATTTCTTAGCTATGTTGTGATATGAGGACGCGGTAAATTAAAATGGACTTATGATCCATTATCAAACTCACGAAAAAGGAACATGGGGTCCACGTTGTAGCAGCCATAATGTGGTAGCTGCTACACCCATGTAGCAACGGGTGGGGTGGGTGAAATTTAATTATAGTTAAGTTGATGGTGTAGCAGTTACGGGTCTGCAACAACATATGACTTCATGTTGTAGTAGCTATCTATCCGTAGCTGGTACAACACACAGAGAGACATTATGCAAGACATCTCAGATCATTAATAGAATAATAGCATAGAAATCGGAGTAGTAGCAGAAATTCTACCAACATATTGCAGCTTCTCAATAGTAGAAAATGCAGATACCATCTTGTTGAGTGTAAACGAAAAAAGACTTGGAGACTATAGTTAGGGTTGATATACTTGAATGGAATAATATTAATATTCTAAATAAAGATAATAACATAATCATCTCCAAATAGATCTTAAGTCAAAAAGTTAATACAAATACTCAAGATTTTCCTGTCAATATAATGGAGGTATTCTCTGGATTATTATCAATGTACGCTTCAAAAGGTATTATTACATTCTATTTACTTACGGAGGATTGGTGTATAGCGCCCCTACCCCAATTAACATATGTTTTTCCCTATATTAATTAAATAGACCTTTTATAATCATGAACAAAAATAATATAGTAGGATGAGAGGGAAATAAAACTTAAATTGAAATGACTTACCAAGTAACTACTCTACGTTGTAGCAGTTTTCTGTCCAAGTAGCTGCTACACTGAATTTTCTAGTAGCTGCTCCACGTTGTAGTAGCTAACGGTCCGAGTTGCTTTAACAGCGTGTTGTAGTTAGGACATGTACATTGTAACATAAATCTTTGATTGTCCCTAGAATGACCACTCATAGTAGCCATAACCCATATGACTAGTCATAGCTGTCATAAATCATGACCGGTGACTACTTGTATAAAGCACCTCTCTTCTGCTTTGTCAGAAGGGCAACTATAGGCTCATGACTACACCTATTCCCAGATTTAATAGTAAAGCGCCACTGTTTTCCTATATAACAGAGGGTTGTTGTGTTCATGACATCCAAAAGAAAATAAACAGCTTATTCATGGATTGGCGACATTTTCTCGACACCACCTTCGTCATTTCCTTCATATCATCCTTTGTAAATCTTGAAGTGTATATTACTCCCAAATGGGGAAGGACAAAGTGGTCTTGTTGCCTTCCACCGTCTAGTGAAAGCTTCCATGTTCGTGAAGGAATTTCTTTAAAGTGATCACTAACATCTAGCCTCGATCAACATACGTGGATGAGGGTAGGCTACTCATGTAGTGGTCGAACTTCTGGCCAAAATCATATGTTCGCGATGAAGAGCCTCTACAATGCCCTGAGGAATCCTCTTGAAGTAACTATAGGATGCTCGCCTGTACGAATTTTTCCCATCCCCCACCAAATGACATGAGAGAGATGGAAAATAACACATGGTGTATAGTGTTCGGACCACTAAGTACATTGATCAAGGGTGATCGCTCATGGAGAATACTTGGACGCAACTCGACCAATACGAAAATGACACAAGATGTGAGAACAATGTGAGTGCTCATAGGGGTTCTGACCACTGTGCTGAATATTAAACTTATGATGTAATCGAAGTGTAATTTTATTCATAATATTTTGTCAATAAAGGTATAAATGTAATTTATAGCTGCTACACCTTGTTTTCTTACACGTAAGGAGTTGCTACATTATGTAACAACTACTGCCAACTAGTTGTTGTAATTATTCTGATTTCTGTGCGATAGATGTTAAAGCATACAAATTTTTTCTGTTTATCATTTGTAGAAGCTAATCCGCAGTAACTGCTACACGTTGTGTTAGTACACATCTTGGGAGCAGCTGCTACAATGTGTAGCAGCAAATCTACAGTAACTACTACACGATGTGGTAGCTCACGTATCTGGAGTTTCTCCAAAAATATGTAGCAGCTAATCCATAGTAACTGCTACATAGTGTAGCAGCTACTCTTGAGAAGCTGCTACACATTGTAGCAGCTTCGGACAACTAGCTGCTATAATGTACTATAGTAGTTGCTACAACATATAGCATCTCGTAAGTAATGATAAGTTAACTGATAAAGCGTGTAGAATCTCAATTTAAGTGGATCTAAATAAAAAACTGAGATCGACAAACTAACATCATGTTGAGCGTAAACGAAGAAAGACTTGGAGACTATAGTTGGGTTTGATATACATGAATAGAATTATATATTAATATGATTTACAATACAATGTATATGCCCTGGAATTCCATGTTTTCCAACAGATTGGATGACCGCTTTAATAGTTGTTTTGGTGCCTCGTGGAGGTTCCGGATTGTTCCTCCCACCCCAGATAGGGTCGTGTGGCTGAATAACACGCTAGACAAAGATGAGACGCTTGCTCCATCTGCCTACGTTTATGAGACTTACCTTCGTAGGTCTGTGAAAGAGAGGCTATCTCCGAGTTGGCTCGGTTTAATTCATATTGTAAGGACCTTATTTTATCTTCTTGCTGCTCCAAATCTTTCTGCTGTTGCGCTATTAGTCGACCATCTGCTTGAGTCTTCTTTATCAAGATGGTGATCCCGAAAGCATGCTTCAATCCCAGGTCATCCAGTTCAGCGATCCTTTTCTCTAAGTCCAAATAGATTTTTTCCCTTAAGGAGACCTCAGCTCGAATTTGGGAATGAGCAGCAGATAGACGCACCTCAAGTTCTCCCTGTTGTGAGCAACGAAGATCTAGAGCTTGCATCGCCTGTGTTAGGGATCACTCTTTCTCGGATATTAGTTGAGGCCAAGGGGAAAAAATCTAAATTCATAGCTCTTGACAATATACCAAGGAGAAGATGGAGAAAGAAAAGCTAAGATTAGTGCAACAAGAACGACCAAAGGTCCACCATTTTAATCAGGTCATGGGACACAGGATGTAGGTGATGTGGCGGTCAAAAGTCTGGGTCAAAGTTAAATTAGCAGAATATTCCTCACATGAGACAAGGATTCAACCAAAAACAAAGTTCCTCAGTCCATCCCACAGAATCCCAAAGTAGGACACTACAACTTATAGCAACTTCTTTGACGGTTAACTGATAAACCTTATAGCAGCTAACTGCCCATGTAGCTATTACAACATATAGCAGCCACTCGGTAAGTCGTTTTACAAGCAGCTTCATTTTCTAGCAGATATTACCCCTATTTTTTTTACAGTATATCAACTTGGTAGAATTTGATTTATAATTTTTTTCCTGCTGCACCGACTGTGCTTTGTTGCTACACGTTCTAGCAGCAACTTGGACAAATAACTGCCACACCCTGTAGCAGCTAACTCTCCTTGTCGCTGCTACAATGTGTAGTAGCCTACTTGGAATGTTAGCGGCTACAATGATGTAGCGGGTCTTGCTTCAACAAATAACTTACTACTGCATACTGTAGCAGTTAGGTAGCAGTTGCTGCTACACCGTATATATATTACTTCTCCCGTAATTTCTAAAATGTTAAAGTGATAGACTATTCACCCTTTTGTCCAAGCTACCACGAACATGAGCACTACAAACCCATACTAAGTTTGGGAGTAGCGACCCTCGCTTCGTCTACCAACCTCACTGCGACGTCTGGTTTTCACCTTCGAATCTTCATCCCTACCGTAAGTTAATTTAACTTTTCGCTTAGGAATTAGGGTTTGAACTTTTAGGGTTTTATATGGTTTTGAATCGCCTTTTAGCATAGCGTAGTTAACTCTACGAGCATTTTAAATATTTCCTCTATATTATATTTTCTCATAATTAATCATCATCATTGATTGAAATTTATTAATTTATTTGGAGCTAAATATGTCATTCTCTAGCAATGGAAGACACCTGTGATGCTAATCAGCTATACATTCACCAAGTTGCTAAAGATTGAAAACCGCGAATTGGGATGGAATTTCCATCATTTGAGGAGACCTTTTCATTCTATAATCAATATGCACGTGAAGCCGGATTTAGTGCAAGATTAGGCAACAACAAGAAAAATAAGAGGACAAATGAAGTTGAATGGAAACAATTTGTATGCTTTAAAGAGGGACATATAGATAATAAAAGGAAAAAAGAAGCACAAGTTGGCAGTGTAAAAGAAAGAGCACGTGGCGAAGTAAGTACTGTATGTAGGTTAAAACTTTCACTTGTTAAGGAACTGATCGGGCCAAATTCGATTGTCACAAAATTTATGGAAAGTCATAATCATCTACTCTCCACTCCTTCGAATGTCCATTTGCTTCGCTCACATCACCATGTTTCTGAAGCCAAGAAAGTATTAACACAGCAATTTTCAGAAGCTAATGTGTCAACTTGTCAATAAGTTCGATTATTGGAGATAGATTCAGGAGGGGCTGAGCATCTAGGTTGAACAGAATGGAATATTAGAAACTTTGAGAAAGAGCTAAGGGATGAATAAAAGGGAATTGATGTCGAAACACTGATTGAGTTATTTGCAACTGAGAAAGAGAAGAATTCAGCCTTTTTCTATGATTATGAGACTGATTCAACATAAAGATTCACTAGGTGTTTCTGGGAAGATCATGTATCAAGGAGGGAATACAACGTCTTTGGTGATGCAGTTGTATTTAATATCACATATAACACCAATAAATATGGGTTGATTTTTGCACCCTTCGTAGGAGTTAATCATCATCATTAGAGCATTGTATTTGGTTGTGCCTTTCTAAGTGATGAGAAAACTAAGTCGTTTGTTTGGTTGCTTAAGAAGTTCATTGTTACGCAACCGCAAGTGCACGATTTTGTCGTCATTAATAAAAAGATATCGTATCCACAGGTACTAGTTATAACCACTAAAAATATCTCAAAGCGAATTAGCTAAACAATCAAGTAGCAATTACACGTACTAAGAAGCAACTAGAAAATAGAAATAGAAAAGTAATGCAGAAACTAGGTTTTATGATAGTTCTAGGAGATTTGATTTCTTTGTAATACTTATCAATGTAATATGATTTACCAATTATATCCTCAATTGTCATGCATTTGTAAGAAGTCGTTGGGTACCTCCTATAGAAAACACCGGCAAGGGAGTTATATCTACACCTTAAGCAATTAAATAGTCATGATCCCTATGAAGCCCATTAGCGGGGCAACCCTATCACGACACCCCTCGGTCATACAACATAGAAACACATCACTAATCAATTCACATCAAGATATAGGGAACAACTCATCTATCTATCCCACTTCTTTGTAGATTCTTACTTCACCCTTCGAGGTGATCCCCAAGATGTCCGTTAATGGGGCAACCCTGTCACGACGCCCCTCGATCATAGAATGTAGAGAATTTCTCTACAAGATCCACAAGTAATACAAACATCCAATCAAGAACAGTAATTAGATCCAAACACAACAATCCATACAACATTGAATTGATACAAAACATAACAATATCATTGAAACAAGAAGTTGACATATCCTTGAAATCTTATATCAATTCACATCACAAATACTCCCTCCATCCTATAACAAGAAGATCTACTCCATGAAACAAAGGAAAAGATCTGAAGACAAGAAGATCGTAAACATTTTAATCCAAATCAAGAAGATAGAAAAGAAATGCTTATCTAGAGATGACGAGTAATCTTCGGAACCAATCCTTGCTACAAGAGTCGAATTGGGAATGGAAACGTCTTTAGATCACTAGATCGACACCCAAAAGATGGAGAAAAGCCTCCAAATTGGATCTCCCCAAAGGGAGAGCCTCCCCCTTTCAAAGAGGAAAAACCCCTTTATATAGAGTAGGGGATTTAGGCGCCACACGAGCCGTGTCACGGCCGTGTGGACCTCACACGGCCTCGGCTGCTTAGCTCTCGACCAGAGTCACACGGTCGTGTGAGATTAACACAGTTGTGCCATGCTTCGTCTCTGGACGGCTCACACGATCGTGTGGCACATACGGCCATACCAATCTTGGCCTCTGGAAATGTTCACGACCGTGTGACACACACGACCTGACAATGCTTGGCCTCTGGAAAGGTTGCACAGCCGTGTGGCACACACTGCCTGATAATGCTTGGCTTCTGGAAAGGTTGCACGACTGTGTAAATCTACACGACCGTGTTCTGATTCTGCTTCAAAAGTGACACGACCGTGTGAAACCACACGGTCATGTCAACCCCCTCTTCTGCTGATGCTACACACCTGGTCTACTCCACACGGCCAAGATCATTTTCCTTCCTGTTCCTTTGGCATGACCGTGTGGCACACATGGCTAGCGCTGACTTCCTTCGTTTGTTGATTATATTCGCCATGAACATCATTTCCTCTCCAAATTTGACTCCTATAGACAGAAAATACACAAGAGCAGATCTCTGAATAAAGAAGAGTAAATATGATAAAAGTAAAGCAAAGAGTATGAAAATGCATAGATAAAACATGTATAAAATATAGGAATGTGTGTCAAAACATGCTAAACAAGTGTATAAAATCTACGCATATCATTCATAGAATTCATGCCTAAAAGTCCACCAATTGTGATCATCACTGATCAGGATCCAGTGTTGGCGAAGGTCATTGCCCAAATTTTTCCTCGCACAGTGCATCGATATTATTTGTGGCACATACTCAATAAATTTCCTGATTAATTAACCCCTATGATGTTTCGTAACTACTATCAAACCATAAAGGATGTAATTGTTAACTCTTCAACCCCTGATGAATTTGAGAAATCATGGGAAGAAGTTATAAGGTGTTCTAGCTTGGAGAAAAATGTTTGGTTAACATTGATGTATGATTTACGACAAAGGCGGGTCTCATTATTTTTTAGCCATGTATTTTCTGCTGGAATGTCAAGTAGTCAGCGATCTGAAAGCTCATATTCATCTTTCAAGAAGTATGTATCACATAAGAACTCATTGATAGATTTTATCACCTGTTTCAATAAAGCATTGCGACACCAAAGACACAATGAGTTAGTTGCCGACCATATTGATATGGTCGAGCAGCCAAAGATTAAGACAAACTGGCCTATGGAATCTCAAATGGTTAGGGTGTACACCAAAAAGAAATGGTTAGATTTTCAAAGTGAAATGAGTGTGAGTCATGGTTATTATGTGCAGCAAGCATCTATAGCTGGTGATTTAGTGGGTTACCATGTCATGAATTTTTAAAGTGGTTCATCTGCAAAACCAAGGGTCCTCACGCATGACAAACATACAAACTACATATCGTGTAGTTGTAGTAAATTTGAGTTTGAGGGCATTCCATGTAGACATATGTTAGCTTTTTCCGTATCAACCAAGTGTTTCTACTTTGTTGATAAGTACATACTCAACAGATGGACAAGAAATGTCAAGGTTAGGGCAATATATGATTTTGGTGAGCAAACTTCCGTTGGTAGTCCAAATGTGAAATTGATGGCAAGACACTTGAGGTTGTTCTATAAAGCGTCAGTAGTGATCGATGATGCTGCTTTGATTGATGAGGGGATAAACTTTTTGAATGACCAATTCGATTGTATATACAGTAAAATTCAAGAGCTGAACATTAGCAGAAAATGTGACAACCAAAGTCAAAGGAAGAAAGGCATCAATGGGGTCCCTCTATTGTTAAACCTTCTTTAGTAAGGGCAAAGGGTTATGGGAAAAGATTGAAATCTTCAAAAGAGACGTCAACCTCAAAGTCCAGGCTATGTCGTGGATGTAGTCACCGAGGTGTCTCACACGACAAGTGCAACTGTCCATTATTACAGCAAGGGTATGCGTCCATTAGTTATACATTTGTAGTAAAAATTTAGCTGAGCATATCAATGATTTGTATCCATTAATAGTAAAGTTAATGATGAATCGATTATCAGATCAACTGCTACAGAGAAAGATAATACCAATGATGATGAATCCTATGAAGAAGATTTGGCATCTATAACTGGTACATTCTAGTTTTTATTTAACTATATTTCTGAATCTGGATAAATTACAGCTTATAATTATGGTACTATTGTTGTAGGCTCTAACACCTTGCCCGTTGCGTTATGAGGCTAGGTTTACCAAACTCTCGGTGAGCGGTTATTACTGATTACATATGATTTTCCTTCTAATCTGAATCTTACGCTATTATTCCAATAAGAATCTGAGATGTATCACATAAACCTAAATTTTGGTTATAAGAAAATCATTTTTTCATAAAAATTCCTTTCATCACCATCCCTTTTTCTAACTGCTATAGTGTGTAGCAGCTAATATATAGTTGCTCATTCGACTCAGATTTTCATGCTATTTAAATTATATAGCTAACCATTGAGTTATTAATACACAGTGTAGCAGCTAATCTGAAGTAACTGCTACACAGTGCAGGAGCTACTCTTGAGAAGCTGCTACATCGTGTAGCAGCTCTTTATACATTAAGTTGATACAATGTGTACAATCTCTTTTTTTTAATCCAAATAAAAATCACACGTGGGAATAGTTGTATTCACGCATCCACTACTGGGCTTCTAACAGCGGGTTTTTAAGTTGATATTGTAACAGTTCGGGGTCGGAAACTACTATAACATATGACTTCATGTTGTAGCAGTTATCGATCCGTAGCTGCTACAACATAGAGAGAGGCATTAGGCAAGACATCTAAGATCATTAATAGAATAATAGTGTAGAAATCAGAGTAGTAGCAGAAATTCTACTAATCCTCGTTATTTTAGGAAAAAGGTGACGATTTTAGTATACCTTACCTTGCGTAAAAATCAAAATGGTAAACCAGACGTATAGAAAAGGAATGAAAATGTTTGTGAATATTCTATTATAGCAGTTAATCTCTAATTATAAGCAAGGTAGCATATACATACGGCGCTCTACAGATTTGTAGCAGCTATCATACTTGACCCTAACTACTATAACGTTATAGCAGCTAACCATTGAGTTAGCTGCTACAAATTTGTAGCAGCTATCATTCCAAGTAGCTCTACAGCGTTGTAGCAGCTACCTATGGAATTAATTACCTGTTTATCAACCGAGATGTCTAATAAAGATAATCAAGGATACAGTCTGTAGCATATAATCAGCTCAAGTTGCTACAACATCCATTAAATGGCAACCTACTAAATCTGGTCCATTATTCTCTAATCGTCCATTAAATGACCACTCATAGCTGTCATAATCGATATGGCTAGTCATATCTATCATAAATCATGACCCGTGACTACCTCTCTTGGTAAAATCCTGCATTGTCAGAAGGACAACTGTGGGCTCGTGAATACACATATTCCGTGACAGAATTGTATAGGGCCGCAGTGCCCCTATATGACAGAGGGTGGCTCTGGTCATGACATCCTAATGGAAATGAGTAGCTTATTCATGGAATGTCGACATTTTATCGACACCACCTTCGTCATTTTTTCATGTCATCCACTATAAATCTTGAAGTGTATCTTGCTCCCAAATGGGGACGGACAAAGTGGTCTTGTTGCCTTCCACCGTCTAGTGAAAGCTTCCATGTTCGTAAAAAATTTCTTTAAAGCGACCACTAGCGTCTATCCCTAATGTGTGTATGTTGAAGGGGTTAGTCCCCTCATGGAGTGGATTAGGGAGATGATGATCACCTCGAAGAACTTTTCCCAGCCACGACCAAAGGATGCGAGGGAGGTGCAAAATAATATAAGCTGGTTGGTGTTCACACCTCTCTGTACGCTGAGAGTAATGTAAGCGATCATGGGGGATCTGAACACTGTTCAATATTTAACTTACGATGCAATCGAAATGTAAATTTATTGATAATAATTTCTCATGTAAAGGTATAAATGTATTTTATAGGTACCTTGTTATCTTACTCCTAATTAGCTGCTACATGATGTAGCAGCTAATGCCAGTTATTTTTAATCACCCAATTAATTAATTTTTTTATATATTATTTCTATTTTATTTCTTAAGTATGTTATCATTTCATGACGTGATAAATTCAAGAGGACTCATGAATAAGGATCAAGCTCGCGAACACAGAACATAACGTCCACGTTGTAGCAGCTAGTTTGTGGTAGACATAAATATCATTGTAGGCAGTGAAAAATCATTTCCAGATAACACATTAAATGCAATGGATAGAAGTGAAGTTTAATTTTATCTTGATCAAGTATAAAATTTAAATTAAACTTTGAAAGTAACAGCTATGCATGCCAAATCTTCTTCATATGCTGACTAGCTGCGACAACGTGAAGCAGTAGATAATACAAGGACAGTTAGAAGCAACCCACTGCCGAGTGAATATATATAGCAATTACTGTCGATAAGCTACTACACGTTGTAATCCCGCATTATGTATTTGCCCCCTGTAGCATCTACTAGTGATAAGCTGCTACACGTTGTCGTTGCTACTGCAGATTAGCTGCTACAACGTATAACATTTACTCTATAGTGTTATACTTTATGTTGTAGCTGCTACAATGTGTAGCATTTACTAATTTTAAAATAACCAAGTGTCGGGCATTGAATTCCTTCGTGTACCTTAGCTACTACAATGTGTCGCAGCTTAAATGTTTCAATCGAAAATATTACTATTTTATATTTACAAATTTTAAGTTGCTACAACGTTGTAGTTGCTACTGCTGATTCAAAAATGTTCAAATTATTTTTTTATCAAGTTAATATACATAACAATATTATTTTTAGGGGTAATATGTGCTTGAAAATATAGTTGTTATAAAAATGACTTATCAAGCGGAAGATAGATGTTGTAGCAGATACATGGACAGTTAGCTGCTACAAGGTGGACTTGCCATCTTCACAATGTGCTGCCGATTGATTGTCATACGTTGTAGCAGCTACTGGCGAATAACTGCCACTACTTGTAATAGCTACTTGATATTAGCTGTTATGCCCTATAGTACCTTAACAAGACATTTACAACAGTATTACAAAATATTTACACCACCTAAGCAAAATTTATGGGATTTATAATAAATTTACACCACCAACCTGTCAATAATCCAGTGTTTGTTAGTAAAAATCTTATGACCAACATGAAAATTGTATTCTCTCATTCCAACTTGTCCAAGGTTTGTTGGTCTTCTGTACATTAAACTCTCCGCGTATCAGATAACAAACATTGCACAATCTAAACTGGAAGATAGAGTTGATTTCACACGGTTAATAATCTAATTACAGCCAGGAGTGTGGAGATGTATAAAAACATGGATAAACATATACTTACGATTTTACTTGTGTAGGACCCGGGACTATAGATACATCAAAGTCTCTTGATATTAGAGATGGTAGCCTTGGATTCCACATATCGTAATAAGAAGGGTCCATATTTTAAAAAAAAATCCACCTGCATTAGGATGAAGTTTGTAAGTATCCAATACACACATAAATCTATTACATAATGATTTCTTCAACATGGCAGGTACTTACAGAACTTTGAAACTTTGATGTGAAGAGGTTTGAGGCTCCAAGGGAGTTATAATGCATATAGTAACCTTCTTGGAGGTCTTGATCAGTAGGTGTTAGTGATCGTCTGCATTATTTAATTGACAGAATATATATCTGACTGGCTTGTCAGTGTCAGTGTTTGCTGATAGGCCAAATGCCTCATAGTTTACCATTGTAAACAAATCCTGTGTATGCACACAAACCTTGTTGGAGGAATATATGGAGACTAAAAAACTAGGTAGTAGGAGTTTGCAGCAAAACCAACAAGACAAAATATAGATGGCTAATAAGGTATGCTTGAAGATTTGGCTTCCTCTGCAATGATTGCAAAATATGCATTTATGCAATCACCATATCTACCGACAATCAAATAAAAAATACATAGGAAAGATGACATATTCAATGAAATCGTTCCATTGGACCATAAAGGCTTTGTCGTAGCCCTACATAAACCAAAAATAAAACATGCCCATAAATTAGGTTTTACATCAATAGTGCCTATTGCTGCTACAATTGGAGCAGTTACATAAATTATATGTGTTATAGCAACTTCTAAATCAGCCATGGTTGATTTTATTCAACAATATGAATGAACTGTTTGACTATACAATAAGAAGATAATTCTAATGTAATTTATCCTTGTGTTCACAATAGAAGTATTAGCATGATTCATTATATATTTGCATTACAGTAAGTGAATAACTCAAGAAACATTTGACTCACTTTAGCTGACTCAGTTTCAACAATTCCTCTGCCACCACATCATCTTTAGTTTTCTTAAAATATGACTTCGCTTGCTGAACAAACATATAGAGACAAGTATTCTGTGTGAGTAATTATATGTGAATTAGGACTAAAAGACAAAACATTTAACTTACCAAAATCGTACCTTAATGATTTTTGTTTGACAAGCGTATGCAAGATTTTAGTTGATGAAGATGTGGAAGCTAAATCAGTAGATGAGACAGGGGCATCTGGTACATTAACAGGAGGCTCAACATTTTCCTCTCCTTTGCCCTTGGTCATCTCTGTCTCCTGCTCATCTTGGAAAATGACACTTTTACTCCTTTTGGCCAAGGGCACTCCCCTAATCTCTTTGGCAATTGGGGGTGTCCTTCTCTTTGTAGCACACCTCTTTGACCATGTTAATGGTCGATTGGCAGGTAATAGCACTATATCCTTGGCAAGCAACTGACTTTGAAAATCTTTAATTTTTCTATCTTGCTCTGTTATAATTTGATCTTTTACATCTATAATTCTATCCTTCTCATCAATTGGTTTGCCGTTGGAAGCTATTGAAGTTCTGCATCACTGGCACATATTTGAATCTCAACAATTAACTCACTAATTCTGGTCTCCATCTGGGCAATGAGTCAGTCCTTGCCCTCAACCATAGACTCCAAATGACCAATTTCGGCCTCCCTTGCTTGACAATTGTACAAGCCTCTTTCTCCTGCTCAGGACATGCCTTGGGATTTTCCTGAGCGTCGGCTGCCTGTTCAGGAAATTGCTTAGGAACTTGTTCAGGATGTTGCTCAGCAGCTGATTGTAAAAACCCCTCAGCAATTTGTTGATCTATATGCTCTACAACATCGTTTAGAGAATCGTTTGAAAGAAAATGTGTCTCTAGGTCCGATGGACTTAAATCAATAATTATTTTTACAACAGGTAATTCTGCGATCCTAGACTTTATTGTCTCCACACGGGAGCTTGACCACTTCCATCTACATATTCTTGGAAGGGCATGTTGTCTGTAAGGATCCATTATTCTGACATGTTCACACATCCACACCTGCAATACAATACAAATGGTTAAATATGAAATTTTCTGCATAAATCTTATGAGTCTATCATAAAATTTAAGCACTTATAGCGAGGAGATGTGTGAACCCTTTGAGCATGGAAGCTTGATTTCCCGCAAGGTCCTCTGGTTTCAGCCTCTGGGAAAGCATTACACCAATCGCCCCCAGCTGTGGGCTTATATAGTCATATACAACCTTACACCAATTATACCTACCTAAATTAACAAAATCATCTACACAATCTATTAGTGACTATACTGGTAATCTAGATATACTGCTAGTAGTAGTAAATAAAATAGAAACAAAGAAATATAGTATTAAAAATTGGCAAAAGGGAGTATCAGATTCAGCAGATGAAGGTTGTTTGCTGAGGTTGATCATCTTGAGCTCTAACTCCTTCTGTGCACACTCCATATTACTGAAAGCAACTTGGGACGATAGTTCATCATCTGAGTCCGAGATTCAAGAATATGTCGGGATAACACTGATGGCAAGCTATGAAGGGCAAAGTACATCAGAACCCAGCATCGATAAAGGGGGAGGAACGTCAGATGAATGCAGTGAAGCACGGGGAGAATCAGGCTTCAAGTCTGATATGGTAAGTGAGGTATGCCTCTTACCTCCTAATCAGCTTTACTTTGGCATTAAGGCTATGGCAAAGTCTATGTTTAAATTAGAAAATAAAAATAACAAATTAAAAAATGAAATTTCAGAAATAAAAAGAACTTTAGCAAAATCATGTTTAATAGAAGACTTTGAAAAAGTAAAACTAGAAAATAATAAATTAAAAGAAGAAATAGAGAATTTGAAAAAGTCTAACTGTTCAAAAATTTCTACTTTTAAAAATTATAGAAGATTAAACTAGTACTATTGTAAGGAACTAGATGCGCTAAACACGCAAACACGTAGCGGAAAATACTAGTTCCTCCAGAAGATCCATGCGAAGGGAAAAAGAAATTACTACATATACTAAGTTTTCTAACATGATAGTATTATACCTTTGTAGCATGCTCACGAACTCCCGACAGCTCGGATCACAGCACAATCTCACGTTCGCGCCTCTACGATATCCACACAAACAAGCATTCGTTTGTCTCACAAACTCACAAGATGGAGATGAAACCACCTAAGGTTGTACTAGCAACCTTGAGAAGGTTTAGACTAAGAGGAGAGGAGAGGAAAAGGAAGAAGCCAAAAATGAAGAAGTTACAAAAAATGAGAGGAAAAATGACTTAAGTATTTTCATCCAATGAAAACACTTAATGTGCATTAATTCCATTAATGAGCCTTAATGATCATTCACTCTCCATTAAGGACACATTTGAAAACCTCTCATTTTAAATTTAAATTTCAAAAATTAAATGGCATGATTCATTGAATTCGAAATTCAATGAATTTCTTCATTAAGCCTCACTTGAGTCTAACTCAAGTCTCCTCACTTGAGTCTAACTCAAGTCCAATTCACTTGAGTCTAACTCAAGTCTAATTCAATCGAGTCTTACTTAATTAATCTCATACAATTCAAATTCAATGAATCACATTTCATTAATTTGAATTAACTCTTTGAGTCTAGTTTGAATTAGACTTAATCCAACAATTAGATCCAATTGAGTCTAACTCAATAAGTCCAATTCCAATGATTCATCATATGAACTCATCTCCAAATCTACTTGTTCTTTGTGTGTGACCCAATAGGTTCTCGTAACGTTGGCAATGTATCTAAATCAATATTTAGATACATAAGCAATGAGTGGCATCTAGCAAGGCATCATTGCTACCCAAGTGACGAGAAAGTCGAGATCCGACCTAACCTGTCCGTGGCTATTATCTTGTATGACTTGGTCCCTCTATCCTTGATATCTAGGTTGATCAATGAGGCATAAACTATGTCATCCTCTTATCAACCTTTGTGTTTCTTGATCTCTAAGTAGACACACTCAATCAAATAAGTTTAATATCTCATATTGACTCATTTGCGCATGGTCACGCTTTCTTGTGTCCTACTAATCAAGGGGCCCATAGATATCGCTTCTGTCATATGGAAGGGATATATCCCATCTACATCACTCACATCCCTCCGCAGAATTCATTGCATACCCAGTGATCGACTTTATTGTCCACCTTGTTATAGATGATGTTTGCCGATACCAAAGTACACAACTCCTTATGTAGGGAACCGTAGTGACTTCAGGTCAAAGGACTATTCATACCAATAGTCACATGAGAATGTTTATGACACTCATATAACGATCCATGAAACATTCTCATGGCGGGTCATTCAGTATATATTCTCTAATATATACTCATGTGTCAACCTGATATCTCATATCCATGACTTGTGAGATCAAGTCATCCGTTGACCTACATGCTAGTCTCAACGCATTAATATTGTCCTTGTATATTAATGTTCGACTAGAAATAGTTAAGAGTAATGTTCTCTACAATATCTCACTATCAATTCAATCAATTGATATACTGTAGATAAGAACCTACTACCCAAGGACATTATTATACTTATTCAATTGGCACTGAACTGAAATAAATATAATAACCAACTTTGTCTTTTATTAATAATGATATATGATACAATAATGTGCCCTTTACAATCATCTCATAATTGGTACTAGGGCTAATACTAACAACTATAGGTTTCACCAAAGTTAAATCAGAAAAATATCAAAAGTCTATGTACCTAGAAAATTCTTGATTAACCCTATAGGAAGGAACCTTTATTGGGTTCCGAAAACATGTCTAACTTGAATTTAAAATTAAACGTAGCATTTTCAGCGAGAAAGTTAAACAGATAGTTTCTTTATGAGGCTTTGTCTAAGAAAGTGGTTGTTGCTCCAATAACCAAGAAGGCCTAGTGCCTCGCCACTACCTGGAAGCCAAAATATTGAAATCAAATGTTTCATTAACTTTCTGGAAAAAACATTAAAATTAGAATTAAATAATGCTTAAAAATTTTTAAATATTTGTTTTGAAAATTTTGTTTAACTTAGAAAATATTTCTGTTGTAAATTAAAAAAAATAAAAAATTTAAAATTAATTGCTACAAATTTTTTCCCCTTTTAAAGAAAATTTTGAATTATATTTGAAACTTAAATTGAAAATAATGTTTAAAACTTGAAAATTATTGCAATTTGCTTTAGAAAATTTTACTTATGAATTTTTTTAGGAATTTGATTACTTAGATTTTTTTTACAAAACTTAAAATTTTGAAAAATTCTCAAATTTTATTTTTTTTTTAAGTTAGAATTTACCTTAGACTTGTTAAAAAGAACCCCATTTTTTTATGTGATTAAAGGGGGAGAAGTATGTTAAGTCTAGGGGGAGGTGGTATGAAATTCAACTAAAAATCTTTTTTGGACTTATTTGCAAAATCAATTATTTTTATTGCATTTGTTTACCCTAGCTTAACTTGGGTTGCTCACATCAAAAAGGGGAAGATTGTTGGAAGCCCAGGGTGTTTTGATGTGATCAAACAAGTTAAGCTAGGTCATATTTTGTCTAACCCTTGTGTCTAAGTGTGCAAGAGCTTAGGAACACAGGAAGTCGAGCGGAAGACGCGGCTAGCGAGAAGGACGGCACGGGGAGAGAGTTGACGAGCTCGGTGCGTCCGAGGGACGAGGTGACCGCGGAAGAGTACATCGGTGGATGAGAAGAACGTACGCGATGTTCGAGGGACGAGAAATCGGGAAGGAAGGCTGCTCGAGGAGAAGACCGGAACTTGGGTTCGGGTGAACCCTATTCTGGATGGCCGAGATCACCCAAGCTAGCGGAACCGGAGCGAAAGACCCGGAACGAGATGAGCTGAACCGGAGCAGCGGTCTAGGACAAAGAAAGTCAACTTCTGTTGACTTTAGGGCTCCGAGCGGCCGGAACCATTCCGGGCACCCGGAACAGCCCGGGGCGCCTGGAACCCTTCCGGGCGCCCGGACCGAAGATTTTGACCAGATCGAGTTTTGACTCAATCTGAACATTGGGGGATAAAATTTTATCCCTCCCAGGGCGCCCCGAACAGTGCTATAAATATAGCACAGATTTGCACAGATTAATTAATCAACTTGTAATCCATTTTCTCTGTGCTTTACTATTCTTTTGTGTTGTCAACGCTGTAAGAGGCTACTCTGCCTAGAGGAGATCATCAGATAGTGCGTGATTACGACCCAATTTGTCACGGATTGGCATCAAACAATGAAATACCAAACCCCTCCTACGCTAATGTAGCATAGAAATGACTCGAGTCGTCCGCCAACAAAAGTAACGATAGGATGGTAAACTTAGGATCGTATGTTATTTCTATTTTTGGGATTTTTAATATGAAAATGGGGGTTTGGGTTTTTGATTCTAAACCTAACAAATTAAAAGCAAGACAAGTAGGAAATTACTCTAATGCGGAATGAAATCTAACTAAGTGCGAATAATTAATCCACACGCATTGTCACTCTATGCTATGGTTTAACTATCAACACAATTAACCTACGGAATGAAATGACAAAGCATTAAATGAAACTTAATCTAATAAATGAAAGACAATGCAAGTAATGAAATCTAATCTAACCTAACCTAATTTAATTCAAATAAAAGGCGTAAACATAAGAGACACAAAGCATGAAACTAACAAAACATTGCAACTATCTAACTCAAGAAAATGCAAGATTAAAACCTAACTAATGGAAGAAACATTTTAACAAACACTTGATGAACATGAATTAAACTAAGCAAAATCTGTGCAATTTAAGCATGGAGAATTAATAACTACAATTCATCACAAATTAACAATCAACATGAACATAAAAGAAGCTAAGAATCCCAACCACAATCCACACATCCGTTTCCGATTACCAACGACTACCCTCGTCGTCACACGAAGACCCGACTCGGAACCCCCAAAGTCGGTGGACAGAAGCAATCTGCGGGAATGCTACACACTTCGACAACAGTGAGGACGATGAACGAATCCTCCAGCGAGAACCCCTCTGCTGGAAGCTGATCGAAAATGGAGATGGAATCACAGTCGTTTGGTGCCTTCTTCTTGTTGTCGCCTGAACCCCAGTAGGTAGGAGTGAAGGAAGAACGTTAGGAGGTGAAGGTTCTTGCCGGAGAACCCCTCCGGGAAGGTGGAGTTGGTTAGATCTGTCGCCGAAGGTTGCTGCCCCCTGCCGAGTTTGCTGCTATCACTCACCGCTGGAAAATGAGAAGGAGAAAAGAGTAATTATGGTTGGCCGGCCGACGGCAGTAAAGAGAAGAAGAGAGGCCGCCGGCCGGAGAGAAGAAAGAAGAGAAAGGAGTGTTGTGCCCTAGCCGCCGTGGGAGGAAATCGCGCGCAGAGATGGATGCTTCGGCGCTGTTCATCCGCGTGTGAGGGAAAAGGGTAGATTTTCTTAGTGGATCGGGTTTGGGTTAAGGAAAGGTTGAGAGATTTAAGTGAAATCCGGATCCAATAATCAATAAGGATTGAAATTGGATTAATGGATTGGGCTTTTAGATTGGGCTTGAAGATTGGGTTTGAAGAATGGGTTTGAAGATTAGGTTTTTGGATTAAATTTGAATTGAAGCTCCACTTCTTAGATGAACCCTTGGATGCTTTGATCTCGATCAACGGTCCAGATCACTTTAAATCATGATGAAGGGTTGGATCACTTGATCTGGCTGAAGGGATAGGATCTCACTGGATCTTGATCAACGGTCCACATTAATTCAGCTTGATATTCCTCATTTGGCCTCCAAATCAAGTCAAATTCGATCCGGTTCAACCCTAATCCATGGCTCTTTGAATTTCCTACAAAATCACATAAAATATGAAATTAAATTCCATAATTTGTAAGAAATTTATAATTAAGTCCAAAATATATGCAACTCACAAAATGTAATATAAACACAAAATTAGCATGTGAGAAGATAAAAATGTTAAGTAATAAGAGCCAAAATAATGCACAAAAATACATGTTATCAGTGCACCGTCTTTTCCTTGGATTAGCAATCCTCTGATTGCAAACCAAGTAAACCCTCTATGTCTGATTTCTGTTAATTAGTCTCTTTTATTTAAAGTTACAAGTTTTATTATTAAGTTGAAAATCTGAGAAAGGTGTAATTTATTTTTGTAGAGCAATTCACCCCTCCCCTCTTGCCGACCTCCAGAGGGACCAACAAGTATCACATATTGACTCATTTAAGCATGGTCATGCATTCTTGTGTCCTACTAATCAAGGGGCCCATAAATATCACTTCCGTCATATGGAAGGGATAGATCTCATCTACATCACTCACATCCCTCCGCATAATATATTGCATACCCAGTGATCGACTTTATAGTCCACCCTGTTACGGGTGACGTTTGACGATACCAAAGTATACAACTCCTTATGTAGGGAACCGTAGTGACTTCAGGTCTAAGGACTATTCATACCAATAGTCACTTAAGAATGTTTATGACACTCATACGACGATCCATGAAACATTCTCATGGTGGGTCATTTAGTATATATTCTCTAATATATACTCATGTGTCAACCTGATATCTCATATCCATGACTTGTGAGATCAAGTCATCCGTTGACCTACATGCTAGTCTCAACACATTAATATTGTCCTTGTATATTAATGCTCGACTAGGAACAGCTAAGAGTAGTGTTCTATGTATATCTACAATATCTCACTATAAATTCGACCAATTGATATGTTGTAGATTAGAACCTCCTACTCTAGGACATTATTATGCTTATTCATTCGACACTGAATTGAAGTAAATATAATAACCAACTTTGCCTTTATTAATAATGAAATATGATACAGAAGGAGCCCTTTACAACAACAACAACAACAACAACCAAGCATTTTCCCACTAGGTGGGGTCGGCTGTATGAATCCTTTTACGCCATTGAGATCTATCTCCTATTATATCATCATCTATATTTAAATAAATTTTATCTTATTTTATTATTGTTAACCAAGTCTTTTTTGGTCTTCCTCTTCCTCATTTGATATGCATGTTTATCATAGTTTCACATCGCCTAACCGGAGCATTTATTGGTCGTCTAAGTACATGTTCGTACCATCTTAAACATGTCTCTCGGAGTTTGTCCTCAATAGATGCAACTCCAACTTTCTCTCTAATGCTCTCATTTCTTATTTTGTCTATCTTCGTATGTCCACACATCCACCTTAACATCCTCATCTTTGCAACTCTCATCTTTTGCTCATGTGCTCGAGTCATAGCCCAACATTCAGCTCCATATAACATAGCAGGTCTAACTGCGGTTTTATAGAACTTACCTTTAAGTTTAAGAGGTACTTTACGGTCACATAAAACACCCGACGCTCCCCTCCATTTCACCCATCCTGCTTGTATTCTATGTAAGACATCTCTCTCAATCCCTCCATCATTTTGTAAAAATGATCCTAAATATTTAAATCTCTCAGTTCCGGGCAACTCGTCCTCTCCTATCTTAACAATTGTTTCATTACTTCTAATATTGCTAAACTTAAATTCCATATATTCTGTCTTTAATCTGCTAATCTTAAAACCTTTCTCTTCTAGTGTTACCCTCCAAGATTCTAGCTTAGTATTTACTCCTTTACGTGTCTCATCTACCAAAATAATATCATCTGCAAACAATATGCACCACAGTACTATGTCTTGATTGTGTGCAGTGAGTTCGTCCATAATTAGTGTAAAAAGATAGAGACTTAGGGTTGATCCTTGATGTAACCCTATCTTTAATGGAAATGCTTCAGTTACTCTACCTGAAGTCTTTACTCTGGTTGTTACATCTGTTGGTTGGTCCTAGGAAGATCATACCGATTTCACTGTACAAAAATTTTGTACAAGTGTCGAACCTTTCCTAAACAACCTATTGTGTTCTTTAGAAGTTAAATTAGGAATCGCAAACGGAACTTAACATTATTGATTCCAGATTTAACTTATTTGTTCTTAATGGTTTAGATTTGGATCGCAAGCGGAACTTAACACTATTGATCCAAATACACCTATGTTATAAATTCAATTAAATATTAATTTCTAAAATTGGCTTCCAGGGCTGCATGGCGAGGCACATAGCCTTCTTGGGTATGGGAGCATCCACCACCACCTAGACAAAGCCGTTTAAGGAAAGCTAATATTTAATTCCCTTATATAACTCTAGGTTTAACCAAAAAGAACAATCGAATCACAAATTCGAAAAACAAAAAAGACAACTTCGAAACAAATCTGAAAAAACTAAAATCTAATGCCTCTTGTGTTTGGAATTCATACAAAGAAAAATAACTAGCATGATGCAGAAGAAAATTACTAGTTATATCTTCTCTTTGTATGCTAATGCCCTCGAGATCTTCTGCCATATTCCTCGCCTTGCCTTGGAAGTCGTGTGGGCGACGATCCTCCAAGATGAACACCACCCAAAGAGCTTCTCCTCCTTCTCTATGTTTCGGCCACCACCACCACCAAGGAGCAAAAGAGAGCAAAGGGAAAAGAGAGGGAGAGAGGGGCCGGCCACAAGAGGATCACCAACAAGAGAATAAGAATTGTTCTCTCATGAGGTCTTCTCTCCCCTTCTTTTATATTACTTGCCCAAGGCAAATAAGGGAAAACTTTTTACAAAAATTAAAATCTTCCTCTTGTTTTTCCTTTTCCCTTTTTATTTTCCTTTTATTTCCTCTTGATTGATTCAATCATCAAACATGGTTTGATTGTCTTGATTGACCGACCCCTTGCTTGGGCACCAAGCAAGGGTGGTCAGCCACAATAATAAGGAAAGAAATAACTTTTGTAAAAAGTTTATAAGCAAATAAAAACTCTTATAAAATTTTACAAGCTCTCTTTTAATTTCCTAAAGTGAATGTTAAAAAGGAAAATTAAAACCAAGTTTTAAAATTTAAAGCTTCTCTTCTAAAATTTTCTTTTTTAACATGGTTAGAAAATTTTCAAATTTAAAACTTCTCTTCCTTTTTTCTTAAAACCATGAGGATGGTTAAAAAAGGAAAGTTTTAAAACTTTTAAAATTTCTTTTAAACCATGTGGCCTAATTCAAATAAGGAAAGTTCTATATTTTAAAAACTCTCTTTTAAAACTTGTAGATATCTACAAAGAGAAGATTTTAAAAATTCAAAACACCCCTCCTTATTTGAAATATGTGGCCGACCACCTCAAGGAGAATATGGGCGGCCCCTTTGGCTTGGTCACCAAGCCATAGGTCGACCCCTTCTTGGACACCAAAATGGGCTTTTTATGAATGGACTTGAGGTATTAATGAGGCTACGACAGGGACCTAGAGGACAAATTGGTTTTGGCCTTCCGATGAGCTTGAGTATCCCGTGTTCGCCCCGAACACACAACTCAAGTTCATCAATAATAACTCATTCTACTAGAGAGTTATTATTGCACTACCGCACCAATCCCAAATTACATTATGGGCTCCTTCATATATGAGTGTGTTAGTCTCCCTGTGTTTAAGATAACGAATGTCCACTAATTAAGTAAGTTCATGACAACTCACTTAATTAATATCTAAGTCCAAGAGTAGTACCACTCAACCTCATTGTCATGTCGGACTAAGTCCACCTAAAGGGTTTAACATGATAATCCTTATGAGCTCCTCTTGGGGGCATTCTCAACCTAGATTACTAGGACACAGTTTCCTTCTATAATCAATAACACACACTATAAGTAATATCATTTTCCAACTTATCGGATCTATTGATTTATCAAGCTAAATCTCACCCTTTGATAAGTTAAAGAAATAAATACTAAATATATATGCTTGTTATTATATTAGGATTAAGAGCACACACTTCCATATAACTAAGGCCTAGTTCTTTTATTAAGTCAGTATAAAAAGAACTTACCTAAAATGGTCATACTAAATACACTTAGAGTGTACTAGTGTAATTTATTAGTTAAGATAAACTAATATTTAATTACACTACGACTATTCCAATGGTTTGTTCCTTTCCATCTTAGTCGTGAGCAACTGTTTATAATTTATAAAGAATTGATAACATGATCTTCTGTGTGTGATACCACACCATGTTATCTATAATATAAATTAATTGAACAACTACACTTAACAAATAAAATGTAGACATTTGACCAATGTGATTCTTTTATTTCAAAAATAAATGTTTACAAAAGCTAGGCTTTTAGTATACACTCTAACAATCTCCCACTTATACTAAAAGACTAAGCTGCCATATCTGCTGTCATACATCTGATTCACATCCCCTCCACATGTCGATCAAAAGCTTTCGCCGGAAGGGCCTTAGTGAAAAGATCTGCCAGGTTATCTGCTGATGCAATCTTAGCGACGACAACTTCTCTTCGCTTGGTGATGTCTCGTATCAGGTGGTACTTGCGCTCTATATGTTTACTCGCCTTATGGGTTCGTGGTTCCTTCGAGTTTGCAACTGCACCGCTATTATCACAATAAATTGTGATGATTTTGGGCAAACCAGAAATCACATCTAAGTCCATTAGGAAGTTTCTGAGCCATACAGCTTCTTTGGCTGCCTCAGAGGCTGCCACATACTCAGCTTCCATGGTTGAGTCTGAAACGTATTTCTGCTTAACACTCCTCCATGCAATGGCTCCACCTCCTAAAGTAAACACGTAGCCTGATGTAGACTTAATGTTGTCCCTATCTGATTGGAAATCCGAATCTGTGTAACCCACAGGGAGCAAATCATCTGCTTGGTAAACTAACATATAGTCTCGAGTCCTTCTTAGGTACTTTAATATATGTTTTACAGCAGTCCAATGTCCCTATCCAGGGTTACTTTGATATCTGCTAATCATGCCTACGGTAAAGCAGATATCCGGTCTCGTACACAGCATTGCATACATTAGGCTTCCTACAGCTGAAGCATAACGAACTACCTTCATGTCCTCTATCTCCTTTGATGTCTTTGAAGACATCTCTTTAGATAAGGCTACTTCATGCCTAAAAGGTAAGAAACCCTTTTTGGAGTTCTGCATGCTAAAACGAGCAAGGATTGTATCTATATATGAAGCTTGAGATAGGCACAACATTCTGTTCTTGTGATCCCTTATGACTTTGATCCCAAGAATGTATGCACATTCTCCTAAGTCCTTCATATCAAATTATTTGGATAATCATACCCTTACGTCTGATAACACTTTGACATTGTTGCCAATTAATAAAATATCATCTACGTGTAGTACAAGAAATACCACCACATTTCCGTTACACTTCTTGTATACACAAGACTCATCCGGACACTGAAAAAAATTCATATGACTGGATCACTTCGTTAAACCGGATGTTCCAAGATCTTGAAGCTTGCTTCAGGCCATAAATAGACCGATTCAACTTGCACACTAAATGCACTTTGCCCTTTTCAATGAACCCATCTGGTTGCTTCATATGGATATTTTCTTCAAGACTTCCATTAAGGAAAGCTGTCTTGACATCCATTTGCCAAATCTCATAATCCATATGAGCAGCAATGGATAAGAGTATCCGGATAGACTTTAGCATAGCTACCGGCGAAAAAGTCTCCTCATAATTGATTCTCTCTTTCTGAGTATACCCTTTCACAACAAGCCTTATCTTGAAGGTTTCTACCTTCCTGTCTGTCCCTCTTTTCCTTTTGTAGATCCACTTACATCCAACGGCTTTTACACCATCTAGTGGTTCTATAAGCTCCTAGACCTTATTAGAATACATAGACTCTATTTCAGAATTCATTGTCTTTTGCCAAGATATTGCATCTATATCTTAGAGTGCTTCATCATATGTCTGGGGATCTGGTTCATGTTTACCCAGGATCAAGTCCGAAGACTCTCCCAAAAACATGAATCTCTTAGGTTGTCTCACAACCCTCCCACTACGACGAGGCACTATCTGTGGTTGTGTATCATGTGTGATACGTGTTGCAGTCTCTTGTGGTACTTTATCTTGTACTGTTGGTACTGAAGTAGACGTGTCCTCTCTCATTTCTTCTAGAATAATTTTACTTTTGGGCTTGTGGTCCATTATATAGTCTTCTTCTAAAAACTAGGTATTGGTGCTAACAATGACCTTCTGGTATTTAGAACTATAAAATAAACCACCTTTCGTTCCTCTAGGATAACCCACAAACACGTGAACTTCTGTACGAGATTCTAACTTATCAGCATCTGCTTTCAGCACATGTGCTGGACTACCCCAAATTCGAATATGTCTTAGATTGAGCTTTCGTCCATTCCATAATTCTGTGGGAGTAGAAGGTACTGTTTTAGAAGGTACCATATTCAGAATGTACACTGCTGTTTCCAGAGCATATCCCCAAAATGAATTTGGTAATTCTGAATAACTCATCATCGATCTAATCATTTCCATAAGAGTCCTATTCCTTCGTTTTGCCATACCATTCTGTTGGGGTGTACCAAGTGCAGACAATTGGGATCGAATCCCGACTTCTGATAAGTAACTCCTAAACTCTCCAAAGAGGTATTCGCCACCACGGTCAGACTGTAGTGCCTTGATACTTTTACCAAGACGTTTCTCCACATCAACCTTATATTCTTTGAACTTATTAAAGCATTTAGACTTGCGGTGCATCAGGTAAATGTATCCGTATCTTGAATAATCGTCTATAAAGGAGATGAAGTATTCATAACCACCTCTTGCCTGGATAGACATAGGACCACACAAATCAGAATGAACCAGTTCTAATGCATCTTTGGTGTAACGACCACCCTTCTTACTACTACTACTCTCTAAGGATGACCGTTACTTAACTACTAACTCTACTTAACCGGTATGATTAAAAATCACATGGAAACCCTACCGAAAAATTTCGGCAGAATCTCCTCTGTACTGGTGACCATAATCATTAATACATAACATAATATACATGGAACACATATCAATCAACCATGTAGTTAAATGAAATCAAATCATGCAAGTAATGAATAGCGGAAACAAAATAAAAATATACAATTAACTAACAGCGGAAGACTAAATGACTCATCTAATACATTCTTAATAAATGACAATCTTAATAAATTCTTAAAACTAAGTCCCAAGGCTTCCATAGTCCTGGCATCACACACCATCCGCGCCACCTTGTCGCCTTCCTTGCTAAATCTTTTCCTTTCCTTTATCTGCAGTAAGAGAAAGTGTAGTCTATAAGCAAAATTTGCTTAGTAAGCGCTATCTAACTCACAAAATCACGAATGTGCGTGTATACGAAAAGAACTAGAAACTATATGCTCTAAAAAGAAATAAAGCATAAACATAACTGCTCATGTCAAGCTAATAGCAAAGAAAAGCTAAGGAATCTACTCATGTAATTCTAGTAGTTAATCATGCTGCTCATCTAATAGGTAAACATGAAAACTACTCATCTACTAGATAAACATGTAAGACAAGTCTATACTATCATGCTAGCATAAAGAATTTAACTTACGGAATTCTAAACACTTTCTGATTCTTATTAAACTTACTTATTCTTTTATTTCACTTATTTAAAACTTATTCTTTAATACTTGTAAACTTTTGTAAACACATTGTTTTATTAGTTCAAAAGCTTATACTTATAATACTTCAAAATAATAATCAACTTCTTCTTGGGCTCAGGCATAGTACCATCTTATGCGCGTTCCCTAATAGGTTGGGGTAGCGAGCCACCAATCCTAAAAGAGCAGACCTCGGTCTACCAGGGCCAAGACCTCGGAATTGGACACCTGGATTTGTTTAACGACAACCTCGGAAGTCGGGTACTAGCCTCTTCTTAAAAGTAAAATACTTATAATCTTGATTAATTCTTCTTTAAATGCCTTGGCATTTTAATAGGCACCTTGTGTGCCAAAAATCCCTAAAGTCTCGACTTTGGGATCTACTTAAGGCCTCGGCCTTTTCTTTCTCTTCTTTATCTTTCTTATACTTTTCTTTATCTTTCTTATGCTTTTCTTATAAAAGAATGCTTCTTACAAAACTGAAGTGTTTAAATAAATTCTAACACTGCAATGCTTAAACAAAAATCTGCATACAAGTTTAAACAGAAAACTGCATATTAAGCTTAACTAAAATCTGCATATTAAGCTTATCTAAAATCTGCATACCAAGCTTATCTAAAATCTGTATACTAGCTTAACCAAAAATCTATACTGCATACTTTAAAAATGAGGATTGTTCTTGCCCGATGCATAGCATAAAAAGATCTAACCAGCAAGCTTAAGGCAAGGCTGTTCCAACTAATTAAGAAAGCATCAGAAACTAAATCTGAAACTGAAATCTTAGAACAAAGCAGAAGAAGATATGTTCATCATTCTATCTAGCAACAGGTTAGTGTCCTGCAGATGGAACTTTCAATGTGTCGATCTATAGCCCACAAACTATAATTCTATCATTATGCCTCATACATCTTCAAGCCGTATAAAAATTCACAGAACAAGAACTTCATGGTAGCAAACTCAAAACAGTAACCTTCCTACACGATTCAAAAACAAAGAGAAGCAAAATCCGAAAACCAGAATACAATCCCCCTGTTCAGTGGCACGGTAGGAAACCAACAGAATACTCCTTATGCTTAACCGTCCATATTCTTCCTTTGAAATCTCACGGCAGTAATCATCTAAAACACAAGATGGGTATAGAGCCACAACAAAAACCTTCACTGAATTACTAAAGCCATGGCACAACGGGAACACACGACTTGCGGCCTATCCCAAAAACAGAACCATCTAAAGAGAAAGGAATCCACACAAGAAGCCAACTTGAACCCGAACTACTCTATTGCAAACCATAAGAAACCAAAGCTTCACCGTTCAAATTGCAACAACACAGCCCTAGGTTTCATCCAAAGCTTCGGGAACAAGAAAAGGAACAAGAATTAAACTTCGAAGCTATCCTACCGCAGGTGAGTAGCAACTTACCTTCATGTTCTTGGACTCACAGCCGAAAGGAGGCAACTAGGGCTTCGGAGGAGCTTCAATTCTCGGCAACCTCTTTGTGTTTTCAAGCTCCCCTCGTCAGAGTGGCCACACACGGGTGAAGATCGGTTGTAAACAACCCTTCGCCGGCGCCGGAGACCAAGCCCTAGGTCCCTTGCTACGTCTTCGCCCGAGAGGGAGTCGCCGTCGCTCGCGATCGGGAGAGGGGAAAGGGTTTTCGGTTTTGGGAATTTACCACCTCAACTTATCCCTCTTTATAATCTCCATATTCTGTTAACTGGTTAAATAATTTTCCTACCTTTTCTCAACGGAACCGACGGCTGGATCACCTGGTTTAGTCGGGTTTTGACCAATTCTAAGGTCACAGCTTCGATTCCTCAGCCGCGCACCTTTCGTTTCGATTTATTTTCTGTTACCAACTATACCTTATATAAATTTGTTCTCACATCTAGTTAACAATCGAGCATAGCACGGTTGGTCGGGCCGAGTTCTGCTTGGGCCGAGGAGCTCGGTTCGAAACCCAGCTTCTTCAACTTATTTTCCTTTCTATTATTCTCCATTACCATTTTCTACATCATATACATCTTATCTCATATATTATAAACAAAATAGCCATAGCCCAGATGGTTGGCTGAGTCCGTTAAAATCTGGTTCGGGTCCGAGCTCTTGGGTTCAAAACCCAGCTTTAATATTTTTATATATATATATTTTTAAACTTCTTTCTCTTGGTAAAAATACCAAACAAACTCCAAAAATTACGTAAAAATACTCTAAAAATTCCTAAAAATCTCTAGAATTTTTCTATAGCATTTCTAGATTTTAATAAGGTCTTTTGGGACTCCAAATCATGAAATTTGGGGTGTTACATTTGGCTCTATACCCCTTGGCCTTAAAAGGTCTCTTGGTCATTTTACCTTCCAAGCAGGATTCACATATTGGAAAGTTTTCCAAGTCTAGTAAACCCAGAGTCCATCGGCTACAAGCCTTTGAATCCTACTTAAGTTAATATGACCAAGCCTTAGATGTCAAAGATACGTTTGGCTTATTTTCGAAGGTTCTTTTCTCTTATTAGAGTTAGAAGATGTGTTATTAATTTCCATATTTTGCTTTGTAGGAGAAATTGGATTTAAAGTATATAAATTGTCAACCAATGCACCAGAACAGATAATCACCTTATTTCTCTTTATAACGACATTGTTACTAAAGGAAACAGAATATCCATTCATATACAGTTTAGAATCTGAAATTAAATTCTTTCTAAAACTGGGTACATAAAGATAATTTCTTAAAATCAAACTTCTATTCCTATCAAAAGATAAGTAGACGTCTCTCACCGCAACAGCCGCCACCTTAGTAGCATTGCCCATGTATACGGTTATCTCTCCTTCAAATAGTCGTCAGGTTTCATGGAACCCCTGCAAAGAATTGCAGACATGATCAGTGGCTCCCGTATCTACACACCAGGTGCTGGTAGATAACACCGCTAAACATGTTTCAACTACTAGAGAATGAGATATACCTTTATTGTTCTGATTCCTACAAGGACAGTCTGCCTTCCAATGTCCAGCATGCTTGCAGATGAAGCACTTGCCCTTCGGCTTCTTCATTCCAGCTTTTGGTCCTGTCCCTAGAGGTTTATTCACCTTCTTTGCTGAAACAACTTGTTTCTTCTTCTTCTTGCCTTTCGACTTAGAAGAAGAACCATTTTCAGCATAGTGAATCTAAGAACTGTTACAAAATATACCTTCTGCTGCCTGTAGTTCTGTCAGAAGTTCTGCCAACGTATACTCCCTTTTGTTCATGTTATAGTTCAGGCAGAACTGCTCAAAACTTCTGGGTAGCGTTTGTAGAATAATATCGACCTGGGTTTCCCCATCGATTTCACCTCCAAGAACTTGTATTTCGTTCAGATAAGCCATCATTTTGAGAATATGATCCCTAACGGGTGTTCCCTCCGACATGGTGGCTGTCATTAACTTTCTCATTGCCTCTTGCCTAGCAGTCCGACTCTGGTACCCAAAGAGTTCTTTGAGATTGTTCATTATATCATAAGTCGTTGGTAAGTCTTGATGCTGATATTGCAATACATTTGACATTGAAGCCAAAATGTAACACCGCGTCATCTCATCTTCCTTTACCCATTTCTTATGATACTCAATTTCCTCTGGGGTAGAATCATTGTTAGGTGTTTCTGGGCATACCTCTGACAGTACAACTTATAGCTTTCAGCAGTTAAGACAATATCCAGGTTTCTTTTCCAATCTATATAGTTGGGACCAGTAAGTCTGTTCTCTTTCAATATAATGTACAGTGGGTTGAAAGTCATCCTAAGAATCATAAAATAAACTTTGGTTAGGACTTTAAATTTAGAATAATATTAATTCCTCAAACAATACTATTTTAAATTAACTAACACCTCAAATCACCATGAATTTTGCATGCCACGATAGTGTGGACGTATACAAAATCAAACATTTGTAAGAGGAGGTTTTACCCATTAATTTTATTTTTATCATCCTAACTTTTGACAAATAAAATTAATAGTTGGTTTTCCTTCGGTCACACAAATAATAGCAGTGACTCCGATGGGGAGGATACTATTAGACGTGCCTAAGTGTATATCATTACTTGACACTTAGTCCATTAATAAGATTGTGCCCCTTCCGATAGGGAAGATCACACGCTCTTGATTAATTTCCTATAGTCATCCAAAATGGAAGTTTGATCTAGTGATTCACAAATAAGCTCTTCCGATATGAAGGAAGGCACTCAGAGCCAACACGCAAGTTTGTTTGCATCACTTACAAACCAGTAATGGAGATCGTGGAATTTATTAAAATTCCTCTCCCACTTAGTTATTTAAAATTGAGGATTTTAACCTATGCTAGCATATATCACATGCACACATCATAGTAAATAAAAGCAATAAATATGAAAATTATTTTTTCAACTATTATGGCTTCTTTCATCACTGTCCTTCGCGTGCTGTCAGCTCTCAGGTTTATGTTGTCGGGTCCATTGAGTTTCCCTTTTCCGCTGCGCCTCTGGCCCTAGCTCTGACATGTGCATCCTACTATTATCCTGCCTAAATTATGTATGACATGTGCATAATTAATTTGAAAACTAAATCACATAGAGGCAAACCCTAGCTCTGATACCAATTATTGGTTGGTCCTAGGAAGATCGTACCGGTTCCACTGTATAAAATTTTTGTACAAGTGTCAAACCTTTCCTAAACAACCTATTGTGTTCTTTAGAAGTTAAATTAGGAATCGCAAACGGAACTTAACATTATTGATTCCAAATTTAACTTATCTGTTCTTAATGGTTTAGATTTGGATCACAAGCGGAACTTAACACTATTGATCCAAATCTACCTATGTTATAAATTCAATTAAATATTAATTTCCAAAATTAGCTTCCAGTACTGCATGGTGAGGCACATGACCTTCTTGGGTATGGGAGCATCCACCACCGCCTAGACAAAGCCTTTTAAGGAAAGCTAATATTTAATTTCCTTATATAACTCTAGGTTTAACCAAAAGGAACAATCGAATCACAAATTCGAAAAACAAAAAACACAACTTTGAAACAAATCTAAAAAACTAGAATCTAATGTCTCTTGTGTTTGAAATTTATACAAAGAAAAATAACTAGCATGATGCGGAAGAAAATTACTAGTTATACCTTCTCTTTGTATGCTAATGACCTCGAGATCTTCTGCCGTATTCCTCGCCTCGCCTTGGACGTCGTGTGGGTGACGATCCTCCAAGATGAACACCACCCAAAGAGCTTCTCCTCCTTCTATATGTTTCGGCCACCACCACCACCACCACCAAGGAGCAAAAGAGAGCAAAGGGAAAAGAGAGGGAGAGAGGGGTTGGACACAAGAGGATCACCAACAAGAGAATAAGAATTGTTCTCTCATGAGGCCTCCCCTCCCCTTCTTTTATATTACTTGCCCAAGACAAATAAGGGAAGACTTTTTACAAAAATTAAAATCTTCCTCTTGTTTTTCCTTTTCCCTTTTTATTTTTCCTTTTTATTTTTCCTTTTATTTCATCTTAATTGATTCAATCATCAAACATGGTTTGATTGTCTTGATTGGCCGGCCCCTTGCTTGGGCACCAAGCAAGGGTGGCCGACCACAATAATAAGGAAAGAAATAACCTTTGTAAAAATTTTATAAGCAAAGAAAAACTCTTATAAAATTTTATAAGCTCTCTTTTAATTTCCTAAAGTGAATGTTAAAAAGGAAAATTAAAACCAAGTTTTAAAATTTAAAACCTCTCTTCTAAAATTTCCTTTTTAAACATGGTTAGAAAATTTTCAAATTTAAAACTTCTCTTCCTTTTTTCTTAAAACCATGAGGATGGTTAAAAAAAGGAAAGTTTTAAAATTTTTAAAATTTCTTTTAAACCATGTGGCCTAATTCAAATAAGGAAAGTTCTATATTTTAAAAACTCTCTTTTAAAACTTGTAGATATCTACAAAGAGAAGATTTTAAAAATTCAAAACACCCCTTCTTATTTGAAATATGTGGCCTGCCCCCTTAAAGAAGCATATGGCCGGCCACCTCAAGGAGAATATGGTCGGCCCCTTTGGCTTGGTCACCAAGTCATGGGTCGACCCCTTCTTGGACACCAAGATGGACTTTTTATGAATGGACTTGAGGCATTAATGAGGCTACGACAGGGACCTAGAGGAGAAATTGATTTTGGCCTTCTGATGAGCTTGAGTATCCCGTGTTCGCCCCGAACACATAACTCAAGTTCATCAATAATAACTCATTCCACTAGAGAGTTATTATTGCACTACCGCACCAATTCCAAATTACATTATAGGCTCTTTAATATATGAGTGTGTTAGTCTCCCTGTGTTTAAGATAACGAATACCCACTAATTAAGTAAGTTACTGACAACTCACTTAATTAATATCTAAGTCCAAGAGTAGTACCACTCAACCTCATTGTCATGTCGGACTAAGTCCACCTGCAGGGTTTAACATGACAATCCTTATGAGCTCCTCTTGGGGACATTCTCAACCTAGATTACTAGGACACAATTTCCTTCTATAATCAACAACACACACTATAAGTAATATCATTTCCCAACTTATCGGGCCTATTGATTTATCAAGTTAAATCTCACCCTTTGATAAGTTAAAGAAATAAATACTAAATATATATGCTTGTTATTATATTAGGATTAAGAGCACACACTTCCATAATAACTAAGGTCTAGTTCTTTTATTAAGTCAATATAAAAAGAACTTACTTAAAATGGTCCTACTCAATACACTTAGAGTGTACTAGTGTAATTTATTAGTTAAGATAAACTAATATTTAATTACACTATGACTATTCCAATGGTTTATTCCTTTCCATCTTAGTCGTGAGCAACTGTTTATAATTTATAAAGAACTGATAACATGATTTTCTGTGTGTAACACCACACACCATGTTATCTACAATATAAATTAATTGAACAACTACACTTAACAAATAAAATGTAGACATGTGACCAATGTGATTCTTTTATTTCAAAAATAAATGTTTACAAAAGCTAGGCTTTTAATATACACTCTAACAACATCCTCATATATATCCTTAATTAGTTCAATATATGTTACGCTAACACCTCTCTTTTCTAAAATTCTCCATATAAGTTCTCTTGAGACTCTATCATAAGCTTTTTCTAAGTCAATGAATACCATGTGTAGATCTTATTTTTGCTCCCGATATTTTTCAATTAATTGTCTAAGGAGATGTATAGCTTCTATTGTCGACCTTCTAGGCATGAACCCAAATTGATTTTCTGTCACTGTGGTCTCCTTCCTTAATTTTTTTTATATTACTTTTTCCCAAAGTTTCATAGTATGACTCATTAGTTTAATACCCCTATAGTTTGCACAATTTTGTATGTCACACTTGTTCTTATATAAGGGAACTAGAGTACTTATCCTCCATTGATCAGGCATTCTTTTTGTTTTCAATATCATATTAAATAATTTTGTAAGTCATTCAATACCTTGTTTCCCTAAGCACTTCCATACCTCTATCAGAATATCATCTGGTCCAACGGCTTTTCCATTGTGCATCTCATTTAAAGTTTGTTTTACTTCTGAAGTTTGAATTCTACAATAAAAATTAAAATTTCTATGCTCATTTGACCTAATTAAATTACCTAAATTAAGTTGGTCACCTAAACCTTCATTAAAAAGTTGATGAAAATACCTCTTCCACCGCTCTTTTATTTCTCCATCATTTACTAATACCCTATTACATTCATCTTTAATACATTTTATTTGGCTAAGATCTCTTGTTTTTCTTTCTCTCACTTTAGCTATTCTATAAATGTCTCTTTCCCCTTCTTTTGTATCTAATTTTTGATATAACCGTTCAAAAGTTTCATTTTTTGCTTCACTCACTACTTTCTTAGCTTCTTTCTTGGCTATTGTATATTTTTTTAAGTTTTCCTCGTTCTTACAAATATATAATTCCTTATAAGCTATTCATTTTTCCTTCACTTTCTCTTGTACTTTCTCATTCCACAACCAAGATTCTTTACTTAGTGGCGCATGTCCCTTTGACTCACCGAGTACACTCTTAGCTACTATTTTATCCCATGTTGTATTAGAGTCATCGTATATTTCACCTAATGCTTGTATTTCTACCTTCTCCTTAAATATATTTTGTTTCCCATCCTTTAATTTCCACCACTTAATTCTAGGAATTGTATATATTTTCTTTCTATTGATACTATGTTTGAGGCGTATATCCAACACTACTACCCTATGTTGGGTAGTTAAGCTTTCTCCAGGGATGACTTTGTAATCTTTACAAATCTTTCTATCCTTCTTCCTAACTATAAGAAAGTCAATTTGTGTGATTTATTATTCCCACTTTTGAATATGACTAAGTGTTCTTCTCTTTTCTTAAAAAACGTATTAGCTAATATAAGGTCATATGCTATCACAAAATCTAATATAGTTTTCCCTTCCTCATTCCTCGTTCCAAACCCATAACTCCCATGTACTCTCTCATATTCCTCATTTTTCACTCCGACATGCCCATTTAGATCACCTCCTATTAAAATCATTTCATTTGGTGGAATATTTTGTAATATTTCATCTAAATCCTCCCAAAACCTTGATTTGGTAGCTTCATCTAATCCTACTTGTGGTGCATATACGCTAATTATGTTCATAGTTTCTTTCACCACTATTATCTTAAGGGCTATAATTCTATCCCCTTTTCTAACTACTCCTACAACTTCATCCTTTAACAAACTATCTACAACAATACCCACTCCATTTCTTGCTTTACTCTTTCCAGTGTACCATAACTTAAAACCCGAGTTCTCTATCATCTTTGCCTTCTCGCCTGTCCATTTTATCTCTTGTACACACAAAATACTAATTTTTCTCCTAATTATCATATTTACTACCTCCATTGATTTACCAGTGAGAGTTCCTATATTCCATGTTCCAAATCTCAGATTATTAGTTTTCCTATCATATTTGTTCTTATCTAACCTATGGTGTGAGAACTCTTCCCTATTTAACACTACACTCAAGTTCTCATGGAGATGTAGCTGTCCTTGCTGAGACATTACAGTCGTACCCTGTAACGCGAACTCTTGCATATTTATCACTACACCCGAGTTCTAGAGATGTAGCGGTCCTTGCCAAGACGTTACAGTCGGACCCTGCAACGTGTTCCTTCCGGGGAACAACCTAGCATTAGCACCATAGTTTAATGGATTCATTCATTGAATATTTGCCATAGTTTGACGCTGGCTGGCAACCTAACGCAACCCTCCTCCTTTATCCGGGCTTGGGACCAGCCATGACCGGTCATCATGGGCGGAGTTAGAAGGAGCCCTTTACAATCATCTCATAATTGGTACTAGGGCTAATACAAACACTTATTATGAAAGATGAAACATCTGGCTTCAACGTCCCAATTGTCAAACATATTTTGTATAAGGCTTCGGATATTTGCAATTTCAGGCATGGCTACTGCCCAAGAAAATGAGCTTCCATTGATCATCTCCATCTGTCAGTCATTTATGTGTAGTGATGATAAAAAACCCTTGAAGTGTGGATAATTATTTTTCCAATGCACTTTCTTACGGTATGCCCGGGAAGCAACAGTTCTTTGGCTCACCATTTAATTCTGTCAAACAAATACATAAGATCTTAGTGAGTAGTTGCAGCTAAACATGAGTAGTTGTTACACGTTGTAGCAGTTAGGCTCAAGTAGCTGCTACTATCACGAGAAGCCCATCGGGAGTGTAGGGTTTAACCACGTTGTATCAATCATTAGGGTTCAACTATAGTAGCTGCTACAACAAAGATAATTTTTTTAAACACTCTATTCCCTCAACCATAATCTTAACCCCCGAAAGCCATAAAATCATTAATCCCCATTGTAGCAGTTAGGAGACGATTCAAAACCCTAAAAAATCATACCCCTAAACAAAATGAGATGACTCAAAACTTTCACCCCTGACAGAATACTTACGATGGAGGTGAAGATTTGGATGAAAAACAAGTCATCATGTGGGCACCGATCTACTATGATTGAAATTCTTTCGAAGTGTTTGGCACACGGCGAGTTTAGGGGTTAAACCTTTGGCCAATGAGGGTAAAAATATAATTGCACAATAATTGCAAAAAGTTAATTAGTCAGAAAAGGTTATTTGAAGATTAGAGGTACCTACTACGCGTTGTAACAACTATTCTTGAGCAGCTGCTACAAAGTGTAGCAGCTAATCAGAAATAATTGCTACACAGTATAGCAACCACTCTTGACAAGCTGCTACACCGTGTAGCAGCTTCTGACGACTAGCTGCTTCAACGTGTTGCAGTTGCTTCTACAACGTGTAGAACCTCATTTAATTGATCTAAATAAAAAACTGAGATTGCTATGATCTATTTATTATTGGTTGAAAAATGTAGAGTAACACCTTGTTGAGCGTAAACAAAGAAGGAACTGCTACACGTTGTAGCAGCTTCATCATTTCAAGTTAGCTGCTACAAGGAGTAGCAGTTATTAGTCAAAGTAGCTGCTACAACGTGTAGCAGCAAAGAAAAGGCACTGCAGCAGCATAAATATTTTTAAATAATTTTTTAGCAAGTATTTTTAGGGTTAATATCTGCTAGAAAATATAGCTAGTAAAAACACGACTTACCAAGTGGCTGCTACAAGTTGTAGCAGCTACATGGAGAGTTAGCTGCTATAAAGTGTAGCAGTTACCTGTCGAAGTAGCTGCTACACATTGTAGCAGCTACATGGATAGTTAGCTGCTACAAGGTGTAGCAGTTAACTATTGAAGTAGCTGCTATAACTAGTAGCAGCAAAGGAAAGCCCAAGTGGTTGCAGGCGTTTGTAGCAGTCGTCGGCCTTGCACGTCATAGCATAAATCCTTCCTTCCTTCTACGACCATCATTCCAAGTTAGCTGCTACAATTTGTAGTAGCTACAAGGACAATTTTCTACGAAGTAGATGTTGCAACGTTTAGAAGCGAAGCAAAGGCGTTGCATCAGTAAAAAATAATTTCAAATAATTTTTTTTCAAGTTGCTATACATGAACTTAAATATTTGTAGGGGTAGTATCTGCTAGAAAATTTATCTACCATAAAACCGACTTACCAAGTGGATTCTTCACGTTTATAGCTGTTACAACATGTAGCAGCTAACGCGCAGATGTGGCTGTAGTCTGCAGGCGTTTGTAGACGTCGTCATCCCTGCACGTTATAGAATTAATCCTTCTAATATATGTATGCTATAACGGTGGAGACTAACAAATTAAAATGAAACGAATTACCATTGGGAATGGAGAGAGGTGGTAAGCTCTCACAACAGTTGTGAGATTGAAGACGTCGGTGAAACTTTCCCTACGGGAGGCGCGAGGTCCAACGGACGACGGAGACGGCGAGAGCGAGAGAAAGAGAGAGAGCGGCAAGGGAGATTTTAATTTGAGAAATTTCCCACGCAGAAGTGTTTTAAAAAAGGCGAAAGGGGAGAGAGAATAAATGGAATATTTTTTCTTGTAGCGAAATCGAACTAGCAATGCCACATCTACGCGTCACTCATATATATAGGGTGTCGCAGACCTTACACCGCACGCCCTATGCACATCTAAAATTTATTTTTAATTTAAAAATTATTTTATACTTAATACTATCACTTAACTTCTAAACTCCAAAGCTAAAATCCTAAATGACATAATCACAAACTAAAAACAAATAAAAAAAATCTCAATTGCACAGTCGCAAACGAAACTATTTATATAGAGAGGTTTATATGCAAGGATGTTACGGATACCCCATGCCCACCTAAATTTATTTTTGATTTATTTATTTATTTTATTTAATACTATAACCCAACATTTAAATATTAAAGGTAAAATCCTAAATGATATAACGATAAACTAAAAAAATAATTTTATATATATATATAGATTTGTTATACTACGGACTCTATCCTGCGGATTGTTACGGACCAACTGTCACATCATATTATTTTATTTTTTTTTAATACAATATTTTCTCTTTCTTAATTTTTTATTCTTCTTCTCGCTGTAACGAAACGCTCACCGCGCCTCGTCGCCGCGATCGTCGGCCGGACTCCAGACGCTATCGCGACTGGACGCGATCGTGCCGGATTCCGGACTGGACGCTCGCGACTGGACGCTGCCGACTGGACGCGATCGTGCCGACTGGACGCGATCGTGTCGACTGGACGCGATCGTGCCGACTGGGCGCGATCGTGCCGACTGGACGTTGCCGACTGGACGAGATCGCTGCCGGATTCCGGCGCGATCGTGGCCGGAATCTGGCGTGATTGCATCCGGAATCCAGCCACGATCGTGCCAGATTCTGGACACCATCGCGACCGGAATCTGGCGGGATCGCGGCCGGTTTCCGGAGGCGATCGCGCGCGTGATCGCGCTGATGCCGGACCAGCCACCCCGCCGGTTCGAGTGGCGCGGCAAGACCCACAAGATCGTCGCCGGCGACGGCCCGGAGCGCGTGCACGGCGAATGGTGGCGCCGCGACGGGTTCACCTTCTGGTCTATAGTATGGGTGGGTCCAGGCGGCCGGAGGCCGCCGGCGGTGGACAGATGGCCGGTGGCAGGGCGTGTGGCGGGCTTGCGAGGAGGCACGGTGAGCACAGTGAGCAGCGAGAACGTTTCGGCGAGAACGAAGAGAAAAAAGAAAAAGAAAAAGTTGCATTTAAAAAATTAAAAAGAAAATGACATGGCAAGTCCGTAACAATCCGTAGGAAATAGTCCGTAGCATAACAATCCTCTATATATATATATATATATATATATATAATTTTACTTTTAAGGCTACGTTTGACATGAGGTGTTGCCATCATGAGGTCTGAGGTTCGTTGAGGTAAATGTCCTCCTTATGCGCTAGTCACTATTCTAGATGCTATTAGCCGCCCGTGATTTATCTCCTCCGTGTTAACCCTGAGACAAGTTGGCGGGGCGCTGGGGGTAGACGTATTCGTCTTTTTGCCACCAAGATTATATTACAATATTACTTTTTTACCTCCTTTGTGTTGGTCTTGGGATGGGTTAACGGGGGTGTTGGGATGAATATAGTCACATTTTGCCACTAAGATTATATTATAATATTTATTACTTTGTTTGATACAGTTCTAAAGTTATAATGTAATGTAATTCAGATTACAAAAGTTAATAAAATTTTATAATCTAATTAGAAGGTTAACACTATGTAATTTAATTACATCCAAGCTTAATATTTAATTAAAATTTAAATATCAAACATACTCCTAGTCCATTTCATGCATCAACAGGTAGCTAACATCACTATTATTGTCGGCTGCCACCGCCCACCCCTGCTGCTAGCTTGGCGCCGATCGTCTTCGACTGCCAGTAGAGATCACAATATATTTTTATTATTTTATAATAATATGAATTATATTCATTATAAAAATAATAAACACAAAATAAAAAAATATAATCAAATATGCAACTCTTCCAAACAAATGTAGTAATATAATATATATTAAATTGCATTACAAATTTTATTAAATTATAAACTTGATTACATTAGCTTAACCAAATACAACCTTAAGAGGTAAGAGTTTAATTATAGCAAGTACCAAATAATTTGATATTGCCGTCCATATATTAATTGAACATTTTCTAGAATATAATATAATATAATATAATACTGTTCTCCATATGACCGAAGCAACGTGCTCAGTTTGCCTAGGATTTGGTGAGCAAAGATCTTCTTATCCATATATTTATGGATCAAGGATGGATCATATGAAATTATGATCAAATTATAATCGTGATCTGGTCGTAATTAGTTATGATTTTTCTTTAAAATTATCACCTCTCTCATATTATAGTTTGGCTTAAAGCGGGCAGCCGGAGGTCACTTGAAAGTCACCCCTCGCTTGACGTCCAATAATCTGATCACTTATTCACCACTGGTGGCCTCCAGATGACCTCTAACTGACCGCTTCGAACTAAATTATAAAATAAGAGGGACGGTGAATTCAAAGAGAGATCGTAATAAATTACGATCAAATTATGATCACAGTCCGATCGTAATCCCATATGATCTATCTCTTAATCCAATAAAAAATATGGATCTAAGAGATCCTGTTCGGATTATTTTAATTATTTAAAAACTAATTTAAAAAATTATTTTAAATTATTTTTTATTTTTTATATGTTTTATTAAAGTTTAAAAATAAAAATAAATAATAAATAAATTTAGAAGATTATCTATTAAAATTTAATTTAATTTAATTTAATTTAATTATTTAAGAGAAAAAAAGACGGAGGAAAGCGACTGGAGTAATAAAAGTTTAAAAGCCCTTTGTAAATTTACCGAACCATCTTTCGCTCTCTGATTTTATTATAAAAAAAAAAGTCGTCTAACTTTAAAATTGTCCTAACACTTTTATTTTCCATATGTCCGAAACAACATACTCAGTTTGCAATCTGCATGCCATGAGCCAATTCCAAGTAAGTTATCGGCAATCAACTTGACTGATTGTATATAATTATTAATGGAGGCATCTCCTCATTGTACAGATTGTAATTGTAAATTAAGTTGGAGAACTCATACTTGACAGTGAGATGCAAAAGAATGATCAAGAGTTTCTCAAACATAGTGCGAAGTGTTGAGCTCAACGAGCATAGGAAGTATAAACTCAGTAATTAATGGAATTAACCAAGTCAAGACTAAATGATCATTCTTAAACTAAATAGTATATGATGAATATCTTTTTGAGATGGGGATAAACTACCATCAACATGACCAAGTAAAACATGAACATAAAGTAAAGGAAGAAATTACAATTTCGATAGTAAATAATTATTATGGTTAAATTTAACGAAGAAAGAAGAAATCATAAGAATTGAAAAAAAAAGAAGATATTTTATGATAAGAAAGAGATTTCAGTAGATTCGAGATAAGACATTTTTTTTTCTCTCTCACTTTTGTTTCTCAATTTTTTTTCTCTCACTCTTTTTTTTTTCTCTCCCTCTTTTTTCTCGATTTTTTTCACACTTTTTTTCTCAGTTTGTTTTTTCTCTCACTTTTTTTCTTAGTTTTTTTTAATCCAACTGAATAAAAATCTTAAGAGTAAAACATGAAAACGAACAAATACGCCAACCAAAATCCTTTTTTTTCTTTCAATGTAGAGGATCGAAAACCGAACTAATAGAAGAAAAAAAAATTGTTACTGTAATTATCGAAAATCCTGAGGTTGCTGTACAAAACTGGCAAGAAAGGACATTGATGATGGGACTGTAAGATGTTGCTGGAGCATGCTAATCTTTGGGTTGCTCCAAGTTGCTATTGTACTCCAAGATTTTCACGTTGTTGCTGACTAATGTTGTAGAAATCTAGTGTTGGAATTGAGGTGCTAGAAGAGGAATTAAAGAAGGAAGAAACTAAATTTTCAGGGAAGATAAGGAAAAGGAAGGATCATGACTCCGATATAGAAATTAATAGATAGAGGAAAGAAATAATATAAAGCTTTTTGATAATATTATTACTAAAGTCAATAAGCTTATTTATACAAATTATCCAAAATAATAATGGAAAGATTAAATAAGATATACAATTATAATAATTATAAACATAGTAATATAATAGACTTAGAAATATTATTTCTTATTTGATTTATGTCAATCTTGATTATGTGCCAAATATAATAAATCTCAATTGATTGAAATCAATTAGAGTTTATTTTTATTATTATCATTAAGTGCAATATTGATCATTTATCATCCGTTTATTCATTCTACCTAAACTATACTTCGCATGTATTCGAAAAAAAAAATCTCTCTCGCCCCTAGTTACTTAGGTGGTCTGTTATAAGTTGACCTCATAATTTACTTCTCTTCACATAATCTAGGACAGACGGTGAGAGACATCTGGAGTAAGCATAATCACTTTTTGTTATAATAAATTATACTTTAATTTGCCCTGGGCAATGGTGCGATGGTAAGAGGTGGAACAAACTCTCTAGGCAATGAGCATTCAAATATCATCCATGACCCATTACACTTTGGAGTTTGAAAAATTTATGACGTTAGGTTGTCTGTCATGCCCCATCTATGCTTCCCGACTTTGGTAGTCGGTGGAAAATTTTCATGGAAACAAACCGATTACCTCAAAAATTTGTCGAATCATAAGAGGTGGAAATCTGAATTAAAAAAATAAAGAATAATTAATTTTCCCTTAGGTTTTGGTGCAGCGTTATCTGGAGTCTCCTCTTATAGTCAGGTTCAAAATCCAGTGAGGGTAGGAAATTCTCCTCTAACGTTTGAACTAGGACCGCTAGACCATTTTATGGATTATTACTTGTGCTTTCAGAAAAAGGTAGATCCGCTACCTTAGCGGCCCCCCTAGTGCCGGCCTCACGGATATGGAGGGAGGTTCATGTAGGTACACAGACCATAGACGCATGGCGGGGTAAACCCTAGGTCGTCAGTTCCTGAGAATCGACCCCTGGCCATTACGCCAGAGATACCATGCGCCCACCGTCTGCGCTACACCCTGAGGGCATTACTTATGCTTTCAGATTTATACTGATAGTGGATAAAAATTTTCATGGGATTAGATCATTCATCTCCAACATTCATTAAATAATAAGACCTGGATATATGAATTATTAAAAAAATAATAAAAATAAAATACAATTATACTTTAACTTATATACTAATTATTTTAAAATTAATTTGACAATATATATTAGTCTTGATATCCTACCTACCTCACCCTGTGTAATTTTTTAAAAAATTTCTTTAGCTCTAATATAAAATTTCTTTAGATCTAATATGATAACCCAAATCATAAAATTCTAAAGATTGAATGCTAAATTCTAAACCGTAAACTATATATATATAAAAGCGGACGAATCATTATTTTTTATTATTTTTATTTTTTAAAGCTCTGGTTAAGGTAATAAAATTTTACTTTTAAGGCTACGTTTGATAGAGGTATTATCATCATGAAGTCTGAAGTTCAAATTTTGATATTATCGAGATAAATATCTCTCTTATACGCTAGTCACTATTCCAGATGCTAATAATCATCTGTGATTTATCTCCTTCGTGTTAGTCCTCGGATGGGTTAGTGGGGCGCTGGGGTGGACGTATTCGTCTTTTTGCTACCAAGATTATATTACAATATTATTTTTTTACCTCCTTTGTGTTGGTCCTGGGACGGGTTGTCGAGGGTGCTGGGACAAGCGTAGTTACATTTTGCCACTGAGATTATATTACAATATTCATTACTATGTTTGGTACAATTCTAAAGCTATAATATAATGTAATACGGATTACAAAAGATAATAAAATTTTATAATCTAGATTAAAAGGTTAACACCATGTAATTTAATTACGTCCAAGCTCAATGTTTAACTAAAATTTAAATGTCAAATATATCCCTAATCAATTTCATGTATCAATCGATAGCTGCCATGACTACTATTGTCGGCTCTCGCCACCCACCCCTGCCGCTAGCTAGGCACCGATCGTCATCGATTGTCACTGCCAGCAGGGCCGGACCTGAGCACAGTCCCAAGAGTCAACTATCTCAGGGCCCATCATTTTAGGGGACCCATTAGTTGGAGCACAATAGAGGGTCTTTGTAATAATCATGCTACACTTTTCAGGACTTGATTATAATTTTAAAAACTTTATGTAAAAGTGTAAAATAATAAGTTAACCCTATTTCCCCTTTTTCTTCCACAGGTTCTCGATTTATCATTTCCCCTGCCGCCAGCAACTAACATCGTCGGTCCTCACTGTTGCTATTGTTCCGCGTCGGTCCGCACTGCTGCTGTCGTTCCGCGTCGCCGACTTGCCGTTGTTCCACGAAGCCACCTGTGATGCTTCTCCTCCCCTTATAGCCTTTCTATTGCGGTCTCTTGTCGGTTGTCGCCCTCTATCAAAATTTTTGAACAAGGAAGCATCGATCGAGGCTCAACATTCAACAATCGCTAGTTTGCTACCTAAGTTGCTGAGTGCTGACTTGTTGTTCACGTCATTGTCGACATTTTTTTCTTTCCCATTCATTGATTCTAATCATTCAGTGCAACTGTGCTGTCTGTGCAAGGTTCGTATGATCGTATCTTCTCTAGTGACTAGTGGGTTTGAATTTGATGATGTTTCAATCTGGGGTTTTAATGTTATAACCCTATTTCTCTTATTGCAGAAATCAGAATTTGTTTTTGCAGAATTTGTTGTCTTTGGATTAAAGCTTCTGGCACAAAATTAAAGATTAGAGCTTCAATTTCTCTTTACCTAAGGTTCGATAAGGTATGAGACACAAGATTAAAGTTTCCATTTGTATCTTTCAATGCTGCTGGATTTTTTTTTTTTGATTTTGTCTTGATGATTAAGATTATTAGTAAGAATTGGAATCTTGTTTATATCTTACATATTTGGTTACAGTTAACTAAGGGGAGCATAATAGCATAATATAGGCAAAAATATCAAATTGGAAATTCTTCCCTTGAGGTGGGTTTTTCTTGTAGTTAATATAATTTCTTAGAAAAATTTTGACAACATAAGACTATAAGAGTTTTAATATTTGGATAATTCTTACACATTTTTTAGGTAAAATATATAATTGATGGCCTCCAATCCCAAACATCTATCTGACTATCAGAAAAGAAAGAGAAAGCAAAAGGAAGAAGCATTAATTCAAAGTCAAGCAGGAGATATTGATAAATATTTTTCTAGTAACAAGAGAATGATGGTAGAAGAAACAATTGATAATCCAACGAATGTGGAACAAGAGAATGAAAACAACATTCATGTTGAAGAACTTGATCAATCTTTGGATATAGAATTGATTCAAACCCTCAATGTAAATGAATCGAATGATGAAGATGATGTGGATGTGGTTAATAATCAATCTGAAAATCAAGAGACTTTGTTTCCACTTAATATTGATGATCTAGCAAATTGGGATAAGATTGATCAAAATATTCGGGATTTTTTAGTTGAAAGGGGTTCAAGTAGAGTTGATGGTGTTTTGTTTCCTAAGGACAATAATGGTAGGCATTTTGATGCATCACATTACAAGAGATTACTACCTAATGGCGAAGATAGAAAGTGGCTTGTGTATTCAATTTTTTCCGATAAAGTATTTTGCTTCTGTTGCAAATTATTCAAAACTCAAAGTACCATATACAAAATTAGTCAATTGGCTAATGAAGGGTACAAAGATTGGCATAACTTGAGTCGTAGTCTGAAAAATCATGAAGCAAGTAAGGAACATATTGATTGTATGATTAATTGGATTGAATTGGAGAAAAGGTTGGAAAAAAATAAGACAATTGATGATAATATACAAGTAGAAATCAACAAAGAGAAGGAGCATTGGAGACAACTATTAAAGAGGATAATTGCTATTGTGCATAGATTGGCAAAAAAACAACTTGGCATTTCGAGGAGATTATGAGAAAATTTATGCTGAAAACAATTGCAATTTTTTGCAAATGATTGAAATGATAGCGGAGTTTGATCCAATAATGAAAGAACACATTCGTCGGATACAATCAAGTGAAACTCATTATACATATCTTGGTCCTAAAATCCAAAATGAGTTGATACAGATGCTAGCACATGAAGTGAAAAAATCAATCATTGCAAAAGTTAAAAAGGCCAAATATTATGCAGTTATACTAGATTGTACTCCAGATGCAGGTCATGAGGAACAAATGTCCCTTGTAATACGTTGTGTGGATGATTCAGCAACCTCTGCAGTGATAGAAGAATATTGGGTTGAATTTTTGAAGGTAGATGATACATCAGGACATGGACTTTTTACTGAGTTAAAAATTGTGTTGAAAAATCTTGGACTTAATCTTGATGATATAAGAGGCCAAGGATATGACAATGGATCAAATATGAAAGGAAAACATAATGGAGTGCAAAGAAGATTATTAGATATTAACCCTAGAGCATTCTATACTCCTTGTGGATGTCACAGCCTAAATTTGGCATTATGTGATATTGCGAATTGTTGTCCTCAAGCTATGTCATTTTTTGGAGTAATACAATGGATATATAAATTGCTCTCATCTTCTACCAAGCGATGGAAAATTTTCAAACATCACGTGGAAGGTTTAACACTTAAGCCATTGTCACAAGCCCGTTGGGAAAGTCACGTTGAAAGTGTGAGACCGATAAAAGAACAAATTTCAAAGATAAGAGATGTTTTACTTGACTTAGCAGACATGGGTGATGATCCAACAGGAAAGAGTGAGGCTGAGTCTTTAGCAACACATGATCTTGAAAATTTGAATTCTTGATTGGTTTGGTAATTTGTTATAAGTTGTTGCATTCAGTAAATATTGTAAGCAAGATTCTCCAAGTTGAAGATGTAGATATTGATGTTGCTATTAAACATATAAGGGTCTTATGTTGAATTTTGAAGAATATAGAGAACATGGCTTTGAAAAGGCTGTTAATGAAGCTAAACAAATGGCAAATGAATTGGGAATTGAAGCTTCATTCAAGGAAAAACGTATTATTAGAAGAAAAAAACAGTTTGATGAAACTATTACAAATGAGGTAACACAATCAGCGGAGGAATCTTTCAGAGTTAACTACTTTCTCTTTTTGATTGATCAAGGGTATTCTTCTCTACAAAGCCGGTTTGAACAATTTAAAAAATATGAAGAAACTTTTGGGTTTTTATTCAGTTTGGAGAAATTAAAGTGTGTTGATGATTATAATTTGTTAAGATCTTGTGAAAATCTTGAACAATGTTTAAAGCATAATGACAATTCTGATATTGATGGACATGAGTTATTCATGGAGTTAACTCTTTTGAAGCATTCTTTACCAACAGAAGCAAAAAGAGCAATAGACGTGTTGAATCATCTCAAAGATGTGGATGGTTGTTATCTGAATGCTTATATTGCTTACAGAATTTTGTTGACTATACCAGTTACAGTTGCAACTGCCGAAAGAAGTTTCTCGAAGTTGAAATTGATCAAAAATTATCTTCGATAAACTATGTCACAAGAAAGATTGAACGGGCTGACCATGCTATCAATTGAGAAGAAAATTGTGGAATATCTTGATTACTCATGCTTAATTGATATTTTTGCATCAAAAACGACAAGACGTGTTATATATAAGTGAGTATTGGTAATATCTATAATTTATTATTGTTTAACTAAATTACATATATTGTATATACAATTTAAAATTAATATTTTGCTTTGTATTTTGTAGGTCTTAATGAAGAATATTTTTTATTAAGAAAAATTAATTGCAGGGACCTAATTTTGAAACTTAGACTCAGGCCTACGAAAACTCAGGTACGGCCCTGATCGTCAGTAGAGGCCACGGTATATTTTTATCATTTTATAATAATATAAATTATATTCATTATTTTTATAATGGAAACAAAATAAAAAAATATAATCAGATATACAACTCTTCCAAACAAATATAGTAATGTAATATACATTAAATTACATTACAAATTTTATTAAATTATAAACTTGATTATATTACCATTAACCAAATACAAACTAACCAAATATAACCTTAAGATTACATTACAAATTTTATTAAATTATAAACTTGATTATATTACCATTAACCAAATACAAACTAACCATTAAGTACGAAATAATTTGATATTGCCGTCAATATATTAATTGAACATTTTATATAATATAATATAATATAATATAATATAATACTGTTCTCCATATGGCCGAAGCATCGTGCTAAGTTTGCCTAGGATTTGGTGAGCAATCTTCTTATCCATATATGTGGATCAAGGATGGATCATATGAAATTATGATTGAATCATAATTACGATCCAATCGTAATTAATTATGATCTCTTTTTAGATTTATCATCCCTCTCATGTTATAGTTTGGTTCAAAGTTGACGGCTGGAGATTGCCTGAAAGCCACCCCTCGCTCGACGCCCAACAATCTGGTCACTTGTCCACCATCGATGGCCTCCGGACGACCTCTGACTGACTACTTTGAATCAAATTATAAAATGGGAGGGACGGTGAACTCAATGAGAGATCTGTAACGACCCGGCCTCTCGGCTCCTTGGGCGGTCCAACTAGCGGCCCATTTGATGACCCCTTATGTCGTCGACCGACGATTCTCGACCGTGCCACTAGGTCTTCTCACCCCTAGCCAGTGGATTTTTTCCTTCCTCAGGATTCGAACTCTAGACCTCCAGGCTAAGTATTAGAGTTTATAAATCCTGATAGCCAAGTGAGCGGCCCACCACCGGTGGCCTCTGGACGATCTCTGACTGACTGCTTTGAACCAAATTATAAAATGGGAGGGACGATGAACTCAAAAAGAGATCATAATTAATTACGATCGAATCGTGATCACAATCCGATCATAATTTCATATGATCTATCTCTTAATCCAAAACATATGAACCAAGAGACCTTGTTCGGATTCGGCGGCCATCAGGCACAACGCATGCTTCATGCGCACAACGACCCCTGGCGCACATTGAAAATAATTATTTTTAATTATTTTCTATAGTTTTATATGTTTTATTAAAGTTTAAAAATAAAAATAAATAATAAATAAATTTAGAAGATTATCTATTAAAATTTAATTTAATTTAATTATTTAAGAGAAAAAAAGACAGAGGAAAGCGACTGGAGTAATAAAATGAAAATTAAATATGACTTTGGAAGTATCAAACTTAGTATGTTTTGGGGCATTTTGAAAGTTTAAATGCCCTTTGTAAATTTACCGAACCATCTTTCGTTCCCTGATTTTATTATAAAAAGAAAGTCGTCTAACTTTAAATTGTCTTGACACTTTTATTTTCCATATGTCCGAAACAACATGCTCAGTTTGCCTCAGATTTGGCTGCCATGAGGCAAAGAGCATGCTTCCTGTGCACAGCGATCCCTGTCGCTTCTTCCATGCTCACGTCCTCCGCCCTCATTCCCGGCGGCAATTGCCAGTCGAAAGAGTACAAGAGGTTGGCCAGCGCCACCTCCGCCATCAGCATCCCCAGATTTTTCGCCGGGCAAATCCTCCGTCCCTCGCCGAACGGAATCAGCTTGAAGTCATAGTGCGCAAACGAGTTCGCCCCCGGCGACTCCATGTTAACAAACCTATCCGGGTCGAACACCTCCGGTCTCTCCCACGCATCCGGATCCCTGCCGATCGCCCATGAGTTCAGGTAGATTGTCGTCTTCGGAGGAATTTGGTACTCGCCGCATAAAGTGACCGAGTTCATGATTTCCCGGTTGATGAGCAGCGGCACCGGAGGATGCAGCCTCATCGTCTCCTTGACGACGCGTTTGAGGTAGTGAAGCTGGTGCAGGTCGCTCTCCGCCACCTTCCCTTTGCTTCTCCCCACGCAGCTTCTCACTTCCTCTTGGGCTCTCTTCATCAACTCCGGCTGCCGGATGAGCTCGGCCATCGCCCATTCCACCACAGATGAAGACGTATCCGTCCCACCGATAAACATATTCTGTCAATAATTGAGTCAGATTTAACTTCGACAATTCATTTTGACATCGAAACTGAAAATAATGGTCACCATAAGAATTCCTTTGAGGTTCTCCTCCGTCAGCTGCCCATCCTTCCGCAACCGAAGCAGAACATCCAATAAATCCTCATTCTCTTCACTTCCTGATCGACTCTTCGCGTCGAGATGGAGATCGATGAATTTCTGGTAGATGCCGTCGAGCTCAAGAAACGATTTCCGAAGCCTTGATTTCATCCCCGTCGCCACATCGATCCATCCGAGCAGGGGAAAGTAGTCTGCCACGAAGAAGCTAGCCAAGATCTCCTGCGCTTCCAAGAGCACGTCGTAAATGTTGAGGTCATCTCCGGCGATATTACCGCCGAAGGCCGTCCTGCATATCGTGTTGCAGGAGAAGCACAGGGCGAGCTCACTCACGTTGATGGCCAGGGAGCCCGAGATGCGAGAAGAGATATGCTTCGCCATCCTCGCAATCTCATCTTCCCTTACGGACATGAAAGAGTTGATCTTTCTATGGCTGAAGAATTCGACGGTGCAGAGCTTGCGTAGCTGGCTCCAGCCCTCGCCGTAGGGCGAGAAGGCGATATCTGAGCCGTCGTAAGAGAGCTCTGAGGTGGCGACGTTGTGGGGGCGGGAGCAGCAGGCGAGGTCAAAGGTTTTGAGGACATCCCTGGCGAGGGTGGCGGAGGAGACGACGACGGCGGATACTTGACCGAGCTTTAGGTGCATGAACGGACCATACTGCTTGGAGATTTCCCACAGCCACTGGTGCAGCAGATTACCGCGTATCTGGTGGAGGTTACCGATGACCGGGAGTTTCGCGGGACCGGGCGGAAGCTTCTGAATCGCCGGATTGGTTCTTGCTTCTCTGCCGCCGGCGAGAAGAAGAGTTGAGAGGAGTGCGACGAGGAAGAGAAGAAACAAGAAGACAAGCGCAAACATATTTTTTTTACTTAAAAAAATGGGCACGAAGAGATAAAGCGCCCTACGTCCATTTAAATAGGGCAATTTAGCATGAAACTTTCTAAAACAAATACCTTACTTTCATAATTTTGTCACCATTTAGAAGTCACTTAGATATTTTGTGACAGCTAAATATTTTAATAAATAAATTATCTGAGTCAGCATAAGGCAACTGGATAAAGACATAAGATATGAGATTTAAACCCCTGTCAATTTGTTCCTAAATTAAAAGGAAGAAAATAAATTATGAATAATTATTAGCTATTAGTATCTAATAGATGATAAAAAAAAATAGAAATATTAAATTTCAATCCCAAAATTTTATATGATAATAAAGACTCAACCACCATACTACTTGAGAAAATATTAATAACTCCAAGATTTAAGAGGAAGTACATCTCAATAAAATGTATATCCGATTGGTCGAAATATAGAGATAACAGTACCTATGATGTAAATTACTATAACCAAGAAAAACATATTGTAAAGAGCGAGGGTTTAACTTATGTTTAGAGTAAGGTCGTAGTCAAGGATAATATGCGCAACTAAAGATATGAAAGAAGGAGTAATCTGGAAGACAATTATAAAGTCTTTTCAAGGGACACTTATTTTGAAGTAGTGGAGTGGGTAAACGATTGATAAGGTAGACTACGGTTTGGATGACATCATCCCAAAATTTAAGTGGAACCAAGGCATGATTAGGAAGAACTAAGACAGTTTCAATCACATGACGATGTTTTCTCTCGGCGGATCCATTTTGTTCTGGAGTGTGGGGACAAGAGAATCGATAGACGATGCCAGAGGAAGTAAAATGACAATGAAGCGCTTGATACTCTCCACCCCAATCAGAATGAAGAGAGAGGATTTTACGATCAAAATAGCGCTCAACTTGTTTTTTAAAGTGACAAAAAATATCAAAGAGATCAGACTTTCTTTTCATAGGAAAAATCTAAGTAAACTTGCTGAAATTGTCAATAAAAATAACATAATAAAGAAAACCTTGATTAGATATAATAAGAGCAGGATCCCACACATCAGAGTGAATAATTTTTAAAGGAAAATTAGAAGTGCGAGAAGAAGACACAAAAGGTAATTTATGATATTTTACTTTCATACAAGCTTCACATAAATGAGAAGAGGAGGCTAAAGAAATTGGTAAACCATACTGGTTAATGATATTATGAACAACACGTAGAGACGGATGACCAAGACGTGCGTGTCAAGAGAATTTATCAGTACGTTCTCCAACAAACACATTAGTATAGGTAGGCTGAAGATGATAAAGATCGTCTTTAATATTTCCTCGGAGTAGAATATTTTCTGTTGTGGGATCATTCACAAGACAATGATGAAAATAAAATTTAAAGAACACATCATTATCAAGAGCAAACTGACGAACGAAAAGCAAATTTTTAGTATTTGAAGGAACATGAAGAGTGTTGCGCATACGAAAAGTATAACCATATGAATGAAAGGATGTGTTTCCAATGTGAGCAATTTGCAAACCTGAGTCATTGCCTATTTGTATAATGTCGGGTCCATGATAGGGTGAAGCTTTTGTGAAAATATTATACTCCGGTGTAACATGATAAGTTGTTCCAGAATCCGGATGTCATCTTTGTTAAAATGTATACTAAAAGTCTAGTTTTTGTATTAACATTTATTTTGAAATAAGAATCATATTAGTCAAATGTCTACATTTATGCTAAGTGTAGTTGTCCATTTAATTTATATTGTAGATAACATGGTGTGAGGTGACACACAGAAGATCATGTTATCAGTTCCTTATAAATTATAAATAGTAGCTCACAACCAAGATGGAATGAGACAAACCATTGGAGTGGTTGTAGTGTAATTTGGTATTAGTTTATCTTGACTATAAAATTACACTAGTACACTATGAGTGTATTGAGCAAGACCATTTGAGGTAGTTTTCTTTTTATACTGACTAAATAAAAGAACAAAACCTTTATTATTATGGAAGTACGTACTCTTAATCATGATATAATAACAAGCACGTATACTTAATATTTATTTCTTTAATTTATCAAAGGGTGCGATTTAGTTCGTTAAATCAATAGGCCCGATAAGTTGGGAAATGATATTATTTATATGGTGTATTATTGATTATAGAATAAAATTGTGTCCTAGTAATCTAGGTTGATGATGTCCCCTTGAGGAACTCATAAGGATTGTCATGTAAACCCTGCAGGTGGACTTAGTCCGACATGACAATAAGGTTGAGTGGTACTACTCTTGGAGCTAGATATTAATTAAGTGAGTTGTCAGTAACTCATTTAATTAGTGGACATTCGATATCTTAAACACAGGGAGACTAACGCACTCATGATAAGAAGGAGCCCATATTGTAATATGAGATTGGTGCGGTAGTGCAATAATAACTCTTTAGTGGTATAAGTTATTATTGATAAACCTGAGTTGGGTGTTCGGGGCAAACACGGGAAGCTCAAGCTCATCGAGAGACCAAAACTAATTCCTCCTTTCGGTCCATGTTGTAGCCTCTTATTTATAAAGTCTTATATCCACTTAAAGCCAAGCTTCTTACCCATCTTGTTGTGGTCGGCTAAGCAAAGCTTAGAGCCCAAGCTAGGGTCGGTCAAGCCAAAGAGTGGAGCCAAGTTGTGGTCGGCCAAGCTTGGAGCCCAAGCAAGGTGGCCGGCCACATTAAAATAAAAGGGTATTTTAAATTTTAAAATCTTTCCTTTTGTGGAAGCCATGGTTTTAAAAAGAGAGTTTTTAAATTTTAAAATCTTTCCTTTTATAGCTTTCTACAAAAGATTAAGAGAGAGCTTTGATATCTTTCCTTATTTGTAGTTGATCCTGTCCGGGTGCTGAGTCGACAAACGCTGGGGGAGTGGCGCTCTCGTTGACGGCGTATGAACCTCTGACTAGCGTGAGCCTCCAGTGAGAACCTGCAAGCACAAAACCAAGCCGGGAAGGGGTTCTCGGCAACGACCCTCAAACGCTCAAGTCAGCTCCGGCGAGAAGAGATCGAGGCAGAGTAACGAGAATGAAGACTGTAGCTACAGTTGATAAGAATGCATACCTCCGTCGAAGGTTGGGGGCCCTTATATAAGGCTCCCAGGGGGCGCGTACACGCTTTCCGAGGTGTGCATGTTCCTCAAAGCATACCTAGAAATGGTCATGTCAGAAAAGTACGTCTGACACCATACCTCAATTGTTAGAGCATATCTCTGACGTGACAGTGGAAGCTTCCACCGTACGATTCTCTGTCTGGTCCGGCTGCCGACCATGCTGTCTATCAGTGGCACTTGTCTCGAGGAAGATATAGCCAATGTTATTTTTATCGGTATCGGCCCGAGCGGAAGAGACGCTTGGCCCATCAGTCACTCGGGCGTTCGACGGGCATCACGACTGAGCCGAGCGGGTTGTCCGCTCGACTGAGGGCGACTGGCGTGGTCCTCTGAACAAAAGGAGTCCTGCTTAGCTTGTGAGCGTTGGAAGCTCGGCATAACGGCCGAGCTGTCAAAGCGCCGGCTCGGGCGCTGTCCGAGCCGATCGCTCAGGTAGGTTGACTTTGACTGTGACCTCCACAGGGGCGTTGACCATCATCTGGGCGGGCCCCCCTTTCTTACGACCAGATCACGTGAAGACCGTCGAGCGGCGACGTTAAACTCTAGAATCGAACCGGTGACTATAAAACCTCCGGCCTGAAGACCGTCAAGCGGCGACGTTAAACTCTAGAGTCGGACCGACGACAATAAAACCTCCGGCCAGAAGACCGTCGAGCGGCTACGTTAAACTCTAGAGTCGAACCGGCGACTATAAAACCTATGGTCTGAAGACCGTCGAACGACGACGTTAAACTCTAGAGTCGGACCGACGACTATAAAACCTCCGTCCAGAAGACCGTCGAGTGGCGACGTTAAACTCTAGAGTCGAACCGGCGACTATAAAACCTCTGGCCTGAACACCGTCGAGCGGCAAAACCTCCGGCCTGAAGACCGTCGAGTGGCGACATTAAACTCTAGAGTCGGACCGGCGACTATAAAACCTCCGGCCTGAAGACCGTCGAACGGCGACGTTAAACTCTAGAGTCGAACCGGCGACTATAAAACCTCTGGCCTGAAGACCGTCGAGCGGCGGCGTTAAACTCTAGAGTCGGACCGGCGACTATAAAACCTCCGGCCTGAAGATCATCGAGCGGCGACGTTAAACTCTAGAGTCGAACCGGCGACTATAAAACCTCCGGCCTGAAGACCGTCTAGCGGCGTCGTTAAACTCTAGAGTCGAACCAGCGACTATTAAACCTCCGGCCTGAAGACTGTCGAGCGGCGACGTTAAACTCTAGAGTCAAACTGGCGACTATAAAACCTCCAGCCTGAAGACCGTCAAGCGACGACGTTAAACTCTAGAGTCGAACCGGCGACTATAAAACCTCCGGCCTGAAGACCGTCGAGCGGCGACGTTAAACTCTAGAGTCGAACCGGCGACTATAAAACCTCCGGCCTGAAGACCGTCAAGCGGCGACGTTAAACTCTAGAGTCGAACCGGCGACTATAAAACCTTCGGCCTGAAGACCGTCGAGCAGTGAGGTTAAACTCTAGAGTCGAACCAGCGACTATAAAACCTCCGGTCTGAAAACCGTCGAGCGGCGACGTTAAACTCTAGAGTCCAACCGACGATTATAAACCCCCCGACCCGGAGTCCGTTGAGCGACAACCTAAGGGTCAGTTCGGTAAGTATGAATATTCGATCGAAAGCATCTCTAAATCTCCGAGTAATGGCCGAGCGGCGGTTCCATATCAAGGAGTCGCCATACTGGCATTTATCAGAAATCAAGGTCAAGTATCCCGCTCGGACTTAAGCAATCAACCAATGACAGGTGTAAACACAGAAAAACTAACTTTCATTAAAAAGTTCCCGCTGGACGGCTAACATACATCAGCAACTTACAAAATGGTTAGCCCTCCTCACTCCAGATAATCAAAGATCGAGTCAGGGATGACCTCAAGTAGCCTGGCCAAGTCCTTAGGAGGGATAGCCATCGCTTCGGGAAGGTGACCCTTACCCTTTAGATAAGCAGTCGAAGAATTAATGGCTTCCTCAAAAGCAATGACGAGCCGGTCACATACTTTCTGGGCAAAATCTTCCGAGCGGATATAAGTTTGCCTCATCACAGCAAGGCGACCTGATTTGCAGTCCTGGTACTCCTTGAGGGCGGATCGAGAAGCTTCGAGGGCATCCTGGAGATTCTTCAGTTTTCCCTGGAATTCAGTTTGCTCCACCAATCGGCTTGTCTGTTCGACAGACAGCAGGTCAGCCAATACCTGGACACGTTGCTCCAGCGCCCGGGCCTCAATATTTTTTGCGTCTAGATCAGCAATGGCCTTGTTCTTCCCTATAGTCACCAGCTCGATCTCCTGGTCATGTGTCTTGACCCGGGCTTCAAGCCGAGCCACCATGGTTTCCAGTCCAGAGGATTTATGCCGCTCATCTTCCAGGAGCCTTTTTGTCTTGACCAGCTCGGCCTTCAGCTCAGTAGGTAAAGGCCGCTGGGCCGGGCCTCCCCCAGAAATCTTAAGTCTCTTCAACTCTTCCTCCAGCAGCGCCAAGCGGTTGCTGACGGTGATGCTCTCCACCCAGCTTTGCACTCAGATAAAATAACATTGAAAGCCTAGCAAAATAATAATGTAAAGGGAGGTGGGGGAGGCATACACCGGTGGCTTGCTGCAAATGGTTGTCGCCGAGCTGATCGGGGGTCATCAGGGCAACACGGACCCTCGCATCCTCCCATACTCTGGCAAGCGGTCCACGGATGGTGATCTGATGCTCGGGAATTGTGGGTCGGTCAGCTTCTAGAATGAACTCTTCTGTTGGTAGGTGTAGGACGGTCTTAACCACTCGGCGGCCGCTCAGAGCAGATTGAGCTGAACTTGAAGGACCGGAGGACTGGCCGGTCGGAGTAGAAGTGATGTCGGAGCGCTGTATACGTTGACGGGCCGGTGGCAGAGAACTGACTGGTGGCGTTTCAATAGGATCTACCGGTGGATCGAGCTGTGAAAGATTTCGATCCGAAGAAATTGCTTCGATCGAAGTCGGAGCCAGGTCAACCCCTACGGAAGGAGCGCCAACCTGCTCAGACACCTGTTTCACAGGTGTAGCCGACCGGGCAGGTATCTCCGTCCGACGCCTTTTGCGGATCACCAAAGGAACATCCTCGGCCAAGTGCTCCACATCCTCATCTCGAGTAGAGGGACGTCTAGCGGACGAAGTAACATCACCCACTGCTTCAGTTGTAGAAACTCGAACGACCGATGCACCGATAGCAGTTGGTACTTCGTCGCTCTCACCTTCGTGTGAGCCGACCGGCACAATGCCTAGGTCGGCTATCTCCTTAGCAGTCGCCGCTTCAATCTCGGTGGCCCTTAACCTCATCCGCTCGGTAGCGCGAGCGCGCATCATGATGTCAGCTGCAAAAAGGGAAAACAAATCAGTTAGATCAAAAGGAAAAAAGGATCGAGAAAGCGCTTACCCATGCTGCTTGGAAGTTTCGAGCGGATCGGACTCAGCCCAAACACGTATAATACACCCTCACAGAGCAGTTTGTTGATGTTGAACTTTTGGTCGGCTAGCGGTTGGCTGCGTGAAGGTAAGCTGGCTGGCTCTTGTATTTACCGAGCTCTGGCGGAGAGGGTACGACGGTCTGCCATTTGGTTCGGTAGGGCGGCGACTCGGGCAAGCGCAAATAGAAAAAGTATTCTTTCCAGTGTTTATTAGAGGTGGGCATTTTGTCGAAGAAGACAAGGCCGATCCGAGACTGGAAAAAGAAAGTACCCCACTCAGACTATTTGGGATAGTAGAAGTAATGGAAAATCTTGGGAACTAAAGGGATATCATGCAGCCTAAATAAGACAACTACGTCACACATCAATCTAAACGAGTTTGGAACGAGTTGGCCGAGTGGGAGGCGGAAATAATTACATACTTCAATGACGAACGGATGTAAGCGAAAACACAGACCAGTTACAAACTGGTCTCAGAAGAAACAAGTAGTGTCGGTCGGCGGATCATGAGGCCGATCGGACGACGAAGCTAATATTAATTCATAGTCAGGGGAAGTTCGAAGGTGCGAACGAAGCTCACCACGTCACCTGCATCAAACCGGCTCTCCATAGCAGTATACCAGAGGCCGAGAATAGGGTCAGATGGTTGCGACGAACTGCCATCGCCGGAACAGTGGAGAAAGCGAGAATATAGGGATATCAATGAAAAAGACGACGAAGAAACACTAAAAGCTCAAAAAGGCGAGAGAAACAGAGGCAAAGACAAAAAGAAGCAATGGCCTTACACGGAGGATGGAAGGAAAGTGTGCGTCGACGGAGCCCTGAACACAAATCGTCGATGGAGCGATGAACACCGAATAGCCGGAGCACCAAAACGCGAAGACTGCGAAATGAAGCAGAGAAAACACGAAGACTTTATAAAAAAGAGGTTCGGCCGAGCGGAGCCGTCCGATCTAGGTCGCAGGTCTCAAGACGCAAATCACACCGTTGAATTCAAACAGCCAGAGGTCACATCAAGCCTGTCGTCTCGAGTGTGTGATGAGGGCGGCGATGCCACGTGGCTGTCAATCATAGGAGGGCATTTAATGAACGCCATTACGAGGGTGTGGCTGTGTGCTCGGCCCTAATGGACGGGATTTGCAAGCATCCCGAGGAGATCTGTGGCAGGTCATCGTTGACCATCTTCAGATAGGCAGACCAATCAGTAAAAATTCTGCCAAGTGATAGCGGGCACGCTTCCGGTCGGCGTTATTAGGCAGTGTTAGGCCGTTCGTCATCCTTTACCGGCCGGCTTTGTGTCGGCAGACTAGTCCAGTCAGTCGGACTTACAATCTCCTTCGACTAGACTTGAGGAGGAGGCACGTGATCCGGTGGTAAGAAAGGGGGCCCGCCCGGATGATGGTCAATGGCCTTTTGGCGGTCGCAGTCAAAGTCAACCTACCTGAGCGATCGGCTCGGACAACGCCCGAGCCGGCGCTTTGACAGCTCGGCCGTTATGCCGAGCTTCCAACGCTCACAAGCTAAGCAGGACTTCTTTTGTCCAGAGGACCGCGCCAGTCGCCCTCAGTCGAGCGGACAACCCGCTCGGCTCAACCGTGATGCCCGTCGAACGCACGGGTGACTGACGGGCTGAGCGTCCCTTCCGCTCAGCCCGATACCGACAAAAATAACATCTGACTATATCTTCCTCGAGACAAGCACCACCGACAAACAGCATGGTCGGCGGCCGGACCAGACAGAGAATCGTACGGTGGAAGCTTCCACTGTCACATCAAGGATATGCTCGGACAATTGAGGTATAGCATCAAGCGTACTTTTCTGACACGACCATTTCTAGGTATGCTTTGAGGAGCGTGCATGACTCGGAAAGCGTGCGCGTGCCCCCTGGGAGCTTTATATAAGGGCCCCCAACCTTCGACGGAGGTATGCATTCTCATCTACTGTAGCTACAGTCTTCATTCTCGTTACTCTGCCTCGATCTCTTCTCGCCGGAGCTGACTTGAGCGTCGGAGGGCCATCGCCGGGAACCCCTTCCCGGCTCAGTTTTGTGCTTGCAGGTTCTCACCGGAGGTTCATACGCCGTCAACGAGAGCGCCACGTCCCCAGCGTCTGTTGACTCAGCACCAGGACAGTATCAGTTGTTAAAAGAAAGATTTAAATTTTTGATAAAACTTTCTTTTTTTGTAACTATCCACATGTTTTAAAAGAGAGATTTTAATTTATAAAATTTTCCTTTTATAACCAACAAGGGATTTAAAAGAGAAATTTTTTATTAAAATTTCATACCGGAAACAAATAAGGAAGTTTTAATTTTATGTTTAAAACTTTCCTTGTTTGGAGCATGAGTATAGGGTCGGCCATGATAAGCATTAAAGGAAGTTTTAATTTTTTGTTTTAAAACTTTCCTTTTTAGTCATTGTCAAGGAATATAAGGAAGTTTAAATTATGTTTAAAACTTTCTCTTTTTTTTTGTCAAGACCAAGGATTATAAAAGAGATGGAGGGGTGCCTCATGAGCTAACACATCTTCTATTCCTCTCTTCCAATCCTTTGGTGGTCGACCCTATTCCTTTTCTCTTCTCCTTTTGTTTTCTCTCTTGGAGGCCGGTGGCATCAAGCATTGCTTTCTCTTGGTGGCCGATTGCTTGAAGGAGAAGAATAAGAGAAGGAAGCTCTCTTGTCTAGCATCCCTTGGAGGTTAGTAGGTGGCCGAATCTTGGAAGCAAAGGAAGAAGCTTGGGTGGATTTCATCTTGAAAGATCGTCGCCCACATGACATCCAAGAGAAGGAGAGGAACAACAAAAGATCAAGAGGTCTATAAGCTACAAAAGGAATAACTAGTTATTAGTTTCCACATCATAACTAGTTCATCTTTTGTATAGATCTTGAAAAACCAAACACAAGAGGTTATCGGTTTTAGGTTATCATTTTTGTTATCGACTTTATTTTTTGATTTCATGTTTCGATAATGTGTTTCTATTGAGGTCTCTGTAGTTAAACCTAGTTTACTGTAAGAAGTTAAATATCTAATTTCTTTGAGAGGCTTTGCCTAGGAAGTGGTGATGATCTCATACCCAAGAAGGCCTAGTGCCTCGCCATGTTTAACTGGGAAGCTGATCTTTGAAATAGATATTTGATTAACTTATGTAATATGGTTTAACTTAGGAAGATCACATCGGTTAAACTTGGAGTAAAAATGTTAAGTATCGTTTCCAATCCAAGTTTAACTTCTGAAGGACAATTTGGATTAATAATGTTAAGCATCATTTGCAATCCAAATTTAACTTCAGTAGAGCACATAGATAGCTAGGATAGTTCTATGCTTGTATAAATTTTTGTACAGGGGAACTAGAACGGTATTCCGAGTAGCAGCCAACAATCTTGGGGGTTTAAGAACTGATGACGTTGCATTAGGAGGCATGGAGAGTGAAAATACTCCAGAATTAGATGATTGAGCACTAGATTGCTAAGATGAGGGAGAGGGTCGACTTGATGATACAGGTCCTCCTCGAAAATTTGAATCATATCTTTTATAACAATTTTGAGTATAATGACCATAATTGAAGCAAATCTGACAACGTCCTCGACCTCGACCCCAGTCTTTGAAACCTCTAAACTGATTTTGGTGACCATATTGGGGAGGAGGCTGATTATGTTGATTAGGTTGTGGAGAATTGCTAATCATCTGTGCCGATAAAGATAGAGAATCTGACATCCTTTGAGATTGTATTTGTAAAAGCCTTTCATGAGAGGATAACATACCATGAAGTGTTTCAAATGACACTTGATCCATGCGAGTCGTCACACTGGAAACAAAGCTATCATATTAAGGACCTAAATATGCAAGAACATGCATTAATTGTTCTAGATCAAAGATTGGATGTCCAATTGCAGGTAGGTTATTGGCAATGGTCTTGACTGATTGCATATAGTCATTGATAGAGACATCTCCTTGTTGTACAGACTGTAATATTTGTAGACGAAGTTGGAGAACTCGTGCTTGAGAGTGAGATGCAAAAGAATGGTCAAGAGCTTCCCAAACCTAGTGCGAAGTGTTGAGCTCAACGAGCATAGGAAGTATAAACTTAGTAATTGATGAAATTAACCAAGTCAAGACTAATTAATCCTTCTTAAACTAAATAGTATAGAATGAATAATCTTTTTGAGGTGGGGATAAACTACCATCAACATGACCAAGTAAATCATGAATATAAAGTAAAGGAAGAAATTACAATTTCTATAGTAAATAATTATCATGGTCAAGTTTAACAAAGAAAGGAACCATAGGAATTGAAAAAAAGGTATTTTGTTATGGTGAAGAGATTTCAGTAGACTCGAGAGAAGACATTTTTTTTCTCTCTGTTTTTTTTTCTCTCACTTTTTTTTCTCGATTTTTTTCTCTCACTTTTTTTCTCAGTTTTTTTTCTCTCACTTTTTTTCTCAGGTTTTTTCACACTTTTTTTCTCAGTTTGTTTTTCTCTCACTTTTTTTTTCTTATTTTTTTTAATCCAACTGAATAAAAATCTTAAGAGCAAAACATGAAAACGAATAGATACGCCAACCAAAATCCATTTTTTTATTTCAATGCAGAGAATCAAAAATCAAACTAGTAGAAGAAAAAAAATTGTTACTGTAGTTGTCGAAGTTCCTGAGGTTGCCGCACAAAACTGGCTAGAAAGGACGTTGGCAATGAGACTATAAGATGTTGCTGGAGCATGCTAATCTTTGGGTTGCTCCAAGTTGTTGTTGTGCTCCAAGATGTTCACGTTGTTGCTGACTAATGTTGTAGAAATTTGGTGCTGGAATTGAGGTGCTGGAACAGGAATTAAAGAAGGAAGAAACTAAATTTTGAGGGAAGATAAGGAAAAGGAAGGATCATGGCTCTGATACCATGTAAAAATCGATAGGTAGAGGAAAGAAATAATATAAAGCTTTTTGATAATCTTATTACTAAAGCCAATAAACTTATTTATACAAATTGTCCAAAACAATAATGGAAAGATTAAATAAGACATACAATCATAATAATTATAACCGTAGTAATATAATAGACTTGGAAATATTATTTTTCCTATTTGATTTATGTCGATCTTGACTGTGTGCCAAATATAATAAATCTCAATTGATTGAAATCAATTAGAGATTATTTCTATTATTGTCATTAAGTGCAATATTGATCATTTATCATCCGCTTATTCATTCTACCTAAATTATACTTCGCATGTATTCAGAAAAAAAAATCTCTCTCACCCCTAGTTGCTTAGGCAGTCTGTTATAAGTTAACCTCATAATTTACTTCTCTTTATATAATTTAGGACAGACGATGAGAGACATCTGGAGTGAGCATAATCACCTTATGTTATAATAAATTATACTTTAATTTGCCCCGGGCAATGGTGTGATGGTAAGAGGTGGAACATACTCTCTAGGCAATGAGCATTCAAATATCATCCATGACCCATTACACCTTGAAGTTTAAAAAATTTATGACGTTAGGTTGTTTGTCATGACCCATCTATGCTTCCCGACTTTAGTAGTCGGTGGAAAATTTTTATGGAAACAAACCGATTACCTCGAAAATTAGTCAAATCATAAGAGATGGATATCTAAATTAAAAAAAATAAAGAATAATTAATTTTCTCCTAGGTTTTGGTGCAGTGTTATCTTGAGTCTCCTCTTCTAGTCAGGGTCAAAATCCAATGAGTGTAAGAAATTCTCCTCCAACGTTTGAACTACGACCACTAGACCATTTTGTGGATTATTACTTGTGCTTTCATATTTATATTGATGGTGGGTGAAAAACTTCCATGGGATTAGATCATTCATCTCCAACATTCATTCGATAATAAGACCTAGATATATGAATTATAAAAAAATAATAATAATAAAAATAAAAATACAATTATACTTTAACTTATATACTAATTATTTTAAAATTAATTTGATAATATTTTTAGTCTTGATATCCTACCAATTGATTGAAATCAATTAGAGATTATTTCTATTATTGTCATTAAGTGCAATATTGATCATTTATCATCCGCTTATTCATTCTACCTAAATTATACTTCGCATGTATTCAGAAAAAAAATCTCTCTCGCCCCTAGTTACTTAGGCGGTCTGTTATAAGTTGACCTCATAATTTACTTCTCTTCATATAATCTGGGGCAAACGGTGAGAGACATCTGGAGTGAGCATAATCACCTTATGTTATAATAAATTATACTTTAATTTGCCCCGGGCAATGGTGTGATGGTAAGAGGTAGAACATACTCTCTAGGCAATGAGCATTCAAATATCATCAATGACCCATTACACCTTGAAGTTTAAAAAATTTATGACGTTAGGTTGTCTGTCATGACCCATCTATGCTTCCCGACTTTGGTAGTCGGTAGAAAATTTTTATGGAAACAAACCGATTACCTCGAAAATTAGTCGAATCATAAGAGATGGATATCTGAATTAAAAAAAAAAAGAATAATTAATTTTCCCCTAGGTTTTGGTGCAGTGTTATCTTGAGTCTCCTCTTGTAGTCAGGGTTCAAAATCCAACTAGTGTAAGAAATTCTCCTCCAACATTTGAACTAGGACCCATTTTGTGGATTATTACTTGTGCTTTCATATTTATATTGATGGTGGGTGAAAAACTTCCATGGGATTAGATCATTCATCTCCAACATTCATTCGATAATAAGATTTGGATATATGAATTATAAAAAAAAAATAAATAAATAAAAATACAATTATACTTTAACTTATATACAAATTATTTTAAAATTAATTTGATAATATATTTTAGTCTTGATATCCTACCTACCTCACCATGTGTAATTTTTTAAAAAAATTCTTTAGCTCTAATATGGTAACCCAAATCATAAAATCCTAAAGACTGAATGCTATATATAACGCCCTGGCCCGAGCAGGCCCCACCCGGATCGAATCGGGAACGCCACCAGAATTGCCCATCGGGTTGATGACTAGCTCCACAGACCACCGGAGGTCCTTTCAGCGTGCTTTGTCCTCACTCGCATGTACCCTGGAAAACTTCCCAGGAGGTCACCCATCCTCAGATTACTTCAAGCCAACCACGCTTAACTTTGGAGTTCTTAAGTTTAGGCTTCCGAAAAAGAAGATGCACCTTGGTGATATGGGTAGTACCATCTAACCTTTTAAGCCATACTTAACCAGAATCTCAAAACCGGGGTATTACAATCACCCCCACTTAAAGACACAACGTCCTCGTTGTGTAACCACGAATCACACCACAGACAAATCCCAGAATCTTCCTCGCTAGGTGGTGCCCTGGGTGCTCCTGCCGCAGGCGCACTCACGGTCGCAAGGTCGCTCTGATACCATCTGTAACGCCCCAACCCGGCCGAGCCCCACCCGGACCGAATCAGGAATGCCACCAGAATTGCCCATCGGGTTGACGACTAGCTCCACAGACCACCGGAGGTCCTTTCAGCGTGCTTTCTCCTCACTCGCACGTACCCTGGAAAACTTTTCAGGAGGTCACTCATCCTCAGATTTCTCCAAGCCAAGCACACTTAACTTTGAAGTTCTTAAGTTTGGACTTCCGAAAAGGAAGGTACACCTTAGTAATATGGATAGTACCATCTAACCTTTTAAGTCATACTTAACCAGAATCTTAGAACCAGGATATTACAATCACCCCCATTTAAAGACACTACGTCCTCGTTGTGTAACCACGAATCACACCATAGAAAAATCCCAGAATCTCCCTTGTTAGGTGGTGCCCTGGGTGCTCCTGCCACAGGCGCAGTCACGATCTCAAGGTTTCTCTGATACTATCTGTAACGCCCTGGCCCAGGCGGACCCCACCCAGACTGAACCGGGAACACCACCAGAAGTGTCCATCGGGTTGACGGCTAGCTCCACAGACCACCGGAGGTCCTTTTAGCGTACTTTGTCCTCACTCGCATGCACCCTGGAAAACTTCACAAGAAGTCACCCATCCTCAGATTACTCCAAGGCAAACATGCTTAACTTTGGAGTTCTTAAGTTTGGGCTTCCGAAAAGGAAAATGCACCTTGTTGGTATGGGTAGTACCATCTAACCTGTTAAGTCATACTTAACCAGAATCTCAAAACCGGGGTATTATAATCACCGTAGTCCCTGGCAAAAAATATTGTCACGCCCCAGGTAGTCTCTGCCAGAAGAAATTTCGACAGCATCTCCCCTGTACGGGTGACAATATGAAACTTCGTACAATGCCCTCAGGGCCACATATACCTTGGCCAACACGGTCGGAACAATAACAATATATATAATAACATACCACGCAGTTTAGTATCACAATCAATTAAAACAACGATAAGGAAATCATCTCAAATATCCTACTCAACTACACCCATAAAACTCAAATCTTATATCCTATTCAACTATACCCATAAAACTCAAATCACAACGACGCAAATAAAATCAACTCACCTCTTCTGCCGTCGAGGCAGACACGTAGAAAAACATATCCAAATAAAATCCAACGATAATAAAGGAAAAAACCATACAATATCCATAGAGCAAAATCGGAACAAGTCTAAATCATAATTTAGATAGTATAATAAGAAAAACCAAAAGACCAAACAAACATCCTTACGATCTGCAGGGGGACTAGCGACTAGAGATCTCCGGACAACCTCAACCTGAAATAGTAATCAACGGGGTGAGTCAACTCCTCAGCGGGTAACTACTGACATGCATAGTAAGAAATAACAACTAATAATAAATATGCGTCCAGTCTCCTGGATATATATATATGAAAAATGTAAAACTGTAAGGAGCAGGAGTATCTATACTAGTCAGGACCTGAGTATAGGGATAACAAGGTCGTCATACAGAGAGTATCATAAATCCCGTATGCATGTCAAACATATGCATCCACAAAATATGCAGTAAATAAGCGCAACAAACACAAACAATAAATGCATCAATGCGTATGATGCCAATGACATGTCCTGGTCACCCCTACTGCCAATCAGCCGTCTCACACACGATGGTGAGACCGAGTGGGTAGGGCTGTGACAACCGTGCACTCTGCCATCACTGCTCCTGATGAGTGACCGAGTGGACGGGATGCTGTCAGAGTACACCTATCCTCCTTACCCCAAATCATAAGTGGGGGAGCACAATGCTCTCATCTCCTTGAGCCAGTCCAGAGGAGGGATCCCTGTCCTGCTACCATGCTGCGTCACACTACCCATGAGTGGACCAACGGAGCCTTTGATAGAGCAACCTGTTGCAACACACCCTGCCTGATAAAAAACACTAACCCATTAGTGGTTGTGTGTGCAGATCCATGTAACTAGCGATGTGCTCAACAATAATAGAGCCAACAATCGCACAACATGCAATCATGCGAGATGATGCATGACACTAAGTATGGAAATATCCTGATCCTATCCATCTCTACCAAAATATGTACCAAAAGATATATAGATCAAATAATATGATCTAGGTACACAGGTCAGGTATGGTAAAATAGATCAATGTCCTGAACATAATATGACATGGTATGTCATTACCTTAAGGTCATATATATAATCAAAGGAACATGTATGTAATAGCATGAAATAAATACAGCATGCTCAGGTAATAGATAATGACATACCGATGCAAAAATGAACATAAATATTACTACTTGTTAAATATTATTAAGCATATCAACATGACATATCAAAATAGATAGGTCAAGGTACCCGCCTCAAATAGAAAGTTCAATCCGGTCCAAATCTGACGTCGAGATGCTCGTCTCGCGTCAAAGTCCTGTATCACCAATATATATACATTTTTATTATGCTACAAATCAAATGAATAGCTAAATAAAATCCTTAAGAACAATTTAGGGAAAAACCCTAAACCATAAACCTCAACCTACCTAAATTAAATCCAACGGTTAATTAGGGTTAGTTACCTAATCCCCAATCAACCCATTAGATTAATAATCCAAATCTAAATCAATTATACTAATCATGAAGTCTACCTCATACCTAATTCATCCAGTATAATTCACCTACAACAAAAATAATCCCTATTACAATACATATACCTAGGTTAACATTAGTTACTACCCTATCTATCAATCATCGACAACAAGATCAAAACCTTATACCTTACCTCAATTCACAGCCCCTGTTGATGCTGGATCAAGGAAAGCTGCTGGTTGTATTACTGCCGGAACCAAGAAAAGACCTCAGAACAACACCTTGCTGGATTCCACTCTACTGTTCGGATCAAGAAGAGGAGATCATGAAATCAACCAAAACAACACATAGCAATCCTACCCTAGTAGTTTACTGATGGAAACAACCAGGGATGCTTACCGTGTGTGAAATGGAAGCTTGAGCACAAGACAGTAGATCCATGCCGGCGATGAAGCGGAAAGGTCAAGGCTAGGGTTTAGAGAAAGACGGTGGTGTCGCGAGCCCAGGGAAGAGGAAGTCGGCCGGTTGTGAACCCAACCTAGGGCTCAAGAAATTGGCCGAATCAGTCGGTAACGACTGGTATCAGTCGTGGTGATTAGAGGCGACGCGATGAGGACGATCGCGACTGGGTTCGGGTAGTGATCGGGAGAAGGGAAGAGATCGGGAGGCAGAGGAGGGGTTCAAGTAGTGGCGAGAATAAGAAGAAGCGAGACTTCCCTTGGCCACCGATTTTTATTCGGAAGGGAGAGGAAACTGTCGCTCGCGGCGCCGGTTACGAAAGGGAACGGACGACGTCGGGGACGGCTTGGGCACGCGGGGGAAAGGGGAGAAAAATAAAATTTAAAAAGAAAAGAAAAGGAAAAGGAAAATTAAACTTTTCCTCGTTTAAATTGGGGTAGCCTAAACAGGCTTTCCTGGGGCCCAATATTTGATCCCCTTAAACTTGTCATACGAGCTCCAAAAAATTTCCAAAAAATTTCTAAAAATTCTGGAAAATTTTCTTATGGTTATTCGTCCTTTTTCAATATTTTACATTCTTCCCCACAAATAAAAATTTGGTCCCCAAATTTTCGTTATTACCATCAGTAAGTACTAACAAAAGCTAACAAGTATCAGTGTTGAACAGAAATATAACTTACATACCTCAAGTAAAAAGGTGGGGGTATCGAGCTTGGATTATATCCTCGAGCTCTCAGGTAGCCTTGTCGTCTGAATGATGCTACCATCCGACTTTAACCAGCCGGATAGTCTTGTTCCGCAGCTGACGCTCTTTCTGGTCCAGAATTCGTACCAGAACCGTCTCGTAGGTAATGTCAGGCTGAATGGAAACTGAGATATCTGTCTGCACATGTGTCGAGTCGGATATATATCTCCTCAGCATAGACACATGGAATACGTCATGAATGCCTGCCAGGGACGGTGGTAGTGCCAGACGATAAGCTACCGCTCCAATCCTCTCCAAGATCTGGAAAGGTCCAATGTATCGCGGAGCTAGCTTACCTCGGAGGACAAATCTCTTCACCCCTTTCATGGGTGAGACTCGCAGAAATACATGGTCACCTATAGAGAACTCCAGGGGTCTCCGTCTCCAATCAGCATAACTCTTCTGGCGGTCCTGCGCCTATGACATCCTCTGTTTGATAGTACGGACCAACTCTGCCTCCTGCTGAGCTCTATGAGGCCCTAGCAACCGGGCCTCCCCAACCTCCTCCCAGAGGGTGTGTGTCCGACAAGGCCTATCATACAACACTTCAAACGGTGCCATCTGGATAGCCGAATGAAAGCTGTTGTTGTAGGCGAACTCTACCAATGTCAAATGGTCCTCCCAACTGCCTCCGAAATCCAATACACAAGATCTCAGCAAGTCCTCTAGAGTCTGAATGGTCCGCTCTGACTGTCTATCAGTCTGCAGATGGAAAGTTGTACTGAAGCGAAGCTGAGTGCCCAAGGCGACCTGCTGCAGACTCTTCCAGAATCAGGATGTGAACCGAGGGTCTCTATCCGAAATAATACTCAAAGGAACACCATGTAATCTGATGATCTCCCGACAATACAAATTTGCCAATCGATCCAAGGAATCAGTCTTCTAGATCGCTAAGAAATGCGCCGATTTGGTTAATCGATCAACGATTACCCAAATCGCATCATGACCTCGACGTGTCCTAGGCAAACCCACCACAAAATCCATGGTATATGTTCTCATTTCCACTCAGGAATAGGAATCCGCTGAAGTAATCCGACAGGTCTTTGGTGCTCAGCCTTCACCTGCTGATAGACAAGACATCTAGCTACGAATTCCGTGATGTCTTTCTTCATGTCATTCCACCAGTAGGAATGCCTCAAATCTCAATACATGCGGGTCTCACCTGGGTGGATAGCAAATCAGGAGCGATGAGCCTCCTGAAGTAACTCCTCCCTGACCGGGTGAGATGGAGGTACGCATAATAGACCTTGGAAATATATAATACCCGCATCATCTCGGGTGAACTCTGTCTGCTGTCCGGAAGCTATCTGACTGCCAATGAACTGAAAATGCTGATCAAACAAATCCTCAATCAGTGGTAAGGGGTACTTATTCCTGACGGTCACTGCATTCAACTGTCTGTAATCAATGCATAACTTTAGAGTATCATCATTTTTCTTGACAAACAATACCGGAGAACCCCTCAGAGAAACACTAGGGTGAATAAATCCCCTGTCCAATAACTCCTGGAGTTGGACCTTTAGCTCGTCCAACTCTTTCGATGTCATTCGATATGGAGCTTTCGATGCTGGTGCAGTCCTCGGAATCAGCTCAATGGCAAACTCCACTTGCCTTCTGGGAGACAAGTCTGGTAGCTCCTCTGGAAATACATCCGGATACTCTCGGACTACTGAAACGTTAGAGAGTTGAGAACTACTGCCGTCTTCAGTATGAATCAAAGATAACAGAAAACCTTGACAACCATGTGACAGCAGCTTCTGAGCCTGAATCGCCGAAATAGTCGATATGTCATCGTCTCTGATGCCAGTGAATTCCCACGAGGGTTGGTTTGGAGGTCAGAATGTGACCATCCTCATCTAGCAATCAACAATGGCATGATATGCTGACAACCAATCCATGCCAAGAATAATATCAAACTCGACCATTTCCAGCACTAAAAGATCTACCGTAAGTATTATGTTGTCAAAGTCTAACAGACAACCTTTGACCTCCTGGGTGACGTCCAAAGTATCACCGGATGGTAGAGAGATGGTCAGTCACTGCGGTCGAATAGTGGATAATCTACCAATCTCCCTCATAAAAGCACGAGAAATCTCATCAGGTTCATGAATACGACATTCATAACTTGTTGAGAGCTGACTAACATTCTATACAACTTTATCATATAGGTTATTAGATTAAATCAATCTTACTCTATTAAGCAATTAATTACAGTAAAGTTAATTATTTAACCAATTAACATGTTAGGAAGAGTTTAATTTATAGTTATTATTATTATTATTATTATTTTCAGTTTACTAATAAATATATACTCGGAAGACAGACTTAAAATTATTCCTAGTGTTCCCACCATGAAGGGGCTCCTTTTACCATTGCACTTAAGCAACTAGCTCGTTTCCAAGAGCCGTCTGTGTTAGAGTTGCTAAGGCCACAAGAGCTTGTGGGTTTCCGACCCTTGCAAGTTTGCAGTGATACACCTGCATATCTACATGCTGCTCCATTTATGCTACCCCTTGATGTAAGCACTTCACAATAGGACAAATTTTGATTGTAGGCCTTGGAAAATATTGATAAGTCATTCATGATAGCAATGATAGAGAAGGAGAAATAGGTGGTCTGTAAAGGAATTTGCAAATTTTCAAATCAACTTGGAAAGAAAAACAATATATCTACTATATTCAAAACCTAGGAACATGGTTTCAAACTGTTTCTTAGACGTTTGCAATAGGGATCACATCGTTTGTTGCATATGTGAACCTTATATTCATTTATCAACAATATATGTGACCAAGGGCTAGGCGGCCACATATTCTGTGGTCACATGTAGATATCCAACTTACTAAAATTGTGGATGGTCTGATACAAAAGGAAGATAAACAAGTTGGTTGAGGGCACTTCTTAAAGATCGGCAAAATTGAGTCATAGGTTTGTTCGAGTGTTTGTATACCAATAGTAGAAATTTAGCACACTTACTTTTATTGGTAAATATTGTTATTCTATTCAAATGGTTTTAACATGTTGCCTAGGCATTGCAGTAGGTGACCACATCACTTGTAGCATATGCAATTGTGGACCTCAACACTTAGCTTCGCTTCAATATATGAAACTAATGGGCCTAGGCAACCGGATATGACATTGATATGACCATATATATAGTCCTATACGTAGATATAGGACAAACTAAAACAGTATCTGGTCTGCATTGCAAAGAAAATTGCAAAATTTCTAAAAGCAATATAAATGGTAAATCTCAAACGAGAGCCCCAAACACGTGCCCAAATACGTGTATATCGCTTCATATCTGTTAAGTTATGTTCCAGATATTACTATAAGTATCAAAATTATAAAATGAATTCTCATACCTATTTGCCGTCGGAAGATGTTCCGTCGCTGTCCAGTCCCCATATATAACCTCGGAATTCTGTACGAGAAAATCGACGGGTTCCGTACAAATCCAAAACGGAATTCCGAAACATGAACATAATGGAAATTCGTACAAATCCGAAAGTACCCAGTTTGACTCGCAAACTTGGCTCTGATACCAAAAATATTGTCAAGCTTCAGGTAGTCTTTGCCATAAGAAATTTCGGCAACATCTCCCCTGTACGAGTGACAATATGAAATTTCCTACAATGTCCTCAGGGCCACATATACCTCGACCAACACGGTCGGAACAATAACATACAATATATATAATAGCATACCACGCAGTTTAGTATCACAATCCACGCTAAAACAACGACAAAGAAATCATCTCAAATATCCTACTCAACTACACCCATAAAACTCAAATCTTATATCCTACTCAACTACACTAATAAAACTCAAATCACAATAACGCAAATAAAATCAACTCACCTCTTCTTCCGTCTGGACAGGCACGTAGCAGAACATATCCAAATAAAACCCAACGATAATAAAGGAAAAAACCATACAATATCCATAGAGAAAAATAAGAATAAGTCTAAAACATAGTTTAGATAGTATAATAAGAAAAACCAAAAGACCAAACAAACATCCTTGCGATCTGCAGGGGTCTAGTGACTACAGATCTTCGGACAGCCTCAACCTAAAATAGTAATATCAATGGGGTGAGTCAACTCCTCAGCGGGTAACTACTGACATGCATAGTAAGAAATAACAACTAATAATAAATATGCGTACAGTCTCCTATATATATATATATATATATATATATATATAAAATGTAAAACTGTAAGGAGCAAGAGTATCTGTACTAGTCAGGACCTAAGTATAGGGATAACAAGGTCGTCAGACCGAGAATATCATAAATCCTGTATGCATGTCAAACATATGCATCCACCAAATATGCAGTAAATAAGTGCATCAATGCGTATGATGCCAATGACATGTCCTGGTCACCCCTACTGCCAGTCAGCCGTCTCACACACGATGGTGAGACCGAGTGGGTAGGGCTGTGACAACTGTGCACTCTGCCATCACTGCTCCTGACGAGTGACCGAGTGGACGGGATGCTGTTGGAGTACACCTATCCTCCTTACCCCAAATCATAAGTGGGGGAGCACGATGCTCTCATCTCCCTGAGCCAGTCCAGAGGAGGGATCCCTGTCCTGCTACCACACTGCGTCACACTACCCATGAGTGGACCAACGGAGCCTTTGATAGAGCAACTTGTTGCAACACACCCTGCCTGATAAAAACCACTAACCCATGAGTGGTTGTGTGTGCAGATCCATGTAACTAGCGATGTGCTCACAATAATGGAGCCAACAATCGTACAATATGCAATCATACGAGATGATGCATAACACTAAGCATGGAAATATCCTGATCCTATCCATCTCTACCAAAATATGTACCAAAAGATATATGGATCAAATAATATGATATAGGTACACAGGTCAGGTATGGTAAAATAGATCAATGTCCTAAACATAATATGGCATGGTATGCCATTACCTTAAGGTCATATATATAATCAAAGGAACATGTATGCAACAGCAAGAAATAAATACAACATGCTTAGGTAATAGATAATGACATACCGATGCAAAAATGAACATAAATATTACTACTTGTTAAATATTACTAAGCATATCAACATGACATATCAAAATAGATAGGTCAAGGTACCCGCCTCAAATAGAAAGTCCAATCCGGTCCAAATCCGATGTCGAGATGTGTTAGTTAGAGCCCTAGAGCCAATCATTTGATGATTGTATGGACTCATTGTATCATATTCTTGTATATTAATAAAGGCATTTGTTTGGTTATTATACTTATTTGTATTAATGCCAAATAGACTAAGTATAATAGCGTCCTTGAGTAGAAGGTTCATACCTATATCAATCGATTAGTTGAATCGATAGTGATGATATAGGGAACACTACTCTAAATCATTCCTAGTCGAGTATTAACATTCAGGGACAATGTTAATGCAATAAGACTAGCATGTAGGTCAGCTCGATGACTTGATCTCACAAGTCATGGATATAGAGATATCAAGCTGACACATGGGTATACATTGGAGAATGTATACTGAATGACCCGCCATGAGAAAGTATCATGGATCGTTATATGAGTGTCATATACTTTCTCATGTGGCTATTAGTATGACTATTAGTCCTTAGACCTGAATGTTGGGGTTGCAAGGTTGCAAACATAGTCCCATATTGAAAATACATGGAAAAGATCATGAGTTTATAAGAAAAAGATATCTCCATTGGCATGAGGCCTTTTGGGTAGAGCCCAAGAGCAAAACCATGAGGGCTTAGGCCCAAAGTGGACAATATCATGTCATTGTGGAGATATCTAAATTCTTTTCGATCCTACAATTGGTATCAGAGCCCGGACTGCCAGAAGGTTTAACTGCCGACTGTGCACAAGAGCTATGATCTGATTGAACCATGTGAGTACAATATTGACCTCAAACAAAGAAAGTGGAGGCACCTATGTTCGGATCAAGAGGACCAGACACCAAGCAGGAAGTCCTAGTAGGTCGGGTGGACCGAGGGGCAGGAAGTCCTAGTTGCGGCTAGGCAAGGAAGTCCTAGTAGGTCGGGTAGACCGAGGGGCAGGAAGTCCTAGTAGGTCGGGTAGACCGAGGGGCAGGAAGTCCTAGTAGGTCGAGTAGACCGAGGGGCAGGAAGACCTGGTGGGTCGAGGATCAGACGTGGGAAGCCCATGGTCCTTTGTTTGAGGGGGGGATTGTTGGGGTTGCAAGGTTGCAAACATAGTCCCATATTGAAAATACATGGAAAAGATCATGAGTTTATAAGAAAAAGATATCTCCATTGGCATGAGGCCTTTTGGGTAGAGCCCAAGAGCAAAACCATGAGGGCTTAGGCCCAAAGTGGACAATATCATGTCATTGTGGAGATATCTAAATTCTTTTCGATCCTACACTGAAGTCACCATGGATCCCTACATAAGGAGTTATGTACTTTGGTTTCGTCAAACGTCACCCGTAACTGGGTGGACTATAAAGGCGATTACCGGGTATGTAACAAATTATGCAGAGGGATGTGAGTGATGTAGATGAGATCTATCCCTCCCATATGACGGGAGCGACATCAATATTCTTGATAGAGTGAGACTACTAAGTGCATGGTCATGCCCAAATGAGTCAACATGAGATGTTGAGCTCATTTGATTGAGTGAGTCTACTTGGGGTTCAAGATTTAGATTGATTAGAGGATGACACGGTCTATGCCTCATATTGATCAATCTAGATGTCTATGATAGAAGGACACTTGTCATTATTTTGTGAGGAGTCACAATTGGTAGTCACAAAGTGATGTCGGATCTTGACATTCTTGTAACTTGGGTAGTAATGATGTGTTGCTAGATACCGCTCATTACTTATGCTCCTAAATGTGTTTAGGGCATTGCCAACGTTATAAGAACCTATAGGGTCACACACTAAGGACAATTAGATGGAGATTAGGTTCATATGATGAACCAAGAGGATTAGATTCATTTGATGAATCAAATTGGATTAAGAGTAATCCTAATTGGGCTAACTTGAGTTGGACTCAAGTTGATTCATGTATTCAATGAGTCTAATTTAGATTATGACTCATTAAATCAACTTAATTTAATGAATTAGATTCATTATATTAAGTTGGCTTGAATCAAATGGTTAGATTAGATCAACCATGGAAGAGATTTGGTCAAGTTTGACTTGACTTGAGAGGAAGTTTAAAAGTCAAGTTTGACTTGACTTTATGCCACCTCATTGGTGAGTTGACATTGATGTGAACCAATGATGATGCACCACATCATCATGGTTGCCACCTCATGGAAGTTACAAAGTCATTTTCTTAATAACTTCACATTAATTGCATTTAATGGGGAGTTACACAAGGGAAGTGGCCGGCCACTTTGGTTTTGAATAGGAATTGATTTTTTCATTCAAGTGTGTATCTTCTTCCTCCTTCCTCTCAAGCTCTCCCTCTCCCTCTCCTCCTTGTTTGGCCGAATCTCACTAAGGTGCTAGCACACCTTTGTGTGAGGTTTTTCTCCACCTACGTGTCCGTGTGGATACTTCTAGAGGACCGACGCTTGACGGTCTAGAGATCCGGCAACTCCTTGGACGAGCGAGAACGCGAAAGGGCACGCAACAAGGGTAAAGCTCTTAACATGTAGATCTAGGAGTAGATCTAAAAAGATATGTAAAACTCGTACTCGGAATTTTCGTTCGGTTTTCCTTGCACGGATCTACGTCTATGGGTGATTCGGGGTTTCCGCGACGCGAAAAGCGGTTTTCGCGGCCCGAAGAACCCAACAGTGGTATCAGAGCCACGTGCAAGGCTTGTACGAGTTTGTTTTTGGTTTTATGAAAACTAAAGTTTCTGTAATTTTCTGTAAAATTATGATTTTCGAGTTTTTATGGGTAATTTTTCCGTAGAAGCGAAGCACAAGTGTCTCGGCACTTGTAGGCTTCGGCTACCGGAAAGATTTTTCCAAAACGGCTTCGTTTCGCCCCAAAATTTTTGGGGACAGCGGGCTTGGGTGCCATTAGATCTCTTAGGAGCAACTTGCGATGGTTAGATCGCGGGTAGGGGTACTGCCCCTAACCCCGCAAGGGGATTTGCTCCGCGGTTGCACCCGAAATCGCTAAAAACGAACCCGCCGGGAAGATTTTTCCGAAACGGCAATGTCTCGGCCCAAATCGTTTTGGGACAGCGGGTTTAGGCGCTGTTGGATCGCAAAGGAACCCTCGCGATGGTTAGATCGCGGGTAGGGGCGCTGCCCCTGGCCCCGCAAGGGATTGCCCCCGAAACCGCTAAACGGGTCCGCCGGGAAATTTTACTCGTAAAAATTATAAAAATTAATTTTAAAATTACAGAAAATTATGAAAAATATATAATTTTGAATTATATATTAATTTTGTGATAGTCATGGCCCAAAAACCTAATATGATTGGATTGTGTTGTAATTCATAATACGGCCTGCGTGTCGTTAAGTGTTTGCGCGTGTTGTATGTTTTTTTTTTCGCGACCTGCGCGTCGTGCCTTCTCTTATATTCTTGTTATAAATTAGATTTAGACTCGAATGTAACTCGAGTTTCAAATTGTAATGTAAAAATTGGAGCGGTGGAGGGTCCACATGAGAAGAGTTCCGAGGCGGGCACGAGCAACACAAGGTGGTCAAAGGAAGGAGCTTGGAGAAGCTGTTGACCCTAGGTTGACCATTCGATCTTCTCATTGGCTTGAGAAGATCGTAGTAGGGCCATGACTAAATCACAAATAGATTAATTAATTGCTTGTGTATGTGATGCATATTTAATAAGTAGTTAATTAATTAGTGCCTTACGATTAGATTAGATCTAAGTCGTGCACATGATGCACCGTTGCGATTAGATTAGATCTAAGTCGTGCACAAGATGCATCCCTTTTCGATTAGATTAGATCTCAATCGACTCAACTCTAATGCCTAATCGTGCCGTGATACCTATCACTACCTCGATCACATGTATTGTTGAATCTGCCAAAGCAGAGCAATACATATTATCTTGGTAGGGTACGGAGGGACAATCTTGGTCCCGCCTATCAACGCATGGGTGAATACAAACTCAATTAGATTGAGTATTCCTAGTTACTCGGTTAGATCGAGTCAACTATAGGCATTCTTCCAATAGTTGGAAAGGTAGGACAAAATCACGTTTATATTAACTTTCGGGCGTATTAGCCAAAGCTAACTCGAGTTTTAATATAAATATGGATCTTGATCCTATAAACAAGAGTTGCATAGAGATGTAATTGGTAATCGTTACCTACCGATCATACTAAGCCTTGGGCGTATTAGCCAAAGCTAACTCAAGGGTTAGTATGATGTGGATCTTGTCCCACATGAATTATAGTATTCAGTGGGAGCATCATTTAGTTAAAGGCCTAATTAAATGATTTTTTAAAGAATATGATATTTATTTCTGCAATTTTTTCTGTTGTAGATAACCATGACGTCGAACACGAATTCCTTCTCCCTGCGATCTGTCCTTGAGAATGACAAGCTCAACGGAGCGAATTTCCTGGACTGGTACAGGAACTTGAGAATAGTTCTCACCCAGGAACGTAAACTGTACGTTCTGGAGCAGCACATTCCAGAGGCTCCTCCTGCCACTGCCACGCGAGCTGACCGGAATGCTTACAAGAAGCATCAAGACGACGCATTAGATGTGTCCTGTCTAATGCTCGCGACCATGAACTCTGAGCTTCAGAAGCAACACGAGTTGATGGGCGCTTATGATATGGTTGAGCATCTTTGCCAACTATATCAGGGACAAGCGAGGCATGAGAGATTTGAGATCTCTAAGGCACTGTTTCAGTGCAAGATGTCAGACGGGGCTCCTGTAGGTCCTTATGTACTCAAGATGATTGGGTACATAGAGAACCTACAAAGACTGGGGTTCCCACTTGGCCAAGAGTTGGCCACTGACTTGATCTTGCAGTCCTTGCCGGATAGCTATAGTCAATTCGTTCTCAACTATAACATGAACGAGATTGACAAGTCACTGCTCGGGCTACTTAGTATGTTACGAACTGCTGAGATTAACCTTAAGAAGGTTAAGCCTTTTTTGATGGTCCAGAAGCACAAGGGCAAGGGCAAGCCTAAAGGTAAGGGAAAGTCCCAAACCAAGGGCAAAGGCAAGGCACTGAAGCCTAAAGGAGGGGTCGCCAAGGATGCTACCTGCTTCCACTGCGGTCAAACCAGGCACTGGAAGAGGAACTGCAAGGTATACTTGGAGGATCTTAAGAAGAAGCGAAGTGAGACTTCCACTTCAGGTATATATGTTATAGAAGTCAATCTATCTATTTCTACATCATGGGTATTAGATACTGGATGTGCTTCTCACATTTGTACTGATGTGCAGGCGCTGAGAAATAGCAGAGCATTGGCAAAGGGCGAGGTGGACCTACGAGTAGGCAATGGAGCACGGGTTGCTGCTGTTGCTGTAGCTATCTCTGCCCTCTGGGCTTGTACTAGATTTAGATAATTGTTGTTATGTGCCTGCTCTTACTAAGAACATAGTTTCAGTTTCTTGTTTAGACAAGAAAGGATACTCTTTTATAATAAAAGACAAATGTTGTTCTATTTATTTAAAAGATATGTTCTATTGTAGTGCACCACTAATAAACGGACTCTATATTCTAGACCTTGAGAGCCCTATCTATAACATTAGTACCAAGAGGTTCAAGTCAAATGACATGAACCAAACATACCTCTGGCACTGTCGCTTAGGTCATATAAATGACAAGCGCTTATCCCAGCTCTATAAGGATGGTTTGCTGGATTCATTTGATTTAGAATCATATGAGATATGCGAGTCATGCCTACGAGGCAAGATGACCAAGACCCCCTTTAGTGGGCATAGCGAGAGAGCAACTGATTTGTTAGGACTCATACATAGTGATATATGTGGCCCTTTCAATGTTGCTGCTAGAGGCGGTTATAGATACTTCATCACATTTACTGATGACTTCAGTAGATATGGTTATGTGTACTTGATGACACATAAGTCTGAATCCTTTGAAAAGTTCAAAGAATTCAAGAATGAAGTACAGAACCAGCTTGGCAAGTGTATTAAGATACTTCGATCAGATCGAGGTGGAGAATACCTTAGCCATGAGTTTCGTGACTACCTAGCTGAGTGTGGGATTCTATCCCAACTCACTCCTCCTGGAACACCACAGTGGAATGGTGTATCCGAAAGGAGGAATCGTACCCTATTAGATATGGTACGATCTATGATGAGTCACACAGATCTTCCGACATATCTATGGGGATATGCTCTAGACACGGCAGCTTTCATACTCAACCGAGTTCCATCAAAGGCCGTGATAAAGACACCATATAGGATATGGACTAGGAGAGATGCCCAGGTGTCTTTCATGAGAATTTGGGGTTGTGAGGCTTACGTACGACGTCAAGTCTCAGACAAATTAGGACCAAAATCCGACAAGTGCTATTTCATCGGATATCCCAAGAAAACTAAGGGATATTACTTCTACATTCTCAGTCAGCACAAGGTAGTTGTGGCAAAGACTGGGGTCTTTCTAGAAAGGGACTTTGTTTCTAGAAAGACTAGTGGGAGCGCGTTCGATCTTGAAGAAGTTCAAGATGCGAACAATAGCACTAATGCCTCAATGGAAATTGAACTGGAACCACAAAGTGTTGTGGATGATGTTGTTCCACAAGGAGTTGAGGAACAACAACCGGTTTAAGTAGACATACCTCTTCGCAGGTCTGATAGGGTACGTCGTCAGCCTGAGAGATACTCTTTTCTCTTGTCTGACCATGATGACATTGTGCTCATAAAGGATGAGCCTACCACCTATCAAGAAGCTGTGATGAGACCAGATTCCGAGAAATGGCTAGAAGCCATGAGATCCGAGATGGAATCCATGTATACCAACCAAGTATGGACTTTGGTTGATCCACCTGAAGGGGTAAAACTCATTGGGTGCAAGTGGGTCTTTAAGAGAAAGACTGACATGGATGGACTTATCTATAAGGGTCGCTTGGTAGCTAAAGGTTTCAAGCAGATTCATGGTATTGACTATGATAAAAAATTTTCTCCAGTGACGATGTTTAAGTCCATTCGGATCATGCTTGCTATTGCAGCCTACCATGACTATGAGATATGGCAGATGGATGTCAAAACCGCGTTTCTGAATGGAAACCTACTCGAGGATGTGTACATGACACAACCTGAGGGTTTTGTAGATCCACAGCATACTAGTAGAGTATGCAAGCTGCATAGGTCCATTTATGGACTAAAGCAAGCTTCTCGGAGCTGGAATCTTCGATTCGATGATGCGATCAAACAGTTTGGTTTCATCAAGAACGAAGATGAGCCTTGTGTCTACAAGAAGGTTGTAGGGGACATAGTTGTCTTCCTCATATTGTATGTGGATGGCATACTACCCATTGGGAAGGACATCCCTATGCTTCAGTCTGTCAAGACCTGGCTAGGGAGTTGCTTCTCAATGAAAGACTTAGGTGAGGCATCCCGTATTCTAGGGATACAGATCTATAGAGATAGATCTGAGAGATTGCTTGGCCTAAGTCAGAGTACATACATTGACAAGGTACTCCTTCGGTTTGCCATGCAGAATTCCAAGAAGGGATTTCTGCCGATGTCACATGGCATGAGTCTTTCGAAGACTCAAGGTCCCTCTTCTAGAGAGGAGAGAGATCGCATGGATCAGATCCCTTATGCCTCAGCCATAGGATCGATCATGTACGTCATGCTATGTACTCGACCTGATGTCTCGTATGCTTTGAGCATGACGAGCAGATACCAGTCAGATCCAGGTGAAAGTTACTGGATAGCGGTCAAGAATATTCTTAAGTACTTACGAAGGACTAAAGAATATTTCTTGATATATGGAGGCAATGATGAGCTAACTGTAAAGGGTTACAGTGATGCCAGCTTCCAGACCGATCAGGATGATTACCGATCGCGATCGGGGTTCGTGTTTTGCTTAAATGGTGGTCTGTGAGCTGGAAGAGTTCAAGCAGGACACAGTAGCTGATTCTACAATGAGGTAGTATATTCGCATCGAGGCGAAGGAGGCGATTTGGATCCCAAGTTCATCTCGAACTTGGGGTGGTTCCTAGCATCCTGATCCATTGAGCTCTATTGTGACAACAATGGAGCTATAGCATGCGAAGGAACCTCGCTCACACCGGACCAAGCACATACTACTGCGCTTCCATCTCATTCGAGAGATTATCGACAGAGGAGATGTGAAGATTTGCAGAGTACCTACAGAGGCTAACATCGCAGATCCCTTGACCAAGGCTTTGGCACAGAGGAAGCATGATGGTCACACTAAGTCATTAGGCCTTAGAGCCTATACTGATTGGCACTAGTGCTAGTGGGAGCTTGTTAGTTAGAGCCCTAGAGCCAATCATTTGATGATTGTATGGACTCATTATATCATATTCTTGTATATTAATAAAGGCATTTGTTTGGTTATTATACTTATTTGTATTAGTGTCAAATAGACTAAGTATAATAGCGTCCTTGAGTAGAAGGTCCATACCTATATCAATCGATTAGTTGAATTGATAGTGAGATGATATAGGGAACACTACTCTAAATCATTCCTAGTCGAGTATTAACATTCAGGGACAATGTTAATGCAATAAGACTAGCATGTAGGTCAGCTCGATGACTTGATCTCACAAGTCATGGATATAGAGATATCAAGCTGACACATGTGTATACATTGGAGAATGTATACTGAATGACCCGCCATGAGAAAGTATCATGGATCGTTATATGAGTGTCATATACTTTCTCATGTAGCTATTAGTATGACTATTAGTCCTTAGACCTGAAGTCACCATGGATCCCTACATAAGGAGTTATGTACTTTGGTTTCGTCAAACGTCACCCGTAACTGGGTGGACTATAAAGGCGATTACCGGGTATGTAACAAATTATGCAGAGGGATGTGAGTGATGTAGATGGGATCTATCCCTCCCATATGACGAGAGCGACATCAGTATTCTTGATAGAGTGAGACCACTAAGTGCATGGCCATGCCCAAATGAGTCAACATGAGATGTTGAGCTCATTTGATTGAGTGAGTCTACTTGGGGTTCAAGATTTAGATTGATTAGAGGATGACACGGTCTATGCCTCATATTGATCAATCTAGATGTCTATGATAGAAGGACACTTGTCATTATTTTGTGAGGAGTCACAATTGGTAGTCACAAGGTGATGTCGGATCTTGACATTCTTGTAACTTGGGTAGTAATGATGTGTTGCTAGATACCGCTCATTACTTATGCTCCTAAATGTGTTTAGGGCATTGCCAACGTTATAAGAACCTATAGGGTCACACACTAAGGACAATTAGATGGAGATTAGGTTCATATGATGAACCAAGAGGATTAGATTCATTTGATGAATCAAATTGGATTAAGAGTAATCGTAATTGGGCTAACTTGAGTTGGACTCAAGTTGATTCATGTATTCAATGAGTCTAATTTAGATTATGACTCATTAAAACAACTTAATTTAATGAATTAGATTCATTATATTAAGTTGGCTTGAATCAAATGGTTAGATTATATCAACCATGGAAGAGATTTGGTCAAGTTTGACTTGACTTGAGAGGAAGTTTAAAAGTCAAGTTTGACTTGACTTTATGCCACCTCATTGGTGAGTTGGCATTGATGTGAACCAATGATGATGCACCACATCATCATGGTTGCCACCTCATGGAAGTTACAAAGCCATTTTCTTAATAACTTCACATTAATTGCATTTAATGGGGAGTTACACAAGGGAAGTGGCCGGCCACTTTGGTTTTGAATAGGAATTGATTTTTTCATTCAAGTGTGTATCTTCTTCCTCCTTCCTCTCAAGCTCTCCCTCTCCCTCTCCTCCTTGTTTGGCCGAATCTCACTAAGGTGCTAGCACACCTTTGTGTGAGGTTTTTCTCCACCTACGTGTCCGTGTGGATACTTCTAGAGGACCGACGCTTGACGGTCTAGAGATCCGGCAACTCCTTAGACGAGCGGGAACGCGAAAGGGCACGCAACAAGGGTAAAGCTCTTAACATGTAGATCTAGGAGTAGATCTAAAAAGATATGTAAAACTCGTACTCAGAATTTTCGTTCGGTTTTCCTTGCACGGATCTACGGCTATGGGTGATTCGGGGTTTTCGCGACGCGAAAAGTGGTTTTCGCGGCCCGAAGAACCCAACAAGATGCTCGTCTCGCGTCAAAGTCCTGTATCACCAATATATATACATTTTTATTTAGCTACAACTCAAATGAATAGCTAAATAAAATCCTTAAGAATAATTTAGGGAAAAACCCTAAACCATAAACCTCAACCTACCTAAATTAAATCCAACGGTTAATTAGGGTTAGTTACCTAATCCCCAATCAACCTATTAGATTAATAATCCAAACCTAAATCAATTATACTAATCATGAAGTCTACCTCATACCTAATTCATCTAGTATAATTCACCTACAACAAAACTAATCCCTAATTTAATACATATACCTAGGTTAACATTAGTTACTACCCTATCTATCAATCATCGACAACAAATCAAAACCCTATACCTTACCTCAATTCTCAGCCCCCTGTTGATGTTGGATCAAGGGAAGCTGCTGGTTGTATTGCTGCCAGAACCAAGAAAAGACCTCAGAACAACACCTTGCTGGATTCCATTCTACTGTTCGGATCAAGAAGAGGAGATCACAAATTCAACCAAAACAACACATAGCAATCCTACCCTAGTAGCTTACTGATGGAAACAACCAGGGATGTTCACCGTGTGTGAAATGGAAGCTTGAGCACAAGACAGTAGATCCAAGTCGGCGATGAAGCGGAAAGGTCGAGGCTAGGGCTTAGAGAAAGACGACGGTGTCGCGAGCCCAGGGAAGAGGAAGTCGGCCGATTGTGAACCCAACCTAGGGCTTAGGAAATCGACCGAATCGGGCGACGACAACTGGTATCGGCCGTGGCGATCAGAGGTAACACGATGAGGACGATCGCGACTGGGTCGGGTAGTGATTGGGAGAAGGGAAGAGATCAGGAGGCAGAGGAGGGGTTCGTGCAGTGGTGAGAAGAAGAAGAAGCGAGACTTCCCTTGGCCACTAATTTTTTATCCGCGAGGGAGAGGAAATCGTCGTGTGCGGCGCTGGTTACGAAAGGGAACGGACGACGTCGGGGATGGCTCGGGCACGAGGGGGAAAGGGGAGAAAATAAAAGAAAAAAGAAAAGAAAATGAAAAGGAAAATTCAACTTTTCCTCGTTTAAATTGGGATAGCCTAAACAAGCTTTCCCGGGGTCCAATATTTGATCCCCTTAAACTCGTCATACGAACTCCAAAAAATTCTCGAAAAATTTCTAAAAATTTCGAAAAATTCCCTTATGGTTATTCGTTTTTTTTTTTTTTTTTTTTTTTTTGATATTTTACAATTTATATATATACACACACGTTGCACATCCTATACACATTTAAAATTTATTTTTAATTTAAAAATTATTTCATACTTAATACTATCACTTAACTTCTAAACTCTAAAGACATAATCACAGACTAAAAACAAATAAAAAAAAAAATCTCAATTGCACAGTCACAAACGAAACTATGTATATACAGAGGTTTATATGCCAAGGATGTTATGGATACCCATGCACATCAAATTTTTTTTGATTTATTTAATTATTTTTTTTAATATTATAATCCCATCCTTAAATATTAAAGATAAAATTTTAAATGGTATAACAACAAAATGAAAAAATAATAAAAAAATATTATATATATATATATATATATATATATATATATATGTGGGTGACTCTCTAAACGGACGAATCATTATTTTTTATTTTTTATTTATTTTTTTAAGCTTTGGTTATGGTAATAAAATTTTACTTTTAAGATTACGTTTAACATGAGATGTTATTATCATGAGCTCTGATATTCAAATCTCGATATGATCGAAATAAATGTCTCCTTTATGCGCTAATCACTATTCCAGATGCTAATAGCCGTCCGTGATAGTCGTCCGTGATTTATCTCCTCTGTGTTAGCCTTGAGACGAGTTAGTGGGGTGCTGAGGGTGAGCGTATTCGTCTTTTTGCCACCAAGATTATATTACAATATTACTTTTTTACCTCCTTTATGTTGGCCTTGGGACGAGGGTGTTAGGACGAGCGTAGTTGTATTTTGCCACTAAGATAATATTACAATATTCATTACTTTATTTGATACAGTTCTAAAGCTATAATGTAATGTAATACGGATTACAAAAGATAATAAAATTTTATAATCTAGATTAAAAGGTTAACACCATGTAATTTAATTACATCCAAGCTCAATGTTTAACTAAAATTTAAATATCAAACATATCCCTAGCCAATTTCATGCGTCAACCAGTAGCTGACATCACTGCCATTGTCAGCTGTCGCCGCCCACCCCTGTCGTTAGTTGGGCGCCAACTGTTATCGATTGCCACCGCCGATAGAGATCACAGTATATTTTTATCATTTTATATTAATATAAATTATATTCATTATAAAAATAATGGACCCACAATAAAAAAAAATATATAATCAAATATGCAACTCTTCCAAACAAATATAGTAATGTAATAAATTACATTACAAATTTTATTAAATTATAAACATGATTATATTACCATTAACCAAATACAAACTAACCAAATACAACCTTAAGATTTAAGAGTTTAATTATAGTATTAAATACTAAATAATTTGATATTGCCGTCAATATATTAATTGAACATTTTATATAATATAATATAATATAATATAATATAATACTGTTCTACATGGCGAAGCAACGTGCACACTTTACAAAGGATTTGATGAGCAGGGATTTCTTGGTCCATATATTTATGGATCATATGGAATTATAATTAAGTTATGATCATGATCTAGTCATAATTAGTTATGATCTCTTCTTAGATTTATCGTCTCTCTCATATTGTAGTTTGATTCGAAGCGGGAGGTTGGAGACTGTCCAAAAGTCGCTCCCAACTTGACACCCAACAATCTAGCCACTTGCCATCATCAATGGCCTTCGGACAACCTCTGGCCGCCCGCTTCCAACCAAATTATAAAATAAGAGGGACGATGAATTCAAAGAGAGATCGTAATCAATTATGATCGAATTATGATCACAATCTGACCACAATTCCATATCATCATATCATCCATCTCCTGATCCAAAAAATGTGGACTAGATGATCCTTGCTCGGATTCGGCGGCCATCAGGCATAGCGCAAGCTTCATGTGCACAACGCTCCGGCGGGCATTGAAAAATAATTTAAAAATTACTTTTAATTATTTTTTTATATTTTTATATGTTTTATTAAAGTTTAAAAATAAAAATAAATAATAAATTAATTTAGAAGATTATCTATTAAAATGAAATTTAAATTTAATTTAATTTAATAGCAAAAAAAAGGCAGAGGAGAGAGACTGGAGTAATAAAATGAAAATTAAATATGACTTTTGGAAGAATGAAACTTAGTATGTTTTTGGGCATTTTGAAAGTTTAAATGCCCTTTGTAAATTTATCGAATCATCTTTCGCCGCTAGTCACCGTCGGTCGTCGACAAGCGTAAGCTCCGACAGAGATGCGGTGACCATCGGTAGAAATCGTAAAATATTTTTATCATTTTATAATAATACAAATTACATTCTTTATAAAAATAATGGATACCAAATAAAAGAATGTAATCATCTCTATAATTAAAGATTACATACATTATATTACCAAACGTAGTAATGTAATCAATATTATATTACATTACAAATTTGATTACATTACAAGTTCGATTACATTACATCCAACCAAGCATAAACTGATTTTTTATTTTATTTTATTTTATTTTATTAATAAAACTAACTCGTTATTAATTTTATCCTTTTATAATTAGATATTTTAAAAATAACAATTTTTTATTATTATTTAATATTTTTATATGTATTATTAAAGTTTTAAAATAAAAATAAATAATAAATAATAAATAATAAATAAATTTAGAAGATTATCTATTAATATTAAAATTAAAATTTAATTTAATTTAAGAAGGGAAAAAACAAAACAGAGAAAGAGAACAAACTGTTATAAAAGGAGAGAGGAAAGTGACAGGAGTAATAAAATGAAAACCAGTATATTTTTGGGCATTTTGAAAGTTTAACTGCCCCTTTGTAAAATTACCGAAGCATCTATCTTTCGTTCTCTGAAATTCGCCTGACACTTTATTTTCCATATGACCGAATCAACATGCTCAGTTTGCCTCAGATTTGGCTGCCATGAGGCAAAGAGCATGCTTCCTGTGCACGGTGATCCCTGGCGCTTCTTCCATGCGCACGTCCTCCTCCTTCATTCCCTGCGGCAATTGCCAGTCGAAAGAGTACAAGAGGTTGGCCAGCGCCAACTCCGCCATCAGCATCCCCAGATTCTTCCCCGGGCAAATCCTCCGTCCCTCGCCGAACGGAATCAGCTTGAAGTCATAGTGCGGAAACGAGTTCACCCCCGGCGACACCATGTTAACAAACCTATCCGGGTCGAACACCTCCGGTCTCTCCCACGCATCCGGATCCCTGCCGATCGCCCATGCGTTCACGTAGATTGTCGTCTTCGGAGGAATTTGGTACTCGCCGCATAAAGTGACCGAGTTCATGATTTCCCGGTGGATGAGCATCGGCACCGGAGGATGCAGCCTCATCGTCTCCTTGACGACGCATTTGAGGTAGTGAAGCTGGTGCAGGTCGCTCTCCTCCACCTTCCCTTTGCTTCTCCCCACGCAGCTTCTCACTTCCTCTTGGGCTCTCTTCATCAACTCCGGCAGGCGGATGAGCTCGGCCATCGCCCATTCCACCACAGCTGAAGAGGTATCCGTCCCGCCGATAAAAATATTCTGTCAATGATTGAGTCAGATTTAACTTCGACAATTCATTTTGCCGTAGAAACTGAAAATAATTGTCACCATAAGAACTCCTCTGAGGTTCTCCTCTGTCAGCTGCTCATCCTTCCGCAGCCGAAGCAGAACATCCAATAAATCCTCATTCTCTTCACTTCCTGATCGACTCTTCGCGTCGAGATGGAGATCGATGAATTTCTGGTAGATTCCGTCGAGCTCTAGAAACGATTTCCGAAGCCTTGATTTCATCCCCGTCGCCACATCGACCCATCCGAGCAGGGGAAAGAAGTCTGCCACGAAGAAGCTAGCCAACATCTCCTGCGCTTCCTTGAGCACGCTGTAAATGCTGAGATCATCTCCGGCTATATCACCGCTGAAGGCCGTCCTGCATGTCGTGTTGCAGGAGAAGCACAGGGCGAGCTCACTCACGTTGATGGCCAGGGAGCCCGAGATGCGAGAAGAGATATGCCTCGCCATCCTCGCAATCTCATCTTCCCTTACGGACATGAAAGAGTTGATCTTTCTAGGGCTGAAGAATTCGACGGTGCAGAGCTTGCGTAGCTGCCTCCAGCCCTCGCCGTAGGGCATGAAGGCGATATCTGAGCCGTCGTAAGAGAGCTCTGAGGTGGCGACGTTGTGGGGGCGGGAGCAGCAGGCGAGGTCGAAGGTCTTGAGGACATCCCTAGCGAGGGTGGCGGAGGAGACGACGACGGCGGAGACTTGACCGAGCTTTAGGTGCATGAACGGACCATACTGCTTGGAGATTTCCCACAGGGACTGGTGCAGCAGATTACCGCGTATCTGGTGGAAGTTACCGATGACCGGGAGTTTCGCGGGGCCGGGCGGAAGCTTCTGAATCGCCGGATTGGTTCTTGCTTCTCTGCCGCCGGCGAGAAGAAGAGTTGAGAGGAGTGCGACGAGGAAGAGAAGAGTCAAGACAAGCGCAAACATTTTTTGACTTAAAAAAAATGGGCACGAAGAGATAAAGAGCCCTACATCCATTTAAATAGGGCGATTTAGCATGTAACTTTCAAAAATATGCAAAAACAAATACCTTACTTTCATATTTATCAAAAATATTTTTATTTATCAAAATATCTGTTTTTTTTAGATAACTCAAAAAAAAATTCTATTGAGTATTCATGAGTGCAGGCTCAGTGTGAAGATCACCGCTCTGTTCATAATTTTGTCACCACTTAGAGGTCACTTAGATATTTTGTGACAGCTAAACATTTTAATAAATAAATTGTTTGAGAGGCAACTAGATGAGATATGAGATATGAAGTTTAAACTCCCGGGATAGATAAATCATGAATGGTTATTGATAGTTTTTGTAAATGTAAACCGCATAATTTCTAGATAGCTGAAAAAAGAATTTGTATAGGGAAAATATAAATTTATGTGTATGGATCTTCATTTCATCAAGAACAGCAAGAAAAATAAATACATAATTAAATATGACAAGGAACCTGATTGAAAAGTCATCCTTGTTTTTAGTGTTGTCAAAAAATAATTCCTATGGAAGAAGATGCAACAGAAAGAAAAGGAAGATCTTCCAAAGAACTTAGGAGTGACGACGCCGAAAAGCTTTAGGTCAATGGAAAATCAAAAGCTCTGTCAAGATTCAACCCTAAACCCTTGGGGACCAACCTTATATATAGTGGACATCTATTATTAGTTCATAAATGCTAATAGATATGGGACTATAGGTTCTACACATACAAGATCTACATCCAATAACCGAAATCCAATAAGCCTAAGTTAGATCACTTTAATGGGTTCAGTTTGTACTCATATGCACAACTTATAATTAAGCTCGCCAATTAGAGATAATAACCAACAATCTCTCACTTACGCTATTTGTGAGTTGTATATGAAATGCAAGTGAAACTTTAGTTGATATCAAACTTTATGGGTATACAATATCCCTGTAAACAATCTGGTTCATTAACTTAATTGGTATATAACTAAAGAGGTCATAACTATTGTATATGCTCATAACAAACTTGAACAGTAATCACAATACCAATGTCATTAATGACATAGATCAAGATGTAGATGTATAGAATGAAAATTACATGAAATGTGATCAATACATGTCAATTTTCAACTGGTCCTAAGATGACTTCAAAAGAGGTCAGATTATATTTGCGAAATACTTTATGCTAAACTGCAATAGCAAATCATGATCAATTTTATGCTTTCAAAAGGAATCTGTATGATATTTACAAATAATAAATACTAAACAGCAGTAGTAAATGATGATATCATAGTCAGAATGTCAAACAAACATAGAAATTCTCATTAATGTTTTAAACTTTAAGTATGTACAATAATCACAACAAAATGTTTGCCTTTATTATCAAATATAGAGCAATAAGATAAATATAGATTTCCACTAGATGAGCTTTTCTTCGATAAGAAGGACTCTCATATCCACAATATGCGCATGAAACACCTTAGGCATCAAGCCTTTGGTGAGTGGATCGGCCAACATAGAATCTGTGCTGATGTGCTCTACCATAATTTGACTACTCTGAACTCTTTTTTTAACCGCTAGAAACTTGATGTCGATATGCTTGAACTTCAACGAACTGCGGTTGTTCTTAGCATAAAGTTCTAGTGCTTTATTATCACAGTACATCCTCAATGGCCTATCAATGCCATCAACGATCTGTAATGTTGTGATGAAGTTCCGCAGTCAAATCCCGTGATTGGATGTTTCATAGCATGCTACCAACTCTGCCTCTATAAGTAGAAGTGGCTATTAGCGTCTTCTTGATGCTCTTCCAAGATATAGCCCTCTGGAAAGCATGAAAATATAACCCGAAGTTGACCTCTTGCTATCCAATCATTCAGCAAAATTAGAGTCTGAATATCCAATCATCTCCAGATGATCTGATCTTCGATACGTGAGCATATGTCCTTTAGTTCTTTGCAAATAATGCATCACTCTTTTAACCACTTTCTAGTGTGACGATCCTAGGTTACTAACATATCTACCTAACATTCCCACTATAAATGATATATCTGCTCGAGTACAAACTTGTACATACATGAGACTTCCCACTGCTGACACATATGGGAATTGTTTCATCTCTTTTATTTCAAGTTCAAGTCATGGATACTATTACAAGCTGAACTTGTCACCTCTTGACATAGATGTGTCACCAGGTGTACAGTTCTGCATACCATACCTTATAAACATCTTTTCAATATAAGTCTGTTGTAAAACTCCGAGAATGCCTCTTGAACCATCATGATAGATCTGTATGCCTAAAACAAAGAATGTTTCACCAAGATCTTTCATTTCAAAATTATCAGATAAAAATAACTTGTTTTGATGCAGCATACCCTTATTATTACTTGCAAGCAATATATTATCCACATATAAAATAAGTACAATAAACTTACTCCCACTGAACTTAACATATATGCACTAATCAACGAGGTTCTCTTTAAATCCAAATGAAGTAATCACTTGATCAAATTTTCGGTACCACTGACAGGACGCCTGCTTTAAACTATAAATGGGCTTCTTTAATCTACATACTAGGTGCTTTGAGTCCTTAGACTCAAATTTCTCTGGTTGCACCATATATATAAACTCCTCTATGTCTCCATTGAGGAATGCAGTCTTTACATCCATTTAATGTAGCTCCAAATCACAATGAGTTACAAGTGTCATGATTACTCTAAGGGAGTGTTTCATCGACACAGGTGAGAAAGTCGTCTTGTAATCAATGTATTTTTTCTGAGTGAATCCCTTGGCAACAATATAAGCCTTATACTTTTCGACATTACCCCTTGAATTCGGCTTGATTTTAAATATCCATTTACAACCAACAAACTTCTTTCCTTAAGGCAATTCGACAAGTTCCAAAATATCATGGTCTGTCATAGACTTCAACTCTTCTTACATGACATTAATCCACCTTTCAGGGTTAGAGTATTGATGCGGTGATAAGGAGGGGCCCTACCTCGCAGAGGGTAGTTGTCATAGTGGAGGTCAAAGTCAAGACGGTCAACGCTTAATTAGCATCAGCCAATCAAGCGGAGATGCCCCAACTGGGAGGAAAGGATGCCCAATCCAAACCCGCTTCTGACTCGAACGTGCATCAAACACCCAACGCTCAATGAAGTGAGGGATGCCGGACGGAGGAGAAAACGATGTGCAGAAGCTAGTCCAAGCGAAGTAGGATTTGACATTGGCATAATGGCACTTCAGCCGAGTGGCTACCCCGCTCAGCCAAGCACTAGGATATGGCATTGGCAGAGCAGAATTTCGGTCGAGCGACTACCTCGTTCAGCTAGGCGGCAGGACTCGACATTGGCACGTTGGATCTCCGGCCGAGCGGACGAGACACAAGGAACAGCGAGGGAACCTGCCAAGCAACCAACTCGGCCTAGTAGTATACTCTCTCTGATATCCAGTGACATCCTTTTAGAAATTAGTGTTACCGACACTGGGCATGGAAAATTAGAAGATCGTATGGTATAAGCTTCCATTGTCACTTCAGAGATATGCTCGACCCGTTAAGGTACTGTGTCAGGGACACTTTACCGACAAGTCTTTTCAGGAAAAACTTGGGGAAGCATGCCTGCCTTGGGGAGCGTGCACGCGCGCTACAAGAGCTCTATATAAAGGGGGTCCAAGTATTGGTGGAGGTATGCAATACATGTGATATTCACTATTTGCGCTAGTCTCCTTGTTGCTCCGCCTTATACATCATCGTCAGTGACTGACTTGAGCGTCGGAGGGACAACGCCAGGGAACCCTTCCCTGGCTCGGCACTGACGTCATTTGTATTGCAAGTCAGAGTGGAGTCTACAGGCGGTCAGCGAGAGCGCCACATCCCCAGTTTTCCATCTTTTCGACTTTCGGACAGGATCATATTTAGTGCCGTCTATGGGAACTTAACCTGCATCTGAGCCGAGAAGATGGAGGACGTTGGATGACTCACCATCGTGATGCTCACCTAGGAAGAGCTCGACATTCTCGTGTAAGCCCGAGCGACAAAGATGATCGAGCAGCAACAACAATAGGTGTTAGCCGATCGACAAGCGTTGTAGCCTGCGACATCGGCGACCTGGAGATGAGCGGAGCAGGAAGACCGAGTGGAGCAAATCTTCGTATGGAGGTAGAATAGAAAAGAAGGTCGACCGACACATAAGGGGAAGTGCCGCCCACACCGATCTCCTTTCATCGCGCCTTGTTCCAAACTCCCTCAGAAATAGTCCAAGCGAATCAAGAACGAGGATCATCTTCGGATGATGCTTCCGTTCGGGATGCACGAAAAGGCAAGGCACCCCGAAGCAATGCGTCACCCGAGCGGATCAATCGGCAATTCCTCGAGGAGATTTTACAAGACCCTCTGCCCAGACACTATACCCCGCTAGCGATTGGGACATAAAATGGATCGACCGATCTAGATAATCATTTAGATAGGTTCGATAATGAAGCCACGCTGCACCAGTATATACATGGAGTGAAGTGCCAAGTTTTTCTCACTACCCTATCTGGATCGGCATAGCGTTGGTTTAGAAGATTGTCGGATGGGTCTATACGTAGCTTCAAGGACTTTCAAGCTGCATTCTTACACCATTTCGCCAGCAGCCGACGCTATCAAAAGACGAGCATCAACCTCTTCTCCTTGAAGCAAGGATCGAAAGAAGCGCTCTGGGTCTATATACAGTGTTTCAATCAAGTAGTCATGGACATCCCCTTGGTCTCATCCAAGACGATGATGAACACTTTCATTCAGGGGCTTATCGCGAGAGATTTCTTCCGATCTCTCATTAGGAAGCCGCCCAGGAACTTCAACCACATGCTCAAGAATGCCAACAAATATATAAATGTGAAAGAAGTCCAAACAGCAAGAAGAAAAGAGGCACCGACCCAACCCTCATCGCTGACCGAGCTCCAACCATCAAGCAGCCATCAGCCACCCAAAGGGCCGAGGGCCAAAAGAGCGTGGCCACACCAGGAGACCAGGACACATGTCGTGCAGCATGTGACATCCGATTGGCAGAAAGCGATAAAAGGCAAGGTGTGGACGTCGATGTTCTGTTCTTTCCACCAATCGACGACCCACAACACGTGTGATTGTCGCGGTCCAACACCAATCGTCAGCCGACTAGCTCCAAGAGGATACCGCCGCCGATCTCCCTCTCCCGATCGATGATAAAGACATTGATCTACTGTGCGGTGAGAGGATGAAAGAAAGGCGCCCAAGCGGCACCATCAACATCAGTGGAGGGATGACACTAATCCCTCCCGAGTCCCAGCCGAGCGAAATAGACCCTCCGCTCGGGAAGATGAAAACAAAAGCAACGCATCCCGAGGAGAAATAGGCATGATTGTCGGAGGACCGGCCGACGAAGACTCTAACCGAGCCAGGAAGTCGTATGCTCGACAGTTGGAGATCCACGCAATGGGATGCAATAGGGAGAAGGCCGAAGGGCCCGAGATCAGCTTCGACCCTAGTGACTTGGAGGGAGTGGAGATCCCTCATGATGACGCGCTGATCATCTGGGAAGTAATCGCTAATTATACTATTCATCAAACTTTTGTTGATACAGGGAGTTTGGTGAACATTATCTTCAAGAAAGCATTCGATCAATTACAAATTGATCGAAGGAGTTGCTGCCCATGATGAACCCTCTTTATGGTTTCACGGGCAATGAAATGCTACCACTCGGGCAGGCCCAACTGGACATCTTGCTCGGGGAAGAACCATTGAGGAGAACCAGAACAATGAACTTCATTGTGGTGGATGCACCGTTGGCCTACAACGTCATCTTGGGCCAACCGACCCTCAACGAATTTCAGGCAACGGTGTTTACTTACTGCCAGAAGATTAAGTTCTTGGTGGATGACCTGGTGGGCGAGGTTAAAGGTGATCAGCTGGTCGCTTGGCGATGCTACATCGAGATGGTCAAGTCCAAAGCGAGAAGTGCTCGGAAGAATCCGCACTTGGAGATGAACACAATCATTGAAAAGCCTCCTACACTGGTGTACCAAGAAAAGGAGGAAGTACAGATCCACCCCAGCTGAATGGAAGCAACCACCTTTATTGCCGCTGACCTGGAGGTGGAAAAGAAGGCAGACTTGGTCACCTGCCTTAGAAAAAATCACGATGTGTTCGGCTGGTCAACACACGAGCTTCCCGATATCTCCCCGAGCGTGGCTCAACATGAGCTTCATGTCCGATTAGACGCTCGGCTTGTGAAGCAAAGAAAGAGAGACTTCAGCGTGGAGCAAAATATGATCATCCGAGCGGAGATAGAGAAATTGCTGGAAGCTAGCCATATTAGGGAAGTTCAATTCCCGAGCTGGCTAGCCAATGTTGTGTTGTCTCCAAGACAAGCAATAAATGGCAGGTCTATATTAACTTTCATGATTTGAACAAGGTGTGCCCAAAGGACCTCTATCCGTTGCCTATGATAGACCAGATGGTGGACTCAACAACGACTTACGAGCTGACCTGCATTCTCGACGCATACCAAGGGTATCACTAAGTGTTGCTCGCCCGAGAAGACCAGGAGAAGGTCAATTTCATTATGGCCAATGGAATGTACCGCTACAATGTCATGTCATTCGGACTCAAGAATGCCTGAGCCACTTACCAAAAGTTGATGAACAAGATGTTTTGATAGTAGATCAGTCGTAATATAGAGGTATACGTTGATGACATATTAATAAAATCTCTTCGAGCTACTGACCTATGAGCAGATATCGAGGAGATATGTCGAACGATGAGAGCTTATGGGATAAAGCTGAAGCTCGGCAAGTGTTTGTTCAGCGCAAAGAGTGGTCGCTTCCTAGGTTACATCTTCCCCGAGCGGGGCATTGAAGCCAATCCAAGCAAAGTCAGAGTATTGCAAGACATGCCACCACCTCAAAACTTGAAGGAAGCTCAACGGCTGAATAGTCGGATTACGACATTGTCCAGATTCATATCCAAGTCGTCTGACCGGAGCCTGTCATTCTTCAAAGTGATTCACTGAGCTACAAAATTCCAATGGGACATCGAGTGCGATCGGGCATTGGAAGAGTTGAAGGAATATCTTAACTCCTTGCCTATATTAGCCAAGTCAGTTCGCTATCTCCGATCGTCATAGGGCAGCTGATCGAACAGGTCTCGTTGGTGGTACATATTGACCGAATGGAAGGAATGACCTTCTCGAATGACTGGAGGACAACTCTGACAGAGTTTCTGTGGTCGGGAGTAACACCTACTGATCTGAAAAAGCTCACTTGCTAAAGAAGAGGGTCGGAGGGTTCACCGTGATTGGGGACCAACTTTATAAGAGAGCCTTCTCCTGGCCCTTACTCAAATGCGTCAGATCAAAAGATGTCGAGTACATTCTGAGCGAGGTGCACCAAGGCCCCTGCGGAGGCCATCCGAGCGATCGTACATTAGCTCGAAAGATACTCCTGGCCGAATATTTTTGGCCGACCCTCCAAGAAGATGTCGCTTGGATGGTGACCACCTACTTGTCTTGCTAGAAGTATCACAACCTTCTACACAGACCGACCGAGGAAGTGAAGGCGTCTACAGTATCTTGCTCGTTCGACCAATGGAGCATGAATATCGTTGGGTTGTTCCCCATGGCAACCGATCAGCGAAAATTTTTGCTCATCACGGTTGACTACTTCTCGAAGTGGGTGGAAGCCGAGCCGCTTGCAAGAATAACCGAGCAGATGATGATTAAGTTTATCTGGCAGAACATCATATGCAAATTCAGCATACCACGCCGACTCATATCACACAATGGGAGGTAATTCACCAGTCAGGGGCTCAGAGAGTGGTGCGAGGGCTATGACATCCAGCACACCTTCATATCGGTGGCCTACCCCTAGGGTAACACACAAGCTGAAGTTGTCAATTGGGAGATCCTCAGAGTTTTATGTGCTTGGCTCGACCATGTTGGAGGCAGTTAGGTCAACGAGCTCCCTAGTGTGTTGTGGGACCTTCACACGACCCTAAAGGAGGAGACCGATGTGACCCCCTTCCAATTGGTTTACGATGGCAAGGCAGTCGTCCTCATGGAGGTCGGAATAGAATCTGATTGGGTGCAGTGCTACGATGAAGGAAACGTCGAACAGAGGTTCATGGAGCTTGACTTGGTGGACGAAACGCGGGCGAAAGAAACTATTTGGCTCACGGCGTACCAGCAACAGATGAAATATAACTACAATCGGAGGGTGATCCCGAGGTCCTTCCAGGTCGGCAATCTTTTCTGGAAGAAAGTGAAGTCGGTCGGCGACGTCACCAAGCTCGAAGCCCCATGGCCAGGACCTTTCAAGATCGTGCAAAAGCTCCATTCGAGTGCCTACTACTTGGAGGATGAAGAGGGAAGGTAGCTTGAGAGACCATGGAGCACAAATCATCTCCAACCCTATAGGGTCGGATGAGAGGTGCGCGAGTGAATGCATGTATTTTTGTATGTTTCTCAAGCACAGGGTAAAATATGAATAAAAAGCAAAGGCCTCTTGAGATGTGTCTCCCTCAGCAGTCGAGCGACGACCTTAAACCTTAGTCTCCATCAATGGTCGAGCTGTGACCTTAAACCCTAATCTCTGTCAAGGGTCGAGCGGCGACCTTAAACTCTAATCTCCGTCAATGGTCGAGAGGAGACCTTAAACCCTAGTCTTCGTCAACGGTCGAGCGGCGACCTTAAACCCTAGTCATTGCCAACGGTCGAGTGACAACCTTAAATCCTAGTCTCCGTCAACAGTGGAGTGACGACTTTAAACCCTAGTCTCCGTCAACAGTCGAGTGGCGACCTTAAACTCTAGTCATCATAAACAGTCGAGTAACAAGCTTAAACCCCAGTGCTTGCCCAATCTTCCTCAACGGTCGAGCGGCGACCTTAAACCCTTAGCTTAGTGAGCAGGCAAGCGTAGATGAATAGCCAACCGTGAATCCGGGCTACTCAAAATCTCGAAGTCTTCAAAATACAGTAATCATTTGGGACTATTCTTCAAAACACTCCCAGGGCCGATCGGAAGATCGTAGAATCATAATGGAACTCTAAAGACAAAAAGGATCGATCAGATGTATAGACTAATCGTGGATGATCGGAGGAGTCACGAGGACACGAGTTGAAAAAACAAATACAAGGAGATCAAGCTTTGTCGAATGGACAAGCATTCATTAAAACTTTAAAACTTTAAAACTTTTACATCTCGACCTGACTCAAGGTAATCTAAGGCGTCGTCAGGCAGCGACGCGGTAAGTTTGTCTCGGCTAATGATGTTTCTGGTCAGAGATGCCGATTGGTAGCCTCCCTCTCTAAGCTGGTCGATCGTCCCGTCGATCGCTAGGTCGAACAGGAAAAGTGCCTAGCCAACAACTTTGTCGTTGAAAGCATCGAGCGTATGTAGTTCTTCTTCATAGTCTCAAACCGACTAGCCTCGACATCTTGATAAGTCTTCAAAGTCACTCAAGAGGCCTCCAGCTCGTCCTTCGCGGTGGCTAGCGCATTATCTTTGGCGGAGAGTTGGCCGTGAAGGGCAACCTCTTCAATCGACCAGCTGTTTCGCTCGGTGACCAAAAAATCCTCAGCTTCGTTGAGTTTCTTGGTGAGAGCCCAAGCCTCCTTATTCTTCAGGTCGAGGTCTTCGATGGCCCGAAGCTTCCTCGCATTGGCCGACTCGATCTTGTTGTTGAAGGTGCTGACCTACTTGTTGAGCCGAGCCGAGCCGAGCCGAGCCGAGCCGAGCCGAGCCGAGCCAGCAGAGTGTCCTGCTCTGCACTTTTTCCCCACTCGGCTTCTAGCATCTGGTTGCTCTTCTCCAGGTCAACCCTCATCTTAGCCACTACAGCATTCGTCTGCTACTGAGAGGAGGAAGACTAGCTGCTCGACACTTTCAGTTTCTTCACTTCCTCCTCCAAAAATGCGAGCCTTTGGCACATGGCCAGACTCTCCACCCAGTACTGTAATCAACAAAGAGAATATAAGCACCGATCGAAAATAAATAGGAAAATGCAAACACTTACCCCAGTAGACATTTGAGTGTGCCTGTCCGCGAGTGCCCCGGAGGCATCATCGTTGCACGGGCCCGAGCATCAGCCCATATTTGGGCGAGTGGGCCTTGGATGATTATTTGGTACTCAGGAGCTCGGGATTCAATGCTAGATTTGTGCCACTCCTCGGTCGGCAAATGCAGTAGCATCGTTCTAAGGCGCTAGCTGCTGAGGGACGATTGTGTAGAGGTTGCTTGCCCAGACAGCCGTGGCGAAGATGCCAGACGAATGCCTAACTTCTTGGCTTTCGATTTTGGTGGTGTGAAGGCCACTAGTGGCACCCAGACTGTTCCCTGGGATAGACCAAATAGGGAGGGAGTCCAATCAGATGACGTAGGAGCCATCGTCTCTTGAATTGGAGTGGGGCTCGAAGTCTCAACCCGCTCAGCGGCCCGCATCGTTGAGGAAGCGGAGCTCGATAATGTCTCCGCCCGACGCCTCTTGCGCCTGATCAATGGCTCTCCTAAGGAGGTCGAGCTTGACGCCCCCTCAACCAAGATGACCTGTTGTCGTTCGGAGGGAGGGCGTGATCCACTCGCCGCTCCATCACTCGCCAAGGCTGGAGCCGCCTCGCTTTCATCTTGGGGGGTCTTCTTGGGAGCCGACCAGCTAAAGGACGCGACTCTCCAACTCCTCCGCAGCAGCCTCATTGATCACGGTGTCCGCAAGTTTAGCCTTGCCGGCCAGACGCACGCGTAGCATGACTTCAGTTGCAAAAGTGGAAGAAAAATCGGTTAGAATCAAAGGAAGGAGTACAGAAGTCGCATACCTAGACTTCACGGAAGCCGGATGTGGATTGGACTCAGGCCGAAGATATAAAGGACACCCTCCAGCAGCAACTTGTGGATGTCGTACTTCTAATCGGCCAACATTGAAGCTACGTTGAGGTAGTCCGATTAGCTCTTGTACTGTTTCAGAGGAGGCTGATTCTCCACTTCGAGCTGCTAGTGGGTTGGGAAGTCCTGACCGCTTGGGAAGGTGTACAAAAAATAAATATTCCCTCCAATGCTTGTTGGAGGTCAACATTTTGTCGAAGAAAACTAAGCTCACTCGGGCTTGAAAAAGAAAAGTCTCCGGCTCGAACAATTTCGCATAATAAAAGTACTGAAAAATTTGAGGAGTGAGAGAAATGCCATGTAGGTGGAACAAGATCACTACCCCTTACAGCAACCGAAAGGAGTTCGACACTAGTTGATGAAGGGAGATATGGAAGTACTTACTGTAAGACCGTTAGATTCGATAGAGGGGGGGGGGTGAATATCGATTCGAAAATCTCGAGTTAAGACGCAGCGGAAAAGTAAAGAAGTAAAGAGATGAACACTGTTGATTTCTACTTCGTTCGGAGCCTGTGACGACTCCTACTCGAAGGCCCGTACTCCTTGAGTACTTTCGTTGGGCAATTCACTAGCAATTCGGATAATTACAATTTACGTACAAATATTGCTAATGAAAAGAAAGAAAACAAAGCTAACCGACAAACAATGAATTAAAAAGAGAACCGGAGTGAGTCGTCGGAGCTTTGTGAACGTCGTTGGAGCGCAGAGCAGCAGAATAATTGGACTCAGAGTTCTCAGAAGACTGATATGTTGAAGCTCCTGCCTGGGGCTTCTTTTATATGCTGCTCCGGGCGCCTGGATCCCTTCCGGGCGCCTGGAATGTGACGTAACACTCCCAACCAGCATGCTCCAAGTGTCAACGTCGTCCTGGGGATAAAATTTGCCTCCGGGCGCCTGGATCCCTTCCAGGCGCCCGGACCCTCACTGTTCCCTACCTGCAAAACAGTGTTAGTCCGAGGCAAATAAACCCTGCAGCACAGTTTGTTAGCACATTTTTACAGATACGCTAAGTAATAAAACTTAGCATCAAGAGTATGACTTAGATTCCGTCTTTCCGAGACCGGAATCTAGTCACGATCTCGACTTAGATATCCGAAATGGATCTAAGCCGGATCGACGCCTAATGTTCCCTTCCCGGGAACGCGTCCTCGCAGTCACCCTCCAGGACTTACCTTACTTACCGCCAGACGTCCGGCCACCGTCGACTGTTCGACTTCTTAAGCGTCCGGCCAGCCCGCCGACCCGCTTGACTTCTCGCCACTATCCGGCCACCGTCGACCTAGTGGACTTCTCGCCAAGCGCCCGTCACCCGTCGACCGCTTGGACTTCTCGCCAGCCATCCGTCGACCTGTCTGGACTTCTCCTGCACACTTGATCAAAGTGTCAGACAACAACAAGACTAACTTAACCTATTTGTCATTCATCAAAACCTAGGTTAAATCGTTAGTGCTAGCCGCACCAACAATCTCCCCCTTTTTGATGGAATGACAACCTGGTTAAGTTAGTGAAAGCATATGCAAGAAACAACATGCATTTATGTGGTTTTAAAGTTAGTTTGTGTTTTCAAATTAGTTTAGCTAACTTAACCACCTAACCCTTCTCCCCCTTTGGCATTCATCAAACAAGGGTAAACAATCATAGTGTAGAGTTACTGAAAACAATAACACCTAATCTTGAAAAATAACTGAGTTTGGTTCAGGATTCAAGGACAAAAGTACAATTTTTAAATCCAAGAAAAGATCAAGTTGTCTGGGGGGAGTATAAAGATTTGAAAACTTTTAAGTTTAATTTTCAAACATAAGTGTATAAGGTCTAAATTTCAAGATTAAATTTTCAAAACAAGTTTCAACTTTGAAACACTTTTCAAACATAAGTTTTCAAAACCAAAATTTCAAAACTAAGTTTGAAAAATCTATTTTTCAAAACTAATTGAAATTTATTTTTCAACACTAAGTTTGTAAAAGATTCAAATTTCAAAATCAAGGAAAATGTTTTTGAGAAGCTTAGTTTGTAAAATAAATTTTGTAAAATTTAACCTTCAAATCAAATTGTCAAAACTAAGTAAAATCAAATTTTAAGAACTAGATTCAGGAACATTTTCAAAGTAAAGTTAAATTAAATTTAAATCTTTACTTTTTAGAATGTTTTGATAAAATTTATTTTCCAAAATCAAATTTTCAAAGTTTAAACGTACTAGATTCAAAACCATGGTTTAAAATACTTGAAAAGTTCAGTTTTCAAAGACTAGGTAAAAAGGATAAAAAGTTTGTGAAAAAAAAATTTCACAATTTTAAACAAGTTGTTTTTAAATTTTGATTTTCAAAATTAAGTTTAAAATTCAATTTGAAAAACTAAAGTAGTTTTATTTCTCCCCCTGAATTTGATACTTAACTCTTACCAGTTGTCTAACCAATTAGGTACTAACTAACTATCAGAAGATAGTAGCTTTCACTTGGTTAGTCGATTAAGTTAATTATGATCAGTCAGTGTTTGACTTGACTGATGAGCTTAATCTGATTAATATCTGAGTTGTATTTAACGTCCAGACTTATGCCGATGCACTGATATAAGCATCTTAAGTCCAGACAGTTGACCTATGCATCTCACCCCTTTCTATGTTTTTCAAACACAAGCAAGGTAAACCTAAGGTGTTGGTGAGATGCTCAAAACTAATCCTATGGGTACATGCTTTCTAAGGATTCAAAAACTAATCTAAGGCCAAAACTTTTTTTGAAAATCTAAAAAATGGAAAGTTTTGAAAACAGACAAGTTTAGCCTATAAGTTGATAAAATCATTTTTGAAAGTATTTTTGAAAGATCCTAGTCTATTAAGATAGAACATATTCAATGTAAGTTTGAAATGCCACTAGATAAATCCAAAATATTTTACAAATAGTGTAGCTACAGAAGTAGGTCATCATTAAAGCTACTGAGATGGGGGTGGTCCAGATCGCAAGGATCGAAGAAGTGCCATCACCAAGGTGGCGGGTGTCCCTGCACTCAGAACTCGGCAACCTCTCGTCAGATGTCCCGATGAAAATCGAGTTCTCCCGGAGACTCGCCATGGCTCTCTCTAGTCCGGCCATACGGTCGACTAGGGTGCGGGGAGCGTGTCGTGGTGCTCGAGCGGGGTGGTGGTGGAGCCGGTGCGGCTTCCTCCGGATATAGTGCGAGCATGAACTCGCCCATCCGTGCGTCTGGATCGGGCCGGTGCTGTGCCCCCTCCGCCAAGTCATAGTCCCGTCATCTCTATCTACCGGATGCCGGCTAGGGAAAAGTTCCGAGAGGATATAACATCGAACTCGGTCATATGGGCAACATCTCCTCTAGTGACATCAATGTGCAATGAGGACATATAGGCTGTCGAATGTGGGCATATGGACTCGACTGTCAGTCACGAATCCGGCTGAGTAAATGATGGTGGAGAAGATATGTAGGCTAATGTCAATTTCTAACCTATGAATCAGGCATAAAGTAAGAATGAATGGAATGGGCGCATTACATCCCGAGTAGTCAGTGGTAAAATGCAAAGAACTACAACCCTATAAAGAGCGAGTCCGGACTCTAAGTTCTATCGACCTAAACAGGTCACATGGGATCTCTCTCCTCAAAAAATACGAATACACCGTGACGAGAGTAATATGTGAGTAGGGATCGTCGAACGGTAGATCCTCGGAGGATAGCACAAAAGGAGCAAGTAGATGGACGCAACTCTAAAACTCTCGGATAGTCGTAGGGGAAATATCAGTGCCTGCTGCCCTAGTGGTATAAGTGAAATCGTCTACTTATACTAGGTTATTGCAAAATTCGGCACATAGACTTATGTTTATTGGACTGGTACATTCGACAAGGTTCCTTAAATTATAGTGGCCTATAACCTCTAAAGCAGAGGGACATGACCTAAGGAAGAACGCTCTATCTATGCAGGTAGTCCTAATGGCCTTATAAATGGTGGACTCAAATTTAATCCTAAGTTCGTCTGTGGGAAACCTAGGGTCTGTACTAGCATTGGAGGGTCCAGCACCAGTATTTGTTCGTTTCCTACTGTATATAAAGAATATTAAGAAAAAATTTAGAAGACAAAAAAAATTTTAGAGAGGGGAAGAATGTTTTACCGAGGAGCCATCGAAAAAAAATATAGATTTGACGACCTCGGTTGAATCGCAACAGCGTCTTCACCGCAAGAAAATTTTGATTTAGAGTATTTTCGCACTGAGGTTCAAAGTGAACCTTGGCAAAAGTGAGAATGAGTGGGGCAGAGGTTGGGGGCGCCTGCTGCCCCTTATTTATAGGGGACTCCGGGCGCCCGGATCCCTTCCGGGCGCCCGGGGTTGATGGGGCGGGGCGCCTGGAATCCCTTTCGGGCGCCCCCGACGAGAATACCAGGGGCGCCCGCCCCTGGTTTTTTTTTTTTTTTAATTAAAATTTTGAGATTAATTTTAGTTTTTTTTTAAATTAAAATTAATTTAAGTTTTAAAATTAAAATTTTGAAATTTAAGATTAAAATTTTGAAATTGATTTAAGTTTTAAGATTAAAATTTTGAAATTGATTTAAGTTTTAAAATTAAAATTTAGAAATTAATTTAAGTTTTTGAAATTAAAATTTTGAATTTAATTTAAGTTTTAGAATTAAAATTTTGAAATTAATTTAAGTTTTAAAATTAAAATTTTGAAATTGATTTAAGTTTTAAAATTAAAATTTAGAAATTAATTTAAGTTTTTGAAATTAAAATTTTGAATTTAATTTAAGTTTTAGAATTAAAATTTTGAAATTAATTTAAGTTTTAAAATTAAAATTTTGAAATTGATTTTAAGTTTAAAATTAAAATTAATTTAAGTTTAAAATTAAAATTAATTTAAGTTTAAAATTAAATTTTGAGATTAATTTAAAATTAAAATTTGAAATTAATTTAAGTTTTAAAATTAAAATTTTGAAATTAATTTAAGTTTTAAAATTAAAATTTTGAAATTGATTTTAAGTTTAAAATTAAAATTAATTTAAGTTTAAAATTTTGAAATTAATTTTTAAGTTTTAAAATTAAAATTTTGAAAATAATTTTTAAGTTAAAATTTTGAAAATAATTTTTAAGTTTAAAATTAAAATTTTGAAAATAATTTTTAAGTTAAAATTTTGAAAATAATTTTTAAGTTTAAAATTTTGAAAATAATTTTTAAGTTTAAAATTAAAATTTTGAAAATAATTTTTAAGTTAAAATTTTGAAAATAATTTTTAAGTTTAAAATTAAAATTTTGAAAATAATTTTTAAGTTTAAAATTAAAATTTTGAAATTAATTTTGAAGCCTTATTCATCTCACCCGATCTATATTATCAATCAGGGAATCCTATGATTTTGTGAGATGAAATTAGATTTTTAATTATGGAGTTTTGGTTTAACGTGTGTTAGATTCAGATTTAGTTTTGGTTTCCACAAATAGGCATTCTTCGGATAAATTTCTAAGCTTGGTGAGTCACATGGACATCATTAGAAGTAACCAACCTTTCGAAGTTTTCCGAATAGTCCTATCCACGGAACTTAGTACTAAATCTTGGTCTAACTGGTTAGGATTCGTTTAAGGGTAGCTTCGGTCAGTTCCACTTGGCCAAATGCACCAGATCGAAGCCATATCTTTCTAGACATGCGATGCCCAAGCTTCCCTAACGTACTATCATCCAAAAACTTCACCAGTACCATGAGTCAAGTTAAACTTGGTCTCTCTTTAACTAATCCTAATTACCCTGCCGGGTTAGGTTAGTTTTGGAGGTGCCAGCTATTCTGGAGCCTCCCCCTGAATTATTGGCCATTAATTTAGATTTTGGGTTTGTGTCGATTCTTTTTATAGTTATAATCAACTTGGTGATAATCTAAATTTTGTTGAGTTTTGAATTTTGATTTTAATTTAGATTTATATTTTAGTTTTTGATCTGATTTATTCAAGTTTATATAATGTATTTTATCTTTAGGTATATAGAATTGATTAAGTCCTACTTGCGTGGTTAAGCACGCTTTCGGGACCCAAGCTTGTTTAGTTGCTTTGTGTTGGGTTAATAATGATTTAAAGGTTTTGTTTGAGTTTGACTTATATCCAAGTCCTGTTTTATTATAGCATGCCTTTTGGTTATTTAGAATTAAATCTAAATTTTTAGATCTTGTTGTGAATTTTTCCAACAATTCTTTTAACTTATTAATTTCATTTTTTAATGATAAATTCTCCTCCTCAAGTGTTCGATCTTGAGTTGGATTCGAATTTTTTAATTGTTCCTTGAGGTTTTGATTTTCCTCAAGAAGCGATTTATTTTTATTTTCCAATTTAACTAATTTTTTATTTAAACACGAGATAATTCTAAAGAATTTACGATTTAAGTTTAGGTATACCTCTTCGGAACCTTCGGAAACGAGTGCGGACTCGTGGCTCGATTCGGGTTCGGACCCGTCTTCCGATTCCTCTGATTCGTCTTCTGTTTCAGCTTCGCGAGCCATCAGCGCGAGGTGACTTTGGTGCTTTTGCCTTTCTCCTTCCGATTCGTCTGAGGAGGAATCGTCCCATGTTGCTTTGAGGGCTTTCTTCTTTGTTGACTTTGGTTTGTCAAGTTTCAATCTTGGGCATTCGTTCTTGTAGTGCCCTTTTGTTACATCCGAAACATGTGACATTTCTTGAGTCGGCTGGCGAACTGATCTTCTGAAGATCCTGTTTGCTGAAGCTTCTCTTTTTCCTGGTGAACATTTTCCTTACCAGGTTCACCAGGTGTTCTTCATCTTCAGAGTCTTGATCGGAATCTTCTTCAGATTCGGGCTTGTTCTTCTTTTCTTTAGAGGAACCTGCAAATAAAGCTACACCTTTCTCGACCCCGGCGTTAGTTTGCTCATGAAGTTCTAATTCACAAAAGAGTTCATCCAATTTTAATTTAGATAAATTTTTTGAAATTTTGTAGGCATCTACGATTGATGCCCACAAATTGTTTCGCGGAAAAGCATTTAACGCGTACCTGATTAAGTCTCGGTTCTCCATTTGGTGGCCTATCGCGTGGAGACCGTTGAGGATATCTTTGACCCTCGCGTGGAGCTGACTTGCCGTTTCTCCTTCCTGCATTTTTATATTAAAAATTCTATTTAACAGCAAATCTCTTTTTGTTACCTTCGCGTCGCTTGTTCCTTCGTGCAGCTCGATCAGTTTATCCCAAAGCTCCTTAGCGTTTTGATGCGGTCCGACCCGGTTCAGTTCTTCTCGTGTTAGTCCGCAGTGTAGAGTATTGATGGCTTTGTTTTCAATTGATGCCTTTTTCTTTATATCATTTGTCCAGTCTTCAGGGTCTACTATGTTCCCGGAGTTGTCTACTGGAATTTTGTAAGCCCTTGTGACGCTCATCCATTGGTCGTAGTCTGTCTTCATGTAGACCTCCATTCTCCTCTTCCAGTACGAAAAGTCATCCCCGTTGAATAGGGGAGGACGTACTGTGCTGAAGCCTTCTTGTTGAGACATCTTATCCTGCACACACTAAATTAACTGGAAAAAAAATCCCAAGACTTCGTCTTGGATTAGCAGTGCGGGAGAAATAGAAACTCTAAGTTGGTGTTGTACCACTTTAGATTTTAAATGCAACGAGAAAAAATCTTCCAAAAAGATAATAATATCAGTTTGGAATTGTTAAAAAAAATGATTTCACCCCCTGTCTGATTGGTGGTTGCACCAAATCAGAGTGGTACCGGCTCTAATACCACTTGTAAGACCGTTAGATTCGATAGAGGGGGGGTGAATATCGATTCGAAAATCTCGAGTTAAGACGCAGCGGAAAAGTAAAGAAGTAAAGAGATGAACACTGTTGATTTTTACTTCGTTCGGAGCCTGTGACGACTCCTACTCGAAGGCCCGTACTCCTTGAGTACTTTCGTTGTGCAATTCACTAGCAATTCGGATAATTACAATTTACGTACAAATATTGCTAATGAAAAGAAAGAAAACAAAGCTAACCGACAAACAATGAATTAAAAAGAGAACCGGAGTGAGTCGTCGGAGCTTTGTGAATGTCGTTGGAGCGCAGAGCAGCAGAATGATTGGACTCAGAGTTCTCAGAAGACTGATATGTTGAAGCTCCTGCCTGGGGCTTCTTTTATATGCTGCTCCGGGCGCCTGGATCCCTTCCGGGCGCCTGGAATGTGACGTAACACTCCCAACCAATATGCTCCAAGTGTCAACGTCGTCCTGGGGATAAAATTTGCCTCCGGGCGCCTGGATCCCTTCCAGGCGCCCGGACTTCCGGGCGCCCGGACCCTCACTGTTCCCTACCTGCAAAACAGTGTTAGTCCGAGGTAAACAAACCCTGCAGCACAGTTTGTTAGCACATTTTTACAGATACGCTAAGTAATAAAAATTAGCATCAAGAGTATGACTTAGATTCCGTCTTTCCGAGATCGGAATCTAGTCACGATCTCGACTTAGATATCCGAAATGGATCTAAGCCGGATCGACGCCTAATGTTCCCTTCCCGGGAACGCGTCACTCCCCTCCAGTGACTTACCTTACTTACCTGCCAGACGTCCGGTCAGCCCGTCGACCCGTCTGGACTTCTTGCCAAGCGTCCGGTCAGCCCGTCGACCCGCTTGGACTTCTCGCCAGCTATCCGGTCAGCCCGTCGACCTAGCTGGACTTCTCGCCAAGCGTCTGGTCAGCCCGTCGACCCGCTTGGACTTCTCGCCAGACATCTGGTCAGCCCGTCGACCTGTCTGGACTTCTCCTGCACACTTGATCAAAGTGTCAGACAACAACAAGACTAACTTAACCTATTTGTCATTCATCAAAACCTAGGTTAAATCGTTAGTGCTAGCCGCACCAACACTTACATACGGCGGGAAAGAAGGGGTGAATAGGAAACTACAGACCAATGGTAAACTGATCCCTAAAGAAACAAATGCAGCCGGACGGTGGAGAATTTGGCTGATCGGAAGGAGAGGGAAGAAAGATTTGATAATCGGAAGGAAATTCATAGGCGGAAGTCAAGCTCTCAACATCGTTGGCATCAAACCGGGACTCGATAGAGGTGTACCAGAGCCTAGGCATGCCGGCGGGAGGCTGTGAGGAACTCGCCATCGCAAAAGCAAGGGAGGGTGACAAGATGCAAAGGGAAGGAAGCCTATTGGCAGAATTATCGTTAGAACACAAAGAGACGCCGAAAAACTCGAAGACGGGGAAGTACAAAGGAAGAAAGCAAGGTGTGATTCGAAGGAAGCTTACTATAGATCGCAGAAGATTGTCGGATAAAGGGGGCGATGGAGTAGATCGCGATATCACCGAGAAGCTTACAAACGAAGATGACGTAGGGTAACGAAGATGAAGCAAGCGATGTTTATAAACCCCAGGGTCGGCAGCCGGAGCCGTGCGATCTAGGTCTCAAAAACCCAGGTAGAGATTGAGCCATTGAATTTGAACCGCCAAACATTACATCGCCAGCAGATATCTACCTATCACGTCAGGCATGCGACGACAGTAGACATGACACATGGCGCATTGCCATGGGCCGACATTTAATGAGGGTAATTAAAAGGCATGGAGGTGCCCTCAGCCTTAATACGTAGAGATTTGGACGATTTCCTAGAAATCAATGTGATGTAAGCCTAGATCGCGCTTACCTAAAGAAGCCCAGATCGCGCTTACCTAAAGAAGCCCCAGAAAAGATTTCCACGTATGAATGCTCGTTGTTCCGATCGGCTCAAGGGAGCATACCTACGGCCAAACAAGAAGATTCAACAAGCCGACCGACAGAGAGAGGTCACACAACCGGTCGTTGCACCATGTTAGCCCGATCAGAAATCAAGGAGTGGCGAAGCCTAGCGGATGGCACGTTTCATAGACAATTGTCTAGTCAGTCGGACTTGCAGTCTCCTTCGATTAGACTTTTGGGAGGGGCATGTGATGCGGTGGTAAGGAGGGGCCCTACCCCGCAGAGGGTAGTTGTCACGGTAGAGGTCAAAGTCAAGGCGGTCAACGCTCAATTAGCATCAGCCGGTTGGGTGGAGATGCCCCAACCGGGAGGAAAGGATGCCCGATCCAACCCCGCCTCTAACTCGGACGTGCGTCGAACACCCGACGCTCAATGAAGTGAGGGACACTGGATGAAGGAGAAAACAATGTGCAGAAGCCGGTCCGAGCGAAGTAGGATTTGGCATTGGCATAATGGCACTTCGGCCGAGCGGCTACCCCGCTCGACCAGGCACAAGGATACGACATTGGCAGAGCAGAATTTCGACCGAGCGGCTACCTCATTCGGCCAGGCGGCAGGACTCGACATTGGCACGTTGGATCTTCGGTCGAGCGGATGAGACACAATGAACAACGAGGGAACCTGCCGAGCAGCCAACCTACTTGGCCTAGTAGCATACTCTCTCTAATATCCAGCGACATCCTTTTGGAAGTTAGTGCCGCTGACACCGGGCATGGACAACCAGAAGATCATACGACGAAAGCTTCCACTGTCACTTCAGAGATATGCTCGGCCCGTTAAGGTACTGTGTCAGGGACACTTTATCGACAAGTCTTTTCAGGGAAAATTTAGGGAAGCGTGCCCACCTTGGGGAGCATACACGTGCATTACAGGAGCTCTATATAAAGGGGGGTCCAAGTATCGACGAAGGTATGCAATACATGCGATATTCACTATTTGCGCTAGTCTCCTTGTTGCTCTGCCTTATACTTCATCGTCAATAACTGACTTGAGCGTCGGAGGGCCAACGCCGGGGACCCCTTCCCTGGCTCGGCACTGACGTCATCTTTGTTCCAGGTCAGAGAAGAGTCTACAAGCGGTTAGTGGGAGCGCTACATCCCCAACTTTTCATCTCTTCGACTTTCGGACAGGATCAAGTATTGTTTGATATCTTGGAAAGATGTAGGATCACTTTCCAACCCTATGTCAAAGTCATGCTCTTAGAGATAAACATAATCACGAGAATTCATGGTTCTCAGTTCCCTTGTGGATTGCCTTAAAGACACTTGTGTTTGAGATGGTTGAGATACTTACTCATCAATATGAGACAATACGTCAATTTCAGTGGTAGACTTCTCCAATTGTATTGGAGATATCATGAAAATATCTCGATTCACTATGCTCACTGGAAGTGTGATGCCCATAATGTGTGGTATGGTAACCACATCGCTACTGATCACGCTAGTAGTGACCACAAGAGGATTGCCAATACATTCTATAAAAGATATTTCCCTAACCTTATCACTCCCACTGTCCTTAACGAATTTGGCGTTTACTGTTTCAAAAAAGGATCTATTAGAGGAATCATAAAATTTATATCCTCTTAACTTCTTAGAATAACCTATGAAATTATAGCTAACTATTTTTGAGTCTAGTTTCCTTTCAGTAGGCCTGTAAAGCCTATTTTCAGCTGGACAACCCTAAACGTGTAAATGCTTAATACTAGGCTTTCTACCTGTCCATATCTCGAATAGTGTTTTAGTTACTGCCTTACTAGGTACTATGTTAAATAGGTAAATTGCAGTCTTGAGTGCTTCACCCTACAAAGACTCTGGTAGAGAAGTGAAAGCTATCATATTTCTTACCATGTCTTTTAGGGTTCGATTGCGACGCTCAACTACACCATTCTGCCTGGGTGTACTAGGCATGGTATATTGAGGCACAATCCCACACTCAGCAAGGTAGTTAGAAAAAGGTCCTAGACATTGCTCACCTGATCCATCATATCGACTGTAATATTCACCTCCATGGTCAGATCGGACGACTTTAATTTTCTTATCTAGTTGAAGTTCAACTTCGGCTTTGAAAATTTTGAATATGTCCAAAGATTGTGATTTCTCATGAATAAGGTACAAATAACCAAATATGGAATAGTCGTTTATGAAGCTACTAAAATATGTGTGTCTATTCCAAGATGCCTTAGGAAATAGTCCACAAATGTCCATATATATTAGCTCCAAAACGTCACTACAATTGCTAGCTCTCTTGTTCCTTTTGTTAGTGGTCTTTCCCTTAACACACTCTATGCAGATATCAAAATCTGACATGTCAAGGGAATCGAGAATTCCATGTGACATTAACCTTTCTAGGCGTTGTTTGGATATACGTCCTAAACGCCTATGCCACAACATGGAAGAATTCTCATCGGTCAATTTGTGTTTCATACCTATACTATGCATTATTACGTTGTCAACCGTAGGAATAAAGGTATTCAATTTATAAAGCTTATCAATCAAGGAACCATTGCCAACTAACACTGAATTAAAGAAAATACTGAAAATTCTATTTCTAGATGAACAAGAATAACCTAATTTGTCCAAACAAGAAATTGAAATTAAATTCCGTCGAAAAGATGGTACAATAAATGTATTTTCTAAATCCATAAAAATATTGGTTCCTAAACAAAGCCTAAAAACATCAATCGACTCGATTTTATCCTTCTTTTCATTTCCTGTATAGATGTATCTTTCACCATCAAGCGGATGTCGGCTCCTGAGACAACCTTACATAGTGACACTTATGTGAGTAGTAGCAGCGGTATTTATCCACCAAGTGTCAGTGGGTACAATAGTTAGATTGACTTCTGAACTAACAAAATTGATAAATTTACCTTTCTTTACACGCCGGTTAGCGTACTTGAGGCAGCCTTTCTTCATATAACCTTTCTTCTTGCACAAAAAATAAGTGGATTCCTTATTCTGCTTCTTGTGCTCATTATGGTCATTGCCTCCAGAATCTGCAGTTTGTTTTTCTTTTCCTTTGTTATTGATCCTCTTTCATTTCTTACCTGAACCTTGAGATCTAGATGCTAGGTGAGTACTTTCAAGTGTCTTAATCTTTAGTTTCCCTTCCTCTTGCACACATTGAGCAATGAGCTCATTCAATGTCCACTTTTCCTTTTGAGTATTATATGATATCTTAAAAAGAGTGAACTGTGCATGCAGAGACATCAAGATGAAATGCACTAACATACCCTTAGACATATTGAGTTTTAGTACTTTCAGACTTGTCGCTATATTGGATATCTCCATAATGTACTCCTTTATATTTCCTTTACCATTGTGTCGCATGGTTACCAACTTCGTAAGAAGTGTGGCAGTCTCGACCTTTTCATTTGAAGTGAATCGGTCTGCTAATTGGTCTAGGAAACTCCAAGCATCTCCTCCCTCTATTATTGAGTCCTTTATTGGTGTCGATATGAAAAATTTTATGATACTCAGACACATGCGATTTGATTTGTCCCACAGCTGAAATTCAACCCTCTACTCTATAGTACTAGCACTGATCAGAGGTACATGACGATCATTCCTTAATGTATAGTCTAAGTTCATGGAGCCTAAGACTACGGTCACGTATTCTTTCCATTCAGCAAAATTCGAACCAGTTAATATTGGAATGTTATTAATATTGGCAGTTACAGATTACACTGAAATTAAAGAGAGAAATTTATTTAAGCTCACGATTTAACAAAAGCTAAGAACTTATAAGTAATATAAAATTATACAAATAAAATAAAAATTTTAAATACATATAAATGAACTCTTTATGAGATACTAAGTACAATATAATGTGTCTTCCTTTGGGCCGATACATTACTTGTTAGCAATACTCTCTAATATAACTCAAACTTTAATTGGTCGTACAATGTACTTTCCTTTGGACCGGCCCATTGTGCACATAATATGATACTTTATATGAGTTATATTTTGGTCCATAGATCACAACAACCTTAATTATGTCTTCCTTTGGGCCGACATATTTTATGCATAATCTGAATAAAATAATATTTTATTTCATAGTTATAAGCTACCTTGTGCATATGATATAAAAGTAATATTCCTTTAGGACGATTACTTTTAGCATATATATATATATATATATATATATATATACCAATACAAAATATACCTAATGTGTCTTCCTTTGGGCCAACACATTAGTTCAACTTAGTAGTACGTCGTATAGATAGATCTAAGAAAACTCTAGAAACTTAATTCGAATGGAAATTACTTAATCAGCCTTAATAACATAAAACTAGGCTTATTAATCGATTGATACCTTATAGTAATCGATTGATATGATTCAATCGATTATCCCAATCGATCTCAAAGTCAATGTACGATTACATGATTTAATACTATTTAATTCTTTAATTATTCATGCATTAAAAAAATAATAAATAAATATTTAATACATTTTTTAATAGTAAGCACTGTTAAAAAAACAGAAGGTTTAATACAGTAAAAAAAAAACAATGTGTCGTATTGTTTCAAAATGAAACAGTAGCTACTTTTATTTTTTACGCATAAAAATAATGTTTCACATTGAAATAATAGTTTTTTTCTCCTTACTCTTGCAATGAAACAGTCACTATTTCAAGTTTTTTATTTTTGGCACTCTTTTACGAATTTCACATTGAAACAGTAAATTTAAACTTTATTGTCAATAAAAATAATGAAACAGAACCTGTGACTCTGATACTAATTGATAGTTCTGGTAAAACCTAAGTCGTATTAATTTTAAATAACTGAAATAAGAATTTATATAAGAAAAATTAAAACATATGAGAATGGATCTTCGTTTCATCGAGAACATAATATAAGAAAAATAAGTACATAAACAACTATGACAAAGAACCTGATTGAAAAGTCAAAAGAAAAGGAAGATCTTCCAAGAGACTTAGGGGTAACGACGCCGAAAAGTTTAGGTCAATAGGAAATCAAAAGCTCTGTCAAGATTCAACCCTAAACGCTTGAGGACCAACCTTATATATAGTAGACATCTATTATCAGCTCATAGATGATAATAAATACAGAATTATAGGTTCTACACATACAAGGTCTGCATCCAATAATCGAAACCTAATAAATCTAAATTAGATCACTTTAATAAATTTAATTTATGTATTCATATGTACAACTTATAATTAAACCCACCCATTAAATAATAACTAACAATTACTAATCATTGATCAAGATATAGAAAAAGACATATTCAAAAATACTAAATTTCGAAGTTAAAATCTCATATGATAATACTCTTGTATATCTTAATAAAATCTAAGTATGAAATTAATAATTATTAAATTATGGTTTATGCATTGCTCTTGTGCAATTATTATATAATACTATTGTCCCGTTCCGTCCCGTCCCTTCTCAATTGCATTATGTGCCTTACAATTTAAAGCAAAAATTATCAAGTTGGTGAGACGTCTCACCGATTTGACACTGTGTTACGTTGGACCATATTGGATGATCAATAGCTTTCATGCGACTCTTTGAGTGGCAATGTGTTGGACCATATGGATGATCAATAGCTCTCATGCTCCTTCTACTTGTTCACTTGATTGAACAATAATTTTATGTGTCTCTGGTATATAATATTTTTTCCTAAAAAGAAAAAAATCTGAAGCTACTAGATGAAGAACTGTCCATGTTTCCGAATTTAATCAATAAAAAATAGAAAGAAAGTTACTTATCTCTTGAATTAATTGAGCCAAAGACTCGTATACTTAGATTATATATATAAAAATAATGATTTTGTACCATTTGCATACCCATCAGATTATATTAAAAGATGATTATGGATAGTTCAGACGTCTCTCACAACTCGTTTCAAGATTATATGAAAAAAAAAATTATGAAATCAATTTATAATTAAGTGATTATGAAATATGCACCCGCTAAGTTACTGTTGGATTTGGAGGTGCAGAAAGATGAGGAAACGAGATTTTTTGATTGAAGTGGAAGTTGCTACAGCATACTCTTTTATTTTTATCATGCAATTGTAGTTCTTCTATTTCCCAAAGCGTGACCATGCAATTCCAAATTTCTAAAGATTACTAATTAATATTATTTAATATCCCCTCTTAACTTGTAATCTTGAGTTGCTTCTTAAATTTGCTAAACTTACCAGTTGTAACGAGTCTTGTCATGATGTCTACCGGCTGTCCATTCATCTTGATATACTCCATACATATTTTTTTCTTGATTAATTAAATTTCTAATGAAGTGATGTTGCATTTAATATGCTTGATGTTACATGGAAGATTGGATTTGGTCATTATAATTATAAATATGTTATCACAATGAATTATTATTGACTTATCTTGAATTTTAAATCTTTCAAAATTCTTTGATCCAAACTGCCTTACAAGATGCATATGTTGTAGCTATATATTATGCTTCTATTAAAGATAATGATATAGATTTTTTATTTCTTGGAACTCCAAGATATCACATTTTGATCCTAGGTAAAAAATATATCCAAAAATGCTTTATTAATCATCAATTGATTTTGCTCAATCACTATCTGTGTACCCAATATATCTGCAATTGTTTTCTTTTTTGAACTCAATGTCATGACTCTTGTACCTTTAACGTATCGTAAGATTTTTTTTTGTTGCTATCAAATGAATTTGGCTTGGTTCACTTAAAAATCTAGATAGCAAACTTACTAAATATGTGCATTGACTTATATTAAATTTTTTGAGAAGATCCTCGATATACCTTCTTGAGAAGAAAAATGCTTTCAAATCTTTGTTTGACTTGAATTCCAAGAAAATATTTCATAAGAATAAGTTTGTCATTTCAAAATCTTTATCATTTTATTTTTGAATTCTTCCACCATAACTTTATTGATACCCAAGTAGATGAGATCGTCGACATAAAGACATACGACCAAGAAGCCATTTTCAATTGTTTTCACATAGAAAGATTATTTACTTGTGCTTCGATCGAAGACATTTTCAATGAAGTAATTGTTGAGTTTGTTATTCCATGCTCGGGATGCTTATCGTAATTCATATAATGTCTTCTTAAGTCGAAAAACCTTGGCTTCTTTCTTTTTGATTTCAAATCTCTCAGGTTGTTCAACATATACTTCCTCTTGAATTTCACAATTCAAGAATGTTGATTTTACATCAAGTTGGAAAGCATTTACCTCCAAATGAGCCGCTAAGGCTAGAGTCGTATGAATTATTTCTATCCTTACAACTGGAGTAAATGTTTCTACGAAGGCTAAGGCTAGAGTCGTATGAATTATTTCTATCCTTACAACTGGAGTAAATGTTTTTATGAAGTCGATTCCTAGTTGTTGCGAATATCCTTTTACGACGAGTCGAGTTTTGTGTTTTTGAATTGACTCATCTTCATTGTATTTAATTTTAAAGATTCATTTTAGACCAATAATCTTCTTTCCTTTAAGCAAGTCAACGAGCTCCCAGGTTTTGTTTTTCTCAATTGTGGATAGTTCATTATGCATTGCTTTTGTCTAGCAGTCTTCTTTTGATGATTCTTCAAAAGATTGAGGTTCACAAGAGAACAAATCAACCTCAACAAAATCATATATTTCACTTAGTAATCTGGCTTTTCTTAGGGGGCATTCCGAGTCACTTTCTTCATTGATTATAGAAAATTCTGGTGCTGGAACTGGATCAATATTGTAGACTTGAGATGGGCCAGGTTGGGATGACACTTAATTATCAAACTGCAATGATCTCGAGTCAACAACTTCTTTCCCTTTCCAATTCCTAGTCTTTTCACCAAAAATAACAACTCGAGATATAATAAGTTTGTTTGTTGATGGATTTAATAAACGATATCCTTTTGATTCATCATTGTGAAAAGAGCCAATGAAAAGAAGTTTCTGACCTACTTTTATCAAACTTTTCACAATGTTACGATGGTATAAGTTCATATGCAATGCTGCCAAATATTTTGAAATGATTAACTCTTGGTTTTTTCTTGTACCAAGATTCATGCAGTGTTTTATTTTTGATAGCTTTAGTTGGTGATTGATTGAGAATATATATAGTTATATGTATAACTTCTGTTCAATAAAGATTTGGAATTCCCTTGCCTTATAGTATACTCTTTGCCATTTCCATAATTGTGCGATTTTTTCTCTTGGTCAAGTCATTTTGTTGAGGACATCGACTAATTGTTAATTATCTTTTCATGTCATTATCTTTATAATACTCCATGAATGGATTGCAGAGATATTCTCGGCTTTGATCCGTTTTAAAAGTCTTTATAAGAAAAACGCTTTGTCTCTACAAGTGCCTTAAATTGTAGAAATGTAGAGAATGCTTAAGATTTTTAACTGAGAAAATTGATCTACATTATTCTGGTTAAATCATCGACAAAGATAATAAAATATTTCTTGTTTCTAAGAATAGGAGTTTGCATTGGTCCACAAATGCCAAAATGAACAACTTCTAGTGGTGCTTTAGCTTGCCATGACAACTTTGAAAATGGAAGCATATGCATCTTTTCATAGACGCATCTTTTCATAGACACATCTTTTCACAAACATTACTTGCTATTTGAATATTGGGAAGAATCACCATATTTTTCTACTTAAGCAAATGAAGACCCCTCTGATTAATATGACCATATTGCAAATGCCATAGATGAGATAAATCTACATCTTCAACTTTAAACACACAATCGTTGTTTAGTGGCAACATGATAGAAAAAGTTTTGCTCTTCATTTCAACATTTGCCACAATAGGATATTTCTTTTTATAAAAAATTTTGCACTTTCCATCATCAAAATGAACCGAAAAATCTTTTTGAATAAGATGTCTAATACTTAAGAGGTTGTCTCAAAGACTTGGAACATAAAGCACATCAATAATGAGATTTTTGTTACCTCCTTTTGTTTGGACAGTAATATGTTTTTTCCTTTTGCACTTCTATAAGTTCCATCACCAAAAATAATACTTGAGCAAATATTTGGATTGAACTCAAAAATATTTCTTTGTTTCTCATTATGTGGTTGCTAGCACCGTTGTCTAAATACCATTGATGTTTTGATGCATAACCATGTTCAGATTAGAATAAAATCTCATGTTCTTCTTTGAAGAAATTTACAGCATCTTCTTTTTTCTCCGTGTTTTGAAATTAACAATCCTTTAAGAGTTGTTAGGAATTTTACATTTTTTGCATTTTTAATAGCAATCACTTGAGTCATGATTTTACTTTTTTGCAAATTATACAAGATTCAATGTTACTTTTGTGATGTCTTAGCTTTCCAATTTGTCTTCTTTTTATTCTTCCTCCATTTGTTGGATTTTTCCTTACTATATTTTGAGCCTTCATTGCTAGAGTCTCCATAATTTCTTAAAATTGTCAATGATTACTTTGACTTGAATGTTTGTTCAGTTGATTGAGCATTAGAACGATTGAATTTTTGCTCGTGTGAGAAGTGAATCGGTAAACTCATGTATTGCCATATTTGATAAGTCCTTTGATTCTTCGATTGCGGTAGCAGCATAATCAAACTTTGGAGGAAGAGATCAAAGTACTTTTTCAACAATTCTTTTTTCTTCAATCGTGTCTCCATAGCCTTTTATTTGATTGACAATATTTGAAATTCGTGAAGAAAAATCTTGTATGGTCTCTCGTTCCTCCATTATTAAATTATCAAAATCTCTCCATAAAAATTGAAGTTTTAACGTAATTGTCTTCTCTATTCCATGAAATTCTTGCTTTAATATTTGCCAAGCCTCTTTACCCGTCATGACATCAAAAATATGAGGAAAAATAATTTTCTCAACTCTTTGTTGAAGGTAGTGTAGCGTCAGAATACTGCGTCATGCTTTTTGTATTCTTTTAGTAACTTTTCATAATCTTTATCGTCAATGGTTAAGGCTTTGTATTGGTCATCGTCAATATATAATATCCCAAAGGTGCAAAGAGATGAAGAATATCTATATTTGACAGTTCCAAAACTCATAATATTCGCCTTCAAACATAGGTACCTGGTTCGGAGAATCTGTGAATAAAATAGATGTTGTTCACTCGAGAAAAAAAGAGATCTTCTCCTAAGCTCTGCTAGAAATTTTCCTGATGCAGACTCTGCTTTTGAATTTAGAAAAATTCTGCTCGATTGTCAAAGAAAGCAGAGTTTAGAGGACAAAGGTGGTTCTATACCAAATTTGTTGGGTTTGGAATTATAGAAATTTGAGGAAAAGAGATTTTTTATTGAAGTGAGTTTGCTACAGCACACGCTTTTACAATTTCTCTCTTGCAAAATGGAACACGATACATTAATATTAAAGTTAGTCAACCCTATCAACTATTGGTATGTTTCCCCGATGCAATTCTTCTTTTCCCCTATTTTGACCGCAATTGTAGTTCTTCTATGTCCCAAAGTGTGACCATGCAATTCCAGATTTCAAAGATTACCAATTAATACTATTCAAGTATTTTTTTTTTCCCAGGCAATGCGTCGAAAAAACAATAATCACCAAAGAATTACAAATTTGTAATTCTGTATTAATACTATAAAAAAAGAGCATTCCTCTATAATACTGAATTTCCTTAGCTAGTACTTACTGTTTGCTTCAGTGATAAGGAAGAAGAAGGTTATGATTTTTTAGTGTTAACGGGTGATTCATATTTGGATGAAGGTCAATATGATGGATGTTATGGAAGAAAAATCTGTTAAAATTTTTCGTAATGAAATTCTGTTGCGATTTTATATAACAGAATTCTATTATGATTTTTCATAACAAAATTCTCTTGTGATTATTCATAACAAAATTTTGTTACAAATTTATCGGGTCTGGGATTTGTGCATTATTTATAGGGGTCATTGTAAACCTATTGTACAACAACAATCACAAAAATCATGTAATATGATTCTCTATGTAGAGAGAATTCTAATAAAGTTTCGGCCGTTTTTGTAAAGTAGACACGTTGTCAAACCACGGAAACTCTTCTTCTTTCTCTTCTTCTTCTCCTTTCTCATGTTTGCTCTCCTTTTGTGTGTCTTTATCTTGTTGCTCCGCATGATCTCTTTTCTCTCTTTATCGTCTTCCGTGCTTTAGAGGTTGAGAGGTGTTGTTGCCCCCTCTCTTTGCGCAACAATTGATATCAAAATTATAACTTTTTGGTGGATTTCTTCAACATGTCAATGATGACTTCTGCAAAGTTTGATATGGTGAAGTTTGATGGAACTGGAAACTTTGGATTATGGCAGAGAAGAGTCAAGGACTTGTTGGTGCTACAAGGCATGGTGAAGGCGCTAGGAGAAAGAAAACCCGAAAGCATGGAGAGATTAGATTGGGAAGAACTTCAGGCGAAGGTAGTAGCATGCTACAAGAAAAAAGTCAAACAACAACGGTTTTTCACCATTGTCGTAGGCCATTTTGAACTATTGTTAAAGGCCGTGTTGTTAAAAGGGGTGGCAAAAGACAACAGTTTTTAACCGTTGTCTTTGAAGGCAAAGACAACATTTTTTACAACGGTGAAAAACTGTTGTCTTTTCCTTCAAAGACAACAGTTTTTCACCGTTGTCTTTGAGCGTCTACCTTTAATAACAGGGTCTTGAACAACAGTTTTAAACTATCTACGACAACGGTAAAAAACCGTTGTCTTTTTTAGAAAAAAAATAAAAAAAATTAATACACAATTTTCCAATATTATAAATCATTCAAAATACTAAATTTTAAAATAAAATTTAATATACAATTTTCTAACATTCAAAAATAATATTTATAACATTCTGAAGAAATTTCATAAGCAACCAACAAAATTTCATAAGCAACCAACAAAATGATAACACTATTAAAACAAAGGTAGAACAATATAACACAAGATTTTCTACTTAGATGTCGGTGAAGAGGAGGGATTGCAGCTCCTAGTGCTCCTTAATTTGTTAAAGTCTCTTCATTTTTTTAGCTTGTCGGCATTCTTCCCAATACTCTTGAGGACACCTAAAAAGAGCAGAATGAAATTATATAATCCTGTGCACAAGAACTATGTAGTTCTAAGTGGTGGATCATGTCTATCACAAGTTCGCCACTAATTTTTTTGACCATTATGCACAGATTGTAAACAAGCATGAAAATAAGCAGAACCATAAATATAAGCGAATAAAGGATACCTTTCAATCTTCGAAATCTTCTTTTCTGGTTGGCCCGTCTCCTTTTCCTCTCTTCTTTTGTTAACTCTGCATCTTCTTTGATGTTTCCTTTTCCATGAAAAATCTCCTCAGGGGCAAGCATAGCCGCATCTGAGACGGCCAATGGAGCAACCTGCAAAACCATTGTATTTCAGTGACTCGAAACTATTTTTACCATAAACTAAAAGACAACTCCAAAAGATATTTTTACCTCTTCCATTGCTAGAGCAGGTAAATTTTAGAAGGGAATCATATCACCTCTGAATATGAGGTAGCACAACTAAGAAGGGCTTTCATGTAGTTGGCTTGAATACTAAGAGCTTTGTTGCAATCCTCAACAGCCTTTTCGCACTATCCGAATTGCAGTAAAGAACAAGGTTTGCAGGGTCATACTTGAGTCCTTCCCGTAAGCTAAGCTTGCTTCCATAAATTTTCTTGAGTTAAAGAGTTCATTGCCTAATGCTCGTGCTCGAGATATAGCTCTTGTGTTGTTCAATAATGTATATATCTCCACATTTCTAGGATGAATCTACTTTGCTTTTTGTGAAGACATTTTCAAACCTGAAAATTATTCATTACACATTTTCAATGAACATAAAAATATTGAAAACTACCTTAATATTCAATATAACACTTTAACATTACCTTCCTCGAGCCATGTCCACTTCGACATTGACAGCATACAAGTATGAATTTGCCAGCATACCAAAAAACTTAGTATTTGAGGATGGTGAATTTACACTATCAAGTTTAAATACATTAGATATGACCATATCAGCTTCTTCAAGTTGATGAAGTCAAAGTTACGCTTCACATTTTGAAGCCATTACCTGCAATTGTGGGCATTATAAGAATACATTATTGTATTCTCTTATAATAACATTAACATGACATCCAAACTAATGAGATTAAGTGCTAGTATGAGTTTACAAATGATGAAGCATTTGCTCCTTCAGTGAAGGCAGCATCACTCTCCTTAAGGTCACTCTTCCAATCTACAACCTTTCGGGCTTCTGCACACATGTCCAAATGTCTTTCCATTGCTTGAAGATCCCTAAATTCAACGGAATGTAAACTTTGTCACGCCCCAGAGGAGTCTCTGTCCGAAGAAATTTCGGCAGCATCTCCCCTGTACGGCGGACAATATGAAACTTTCTACATAACACATATACATCAGCCACAGGCGGCTGGAATGATAACAAAAAAAAAAAAATAAATAAAGACAAACACCACGCAGTTAATAAAGATATCCAGCCTCTGGCTGTCACAACCACGCAGTTAATAACAGTAATCAATAACAATAGGACTCTGACTCAAAATCCACCCTACTCCACTACACTCGTAAAGCTCAAATTCAACGAACTCACCTCTTCTGCCGTCCAGGCAGGCACGTAGTAGAATGAAATCCAATATCATATCAAAAATCCAACAAAAGGTATCACTCCATACAATATCAATAGGAAAAAAAATCCAAAGACAATACTAAATCAAAGTCTGATAAAGAAAAAGGCCAAAATAAAACAAATAATGATCTAGTAGAGAACTAGCTCCACGTGCAGATGGGGGGCCAGCGACTGGAACTGCTCCGGACAGCCTCAACCTGAAAATATCAACAATGGAGGCGGGGTGAGTCCAACACTCAGCAGGTACAACTGATATACATAATAAAACAAATAACAGATAACACTAATCATGCGTACAGTCTCCTGAATACGAGAAGGAATAAATGCAACTGAAATGAAATCAGGAGATAACTGTACTAACCGGAATCAAGGTACAAAGGTAACAGGTCGTCAGACCGAAGAAAATCATAATCCTGTATGCATGTCAATCAAATGCATCCATACAAATGCAGCATATAAGTGCAACAATCACAAACAATAAAATGCAATAAATGCATATGGTGACCGTGCACTCGGACATCACTGCTCCTGACAGTGACTGAGTGGACGGAATGCTGTCGGAGTACTCCTGTCCTCTGGCCCCAAATCATAAATGGGGGAGCTCAATGCTCTCATCTCCCGGTACACAATGACGGGGAGGATATCTCTGCCGGCTACCACGCTGAGTCATCTGACCAACGGAGCCAAACAAAGTCCACCATCTGCCGGCTACTACGCTGCTACACTAAATGCCAGCGGAGCCAAACAGAGCGGAACTGACTGCCGGCTACCACGCTGAGTCCTCAGACCAACGGAGCCAAACAGCAGAACCGCCACACACCTGTCTGATATACCACTAACCCATGGGTGGTGGTGGTGTGTGCAGTATATGTAACTGGCGATGGGCTCAACCAAAGCGGAGCCAACAATCGCACAGCATGCAAACATGATGCATGACACTAAGCATGGCAATCTCATGAATAACATAGCAAGATCCATACATAAATACAAGGTGTACCACAAGTCAATGTATCAAATGGAAGGTACACAAACAGATAGGGTATCATATAAAACCCTAGGTCCAGAACATGATGTATCACATGGTTGGGTCACTACCGAAAGCATGTATGGTCAGATAAATAATAACATGCAGTGCAAAATAAATAAACAAACAACATGTAACAGATCATGTAGTGACCAACCGAATAAAATGGAAAACACAATTCTTGCTATATGTTAAACACTTTATTATGCATATCAAAAGACATAAGTCAAAGTACCCGCCTCCGAAAATAGAAAGGTCCGATCCGTCCAAATCCGGACGTCGAGATACTCGTCTCGCGTCAAGGTCCTGTGATACCAATACACAGATATTTTATTTAGCTAAAAATTCAAATGAATTGCTAAATAAAATTCCCAACATAATTTAGGGCAAAACCCTAAGTCATAATCATTAACCTACCTAATTAAACACATAAAATTTAGTTACTCAACCTGTATCAAATAACTAAATCAAACTCTTAACTCAATTAAGAAAACCCTAATTATTAATCAACCTTAACTGGCCATCGATTAACTTGTCCACATTAAAACCTAAATCCACCAACCGAATACCCCAGTGCATAGAACCTCACCTCTTATAATTCTTCCCTTCTGTTTGATTCTCAACCACAGATGGTTGATACCGGGAGAAGACTAGACTCCACAACCAAATTACTTCAACCACCAAATGTCTCTGGTGAGCAAGAGGAAAAATATGAATTGATCACATAATATCTAAATCATCAAATGAAACATGATGCCTTACCAACTTGATACACTTCTTCCTCTCTGTCGGCTTCTGGTGGCGAAGAAAGGAACCGGCTGTGAAGAGGCCTAGGGCACAGAAGAAGTCTCGGCCAAATTTAAACCAGACACGGCACAATAAAGGAAGAAATGGTGCTCTGCCGTGGGGAGGAAGGGAGGCTCGGTCGCCGGCACAGAGAATCGGAGAGGGGCGATGGCGCTAGGTTAAACCTAGTGGCCGGCGAGGTCTCGGGAAGAAGAAAAGAGGGAGTCGCGGTAGCCGGCGCTGCTTCGATCCAGAGAGGGCAGCGGCGCAAGAGGGCACAGCGGCTTCGGCAGGGCTCAACGGCGGCCGGCGGATCGTGTGCGGCGGCGAAACCGTGCGGCGTCGGTTAGGGCTCGAGAGAAGAAGAGAAAACGCACAAGGAGAAGAATGGCACGCGGGCTTCGGCGGGGAAAGAAAAAAGAAAACAAATAAAGAAATTAAAAGAAAAAGGAAATGAAATTATAAACATTTCCTCGCTTAAATGGGTCGCCCAAACAGGCTTTTCCCTGGCCCCGTTTTCATCCCCGTTAACTCGTTCGTACGAGCTCCGAAAAATTCCTGAAAAATTTCCAAAAATTCCAGAAAAATCCCTTATTAATATTCGCCTATTTTCCGATATTTTACATACTTAACCTAACAAGAGATGTTTCCTAGCATTCTCAACTTAACCTAACCTATTGACCAAAATAAATAGTTTTTTAGAAGAATATATATTTCAGTATAAGATTTACTCATCAACATCATTTATCACAATGAGTCAAAAGAAAGAATAATGAAATTTAAAAGCTAAAACAAACTAAGCACAAAAAACAACAATTTCTTTTTCTTCTCAAGTTCTTGAGTTCATATAACATGATAAAAAACTTCACGTGTTATTATTTATTTCTCATCACAATATTTGTTGCAGTGTGGTCTACTAATCATAGTAAACAAAACAGACACTTGATTGTATGTCTAGAATTCAATTAATCATAAGTGCATCCGGAGCAACATTAATATATGGTAATAACAATGTTATTTTTTTTCTTTTCGGCAACACAAGGATATATTTTAATTACTGCAATTAATGGCACTCCAAGGCTATCTACCAATATTGTGAGTTAAAACAGACGAATGTAAGACAAATATATGGGTAGTAATTTGTTTAAAGCTGTTCAATCCTTGACAATTCTACAAAAAGATCTCTTTTATAATTTAGAATTGTGATCAAGCAAAATGACTGTAGTAAGGACAAGGGATTGATGTTGCAACTTTGAATAACAAATATAAACAATGCAAAAATCATAAGACAACTCTACCATAAAAAAAAGATGCAACCTTATCAATCAGAATAGAATTTGATAAAATTGAGATAGTTCTTCAATTATACCTATTAATTATGTAATAGAAGTATTCATAAATAAATTACATGTCATAATTAATAACAGCAGTGGGTGACTAGCTCCAAGGAAATGAATCATATGCAATTAAGCAATATCAATATCTCAGCATAACACTAGGACCAGTAGCAATCAATTTGCAAACTTGAATTAGAAAGAATGGAACATTTTTAAAGTGTTATAACCTTATAAGCAACGATGCCAACCTTTGGTGTGCACGCCTGAAAGCAGGATCCAAAACCAATGCCTCTTCACACTCCTTTATATAAAATTGAATTGGTAGTTTAATATGGGAGATGTGCTTATTGGTGGTAAATCTACTGGTATTGCATGCAGACTGATTTATTTCATTCTCATTCTTCCATTCATGTCTTCTATAGCACAATTTAATTACTCAAACATTTATAAAGCCAAGGAGATAGATAAAACAAAACAAAATTGAGCATCATACCTTCTTCAAGGATTTCAGATCTTTGAAGAACACGTCTGAAGAAGAAAATTGATCCTTCATACGTGCACCAGCATGAGCGCAATGACAACAGGCATCAAGACCAACACCCACCATCACAACTATGCCGTGAGAGGAGAAATTGAAAAGGGAAGGGGAACATGTGCCAACTAACAAACAAGGAAAATAGTTAGAAAAAGAGAAGGATGCAGTGCTCGCAACAGATCCTTCGGACGTGCTCCAGCAAGAGCGCTACAAGACCGTGCCATGAGGGGAAGAATTGAAAAGCGGGGAGGGGCAATCGAGGATTAAGACACAAACCTGTGAGAAGATGAATGTCGGGAAAGGAAAGACTGATCACTTCGACTCGGTGCTGCGTGAGGAAAAGGGCAAGCTTCCTACTAGTATATGGAGATGGAAAAGGGCGAGAGTTTCAGAATAAGATAGCAATGTCGCTATCTTCAGATCCCAAATCAGACAAATCAGTAATAGTTATCTGATTCGTAAAAGAGGCGAAAAAAAACCTGGAAGAGATCTCGCAGGGGATGCAAAGAGACGCCTGTGCGGATCAATACGATTTGAGAGGAACACTGCCGACTGGAGTGATGCCTCCATTTCCGAAGCGAATCAAACCCAGAGAGAGGAGAAAGAGGAAGACGAGGAGTAGGAGGAGGAGGAGGACGAGAAAGGTTAAGGCTTGAGGAGGAGGAGGCGGTGAAGATGGCTGAAAGTAGAGGCCGCGAGGAGGAGGTGGTGAGGCCGAAAGTTGAGGCGACGAAGAGGGCGGCGAGGAAGGAGGCAGCGAAGAGGGTGGTGAGGAGGGAGGAGGCGAAGAGGGCGGTGAGGAGGGAGGCGGCGAAGAAGGCGATGAAGAGGGTGGTGAGGAGGGAGGCGACGAAGAGGGCAGTGAGGAGGAGTCGGCGAAGAGTAGGGTTTTGGGAAAGAGACAGAAAAAAACAAGGCGTAAAATAGACAAATGACGAAGGAGAAAAAGTGGCGAAAGAAAAAACAATTACATTTAACAACACTTAATAGACAACGGTTTTTAAAAACCGTTGTCGTAATCCCAAAAAAGCGCACATAGACAACAGTTTTAAAAAACTGTTGTCGTACCCTTTAAAAACCGTTGTTGTATCCCCAAAAAAGTATAAATAGACAACGGTTGTTAAAAACCGTTGTCATAGGCCAAAAAAATTACTAAAAGACAATAGTTTTTGTTAAAACCGTTGTTAAAAGGCAAAAAGGCAACGGTTTGGTATAAAATCGTTGTCGTTTGAGTGTTGTTGAATGACGTTTTTCTTGTAGTGGCAACAATCAGGCTTTGTCTTACAGATGACATGATGTACCATATCATGGATGAAGAGTCACCGGTGGCAGTTTGACAAAAGCTGGAAAGCCGGTACATGTCAAAGTCATTAACAAACAAGTTGTATCTCAAGTAGAAATTATTCAGGCTGAAAATGATAGAAGGAACCAATCTGAGCTAGCACATCAATGTATTCAATCAAGTTGTAAGTGATCTGAAGCGGGTTGATGTGAAGATCGAAGACGAGGACAAGACGCTGATATTATTGAATTCTCTACCTTCATCTCCTACATACGAGAGTTTGATTACTATTTTGATGTGGGGTAAGGAAACTCTCAAATTGGAAGAGATCACAGATGCGTTGTTAGGTTTTCACCAAAGGAAGAAAACAAGTGATGAAGTTTTTCAGGGAGAAGGACTTTTGGTAAATAGCAACCAAGAGCGTGGTAGGAGCAAATCTCGACATGGATATGGCAACAACAACAAGGCTCGTTCTAAGTTGAGAAGGAAGAAGGTGATCACGTGCTACAAGTGTGAAGGCAAAGGTCATATCAAGAGAGTGTTGGAGTATATACTAAAAGCCTAGCTTTTGTATAAACATTTATAAGAATCACATTGGTCAAGTGTCTACATTTATATATACCAAATGTAGATGTTCAATTAATTTATATTGTAGATAACATAGTGTGTGATGTCACACACAGAAGATCGTGTTATCGGTTCTTTATAAATTATAAACAGTAGCTCACGACCAAGATGGAAAGGAACAAACCATTGGAAGGTTGTAGTGTAATTAGGTATTAGTTTATCTTAACTATATAATTACACTAGTACACTTAGAGTGTATTGAGTAGGACCATTAGAGGTCATTTCTTTTTATACTGGCTTTATAAAGGAACAAATACCTCAGTTATTATGGAAGTGTGTGCTCTTAATCCTAATATAATAACAAACACATATATTTGATATTTATTTCTTTAATTTATCAATGGGTGAGATTTAGTTCGATAAATCAATAAGCCCGATAAGTTGGGAAATGATATCACTTATAGTGTGTGTTGTTGATTATAGAAGGAAACTGTGTCCTAGTGATCTAGGTTGATAATGTCCCCAAGAGGAGCTCATAAGGATTGTCATGTTAAACCCTGCAGGTGGACTTAGTCCGACATGACGATAAGGTTGAGTGGTACTACTCTTGGAACTAAGATATTAATTAAGTGAGTTGTCAGTAACTTATTTAATTAGTGGGCATTCGACATCTTAAACACAGGGAGATTAACACACTCATAATAAGAAGGAGCCCAAAATGTAATTTGGGATTGGTGCGGTAGTTCAATAATAATTCTTTAGTGGTATGAATTATTATTGATGAAGTTAAGTTGTGTGTTCGGGGCGAACAGGAGAAGCTTAATTTCATCGGGAGACCAAAACCAATTCCTCCTCTCGGTCCCTATCATAGCCTCTTGTATATAGAGATTTATACCCACCTATACCCACCTTTCTACCCACCTTAAGGTGACCGACCAAGCTAGCTTGGAGCCCAAGCTAGGGCCGGCCAAAGCTAATGGTGAAGCTAAATTTAGGTGGCCGGCCAAAGCTTGGGTCCCAAGCTTAGGTGGCCGGCCACTAGAAAATAAAAAGGGATTTTTATTAAAATTATTTCTTATGTGGATATCATGGTTTTAAAAGTGAGTTTGAAATTTAAATCTTTCCTTTTATAGCTTTCTACAAAAGATTAAGAAAAGATTTGAAATCTTTCCTTATTTGTAGATTGAAAGGTGAATTTTAATTTTAAGAAAACTTTCCTTTTTTAATCATGTTCATGATTTAAAAGAGAGTTTAAAAATTAAATATTTCTTTTATAAGTTTCTACAAAAATTAAGAAAAGATTTGATATCTTTCCTTATTTATAGATTGAAAGAAGATTTTAATTTTTGGAGATAACTTTCCTTTTTGAAAATTATCTACGTGTTTAAAATAAAGATTTTAATTTATAAAAATTCCTTTTTATAATCCACCATGAAGGGAAAAATTATTGGAGAAATTTTTATAAATTTCTGGAAACAAATTAGGAAGTTATAATTCTTGTGTTAATTAAAACTCTCCTTGTTTTGGGGATTAAAGTGGTCGGCCATTACAATTGTGAAAAGGATTTTAATTTTAATTAATTAAATTTTCCTTTTCATGGAAAAGTAATAAGAAAGTTTTTATTTAAATTTTCCTTATTTACCACGACCAAGGATTATAAAAGAGGGGGTAGAGGTGCCTTCATGGGTGCTAACTCTATTCTTTTCTTCCTCTCTTTTTCTCCTTGGTGTGGCCGGCCCTAGAGGTTTTCCCTCTCCTCTTCTCGTCTTCTTTAGTGGCCGGTTTTATCCTCTCTTGGAGCTCTTGATGGTGGTCGGTTCTAGCTAGGAGAAGGAGAGAAAGGAGGTTTTGTTTCTTGCATCTCTTGGAGCTTGGTGGTGGTGGCCGGACCTCTACTTCTCTTGGAGAATTGTGGTGGCCGAATCTTGCTTGGAGAAGAAGGTGGCTTAGGTGGATTCTCATCTCGGTAGATCGTTGTCCACACAATGTCTGGGATAAGAAGAGGAATACGGTAGAAGATCAAGAGGTTATTTGCTTACAAAGAAAGGTATAACTAATAATTGTTTTCCGCATCATACTAGTTTTCTTTGTATAGTTATTTTTGGAAATACCAAACACAAGAGGCATATGATTCTAGAGTTTTCGGATTTGTTTAGAACTTGTGTTTCTTTTGTTTTATTTTTCGAATTTGTGATTCGATTGTTCTTTTTGGTTAAACCTAGAGTTATTTATGGAAATTAAATATTAGCTTTTCTTAAAAGGCTTTGTCTAGGCGGTGGTGGTTGCTCCCATATCCAAGAAGGTCATATGCCTCGCCATGCAGTCTTGGAAGCCAATTTTAGAAATTAATATTTAATGGAATTAATAACATAGGTGGATTTGGATCAATAGTGTTAAGTTCTGCTTGCGATCCAAATCTAAACCATTAAGAACAGATAAGTTAGATTTGGAATCAATGATGTTAAGTTCCGTCTGCGATTCCTAATTTAACTTCTAAAGAACATAATAGGTTATTTAAGGAAAGGTTTGACACTTGTACAAAATTTTTGTACAGTGGAACCGGTACGATTTTCCTAGGACTAACCAACAATTGGTTTCAGAGCTAGGGTTTGCCTCTGTGTGCTTGGTTTTCAAATAGATTATGCACATGTCATACATAATTTAGGTAGGATAATAGTAGGATGTGATAACTTTGTGGTTGCAGGCTCCAACTATTATGACATATAGATATTGTGTGTGATTGGACACTTGGACATGTTAAGGGCATTATTTTGTGTGTGCATGATTGTATGTATTAAATACAGCAGGAGCTGTATTAGTTTTAGAATTTTACTTTTTTGTTCGATCTAGAATACATGTACATTCCTTTATGGAATATAGGATCGATGTATGTAAAATTCTATATTTGTCGCAGATCGTATCTTTGCGAGGCGTGGTGCTATCGGAGGACCAGAGACGCAGCGGAATAAGAAGCAAGATAGATGTGACAACTCGACCCGATGGCGGTGGCTAAAGATGGCAGCAGCTAGGATTGGAGCACACGGAGGACAGTGATGAAAATGTCATAATAGTTGGGAAATTAATTTCCAAATTTATTGCTTTTATTTACTGTGTGTGTGCATGTGTTATATGTTAGCATAGGTTAAAATTCCTCATTTTAAATAACTAAGTGGGAGAGGGATTAATATAATAAATCTCATGGTCTCCATTACTGGTTTGTAAGTGATGCAACAAGCTTACGTGTTGGCTCTGAGTGCCTCCCTCCACAACGGATGGGTTTGTTGTGGATCACTAGATCAAACTTTCTTTATGGATGGTTATAGGAAATTATTTAGGAGCATGTGATCTTCTCCAACTGAAGGGGCATAATCCTATTTAATGGACTAAGTATCAAGTAATGGTATACACTTAGACGTATTCAATAGTATCCTCCCCAACGGAGTCACTGCTATTGTTTTGCGGGACCAAAGCAATACCAACTATTAATTTGTCATAAAGATAGGTAAAATCTCCCTCTTACAAATGTTTGAATTTGTATACGTCCACACTAACGTGGCATACAAAATTCACGGTGTTTGATGTAATTTTATTTGTCATAAAGTTAGGTTGACAATATAAAATGGGTAATACCTCCTCTTACAAACAATTGAATTTGTATACGTCCACACTAACGTGGCATACAAAATTCATGGTGTTTGAGGTAATTTAAGGATGACAAGATAATTAATGGGTAAGACCCTCCTCCTATGAATGTTGAATTTGTATACGTCCACACTAACGTGGCATGCAAAATTCACGGTGTTTTGAGGTGTTGGTAAATTTAAATAGTATTGTTAGAGGAATCAATATTATTTTAAATTTAGAGTCTTGACCAAATATTTGATCAAAGACATACCAACTATTAATTTTATTTGTCATGAGTTGACAAGATAATAAAATTAATGGATAAAATCTCCTTTTAGAATTTGTATACGTCCACACTATCGTGGCATACAAAAATCACGAGGATTTTGAGATGTTGGTCTTGACCAAATATTTTTGTGATTCTTAGGATTTCAAATGTTAGTCAATCCCCTAGCTGTTATACTATAGAATAGACTTAGTAGTCACAATTGTAATGATTGGAAAACTTGGATATTAAGGTAGACTGTCCTCTCAGAACTGAGAACAATAACGGTGTATTTTATTAGTTATCGAAACATATTTAGTGGTGTTATCTACTGGTATCTGGTGTGTAGATACATGAACCACTGATTATATCTATAATTCATTGCAGGGGTTCTAGGAAACCCAACAACTATATAAATCACCGTCCACGTGTGCACTACTGTAAAAGTAACAGCTGTTGCAGTGGGAGATGTTTATCCTCTGATAGGAAAAAAATATGGATTTTCAGAAATTGTCTTTACGTACTAAGTTTGGAAAGAACCTGATTTCAATTTCTAAACTATTAAAGAATAGATATTGTGTCTATTTTGATAACAAAGTTGCCATCAAGAAAATAGGAAAGATATCTGTTCTGGTACGTTGGTTGGCAATTTATAAATCCAATAACTCCCACGATGCAATAAATGGAAATTAATAACACATCTTCTAACTTTAAGAGAAAGCAACCTTCAGAAATGAACCAATCATATTTTTGGCATCTAAGGCTAGGTTATATTAACTTGAGTAGGATTCAAAGGATAATAACCAATGAACTCTTGGGTTCATTGGTAGTGAAAATCTTTTCCAACCTACGAATCTTACATGGAAGGAAAAATAACCAAGAAGCTTTTAAATCTAAGGGGTATGGAGCCAAAGATATGCTGGAATTGGTTCATTCTGATTTGTGTGGATCTATGACTATTCAGGAAAGAGGTAGTTTTGAATATTTCGTCAATTTTATAGATAACTATTCAAAATACAGGTACATTTACTTGATGCGCTGCAAGTCTAAGTGCTTTGATAAGTTCAAAGAGTATTAGGTTGATGTGGAGTAACGTCAAGGTAAAAGTATCAAGTTACTACGCTGAGATCGTAGTGGCAAGAACCTCTTGGGAGAGTTTAGGGGTCACTTATTAGAAGACGAGATTCAATCCCAACTAACTGCAACTGGTACACCCCAACAGAATGGTGTAGTAGAACGAAGGTATAGGATTCTTATGGAAATAGTTAGATCAATGATAAGTTATTCAGAATTACCAAAATTTGTTTTGAGGATATACACTGGAAACGGAAGTGAACATAGTACCTTCTAAGTCAGAACTCTCTACTCCCATAGAATTACAGAATGGATGTAAGCCTAGTCGGAAGCATATTCAGGTGGTCTAGCACATGAGAGACACTGATAAGTTGGACAGGAGTCACTTGTTTGTAAGTTATCCTAGAGAAACGAAAAGAGGTTTATAGTCCTTAAAATCGGAAGGTCATTGTTGGCACCAATGCCCGATTTTAGAAAAGGACTATACTATGAACCACAAGCTCATGAGTAAAAAAAATTATTCTTAAGGAAATTAAAGGACACGTCTAATCTAGTACCAACTGTACAAGATGAAATATCACAAGAAACTGGAACACGTATCACAAATAATACACAATTGCAGAAAGTGCCTCGTCGTAGTGGGAGGGTTGTTAGGCAACCTAAAAGATTCATGTTTTGGGAGAGTCTTTGGACTTGATCCCTGGTGGACATGAACCTGATCCCCGGACATATGACGAAGCACTCCAAGATAAAGATGCAGCATCTTTGCACAGAGCAATAAATATAGTATTAGAATATATGTAAAGTCTGGGAGCTTATAAAATCACCAAATGGTGTAAAAGCCATTGGGTGAAAATAAGTCTACAATAGGAAAAGAGAGATAGACAGGAAGGTAGAAACTTTCAAAGCAAGGCTTGTTGAAAAAGGAAATATTTCACCGGTAGCCATGCTTAAGTCTATCCGGATTCTTTTAGCTATGAGATTTAGCAAGTGGATGTCAAGACAGCTTTCCTTAATGGAAGTCTTGAATAAAACATCCATATATAGCAACCAAAAGGGTTCATTGCAAAGAGCAAAGAGCATCTTATGTGTAAGCTCAATCAGTCTATGGACTGAAGTAAAGCTTCAAGGTCTTGGAACATCCGGTTTAATAAAGTAATCCAGACCTATGGATTTATTTAATAACCGAATGAGTCTTGTGTATACAAGAAGTATGATGGAAACGTGGTGGTATTTCTTGTACTATACGTAGATAACATTTTTGGTAGTTGGAAACAATATCAAAGTGTTATCAGAAGTAAGGGTATGGTTGTCCAAACAATTCGATATGAAGAACTTGGGAGAATGCATATATTCTTGGGAACAAAGTAATAAGAGATCGCAAGAAAAGAATATTTTACTTATCCCAAGCTTCATATATCGAAACAATCCTTCCTCGTTTTAAGCATACAAAACTCCAAGAAATGTTTCTTACCTTTTCAGCATGGAGTAGCTTTATCTAAAAAGATGTCTCCAAAGACATCAAAGGAGATAGAGGAAATGAAGGAAGTTCCTTATGCTTTGGCTGTCGGAAGCCTAATGTATGCTATGCACGAGATCAGAAATTTATTTTGCCAAGGGCATAGTTAGCAGATATCAAAGTAACCCTGGACAAGGACATTGGACTGCGATAAAGCATATATTGAAGTACCTTAGAGGCACTTGAGATTATATGCTAGCTTACAAGGTAGTTAATTTGGTCCCTGGGTTGAACGAATTTTAACTTCCAATCGAAAAGGGACAATAGTAAGTCAATCTCGGGGTTTTGTGTTTACTTTAGGCGGTGAAGTCATAACTATGGAAGAGTGATAAGCAAAGGTGTTTTTTGGACTCCGCCATAGAAGATGAGTAAGTGGCAGCCCCTGAGGCAGTCATAGAAGCTGTGTGGCTCAGATACTTCATGATGGACTTAGACATGTTTTCTGGTTTGCCCAAAAATTATTACAATTTATTGTAATAATAATGGTGCAGTAGCAAACTCGAAGAAACCATAAGTCCATAAGGCAAGTAAATACAATAGAGCGCAAGTACCACCCAACACGAGACATCGTATAAACGAGGAGAAGTTGTTGCCGCCTATATTGCATCAAGTGATAACCTGTAGATCTTTTCACTAAGGGCCTTAAGGCAAGAGCTTTTGATGGACATGTTGAATGGATGAGAATCAGATGTATGGCAGTATTTATGGCATCATAGTCTTTTAGTATAAGTGGGAGATTGTTGGAGTGTATACTAAAAGCCTAACTTTTGTATAAACATTTATAAGAATCACATTAGTCAAGTGTCTACATTTATATATACCAAATGTAGATGTTCAATTAATTTATATTGTAGATAACATAGTGTGTAGTGTCACACACAGAAGATCGTGTTATCGGTTCTTTATAAATTATAAACAGTAGCTCACGACCAAGATGGAAAGGAACAAACCATTGGAAGGTCGTAGTGTAATTAGGTATTAGTTTATCTTAACTATATAATTACACTAGTACACTTAGAGTGTATTGAGTAGGACCATTAGAGGTCATTTCTTTTTATACTGACTTTATAAAGGAACAAAGACCTCAGTTATTATGGAAGTGTGTGCTCTTAATCTTAATATAATAACAAACACATATATTTGATATTTATTTATTTAATTTATCAATGGGTGAGATTTAGTTCGATAAATCAATAAGCCCAATAAGTTGGGAAATGATATCACTTATAGTGTGTGTTGTTAATTATAGAAGGAAACTGTGTCCTAGTGATCTAGGTTGATAATGGCCCCAAGAGGAGCTCATAAGGATTGTCATGTTAAACCCTGCAGGTGGACTTAGTCCGACATGACGATAAGGTTGAGTGGTACTACTCTTGGAACTAAGATATTAATTAAGTGAGTTGTCAGTAACTCATTTAATTAGTGGGCATTCGACATCTTAAACACAGGGAGATTAACACACTCATAATAAGAAGGAGCCCAAAATGTAATTTGGGATTGGTGTGGTAGTTCAATAATAATTCTTTAGTGGTATGAATTATTATTGATGAAGTTAAGTTGTGTGTTCGGGGCGAACACGAGAAGCTTAATTTCATCGGGAGACCAAAACCAATTCCTCCTCTCGGTCCCTATCGTAGCCTCTTGTATATAGAGATTTATACCCACCTATACCCACCTTTCTACCCACCTTAAGGTGGTCGACCAAGCTAGCTTGGAGCCCAAGCTAGGGCCGGCCAAAGCTAATGGTGAAGCTAAATTTAGGTGGCCGACCAAAGCTTGGGTCCCAAGCTTAGGTGGCCGGCCACTAGAAAATAAAAAGGGATTTTTATTAAAATTATTTTTTATGTGGATATCATGGTTTTAAAAGAGAGTTTGAAATTTAAATCTTTCCTTTTATAGCTTTCTACAAAAGATTAAGAAATGATTTGAAATCTTTCCTTATTTGTAGATTGACAGGTGAATTTTAATTTTAAGAAAATTTTCCTTTTTTAATCATGTTCATGATTTAAAAGAGAGTTTAAAAATTAAATATTTCTTTTATAAGTTTCTACAAAAGATTAAGAAAAGATTTGATATCTTTCTTTATTTATAGATTGAAAGGAGATTTTAATTTTTAGAGATAACTTTCCTTTTTGAAAATTATCTACATGTTTAAAAGAAAGATTTTAATTTATAAAAATTCCTTTTTATAATCCACCATGAAGGGAAAAATTATTGGAGAAATTTTTATAAATTTCTGGAAACAAATTAGAAAGTTATAATTCTTGTGTTAATTAAAACTCTCCTTGTTTTGGGGATTAAAGTGGCCGGCCATTACAATTGTGAAAAGGATTTTAATTTTAATTAATTAAATTTTCCTTTTCATAGAAAAGTAATAAGAAAGTTTTTATTTAAATTTTCCTTATTTGTCAAGACCAAGTATTATAAAAGAGGGGGTAGAGGTGCCTTCATGGGTGCTAACTCTATTCTTTTCTTCCTCTCTTTTTCTCCTTGGTGTGGCCGGCCCTAGAGGTTTTCCCTCTCCTCTTCTCTTCTTCTTTAGTGGCCGGTTTTATCTTCTCTTGGAGCTCTTGATGGTGGCCGGTTCTAGCTAGGAGAAGAAGGAGAGAAAGGAGATTTTGTTTCTTGCATCCCTTGGAGCTTGGTGGTGGTGGCCAGACCTTTACTTCTCTTGGAGAATTGTGGTGGACGAATCTTGCTTGGAGAAGAAGGTGGCTTAGGTGGATTCTCATCTCGATAGATCGTTGCCCACACAACTTCTGGGATAAGAAGAGGAATACGGTAGAAGATCAAGAGGTTATTTGCTTACAAAGAAATGTATAACTAATAATTGTTTTCCGCATCATACTAGTTTTCTTTGTATAGTTATTTTTGGAAATACCAAACACAAGAGGCATATGATTCTAGGTTTTTCGGATTTGTTTCGAATTTGTGATTCGATTGTTCTTTTTGGTTAAACCTAGAGTTATTTATGGAAATTAAATATTAGCTTTTCTTAAAAGGCTTTGTCTGGGCGGTGGTGGTTGCTTCCATATCCAAGAAGGTCATGTGCCTCGCCATGCAGTCCTATAAGCCAATTTTGAAAATTAATATTTAATGGAATTAATAACATAGGTGGATTTGGATCAATAGTGTTAAGTTCCGCTTGCGATCCAAATCTAAACCATTAAGAACAGATAAGTTAGATTTGGAATCAATGATGTTAAGTTCCGTCTGCGATTCCTAATTTAACTTCTAAAGAACACAATAGGTTATTTAAGGAAAGGTTCGACACTTGTACAAAATTTTTGTACAGTGGAACCGGTACGATTTTCCTAGGACTAACCAACAGAGAGATTGTCCAGAAATAAAGAAACATGTTGTAGAAAACAAAGGTAGAAGTCTGCAAACATAGTTGAAGAAGAAAATTCTGAGAGTAGTGATGGAGATATGCTTTCAGTTATGTCAAGTTCGGAGCAACTGACAGATGCATGGATTTTAGACTCTACATGTTCATATCACATGTCTCCAAACAAAGATTGGTTTGACACTTATAGGGCAGTGGATTCAGGTTCAGTTTGATGGGAAATGATGTGTCATGCAAAGTTATCGGCATAGGGAACGTCAGAATCAAGATGTTTGATGGTGTGATCAGAACCCTATGTGATGTCAGATATATACCAAAGTTAAGGAAGAACTTGATCTCACTAGGTACACTGGATGGTATTGGTTGCAATTATAAATCAGTGAGTGGGGTGATAAAGGTCAGCAAGGGCACTCTGACGGTAGTGAAAGGACAAAAGGTAGCAGGAAACATCTACAACTTAATAGAGACTGTAGTTGTAGGTGGAGCCGCCTAGGTGGAATTTGAATCAGATAGTACTGTCTTATGTCATATGCGACTAGGGAATATGGGTGAACGTGGAATGCTAGAACTTCACAAGAGAGATTTGTTGAAGGGTGTCAAGACGTGCAAGCTTGAATTTTGCAAATTCTGTGTTCTTGGGAAACAGAGCAAAGTGTAATTCAAGATGGCAACAAACAAGATAGAGGGGATTTTGGACTACGTACATACGGATCTCTAGGGACCAGCCAGTGTAGCATCACATGGAGGGCACTTGTATTTTGTGAGTTTTACTGATGATTTCTCATGAAAGGTTTGGGTATACTTTATGCGTCACAAGTCAAAAACTTTTGCAAAGTTTAAATTATGGAAAACTGAAGTGGAGAACCAAACCGGAAGGAAGATCAAATGTCTTAGCTCAGACAATGAGACTGAGTACACAGATTCAAAGTGTCAAAAATTTTGTAAGTAGCATGGGATAATGAGACATTTTTCGATTCGCAGGATACCTCAGCAAAATGGGATAGCAGAAAGGTTGAACATGACAATTATTGAGAAGGCAAGATGTCTCAGGCTAAATGCAGAGCTTGCAAATAATTTCTGGGCGGAAGCAGTTAACATGACATGTTATGTTGGGGTAATTTCCCTAGGTCAAGTTTGACAAGTTTGACTAAGCTTGAGTTGAGTCAAGCTTGAGTTAGGATTTGAGTTTTGATGTTTGACAATATAAGGAGATTGCTGGAGAAATCGTCTGGTTATGGAGATGGTCAAAGAGTTGACCAGGTTGATGAGAATACAAGTCAAGTAGGTCAAGGTTGACGGAGACTTGACTGGAAAAGTCCTAGCTGGAGGTTAGGCGTATGAAAGTCCTAACTGGAGTTTAGGCAGTGGTAGAAGTCCTAACTGGAGGTTAGGCGTATGGAAGTCCTAACTGGAGGTTAGGCATATAGAAGTCCTAACTGGAGTTTAGGTAGTGGTGGAAGTCCTAATTGGAGGTTAGGCGTATGGAAGTCCTAACTGGAGGTTAGGCAAATTGGAAAGTCCAAGTGTGATCTTGGCAAAGGAGAAAGTCCTGGTGAGGAGCCATGTATTTGGGAAGTCCTAGTGAGGAGCCAGGCAACTGAAAGTCCAAATGTGATCTTGGCAAAGAAGAAAGTCCTGGTGAGGAGCCAGGCAATTGGGAAGTCCTGGTGAGGAGTCAGGCAACGGAAAGTCCAAGTGTGATCTTGGCAAAGGTTGTAAGTCCAAGCATGTGGTCTTGGCAAGATAAGTCCTAGTGTGACTTGGCAAGGAGAACTCGACAACTAGGATAAGGCCGAAGGAAGTTCCTGAAGGCAAGGCGTGAAGGATGGGGAGATATTCGAGGGACGCAAGGCTGATGGAGGAGGCTAGAAGGCTAGTTCGAGGTTGGTCAAGTGTGGTGGTATAATTCGACAACTAGGATGAGGCCGAAGGAAGCTCCTGAAGGCAAGACGTGAAGGATGGTAGATATCCGAGAGATGCAAGGCTGATGGAGGAGTCTAGAAGGCTAGTTCGAGGTTAGTCGGGTGTGGCCAAATGGTAGGCATGGAGACCCAACAGGTCACGGTTGGTCGGGAGTTGGGTTTGGGAATTTGGACTTGAGTTTGAGTCAAGTCTAGACTGGTCAATAGATCGGGCGATCGATTGAACCAGAGTCCAATCGATCAATGGATCGATTGGTGTGTGCTGCGATTGTGGGAAGGCCCAATCGATCGGTTGATTGATTGGGATGTGAAATCGCGAGCACAGAGGCTTTCCCAATCGATCGGGCGATCGATTGGGAGCTGCCAATCGATCGGTCGATCGATTGGGCAGCAGAAGCTCTCCCGCGGACGTGAGAGCACAGAAAGGCTCTGAATCGATCGGGCGATCAATTCAGGCAGTCCCAATCGATCGGTCGATCAATTGGGAATTGACCGTTGCGCAGGAAACGAGCGATGGACGGCTGGGATGGAGCGGTGCTGACGTGGCAATCGATTGAGGTTGATTTGGATTGATTGGGAGCACAAGATATTGCCGTTGCGGAGTGTTTTCTCCGTAGAACTTTGCATTCTTCTTCTTGCGATTTCTCTGCGATTCACAGCGAGCTTCTCCGATCTTCACCGCCAGTTCTTGAAGGCTCTTGGGAGTATTTTTTCAAGGTTCAAGAAGCAACAACAAGCAACAAGCAAACAAGAAAAAGTAGTGTTTTCATTTGTTTCTTGTACTCTCTTCTTGTATTTGTGTTTGTGTTGTGTGTGAGTTTGTACGAGGCTTCTCCGCCTCCGGCTGCGACCAAGGAGTGTTTCATAGTGGAGATAGCGTGTCGTGTGTGGATCCTTGGATTAGTCACCTCATCTTGAGGTGGATACTAAGTAAATCTACTTGTTAGTATTGTGTGAGTCTTGTACTTGTATTTCCGCTGCATATCATCATCAAGATGAAGCGAACGACGTAAGAGCGCAATGAAATGCTATTCACCCCCCCCCCCCCTCTAGCGGGCACAAAGGTCCCAACAATTGGTATCAGAGTGAGGTCGCTCTTATACGGACTAACCGCCAAGAGAGCAAGAAGCTAGAGGAAGAAGAAGATGGAGAGTGAAGGACCTCTCAGATGGGACATCCGAATTCCACCTCCGTACGACAAAGAAGATTTCAATTTTTGGAGGACAAGGTTGGAGACTTGGTTCCAAATGGATTGGAACCAATGGGTGGTCTTGGAGGACCTATTTGAAGCTCCAACGGACAAGAAGAGTAAGCGCCTCCGAACTCGACATTAGACCAGGAACAAAAGGAGCAAGCGGAGGCGTATAAGGAGGTAACAAATATATTGTTAAATCTATTACCCTCTAACATCATTTTGAGTGTAGGTGTATACACAAGTGCATGTGATCTTTGGAAAAATATCATTGCCTATCATGAGAACCCCACTCAATTTCAAGGAGTGGAGGAGCCCAAGGAGAAGGGCTCATTGGCCCAAGAAGAGAAGGACCAATCCGATGTTGACATAAGGTCAACATTCGAGGAGAAGAAGGAAGAAGATGAGAGATCTTCTACATCTTCAAGAGAGGAAGAGGTGGAAGCATCCACATCCTCAAGAGTTGAAGAGGTGGAAGCACCCACACCCTCAAGAGGAGAAGAAGAAGGAGATGATGCAACCTCCACAATTCAAGCTACATCAAATGGAGAATCAAGCATCATCCCTACAAGCAAAGGTATAGAAATGCCCTTTGTAAATAATAAAAATCATATCATTTGCTTTGAGTGTAGGGAGCATGGGCACTACAAGAACAAGTGTCCCAAATTGGATAAGAAGAAGAGTCAATTAGCACTCAAGGGTAAGGAGAAGTCCAAGGAGACAATTCCCACAACAAAGAAGAGCAAAGAACACATTGTGTGTTTCTTGTGCAATCAAAATGGGCATTATCAAAGCCAATGTCCAAACGGTCAAGGTCAAAGGAGGAAGTACAAGTCAAGGGGGGCTTTTAAGAGCAAACCCAAGGTAACCTTTAATGGTGCAATTCCTCCTAGTCATGATAAAATGCATGTTAGAAATAATCCTTATCATTCTAATGTAAATTATAATGAAAGTAGGAAGCATGATAGTGTTAAGGGAAAATACATTCCTCCTCATGCTAGAACTATCACACCTAAGGTTAGGAAGGTAAATAATAACTTAGGCAATAACACCAAGGACTCTAGATAAATGCCTAAGAATAGAAATGCTCATAGGAGTCAAGAAAAATCCAAATCTATGAATTTAATGACGGAGAACCTAGTCTTAAGGTCAAGACTTGATAACTTAGAAAGAACTCTAGCAAGAAAGGAAAATATACTTAAGGGTCAAAATGAGCAAACTCTAGGGAGAGCTAGACAAGAGCCATCCAATGGCTATAGAGGTTTGGGATACAAACTTAAAGCCAAGAAGGATGTGACTTCCTTTCATAGAGTTCCATATAGCTATGGGACCAACCCTAGGTTTAGAGGTCAAGTCAAAGATACTAGGGAAGGAATCCTTAAAAGTACTTTTGGCAAGACCAATGTGACTAAGACTTCCAAGAAGTCTAACAAAGTCACAAAGAAGGTCACAAGGGAGGTCATTCCTGGAGTTAACCTAGTAAAGGTGACTAAGGATCCAAAAAGGCCAAATAAAGTCACAAAGAAGGTTACAAGGGAAGTTAGCCCTAGAAGTGACCTAGTGGAAGTGACCAAGTCTTCTAAGAAGCCAAGAAAGGCCCTTAGGAAGGTATCTAGGGAAGTTATCCCTAGTGAGTACCTAGAGCATCCAAAGAGCACCAATAGGTTTTGGGTTTCTAGGAGCATATTCTCTACGCCCTAGATGAGTTTAGAGAGTGTCAACTCAAATTGGAAGGGTAGTTAACCCAACCTTGTTAAAGTTGACACTTGAGAGCATTTTCAAGGTTATTGTTAACCTTTGAAAATGAAAAGGATTATGGGGTTACTCTTTGAAAGAGTAATACATGTGTCAAAATTTGAAGAGTTGAACTTAATCTAAATTGGCACACATAAGAAAAGTATAAAAAAAAAATCAAGTTAGAATTTTGATACTTTCTTAAGGAATTAAGAGAAAACCCATGCTTCAATCAAATGTGATTAAGCCTTGAAGAGCAAAAAGGTGTCAAGTTTTGAGGATTTGAAATTAGGTTAAATTGGCACAATTGAGAAAAACATAAGAAATACCAAATTGGGGTTTTGGTATTTTCTTAGAGTAATTAAAGGAAAAACTAGGTCCTAATGTAAGATGTTTACTCTTTGGAAGAGTAAAATGTGTCAAACTTTGAGGATTTGAACTTAATTTAAATTGACACATTTAGAAAATGATAAGAAATGCCAAGTTGGGGTTTTGACATTTTCTTAGAAGGTAAAAGGCGAATCTAAGCCTTAATTTGATTTCATTTACTCTTTGAAAGAGTAAATGTGTCATACTTTGAGGAATTTGTTTAATTTAAAATGGCACAAATTTAGAAAGGGAAAAGAAATGTCAAAATTAGGTTTTGGCATTTTCGTGGGAAATCATGGGCAATCTAGGGTTAAATTTTGAGTTAGCTAGGGTTAAGAATATTTAGATAGGTAATCTAGGTAAATTTTATTTATGCTAACCTGTCATGATTGTTTGCCCATCATATGTCATGACATCATATTTATTTTTGCATTCATTTCTATTATGAAAAACATAAAAATACCATGTTATGCCATACATACATCATGTAGCTATAGCTTGCTTTTCGTTCAAAAAATTACTTATGTTGATGTATGCCATATAGCATCATGCATTATTTTAATTTCCTTGCTATTAAAGACAAATGACATCTATTTTAAATGTTAAATATCCCAACAAGTGGGATGACACCAAGTGACATCCTAGGTGGATGATCACAAGATTCATAATACCTAGATAGATATGCACGATCCCTTAGTTTAGGGCAAAACCAAATATACATCTCACAAAGAACTATAAGGTGACTTGTATGTGTTTTAGTACACATTAGATACAAGTGAGATGTTAGGATGGTGAACAAAACTCAAGATGTTGATTTAGTGCATCTTGTTGAGTTTTAGGTTCATCAAAATACATAGTTATGTGTTTTCCAATCATTGGGAAAGCTAATGTACAAGTCATGTGCATTGAGCCCAAAGAACATGGTTGGATATTGGTTTTGAAAATGATTTTAAAATGTTTTTTGAAAACCTTGGTGAAAACTATCTGTTGATAGTAATCATCATTGAAAAGTTAGACACGAACTAGGAGAAAACATTGAAGTTTTCAAAGGTTTTCAAAGTTGTGTCAATCTTTGAAAATAGGAAGTATTTTCATAGAAAACTATTTTTTCTTGATAAAGTATACTCTAAATAATGACTACATGAGTTTTCATGATTTTTAGATTTTTGTAGAAGTTTTGGGGAATTTCTGAATTTCGCTGAAATTGGATTTCAGAGAAATCAGAAACCCAATCGATCAGTCGATCGATTGGATTGGGTTTAATCGATCAGCCGATCGATTGGGAAGCCAATTCCCACGAACAGAAGGGTAATGAATCGATCAGCCGATCGATTGACCCAGGCTGGATCGATCAGTCGATCGATTCAGAGGGAATTTCTGCGAGCAGTAGCTTGTGGAATCGATTAATGGATCGATTGAAGTGATTTCAATGGATTGAGTCCTAACTTCAATCGATTGGGAAGTCTGCTTTTGGCTGGAAAAGCCTAATTTCAGCACTTCAAGTCACTTCGAGTCCCGTTAACCACTCCAAATCTCTTGGAATACATTTGTATACATTTAAGAGGAGTTTTTCATGATGAAAATAAGTATGGATTGGTTAAGAGAAACCAAAGTGAAGTTTATGATAAGGTTTAGTTTCAATTCTGAATTTTAGAACCTTGAAACTTCAAGTTTTGGTTTTCAAGGTTCATTAACCATTCCTAACCCTTTGGAATATATTTATATACACTTAGGGGGAGTTTTCATGATGAAAACAAGCATGGTTTGGTTAACGTAGACTTAGGTGAAGTTTAGGTTGAGGTTTAGTTTTATTATTGAATTTTGAACTTCAAAACTTCGAGTTTTGGTTTTCCTAATTATTTAGGAACCTCAAGTCATTGTTGGTGCAATAATAAAAGTTTGACCATGTTTTTAGGGGGAGTTACTCTTTGAAAACATAAAAATCTTTTCAAAGACCTTGGAAGGGGTTAAACCTTCGTGAAGAATTATTACTCAGGGTTGAGTATTGGGGAGCAATAGAAGATTGGTTATCTTCATTGTTAGGATGATAAATGCTCTCGAATGAGCATTGTGGCGTAGATTACTGCTCAAGGGGGAGCATTGGGTTAATGAAGGGGATCAGATCTGTTGGTGCGGGAAGCATCCGACGATCGAACCTAAGTTTTGATAATGGCAAAGGATTCAAAGTTAAGGTGCTTTGTTATCTGACAGCTTTTGCTGAGTGTTTCAGGAAAGTCCTAACTGCGGTTAGGCAAGGTAAAACCCTAGGGGGTGGTAACCCTAGGTCACAGGGGGTGGTAACCCTATGCGGAAAGTCTTGGCAGGTCGATGGCTTCAGGCAAAAGTCCTAGGGGGTGGTAACCCTAGGTGGAAAGTCCCGGTGTCGCGAACCAGGTGAAAGTCTGAACTGGCCGGTGAAGCGGATGTTCAGCAGAAAGTCCGGAAGCATCGAGTGCCGAGCAAAAGTCCAGTCGATCTGGAGGATCGTACTGGCAACAGGTAAATCTCCTGAGTGGAGTAGGTGAGGACGCGTTCCCCGTAGAGGGAACAGTAGGCGTCGGGTCGACCTAGGGTTTCCGGTAGGAAACCTGAAGTCAGACTCGGACAGTCCAGAGACTGTTAAATATTTCAATCATTGTTTTGTGCTAACTTTGTGCTGCAGGGTATTTTTGGGATTAACATATCTTGCAGGGACCAAAGTGCAAAAAAGACCTCGGATGAACAGTGCCGAGGCGCCTCCATGGAGCTTGGAGGCGCCTCGGGTGCGAGCCAGGAAAAGGCCAGCGCAGCAGACTGGAGGCGCCTTGAATGGAGTTCAAGGCGCCTTGGACCGGAGGTTGAAGGCGCCTTGAACCAGATAGAGTTCGACCAGGTCCGTGCTGATCCACGCGGGTGACTCGGCTCGTTCAAGGCGCCTTGGTGAACAGTATAAGGCGCCTTGAACCCCCTTTATAAGGGGTCTCGACCAGCAGCTTCAAACAACAACTTTCCAAGTGATCTTACTGCTACAAGCTGCTCACGAGGCGATTCCGAAGTGCTGTTGCGAGACATCGACGACCCGGAGCTCTGAATCTTCAGATTACGATATTGTCGTCGGTATAACTGTATTCTTTTTAATACTTAACTGTAATACTTGTACTCTTGTCGAGCTTATAGTTGTTGCCCACGGAAAGCGATCAAGGATCGCGGGCCTTCGAGTAGGAGTCGTCACAGGCTCCGAACGAAGTAAAAATCCCTTGTCTCTCTGTGTTATTTTATTCCGCTGCATTAACTCTTACGTTTTACGATTCCGATAATAGAACGATTATAGCCGCGAGCGCTATTCACCCCCCCCCCCTCTAGCGCGTCTCGATCCAACAATTGGTATCAGAGCGGGGTCGTTTTGAATTGGTGCAACCACCTTTCAAAACAAATTTTTCGCAGTTTTTTTTCGTTTTCGGAGTCGAATTAGAATTTAGCCTTATAGCTATATTCTAATTTTTGTTTCCCTCGAATCGACTTTTGCTCGAAGTAGGTGCAACACCACTCGAGTTCGTTTTTATTATTCTTTATTCCAGCACTACTAATCCAAGACTTAGTCTTGGAACATATTCTGTTGTTTTCTTTTGTTACATATTATAAATGGCCCAACAAGAGGGGTTCAGCACTGTACGTCCCCCGCTATTCTCCGGAGAGGATTTTGGCTACTGGAAGGGAAGAATGGAAACGTATCTAAAGATACAATTCGAAACGTGGATGATCATAAAGACGGGACTGAAACTGCCAATCGATCGAAGAGCAGTACACACATGTGAAGCTCTAATCTAAAAGGAGGTGTGGAAGACGCCAAACCTACTGCACCTCCAGTGTGGTCTTACCAAGGAAGAACTCAACAGAGTTGGCCCGTTCTCCTCTGCAAAGGAGCTCTGGGAAAAGCTAATCGAACTCCACGAAGGCACTGACGACACCAAGGTAAGTAAAAGAGATCTTTTACTTAATAAATTATATAATCTAAAAATGCAGGAAGGCGAAACGGCGAGTTCTCTTCACGCGAGAATACAAGACATCCTTAACTCTCTTCATGGAATTGGCCAGAAGATAGAAAATCGGGACGTAATAAGGTATGCCCTAAACTCGTTTCCAAGGAATACATTGTGGGCATCAATGGTAGATGCCTACAAAGTTTCCAAGGATTTATCTTCTTTAAAACTAGATGAACTTTTTAGTGAATTTGAACTTCATGAGCAGACTAATGCACAGCCAACCGAGAAAGGTATTGCGTTGGTTGCAGGTACAAGCCGAACCCGGGAACCGAGACCACGACGGAGAACCGAACCAGCATCGGAAGCTGAACCAGACTCTGACGATGAAGAAGGTGACATTACAACCGAGCTGGTAAACCTCGTGAAGAAGCTCTACAAGTCGAAAGGATTCGACAAAAGAGATCTAAAGAAAGCAGTAAAATCAAAGGAAGGCCCACAAAATACAAAAATGAAGTTTGAAGTTACATGCTACGGGTGTAACCAAAAAGGGCACATCAAATCCAACTGTCCTAACCTGAAGGAGGTCAAAAAGCAAAGAAGGAAAAAGGTCCTTAAGGCAACATGGGACGAATCTTCATCGGAGGACGACGACGACGAGCTCGAACAAACGAGTCTACTCGCATTAATGGCCCGGGACCAAGTCGTCGAATACGGATGCGAGAGCGAGTCTGAGGCAGAGTCCGAGCAAAGCCACGGATCCGTATCCGTTTCCGAAGGACCAGGGGGTAAGTATCTCCCGGTTGAACATTTTAGTTAGCTATTTATTGCGCAAATTAGCTAAGTCAAACCTGAAAGTTAAGTCACTTCTAAAGGAAGTAAGTGTCCTTAAAGAAGTGGCTAACACCAAACCCTTACCTGACCAGAGTCAGACTGAATTTCCAACTCAAGTTCAAAAACTTGAGGAAGAAAATTCAAGTCTAACAAATCAGGTTAAAGATTTAGAAAATACCTTAGAACGGTTTACTTTGGGCTCCAAGAATTTGGATTTGATTCTTGGGACACAAAGAGCCGTCTACAACAGAACTGGGCTGGGATACAAAAGTAAATATAGATCTTATTTATCATTAATAAACAAACAAAGTGTTAAATCAGTCCAAGCATGGGTCTCCAAGTCTAACTTGGTCAATCAAGTTGGACCTGGCCAATACTGGGTTCCGAAGGATCAAATATACTACCTCGATAGACCATATCGAGGCCATGATCCAGGGGGAGCAAATAGAAAAACAATCCTAAAAATTTAAAATTCTAAATTCTAAATTAAAGTTAAATTCAAAATTCGAAATTGAAATTAAAATTAAATTCAAAATTCAAAATTCAAAATTAAATTATAAATTCAAAATTAAAATCAACTTCAAAATTTAAAATTAAAATTAAATTCAAAATTCAAAATTAAAATTAAAATTAAAATTAAATTCAAAATTCAAAATTAAATTATAAATTCAAAATTAAAATCAAACTTCAAAATTTAAAATTAAATTATAAATTCAAAATTAAAATCAACTTCAAAATTTAAAATTAAAATTAAATTCAAAATTCGAAATTGAAAGTAAAATTCAAAATTCAAAATTCGAAATTAAAATTAAAATTAAACTTCAAAATTTAAAATTAAGTTATAAATTCAAGATTCGAAATTAAATTAAAACTCAAAATAAAGATGGAGGATCCAGAATCGCTGGCACCCCCAACTAAACTACCCGGCAGGGTAACTGAACCTAGTCTACCCGAAATGGGTAAAACAAGAGTAGATTACCCGGCAGGGTAATTAAGGTTAGATTAAAACGGACTAAGGTTAATTTGAACCACAGTACTGGTGAAATTTTTGGATGATAGTACGTTAGGGAAGCTTGGGCATCGCATGTCTAGGAAGATATGGCTTCGACCTGGTGCATTTGGCCAAGTGGAACTGACCGAAGCTACCCTTAAATGGATCCTGACTAGTTAGACCAAGGATTGATATTAAGTTCAATGGGTAGGACTATTTGGAAAACCTCGAAGGCTTGGTTACTTTAATGAGCTCCTTGTGACTCACCATAGCCCAGAAGTTTATCCAAAGAATGCTTACTTGTTGAACCCAAAGCCAAACCTGAATCTAACACAAAGTTAAACCAAACTCCTAAATTCAACAATAAATCATCTCACATCAATCATAGGATTCCCTGATTGAAAATTTAGATCGGGTGAGATGACTAAGTAATAAAATTCATTTGAAAATTATTTAAAAAATCCTTTCAAAATCGTTTCAAAATTATTTTAAAAACTTAAATTTCAAAATTATTTTAAAAACTTAAATTTCAAAATTATTTTAAAACTAAATTTCAAAATTATTTTAAAAACTTAAATTTCAAAATTATTTTAAAAACTTAAATTTCAAAATTATTTTAAAAACTTAAATTTCAAAATTATTTTAAAAACTTAAATTTCAAAATTATTTTAAAACTAAATTTCAAAATTATTTTAAAAACTTAAATTTCAAAATTATTTTAAAAACTTAAATTTCAAAATTATTTTAAAACTAAATTTCAAAATTATTTTAAAACTCAATTTCAAAATTATTTTAAAACTTAAATTTCAAAATTATTTTAAAACTTAAATTTCAAAATTATTTTAAAACTAAATTTCAAAATTATTTTAAAACTTAAATTTCAAAATTATTTTAAAACTTAAATTTCAAAATTATTTTAAAACTTAAATTTCAAAATTATTTTAAAATTATTTTTAAATTTCAAAATTATTTTAAAACTTAAATTTCAAAATTATTTTAAAACTTAAATTTCAAAATTATTTTAAAACTTAAATTTCAAAATTATTTTAAAACTTAAATTTCAAAATTATTTTAAAACTTAAATTTCAAAATTATTTTAAAACTAAATTTCAAAATTATTTTTAAAACTAAATTTCAAAATTATTTTAAAACTAAATTTCAAAATTATTTTAAAACTTAAATTTCAAAATTATTTTAAAACTTAAATTTCAAAATTATTTTAAAACTAAATTTCAAAATTATTTTAAAACTAAATTTCAAAATTATTTTAAAACTAAATTTCAAAATTATTTTAAAATTTAAATTTCAAAATTATTTTAAAAACTAAATTTCAAAATTATTTTAAAACTAAATTTCAAAATTATTTTAAAATTATTTTAAAATAAATTTCAAAATTATTTTAAAACTAAATTTCAAAATTATTTTAAAACTTAAATTTCAAAATTATTTTAAAACTTAAATTTCAAAATTATTTTAAAACTTAAATTTCAAAATTATTTTAAAACTTAAATTTCAAAATTATTTTAAAACTTAAATTTCAAAATTATTTTAAAACTTAAATTTCAAAATTATTTTAAAACTTAAATTTCAAAATTATTTTAAAACTTAAATTTCAAAATTATTTTAAAACTTAAGTTTCAAAATTATTTTAAAACTTAAGTTTCAAAATTATTTTAAAACTTAAGTTTCAAAATTATTTTAAAACTTAAGTTTCAAAATTATTTTAAAACTTAAGTTTCAAAATTATTTTAAAACTTAAGTTTCAAAATTACTTTAAAAACTTAAATTTCAAAATTATTTTAAAAACTTAAATTTCAAAATTATTTTAAAAACTTAAATTTCAAAATTACTTTAAAAACTTAAATTTCAAAATTACTTTAAAAACTTAAATTTCAAAATTATTTTAAAAACTTAAATTTCAAAATTATTTTAAAACTAAATTTCAAAATTATTTTAAAACTAAATTTCAAAATTATTTTAAAAACTTAAATTTCAAAATTATTTTAAAAACATAAATTTCAAAATTATTTTAAAAACTTAAATTTCAAAATTATTTTAAAAACTTAAATTTCAAAATTATTTTAAAAACTTAAATTTTAAAATTATTTTAAAACTTAAATTTCAAAAAATATGTTAAAAACTCAATTTCAAACTCAATTTCAAAAAATTTCGAAATGAAATTAAATTTCAAAATTATTTCAAAACTAAATTTCAAAACTCTTTCAAAATTTATCTCTAACAAGTTTACTTCAATTTAACTATCGTGAAATCCATTAAAACAATTCAACCACGTCCTATGTAGGAATTGGATCAATGGATGTTGGATAGTGGCTGCTCCAAACACATGACTGGAGATAAATTGAAGTTTACTAAACTCACGTACAAGAACTTAGGATCAGTTGCATTCGGTAACGAAGGTCAACTTAAGGTAATCGGAAGAGGTAATATCGAACTCAACTCCGATTTTATTATTCGAAAAGTCCTTTTAGTTGAAAATTTCAAGTTTAATTTACTTAGTATAAGCCAATTGTGTGATAGCGGATACTTAGTAACTTTTGACAAAACCAAGTGTTTAGTTAAAAACTAGATCCTCCTATAGAATCCACAGTCAGATTGCCCTAATTTCTAAAATCGAACCAAAAACAATAGAAGAAGCACTACCTGACCCGGACTGGATCATAGCTATGCAGGAAGAGTTAGCCCAATTTGAGAGAAATCAAGTCTGGGAACTTGTATCTAAACCCTCAAATAAATCAATAATCGATACAAAATGGGTATTTAGAAACAAACTAGATGATCAAGGCGAAATAATTAGAAATAAGGCTAGGCTTGTAGCTAAAGGATTTAGCCAAGTTGAAGGTTTGGACTATGATGAAACCTATGCCCCAGTAGCTAGACTCGAATCCATTAGAATGTTGTTAGCCTATGCAGCAAACAAAGGATTTAAACTATACCAAATGGATGTCAAGTCAGCATTCTTAAATGGATTTATTAAGGAGGAAGTATATGTAAGCCAACCCCCCGGATTTGAGGACTTAGGATATCCTAATCATGTATTTAAGTTAAAAAAGGCCTTGTACGGACTTAAACAAGCCCCTAGGGCATGGTATGAACGATTATCAAATCACTTAATATCCAAAGGTTTCAACCAAGGTCAAATAGATCCAACTCTATTTGTAAAAACTGTAGAAAAAGACATCTTCATAGCTCAAATTTATGTTGATGATATAATTTTTGGATCAAATAACTCTAAATTTTTAAAAGAATTTATTAGATTAATGGAAAATGAATTTGAAATGAGTATGGTTGGTGAACTTAATTTTTTCTTAGGCTTACAAATAAAACAAACTAAAGATGGAATATACATTTATCAAACTAAATATGCAAAGGAATTAATTAAAAAATTCTGCATGGAAAATTCAAAAATAATAAATACTCCAATGGCAACCAACATTAACATAGACTCTGACCCTGAAGGAAAACCAGTAGATCCAAAGTACTATAGGAGTGTCATAGGAAGCTTGCTTTACCTAACTGCAAGCCGACCCGACATATTATTTGCGGTTGGTATGTGCGCAAGATACCAATCTTGTGCAAAAGAATCACATTTAACCTATATTAAAAGAATACTTAGGTACATTAAAGGTACTCTAAATATAGGACTCTGGTACCCTAGAACTTGCATCTTTGACCTTCTTGGCTATTCTAACTCGGATTACGCCGGATGCAAGTTAGATAGAAAAAGCACAAGTGGTAGTTGTCAATTTCTAGGATAATGCCTAGTAAGTTGGTCAAGTAGAAAGCAACATTGTGTTGCTTTATCTACCACTGAAGCTGAATATATAGCCTTAGGTGAATGCACATCTCAATTGCTTTGGATGATGCACACTCTTAAAGACTATCAACTGAACTATCATAACACAAAAATCTCAATTGATAATATAAGTTCCATAAATTTAACAAAAAACCCAATTCATCACTCAAGGACTAAACATATAGAAGTGAAGCACCATTTTGTAAGGGATCATGTAGCTAAGGGTGATATTATACTCAACTATGTTGAGTCAAAATCAAATCTAGCTGACATCTTCACAAAACCCTTACCTGAACTTGAGTTCAGCTCACTTAGAAGACAAATAGGAATGTGTTGGGTAGAATAGACAATGTTTTTTAAATTGGTTATCATTTGCTTTTAAAATTTCTAGGAAAATACTTGTTTCAAAATTCCAATTTCTTAGAATTTTCAAAAAATTCGGATTACACCTAGGTTTCCCCCTAGAAATCATGTTCCTCTAGCTTTAAGCCAGAGCATCTCACAAACACCTAGGTCTACCTTGCTTGTGTTTTGAAAAACTTAGAACGGCGTGAGATGCATAGGGTATAGCCTGGACTCAAGAATGCTTATATCTGTGCATCAATATGAGTCTGGGCGTTAAATATGCAATAAACATTAATCAAGTTAAGTTCTCCAGCTCTAGTCAAGTCTACCTGGATCAAAATAACTCAACTTGACTAACCATGTGAAAGCTACTGCCCTCTAGGCAATCAGCAAGTAGCTAAAGGTTAGACCATTGGGAAAAGTGTGTTTCAATTTTTTGTTTAAGCATGATTGTACTTTAAGGTTCTAATCAAATTACTTTACCTGATTATTTTAAGGCTCTGATACTTAATCAAATTAAACTCAATAATTTAAATTTGACTCATGCTTGGACTAGAAAACAAACTACTGCTACTCCCTATGTCCTAAAACTAAATATTTTTCTTTAATATCAAAGTTTCTTCAAAATGAGTATTCAAAACTTAATTACAGTTTTTCAAAAAAAAAAAAAAAAAAAAACTTGTCCATGTAATTGAGTATTCAAATATTTTCAAATCTAGTCAACTTTTATAACGTTTTAAAGTTATTTTTTTCAAGTGACCTCATATTTTATAACTTCTAAGCAAATCCTTTTATTGAAAATTCATATACTCATATTTTCAAACTTAGTTAATTTTAAGACTATTTTAACTAGACTTAGTTAGATTGTACTCTAAACTTAGCTATTTGGCAAAATATTTTCTCAATACAAATCATTTCGAAGCTGAATATATAGCTAAGTATTTTCAAATTTGGCAAATTCCAAAGTTTAAAAAGCTAAGTCGTTTTGCTAAGAAGAAAATTTATTTTTATCCCTCTTTGAAAATTTTCCTTCAGAAAAATACAAATCTACTTTCAAACTGGTTTATTTTTGATATATGGCAAAGGGGGAGAGTAGGTAAATTAAAATTAAGGAAAATTCAAAGTATTTAATAAAAGGAGGGCTTTTATTAAGGGGGAGTCTAATATTACAAAGTTAAAAGTTTCCAGCTTAACTGTTATTGCATTTGAAGGTTATTTACTTAAGCTTGGTTAACTTTATGCAGTTATTACATATGTTGTTTTTCTTAACTTTGAATTTAGATTGCCATAATCAAAAAGGGGGAGATTGTTGGTGCGGGAAGCATCCGACGATCGAACCTAAGTTTTGATAATGGCAAAGGATTCAAAGTTAAGGTGCTTTGTTATCTGACAGCTTTTGCTGAGTGTTTCAGGAAAGTCCTAACTGCGGTTAGGCAAGGTAAAACCCTAGGGGGTGGTAACCCTAGGTAATAGGGGTGGTAACCCTATGCGGAAAGTCTTGGCGGTCGATGGCTTCAGCAAAAGTCCTAGGGGTGGTAACCCTAGGTGGAAAGTCCCGTGTCGCGAACGGTGAAAGTCCGAATCGCGGTGGGCGGATGTTCAGCAGAAGTCGGAAGCATCGAAAGCCGAGCAAAGTCCATCGATCTAGAGGATCGTCTGGCAATAAATCTCCGAGTGGAGTAGGTGAGGACGCGTTCCCGTAGAGGGAACAGTAGGCTGGTCGACCTAGGGTTTCCGGTAGGAAACCCAAGTCAGACTCAGAGACTGTTAAATATTTCAATCATTGTTTTGTGCTAACTTTGTGCCGTAGGTATTTTGGGATTAACATATCTTGCAGGACCAAAGTGCAAAAGACCTCGGATGAAAGGCCGAGGCGCCCATGGAGCTTGAGGCGCAGCAGACTGGAGGCGCCCTGAATGGAGTTCAAGGCGCCTTGACTGGCATTGAAGGCGCCTTGGATAGGCTGAAGGCGCCTTGAACCAGATAGAGTTCGACCAGGTCCGTGCTGATCCACGCGGGTGACTCGGCTCGTTCAAGGCGCCTTGGTGAACAGTATAAAGCGCCTTGAACCCCCTTTATAAGGGGTCTCGACCAGCAGCTTCAAACAACAACTTTCCAAGTGATCTTACTGCTACAAGCTGCTCACGAGGCGATTCCGAAGTGATGTTGCGAGACATCGACGACCCGGAGCTCTGAATCTTCAGATTACGATATTGTCGTCGGTATAACTGTATTCCTTTTAATACTTAACTGTAATACTTGTACTCTTGTCGAGCTTATAGTTGTTGCCCACGGAAAGCGATCAAGGATCGCGGGCCTTCGAGTAGGAGTCGTCACAGGCTCCGAACGAAGTAAAAATCCCTTGTCTCTCTCTGTGTTATTTTATTCCGCTGCATTAACTCTTACGTTTTACGAATCCGATAATAGAACGATTATAGCCGCGAGCGCTATTCACCCCCCCCCCCCTCTAGCGCGTCTCGATCCAACAAGATCTTCATTGGTAAAGTAGAAAATGCTCTTAGATAAGCATTGAGAAGAAAATTACTGCTCAAGGGGGAGCATTGGATACAATGAATGGGAGTTTCATTGAGAGGTTGATGCATGCTCTAGGATGTGCAGTGTGAAGTGAAGTAGAGCTTAAGGGGGAGCTTTGTCGGCAATGAAGAATATGAGATCTTCATTGTGGGGTTGTTAACAACATATGAGGTTGTCAACAACGTAGAGTTAACTCTTATGGAGAAGAGTTTATTTTCAATTTTTGATGTGTGACAAAGAGGGAGAATGGAAGGTTAAGTTAGACCTTCTTCCCAAGTAGGGGGAGTTTGCCCTCTAGGAAAGGGAGAGAATGAAGGAAACCTTCATTCATGCCTTGTCATGAAAGGGTTAAGGCTATAGGAGTTAGCCTTGTGATAAAGAAGAGGTTAAGCCTATGAAATTTAGCCTTGTGATAAAGAAGAGGTTAAGGTTATGAGATTTAGCCTTGTGATAAAGAAGAGGTTAATGCTATGAGATTTAGCCAAACTTAGAGGTATTGTCAAACATCAAAAAGGGGGAGATTGTTGGGGCAATTCTCCTAGGTCAAGTTTGACAAGTTTGACTAAGCTTGAGTTGAGTCAAACTTGAGTCAGGATTTGAGTTTTGATGTTTGACAATATAAGGAGATTGCTGGAGCAATCGTCCGATTATGGAGATGGTCAAAGAGTTGACCAGGTTGATGAGAATACAAGTTAAGTAGGTCAAGGTTGACGGAGACTTGACTGGGAAAGTTCTAACTGGAGGTTAGGCGTATAAAAGTCCTAACTGGAGTTTAGGCAGTGGTGGAAGTCCTAACTGGAGGTTAGGCGTATGGAAGTCCTAACTGAAGGTTAGACGTATGGAAGTCCTAACTGCACTTTAGATAGTGGTGGAAGTCCTAACTGGAGGTTAGGCATATGGAAGTCCAAACTGGAGGTTAGGCAAATTGGAAAGTCAAAGTATGATCTTGGTAAATAAGAAAGTCTTGGTGAGGAGCCAGACATTTGGGAAGTCCTGGTGAAGAGCCAGGCAACTGAAAGCCAAGTATGATCTTGGCAAAGGAGAAAGTCCTGGTGATGAGCCAGGCAATTGGGAAGTCCTGGTGAGGAGCCAGGCAATGGAAAGTCCAAGTGTGATCTTGGCAAAGGTTGTAGGTCCAAGCATGTGGTCTTGGCAAGATAAGTCCTAGTGTGACTTGGCAAGGAGAACTCGACAGCTAGGATAAGGCCGAAGGAAGTTCCTGAAGGCAAGGCGTGAAAGATGGGGAGATATTCGAGGGACGCAAGGATGATGGAGGAGGCTAGAAGGCTAGTTCGAGGTTGGTCGAGTGTGGTGGTATAATTCGACAACTAGGATGAGGCCGAAGGAAGCTCCTGAAGGCAAGACGTGAAGGATGGTAGATATCCGAGAGACGCAAGGCTGATGGAGGAGTCTAGAAGGCTAGTTCGAGGTTAGTCGGGTGTGGCCAAATGGTAGGCATGGAGACCCAACAGGTCACGGTTGGCCGGGAGTTGGGTTTGAGAATTTGGACTTGAGTTTGAGTCAAGTCTAGACTGGTCAATCGATCGGGCGATCGATTGAACCAGAGTCCAATCGATCAATGGATCGATTGGTGTGTGTTGCGATTGTGGGAAGGCCCAATCGATCGGTCGATTGATTGGGATGTGAAATCGCGAGCACAGAGGCTTTCCCAATCGATCGGGCGATCGATTGGGAGTTGCCAATCGATCGGTCGATCGATTGGGCAGCAGAAGCTCTCGCGCGGACGCGAGAGCACAGAAAGGCTCTGAATCGATCGGGTGATCGATTCAGGCAGTCCCAATCCATCGGCCGATCAATTGGGAAGTGACCATTGCACAGGAAACAAGCGATGGACGGCTGGGATGGAGCGATGCTGATGTGGCAATCGATTGAGGTTGATTTGGATCGATTGGGAGCACAGGATATTACCGTTACAGAGTGTTTTCTCCATAGAACTTTACATTCTTCTTCTTGCGATTTCTCTGCGATTCACAGCGAGCTTCTCTGATCTTCACCGCCAATTCTTAAAGGCTCTTGGGAGTATTTTCTCAAGGTTCAAGAAGCAACAACAAGCAACAAGTAAGCAAGAAGAAGTTGTGTTTTCATTTGTATCTTGGACTCTCTTCTTGTATTTGTGTTTGTGTTGTGTGTGAGTTTGTACGAGGCTTCTCCGCCTCCGGCTGTGACCGAGAAGGAGTGTTTCATAGTGGAGATAGCATGTCGTGTGTGGATTCTTGGATTAGTCACATCATCTTGAGGTAGATACCAAGTAAATCTACTTGTTAGCGTTGTGTGAGTCTTGTACTTGTATTTCTTCTGCATATCATCATCAAGACGAAGCAAACGACGCAAGGAGTGTGACGAAATGCTATTCACCCCCCCTCTAGCGGGCACAAAGGTCCCAACATGTTATCTCATTAATAGATCACCAAGGACAGCACTAGAGGGCAAAGTATCAGAGGAAGTATGGACAAGGAATCAAGTAAATTACTCTCATCTTCAAGTTTTTGGATGCCCAGCCTATATGCATATATCTAATGAGAAAAAATCAAAGCTGGATGCGAAGTCAAAGCAGTGCATTTTTCTGGGGTATCATAAAGGAGTTAAAGACTTCAAGTTTTGGGATCCTAAGGCAAACAAGGTAGTGATCAGCAGAGATGTAGTGTTTGATGAGAAAGCTATGTTACAGCATACTCAGGAAGAAGGAAAGGAAACACCACAGAACAACATAGAGAAAAATATTGTGCAGGTGGAACTAGAGACGCATAATTCTGATTATTCTAGATCAGAGCACATAGAGTATCGCACTATAGTTAGTGGTAGAACGACATGAGTCATAAAATCACCCACTAAATACGGATTCGAAGACTTGGTATCTTATGCGCTTATCACAAGTAGCGGAGACCCTCTTTCTTTTCAGGAGGTGATACACAACTCTGAGAAAGACAGATGGACAGGTGCTATGGCAGAGGAGATGGAGTCGTTGCATAAGAATCAAATGTGGGATCTAGTGGAACTTCCTAAAGGAGAGAAAGCTATAGGGTGCAAGTGGATATTCAAGAAGAAAGAAGCAATCTCAGAGGGAGAAGAAGTGAAGTTCAAGACTTGGTTGGTAGCAAAGGGGTATTCACAGAGAAAGGGGAGAAATTTTCTCTCCGGTGGTAAGACATAGGTCAATTAGAGCGGTGTTGGCTTTGGTGGCCCATCACAATTTGCAGCTGGAACAAATGGATGTGAAGACAACATTTCTTCATGGAAATTTGGACGAGCAGATTTTTATGTCACAACTCGAGGGATTTAGTCAGCCTAAACAAGAGCGGTTGGTTTGCAAGTTGAAGAAATTGTTCTATAGATTGAAACAATCTCCTAGGCAATGGTACAAACGTTTTGATTTATTCATGATTCAAAACGGATATAGAAGATGTGAGTATTAATGCTGCATATATGTGAAGAGTCTTGAAGAAGAATCATTGGTTTTCTTACTACTATATGTAGATGACATGCTCATTGTTGCAAAGAAGATGAAAGAGGTTGACAAATTGAAGAGGCTACTGAGCAAGGAATTTGACATGAAAGATTTGGAAGAAGCCAAGAAGATTCTTGGGATGGAGATTCACAGTGATAGAGGTGTAGGGAGATTATGGTTGTCTCAACGTAGCTATGTGGAGAAGGTACTGGATAGGTTCAACATGAAGAATGCAAAGTCGGTGAGCACATCCCTAGCGCATCACTTCAAGTTATCTAGTACACAATGTCCAAAAACGGATGACAAGATCCAAGAGATGTCAAAGGTTTCTTATGCCAGTGTAGTTGGTTGTCTGATGTATGCCATGGTTTGCACGAAACTAGATTTGGTGCAAGCAGTTAGTATGGTAAGTAAGTTTTTCTCAAATCCTGGTCAATCACATTGGGATGTAGTGAAGTAGATTTTCAGATACTTGAGAAATACAACTGATTATGACATTATGTTCATAGACAATCGAAAGATCTTTTAGTTGCTAGGTACATAGATGCAGACTATGTAAGAGATTTAGATAACAGGAGATCTACTATAGAATACGTGTTCACTGCGGCAGGAGGATCTATTTGTTGGAAATCTATAATTCAATCTATTGTTGCATTGTCTACTACGGAGTCAGAGTACATGGTAGCAGTTAAAGCAGTGAAGGAAGCTTTATGGCTTACAGGGTTGGTCAGAGAATTGGGTGTTCAGCAAGATGGAGTCAAGTTGTTATGCGATAGTCAGAGTGCTATCTATTTGACGAAGAATCAGGTGTATCATGCGAGAACCAAGCACATTGATGTGAGGTTTCACAAGATCAGAGAGTTGATTGCTTCCGGAGAAATTCAACTTGAAAAGGTTCACACTGCAGACAATGCTGCAGATATGCTAACAAAGCCACTGACCACAGAGAAGTTTAAGTATTGCTTGAACTTATCCATATCTCTAAATGCTAAAGGAAGAAAGCCTAGACCCAGAGATCCAGGTGGAGTTTTGCTCAGATACTCGTGTTCTTCGAATGAGTGAATATTCATCAAGGTGGAGATTGTTGATGGGTGACTCATATTTGGATGGAGGTCAATGCAATGGATGCCATGGAAGAAAAATCTGTTAAGATTTTTCGTAATGAAATTCTGTTGTGATTTTATATAACAAAATTCTATTACGATTTTTCATAATAAAATTCTGTTGCGATTATTCATAACAAAATTATGTTACAAATTTATTGGGTCTGGGGTTTGTGCATTATTAATAGAGGTCATTATAAACTTATTGTACAACAACAATCACAAGAATCATGTAATATGATTCTCTTGTATAGAAAGAATTCTAATAAAACTTTGAACATTTTTGTGAAGTAGACACGTCACCGAACCACAGTAACTCTTCTTATTTCTTTTCTTCTTTTCCTTTCTAGTGTTTGCTCTCCTTTTGTGCATCTTTATTTTGTTGCTCCGTGCGATCTTTTTTCTCTCTTTCTCTTCTTCCGTGCTTTAGAGGTTGAGAGGTGTTGTTGCCCCTCTCTTTACACAACACTTGGCGTCTATCGAATAAAGAATAAATGGAGCTTGTAGTGACCAATTGGTTGAAGGCTACGTTCGACCCAGAATGTTGCTGCTCCTTATTGAATGGACCAATGTCACGACTCCTTATTGATTTAGCGTCGAACAAATGAACAGAATTGAATCGACGATGAGGAATGATTTTTTGACGATAGATTTATGGTCTGTTTTATTTTTATGTGTGCCCCATTTAGAAAAAATATTTCTATAAATTTATCATAGTTAGAGATCGAATTATGAATATTTAGATGACAATTTGAATATCCTACAACTACATCATAACCCCGGGGGCGATTTATGCTCTGTTTATGAATGAGTAGACAATGGTGAATAAAATAAACCTAGAGACATATATAGAAAGAGAATGTAAAAGAAAAAAAATCTTATTATCTATATACTTATTTATTTTGATTGAGGAAGATGAATATATTCAATATAATTTTTATAATTAAAAAAAAAAAGTGCATATTTCATTTTTTTTTTTTTAATATATGATATAATTTTGAGTTTAAAAACGGTACATACATGATTTTTTTTTATAAATATCACCGTGCATTAATATCGATCTTTTACAACGTATTATATAAACGTCCAATGTTATGATCTACTTATTCGTTGTACATAATTTATACTTACGAATTATTTTAAAATTAATTTGACATTTTATTTTATATATATATATATATATATATATATATATATATATTTATCGCCGGCTCAACGGGGAGAATTTTTATTGTCGGAATTCATATTCTTCGTGCATGAAAACGACATGCTCAGTTTGCCTCAAATTTGGCGGCCACGAGGCACAGAGCATGCTTCCTACGCACAGTTAACCCCAGCGCTTCTTCCATGTTCACGTCCTCCTCACTCATTCCCGGAGGCAACTGCCAGTCGAAGGAGTACAATAGGTTGGCCAGCGCCACCTCCGCCATCAGCATCCCCAGATTCTTCCCCGGGCAAATCCTCCGTCCCTCGCCGAACGGAATCAACTTGAAGTCATAGTGCGCAAACGAGTTCACCCCCGGCGACACCATGTTAACAAACCTATCCGGGTCGAACACCTCCGGTCTCTCCCACGCATCCGGATCCCTGCCGATCGCCCATGCGTTCACGTAGATCATCGTCTTGGGAGGAATTTGGCAACCGTCGCTTAAAGTGACCGGGTGCATGGTTTCCTGGTGGATGAGCATCGGCACCGGAGAATGCAGCCTCATCGTCTCCTTGACTATGCGTTTGAGGTATTGAAGCTGGTGCAGGTCGCACTCCTCCACCTTCCCTTTGCTTCTCCCCACGCAGCTTCTCACTTCCTCTTGGGCTCTCTTCATCAACTCCGGCTGCCGGATGAGCTCAGCCATCGCCCATTCCACCACAGATGAAGAGGTATCCGTCCCGCCGATAAAAATATTCTGTCAATAATTGAGTCAGATTTAACTTCGACAATTCATTTTGACATCGAAACTGAAAATAATGGTCACCATAAGAATTCCTTTCAGGTTCTCCTCGGTCAGCTGTCCATCCTTCCGCAACCGAAGCAGAACATCCAATAAATCCTCATTCTCTTCACTTTCTGATCGACTAGTTTTCGCGTCGAGATGGCGATCGATGAATTTCTGGTAGATTCCGTCGAGCTTAAGAAACGATTTCCGAAGCCTGGATTTCTTCCCCGTCGCCACATCGACCCACCCGAGCAGGGGAAAGTAGTCTGCCATGAAGAAGCTAGCCAACATCTCCTGCGCTTCCCTGAGCACATCGTAAACGTTGAAGTCGTCGCCGGCGATGTCTCGACCGAAGGCCATCCTGCATGTAGTGTTGCAGGAGAAGTATAGGGCGAGCTCACTCACGTTGACGGTGAGGGAGCCCGAGATGCGAGAAGATATATGCTTCGCCATCCTCACGATCTCATCTTCCCTTACGGACGTAAAAGAGTTGATCTTTCTGGCGCTGAAGAATTCTACAGTGCAGAGCTTGCGTAGCTGGCTCCAGCGCTCGCCGTAGGGCATGAAGGCGATATCAGAGCTGCCGTAAGAAAGCTGGGAGGTGGAGACGTTGTGGGGGCGGGAGCAGCAGGCGAGGTCGAAGGTCTTGAGGACGTCCCTGGCGAGGGTTGCGGAGGAGACGACGATGGCGGAGACTTGGCCGAGTTTTAGGTGCATGAGCGGGCCGTACTGTTTGGAGAATTCCCATAAGGACTGGTGCAGTAGATTGCCGCGTATCTGGTGGAGGTTACCGATGATCGGGAGTTTAGCGGGGCCCGGCGGGAGCTTTCTGATCGCTGGATTAGTTCTTGCTTCTCGGCCGCCGGCGAGAAGGAGAGAGGAGAGGAGTGCGACGAGGAAGAGAAGAGACAAGACAAGCACAAGCATTTTTTGACTTAAAAAAGTGGGAACAGCACGAGAGATAAACCGCCCTGCATCCACATCCGGTTAAATAGGGCAATGTTCTATGAAATTTTCAAAAACATCCAAAATAGTTACTTAACTTTCATTTATCAAAAATTTTACCAAAATATATTTTTATTCTAGCCAGAAGGATTTTTTTAAAAAAATAAAAAAGTAAAACTGTGAATTCTAGAAAACTAAACTACTATTTGTTGCCGTGAGTTCACCGATTAAATTGAGTGAACTTGCGGCCACTTAACCACGATTTTATCGTCGATTTTTAAACTCGAAAGTTACTCTGATAGCGACATTAAATAGCGTTTGGTTTAGAGGTTTGGGAATGAGAGAATAGATTCAAAAATTTAGGTATGGATGAAACACACCCTCTCCCTTGGGTTTTGATGAAATGAGAATAAAAATTAAGTTTTGGACGAAAATACCCTTAATATATTTATTCAATTTTTCTTTTATTTCACTTTCTCTCATTGTTATCTCTCATCATACTTTCTCTCTCCTCATTTTATCATCACATTTCTCTCTTAATATACTTTATCTCTCATCACACATTCTCTACCATTTTCTCTCTGTATTTTCTCTCATCACACACACTCTCTCGTATTTTCTCTCTCCTTTTTTTTTTCATCATATTTTCTCTCTCCTCAAGCTCTCTTACCATACTCTCTCTCCATATTTTATCTCATCATACTTTCTCTCTCTTCATTCTCTTTTATCATACTCTCTCTTCTCATTCTCACTCAACACACACTATCTACCATTTTCTCTCTGTATTATCTCTCATCACACAGACTCTCTCATTATTTTCTCTCTCTTCATTCTCTCCTATTTTTTCATCATACTTTCTCTTTGGTCAATCTCTTTTATCATACCCTCTCTCCATATTTTCTCTCATCACACTATCTCTCTCTTTATTCTCTTTCATCACGCTCTCTCTCCTCATTTTCTCTCATCACACTTTCCATCTCTTCATTTTTTCCCATCACACTTTCTCTCTCTTCATTTTTTCCCATCACTCTTTCTCTCTCAACACACTTTCTTTCTCATCATATTTTTTCTCTTCTTAATCTCTCCTATCACGTTCTTTTTCCTCATTTTCTCTCATCACATTTTCCCTCCCTTCATTTTTCCCATCACACTTTTTCTCTCATCATATGTTTCTCTCACATTCAATTTTCTCTTTCATCTAATTTTTTCTCTTATTTTCCTCTAAGGGTAAAAAAGGAAATTTAGGTTCATTCCGATTGAAAATATTCAACTAACCAAACATTATTTTTAAGAATGATATCCAAGCTCATACCCATTTCTATTCCACAATACTATGTAAGGGTGTAACGAGCCGAGCCGAGCCAAACTCTTGGATGTTTGAGTTTGACTCATTTATAATCGAGTCGAGCTCGAGTTTTATTTAACGAATATATTCATGGCTCACGAACTTATTCGAACTTTTATCGAGCTTAAACGAGTTTAATAAATATAAATTATAAATTTAAATATCCATTAAAGACTAAATTATATATTTTAAAAAAATTATAATATTCTTGTTAAAATTTATAATTTTATTCTAATAAATAAATTTAATATATTTATCTATGTTTTTCATAAGTAGAGTGTAAAATCTATAAATTCAATATCAAAATTATTATTTTTTTATTTAAAAATTAATTCATGAGCTTAACGAACATGTTCACGAGCTAACGAGCCGAATATTGTGAAGCTTGAGCTTGGTTTGTTTATCTTAATGAGCCTCATTAAACGAGCTCAAACGAACTTTTATCGAATCGAGGTTCGAATAGCTCACGAGCGGCTTGACTTATTTACACCCCTAATACTATGATACTCATTCCCATTCTCATTCCTAGGAGAGAACCAAACGTCACCTAAGTTCAATTTTAAATTTACCAGTGAAAGTCTCGAAATCAAATGTTGATTTTTTTTAATTATTTTATTTTTTTTATCAATTTTTATTAGATTTTTTTTTTAAAAAATAAGTGTACTTTAAGTAAATATAAAAGTTAAGTGCCCATTTTATATATATATATATATATATATTTTAAAATTGAGTACATAATAAGATGGATTGCTGATTTATTGCAATCTTTTAATTCGAGCAAATCAAATGACGCCGAAATGTGTAGCCTTTATAAAAAAAATAAATTTATTTTTACTTAATTTAACGATCAATTATAAATTAATCCTATAATTTGTTGCATAAATAACTATAATAAATATCTAAAAATGAGTGTAATTATTTTTATGCAATTGTGTTTATATAAATTTGAAAGCTATTTATTTATAAAAATATATTTATTTATTACTTTCATATTTATAAAAAATATATTTATTTTTTAAAATAACTTTTTACGCTTAGGATAAAAGAAAAAATTACTCAAGAAAATTCTATGATTATTAAATTTGACGTGAACTTGTTGACGGATTTCTTTTTATGATTTTATTTTATTGTTGTGGATGTTTACAAAGAGAAAAAAATGTATTTTAACAAATAAATATATCTTTTAATTAATATAAAAATCAGGTGTATTTATTGCAGCCCTTTAATTTGCCCCTTTAATTTATTGCATCCCTTTAATAAAAATCAGGACCTTAATTTATATTTTTTTAAAAAAATTAAATACTAATTTCTAAAAGTTAGATAAATTTTATATAAAAAAATTCTCTAATTTTGAGATATAAAATATTAATTAAATTTTTATATTTAAATTTTGATAATAATTTTTTTTTTTGACAATTTACCAATAATCAACTTAAATGAATATGTGTTTCCCCTAAACACATATATGAATTTGGAAATGTCTAAATAATGTAATCTCTTATTTCCTTTTACTGATCATCTGACAAAAATTGCATTCATGATTCAACCTCTTCTCTTTTCTCTCTCTTTTGTATTTATGCAAGAAAAAAATTTGTCTTTTCTCTCCAAGCAATCAATACTATTGTATTGCTGAATTTCAAAAACTATTAACACAACCATATTGATTTTTAAAATAAAGCAGTACAGTTTCTCTATTACTGTGTTCTTGATTTTTTATTTTAGAAATGTCCAAACAATGTAGACTTTCTATTATTTTTTATTTTTTTTCTTTTTACTTGTCTCTCTCCGGTTTTACTGTTTATCAAAAAATCTAACAAGTTAGCAACACCATTTACTGTTTATCAAAAAAATCCAGCAAGTTAACAACACCGTGTGTTGTTGATTTATGAAAAATCAACAACACTCTATGTTACTAATTTCTAAAAATTAGCAACACAAATACACGGTGTTGCTAGAATTTTTTCAGCAACATTCTGTGTAGCTGATTTCCGCAATCAGCAACAAGAGTGTTGCAGAAAAAATTCTAGCAACATATGCTTATATCGTGAAAAAAATCTAACAAATCATGTGGCTGTGTTGCAGATTTTTGCAGCAACAAGATAGATTGTTGTGTCTATGTTGCTGGAAATTTTTCAACAACACTCTTATGTTATTGATTTCTAAAAATCATCAACATAGACACACGGTATTGTTGGAATTTTTTCAGCAACACAAAGTGTTTCAAAATCATCAACACTCTGTGTTGCTGCTGAAAAAATTCTAATAACACCGTGTGTTTGTGTTACTGAAAAATCAACAACATTCTATGTTAATTAGCAATACCATATGTCTATATTGCTGTAAAAATTCCAGCAACACCATGTGTCTGTGTTGATGATTTATGAAATTAGCAAAAAATTCTAGTAACATCATATGTCTATTGATCCTGTCCGAGCGCTGAGTCGACGGACGCTGGGGACGTGACACGCTCCGCTGTCTCTGGCCGGCGATGAATATCTCCGATGGACCTGCAAAGAAGCCGAGTCGGGAGGGGTTTCCCGACGACGACCCTCCGACGCTCAAGTCATGCAACGAGAAATGAGAGAGGCAGCGTAACTGTGGCTATAGTGAGGATTTCGCATACCTTCGTCGACGTCTGGGGGTCCTTATATAGGACCCCGGGGAGGCGCGTGCACACTTCTCGATGCGTGCACGCTTCCCCAAATATACCTTAATGAGCCAATGTTAGAAAAGTACCCCTGACGCCATTCCGCAATCGTCCGAGCATATCCCGGATGTGACGGTGGAAGATTCCACCGTATGATCCTGTGTACGGCTCGACCGCCAACCCTGCTGCCTGTCGACGGCAGATGTCTCGAGGATGATGTTATCCCTTGTCTCCTTTGTCCTCTTGCGCTTCCTGTCTGTTCCAGGGCCGAGCGGTTTGGCCGCTCGGCAGGCATATCACTTCTGCCCCGGTTGTAGGTATCGGTCCGACTGGGAGGACTCCCGGTCGTATGCTCGGATGTGATTGCTCCTGCCTGTCTGTGGCCTTGTACCCCGGCCGAACGGACAGTCCGCTCGGCCCTGAAACCTTTTTACCTTGAGCATCGGAAACCCGACCCCTAGTCGGGTTGTCTTTCATTCGGCTCGGGGGATTCCCATCCGATCGGCCCTCTAACTCCGGTCGGTCGGGTCTCAGGGTTGAATCTCTTGACCTTTGACCTCCACGTGTCGTTGACCTTCCGCCAACGAGGGTCCCTCGTCCTTACCACCGGATCACATGCCTCCCCCTCAAGTCTAGTCGAAGGAGGCGCTAAGTCCGACTGACTGGACTGCCGGTCGGCTGGAGTGACACCGTTCTGCCACTTTCTGGAATGTTCCTCCTCACGACCGCTCGGCCTCTTACTGTCGCTGGCTTTGCTACCGTGTCGACGGTTAACGCTGATGCCCTTCGGATCTCCTCGAAATTCATGCAAATCCTCTCCATTAAGACCGAGCACGCGCGCTGCGCGCCGTAATGGCGCTCATTAAGTGCGCCCCTGTGGCATGGTGCCACGTGGCGCCTCTGCTGGCATCATCGTACGGCTCGGCGATGTGTCCGAGGGGACATCGGCGGTTTGAAATGAATGACCCGATGTGGGCCTCGGTTCCTGTGACCTGCATCCGACGGTCGAGGCCGATCGGGCCCGACCTTATAAAGCCTTCACCTTCTTCCTCCGCCGCACCTTTGCCTTCGCGTGTCCCGCAGCCTTCTTCGGTGATTCAGCGCTCCGGCGATTCCCCGCCTCCTTCCTTCGATCCTCAGCTTCTTTGTAAGGTTCTTCCGCCTTTCTTCTCTGTTTCCCTTGTGTTTTTTGTCAAGTTCTTGTCTTTTGGTCGCTGTTCCCTTCATCGTCTTCTTCCTTCTGCCGTGTGCCTTTTTCTCGTTTTTTGCTTTCTTGCCCGGTCGGACAATGGCCAGTTCTTCCCGACCCGCAGACCTCACTTTAGGCCCCTGGTATACTACCATGGAGTCTCGCTTCGATCGGCGCGACGCCGAGACCTTGCTTGATGGTTATGATATTCCGTCCGACTTTGAACTCGTTCTACCCTCACCGTCCGCTCGGCCACACAAACCGCCGCGCGGAGCTATCTGTTTTTTCCGCGACCAATTCACAGCCGGTCTGCGGTTTCCTCTCCACCCCTTCTTCGTCGACGTTTGCAATTTCTTTAGTCTCCCGCTCGGCCAATTAGTTCCCAACACTTTTCGCCTTTTGTGTGGAGTGGTAGTATTGTTCAAGATACACCGCATTCCTCTCCGCCCGGAAAATCTTCATTATTTTTATTATCCCAAGCAGTTCGAGCTGGGTACCTATCTATTCCAGGCTCGGCCCGGCCTAGTCTTTTTTGATAAACTTCCCTCCTCCAATAAACACTGGAAGGAGTATTACTTTTATCTTCGTCTCCTCGAGCGGGCTCCCTTCCAAACCAAATGGCAGGTCGGACCGCCCACTTCTCCCGAGCTAAAAAGATTTAAGACCCAATCGGACTATCTTCAGGCCGCGAACATGCTTGCCAGTCTGAAGCTCGACATCAACAAGCTTCTGCCTGAAGGCGTGTTGTATATATTCGGCCTGAGTTCGAGTCGAACTCCACTCCCGAGCAGCTTTGGTAAGAATTTAACTTGCGTATGTACTTTGAGTGCTAACTGATTTTCTTCTTTTTTCTTTGCAGCGAATATCGTCATGGAGTCCGTGATGCTCGGGATTTTGAAGAGAAAAGCGGAGGCGCTTGAGGTGGCAGCCGCCAAGGAGATGGAGCAACTGGGCATCACCCCGGTCGGCTCTCACGAGGGTGAGAGCGGGACACATGCGGAGGAGTCAGCCGCTCAGGCCTTCCCCGTGGAGGTGACGGGAGGCGCCACGTCAAACAGGGAACCGGCCATCCAGGAGGAAGGCTCCGATCGGGAAGGCGAGCGCCCGCTCAGACAAAAAAGGCGCCGGACGGAGAAGCCGCTGCGATCGGCTACTTCCGTTGTTCATGTGTCCGAGCGGACGGGATCCGATTCTCGTGGGAAAAACCCAATGGTGGAGGCATTATCCTCCGATCGGAATCCATCTCAACTGAACCCGCCTGCTAATCCTATCGAGGCTGTGCCGGTCAGCACTCTTCCACCTGCCTCCCGCCGGGTCCAGCGCTCGACCATTTTGTCCAAGTTCTCCGCCCCAGCCTCTGATCCCTCTGCGTCTGCTCACACGACTCCCGGCCGGAGCCGCACCATCAGGGCCACCCTGCACCTTCCCACCGAGGAGCTTTTGGCCGAGTCTGATCGGCCGACAGCGCCCGAGCATACGATCACCATGAAGGGGCCCCTCGCCGAGATATGGGCCGACGCTCGGGCCCGTGTTGCGATGATTCCGCTCGGCAACCTAGCCAACAGCCAAATGCAGCAAGTCACTGGGGTAAGTGTGTTTTTTTCCAAAGTCCTTTACGTCGTCTTTCCGATCGGCTATTAATACTCCTATTTATGTCAGAGATGGGTGGAAGACATCGCTGTCGCCAACCGACTGGCCATGGCGGATGAAGAGCTGAAGAGGCTGAAGAGTTCGGGCGGCCGATCCAGTGATACGGCTGATCGGTCTGGTGACCGATCAGTAACCAAACAGAATGCTTCTGTGGATTATCTGATCGGTCTGAAGACCGATCAGGAAGCAAACAGAAGAGAAGAAGGAGAAAGGCTGATCGATCCAGGGACCGATCAAACTCCTCCTAGACCGATCAGGACATAGCCTGATCGGTCCAAGCTTAGCCTGATCGGTCCCAAGACCGATCAGGGACAGTGTGGACCGATCAGGTTGGAGCCTGATCGGTCCAGGCCTAGCCGTTGTGAGTGACAACGGCTAGATCTCGGTCTTCTGTGTCTTCTTCTGCCTTCACAGGTTTGCAGGTTCAGCTATATAAAGAGTCGAGCGACTCTACAGGACCTTCTTCTTGCTTCTGCAAGTTCTTCCAGGTTCCTTCTGCGAGCTTTGCTGAGCTCGTACTTCTTGAAGCTTCGCGTGAGCTTCCCTGCTGCTGGCATCCGTGAAGCTGTTGCTTTATCAACGGACTCTAGACGAGAAGGCAAGCTTGTTTGTTTTACATTCATATTGTCTTGTGCTTCTTTGTATTTTGTGTACTTCTATCTTGCTGTTGCAAGAGTTATTGTGGCGAGGTTTCTCCACCCAGAAGGAGTTCATATTAGCCGGTTTTTCGGGGTCTCATCCACCGACGGATTGATAGGCTTCGTCCACCTTACGGACACGCCGAGGAGTAGGAGTATCATCTCCGAACCTCGTTACATCATCGTGTTTGAGGTTTGATTTTCTCCATTTACGTTTCTGTTGTTATTTTTCCGCTGCGCTAACTTGATTTGTAGAAAGAAACGTGAATTTGAGGTCGGCTATTCACACCCCCCCTCTCTAGCCGCGACCGTCGATCCTAACAAGTGGTATCAGGCAAGGTTGCTCTTCGTCGGATTAACACCCGGGGGAGCACAAGCTAGAGAATGGATTGACTCGGAGAAGACATCACGATTCCACCCTTCTACGAGTGCAACGACTTCGCGTATTGGAAGGTAAGAATGAAGTATTTTCTTATGACTAACCTAGCAAATTGGAATTGTGTACAAGTAGGTTTTATTCCTCCGGTGGATAGAAAGGGAGAACTTCTCAAGAAAAAGAAGTGGACGAAAGAACAAATCCACCAATCCACAATCAACGACGAGGTAACAAAAATCCTTGAATTTTCATTACCTAGTGATATCTTGTGTAAGATAGGTGGATACCACAATGCCAAGGAGTTGTGGAACAACTTGGCTAAGTTCCATGAGGAGAGCTCCAATTCAAGTCATGAAGAGGAGTCAAGTGAGCCAAGTAGCTCACATCATGGAGGTAAGGAATTAGAAGTTGAGGGCTACTCAACATCTATGGAAGAAGAGGAGGAGAGTTCTTCTTCAAGATTGGTGCAAGAAGAAGCTTCTACCTCCGGAAGGGATGAAGAAGAGAGCTTACATCCATCCTCAACCCTAGGTAACTCAAGCGATTTAATTTCAAGTAAATTACATATAATGTGCTTTGAGTGTAGGGAATATGGGCATTACAAGAGTAAATGTCCAAAGAGGATTAGGAAGACTCCACCGGCACCAAAGGTCAAGGAAGCCGAAGTCCCGAAACGCAAGAGCAAGGAGCACGTGGTGTGCTTCCAATGCAAGCGAAGGGGATATTATAGGAGCCAATGTCCGAGGGGGAGGCAACCTCACAAGGACAAGAGACCAAGCACATCTATAGGGGGAGCTAAGGCAAACCCTAAGGTACCCTTTAAGGCACATTATTGCAATTCTAATAAGAAACATGCTAGTAGCTTTATTGCAATTGCCAATGATGATAAGCATGATAACTATAGTAACTGATACGCGTGCTTAGGTGCCAAACATGTTAACCTAGATAAGGACAATACTAGAAAAACCAACCCTAGAATTAACTCATATAAGGTTAAGGAAAACCTAGGTAGGAATCCCAAAACAACTAGACATATGCCTAGGTATACCTCAAAGAAAAATGACAAATTAAAACTTGAGGTATTAGAAAAGGAAAATCAAGTCTTGAGGTCAAGACTTGACACTTTAGAAAAGACCCTTAAGAATTTGGAGAAATCATCTTTAGGGCCTAAGGGTCAAAAGCAAAAGCCCAAGGACATGAGAGGTTTGAGTCACAAACCTAAGTCTCAAGTGGTCAAGCCCACTTATCATAATGTTCCATTCGATTATGGAACAAGACCTAGGGCTAGAAAGACCATCACCAAGGTCACAAGGGGAGTCACCCCTAGAGTTGATCTTGATGAGTCCCAAATGACCAAGGCTTTAAAGCCTAGGAGGGTCATTAGGAGGGTTGCTAGGGAAGTAATCCCTAGTGAATATTTAGTGAACCCAATGAGCTCCAATAGGTATTGGGTTCCTAAGAGCATGATTCCATCACGCTAGATGGATTAGAGTGTGCCAACCTTAATTGAATAGGTAGTTAATCTATTCATGACAAAAGGTGACACTTTAGGAATTTTCAAGGTGTAATCAAGCCTTGAAAATGAAATTAAAAATTATTCCTAAGGTGATTAGAATATGCCAACCACATTTGAGGAGTTTTCTAGGGTCAATCTAATTGGCACATAGTGATCTAAAAATCTTGAGTATATGTTTTTAGGTCTATTACACTTAGGAATATAGAATTCATAGCAAAATTGTAACACCCCAAATTTCATTATTTGGAGTCCTAAAAGACCTTATTAAAATCTATAAATATTTTAGAAAAATTCTAGAGATTTTTAGAGTATTTTTATGCAATTTTTGGAAGTCGTTTGGTATTTTTACCAAAAGAAAGAAGTTTTGACAAAAAAATGTCCTAGCCGAGGTTCGAGCCGGTAACCTTTGATCCGAGCAAAACCCGGCTGACCAGGTGGGCAAACAGATATTTCTGTTTAGAATTGATAGCAAAATTATTTACCAAGTTAACAGAACACCAAGTTATAAAAGAGGAACTTAGGGCTTGATTTACCCGAAACAAAATTCCTTCTCCTCTTTCTCTCGCGACGGCGCGCGGCGTTTTTGTTCGGGCGAAAACGAAGACGACGAAGCCCCAGCTAGGGCTCGTCTTCGGCGGTCAGCCAAGGACCAAATCCGAGAGGGTTCTCTACCATCGTGAGCACCTTGTCGAGGAGAGCAAGTGGAGGTGAAGGAGTTGTCGAGAGCTTGAGTCCTCCGCAAGCCCTAGAAGTATTAGAAGCCACCTTCTTTGGCTGTAAGTCCTAGAACAAGAGGTAAGCGCTTACTCACCTGCGGTAAGATAGTTTCGAGCCTTTGATTTAGAGTTTCTCTTGTTTGTGAATGTGCCGTGAGTTTTATAAAGAAGATTGTTCTTCCCTTTTTAAGCTTTCGGATTTGTTGTAAAGAATTTCAGAATTTCTAGGGATTTAGTTTCTTCTTGCTTCAGAATTTTTGTTGTGAAGATTGGGTTTAGGGTTACTGCCGTGAGACTCAAAGTAAGGATATGGAAGAGTTAAGTATGTTGAGTTGTTGTTTGCTGCCGTGAGTTAAGGTTTCATATCTGGTTTTTCTTTTTTCTAGTATGCCGTGAGTTTCATAGAAAAGGTGGAAGGGATTTGATCAGATTGAGTTTCCAACTGATGATGCTAATACTTCTCTTTATCAGATTTCTTTAGTGGTTACTCTTCCTTGATAACTCATGATGCCAATGGTTTTTTTTTTATGCACCGTTAGGGTTTTAAAGTAGATCCTCTTATGAAAATAGGTTAAGTGTTATGCATTTTCCAGAATTGGATAGTTTAGATTTAGCTTAAATTGATGTGGTTCATGTATATAATTAGACATGCAGTAATTAGTTTAGGTGTTAAGTGTTTAGGCTTTGAGATTTTGATTCCATACTCAGAAAGTTGTTGGGTTGTTTAAGCATAGCATAAGGAGGTTAGGAAATAATGGAGAACAGTTTGGGTTTCTAAACCTTCAGGTTTGGGAGATGGTGTTGTAATCACACCAAGACTATTTAAGTAGTGCATAGATTTATTTTCCTTAAACAGTAGCAGGTAGTTTTGCTTAAGTTTGTTTAATATGGATCATACCCTAAATTAGCATGTAGCAACCGGTGATAGAGTGTTAAATACTAGAGAATTTATTTTCCCTGTCTAGTATAGCTGGATTCTGTTTTGTTATTGAATGAAAAGTTAAAGATGTCAATTCTATGGTTAGAATAAATGATATATTGTAATGCACAGATTTATGAGGTATTCGCTTTAGATTGTTGTTAAGCATTAGAGCAAATTTTATTGAGCATTTCGCATGCAGATTTTTATAAGTATAGTATGCAGATTTTTAATAAGCAGATTTTTATAAGTATTGCTTGCAGATTTTGATAAGTATTGCATGCAGAACTCCAATCTTAGAACAGATTTATATTAAGCTTAATATGCAGAATTCTATTAGCATAGTAGGTAGATTTTCGGTTTGAGCATTTTAAAGTTAGAATTCGCTTAAACATTTCAATTTCTTTTAAAGGAAGTATTCTTTTAGAAGTATTAACAAGTATAAGAAGATAAAGAAAAGAAAGAAGAAGGCCAAGGCCTTAAGTAGATCCCAAAGTTAAGACTTTAGGGATTTTGGCACACAAGGTGCTAAAGAAAATGCCGAGGCATTATATAGAAGTATTAAAAGATAACAAGTATTTTACTTTTATCAGTGGCACTGTGTTGGACTCTCTATCCTTGGGCTGGGCTCCCATAGTCGTCCCTAGGTTTAGATAACCTAGTAGTAACGGCTCGGCCGACGGTCGACGACCATAGGGTCGCCAAATGGGCAGCCAAATGGGCCGCCGAATGGGTCGGGTCGTTACAAAAGTAAAAGCACAGTTGCCGGGCCCAAGAGAAGTTGATTACTATTTTGAAGTATTATAAGTATAAGTTTTTGAACAAGTAAAACGAGTTTTACATAAACATAAAGTATTAAAGATTAAGTTAGAACAGATGAATTAAGTTTCACTTTGTTTTAAAATCAGCAAGTTGAGTTTTCTTTTATGCTAGCATGTTATTTAGATTAGCTTGCTGTTCTTTGCTATTTTCTGAGCATGAGTAGTTTTACATGTTTAGCATTTCAGCATGTCTTGTTCTTTTATTAGTAGAGGAGCATGAGTAGTCTTCAGTAAGTAATCAGTTAGATCATGTTATGGATGTATGTACATGCATATCGAGATTTTGTGAGTTAGATAGCGCTTACTAAGCAAATTTTGCTTATAGACTACACTTCCTCTTACTGCAGATACAGGAAAGGAAAAGATATAGAAAGGAAGGTGACAAGGAGGTGTTCGAAGGATGTGTGATGCCAGGACTATGGAAGCCTTGGGACTAGAAAAGAAGTTTTAATTTTAGTTTCCGCATTTTAGTTATTGTAAACATTTGAGATGTATTTTAAGTTCATGTCATTTGAGATTATTCTGTTTAGATTGCATGTAGGATAAGTTCAGTTTAGTAAGTAGATATTTGTGTGTTTGGATTTATTATACTGCGTGGTTGATTGATATGTGTTCCAGCCGCTTGTGGCTGAGTATATATTGCATGTATTGTTGAATATGGTCACCGGTACAAAGAAGATTCTGTCGAAATTTTTCGGTAGGATTTCCATGTGATTTTTAATCATACCGGTTAAGTAGAGTTAGTAGTTAAGTAACGGTCATCCTTAGAGAGTAGTAGTAGTAAGAAGGGTGGTCGTTACAGTTGGTATCAGAGCAGTTCCCATTCTCCAGCATCACACATCAGCACCATCCTTGTCGTCTTCAAGTAAGAAAGTATTTAATTTTCTTTTATGCTGTCTTTATTACTTGCAGTATAGAGTGCCTGCTTATATGTGCTTAGGAAAGAAGACAGTTCTTGTTTTAATTTTCTATGTTTTGATATATATGCTTAGGAAGAATAGAGACAATTTTAGTTTTGTTTCTCTTATATTCATATACATAAGTATGTTTAGAAAGGATAGGGAAGATATCAAGTCTTCCAAAGACCACTAATGGGTACGATGCGAGATGAATACTAGAGGACCGAGAAGTTAAGAGATTAGGAAACCAAAAGGCACCACTAGTAAAGGATAGTATAAGACAGAAATATCCAGAATTAGTCTAAGTTCGAGGACGAACTTTTTATAAGGTAGGGAGAATTGTAACACCCCAAATTTCATGATTTGGAGTCCTAAAAGACCTTATTAAAATCTATAAATATTTTAGAAAAATTCTAGAGATTTTTAGAAATTTTTAGAGTATTTTTATGCAATTTTTGGAAGTCGTTTGGTATTTTTACCAAAAGAAAGTAGTTTTGACAAAAAAATGTCCAAGCCGAGGCTCGAACCGGTAACCTTTGACCCGAGCAAAACCCGGCTGACCAAGTGGGCAAACAGATTTTTCTGTTTAGAATTGATAGCAAAATTATTTACCAAGTTAACAGAACACCAAGTTATAAAAGAGGAACTTAGGGCTTGATTTACCCGAAACAAAATTCCTTCTCCTCTTTCTCTCGCGACGGCGCGCGGCGTTTTTGTTCGGGCGAAAACGAAGACGACGAAGCCCCAGCTAGGGCTCGTCTCCGGCGGTCGGCCAAGGACCAAATCCGAGAGGGTTCTCTACCATCGTGAGCACCTTGTCGAGGAGAGCAAGTGGAGGTGAAGGAGTTGTCGAGAGCTTGAGTCCTCCGCAAGCCCTAGAAGTATTAGAAGCCACCTTCTTTGGCTGTAAGTCCTAGAACAAGAGGTAAGCGCTTACTCACCTGTGGTAAGATAGTTTCGAGCCTTTGATTTAGAGTTTCTCTTGTTTGTGAATGTGCCGTGAGTTTTATAAAGAAGATTGTTCTTCCCTTTTTAAGCTTTCGGATTTGTTGTAAAGAATTTCGGAATTTCTAGGGATTTAGTTTCTTCTTGCTTCAGAATTTTTGTTGTGAAGATTGGGTTTAGGGTTACTGCCGTGAGACTCAAAGTAAGGATATGGAAGAGTTAAGTATGTTGAGTTGTTGTTTGCTGCCGTGAGTTATGGTTTATATCTGGTTTTTCTTTTTTCTGGTATGCCGTGAGTTTCATAGAAAAGGTGGAAGGGTTTTGATCAGATTGAGTTTCCAACTGATGATGCTAATACTTTTCTTTATCAGATTTCTTTAGTGGTTACTCTTCCTTGATAACTCATGATGCCAATGGTTTTTTTTTTATGCACCGTTAGGGTTTTAAAGTAGATCCTCTTATGAAAATAGGTTAAGTGTTATGCATTTTCCAGAATTGGATAGTTTAGATTTAGCTTAAATTGATGTGGTTCATGTATATAATTAGACATGCAGTAATTAGTTTAGGTGTTAAGTGTTTGGGCTTTGAGATTTTGATTCCATACTCAGAAAGTTGCTGGGTTGTTTAAGCATAGCATAAGGAGGTTAGGAAATAATGGAGAACAGTTTGGGTTTCTAAACCTTCAGGTTTGGGAGATGGTGTTGTAATCACACCAAGACTATTTAAGTAGTGCATAGATTTATTTTCCTTAAACAGTAGCAGGTAGTTTTGCTTAAGTTTGTTTAATATGGATCATACCCTAAATTAGTATGTAGCAACCGGTGATAGAGTGTTAAATACTAGAGAATTTATTTTCCCTGTCTAGTATAGCTGGATTCTATTTTGTTGTTGAATGAAAAGTTAAAGATGTCAATTCTATGGTTAGAATAAATGATATATTGTAATGCACAGATTTATGAGGTATTCGCTTTAGATTGTTGTTAAGCATTAGAGCAGATTTTATTGAGCATTTCGCATGCAGATTTTTATAAGTATAGTATGCAGATTTTTAATAAGCAGATTTTTATAAGTATTGCTTGCAGATTTTGATAAGTATTGCATGCAGAACTCCAATCTTAGAACAGATTTATATTAAGCTTAATATGTAGAATTCTATTAGCATAGTAGGTAGATTTTCGGTTTGAGCATGTTAAAGTTAGAATTCGCTTATACATTTCAATTTCTTTTAAAGGAAGTATTCTTTTAGAAGTATTAACAAGTATAAGAAGATAAAGAAAAGAAAGAAGAAGGCCAAGGCCTTAAGTAGATCCCAAAGTTAAGACTTTAGGGATTTTGGCACACAAGGTGCTAAAGAAAATGCCGAGGCATTATATAGAAGTATTAAAAGATAACAAGTATTTTACTTTTATCAGTGGCACTGTGTTGGACTCTCTGTCCTTGGGCTGGGCTCCCATAGTCGCCCCTAGGTTTAGATAACCTAGTAGTAACGGCTCGGCCGACGGTCGACGGTCGACGACCATAGGGTCGCCAAATGGGCCGCCGAATGGGTCGGGTCGTTACAAAAGTAAAAGCATAGTTGTCGGGCCCAAGAGAAGTTGATTACTATTTTGAAGTATTATAAGTATAAGTTTTTGAACAAGTAAAACGAGTTTTACATAAACATAAAGTATTAAAGATTAAGTTAGAACAGATGAATTAAGTTTCACTTTGTTTTAAAATCAGCAAGTTGAGTTTTCTTTTATGCTAGCATGTTATTTAGATTAGCTTGCTGTTCTTTGCTATTTTCTGAGCATGAGTAGTTTTACATGTTTAGCATTTCAGCATGTCTTGTTCTTTTATTAGTAGAGGAGCATGAGTAGTCTTCAGTAAGTAATCAGTTAGATCATGTTATGGATGTATGTACATGCATATCGAGATTTTGTGAGTTAGATAGCGCTTACTAAGCAAATTTTGCTTATAGACTACACTTCCTCTTACTACAGATACAGGAAAGGAAAAGATATAGAAAGGAAGGCGACAAGGAGGTGTTCGAAGGATGTGTGATGCCAGGACTATGGAAGCCTTGGGACTAGGAAAGAAGTTTTAATTTTAGTTTCCGCATTTTAGTTATTGTAAACATTTGAGTTGTATTTTAAGTTCATGTCATTTGAGATTATTCTGTTTAGATTGCATGTAGGATAAGTTCAGTTTAGTAAGTAGATATTTGTGTGTTTGGATTTATTATACTGCGTGGTTGATTGATATGTGTTCCAGCCGCTTGTGGCTGAGTATATATTGCATGTATTGTTGAATATGGTCACCGATACAGGGAAGATTCTGTCGAAATTTTTCGGTAGGGTTTCCATGTGATTTTTAATCATACCGGTTAAGTAGAGTTAGTAGTTAAGTAACAGTCATCCTTAGAGAGTAGTAGTAGTAAGAAGGGTGGTTGTTTCAAAAATGATCAAAACTATCAAAAATGGCAACTAAGGCTTGAATTAGGTATTTTTTATACCTTTATATGTTATTCGCCATATATTGTTTGCCATATGCCATGTCATGACATCATATTTATTTTATTATCATTTGAAATGTCATGATAATGCTTAGGTTAGTTATATGTTATGCTTTATTTAAGTTTCATACTTTATGACATGACATCATGACATTGGCACATGTTTTTACTTATGATATCATTATATGCCATGTCATCATCTTTTGCATTTATAATCAATTAATTTGATTTAAGGACAAAAACACAACTTGATATGGAAATCAAATTGTTGTTTAGAAAATGCATGAGAACTTAGATTAAGATGACCTAAACCATATCTCACATCAAAATTGACTTGGATGTGTTTGATACACCTTAGATGTGTGTGAGATATTAGGATCATGAGTTAGGATCAAGGTGCATAGTTCTTGTACCTAGATGAGCCTAATTCTAAATGGAGGATCATAGGGAAAGCTTGTGTACAAGTCATGTACACTTAGCCCTAAGATTGTGGTTCTAAATTGAATGGTTTAAAATCATTTCAAAATTGATTTGAAAAACCTTGATGAAGCTTTTCTAGTGATAACATTCATCATTGAGCAAGTTGATACAAAGTTGAGGTAAACTTGAACTATTTCAAAGTTTTTAAACTTTGTATCAAGATTTGAAAATGGAAGTTATTTTCATAGAAAACTATTTTTCCATGATAGTATATGTTATGAGGAATGCATCCTCAAAATTTTATAATTTTTGGAATTTTCTATAATTTTGTAGGGGTTTCTGAATTTCGGGAGGAAGAAATTCAAAAATCAGCATGTGTGACCGATTAGGAGGTTGCCTGATCGGTCCAGGGGATGCTGGATCGGTCACTGGACCGATCCAGGGAGTTCCTGATCGGTCTGGTGACCGATCGGGCATGCCAAATGCTGAAATTTCTGAAATTTCAGCTGAAAGTTAAAATACAGTTTGTGTTTTGGATTTCTAAAGGTTTGAAACTCTCCAAGACATTGTTGGTGCAATAATCAAGGGGGAGTTGACCTTTAGGGGGAGTTTTACCTATTAGTCAAGGGGGAGTTGACTTTTAAGGGGAGTTTTTACTCTAAATACTTGAGTGATATGAGATTATCACTAAGTTGATTGTTGACTTTAGTATCAAGGGGGAAATTAAGGGTTTCAATGAAAGGTATGAGACTTTCATTAGGAAGAAACTCTTGACCTTGATTCACTCTTTTTGATGTGTGTCAAAAAGAGGGAGAATGGGAGAATGTCCAAAGAATGTTCAAGGAAGAACATTAGAGTTTGGGGAGAATGTTCAAGGAAGAACATTGGAAAACCTAAGTTAGGTTATCGGGTTAACCTAACTTGATTATGGTTTTTGTCAAACATCAAAAAGGGGGAGATTGTTGGTGCAACCTTAGGTCAAGATTGACCTGGTTGACCTGACTCGAGTTGACCTGACTCGAGTTGTATTTTGATGTTTGACAAGAATAGAAAAGTTCTATTCTGATGTTTGACAAGAATAGAAGAGTTATATCTTGATGTTTGACAAGAATATTGGAAAACTTTGGAGGTTGTGGGTGCAACCCTTGGTCAAGGTTGACCTGGTTGACCCGACTTGAGTTGATCTATTTCGAGAAGTCCAAGCAGGGAGCTTGGCACGAGAAAAGTCCAAGCAGGGAGCTTGGCACGAGAAAAGTCCACGTATGGAGACTTGGCACGGAAAAGTCCAAGCAGGGAGCTTGGCACGGGAAAAGTCCAAGTATGAAGACTTGGCACGGAAAAGTCCAAGTATGGAGACTTGGCACGGGAAAAGTCCAAGTATGGAGACTTGGCACGGAAAAGTCCAAGCAGGGAGCTTGGCACGGGAAAAGTCTAAGTATGGAGACTTGGCACGGAAAAGTCCAAGCAGGGAGCTTGGCATGGGTAAAGTCCAAGCAGGGACTTGGCACGGAGAAGTCCAAGTATGGAAGCTTGGCATGTGGAAGTCAGAGAGGGCTCGGTAGCTCGTTCTCTGGACCGGATGTGGAAGTCGGAGAGGGCTCGGTAGCTCGTTCTCCGGACTAGGTCAGAGAGGGCTTGGTAGCTCGTTCTCTGGACCGGACGAAGTCGGAGAGGGCTCGGTAACTCGTTCTCTGGACTAGGTCAGAGAGGGCTCGGTAGCTCGTTCTCTAGACCAGGGAGGCAGATAGAAAATCTTGGTGAGTGAAGCTAGGTGAAAGTCCTGGTGAGTGAAGCCAGGCAGACGGAGAAATCCTGGTGAGTGAAGTCAGGTAAAAGTCCTAGTGAGTGAAGCTAGGCAGTTTGGAAGTCCTGGTGAGTGAAGCCAGGCAGATTGGAAATCCTGGTGAGTGAAGCCAGGTGAAAACCCTAGTGAGTGAAGCTAGGTGAAAGTCCTGGTGAGTGAAGCCGGGCAAGGAAAAATCCAGATGGATCAAGGATGATCGGACATCTGGTGTTGAGAAGGTCAAGTAGGTCAAGGGAGTGACCGGATACTTGGCACGAAGAGAAAAGTCCAAGTGGGTCAAAGGGATTGACCGGACACTTGGTGGGGAGTCTTAGCAGGTCAAGGGAGTGACCGGATGCTAAGCATGATGTACCAACAGGTCAAGGTTGACCGGATGTTGGTGTGGGAGACTTGGGACATGGTATTGGGAAAAACCAAGCTCGGATCGATCTAGGACCGATCCGGTGATGATCGGCGGTGACCGATCAAGAACCAGAATGCTTGGATTATCCGATCGGTCCGAAGACCGATCGAAGCAAAAAGAGAAGAAGGAGAAAGGCCGATCGGTCCAGGACCGATCAGACTCCTGGACCGATCACCCGATCGGTCCCAAGACCGATCAGGATAAGTGTGGACCGATCGGTTGGAGCCTCGATCGGTCAGCCCTGCCGTGAGTGACAACGGCCAGATCTCGCCTTCAGGTCTTCTTCGCCTTCACAGGTTTGCAGGTTCAGCTATATAAAGAGTCGAGCGACTCTACAGGACCTTCTTCTTGCTTCTGCAAGTTCTTCCAGGTTCCTTCTGCGAGCTTTGCTGAGCTTGTACTTCTTGAAGCTTCGCGTGAGCTTCCCTGCTGCTGGCATCCGTGAAGCTGCTGCTTCATCAACGGACTCCATACGAGAAGGCAAGCTTGTTTGTTTTACATTCATATTGTCTTGTGCTTCTTTGTATTTTGTGTACTTCTATCTTGCTGTTGCAAGAGTTATTGTGGCGAGATTTCTCCACCCAGAAGGAGTTCATATTAGCCGGTTTTCCGGGGTCTCATCCACCGACGGATTGATAGGCTTCGTCCACCTTACGGACACGCCGAGGAGTAGGAGTATCATCTCCGAACCTCGTTACATTATCGTGTTTGAGGTTTGATTTTCTCCATTTACGTTTCTGTTGTTATTTTTCCGCTGCGCTAACTTGATTTGTAGAAAGAAACGTGAATTTGAGGTCGGTTATTCACACCCCCCCTCTCTAGCCGCGACCGTCGATCCTAACACAGGAGGCTCTTGAAGCTTCCCGAGCTGCCTTCAGGGAGTATCAAGAGGCCGAGCCAGGCCGGGTCGCAGCACTGAGACTGCAACTAGCACATCCGCTCGAATGAATTTTCTGAGAAAGTCTGCGAGCGGATGTATACTGCCTTTGAATTGGCCATTGCCGCCATGACAGACTATCTGAAGTCCCAGGGTCAACTTCCCGACTCAGCTGCCATCCCGGCCAAAGACTACGCGGTGCTCCTTTCTTCCATCTCGAAGGACGTTTATAATTTCCTTGAATGATGTTTTTTTTGTAATCACTTCGACAGGCTCTAATGGCCTGAATTTTAATGAAGATATGTCATCCTTTTGTTAGCTTACTCTTTTTTCGTCAGTACCTGTGTCTTCCGATTGGAGCGCGAACTACTGTCGTTCGTGTCCCCCACCTTTCCTTCTCATTAATCGTCTCTCGTCTTGCCTTCCTCGCTTTCAAAAGGAATTTTTCACGAAGTATTTTCTGTAACTGGGCCGCTTGTCTGAACACATCCATCTCTTTAAATGGAATTCTTGTTAGATGTTCGCGAAGTACCTTTTGTAACTTGACCCTTTGTAACTTGGCCAATCGGCTGCTCGGCTCACAGGCCGACCTTTTTATTATCTTCTTGCCGATCGACCTGGACGGAAGTACGTTATTATTTTCTTCTTGCCCCTAAGAACAAGGCTTGTCGATTGCTGGTGTTTACCACCGAGCCGAAGCCTGCATGACTTGTCCTGTCCAGGCCGTTTATACTCGCCGATCTGACTCAAAGATTTAACGTCGCTGCTCGACGGTCTTCCGGCCGGAGGGTTTATAGTCGCCGGTTCGACTCTAAGATTTAACGTCGCTGCTCAACGGTCTTCCGGTCGGAGGGTTTAAAGTCGCCGGTTCGACTCTAAGATTTAACATAGCTGCTCGACGGTCTTCCGGCCGGAGGGTTTATAGTCGCCGGTTCGACTCTAAGATTTAACGTCGCTGCTCGACGGTCTTCCGACCAGAGGGTTTATAGTCGCCGGTTCGACTCTAAGATTTAACGTCGCTGCTCGATGGTCTTCCGGCCGTAGGGTTTATAGTCGCCGGTTCGACTCTAAGATTTAACGCCGCTGCTTGACGGTCTTCCGGCCGGAGGGTTTATAGTCGCCAGTTCGACTCTAAGATTTAACGTCGCTACTCGACGGTCTTCCAGCCGGAGGGTTTATTGTCGCCGGTTCGACTCTAAGATTTAACGTCGCTGCTCGACGGTCTTCCAGCCGGAGGGTTTATAGTCGCCGGTTCGACTCTAAGATTTAACGTAGATTTAACGTCGCTGCTCGACGGTCTTCCGGCCGGAGGGTTTATAGTCGCCGGTTCGACTCTAAGATATAACGTCGCTGCTCGACGGTCTTCCGGCCAGAGGGTTTATAGTCGCCGGTTCGACTCTAAGATTTAACGTCGCTGCTCGACGGTCTTCCGGCCGGAGGGTTTATAGTCACCAGTTTGACTCTAAGATTTAACGTCGCTGCTCGACGGTCTTCCGGGCAGAGGGTTTATAGTCGCCGGTTCGACTCTAAGATTTAACGTCACTGCTCGACGGTCTTCCGGCCGGAGGGTTTATAGTCGCCGGTTTGACTCTAAGATTTAACGTCGCTGCTCGACGATCTTCCGACCGGAGGGTTTATAGTCGCCGGTTCGACTCTAAGATTTAACGTCGCTGCTCGACGGTCTTCAGGCATAGCTCGGATAATATACGCCTGGCTTAACGGCATGAGGTTTTCACCATGCCTTCATGCAGCTACCCGCTTGGCGCACAATGCTCATGCCTTTGCTTTGTTCTTATAACTTTCACTCCTGCAGCCAAAGGATACAGCCAAACGGAATATTCATGAAATATATTACATCGGCGCACCTTTCATCCGTCCCGATAGGGCTGGAGGTGGTTTGCGTTCCATGGTCTCTCTAGCCGTCGTCCATCCTTATCCTCCAAGTAGTAGGCTCCCGATCGGAGCTTCTTGACGACTTTGAAGGGTCCTACCCAGGGAGCCTCCAGCTTGCCCACGTTTCCGACCGACTTCATTTTCTTCCAGACCCAGTCACCCACCTGGAATGCTCGGGGAATCACGCGGCGGTTGTAGTTCTGCTTTATTCTTTGCCTGTATGCCATCAGCCGGACGGACGCTTTGGCTCGCTCCTCATTGATCAAGTCCAATTCTAGCTGCCTCCGCTCGGCATTATCCTCGTCATAGTTCCGAATCCGGACAGACTCTACGCCGACTTCGACTGGGATGACCGCCTCGCCTCTATACACCAGGTGGAACGGTGTTACTCCCGTTCCCTCCTTAGGGGTCCTGCGGATGACCCATAAGACTCCCAGCAGCTCGTCCACCCAGCTTCCTCCCATGTGGTCGAGTCGAGCCCAAAGAATTCAGAGGATCTCCCGGTTGGCTACTTCAGCTTGACCGTTACTTTGGGGATACGCCATAGACGTGAAGTGCTGCTCAATGTCATATCCCTCGCACCATTCCTCGAGCTGCTTTCTGACAAACTGTCGCCCGTTGACCGACACGACCCGACGCGAAATATCGAACCGACAAATGATGTGTTGCCAGATGAATTTCTTGACCATCTGCTCGGTTATCTTGGACAGTTGCTCAACCTCCACCCACTTGGATAAGTAATCGACCGCCACCAATAGGAACCTCCGTTGTCCGGTCGCCATAGGGAAAGGTCTTACGATGTCCATGCCCCACTGGTCGAACGGGTAGGACACTGTGGACGCTTTCATTTCCTCCGCCGGCTTATGAGAGAAACTGTGGTACTTCTGACAAGAAAGGCATGTTGCGACGGTCCGAGCGGTGTCCTCGTGTAGCGTTGGCCAGAAATATCCGGCCAGCAGGATCTTCCTAGCCAAAGACCGGCCGCCCGGATGACCTCCGCAAGATCCTTGGTGTACCTCCTGGAGAATGTACTCGGCGTCTTCCGAACTGACACACTTCAGCAAAGGTCGGGAGAACGCCTTTTTGTAAAGCTGATCTCTGATGAGCGTGAACCGGCCGACTCTCCTCCTCAGTAGCTGGGCTTCCTCCCGATCAGACGGTGCCGTCCTCCGTAGCAGTAGGTGCCGTCCTCCGTGATGAAGCTGACCTTCTCCTGGTCTTCTCGGGCGAGCGGCACTTGATGGTAGCCTTGGTATGCATCCAGCATGCATATCAGCTCGCACCTGGCCGTGGAGTCTACCAGTTGATCGATCCGGGGTAGGGGGTAAAAGTCCTTCGGGCATGCCTTGTTCAGGTCCCGGAAATCGATGCAGACTCTCCACTTGTTGCCCGGCTTGGAGACCAGTACCACATTTGCGAGCCAACTCAGGAATTGCATTTCCCTTATGTGGCCGGCCTCCAGAAGCTTCTCTACCTCCGCCCGGATAATTACATTCTGCTCAGCGCTAAAGTCCCTCTTCCTTTGCTTCACCGGCCGAGCGTCTGGCTGGACGTGAAGCTCGTGCTGCGCTACGCTTGGCGAGACCCCTGGCAGCTCCTGGGTCGACCAAGCGAAGACGTCGCGGTTTCGCTGGAGGCATTTGATTAGCTTTTCCTTCTAGTTCTCCTCCAGGTTGGATGCTATGAAGGTGGTGGCCTCCAGTCGGGAAGAGTCAATATGCACCTCCTCCTTTTCTTCGTAAACCAAAGAATGCGGTTTTTCGGTTATAGCATTTACCTCGACTCGCGGCACTTTCCGAGCGGACTTGGCTTCGGCTCGGACCATCTCCACATAGCATCTTCGAGTTGCCAGTTGGTCTCCCCACACCTCCCCTACTTGATCTTCTACCGGGAACTTGATCTTCTGCAGAAGGTAGAGACGACCGTCCGGAACTCGTTGAGAGCCGGTCGCCCCAAGATAACGTTGTACGCAGAAGGAGCATCAACCACGATGAAGCTGGTGGTCCTTGTCCTTCTGAGCGGCTCCTCTCCCAACGAGATAGCCAGTCGGACCTGGCCGACCGGCAAGACTTCGTTCCTAGTGAACCCGTAGAGGGGGGTTGTCATTGGCAGTAGTTCAGCTCGGTCGATTTACAGTTGGTCGAAGGCCTTCTTGAATATTATGTTGACCGAGTTGCTTGTGTCAATGAAAATGCGATGAATAGTGTTGTTAGCTATTACCGCTCAAATGATCAGGGAGTCATCGTGCGGGACTTCGACTCCCTCGAGGTCCCTAGACCCGAAGCTGATCTCGGGTCCGCTCGCCCTCTCCTTGCTGCAGCCGACCGTGTGTATCCTCAGCTGCCTTGCGTGTGCCTTTCTGGCTCTATTGGAGTCTCCTCCGGTCGGGCCTCCGACGATGATGTTGATCTCGCCTCGAGATGCGTTGCCCCTATTCTCCTCCTCTCGAGCAGATGGTCGAGGTCGTTCATGCGACGCCCGAGGGTGGGCTCCAGGCTGCTGACGATGCTGTCGCTCGGGGGATCTCCTTTCTATTCTTTGAACGGGGCTCCATTGTCGATGTCGCCGGTCTGGTGAAGGTGATCGGCGGCGGTAGCTCTTTGGTGCAGGATGAGTGATGGGGGGGAGGCTCCGACAGTCGCGGGTGTTGTGAGTAGCTGACTGATGGAGTGAACAAAACATCGGGGTCCATACCTTCCCCTTGGGCTTGGGCCGATCGGCCGAGACTTGCTTGTTAGCGTGCGGCCGAGTGTGCTAATGAGGACGGGTTGCTTCGGCTCGCGGTCCTCTGGGGGACTGGTGACTGACGGGCTGCTTCCGCTCGGCGGAGGCTAGTTAGTCCGTCAGGGCTTCCTTTCTTCTCGCCGTCTGGGCTTCCTCCACATTGATGTACTCGTTGGCCTTATGCAACATATGGTCGTAGTCCCGGGGCGGCTTCCGGATGAACGAGCGGAAGAAATCACCGTCCACGAGCCCTTGCGTGAACGCGTTCATCATTGTTTCTGTTAGGATGTATACTAAAAGCCTAGCTTTTGGTATAAACATTTATCTAGAAATAAGAATCACATTGGTCAAATGTCTACATTTATGATAAATGTAGTTGTTCAATTAATTTATATTGTAGATAACATGGTGTGTGGTGTCACACATAGAGGATCATGTTATCAGTACCTTATAAATTATAAACAGTAGCTCACGATCAAAATGGAAATGAACAAATCATTGGAAGGTCGTAGTGTAATTAGGTATTAGTTTATCTTAACTATATAATTACACTAGTACACTTAGAGTGTATTGAGTAGGACCATTAGAGGTCGTTTCTTTTATACTGACTTTATAAAGGAACAAAAACCTCAGTTATTATGGAAGTGTGTGTTCTTAATCCTAATATAATAACAAGCATATATATTTGATATTTATTTCTTTAATTTATCAATGGGTGAGATTTAGTTCGATAAATCAATAAGCCCGATAAGTTGAGAAATGATATCACTTATAGTGTGTGTTGTTGATTATAGAAGGAATCTGTATCCTAGTTATCTAGGTTGAGAATGTCCCCAAGAGGAGCTCATAAGGATTGCCATGTTAAACCCTGCAGGTGGACCTACTCCAACATGCCAATAAAGTTGAGTGGTACTACTCTTGGAGCTAGATATTAATTAAATGAGTTGTCAGTAACTCACTTAATTAGTGGACATTCGTAATCTTAAACACAGGGAGACTAACACACTCATGATAAGAAGGAGCACATAATGTAATTTGGGATTGGTGCGGTAGTGCGGTAATAACCCTCTAGTGGAATGAGTTATTATCGATGAACTTGAGTTGTGTGTTCGGGGCAAGCACCGGATACTCGAGCTCATCGAAAGGCCAAAACCAATTTCTCCTCTAGGTCCCTGTTGTAGCCTCAATAAAGCCTCAAGTCCATCCAAAGAAAAGCCTATCTTGGTGTCCAAGAAGGGGCCGGTTCATTGCTTGGTGACCAAGTAATGGCCGGCCACATATTCTCTAGAAGTGGCCGGCCCTTGCCTTGGGCAAAGGGGCCGGCCGCAATATTTAAATTAGAAAGGTTGTTTTTAAAATTTTAAATTTCCTCAGATATTTACAATTTGTAAAAAGAGAGATTTTAAAAATTTATAAAATTTTCCTAATTTAAATTAGGCCACAAGGTTTTAAAAGAGAGTTGTAAAATTTATAAAACTTCTTTTAAAAAGAAATATTATTAGAGATGTTTTAAATTTTAAAACTTGGATATAAATTTTAAAACTTTCCTTTTAATATCCACATTAGAAAAAAAAAGAGTTTGTAAAATTTTATTAGAAGTTTTATTCTTTTAAAATTTTATAAACAATTTTTTCTTTCTTTCCCTTTTAATAAGTGGTCGGCCACCTTGCTTGGTGCCCAAGCAAGGGGCCGGTCAAATAATTAAACATCAACAAATAGTTGTTTAATTAATAAATCAATCTAGGATTGATTAATTAAAAGTAAAGAAAAAGAAAAAATTAAAAGGAAATAGAAATAAGTCTAATTTTTTATAAAACTCTTTCCATAATTTTCCGTTGGGAAACTAATATAAAAAGGGGGGAAGGGGAAGCCTTGAAAAACATAACAATTGATATTGTGGTGTTGGAGATCATCAAGTGGTCGGCCCCTCTCCCTCTCTTCCCTTTGCTCTCTTTTGCTCCTTTGTGGTGGTGGTGGCCGAATTCTAGAGAAGGAGGAGAATCTTTCCGGGTGGTGTTCGTCTTAGAGGATCGTCACTCATACGACGTCTAAGAGGAGGCGAGGGATACGACAGAAGATCTCGAGGTTTTTAGCATACAAGGAAGAGGTATAACTAGTATTTAATTTCCGCATCATACTAGTTAATTTTTCTTTGTATAAATACCAAATACAAGAGACATTCGATTCTTGTTTTTCGAATTTAATTTCGATGTTGTGTTCTTTTTCTTTTTTCCTTGTGATTTGATTGTTCCTTTTGGTTAACCTAGAGTTATATAAGGAAATTAAATATTAACTTTCCTTAAAAGGCTTTGTCTAGTCGGTGGTGGTTGCTCCCATATCCAAGAAGGCCAAGTGCCTCGCCATGTAGTACTGGAAGTCAATTTTGGAAACTAATATTTAATTGAATTTATAACCTAGGTGATTTGGATCAAACGTGTTAAGTTCCGCAGGAGATCCAAATCTAAACCTAAAAGAACATATAAGTTAAACTTGGAATCAAACATGTTAAGTTCCGCAGGAGATACAAGTTTAACTTAAAAGAACACATGGTAGCTAGGAAAGGTTCAGATCACGTATAAAATTTTTTGTACAGTGGAGCCATTGGGTTTTCCGAGTAGAAACCAACATTTGGTATCAGAGCTAGGGTTTTACCTCTGTGTATTTGGTATTTGTTTAATTATGCACATGTCATACATAATTTAGGCAGGTTAATAGTAGGATGTGCTAACTTTGTGGATGCAGGATCCAACTATTATGGCTTATAGTTATTATGTGTGTGATTGGACCCTTGGACATGTCAAGGGCATTTATTATGTGTGCATGATTGTATTATAAAATATAGCAGGAGCTGTATTTAGTTTTATTAGGATTTTATTTTTTGATCAAGATACATGTACATTCCTTTTATGGAATATAGGATCGATGGATGTAAATTTTATTTTATGTTCGATCTAGTTTACATGTACATTCCTTCGAGGAATATAGGATCGAAAAATGTAAAATTCTATTTATGTTGCGGATCGAATCTTGCAAGGCGTGGAACCTTTTGAGGATCAGAGTGGCGCAGCGGAACAAGGAGCAAGATGGATGCGACAACTAGACCCGGTGGCGGTGGCCAAAGATGGCAGCAGCTAGGGTTGGCGACACACGGAGGACCGCAATAGATAAAAGCCATAATAGTTGAAAATTAGTTTTTCTATTTATTGCTTTTTATGCTGTGTTGTGTGTGCTTGTTAGTATGCATGTTAAATAGGCTAGCATAGTCAAAATTCCTCATTTTAAATAATTAAGTGGGAGAGGGATTTATTTTTAATAAATTCCACGGTCTCCATTACTGGTTTATAAGTGATGCAACAAGCTTGCGCGTTGGCTCTGAGTGCCTTCCTCCATATCGGATGAGCTTGTTTGCGGATCACTAGCTTAAACTTCCATTTTGGATGACTATAGGAAGTTAATTAAGAGTGTGTGATCTTCCCCATCGGAAGGGGCACAATCTTATTAATGGACTTAGTGTCAAGTAATGGTATACACTTAGGCACGTCTAATAGTATCCTCCCCATCGGAGTCACTGCTATTATTTGTGTGACCGAAGAAAACCAACTATTAATTTGTCAAATAAATAGGTTGACAAGATAACAAAATTAAAAACTCCTCTTACAAATGTTTGATTTTGTATAGGTCCACACTATCGTGGCATTCAAAATTCAACGGTATTTGAGGTAATTTTATTTTGTCATAAAGATTTATTGACAAGATAATTAATGGGTAAAACCCTCCTCTTACAAATGTTTAAATTTTGTATACGTCCACACTATCGTGGCATGCAAAATTCACGGTGTTTGAGGTGTTGGTGAATTTAAATAATATTGTTTGAGGAATCAATGTTATTTTAAATTCAAAAAGTTTTGACCAAATATTTGATCAAAGACAGATCAACTATTAATTTTATTCGTCATAAAGTAAAGTTGACGAGATAATAAAATTAATGGATAAAATCTCCTCTTTGATTTTGTATACGTTCACACTATCGTAGCATACAAAATTCATGGGGATTTTAAAGAATTGATCTTGACCAAACATTTTTGTGATTCTTAGGATTTAAAATGTTTGTCAATCCCCTAGTTGTCATACTATAGAAAAGACTTAGTAGTCCCAATTGTAATGATTGGAGATATGACTTGGACATTAAGGTAGACTGTCTTCTTAGAACTAAGAACAATAGAGGTGTATTTAATTCATTAGTTGAAACATGTCTAGTGGTGTTATCTACCAGAACCTGGAGTGTAGATACAGATGCCATTAATCATGTTCGCAATTCATTGCAGGGTTCCAGGAAACCCGACAACTAAATGAAAATAAAAACACCGTCCACATGGGCACTGCTGTAAAAGTGGCAGCTGTTGCAGTGGGAGATGTTTATCCTTTGATAAGAATAAAACATGGATTTTGAGTAATTGTCTTTATGTACCAAGTTCAGAAAGAACTAGTTTTCAGTTTCTAAACTATTCAAAGAACTTGATATTCTGCCTCTTTTAATAAAGTTGTTATCTGTTCTGGTACGTTGGTTGACAATTTATAAATCCAATAACTCTCACGATGCAACAAATGGAAATTAGTAACACATCTTCTAACTTTAAGAGAAAGCAACCTTCGGAAATGAACCAATTATATCTTTGACATCTAAGGCTAGGTTATATTAACTTGAGTAGGATTCATTGGTAGCTGATGAACTTTTTGGGTTCATTGGTAGTGGAAATCTTTCCAACCTGCGAGTCTTACTTGGAAGGAAAAATAACCGAGAAGCTTTTAAGTATAAGGGGTATGGAGCCAAAGATACATTGGAATTGGTTCATGCGATCCTATGACTATCCAGACAAGAGGTAGTATCGTATCGAATATTTCGTCTGTTTTATAGACAACTATTCAAGATACAAATACATTTACTTAAGGTACCGCAAGACTAAGTGCTTTGATTAGTTCAAAGAGTACAAGGCTGATGCGGAGAAACGTTAAAGTAAAAGTATCAAGTCACTATGGTAAGATCGTAGTGGCAAGTACCTCTTGGGACAATTTAGGAGTCACTTATCAAAAAGTAGGGATTCAATCCCAACTAACTGCACCTGGTACACCCCAACAGAATGGTGTAGTAGAAAGAAGGTATAGGACTCTTATGGAAATAATTAGATTGATGATGAGTTATTCAGAAAATTACCAAGTTCGTTTTAAGGATATACTCTGAAAAATAAAGTGAACATAGTACCTTCCAAAGTCAGAACTCTCTACTCATATAGAATTGCTGAATAGGCGTAAGCCTATTTTGAAGCATATTCAGATTCGGGTAATCCAGCACATATGCTGAAGAGAGAAAATGATAAGTTGGATAGGAATTCACTTGTTTGTGGGTTATCCTAGAGAAATGAAAGTAGGTTTTGTAAGACCGTTGGATTCGATAGAGGGGGGGTGAATATCGATTCGATAAAGATGAGTATAAACGCAGCGGAAAACTAAAATAGACACAGGTGTTTTTTACTTCGTTCGGAGCCTATGACGACTCCTACTCGAAGGCCCGTACTCCGTGAGTACTTTCGTTGGGCAATCACTATCAATTCGAATGAAGATTACAAATAAGTACAAGAATTGACAGAAATAAAATACCGACAAGAGAAGAAGAGTTAGACTTTAAGAAAGCGCTTTGTCGGAATAGCCTCGTGGCGTCGCAGGAGCGTAGAGCAGCAGAGCAAGCAGTAAGTTCTCAGTGAAGACTTGATATGTTTGAAGCTCCTACCTGGGGCTTCTTTTATATGCTGTCCCGGGCGCCTGGATCCCTTCCGGGCGCCTAGAACGTGACGTAGCTGCACGAACCATGATGCTCCATGTGGCGACGACTCGGCTGGATGAAATTTGCCTTCCCTCCTCGTCGGCGCCGGATCCTCCCGCCGGATTGTTCGACGTCCTTTTGCAAAAACAGGGTTAGTCCGAGGCAAATATGTATCCTGTAAAACAGATTGTTAGCACAGTTAAAGTTCAATAGATGGATAAGAAAGAGTATGACTTAGATTACGTCTTTCCGAGACTGGAATCTAGTCACGATCTCGACTTAGACATCCGAAATGGATCTAAGCCGGATCGACGCCTAATGTCCCCTTCCCGGAACGCGTTCACTCCCCTCCGGTGACTTACCTCACTTACCGCCAGACGTCCGGCCAGCCCGTCGACCCGTCTGGACTTCTCGCCAAGCGTCCGGCCAGCCCGTCGACCTTGACTCTCGCCACTATCCGGTCAGCCCGCTGACCTAGGACTTCTTGCCAAGCGTCCGGCCAGCCCGTCGACCAGCTTGACTTCTCGCCAACTATCCGGTCAGCCCGTCGACCTAGCCGGACTTTTCCTGCACACTTGATCAGACAACAACACAACTAACTTAACCTATTTGTCATTCATCAAAACCTGGGTTAGACCGTTAGTGCTACCTGCACCAACAATCTCCCCCTTTTTGATGGAATGACAACCTGGTTAAGTTAGTGAAAGCATATGTACGAAACAACATGCATTTGTGTGGTTTTAAAGTTAGTTTGTGTTTTCAAATTGGTTTAGCTAACTTAACCACCTAACCCTCCTCCCCCTTTGGCATTCATAAAAAAAAATAAGGGTAAACAATCATAGTGTAGAGTTACTTAAAACAATAACACTTAATCTTGAAAAATAACTGAGTTTGGTTCAGGATTCAAGGACAAAAGTACAATTTTTAAATCCAAGAAAAAATCAAGTTGACTGGGGGGAGTATAAAGTTTTGAAAACTTGTATAAAGCAGTAGCTTTTAGCTTTTAGAAAAATTGCTAAGTTTTAATTTTCAAACATAAGTGTATAAGGTCTAAATTTCAAGATTAAATATTCAAAACAAGTTTCAACTTTGAAACGCTTTTCAAACATAAGTTTTCAAAACCAAAATTTCAAAACTAAGTTTGAAAAATCTATTTTTTCAAAACTAATTGAAATTTATTTTTCAACACTAAGTTTGTAAAAGATTCAATTTTCAAAATTAGGAAAATGATTTTGAGAAGCTTAGTTTGTAAACTTAAGTTTTGAAAGAAATCTAATTTCCACAATTTTCAATAACAAAGCAATTTTTAAAACTAATTTTTGTAAAAGTTAACTTTCAAATCAAAATGTCAAATTTAAGTAAAATCAAATTTTAAGAACTAGAGTTTTAAATTCAATTTTCAAAAACTAAGTTAAATCTAATCAAGTTTCAATAAAAAGTAAAACAGCTTAGTTTTTAAAAAAATAGGTTTAAGAAATTTTTTAAGAAAACAATTTTCAAACACAAATTTTAAAATATTTTTAAATAAAGGGAAAATTTTAATTAATCCCTCCCCCTGAACTTGACATGAAATTTTGAAAGTATTTGCTAAAAATATTCAAAGTAATTTTTTTTTTTAAATTGAGGTAGAATTTTCTAGAGAGATTTTAAAGAGAAGATTAAAAACTAACACTTAAGGAGATAAATAAACCTCCCCCTGAATTTGATACTCCTTTAATATATTAATCCTCCTTATTTATTACTCTCCCTTAATTTATTATTTGAGTTTGAATAATTAATTTTAGATTCAGACTTTTAAGCTTTAGCTTAAGGTTAAATACGAAAAGAATTTATTAATTCAATAACAGTTAACCATTATCAATAATTTATTGATTAATTTTTACATGATTTAATAATTTAATATATATTTAAAATGAGTTAACCTTTGTATTAATTAATTGAATTGGTTAACAAAAGTATTAGTTATAATTCGATTTTTTCATTTACTTCCTTTTAAGTTGGATTAACTTAGTTTAAAGTTAGTAGTAATTTGAAGTACAATTTATTAAAGTTATTAAACATAGTTAAAGTTCAATTTGAATTAATAGTTAATAAGGATAACTTATGATTTAATTTATAGTGAAATTAGGATTTTGATTAATGTTAAAATTAAGATTTATTGAGTTAAATTAAGAATTAATTAACTATTTGGTGTAAGTTAATTTTTTAGGTTCTTATTTCAATTATTCAGTTATTAAGTATTTAACTTAGTTTATAATCTTAGGTTAATCAAATTTTAATTATTTGTTAACAACATATTTCAATGTAATTTTGAATTTAATTATTTAATGTTATTTAGTTTTAAGTTTATTCTTAAAATAGTTTTTGAAGGCAATTTAAGTTTGATTTTAATTGTAAATTATGTTTAATTCTTAAACCTAAATTAACTTTAAAGTTTTCATGTTAAGTTTTAAACTTGAATTTTAAAGTTAAAATAATGTTTGAGGTTACAATAATGTTTAATGTTAAAAATATGCCTAAAGTCTAAATCATAATTTTTAATACTTTTTATTTATTTATTTATTATTATTATTAAAAAGTAAATTTTTTGAGAATTTTTAGAATGATTTTTTTTTTTTGGTTTTTAAAAGAAAGAATAAGTTTTAAAAGTTTTTTAAAAAATTTAAAATAATTTTTTAAAATAAGTTTTAAAAGTTAAAAGAATTTTTAAAATAAATTTTTTTAAAAATAAGTTTTAAAAGTTTTTAAAAGAATTTTTAAGATAAGTTTTAAAAGTTAAAAGAATTTTTAAAATAATTTTTAAAATAAGTTTTAAAAGTTTTTAAAAGAATTTTTAAAATAATTTTTAAAATAAGTTTTAAGAGTTTTTAAAAGAATTTTTAAAATAATTTTTTAAAATAGGTTTTAAAAGTTAAAAGAATTTTTAAAATAATTTTTAAAATAAGTTTTAAAAGTTTTTAAAAGAATTTTTAAAATAATTTTTAAAATAAGTTTTAAGAGTTTTTAAAATAATTTTTAAAATAATTTTTTTAAAATAAGTTTTAAAAGTTTTTAAAAGAATTTTTAAGATAATTTTTAAAATAAGTTTTAAAAGTTTTAAAAGAATTTTTTAAAATAATTATTAAAATAAGTTTTAAAAGTTTTTAAAAGAATTTTTTTTTAAAATAATTATTAAAATAAGTTTTAAAAGTTTTTAAAAGAATTTTTAAAATAATTTTTAAAATAAGTTTTAAAGGTTTTAAAAGAATTTTTTTTAAATAATTATTAGGTTAAGATAATTTAAGTTTAAATTTTTAAAATAAATTTGTAAGTAAAAGAAAATTAATTTTAATTTTTAAAGTAAAATTTTAAATTAAAGAAAATGTTATTTTAATTTAGTTGATTTAATTTTAATTTAATTTAATTTAGTTTAATTAATTTCTTTTAGATCCTTAGTCATCTCACCTGATCTATATTTTCAATCAGGGAATCCTACAATTTTGTGAGATGAATTAGATTTAATTATAGAGTTTGATTTAACTTGTGTTAGATTCAGGTTTAGCTTTGGTCTCAACAAATAGGCATTCTTCGGATAAACTTCTAAGCTTGGTGAGTCACATGGACATCATTAGAAGTAACCAACCTTTCGAAATTTTCCGAATAGTCCTATCCATGGAACTTAGTACTAAATCTTGGTCTAACTGGTTAGGATTCGTTTAAGGGTAGCTTCGGTCAGTTCCACTTGGCCAAATGCACCAGATCGAAGCCATATCTTTCTAGACATGCGATGCCCAAGCTTCCCAAACGTACTATCATCAAAAAACTTCAACAGTACCATGATTCAAGTTAAACTTGGTCTCTCTTCAACTAATCCTAATTTCCCTGCCGGGTTAGTTTATTTTTGGATTACCCTGTCGGGTAGGTTAGTTTTGGAGGTGCCAGCTATTCTGGAGCCTCCCCCTGATTTATTGGCCATTAATTTAGATTTTGGGTTTGTGTCGATTCTTTTTATAATTATAATCAACTTGGTGATAGTCTAAGTTTTGTTGAGTTTTGAATTTTGATTTTAAGTTAAATTTATATTTTAGTTTTTGATCTGATTTATTCAAGTTTATATAATGTATTTTATCTTTAGGTATATATAATTGATTAAGTCCTACTTGTGTGGTTAAGCACGCTTTCGGGACCCAAGCTTGTTTAGTTGCTTTGTGTTGGGTTAATAATGATTTAAAGGTTTTGTTTGAGTTTGACTTATATCCAAGTCCGGTTTTATTATAGCATGCCTTTTGGTTATTTAGAATTAAATCTAAATTTTTAGATCTTGTTGTGAATTTTTCCAACAATTCTTTTAACTTATTAATTTCATTTTTTAATGATAAATTCTCCTCCTCAAGTGTTCGATCTTGAGTTGGATTCGAATTTTTTAATTGTTCCTTGAGGTTTTGATTTTCCTCAAGAAGTGATTTATTTTCATTTTCCAATTTAACTAATTTTTTATTTAAACACGAGATAATTCTAAAGAATTTACGATTTAAGTTTAGGTATACCTCTTCGGAACCTTCGGAAACGAGTGCGGACTCATGGCTCGATTCGGGTTTGGACCCGTCTTCCGATTCCTCTTCGCGAGCCATCAGCGCGAGGTGACTTTGGTGCTTTTGCCTTTCTCCCTCCGATTCGTCTGAGGAGAAATCGTCCCATGTTGCTTTGAGGGCTTTCTTCTTTGTTGACTTTGGTTTGTCAAGTTTCAATCTTGGGCATTCGTTCTTGTAGTGCCCCTTTTTGTTACATCCGAAACATGTGACATTTCTTGAGTCGGCTGGCGAACTGATCTTTTGAAGATCCTGTTTGCTGAAGCTTCTCTTTTTCCTGGTGAACATTTTCCTTACCAGGTTCACCAGGTGTTCTTCGTCTTCAGAGTCTTGATCGGAATCTTCTTCAGATTCGGGTTTGTTCTTCTTTTCTTTAGAGGAACCTGCGAATAAAGCTACACCTTTCTCGACCCCGGCGTTAGTTTGCTCATGAAGTTCTAATTCACAGAAGAGTTCATCCAATTTTAATTTAGATAAATTTTTTGAAATTTTGTAGGCATCTACAATTGATGCCCACAAATTATTTCGCGGAAAAGCATTTAACGCATACCTTATTAAGTCTCGGTTCTCCATTTGGTGGCCTATCGCGTGGAGACCGTTGAGGATATCTTTGACCCTCGCGTGGAGCTGACTTGCCGTTTCTCCTTCCTGCATTTTTATATTAAAAATTTTGTTTAACAGCAAATCTCTTTTTGTTACCTTCGCGTCGCTTGTTCCTTCGTGCAGCTCAATCAGTTTATCCCAAAGCTCCTTAGCGTTTTCATGCGGTCCAACCCGGTTCAGTTCTTCTCGTGTTAGTCCGCAGTGTAGAGTATTGATGGCTTTGTTTTCAATTGATGCCTTTTTCTTTAAATCATTTGTCCATTCTTCAGGGTCTACTATTTTCCCGGAGTTGTCTACTGGAATTTTGTAAGCCTTTGTGACGCTCATCCATTGGTCGTAGTCTGTCTTCATGTAGACCTCCATTCTCCTCTTCCAGTACGAAAAATCATCCCCGTTGAATAGGGGAGGACGTACTGTGCTGAAGCCTTCTTGTTGAGACATCTTATCCTGCACACTCTAAATTAACTGGAAAAAGAAAATCCCAAGACTTCGTCTTGGATTAGCAGTGCGGGAAAAAATAGAAACTCTAAGTTGGTGTTGTACCAATTTAGATTTTAAGTGCAACGGGAAAAAATCTTCCAAAAAGATAATATTAGAATTTGGATAAACAAATTTTCACCCCCTGTCTGATTGGTGGTTGCACCAAATCAGAGCGGTACTTGCTCTGATACCACTTGTAAGACCGTTGGATTCGATAGAGGGGGGGGGAATATCGATTCGATAAAGATGAGTATAAACGCAGCGGAAAACTAAAATAGACACAGGTGTTTTTTACTTCGTTCGGAGCCTATGACGACTCCTACTCAAAGGCCCGTACTCCGTGAGTACTTTCGTTGGGCAATCACTATCAATTCGAATGAAGATTACAAATAAGTACAAGAATTGACAGAAATAAAATACCGACAAGAGAAGAAGAGTTAGACTTTAAGAAAGCGCTTTGTCGGAATAGCCTCGTGGCGTCGCAGGAGCGTAGAGCAGCAGAGCAAGCAGTAAGTTCTCAGTGAAGACTTGATATGTTTGAAGCTCCTACCTGGGGCTTCTTTTATATGCTGTCCCGGGCGCCTGGATCCCTTCCGGGCGCCTGGAACGTGACGTAGCTGCACGAACCATGATGCTCCACGTGGCGACGACTCGGCTGGATGAAATTTGCCTTCCGGGCGCCCGGATCCCTTCCGGGCGCCCGGATCCCTTCCGGGCGCCCGGACCTCCGGGCGCCCGGATCCCCTCCGGGCGCCCGGACCACCTTGTTTCAGAAAGCTCCTTTTTCCTGCAAAACAGGGTTAGTCCGAGGCAAATATGTATCCTGTAAAACAGATTGTTAGCACAGTTAAAGTTCAATAGATGGATAAGAAAGAGTATGACTTAGATTCTGTCTTTCCGAGACCGGAATCTAGTCACGATCTCGACTTAGACATCCGAAATGGATCTAAGCCGGATCGACGCCTAATGTCCCCTTCCCGGGAACGCGTCCTCACAGTCACTCCCCTCCAGTGACTTACCTCACTTACCTGCCAGACGTCCGGTCAGCCCGTCGACCCGTCTGGACTTCTCGCCAAGCGTCCGGTCAGCCCGTCGACCCGCTTGGACTTCTCGCCAGCTATCCGGTCAGCCCGTCGACCTAGCTGGACTTCTTGCCAAGCGTCCGGTCAGCCCGTCGACCCGCTTGGACTTCTCGCCAGCTATCCGGTCAGCCCGTCGACCTAGCTGGACTTTTCCTGCACACTTGATCAAAGTGTCAGACAACAACACAACTAACTTAACCTATTTGTCATTCATCAAAACCTGGGTTAGACCGTTAGTGCTACCTGCACCAACAGGTTTATAGTCTTAAAAATCAGAAGGCCATTGTTAGCATCAATAACTGATATTTAGAAGACTATATAATGAACCACAAGCCCATAAGTAAATTTGTTCTTAATAAAAGACACGTCTAATCTAGTACCAACTGTACAAGATGAAATATCACAAGAAACTGCAACACGTATCACAATTGATACATAATTATAGATAGTGCATCATAGTAGTGGGAGGGTTGTCAAACAAAAAGATTTATGTTTTGGAAAAATCTTTGGACTTGATCCCAAATGAACATGAGCCTGATCCCGGACATATGATGAAGCACTCCAAGATAAAGATGCAGTATCTTGGCAAAGAGCAATGAATACAGAATTAGAATATATGTATTCTAATAAAATCTGGAAGCTTGTAGAACCACCAGATGGTGTAAAAGTCATTGGGTGAAAATAGGTCTACAATAGGAAAAGATGGATAGACAGGAAGGTGGAAACTTTCAAAGCAAGGCTTGATGAAAAAGGAAACTTTTTCACTGGTAGCCATGCTTAAGTCTATCCGGATTCTTTTATCTATTTGGCAAGTGGATGTCAAGATAGCATTCCTTATTGGAAGTCTTGAAGAAAGCATCCATATAAAGCAACCAGAAGGGATCATTGCAAAGGGCAAAGAGCATCTTGTGTGAGCTCAATCAGTCTATGGACTGAGGCAAAGCTTCAAGGTCTTGGAACATCCGGTTCATCAAAGTAATCCAGACCTATGGATTTATTTAGTAACCGGATAAGTCTTGTGTATACAAAAAGTGTGATGGAAACGTGGTGGTATTTCTTGTACTATACGTAGATAACATTTTTGGTAGTTGGAAACAATATCAAAGTGTTGTCAGAAGTAAGGGTATGGTTGTCCAAACAATTTGATATGAAGGACTTGGGAGAATGTATATATTCTTGGGATCAAAGTAATAAGGGATCACAAGAAAAGAATATTTTACTTATCCCAAGCTTCATATATCGAAAAAATCCTTGCTCGTGCAAAACTCCAAGAAAGGTTTCTTACCTTTTTAGCATGGAGTAACTTTATCTAAAGAGATGTCTCCGTAGACATCAAAGTAGATAGAGGAAATGAAGGCAGTTCTTTATGCTTCGGCTGTCGGAAGCCTAATGTATGCTATGCACGAGATCAGAAATCTGTTTTGCCAAGGGCATAGTTAGCAGATATCAAAGTAACCCTGGATAAGGACATTGGACTGCAGTAAAGCATATATTGAAGTTCCTTAGAGGCACTAGAGATTATATGCTAGCTTACAAGGCAGTTAATTTGGTCCCTGTGGGTTGCACGAATTTTGACTTCCAATCGGATAGGGACAATAGTAAGTCAACCTCAGGGTTTTGTGTTTACTTTAGGAGGTAAAGTCATAACTATGGAAGAGTGATAAGCATAGGTGTTTTTCTGGCCTCCACCATAGAAGCTTAGTATATGACAAGCCTCTGAGGTAGTCATAAAAGCTGAATGACTCAATAACCTCAAGATAGACTTAGATATGATTTCTGGTTTATCCAAAGATTATTACAATTTATTGTAATAATAGTGGTACAGTAGCAAACTCGAAGAAACCATGAGTCTATAAGGCAAGTAAACACAATAGAGCGCAAGTACCACCCAATACGAGAAATCGTATAAACGAGGAAAAGTTGTTGCTGCCTAGAATGCATCAGATGATGACCTATAGATCTTTTCACTAAGGCCCTTAAGGCAAGAGCTTTTGATGGGCATGTTGAAGGGTTGGGATTCAGATGTATGGCAGCAGATATGGTAGCTTAGTCTTTTAGTATAAATGGGAGATTGTTAGGATGTATACTAAAAGCTTAGCTTTTGGTATAAACATTTATCTAGAAATAAGAATCACATTGGTCAAATATCTATATTTATGATAAATATAGTTGTTCAATTAATTTATATTGTAGATAACATGGTGTGTGGTGTCACACACAGAGGATCATGTTATCAGTACCTTATAAATTATAAACAGTAGCTCACGATCAAAATGGAAAGGAATAAACCATTGGAAGGTCGTAGTGTAATTAGGTATTAGTTTATCTTAACTATATAATTACACTAGTACACTTAGAGTGTATTGAGTAGGACCATTAGAGGTCATTTCTTTTGTACTGACTTTATAAAGGAACAAAGACCTCAGTTATTATGGAAGTGTGTGTTCTTAATCCTAATATAATAAAAAGCACATATATTTGATATTTATTTCTTTAATTTATCAATGGGTGAGATTTAGTTCGATAAATCAATAAGCCCGATAAGTTGAGAAATGATATCACTTATAGTGTGTGTTGTTGATTATAGAAGGAATCTGTGTCCTAATTATCTAGGTTGAGAATGTCCCCAAGAGGAGCTCATAAGGATTGTCATGTTAAACCCTGCAGGTGGACCTAGTCCAACATGACAATAAAGTTGAGTGGTACTACTCTTGGAGCTAGATATTAATTAAATGAGTTGTCAGTAACTCACTTAATTAGTGGATATTCGTAATCTTAAATACAGGGAGACTAACACACTCATGATAAGAAGGAGCCCATAATGTAATTTGGGATTGGTGCGGTAGTGCGGTAATAACTCTCTAGTGGAATGAGTTATTATCGATGAACTTGAGTTGTGTGTTCGGGGCGAGCACGGGATACTCGAGCTCATCGGAAGGCCAAAACCAATTTCTCCTCTAGGTCCTTGTTGTAGCCTCAATAAAGTCTCAAGTCCATCCAAAGAAAAGCCTATCTTGGTGTCCAAGAAGGGGCCGGTTCATTGCTTGGTGACCAAGCAATGGCCGGCCATATATTCTCTAGAAGTGGCCGGCCCTTGCCTTGGTCAAAGGGGTTGACCGCAATATTTAAATTAGGAAGGTTGTTTTTGAATTTTTAAATTTTCTCAGATATTTACAATTTGTAAAAAGAGAGATTTTAAAAATTTATAAAATTTTCCTAATTTAAATTAGGCCACAAGGTTTTAAAAGAGAGTTGTAAAATTTATAAAACTTTTTTTAAAAAAGAAATATTATTAGAGATGTTTTAAATTTTAAAACTTTCCTTTTAATATCCACATTAGAAAAAAAAAAGAGTTTGTGAAATTTTATTAGAAGTTTTCTTCTTTTAAAATTTTATAAATTTTTTTTTTCTTTCCCTTTTAATAAGTGGCCGACCACCTTGCTTGGTGCCCAAGCAAGGGGCCGGTCAAATAATTAAACATCAACAAATAGTTGTTTAATTAATAAATCAATCTATGATTGATTAATTAAAAGGAAAGAAAAAGAAAAAATTAAACGGAAATAGGAATGAGTCTAATTTTTTATAAAACTCTTTCCATAATTTTCCGTTGGGAAACTAATATAAAAAGGGGGGAAGGGGAGGCCTTGAAAAACATAACAATTGATATTGTGGTGTTGGAGATCATCAAGTGGCAGACCCCTCTCCCTCTCTTCCCTTTGCTCTCTTTTGCTCCTTTGTGGTGGTGGTGGCCGAATTCTAGAGAAGGAGGAGAAGCTTTCCGGGTGGTGTTCGTCTTAGAAGATCGTCGCCCACACGACGTCTAAGAGGAGGCGAGAGATACGGCAGAAGATCTTGAGGTTTTTAGCATACAAGGAAGAGGTATAACTAGTATTTAATTTCCGCATCATACTAGTTAATTTTTCTTTGTATAAATACCAAATACAAGAGACATTCGATTCTTGTTTTTCGAATTTAATTTCGATGTTGTGTTCTTTTTCTTTTTTCCTTGTTATTTGATTGTTCCTTTTGGTTAACCTAGAGTTATATAAAGAAATTAAATATTAACTTTTCTTAAAAGGCTTTGTCTAGTCGGTGGTGGTTGCTCCTATATCCAAGAAGGCCGAGTGCCTCGCCATGCAGTACTGGAAGCCAATTTTGGAAACTAATATTTAATTGAATTTATAACCTAGGTGATTTGGATCAAATGTGTTAAGTTCCGCTGGAGATCCAAATCTAAAACTAAAAGAACATATAAGTTAAACTTGGAATCAAACGTGTTAAGTTCCACAGGAGATACAAGTTTAACTTAAAATAACACATGGTAGCTAGGAAAGGTTCAGATCACGTACAAAATTTTTTGTACAGTAGAGCCATTGGGTTTTCCGAGTAGCAACCAACAGTTTCCGAGGTGACCGTTGGAATGTCCATGGCCACCTGGTTGAAGCGTTGGATGTAAGCTTGGAGTGACTCGGCAGAGAAGAAAAGGGCCACGGCCGTGTGAGCCACACGGCTGTGTGACTCAACCAGAGAAGAAGTCGTGTGAGTCCGTGTGGATCCCACATGGCCGTGTGACGAAGAACACGAGCCGTGCCACGCCCAAACAAAGCTGTGCTGAATTCTGGGCAGACTGCAGACTATTCGTAAAATGGCCATAACTTTGCGCTCGGTTGGATTTTTTGGATGATCTTTATACCAAATGTAGCAAACTTCAAGATCTACAACTTTACTTGAGGTCCAACAGAGAGGGAGACTTGTCTGCCCATGCTAAATGGCACGGTCGTGCCTCCCAACCGCGGGTTCAACTGGACCTCTGCCCAGACTTCAGACCAAACTTTGAACCACCATAACTTTCGGCTCAGTTGGAACCAGGGCTCGATCCAAGTATCAGATTGAATATAATTTCAAGATCTACAACTTTGGTTCAGGGTGAATCACGAGAAAATCTGGTTTAGTGGGTGATAAACTCAGTTTACCGGACCCTTGTTTTCCTAGTTTTCCTGGGCAGTTTGGTGGAGGTATAAAAGGGTCAAGATCCTCATTCTTTGACTGATCTTGGGAGATCTTGGGAGATATTGGATCTTGGATCTGGGACTTCATCCCTCTCCTTGGGGGAAGGGTTCTCCCCTTAGGGGGAAATCCTAGAGCTCCATTCTCCTCCATCCCTTGGCAGTGGCGGATCCAGGAATTCAATCATGGAGGGGCGACCACAATCTTGAGTACGGCAATTTTTTTTTTGAACAATTAATAACTTCTATGTAATTAAAAAAATATTTTTTAAATAACTAGGCATACAGGAGAAAAAAGTACAATATTATGAAAAAAACTCATACAATAATATTAAAATATGAAAGCAGTTTACTAACGAATACGTGACAATTGCATTCTTCGAGACTCCATGTTCTGAAAACGCTGTAAAATTGGCTCATTGTCGACAGTATTAAAAACATCTTTCTCGATATAGACTACTAAACTATCATTCATCCATTCATCTCCAATCCTGTTTCGTAAATCTGTTTTGACAATATTCATTGCCGAAAACACTCTTTTAATGGTTGCAGTAGCAACTGGAAGAAGTAAGGCTAGCTCAATCATCCGATAAACCAAAGGAAACACACGATTCTTCATTGTTTCAATCATTTTCTTTGCAAGAGCTCCTAAATCTGAAATGCATTCAAACCGTTCATCTGATCTGACGTCATCAATATATGTTTCAAGCTCTTGTTCAACCAACATACGCTCATTCCAAGAAAAATCATCCTCATAAAAATGAGCTAGACGCACTAACTTCTGTACATCAAATCTAGAGAATGAGTTCCTAGGATCAAGGCATGACATATAAATCAACAAATCTATAGTTGTTTCAGAGAAACGACTATCCATCTCCTGTAGAATAATATCGATAACCTACAATTTAAAAAATCAAACAACAAAAGTAAAAATTAATAAACATGTTACTGTTTAAAAGAATTTAATTGATGGTAAACAAAAAAAGAATTATAAAATTACCTCACAAAAGATTTCAACATGGTACTAGTGATAAAAATTAACATTTTTCCCTTCTCTCTTCTAACGACTACGGCTGTTGATGTTATCTGTCATATTAATTATTTCAATGGAATGAGTATTACAAAATTTCTTCACATCCTCGAGTAAAATATCCCATCCAGAATCTCTCAACTTTTGCAATTTGCATTTCACATTATTGATCAAACGCATCGCATTCACAATATTTTGATCTTTCTCTTGTAGAACGGTTGACAAATGATTTGTGATTGCCAGTATACGTTTCATCAATAGTAGAATAAACACAAATTCATACCTCTCCATTCTTTCAACCAAAGTTCTACTTAAACCCTTAGAAGAATGATCATCATCATCAATCAAATTTTGAAGAACCTCTATAACAGATGGCCACATTTATTCAATACGACATAAAGTTGAATGATGAGACCCCCATCGTGTATCTCCAAGTCTAGCTAGACTAGTTTCTTGGTTTAGTCCTCTACCAGAACTAATCTCTCCTCTTTCAAGAAGTTTAAATTTTCTATCATTTTCAAGTTGTCGAAGTTTGTCGGCCCTTTTGCAAGATGATGCAGATATGTTCACAATCGAACCAACAATCCACATGAAATCACAAACATATTGATTTGCTTGAGCAACAGCTACAACCACTAGCTGGAGTTGATGAGCAAAACAATGAACATACAATGCATACGGATTTTCTTTCATTATCAGTGACTTTTGTTGGTGTAATATTCCCTAGGTCAAGGTTGACCTGTTTGACTGGGCTTGAAGTGAGTCAAGCTTGAGTCTTGATGATTTAGTTTCGATGTTTGATAATACTTGTAGACAACACATGAACATTGCAGGTGCAATTGTTCATGTGGGGAGATTGTGAAGGAGAGTCTAGTAGGTCAAGGTTGACTGGATACTTGACTGAAAATCCTAGTGAGTGAAGCTAGGTGAAAGTCCTGGTGAGTGAAGCCAGGCAGAAGGAAATCCTAGTAAGTGAAGCTAGGTGAAAGTCCTGGTGAGTGAAGCCAGACAGAAGGAAATCCTAGTGAGTGAAGTTAGGTGAAAGTCCTGGTGAGTGAAGCTAGGCAGAAGGAAACCCTAGTGAGTGAAGCTAGGTGAAAGTCCTGGTGAGTGAAGCTAGGCAGATGAGAAGACCTAGTGAGTGAAGCTAGGCAGAAGGGAAGTCTTGGTGAGTGAAGCCAGGCACGGGGAAATTCAGATGGGTCAAGGTTGACCAGACATCTGGTGACAGTCCAAGTAGGTCAAAGGGATTGACCGGATACTTGGCAAGAGGAGAAAAGTCCAAGTGGGTCAAAGGGATTGACCGGATACTTGGCAAGAGGAGAAAAGTCCAAGTGGGTCAAAGGGATTGACCAGACACTTGGTAAGAGAGTCCTAGCTGGTCAAAGGTGACCGGATGCTAGGTTTTATGTACCAATAAGTCATGGTTGACTAGATGTTGGTTTAGGGGGCTTTGGACTTACTTTTGGGCAAAAACCAAGATCTGGATTGATCAGCCGATTGATCCAGCAGATCTGGATCGATCAGCCGATCGATCCAGCAGATCTGGATTGATCAGCCGATCGATCCAACAAATCTAGATCGATCAGCCGATCGATCTAACAAATCTGGATCGATCAGCCGATCGATTGGATCATGCCCAATCGATCAGCTGATCGATCGGGTGAGTCCCCACGAACAGAACCCCTTTGGATCGATCCGTGGATCCATCCAGAGGTCCCAATCGATCAGTGGATCGATTGGGAGTTGCTGTTTGTGCGTGATAAGCCCTGGATCGATCAGCCGATCGATCTAGGCTATTCCAGAGAGCACAGAGGCACTCTGGATCGATCAGTTGATCGATCCAAAGCCTCCCCAATCGATTGGGAGCAATCCAATCGATCGAGATCCAACCGTTGGCGTCGTATTTAGCTGTAGGCGAGCGTTTCCTTCAGCAGTGCTTACACGATTCATCTCCGATCTTCACCAGCGACTCCACAGCTCTCTCTCAAGTTCAGATCACCAGTTCTTGAAGATTCTTGGAGGTTCTTCTAAGTCAAGAGGCGAATCAAAAGCAAGAAGAGAAGTTAGGGTTAGGGTTTATTGTAAGCTTTTGCTTGTATTTCATATCCTTTCCTTTCTTCTTGTATTGAGAGTTTGTAAAGGCTTCTCCGCCTTCGGTAGTTACCGTAGAGGAGTGTGTTTCATAGTGGAGGGTGCGTGAGTGTGTGGATCCTTGGATTAATCACCTCTTATGAGGTGGATACCAAGTAAAATCTATTTGTTAGTGTTGTATTTTGTTTCGTGTACATTTCCGCTGCACATCTTTGAAGAAACAAGCAACGCCAACTACGAAGCACGCGACGAGCTATTCACCCCCCCTCTAGCTACTTTTCGGTCCCAACAACTTTAAGCCATTAAATTCTCTAAACATATTTGAAGCACCATCATATCCTTGACCCCTCAATCTCGCCACTGACAAACCATACTTAGCAAATAAAGAGTCGATTGCCTCCTTCAAATAAGCAGTTGTAGTTGTTGCAACATGAACTACGACCATAGATCGTTCAATCACCTCTCCATATTTGTTCACATATCTAATAACAACTGTCATTTGCTCTTTCACTGAATAGTCACGAGCCTCATCAAGTAGTAAAGTGAACCACCTATCTCCAAGATCAGCTAGAATAGCATTTGTGGTCTCAACTGCACAAACATTCACCAATTGCTTCTGAATTTTTGGGGCAATCATTTGATTATTTCCAGGTGCATTCATTCCAACAACTGCCGCAACTTCTGGACACTCTGAGCTATACCATTTGAGCAATTCTAAAAAATTTCCTCTATTGGATGATGTCGAAGACTCATCATGTCCCCGAAAAGGCAATCCTTGTAACAACAAAAATCGAATTACTTTTAAAATGGAAGTCAAGCGTTTGCGATAAGAAACTTCAAGCTCATGTTTCCCTGATGAAAATGAATACTCCACACTTTGTCTTTGATTCTTGAAACCCTCAAACTGTATTCTTGCCTCATTGTGCGCACTACCAACTCCACCTACATGCTCATTGAATTTTTCAATTGCTTTTTTCCAATTTATGAAACCAGATCTCATAAACACATCATCTCCTCCAAACCCTATATTACTAGGTCTAAAAAGATAACACCAGAAACAAAAGGCTGCATCCTTTGAAACACTATACTCCAACCAATCACGGTCTTTAAACCAAACCTCTCTGAAACATCTATTGTCTTTACCCATTTTTTTTCTTGGAAAATTATGGCCTCGAGGTTGACAAGGGCCCATAGCAACATATTCTTTTCGAATATGATCTCTAGCACCAACATCATACTCTTCAATCAATTTTCGTAAACCAGGATCAGCAACAATTTCTACTTCACTACTCAGATTTTCAATATTTTCAAATAAAATTTGCGGAGGAGGAGGAGGTGGTGGTGGTTGTGGTGCAGGAGTAGACTCTTCATCCGGAACACTAGACGATTCAATTGAACTCGTAGGTCTCTTTGCAAAATATTTCAACATTTTCTACAAATTATAATGTATGAGAAAAAATTATCAACATAAAGTAATGTGAACAATTTAACAATAACACAATTTAATTATTTAACATCATTCATCGACACAATTCTTTTAAAAAAATAAAATTAATTTAACATACATTATCAAGAAACAATCAAACAATTATTAATAAAATAAAATAAAATCCACACCTGAATGAAGGCCGAAGGCTTCACCTTTGGACTTTGGCACAAAAAGATGGATCAGGAAGGGTTCCTCCTTTGATCGACAATCGGCAGAGAGAAAAAAGATTTGGGCGCTGGGCGCAAGGCTTTCAGCTTTGCTGTTTGGTCAGTCGTCGGCACTCGGCACTGCAGAGAGAAAAAATAAAGGGCAAGAAATATCACAAGGTTCAAGGTTTTGTGAGAGATAAATAAAAATATGAAAAATAAACGTTTCCAAATATAAAAAATAAACTGAGGAAACGTGTCAATTAAAAAAAGGGAGGAGGGATAAATAAAAATATAAAAATAAACCTTTATATATGCTTTATATAGGGAAACATGTCAAGGTAATTCACAATTAAAAAAATGAATTGGCTTTGACTCTTCGTTTTCGCTCGACGCTGCGTTTTTTCTCCGGCTGCTGCGGCCTGCGATTTGTTCTCCCCAGGGGGGAGCCCCCTCCATCCTTGGCGATCTATCCATCTCCGGAGCGAGGAGGCATCTCCAAGACATCGGAATCATCGGCAAGCATCTCTTCTTCCCCTTCTTCTCAAATCTAGGGTTATAAGTGTTGGTGCAACCTTAGGTCAAGGTTGACTTGGTTGACCTGACTCGAGTTGGTCAAGGGTGACCTGACTCGAGTTGTATTTTGATGTTTGACAATGTTTGACGAGAGTAGAAAAGTTGTATTCTGATGTGTTGACAAGAATACAAACTTGGGAGATTGTTGGTGCAACCGTAGGTCAAGGTTGATCTGGTTGACCTGAAAAGTCCAAGCAGGGAGCTTGGCACTGGAAAAGTCCAAGTATGGAGACTTGGCACTGGAAAAGTCCAAGTATGGAGACTTGGCACGGGAAAAGTCCAAGTATGGAGACTTGGCACTGGAAAAGTCCAAGCAGGGAGCTTGGCACGAGGGAAAGTCCTAACTGGGATGTTAGGCAGTGGAAAAGTCCTGGTGAGTGAAGCCAGGCAGTGGGAAAGTCCTAACTGGGATGTTAGGCAGTTGGAAAGTCCTGGTGAGTGAAGCCAGGCAGTGGGAAAGTCCTAACTGGGATGTTAGGCAGTGTGGAAAGTCCTGGTGAGTGAAGCCAGGCAGTGGGAAAGTCCTGGTGAGTGAAGCCAGGCAGTGAGAAAGTCCTAACTGGGATGTTAGGCAGTGTGGAAATCCTGGTGAGTGAAGCCAGGTGAAAGTCCTGGTGAGTGAAGCCAGGCAAGGGAAAATCCAGATGGATCAGGGATGATCGGACATCTGGTGTAGAGAAAAGTCCAAGTGGGTCAAAGGGATTGACCGGACACTTGGTGGAGAGTCTTAGCAGGTCAAGGGACTGACCGGATGCTAAGCATGATGTACCAACAGGTCAAGGTTGACCGGATGTTGGTTTGGGAGACTTGGGACTTGGTTTGGGCAAAAACCAAGCTCTGGATCGGTCTGCAGACCGATCCAGCGATACGTTTGTGTATCTGATCGATCTGGTGACCGATCAGATAACAAACAGAAGGGTTCTGTAAGACATCGATCGATCGAAGACCGATCGAAGAGTTGAGCAGAGACCACCACCTCTCGTGCAGAGGTGGGATCGTCCGGGACCGATCGAGGCCTGATCGGTCCCATGACCGATCAGCAGAAGCCTGATCGGTCCACGGACCGATCAGGTACTGGCATGCAGAGTTCGCTACTGCTCATCTGATCGGTGCGGGGACCGATCAGCATAGAGCCCGATCGGTCCCCACGACCGATCGGATCAGCCCCAGACCGATCGGGGTGATCGGTCGACCGATAAACCCGACACAACGGCTAGATTCTGTGTCTTCTGTGTCTTCTTCGCAGGTGCAGGTATAAGACCTCTAGAGGAGACGAAGAAGATAACAACTCTCTTCCTTACGACACTGACACTGCGATTTGAGCTTTGCTGAGCTCCTCTTTGCTGAAGCTTCGCGTGAGCTTCTTGCTGGTTTTCTAGCTGCTGGCATCCGTGAAGCTGCTGCTTCATCAACGGACTCCAGACGAGAAGGCAAGCTTGTTTGTTTTACATTCATATTATTCTTGCTCTTCTTTGTATCTCCTGTATTGCTTTTGCAAAAGATTGTGGCGAGGTTTCTCCACCCATAAGGAGTTCTTGTTAGCCGGTTTTCCGGAGACTCATCCACCGACGGATTGATAGGCTTCGTCCACCTTACGGACACGCTGAGGAGTAGGAGTTCATCTCCGAACCTCGTTATATGGTTTGTCTTTCTTCTCTTGTTTTCTTTCTACGTTGTATTTCCGCTGCACTAACCTAATCGTAGGAAGAAACGCGAAAGTTTGGGGTCGGCTATTCACACCCCCCTCTCTAGCCGTACAAAGGATCCTAACAAGTGGTATCAGAGCGAGGCCGCTCTTCGACGGATCAACACCCGGGGGAGCACAGGCTAGAGATGGATCTCTATGGAGAAGACGTCACCATTCCACCCTTCTACGAATACGGCGACTTCGCGTATTGGAAGGTAAGGATGAAGTACTTTCTTATGACTAACATAATGAATTGGTTTTGTGTACAAGAAGGTTTTACTTCTCCGGTGGATAAGGAAGGAAAACCTCTTGAGAAGAAGAAGTGGACGAAAGAACAAATTCACAAATCCGAAATCAACGAAGAGGTAACGAGAATAATTGAATTTTCATTGCCTACTAACATCTTGTGTAAGATAGGTTACAACAATGCCAAGGAATTATGGGATAACTTGGCCAAGTACCATGAGGAGAGCTCCACTTCAAGCCATGAAGAGGAGACAAGTGAGTCATCAAGTAGCTCACATCATGGAGGAGAGGAATTAGAAGTTGAGGGTTACTCAACATCTAAGGACGAAGAGGAGGAGAGTTCTTCTTCAAGTTCGGAGCAAGAAGAAGAAGCTTCTACCTCCGAAAGGGATGAAGAAGAGAGCTCGCATCCACCCTCAACCCTAGGTAACTCAAGCGATTTAAGCTCAATTAAATTACACATTATGTGTTTTGAGTGTAGGGAACATGGACATTACAAGAGTAAGTGTCCAAAGAGGGTAAGAAAGACTCCACCAGCGCCAAAGGTCAAGGAAGCCGGAGTCCCGAAACGCAAGGGCAAGGAGCACATCGTGTGCTTCCAATGCAAGCAAAGGGGACACTATAGGAGCCATTGTCCGAGGGGGAGGCAACCTCACAAGGGCAAGAGACCGGGCACATCGATAGGGGGAGCTAAGGCAAACTCTAAGGTAACCTCTAAGGTTCATTTTTGCAATTCTAATAAAATGCATGCTAGGAATTTTATTGCACTTGTCGATAATGACAAGCATGATAACCTTAGGAATCAATACATGTGCTTAGGAGCTAAACATGTGAGTCTAGATAAGGATAATTCTAGAAAGGCTAACCCTAGGATCAACCCATCTAAGGCTAAGGATAACCTAGGTAGGAATCCCAAATCAACTAGACATATGCCTAGGAATACCTCAAGGAAGAGTGATAAATCAAAAATTGAGGTATTAGAGAAGGAAAATCAAGTCTTGAGGTCAAGACTTGATACTTTGGAAAAGGCTCTTAAGAATTTGGAAAAGTCATCTCTAGGCTCTAAGGGTCAAAAACCAATGTTCAAGGACAAGAAAGGTTTGGGTCTCAAACCTAAGTTCCAAGTGGTCAAGCCCACTTACCATAATGTTCCATTCGATTATGGAACAAAAACTAGGGCTAGGAAGACCATCACCAAGGTCACAAGGGGAGTCACCCCTAGAGTTGATCTTGATGAGTCCCAAATGACCAAGGCTTTAAAGCCTAAGAGGGTCATTAGGAGGGTTGCTAGGGAAGTCATCCCTAGTGAATATTTAGTGAACCCAATGAGCTCTAATAGGTATTGGGTTCCTAGGAGCATCTTCTCTACCCCATAGATGGGTTAGAGAGTGTCAACTCCAATAAGAAGAGTAGTTAACCCAACTTTGAGGGAATTGACACTCAAGGAGCATTTTCAAGGTTTTTGGGAACCTTTGAAAATGGAATGGAATAATCTTTATCATTCACTCCTTGGAAGAGTAAAGTGTGCCAAAGTGAGAATATATTAATCTTACTTTAAATTGACACAATTTGGAAAAACCTAGAGAAATATCAAATTGGGATTTTGATATTCTCTTAGGTAATCAAGGCAATCCGGGCCTTAATTTAGAAGTGCTACTCTTGTAGAATTTTTAAATGGTATAAATCAAACAAGAAATCAAGAAATGCCAATTTGGGTCTTGACATTTTCTTGGAGCACTTTGGGCAATCTAGGATTAGAATTTAAGTTAGCTAAGTGATTAAGGATACTTAGATAGGTAATCTAGGTATTTTATTTGTGTTAACTTACCATGGTTGTTTGCCATATGCCATGTCATGACATCATATTTAATTTATGATCATTTGAAATGTCATGATAATGCTTAGGTTATTTATATGTCATGTTTATTTGAGTTTCAAACTTTATGTCATGACATCATGACATTGGCACATGTTTTCATTTATGATATTATTTCATGCCATGTCATCATCTCTTGCATTAAGAATCAATGAAATTGATTTAAGGATAAAAACACATTTTGATATTGAGATCAAAGTGTAGTTTAGAAAATGCATGAGAACTTAGCCTAAGATGACCTTAACCCATATCTCACATCAAATTGACTTGAATGTGGTTTGATACACCTTAGATGTGTGTGAGATATTGGGATCATGAGTTAGGATCAAAGTGCATAGTCCTTGTACCTAGATGACCCTAATTCAAGAAATTGAGGATCATAGGGAAAGCTTGTGTACAAGTCATGTACATCTAGCCCTAAGATTATGGTCCCAAATTCAAATGGTTTTAAAAGCATTTTAAAATTGATTTGAAAAACCTTGATGAAGTTTTCCTAGTGATAGCATTCATCATTGAACATTGTGATACAAAGTTAGTTAAACTTGAACTATTTCAAAGTTTTTGAACTTTGTATCAAAATTGAAAAATGGAAGTTATTTTCATAGAAAACTATTTTTCCATGATAGTATATGTTATGAGGAATGTATCCTCAAAATTTCACAATTTTTCGAATTTTCTGGAATTTTCTAGGAGTTTCTGAATTTCGGAAGGAAAATCAGAAATTCTGATATCAGAATTGTGGACCGATCAGGAGGTTGCCTGATCGGTCCAGGGGTGCCTGGATCGGTCACCGTGACCGATCCAGGGAATCCCTGATCGGTCTGGTGACCGATCAGGGCGTGCCAACTTGCTATTTTTCGACTGGTTGTCTGAAATTTCAGCTCGGGAAGTTGGTGCTTTGGATTTCCAAAGGTTTGAAACTCTCCAAGACATTGTTGGTGCAATTGTCAAGGGGGAGTTGCCTTTTAGGGGGAGTTTTTACTCCAAAATACTTTTGAGGATTAGTGATATGGGATTATCACTAAGTTGATTGTTGAGTTTAGTATCAAGGGGGAAATTAAGAGTTTCAATGAAAGGTATGGGACTTTCATTAGGAAGAAACTCTTGACCTTGATACCCTCCTTTTTCTTTTTGATGTGTGTCAAAAAGGGGAGAGCGTTCATTGGAGAACCCAAGTTAGGTTATCGGGTTAACCTAAGCTAGGGGAAGAATGTCAAGGAATGTTCAAGGAAGAACATTGGAATTCTTTTTGATGTGTGTCAAAAAGGGAGAGAATTATTGGAGAACCCAAGTTAGGTTATCGGGTTAACCTAAGGGGAGAATGTCTAGAGAATGTTCAAGGAAAGAACATTGGACATTGGAAGATGGTTGGAAAACCTAAGTTAGGTTATCGGGTTAACCTAACTTGATTTTGGATTTTGTCAAACATCAAAAAGGGGGAGATTGTTGGTGCAACCTTAGGTCAAGGTTGACTTGGTTGACCTGACTCGAGTTGGTCAAGGGTGACCTGACTCGAGTTGTATTTTGATGTTTGACAATGTTTGACGAGAGTAGAAAAGTTGTATTCTGATGTGTTGACAAGAATACAAACTTGGGAGATTGTTGGTGCAACCGTAGGTCAAGGTTGATCTGGTTGACTTGAAAAGTCCAAGCAGGGAGCTTGGCACTGGAAAAGTCCAAGTATGGAGACTTGGCACTGGAAAAGTCCAAGCAGGGAGCTTGGCACGCGAAAAGTCCAAGTATGGAGACTTGGCACTAGAAAAGTCCAAGCAGGGAGCTTGGCACGAGGGAAAGTCCTAACTGGGATGCTAGGCAGTGGAAAAGTCCTGGTGAGTGAAGCCAGGAAGTCCTATGAGGATGTTAGGAAGTGTGGAAAAGTCCTGGTGAGTGAAGCCAGGTGAAAGTCCTATGAGGATGTTAGGCAGATGGAAAGTCCTGGTGAGTGAAGCTAGGCAGATGGAAAGTCCTAGGAGGATGTTAGGCAGTTGGAAAGTCCTGTGAGTGAAGCCAGGCATGAGAAAGTCCAGATGGGTCAAGGGTGGGAAATCTGGTGGAAGTAGTGGGTCCTGGAGGAGGAAGCTAGGCAAGAGGAAAATCCAGATGGATCGGGGATGATCGGACATTGGTAGAAAAAGTCCAAGTGGGTCAAAGGATTGACCAGACACTTGGTGAAGAAGTCCCAGCAGATCAATATTGACCAGATACTATACAGAAGGAGTCCCAACAGGTCATGGTTGACCGGATATTGGGTTTCGGAACCTTGGACTTGAGTTTAGGCAAGTCATGATTGGGGCAAGCTGATCGATTGACCTAAGCCCAATCGATCAACCGATCAATTGGGAGAGTGCTGCGACAAGCAGCGACCCAATCGATCGACCGATCGATTGGGAGCAATTGTCGCAAGCACAGAGAGGTGCCCGATCGATCGATGATTGATTGGTCACCACCAATCGATCGACCGATCGATTGGACTGGTACGCACAGAGAGTTGGGCAACTCTCTGTGCTCTATTCTGATCGGTCTGGGGACCGATCAGCATAGAGCCTGATCGGTCCCCACGACCGATCAGACCAGCCCCAGACCGATCAGGGTGATGCCTGATCGGTCCACACACTAGCCGTTGTGACACAACGGCTAGATTCTGTGTCTTCTGTGTCTTCTTCGCAGGTGCAGGTATAAGACCTCTAGAGGAGACGACGAAGATAACAACTCTCTTCCTCACGACACTGACACTGCGATTTGAGCTTTGCTGAGCTCCTCTTTGCTGAAGCTTCGCGTGAGCTTCTTGCTGGTTTTTTAGCTGTTGGCATCCGTGAAGCTGCTGCTTCATCAACGGACTCCAGACGAGAAGGCAAGCTTGTTTGTTTTACATTCATATTGTTCTTGCTCTTCTTTGTATCTCCTGTATTGCTTTTGCAAAAGATTGTGGCGAGGTTTCTCCACCCATAAGGAGTTCTTGTTAGCCGGTTTTCCGGGGACTCATCCACCGACGGATTGATAGGCTTCGTCCACCTTACAGACACGCCGAGGAGTAGGAGTTCATCTCCGAACCTCGTTATATGGTTTGTCTTTCTTCTCTTGTTTTCTTTCTACGTTGTATTTCCGCTGCACTAACCTAATCGTAGGAAGAAACGCGAAAGTTTGGGGTCAGCTATTCACACCCCCCTCTCTAGCCGTACAAAGGATCCTAACAATAAGTATGTTTTTCTATATGTTTTGGGGCTGTTCTTCTTTTGCAATGGAGTAGATCTCTAGATCTAGGATGTAGGGAATATTTGTGATGTGATGAATGATGTAAAACTATGTAGGTTTTTGCCATGATTCTATTCAATGACTTGTTGATGCATTGTTCTTGTTTGATGTAATGTGATTGTATGCAAACTCTTGTGGATTTGCTAATTCCCTATTTCTATGATTTTGCCCTATTTGTATCAATTAAATCTTGGATGTATTGTTGTGATTTGGACCTAATTCACATTCTTGATTGATTGTTTGAATGTCTTGTGGATCTTGTAGAGATTATCTCTCACTCGATTTTTCGAGGGAAGCACGCCTAAGGTGCAAGCCCGTGTAAGGACGTTTGAGGGATGAGCTTTAGGGGGAAATAGGATAATTCAAGAGGGTAGGATAGATTTATGCATTAATCTTTATATCTTATGGGTTGAGTGGTAATGATTTCTATGTTGATTTTCCGAGGGATCTTCGTGACAGGAACATGCCCGTGTAAGGACAACATAGGCTCATATATAATTGATCGCATTTAGGTATAGATTTCAGTCCAAAGCCGGTTGTCTATTGCAAGAGAGAACCGGCAACCTTCTACAAATGGTGGACAATTGAAGAATAAGATTTGGTAAATCATTTACATTGAATAACATCACAAAGAAATCGAAATCCTAGTATCTATTCCCCTCCATTCACTACGATCATTCTCTCCCTCTTTACCCTTTCTTTTCTCTTCTATTTCTTATCATAATATTTGTAAACCACTTTTTGATTGTTTAGATAATTCTCCGTGTAAAGTTAATTAGTGTTTAATCAACAGTCCCTATGGATACGATAATCTTTTATATTACTGACGACGTAACCGTACACTTACGGTGACGTAACAATCAGTGCACAAAAATCTCAAAAATAAGGAAAATTGATAAGTTAAATTAATTCCATATTGGAGCATACTACTGGAACTTCAATCCAGGTGATTTAAGGGGAACTCAAAATGAGAATATGCATATTTGGTGGCGTAAAGACTACGTTCCATTTGTTTTGCATCTTCAAGGCTTCTAGAAATGACCATGCTGTTTCTGTTCTTGCATTTTCCTGCAAGAGCTCACAAATGTTTAGAAGAGATCTTGAGATGCTACTTCAATTAATGTAATTAATATACCAATACGAGTTGATGCCAAATCATTCACATACATGTAACTTTTACCCTATTTAGATCTTTACCAATTAAATGTCTAAATAAGATCTTAAAAATTCAAATTCACAACAACTATGTAAGGATGCTCACGTAATAAGACTAATTATAGTGAGCTGCCTAAAGACCGAATATAAATAAGATTTATTATACTTAGTGCAAATGAAATGTAATGCTTGCATTTGATATTCCTATGAGCATATAAGCTGAGTTTTGTCTGCTTTCTGAATTGTCATGATATGGATTGTTTTGGTCTCTTTGCTATTAAGACCAAGAATTTGCTCCATACATGATTTTCTCATATGGAGCAAAGGCAAGTATACATTTACAAAGGCAACTATACAAATTTTTTGCTTGCCTTAAAAAACATTGAAGATCATGCAACAGAAAAGAGAATCACAAAAAAACGTGGAAGATCAAGCAACAAAATATAGTTTATCTCTTTTGGATGTATTATGGGCATAGAAAAATATAAATAAATAAATTTTGACAAGGAAATATGAATGATGTGACACTAACATATGAAGACTTTCAAAGGTATTCATGATAGCAAAATGAGATATTAAAATGCTATAGTTTAGATTGCATGAGTTATCTAGAAAATAAGAACTGATAATAGAGTGCAGTAAAAGATGCATGAATTAGACCAACAATAATGAAGTTGATATAAGAACTACTCTCTCAAAATCTCCAAAGATCACTAATTTACTCAAGTATCATCTATTCTGACTATTTTTGAAAGTTAATAAAATTATTCAGTAAACAATAATAAAATGAAAGAATCTTATAATCTTACACAAAAGGTTGGAACCTTATTATTAACATATGATCAAGTAACTGAAACATATACGTAAGAAAATACATATAAAACTATAACATACCTTAGGAAAAATATTGATTTGCAATTTCCGGAGGTAGTTTTGCAAGAACCTTCTGGACTATATCTTCAACAATTTTGTCACGTTGAAGGTCAATGTCCCTTCGCATCTTTTCCAGTTCCAACCTTTGCCTTTCATTATTAGCTTCAATTTCTTTTTACAAGTGCTCTAATTCTGCCTTATCTCTCTTATATCTTTGTTCAATCTCAGTGGTACTTCTTAGAGACTTAAAGACCCCCTCAGATACCATATATGACGACGTCGGTGCACCACTGACCTTCTTCAACATCTTCCTAGTAACTCCTCTACCATAAAGTCTACAACATCCATCATAATCCTTGCCCATAACGGACCTTGTTGTACATGACTTGTTTCCTCTACGACATCTCTAAATCTATCATGCAATAATTCATCAATGTTATCATGCATTCTTGGAACATCATCATCTAAATCTCTTGTAGTTTTCAATGATGATGGATCCTCTCCGTGAAAAAACCATAAATCATAATTTTCCACAAATCCCTCACTTTTCACATGATTATACACCTCGTCTCTACGATACCAATATCGATTTTTACACCGCCTACAAGGACATTTAATTTGACCTCCTGAAGATGCTTTAGCAAATGATATGTTAAGAAAGTTCAACAACCCATTTTCAAATTCAGGCACCCATCTAGAAAAATACATCCAGCTTCTATCTTCACCCATCACTCTAAAATTCTGCAACTACAAACAAAGAGTCATAAATTGCTAGAATGATCTTTAATAGTATGAGCAAATGACTTTGATAAACCGGCTTTGACAAATTTGATCACCTATCAAGCATAAAACCACCATTGTTAAATAGAATGAAGATATTTTAAGGAATTTCATAATGATATAAGCATTTGTAATAATGTCACATTAGTGCTTTCTATTAGTAACAGAATTACCCAAGTCAAAGCAAGACTGATAAAATTATAATACCACATACCACATACATATAGGAATAGGAACAAGCTTAATTCAATAAGGAGCCTCAAGGAATAGAACAACAATAGAAAACTAGGGATTCCTGTCATTACAAGAATAAAAAAAATATATATAACAAGTTAAAATCCTTTTTACAAATCCTAAAAGGCTTTTAAAAATGGGTCAAAATAATTTAGTGGGTTGATTCAACCAAACTCATTCCAACAAAAAAAACCCCTTGTAAGAATCCCTTGTAAAATAACCATTTCAATGATCTTAAAACTTTTATTGTGAAAGTTAACTAGCAACAATATATCATATGCAATAATTAAGTCCCAATGGTTGGATGCAATATGATCATGAAACTAAATCAAATACCTCATCAGTGTTCAATCTAAAGTTGTGGTTTCATTTTGCATAACTCATTTCGTAAAGCTTAGAATAGAAGATCCAACCTTAGAAGAAAAACAACATAATACAAGAAAAATAATACAAGAAGAACAAGGATTGGGGAGCTTGAGGGAGCTGCAAAAACATAATACCCTTGGCAGCTGTCCAAGGTGTTCAACGGAAATAAAATACAAGAAAAACAAAAGAAAATAAGTGAAGATCTAACCTTAGAAAGACAATGATTGCAAGAGAACCAAAAAAGGAGCCCAGTGAAGATGTTCAATTCGCGGAGAGGGCTTCGTCGGAGATGTTCGGCGAAGACAGAGTATGGAGGTTGCGAGATTAGGGTTAGCAGCAAAGAAGTCTGGTGAAGATGTTCAGTTCGCGGAGAGGACTTCGTCGGAGATGTTCGGCGAAGACAGAGTGAGGAGGTTGCGAGATTAGGGTTAGCGGCAGAGAAGTTCGGAGGGGAGGAACTCGCGATTTACGTTTTGTGAGCTAGATCGCGAAATTAGAGAAGTTCGTGTGAGGGAGGTCGTGGTTTAGCAGGCGGTTCGCGCGAGTTATTTGGCGAAAAATAATCCCACCATTCATCAATTGCAACAGTTCTACAAAAGTGTTGCCTTTACTAATAACAAAGGTAACACTTCTAAATAATGTGTTGTATTTTAGTTATAATGCAACACTTATTTGAAAGTGTTGTATGTTTTTCCTAAAATTTGATATATGGCAACAATTTATTAAAGTGTTGCTTCCAAAGTGATACCTTAGGCTCATTTTGTAGTAGTGTCATTATAGATATAATAATAAATATAATAAATTTGAAAATATTATTTTTACTGTTTGATTTATATTGATTTTAATTGTGATACTGATCTTGATTATGATGTCAAATATAATAAATCTTAATTGATTAAAATCAATTTGAGATTATTTTTCATTATTGACATTACCCCTCGATAAATTCAACGAGACTACCTGAACGTTGATTTGAGTGTTAATTTGGTGAAACGTTGTCTGGATAATGACTTAATAAATATATCAACAATTTGATCTTCAGTAGAGATGTAAGAAACTGAAAGTTGTCGAGTCGCCACACGCTCATGAACAAAATGAAAATCAATCTCTACATATTTGGTAGGAACATCAAAAATAGGATTTGCCGCAAGATAAGTAGTTCAAATATTATCACACCAAATTTGGGAAATAGCAGCTGGGGAAAAATGTAATTCCGAAAGAAGATATTGTCGCCAAATAATTTCTGATGTCGCATTAGCTATAGCTTTATATTCAGCTTCAGTACTTGAGCGAGAAACTGTAGGTTACTTATTTAAAAGATAGGAAACAAGATTTTGCCCAAAAAAATATGGCTATCCACTAGTAGAATGCCTATCTTTAGGAGATCCAGTTCAATCTGCATCATTGTAGGCAATCAACTCTTGTGAGAACTGACGATATAAAAGAAAACCATGTAAAATAGTTCCTTTGAGATATCGAAGAATTCTCTTAACACCTTCCCAATGGTGTTCAGTAGGAGTATGCATAAATTGACAGGCACGATTAACAGCGAAAACAATATAGGGTCATGTAATAGTGACAGATTGTAGGGCGCCAACAATGCTTCGGTAGATTTGGGGGTTAGTCATTGAAGAGGAGGATGAAGGTACAGTGAAATCACTTTCAATGATTGGTGTGGAGATAGAACGTGCACCATCCATTTTAGCTCATTGTAGAAGTCTAGTAATATATTTGTTCTGAGATAGAAGACAACTTTCAAAATGTGAGAGACTCTATGTCAAGGAAAAAACAAGCATTGCCAAGATCCCGAATAAGAAACTTTTGATGAAGAAGATGGATCACTACTAGTTATTAAGATATCATCCGCATAAATTAGAACAAATATTGAAAATTCTTCATTATATTTGTAGAATAGGGAAGAGTCAATTTTTGAGCCAGAAAATCCTTGAGTATGAAGCCAAGTAGATAGACGATGAAACCATGTATGAGGTGCTTGCCGAAGATCATATATAGATTTCTGAAGTTGACACACATGTGTTGGACGGTGTAGGTGGATAAATCCTGGTGATTGCTCTATAAAAACAGTTTCTTCAAGGTGTCCATGAAGGAAAGTATTGGAAGCATATAATTGTCGTATCGGCCAATTGGAGCTAACAACTATAGAAAGTAGTAATCTGATAGTTGTAATTTTGATAACTGGACTGAACGTATCATTGAAGTTAATACATGATTGTTGATTAAAGTCTTTAGCAACAAGGCGATCTTTATAACGTTCAATAGATCCATCTGCACGATACTGAATTCGGTAAACTCATTTAGAATCCACAATATTTATAGATGGAATACGAGGAACTAAGCGCTAGGTTGCATTGCGAAGAAGAGCATCAAACTCTGTAGTCATCGCAGCACGCCAATTTGGATGTTTGACTGTCTGTGTAAAGCTAGAAGGTTCAACAAAATTTGAAGAAGTAATAAGACAATGTGGAAAAGGATAACGAGTGAAAACTGGTTGACATCATGCATAAATATCACTTAGAGGAAGCATTCGCTGAGGAGTAGTATTATTTGAGCTACTTGGAGATGAGTGATCAGACGGATTGGAATTAGAACTAGAGAGTGGATCATCACTAGCCATTGAGTCTACTGGAATTTGTGGAGATGGAATAGGAATCAATATGTCCTGATGAAGCAATCTGTGAGGATTCTAGTATATTACTCTGTGATATTAGATAAGTTCCTTGATTATCTGAAGGAGGAGCCGAGGTTGCAGCTGCAAATGGAAAAAGAGATTCATCAAAAGTAACATGTCGAGAAATATATATCCGCTCGGTCAAAATATGGAGGCAACAGTACCCATGATGCAAATTACTATAACAAAGGAAAACACATTGTTGAGAGTGAGGGTTTAACTTATGTTTAGAGTAAGGTCGTAGCCAAGGATAACATGCGCAACCAAAGATTCGGAAGAAAGAATAATCTGGAGGACGATTATAAAGTCTCTCCAAGGGACACTTATTTGAAGTAGTGGAGTGGGTAAATGATTGATACGGTAGATTGCGATTTGGATGACATCATCCCAAAATTTAAGTGAAACTAAGGCATGATTAAGAGGAGTTAAGGCAGTTTCAACCACATGACGATGTTTTCTCTTGGCGGATCTATTTTGCTTAGGAGTGTGGGTACAAGAGACTCGATGGAGGATGCCAAAGGAAGTAAGAGGATGATGAAGTGCTTGATACTCTCCACTTGAATCGGAATGAAGAGAAAGTATTTTACAATCAAAATAATGCTCAACATGCTTTTGAAAACGACAAAAATATCGAAGAGATCAGATTTTCTTTTCATAAGAAAAATCCAAGTGAACTTGCCAAAGTTATCAATAAAAATAACGTAATAAAGAAAACCCTGATTAGAAAGAATAGGAGCAGGACCCCATACATCAGAGTAAATAATTTTCAAAGGAAAACTAGAGTTGCAAGTAGAGGATTCAGAAGGTAGTTTATGAGATTTTACTTTCATACAAGCTTCACATAAATGAGATGATGACGCTAAAGAAGTTGGTAAACCAAAAACAATTAATTATATCCTGAACAAGATGTAGAGACGGGTGACTAATACATGCATGCTAAGAAAATTTGTCTGTGCGTTCTCCAACAAAGGTTTTGAGAGAGGTGGGTTGAAGATGATACAAACCGTTTTTAGTATCCCCTTGGAGTAGAATAGTTCCTATCGTAGGATCCTTCACAAGATAATGATGAGGATGAAATTCAGAAAATACATTATTATCAAGAGCAAATTGACGTACGGAAAGTAAATTTTTTAGTGATAGAAGGAACATGAAGAGTGTTGCGCATGCGAAAAGTACGACCATATGAATAAAAGAATGTGTTTCCAGTGTAAACAATTTGCAAACCTAAGTCGTTGCCTATTTATATCATGTCGGGTCTATGACTGTGGGGCGTTTCCAATGTGAGGCTGATTATGTTAATTAGGTTGTAGAGCTTTGCCAATTATGTGTGTCGATAAAGACAGAGAATATGATATCCTTTCAAATTGTATTTGTAGAAGTCTTTCATGAGAAAATAACATACCATGAAGAGTTTCAAGTGACAATTCATTCATGCGAGTCATCACACTGGGAACAAAGGTATCATATTGAGGACCCAAACCAGCAATAACATGCATTAATAGTTCTGAATCAGAGATCAAATATTTAATTGCATCTAGGTTATTGGCAATGGTCTTGACTAATTTCATATAGTCAATAATAGAGGTATCTTCTTATTGCACAGACTGTAATTGTAGACGAAGTTGAAAAATCCGTGTTTGAGAGTGGGATGCAAAAGAATAATCAAGAGCTTTCCAAACCTGATGAGAGGTGTCGAGGCCAATGAGTATAGGAAGTATAGGCTCAGTAATTGATGAGATTAACCAAGTCAAAATTAATTGATCCTTCTTAAATCAAATAGCATAGAATGGATCATCTTTTTAAGATGAGGGTGAAGTATTATCAACATGACCAAGTAAGTCATGAACACAAAGCAACAAAAGAAATTATAATTTCATAGTAAATAGTTATCATGATTAAATTTAACAGAAAAAAAAAAGAAAAAATTATATGAAAAGAAAAAAAAGATATTTTATAATATCATAGAAATCTCAATAGAATCTAGAAGGAAACAGTATGGAAAAGAAAAACAAAAACAAACAAGGAAAAAAATGAGAAGATGAATATAATGAAGAAATAGTAACTATGTCTTATTATGATTGGCGTTATCAAATTTGCTATCGTTAATAGAAAAGAGTCATATAAAAGGAGAAAAAAAGTTACTGTTATCGTCGTTGAAGTTGCCAAGATTATCGTACTGTAAACGATGATATCAAACCAGCATGTAAAAACTCCAGTAATTGCTGTAACAAAAATTCGGAAGAAGAAAATTGGAAGGTAGAGAAGATGACTCCGATACCATATAGAAACTAATAAATAGAGGAAAAAACAGAATAAAGAATAATTCTTTTATCTATTATTTAAAGTCAATAAATGTATTTATATACATCCAAATAATAATAAAAAAATTAAATATGACATATAATTATAGAAATAGTAATAAATATAATAAATTTGAAAATATTATTTTTATTATTTGGTTCATATTAATATTAATTTTGATATTCAGCCGGCATGATTATTTTTTATTATTGGCATTATATTGTATATAATTATTTTAAAATTAATTTGACATTTTATTGAGACAAAGAGGGGGTGAACGTTCAGTATCTATCGTCGGCTCACGGGGAGAATTTTTTATCGGCGGAATTTTACTTGCTCACGGGGAGGAGCACAGATCTCCTGGACCACTTTTTTGTGGTCCAGGGGATGTGCCACTTATATTTGCGGCCGGATCGTGGCCGCGATCTGGCCGTAAATGGTTGCGATCCCTTTCTGGGTTCATCGTCCCTACTAGGTTATAATTTTTGTTCGGAGTGGGTGGCCGGAGGCCGCCCGGAGGCATCCGGTAGTGGATAAGTGGTCAAATTACTGGGCGCCGAGTGAGGGTGTCCTCCGGGCGGCCTCTGACCATCCATTCCGAACAAAAACTATAACCTGGTGGGGACGATGAACCCAAGAAAAGATCACAATCATTTATGACCGGATCACAACCACAATTCGACTGTAAATATAAGTGACATATCCCTGGACCACAAAAAATGATCCAGGAGATGAATACCATGTTTTTTAAAAATATAGTATTGCAATTTTTAACGACATGCTCAGTTTGCCTAAAATTTGGCGGCCACGAGGCACAGAGCATGCTTCCTGCGCACAGTGAGTCCCAGCGCTTCTTCCATGTTCACGTCCTCCTCACTCATTCCCGGAGGCAACTGCCAGTCGAAGGAGTACAATAGGTTGGCCAGCGCCACCTCCGCCATCAGCATCCCCAGATTCTTCCCTGGGCAAGTCCTCCGCCCCTCGCCAAACGGAATCAGCTTGAAGTCATAGTGCGAAAACGAGTCCACTACCGGCGACCCAATGTTCACAAACCTATCTGGGTCGAACGCCTCTGGTCTCTCCCACACATCAGGATCCCTGCCGATCGCCCATGCATTCACGTAGATCGTCGTCTTGGGAGGAATTTGGCAACCGTCGCTTAAAGTGACTGGGTGAATGATTTCCCGGTTGACGAGCAGCGGAAACGGCGGGTGCAGCCTCATCGTCTCCTTGACTATGCGTTTGAGGTATTGAAGCTGCTGCAGGTCGCTTTCTTCCACCTTTCCTTTGCTTCTCCCCACGCAGCTTCTCACTTCCTCTTGGGCTCTCTTCATCAACTCCGGCTGCCGGATGAGCTCCGCCATCGCCCATTCCACCACTGCCGACGAGGAATCCGTCCCGCCGATGAAAATATTCTGCCAGTAAATGAATCAGTTTAACTTCGAGAATTTAATTTTTAACTTCAAAACTGAAATTAATTGTCACCATAAGAACTCCTTTGAGGTTATTCTCTGTCAGCTGCTCATCCTTCCGCAACCGAAGCAGAACATCCAATAAATCCTCATTCTCTTCACTTCCTGATCGACTAGTCTTCGCGTCGAGATGGCGATCGATGAATTTCTGGTAGATGCCGTCGAGCTTAAGAAACGATTTCCGAAGCCTGGATTTCTTCCCCGTAGCCACATCGACCCACCCGAGCAGGGGAAAGTAGTCTGCCATGAAGAAGCTAGCCAACATCTCCTGCGCTTCCCTGAGCACATCGTAAACGTTGAAGTCGTCGCCGGCGATGTCTCGACCGAAGGCCATCCTGCATGTGGTGTTGCAGGAGAAGTATAGGGCGAGCTCACTCACGTTGACGGTGAGGGAGCCCGAGATGCGAGAAGATATATGCTTCGTCATCCTCACGATCTCATCTTCCCTTACGGACTTAAAAGAGTTGATCTTTCTGGCGCTGAAGAATTCTACGGTGCAGAGCTTGCGTTGCTGGCTCCAGCGCTCGCCGTAGGGCATGAAGGCGATATCAGAGCTGCCGTAAGAGAGCTCGGAGGTCGCAACGTTGTGGGGGCGGGAGCAGCAGGCGAGGTCGAAGGTCTTGAGGACGTCCCTGGCGAGGGTTGCGGAGGAGACGACGATGGCGGAGACTTGGCCGAGTTTTAGGTGCATGAGCGGGCCGTACTGTTTGGAGAATTCCCATAAGGACTGGTGCAGTAGATTGCCGCGTATCTGGTGGAGGTTACCGATGATCGGGAGTTTAGCGGGGCCCGGCGGGAGCTTTCGGATCGCCGGATTAGTTCTTGCTTCTCGGCCGCCGGCGAGAAGGAGAGAGGAGAGGACTGCGACTGCGACGAGGAAGAGAAGAGACAAGACAAGCACAAACATTTTTTTACTTGAAAAAGTGGGAACAGCACGAAGAGATAAACCGCCCTGCATCCACATCCGGTTAAATAGGGCAATGTTCTATGAAACTTTCAAAAACATCGACAATAGTGACATAACTTTCATTTATCAAAAATTTTACCAAAATATATTTTTTATTCTAGCAAGAAGGATATTTTTTTAAAAAATAAAAAAGTAAAACTGTGAATTCTAGAAAACTAAACTACTATTTGTTGCCGTGAGTTCACCGATTAAATTGAGTGAACTTGCGGCCACTTAACCACGATTTAATGGTCGATTTTAAATTTGAAAGTTACTTTGATAGCGACATTAAGTGGCATTTGGTTTAAAGATTTGGGAACGAGAAAATGAATTTATTCCTAAATCTTATGTTTGGTTGATAGAAATGAAATAAAGATTTTAGAATAAAATCTAAAAACTTGGGTATGGATGAAACTCAGTCCCTCCCTTGGATTTTGATGAAATAGAAATAAGAATTAAGTTTTGAACGAAAATATCCTTAATATATTTGTTCAATTGTTCTTTCATTTCACTCTCTCTCCTTGTTCTCTTTCACATTTAACTTTCTCTTTCATCTAATTTTCTCTTATTTTCCTCTAAGGGTAAAAAAGGAAATTTAGGTTCATTCCGATTGAAAATATTCAACTAACCAAATATTATTTTTAAGAATGATATCCAAGCTCATACTCATTTCCATTCCACAATACTATAATACGCATTCCCATTTCGATTTCTAGGAGAAAATGAAACGTCATCTAAGTTGAGTTTTAAATTTACCAGTGAAAGTCTCGAAATCAAATGTTGAATTTTTTAAAATTATTTTATTTTTATCATTTTTATTAAAAAAAAATATTTTTAAAAAATAAGTGTACTTTAAAAAAAAATGTGGAACCGCTACATCAGCGGCCCCCCTAGAGCCGGTCCCACGGATATGGAGGGAGGTAAATACAAGTACACAGCAGAAAGCGCATAACCGGGACGTTAACCCCATGCAATGACACCCCAAAGATCGAACCTTGGATCTTTCGACTACGAAATCATGCGCCCCAGCTGTGCTACGCCATGAGGATAAGTGTACTTTAAGTAAATATAAATGTTAAGTGCCTATTTTATATATTTTTTTAAAATTGAGTACATAATAAGATTGGATTGCTGATTTATTGCAATCTTTTAATTCGAGTAAATCAAATCACGCCGAAATGTGTAGCCTTTATGATTATTTATTCCTCAGTTACGGCAACATTTGTTAGGCAGATGACCGTGTTAATCTTAAAAAAAAAAAAAATCTATTTTTACTTAATTTAACGATCAATTATAAATTAATCCTATAATTTGTTTCATAACTAACTATAATAAATATTTAAAAATGAGTGTAATTATTTTTTTATACAATTGTGTTTATATAAATTTCAAAGCTATTTATTTATTAAAATATATTTATTTATTACTTTCATATTTATAAAAAATATATTTATTTTTTAAAATAACTTTTTACGCTTAGGATAAAAGAAAAAATCACTCAAGAAAATTCTATGAGTATTAAATTTGACGTGAACTTGTTGATGAATTTCTTTTTATGATTTTATTTTATTGTTGTGGGTTTTTACTAAGAGAAAAAAAGGTATTTTAACAAAAAAATATCTCTTTTAATTAATATAAAAATCAGGTGTATTTATTGCAGCCCTTTAATTTGCCCCTTTAATTTATTGCATCCCTTTAATAAAAATCGGGACCTTAATTTATATCTTTTTTAAAAAATTAAATACTAATTTCTAAAAGTTAGATAAATTTTTATATAAAAAATCATTTTCTAACTTTTGAGATATCAAATATTAATTATATTTTTATATTTAAATTTTGATAATAATTTTTTTTTGACAATTTACAAATCAACATAAAGAATATGTGTTTTTTCTAAAAACATATGTGATTTTGAAAATGTTTAAATAATCTAATCTCTTACTTTCTTTGATCATTTGCATGCATGCATGCAATAAAAAATTTTCTATTTTCTCTCCAAACAATCAATGCTATTGTGTTATTAAATTTTAAAAACCAGTAACACATTGATTTCTAAAATGAGTAATACATAGTTAATTTTTTGTATTACTGTAATCCTGATTTTTTTAGTTTGAAAATGTCTAAACAACTCAGTTCCTTTTTTACTTTTCTCTTTTCTCCATTCTCTTTTCTCCTTTTTACCCATCTCCCTCTTCCTTTTTAATGTTCAGCAAAAAAATCTAGCAAGTTAGCAACACCGTATGTTGTTGATTTATGAAAAATCAGCAATACTCTATGTTATGTTGTTGATTTCTAAAAATTAACAATACAAACATATGATGTTGCTAGAATTTTTTCAACAACACTTTGTGTTACTGATTTCCGAAATCAGCAACAAGAGTGTTGTAGAAAAAATTCTAGCAACACTGTATACCTATATTGTGGAAAAAATTTAACAAATCGTGTGTTTGTGTTGTAGATTTTTGTAGCAACAACACATAGTGTTGTGTCTATGTTGCTGGAAATTTTTCAACAACACTCTATGCTATTGATTTTCAAAAATCATCAACACAGACACATGTTGTTGTTAGAATTTTTTCAACAACACAGGGTGTTTCAAAATCATCAACACTCTGTGTTGCTGAAAAAATTCTAGTAACACCATATGTCTGTGTTGCTGAAAAAATCAGCAACATTATGTGTTAATTAGTACAACCATATGTCTATATTGCTATAAAAATCCAGCAACACCGTGTGTTTGTGTTGATGATTTATGAAATTAGCAAAAAATTCTAGCAACATCGTATGTCTATGTTGCTGAAAAAATTCTAGCAACATTATATCTAGAATATTTTCAACAATATATAGTGTTGTTGGAATTTTTTCATCAATACTCTGTGTTACTAATTTTGGAAATCAACAACATAGAGTGTTGTTGAAAAAATCAGCAACACAGACACGATATTGTTGAAATTTTTTCAGCAACACTCTATGTTGCTAATTTCATAAATCAACAACACAGACATACAGTGTTGTTGGAATTTTTTTAGCAACACTCTGTTTGCTGATTTTCGAAAATCAGCAACACAAGCATACGACGTTGTTGGAATTTTTTCAGCAATACTCTGTGTTACTGATTAACATAGAGTGTTACTATTTTTTTAACAATACAGACACACAGTGTTGCTAGAATTTTTTTAGCAACATTGTGGAAATCAACAACACAGACATAACACTCTATGTTGTTACTGACAAAATCAGTAACACTATATATTTGCATAACTTTCGAAGGTGTTGTTGATTTTTGTAAATCAGCATTAGCATTGTTTATTTTGACCAAATCCACTAATGAACCTAAACAGGTTCATTTGGATCTATTTCAAGTTTTGTGGATTCCTTAGGCTCCAAGGAGTCCAACAGTGATCTCTATTGCTTATTTTAGTTTCTCCAGATATGCTAAAATATTATTAGAAGAATCAGCTTTAAATCTCAACATGGGCCTGATACGATTCATATCAGACCCACGTTATATTTGATATGATTCAATATTAGGTCTAATCCTGTCCGAAAGTCGATGAGATGGATGCTGGGGATGTGGCGCTCCCACTGACCTCCTATGGACTTCACTATGGTCCTGCAACATAAGCAGCGTCAGTGCCGAGTCAGGGAGGGGGTCCCCGGCGATGGCCCTCCGACGCTCAAGTCAGACTCCGACGAAGAAGAAGCAAGTAGCGGAGTGGTGTTAGTCATTTTCATGTCACGTGGCACATCAAATTAATTAAAATTGAAACTCATTAAAATTAATACAAGCGTTGTAGCAACGAGTCCCAAGTCGTATTTTTTTTCTAAGGGTTACTAATAAATGTGTGAGTATTCTAGAATTGATTCACATAGCAAATTGAGTTCTTCTTCAATTGAAACTAAAATCAAATAAGGTTTATTCTTCTCTACATATCACTCTCTTCTTAACTTGATCACCTTCCTTCCAACCAAATGAACATCACTTAAACGAGGATTTTTATGCATCATTGAATCAAATGGTTCAATTCCTATCTCCACAATCTACAATCTCAGTAACAAGGTACACAATCAAATCTCAAGTTAAGTTTTCTACAACTAAGCTCATTCACAGAAATAGATGAACTCATAAACTCCTTAAACAGAGGTAACAATCAAAACTAAAGTTGATCCATCTTCATTTAAGCCAGATTACAAGTTCAAAGACCAAAATCAGAGCAAAGAATTACTAACTACATCACAAGAGCCTACAACCATCAGCATTAGTAGCAGAATAAACCTGACAACACTAAGGTCAATATCAGTATCAGTATCAGTATCAGGTCAATAATCTGGGTTTGAAAGCAAGAATTCGAAATCATAAACATAAAATCTCAAACAGAAATTGAAATTGCAAAGGTAGGTATCAGATCTGAAGATCTGAGCAAAGTTTGAACACAATTCAAAGACAAGATAAAGAAAAACAAAACCTAAACATTCCTCATCCGAATCCAAGCTCAAACCTCCACAATCTGCTGTGAAACAGAGGTGAATCGGAAACCTCCCCTCAACACCCAACGAGCAATGTACAAGCTTACAGCTATCACCAGGGATCGCTCACAGTCTTTGGAAACCTCCCCTCAAACTCGCAATCATCTGGCAACCCCAAACAGCCGAAGAACAGAGGATGAATCTGTAGTTTGCAAACCAATCCGATTGATCAGATCGAGCCAGTCTTGCTATGGAATAACGATCGGAAAGATGATCAGAAACTCCAAGAAACCTCCCTCGAAGCTCTGGTGGACGCGAAGATTGCTGATTGAGAAACCTCCCTCTTTCAGAATCACGGCAGTTAACAAATCCAAAATCGCACGAGAGAAACCTCCCTCTGGCACTCACTGATCTCGGGAGATGGACGCCATCAGCTCGCAATCGCCGCTGATGAAGAAGCTCGCTCTCGGATCTAGAATTGAGGAACGGGATGCTCGGCGTCGCGGAAGAAGGAAGACGAAGGCACTGTAGTCGCGAAAACGCCGAGTCTGAGCTACTATAGCTTCTCACGCGGGTTTTTAAACCTCCTCAGTTTTGATCGGACGACTGAGATGCTTCTGAGATAAATCAACAGTGAAAGATTGCCTAAAATCCGATCCAAGGGCATTGATCTTCATCTATGGTCCAGATCTACTCCCCCTTAGGTCGGATGGACCAGATCTTCAATGGATGGCCCAGATCTCTCCAATCTTCAACGGATGGTCCAAATCAATCCATAGCTTGATCACCTCGTTTAGCCCTAGAATCGAGCCCAAATGTGGTCTGATTTGATCGGGTCCAGACCCTTTTGATGCCTACAAAATAAGAATCAAATATTAGCACCAAATACCATGAAAATTAGCTAATTTACAATTATGTCCAAAATCAAATGCAATATTGAGATATGATGTAAAATGTGAGATTAAGCTATGAAAATATCATTAAAACATGCATTATGAATCAAGATAATATAGCCAAAATCATGGTTATCAAATCCCCCACACTTAATCTTGGACGTCCCGTTCAAGTCAAGAAAACTAAAAATCCTACTTAAATGGCACCCCCTAAACAAATTCCTAACCATGATTAGAAAATAAAGAAAGTAAACCATCCAAGATTATCACATTCCAAAATCTAAAACATTCATGGACTTAAAACTTTACTCTTGGTTAACAACATAATAATTTCCATCAATCATGAATAAATTGAAATTGATTTCACACTAAAAAACTCACAAGATAGAATTTTTGTGGCCCTCATCCTATTTCACATGTAATCATAAAAATGGAGAGCACTCATGCTACTTGTGCTTCTTGAACTACTATAAGCTTGCTTATCTTCTACTCTCTACCATGATCATGGATACAAAATCACAATATGAAGGTTAATCATGAAGAAATAGGAAATATGAATTAAATGCACATCAAAGCATTAGTTGCAAGAAAAGATAAGAAAAGAAAGAATTAGCAACAAAGAAAAGATAAGAAAGAAGATTAAGCTTTAGTGGAAGATATGGATACAAAGAATGTTATATAAATAAATACTTGACCATACTTCCCTCTTTAACCTTCTTCCTTAACATTCTTCCAATTGCTTAAGCACTGTTCAACAATTTACTTCTCATTCATTTAATTTCAATGAATGCATAACTAAAAACTAACCCTTGAAAACCATTTCCTTCATTACCAATTCCAGCAATCTTCATTTATTTAATTGTAGTTCTTAACCTTTCAAAATTCTGGCACAAACTGCACAATAAAAACTTGACCTTTATTACATTTATCTCCTTCCTGTTTAGCTGCAAAGACTCACTGTGCATCTCCTTTAAATTGCTTCTATCAAGTTCTACTAATGAACCTACTACTCCTTGAAGAATTTTGACCATTTGTTCACCTTACAACACTGATCCTTTTACAAAATAATTCTGAATTTAGCTCTGCTATTCAATTTCAGCACTTAGATTCTTCAAGATTCTGTCACATAAGTTTACTACAACATATAGAAAATACAACAACAATGCAAGATCTTCACTACACTACTTTTCCTTTCTGGATTTAAAGCATTCCACATTTCTGATTCTACTCAACATTTCAACCTTCATCAACTTATGTTGTATCAATTTATACTTCCTTGATCTCTGATTTTTCATCCAATCTAGCAATGAGATACTCAGCTCATATCTTACCTCCCCCACACTTAAACCGTTGCTCGTCTCGAGCAATAAAACACTCAACAAATGCTCAACAAAATGATACATTAGCTATGGAAACAGAATTGCAAATTCTGTATAATTTCCTTGATTTTCTGCAGCTTCTTGTAACCTCAAAGGATTTAGCAAAATGTATCAAGATTTAGAATTCCAAGTAATTCTAGCTTGAAAACTGAATAAATGAAGTATACATTGTCCCTCATTTAAAATTCAATCAGGAAAAACTTGCATTCAATCCCATTATCAGCATGCACTGCTCAGTTACAGCACCTCATATTCATAGTACTTGGTTTTAAGTTTGTATCAGAAATTGCTATTGTCCTTATTTCTTAAAAACGCTTGTTCCAATTGACAATACTCCATGAATAGAATAGTGCTCTGCAAAGGAATTTCGAATTCTAATCCATTTAAATCAGATTTCAGTGACTATAAGAACTTACTGTTTCATCATTTGCCTCTGTTTTTAGCACTCATTTTTGTTTTCCAGCCACATCAATTTCAACACAAGCTCCCAAATTCCATTTAACCCATTTGATACTTTCAAAATTCTCTTCAAATCAATATAGAAAGGAATAGGAAAAATTGGGGTACCATTTGAATATGTAATTGTAAAATGCTCACTGGTTTTCCCTGTAATTTAGAAAACTGATGACACCAATTGGTACAAACTTACTTCAACTCTATAATGAATTCTTATTTTTCAATTTATCATATGTTGCCTTTACACTTATCTCCCAATTAGCTCAAACTTGGTCTTCGGATCAAGCTTCCTGATAGAAAACAAAATTTTGAGTGGATGCAACTGTTGTCCAATGGCACATTTAAGTTCATCACCATTAAAAGTACTTTTGAATGCTCATAACTCCCTCTGAAATACTTCTTGAATTGAATTACAATCACTAATTTCAGAAACAGATCCATATTTCAACATTTTACAGGTTTCCAGCTTGAGCTTTGCAACTGCATTTCTGTTTTGTAGAGACTCCAGCTCTCACATTCAATCAATAATATCTTGATCCATTTCGTTTCAATCATCTACTACAGATTCCAGAACACAGCATCTTCTGAAATCACTTTTAAATGCTTTGTAAGTGAAAAGGTATCCAGAATCAATACTGCATTTACAGCTTGTGACTCAACTCATTCCTGCACATACTTTACTGCAGCTCATTTCAGTCTTTCCTAAGCAAACACAGATTTAACTCAATAGTTTTCAAAATGTTTCAAATTCAAAACAGCACAAAGATTGTTCTCAAGGGATCACCATGGTACTAATTTCCGTAATTCAAAGCTAATTAAGCTTGTTCTATACATGATTAAGCTCAAGGAATGATTCTATTTGGCATTGCAATATTAAAAGCTTGAATTTAAAACCTTGCTATTTAAAATCAGAAATATCAGTTGGCCCAAAAAATTCTTCCAAAAATAACCCTTTAACACTTGCTCTCCCAAATCTTGAACCATTCCAATTTACTTCATACATCCCATTACTCCAAAAACTCTTTCCCCCACACTTCAACTTAATCCACCTTAGCCAAAATATCCATCATATAGCATGCAATGTATCCACATCCAAAAGATTTACAAATGAAAAGACATCAATTGATATGATGATTATCAAGAAAAATTAGCAAGATTTGTGTGGAAGAAAGAAACAAATAAAATTATCTTCATAAACATGATTCAATCCATTGAATTGTGGTTTTGAAAGAATCAAAGCAAGTTCTAGAGTGCAATGACACAGGTGCATCACTCAATTAAGGCTCATCCTCACTAGGCATGAAAAAGTATCAATCCAATTTATCAATCAAGTGTCCATTATTAAATAGAAACCTTGAGAAAATTAAAAATCCATTATTGACATTAAGCTCCAAAATAGATTCTCAAAGCTAGCTCACATTCTCTATTTCTAACATGTTATAGAAAAATTGCTAGAGGTGTCATTTTCTTATTCACACTCAAAATCAAATGCAATAAGAAAATTACAAATTGTAAACATAACTAAATGCAGTAAGAAAATCAACCTTTATACTCAAAGAATTTATTAAAGAAAAGACTAAACATAAAGCATGAATTAAAATACAAAAGAAAATTAAGTTGGAACAAACTCCCCTTTTCCCCGGTGGTTGTAGTAGATTTAGAAGAAGAATCCATCCCGGAAGTGGAGTATCCTTGATTGCAATCAACTTCTTTTTATTTACCATTTTTCCATTGCAAATCCTTTCTCGAGGTCTGAGTCAGTTCAGTTCAAGCATCCACTCCGGAAGCTTGTATTCTCCTACAACATCATTAAAAGAAAATCTCTCCCAAACACATATGGGATCAAAAGAAAATAGGAGAACTTTAGTGTGAGTATAAAATGTATCAAGAAATGAATCACAACTAATAAAGTCAACAAGTGGTATCTTAATTAAATTTTCTGAAAAATCACAAGAATTACTCACCTTGTCAAGTTTAAAGTTACTTGGAGTGGTGATTGTTACCTCCTTTTCATCATGATATGGCTCAAGCTCTTTCTCTAGTGAATGTTCATCCTCATGTAGTGATTATTGGGTGCTTGGCTCCATAGCACAAGTCCCTACACTTACATCTTCAACATCATTAGGTGATTCTTGAGGTAATGCTTCCAGTAAGCATTCCCCTACACTTAAATCATCTTCTGCATCAAAACCTGCATCCTTTCCAACATCTAGAGCAACATCATTAGTAGAATCAAAATTATATTCAACTACATCATCACAACAATAAAAAGTACTTAAAGAATCTAGTGAAGAAGTAGATGCAGTGTCAGGCCTGACAAAATCTCCACAATCCATCTCTTCACTAACGGTTTGGGTCTGTAACTGATGAATGGATGATGCAATCTGATCTAACTGATTCTGTATATTCTGTATCCTTGAGAATTACTGCTCTTGATGTTCATTCATCTGTTGCATAATCTCCTTGATTCATCCATCTGAGGATCATTTTGTTGATAAGGTTGTGGCATAAAATTTGTTGAAACTTCTTGAAATCCATATGAACTCTGGTAAGCTGGATATGACTCAATAAATGGTCCTTGTGCACTTTTATAACCTGAAACATGAATTATCCACCCAATTAGCATTAAAATCATTTGAAAATGACTCATACCTATTTTTTTGATCCATGTTTGGGTAAATTTGATACTCGGGTTGAAAATACTGATAACTCTCCATTCCACCTCCAAAATTCTGAAAATATGGATCCATGCTAAAGAAATCTCCTGTTCTTCACTACAACGCTAAAAATCAATATTAGAAGACTCAAAAGCATAAAGTTTCAAACACATGATAACATGAACAGTAAAAGCACTTAATAATTCAAGAAAAAATCAACATGAAATTACAAAGGGAAATAAGCAATCAAACCAATCAATATGCTAACAAATAAAACCAATCAATGATCAATCTAAAATAAATACACACTACTAGTTAGTTTCCCTGGCAACGACGCCAAAATTTGGTGTTAGCCATTTTCATGTCACGTGGCACATCAAATTAATTAAAATTGAAACTCATTAAAATTAATACAAGCGTTGTAGCAACGAGTCCCAAGTCGTATTTTTTTTCCAAGGGTTACTAATAAATGTGTGAGTATTCTAGAATTGATTCACATAGCAAATTGAGTTCTTCTTCAATTGAAACTAAAATCAAATAAGGTTTATTCTTCTCTACATATCACTCTCTTCTTAACTTGATCACCTTCCTTCCAACCAAATGAACATCACTTAAACGAGGATTTGCGATCGCCGTCGGAGAAGAAACTTAGCCTCAGATTTGGAATTGAGGAACGGAAACTGCGGCGTCGCGGCGGAGAAGAAGCAGGAACAGTGAAGAAATCGCGACGCCGAGCCCAAGCTACTGTGGCTTCTCACGCGGGTTTTTAAACCTCCTCAATTTTGATCGGACGGCTGAGATGCTTCTGAGATAAATCAACGGTGAAAGATTGCCTAAAATCCGATCCAAGGGTAGTGATCTTCATCTACGGTCCAGATCTACTCTCCCTTAGGTCGGATGGACCAGATCTTCAATGGATGGCCCAGATCTCTCCGATCTTCAACGGATGGTCCAAATCAATCCATAGCTTGATCACCTCTTTAGCCCTAGAATCGAGCCCAAATGTGGTCTGATTTGATCGGGTCCATGACCCTTTTGATGCCTACAAAATAAGAATCAAATATTAACACAAAATACCATGAAAATTAGTTAATTTGTAATTAGGTCCAAAATCAAATGCAATATTGAGATATGATGTAAAATGTGAGATTAAGCTATGAAAATATCATTAAAACATGCATTATAATTCAAGATAATATAGCCAAAATCATGGTTATCACGGAGCAACGAGAACTGTAGCACAACAGTAGAAATCATATGTAAAGCATAGCTTCACCGATGCTTGGACCCCCCTTTATATAGAGCTCCTGTAGCGTGCGTGAATACTTCCCAATGTGGGCACGCATCTCAAAGCTTTCCCTGAAAAGACGTGTCAGTAAAGTATCCCTGACACAGTACCTTAACGGGCCGAGCATATATTTGAAGTGACAGCGGAAGCTTCCGCGATCGATCCTCTGTCTGACCATGCCACCTGTCAGCGGCACTAGCTCCCAAAAGGATATCAAAAGATAGCCAACTGCCTGTTGCTTGGTCGAGCGGAATAGCCGCTCGGCCGAAATTCTGCTGTCCACGTGCTGTCTGTTGTCGGGCCGAGCGGGATAGTTGCTCGGTCGAAGCTCCACTATCCAAGTGTTGTCTGTTGTCGGGCCGAGCGGGATAGCCGCTCGGCCAAAGCTCCACTGTCCAAGTGTTGTCTGTTGTCAGGCCGAGCGGGACAGCCGCTCGGCCGAAGGTCCACTGTCCACGTGCTTGGCTGATATTGATTCTGTTGTCAGGCCGAGCAGAGGAGCCGCTCGGCCTAAGTTGAACTCTGTCGACGCCATGCCTCGCTGTCAGGCCGAGTGGGGTAGCCGCTCGGCTCGGTTTCTACACATCGCCCTTGAGCGTCGGGTGTTTGAATGCTCCCCGTGTTGAGGGCTACGGCGAATCATATCCTTCTCCCTAGTCGGGGCATGCTTTGCCCGATCGGTCGATGGCATCCACTCGTTGGCCGTCTTGACTTTGACCTCTTTTGACCTCCATCGTGGCAACTAGGTGGGGCCCTTCATCATCACCGCATCACAAGCCTTCTCCTCAAGTATAGTCGAAGGAGGATGTAGTCTAACTGACTGGACAATTGTGTGAGCAGATTTTCTCCCGATCGACCTTCGACACTGTGTGGTTTTTGATCGGGATAGGACCGATCCTCGCCGATCAATCTGTTGAAGCTTGTCGTACGAGCGTAAGCATGATCCCTCGATCTGATCGGCGAGACAAAGGTTTGCTCTTCTAAAAATTCGCCTTGGGTTGTCTCGGGCGAGCGCGAGCTAGGCTGACATCAGCCAGATTTCTTGGAAATCATGTAAATCCCCGCTCATTAAGGCTGAGCATGCTCCCACACCTTCATTAATTGCCGACCCATGGTGATGCGCCATGTGTCCCGCCTGCCGCCACCGCAGAGAGACATTTTAAAATTCCTTCCGATCATCAAATCATTCTGCCTTCACCTTCCGATCGGCCCAATTTTCCGTTGACTGGCTGCCTTTTTTCTTCCGAGATCAATTTATCGTCGGTCTGCGGCTCCCTATACATCCCTTCGTTTCCGCAGTTTGTATTTTCACATTTCCCTTCCTCAACTTGTGTCGAACTCCTTTCGGCTGCTATACGGAATCATCATCCTATTCCGTTTGCACGGTATTCCTTTTACCCCCCGGATCTTTCACTATTTTTATTACCCTAAACTATCTGATCCGGGGACTTTTCCTCTTCCAGTCTAGGGTCGGTTTAGTATTCTTCAACAAGATGCCGACCTCCAACAAGCACTGGAAAGAATATTTTTTCTTCATGCGCCTTCTCGAGCGATGAGACTTCCCAACCAGCTGGCAACTTAAAGTGGTGCCTCAACCTCCCCTGAAGAGATACAAGAGCCAATCAGACTACTTGAACACCGCCTCTATGCTGGCTGGTCAGAAATGCGACATCTATAAGCTGTTGCTGGAGGGTATCCTATATATCTTCGGCTTGAGTCCGATCCACACCCAGCTGCCGACCAGCCTAGGTATGAAGGTTCTTTAATCTTTCCTTTGATGCTAACTGATTTCTCCTTCTCTTTTGCAGGCGAAGTCATGATGCGAGCATGTCTGGCCGGCAGGGTGAAGCTCAAGGACGTCACGATCAATACGGTGGTCGTTGAAGAACTAACGAGCCGCGGCCTGTAGCCAGTCGACTCCCATGAAGATCCACTCGGAGAGAGCAAGGGGACGCCCGCTGTGGTGGGCGAAGGGATGACCAACCGGACTCCCAGTGTTGGAGCAGCTGGGGGTTCGTAACAACCCCCCGAGCGGCTGAAGTCTGTGCTAGTTGAGGGGGCGCCCGACTCGGCTTCCTCAGGAGAGCCGCTGATTCGCCGAAAAAGGCGCCGGCAGAGCTCTCATTGCGTTCCACTTCCTTGGCGGTGAGGACCGTTGAGCAAGTCGAGACTTCGACCCGTATTTAAAAAACTGCAGCCACTACATCATCCGACCGGACTCCCTCATTAGCCGAGCTGACGCAGGGAACTGTCGCCGCACCTCCGGTGGCCTTCATGTCGCCACCTTTGAAGCCCTCAAAGGTTAAGAAGTCCGACATCTGACCGGCGTCCGCGTCTCTCCCATTTGGCCGAGCGGCCTCAGCGCAATCAGCCATGAGCGGCCAATGCCACATAACGACGATCCTCCACCTACCCACCGAAGAGTATAGCGAGCCGAGCGTCGACTCTTGAGGCCTCAAGCATCAGATCATCATCCAGGGGCCTCTCGCTAAAATCTAGGAGGACGCCCGAGCTCGTGCGACGATGATGCCTCCGGGCGCGCTAGCAAATAGCCACACCCAGATGTCCACTGGGGTAAGTTTCATCTTACACTTGCATAATTCACTCCCGATCGGCGCTTATGTTTGCTTGTTGTCCACAGTACTGGATGGAGAGTCTGACCATGTATCAAAGACTTGTGTTTTTAGAGAAGGAAGTAAAGCAGCTAAAGGCGTCGAGCGGCCAATCCTCCTCCGCTCAGGAGAAAACATACGCCGAGGTGACCAAGCTACGGGCCGTTCTAGAGAAGAGCGACAAATTGGTTGAGGCCGAACGGGCCAAAAGCGCTGGCCAAGCTACGATGCTAGAGCGGCTCAACAAACAAGTCACCACTTTTGACAATAAGATTGAGTAGGCGAATGCGCGGAAGAACCAAGCCATCGCCGACCTCGACGAGAAAAATAAAGAGACCCGAGCCCTTGCCCAAAAGCTCAAGGAGGTTGAAAACTTCCTGATTGCCGAGCAGAACAATCGCTCGATCGAAGAAACAGTCGTTCACGACCAAATTGCCTCCAAGGATGTTGCGCTGGCTACCGCCAAGGATGAGCTGGAGGGCTCCCAAGAGGCCTTGAGGATTTATCAGGTTGTCGAGGTGAGTAGGTTTGATGCCATGAAGAAAGCTTACATCCACTCAGACGCATTCTACGACAAAGTCGCCGACTGGGCACTCCGACTGTTCGATTTGGCGATCGACGGGATGATCAGCCAGCTCCAAGAAGAAGGCCATTTACCAGCTGCTCTGACCAGCAACGTCATCAGCCGAGACAAGCTCACCGCCTCTTTGCTGGACGACACCTTAGACTATCTTGAGTGAGGCTGAGTGTTCCTGAGTGAGGTTGAGCGTTCCTGTAGAATGCAAAATTTTTTAAGTTTAAATGCATGCTCGTCCGGTCGGACGAGCTTTACCTCTTTGCATATTTTTTGACTCATTTTGATTATTTGCAAAAGCTCTTGGCCTCATTCATAATTATTCTATCAGCCGATCGACCCCTCTAGTTTTCGAGGTCCATGATTCAGCGATCTCCCTCTCGGCCTGAGAGTATTTTAAAGAATAACGCCGAACGATTGCTATATTTTGAAGACTTCGAGCTTTTGAGTAGTCCATGTTCACGGTTGGCTATTCATCGACGCTTGCCTGCTCACTGAGCCCTTGAAGACTGCTTGACCCTGAACGGGGGAGATAGAAGATCCAATACGCTGATCCGTGACCGGTCATCATGAGAGTTTGAGCCTGTGGCTAAAATACCATTCAAAACCCAGCCGATCGACGCGGGAGTTTCTAATTCTAGGGTTTATAGTCATTGCTCGACTGTTGATGAAGGCCCGGGTTTTAGGTAGCCGCTTGACCATTGTTGAAGAATATGTGAAGACTCAAGTTTAAGGTTGCCGCTCAACCGTTGATGAGGACACACGTTTAAGGTCGCCACTCGACCGTTAATGGAGACCAGGGTTTAACGTCGTCGCTCGATGGTTTGATGAAGACTCAGCTTTAAAGTCGTCGCTCGACCACTGGTGAAGACAAGGGTTTAACGTCGCCACTCGACAGTTGATAAAGACTCGCATTTAACGTCGTCGCTCAATGATTTGAGGAAGACTCAGGTTTAAGGTCGCCACTTGACCGCTGGTGGAGACAAGGATTTAATGTCGCCGCTCGACGGTTGATGAAGACTCGCGTTTAACGTCATCGCTTGACGATTTGATGAAGACTTGGGTTTAAGGTCACCGCTCGACCGCTGGTGGAGACAAGGGTTTAACGTCGGCGCATGACGGTTGATGAAGACTCGTATTTAATGTCATCACTCGACGATTTGACGAAACTTAGATTTAAGGTTGTCGCTCGACCGCTGGTGGAGACAAGGGTTTAACGTCGCTGCTCGACGTCTTGATGTAAACTCGTCTTACACCTAGGTTTAAGGTCACCGCTCGACCGTTCATGAAGGTGCACTTAAAGAGGTCTTCGCTTTTTATTCATACGTTGCCCTGCGTTTGGAAGGCATGCAAAGAATACAAAAAGTATTGTATTCACTTGCGCACCTCTCATCCAGCCCTGTAGGGTTGAAGATGGTTCGCGCTCCATGGCCTCTCGAATTGCCTTCCCTCTCCATCCTCTAGATAATAGGCGCCCAAACAGAGCTTCTGCACAACCTTAAATGGCCCTGCCCATGGTGCCTCGAGCTTGGCGGTGTCGCCGACCGGCTTTACTTTCTTCCAAACAAGATCGCTAACTTGGAAGGACCTCGGGATCACTCGTCGGTTATAGTTATGTTTCATTCGCTGTTAGTACGTTGTTAGCCGAACTGCGGCCTTTACCCGCGCCTCGTCCACCAAGTCAAGCTCCATCAGCCTCCGTTCGACATTCCCTTTGTCGTAGAGCTGCACCCGATCGGATTCTACTCTGACCTCCATGGGAGGTCACTGCTTTGCTACCATACACTAACTGGAATGGGGTTACGCTGGTTGCCTCCTTCGGAGTCGTGCGGAGAGCCCAAGCACACTTGGGAGCTCCTCGACCCAGCTGGCTCCCATGTGGTTGAGACGAGCGCGTAAGACTCTGAGAATCTCCCGATTGGTGACTTTGGCTTGCCCATTGCCCTGAGGGTAGGCTACTGAAGTGAAGGCTTGTTGGATTCCATAGCCTTCACACCATTCTCTAAGCTCCCGACCAGCAAACTGTCATCCGTTGTCGGACACGAGTCGGCATGGGATGCCGAATCGACAAATGATGTTCTGCCACATGAATTTGATGACCATCTGCTCGGTGATTCTTGCTAGCTGCTTGACTTCTACCAACTTCGAGAAGTAGTCTACCGCAACGAGTAGAAACTTCTACTGACCAATCGCTATGGGGAAAGGCCCGACGATGTCCATGCTCCATTGGTCGAACGAGCATGCTATCATGGACGCTTTCATTTTCTCGGTCGATCAGTGCAGCATGTTGGGATACTTCTAGTAGGACAAGCATGTGGCCACTCTCCGAGCGGTGACCTCTTAGAGGGTCGGCCAAAAATAACCGGCCAGGAGTATCTTTCTGGCTAATGCACGGTCGACCAGATGACCTCCCCAGGAGCCTTGGTGCACCTCCTTTAGGATGCACTCGATGTCTTCCGCTCCGACGTACTTGAGGAGGGGTCTGGAGAAGACTCTCTTGTAAAGCTGGTCCCCAATCAAGGTGAACTATCCGACCCTCTTCTTCAATAAACAGGCTTCCTCCGGATCAGAAAGTGTAGCTCCTGAACGTAGAAACTTCGTCAACATTATCCTCCAGTCGTTCAGGAAGATTATTCCTTCCATTCGGTCGGCATGCGCCATAAGCAAGACTTGTTCGATCGACTGACCAATTATGATCGGCATCAGGGAACTGGCCAAATTCGCTGACTCATCCGCCGCCTGATTCTCTGATTGAGGGATCTTCTATATAATGACCTCCTGGAAGTTGGTCTTCAGCTTCTTGAAAGCCTCTGCATAGAGCCTTAGCCGTGTGTTGCTTATCTCAAATGTCCCGGATAGCTGCTGGGCGGCGAGCTGGGAGTCCAAGTGGATAAGGACTTTAACTGCTCCCACGTGCCGAGCTGCTTGTTGGCCGGCTATCAGCGCCTCACACTCTGCTTCGTTATTAGTGGCTCGGTAGTCCAGCCAAACGGGCAGCTGCATCCGGTCCTCCCGTGGTGAGATAAGCAATATGTCGATTCCGTTGCCCTACCGAGTGGACGAGTCGTCCACATATATCTTTCATGTTGCTGTCGGCTCGTCACTCTGGACTTCTATGACGAAATCTGCCAAGGCTTGAGCCTTGATCATCGCTCGGGGTTGATACTGAATGTCAAACTCGCTCGGCTCGGTCGTCTATTTGATCAGCTTTCCCGATGCCTCTAGGTTGAGGAGGACTCGTCCCAGGGCACTATTAACTAGCATGGTGATCGTGTGTGGTAAGAAGTATGGACGAAGCCTCCGAGCAGCTAGAATCAAAGCGTACGCGAGTTTTTTGAGACCGGTATAGCGAGATTCAACATCCTTCAATATATGGCTCAGAAAATATATAGGTTGCTGATCCTGGCCGTTCTACCTAACCAAAGCCGATCCAACGACATGTTCGTTGGACGACAAATAAATCCACAGTGGCTTACCCACTACCAGCTTGGCTAATATGAGCAATGAGTTCAGATATTCCTTCAGTTCCTCCAGCGCCCGGTCACACTCGGCATCCCATTGGAATTTCATGGCTCGACGGAGCACCTTGAAGAACGGTAGGCTCTGATTGGACGACTTGGATATGAACCTGGATAGCGCCGTGATCTGACTGGTCAGCCTTTGAGCTTCCTTCAAGTTTTGAAGCGGATATAAGTCCTTCGGGCATGCCTTGTTTAAATCCTAGAAGTCGATGCAGACCCGCCATTTGTTGCTTAGCTTGGAGACTAGCACAACATTGGCTAGCCAGCTTGGGAATTGGACATCGCTGATGTGGCCAGTCTCTAGTAGCTTCTCTATCTCCACCCAGATGATCGTGTTCTGCTCTGCGCTAAAATCTCTTTTCCTTTGCTTCACCGGTCGACCGTCTGGTCGGACATGAAGCTCGTGCTAAGCCATGCTCGGGGAGATGCCGGGAAGCTCATGGGTCGACCAGGCGAATACTTCATGGTTTGTTTAAGGCAGGCGACCATCTCTGCCTTCTTCTCCTCCTCTATGTCGGCGGCGATGAAGGTTGTTGCATCCGCTTGGCTAGGGTGGATCTCGACCTCTTCCTTTTCTTTATATACTAGCGCGGGAGGCTTTTCAGTAATAGTGTTTACCTCGAGCCGAGGAGTTTTTCGAGCGACTTTTGCCTCGGTTTTGACCATCTCCACATAGCAGCATCGAGTGGCCAGTTGGTCTCCTTTAACCTCGCCCACCTGATCATCCACTGGTAACTTGATCTTTTGCTGGTAAGTTGACACCACCGCTCAGAACTCGTTGAGGACAGGTTAGCCAAAGATGACGTTGTAGGTCGATGGTGCATCCACCACTATGAAGTTGGTGGTCCAGGTCCTCCTCAACGGCTCCTCTCCCAGTGAGATGGCCAACCTTGCTTGGCTAATCGACAAAACTTCGTTGCCTATGAATCCGTAGAGCGGGGTCGCTGTGGGTAGCAGCTCACTTTGATTAATCTGCAGCTGATCGAATGTCTTCTTGAAGATGATGCTCACCAAACTTTCCGTGTCGATGATGTTGGTGCAACATCCCTTAGGTCAAGGTTGACCTGGTTAACCAAGATGAGTCTTGGTTTGAGTTTAGATGTTTGACAATAAGAAATTGATTGAAGAAGAGTCAAGTAGGTCAAGGTTGACCGGATACTTGACTGGGAAGTCCTAACTGGGATGTCAGGTAGAATGGAAGTCCTGGTGAGTGAAGCCAGGCAGAAGGAAAGTCCTAGTGAGTGAAGCTAGGCAGATTGAAAACCCTAGTGAGTGAAGCTAGGTGAAAGTCCTGGTGAGTGAAGCCAGGTGAAAGCCCTAGTGAGTGAAGCTAGGTGAAAGTCCTGGTGAGTGAAGCCAGGCAAGGGAAAATCCAGATGGATCAAGGATGATCGGACATCTGGTCCAAGTAGGTCAAAGGATTGACTAGATACTTGGCACGAGGAAATACAGATAGGTCAAAGGGATTGACCAGACATCTGATGGAAGTCCAAGTAGGTCAAAGGGAGTGACCAGATACTTGGCATGAATAGAAAAGTCCAAGTGGGTCAAAGGGATTGACCAGACACTTGGTGGGAAGTCCTAGCAGGTCAAAGGAGTGACCAGATGCTAGGCATGGTGTACCAACAGGTCAAGGTTGACCGGGTGTTGGTTTGGTAGGCTTGGGACTTGGTTTTGGGCAAAAAACCAAGTACTGGATCGATCAGTGGATCGATCCAAGCCTTTCCTAGCGAACAGAGAGCCTCTGGATCGATCCGTGAATCGATCCAGATGTCCCAATCGATCAGTGGATCGATTGGGACGCGGCTGCTTCGCGCGATAAGCGCTGGATCGATCCATGGATCGATCCAGGCGTTTGACAGGCGCTCTGGATCGATCCGTGGATCGATCCAAAGCCTCCCCGATCGATTGGGAACATTCGAATCGATCGGGATCCGACCGTTGGCGTCGATAAAGGCCGCAGGCGCACGATTCCTTCGGTATCGCTTCTCCGATTCACTCCAGATCTCTCGCCAACTCCTCCACAGCGCTCTTGAAACTAAGATCGCCAGTTCTTGAAGGATCTTGGAGGTTTTCCAAGTCAAGAGGCGGATCAACAACAAGAAGAGAAGTTAGGGTTAGGGTTTTTACTGCACATCTTGTAAGCTTTTGCTTATCTTGTATTTCCCTTTCTTCTTCTTGTATTGAGAGTGCTGTAAGGCTTCTCCGCCTTTGGTAGTTACCATAAAGGAGTGTTATTCATAGTGGAGGGTGTGTGCGTGGTGTGGATCCTTGGATTAGTCACCTCCTTTGGAGGTGGATACCAAGTAAAATCCTAGTGTTAGCGTTGAGTGTTTTGTTTCTGTATTTTCCGCTGCATATTCTTGAAGAAACAAGCAACACCAAGCAACACCGAGCAACGAGCACGCGACGAGCTATTCACCCCCCCTCTAGCTACTTTTGGTCCTAACAAGTGGTATCAGAGCGAGGCCGCTCTTCACCGGAATCATCGCCGGAAGGGTCAAGCGTATCAAGAAAAGCTAGAGGGTGAAGAAGTTGGAGCAAATTCTTCAAGTTCAAGACTTTATCAAGCTCAACTTCAAGATGCAATTCCAAGATGGGCTTGGATTTGACACAAGGGTGGCTCCACCATACACTTCTACGAGTTTCGATTCTTGGAAATCAAGAATCGAAAATTTTCTTATGATGGAGATAGAGCAATGGTTTGCTCTATTGGAAGGCTTCAAGGCTCCAAGAAATTCAAAGGGCAAAGTTCTAAAGAAAAGCAAATGGAGCCCGGAGCAAGTCCAAAGGTGCGAGGCAAATGACAAAGTGACCAAGCTTTTGGTCAATTTATTGCCAAGCACCATCCTTTGCAAAATTGGAGAGTTTGAAGATGCAAAGGAGCTATGGAGCAAATTGGCCAAGCTTCATGAAGAGATCCCCTCCACCTCCACTGTACAAGATCATGAAGAATCCAGAGAGGGTGACTCTTTGGAGCAAGACCAAGAGGAGGACTCCGAGGTTGAGAGATGCTCAACCTCCGAAGAAGAGGAAATCCAAGAAGCTTCATCCTCAAGGGAATGCAATGAAGGGAACAAGGAGGGAGCATACTCCTTGTTTCATGTTCAAGATGATGAAGCCTCCACCTCTAGGATTGAGGGGGAGCAATCCTTGGTGACGCCGGATCAAGAAGAAGGAGAAGCTTCTACATCCGGGTCAAGTGAAGAAGAAGAAGATGGTGCCACCTCCGAAATTCAAGAAATAGCAAATGGAGGAGCAAGTGCCATCCCTACACAAGAAGGTATAAATGTTTCAATTAAAAATAAAAATCATATAATATGTTTTGAGTGTAGGGAAAGTGGGCACTACAAGAGCAAGTGTCCCAACTTGGCCAAGAAGAAGGGTCAAGTGACGCAAAAGGGCAAGGAGAAGCCCGAGGAGACCATTCCCGGAACAAAGAAGAGCAAGGAGCATATCATATGCTTCTCTTGCAATCAAAAGGGGCATTACCGGAGTCAATGCCTCAAGGGGAAGAAGATGGTCAAGGCTCAAGGAGGCATTAGTCAAGGGGGAGCCTCCAAGGTAAAGAAGAAGGTAACATTTATTGAGCCTACTCCTTTACATTATGGTAAAAAACATGATAGTTCAAAATTTTATCATTTTAATGCAATTTACCATAAGAATAGAAAGCATGAGGACATTAAGGAAAAGCATGTGGCCCTACATGCTAAAATTACCCAACCTAAGGTTAGGAAGGTAGATGGACACTTGGGCAAGAACACTAAGGATAATAGATACATGCCCAAGAACAAAAATGCTCATGGATCAAATGAAAAATCAAATACTAAGGACTTAGTGAGAGAAAATCAAGTCTTGAGATCAAGACTTGATAAAATGGAAAAGACCCTAAAAAGGATGGAAAATATCCTATTAGGGCAAAATGAGCATAACCTAGGTTTAGAGGTGCAAAAGTCATTCAATGGCCATAGAGGTTTGGGATACAAACCCAAAGCTAAAAAGGATGTGCCAAGTTATCATAGGGTTCCATATAGCTATGGAACAAACCCTAAGTCTAGAGGTCAAGTCAAAGATACAAGGGAAGATATCCCTAGAAGTATTTTTGCAACCAAAGTGACTAAGACTTCTAAGAAGGCTAAGAAAGTCACTAACAAGGTCACAAGGGAGGCTATCCCTAGAGTTGACCTGGAAAATGTGACCAAGGCTTCTAAGAAGCCCAACAAGGTCACTAGGAAGGTATCTAGGGAAGTTATCCCTAGTGAGTACCTAGAGCATCCAAGGAGCACCAATAGGTGTTGGGTTCCTAGGAGCATCTTCTCTATCCCATAGATGGGTTGGAGAGTGTCAACTCTGATTAGAAGGGTAGTTAACCCAACTTTAAGGAAATTGACACTCAAGGAGCATTTTCAAGGTTTTTGTTAACCTTTGAAAATGAAATGGAATTATTATTTACTCCTTGAAAGAGTAAAATGTGCCTAATGGTGGAAGAATTGATTTTAATCTTAAATGGCACATATTGGGAAATTCATAAGAACTACCAAGTTGGGATTTTGGTATGTTCTTAGGAAATTTAAGGTAATCCGGGCCTTAATTTAAAAGTGCTACTCTTGTGAAAAATGAAATATGCCAACATTTGAGGATATGCTTAATTTCAACTGGCATAAATTAATCAAGGGAATTAGAAATGCCAATTTAGGCTTTGGCATTTTCATGAAGCACTTTAGGGCAATCTAGGTTTAAGTTGTAAGTTTAGCTAAGTTTTTAAGGATACTTAGATAGTTGATCTAGGTATATTTTATTTATGTTAAATCTTGCCATGATTGTTTGCCCATCATATGCCATGACATCATGTTTATTTTTGCATTCATGTTTTATTATGCAAAATCCAAAAATACCATGTCATGACATTCATACATCATGTAGTTATAGGAATCTTTCTTTTGAAAGTTATTTTATTTTGATGTATGCCATAACATTATCATGCATTAGTTTAATTCCTTGTAATTAAGGACAAATGACATTTAACAACACTTATTAACAAGTGACATCTTAGGTGGATGTCTAATATCTTTAAAATGCCTAGATAGATATGCATGATCCCTAGATTAGGGCAAAACCAAAATCTACATCTCACAAAGACTATAAGGTGACTTGTATGTGCTTTAGTGCACATTAGATACAAGTGAGATGTTAGGATGATGAACAAAGCTCAAGATGTTGATTTAGTGCATTCTTTTGAGTTTTTAAGTTCATCAAAACACATAGTTATGTGTTTTCCCATCATTGGGAAAGCTAATGTACAAGTCATGTGCATTAAGCCCAAGGAACATGATGGGATATTGGTTTTGAAAATGGTTTTAAAATGATTTTGGAAAACCCTGGTGAAGGCTATCTTTTGCTAGTAATCACCATTGAATAGTTAGACACAAACTTGAAGGAAACACTAAAGTTTTTGCAAGTTCTCAAGTTTGTGTCAATCTTTGAAAATATGATGTATTTTCATAGAAAACTATTTTTCCATGATAAATTATACCCTAAATAATATCTACACAAATTGTTACGATTTTTGGAATTTTTTAGAATTTTCTAGGGGTTTCTGAAATTGGCTGAAATTGAATTTCAGCAATTTCAGGTCTCCAATCGATCAGTGGATCGATTGGAGTGCCTCAATCGATCAGCCGATCGATTGAGAAGGCATTTATAGCGCTGGATCGATCAGTGGATCGATCCAAGAAGATTGAATCGATCAGTGGATCGATTCAGCAAGGTTCAATCGATTGGAACCCAACTCCAATCGATCCAATTTGCTGATTTTGGCTGGGAAGGCCTGATTTCAGCATCTTTGAACCTCTTTGAGTCTAGGTAACCATTCCAAACCCCTAAAATACATTTGTATACATACAAAGGGTGTTTTCATGTGAAAACAAGGATGGATTGGTTAAGGAAGGCTTCATTGAAGTTTAGGTTGAGGTTTGTTTCAAATTTTGAGTATTTGAACCTCAAAACTTCTAAATTTGGGTTTCCTAAAGGTTTAGGGATTCCAAGTCATTGTTGGTGCAATGACAGAAGTTACCACCATGTCTTTAGGGGAAGGGACTCTTTAAAGACATGAAAAATTATTTTTCATGAACCTTGGAAGGTGGTTAACCTTCTGTAAAGAAAATGCTCATGTATGAGTTTTTGAACTTGAAATGGGGAGTGAGTATCCTCATTATTTCAAGTGGGAACTCACGTGGTTAGAAAATGCTCAAGGTTGGGTATTTGTCTACATTGAGGGAGAAGTTAAGGATAAATGAAGGGTATGGGACCTTCATTATCATGTTGGTCACAACAAGTAATGTTGTGAACAACGATGAGCAACTCTTCAGGGGGAGAGTCTTCAACAAATGGAGTTGTTGAAGTGTGCCCAAAATTGGAGCATAGTTTGATGTGTGTCCAAAGATGGGTTGATGTGTTTTATTAGTAGGGGGTTGATATATGCCAATAGGGGGAGAATGAAAGGACTTGTGAATGGGAGTAAGTTAGGCTTTCATTACCTAGAGGGAGTTTGCCCTCTTAGGGGGAGAATGAAGAGTTTAACTTATGCTTTCATTACCTAGTGGCATGAAGAATGAGGCTATGGGATTAGCCTAACTTACATGTGGTATTGTAAGTGTGATTGTGGTATTGTCAAACATCAAAAAGGGGGAGATTGTTGGTGCAACATCCCTCAGGTCAAGGTTGACCTGGTTGACCAAGATGAGTCTTGGTTTGAGTTTAGATGTTTGACAATAAGAAATTGATTGAAGAAGAGTCAAGTAGGTCAAGGTTGACCGGATACTTGACTGGGAAGTCCTAACTGGGATGTCAGGTAGAATGGAAGTCCTGGTGAGTGAAGCCAGGCAGAAGGAAAGTCCTAGTGAGTGAAGCTAGGCAGATTGAAAACCCTAGTGAGTGAAGCTAGGTGAAAGTTCTGGTGAGTGAAGCCAGGTGAAAGCCCTAGTGAGTGAAGCTAGGTGAAAGTCCTGGTGAGTGAAGCCAGGCAAGGGAAAATCCAGATGGATCAAGGATGATCGGACATCTGGTCCAAGTAGGTCAAAGGATTGACTAGATACTTGGCACGAGGAAATACAGATAGGTCAAAGGGATTGACCAGACATCTGATGGAAGTCCAAGTAGGTCAAAGGGAGTGACCAGATACTTGGCATGAATAGAAAAGTCCAAGTGGGTCAAAGGGATTGACCAGACACTTGGTGGGAAGTCCTAGCAGGTCAAAGAGGTGACCAGATGCTAGGCATGGTGTACCAACAGGTCAAGGTTGACCGGGTGTTGGTTTGGTAGGCTTGGGACTTGGTTTTGGGCAAAAAACCAAGTACTGGATCGATCAGTGGATCGATCCAAGCCTTTCCTAGCGAACAGAGAGCCTCTGGATCGATCCGTGAATCGATCCAGATGTCCCAATCGATCAGTGGATCGATTGGGACGCGGCTGCTTCGCGCGATAAGCGCTGGATTTTCCCAGAGCACAGAGGCGCTCTGGATCGATCCGTGGATCGATCCAAAGCCTCCCCGATCGATTGGGAACATTCGAATCGATCGGGATCCGACCGTTGGCGTCGATAAAGGCCGCAGGCGCACGATTCCTTCGGTATCGCTTCTCCGATTCACTCCAGATCTCTCGCCAACTCCTCCACAGCGCTCTTGAAGCTAAGATCGCCAGTTCTTGAAGGATCTTGGAGGTTTTCCAAGTCAAGAGGCGGATCAACAACAAGAAGAGAAGTTAGGGTTAGGGTTTTTACTGCACATCTTGTAAGCTTTTGCTTATCTTGTATTTCCCTTTCTTCTTCTTGTATTGAGAGTGCTGTAAGGCTTCTCCGCCTTTGGTAGTTACCATAAAGGAGTGTTATTCATAGTGGAGGGTGTGTGCGTGGTGTGGATCCTTGGATTAGTCACCTCCTTTGGAGGTGGATACCAAGTAAAATCCTAGTGTTAGCGTTGAGTGTTTTGTTTCTGTATTTTCCGCTGCATATTCTTGAAGAAACAAGCAACACCAAGCAACACCGAGCAACGAGCACGCGACGAGCTATTCCCCCCCCCCCCCCCCCCCTCTAGCTACTTTTGGTCCTAACAGACGAAAGTCCGGTGAATGATGTAGTTGGAGATCACCACTCGGATGATCAAGGCATCATCATGAGGGATTTCTACTCCCTCTAGGTCGTTGGGGCCGAAGCTAATCTGAGGCCCTTTGGCTTTTTCCTTGTTGCACCCCACGACATGGATTTCCAATCGCCGAGCGTATGACTTCTTGGCTCGGTTGGAGTCGCCGCCGGTCGACCCACCAATGATCATGCCAATCTCTCCTTGGGAAGTGTTGTTCCTATTTTCTTCTTCTCGAGTGGATGACCTATTTTACTCGGTCGAGATCCTGGAGGGATCGGTGTCCTCCCTTCGCTGGTGTTGGTGATGGTGCTTGGGCTCCCTTCTTTCTTCGTCTAGCCACTCGGTTGATCTATGCCTCTATCGCCGATTGGGAGAAGGAGATCGGCGACGGTATCCCCTCGAGGTCGGTCAGCTGACGATCGGTGTCAGTCCTCGGCAGTCCCTCTTGTTGTGCATCGTCGACGGGTGAAATGAATAAAACATAGCGTCCATACCTTGCCCTTTGACGCCTTAGCCCGACCGGACGCCACATGATGTACGGTATGTGCCCTATTCTCCGGGTGTGGCCGTGCTCCTTCAGCCCTCAACCCTTTGGGTGGCTGATGGCTGCATGACAGTCGGCGTTCGCTCGGTGCCGTATGCTTGGTCGGCGCCTCCTTTTTTCTAACCGCCTGGGCTTCTTCCATATTGATGTACTCATTGGCCTTCTTGAGCATGTGGTCGAAGTCCCTGGGCAGCTTCCTGATGAGTAACCAAAAAAAATCTCCCTCACTGAGCCCCTAGGTGAAGGCGTTCATCATGGTCTCGGACGAGACCAAGGGGATGCCCATGACCACTTGATTGAAGCGCTGAATGTACACTCAGAGCGCTTTCTTGGGCCCTTGCTTCAGGGAAAAGAGGCTGACGCTCGTCTTTAGATAGCGTCGGTTGCTGGCGAAGTGGTGCTGGAAAGCGGCTTGAAAGTCTTTGAAGCTCCGTATCGAGCCATCCGGCAGTCTTCTGAACCAACACTGCGTCGATCCGGAGAGAGTCGTGAGGAAGACTCGGCACTTCACTTTGTCCGTGTATTGGTGCAGCGTGGCTTCATTATCAAACCGATCCAAATGATCATTTGGGTCGGTCGACCCGTTGTACATCCTGATCGCCAACGGAGTATAGTGTTGGGGCAGAGGGTCTTGTAAGATCTCCTCTAAGAATTTCTTGTTGACCCGTTCGGGAGACATGTTACCTCAGGGCGCTTTGCCTTTCATCTTGAAAGAGAGCATCGTCCGAAGATGATCCTCGCTCCTGATGCGCTTGGGCTATCTCTGAGGGGGTCTAGAACAAAGCTCGGTGGAAGGGGATCAGAGTGCTTTGCCCTGTGTGCCGGTCGGCCTTCTGTTTTTCCCCCACACGGATAGTTTCTCTGCTCGGTCTTCTTGCCCCGCTCGTCTGTCGGCCGCTGATGTTGCAGGCTGTAGCGCTAGCCGATCGGTTAACGCTTGTTGTTATTGCTACTCGATCATTTTTGCTGCTCGGGCTTGCACGAGCATCTCCAGTTCCTCCTATGTGAGCATCACGGTGGTTAGCCATCCAGCGTCCTCCATCTTTTCAGCTCGTATTCAAGTGATGTTCCCACAGATGGCGCCAAATATGATCTTGTCTGAAAGTTGATGAGATGGATGCTGGGGATATGGCGCTCCCGCTGACCTCCTGTAGACTTCACTCCGGTCCTGCAACACAAGCAGTGTTAGTGTCGAGCCAGGGAGGGGGTCCCGGCGATGACCCTCCGACGCTCAAGTCAGACTCCAGCGAAGAAGAAGCAAGTAGCGGAGCAACGAGAACTGTAGCGCAACAGTTGAAATCGCATGTAAAGCATACCTCCACCGATGCTTGGACCCCCCTTTATATAGAGCTCCTGTAGCGCGTGTGTACGCTTCCCAAGGCAGGCTCATGTCTCAAAGCTTTTTCTAAAAAGACGTGTCATTAAAGTGTTCCTGACAAAGTACCTTAACGGACCGAGCATATCTCTGAAGTGACAGTGGAAGCTTCCGCCGTACGATCCTCTGTCTGACCATTCCGCCTGTCAGCGACACTAGCTCTCAAAAGGATATGAAAAGATAGCCTGCTGTCTATTGCTTGGCCGAGCGGAATAGCCGCTCGGCCGGAATTTTGCTGTCCACGTGCTATCTGCTGTCAGGCCGAGCAAGATAACCGCTCGGCCGAAGGTCCACTGTCCAAGTGTTGTCTGTTGTCAGGCCGAGCAGAATAGTCGCTTGGCCGAAGGTCCACTGTCCAAGTGTTGTCTGTTGTCGGGCCAAGCGGGATAGCCGCTCGGATGAACATCCACTGTCCACGTGCTCGGATGATGTTGATTCTGTTGTCAGGCCGAGCAGAGAAGCTACTCAACCTAAGTCAAACTCTGTCGATGTCATACTTCGCTGTTAGGTTGAGCGGGGTAGCCGCTCGGCTCGGTTTCTACACATCTCCCTTAAGCGTTGGGTGTTTGAATGCTCCCCGTGTTGAGGGCTATGGCAGATTAGATCCTTCTCCCTGGTTGGGGCATGCTTCGCCCTATCAACCGATGTCATCCACTCGTTGACTATCTTGACTTTGACCTCCTTTGACCTCCACTGTGACAACTGGGTGGGGTCCTCCATCATCACCGCATCAAGGTCCAATGTGAGCCTAATATGAATCTATATCAAGCCCACATTGGGGTTTAAAACTGATTCTTTCAATAACATTTTAACACATTCGAAGAAGCCAAAATAAGTATTGGAGAGCACTATTGGACTCCTTGAATCTTTAAAAATTCACAGGACCTGAAATGGGTCTAATTGGACATGTCTAGGTCCATTAGTGGATTTTGATCAAAAATCTACTGATGGACTTAGACAAGTCTGATTGAACCTATTTCAGATCATGTGGATTTTTGAAGCAGCAAGGAGTCCAACAGTGCTCTCCATTGCTTATTTTGGCTTCTCTAGAAGTGCAAAAATGTTATTGGAAAAATTGACATTAAATTTCAATGTGGGCTTCATATGAATTATATCAACCCCATGGGCTTAATATAAAATCATATTAAGCCCACGTATCAGGCTCACATTGGGATTTAATGTTGATTCTTCCAATAACATTTTAATATAGGATAAATATAGGAGGATCCAATCTTATGAAAGACATAACTTGTGGCTCGGGATTCAAAATCAAACTTTGTCCGCGGCCACACATGTAGAATTTAAAAATCTACGCTTGTTACTAGTGAACCCGTAATTGCCAATTTTTGAGTCCAAATTCCACCATTTAGACCTTTTTTAGAGCCTTTTTTTACTATTTCCTCTCAAAGTTATAGCTTATAGTTGTAGTAGTTATAATTTCATAGTTGTTACAATATGCTGCTGATCTTTTTGGCACAAGGGAAAGAATCTACTGGTGCGACATTTGAATAGAGGTTGTAGAGAAAGAATAGGAAGACGAGGGATTTGTTGGTTAGTCCTAGGAAGATCATACCGGTTCTACTGTACAAAAATTTTGTACAAGTGTCGAACTTTTCCTAAATAAGCTATTGTGTTCTTTAGAAGTTAAATTAGGAATCGCAAACGGAACTTAACATTATTGATTCCAAATTTAACTTATCTGTTCTTAATGGTTTAGACTTGGATCGCAAGCGGAACTTAACACTATTGATCCAAATCCACCTACGTTATAAATTTAATTAAATATTAATTTTCAAAATTAGCTTCCAGGTTAAACATGGCGAGACACAAGGCCTTCTTGGATATGGGAGCAACCACCACTTCCTAGACAAAGCCTTTTAAGGAAAGCTAATATTTAATTTCCTTATATAACTCTAGGTTTAACCAAAAGTAACAATCGAATCACAAATTCGAAAAACAAAAACACAAATTCGAATAGCAAATCCGAAAAACTAGAATCTAATGCCTCTTGTGTTTGGAATTCTAACAAAGAAAAATAACTAGCATGATGCGGAAGAAAATTACTAGTTATACCTTTTCTTTGCAAGCTAATGATCTCAAGATCTTCTGCCGTATTCCTCGCCTCGCCTTGGACGTCGTGTGGGCGACGATCCTCCAAGATGAACACCACCCAAAAGAGCTTCTCCTCCTTGTAGTATTCGGCCACCACCACTAAAGAGAAAAAGAGAGCAAAGGGAGAAGAGAGGGAGAGAGGGGCCGACCACTTGAGGATCACCAAGCAAGAGAATAATAGTTGTGTTCTCATGAGGCCTCCTCACCCCTTCTTTTATATTACTTGCCCAAGGCAAATAAGGGAAGAAGTTTTTAAAAAATTAAAATCTTCCTCTAGTTTTTCCTTTTTCCTTTTTTATTTTTCCTTTTCTTTCCTCTTGATTGAATCAATCACCAATCATTGATTGGTTTGATTTTATTTTTATTTTTATTTGGCCGGCCCCTTGCTTGGGCACCAAGCAAGGGTGGCCGACCCCTTAAAGAGGAAGAAAAAATAGTTTTTATAAAATTTTATAAAAGAAGAAAACCTCTTATAAAATTTTACAAGCTCTCTTTCTAAAAGTGGATATTAAAAAAGGAAAATTTTAAAAATTAAAACCATGTTTTAAAATTTAAAACTTCTATTCAAAAATTTCCTTTCTTAACATGATTACATAAATAGAAAATTTTAATTTCAAAACTTCTCTTCCTTTTTTCTAAAACCATGAGGATGATTAAAAGGAAAATTTTAAAACTTTTAAAACTCTTTATTAAACCTTGTGACCTAATTCAAATAAGGAAAGTTTTTAAAATTAAAACATCTCTTTTAAAACTTATAGTTTTATACAAAGAGAAGATTTTAAAAATTCAAAACACCCCTCCTATTTGAATTTATTATGGCCAACCCCTACTTGCTTGGTCATCAAGCAATGGGTCGGCCTCCTTCTTGGACACCAAAAAGGACTTTTATTTGGATGGACTTGAGACTTTAATGAGGCTACGATAGGGACCTAGAGGAGAAATTAGTTTTGGCCTTTCGATGAGCTTGAGTATCCCGTGTTCAACCCGGACACACAACTCAAGTTCATCAACAATAACTCATTCCACTAGAGAGTTATTGTTGCACTACCGCACCAATCCCAAATTACATTATGGGCTCCTTCTTATCATGAGTGCGTTAATCTTCCAGTGTTTAAAATAACGAATGTCCACTAATTAAGTAAGTTACTGACAACTCACTCAATTAATATCTAGCTCCAAGAGTAGTACCACTCAACCTCATTGTCATGTCGGACTAAGTCCACCTGCAGGGTTTAACATGACAATCCTTATGAGCTCCTCTTGGGGACATTCTCAACCTAGATTACTAGGACACAGTTTCCTTTTATAATCAACAACACACACTATAAGTAATATCATTTCCCAACTTATCGGGCCTATTGATTTATCAAGTTAAATCTCACCCTTTGATAAGTTAAAGAAATAAATACTAAATATATATGCTTGATATTATATTAGGATTAAGAGCACACACTTCTATAATAACTAAGGTCTAGTTCTTTTATTAGGCCAGTATAAAAAGAACTTACCTAAAATAGTTCTACTCAATACACTTAGAGTGTACTAGTGTAATTTATTAGTCAAGATAAACTAATACCTAATTACACTACGACTATTCCAATGGTTTGTTTCTTTCCATCTTAGTCGTGAGCAACTGTTTATAATTTATAAAGAGCTGATAGCATGATCTTCTGTGTGTGACACCACACACCATGTTATCTACTTTATAAATTAATTGAACAACTATATTTAACAAATAAATATAGACATTTGACCAATATGATTCTTTTATTTCAAAAATAAATATTTACAAAAGTTAGGTTTTTAGTATACACTCTAACAATCTCCCACTTATACTAAAAGACTAAGCTGCCATATCTGCTATCATACATCTGATTCCCATCCCCTACACATGCCGATCAAAAGCTTTCACCGGAAGGGCCTTAGTGAAAGGATCTGCCAGGTTATCTGCTGATGCAATCTTGGCGACAACAACTTCTCCTCTCTTGACAATGTCTCGTATCAGGTGGTACTTACGCTCTATATGTTTACTTGCCTTATGGGCTCGTGGTTCCTTCAAGTTTGCAACTGCACCATTATTATCACAATAAATTATGATGATTTTGGGCAAACCAGGAATCACATCTAAGTCCATTAGAAAGTTCCTGAGCCATACAACTTCTTTAGCTGCTTCAGAGGTTGCCACATACTCAGCTTCCATGGTTGAGTCTGAAACGTATTTCTGCTTAACACTCCTCCATGCAATGACTCCACCTCCTAAAGTAAACACATAGCCTGACGTAGACTTAATATTGTCCTTATCTGATTGGAAATTCGAATCCGTGCAACCCACAGGGAGTAAATCGTCTGCTTGGTAAACTAGCATATAATCTCTAGTCCTTCTAAGGTACTTTAATATATGCTTTACAGCAGTCCAATGTCCTTGTCCAGGGTTACTCTGATATCTATTAACCATACCCACGGTAAAACAGATATCAGGTCTCGTACACAGCATTGCATACATAAGGCTTCCTATAGCCGAAGCATAAGGAACTGCCTTCATATCCTCTATCTCCTTTGATATCTTCGGAGACATCTCTTTAGATAAGGCTACTCCATGATTAAAAGATAAAAAACCTTTCTTGGAGTTCTGCATGCTAAAACGAGCAAGGATTGTATCTATATATGAAGTTTGAGATAGACACAATATGCTTTTCTTGCGATCCCTTATAACTTTGATCCCAAGAATGTGTGCACATTCTCCTAAGTCCTTCATATCAAATTGTTTGGACAACCATACCCTTACGTCCGATAATACCTTGACATTGTTGCCAATTAACAAAATATCATCTACGTATAGTATAAGAAATACCACAACGTTTTTGTTACACTTCTTGTATACACAAGACTCATCCGGACAGTGAATAAATCCATATGACTGTATTACTTCATTAAATTGGATGTTCCAAGATCTTGAAGCTTGCTTCAGTGCATAAATGGACCGATTGAGCTTGCACACTAGATGCTCTTTGCCTTTTTCAATGAGCCCTTCTGATTGCTTCATATGGATTTTTTCTTCAAGACTTCCGTTAAGGAATGCTGTCTTGACATCCATTTGCCAAATCTCATAATCCATATGAGCAGCAATGGATAAGAGTATCCGGATAGACTTTAGCATAGCTACCGGCAAAAAGTCTCCTCATAATCGATTCCCTCTTTCTTAGTATACCCTTTCGCAACAAGCCTTGCTTTGAAGGATTCTACCTTCCAGTCTGTCCCTCTTTTCCTTTTGTAGATCCATTTGCATCCAATGGCTTTTACACCATCTGGTGGTTCTACAAGCTCCTAGACCTTATTAGAATACATAGACTCTATTTCAGAATTCATTGCCTTTTCCCAAGATACTGCATCTATATCTTGGAGTGCTTCGTCATATGTTCGGGAATCAGGTTCATGTTTACCCGGGATCAAGTCCGAAGACTCTCCTAAAAACATGAATCTCTCAGGTTGCCTTACAACCCTCCCACTACGACGAGGCACTGTCTCTGGTTGTGTATCATGTGTGACATGTGTTGCAGTTTCTTGTGGTACTTCATCTTGTACTGTTGGTACTAAAGTAAACGTGCCCTCTCTTATTTCTTCTAGAATAATTTCACTCATGGGCTTATGATTCATTACATAATCTTCCTCTAAAAATTAAGTATTGGTGCTAACAATGATCTTCTGATTTTTAGAATTATAAAACAAATCACCTTTCGTTCCCTTAGGATATCCCACAAATAGACAAACTTCTGTACGTGATTCCAACTTGTCAGTATCTCCCTTCAGCACATGTGCTGGACTACCCCATATCCGGATATGATTCAGACTAGGCTTATGGCCATTCCATAATTCCATGGGAGTAGAAGGAACTGTTTTAGAAGGTACCATATTCAGAATGTACACTACTGTTTCCAAAGCATATTCCCAAAATGAATTTGGTAATTCTGAATAACTCATCATCGATCTAACTATTTTCATAAGAGTCCTATTCCTTCGTTCTGCCACACCATTCTGTTGGGGTGTACCAGGTGCAGACAATTGGGATTGAATCCTGACTTTTGATAAGTAATTCCTAAACTCTCCAAAGAGGTATGTGCCACCACGGTCAGACCGTAGTGTCTTGATACTTTTACCAAGACGTTTCTCCACATCAACCCTATATTCTTTGAACTTATCAAAGCATTCAGACTTGGGGCGCATCAAGTAAATGTATCCATATTTTGAATAATCGTCTATAAAGGAGACGATATATTCATAACCACCTCTTGCCTGGATAGACATAGGACCACACAAATCAGAATGAACCAGTTCTAACACATCTTTGGCTCTATACCGCTTGGCCTTAAAAGGTCTCTTGGTCATTTTACCTTCCAAGCAGGATTCACATGTTGGAAAGTTTTCCAACTCTAATGAACCCAAGAGTCCATCGGCTACAAGCCTTTGAATCCTACTTAAGTTAATATGACTAAGTCTTAGATGCCAAAGATATGTTTGGTTCATTTCTGAAGGTTCTTTTCTCTTATTAGAGTTAGAAGATGTGTTATTAATTTCTATATTTTGCATTGTGAGAAAAATTAGATTTAAAATATATAAATTGCCAACCAATGTACCAGAATAGATAATAACCTTATTTCTCTTTATAACCACATTGTTACTAAAAGAAACAGAATATCCATCCAAATACAGTTTAGAAACTAAAACTAAATTCTTTCTAAAACTGGGTACATAAAGATAATTTCTTAAAATCAAACTTCTATTCCTATCAAAAGATAAGTAGACATCTCCCACTGCAACAGCTGCCACCTTAGTAGCATTGCCCATGTAGACGGTTATCTCTCCTTCAAATAGTCGTCGGATTTCCTGGAACCCCTGCAAACAATTGCAGACATGATCAATGACTCTCGTATCTACACACCAGGTGCTGGTAGATAACAACGCTAAACATGTTTCAACTACTAGAGCATGAGATATACCTTTATTGTTCTGATTCCTACGAGGACAGCCCACCTTCCAATGTCCTGACTGCTTGTAGATGAAGCACTTGCCCTTCGGCTTCTTCATTCCAGCCTTTTGTCCTGTACCCTGAGGTTTATTCACCTTCTTTGCTGGAAAGACCTGTTTCTTCTTCTTCTTTCCTTTCAACTTAGAAGTAGAACCATTTTTAGTATAGTGAATCTGAGAACTGTGACGAAATATTCCTTCTGCTGCTTGTAGTTCTGTCAGAAGTTTTGCCAACGTATAGTCCCTTTTATTCATGTTATAGTTCAGGCGGAACTTTTCAAAACTTCTGGGTAGCGTTTGGAGAATTATATCGACCTGGGTTTCCCCATCGATATCACCTTCAAGGACTTGTATTTCATTCAGATAAGCCATCATTTTAAGGATATGATCCCTTACGGGTGTCCCCTTTGACATGGTGACTGTCATTAACTTTCTCATTGCCTCTTGCCTAGCAGTCCGACTCTGGTGCCCAAAGAGTTCTTTGAGATTATTCATTATTTCATAAGCCATTGGTAAGTCCTGATGCTGATGTTGCAATACATTTGACATTGAAGCCAAAATATAACACCACGCCATCTCATCTGCCTTTACCCATTTCTTATGATACTCAATCTCCTCTGGGGTAGAATCATTGTTAGGTGTTTCTGAGCATACCTCTTACAGTACAAACTTATAGCTTTCAGTAGTTAAGACAATATCCAGGTTTCTTTTCCAATCTATATAGTTGGGACCAGTAAGTCTGTTCTCTTTCAATATAATGGCCAGTGGGTTAAAAGTCATCCTAAGAATCACAAAATAAATTTTGGTCAAGACTTTAAATTTAGAATAATATTGATTCCTCAAACAATACTATTTAAATTTACCAACACCTCAAAACACCGTGAATATTGCATGCCACGTTAGTGTGGATGTATACAAATTCAACATTTGTAAGAGGAGGGAGTAACCCATTAATTTTATTATCTTGTCATCCTAACTTTATGACAAATAGAATTAATAGTTGGTTTTCCTTTGGTCACACAAAACAATAGCAGTGACTTCGTTGGGGAGGATACTATTGAATGCATCTAAGTGTATACCATTACTTGATACTTAGTCCATTAAATAGGATTGTGCCCCTTCAGTTGGAGAAGATCACACGCTCCTAAATAATTTCCTATAACCATCCATAAAGGAAATTTGATCTAGTGATCCGCAACAAACCCATTCGTTGTGGAGGGAAGCACTCAAAGGCAACACACAAGCTTGTTGCATCATTTACAAACCAGTAATGGAGACCATGAAATTTATTTAAAAATCCCTCTCCCACTTAGTTATTTAAGGTGAGGAATTTTAACCTATGCTAGCATACATCACATGCACATATATATCACAGTAAATAAAAGCAATAAATTTGGAAATTAATTTTCCACCTTTTATGGCCTTTTCCATCACTGTCTTCAGTATGCTCTAACCCTAGTTGCTGCCATCTTTAGCCACCGCCATCGGGTCTAGTTGTCGCATCTAACTTGCTTCTTATTCCGCTGCGCCTCTGGTCCTCCAATAGCACCACGCCTCGCAAAGATATGATCCGCGACAAATATGGAATTTTACATATATCGATCCTATATTCCACAAAGGAATGTATATATATTTTAGATCGAAAAAAAAAGTAAAATTATAAAACTAATACAACTCCTGCTGTATTTGATACATACAATCATGCACACACAAAAATAATGCCCTTGACATGTCCAAGAGTCCAATCACACACAATATCTAAATGTCATAATAGTTGGAGCCTGCAACCACAAAGTTAGCACATCCTACTATTATCCTGCATAAATTATGTATGACATGTGCATAATTAATTTGAAAACCAAAACACACAGAGGTAAACCCTAGCTCTGATACCAATTGTTGGTTAGTCCTAGGAAGATCGTACCGATTCCACTGTACAAAAATTTTGTACAAGCGTCGAACTTTTCCTAAATAACCTATTGTGTTCTTTAGAAGTTAAATTAGGAATCGCAAACGGAACTTAACATTACTGATTCCAAATTTAACTTATATGTTCTTAATGGTTTAGACTTGGATCGCAAGCGAAACTTAACACTATTGATCCAAATCCACCTACATTATAAATTTAATTAAATATTAATTTTCAAAATTGGCTTCCAGGTTAAACATGGCGAGGCACAAGGCCTTCTTGGATATGGGAGCAACCACCACTTCCTAGACAAAGCCTTTTAAGGAAAGCTAATATTTAATTTTCTTATATAACTCTAGGTTTAACCAAAAGTAACAATCGAATCACAAATTCGAAAAACAAAAACACAAATTCGAATAGCAAATCCAAAAAACTAGAATCTAATGCCTCTTGTGTTTGGAATTCTAACAAAGAAAAATAACTAGCATGATGCGGAAGAAAATTACTAGTTATACCTTTTCTTTGCAAGCTAATGATCTCAAGATCTTCTGTCGTATTCCTCGCCTCGCCTTGGACGTCGTGTGGGCGACGATCCTCCAAGATGAACACCACCCAAAAGAGCTTCTCCTCCTTGTAGTATTCGGCCACCACCACTAAAGAGAAAAAGAGAGCAAAGGGAGAAGAGAGGGAGAGAGGGGTCGGCCACTTGAGGATCACCAAGCAAGAGAATATGAGTTGTGTTCTCATGAGGCCTCCTCATCCCTTCTTTTATATTACTTGCCCAAGGCAAATAAGGGAAGAATTTTTACAAAAAATTAAAATCTTCCTCTAGTTTTTCCTTTTTCCTTTTTATTTTTCCTTTTCTTTCCTCTTGATTGAATCAATCACCAATCATTGATTGGTTTGATTTTATTTTTATTTTTATTTGGCTGGCCCCTTGCTTGGGCACCAAGCAAGGGTGGCCGACCCCTTAAAGAGGAAGAAAAAATATTTTTTATAAAATTTTATAAAAGAAGAAAACCTCTTATAAAATTTTACAAGCTCTCTTTCTAAAAGTGGATATTAAAAAAAGAAAGTTTTAAAAAATTAAAATCATGTTTTAAAATTTAAAACTTCTCTTAAAAAATTTCCTTTTTTAACATGATTACAAAAATAGAAAATTTTAATTTCAAAACTTCTCTTCCTTTTTTCTAAAACTATGAGGATGGTTAAAAGGAAAGTTTTAAAACTTTTAAAACTCTCTATTAAACCATGTGACCTAATTCAAATAAGGAAAGTTTTTAAAATTAAAATATCTCTTTTAAAACTTATAGTTTTCTACAAAGAGAAGATTTTAAAAATTCAAAACACCCCTCCTATTGGAATTTATTATGGCCAACCCCTACTTGCTTGGTCATCAAGCAAGAGGGTAGACCCTCTTAAGGAGATGGTGGCCGGCCATTGCTTGGTCACCAAGCAATGGGTCAGCCTCCTTCTTGGACACCAAAAATGACTTTTATTTGGATGAACTTGAGACTTTTATGAGGCTACGACAGGGACCTAGAGGAGAAATTGGTTTTGGCCTTCCGATGAGCTTGAGTATCCCGTGTTCAACCCGGACACACAACTCAAGTTTATCAACAATAACTCATTCCACTAGAGAGTTATTGTTACACTACCGCACTAATCTCAAATTACATTATGGGCTCCTTCTTATCATGAGTGTGTTAATCTCTCTGTGTTTAAAATACCGAATGTCCGCTAATTAAGTAAGTTACTGACAACTCACTCAATTAATATCTAGCTCCAAGAGTAGTACCACTCAACCTCATTGTCATGTCGGACTAAGTCCACCTGCAGGGTTTAACATGACAATCCTTATGAGCTTCTCTTGGGGACATTCTCAACCTAGATTACTAAGACACAGTTTCGTTCTATAATCAACAACACACACTATAAGTAATATCATTTCCCAACTTATTGGGCCTATTGATTTATCAAGCTAAATCTCACCCTTTGATAAGTTAAAGAAATAAATACTAAATATATATGATTATTATTACATTAGGATTAAGAGCACACACTTCCATATAACTAAGATCTAGTTCTTTTATTAGGTCAGTATAAAAAGAACTTACCTAAAATGGTTCTACTCAATACACTTAGAGTGTACTAGTGTAATTTATTAGTCAAGATAAACTAATACCTAATTAAACTACGACTATTCTAATGATTTATTTCTTTCCATCTTAGTCGTGAGCAACTGTTTATAATTTATAAAGAGCTGATAACATGATCTTCTGTGTGTGACACCACACACCATGTTATCTACTTTATAAATTAATTGAACAACTATATTTAACAAATAAATATAGACATTTGACCAATGTGATTCTTTTATTTCAAAAATAAATATTTACAAAAGCTAGACTTTTAGTATAAACTCTAACAGGATTCGCCAACAAAGAGGAGTTACCTCTAGGTTTAAATAAAATAAATTTTTATTCAAATCAAAACCAAACTTCATATGTTTTTACAAGAGACTTAACCTTTGTTTAAATAACCTAAGAAATAACAAAATGTCATAGTAGACAAAAGAAAAAGTAAAAGAAAAATCATCCTAAAAAATGAAATAAAATCTAAACTAGTTTTTAGAAAAGAAAACTAATCCTAAAATTTAAAATAAATAAAAGAAAAAAAATAAATGACCAAATTTAGAGTTCATCAAAAGACATAGCATAGCATGCTCATACCAAAGGACATGGGATAGTTGTGTCGGCCACTAGAAAGATGATTCTGCCGGGTCTGGACTCTGAATTGACAACAACCGAGTTAGGAGGTCATGGACGACTTGTCATCTTCCTTATTAGTAGTCTTGATTATCCTACTTCAAGATCTAAAAGGGACGCTTATAGCTCATTTTCTTCTCGTCACAGCTTGAAAGAAAACATAATCATATCGGAGGACATAAATTGGTCATATTTGCTGGATGCTCCGGCATCAGACGCCTCAGGTTGAAAAGAACTCGTCCTTGAGTTTATAATTGTATCAGGTGATAGTCTAGCAGGAAGATCATCTGACACCAATTCGGTAAAATCTGTTGGATTTTCACCTATTTATCAAAATTAGTTGAATCCCTATAATCTCCATCAATGTCATTAACAAAACATAATTTGTGTACTATATGTCTCCTTCCACGACTACCATCAATGTATGCCACATAGTGTATCACCAATCCCTCCCTTCGGGTGAAGCCAATCCGGAAATTCCACTTTTGCCACTGCACAAAATAACCACTAATGCAAAAATTTGGACCTTCAGGCTGAAGAATATGTATAGGCTTCATGTCGGTCCTCTCGGATGGGTCTAGTGGCTAGCACATGAAGTGTTGCCCTCTCCTTCCACGACTACCATCAATGTATGCCACATAGTGTATCACCAATCCCTCCCTTCGGGTGAAGCCAATCCGGAAATTCCACTTTTGCCACTGCACAAAATAACCACTAATGCAAAAATTTGGACCTTCAAGCTGAAGAATATGTATAGGCTTCATGTCGGTCCTCTCGGATGGGTCTAGTGGCTAGCACATGAAGTGTTGCCATCATGAAGTCTGGGGTTCGAATCTCGGCAAAGCCGAGGTAAATGTCTCCCTTATGTGCTAGTCATTATTCCAAGGCTAGTAGCCGCGTGATTTACCTCCTCCGTGTTGGCTCTGGGACGGATTGGTGGGGATACTGGGGGCAAACGTATTCGCCTTTTGCCACCATGTATAGACTTCACGTCAATTTGATCACCACCTCTTCTTGTTTCTCCAGTAGTAAAGTTTCTCAAAGGGTCTTCTAGAGGGAGAGGGACTAATTTTCTGTTTTCAAATTCAATAACCACATTATTTTGAATATCCACAAGAACATAAATGCCCCCAATTGAACGTGGTGTATAATCATTCTCCATTGGACAGTCACTCTTAGTTCTACAAACTATTAATGGTTTTGCAAGTCTTCCACTAGGACCATCGCTGTACTAATCAACACACCATGCTTCAACCATTACAAGATCCATATCCTCCACCCCTCTCTTTCTCATTGCCTCCATTAAGGGAAGATTACCTTTTACAATAGCACATTCTGTATATTAACCATAGCACCCATAGGTGGTTGGACGCCAGGAACAACTTCAGATGAGATGGCTTTTCCTCTATGATGGCTACCTACAGTTGATGCATGCACTTCTGATAGTTCAACAATCCAGATGATTCTCCAAGGAGAAAGCTTACTGGGGATGGTAGAAGAGCCTTTAGTTTGGGGCAGTAGTGAAGGTTGAAAAGGAGGGAAGCCATAAGCATCAGCCGGAGCAACAATATTTTTCTTTGGTTCATAGTACAACTTCGATGAACCACATACTACTTCTCACCTCTAGAATTGCTCTAGCAGCTTGAACTGTTGCCATTGCAACATATATTTCAGTAGCAGATAATGGATCAAGAGGAGGTCTTGTCTGATCCCGCATCATAATTGGAAAACTTGCTTTCATTGGTAATTGAAGAGGCTGAAAATTGAGTAATAGTCTCATCTAATGTTAGATAAATTGGGTTGTTGGATGGACGTAGGGCGAGACTAGGGGGACTGAGGCTTTATCGATAGAAGAACCAAGCTGCTGATTGCCATCAGACAAATTGAGCTTTAGATCTTCGATCAGTGCTTCATCCAGGTCTATCTCTTCTTCATCATAAATTGGATCACTAAATATTTCGATCTTGTCGTCGTTGATAGAAATAAAGAAAATAAAGAATAATTATTTATGGATGGTTTTATTGATGAAGTTAAAGGGTTTATTTATACAAATTGTCTAATAATGTAAATATTAAATATGATAAACAATCATACTAATAATAATCGTAGTAGTGAATATAATAAATTTAGAAATATTATCTTTTGTTGTCTATATTTGATTATGATATCAAATATGATAAATCTTGATTGATTGAAATCAATTCGAGATTATTTTTCATAACTGCTCTTTTTGTTGTCATTACCCCCTCCCCCCGACAAACTCAATGAGAGTGCCTTAATGTTGAGTTTAATTGTTAACTTGGTAAAATATTATCTAGATAATGGCTTGGTGAATATATCAGTAATTTAATCTTCTGTAGAGATGTAAGAAATCAAAAGTTGTCGAGTCGCCACACGTTTACGAACAAAATAAAAATCTATCTCCATGCGCTTGGTACAAGCATGAAAGACTGGATTTGATGTGAGATAAGTTGCTCCTATATTATCACACCAGATTTTGGGTGTAGCAGATGGGGAAAAATGTAATTCCGAAAGAAAAGATTATAGCCAAATAATTTCAAATGTCACATTAACGATAAATTTGTATTCAGCTTCAGTGATAGAGTAAGAGACTGTAGATTACTTCTTTAAGAGCCAAGAAATAAGATTTTGTTCAAGAAATATTGCATATCCAGTAGTCGAATGTTTGTCTTCAGGAGATTCGTCCTAATCTACATCACTATAGACATTCAACTCTAGTGATGACTAGTGATATAAAAGAATACCATATAAAATCGTGCCTTTAAAATAATGAAGAATTCTCTTAACACCTTCCCAGTGGTACTTAGTGGGAGAATGCATAAATTGATAGGCACAATTAATTGCAAAAGCAATGTCAGGTCATGTAATGGTGACATATTGTAGAGCACCAATAATACTTCGGTAGATTCGGGGGTCAGCCATTAAAGGAGAGGAAGAAGGAGCTCCTTCAATGATTGGTGTGGAGATAAGATACATGCCATCCATTTTAGCTCGTTGAAGAAGTCTAGTGATATACTTGCTCTAAGAGAGAAGACGCCCTGCAGCACGTGGAAGAAACTCAATGCCAAGGAAAAAATGAGCCTTGTCAAGGTCCCGAATCGGAAACTCTTGATTAAGAAGATGGAGGAGAGAAGAGATGCCTTCTTGATTGCTACAGTTATTAAAATATCATCCACGTAAATTAGAAAAAATATGGTCAATTTTCATTGAATTTATAGAATACCGAAGAGTCAATTTTTGACCTAGAAAAATTCTAAATCTAAAGTCAATTAGATAGACGATGAAACCATGCACAAGGTGCTTGCCGAAGACCATATAAATTTTTTTGAAATTTACAAACATGTGTTGAAAGTTGTTGGTTAGAGCCTGTGAAAGAGGATAGCGTGTGGAAACCAGTGGACATTGAGCATAAATCTCGCTTAAAGGAAGCATACGACGAGGTGTATCATCATCGGAACTACTGGAAGATGAGTAGTCAGATTGATGGGAATTAAGACTAGAGAGCGAAATATTGCAAGATGTTAAGTCTGCAAGATTTGGTGGAGTTGGAGCATAGCCCAAAATTTCATCTTCCCTTGTACTTTGAGTATGTCTTGTTGAAGCAACTTGTGAGAGTTTTGGTATACTATTGGGGAAATCAGAAAAGGGCCTTGATTATTTGAGAGAATGTCTGAGGGAACAATTGTAAATGGAAAGAGAGACTTATCAAAAGTAATATGTCAAGAAATATATATACATCCAGTTGATATATGTAGGTAACGATATCCATGATACAAATTACTGTAACCAAGGAAAATATATTGTTGAGACCGAAGGTTTAACTTATGTTTAGAGTAAATTTGCAACCAAAGATAACATGGAAGAATGAGTAATTCGGAGAGCGATTATAAAGTCTTTCCAAGGGGCTTTTATTTTGAAGTAGTGGAGTAGGCAAACAATTGATAAGGTATACTTAGGTTTGGATAGCGCCATCTTAAAATTTAAACAGAATTGAGGCATAATTAAGAAGAGTTAAGACAGTTTCAATTATATGACGTTGTTTCCTCTTAGTGGATCCATTTTATTCAAGAGTGTGGAGATAAGAAACTCGATGGAGGATGCCTAAAGAGGTAACATGACGATGAAGGGCGTGATACTTCTCTTCAATCAGAATGAAGAGAGCCTATTTTACAATCAAATTAATGCTCAACATGCTTTTAAAAATGACAAAAAATATTAAAAATATCATACTTTCTTTTTATAGAAAAAATCTAAGTAAACTTGCTAAAATTATCAATGAAAATAATATATTAAAAAAATCTTGATTAGATAGAATATGAGCAGGACCCTACACATTAGAGTGAATAATTTCTAAAGAAAAACTAGAGGTGTGAATAGAAGACACACATGGTAATTTATGAGATTTTACTTTCATGCAAGCTTCACATAAATGAGATGAGGAGGCTAAGAAATTGGTAAACCATACTGATTAATGATATTCTGAACAAGACGTAGATATAGATGACAAAAATGTGTGTGCCAAGAGAATTGGTCTGTGTTCTCCAACAAAAGCATTAGTATAGGTTGGTTGAAGATGATAGAGGTCGTCTTTAATGTTTTCTCGGAGTAGAGTGGTTCCTATTATGTGATCCTTCACAAGACAATAATGAGAATGAAATTCAAATAACATACTATTATCAAAAGAAAATTGACACACAGAAAGTAAGATTTTGGTGATAGAAGGAACATGAAGAGGTTGCGCATACAAAAAGTTTAACCACATGAGTGAAAGGATGTGTTTTCAAGGTGAGTAATTTACAAACCTGAGTCATTACCTATTTGTACCATGTCAGGTCTATGATAAGGTGAAACTTCTGTGAAAATATCATACTCTGGTGTAACATGATGAATTTCTCCAGAATTTGGATGTTATCCTGGGTTCTCAAGAGTCGACGAAACTATATTAGGAAATATAGAAATTGAGAATGCTCTAGAATGAGATCACTGATCTGTAGATTGCCAAGAATGTGGTAGTCAATTTGAAGATGCAAATTCTCCTTGTGAAATAGTTAGTTGTCTTAATGCTGCAGGACCACTAACAAAATTTAAGTCAAATCTTTTAGGATATTGAATACCAATATGTCCAACTCTGAGATAAATTTCACATTTTTTTTACTATAAGACCTATCAAATCTTTTAGAATAATGAATACTAGTATGACCAATAATGCGACAAATTTAACATCAGTCTAAATTTTACTTTTGGCCACCTTAATGTTGTTGAATATCTAATATCGAAAATAAATAACTCATCTCTTAATAGTAATAGATATTATTGCAAATATTCGACAGACTTCTATTCATGAAAATAGAAAAGGACTCAATTGGAATGGCTTCTTGGAAGAGTTTTAGGCACACTATTGCTCACAAAGGCTTATTGGAAGAATTTTCGGCAGTTGGAAACAATATTCAGTTCTGGAACCTTGCTGTTCGATGGCTACACACCGTTGTCTGGATATTGTCTTCTTACTGTAAAATAAATAAGAGAAGTTGGCTCTTCGGGCTGTGCTGCTGTGTTGCTGGAAAAAGAGAAGGTAGGTGCTACTATGGGCTGGGAAAAAAACTGTTGTTATTTGCCTGCTTCTGGAAGGAACAGGGAGGAGAAGAACTGCTACTGATGTCCGTTGCTATTTTGGGAAGGAACAACTGATTGCAGAGAACAGACGCTGGAAAGAAAGAAGCAGAGGAGAATAAGAAGAAAGGAGAAGAAATCGTTCCTTATGGTTGAAAATAGAGAAGGAGAAAGATTGCTTGCAATCTACTGAAGCTGATTTAGGAGTTGCTAAATTTGGTTCCAAGAAGAAGAGATCGTTGCTCTTGCTGCTATTAAAGTTGCTTCTAGCAAGAATAGGAAGAAGTAGGGAATGGCTTGCTGCTACTGAATAACTCGGAGAGAAAAGGAGAAAAGAGAGGAAAGAGGAAGAAGGAAAGGATTATGACTCTAGCTCTGATATCATGATAGAAATAAAGAAAATAAAAAATAATTATTTCTGGATGATTTATTGATGAAGCAAAAATATTTATTTATACAAATTGTCTATTTAATAATGGAAATATTAAATATGACATATAATCGTAATAATAATAATCATACTAGTGAATATAATAAATTTAGAAATATTATCTTTTGTTATCGATATTTGATTACGATACCAAATATGATAAATCTTGATTGATTGAAATCAATTCTAGATTATTTTCCATAACTATTATCTTTGTTCATTAGTCATCTGCACCGCCTCTTGAGATTGGATGATTGGGAGAGTCGGACTCATTGTACTTGATGTTGCCGAGGTCCGCATTCTTATGGTTGTCTCCATAGCTACGGGAAGAAGGGGAGACATAGAGGCACTATAGAGCCGGCGTTCTCTCGAAGTTGTAGGTGACAGGGCGGTTGATCCCAAATCTCTCGGAACCAAACATCTGCTTCGATATCTCTTCTTGATTGAAAATTAATGATTTTTCAAAAGGAGAATAAAGTAACTTATGACCTTTTTGATCTTGCACGGTTAGACGTTGGGATAACTTTGTGACTTATCTTTGTAGATCTTCAAGTATCTCGTTTTGAGTACTACGATCACGGTGTGAGACTTTCTAAGGCTACGATCACGGAACCTGCCTTTCACGGCCATGACCATGATCACGATAACCAGCCATTAGATTTAAGGCTCTGATACCAACTGACATAGGGGAAGAAATATCCTAGTGTGATGTTTGAATAGAGGTTGCAAAGAAAGCGTAGGAAGAAAGGAGCTGCCTCAATGTTTAAACAAAAATAATTTTTTATCAAATAAAAACTAACCTCCATATGTTTTTATAAGAACTCTAACCCTTGTTTAAAAAATCTAAAAATAAGAAAAAGTCACACCAGATTAAAAAAAAAAGTAAAAGAAAACTCATCCTAAAAAGGAGGGGATAAAATCTAAACTAATTTTTAGAAAAGAAAACTAATCCTAAAAATTTAAATTAAATAAAAAAAATTAAAAGACCAACTCTAGTGTTCATCAAAAGACATAGCATAATATCCTCATGCCAGGGCCACAGTATGGCCGTGTCGGCCATTAGAAATAAGATTCTGCTTCGTCTGGACTCTGAATAGGGAGCAACCGAGTTAGGAGATCATGAGCTAGTCATCTTCCTTGTTGGTAGTCTCAATCATCCTTCTGTTGGATCGAAAAGCGCTAGAAGGGGGGGGGGGGAGGGGGTGAATAACGCTCGTGGCTATTTCTTCATTTCTAAAAACTCAGAATTATGCAGCGGAATAAAGAAAAGAAACCAACGCAATCGCTAACAAGTTTCTTTTACTTGGTTTGGAGCCAGTGGCGACTCCTACTCCAAGATTCGTGATCGTTGATCGCTTTCGGTGGGCAATCACTATAAGTCTAGAAAATTACACTTGGAAGTACAATATAAAAACAGTACAGAAACTTATACCAACAATTAAGAATAAAGAAATTCGAAGCTTGTGGTTGTCAGTTGTCGGAGCAGCAGTTGCGCGTTGTTGAAGCGTTCTTGATCTTGGCAAATGTTGTTCTCAGTGTTATACTTTGAAGTTGCTAGTCGACCCTCCTTTTATAGCCGAGGTAGACCTGATCTAGATCCACTGATCTCGAGATCAGTCTTTGACTCGACTATGATCGGTCGACCGATCCAGGTGTTCAGTCGACCGAACCCTCTGAACCTGCCCAACTTCTCGTCTACATGCTTTTGCCGCCTGGATAAATCTTCGTTTGGTCGACCGATCCCGCTAATCACGTCGGTCTATCTATTATGATCCACCCAGCTCGACCAGGTCACGACTTATCCTTGGTTCGGTCGACCGATCCCTATGTTCGATCCACGGATCCCTCAATCGAACTCGGTCTGCAGTACTGATGTTCTGTCGATCAATCCAAAGGTTCGATCGATCAATCAAGGTCGAATCTAACCCTGCATAAAATGTTAGTCTCTTACAAAACAAAGTTAGCATATAGCAGATAATATGTAATAAGAAACTTTGACAACATTCGGACTGTCTGGTTTTGACTTCGGATTTCCATTCAGAAATCCTAGGTCAAACCGACGCCTACTGTTCCCTCATCAGGGAACGCGTCCTCACCTACTCCACTCAGAAGAATTTACCTATTGCCAGTTGATCCTCCAGACCAACTGACTTTTGCTCAGCGTCCAAAACTTCCGATCTTCATGCTGGGCGTCCACTCCACGACTCGTCCAGTCTTCCACCTGATTCGCGATACCAGGACTTTCCACCTAGGGTTACCACCCCCTAGGACTTTTGCCCGAAGCCATCGACCCGCCAAGACTTTTGCGGGAAGGAACTACTCCAATTCCGGTAACTAAAAATACTAATCTACTTTCTGTATTTAGGTTTTTAGATGAAGTGGAGCATGGACTTGTATATGCTTTGCTACCATGCCAAAGCGTTGCTCTTGCCATGAACTTTGAGTTACCCTCCGAAGTACAACAGTTGCTATTGGATTTTGATGAGTTGATGCCAAAGAATCTTCTTTCTGGGCTATCGCCTATACGAGATATCTAACATCAGATTGACCTTGTTTTGAAGTCGAGTTTGCCTAATTGGCCAAATTATCGCTTTAGCCCTAAGGAAGCTAAAGAATTACAACATTAGGTGGTGGAGTTGTTGGAAAAGGGAAACATTTGAGAGAGCATGAGCCCTTGTGCAGTTCTTGCCCTACTAGTACCAAAGCAGGATGACTCGTGGTGTATGTGACTTAATAGTAGAGTCATCAACAAAATTATAGTGAAGTACATGTCTCCAATTCCCTGCTTGAACGACATGTTGTATCAGCTATCCAGTTCTAAGGTCTTCTTAAAAATTGACCTTAAAAGTGGATACCACCAGATCAGAATAAAGCCTGGTGATGAATGGAAGATGACATTCAAGACGCAGCATGGGTTATATGAGTGGATGGTCATTTTTTTTGGACTGTCCAATGTGCCCAGCACCTTCATGAAATTTATACATCAGATCTTGTGGCCCTTATGGAAACCTTTGTGGTGGTATATTTTAACGACATCCTCGTTTATAGTCTGACATGGGCATCACACTTCGACCATCTTCATGCTATCTTCGAAAAACTGAAAATAGAGTGCTTATTTGTAAACAAGAAAAAAGTGCTCTTTCTTTACTACATCGGTAACTTTCATCATCTTTATTGTGTCTATTGATAGTATACACCTAGATCAAACAAAGATAGATGCATTCGAGTGGCCTCAACCAATGAATTTTGTTGATATGCTCCTCGACTTGTTATACAAATGGAGAAGCAAGGGAATAAAGGTATTCTATGTACCAGATGAGATTTAAGATGCATGGAAGAATACTTGGGCTGTAGAAAAATGATAGTAAAATTCATCGACAACTTTAAATAATAGAAATGCAGAGGTTGCTAGCCTAAGCACGGGATCCACAAAACATACAGCTAGATCACGATCTATTGTAGAGCATGCAATAGGCTTAGTAAGTTTATAAAGTTATATAAAAGTTTTTTGATTATTAATAAACTTATTTTATTTTATAAAAAAATTGTGTATGCAGACTGATATTTGATTAAGACCTCCTGCTTATTGGAAGGTATTTTGCAATACACATAAAAAAGATGACACTTTTGTCGATGCTCAATTAAAGGCTATAGATATAAAAATATAAACTTTATAACCACTCACATTTAACAATGATTAGATTTATTAATTTTATATTATATTAGATATTAATAATATTTTTTATATAGGATGATATGATTGATCAATTGCTGAGGCGTCTCAGCCTGCTATAGAAGGAGAGGAGTTACAAAATCTATTAGATGATGTACTAAATAATATATATTATGATTATATGATCAAAAACATATTCACATATATCTACAATGGTATGATATTGTCCACTTTGAGCCTAAACCCTCATAGCTTTGCTCTTGGACTCTACCCAAAAGACCTCATTCCAATAGAGACATTTTAAATATTTTTAAACTCATGATCTTTTCAATATCTTTCTAATGTGGGATTTTGATTATATCCCCAACAATCATCCTCTCAAACGAAGGACTACTATTTCCCTCATGGTCTGGTATTCTCTACGAGAATCCATCACCTTGACTTTCTCTGGGCCTTTCCACAAGTATCTGGTTATCCTGACCTATTTCGGGCCTTCCCTGCGAGCATCCAATCACTCTGACCTACTCCGAGCCTCCCCACAAGCATCCGATCACCCTGACCTGCTCTGGGCTACCCTACAAGTATCTAGTCATCCTGACCTACTCCGACCCTCCCCACAAGCATATAGTCACCCTGACCTGCTCCTGGCCTCGCCGCAAGTATTTGATCACATTGACCTGCTCCGAGCTTCCCCCGCAAGAATCTGGTCACCTTGACGTATTTCGGGTCTCTCCGTGAGCATTCAGTCACCCCTGACCTACTCTGGGCCTTCTCCACAAGTATTCGATCACGCTGACTTGCTTCGAGCCTCCCCTGCGAGCATTCGGTTATCTTGACCTGCTCTAGCCTTCCCGTAAGTATCCACATTCAGTCACTTTTAACCTGCTTCAAGCATCTCCGCGAGCATTCAGTCACCTTGACCTGCTCCGAGCCTTCCCCGCTAGTATCCGGTCATCCTAACCTACTTCGGGCTTCCCCGCAAGGATCTATATCTAGTTACTTTTGACCTACTTTTGGCCTCCCCGCAAGCATCCGATCATCCTGACCTGTTTTGGATCTCCCCGTAAGCATTCGGTCACCCTGACCTGCTCCGAGCCCATCCTCAACTTTGTTTAAAGCCACCTCATATGGAATCTGGTCTGGATCATGACTCTAGTATAATTTGTTATGATCGAAAGGATATTTACATATATTCATAATGATATGATATTGTCCACTTTAGGTCTGAGCCCTCATGACTTTACTCTTAGGTCCTACTCAAAAGGCCTCATTCCAATAGAGATATCTTAAATCCTTTAAAACCCATAATCTTTTTCATATCTTTCTAATGTGAGACTTTGATTATATCCCTAACAATGATGTTGTTCGTGGAAGGAAAAAAGAACTCCCTCTATGGTCTTAGCTCTCAAATAAAAGTTGTATATAATCATGTGATGGCTTCTAGGCTCAGGAGTTGTCCCAGTTCTTCATCTACTCAAGTAGAAGAGTTAATATAAGAAAATCTAGAATTGAGAGATCGGGTCGCACAACATTGTACTCGTCTCAGGTGAGTAGTCAACAATTGATTCAAGATCAGGTCAAGACATTGGTAGAGCAACAAATGCAAGAATTCATATCTTGGTGAAGTCTAAATTTTCAAACATTATATGGTTTTAACTCATAGGAGACTTAAGGCTCGAACACTCTTGATAAGTAGCTTATAATAACAACAGTTATTTTGAGGTGAGTTGACATTCAGTTTAATATTTTTAGTTATCACTCATAAAATATGAAAAATGATCCTATTAATTTTAATATTACATGCAACTCTAATTATATTACATTAGTTTAGGAACAATGTAGATAAAAAGGTCAGCATTTGAAAGAACGGGATTTGATACTATACTATATACTTTTATCATAAGGTATGTATTCTTTCTATATATTCTTTTAAAGAAGGTTAAACTTTTGTTGATACATTTTTACATTTTATAATAAATAGTTTTAACTTTAGATTCATATATGAGTATGATTATTTGAAAATAGAAAATGTAATATAATTTGAATCATGTGTTTATTTTTTTCCCATATTGTATTATATTTGCTACAAGATGAGATTGAATGTTGATAAATGTATTAGTTTTCTAGATTTGAGCTAGGATGTAATGAATTTGAATTATATTATTTTTAAATCATGTAGGATGTTTTAAATATTATTTTTTGTTAAACATGAATATTGTTTTTTTTCATACCGTATTATATTTGCTACAAGATGAGATGATGAGATGTAATGATGAAAAATGTATTAGTTTTTGAGATTAGAGTTGGAATGTAATGAATTTGAATTATATTATTTTTAATTCATGTACCATGTTTTAAATATTATTTTTTTATTAAACATAAATGTTATTTTTTTCATATCATATTATATTTGCTACAAGAAGAGATGATAAGATGTAATGATGATAAATGTATTAATTTTTGAGATTTAAGTTGGGACCTAATGAATTTGAATTATATTATTTTTAAATTATGTACGATGTTTTAAATATTATTTTTTTTAAACATGAATATCGTTTTGTTGATAGGATGATTTGTAATGAATTTGAATATATTTGTAAATGTAATAGATTTGAATGCATGCATTATGTATTGTAGAGCTAATGTTGATGTTTAATATTGTTATTGGATATATAGTGTATCCTTGAGTATTTTGAATATAAATAGGTTTGAAATATCTCAATTCAGGGAGGTTTTGTAAAATTTTTAATTAAAATTAGCGATGGCTATATTAGGGTTTAAGGTTGAAATTCTAAACTCTAAATCCCAGCACGCTCAACTTTGAGGAGATAGCAGATGCTGTTCTAAAACAAAACTGATGCCTCCATGCAAACTAACACATACCCTGTCTTCACTTATTGTCACATTCCATCATTTCTCTTCCTAAGTTGACTTTTCAGGCCGGCCTTGGCATCTACATTAGTTCATCCCTTCTCTCTTACCTGGAACTGACCTTGTTCTCCAACTGTGATCAGCTTATCATTAATCTGTTCTGTCAAGACCATTTCTTCCTGCCGGCCTCATCAGTAATGAAATCTTGAGAACTCAGCCCATTCAACAATTTGTACGCTTTCACTTGTCAATTCCCTCCACATTCAAATATTTAAATTAAATTATATTGGACAAATATCAAAGTGCATCTCATCTTACTCCGGTATATTTTACTTTTTCAAAACTATCTTTATTTTTAATATTATTATAATAATTATGAATTCATATCTATTATACTAAACACACTTCAACTTTGATTAACACCAACAAACTATATTATAGCAGCTAATAGCTCATAATTATTATAATATGGAATATCAATATCGGTCCAAAATTATATTATAATAGTACTTCAACTCTAATAACATTGTATTATAGCACCTACAGTTCATAATTCTTATAATATAGACGCTTCGTCTCTAATTAACTTTGATTAATAAAAGTTAACATCATATTATAACAGTTATAAATTATTTTTTATACTATAGTACTAATGACATCATAACGGTTCATGTTCGGAGAAAAAAAAATTTCTTATCCCCCTAATTAACTTAGTAGTTTACCTTTCTTTAGTATAACTTATGAATTGATTGTGAAAGACAAATATGATAGGATTAGTATAATCATCTTTTTATGATAATAAGAGTATAGCTATTATAACTGTATTGCTATAATTAATTAGTAATTATGATATTATAAAACCGTATAACTAGTCTGATTAAACTTTGACATATAAATTATGAAAAATAATAATAACAACCAACTGTCACCTTCCTCTCCCTCTTTAACCCACCTCCCTCCCTCCCTCCCTCCATCGCATCAACTACCCAACTATTCTCTAACCAACTCCATGGAGCACTCGGCCCTCTTCCTCTTCCTCTTCCTCTTCTTCTTCTTTTCCTTGATCGCCGGTGAATCTGATGACGTTCGGAAATCCCTCATCCGTTTTCTTGAGAAACTCTCGCCCAACGACCCCCAGCTCGCTCAGAGATTGGGTTGGAATGCTTCAACTGACCCATGCAACGGTACTGCAGTTGGCTGGAGTAATCTGACATGCATCGACAAGAAAATGGCGGTGCAGACCATTTCGCTGGAGGGGATGGGGCTCAATGGCACGATCGACGCCGGCGAACTCTGCCGTGCGCCGTCGCTCGTCGTGGTGAGACTACAAGACAACTTCATCCGCGGAATTCTGCCGGCGGAGATCTCCAACTGCACCAACCTCATGCACTTGTACCTCGGGAACAACCAGCTCGTCGGCGGCTTGCCTTCCTCTCTCGCCGACCTCGGAAACCTCAAGCTGCTCGACCTCTCCAACAACAACTTCTCCGGGGAGCTACCTGCGGCGCTGTCAAGAATCTCCGGCCTATCAGGCTTCCTCGTGCAAAACAATAACCTTAACGGGTCGATTCCTGGATTCTGGTTCAGAAACTTCGGCGCCGGATACTTCAACGTTTCTTACAACCAATTCGCCGGTCCAATTCCCGAAGGAGCTGAAGATATCGGAAGCGCCGCCTTCTTGGGGAATCAAGGCCTCTGTGGAAGGCCACTTCCTAATGCTTGCTCGCCCCCATCCCCGTCCTCTTCCCCTTCCCCTTCCCCTTCCCCTGATCAAGGGAAGAAGGATCACTGGGGAACTCGCGAAAAGCTCATTCTTTTCTCCGGTTATATCGCTCTTGGTCTGTTCTTGTTGGCTTACGCTGCATACAGAGTCCTCGGCAAGAAGGCGGCTAAAAGGAACAAGAAGATCGTAGCATCGGAAAGTAGCAGTCCGAAAAGTTCATTCACGATGAACAAGACTGTAGCCACCGGATCAGAGCACCCGATTTCGACTGAATCCGCCGCCACGGAGGGGTCCACCTTGGTGGTGCTGAAGAAATCGACAACGACGGCGGCGGAGTTGAAGTTCGAGGAGCTGCTGAAGGCCCCTGCAGAGTTGCTAGGGAGAGGAAGGTTTGGGAGCGTCTACAAAGTGGTGATGGCTGATGGAGCTGCTTTGGCCGTAAAGAGGCTCAAGGATTCCGGCGGTTCGGGGGCGGAGTTTCGGAGGAGGATGGTGAGGGTGGACATGGCGGCGCGGCACCCGAATGTGCTCCCGGCAGTGGCGTTTTACTGCTCGGCGCAGGGGAAGCTCGTGGTCTACGACTTCCAGCAAAATGGGAGCCTCTTGAATCTCCTCCGAGGTAAGATTTCTGTATCAACTCTGGTTCATCGGCGTTTCTTAAACCAACTGCACTGCAACTCTCAGGAAGCAACCGAGCCGGCGGCGGAGCATTTGACTGGAGCTGGAGGCTGAGAGTGGCGGCTGGGATCGCCGAGGGCTTGGCTTTCATGCACAAGGAGCTCGATTCCGAGGGACTCATCGGCCACGGAAACCTCAAGTCCTCTAACATCCTGATGAACGCCGGCATGGACCCCTGTATCAGCGAATACGGCCTAGTGGTCGCTAACGCCGGTGACGGCGCCGACAAAGCCGACGTGTACGGCTTCGGGATCATCCTCCTTGAGCTGCTGACGGGGAAGCCGGTGCAGAACGACCCCCAGGAGCTGGCGAAGTGGGTGAACTCTGTGGTGAGGGAGGAGTGGACGGTGGAGGTGTTCGACAAGAGCATCGTCTCCGGCGCCGGTGCCAGCGAGGAGAGGATGGTGCAGATGCTGCAGGTTGGACTGAGGTGTGTGAATCCGTCTGCGAAAGCCAGGCCAAGCATGGATCAGGTGGCGTCCATGATCAACGCCGTGAGGGAAGAAGACGAGAGGTCGTTGCTGGTCTCTGAATCTGAGTGAGACACAAGAACACAGAATATTCACCATTACATTTATATTCGAACAAAGTAATTACTTTTTATTTTCTTTTTCTTTTCTTATGATTTCTTGAGACTCGGTTAATCTTGAGTCAGGTTTTCGTTTAATTGTTATATCAATCAATAATCCCTTTCTGTGATTGTGATTCTCTCAAGAGAAGTTTACTTCGATCCTTACTTTAATTTCTTAGCAACTGTTTAAATAAGATTAGGGATGATAATAAGATTTAAATTAAATTCTATATCTTTTGTCCTAATATCCATCGTATTAATCTTCAAATCTATATTCATTAAAGGATTTGATATTTTCTATATTAATAAAATTACTAATATATATATATATATATATATATATATCTATCTCGAGAGATACTCCGGACTTTAATTATGGGAAATGGGTGACTGAGTTAAGTCTATAGGGCGATTAGATTTGGTGATTGTTTCTTATAAATAAGGGTGAATATTTAGTTATTTCAATTTATAATTTATTGAATTAATCTAAAATCGATTTAATATTAGTTGAATAAAAATTGTATTAAAATTGAATTAATCGAATTAAATTAAAAATTAATTATTTTATTTACTATCGAATTTATTTAAAAATAATAAAAAAAATTATATAAAATTAATATTAAATTAATAAAATTAATCGAATGCTCATCCCTTAGGCTACGTTTGGTTGGGTGTAATGTAATCTAGCTTGTAATGTAATCAAATTTGTAATGTAATGTAATGTAATCTTGATTACATTACTACGTTTGAAAATGTAATGTATGTAATATTTGATTACAAGAATGATTACATTCTTTTGTTTGGTATTTATTATTTTTTATCAGGAATGTAATTTGTATTATTATAAAATGACAAAAATATCCTACGACTTCTACTGACGGTCGCCGCACTTTTGCCGAAGCTTGCGGCAGCTACCGACCGCCGCCGCCGACCGCCGCCGCCGACCACCGACCATCGTCGCCGGCGGTTGGCGGTGGGGGGCGGGGGCCGACGGTGGACTAAGGGTATATTCGGTATTTAAATTTTGGTGGGACGATGACCTCATAATGTAATCGTATTACATAGTATTTGCTTTGTAATCCAGATTACAAAACTTCACTACATTTTGTAATCCAGATTACATTACATTACAAGTTTAAAAGTGAAACAAATAAAATAATCTGCCTTGTAATATAATCAGGATTACATTACAAGGCAGATTACGCCCTACCAAACGCAGCCTTAGTGATCAAGAAATCGGGTTCGGAGTCCTAAGGTATTTGGAATCGGATTCAGAATTGAAAGGTGTTCGAAATTTGAATCCAATTAAAAGGTGCTCAGGAATTCAATCCGATACCAATGACACTAGACTTTAGAAACCAAGGCTCGGGAAATTAGCACGGAACCAAAAGGCTAGCCATATCGTAATCCAAGAAAGAAGTGAAATTCTGAAAGAACATCAGGTGTAATAATAGTAGCCAATAAATGATTAACATTACCAATTAAGCGTTACAGGATGTTGTGGAGTGGAAAAGTAATAAAGAATACCATCGTTGCAATGGAAGAATTTGAATAATGATATGGTGATAAAAGAGGTCCATTGAGTGTGGGTAAAATGATGAAAGTAATAATTAACGTGGAGATCAAAGTTAAGGAAATCAACGATAAAAGGTCAAATGTTGAGGGGCCAAGTGGATCTTTTCAGCAGTTGTCGATTGGGGATGTATGCCCGATCGACAAAGGGTCGGCCCAAGCGAAGCACCAGTTCAGTCAAGATCATTAGACGACCGTCACAAAATAGAGGAGTGTGCGTATGACCGAAGCATTAGTTCGGTCGGGTGGAAACAAACTATCGAGACCTGTCGCCACGCGGAATAGCAGCCGAGTCTGGCCGAGCGGAGGAGTACTCAACCGTGCGGCTATCTCGCTCAGCCGAGCAGATGGATCACTGACGTTCCTTCGAGCGAGGAGATAGCGCCGCTGACACAAGACATGGTTAATGAGCGGATCATACGACGAAAGCTTCTACTGTCTTGTCAGGGATATGCATACCCTGGTGTCAGAGGTACTTTCCTAACATGTTCTTTCATAGGACAAATTGGAGAACGTGCTCACGATCAATTGGAGAGCGTGCTCACGTCTCGAGAGAAGTGCGCACGTCGCACACTAGGGCACTATTTAAAGGGGCTCCATACACCGACGGAGGTACGCGTTATTCACTATTCACGTCTGTGTCTACTGTTGCTCTATCTTTTTTCTCTTTTCAGTGACTGACTTGAGCATCGGAGGGCCAATACCGGGGACCTCTTTTCTAGCTCCACACTGACATTTCTTGTGTTGCAGAATGGAGCGGAGTCTACATCTAGTCAACACGACAGCCATATCCCAGATTGTCATCTTCACGATTTTTGGGCAGGATCATATTGGCACAGTCTGTAGAAATGTAGTCTGCATCCGAAATGCAAAGATAAAGGACGTTGGATGACTCGCCACGATTACTTTAACAAAGGAGGAGATCGATATGTTGATACAAGTTCGAGAAGTAAAATAGTGGAGCAACAACAGCAACAGGTGCTGGTCGATCGCTAGGTATAGGAGCTCGCAGCCTCAGCAGCGGGTCACTAAGCTGGATATGGAGACCGAGCGGAGCATGTATCCGTTCGAGGACAAAGTAAGAAGCCAACCGGCACATACGGAGACACACCCCACTCACCGATCCCCTTCCATCGAGCACTTTTTCACACTCTAGCAAAGGAGTTAGGTCGAGCAAATAAGGAACAAGGATCCTCCTCGGACGATGCGCCCGTTCGAGACGCGCGTAAAGGGAAAGCACCAAGGAATGATGATTCGCTCGAGCGGATCAATCAATAGTTTTCTCAGGGAATCTTGGGCGATCCCTCTGCCAAAGCACTAAACCCCGTTGATGATCGATGAATACAACAGAATGATCGATCCGAATGACCACCTGACCCAGTTTGACGTGGCCACACTTCATCAGTACACTGACGGGGTGAAGTGTCGGGTCTTCCTCACTACCCTTTCTAGGTTAGCACATCACTGGTTCAAACGAATGCCGATCGACTCGATTTATAGCTTCAAAGACTTCCGAGCGGCATTCTGGCACCACTTCGCCAGCAACCACTACTACCAGAAGACGAGCGTTAATTTATTTTTCTTGAAACAAGGTCCCAAGGAGACACTTTGGGCTTATATCAAGCGCTTCAACCAAGTGGCCATAGATATTCCATCGGTCTCCTTGGAAATATTGGTGAACACTTTCGCCCAGGGGCTCACCGAAGGAGAGTTCTTCTACTCACTCATCCGGAGGCCACCGAAGGACTTTGACCACCTACTCAGAAGGGCTACAGAGTATATAGATATGGAAGAGGCCCAAGCAGCAAGAAGAAAGGAGGCACCAGCCGAGCCCGCAGGAGCACCTGAGCGGCGACTACCAAGCAGCCATCACCACCCATAGGGCCCTGATCGGGAGGAGCGCAGCAAGACCAGGAGGTCCGAACACAGGCCATGCAACATGTATCAGCTAGTCGCCCAAAGGCAGCGAAGGAAAAGGTATGGATGCCAATGTTTTGCTCATTCAATCAGTCGACAACACACAACACGCACGATTACTACGATCTGATGCCAATTGCGAGCTAATCGGCTCCTCGAGGATATTAACGCTGGTCGCCATCACCCAATTGGTATAAGATCCGCTAATCAGTGGGGCGGCGAGATGACGATCGAGCGGCGTCAGCATTAGCCTCAAAGGAGAAATAACACAAGTCTCGTCCGAGCTTCTACTGAGCGGACTAGGATCTCAGCTCGGGAGGAGGAGAATTGAAACAACACCAATCGGGGAGATATTGGAATAATCACCGGAGGGCCGACCGGTAGTGATTCGAATTGAGTGAGGAAGTTCTGTTGGTGCGAAAAGCATCCGACGATCGAACTTGGGTTTTAATTATGTCAAAGGATCCAAAGTTAAGTTGTCTTGTTATCTATCAAGGTTGATTGAGCTTGTAGGAAAAGTCCTAAGTGTTCTTAGGAAAAAGTCCTAATGGATTCTAGGCAGGTGGAAAATCCTAGGGTGTGGTAACCCTAGGTCCTAGGGGGTGGTATCCCTAGGTGATGGAAAGTCCTAGTTGCGGTTAGGCAGGTGGAAAACCCTAGGGGGTGGTAACCCTAGGCTGTGGAAAATCCTAGGGGGTGGTAACCCTAGGTTGTAGGGGGTGGTAATCCTAAGCTATGGAAAACCCTAGGGGGTGGTAACCCTAGGGGGTGTTAACCCTAGGCAGAAAGTCCAGTCGGTCTGGAGGACCGATCTTGCAACAGGTAATCTCTCCTGAGAGGAGTAGGTGAGGACACGTTTCCTGGTGAGGGAATAGTAGGTGTTGATTCGACCTAGGGTTTCCGAAGAAAATCCAAAGTCAGAACTGGATAGTCTCAAGTTTTTCAAAGTTATTCATTTACATATTATCTGTTATGTGCTAACTCTGTTTTGTAGGAGCCTAACATTTTGTGCAGTGTTAGATTCGATCTTGATCGATCGACCAAACCTTTGGATCGGTTGATCGAATACCAGTACAGCAGACCAAGTCGATGGAGGGATCAACCAACCAAACCTGGGGATCGGTTGACCGAACCAAGGATAAGTCGTGACCTAGTTGAGCCGGGTGGATCGGATCAGATAGACCAACAAGGTCAGAGGGATTGGTCGACCGAACTGTAGGATCAGTCGACTGAACGAAGACTTATCCAAGCGGTAGAAGCATGTGGACGAGAAGTGGGTAGGTTCTGAGGGTTCGATCGGCCGAACACCCGGATCGGCCGACCGATCATAGTCGGGTCAAAGACTGATCCCGAGATCAGTGGATCTGGATCAAGTCTACCTTGACTATAAAAGGAGGGTCGACCAACAGCTTCGAGAACAACACTTTCTGAGATCAAGAACGAACAACTATGCGCACTCCAGTAACATCTAAACGTTGCTCCGATAACGATCAAGTTAGAAGATAGATTTCATGAAGTCGTTGGTAACAAGTTGTATTTCATATTTGTAAAGCTTCATACTTGTATTATTCCTTTGTAAAGCTTTCCGAGTTGATAGTGAATTGCCCAACGAAAGCGATCAACGATTACAGGCCTTAGAGTAGGAATCGCCACAGGCTCCGAACCAAGTAAAAGAAATTATGTTAGCGATTGCCTTTGGTTCTTTCTTTATTTCCGCTGTGTATTTACTTTGTGTTTTCCAAAATAAGTGAAAAAACAACACGTGCTATTCACCCCTTCTAGCACGTCTACAATCCTACAATTGGTATCAGAGTAAGGTCGCTATGAATTGGTGAAACCATCAATCGAGCAGAGGGGGCTCTTTTTGAAAAACAGAATTATATACCATTTTTACTTAAAAAAGATTCTTACGCCTTTCATTTTTTCCCTCTAAAATGATTTTGAAAAATTCATTTTCATCTTTTCACTATTAGTTAATATTAGCAAAATATCCAAGTTACCAAAATCTGTAATAATATTTTTTATTAATATTTTATTATTTTTCCCAAATTAGTAAATTGATATTTTTATTTTTCTCCGACACTACTAATCCAAGACTAAGACTTGGAACATTTGTTATTATTTTTGTTGTGTGCGAGATTCTTGTTTTAATGACCCACCAAGAAGGCTACAACACAGCTCGTTCACCTCTTTTCTCCAGTGAAGACTTCAGCTACTAGAAGGGCAGAATGGAGTACTATCTGAAAACAGAGGTAGAGATGTGGATCATCATTCAAACGAGCTTCTCCCTACCAGTCAACAACACTGGAGCACTTGCCCCCTGCGACAAATGGGATGCACCAATTCACAAGAAAATTTAAGCCAATGCAAAAGCAAAACAAACTCTTCAATACGGTCTAACCAAAGAAGAGCTAAACCGGGTTGGTCTCTTCAACAGTGCATAGGAGTTGTGGAAAAAATTGATCGAGTTGCACGAGGGCATCTCCATACTAAGGTAAGTAAAAGGGATTTAATTTTAAATAAATTATATAATGTAAAAATGCATGAAGGTGAGTCAGCGAGTCAGCTACATGCTCGCATACAAGACCTTCTCAACGGTCTCCACGCAATCGATCAAAAGGTAGAGAACCGTGATGTCATAAGGAATGCACTGAACGCCTTTCCGCGGAATCCATTGTGGGCATCAATGGTAGATGCTTACAAGGTATCCAAGGGTCTCTCGACAATTAGGTTAGACGAATTATTTTTAGAATTTGAGTTACACGACCAGACTAATGCATTGCTAGGTGAGAAAGGTATTTCTTTGATTGCGGGTACAAGTAGAACAAGAGAACCAAAAATCAAGCGTTGAACCGAACCTGAATCTGAAGACGAATCGGATCTCGAAGACAAAATCACTGTTGGTGCGGTTAGCACTAACGCTCTAACCCAGGTTTTGATGAATGACAAAATAGGTTAAGTTAGTTTTGTTGTTAATCTAACACTCTGATTGAGTATGCAGGAGAAGCCCAGACAGGTCGACGGGCTGACCAGATGTCTGGCACGAAGCCCAGCTAGGTCAACGGGTCAACCGGATAACTGGCACAAAGTCCAAACGGGTCGACGGGCTGACCGGACGTTTGGCACGAAGTCCAGCTAGGTCGATGGGATGACCGGATAGCTGGTGAGAAGTCCAAACGGGTCGACAGGCTGACCGGACGTTTGGCACGAAGTCCAGCTAGGTCGACGGGCTGACCGGATAGCTGGCGAGAAGTCCAGACGGGTCGAAGGGCTGACCGGACGTCTGGCAGGTAAGTAAAGGTAAGTCACTGGAGGAGAGTGACTGTGAGGATGCGTCCCAGTTAAGGGACAGTAGGCGTCGGTCCAGCTTAGGTCCATTTTGGATCCCTAAATTGAGACCCTGACTAGGTTCTGGTCTCGGGAAGACATGACCTAAATCATAAGTCTATATAAACTGTTTATGCATATATTTTTATAACTCTATATTGTAGATACAAATGTAGAGCTTCGAATTCTTCACGCATAACAACTGACAGAGCTTGATTCTGAGTTCGGAGTCAAAAGTTATGACCCTCGGAAGATTATTGTGTCAAACAAGTAGTTGGACGCGCCTGGGATCAGCCAGATTCGAACTCTCCTCATCTGATCCGAATTTTTGGGATCTGATAAGCTCTGGAGACTCCTCTAAAGGGCTATAAAAGGAGGGGTCGAGCAAGCTTCAAATATAGAACCCTCATACGTGCTTTAACGTATCCAAACGACTTTCCGGCTGCTCTGGGCTCCTGCTACGAAGCTGCTGCGCTTGACGACTACTCCGAGGAGTTACGATCGCGCCCGACAGACAGACATCAACACAAAGTGCTTCATCTTTTGATCCTTAAAAGTGTTGGTAAAATTTCCTTTATTGTACTTAATTATTATAAAAGGCAAGTGCAGTGTGTTGCACTTGGCTTCATTCTTATTAATGTACTCGATTCTCTCTTCCGGGGGTACCGGAAGAGGTTTTTAGTGGATTGCCCATCGATAGGTCCGCGGGACCTGGGCCTTGGAGTAGGAGTCGCCGAAGGCTCCGAACCAAGTAAAAACCGCCTGTGTTATTTTTGGTGTTGTTTTTCGTATTTACTTTCCGCTGCGTACACTCGTGTTTTAAAAATCGAAAAGAAGTGTTTTTCAAAACCACGTGATTCACCCCCCCCCCCTCTCACGTGCGTCACGATCCAACAATCACCACCGAACTAGTCAAATTAGTTCGGAAAGCACTAAAGAAGAAGAAGGTGACTTAATCAAACTCGAAGACTAAGTCTGGAGTTATCTGCTACGACTGTAATAAGAAGGGACACTACAAGCCTGACTATTCAAATCCGAAGCAAGGAAAAAAGGAAGGCGTTGAAGGCAACATGAGACGAGTCATCAGGAGAGGCGGACGAAGAAGAACACAAGCAAACAAGCTTCCTCACTCTATCGGTACAAGAGTACGTTGCTGAAACCGACTCCGAGCCTGAAACCGAGAGAGAATCAAAAACTGAGTCTGAGAGAAGCCACAGATCTATATCCGTTTCTGAAGGGCCAAACATCACTGTAAGATATTCTCAAGTAGATAAATTGTATAATTTAATTAACTATTTAATGTGCAAATTAGCGAAGTTAAATATCCAAGTCAAGTCACTCCAAAATGAGGCAATAGCCGTTAAGAAAGTGACTAGCCCAAACTCCTTAACTGAACCTATTCAAACTGGAACTTTAACTCAGGTTCAACAACTTGAGAAATAAAATTACAGTCTGAAAGATCAAGTCAAGGAACTTAAGGGAACATTGGAATGGTTCACCTTGGGTTCTAAGAATCTTGATTTGATTCTTGGGAAGCAAAAGGTCGTATACAATAGATTTGGACTTGGATACAAGACTAAATACAAATTCAAATCATACTTATCTCTTGTCAACCGAACAAATAGAAAAACAGTCCAAGCATGGGTCCCAAAGTTTAACTTGATTAATCAAGTGGGACTTGGTCAATATTGGATCCCCAAGGATCAGATTCATTACCTTGATAGACCCTATTGAGGCTATGATCTAAGGGGAGCCAATAGAAAGACCATCCTCATTAGATAAAATTGTTTGATATCTGTTTTACTGCTTTCACTATACATGCTTAGATTAGGATAGAAAAGGACTTAGGCTTGATTCACACTTGACTAGTTAGATCAAGGAGTTTCAGAAAGGAAATTAAATATCCAATTTCTTTGAAAGATTTTGTCTAGAACTGGTGGATGCTCCCAAACCGAAGAATGCCTAATGCCTCACCATAGCCTGGAAGTCAATCATTGAAATAAATATTTAATTGACTAACTATAAAATCTTAGTCTAACTCAATTGTAAATCAATCCTTAAATTGAAATTTAAATTGAACATTAAATTAACCATCTCACAAAACTATTAAAGTTTCCTGATTGAAAATCTAGAAAATGGTGAGATAGTCCAAGGTTTAAAATATAAAGTAGTTAACCAAACCCAAATTAATTAAACTCAATTAAGTTAATTAAAATTAATTCAATTAAGTTAACTTAATTAATTTCAAAATCTTAATTTCAAATTATAATTATTTTCAAATCATAATTAAATCAAAATTACTTTCAAATCATAATTAAATTATAATTATTTTCAAATCATAATTAATTTCAAAAAGTTAATTAGTTTCAAATCATAATTAATTTTAAAAGTATAATTAATATCAATCTTTAATCAAAGTAAATTATTTTCAAATGATTTAATTTTTAAAATATTAATTATAATTATTTTTAAATATTATTTAAAAAATTTAAAATTTAATTATTCAAACGTATATGTTTTTAAATTCAAACTTAATTATCCTGAAACTCAAATTTAAAATACTTTTGTCTTCAACATTTTGAAATCATTCAAAATTCAAACTTATACTTTACTTTTAAAATCTAAATTTAACTTAAATTATTTTTGAAATATACTTCAATATCATAAATATTTTTCAAAGTTAAAGATAAAATCAAATTAACTTAATTCTGTTTCACATACACTCATAAGCTAAACATGGTTGATAACCTAGAAGGGATGAGATGAAAAATTAAAAAAATAAATAATAACTTTTTTATTTATTTACATGATTGGACTCTAGGATTCCCAAACAAAAATCACTTAATTAAATTTTTGACATTAATTAAGGGGGAGTGAAAGGAAGGTTAAGACATTAATTTTTATTGATTTAAACATTATTTTTAAAAGTTAAACTTTTCAAAAGTTCAAAATATTTCTAGAAGAGGAAGTTTAATTTTTTTTAAAACTATTTTTGAAAATAAAAATAAATTATTTTTTGAAAAGACAGAAACTAAGTTTTTTTAAAGAAATCATTTACTTAGCTAAGTATTTTTATCAAAATATTTTTAAAGATAAGTTTTTATCAAAATATTTTTAAATGCTAAGTTTTTATCAAAATATTCTTAAAACTAAGTATTTATCAAAATATTTTTAAAACTAAATATTTTTATCAATTTTTTTTAAAGCTATGTACTTAACTCAGTTTTTAGCAAATTTTTTAAACTAAGCTTTAATCAAAATCCTTTTTAAATTGAGTACTTTTAACAAAGTCTTTTTTTTAAAAAAAAAAACCTCTATAAAGCTAAGTATTAAAGCTAAGTTTTTATCAACTTCTTTTGAAAGCTAAGTACTTGACAAAGTTTTTCAAAGAGTTTAGCTAAGTGTTTGTCCAAACAATTATTTTCAAAGCTAAAATTTAGCTAAGTTTTTTTTCCAGCTAGGTAATTTTCAAATCTTAAGTCTAACTAAGTTTTTGTTGAAAAAGCTAAGTATTTTCAAAGAATTTCTAATTTAGCTAAGTGTTTTTCAAAAAAATTATTTTCAAAGCTAAGTTTAGCTAAGTGCTACCCTTCAGGGGGAGCTTCAAATTAAACAAAGTAAAACATCTTTTGTCAAAAAACCTTCTCTTCTTTTTGATATATGTCAAAGGGGTAGAGAAAGGTTAAAAGTTAAGAGTTAAATATAATTTTTATGAAAGGGGGGCATAAGGGAGTTTTTTTACAAATTATTGTATTTATGCTCATACTTAAATTCCTTTATTTATTGTTATATTTTACTTAACTTTGAACCATGTTGCCATAATCAAAAAGGGAGAGATTGTTGGTACGGGAAGCATCCAACGATCGAACCTGGGTTTTGATTATGTCAAAGGGTCCAAAGTTAAGTTATCTTGTTATCTAACAAGGTTGATTGAGCTTGCAGGAAAAATCCTAAGTGTTCTTAGGCAAAAGTTTTAGTGGATTCTAGGCAGGTGGAAAACCCTAGGATGTGGTAACCCTAGGTCCTAGGGGGTAGTAACCCTAGGTGATGGAAAGTCCTAGCTACAATTAAGTAGGTGAAAACCCCTAGAGGATGGTAACCCTAGGTCCTACGAGGTGGTAACCCTAAGCTGTGAAAAATCCTAGCGGGTGGTAACCTTAGGCTATGGAAAACCCTAGGGGGTGGTAACCCTAGGCAGAAAGCCCAGCCGGTTTGGAGGATCGATTTGGCAACAGGTAATCTCTCTTGAAAGGAGTAGGTGAGGACGTGTTCCCCGGTGAGGGAATAGTAGGCGTCGATTCGATCTAGAATTTTTGAAGGAAATCTGAAGTTAGAATCGGACAGTTCGAAGGCTGTCAAAGTTATTCATTTATATATTATCTGCTATGTGCTAACTCTATTTTGTAGGAGACTAACATTTTGTGCAGGGTTAGATTCGATCTTGATCGGTCGACTGAACCTTTAGATCGGTTGACCGACCACCAGTACAGCAGACCGAGTTCGATGGAGGGATCGATCGACCGAACTTGGGGATCAGTCGACCGAACTTGAGGATCGGTCGACCGAACTTGGGGATCGGTCGACCGAACCTGGGGATTAGTTGACTGAATCGAGGATAAGTCATGACCTAGTCGAGTAGGGTGGATCGGATCAGATAGACCAATTAGGTTAGAGGGATTGGTCGACCGAACTGTAGGATTAGTCGACCAAACGAAGACTTATCCAGGCGGCAGAAGCATGTGGATGAGAAGTTGGCTAGGTTCAGATGGTTCGATCGATCGAACACCTGGATCGGTCGACCGATCACAATCAGGTTAAAGACTGATCCCGAGATCATTGGATCTAGATCAGGTCTACCTCAGCTATAAAGGAGGGTCGACCAGCAGCTTCGAGAACAACACTTTCTGAGATCAAGAACGAACAATTACACACACTTCGACAACATCTAAACGTTGCTCCAATGACGATCAAGCCAGAAGTTAGATTTTATCAAGTCGCTGGTAACAAGTTGTATTTCATATTTGTAAAGCTTCATACCTATATTATTCCTTTATAAAGGTTTCCGAACTGATAGTGAATTGCCCAACGAAAGCGATCAACGATCGCGGGCCTTGGAGTAGGAGTCGTCACAGGCTCCGAACCAAGTAAAAGAAATTGTGTTAGCGATTGCCTTTGGTTCTTTCTTTATTTCCGCTGTGTATTTACTTTGTGTATTCCAAAACAAGTGAAAAAGAAACACTGCTATTCACCCCCTCCCCTCCTCTAGCACGTATATGATCCTACAAGTTGCACTCCCAACGCCTAAACATACATGCTATCGGATGCAGCAATGAGATGGCCAAGGGGCCTGAGATCAATTTCAGCCCCTAAGACTTGGAGAGAGTGGAGATCCCTCACGATGATGCCCTGATCATCCAAGCGATAATATCTAATTATACTATTCATTGAACATTTATTGATATAGGAAGCTCGGTGAATATTATATTCAATAAGGTGTTCGACTAACTACAAATTGATCGAAGTGAATTACAACCAATGACGATCCCACTCTACGGGTTCATAGGTAATATAATGAAGTATTGCCGATCGGCTAGGCTCGGTTGGCCATATCGCTCAGAGAGGAGCTGCTCAAGAGGACAAGGACCACAAACTTCATTGTGGTATATGTGTCATTCACCTACAATGTTATATTGGGTTGACCAACCCTTAACGAGTTTTGAGCGGTGGTGTCCACTTTCTGCCAGAAGATCAAGTTTCTAGTGGACAACAAGGTGGGCGAAGTTAAAGGCGATCAGTTGATCATTCGGTGATGCTACATCGAGATAGTCAAGTTCGAAGCAAGAGCCGTGTGAAAGGCCCCATGTATGGAAGTGAAAGCCATCAGGGAAGAACCTCCCGCGCTGATCTACGAGGAAAGGGAGGAAGTCTAGATTTATCCTAGCCGATCGAAAGCCACCACTTTCATTGCTGCCGACCTGATAGAGGAGAAGAAGGTAGAGCTGGTCACCTGCCCTAGGCGAAATCACGACGTGTTCACTTGGTCAACTCACGAGCTCCCGGGCATCTCGCCAAGTGTAGCTTAGCATGAGCTTCATGTCCGACTAGACGCTCGGCCTGTGAAACAGAGGAAGATGGACTTCAGTGTAGAGAAGAACTAGATCATCTGGGCGAAGCAAGAAAAACTTCTTAAAGTCGGTCACATTCGCGAGGTTCACTTTACCAGCTGGCTCGCCAACTTCGTGCTGGTCTCCAAGTCGAGCAATAAATGGTGAGTCTGCATTGACTTTCGTGATCTGAACAAGGCTTGCTCGAAGGACTTCTATCTCTTGCCCAGGATAGACCATATGGTGGACTCCACGACGGGTTGCAAGCTGATCTGCATGCTCAACACATATCAAGGTTACCACCAAATGCTGGTTGCCCGGGAGGATCAAGAGAAGGTCAGCTTCATCACTGCCGACGAAACTTATTACTACAATGTCTTGCCGTTCGGATTGAAGAATGCTGGTGCCACCTACTAGAGACTGATGAACAAGGTATTCCGACGATAGATCGACCGCAACATGGAGGTATATGTCAATGACATATTAATAAAATCTCTCCAAACTGTTGACCTTTGTGCGAACATCGAAGAAACCTGCCGAACATGAGGGCGTATGGAATAAAGCTGAACCCAAACAAGTTCCTATTCGGTATAAAGAGTGGCCGCTTCATCGGATACATTGTCACTAAATAAGGAATCGAGGTGAATTCGAGCAAGGTGAAGGCGTTATAAGACATGCCCCCGCCCTACAACTTGAAGGAGGCTTAATGGTTGATCGGACAGATTACTGCACTATCTGGATTCATCTCCAAATCGTCCAACCAGAGTAATTCGTTCTTTAAGATCTTACGCTGAGTGACTAAGTTCCAGTGGGACGTGAAATGCAATTGTCCATGTCGCTAGACTATTGGGCCATAAATAATGAAGCCGAGTACGAGACCCTAATAGTCGGCTTGTAGGTGGCTCAGCATGTCAGAGCTACAAAAGTCCTCATCCACTCAGATTCTCAGCTAGCTGCTCAGCAGCTATTAGCGATGTTCGAAATAAGCAACTCCTAACTTACCTATATGAAGAAGCATTCGAGAAATTGAGGGCAAGCTTCCAAGAAGTTATTATACAGAAGATCCCCCGACCAGACAACTAGGACACGGACGAGCTGGCTAAGTTAGCCAGTTTCATTATCGTCGGTCGTGATAAGCCAGCCAATCGAGCAGGTCTCACTCGTGGCACACATCGATAAGATGGATGGAATAACCTTTTCGAGTGATTGGGGAACCTCATTGATAGAGTTCCTCCAATCGGGTAGCACTCTAGTCGATAAGGATGAAGCTAGCTTGTTGAAAAAGAGGGTCGGACGATTCACGCTGATCGGAGACTAGATATATAAAAGAGCTTTCTCAAGACCGTCGCTCAAGTGTGTCGGATCGGAGGACGTCGAGTACATCCTTCAAGAAGTGCATCAAGGCTCCTGCGGAAGTTACTCGGGCGGCAGATCACTGGCCTAAAAGATCTTGTTGGAAGGATATTTTTAGCCCACGCTACAAGATGATGCCACTTGGGCAGTGGCCACTTGCTTGTCGTGTCAGAAATATCACAACATCCAGCACCGACCGACCGAGGAGATGAAGGCATCCACGGTGTCTTGTCCATTCGACCAATGGGACATGGATATCGTTGGATTATTTCCAATGGTGACCGGGCAATGAAGATTTCTACTCGTCACAGTAGACTACTTTTCAAAGTAGGTGGGGGTCAAACCGCTAGCTAAGATAACTTAACATATGGTTATTAAATTCATATGGCAGAATATCCTATGTCGGTTCGGCATCCCTCGCCAGCTCATCTCGGATAACGAGAGGTAATTCGTCGGATGGAGACTCAAGGAGTGGTACGAGGGCTACGATATTGTGCAGACTTTCACCTTAGTGGCCTACCCTCAGAGCAAAGGCCAGGCGGAAGTCACCAACTGGGAGATTCTTAGAGGGTTATGGGCTCGGTTCGACCATGCTAGAGGTAGCTGGGTCAATGAACTCCCCAACGTCTTGTGGGCAAATCGCACCACACCAAGAGAGGCGACCGGCGTCACACCGTCTTATCTGGTGTATAGAGGAGAAGTTGTAGTTCTAGTGGAGGTCGGAGTAGAGCCCGATCGGGTATAACTTTACGAGGAGGAGAACACTGAGTGGAGACTCATGAAACTCGACTTGGTGGAAGAAGCGCAGGATAAGGCAGTCGTCGGCTGATAGCGTACAGGCAGCAAATGAGGAAAAACTATAATCGGAGGGTGATCCCAAGGTCATTCCAGGTCGGCGACCTGGTGTGAAAAAGAATAAAGTCGGTCGGTGATGTCACTAAGCTAGAGGCTCTCTGGGAAGACCTTTCAAAATCATTCAGAAGCTCCTCTTGGGAGCCTACTAGCTACAGGACAAAGTTAGGAGAAAGCTCAAGTGGCCCTAGAGCGCGAACTATCTCCAGCCTTATAGGGTCGGGTGAGAGATGCATGGTTAAATCCAGATATACTTGTATAAGTGTGTGTCTTATGAATGCATGAAGACAATGAATAAAAATTCAAAGTGTTCCGGACTCTTATGTCATTCGGCCAAGTTAAAAGTCGAGTGATGACTATAAATCCTAGTCTACGTCAATAGTCGAGCGGCAACTATAAACCCTTGTCTTTGTTAACAGTCAAGTGGTGACTATAAACCCTATTCTACGTCAACAATTGAGTGACGACTATAAACCCCTATCTTCGTCAATAGTCGAGCGACGACTATAAAATATTATCTTCGTCAACAGTCGAGCGACAACTATAAACCCTAGTTTACGTTAACAATTGAGCGGCGACTATAAACCCTCGTCTATGCCTTCAACAGCCAAGCGACGGCTATAAACTTGAGTCTACGATGAATAACAGCCGAGCAACAACTCTAAAACCAAGTCGGCAATGAACAAGGCCAAGTGGCTTTTTAAAAGCCATAAGGTAAAGTTAATAGGTTGAGTAGTGACCGAAGTAGGGACACATCGCTATGATATAGCCATTCGGCTTAGGCTGGAATGAGCATGTGGAAGTCTTTGAGAGTATCTACACCGACGATTGGGAAAGTGGAGAACTATAATTTGAAAAACTTTATAAAAAGCTAAGTGGTGCGCAACCCCGCTTGAGCTGAACGACGACGCTTTCTTTAAGCACTTGCAAAACTTAACAAAGTGAGTAAACGTCGAACGACGAGTCATCAACGAGCACTTGCACAGTCTGACAGAAAGATGAAATGTCGAACGGCGATGCATTCATTTACACTTAGAAAATTTTTCTACATCTGAAAAAAATACAGAAGGCAGCCCAAGAAGGCAAAAATGAAGATTACTCGAGATAGTCGAGCATGTTATTGGGGAGCGACTATGTCAGCTTCTCCCGGTTAATAACCTTGTTGGTCAGCATGGAAGGGAGATAGCCGTCGTCCTTCAGCTGGTCAAGAGTACCATCAATTCCAAAATTGAAGAGGCAGAGCACTCGATCCGTGAACCGATCGTTGAAGGCGTCTGAGCGGAGATAATCCTTCTTGAGGATTTTAAACTGACCAGACTCTATATCTTGATAAATTTAGAGGGCCGATCGAGATGCCTCCAACTTGGACTTCAACGATTCTAAGTCAACAATCTTGACGGTGAACTGGACCTTCACCACAGCTTGCTCTGCTGATCAACTCTCCCTCTCGGAAATCAGCGCAGCCTCAGCCTCCTTAAGATTCTGAGCCAAGACCCGAGCCTCTCTATTCTTGATATCTAGGTCCTCAATGGCTCAGAGCTTCCGAGTGTTGGCGGAATTGATCTTCGATTCAAAGGAGCTAGCCTGCTTGTTGAGCCTCGCCAGTTTCAAAGCCTGCTCGACACTCTTAGCCTTCTCCGCTTGCAGTAGCTCGGTGCTATTCTGCAGATCAACCTTCAGTTGGGTCGTCTCAGTAGTCAGCTGCTCCGTACGCGCCCAAGCAACCTCTGGTTGGCCGCTCAGAGCATGCAGCTATTGGAGTTCATGCTCTAGAAAGGCTAGCCTTTGGTGCATGGCCAGGCTCTCGACCCAATACTATAGCGACACTGAGATTGTAAGTGCTGAATAGATAAATGCAAGTAAATATAAAGGCAAAATACATACCCCAGTGGCCATTTGGGTATGGTTGTTCGCGAGCTCCCCCGGTGAGATGATTGTTGCCGGGCCCTGGCATCATCCCATACTTGTGCTAGTGACCCTTGAATTCAAATCTAGTGCATGGGGGTACGGGACGCAGCGTCGTCCAGGCTGTGCCATTCATCAGTGTGCAAATGGATGATGGCCATTATTTACCTCTAGCGGCTCGGATTGGAAGGCTCAGAAGTCACTCTCCCCCTAGACTTAGACATCGGAGACGGCCAGATGTTGGATACTTGTGTGGCCGGCGAGAATTCTGGTGGCATGAAGGCGATCGACGGTGAGGACAGTGAAGTATAGTCCTCGACAGCAGCCCAGATAGCCAGAGTGTCTGGTCAGAGGATAGTGAAGTATGTTGTCTGCAGCTCCCTACTTTGGAAGAGCGGGCATCAATGTCTCACCCCGCTCGGATGATGGACGAGAACAGGTGCGGGCGGGCGCTTGTAGGGCGGAAGTGGCAGAGTGAGAAGAAGCTTCCCCACGTTGCCTCTTGCACCATATTAGAGGCTCACCAGAGGTAGCAGACTCTGAGGCCACCATGATCGGTAGTATGGAAGGCTGTTTGGGAGGTAGGTCAGTTGTGGCAGCCGTGACTCCGTTAGCCGCTGTCTGACTCCATCCACCCTCGTTGGTCAGCGCATGTGTCTCACTTGCTTCGCTGAGCGGATTGTCAAAGTGGGTGACCGACACTAGGCCGCGACTCTCCAACTCGGCCACGACCGCTACATTGATATTTGCATTCGTGAGCCTGCTCTTTCCGGCCAGACGTGTCCTCATCATGATTCGAGCTGTAAAAAAGGAAGAGAAATCAGTTAGATTCAAAGATGAGGAGGAAAAAGAGCATACCTAGGCTGGACGATTGCCATGTTTGGATCGGGCTCAAGTTGAACACATATAGGATGCCCTCCAACAACAGCTGGTGAATGTGATACTTCTAACCGACCAAACTAGACGCTGCTTGGAGGTAGTCCGATAAGCTTCGGTATCTCCCAAGCAACGGAGGCGTCATCACTTCCATCTGCCAGCTGGTCAGGAAGTCGGGTCATTCGGGAAAACGAACAAAGAAATAGTATTCCCTCCAATGCTTGTTGGAGGATGACGTTTTGTCAAAAATGACTGAGCTCACTCGGGCTTGAAACAATAAGGTGTTGGTGTGTTTCACACTAACGGTCTAACCCGAGTTTTGATGAATGACAACTAAGTTAAGTTATGTTTCATCGTGATCTAACCACTTGATTGAGTGTGCAGGAAATCCAGCTAGCTCAACTGGCCGACTAGATAGCTGGTACCAAATCAAGCTAGGTCGATGGGCCGATCGGATAACTGGTATGAAATCTAGCTAGGTCGACCAGCCAACCGAATAGCTGGTACAAAATCCAGCTAGGTCGATAGGCCGACTGGATAGCTGGTACAAAGTCTAATTAGGTCGATGGGCTGACCGAATAGCTGGTACAAAGTCCATCTAGGTTAACGGGCCGACCAGATAGCTAGTACGAAGTCCAGATAATCGACGGGTTGATTGGATGTCTGGAAAACTGGTAAGTTAAGGTAAGTCACTAAAGGAGAGTTACCAAGTGAGGATATGTCTCGGTTGAAGGGACAGTAGGCATCGGTTCAGTTTAGGACCATTTGAGATCTCTAAGCTGAGACCTTGACTAGTTCCTAGTCCTGGAAGGACAGGAACTAATTACTACTCTGTATTATTATTGTCCTAATACTTGTTTTGTAGGGTATTTTTGGACTAACATTATTTTGCAGGGCAAAAGAAGAAAATTATCTTCGGATAAACAGTGTCTGAAGGCGCTTTCGTACTGTTCATAGAAGGCGCCTTCCATGGCTATGGAAGGTGCCTTCCATAGGATAAAATTTTGGCGTCGTAGTGGATAAATGCCTTCCATGGCTATGGAAGACGCCATCCATGCTCTATTTAAGGCTGTTATCCCAAAGCTTCTTCAACAACTACTATACGAGCTACCGCGCATCCGATTGAACTTCCGACTGCTCCAGGATTCTACTACGACTCTGTTGCAAAGCTGCTATGCCCAACAACTGCTCTAAGGACTTTCGATCGTGGCCAGTAGACCGACATCAACGTGAGTGCTCCCACTTTGATCTCCAAAGTGTCAACAATTTTTTTGTGTAATTAAATATTGTAAAAGGACAAGTGCAAGGTGTTACACTTGTTCTAACTTTCCTTTACTTCAATTCCCTCTTCCAGAGGTACCGGAAGAGATTTATAATGAATTATCCATCGATAGGTCCACGGGACGTGGGTCTTGGTGTAGGAGTGCCGAAAGCTTCGAACCAAGTAAACCGCTTGTGCTCCTCTCGTGTCTACTTTTCGTGTTTTCTTTTCTGCTGCGTTTGTACTATGATTTTAAAACGATGAAAAAAGAATTTTTCAAAATCACGTGATTCACCCCTGCCCCCTCTCTCACATGCGTAATCGATCCAACAAGTGGTATCAGAGCAGGTTTTGCTCTGATTTGGTGCAATCACCAATCAAGGCAGGGGAATTATTTTTTTTGTTCTATCTGAATTGACCTATTCAGATAATTATTTTCATTCAGTTTTAATTTGAGATTAGTGCAACACCTCTCAAACTTTTCTATATCTTTTATCTTAAACACTGCTAATCCAAGACCAAGTCTTAGTACCTCATTTTAGTTTTTCTTTCTATAGTTGTAAAATGACACAACTTGAAGGGTACAACACTGTTCGTTCTCCCTATTCAACGGTGACGACTTTCCTTACTGGAAGAAGTGGATGGAGGTATACCTGAAGATCGACTTCGAACAGTGGTTCAGCATCACCAGAGGCTACAAAGCTCTCATCGACAACGCCATAATTTCAATGGACCTAGAACATTAGAATCCGGAAATGAAGAGAAAGGCTCAGATCGATTTCAAAGCATTCGACACAATTCAGTGCGAGCTAACAAAAGAAGAGCTGAACCGCGTCAGCCCACACGAAAACGCAAAGGAACTTTGGGACAAGCTCATAGGACTACATGAGGGAACCAACGACGCTAACGTAACAAAAAGAGATTTATTTTTAAATAAATTGTTTAATGTCAAAATATAGGAGGGTGAGACTGCCAGTTAGCTGCACGCGAGGATAAAGGACATCCTCAACAGACTCCACACAATCGACCACCAATTAGAGAATCGGGACCTGATAAGCTATGCCTTAAACGCATTTCCTCGAAATGCACTGTGGGCATCCAGCGTGGATGCCTATAAGATTTCAAGGAACTTGTCAAAGTTAAAACTAGATGAATTATTTTATGAACTAGAACTGTACGAACATACTAACGCCAAATCTGAGAAACGTCATGCTCTTATTGCAAGATCATCAAAAGACAAGTCCAAATCCAAGTTGGAACCTGAAGACGAGTCTGACCCAGACTCAGATGAGGAAGAACACCTAGTGAACTTGGTAAGAAAAATGTTCATAAGGAGAAAGAAGAACTTCACCAACAAGGACTTGTAGAAGATCAACTCCACCTCCAACTCTAATAACAATAACGTGACCTGTTTCGAATGCAACAAAAAGGAGAACTACAAGACCGACTACCCGAATCTGAAAAAGAAGAAGGCCCTCAAAGCGATGTGGGACGAATCGTTCGGAGATGAATCAGACGACAGAGAACTGAAACACTCCAACTACCTCACACTGATGGCGCACGGACCTGAATCGGAAGATGGGTCTAAACTCGAATCAAGCCATGAGTCTGCACTCATTTCCGAAGGTTCCGATGAGGTATACTTTAGTTTAAATAAAAAATTCTTTAAAATCATTGCATGCTTAAATAGGAAATTAACTACTTATGAAAATCAAATAAACGGACTAACAAAAGATAATGATAAACTTAATGAATAATTAAAATTGAACTCAACAATTGAATCAATTCAAACTGAAATCCCAACTCAAATTGTAAAGCTTGTGGAGGATAATTTCATATTGAAAAATGAAACAGTTAAACTAAAGGAATTATTTGAAAAATTCACAACTAGATCCAAGTATCTTGACATGATAATTGGATCATAAAGAGCTATGTTCAACAAGTCTAGACTCGGATATAAGCCCAACTCAACCAACAAATCCTTTATATCTTTAGTTAATCAAAATAAAAATCAAAGTAAAGCTTGTGCTCCGAAAGTGTGTCTAACCACGCAAGTAGGACTCAATCAATATTACATACCTAAAGATAAAATTTATTATATAAATCATAATATGCACTGCTTTGACTTCGCATCCAGCTTTGAGCTTTCCTCACTAGATATGTGCATATAAGCTAGACATCTAAAAACTCAAAGATGAGAGTAATCTACTTGATTCTCTGTCCATACTTCCTCTGATACTTTGCCTTCTAGTGTAGCCCTTGGTGATCTATTAATAAGATAAATTGTCATGCCCCGAGGGAGTCCCAGCTAGAGGAAAAATCCGACAGCATCTACCGTGTATACGTGACAATATGAAACATCTATACACACAAAAATATACATCAACCACGCACGACTGTAATATATACACAACCACGCAATTTATACTCAGCCCACTCAGCTGGAACAAAATATTCACAACCACGCAGTTATATATATATATTAAACAACCCACTCGGCTATAAAAAAACAAACAAAAAACAGAGTGGAAAACGATAGAAACCATTACAAACAAACAAAATAAGACTGCTTGCCGGCTAGGCTTACACCACACAACAAAATAATACAAGACACCATATCACAACAATCTAGAAACAAAATTGGAATATACAAAGCTAAGTACACCGAATACATAAACCAAATAAAGTACTAAAGAAACCAGAAAATAGGTCTTCGGATGTGACGTGGGAACCGACAGACAGGATACTCCAAGCGACTCCACAAATATCTACCTGATGCCTGAAATAAAAATATATCAACGGTGTGAGTTCAACAACTCAGCGGATACCAATAAATAGACATAATAAGTTATAACTAACAGTAATAATCATGCGGTACAGTTTTCTGAACAATAAAGAAAATACAACTAAAAAGGGCTGAAGAAAACTATACTTACTAGGACCTTCTATCTGAACATAAGGGTAGTCAGACCATATACAACATGTCACCTGTATGCATGTCAAACATATGCAAACACCAAAATGCAGCAATCACAAGCAATAAATGCAATCATGCAATATGATTCAAAATGACATGTGTCACCCTTGACGCCAGTCAGCCATCTCACACGCGATGGTGAGACCGAGTGGGTAGGGCTATGACAACTATGCACTCTGCCATCACTGCTCCTGAGTCACCAAGTGAACAAAATGTTGTCAGAGTACACCTATCCTCCTACCCTAAATCATAAGTGGGGGAGCTCAATGTTCTCATCTCCCTGAGACAATCCAGAGAAGGGATCCCTGTCGGCTACCACGCTGCATCACCACTACTAATGAGCGGACCAACGGAGCCTAACAGAGCAAACTGCTATACACCCTGCCTGATATACCAATAACCCATGAGTGGTTGTGTGTGCAGATCATGTAACTAGCGATGTGCTCAACAATAATGGAGTCGACAATCGAACAACATGCAATCATGTAAGATGGTGCATGACACAAAGCATGTAAATCCTGATCATAACCACCTCTACATAATATGTGCCAAAAAGGAAAAGGGATCGGATCCTAGATCAATGATCTAGGTAACATAAATCCAGGTACACAATTCAGATATATCAAATAACTAGACTACTACACAGTAGGGCGATGTATGTCACTATTCCTATGAACAGGAGTAAACATGGCAACAAACAAGAGAATATAAGCATAAATGCAAAATAGACAAGAATATAGGTAAACTACAAGAACCAAATAGTGGCATACCAAAGTAGATGCAAACATAATCATTACTGCTAGCAATAAACTATTATGCATATCTAAAATGACTATATCAAAGAGATAAGTCAGAAGTACCCACCTAAAAAGAAAGATCGTATAAGACAATCCACGTCAAGACGCTTGTCTTGAATCTAAGTCCTGCATCAACATGTTTACGGTTTCATCTAATTCAAAATTTAAAATACAACAATTACTTAATCCAATCCCCAACTTAATGAGAGAAAACCCTAATCAATAGATCATTAATTATCCTAGTTAATGATCAATTTCAATTAATCCAAAACTATCACCATATCACCACCTCCCAATACCAAGTCAACGAATCTAATACTTAGCATAACTTACCCCTTAACGAAATCCGCAACTGCTCGATGGAGTCGCTACAGTGGTCATAGAGGAAAGGGAAATGACTGATGATTTAGTTGAGGATGGAAGAAGGCCGACCATAGGAGCTGCAGAGATCAAGAGATGGAAACTTGCGAGGGTTAGCAGTGGTATGGAGCTAGGGCATGAAGCTGCTACCTATTGCCCTTATCCGAAAGTCATCCAGCAACGTGGCAGAACAGCACTGGCGATGTAGAACGAGGGTGAGCAACGGTGGATCGGGGCAGTGCGGCATGTGGCTAGTGTGGCAATCAAGCAATCAGAGAAGATAATCGAGAGATAGCATCAATTTACAGTGTCGGCAAGGACACCGACGCACAAGGGTGAGCGGCGTGACTTACTCGCGAGGATGAAAGGAGAAGGCTCGGAGAGAACACAAAGATAGGAGGTGCCGACGAGATCCAGGGCTCCTTGCTCAATTTCCAGCAAACATCGAGTGTCTGCAGCCAGGAGAGAAAAACGACGACCGGATCGGAGCTCAGGGTCGGCGCCGACAATTGGGTGGCGCTCGGATGGCTTTCATCTGCCGGCGTCGGTGGATCGGGGAAGATCAAAAAGGATGAGCAGAGGTGAGAGCTCGGCGGTGTCAGGCAGAAGAGAGGAAAAGGAAGGGCGGCGTCACTCGGCAAAGAGGATGGAAAGAAAGTGGCGGCGTCGTGGAAGGAGAAGGAATCGAACAAAGGAATCGACGATTTAGGAGGAAGAATAGGGCACGGGTAAAAGTAAGAAGAAGGGAGAAGGTAAGGAAAAAGAAATAAAAGGAAAGTTTATTAAATTAGAAATCTTAGGTTTAATTTAATTAAAGCCTAACTTATTTCCTTATCAACTTCTACTTAATTGGGTATTCTAAATAGACTTTTCCCAAGCCTATTAATTCATCCCCGTAAACTCGTCATACGAGTTTTAATTAATTCTCAGAAAATTCTTAAAAATTCTCTTAATGTTATTCGCCTATAAAATTTTATTATTTTATTATTATTTGATTACGATATTTTACATTCTCCCTCACTAATAAAAATTTGATCCCCAAATTTCGTTATTTACCATCAGCAAATACTAGCTATAGCTAAACAGTATAAATGTTGAACGGAATCCTAACCCACATACCTTAAGTAAATGGATGGGGTATCGAGCTCGAATCGTATCCTCGAGCTCCAATGCAGCATCCTTGTCAGAATAATACTGGCATCCAACTTTAGCCAGCCGGATAGTCTTGTTCCGCAGCTGACGCTCTCTGTGGTTCGGAATCCATACCGAAACCTCCTCGTAGGTAACGTTAAGATGAATGAGAACTGATATATCTGATAGAACATGTGCTTGGTCGGATATGTATCTCCTCAGCATAGACACATGAAATACATCGTGAACGCCTACTAGAGAAGGTGGTAGCGCCAGACGGTATGCTACCGCTTTAATCCTCTCCAAGATCTGGAAAGGCCAAATATATCGTGGAGCTAACTTACCTCGGAGACTAAATCTTTTCACTCCTTTCGTGGATAAAAACTCTTAGAAATACATGGTCGCCAGTATAGAACTCCAGGGGTCTCCATCTCCGATCAACATACTCTTCTGGCGGTCCTGCGCTTCTGACATCCTCCGTCTAATAGTGTGGACCAATTCTGCCTCCTGCTGAGCTCTATGAGGTTCTAGCAGCTGGGCCTCTCCAACCTCCTCCCAAAGGGTGGGTGTCCGACAAGGTCTAGCATACAACGCTTCAAACGGTGCCATCTGGATAGTTAAATAATAGCTATTGTTGCAGGCAAACTCTACTAATGGCAGGTGATCCTCCCAGCTGCCCCCGAAATTCATAACGCATGACCTCAGCAAGTCCTCTAAAGTCTGGATGGTCCGCTCTGACTGTCCATCTATCTGCGGATGGAATGTTGTTCTAAACAGAGTTGTGTGCCCAAGGCCTGCAACAGACTCTACCAGAATCGGGACGTGAATCGTGGGCCTCTATCTAATATAATGTTCAAAGGAGTACAATGTAATCCGATGATCTCTCGATAATACTGCTCTGCCAATCGATACAGAGAATCAATCTTCCGAATCGCTAAGAAATGCGCAGATTTGGTTAACGATCACCCAAATCGCGTCATGTCCTCGTCGTGTCCTAGGCAATCCCACCACAAAATCCATAGTCATACTAGACATCTAACTACAAACTTCGTGATATCTTTCTTCATGTCATTCCATTAATAGGAACGCCTCAAATCTCGATACATTTGAGTTCCACCTGGGTGGATGGCAAATCATGAGCGATGAGCCTCCTAAAGTAACTCCTCCATGACCGGTTGAGATTGAGGTATGCATAATCTGCCTCGGAAATAAATGATACCCTTGTCATCTCGGGTGAACCCTGTTTGCTACCCAGAAGCTATTTGACTGCCAATGGACTGTAAGCGCTGATCACCGGCCTGCGCCGCTCGGATCCTCATCCTAATCGACGACTGAGCAACCATGGTAACCAGAATACCCTGCTCTATCCGTCCCTGCTCCTCAAGGCCCAACTCGGAAAAACCCTGAATCAAGTCCATGACACAACTCGGTGGCAAGCTAAAGTCCCTCTGGACTTCCGGCTAAGTGCATCGGTAACCACATTAGTTTTACCCGGGTGGTAGCTAATGGTACAATCGTAATCCTTCAGGAATTCCATCCATCTCCTCTGACGAAGATTGAGTTCCTTCTGGGTAAAAAAATATTTGAGACTCTTTTGATCCGTAAGAATCCCAAATGCCACCAAATCTTCAAAGAAAGATAATGGCAATTAACCCTAGATTATGTACAGGATAGTTCTTCTCTTGCTCCTTCAACTAACGAGAAGCATAGGAGACTACCTTGCCGTGTTGCATCAAAACATAGCCCAAACCCTGTAGAGAAGCATCAGTATAGAGTACGAACTCGTCCTCTCCAGAGACAAAACTAGAACTGGTGCCGACACTGATCTCCGATTCAGTTCCTGGAAGCTGGTCTCGCCGCCTTTTGACCACGTGAACTTCACGCCCTTCCTGGTCAAACGTGTCAGTGGTATAGCAACGCGAGGAAAACCCTCAATGAACCTTCGGTAATAACTAGCTCGGCAAAGGAAGTTGCGAGTCTCCTATATAGACTATGACAACTCCCAACTGGTAACAACCTCTATCTCCTGTGGATCCATGGTATACCCCTACTGATGACCATGTGTCTCAATCATCTCACAGAAGACAATCAAAATATGCACTACTGAATTTCACATATAAATATTCCCGTCGAAACATCCTTAGAACTATGCAAAGATGGTGTACGTGATACACCTTGGATCGGGAATAGATCACCACATTGTCAATAAAGATAACGGATACTGATCCAATATCCTAGGATACCCAAATCATCGAGTCCATGATAATATCTAGGGCACTATAAGCCTAAATGATAAAACCAAGAACTTATAATGTCCGTACATCGGACATCCTCAACCATAAGATCCCCGACAATAAACACCAAGGAATAGATCATCAAATGCGAGAGCAACGCTCCATCACAAGAAAAACAACATATATGAGAGCAATGCTCTACCACAAGCAATCCTCATTATGTGAGAGCAACGCTCCTCCATAAATGATCCATAATGTGGGAGCAATGCTCCACCATAACAATCTATAATATGTAGGAGCTACGCTCTACCACAAATAATCCATAAGTAATCAAGACATCTAACTATCTAGCTAGAGAATGCACAAGATCGCTCTACCACAGGTCACTGTGGGCAGCCAAGGGTATAACAACCTAATAAACATATCAAATCCATTGTCAACACTCTCAACATCGTAGTGGGCCACTAACTAGTAGGAGAATTAGTTGACAAGGTATACAGCTAAAGACATAATGGTAGACACTCAACATAGGTAGAATCATCATAATACTACCAATAATACACCCAACTCATGTGCACACACAACACGCACGTGAGCACACACAACATAGGTATGATCAACATGATACCTCCAACAATACATACTGAACACGTGTGCATATATGAGCATGGGTATAATCGACAATACTCCTCCAATAATACTCACCTAACATATATACACATACGCCAAGAGTATAATCAACGTAATACTTCCAATAAACATAATAGACATGAGTACACACACAGAACTGATATAATCAACAAGATACATCGAATAATACACCAAATCATATGTACACATACCCCGACACAGATTTAATCGACAAGATACCTCCATCATAACACCTAAATACATGTGCACATACTACTACCTAGATTCAATCGACAAGATAGCTCCAATAAAACAATCAGACATGTACACCTTGTAGGACCGTTGCGGCGGACTAGAAGGGGGGGGGGGTTGGATAACCTGCAAAAATAAGACAACCCTTTCTCGAACTCTCAACAATACACTTGTATAAAATTGAAGCAGTAAATAAAAAGCAGAAAGAAAGAGGCAAAAGGTTTTTACTTGGTTATAAACAAGGAGGTTGTTAATCTAAGGAATGTAGCACTAGTATCTCCTTCAGGCGGAGAAGCCTCTTATAGCAGTGAAAGCGTAAAATAGAGAAGCTAATCTAGAACAGTAGCGTACAAGTGTTGGAAATGGAATGCACTGAGTTGATGAAAAGCTTCTGGACCAAAGCTATATTTATAGCCTTGGTTGGGGCGCCTGGAAGGGTTCTAGGTGCCCTAGGGGGAATAAAACTTTATCCCCCAACCTTCAGATCGTGTTTGACGCGATCTGGTCAACAAGTCTGGTCCGGGCGCCTGGAAGTGCTCCGGGCGCCTCGGGCTGCTCCGGGTGCCCCGGGCTGCTCCGGGTGCCCGGACTGTTCCGGGCGCCCCGAAGCCTAAAGTCAACCGATGTTGACTTTTTCATCCGGGGACCACTGCTCCGGTTCAGTTCGCCTCGATCCGGGTCTTCAACTCTGAATCTGCTTGCTTTGGTGATCTCTGCCATCCGGAAAAGGGCTCACCCGAACCCAAGTTCCGGTCTTCTCGAGCGGGCTTCCTTCCGGCTTCTCGTCCCTCGGAATCGCTGCGTGTTTCCTTCTCGTCCACGCAGTACTCATCCCAGCAGCCCTCAGGCCGCAGTCCTTCTCGCTAGTCGTCTCTTGCCTCGAGTAGTCTTCTGCTCGGCTTTCCCTCGAACCACCGCGTTTCCTTCTCATCCAGGTGCTCTTCCATTCCTCCCCTGGACGCATCTCAGGCCTTGCCCTTTCGTCTTCGGCTCGACTACCCCGTGCTCCTAGCCCTGCACACTGACAAAAGGTTAGAAACACAGGACCTAACTTAACTTGTTGATCACACCAAAACAACCTTGGGGTTCCAACAATCTCCCCCTTTTTGGTGTGATCAACCCAAGTTAAGCTAGGGTTAAAAATAAAAATAAATTTAACTAAATTTGCATTTAAGTACAAAAAATAAAAAAGTTAAATTTTGGTCTACCTCCCCCTAGACTTATACTAATTCTTCTCCCCCTTTGATCACAAAAAAATGGGGTTTCGAGAAAAAAATCTAAGGGTTAAAGACTTAGAAAATTTTGAGACCCTTAAATATTTGTAATAATTTTCACATAAATAGTCTCTAAAAAAATTAAGTAAAATTTTAACAAAAATTTCTAAGTGAAATTATAAAAAAAAATTCTAACTTAAACAGTTTTGTAAAAATATTTTTAAAGACTTTAAGCAGAAATTTTCTATTTCATAACAACCTTTAACTGAGAATTTTTCTAAGTATTAAAGAGAATTTTCTAAGAGGAAAAATACTAAAAAAGTGTTTTTCTAAGTATAAAAATATTTTGTGAGACAAAAAATGTTTGAAAAACTTTGAAAGCATTAATTAATTCTAATTTTAATACTTTGATAGAAAGTTAATTAAATATTTATTTCAATATTTGGCTTCCAGGTCGTGGCGATGCACTAGGCCTTCTTGGTTATTAGAGCAACAACCACTTCCTTAGACAAAGCCTCATAGAGAAATTTATTGTTTAATTTTCTCACTGAAAGCGCCAATTTTTATTAATATTTAGACTAAGCAAGATTTAGGAATCCAATAAAAGTTCCAGCCTACTGGATTAACTAAAAAGTTTTTAGAGACATACTTTCTTGAAATGTTCTTAATTTGTCCAGGGTGATATTTAAAGTACCAATTTAAATGATTAAATCTTCTAAAATTGATTTTAGATGGGCATGTATGGATTTTCAAGTTTTCTACTTGAATTTTTAAATTTTGAATTTCTAACTTCAATTTTTCATTTTCTAGGTTTGATTTGTCTAACATTTCTAACGAGCAAGATTCAGCTAATATTCCTTTTAAAATTTTAATTTATTTTTCTAACTTGCAGCAGTCTTTAGTTATTAATTTAACAAATTTAAAAAGTTTATTGGGAGGAAGTGAACGTACATGACTTACCTTGTCGATATCGTTGTCTGTGTCTCCCCCTGAACTGCTGCTTTCTTCCGACGAAGCTCCCCCTTCATCGATGCTTTCGATGCTCATCTCGGAAGAACTTGAATCGTAGTCATCATCTTGATGACTCGCCATCAGTGCGAGTCTGGAGAATGCTTCGACTTCCAATTCGGACGACGTATCGTCCCACGTCGCTTTTAGAGCCTTGCGCTTTTGAACATGATTTTTACCTTTATCTTTATCCTTGTTCTTTAGCTTGAGGCAGTTGTTCTTGACGTGCCCTTCTTCGTCGCAATGGTAGCAGCAGATCATTCTTTTCTTTCTACCCTGTGTATGGTTAGTTTTTTCTAGAATTGTATAACTTCTTAAATCATCTTACCATCATTACCATTTCCTCGTCGTCGAGAGAAGATTCTGACTCAAGTTCGTCTCTCGATGCTTTGAGGGCGACGTTGTTCTTGGGCTCCTTCGAACCTGCGTATCTTGATTCGTGCACTTCAAATGTCGAGAAAAATTTTTCTAAAGAAATTTTTTCTAGGTCTTTTGAAATATAAAAGGCATATACTAGTGATGCCCATTTTGAATTTCTCGGAAAGGAATTTAAAGTATACCTGAGCGAATCTCGGTTACTTACCTCTTCTCCGAGATTCGAAAGTTCGATGATGAGCTCCTGTATCCTCGAGTGTAGATGTGCAATTGTTTCACCTTCTTCAAGACGGAGGTTGGTGAGCTGGTTGCGAAGTAAGTCCCATCTCGCAAGCTTGGCTTCGGATGTTCCTTCGTGTAGTTCAAGGAACTTCTCCCAAAGCTCCTTTGTCGAGTTGTAGGTGCCGACACGGTTGACTTCTTGTGGCGGAAGTATGCTTAGCAGATGAAATTCTGCTTTCCTGTTTGCCACGTAGTCGGCCTGCTCTTTCTTCGTCCATTGATATTTTACTTTGCCTTCAGGAGCTTCAAAACCGAGTTCCATTGTTAATAATAAATCGAAATCAGTATCGAAAAATACCTCCATATGCATCTTCCAGCTTACGAAGTCCCCCCTCTCAACAGTACACTTGTATAAAATTGAAGCAGTAAATAAAAAGCAGAAAGAAAGAGGCAGAAGGTTTTTACATGGTTACAACCAAGGAGGTTGTTAATCCAAGGAATATAGCACTAGTCTCTCCTTCAGGTGGAGAAGCCTCTTACAGCAGTGAAAGCGTAAAATAGAGAAGCTAATCTAGAACAGTAGCGTACAAGTGTTGGAAATGGAATGCACTGAGTTGATGAAAGGCTTCTGGACCAAGGCTATATTTATAGCCTTGGTCGGGGCGCCTGGAAGGGTTCCGGGCGCCCTGGGGGGATAAAACTTTATCCCCCCAACGTTAAGATCGCGTTTGACGCGATCTGGTCAACAAGTTTGGTCCGGGCGCCTGGAAGTGCTCCTGGCGCCCCGGGCTGCTCCAGGCGCCCCAGACTATTCCGGGCGCCCCGGAGCCTAAAGTCAACCGATGTTGACTTTTTCATCCGGGGACCATTGCTCCGGTTCAGTTCGCCTCGGTCCGGGTCTTCAACTCCAGATCCGCTTGCTTGGGTGATCTCTGCCATCCGAAAAAGGGCTCACCCGAACCCAAGTTCCGGTTTTCTCGAGCGGGCTTCCTTCCGGCTTCTCGTCCCTCGGAATCGCCGCGTGTTTCCTTCTCGTCCGCTGGCGTACTCATCCGCAGTCTTCGTCCCTCGAACGCATCACGTGCCGTCCTTCTCGCTAGCTACGTCTCTTGCTCCTCGAGCAGTCTTCCGCTCCGGCTTTCGTCCCTCGGAACCACCACGCGTTTCCTTCTCGTTCGCCGGTGTACTCTTCCGCAGCGCCTCGTACCTCGGACGCACCGCATGCCGTCCTTCTCGCTGGCTGCATCTTCCGCTCGACTACCTGTGCTCCTAAGCTCTTGCACACTTAGACATAAGGTTAGAAACACACAGAACCTAACTTAACTTGTTGATCACACCAAAATAACCTTGAGGTTCCAATACACCTAACCACATAGGTATAATCCACCAGAAACCTACAACAATCATAACTGGACATGTATACAAACACTACCTGCAAATGGACAGTCTATCGTAGGACTCCTACAACATATACCAATCATGTGTACCCACAACATAGATATGCATAATCAACATATTAACCCAATCAACCAGACAAAATCCTATGCTACCTACTCTCATGGGTTAGTGGTATACCTCAAAAATCAAGCATAAGTATCAAGTATGAAAAATAATAATCATAGACAATCCAAGGTATTGCAGCCTAATCATCCAGTAATAACCATGCTCTAAGTTCAAACGAACAAATAGAGGCCAAGAAAGAAATACTTGCCATGCTTCAACATTGCACATCTATGTCGTACCACTACAGAGACTATATCTAATGGCCCACTCAACCTCCTGACCAAGAGTCTACCTATCAAGAGTGTATTTCTAGAACTCTCATAGTCATGACTGTAAATATCCTCCGTCAAATGTCGACAAAAGGTCGAACACTCTCTGGTATGAAAAATAGACCTCAAGATCTTGGTAAATGATCACGTGATTAAGGTCTTAATCTACTTGATAGAGACAATATTAGTTGAGCCATCTAACCACTGTGTTGCAGTACTTCATGCTACGATTGCTCTAACTGAGGTTCGGTAACCTCAAGAGGCGAGCAATGCACACAAGATCGAGAAACACTATAACTAAATAGCTAGTCAAAATATCTATCAATTGACACTCTACCCCTCATAGATCATCATATGATATTTCCACTCGGAATAGTGGATCTCATAGGCGTTAATCAACTAACACCTTGGTAACGGTTATATCTCCTAGGTGTTAAGCAATTAGCTCTACACCTTCTTACATCAGTGGGGGTCACCTGGCCTAAATGTACCTTCTAAGTTATCTAACCAGGTACACATAGTCTAAGATTAAAACTCTCATGGAATAGGATACATCAATCCTTTATAGACTGACCAAGCCGACAATGGCTTACGACTAATTCAGTATTTTCCACGTCGATACCAGTACTCAAATGTGCTTACAATATCTAACTAAGCATGAGTAACTCAAAGATCAGCATTTCTTTAAAATAGAGTAAGTCGATCTCCTACTGATCGGACCAACCAAAATTAGATTGGTCATCTACTAACTAAATCTAACAAGAGTACATTAATCCTCCACAAGCAACTAAGGTAAATCGATCCACGACTACCCAAGTCGACAAGTGTAAATCAGTCTTCTACTGACCGATCTAACAAGAGTAAATTAATTATCTACTATCGAAACAGACTAAGTTAAATCGGTACTCTACTGGCTGAGTCAACATGAATATACAAATATTATCCATTACTCAGCTAATAATAGCAGAGACTGGTATGTGCCTCCAATCTTAACCAACTAGTAGTAAAAGAAACTAAAACTACTGGTGGTATGATATGAAAAATCTCCTGAGACTGTAATCCTTGGTCTCTACTAGGGTCGACCAAGATCAATGATTGACCCATCACATGTAATATATGTTACAACAATGAGACATGTACTAATAAAGAGTACTAACACATGTCATAATTATCATAAACAACAATGCATATACTAACAGAAATGTATGATAACAATATACCAACATACCTCCTATAGCTTGGAGATGTCCTGCTGCTGCCAGGTCCCAAAACTCGAAAAGTCACATCGAGAAAATCAAAACATGAAATCCAAAACACTGGAAATAAGACTCGTAAACATGTGGCTCTGATACTAAATAAATTGTCACGCCCTGGGGGAGTCCCAGCCAGAGGAAAAATTCGATAGCATCTCCCCTGTACACGTGACAATCTGAAACATTTATACATATAAAAATATGCATCAGCCACACATGGCTGGAATATATACACAACCACGCAGTTTATACTCAGCCCACTCTGCTGGAACCAAATATTCACAACCACGTAGTTATATATATTAAACAGCCCACTCGGCTGTATAAAAACCAAAATAAACATAGCAAAAAATGATAGAAACCATTACAAACAAAAAAAAAAAAAAACAAGACTATTAGTCGGCTAGGCTTACACCACACAATAAAATAATACAAGACACCACATCACAACAATTCAGAAATAAAATTGGAATATACAAAGCTAAGTACACCGAATACATAAACTAAATAAAGTACTAAAGAAACCAGAAAACATGTCTTTGGATGTGACATGGGAACCGACACAAATATCTACACTAAGCGACTCCACAAATATCTACTTGATGTATGAAATAAAAATATATCAATGGTGTGAGTTCAATAACTCAGCGGATACCAATAAGTTCAACAACTCAGCGGATACCAATAGACATGCATAATAAGTTATAACTAACAGTAATAATCATGCGGTACAGTTTTCTGAACAATAAAGAAAATGCAACTGAAAAGGGCTGAAGAAAACTGTACTTACCAAGACCTCCTATCTGAACATAAGGATAGTCAGACCATATACAACATGTCACCTGTATACATGTCAAACATATGTAAACACCAAAATGTAGCAACCAATATGCAACAATCACAAGCAATAAATGCAATCATGCAAAATGATGCAAAATGACATGTGTCACCACTGACGCCAGTCAGCCATCTCACACACGATAGTCAGACCGAGTGGGTAGGCCTATGATAACTGTGCACTCTGTCATCACTGCTCCTGAGTCACCGAGTGGACAGGATGCTGTCAGAGTACCCCTATCCTCCTACCCCAAATCATAAGTGAGGGAGCTTAATGCTCTCATCTCCCTGAGACAATTCAGAGGAGGGATCCCTGCCGACTACCACGCTGCGCCACCACTACCCATGAGCGGATCAACGGAGCCTAACAGAGCAAACTGCTACACACCCTACCTGATATACCATTAACCCATGAGTGGTTGTGTGTGTAGATTATGTAACTAGCGATGTGCTCAACAATAATGGAGACGACAATCGCACAACATGCAATCATGCAAGATGGTGCATAACACTAAGCATGTAAATCCTGATCATAACCACCTCTACATAATATGTGCCAAAAAGGAAAAGGGATTCTACATCAATGATCTAGGTAACATAAATCTAGGTACACAATTCAGATATATCAAATAACTAGACTATTACACAGTAGGGTGATGTATGTCACTATTCCTATGAACAGGAGTAAACATGGCAACAAACAAGAGAATATAAGCATGAATGCAAAATAGATAAGAATATAGGTAAACTACAAGAACCAAATAGTGACATACCAAAGCAGATGCAAACATAATCATTACTACTAGCAATAAACTATTATACATATCTAAAATGACTATATCAAAGAGATAAGTCAGAAGTACCTGTCTTAAAAGGAAGATCATATCAGACAATCCACGTCGAGACGCTCGTCCCGAATCTAAGTCCTGCATCAACATGTTTACGGTTTCATCTAATTCAAAATTTAAAATACAATAATTAGCTAAATCCAATCTCCAACTTAATTAGAGAAAACCCTAATCAATAGATCATTAATTATCCTAATTAATGATCAATTTCAATTAATCCAAAACTATCACCATATCACCACCTCCCAATACCAAGTCAACGAATCTAATACTTAGCATAACTTACCCCTTAACGAAATCCGCAACTACTCGACGGAGTCGCTACAGTGGTCACAGAGGAAAGGGCAACGACTGATGATTTAGTTGAGGATGGAAGAAGGCCAACCACAGGAGCTACAGAGATCGAGAGATGGGAACTTGTGAGAGTTAGCAGCGGTATGGAGCTAGGGCACGAAGCTGCTACCTCTTGCCCTTATCCGAAAGTCAGCCAGCAGTGTAGCAGAACAGCACTGGCGATGTAGAATGAGGGTGAGCGACGGTGGATCGGGGCAGTGTGGCGCGTGGCTACTGTGGCAATCAAGCAATCAGAGAAGATAATCGGGAGATGGCATCGATTTGCGGCGTTGGCAAGGGCGCCGACACACGAGGGCGAGCGACGTGATGTGTTCGCGAGGATGTAAGGAGAAGGCTCAAAGAGAAGACAAAGATAGGAGGTGTTGGCAAGATCCAGGGCTCCTTGCTCAATTTCCAGCAAACTCTGAGTGTCTACGACCAGGAGAGGAATGTGACGGTCGGATCGGAGCTCAGGGTCGGCGTCGGCAATCGAGTGGCGCTCGGGTGGCTTTCATCTGCTGGCGTCGGTTGATCGAGGAAGAGCAAAAAGGATGAGCAGAGGGGAGAGCTCGGCAGTGTCGGCCAGAAGAGAGGAAAAGGAAGGGCGACGTCGCTCGGCAAAGAGGAAGGAAAGAAAGTGGCGGCGTCGAGGAAGAAGAAGGAATCGAACAGAGGAATCAGCGATTGGGGAGGAAGAATAGGGCACGGGTAAAAATAAGAAGAAGGGAGAAGGTAAGGAAAATGAAATAAAAGGAAAGTTTATTAAATTAGAAATCTTAGGTTTAATTTAATTAAAGCCTAACTTATTTTCTTATCAACTCCTACTTCATTAGATATTCTAAATAGACTTTTCCCAAACCTATTAATTCATCCCCGTAAACTCGTCATACGAGTTCAAATTAATTCTCAGAAAATTTCTAAAAATTCCCTTAATGTTATTCATCCATAAAATTTTATTATTTTATTATTATTTGGTTATGATATTTTACATAACATGTCATGTTAACCGCTTCCATCGAGAAATTCTTTGTAAGTCCTGCATTCAGCCTGAGATATCTTGCCTTCTCAATGATTGTCCTATTCAACCTTTCCACTACCCCGTTCTGTTAAGGTGTTCTATGAACCAAGAAATGCCTCATTATCCCATACTGCTCAAAAAATTTCTGAAACTTTGAATCTGTGCACTCAACCCCATTGTCTGACCTAAGGCATTTGATCTTTCTTTCGATCTGGTTCTCCACTTCAGTTTTCCACAATTTAAACTTTGCAAAAGTTTCTAACTTGTGACGCATAAAGTATACCCAGACTTTTCGTGAGAAATTATCAGTAAAACTTACAAAATACAAGTGCCCTCCACGTGATGCTACATTGGCTGGTCCCTAGAGATTTGTATGTACGTAGTCTAGAATCTCCTCCATCTTGTTTGTTGTCATCTTGAATTGCACTTTGCTCTGTTTCCCAAGAACATAGAATTTGCAAAATTCAAGTTTGCACATCTTGACACCCTTCAATAAATCTCTCTTGTGAAGTTCTAGCATCCCATGTTCACCCATATGTCCTAACTGTATATGCCACAAGATAGTACTGTTTGATTCAGACTCCACCGAAGTGACTCCACCTATAACTGTAATTCTTATCAACTTATAGATGTTTCCTGCTACTTTTTATCCTTTCATTACTGTCAGAGCTCCCTTGCTGATCTTCATCATCCCGCTCACTGATTTGTAATTACAACCAATACCATCCAGTGTGCATAGTGAGATCAAGTTCTTTCTTAGCTCTGGTATATATCTAACATCACATAGAGTTCTGATCACACCATCAAATATCTTGATTCTGACGTTCCCTATACCTATAACTTTGCATGACGCATCGTTTTCCATTAACACTAAACCAGAATCCACTACCCTATAGGTGTCAAACCACTCCTTGTTTGGACTCATGTGATATGAACATGCAAAGTCTAAGATCCATGCATCTATCAACTACTCTGAACTCGACATAACTGATAGCATATCTCCATCGCCGCTCTCTAAATTTTCTTTTTCAACTATGTTTGCATACTTTGCCGAACTACCTTTGTTCTCTGCAACATGTTTCTTTATCTCTGGACAATCTCTATTGATATGACCTTTGCCTCTACATTTCTAGCACGTAATCACCTTCTTCCTTCTTGATTTAGAATGAGTCTTATTGTTGTTACCCGATCTATGTCGAGATTTGCTCCTACCACGCTCTTGGTTGCTATTTAACACAAGTCCTTCTCCTTGAGAAACTTCATTACTTGTTTTCTTCCTTTGGTGAAAACCTAGCAATGCACCTTTGATCTCCTCCAATTTGAGAGTTTCCTTACCCTATATCAAAGTAGTAACCAAATTCTCGTACGTAGGAGATGAAGGTAGAGAATTCAACAATATCAGTGCCTTGTCTTTATCTTCGATCTTCACATCAACCCGCTGCAGATCACTTACAATCTAGTTGAATACATTGATGTGCTAGCTCAGATCGGTTCCTTCTGTCATCTTTAGCCCGAATAATTTCTGCTTGAGATACAGCTTGTTTGTCAATGACTTTGACATGTACCAACTTTTCAGCTTTTGCCAAACTGCCACTGATGACTCCTCGTCCATGACATGGTACATCACGTCATCCGTAAAACAAAGCCTGATTATTGTTACTACCTTCACCTGAAGTTCTTCCCAATCTGATCTCTCTATACTTTTTGATTTTCTTTCTCCTAGTGCCTTCACCATGCCTTGTTGCACCAACAAGTCCTTGACCCTTCTCTGCCATAATCCAAACACTACAACAAAAACTGCAAACGACAACGGATAATATCCGTTGTCGTAGGGTCAAAAAACCGTTGTAACTGAGGGTGTTGTAGAATGTATTGCCCTACAACAACGGTTTTGAATCCGTTGTCTTTGTAGACATTTGACAACGGTTTTTATCCGTTGTTGTTTACATGCTCAAAATTTGTTTACGAAAGATACGACAACGTTTTAAAACCGTTGTGGTAGATAATTTCGACAACAGAAATAAACCGTTGTGGTAGACTCTTTTTACAACAGATTAATTTTAAAACCGTTGTGATAGATAATTTTAATATGTTTTACAACAGATAAAACTATTGTCTTTTATCACTTTTTTATTAAAAAAAAATCCGTTGTGGTTACGTACTTTTTACAATATTTCTAACCGTTGTCTTTAATATTCATGTTGTAACATGATAATAACAAACAACCAATCTTTATTTAATATAAACAAACCACCAATACAAAACTGAATATTTACTACATTCAATCCATGAAAATGTTATCTTCAAATTTCAAAAATTAACTACACACATCAAAATGAGAAAATAATAGCTGTGTAATCGAAATCCATAATATGCCAGCTAAAATCCTCTTCCCAACTTAATCTTTAAAGCCTTTTCCAGCAACTTACTGGCTGCATCTTCACGTGACCGAGTATACAAATTTCCCTTGGCAATCAAATATGCAGAATTAAGCTGTAGGAGCTGATAAAAATAAACAAATTATAAAGACATTAAAAGATAAAATATACATGTAAGCGAATAAGAATTATCTTAACCTGCTGAAACACATATGGATTGATGATACAATTAAGCTTTGCACTACTGTTGTCTTATTTGTGCAGCATGTTATTGGAAATTAACAACTGGTATAGAAGGAAATGAAATTGCATAACATCCACAGCTATTTGGTAATTTGCAACGATCTCAATCATATAAATCATATGGTTCTTCATTGAGTTCAATTTAGCCCAGTGGCATATTCAAATCAAAGCATGATACTTTAAGGTTGGCAATGCCATAAAACTTATCCAACAAACACTGAAAGGTCAAATGCAAAGTGCTAACATAACACATTCTAACACTGAGTAGAACTAATAAGATATTTTCACCCAGAACGCTAGTTATGCACTATATATCAAATAAAAAGATAGAAGAGAACGCTTGTGTAATGGGGAAAAAAACTTCAGTTGCCCAAGTAGAAAACAATTGGATAACATGTAACAATTAATGGAGCAAGCCAATGAAGCATCAAAGAGAATAGAAGAGTTACTCATGAAGTGCTTTGGAAAGTTACCAGGATTCCAACGATTGGAACTTCACCAGACAAGAAATTTGTTGATAAATTCCTATAGTTGTTAAAAAAAATCATAGTCAAACAGTTAACTCTGCAACAACAAACTGCCTAGCCACCAATAATCACATGAAGACTCACAGAAATCATAATGGGTTCAGAGAGCCAATAGATGGAGGAATTGTGCCCCTGCGCAAATTGCTTGACAAGTCCCTACATTTCAAAAGAAAACAAGGGGATGTAAAAACTACAAGATGGTAAGGTGCACAAGTTCTCCAATCTCAGATGGAATGTTCCCTTGAAGGTAATTAGCTCTTAGATACCTTGAAAAATAAGTAATGTGACAACTTCATGCAACAATATATAGTAAATTCTCATTGCCAATAACTATAATCGATAAAAAAATATATGAATAGAAGAAAACGCATACAATGTTGTTAGCTCAGTGCGGTTCTTTATGGAATAGGACCGTGCAAGATCAACAATTTATTCAAGTGTACAGCAGAAAAGTATCCATCATTGTGCTTTAAACAAGGTTAAAGACATGCTCAAACTTAGCTCAATCATTATGATCTCTTATCACAATCATGCGAACAATGCACCGTTGTCCATTGTTAGACAGATATGTTCAACAAGTGAAATAACTATTAAAATGCCGTAACGTTCACCAAAGCCTATGTGGTGCTGCAAGATCTACTAGCCTAAAATCCATTATAAGTTGGAAATCATTAGAAATGCTTAATCAAGGAGATGTTGTAATACCTCAGAAGCATCATCATGAAATGCTTCATCCACATTTGCAGGAGACAACAATTTTTTTCTTTCATTCAATATTATTTTCTCGCTTTCCTTGTTAGCGTCCATCAGAGCTACTTCTAGAAGAGCTCTTGCATCTGGATCAAGTTCACTGATGAACTTTAATGGAGAAGGCCAAACAAGAGGTTCTGCTGCTGATGGGTTTAGCAAAGCTGCACAAGCTCCATGATTGTGCTTTATAGCTACAGAATAAGGTATTCGCCTGTGGAATATGGATCAGCATATGTTTAATAATAGTGAAACAAAGACAGAACTTCCATGAACACAGAAATTTTAATTAGTTTGTTAGTAGAAAAGTAGAAAATTAAGAGAGAGAGACTCCTTAAATTGACTCTCCTGATGTATGGAAAATTTTGATTCATTATAATTCATCTCAACTAACAAAAGACAGCCAAAATATAAAAAGGCTAAATGCTGCCTAAAAAATTCCTAAAAAGAGATTTCATGGTTGTTGGAAGATAATCACCAAAAGGCCAACTAACAAAGAATCTACACTGTTTGTTTGTTCAAGATTTCAATTGTAAAGCTAGCAGTTCCAATTTCTCCAAGAGTATAGGCAATTTGAAAAGATGAAATATGCCCACCCAGATGAATCTCTCTGGAGCTGATCGGCTCCCCATGCAAGCAATGTGCGAACACAATCCAAACTTCCTCCGCAAGCTGCCAAATGTAGAGGAGTGCTCCCAGAATGACTGAAAAATATGGATTTCGATCTCAAAACAGAAAATTGACACATAAACATAATGGCAAATGATCGAGTATATAAATCAGTCAAAATACCCATATTCCCTAGTGGAAGAAGAAACAAGAGCCCCATGGTCTAAGAGTACACGGACACACTCAGTCCATCTTCGCCGTGCTGCAAGATTTAGAGGCGTCTCTCCCCTTTCATCCCCAACATTTACAAACCGGGCAAATCCCCTAATAACAGTATACCAAAAGGAAAATTGCAGAGCTAAGTAATTAAAACAAGGCCAAGGACCATCAATCAAAATGAATCAAGGGACTTGAAAAAAATCGCACCAAGAAACAACAACCGCAGTGGATTGGGAAATCCACTGCGGTTGTTGATTCTTGGTGCGGTTTTTTTCAACTTCCCAGAAACATAATCCCAGTCGAAGTAGGATCGGGCTCCAAAACCACAAAGCTCACATAAGCACTAAGAGCTTGAGGCAACGATATCTTCGCGGGGGTGGGATGGGAGTGAGCACGGGTAGTAAGGTTCGGAAGCCCTTTCCCAAATAAGAGAGCACCTAAATCCAACAAAAAGGGAGCCAAGCAAACAATAAAACCTCATAGGCATCACCTTTATCAGGGGAATCGATCCCGACGCAGCAGCCTGAACCGAAAAGGGTTTAGATTCAGCCAGAATCTCTCCATGGACAGTTCGGCCGAGGAGTTCGCCACCCAAACCTGGACAGAGCTGGGGGAAGAGACACAACGGCGTCGATCCGAGCCTCGGAAGCGAAAGTCCGCCAGAGAAGAGGGGGCGGCGGTTTGTGTAAGCAACGGACGAGGAGCTTCTACGGCGCGGAGAAAGAAGGCGAAGTGGCTACCGGGGCCACGGAGAAGTGGGAAAGTCTCCGTTGAAGTGACCGGTGAAGAATCGTAGAGGAAGAGCGATAGCTTCTTGCCTTCGTCGCGAGCAGGAGAGCAACGAAACGGATCACTCCATTTGGTGTCAAAGCGTGAAGAGATAGTCGAGGAGAGGAAAGAAAAATAGCTTAGGGTTTGGGAACGCTAAGGGAAAAACACGGCGCGAAAAAATTTTTGCAGAGTGGGAAAGCAAAACTGCGAGCGGAAATGACGAAACGAATAAAGCCAAAGACAACGGTTTTTTCAAAACTGTTGTCGTAGACGCTAAAAACGCGGATAAAGACAACGGTTTATAAAACCATTGTAAAAAGTGTTGTCGTTTTAAAAAAATATTGCTCAATGACAACAATTTTATCAAAACCGTTGTCTTTTATATTTAATGGGGAGTTCAAAGACAACGGTTTTGGCAAAAACCGTTGTCTTTGAACAAATACGCAACGCTTTCTCTTAAAACCGTTGTCGTAGGGGTGTTGTCGTTTGCAGTTTTTGTTGTAGTGAAAGTTTTCGATTCCGTCAAACTTCACCATATTAAACTTCGCAGAAGTCGTCCTTGATATGTTGAAGAAATTCGCCAAAACCTTTAGCTCTAATACCAATTGTTGCTTAAAGAGAGGGCAACACCTCTCAACCTCTAAAGCACGGAAGAAGAGGAAGAGAGAAAAGAGATACCGCGGAGCAACAAGACAAAGGCACACAAAAGGAGAAGAAGAAGAGAAAGAAGAAGAGTTACCGTAGTTCGGCGGCGTGCCTACTTCATAAAAATGACTGAAGCTTTATTAGAATTCTCTCTATACAAGAGAATCATATTACATGATTCTTGTGATTGTTGTTGTACAATAAGTTTACAATGATCCCTATAAATAATGCACAAACCCCAGACCCGGTAAAATCATAAAAGAATTTTGTTATGAAAAATCACAACAGAATTATGTTATGAAAAATCGTAACAAAATTCTGTTATATAAAATCGTAATAGAATTTTATTACAAAAAATCTTAACAGATTTTTATTTCATAACATCCATCGCATTGACCTCATCCAAATATGAGCCACCTGTCAACAGGTCCCATAGGTCTTTTACGTTTTCATATGGCCCAACCCGGTTTAGTTCTTCCATGGTCAGCCGACATTGGATGGTGTTGATTGCCTTGTAATTTAGTTGTGCCTTCTTGATCATTGGGGAAGTCAGTCTTCTGGTTCTATTGGTTTTCTATCAACCATTGGAGGAGTGTAGCCTTTGAGTATGGTGAACCAGAGCTCGATGTGGAACTTAAGGTAACACTTCATTCTATTCTTCCAGTAGTTAAAATTCCCCCCTTTGAACAATTGAGGATAGACGGTGTTGTACCCTTCTTAGTAGGAGTTTAACGTTCTTGCAATCAAAGAGTTAAGAAAATAAAAAAATTTTAAGACTCTCGTCTTGGGATTAGTAGTGCAGGATAAAAAGAGATAAGCATATAGGAAGAATCTTTTGAAAGAAAAGAATTTTTTTTTTTTGAAATTTACTCTAAAATTGATTAAGTAAATTCAGAGCTACCAAGCTCTAATATCAATTGAAGGATCGAAAGATACGATAGAGAGGGGGGGGGTGAATATCTCACATTAAAAACTTTTCTTTTGCTTATAAAACAAATCATAATAAGTAGCGGAAATCAAAATGGAAATAATACAGATGACATAAGTTGGTTACTTGGTTCAAAGCCTAGGTCGACTCCTACTCCAAGACCCGCGATCCTTGATCACATCGTTGGGTAATCTACTAAAACTCTTCTTTCTGAAATCTTCGGAAAGAAGTAGCGCGTACAATATAGAGAATGTAAGATAGTAACAAACTACTAACTTTTTAGAAATTAAAACAATACAAGTATAAACAAAAATTATACCAACACTAAATAGAAGATAAAGCTCGATCGGTACATCTGGATGGAACAACTTGCTTGTGAAAGTGAAGCACAGAGTAGCAGAATGAACAGGAGCTTTTCACAATGTTGACTTCAAAATTGATTACATGCCTTGGACCTCAAGCTCTGCTTATATAAGCCATCGGTCGACTGATAAATCATTTAGTCAACTAATCAGTTCGGTCGACTGAACCTTGTGCTTTCCTTCTATGCTGAGATCCGATCTTTGCACATTTATGAGAATTAATGGTTTGATCAACCAACCATCATGTTTGGTTGACTAATTAGTCTTGTTTCCCTATTTATCAAGATCCTCTATTAATAAGCTTTAATTACATTTAATGTTCGGTCGACCCATCCCTGTGTTCGATCGACCAATTAGGCTATCTTCCAAATTTGTTTCTGATCGATCTGATCTATGCCACATCAACTAGATTTGGTCAACCAATTTGTTAGTTCGGTCGATTGATTAGGCTTTGATTGGACCTTCGCTCTGCTCTGGTCTGAGTCAAATTGGTATGGTCAACCGATCCCTGGTTCAATCGATTGATGATGTCAGTTCTTGTAAAACATAGGTAAACACAATATATCCTTGCAAAACAAAGGTTAGCGCTGTATAGTATGATGCATGAGTAGTAATTGACAGTAACACTGTCATTATCTTAACTTAGAAACCTTCCTGATTTCTTCAATTGGATCAGCGACCTAGGGTTTGGTCTTTTCTGGAACATGACCTCACTGTCACTCCTCTCCAATTTGCTTACCTCAACTTACCTACCAAACATTGTCCTCTAGACATGTTTGGACTTTTCCACTTAGTATCGGATCGGTTCACCAGGACTTTCTCTAGATCTACGGTCCTCCAGAATTATCGAGCTTTCCTGCCAAGTGTTAGGTCCTCTCAACCCACTTGGGCTTCCTGCCTAACTTCCACAATCTGCTAAGACTTCCCCGGTTGAGTAAATATCCTGCACACTTAGTTAACTTGTTAGATCATAACATGACTTGAATCTTTGACAACATTAAAACTTAGGTTTGATTTTGGTGCATCCTACACCAATAGGTAGCAGCATGTTTGTAATTCCCTATGTCGGGAAGGGGAGAAAGGGAAGATTGCCAGTTGGTTGGCTAAGTGGCAGACTCAGGCATTTCAAGGAAAAAGAAACGTGACTTCCAACCCTTATTCAAAGAGGCATGCTTTTGAAAAAGATAGACTTTGGGTGAAATTGAAAAAGAAAAACTCCTGGTTCTAATTTTTGGGATACAAAAATAGAAAGAAATTTTCAGATGTAGGGGGAATGCTAAATAGACGAAATAATATGAATGTGCCACATGGGACATGGATGGTATTCCGAGCGAACTATTGTAGAGGGATGTGAAAATACTGACTCATCGCGGACAAAAAGGGGGGAACAGGGAAACGAAGATCGACCTCTAGTTGATCCATAAAAAGGTGATGTGATTAGTAGGAGGATGATGAGGATGGGCATTGAGAGAAGGGATGGTGATTCGATAATTCTCGAGGATTTTATGCCGAGAACAAATATAAGCTTTATCAGCGGCATCAAAATTTGAAAATGTTAGGGTGTACCAGGAGCCAAAGGATTCATGAGCCATGAGATAACATGAAATAAGAAAAGGATGAAGGACTTACTGTTTCTTAAGGGGAAGGAGAGGAGGCCACTATAGGTGAAAGTGTTGGTTGCTACTCGGAATACCGTCCTAGTTCCCCTGTACAAAAATTTATACAAGCATATAACTATCCTAGCTACCCATGTGTTCTACTAAAGTTAAATTTGGATTGCAAATGATGCTTAACATTATTAATCCAAATTTTTTCCTTTAGAAGTTAAACTTGAATTGGGAGCGAAACTTAACATTCTTACTTCAAGTTCAATCGATGTGATCTTCCTAAGTTAAACCATTTTATAGAAGTTGATCAAATATCTATTTCAAGGATCGGCTTCCAGGTCAAACGTGGTGAGGCACTAGGCCTTCTTGGGTATGGGATCATCCACCACTGCCTAGACAAAGCCTTTCAAAGAAATCGGATATTTAAACTTCTCACAGTAAATTAGGTTTAACAATAGAGACCTCAATAGAAACACATTATCGAAACATAAAATCAAAACAAATATCGAAAAAAAAAATGATAATTAAAATCGATAACCTCTTGTGTTTGGTTTTACAAGATCTATACAAAAGGATGCACTAGTTATGATGCGGAAACTTATAACTAGTTATACCTCTTGTATCTTATAGACCTCTTGATCTTCTATTGTATTCCTCTTCTTATCTCGGATGTCGTGTGGGCGACGATCTACCAAGACGAGAATCCACCCAAGCCTTCTTCTTCCTTCCAAGTTTCAACCACCAACTTTCTCCAAGAGATGATGAGGTTCGACCACCAACTTTCCTCCAAGGGATGCTAGACAAGAGAACCTCCTTCTCTTCTTCTTCTCCTACAAGCAACTGGCCATCAATGGATCTCCACACCAATATGTCACCGGCCTCCAAGAGGGAAAACAAAGGAGAAGAGAGAAAGAGTAAGAGTCGACCACCACCAAGGAAGAGAGGAGAGAAATAGAAGATGTATTGTTATGAGGTGAGGCACCTCTACCCTCTATTTTATATTCCTTGGTCTTGGCAAATAAGGAAAGTTTTAAACATAATTAAAACTTCCTTATATTCCTTGCCAATGACTAAAAAGGAATGTTTTAAAACAAAAAATTAAAACTTCCTTTTCTTCTTATCATGGTCGGCCATATACTTGTTCTCCAAGCAAGGAAAGATTTTAAATAAAAAATTAAAATCTATTTTTTAAATATCCCTTTTGTGGATAGTTCTAAAAGGAATGTTTTATAAATTAAAATCTCTCTCTTTTAAATGTTTTTATGGATATCTATAAAAGATAAGATTTAAAATAAAACATGATTTCAAGAAAGGAAAGTTTTATCAAAAAAATAAAATCTTTCTTTCACATTATAGATAACTACAAATAAGGAAAGATTTTAAATCTCTCTTTTATTCCTTTGTAGAAAACTATAAAAGGAAAGATTTTAAAAATTTAAAACTCTCTTTTAAAACCAACATAAAAGGAAAGTTTTCAACAAAATAAAAACTTCCTTTTATTTCCTTTTATGACCGATCTAAAAAAGGAAAGTTTTATATTAAAATCATCCTTTTAAATCCTTTTAAATCCTTTTAATGGATCTCTATAAAAGGAAAGATTTTACAAAATAAAACTTCCTTTTGAATTCAATGTGGTCGGCCACCCTTGCTTGGGCTCCAAGCTAGGGCCAGCCATAACTTGAACCCATCTAACCTTGGTTTGGCCGACCCTAGCTTGGGCTCCAAGCTTGGCTTGGCCGGCCACCTTAAGGTGAGTAAGAAGTTGGGTTTGGGTGGATATAAGACTTTATAAATAAGAGGCTACAATAGGGACCGAGAGGAGGAATTGGTTTTGGTCTCCCGATGAGCTTGAGCTTCACGTGTTCACCCCGAACACCCAACTCAAATTCATCAATAATATCTCATTCCACTAAAGAGTTTTTATTGCACTACCGCACCAATCCCATATTACTATATTGGCTCATTCTTATCATGAGTGTGTTAGTCTCCTTGTGTTTAAGATATTGAATGCTCACTAATTAAATGAGTCACTGACAACTCACTTAATTAATATCTAGCTCCAAGAGTAGTACCACTCAACTTTATCATCATGTCGGATTAAGTCCACCTGCAGGGTTTACATGACAATCCTTATGAGCTCCTCAAGGGGACATCATCAACCTAGATTACTAGGACACAGTTTCATTCTATAATCAACAACACACCATATAAATAATATCATTTCCCAACTTATCGGGCCTATTGATTTAACGAGCTAAATCACACCCTTTGATAAATCAAAGAAATAAATACTAAGTATATGTGCTTGTTATTATATCATGATTCAGAGCACACACTTCCATAATAACAGAGGTATTATTCTTTTATATACTCAGTATAAAAAGATACTATCTCAATTGGTCCTGCTCAATACACTCGTAATATACTAGTGTAATTTATTAGTCAAGATAAACTAATACCTAATTACACTACAACCACTCCAATGGTTTGTCCCATTCCATCTTGGTTGTGAGCAACTGTTTATAATTTATAAGGATCTGATAACATGATCTTATGTGTGCCTCCTCACACCATGTTATCTATAAATTAAATGGACAGCTACACTTAGTATAAAAGTAGGTATTTGACCAATGTGATTCTTATATGTTTATACAAAAAGCTAGACTTTTAGTATACACTCTGACAATCTCCCACTTATACTAAAAGACTATGCTGCCATATACCCTGCCATACATCTGATTCCCAACCCTTCAACATGGCCATCAAAAGCTCTTGCCTTAAGGGCCTTAGTGAAAAGATCTCCCAGGTTATTATCTGATGCAATTTAGGCACCAACAACTTCTCGTTATACGATGTCTCGTATTGGGTGGTACTTGTGCTCTATGTGTTTGCTTGCCTTATGGGCTCGTGGTTCCTTCGAGTTTGCTACTGCACCACTTATTATCACAATACACTGTAATAATTTTTGGGCAAACCAGGAATCACATCTAAGTCCATCATGAAGTTTCTGAGCCATACAACTTCTATGGTTGTCTCAGAGGTTGCCACATACTCAACTTCCATGGTGGAGTCCGAAAATCATCTATGCTTATCACTGCTCCATTGTTATGGCTTTACCTCCTAAAGTAAACACAAAACCTCGAGGTCGACTTACTATTGTCCCTATCTAATTGGAAGTCAAAATCCATGTAACCCATAGGAATCAAATCATCTGCTTGGTAAACCAGCATATAATCTCTATGCTTTACGACAGTCCAATGTCCCTGTCTTGGATTACTTTGATATCTGCTAACCATGCCCATGGCAAAACAGATATCCGGTCTCATGTATACCATAGCATACATTAGGCTTCCTACAGCTGAAGCATAAGGAAGTGCCTTCATATCTTCTATCTCTTTTGATGTCTTCGGAGACATCTCTTTAGATAAAGATACTCCATGCTTAAAAGGTAGAAACACCACTAAATATATTTCAACAACTAATGAATAAAATACACCTTTATTGTTCTCAGTTCTGAGAGGACAGTCCACCTTAGTGTCCAAGTTTTATTTCCAATTATTATAATTGGGACTATTCTTTAGTATAACAGCTAGGGAATTGAAAAACATTTAAAATTCTAAGAATCACAAAAATATTTGGTCAAGACCAACACCTCAAAATCCCCGTGAATTTTGTATGCCACATTAGTGTGGACGTATACAAATTCAAACATTTGTAAGAGAATATTTTATCCATTAATTTTATTATCTTGTCAACCTATCTTTATGACAAATAAAATTAATAGTTAGTCTGTCTTCGATCAAATATTTGGTCAAAACTTTAGAATTTAAAATAATATTGATTCCTCAAAATAATATCATTTAAATTCACCAACATCTCAAATACCGTGAATTTTATATGCCACGTTAGTGTGGACGTATACAAATTAAGACATTTGTAAGAGGAGGGTCTTACCCATTAATTATTTTGTCAACCTTAAATTACCTCAAACACCATGAATTTTGTATGCCACGTTAGTGTGGACGTATACAAATTCAATTATTTGTAAGAGGAGATTTTACCCATTTTATTTTGTCAACCTAACTTTATGACAAATAAAATTACCTTAAACACCGTGAATTTTGTATGTTACGTTAGTGTGGACGTATACAAATTCAGACATTTGTAAGAGGGGGTTTTACCTATCTTTATGACAAATTAATAGTTGGTATTCCTTTGGTCACACAAATAATAGCAATGACTCCGTTGGAGAGGATACTATTAAATGCGCCTAAGTGTATACCATTACTTGATACTTAGTCCATTAAATAGGATTGTGCCCCTTCAGTTGGAGAAGATCACATGCCCCTAAATAATTTCCTATAATAATCCATTTAGGAATTTTGATCTAGCGATCTGCAAACAAACTCATCCGTTGTGGAGGGAGGCACTCAGAGCCAACACGCAAGTTTGTTTGCATCACTTACAAACCAGTAATGGAGACCGTGGAATTTATTTACTAATCCCTCTCCCGCTTAGTTTTTTTAAGATGAGGATTTTATCATGCAAGCACACATCACATGCACACACACACATCACAGTAAATAAAAAGAAATAAATATGGAAAAATAATTTTCCAACTATTATGGCCTCTACCATCACTATCCTCTGTGTGCTGTCAGCCCTAGCAGTCGTCAAAACTAGCCGCCAGCCCTAGGGCTCATGTCGTTGCGTCCATCGAGCTTCCTTTTCCGTTGCGCCTCTGGTCCTCAAATAGCACCACGCCTCGCAAGGATATAATCCGCGACAAAATAGAATTTTACATATATCGATCCTATATTCCTCAAAGGAATGTACATAAAGTCTAGATCGAACAAAAATGTAAAATTCTAAAACTAATACAACTCCTGCTGTATTTAATACATACAATCATGCACACACATAAAATACCCTCAACATATCCGAGGGTCCAATCACACACAATCACGATAGGCCATAATAGTTAGAGCCTACAACCACAGAGTTAATCTATTTGCACATCCTACTATTATCCTACCTAAAATATGCATGACATGTGCATAATTAAACTAAAACCAAACACACAGAGGTTAAAAACTAGCTCTGATATCAATTGCTGGTTGCTACTCGGAATACCGTCCTAGTTCCCCTTTATAAAAATTTGTACAAGCATAGAACTATCCTAGCTACCCATGTGTTCTACTAAAGTTAAATATGGATTGCAAACGATGCTTAACATTATTAATCCAAATTTTCCCTTTAGAAGTTAAACTTGAATTGGGAACGAAACTTAACATTCTTACTTCAAGTTCAACTGATGTGATCTTCCTAAGTTAAACCATATTACAAAAGTTGATCAAATATCTATTTCAAGGATCGACTTACAGGTCGAACGTGGCAAGGCACTAGGCCTTCTTGGGTATGGGATCATCCACCACTGCCTAGACAAAGCCTTTCAAAGAAATCAGATATTTAAACTTCTCACAGTAAACTAGGTTTAACAATAGAGACCTCAATAGAAACACATTATGGAAACATGAAATCAAAACAAATATCGAAAACAAAAATGATAATTAAAATCGATAACCTCTTGTGTTTGGTTTTACAAGATCTATACAAAAGGATGCACTAGTTATGATGCAGAAACTTATAACTAGTTATACCTCTTGCATCTTATAGACCTCTTGATCTTCTATTATACTCCCTCTTCTTATCTCGGACGTCGTGTGGGCGACGATCTACCAAGATGAGAATCCACCCAAACCTTCTTCTTCCTTCCAAGTTTCGGCCACCAACTTTCTCTAAGAGATGATGAAGTTCGGCCACCAACTTTCCTCCAAGGGATGCTAGACAAGAGAACCTCCTTCTCTTCTTCTTCTCCTTCAAGCAACCGGTCATCAATGGATCTCCACACCAATATGCCGCCAGCCACCAAGAGGGAAAACAAAGGAGAAGAGAGAAAGAGTAAGGGTCGGCCACCACCAAGGAAGAGAAGAGAGGAATAGAAGATGTATTGTTATGAGGTGAGGCACCTCTACCCTCTCTTTTATATTCCTTGGTCTTGGTAAATAAGGAAAGTTTTAAACATAATTAAAACTTCCTTATATTCCTTGCCAATGACTAAAAAGGAAAGTTTTAAAACAAAAAAATTAAAACTTCCTTTTCTTCTTGTCATGGCCGGCCACATGCTTGTTTTCCAAGCAAGGAAAGATTTTAAACAAAAATTAAAATCTCTCTTTTTAAAATCTCTTTTGTGGATAGTTCTAAAAGGAATGTTTTATAAATTAAAATCTCTCTCTTTTAAATTCTTTTATGGATATCTATAAAAGATAAGATTTAAAATAAAACATGATTTCAAGAAAGGAAAGTTTTATCAAAAAATTAAAATCTTTCTTTCACATTATAGATAACTACAAATAAGAAAAGATTTTAAATCTCTCTTTTATTCCTTTGTAGAAAACTATAAAAGGAAAGATTTTAAAACTTTAAAACTCTCTTTTAAAACCAACATAAAAGGAAAGTTTTCAACAAAATAAAAACTTCCTTTTATGACCGATCTAAAAAAGGAAAGTTTTATATTAAAATCATCCTTTTAAATCCTTTTAATGGATCTCTATAAAAGGAAAGATTTTACAAAATAAAACTTCCTTTTGAATTCAATGTGGTCGGCCACCCTTGCTTGGGCTCCAAGGTAGGGCCAGCCATAACTTGAACCCATCTAACCTTGGTTTGGCCGGCCCTAGCTTGGGCTCCAAGCTTGGCTTGGCCGGCCACCTTAAGGTGAGTAAGAAGTTGGGTTTGGGTGGATATAAAACTTTATAAATAAGAGGCTACAATAGGGACCGAGAGGAGGAATTGGTTTTGGTCTCCCGATGAGCTTGAGCTTCCCGTGTTCGGCTCGAACACCCAACTCAAGTTCATCAATAATATCTCATTCCACTAAAGAGTTTTTATTGCACTACCGCACCAATCTCATATTACTATATGGGCTCCTTCTTATCATGAGTGTGTTAGTCTCCCTGTGTTTAAGATATTGAATATCCACTAATTAAATAAGTTACTGACAACTCACTTAATTAATATCTAGCTCCAAGAGTAGTACCACTCAATCTTATCGTCATGTCGGACTAAGTCCCCCTGCAGGTTTTACATGACAATCCTTATGAGCTCCTCAAGGGGACATCATCAACCTAGATTACTAGGACACAGTTTCATTCTATAATCAACAATACACCATATAAATAATATCATTTCCGAACTTATCGGGCCTATTGATTTTACAAGCTAAATCACACCCTTTGATAAATCAAAGAAATAAATACTAAGTATATGTGCTTGTTATTATATCATGATTAAGAGTATACACTTCCATAATAACAGAGGTATTGTTCTTTTATATAGTCAGTATAAAAAGATACTACCTCAATTGGTCCTGCTCAATACACTCATAGTGTACTAGTGTAATTTATTAATCAACATAAACTAATACTTAATTACACTACAACTACTCTAATGGTTTGTCTCATTCCCTCTTGGTTGTGAGCAACTGTTTATAATTTATAAGGATCTGATAACATGATCTTGTGTGTGTCTCCTCACCCCATGTTATCCATAAATTAAATGGACAACTACACTTAGCATAAATGTAGGTATTTGATCAATATGATTCTTATGTGTTTATACAAAAAGCTAGACTTTTAGTATACACTCTAACAGAAAGGTCATCGGAGAAGAAAATGAAGAAAACAAAAGGCAAAGTGTTGAGAGTATAAGTTTTTTAAGGTTTTTATAAAGTATAATTCAATTGTGGCCATTGGATTGAAATGGCGTGCAATAGACCATTAATCTGTAAAAAGAGAGAGACTATTTAGTTGTACAAGGAGCCGTGCGTCGGAAGACATTTCAGAAAATAAAAGGGAAGGTCACGCGACATCATTCCATAAATATGCATTTATGATGGAGGTGACAACTAAATCATTCCTCTATCCATACACCTCTCCGCGCATCCTCGGTAATCTCTCCTAATCAACTAAACATAGACAAGCAATTTTTGAAAAATCACTAAGTCTTCAAGGCATGAAGGAGAGTGTGAATTTCCAGACGACTGTAGTAAAAGGGCATGAACAGGTGAAGGTAAGACTTGGGTTCAGTCAGTCGGTTACACCTCTTTCGACTAGACTTGAAGGGAAGGCTAGTGATATGGATTATAACGAGCAGGCCCAGGAGATGATGTGGTGGTCAAAGTCAAGGTGACATGATAGTCAAAGTCAATGGAGAAGAACATCTCCCCATCTGGCTCTGATTGGCTGCTCGGTGTTAGGGCTCATCAGATGGGCCTGGTCGAATTCCGAGCCATGCTAAAAAAAGGCCAACCGACCCTTAAGTCGGTCGCACATAAAGATTTCAGTGCTTCACCTTTGAACTAAAGAAACAACGTGCCTGGTCACTCAATAGCCGATTGAGTTTAAGGATGGTCACCCTTATAGGCTGGCCGGAATAGCCGATCCACCGTCAGAGGGAGGGTCAAACACATTCCTCTATAGGAGCCTTTCTATATACACCTGGTCGATCTGATCACTGGCCAGCCCTATGGGTATCTGTTCAATAGTAGAATTGACCAGGTCTATATGACTCCATACCATCTCTTCTATGTATAAGCGGGATATCTTTATAAATCTAGTCAGATCACCAGGTGCACTTTACCTGTAAGTTACTATACTTCCGGCTGGACAAAGGGTCGACCGTGTCCCGGGAGGACAAAGGGTTGACCAGGCCTAAGACACTTTAGCTCAAGATATTGACTAGACCTCTCAGAACATAGCATTTCTCTATAGGCTCATTATACGCTTGTCCGAACAAAATATCGACTGGGCCTAAGGTGCTTAAAGTGTTTAGCTTCATATTGAGGATTAGATGAATTTCTAGCACACACAAGTTATTATATTGTTTCTCAAACAAACACTCGACGTGTCTAGGGCATTATATTATTCTCCGAACGAATGTCTCAAAACTACGCAGAATATAATCGAGCGGCTTAAGGCTGAGACAGATATAAAAGCGGTTTGGCTTAAGGACTGACTGAAATATACTCAGCAGATAACACCCTAATAAGGCGGCCCGGCTTAAAGATCGGTCGAGATATGCAGACAACATCCTAACAAGATGGTTTGACTTAAAGACAAGTTGAGATATACTTAGCAGAAAACATCCTAACAACTTGTCAGAATAACAAATTATGTGTTAGAGAATATCATTCTGAAACCTTTTTTAGGGACCATCTAGTCCCCCATTAGCTGACCATTTATAATAGCATATTCCTTCATCAACCTCAGTAATAACGGAAGCTGTAAATGATAAAAGAGGTATATATGTGGGTAAAGGGAAGATTCCTTAGATAATTATTACACATTTCCTAACAAACTTTGGCACACATTGTCACCTCATGATTGCGGAGGTTCAGAGAGGTGAATATACTGGGGGAGTCCTCTCTATGGCAAGGGTATGTTCTCTGAACATCTATAACTTTACTCTCGCGTGCATATTCTTACTTCATCCACCCATTCGAATTTGTACTGATTGGAGCATTGGAGGGCCTTCGCCAGGGATGGTACATTTGATCCTACAATTTGATCCTACAATTTGATCCTACAATTTGATCTTTTTATGTAGGTCCAAGCAAGGAAACCAAATCAAGAACAAAGATCGAATCAGAAAGTGAGTCAGATTCTAATTCAACAAATGAAGAATAACCGGACAACATGGTCCGAACATTGCTAACAAAGAAGAAATTCAAAAAATCATCAAAATGACACCAATCAACCAAACACAAAATAAATCAGAAATGATTTGTTACGGATGCAACAAGAAGGGACATTTCAAAAACTAATGCCCAAATCAGAAGGAAGAAAGGCCCAAGTCGACAAGAAGAAAGAAAGCCCTCCAAGTGACATGGGACGAGACATCTTCCGACAAATCCGACACGGAGAAAATGAAGCACTCGAGTCATCTTTCATTTATGGCAAGCACTGAAGATTCCGAATCCAAGGAAGAATACGAATCTGAGATCGACATCGAGTCCGAGAAAAGCCACGGATCGACATCCATTTCCGAAGGTCCAAATATAGTAACGATTTATTCAAAGTCAAATTTGCTTAAAGTAGTTAAATGTTTATTTAAAAAATTATCAAAATTTTAAAAACAAAATAACTTGCTACTTAAGGAAATAGACCGCCTTAAGAAGCAAGTTAATTTGAGTGACTCAACTAACCAAGTTCAAGTTGGAACTTCAACTCAAGTTGTAAAAATTGAGGAGGAAAACTCCAACTTGAAAGGTCAAGTCAAGCGACTGTAGAAAATGTTGGAAAAGTTTGAACTGGGAGCCAAGTGTCTAAACATGGTACTTGGATCACAACGAGCCGTGTACAACAAATCAGGACTTGGTTATAAACCAAATCAAACAAACAAACCATATATGTCTATAATTAGCCAAAATGTTAGAAGTCAAGTCCAAGCATGGGTTCGAATAAAACTTTTAACTAAACCAACTAAACCAAATCTCTATTTGATCCCTAGGAGTCAAATTCACTACTTAGATAGACCATATCTAATCTATGACTCAGGGGAGCAATTAGAAAAACGGTTCAACCAACTTAATTAACCAACTTTACATGATTAGGATTAGGTTTACTTTTTGCTTAGAACGATTAGTTAAAAAAGTTTACCAAATACTATAACATAGTATCAGAATGGATTGGGATGATAGTACGTCAAGGAAGCTTTGTTGAAGGCATGTCTAGACTGAATCCTGTGTATTCTACCTGGTGCACTAGACTTAGTGGATCTGAGTGAAGCTATCCCAGTCAAACATGAGCTAATTAGACCAAAACTTAGTATTAAGTTTTTTGGACAAAACTATTTTGGAAAGTATTCAGCAAGTGGTCCACCATTGATACACAAGGTCATATGCCTCACCACTGAACTGAAAACTTATCCTTAGAAAACTTGCTTGATTAACCCAAAGCTAAGTTTGAATCAAACATGGGTTCAACAACCTTTTTCAAAACTTAATTCAAATTCAATTAAAAACTTAAATTAAAATTTAATTCAAACTTAACTTTAATTAAAATTTAATTTAATTCAAATTAAAAAAACACTTAACTAAAACTTAATTGTTTTAAAAACTTAACAAAATTATTTTTAAAAACCTTAACTTAATTATTTTAAAAATTTAATAAAATTATTTTAAAAACTTAATAAAATTATTTTAAAAACTTAACATAATTATTAAATTATTTTTAAAACTTAATTAAATTATTTTAAAAAATTAACTTAATTATTTTAAAAAGTTAATTAAAATTATTTTAAAAAATTTAACTTAATTATTTTGAAAACATAAATAAAATTATTTTGAAAACTTAAATTATTTTAAAAACTTAAATTATTTTAAAACTTAATTAATTATTATCTTAAAACTTAATTAAAATTATTTTAAAACTTAAATTATTTTAAAACATAATTTAAAAACTTAATTAAAATTACTTTAAAAAACTTAATTATTTTTAAAACTTAATTAAATGTTTATTTTAAAACTTAATTAAAATTATTTTAAAACGTAATTAAAATTATTCTTCAAAACTTAATTAAATTATTATTTAAAATTGATTTAAAAAACTTAATTAAAATTATTTTAAAACTTATGTAAAATTATTTTAAAATTTTAATTAAAATTATTTTAAAGCTTAATTAAAATTATTTTAAAAAACTTAATTAAATTATTTTAAAACTAAAATTATTTTAAAAATTAAGTAAAAATATTTTAAAAACTTAATTAAAATATTTTAAAACTTAATTTAAATTATTTTAAAAACTTAATTAAAATTATTTTTATAAAAAACTTAATTAAATTATTATTTTAAAACTTAATTAAAATTATTTTAAAAAAACTTAATTAAAATTATTTTAATAATAATAATAATAATAATAATAATAACTCAATTAAAATTATTTCAAAACTTAATTATTAAAAAAAACTTAATTAAAATTATTTTTAAAACTTAATTAAACTATTTTAAAATTTTAATTAAATTATTTTTTTAAAAAAAAGTTTCATCGACCGAACGATATGTTCGATCGACCGATTCAACAATTGATATGATAACACCGCCTTTAATTTATCGATCGACTGAAACATTTTATCGGTCGACCGAAAACGTCGTCGAATTTTAAGCCTCTTTAATTGTTCGGTCGACCGAACATGGGTTCTGTTGACCGAAACCCTAACTTTAATCTCTACCAGTGTAAATTTATCGGTCGACCGAACGTCGACTACCAGGCCAAAAAGGACATCGTATTAAAGGGATCGGTCGAACCTCTTATCGGTCGACCGATCCAACTCTATATATACATTGCTCGGGCAGAACCCAAGCCTCATCCCACTCTCCTCTCCTCTTTGTCTTCTTCTTTGCTTTCGAAGTTTATTTCGCCAAATCTAGCTTTCCTCGAAGCACGATAATGCCTCGGTAATCTCTCTCCGAACCTTCTTTCTTTATCTATTTACATGTTATTAAATTTATTCCTTTATTATTAGTGAAAATAGTAGAACAACTATGCAAAAGGTGGCTAGCTCCTTAAATCCCAATCACGACCCTAGATTCTCAACTGAAGATCTGTGTTAGTTTTTCCCTAATAAATACTTTAAAGTCATAGGAACTCGTTGTCTAGACCATCCTTTCTATCAAACCTATTGTCCGGAAGTAATAGATATTACTCAACAGTTTCAAATTGACAGCGTTGTCTTCTGTCGTCATGCTTACAACCCAATTCTATGTTCTGAATTCTATCATAACTTATGTGAAATTAACTCTCATCATTATAAAACCAGAGTTGCTACTAGGGGCATGTTATTTGACCTTGATATGTTTCTCAGATTTTTGAAAATTCGACCCTCTGTTAACCGTATCTTTTTTAGTGCTTCCCTTCCCGACACATTACCTGCTCCTTTTGCCTATCTTACTCTAGATCTTATGTATGTCAATTTTTTTTGAGGGGACACATTTTAAGAAGATGTCTACTATACCACTGAGTCCAACTGACAATGCCCTTTATAAGATGGTTATATGTTGCATTCATCCTTTGTCGTCTAGGGATCAGGGGGTTCTGCGTCCAGTTCATCTCTTTTTGATGTACGCGCTAAGACACCATCTTGACTTTGACTTAGGGTACTAGGTTTTTTGATCTATTATCTACTATTTAGGGTACAACACCTTGAATAAAGTCCACATTATCTAGTGTCATGTCCTCACTGCTGACATTACTTCTTTAGGGGTAGGAGTTCATCACGGAGAATTAATTGAGTTGTCTGATTTTGATCTGGTTGGGATTCGTCGGTTATCCTTGGTTGGGATTAGGACTAGTGCTGAAGGACTTGTCTATAAGCGGAACCATCCATGGTTTATCCCACCTATTGCCTGTTGGTGCAACCTTAGGTCAAGGTTGACCTGACTCGAGTTGACCTGACTCGAGTTGTATTTTGATGTTTGACTTAGGAAGATTGTCGGTGCAACCTTAGGTCAAGGTTGACCTAGTTGAGTTGCATGTTGATGTTTGACACTCGTGGAAGAGTTGTATTCTTGATATGGGACAAGAATAAATGTTTGGGAGATTATTGGGGCAACCGTAGGTCAAGGTTGACCTGGTTGACCTGATTCGGGAAAAAGTCCAAGTATGGAGACTTGGCAACGGAAAAGTCCAAGCAGGGAGCTTGGCACCGGAAAAGTACAAGTATAGAGACTTGGCAACGGAAAAGTCCAAGCAGGGAGCTTGGCACCGGAAAAGTCCAAGTATGGAGACTTGGTACTGGAAAAGTCCAAGTATGGAGACTTGGCACTGGAAAAGTCCAAGTATGGAGACTTGGCACTGGAAAAGTCCAAGTATGGTGACTTGGCACGGAGAAGTCCAAGCAGGGAGCTTGGCACAAGGGAAAGTCCTGGTGAGTGAAGCCAGGCAGTGAGAAAGTCCTAACTGGGATGTTAGGCAGTTGGAAAGTTCTGGTGAGTGAAGCCAGGCAATGGGAAAGTCCTAACAGGGATGTTAGGCAGTGTGGAAATCCTGGTGAGTAAAGCCAGGTGAAAACCCTAGTGAGTGAAGCTAGGTGAAAGTCCTGGTGAGTGAAGCTAGGCAAGGGAAAATCCAGATGGATCAAGGGTGATCGGACATCTGGTGTTGGAAAGTCCAAGTAGATCAAGGGAGTGATCGGATACTTGGCACGAAGAGGAAAATCCAGATGGATCAGAGATGATCGGACATCTGGTGTGGAAAAGTCTAAGTGAGTCAAAGGGATTGACCGGACACTTAGCGGGGAGTGCTAGCAGGTCAAGGGAGTGACCAGATGCTAGGGATGATGTACAACAGGTCAAGGTTGACCGGATGTTGGTGTGGAAGCCTTAGGTTTAGGGCTGAGAAGTTTGGATCGGTCTGGTGACCGATCCAGTGATACTGCGTTTGCCCTGATTGGTCTGGTGACCGATCAGAATCAGATCAGTGGCTCACTGATTGAAATCTGATCGGTCTGGAGACCGATCAGGACCCGAGGAAGTGATCGACTTGAGTTCATTGGTTTTAGATGATCGGATATGGATCGATGCATAGAACCTTGAGCCGGATTTATGATCATCTATGGACCGATCATAGATCGATTGACGAGATCAGGGAGAGGTCTCTGATGGATTAGGTATCTTGATAGAGGTTTCATGTCCTATTGACAAGAGTCTGTGCGGCGCCGTCATCTCTTCTTCCTTCAAAAGAGGGCTATTTGTTTCCTTCGCTTCTTCTTCTTCCTTTGGGACTTCGCTCTTGAGACGACGCTACAGGAGCTCAATCGCTGCTGAAGCTTCGCGTGAGCTTCCCCGACAGTTTTCTTTACTGGCTTGCTGTTGCATTCGTCCGTGAAGTTGTTGCTTCCAGGACTTCAGTCGACGACAAGAAGGCAAGCTTGTATTGTTACATTCATTGTATTTACTTCTTGTATTCCTTGTATTCTATCTTGCTGTTGCGAGTTATTGTGGTGAGGTTTCTCCACCCACAAGGAGTTGATATTAGCCGGTTCTCCGGGGACTCATCCACCGACGGATTGATAGGGCTCGTCCACCTTACGGACACGCCGAGGAGTAGGAGTATCATCTCCGAACCTCGTTACATCCTTGCGTTGAGGTTTGATTTCTTCTCCTGTTTTCTTTCTGCATTTAGTTTCCGCTGCGCTAACCCTAGTTTGTAGAAAGAAACGCGAGCAATTGGGGTCGGCTATTCACACCCCCCTCTCTAGACGTACGAAGAGATCCTAACAAGTGGTATCAGAGCAAAGGTTTGCTCTTCATCGGATTAACACCCGGGGAGCACGAGCTAGATGATGGATCTACTCGGAGAAGATGTCACCATTCCACCCTTCTACGAATGCGGTGACTTCGCGTATTGGAAGGTAAGGATGAAGTACTTTCTTATGACTAACATAATGAATTGGTTTTGTGTACAAGAAGGTTTTACTCCTCCGGTGGATAAGGAAGGAAAACCTCTTGAGAAGAAGGAGTGGACCAGAGAACAAATTCACAAATCCGAAATCAACGAAGAGGTAACGAGAATAATTGAATTTTCATTGCCTACTAACATCTTGTGTAAGATAGGTTACAACAATGCCAAGGAATTATGGGATAAATTGGCCAAGTACCATGAGGAGAGCTTCACTTCAAATCATGAAGAGGAGACAAGTGAGTCATCAAGTAGCTCACATCATGGAGGAGAGGAATTAGAAGTTGAGGGTTACTCAACATCTAAGGATGAAGAGGAGGAGAGTTCTTCTTCAAGTTCGGAGCAAGAAGAAGAAGCTTCTACCTCCGAAAGGGATGAAGAAGAGAGCTCGCATCCACCCTCAACCCTAGGTAACTCAAGCAATTTAAGCTCAATTAAATTACACATTATGTGCTTTGAGTGTAGGGAACATGGACATTACAAGAGTAAGTGTCCGAAGAGGGTAAGAAAGACTCCACCGGCGCCAAAGGTCAAGGAAGCCGGAGTCCCGAAACGCAATGGCAAGGAGCACATCGTGTGCTTCCAATGCAAGCAAAGGGGACACTATATGAGCCATTGTCCGAGGGGGAGGCAACCTCACAAGGGCAAGAGACCGGGCACATCGATAGGGGGAGCTAAGGCAAACCCTAAGGTAACCTCTAAGGTTCATTTTTGCAATTCTAATAAAATGCATGCTAAGAATTTTATTGCACTTGTCGATAATAACAAGCATGATAACCTTAGGAATCAATACATGTGCTTAGGAGCTAAACATGTGAGTCTAGATAAGGATAATTCTAGAAAGGCTAACCCTAGAATCAACCCATCTAAGGCTAAGGATAACCTAGGTAGGAATCCTAAATCAACTAGACATATGCCTAAGAATACCTCAAGGAAGAGTGATAAATCAAAAATTGAGGTATTAGAGAAGGAGAATCAAGTCTTGAAGTCAAGACTTGATACTTTGGAAAAGACTCTTAAGAACATGGAGAAGTCATCCCTAGGGTTTAAGGGTCAAAACCAATGTCCAAGGACAAGAAAGGTATGGGTCACAAACCTAAGTCCCAAGTGGTCAAGCCCACCTATCATGATGTTCCATTTGATTATGGAACAAAACCTAGGGCTAGGAAGACCACCAAGGTCACAAGGGGAGTCACCCCTAGAGTTGATCTTGATGAGTCCCAAATGACCAAAGCTTCAAAGCCTAGGAGGGTCATTAGGAGGGTTGCTAGGGAAGTCATCCCTAGTGAATATTTAGTGAACCCAATGAGCTCACATAGATATTGGGTTCCTAGGAGCATCTTCTCTATCCCATAGATGGGCTAGAGAGTGTCAACTCCAATTAGAAGGGTAGTTAACCCAACTTTGAGGAAATTGACACTCAAGGAGCATTTTCAAGGTTTTGATAACCTTTGAAAATGAAAAAGAATTATTATTTACTCCTTGAAGAGTAAATTATGCCATATTTGAAAAATATCGATTTTAATCTTATTTGGCACAATTTAAGAAAACCTAGAGAAATACCATAATTGGGATTTTGGTTTTCTCTTAGGGATATATGGGCAATCTAGGGTTAGATTTTAAGTTAGCTAAGGCTAAGGATACTTAGATAGGGAATTTAGGTATTTTATTTGTGCTAACTTGCCATGATTGGTTGCCATATGCCATGCCATGACATCATATTTATTTTATTATCATTTGAAATGTCATGATAATTATTAGGCTAGTTTATATGTCATGCTTTATTTAAGTTTTCAAACTTTATGCCATGACATCATGACATTGGCACATGTGTTTACTTATGATATCATTATATGCCATGTCATCATCTCTTGCATTATAATCAAAGAAATTGATTTGAGGACAAACATATAATTTGATATTGAGATCAAATTGGTGTTTGGAAAATGCATGAGAACTTAGCCTAAGTTGACCTTAACCCATATCTCACATCAAATTGACTTGAATGTGGTTTGATACACCGTAGATGTGTGTGAGATATTAGGATCATGAGTTAGGATCAAGGTGCATTGTCCTTGTACCTAGATGACCCTAATTCAAGAAATTAAGGATCATAGGGAAAGCTTGTGTACAAGTTATGTACATCTAGCCCTAAGATTATGGTCCTAAATTCAAATGGTTTTAAAAGCATTTTAAAATTGATTTGAAAAACCTTGATGAAGCTTTCCTAGTGATAGCATTCATCATTGAACATTGTGATACAAAGTTGAGTTAAACTTGAACTATTTCAAAGTTTTTGAACTTTGTATCAAGATTGAAAAATGGAAGTTATTTTCATAGAAAACTATTTTTCCATGATAGTAAATGTTATGAGGAATGTATCCTCAAAATTTCACAATTTTTCGAATTTTCTGGAATTTTCTAGGAGTTTCTGAATTTCGGAAGGAAATTCTGAAATTCTGATGGATCAGTCTGGGGACCGATCCAGGTAAGTCCTGATCGATCTGTGGACCGATCCAGTGAAGCATGGATCGGTCTGCAGACCGATCCAGTAAGAACCAGAGAGCTTGGTGCGATCTGGTGAAGGCCTGATCGGTCTGGGGACCGATCAGAGCGTGCCAATTTCTGATTTTCAGCTGTGGGTCTGAAATTTCAGCTGGAAGTTGGGTTTTGTGGATTTCTAAAGGTTTGGAACTCACAAAGACATTGTTGGTGCAATGGTCAAGGGGGAGTTAACCTTTAGGGGGAGTTTTACCTAATTGTAAAGGGGGAGTTGACTGTTAGGGAGAGTTTTTACTCCTTAAGACTTTTGAGGATTAGTGATATGGGATTATCACTAAGCTGATTGTTGAGTTTAGTATCAAGGGGGAAATTAAGAGTTTCAATGAAATGTATGGGACTTTCATTAGGAAGAAACTCTTGACCTTGATACCCTTCTCTTTCTTTTTGATGTGTGTCAAAAAGGGGGAGACTTATTGGAGAATTATTGGAGAACCCAAGTTAGGTTATCGGGTTAACCTAAGCTAGGGGAAGAATGTCAAGGAATATTCGAGGAAGAACATTGGAATTCTTTTTGATGTGTGTCAAAAAGGGGGAGAATTATTGGAGAACCCAAGTTAGGTTATCGGGTTAACCTAAGGGGAGAATGTCCAAAGAATGTTCAAGGAAAGAACATTGGACATTGGAAGATGATTGGAAAACCTAAGTTAGGTTATCGGGTTAACCTAACTTGATTATGGGTTTTGTCAAACATCAAAAAGGGGGAGATTGTTGGTGCAACCTTAGGTCAAGGTTGACCTGACTCGAGTTGACCTGACTCGAGTTGTATTTTGATGTTTGACTTAGGAAGATTGTCGGTGCAACCTTAGGTCAAGGTTGACCTAGTTGAGTTGCATGTTGATGTTTGACACTCGTGGAAGAGTTGTATTCTTGATATGGGACAAGAATAAATGTTTGGGAGATTATTGGGGCAACCGTAGGTCAAGGTTGACCTGGTTGACCTGATTCGGGAAAAAGTCCAAGTATGGAGACTTGGCAATGGAAAAGTCCAAGCAGGGAGCTTGGCACCGGAAAAGTACAAGTATGGAGACTTGGCAACGGAAAAGTCCAAGCAGGGAGCTTGGCACCGGAAAAGTCCAAGTATGGAGACTTGGCACTGGAAAAGTCCAAGTATGGAGACTTGGCACTGGAAAAGTCCAAGTATGGTGACTTGGCACGGAGAAGTCCAAGCAGGGAGCTTGGCACAAGGGAAAGTCCTGGTGAGTGAAGCCAGGCAGTGAGAAAGTCCTAACTGGGATGTTAGGCAGTTGGAAAGTTCTGGTGAGTGAAGCCAGGCAATGGGAAAGTCCTAACAGGGATGTTAGGCAGTGTGGAAATCCTGGTGAGTAAAGCCAGGTGAAAACCCTAGTGAGTGAAGCTAGGTGAAAGTCCTGGTGAGTGAAGCCAGGCAAGGGAAAATCCAGATGGATCAAGGGTGATCGGACATCTGGTGTTGGAAAGTCCAAGTAGATCAAGGGTGATCGGATACTTGGCACGAAGAGGAAAATCCAGATGGATCAGAGATGATCGGACATCTGGTGTGGAAAAGTCTAAGTGAGTCAAAGGGATTGACCGGACACTTAGCGGGGAGTGCTAGCAGGTCAAGGGAGTGACCAGATGCTAGGGATGATGTACAACAGGTCAAGGTTGACCGGATGTTGGTGTGGAAGCCTTAGGTTTAGGGCTGAGAAGTTTGGATCGGTGCGGTGACCGATCCGGTGATCTGCGTTTGCCACGATTGGTGCAGTGACCGATCGAATCGGATCGATGGCTCATCGATTGAAATCTGATCGATGCGGAGACCGATCGGACCTCGCGAAGAAAGCCGTGGATCGATCTGGCCGACCGATCCAGCCCTCCTGATCGGTCGGCGGACCGATCAGGCATAGATCGATGGTGAGGAATCAGAGATCGGTTATGGACCGATCAGGAGGTTCCCTGATCGGTCCACAGACCGATCAGGAGACGCCGATCAGACGAGGGACCGAAGCCTGATCGGTCTGTGGACCGATCAGGAGGTTCCCTGATCGGTCCATAGACCGATTAGGAGGTTCCCTGATCGGTCCATAGACCGATCAGGAATCTAGCCGTTGCGACGCAACGGCTAGTTCTCTGCTCTTCTTCTTCGCAGGTATAAAAGAGGGCTACAGGACTTCGGTGAATCCTCTCCTTCTGCTTCTTCTTCTTCCTTTTGGAAGTTCTCTCCTGCCTGAAGCTTCTGCTTCTTCTGGTGCTCCGAGCTTTGCTGAGCTCAACCGCTGCTGAAGCTTCGCGTGAGCTTCCCCGACAGTTTCCTTTACTGGCTTGCTGTTGCATTCGTCCGTGAAGTTGTTGCTTCCAGGACTTCAGTCGACGACAAGAAGGCAAGCTTGTATTGTTACATTCATTGTATTTACTTCTTGTATTCCTTGTATTCTATCTTGCTGTTGCGAGTTATTGTGGTGAGGTTTCTCCACCCACAAGGAGTTGATATTAGCCGGTTCTCCGGGGACTCATCCACCGACGGATTGATAGGGCTCGTCCACCTTACGGACACGCCGAGGAGTAGGAGTATCATCTCCGAACCTCGTTACATCCTTGCGTTGAGGTTTGATTTCTTCTCCTGTTTTCTTTCTGCATTTAGTTTCCGCTGCGCTAACCCTAGTTTGTAGAAAGAAACGCGAGCAATTGGGGTCGGCTATTCACACCCCCCCTCTCTAGCTGTACGAAGAGATCCTAACATTGCCGAGGAAGATGTTGCTGAGGATGATCCGATTCCAGTCGACGTGCCTCTTCCACCGATTGTTGATCCAGGATATATCTTAACGCTTTATTTTGATAATGCTCGGAGCAGTTCTTATGCGCCTCCACCTAGTGATTTCTTTATCCATCTTCAAAATGACATTTTTAGTCGGTTTGACTCCTTAGAAATGAAGATGAATGATCAGTACAACTCTCTTCAAGGACAAATTGTAGATTTTCGTCAAGAGATGAATGACCGTACTGATGCATTAGAGAGGGAGCAGCGTAGAATATTTGATTATCTTCAGGCTGATTATGATGAGGAGTGACTTCTAGACTTGTTACTTTTGACTTATTGTACTTATGGGACAATTTGCATTATGATTATATATGTTATTGGGTGCTTTTAAGTTATGATCTTCCTTCAGTATTTTTTACATGTTGTTTATAGAATAGGTTTCTTTTTCACTTAGCACATTTCTTAAATTATTACTTAGTAGTTTTTCAAAATTTCCCCTTTCAAAATTATTTTAAAATTGATTTCAAATTATTTTATCTTTTTGGAATAGTTTAGGTATTTCCCGTAAAATTGCATGAAATCATAGTTTTAGCAGCCAATATCTCACAAGTACAGTAGAATTCCTTGCTTGTAAAACTTAGAATGGGTGAGATGCTTAGGACTTATCCTAAGATTTCAAATGCTTATGTCAGTGCATCGCTATAATCTGGACTTTAAACAACATATATCGAATAATTTGAGTTCACTAACTAATAACAAACTATTTATATCTAAATGCTCAAATTGATCAACTTAAGTCAATATCTACTATCTTATGGTAGTTAGCTTTATACAAAGGTTGGATATTTCATCATAAGAATATTTTTTAGTTTTTAAACCATACTTGGACTTTTAGGAAATTATCAATTTTAGGGGGAGCTTCAAACTAAATTTTCTATCTTACCAATTTTAAAAATCCTTTCCTTTCTTTTTAAACCTTTAACAAAATATTTTAAAAATTATTTACATTTGAAAATTTTCAAAATTTTATCTATAATTTTCAAACACCTTCAAATTATTTTCTTTACAATTTTTTAACATTTTTTCCTTAGTAATTTTCCAAATTTTACCTTTACTAAAATTTTCTAAAATTTTTTAATATTATTTACTTTACAAATTTTCAAAATTTTAACCTTAGTAACACTTAATGAAATTTTACTTTACGATTTTTTTTCCAAATTTTAACTTTGCTAAAATTTTCAAAATTTAAATTTTACTAAAACTTTTCAAATATTTTCAAATTTTTAAGTATTTCTTTAGAATTTTACTTTACAAAATTTTTCAAAATTTTAACTTTAATTTTCAAATGTTTTCTACTTCACAATATTTTTAAAATTTTCTCTTATTTTTAATTTACATAAATTTGAAAATTTTGCCTTTATAAAATTCCCCAAAATTTCACTTTATATATTTTCATAATCAAACTTCACTTACGTGTGGCTATTTTCCCTATTTTTGATATGTGTCAAAGGGGGAGAGATAGTGAATTCATGGGGAAATGTTTAACTCTGGGAGAGAGTTAAAGTTAAAAATGCTTGCTTATTTATTTTTTTATATTTTAACTTAAGTTTGAAACTTAGTTGCCAAACATCAAAAAGGGGGGAGATTGTTGGTGCAAGTTGCACCAGAATCAAACCTAAGTTTTGATGTTGTCAAATGTTCAAGTTAAGTCTTGTTCTGATCTAACAAGTTGACTAAGTGTGTAGATTGTTTACTCAACCGGGAAAGACCTAGTTGGAGGCTAGGCAAGAGAAGTCTTAGCAGATCGTGGAACTCAGGTTGAAAGACCAAGTAGGTCGAGAGGAGCCGACACTTGGCAGTGAGATCGAGAGGTCTAGAGGACCGAAGATCGAGAGAAAGTCCTGGCGAGCCTATCAAGGCTAAGTGAAAAGTCTAAACATATCTAGAGGATCAAAGCTTGGCAGGTAGGTTAAGGTAAACAATTGGAGGAGTGACAGTGAGGTCGTGTTCCTAAAGGGAACAACCTAAGGTCACTAATCCAACTGAAGAAACCAGAAAGATTTCCAAGTTGAGATCAAGACAGTTCTACTGTCTAATGCTACTCATACATTTTATATATTACTATGCTAATCTCTATTTTGTAGGAATATGCTATTTAACTCTGTTTTGCAGGATTGGCCTGATCGGTCGACCAAATGGGAGGATCAATTGATCGAACAAGGCCAACTCAGAACGAACACTAGTTCAGATCAAAGCAGAGCGAAATCTGATCAAATCTTGATTGGTCAACTAAATAATAGGATCGGTTGACCGAACCCTGACGATGTGGTACAGATCAGTTCGGTCAGAAGTAGAGAAGGAAACTAAGCTGATCGGTCGACTGAACCAGGAGATCGGTCGATCGAACGATCACCTCATTAATGTAACATTAAGTGCGAATCTCAGTGAATAGGGAAGTTCTCTGTTCGGTCGACCAAAAAAGGTGATCAATCGACCGAACACTTTAATGCCATTAAATGCCAAAGATCGAATCAACATCAGATATCAGCGAAGATGGAAGGGAGCTGGTTCGGTCGATCGAACCAAGGGATCGGTCGACCGAATGTCAACGACTCTTATAAAAGTAAGCTCAAGGTCCGAGGTTGGGCAACGATACAATGAAATTTGTTTGGTTTGAAGTTTATCTCTATGCTAATTGTTGTTGTTCGTGCAACTGCTCTACAACTCGTCTTCACGCAAGCAACTACTTCGTTCAATGCTGACCAAGCTTCATCTTCCGTATAAGTGTCAGTATATTTTTATTTTTAAAGATTGCATTTTACTTAAACTCACATAAGATAGTAAGTTGTTACTATCTTATATTCTTGTATATTGTATGCACTGTTTCTTGTTGTCTCCGGTAAATTCCGGAGTATGCAAACTGATCGTCGAGGCTAGTGTTCGACACTATCTCCGTAAACGATATTGCTCCGCTACGGTGCTTAACGGATTGTTGCAATTCGTTCCCAAGATACAACGACGACAATCGTCTCGGAATCGTAGCACTCCGACTTCCGAGACCAGCGAACCTTCTCGTAGGCTTCTTGGACTCTTGAATGCACAAGATGAGTGAGTGAATACTTGAGGAAGAGAAGATTAAGTTGAGTGATTTGATTCCAATCTGGAGGGTTCTATTTATACAGAAGGAAGAGGCTTTAGGGAGGGGTGTGACCTTTGGGTGGATTAATCTGGGCCGTCCGGACTGAAGAGTTATAACCCTTCACATAGCCCCTTTAATCTCATCCATCAGATCTAAGAGTTGTGACCCTCAGATCTATCAGCCATCGGATCTGGATCCATTGATCCGATGCTTCAGATCATGTCTCATCCCAAGCCGTCAGATCGTGACTCATTGTGATCCAACGCTCTAGATCGCATCACAAGCGATCCACCATACTTCTTTGATCAACGTTGATCAACGGCTGCCATCCGTTCGCCCAACCAACTGTCCAGTCATCTCCCTTTGCCCACGAGGATGCCACATAGGCACTGCCATGTCAGGTACTAGCCTGACACGTCACCCGAGTGCCATGTAGGCACTGCAATGTCACCTGGAGCATAAATTTAAGCTCCTCAATGCTCCTCGCGGCGATGCGGATCCAGTGAAAAACAAAGTAAAACAAGAAAAGTCTAGTTTTTTAACAGTTTGGGGCACGGAAACTGCACGTGGCGCGTGGCGGGCTCACAGGTGCGAGCACCTGCTCGCCCCTGAGCAGAGAGTACCTGGTACTTTTCTGAGTTAACTCCAATAACTCAACATCATTAATAAGTAAGGAATGCACATCGGAAATTTCCGATGTGGGACTATTCTCCCTTGCATTTCCTTAATGAATAACCAACGTTATTTTGGGCCGACTTTGAACATTAATTTCTCATTCACCCTTAATCGGTTTTGAGCAAATTAATAGTCTAAATCTATCTACGCGAAACGTAGATTTCAATTTTGAAGTCAATTACGACTTTCAACAATTGATGGCTTCCGATTTTTCCTCCTCAAAATCGTATTGGTCCATTTAGGCCCCAATATCCAACAATCCCCCACATGAATGGAAATTAATGTAATGCGTGTATGCATGCTGACACTTTACAAGAGTCCAATCGATAAGTCACTGCATCGGGAGAGGTAGCTTGTGGCTTTGAACCTTCCGTAGTGGAATGCTATCGAGTATACTAGGCTGCGCAGTGAACGTGATGTCTTGAACTGCTCAGCTGTTTGTGTATACTAAGACAATAACACCCACACAGAGACCTATCTCACCTACTTTAGGTTCTCATGGTTGGTTCCGTTTTGGCCATGGACACCATCTTGGATTCATGAGTGTTTCATTGAAGCGGCCTGTCTTCACACTCACATAGGTGACACTTCTATCAAGAGTATCCTACCATACTCCACCTTATAAGGTATAGAAGTCACTAAAAGCATAAGCTTAACCTCACTACATGAGGTAGGACAGCACAAATTCATCCTAGGATTGGGATAGAGATAAACTATCTCCTGTGCTGAACCACAACTTCTGAAACTTTGTTGTCCCATTGAACCAAGATCTTGGGATCTCCAGTCAACAAGGTTGGGTTTTCCACTTCAGTCGTTTTCAGTTATAGATTTTTTAATCCCATTCCTCTTGATGAGCAGTATACTTGATCTCGACTCAACCCTTTCGTAAGAGGATCTGCCAAATTATCTTGGACTTAACATAGTCGATTGCAATCACTCCATTCGAGATCAACTGCCTAATGGTATTATGTCTACGACGTATATGTCTTGACTTCCCATTATACATACTACTCTGTGCCCTTCCAATCGCCGATTGACTATCACAGTGGATCAGTACGGCAGGTACTTCCCATTATACATACTACTCTGTGCCCTTCCAATCGCCGATTGACTATCACAGTGGATCAGTACGGCAGGTACAGGTTTTTCCCAGCTCGGAATATCTTCCAAGAAGTTCCGCAGCCATTCAGCTTCCTCAGCTGCTTTGTCTAGTGCTATAAACTCGGATTCCATAGTTGACCGAGCAATGCACGTCTGCTTAGTGGATTTCCAAGATACTGCTCCCCCACCGATCGTGAATACATATCCACTAGTGGATTTGGAGTCTTTTGTATCTGATATCCAATTAGCATCACAATATCCCTCCAACACAGCGGGATATTTTCCATAATGTAATCCATAGTTCATAGTATATTTCAAATATCTAAGAACTCGCATCAATGCCTTCCAATGGGCGTCGTTTGGATTACTGGTGAAACGACTCAGCTTGTTGACCGTACAGGCAATATCCGGACGTGTGCAGTTTGTAAGATACATCAAACTGCCTATTATCCGAGAGTATTCCAACTGCGATATGGTCTCACCATGGTTTTTCGCTAAGTGTTGACTTAGATCCATAGGTGTTTTTACAGTAGAAAGATCGTACGCATTGAATCTTTTCAATACTGATTCTACATAATGGGATTGTGTTAGAACTATCCCCTCTGATGTCCTGAGAATTTTAATTCCCAATATAACATCTGCTTGACCCATATCTTTCATATCGAAATTTTTGGTCAACATTTTCTTTGTAGTCATGATTACATCATGATTACTGCCCATTATTAGCATGTCGTCTACGTACAGACAGACGATTATATAGCCTTTGGGTGTGTCTTTGACATAAATGCATTTGTCACATTCATTTATTCTGAATTCGTTTGACAGCATTACTTTGTCAAATTTTTCGTGCCATTGTTTAGGCGCTTGCTTAAGTCCGTACAACGACTTAACAAGTCGACACACCTTTTTCTCATTTCCAGGAGCCATGAACCATTCGGGTTGCTCCATATAAATTTCTTCTTTCAACTCACCATTTAAGAACGCAGTCTTAACATCCATTTGATGTATTTCAAGGTCATACAGTGCTGCAATGGTTATTAGCACTCGTATGGACGTAATCCTTGTCACCGGTGAGTATGTATCGAAGTAATTAAGGCCTTCCTCTTGCTTGTACCCCTTGGCTACAAGTCTGGCCTTATACTTGTCAATTGATCCATCAGCTTTATACTTACGTTTTAGTATCCACTTACAACCTAATGGTTTATTACCAGAAGGAAGGTCTACTAATTCCCAAGTATGATTATTCATGATAGACTCAATCTCACTATTGACAGCTTCTTTCCACATTGGAGCATCGGGACTAGAGAGAGCCTCACTTAATGTTCTTGGTTCCATTTCTGACATGAAAGTCATGTAATCTGGCCCGAACGATTTCTCAACTCTAGCTCGTTTGCTACGACGTGGCTCTTTGTTTTGATCGTCAATAGTTCTTTTATAACAGCTAAGATCGGTAACGACATTCTCGTTTGAACTTCCGTTGTTATCATTTTCAACATTTCCCTTCTTATTTGGGAATACGTTTTCAAAGAATATTGCATTCCGAGATTCTATGGTTGTTCCCACATGAATATCAGGAATGTCTGATTTGTGAACTAGGAAACGATATGCACTACTATTATGGGCATATCCGACAAATACCGCATCGAACGTTTTAGGTCCGATCTTTACTTGCTTTGGTTTAGGTACTTCGACCTTTGCCAAGCATCCCCACACTTTCAGGTATTTGTATGATGGCTCGTGGCCTTTCCATAGTTCGTATGGAGTTTTATCACTTTTCTTATGAGGGATTTTGTTGAGAATGTGATTTGTCGATAATATTGCTTCCCCCCACAAGTTTTGAGGTAAGCCTGAATTTATCAACAAGACATTCATCATCTCTTTTAGTGTCCGATTTTTACGTTCAGCAACACCATTCGATTGAGGTGAGTAAGGCGTCGTTGTTTGATGGATAATGCCAAAATCTGAACAAAATTCATCAAACGGTGCACCATATTCTCCACCTCTATCGCTACGAATTATTTTAATTAGTTTGTCAAGTTGATTTTCAACTTCTGTTTTATAAGTTCTGAACGCCTCTAAGGTTTCATCTTTACTTCTTAAAAGAAAGACATAACAGAACCTCGTGCAGTCATCGATAAAAGTAATGAAATACTTTTTACCTCCTCTAGTTTGTACAAATTTCAAATCACATAGATCACTATGTATTAATTCTAGAGGAGTCGTTGACCTTTCCACCGAATGGAAAGGTAGTTTCGTTATTTTAACTTCCACACACACTTCACATTTGTGTGTTTCGTCAAGATTGACGTTCGGTAATAAATTTAGTTTGACGAGACGTTTCAGAGTATTATTATGCACATGTCCGAGTCGATCATACCACAAATTAAAACACTCAACCTCATAGCTGGAAGCAATTATTTTATTACCATCAAATTTTCGGAGTACAGTCATTACAACCATTTTGAATAGACCCTTTTCTAGGTACCCCTTTCCTACGAAGATATTATTCTTCGTAAGTACAAAGTTGTTCGACTGGAACACTAGCCTAAATCCGGCCTTAACTAGTGCCGCTCCAGAAACTAGGTTCTTTCTGATGTCGGGAACATGGAGTACATCAATGAGTGTTAGCTCCTTTCCGGACGTCATCTTCAGAACAACTTTTCCGAGTCCGACAATTGGCGGCGTCGTGGAATTACCCATATAGAGCTTCCTGCCATTTATCGGAGTATACTTGGAGAACATCGCCTTATTGGAACAGATATGACGAGTTGCTCCAGTATCAATGAACCACTGCTTCGGGTTGGTATCCACCAAGTTGGCTTCAAATACAACCGCAGTGAGATCCAAGTCCTCAAGAGAGGTTGCGGCGTGGTTTGCAGATCCTTTGGCCCCTTGGTTGGCTTCTTCGGGCGTCTGCAGTCCTTGGACAGGTGTCCTGCCTTTCCACAGTTGTAGTAGGATCCCTTGAACTTCTTCGCTTGTGCCTTCTTCTTGAACTGTTTCGGCTTTTTAGCGTTCGGCTCGACCAGGTTGGACATATCGTCTATAGTCCGCTTGGTTCCTCTGCAGTCGGATAACTTTCGATTATCCTCCTCTATTCGTAGCCTCAGGATCAGGTCTTGCAGCCCTATCTCCTTTTGCTTGTGCTTTAGGTAATTCTTGAAATCCTTCCATGACGGAGGGAGCTTCTCAATTACCGCAGCAACTGCGAATGACTCGTTCAGCTTCATTCCTTCGGCGTCCAGATCATGCAGTATTAATTGCATATCTTGGACTTGAGATGAGATGCTCTTTGAGTCCACCATCTTGAAATCCAGAAACCGGCCGACGATGAATTTCTTCAGTCCGGCATTTTCGGTCTTGTATTTCTTCTCAAGCGATTCCCACAAAGATTTCGCTGTCTCCAATGAACAATACACGTTATACAACGTGTTGTCCAAGGCGTTGAGAATGTAGTTGCGACACAGAAACTCTCCGTGCGTCCACGTATCGCAAGCAGCCTTGCTACCGTCCGTAGCGACTGACGGGTCTTCACGCAAAAACCGTACAAGGTTTAGCGTTGTTAAGTAGAACAGCATCTTCTGCTGCCATCTTTTGAAGTCGGCTCTGGTGAATTTCTCCGGCTTTTCTCCGTGCGGAATGGATGTCGGAACGGCGGTCGGAACAGCGGTCGGAATGGCGGTTGGAACGTCGTTGGTAGCCATATCAGTTTGTACGGAATATCGTTTACGACTGTTGTCTCCGGTAAATTCCGGAGTATGCAAACTGATCGTCGAGGCTAGTGTTCGACACTATCTCCGTAAACGATATTGCTCCGCTACGGTGCTTAACGGATTGTTGCAATTCGTTCCCAAGATACAACGACGACAACGTTGATCAACGGCTGCCATCCGTTCGCCCAACCAACTGTCCAGTCATCTCCCTTTGCCCACGAGGATGCCACATAGGTCCTCGCGACGATGCGAAGTGCAAAGTGCGAAGTGCAAAGTGCGCCTACAAAGCGCCCAAAGCGCCCATTGCGCACGTGCGCACGTGGCGGGTGGCGGGCTCACAGGTGCGAGCACCTGCTCGTCCCTGAGCAGAGAGTACCTGGTACTTTTCTGAGTTAACTCCAATAACTCAACATCATTAATAAGTAAGGAATGCACATCGGAAATTTCCGATGTGGGACTATTCTCCCTTGCATTTCCTTAATGAATAACCAACGTTATTTTGGGCCGACTTTGAACATTAATTTCTCATTCACCCTTAATCGGTTTTGAGCAAATTAATAGTCTAAATCTATCTACGCGAAACGTAGATTTCAATTTTGAAGTCAATTAAGACTTTCAACAATTGATGGCTTCCGATTTTTCCTCCTCAAAATCGTATTGGTCCATTTAGGCCCCAATATCCAACATTTCTTTCCAAGGTTTTTGAAAAGAAGAGTTTTAGTGGATTACTCAACGGTGCGATTAAGGATCGCGTGCCTTGGAGTACTAGTCGACCTAGGCTCCGAACTAAGTAACCGAATATGTTCTTTACTTTCTGCTGCACAACTTTGATATAAACGATTAAAAGAAAAGTTTTTAAAAAGCGCGATATTCACCCCTCCCCCCTCCTATCACACTCATTCAATCCTACAACATCAACTAAATAAATGTTTAAGTAGTCCCAAAATACTAACAATCTAAAAAGATGAAAATAACCCCTAATAAAAGAATAAAAATTATATATTTAGAGTCTCCGAAAAGGCTTTAAATGAGATTTTTTGGACATAACACTGAGTCATTACAGATTACACCAGTAATCAATTGTAGATCTCAAAACAAGTTTCGATTTTATATATTAAAGGTCCCCTATTCAATCCGAGTCAAAAAAATATGGCATCTCAAAGCTTAGATCCTCTACATCAAAAGCATAGACCAAGGAAGGTTAAAAACTAAAACGCATTTGAGCTATATAAACATTTTGCTATGTTGTAGCGATGCATGATTGTCACATAGGGGTCGACAACATAAGGTCTTGGTTATAAAACCTTCTTCAACATAAGTAGTTTTGTAGTATTACTTTCATGCACGGAGATACATGGTCATACATGTTACTTAAGCATACATGAAGGATAGTATTATTATCCTTTTTGGGGCATTTGAAGGTAGATCATTTAGTAGTATACTTAATTACTTATACGGTGTGTTTGGTTCAAGTTATCATGCATAACCTTGGTTATATGACTATCAGATAATCACATAACTAAAATTATGAGAAATAAAATATAACCTAATGTTGTTTGATTCAACCCTAGGTAATGCAACAAAAAATTATTTATTTGAAAGTTTTAGTATATAACCTAGTTCAACATTTTATTGTATTACCCTGGACCTAGGAACCAGAGTAGATGGCATTGTCATCGACGATGAGGCAAGAGATGTTGTTGATGTGCTCGATCTAGAGCTTGCGGTGGTGTCGCCGGGTCTGCACATAGCTCCCCTACATCAGGATCTTCTAGAGTTTATGCCCGTGACCGTGGGAAGTGTTGCGGCTTGCGAGAAGGCATTCTCGGAGCCGTTGACACCTCGTAGGTAGATTTTCCACACGTAGATGTGACCGTCCTATGAGTTGAGAAAACACAGCCTCTAGGTCCTTGACGCTTCCTCTACCTCCATGGATGAAGCAGCGAAGGTCGCGCTGCCACCACACCATGATTGTAGGACTGGTGAGAGTCAATAAAGGGGGTGTGAATATCGACCTTTCTTTAGTACTCATTTTGTCATTCGTTCGTCTTTTCTATAGAGTTAGTACTTGCAACAAAAATATAATAAAAACACATGAACAAAAATTACACTCACGGGATTTACTTGGATCCTAACCTCATAGGGTCAGAACGTCCAAGACCTAAGTATGAGAGATGTCCATCCACTAGTGGTCTCATTTCTAGAGCTTTTTTGGAGGTGGAGAAACTCATCTTACAATTTAAGAGCAAGCATAAATAATATAAAACAAAGTACAAGCTTGTAAAACAAAAACAAACATTGTGATCTGATTCGGAAGTCTTCAGCATAGTGCACCCCTCCTAGAGTTTTCCTAGTCACAGAGCTTCACCTTGATATCTTTTCTTTCAAGTACAGAGATAGAGTAGTAGAAGTTGTTATTTGAATGCTATGGTCGAGGCTACTTATAAAGACTTTTTCAGGCACATGGACTCGGCCTCATCCGATCCGATTGTGTCGTAGTTTTATCCATCTCTAACTTATCCTGTTTCGGGGCTTAGACCAGTTTCGGGTGCCTAGAGCCCTTCTAGGCTCCTAAAAACTATCCAAGTACTTGGAGTCTATCCAATCTAGGCACCTAGAATCTTTCTAGGCCCTAGATCCTATCCAGGTGCCTGGATCTAAGACTTGATCTCTATTTTTGTTTTCTACTCCTGATTCTTGTACAACAACATTCAAACACAAGAATGCATGAAAAATCTAAGTTGGTAAGTCTATTTGATATACTAGGCTTATCTTTTGCTTAGAATTTACTCCTCCAAGACTTACCACATAGGGTTTACTCTTCCAAGATTTTTTTTTGTCAAGTATCTTATCACCTTAACCTGCTTGAACTTTTGCCTAACATCCAATTCTCACTAACTTGCTAGGTTTTCCCCTTGCTAGTTATCCGGTCACCCTTGACTTGACTTGACTTTTGCCTAACATCCAATTCTCACTAACCTGCTAGGTCTTTCCCTTAATCATCCAGTCATCCTTGACCTTATTAGACTTTTACCTAACATTTGTTTCTCACTAACCTACTAGGTCTTTCCCTTGCTAGCCATCTGGGCAACTTTGACCTGACTAAACTTCTTATAATTAGTCATCTAGTCAACTTTGACTTGATTAGACTTCTTATTTCCAAACATAAGATCATATAATTTGGATAACCCTTGGTCAAATTTGATCAAATATTGGTATATTGTCAAACATCAAAACTATAGAGGTTAATTGCACACGAATAATCTCATGCTCATTGACTAGGATTTTGCTTATATCTCGGGCGGATTGAAAAAATTCGATAAAATTTTAAGGGCATTTTTGTTTGAAAGGGCAAAATTTGGCGGAGAATTTTGGAAAAAAACAAACTTTGTTAACCTCGGAATCACATAAAACCTCACACTTCTGAGGTAATCATATTCTGAGTTATATACCCCTTATTTGCTGACATGATGAGCATGCTCCATTACTTGAGAATCACTCATTACTTGGATAAAAAAGGTTAAATAACATTACTTTAGATAGATAACCGCAGTTATCAACAATAACTTTCAACCAAACATACTCATAATATTAAAACTCATGTGATAGATATAGCTCACGAGAAAAGGAAGGAAACTTTATTCTTTTAACTGTCCTTTCCTCTATCAATGAGTTAAACATGAGTAATTAGTAGTCGAGGAATTAATTACCAGAGAATATAATTCGATCATATCCCCCAAACAAAGCCCTGACCTACCTTTGATAGCCATCTAATGATTAGGATTCTGCTAATACGGTTTTAAATGAATGGTGTTTATACCAACAAATCCTTTAATATTGATTAAAGAAGCACAAAGAGGCAAAGTGATCTCAAAAGTGGACATCTAATTAATAATTCAGTTGTCTAAACTTTGCCCGATTAATTTTGAAGATAGACAATTGTCTCTTTTGATTCATCTATTGTTCCTTTGAATGTTTATCATTGCACTGGGAGAGGAGAGTGTAGAGGAGGACAGCTTGCACTTCAAAAGGCAGCTGGGGGATGCTTTTGGACAGCACCATGACAAACCCAAGCTTAATTAATCAATCCTGATCAGGATCGAGCACTTATTCAAAGAGAGAAAAAAAGGAAGTGTTGTGACCACAATTCCCTTTTTCATATGCTACACTGCAGGCTCTTTTACAATCATTGAAGTTAAAGGTTATAAAAGAGGGCAGGGCAGCATGTGGAGGTATTGCAGAGTTCTTGATACTCACAACTAATGATTTAATTAGTTAGATGTCTTAATGCATGGTTTCACATACTTCTAGCTACCTTGTTTTCAAAAGTTGCTAACAAAAAGATTTAGGCAAAATTTAAAAAGGTGCTTAGCTTCTTCTTATTATAGTTTTTGTCAAAAGTGTATTTTCTTTTATTTTTTAAAAAATATTAAAAACAACATCCTTCTAGTATATTTCTCATGTAAATGCAATAATCGTATTATTATTATTATTATTATTTATCAAATCTGATCAATACATCAAGTTAATAAAGAATATTTTAATATAACAGTGATTCTATACTAATAATGTTAATTAAGTTGAATTAGTTTACTTTAACCTGTTATAATTATATTGTAGCTATTAGAATAAGCATATTTTTAAGATGAAAAATATGTTACAATGTTATTTTAATTTTTGAAGAAAATGATAATGAGGGGATGTTGCATTCCACTTAATGAGACTAGAATAATGAAGGAGAACCTGTCTGCCATGTGACCTCAAGATTCATAGAAACATACTCTTATAAAATACAAATTAAGGTGATATACAATAGATTCAATATGACTTAATTATGTGGGATGAGTGACGTCATCTTTTGTTCTAATATGGCTTAATCATGTCTCCATGGATATTACAGAGTTGGTATTTTAATGGTAGATTGTCACAAGAGAACAGTGATCAACTCCAAGAGGAAATAATTTCTTAGGAAGTAAAATCTCTTTTACTTAAGAAAATTTATCTCCCTTCTAAATGTCATGCGATGGACATGGAGGGACGTATGGAATAACCGCATATAACCTTTTGCCATAATATAGCCTAATCATTCTTTTGGATCCCATGGGAATTTTGTACATTAAACTGCTCTTTCAATTGATCATACCTAATAGGATAAGATTAGATTGTTATAGTAAAAAATTATAACTAGAGATGTTGAATTCCACCTAGAGCAAGACGTGTCATTGGGTCATGATGTCGCAGTAGGACATTCAGGTTGTTCCCTAAGCGCCCGTGGTTCAAATCTAGCTATGGCGTATCTGTATATATTTTTCTTCCAAATGGAGGGCATAATCAAATAATATACTGGGCTTTTAGATTGGCCGTTGTTTGATGAAAAAAATTTTATTAGACTGAACCGGTCACTCCAAAAAAAAAAAGTAAAAAAGGAAAGGGGAGAACTGGTTAAAACTTCATCATATTCACATGCTGCGCCGAATAAAGGCCGCGCACGCAGATAATTAACTTTTACCTGAAAGCTTCACGATCATTTAAGAATCATTCGATCGCAGCCCTCCGATCGACCATCAAGGCCCTTATAAATTGCGGCATAGCAGACTGTGTCCTCCTCCAATTCCAAACAAAGGCGGGGAAGGAGTAGTAGCTCCATGGGAGGAGGAGGCAAGAGGTGCCCTTCCAGTTCCATGTCCTTCTGCGGGCTGTGCTTTGGGCGGCCGAGGAGAGAAGACGAGGAGACCATCGAGTGGGAGCAGCGGCGCGCCAGGAAGGTCCGTCCGAGCGACGAGGACCATGGCCGGTGGTTCGGCGCGCCGGACGTGGACGAGAAGGCCTCGGACTTCATTGCTAGATTCTACGCTGCTTCGAGGTCCACGGACTCCGAGCGGCAGGCCATCATGGTTTAAGTTTCAGCCTTTTTGCTTGCTTCTCCTCTTCGTCGTCTTGTTCGTTTCCTGTTTCTACTGCTTCCAGATGAATAAAACTCTCCATGATCGTCGTGTGCAGATTTCACTAGATGTGTAAATTATTGTTAGGCTAAATCCGAAATTATAGAGTCAAAACTCTCAGACGTCGGATAAAATGTACAGATTCGTATTCTCTCTAGCGATAGTTAAAGGCTCGAATGGATGATTATTTTTTAAAATATAACGGTTAAACCATCTCATCAATCAAGCGCGAATTGTCATACAGCAAACTGATTTGTACTGGAAGGCTGCCAGCATCGGAAAGAGTTAGAAAGGGCCCAGACTAACCTTGACAATGCCCCTCAATGTTCAAATCAGAAACAAGTCGCTAGCTAACTGCGCCTATATGAGCACCCTTTCGGTCCGAGGCCGGCCGGTGTTGGGTCAGACCTGAGTAGTTCCGCATTGATCCAGTCTTTGCGCTTGCCACATGGTGCCTGTCTCAGCCACATCACATAGTAAAAAGTAGCAAAATATGAATTAGACTACACACATAATTTTTACAAATGGAGGTCTAAATTGGTACCCTATGTATAAAATAGAACATTTCACTCAATAACATTCTATTTAAACCAATTCACTTATTATAATTTTTTTAAATATAAAACTATACTACATAGATTGCCTAAATATATGTGATTTCACTGAGAGAATGGCATGCAAGCGAGCATGCATTGTTCTAGTTTCTCCTCTACCTCCATCACGCGAGAACTTGAACGAGAACAGTGCAGTACAGTAGATGGCTTTCCCTGTGCTTCATAGGATGCCATGCATGGCAGCAGTAGAAGGGAAGGTACGAGTTGCGATAAGGACAGAGGATCGGATCTTTAGCACACACTTTGTTAAGGCTGTTGGATCTTTCCAGCTGTCGTTGCTTCCATCTCTCCTGTGAATGAGAACCTTCTCTGATGACGGATAAGGATTGTCGATCAATCTCGGCACCATCCTTAGCTCCTAAGTCTTGTCTGTCTTCTCTGTTTTAAATGCCTTTCAGATCTTTTCTTTCTTTTGGTATCTTTCTTTTGCAAAGGTTAATGAAAGTCCGAGAGAGAAAATGAAAATGTCATAAAAAAAATCAGATAAAAATTAGTATAATAATGTGCCACATTAAAAATTAGTATAATAGACACATAAATAGGAGGGTAAATGATCAGTTTGTGCCAAATGAAACTTAATCAGCTGTCTTGAAATTTATTTATTTATCATTAAAAATTTGATCAGAACTCAAATTTGTTCATGAATATTATATTATTCATAAATATTATTTAACTTTTATTTAAATAGATATTTATTAGACTTTAACCCTAAGACTCAAATAAAAGAAATAAATTCTAATATATAAACTACATAAAACTAAAATGAAAAGAAGATAGAAATTATAAAAATACCAAAAATAATTTGAATGTTAAAAAAATAAAAATTATCAAAAATAATAATAAAAAACTTCGGATCCTCTTGCATCAGTCGTCCAGGATTAAAAGAACTCGTCCTCAAATTTAGAGTAATTATATATAATAGTTCAGGGAGAAGATCATTTGACACTAAATCAACAATATCTATTAATAGCTATTGGACTTTGGGAAATCCTTGTCGATTTGCCGACGAACATGACAATGTGGATGCTGCTCTTGTCCTCACTGTAAGAATATCTTCAAATAGCTACGGAATTAGTGATGAATTTTAATTCCGTCGTAATTTAATAGGATTTTAGCGGTTGAATTAGAAATCCGTCAGTGAAATCAACTGGATTCTAATTCAGTCAGTGAATTTAAATTTACCGAGGATTTAATCAGTAATTTGTCGATTGAATCCAAATTCAATCGGTATTTTACTGACTAAATTAAAATTCACTCGGTAAAATACTAACTAAATTTGGATCAATCAATATATCGTTGATGGATTTTTGATTCAGTCAGTGAATTTGACCTATCTTTCCCAACCCGATCCCCTTCCTTCTCCTTACAATTTAATAAGATTTACTGACTGAATCCTAATTCAGTTGTCCAAATACCAACTAAATCCTAATTCAGTCGACAAAATAGTTTATCAACTGAAATAGGATTCAATTGGTGAATTTGCCCTAATTTCCCTAGCTCGAACCCCTTCCTTCTCCTTGCGTTATTTCGATCTCAGTTGCAACTTCTCCAGTGCGGCTTCTCTTCAATGTATCTTCTTTCTTGCTCTTCTCCTACTTTGGTAAGCCTCTCTTTTCTCTGACTCTTCTCTAGCTTCATTGGCTTGCTCACGACTTGCTCGATCATAGCCCCTGGGCGCTAGCTTGTCTGGTCGTGGCCAGTTTACTCATGGCCCCTTGATAAAATCATGGAGGTTGAATGTCCTACATTATCTATAAAAAGATGTATGTATTATTCAAATATTCATAGTATAATTTGACTCCAAGAACCTCCAAAAACAAGGACCAAAATATATACAAATTACAATTTAATTGAGGTTAATATAAATAAAAAATTTAACAAATTTAATATTCCTTAATCAAGGAAGTCTCTTTCTCCTTAAAAAAAAAATACATCTCCTTAAGTCATTTCACATGTCTTTAAGGTAGTCGTTCCCTCAAAGTATTATTATACTAATAATATTTTGGCATTCTTAATTCTTTAGAAAGTTTCAAAATTCTACATTATGTGAGGTTAAAAGTTCAATCCTAAACCTTGACCTTCCCTCAATTCTTGTTCTCCTTCCTTTTTAATATTTCATTATCATTTTTATTAAAAAAAAGTTTCTTTAAATACTTATCTAAGCATATTAGAGGATCAGCGGATTAAGGTTAACTAAAATATCTAAGAGTAAATATAGCCTACTGAAATAATATGAATTAGTCAAAATTCTACTTAAGTTCACGGATTCAAGTCACGGAAATAATCTCTTACAAAAATATAAGATAACGCTACATACAATAAACCTAAAATGGTTTAATTCTTTTCTGAGACTCTCATTAATGGGAGCTTGATGTATGGACTACTAAGGGGAAGGGGAAGGAGTAGGCAACAGTAGTAGCTCAATCGGAGGACGTAAGAGGTCTCTTCCATGTCCTTCTATGGGCTATGCTTTGCGTGGTCGAGGAGAGAAGATGAGGAAACCATCAAGTGGGAGTAGTGGTGCGTGAGGAAGGTCCGGTCGAGCATCAAGGACCATGGTCGGAGGTAGACCATCATGGTTTTTGAGCCTAAATCTTCATGGATTTTTTTTAAACTTTATCCAAAAGGTCTCAAAGTAATAGAGATATCTTCATCTTATAAACTCATGATCTTTTTCATATATTTTCAAATGAAATTTTGATTATATTCCCAATAGGTTTAAGTTTTAGTATTTTTGCTTGCTTCTCTTCGTCATCTTGTTTGTTTCTTGTTTCTTTCTTGTGTACTGCTTCCAGATGAATAAAACTCTTCATGATCGTTGTGTATTGATTTCACTGTCTAAATTATTGTTAGCCTAAATACAATATTATAGAGTTAAAACCCTCAGACGTCAGATAAAATATATTTGGAGTCTCTCTAGCGAGAGTTAAAGGCTCGAATGGATGGTTTACCCTCTCTAGCGCGTCGAACCTCTGACCATGGACCACATCTGGCATGTTGAACATCTGGAATTAGTAAACGAATTGTTATATGACGAGCTAATTTGTACCTAGAGGCTGCAAGCATAAAAAAAAATAAAAGGGGTTAACCTTGACAAAACTCTCCAACATTCAAGTCATAAGAAGAAGAATATAAATGAAGTAGATAGCTAACTCAAAACAGTCTCTTCGTAACTGCACCCAATATATGAACACTCTTTTATATCACTCTAAGAGAGAGTGAGAGAGGACATGAACTTCACCTTGCCTACTCCATGTACTCGTCGCATGTCAACCCACATCCTTTGAACGTGCCCCCATCACTTCTCCTACACACCCGTCCACCCGACTGAACTCCCCTCGTTCTCAGTCTAGATAGATAAGTAATTATTGTTGGGGATCAGTGGTCGGCTAGAAGGGGGGTTGGATAGACGGTGCCTCTAAATAATCGCTTCCTACGTAAGGTGGATGATCCCTATCCATCGGTGGATTATTCCTCGGAGGACCTCCAGTTAACTCACGTAGCTCCTTGTGGATAGAGAAACCTCACCACAATTCTCACAAGAACTCTAGAGACGCTAGGGCACTGGTAGACTACTAATAAGGGTTAACCACCTCTATTTCGTCAACTATAACCAAGCTCCCAAGCTTTGGTTATATAGGTTGCGGATTGGAAAACCCCGCCTACTAGTCGATTGTCAAAACCATTAGTCAACTGCCCTCTGTGGAGATTCAACCGTTACATTCCAACGGCTCGATACCAGTTGACCGGTAAAAGTATCAGTCGACTGCTCTACACTAACCGAGCAAACAAAAGCATTCTGTTCGCTCCCAGTTGATTGTCCGGTCGACTGTACCAATCAACTGATGAAAACACCAGTCGACTGTTACAATAATTGCTATAGTAACTGCTACAGTAAAACCCTAAACCTAAGATTTTACCCTAAGTACAATCTCTCATGCACTCGTACCCTCACGACTCACTTGACCCTTCATTACAGCCTTGACCTCTAACTTTCAAGCCTACTTCCTTTGACTCTCGTCCTTCGGATGCATCTAAGCCCGCGACTCGTCCCAATGTCATCCTTCGCGTATGCTTCGAAGTCACTTCTCTCAGCCCTTGTCCTTGCTACCTTGTCCACGGTCCCTCGGATGCTCCATCCTTCACCGACCCGAAGCCATCAACCTGAGTCATATGTGTATCCTGCAAACTTGCACACTCATATACCCATATCAAATAACAAGAGTGAATCTAACTTAAATCATTTGCCCAAACACCAAAACACATGGTCGCACGGACTATTGGGATTGCTCCAACAATCTCCTCCCTTTTGATGTTTGGTAATACGTTTAAGTTAGGAAAAACATAATAACAAATAAATATGCTAAAACAAATGGACTTATGTTGCCAAGGCTACACACTTGGACTTACACCGCCGAATGGACTTACGTTGCCAAGGTTACACACTTAGACTTACACTGCCAAATGGACTTACGTTGCCAAGGCTACACACTTGGACTTACATCGCCGAAACAAAAACAATGCAACATGCATTGAAACATATCCCAAGGCCCCCCTACACCTAAGCTCCCCAATGAGCTAGGATTTTACCATAGGGCTATTTAAGAACCTGTCACAAGGCTCCCTCTACGCTAAGCCACTCAAGGTTTTCCCAACTAAATCTTACTTCTCCCCGTTTGCCTAACATCTAAAAAGCTTTCCAACAATATCTCAATTGTTGAAAACTTATCATCCAACTGACTCTAAACTCGTGTATTTATCCTCCATGGATCTCATACACATATACGAGTTGACCTGGTCAAAATCCAGTGCTAAAAATAATTTCAAACTGGTATCAGTTGACTGCTAGAAGTACCAGTCGACTGCCCTTATCGAAATGAACTTACAGAGACATTCTATGCTCAAGAAAACTATTACCAGTCGACTGATAATTGTACCAGTCGACTGATATACTATTTTTACAAAAATCAACCTTTTCTAACCAACTTCAGAAATACACCAGAAATTCCACATACCTCCAAAAATTCTCAAATTTTGTGGAGAGCTCTATTTTACCAGTGTCTACTTGGGAAAAATACATTACAAAATGTATCTATCACCAATCCCAAGATTGACACAAAATCTAAAACTAGCTAAATTATTCAATTGAACCTTGACCTAAAGTCCTAGTTTTGACTTCCTCATGATGTATTTGCCCATACCAACCCACAATGCATCCCTAGCATTGGTTTATATGATATCTATACATACAAAACCAATTATCATACAATATGACCCCAATATCATATTTCCTTGCATGAAACACAATTCAATCGTGCCAAATCCCTAGGTTTGAGACTCAAGTCCATCTCTAAATCACTTGGCGCATTCCATGACCCAACCTAAACTCCCAAGTAGTATCCTCTTGAGATCCATTTGTCATAGTTCCCAAATTGACTCTTTGAGCTCCCCCTAGAGCTCTTAGTCTTAGCCACCTCCCTAGGTGACTCATCCACAATCACTAAGCCACATCGGTGCACCTCCGGTAACACTTGGCCTACAAACCTAACTTTCTTAACTTTCGACACCTTGTCCTTGGTTAACTTAACCTTACCTTTAAATGATTTTCTCTTGCCATTTATTGGCTTCTCCTTGCTTTAGTCACATGCAATCCTAGCATAAGACTTTCCCTTAGCATTGGAGATACTAGATCGATATTCCAAACCTGATCTATCATTGTTGGGTCTTTGACTACCCAACACCATACCTAAACCCTTAGATCCAACATTGAATCTTGCTAGGGGTTTCTCTAACTTATCAAGCTTTGCCTTCAAAGCTTTATTTTTTCCTTTCTAGGTTCCTAAACCTAGAGTCAACATGTCCACCATGGACATTCCTAAACCTACCCTTTCTAGGCATGTGTCTCCCCTTTTTGGGATTAATGGCTAGTTTCTCCATTACCTATTCTCCTTAGGTAATGAGAATCTATCTCTTCTAGGTCTATCATGCATAGATACCTTAGGGTTATGATTTAAATTTACCCTATTCCTATCATGATATCTAAATTCAAAATTTTGCATGGGCATATAATAATTAACATTATTTTTCTTAGCATGCAAGGGAGTATAAGAATTTAAATTTGACTTCAAATTTAAACTAGGGTTTACCTTACCCTTTACCTTTGGAGCTCCCCCTTGACATGAGCCTCCATTCTTCCTCCACTTCTTCTCCCACTTCTTCAAATGCGCCAACTTCTTAAGCTCTTTCTTCTTTGGGCATTTGGTGTGTAGTGTCCCATTTCTCCACACATGAAGCATCTAATGTGTTTCTTCTCCTTCTTCTTTCTACAACTCAAATTAGATTCTAAAGAAACTGAGTTGGGTTTAGGAGATACCTTCTTCTTACCCATTGGACATCTACTCTTGTAGTACCCCTTCTCATTGCATCTGAAGCAAATGATGCGGTTCTTTGACTTGACTTCGATGGAGATGCTCACTAAGTTGACCTCCAAGACCTCTTCTTCACTTGTCTTGGATTCTTCTTCAACCTTTGAGGATGTCTCCTCATCCACACTAGTAGATGACATTTCTTCATCCTTCTCCTCTTCGAATGTTGAGCATGACTCATCTTCCGTTTGCTCCTCCTCAACTTGAGCCACTTTATCCTTTTCTTCGGATTTTTTCTCTTTGTGTATAGGCATGAGTTCTTCCCATTGAACCTTCTTTATCTTGCTCCACAAATCATGAGCATTCTCGTACTCACCTACACACCTCATCACATTAGAATGCAACATATCAATTAAAATTGATATTACCTTATTGTTTGCCTCCAATCTTGATGTTTGCTCCTCCGTCCAATATCGTGGTCGGAGCTTCTTCCCTTTCTTGTCTTTCGGGACTTCGAATGGTTCCTTGATCACCATCATGGTCCCAATCCGTGTCGAAGAAGACCTCCATCTTTATCATCCAATAGGTGATGCCCCATAAGCCCCCGCCTTCAAACTTCGGCGGTTCAATCAAGCTGGTCATTTTCTTGTATTTGCTCTTCTCGGCGATTAGTCCATTGAAGTGCAACCTTGGCTCTGATACCACTTGTTGGGGATCGGTGGCAGGCTAGAAGGGGGGTTGGATAGACGGTGCCTCCAAATAATCACTTCCTACATATTTGTTAGTTGCACAGCGGAAATCTAATACTAAATACAAATATGAAAGTTAAAGACTAAAGGAAAGAACACACAAACAAACCAACACACCGATTTACGTGGTTCGGAGATAAGGCTCCTACTCCACGGTTGTCCGTAAGGTGGATGATCCCTATCCGTCGGTGGATTACTCCCCGGAGGACCTCCGGCTAGCTCACATCGCTCCTTGTGGGTGGAGAAATCTCACCACAACTCTCACAAGAACTCTAGAGACTCTAGGGCACTAGTAGACTACTAATAGGGGTTAACCACCTCTATTTCATCAACTACAACTAAGCTCCCAAGCTTTGGTTATATAGGTCACGGGTTGGAAAACTACGCCTACCAGTTGACAGTCAAAACCATCAGCCGATTTCTTTCTATGGAGATTCGACCATTATATCCCAGCGGCTCGATACCAGTCGACTGGTAAAAGTACCAGTCGATTGCTTCACACTAACCGAGTGAATAGAAGCATTCTGTTCGCTCACATTCGACTGTCCGGTCGACTATACCAGTCGACTGATGAAAACACCAGTCGACTGCTACAGTAACTGCTACAGTAAAAATTTGATCATAGGATTTTACCCTGAGTACAATCTCTCATGTACTCGTACCATCATGACTCACTTGATCCTTTATTGTAGCCTTGACCTCTAGCCTTTAATCCTACTTCCTTTGGCTCTCGTCCCTCGGATGCATCCAAGCCCACGGCTCGTCCCAATGTCATCCTTCGTGTATGCCTCGAAGTCGCTTCTCTCGGCCCTTGTCCTTGCTGTCTTGTCCACGGTCCCTCGGATGCTCCATCCTTCACCGGACCCGAAGCCATCAACCTGAGTCATATGTGTATCCTATAAACCTGCACACTCATATACACATATCAAATAATAAGGGTGAACCTAACTTAAATCTTTTGCTCAAACACCAAAACAGATGGTCGCACGGACTATTGAGATTGCTCCAACAATTATATGATTCCATCTTTCAGTCCAAGGATGGTGTTGGCAGGGGGCGGTGCACTCTTGGGTTAGGGTGGGCTCCAACCTCACCCATTTTAAAAAAATAGAATAAAATAAAAAAAAATTCCATACCATAACATTAATTTCAGCTTATTTTTTTCACTATTGCACGGTTCTTGCCAAAAACTTTAATTAAACCAGAATTTTTATACGGTGCTTCACCTCCCCACCCCCACACGATGTACTCTATCCATCGCACGCCGCATAAGCAATTGGCGCTGCCACCTTCCTTGTTCCTCCTTGTAGTTGTGATGCCGCAAGTACGAAAGATTTCGGTTTCAATCCTCTTTGTCCTTTTCTTTCACTGGGTTCGAGTAGATCCGTTTGTCTTTAGAATAGATTTTCTTCTATCTCCTTTCTCAACGGTGTAATCTCTCTATTTCTTGAAGATCTTTACATTATTTTCCACTTGATATTTCATATTCATGTCCTATGCAGGAGTCCAGTTGAGGCTCGATGAATACAACCATGACATCCTTTCTCTCGAATAACATGTGATATCTGTGCAACCATTACCGCGGGTTTATTTTCTCTTAATATTATATGTACAAGTCAATTACTATTATTTTCTTTTGAAAATAGATTAAATTTATTAATAGGTTTATTAATTAATTTGATTACTTTTATTTATATAATTGGTTATTTTTTTTTATTGTTTGCTAGATATTAGCAAGTATGGCTTCCTATTATATTGTATTAGATTGGTTACTAAGGAGTATTTCTTCATCATTGGATGATGATAATTTCTATATTTATTCACTTTAATACAAAAAAAACTTAGGGAATGAAGAAAAAAAACTATCAGCTTATTTTTAAAGCAAAAGAGCAAACATCGATAAGTCAACGACATTCTCTATCCAATATTAATATATCAATTCCAGTGATCAACAACCTAACAAATCTCATATAATTAATGTTGATGTCAGTTCTCTTAAACCTGATTTGACATTACATACTCTGATATGAAAATATTCTGTTAATCAGAGGGATGAAATTAGATGAACTTATATTAAGATGGGACCATATCAACCTATTAAGAATGAGTATCCATCAATCAAATTCGGAAGTCAAAATCGATGATTTCAAAGTCATTGGTTAAAAATTTGATTTGGTTAGAGTACTCTCCTTTTGAAAGATGTTGCATTTTTCTTTCCATGTTTCTTATTTGAATGTAAGCATCCTCGTAATCCTGTATTTACGATGGATGGATTCAAATATTAAAGGTGAATTAATGATGGGGATAGATACACATTTTTTATGCATATAGGATGCAATACTTCACTACATAATAATTATGTAGAATATCTTGATAATTTGATGAATATACCTCATAATATTGACAAAGTGATGAATGCACAATCTTTAGAAGAACAAAGTGTGGCTTACAACAACTATTGAAAGCATTCAATGGCTCACTTTGTAAACATGTGCATTTAGAGGGTGTGATGAGTCTCCATCTTCTAATAATCATAGAAATTTTATTGAAATGATAAAATTTATGAGAAAAATGATTGAGAGTATTGAGAACGTCATCTTAGAGAAAGATCCAAAAAAAATGAAAAGTATACTTTACCAAATATTTAGAAAGACATCTTAATATTCTTGCTAGCCAAGTGAGAACTAAGATTAGTAAAGAAATCAGGGATGCAAAATTCTACATTTTAGTTGATGAAGCAAGAGATATATCTAACAAGGAGCAGATGACTATTGTATTAAGATTTATGGATATTGATGGTTTTTTACAAGAGCAATTTTTTACCATTGAACATTTGACTGATACAACTGCTACAACACTCAAGGAAAAAATATCTAATGCTCTTGGTGATTATGACTTGCATATTCACAACATGTGGGGAGAAGGATATAATGGTGCTAGTAATATGTGTGATTCTTGGAATAGATTAATTTGTGTAACGCCCCAGCCCGGGCGAGCCCCACCTAGACCGAGCATGGAATGCCACCAGAATTCCCCATCGGTTTGACGACAAGTTCCACAGACCACCGGAGATCCTTTCAGCGTGCTTTGTCCTCACTCGCACGCACCCTGGAAAACTTCCCAGGAGGTCACCCATCCTCAGATTTCTCCAAGCCAAGCACGCTTAACTTTGGAGTTCTTAAGTTTGGGCTTTCGAAAAGGAAGATGTACTTTGGTGATATGGATAGTATCATCTAACCTTTTAAGTCATACTTAACCAGAATCTCAGAATCGGGGTATTACAATCACCCCCACTTAAAGACACAACGTCCTCGTTGTGTAACCACGAATCACACCACAGACAAACCAAATCCCAAAAACTCCCTCGCTAGGTGGTGCCCTGGGTGCTCCTGCCACAAGCGTACTCACGGTCGCAAGGTCGCTCTGATACCATCTATAATGCCCCGGCCCGGGTGGGCCCCACCCAGACTGAGCTGGGAATGCCACCCGAATTGCCCATCGGGTTGACGACTAGCTCCACAGACCACCGGAGGTCCTTTCAGTGTGCTTTGTCCTCACTCGCATGCACCCTGGAAAAGTTCATTGGAGGTCACCCAACCTCAAATTTCTCCAAGCCAAGCACGCTTAAATTTGGAGTTCTTAAGTTTGGGCTACCGAAAAAGAAGGTGCACCTTGGTGATATGGATAGTACCATCTAACCTTTTAAGCCATACTAAACCAGAATCTCAAAACTGGGGTATTACAATCACCTCCACTTAAAGACACAACATCCTCGTTGTGTAACCATGAATCACACCATAGACAAATCCCAGAATCTCCCTCGCTAGGTGGTGCCTGTTGGCGTTGGGAATTCTGTTCTGTGTAAATCCCCTATACAAAATTTTGTACGAGCACAAAACCTTTCCTAGCAACCCACATGTCGATCAGACATGTGTTTGATCAATCAAGCAAGTTCTTGATTGATCAAAGCGCACCTTGATCGAAGCACAAGATCGCTGGCCTCTTGTGTTGGTGTTCAGGATCCATACGAAGAAAACAAACTAATTGCGCTGCGAAATAAGAATTAGTTGTACCTTTCCTCGTATGCTAAGACCTCTTGATCTTCTTCTATATTCCTCTCCTTCTCTTGGACGTCGTGTGGGCGACAATCTACCAAGATAAAACCACTCGACTCTTTGTTTCCAATCTTTTGGCCACCAAGAGATGCTAGAATAGGATGCCTCCTTCTCTTCTTCTTCTCCTCCAAGCAACCGGCCACAAAGTAAACTCTTCTCCAAAGGGGCGCCGACCCTAATGAAGAGGAAGGGAAAGATGCCGCTAGCCCCAGGGAAAGAAGCAAGGGGAAAATAAGAGAGGAGGGGTGCCAGCCACAAGAGAATAAAAGAGGATTCTTAGGTTAGTTTTTGGACACCACCCTCTCATCTTTTATAATCTTTGTTGGTAGGTAAAAAGAAAAGATTTTAACAAAATTCTATTTTAAATAAGATTTCCCTTTTATTCTTATTGTGGATGGTTACAAAAAAGGAAAGATTTTAACAAAATTAAAATCTCTCTTTTAAACCATTGCAAATAGCTATAAAAGGAAAAAATTTAACAAAATTCCGTTTTAAATAAAATCTCCCTTTTATTCCTATTGTGGCCGGCCCCTTGCTTGGGCACCAAGCAAGGCTTGGTCGGCCCTTATCTTGGGCACCAAGCAAGGCTTGGCTGACCCTATGCTTGGGCAACAAGCAAGGCTTGGCCGACCCCTTGCTTGGGTAAGAAACAGGGCTTAGGTGGATGTGAGGCTTTATATACATAGAGGCTACAACAAGGATCGAGAGGAGGAATTGATTTTGGCCTCCTGATGGACTTGAGCTTCCTGTGTTCGACTCGAATACCCAACTCAAGTTTATCAATAATAACCTATACCATTAAAGAGTCATTATTAAACTACCGCACCAATCTCATATTATAATATGAGCTCCTACTTATCATGAGTACGTTAATCTCCCTGTGTTTAAGATATCGTATGTCCGTTAATTAAATGAGTTACTGACAACTCATTTAATTAACATCTGACTCTAAGAGTAGTACCACTCAACTTTATTATCATGTCGGAGTAAGTCCACCTGCAGGGTTTACATGATAATCTTTATGAGTTCCTCAAGGGGACATCATCAACCTAAATAAATATGACACAGTTTCCTTTTATAATCAACAACACACCATATAAATGGTACTATCTCCCAACTTATCGGACCTATTGATTTAACGAATAAATCTCACCCATTGATAAGTTAAAGAAATAAATACTAAGTATATGCATTTATTATTATATCAGGATTAAGAGTATACACATCCATAATAATAGAGGTTATGTTCTATTATACAGTCAGTATAAATCGAACAACCTCAAAAGGTCCTGCTCAATACACACATAGTGTACTAGTATAATTTTATAGCCAAGATAAACTAAAACCAAATTACACTACAACCGTTCCAATGGTTTATCCCTATCTATCTTGGTCGTGAGTTACTATTTATAATTTATAAGGAACCGATAACGTGATCTTCTGTGTGACACCACACACCATGTTATCTACAACATAAATTAAATGGACAACTGCATATATATATAAATATAAAATGCAAACGTTTGACCAAAATGATTCTCATTTCAAAATATCTCAAAAATCGATGTTCATACAAAAGCTAGGCTTATAGTATACATCCCAACAATCTCCCACTTATACTAAAATACTATGCTACCATATATGCTGTCATACATCTGATTCTCATCCCCTCAACCCATCAAAAGCTCTCACCGGAAGGGCCTTAGTGAAAGGATCTGTCAGGTTATCTGTTAATGCAATCTTGGCGACAACAACTTCTCCTCGCTTTACGATGTCTCGTATCAGGTGATACTTGCGCTCAATGTGCTTACTTACCTTATGGGCTTATGGTTCCTTCGAGTTTACTACTGCACCACTATTATCACAATAAATTATGATAATTTTGGGCAAACCAGGAATCACATCTAAGTCCATCAAGAAGTTCTTGAGCCATACAACTTCTTTGGCTGTCTCAGAGGCTGCCACATACTCAGCTTCCATGGTGGAGTCCGAAACACATTTCTGCTTAATACTCCTCCATGTTATGGCTCCACCTCCCAAAGTAAACACATATCCTGAGGTTGACTTACTATTGTCCCTATCTGATTGGAAGTCAGAATCCATGTAACCCACAGGGAGCAAATCATCTGCTTGGTAAACCAGCATATAATTTCTAGTCCTTTTTAGGTACTTTAATATATGCTTTACGACAGTCCAATGTCTTTGTCCTGGGTTACTTTGATATCTGCTAACCATGTCCATGACAAAACAGATATCCGGTCTCATACATAGCATTGCATACATTAGGCTTCCTACAGCCGAAGCATAAGGAACCACCTTCATCTCCTTTATCTCCTTTGGTGTCTTAGGAGACATCTCTTTAGATAATTGTACTCCATGTCGAAAAGGTAGAAAATGTTTTTTGGAGTTTTGTATGCTAAAGCGAGCTAGGATAGTATCGATGTACGAAGCTTGGGATAAACACAACATCCTTTTCTTGTAATTCTTTATTACTTTAATCCCAAGAATATGTTCACATTCTCCCAAGTCCTTCATATCAAACTGCTTGGACAACCATACCCTTACGTCTGACAACACTTTGACATTGTTGCCAATGAGCAGAATGTCATCTATGTATAGTATAAGAAATACCACCACGTTTCCGTCACTTTTCTTATATACATAAGACTCATCCGGACACTGAATGAATTCATAAAACTTGATCACTTCATCAAACCGGATGTTCCAAGATCTCGAAGCTTACTTCAGTCCATAAATGGACCGATTGATCTTACATACAAGGTGCTCTTTGCCCTTCGCAAGAATCCCTCTGGTTGCTTCATATGGATGTTTTCTTCAAGACTTCCATTAAGAAAAGCTGTCTTGACATCCATTTTCCAAACCTCATAATCCATATGATCAGCAATAGATAAAAGAATTTGGATAGACTTAAGCATGACTATCAGCAAAAAGGTTTCCTTATAATCGATTACCTCTTTCTGAGTATACCCCTTCGCAACAAGTCTTGCTTTAAAGGTTTCCACCTTCCCGTCTGTCCCTTTTTTCCTTTTGTAAACTCATTTACATCCAATGGCTTTTACACCATTTGGTCATTCTACAAGCTCTCATACTTGATTAGAATACATAGATTCTATTTCAAAGTTCATTGCACTTTGCTAAGATGCTGCATCTTTATCTTGGAGTACTTCATCATATGTCTAGGGATCAGGTTCATGTTCACCAGGGATCAAGTCCGAAGACTCTCCCAAAAACATGAATCTATCAGATTACCGAACAACCCACCCACTATGATGAGACACTACCTATAATTGTGCATCATATGTGACATGTGCTGCAGTTTCTTGTGGTATTTCTTCTTGTACTATTGGTACTAAATTAGATGTGTCCTCTTTTATTTCCTCAAGAATAATTTTACTCATAGGCTTGTGGTTCATTACATAGTCCTCTTATAAAATTGGGCATTGGTGCTAACAATGACCTTCTGATATTTGAGACTACCTCCATTCGTCGTCTCCACGTAGCGAAGTCGCCGTCAAATTTCGGGGGATGAATACTTGTTCCGTCCATCATCCTAATCTTTGTTGCTTCAGATGGTGGTTAGTCCTTCTAAGGCGGTCTGACTCTGATACCACTTGTTGGTGTAGCTAGGCAAGCAAGAGGGGAGGGGTGAAGTGCCTGCAAAATAACAATACCCTCCTCAAAACTTTCAACTCAAGAATAATAGCAACAATAATAATAAGAAAATAAAATAAAGAAAAGCAAGAAGACTCAGGGAGTTGACTTGGTTACAACCAAGAAGGTTGTTAATCCAAGACGGTTGAAAAAGCGCACTACAAATCTCCTTCACTGTAGGAGGAGAAGCCTTTTTACACACTTAGAAAGCACAGAAGTTGGTAGGAATTGAATACAGATTTGAATACTGAGTTGATGAATAATTTACTAGATCCAGGGGCCTTTATATAGCTCCTGGGAATCCTATCTCGAGTGTTAAGGGTGCCTCCAATGAGGTTGAGGGCGCCTCCAACAAAGGTAAGCGGATAAAACTTTATCTGATTGCGAACAACCAGTTTAGCCAGGTCGAGGGCGCCCTCAACAGAATTGAGGGTGCCCTCATCAGTGTTGAGGGTGCCTTCAATACCTTCTTTAGCTTTTCTTCATATTCATGAAGGCTTCCGAAGTTTAGACTGCTTGGGTTATTATGGCCAACCGAAATAGGGCTCACCCGAACCCAATTTCCGGCCTTCTCCTCGAGCAGGCTTCCATCCCAGCTTTTGATCCCTCGAACGTCGTACACGTTCTTCTCGTCCACCAATGTACTCTTCCGCAGCTCTCTCGTCCTTCAGACGTACCGAGCCCGCTGGCTCCCTTCCCATGTCGTCCTTCTCGCTAGCTGCATATTCCACTCGACTTCCTGCGCTCCTAATGTCCTGCACACTTAGACATAGGGATCAAATAACAAACAGGACCTAACCTAACTTGGTTGATCACATCAAAACAACCATGGGGTCCAACACCTCCTTGTAAGTAATGTCAGGCTGAATGGGAACTGATATATCTGACAGAACATGTGCTTGGTTAGATACATATCTCCTTAACATAGACACATGAAATACATCGTGAATGCCTGCCAGAGATGGTGGTAGCACCAGATCGTAAGCTACCGCTCCAATCCTCTCCAAGATCTGGAAAGGCCCAATGTATCGTGGAGCTAGCTTACCTCAGAGGCCAAATTTCTTCACCCCTTTCGTGAGTGAGACTCTCAAAAATACATGGTCGCCAGTAGAGAACTTCAGGGGTCTCCATCTCTAATCAATATAACTTTTCTGATGGTCCTCCACCTCGGACATCCTCTGTCTAATAATGCGGACCAACTCTGCCTCCTGTTGAGCTCTATGAGGTCCCAGTAGCTGGGCCTCCCCAAACTCCTCCCAGAGGGTGGGTGTCCGATAAGGTCTACCATACAATACTTCAAACAGTGCCATCTGGATTGTCGAATGATAGCTGTTGTTGTAGGCAAACTCTACTAATGGCAGGTGGTCCTCCCAGCTACCTCTGAAATCCATAACGCAAGACCTTAGCAAGTCCTCTAATATCTGAATGGTCTGCTCTAACTGTCCATCCGTCTGCGGATGGAATACTGTACTAAAATGGAGCTGTGTACCCAAGGCCTGCTGCAGACTCTGCCAGAACTGGGACATGAACCGTGGGTCTCTATCCGATATAATGCTTAAAGGAATACCATGCAATCTGATGATCTCCTGACAATATAGCTCTGCTAATCGATCCAGAGAATCGGTTTTCCGGATCGCTAAGAAGTGTGCGGATTTGGTTAATCGATCAACGATTACCCAAATCGCATCATGGCCTCGTCGTATCCTAGGTAATCCCACCACAAAATCCTTGGTGATGTGCTCCCATTTCCACTCTCGAATAAGAATCCTCTGAAGTAATCTAGCAGGTCTCTAGTGCTCAGCCTTTACCTACTGACAGATTAGACATCTAGCTACAAACTCCGTGATGTCTTTCTTCACGCTGTTCCACCAATAGGAATGCCTCAAATCTCGATATATGCGGGTTCCGCCTGGGTGGATCGTAAATCGGGAGCGTTGAGCCTTCTAAAGTAACTCCTCCATAATCGGATGAGATTGAGGTACGCATAACCTACCTCAGAAATAAATAATACCCTCATCATCTCGGTTAAACTCCGTCTGCTGCCCGGAAGCTATCTGGCTACCAATGAACTGTTAGCGCTGATCACCAGCCTCGACCTTTCAGATCCTCATCCTGATCAATGACTGAGCAACCATGGTAACAAGAATACCCTGCTCTGTCTGTCCCTGCTCATCAAGGCCCAACTCAGAGAAACCCTGAATCAAGTTCATGACTAAAACTCGGTGACATACTAAAGTCCCTCTAGACTTCCGACTAAGTGCATTGGCAACCACATTAGCTTTCCCTAGGTGGTAGCTAATAGTACAATCATAATCCTTCAGGAACTCCATCTATCTCCTCTGTCGGAGATTAAGTTCCTTCTAAATGAAAAGATATTTGAGACTCTTATGATAAATGAGAATCTCAAATGTAATACCATAAAGATGACGCCGCCAAATCTTCAAAGAAAATATAATGGAGGCCAACTCTAGATCATGTACTAAGTAGTTCTTCTCATGCTTCTTTAACTGACGAGAAGAATCAGAGACTACCCTGTCATGTTGCATCAAAACAGCGCCCAAACCCTATAGAGAAGTGTCAGTGTAGAGTACGAATCCGCCCTCTCTAGAGGGTAAAACTAGAACTGGCGCCGACACTAATCTCCGCTTCAACTCCTGGAAGCTGGTCTCACAGGCTTCTGACCACATGAACTTCATGCCTTTACTGGTCAGGCATGTCAGCGGTATAGCAATGCGAGAGAAACCCTCAACGAACCATCTGTAATATCCAGCTAATCCCAAGAAACTGCGGATCTCCTGAACTGATTTCAGCTACTCCTAGTTGGTGATAACCTCGATCTTTTGAGGGTCTACGGAAATACCTCTGCTAGAAATCATGTGTCCCAGAAAACTGGCTGAGGATAGCTAGAAAGCACACTTGCTGAACTTCACATATAGATAATGTTGTCGAAGAGTCTCCAAGACTATGCGAAGATGCTGTGCATGTTCCTCCTCGGAATGCAAGTAGATCAAAATGTCTTCGATAAAAACAATAACAAACTAATCTAGATACTCCAGGAAGACGCGGTTCATCAAATCTATAAATACCGCAGGAGCATTGGTATGCCCAAATGACATTACCAAAACTCATAATGTCAGTATCTGGTACGGAATGTTGTCTTCTGAATATCATAATCTTTGACTCTCAGCTGATGATATCCGGACCGCAGATCAATCTTAGAATACACTAATGTACCTCTGAGCTAATCAAACAAATCCTCGATCTGTGATAAGGGGTACTTATTTCTGATGGTCACTGCATTCAGCTGTCTATAATCGATGCACAATCTCAAAGTAGCATCCTTTTTCTTGACGATCAATACCAGAGAACCCCATGGAGATACATTAGGGCAAATAAATCTCCTGCTCAATAACTCCTGGAGTTGGACCTTTAGCTCGTCCAACTCTTTCAGTGCCATACGGTAAGGAGCTTTCGATGTCAGTGCGGTCCCCGGAATCAGCTCAATAGCAAACTCCACTTGCCTTCAAGGAGGCAAACCTGGTAGCTCATCTGGAAATACATCCGGATACTCTCGGACCACTGGAACATCTGTGAACTGAGATCTACTGCTATTGTCAGCATTAATTAACGACAATAGAAAATAGTCGATATACCGTCATCCCTGATGCAGTGAAATCCCACGAGGGTTGGTTCGGAGGTTCGAATGTGACCACCCTCGTCTGGCAATTAACTGTGGCATGATATGCTGACAGTCAATCCATGCCAAGGATAATGTCGAACTCGACCATTTCCAGTACTAATAAATCTACAGTGAGTATATTATTACTGAAGTCTAATGGGCATCCTCTGACCTCCTAAGTGACGTCTAATGTATCACTGGACGGTAGGGCGATGGTCAGTCACCGCAGTCTAAGGATAGGTAGTCTACCAAACTTCCTCATAAATGTATGAGAAATAAAGGAATGCGAACTACCAGTATCAATAAGTATATCGTGGAAAATGTATAAAGTAAAATCGTACCATGGAAAACGGATCCATCAGCCCGCTGCGCATCCTCTCTAGTAACTACGTGAATTCGTCCAGTCTCTGGCAGGGGTGGAGGTGGTAGCACTGCTAAAGGCTCCAGCGTCTGAGCCTAAGCCTGCCACTGAGGCGGTGCCGAATACTGAGCCAGAGATGGATATGAGGACCACGTCAAATGCAAAACCGGTGGCTGCTGAACCAGTGGATGAGGCTGCAACTGATACTGGACTAAAGGCTGAGGCTACGACTGGTACTGAACTAGTGGTTGGGGCTACAACTGATACTATACTAGTGGCTGAGGCTGCGACTGATGCTGCCCCTGCGTTAGATACTGAGGTCCCAAAATAGAGCTCTATGATATCGTATAAGCACTGGGGAGCTCCTGTCCGAGCATGCCATATGCAGCAACTGTAGGGGATGCCCTCTGTAACAACCCAAATTCCCTCATTACAAGTCCTAATAGTGCTTAAAAATATTTATAAATACTTTAGAAATATTCTAGAGAATTTTAGGAATTTTTAGAGTATTTTTATATAATTTTTGGAGTTCGTTTGGTATTTTTACTAAAAGGAAGAAGTTTCAAAAAATAAAGAGGTTCGGCCGAGATTCGAATCCGCGACCTCCGACCCGATCCAAGACTTAAGCGAACCGTGATAGCCAGGCATTCAACAGGTGTTACGTGAACAAATCAATAATGAATTGGTCTTAAGCCATAATAGAATCGGAAAATACCTAAGTATAAAAAGGGTTAAGTAAAGGAGAAGAGGGCATTACCTTCTCTCGATCCCGATTTTGACCGGCGTCGTTCTGTGCTTGGGTGAAGACGAAGCCGAGCTAGGGCTTCTCTCCGATGACCGGCCTAGGGAGATCTCCGAGCGATTTCACCACCATCACGATCCTCTCATCGAGGAGAGTCCGTGGGCACGAAGAAGAAGCCAAAATTTCCAAGCTCTCTGCGAACCCTAGAGGCTTTCTTCTCCGGTTGTAAGTCAAGGGATTCCGGTAAGTGTTTCTCACCTGCAGTAGGAGTAGTTCCGGACATTTGCTCTTCTTGAATTTGAAGCATGTTGCAAAGATTTTTTTGATTTTTAATTGTTACTGCCGTGAATCTCAAAGGAAAGAAGCAGATTCGTTGTTAGCCTGGGTTTTCTTGTTTCTTCAGGCTTGAATTTAGTATTTTAGTTGATCTGTGTAGTTTTCTGTTCATTCCTTTAAATATGCAGTTCTAATCCCTTTGTTGCTGTGTATTCGGCGTGTGTATCCATTTAGTAAGAACAACCTTTAAAGTTGCTGTGTATTCGGATTTGTGCAGTTTTCTGTTCATTCCCTTTTAATATGCAGTTCTAAACCTTTTGTTGCCAAGTAAACAGCAATGAACAGATTTAATCTCGGGAGTTTCAGTTGGATCCTTAGTAGCTAATCCATGCACGAAGTTTTTGGTTATGTTTAATATGGCAGTTTTAGATATGTTTAGTATTCCAGTTTAAATTTGTTTGGCATGGCAGTGTTTCAATTGTTTAGCAATTGTTTACAGTAGCAATTTCTTCTTGGTTCTTTGCCGTGGACTAAAACAGTAGCCATCTCCTGTTTTCCTTTTTGTTGTCATGGCACATAGCATGAACAACAATTAAGGTTAAGCTTATGGTAGCAATTTCCTTACAGTAGCAATTGTTATATGTTAAGCTTGAAGGTTGCATTCTAAGATTTTATTAAGATATTTTAGTTTTTTCAAAGAAGCAATCTTTTATTAGAAGTATATACAAGTAACAAGTATTTTATTTGAGAATGTTAGTACCCGACTTCCGAGGTTGTCGTTAAACAAATCCAGGTGACCGTTTACGAGGTCTCGGCCCTGGTAAGACCAAGGTCTTTACCCTTGTAGGACTGGTGGCTCGCTACCTCAGTCTCTATTAGGGAGCACGCTTTGGTACTATGCCTGGGCCCAAGAAAGAATTGATTATTATTTTGAAGTATAAAAGTATAAATTTTAAACAAGTGAAATAAGCTTCACATAAGTTTAAAATTTAGCAAGTTTAGTTTCTTGTATGCTGACATGTTGTTTAGGTTTTCTTACATGTTTAATATTTCAGTATGCTATGTTTCTTTTGATAATAGATGAGCATGAGTAGTATCTTCTTTTGAGCATTCAGTTTTTAGATTTCTTCCAGTCACATACATATTCGAGTTTTGTGAGTTAGATAGCGCTTACTAAGCAATTTTGCTTATAGGTGCATTTTCTCTTACTGCAGATAAAGGAAAGGAAAAGCTATAGCGAAGGAAGGCGACAAGGTGGTGCAGATGGATGTGTGATGTTTGGACTATAGAAGCCTTGGGACCTAGTTTAGAAATTTATTAAGATAGCAATTTATTCTGTAGGTGCAGCGGAGGCCGGCAAGAGGGGGGTGAATTGCTGAAAACAAAAATAAAACTACCCTCCTCGGATTTCATCTCAGAAAGAAAATCAGCAATAAAATAACAACTAAATTAAGGAGACTGAAAAAGAAACAAAAACAGAATTTAACCTGGTTACAACCAAGGAGGTTGTTAATCCAGGGCGATGAAAAGCTCCACAAGCAGAATCTCCTTTACTATAGGCGGAGAAGCCTTTTTACACTTAGAACGCTCACTTAGTTGCTAGGAATTGATTACAAGTTGGATGCTTGAGTTGTTGTTAAATTCCTAGCTCCAGGGGCCTTTTTATAGCTCCTGGGAATTCTATCCCGAGGGTCCAAGGCGCCTCCAACAAGGTCCAAGGCGCTTCCAGCTCGGTGAGTGGATAGAATTCTATCCGGTGCTCGAACGGTCATTCTGACCTGGCTCAAGGCACCTTCAACAAGCAATGAAGGCGCCTTCAATGCTTGTTTAAGGCGCCTTCAAGCTACAGTAACTTCTGCTACAGTAACTTCCTGCTACAGTAATTTCCAGCCTCTTTTGACTCCTTTTCTTCTTCGCTTTGGCTTCCGAAGCTCCGTTCTTTTGGGTGATTACGGCCAACCGGAATAGGGCTCACCCGAACCCAATTCCCGGCCTTCTCCACGAGCAGCCTTCCGTCCCGGCTTAACGTCCCTCAAACGCCGCGCACGCTCTTCACGCCCACCGGAGTACTCTTCCGCAGCTCTCTCGTCCTTCGGACGCACCGAGCCCATCGGCTCCCTTCCCGTGCCGTCCTTCTTGCTAGCTGCGTCTTCCGCTCGACTGCCTGTGCTCCTAAGCTCCTGCACACTCAGACACAAGGATCAAACACAGCAGGACCTAACCAACTTGGTTGATCACATCAAAACTACCACGGGGTCCAACAATCTCCCCTTTTTTGATGTGCATCAACCCAAGTTTAAGTTAGGGTAAAAATAGACACAAACAATACTTTTAAAGAAAAATTACTAAACTAACAAGTTAACAATAATTTTTGCAATTAGTAAAATTGCAACACAAATTTTTTTTTAAAGTTTTTCTAACTCCCCCTAAACTTGTACTTTTCTCTCCCCCTTTGATCACAGCAAAAATGGGGTCCTAAGTAAAATATTTTCAGGTAAGATTCAATCTTTGAAAAAAAAATGATTTTTTTTTTAAAATTTCAAGTTAAATTGAATTATAAAAAATTTCTAAGCAAGAATGAACTTTTTTTTAAAAAAAAATTCTAAGTCTAAACTGAAAATTTCTAAGTCAAATGAAGTTATTTAGGATTTTTCTAAAATAAATTCAAAGAATAAAATTTTTTTAAGGAATTTTTGTTTATTTTAACAAATATTTGATAAACTTTCAAAGGATTATTTAATTCTTGTTTAATGCTTTTTCAGAAAGTTAATTAAACATTTTCTTTCAATATTTTAGCTTCCAGGTCGTGGCGAGGCACTAGGCCTTCTTGGTTATTGGAGCAACAACCACTTCCTTAGACAAAGCTTCTATAAAGAATTTCAATATTTAATTTTCTCACTGTAAGCTTTTAATTTTTGAAAAATTAATTAAGCACAGATTTTGGAACCCAATAGAGGTTCCTTCCTACAGGATTATTCAAAAATCTAGGGGGTACATAGTTTCTTGGTATTTTCCTAAGTTGACCTTGATGCTTCCTTATATACCAATTTAATTTACCATAAACTCTTAATTTTGAATTTGGAAATTGATTTAAGCATGCAGCAGATTTCAGTTTTTCAATTTCTAATTTTAATTTATCATTTTCTGATTTTACACTATCATACACTTCAAGTGGACATGCTTTTGCTAATTTCATTTTTAATTCTTTATTTTCTTTTTTTACTTCGAATAAGTCTCTAGAAAGCGATTTAATAAATCGAAATGACTGAGACGGGGTTAGATTGCGTACCTTACTTACCTGATCTGGTGACGCTCCCCCTTCACTGCTGCTTTCTTCTTCTGATGTTCCTCCCCCTTCATCGATGCTCATCTCTGAGCTTGAGTCTTCTTCCGGTTGATGGTTCGCCAATAGCGCTAACCTTGAGAATTCTTCGATGTCCGACTCAGAGGTTGACGAATCTGACCAAGTAGCCTTCAGATTCTTGTGCTTGGAGGGTTCTGGTTTCTTGTATTTTGGCTTTTCCTTTTCTTTCTCCTTTCTCTTCAATTTTGGGCAGTCCTCCTTGATGTACCCTTCTTCGTTGCAGTTGTAGCAACGAACCGTCCTCTTCTTTCGATGATGCCTCTGCGATTTAAATTTATTAGAACTGAAAAACTTATTGAAGCGTCTTACCAGTAGTGTCGCTTTGGATTCGTCGACTGAGGCTTTAGATTCAGAACTGTTTACTTTTTCCTTTAGAGCTATGTTCTGACTGGTCTTCTCTACTCCATTTGGCTCTGAAACTTGAGATTCGTGAAGTTCAAAAGTCAAAAATAATTGTTCTAATGTACTTACCTCGAGGTCCTTAGAGATGTAGTATGCATCTACTAAGGAGGCCCACTCTGGAGTTCTTGGGAAGGAATTGAGGGCATATCGGATAGAATCCCGGTTGGTTACCTCTTCTCCAAAGTTCGTTAGTTGCGTTATCAGCTCCTTGATTCTCGCTTGGAGTTGCGCTACCTTCTCGCCTTGGTTCATCCGGAGGTTCGTTAACTGGTTCCGGAGGATGTCGCGCTTCGCTAGCTTCGCTTCGGAAGTACCTTCGTGAAGCTCCAGGAATTTTTCCCAGAGATCTTTCGCTGAGTCGTAGCTTCTGATCCAATTTACCTCCTGCGGCAGTAGAACGCTGAGTAGGTGGAACTCAGCCTTTCCGTTGGCGACGAAATCTGCTTGCTCCTTTTTCGTCCAGGTATTTTCCTCCTTATCTTTCGGAACTGCATAGCCATATTTCATTATTAACAGAATGTCAAATTCGGTTTTAAAAAATACCTCCATTTTGCGCTTCCATGTGGCGAAGTCTCCGTCGAACTTCGGGGGATGGATGTTCGCTCCGGCCATCGTCTTGGTCGTAGTGCTTCAGTTGGCGGTTAGTTCTTCTGAGGCGATCAGGCTCTGATACCAATTGTAGGTGCAGCGGAGGCCGGCAAGAGGGGGGTGAATTGCTGAAAATAAAAATAAAACTACCCTCCTCGGATTTCAACACAGAAAGAAAATCAGCAATAAAATAACAACTAAATTAAGGAGACATAAAAAGAAACAGAAACAGAATTTAACCTGGTTACAACCAAGGAGGTTGTTAATCCAGGGCGATGAAAAGCTCCACTAGCATAATCTCCTTTACTGTAGGCGGAGAAGCCTTTTTACTCTTAGAACACTCACTTAGTTGCTAGGAATTGATTACAAGTTGGATGCTTGAGTTGTTGTTAAGTTCCTAGCTCCAGGGGCCTTTTTATAGCTCCTGGAAATTCTATCCAGAGGGTCCAAGGCGCCTCCAACAAGGTCCAAGGCGCCTCCAGTTCGGTGAGTGGATAGAATTCTATCCGGTGCTCGAACGATCATTCTGACCTGGCTCAAGGCGCCTTCAACAAGCAATGAAGGCACCTTCAATGTTCAAGGCGCCTTCAATGTTTATTTAAGGCGCCTTCAAGCTACAGTAACTTTTGCTACATTAACTTCCTGCTACGGTAATTTCCAGCCTCTTTTGACTCCTTTTCTTCTTCGCTTTGGCTTCCGAAGCTCCATTCTTTTGGGTGACTGCGGCCAACCGGAATAGGGCTCACTCGAACCCAATTTCGGGCCTTCTCCTCGAGCAGCCTTCCGTCCCGGCTTAACGTCCCTCGAACGCCGCGCACGCTCTTCACGCCCACCGGAGTACTCTTCCGCAGCTCTCTCGTCCTTCGGACGCACCGAGCCCATCGGCTCCCTTCCCGTGTCGTCCTTCTCACTAGCTGCGTCTTCCGCTCGACTTCCTGTGCTCCTAAGCTCCTGTACACTCAGACACAGGGATCAAACACAGCAGGACCTAACCAACTTGGTTGATCACATCAAAACTACCACAGGGTCCAACATATTCATGTTGATGATTTTATTATCATAGTGACTTTATGTATTTTAGAATTCTTTCTTTTAATTGCTATGTACAATAATTCCATTGTTTGAGTTGTAGTTATTGCATGTATGTTTTTTATTATTAGATATGTTTTTAGCATGTATATACAGATTGATATGTTTTAGTTGGTATATATACTAGAGTAGAATGTAGAGATAAGCTAGTCATGTTTCCGCTGCCACTAATTGCATGTCTAGTGAGTTTTATGTAGTGATAATTACATGTGAACAACTCTAAATAAGTATAGTTAGTAGTCCAGTAGCGCCCCATCCTCACAGACTAGTAGTGAGGAGGGTGGGATATTACAAGTTGGTATCAGAGCAGTCCCCATTCTCCAGCATCACACACACATCAGCATCAGCCTTGCCGTCTTCAAGTAAGATTATATTTATACTTTCTATAAATGTTTTCCTTTATTATTTATGTGCAGTATAGAGAAATGTTTAGAAATACTGCTCACCTGTAGTAAGAGATGTTTTCCGTTGATTTCTCATCGTAGAAATATTGTATGTGCAGATTTCTTTTGTGTTCTATGCATGATTGTGTGTTACCTAGTTAGTTTCACTTATAAATGCATATGGAAAAATACCCTATCAGTATTTTGAGTTTAAGAAAAGTATAAGAAAGATAAAGAAAAGAAAGAAAAAGGTCGAGGCCTTAAGTAGATCCCAAAGTCAAGACTTTAGGGATTTTGACACACAAGGTGTTTGTTAAAATGCCAAGGCATTTAAAGAAGAAGTAATTAAGATATTTTACCTTGATAAGCTAGAAATAGCACTTAAAGTGAGTAGTGGAACTCACCAGCCACACACTGGTGAAGAAGAGCTGGTCAGCAAGGCATTAGTCGCTGAGCACTATCTGAATGGCATCAAGGCACAACAAACGCAACCCAAGCCGGTCAAGATAGAGGACATGACAGTAGGGAGTCAGAAACCCTAGGCAAGCAAGCAGAACTGGAAGGGCAAAGATAACAAAAGGAAACGATGGAATATAGGAGGCAACCAGAAGGGAGGTTCAACAAACAAGCATGCCAAGTTCCCTCCCTGTCCTAAATATGGGAGAGTACATCCAGGAGCCTGTCTTTTGGGTATGACTGGATGTTATTCGTGGGGTCAAGAAGGACATCTGGCTAAGGCATGTCCTAACAAGCTCAAAGCATCTCAGCAACAAGCAGCACAATATGGGTACAAGCCTCAGTTACATTACATGCCTGTAACTCTGGAGGGACCTCAGCTCAGTCAAGGAAGGTTGGAAGCCCCACTAGTTTCAGCCAGTGCTAGAGTATTCTCCCTCACTAAAGAGGAAGCTGCTAGTGCCTCCACGGTCGTAACAGAGAGCATGAACTTCAAGTTCTTAACAACTCTACCTTCTGGGGAAGTCATGAAGTCCAACCAGTGGCTTCAGGTTGTACCAGTCAGAATTTCAGACCGAGAGCTATATGTTGATTTAGTAGTCCTTGCGATGTAAGATTTCGATGTCATTCTGGGTATGGATTTTCTCAACAAGTACAGTGCTTCGGTGGACTGCCGCAGAAGGAAAGTGATTTTCAGCCCAGAAGGTGAACCATCCTTTGAGTTTACGGGAGTGCCGAAGAGGAAGGCCCAAAAATTTCTCTTTTCCCTCACAGCTCACCAGATGTTAGCTAAAGGGTGTACTGGTTTTCTTGCGTACATTGTGAATGCAGAAGAACAAGAAGGACCCAAGCAGGAAGATGTTCGGGTAGTCTGTGAGTATCCAGAGGTATTTCCAGAAGAGCTACCTGGACTACCTTCCAACCGAGAAGTGGAGTTTGAAATTGAGTTGGTTGCTTGTACCAGTTCAATTTAAAAAGCTCCGTATGAATGTCTCCAGCAGAACTGAAAGAGCTACAAGAAAAACTTCAAAAGCTGCTTGACAAAGGTTTCATCTGTCCTAGTTACTCATCATGGGGAGCTCCGGTGTTGTTCTTAAGAAGAAAGACGGATCTATGCGAATGTGCATAGATTATAGAGCACTGAACAAAGTGACAATTAAGAACAAGTACCCTTTTCCCAGAATAGATGATCTATTTGATCAGTTAAAGGGGGCAACAGTGTTCTCTAAGATAGATATGCACTCTGGGTACCATCAACTGAAAGTGAAAGAAAGTGATATACCCTGAACAGCTTTCAGGACCAGATACGGACACTACGAGTTTGTAGTCATGCCTTTTGGAGTGACAAATGCACCTGCGGTCTTCATGGACTTATTGAACAGAGTGTTCAGAGAATACCTTGACAAGTTTGTCATTGTGTTCATCGACGACATTTTGATCTATTCAAGAACCCCAGAGGAGCATGACATGCACTTGAGGATAGTACTGCAGACCTTTCAACAAAAGCAGCTTTATGCTAAATTCTTAAAGTGCGAATTCTGGTTGGAGCATGTGGTGTTTCTAGGCCACATCATTTCTAAAGAAGGTATCCAGGTGGATCCAGCCAAAATAGAAGCGGTCAACAACTGGAGTAGACCCAAGAACGCCAGGGAGATCAGAAGTTTCCTTGGTTTAGTTGGGTACTACAGGAAATTCGTGGAGGACTTTTCCAGGATAGCTTCTCCACTAACGACCTTAACCAGGAAGAACAAGAAGTTTGAATGGTCAGACAAATGTGAGCAAAGTTTCCAAGCATTGAAGAAGAGATTGACCAGTGCTCCTATCCTGACTGTTACAGAGAGTGACAAGAGTTTTGACATCTACAGTGATGCTTCCAAGATGGGCCTCGGAGCTGTTCTCATGCAAGAAGGGAAGGTTATAGATTATGCTTCCAGACAACTCAAAGATTATGAGAAGAACTACCCCACTCATGATCTTGAGCTGGCAGCTGTGGTCTTTGCACTAAAACTCTGGCGACATTATTTGTATGAAGTTCAGTTCAGAATCTTCACAGACCATCAGAGCTTGAAGTATTTCTTTACCCAGAAAGACTTAAACATGAGACAGCGCATGTGGCTAGAGTTAGTTAAATATTATGACTGTGAAATCCTCTACCACCAAGGTAAAGCTAACAAAGTGGCGGATGCATTAAGTCGAAAGTCCAGTGCAACTCTGATGTCCTTGTCATCATTAGCACTGCCACTGCAGAAGGAATTATTGGATTTCGGAGTCAAAATTATTTATGGGCAACTCTCTGCATTAACCTTAGAGTCAACCTTGCTTGAGGATATACAGAGAAAGCAAAGTGAAGATCCAGATATCCAGAAGATCAAGCAAGGTATACAAAAAGAAGAAGATACAGAGTTTCAAGTATCAGACAGTGGAGTTCTTTATCAGGGGAACCGCCTTTGTGTTCCCAATGATGAGGAATTAAGACGGAAGATTCTAGAGGAAGCTCATAGCACACCATACTCCATGCATCCTGGTTCTACCAAGATGTATCAAGATTTGAAGCAGAGATTCTGGTGGTCTGGACTCAAGAGAGATGTTGCAAAATATGTCAGTACCTACCTGACATGCCAGAGAGTCAAAGCAGAACACCAGAGACCAAGAGGAGTTCTACAGCCTCTCCCAATACCAGAGTGGAAATGGGAAGAAATATCCATGGACTTTATAACAGGCCTTTCAAGAACTACTAATGGATATGATGCAATATGGATGATAGTGGACAGATTGCCCAAGTCTGCCCATTTTCTAGCCATCAAGGTGTCTCACTCTATAGAGCAGTTGGCGTAGCTATATGTTAAGGAAGTGATCAGACTTCACGGAGTCCCGAAGTCGATTGTTTCTGATAGGGATGGGCGCTTCACCTCTCATTTTTGGGAGTGTGTACAGAATGTGTTAGGCACCAAACTCAAGTTCAGTACAGTCTTCCATCCCCAGACTGATGGACAGACAGAACGAGTAAATCAGATTTTAGAAGACATGCTCAGGGCTTGTGCATTAGATTTTAAAGGTAGTTGGTGCAAGTATATGTACTTAGATGAATTCGCCTACAACAATAGCTATCAGGCCACTATCAAGATGGCACCTTACGAGGCACTGTATGGCCGAAAGTGTAGATCACCTATATGTTGGTTGGAGGTTAGAGAAAGAAAAGAGATGGAATCAGAATTGGGCAGGCAGACCGAGATGATAGAAGAAACCACACAGGCTATCCAGAAGATCAGACAGAGAATTGAGACTGCCTAGAGCAGACAGAAGAGATATGCTGACACACGCTGTAGGCCACTTGAATTCCAAGTAGGGGATTTAGTCTTTCTCAAAGTTGCTCCGATGAAGGGAGTGATGAGATTTGGCAAGAAGGGCAAGTTAAGTTCCCGCTACGTAGGACCCTACCTGATCATAGAGAGGATTGGGAAAGCAGCTTACAAGCTGGACTTACTTCAAGACATGTCAGCAATACATAATGTATTTCATGTCTCCATGCTAAAGAAGTGTCTCCACGACCCTAGTCAAGTGATTCAGCCTCAGTTAGTGCAGATCCAAGAGGATCTTAGCTATGAGAGCAGACCTATACAGATAGTGGACAGAGAAGTTAAGAGACTAAGGAACAAAGAAGTACCACTAGTGAAGGTCATCTGGCAAAATCAGAAGCACGAGGAGGTTACTTTGGAGCGTGAGGACAACATGAGACAGAAATATCCAGAATTATTCTAAGTTTGAGGATGAACTTTTTATAAGGTATGGGGAATTGTAACAACCCAAATTTCCCCATTACAAGCCCTAATAGTGCTTAAAAATATTTAGAAATATTCTAGAGAATTTTAGGAATTTTTAGAGTATTTTTATGTAATATTTGGAGTTCGTTTAGTATTTTTACTAAAAGGAAGAGGTTTCAAAAAATAAAGAGGTTCGGCCGAGATTCGAACCCGCGACCTCCGACCCGATCCAAGACTTAAGCGAATCATGATAGCCAAGCATTCAACAGGTGTTTTGTGAACAAGTCAATAACGAATTGGTCTTAAGCCATAACAGAATCGGAAAATACCTAAGTATAAAAAGGGTTAAGTAAAGGAGAAGAGGGCATTACCTTCTCCCGATCTCGATTTTGAGCGGCGCCGTTCTATGCTTGGGCGAAGATGAAGCCGAGCTAGGGCTTCTCTCCGGTGACCGGCCTAGGGAGATCTCCGAGCGATTTCACCACCATCACGATCCTCTCGTCGAGGATAGTCCGTGGGCACGAAGAAGAAGTTGAAATTTCCAAGTTCTCCGCGAACCCTAGAGGCTTTCTTTTCCGGTTGTAAGTCAAGGGATTCCGGTAAGTGTTTCTCACCTGCAGTAGGAGTAGTTCCGGACCTTTGCTCTTCTTGAATTCGAAGCATGTTGTAAAGATTTTTTTTATTTTTAATTGTTGCTGCCATGAATCTCAAAGGAAAGAAGAAGATTCGTTGTTAGCCTGGGTTTTCTTGTTTCTTCAGGCTTGAATTTAGTATTTTAGTTGATCCATGTAGTTTTCTGTTCATTCCTTTAAATATGCAGTTCTAATCCCTTTGTTGCTGTGTATTCGGCGTGTGTATCCATTTACTAAGAACAACCTTTAAAGTTGCTGTGTATTCGGATTTGTGCAGTTTTCTGTTCATTCCCTTTTAATATGCAGTTCTAAACCTTTTGTTGCCAAGTAAACAGCAATGAACAGATTTAATCTCGGGAGTTTCAGTTGGATCCTTAGTAGCTAATCCATGCACGAAGTTTTTGGTTATGTTTAATATGGCAGTTTTAGATATGTTTAGTATTCCAGTTTAAATTTGTTTGGCATGGCAATGTTTCAATTGTTTAGCAATTGTTTACAGTAGCAATTTCTTCTTGGTTCTTTGCCGTGGACTGAAACAGTAGCCATCTCCTGTTTTCCTTTTTGTTGTCGTGGCACATAGCATGAACAACAATTAAGGTTAAGCTTATGGTAGCAATTTCCTTACAGTAGCAATTGTTATATGTTAAGCTTGAAGGTTGCATTCTAAGATTTTATTCAGATATTTTAGTTTTTTCAAAGAAGCAATCTTTTATTAGAAGTATATACAAGTAACAAGTATTTTATTTGAGAAGGCTAGTACCTGACTTCCGAGGTTGTCGTTAAATAAATTCAGGTGACCGTTTCCGAGGTCTCGGTCCTGGTAAGACCAAGGTCTTTACCCTCGTAGGACTGGTGGCTCGCTACCTCAGTCTCTATTAAGGAGCGCGCTTTGGTACTACACCTGGGCTATTAGTTAGAGCACTAGAGCCAATCATTTGATGATTGTATGGACTCATGTATTTCATATTCATGTATATATATTAAGGCATTTGATTTTTGGTTATTATGCTTATTTGTATTAGTGCCAGATAAAATAAGTATAGTAACGTCCTAGAGTAGAAAGGTTCTTACCTATATCAATCGATTGGTTGAATCGATAGTGAGATGATATAGGGAACACTACTCTAAATCATTCCTAGTCGACTATTAACATTCAGGGACAATGTTAATACAATAAGACTAGCATGTAGGTCAGCTCGATGACTTGATCTCACAAGTCATGGATATAGAGATATCAAGCTGACACATGGGTATGCATTAGAGAATGTATACTGAATGACCCGCCATGAGAAAGTATCATGGATCGTTATATGAGTGTCATATACTTTCTCATGTGGCTAGTAGTATGACTATTAGTCCTTTGACCTGAAGTCACCATGGATCCCTACATAAGGAGTTATGTACTTTGGTTTCGTCAAACGTCACCCGTAACAGGGTGGACTATAAAGGCGATTACTGGGTACTCCTTCGGTTTGCCAAGGTACTCCTTCGGTTTGCCATGCAGAATTCCAAGAAGGGATTTCTGCCGATGTCACATGGCGTGAGTCTTTCGAAGACTCAAGGTCCCTCTTCTAGAGAGGAGAGAGATCGCATGGATCAGATCTCTTATGCCTCAGCCATAGGATCGATCATGTACGCCATGCTATGTACTCGACCTGATGTCTCGTATGCTTTGAGCATGACGAGCAGATACCAGTCAGATCCAGGTGAAAGTCACTGGATAGCGGTCAAGAATATTCTTAAGTACTTACGAAGGACTAAAGAATATTTCTTGATATATGGAGCCAATGATGAGCTAACTGTAAAGGGTTGCAGTGATGCCATCTTCCAGACCGATCAGGATGATTACCGATCGCAGTCAGGGTTCGTGTTTTGCTTAAATGGTGGTGATGTGAGCTGGAAGAGTTCGAAGCAGGACACAGTAGCTGATTCTACAACAGAGGCCGAGTGATGCAGAGGCAGCAAAGGAGGCAGTTTGGATCCGCAAGTTCATCACTGAACTTGGGGTGGTTCCTAGCATCGCTGATCCAGTTCAGCTCTATTGTGACAACAATGGAGCTATAGCACAGGCGAAGGAACCTCGCTCACACCAGCGGACCAAGCACATACTACGGCGCTTCCATCTCATTCGAGAGATTATCGATAGAGGAGATGTGAAGATTTGCAGAGTACCTACAGAGGCTAATATCACAGATCCCTTGACCAAGGCTTTGGCACAGAGGAAGCATGATGGTCACACTAGGTCATTAGGCCTTAGAGCCTATACTGATTGGCACTAGTGCTAGTGGGAGATTATTAGTTAGAGCCCTAGAGCCAATCATTTGATGATTGTATGGACTCATGTATATCATATTCATGTATATATATTAAGGCATTTGATTTTTGGTTATTATGCTTATTTGTATTAGTGCCAGATAAAATAAGTATAGTAACGTCCTAGAGTAGAAAGGTTCTTACCTATATCAATCGATTGATTGAATCGATAGTGAGATGATATAGGAAACACTACTCTAAATCATTCCTAGTCGAGTATTAACATTCAGGGACAATGTTAATACAATAAGACTAGCATGTAGGTCAGCTCGATGACTTGATCTCACAAGTCATGGATATAGAGATATCAAGCTGACACATGAGTATGCATTAGAGAATGTATACTGAATAACCCGCCATGAGAAAGTATCATGGATCGTTATATGAGTGTCATATACTTTCTCATGTGGCTATTAGTATGACTATTAGTCCTTTGACCTGAAGTCACCATGGATCCCTACATAAGGAGTTATGTACTTTGGTTTCGTCAAACGTCACCCGTAATAGGGTGGACTATAAAGGCGATTACTGGGTATATAATAAATTATGCAGAGGGATGTGAGTGATGTAGATGAGATCTATCCCTCCCATATGACGGGAGCGACATCAATATTCTTGATAGAGTTAGACCACGAAGTGCATGGCCATGCCCAAATGAGTCAACATGAGATGTTGAGCTCATTTGATCGAGTGAGTCTACTTGGAGTTCAAGATTTAGATTGATTAGAGGATGACACGGTCTATGCCTCACATTGATCAATCTAGATGTCAAGGATAGAAGGAAATTTGACATATTTTTTGAGGAGTCACAATTGGTAGTCACAAGGTGATGTCGGATCTCGACATTCTTGTAACTTGGGTAGTAATGATGTGTTGCTAGATACCGCTCATTACTTATGCTCCTAAATGGGTTTAGGGCATTGCCAACGTTACAAGAACCTATAGGGTCACACACTAAGGACAATTAGATGGAGATTTGGTTCATATGATGAACCAAGAGGATTAGATTCATTTGATGAATCATATTGGATTAAGAGTAATCCAAATTGGGCTAATTGAGTTGGACTCAAGTTGATTCATGTATTCAATGAGTCTAATTTAGATTATGACTCATTAAATCAACTTAATTTAATGAATTAGATTCATTATATTAAGTTGGCTTGAATCATATGGTTGGATTAGATCAACCATGAGAGAGATTTGATCAAGTTTGACTTGATTTGAGAGGAAGAGAAAAAGTCATGTTTGACTTGACTTTTTGCCACATCACTAGTGAGTTGGCAAGATGTGGACCAATAGGATTGCTCCACATCATCAATGTGTGCCACCTCATGGAGGTTACAAGCCTCCATAGCATTTAATGTGGCCGACCCACATTAAATGAGGAGGTTACACTTGTTGCCATGTCATTTAGTGAGGTGGCAAGATGTGGACCAATAGTGTTGATCCACATCATCCTAGAGTGCCACCTCATGGGGGTTACAACTCTTAATGGTCTCCACATTAATTGGAATTAATGTGGGGGTTACACCTCCTAGAGTGGCCGGCCACTTGATGGCTAAGGGGTTTTTTGAATTTCCTCTCATTGATTCATTCACTCTTCTTCTCCCTTGGGTGCTCTCTCTTCTCCTTCTCCCATTCCTTGGCCGAACACTCCATTGGTGCTAGCACACCTTGTGTTTTGGTCATCTCCTTCTACTTGTGTCCGTGTGGATACATATAGAGGTTGTCTACTTTGACAACTAGAGATCCGGCGACATCTTGGACAAGCGGGAACGCGAAGGGCTTCGCTACAAGGGTAATGATCTTAACTTTAGTGTAGATCTAAAGTTTTTACAAACTCGTACAAGAAAAAGGTTTTTCGATAATTTTGTTTACGAATCTTTGCACGAGATCCATGGCTTTGGGTGACTCGGGGTTTCCGCGACGCGAAAAAGCGGTTTTCGCGGCCCGAAGAACCCAACAGTGGTATCAGAGCCACGTGCAAAGACTTGTACGAGTTCATTTGTATTTTTATGAAAAATATACCTTCTGTGATTTTCTGTAAAAATTGAGTTTTTAGAGTTTTTATGAGTAATTTTTCCGTAGAAGCGAAGCACAAGTGTCTCGGCACTTGTAGGCTTCGGCGACCGGAAAGCTTCGTTTTGCCCCAAATACGTTTGGGACAGCGGGGTCGGGTGTCATTAGATCGCAAGGAGCAACTCACGATGGTTAGATCGTGAGTAGGGCATTGCCCTAACCCCAAGGGAATTTGCTTCGATTGCACAAATCGCTAAAAAGCGAACCCTTCGGAAGATTTTCCGAAGCGGCAATGTCTCGACCCAAATTATTTTGGGACAGCGGGTTTAGGCGCTGTTGGATCGCAAAGGAACCCTCGCGATGGTTAGATCGCGGGTAGGCGTGCTGCCCCTGGGATCCGTTCCGCGATTGCGCCCGAAACCGCTAAACGGGACCACCGGGAAATTTTACTCATAAAAATTGTAAAAATTATTTTTAAAATTACAGAAAAATTATGAAAAATATATAATTTTGAATTATATATTAATTTGTGATAGTCATGGCCCAAAATACCCAATAAGATTGGATTTGTGTTGTAATTCATAATACGGCCTGCGTGCCGTCATATGATTGTGTGTGCTGTATTTTTATTTTTTTTTCACGGCCTGCGCGTCGTGCCTTTCTCTTATTCTGGTTGTAAATTAGATTTAGACTCGAATGTAACTCGAGTTTCAAATTGTAATGTACAAATTGGAGCGGTGGAGGGTCCACACGAGACGGAGTTCCGAGGCGGGCACGAGCAACACAAGGTGGTCAAAGGGAGGAGCTTGGAGAAGCTGTTGACCCTAGGTTGACCATTCGATCTTCTCATTGGCTTGAGAAGATCGTAGTAGGGCCATGACTAAATCACAAATAGATTAATTAATTAATTGTTATGTATCTGATGCATGTTTAATAATTAATTAATTAATTAGTGCCTTAACGATTAGATTAGATCTAAGTCGTGCACATGATGCACCCTTGCGATTAGATTAGATCTAAGTCATGCACAAGATGCATCCTTCTCGATTAGATTAGATCTAGATCGAACCAACTCTAAATGCCTAACCGTGCCGTGATACCTATCACTACCTCGATCACATGTATTGTTGAATCGGCCGAGAGCAATACATATTATCTTGGTAGGGTACGGAGGGACAATCTTGGTCCCGCCTATCAACGCATGGGTGAATACAAACTCAATTAGATTGAGTATTCCTAGTTACTCGGTTGGATCGAGTCAACTATAGGCATTCTTCCAATAGTTGGAAAGGTAGGACAAAATCACGTTTATATTAACTCTCGGGCGTATTAGCCAAAGCTAACTCGAGTTTTAATATAAATCCGGATATTGATTCTATAAACAAGAGTTGCATAGAGATGTAATTGGTAATCGTTACCTACCGATCATACTAAGCCTTGGGCGTATTAGCCAAAGCTAACTCAAGGGTTAGTATGATGTGGATCTTGTCCCACAAGAATTATAGAATTCAGTGGGAGCATCATTTAATTAAAGACCTAATTAAATGAATTTTAAAGAATATGATATTTATTTCTGCAAATTTTCTGTTGTAGATAACCATGACGTCGAATACGAACACTTTCTCTCTGCGATCTGTCCTTAAGAAGGACAAGCTCAACGGAGCAAATTTCCTAGACTGGTACAGGAACCTGAGAATAGTTCTCACTCAGGAACGTAAACTGTACGTTCTGGAGAAGCCCATTCCGGAGGCTCCTCCTGCCACTGCCATGCGAGCTGACCGGGATGCTTACAAGAAGCATCAAGATGACCCATTAGATGTGTCCTATCTAATGCTCGCAACCATGAACTCTGAGCTTCAGAAGCAACATGAGTTGATGGGTGCTTACGATATGGTTGCACATCTTCGTCAACTATATCAAGGAAAAGCAGGGCACTGGAAGAGGAACTTCACGGGACACCTGGAAGATCTTAACAAGAAGAGAAATAAGATTTCTACTTCAGGTATAAATGTTATAGAAGTCAACCTCTCTATTTCTTCGTCGTGGGTATTAGATACCGGATGTGCTTTGCACATTTGTACTAATGTACAAGCACTGAGAAATAGCAGAGCATTGACAAAGGGCGAGATAGACCTACGAGTAGGCAATGGAGCACGAGTTGCTGCTGTTGCTGTAGGGACTTATTTTCTATCTCTGCCCTCTGGGCTTATACTAGAGTTAGACGATTGTTGTTATGTGCCTGCTGTTGGGATCCTTCGTACGGCTAGAGAGGGGGGTGTGAATAGCCGACCCCAAATCTCTCGCGTTTCTTCCTACAATTCGTTAGCGCAGCGGAAAATACAAAGAAACGAAAGAGAAGAAAACCAAACCTTAACACGAGGATGTAACGAGGTTCGGAGATTAGAACTCCTACTCCTCGGCGTGTCCGTAAGGTGGACGAGTCCAGTCAATCCGTCGGTGGATGAGTCCCCGGAGAACCGGCTAATACAATATACTCCTTGTGGGTGGAGAAACCTCGCCACAAACGTTTGCAACAGCAAACAAAGAGTACAAGAACAAAGAGTAAGCAAGAAATACAATAAGAATACACAAGCACTCTACCAATCTTGCTTTCTCGTCGACTGGAGTCCGGATGAAGCAGCAGCAGCTGTTCCAGTCGGTGAAGCTCACGCGAAGCTTTGGACGAGCTCAACAAAACTCAAGCACAGCAGCACTTAGCAACAGGAAGGAGGAAGAAGAGTTGTCGCACAGAAGATGCCCTCGATCCTTTTATACCTGCGAAGAAGAAACAGCGAAGAAACTAGCCGTTGCGTCGCAACGGCTAGAACTCTGATCGGTCACCAGACCGATCAGCCTAGGCGTATGAACCCTCTGTTCGACACCTGATCGGTCCCCAGACCGATCAGGTGTCGCGATCGAATCCCTGATCGGTCTGCGGACCGATCAGGCTCTGTCCTGATCGGTCCCCAGACCGATCCCAGCTCTCTCACAGACAGAGAATCGCACTCGTCTCTTGATCGACCGTGGAGACCGATCGGCATACACCTGATCGGTCCCTGGACCGATCAGGAGCTTCTTTTCTCCGCTTCTGATCGTTGCCTGATCGGTCTGTGGACCGATCAGGAACTCCACAGTATGCTACTGAGTGGAATCTGATCGGTCACAAGACCGATCAGGAAACACTGAGTATCACTGGATCGGTCTGGAGACCGATCCAGAGCTTGGTTTTTGCCCAAACCAAGTCCAAACCAATATCCGGTCAACCTTGACCTATTGGTTCATCATGCTTAGCATCTGGTCACTCCCTTGACCTGCTAAGACTCCCCACCAAGTGTCCGGTCAATCCCTTTGACCTACTTGGACTTTCCAACACCAGAAGTCCGATCATCCCTGATCCATCTGGATTTTCCAACACCAGAAGTCCGATCATCCCTGATCCATCTGGATTTTCCAACACCTGAAGTCCGATCATCCCTGATCCATCTGGATTTTCCCTTGCCTGGTTTCACTCACCAGGACTTTCCACACTGCCTAACATCCCAGTTAGGACTTTCTCATTGCCTAACATCCCAGTTAGGACTTTTCCTCGTGCCAAGCTCACTGCTTGGACTTCTCCGTGCCAAGTCTCCATACTTGGACTTTTCCAGTGCCAAGTCTCCATACTTGGACTTTTCCCGTGCCAAGCTCCCTGCTTGGACTTTTCCGTTGCCAAGTCTCCATACTTGGACTTTTTCCCGAATCAGGTCAACCTTGACCTACGGTTGCACCTACAATCTCCCAAACATCTATTCTTGTCCCATATCAAGAATAGAACTCTCTCACGAGTGTCAAACATCAACATGCAACTCAACTAGGTCAATCTTGACCTAAAGTTGCATCAACAATCTTCCCAAGTCAAACATCAAAATACAACTCGAGTCAAGTCAACTCGAGTCGGGTCAACCAGGTCAACCTTGACCTAAGGTTGCACCAACAATCTCCCCCTTTTTGATGTTTGACAAAACCATAATCAAGTTTGGTTAACCCGATAACCTAACTTAGGTTTCCCAACCATCTTCCAATGTCCAATGTTCTTTCCTTGAACATTCTCTGGACATTCTCCCCTTAGGTTAACCCGATAACCTAACTTGGGTTCTCCAATAATTCTCCCCCTTTTTGACACACATCAAAAAGAATTCCAATGTTCTACCTTGAACATTCCTTGACATTCTTCCCCTAGCTTAGGTTAACCCGATAACCTAACTTGGGTTCTCCAATAATTCTCCAATGAACACTCTCCCCTTTTTGACACACATCAAAAAGAAAAAGAAGAGTATCAAGGTCAAGAGTTTCTTCCTAATGAAAGTCTCATACCTTTCATTGAAACTCTTAATTTCCCCCTTATACTAAACTCAACAATCAACTTAGTGATAACCCCATATCACTAATCCTCAAAAGTCTTAAGGAGTAAAAACTCCTCCTAAAAGTCAACTCCCCCTTGACAATTAGGTAAAAACTCCCCCTAAAGGTCAACTCCCCCTTGACCATTGCACCAACAATGTCTTGGAGAGTTTCAAACCCTTAGAAATCCACAAAACCCAACTTCCAGTTGAAATTTCAGACCAACAGCTGAAAATCAGAAACTGGCACGCACTGATCGGTCCCCAGACCGATCAGGAACCCCATGGATCGGTCCCCAGACCGATCCACGCTTTCTGGATCGTCACTGATCAGTCACCAGACCGATCAGGCCTTCGCCAGATCGCACCAAGCTGCTGGATCTCACTGGATCGGTTTGCAGACCGATCCACAATCCTCTGGATCGGTCCGCAGGCCGATCAGATCTTCCCTGGATCGGTCCCCGGACCGATCCAGCCACTGAAATCAGAATTTCTGATTTCCCCTTCCGGAAATTCAGAAACTCCTAATAAATTCCAGAAAATTCCAAAAATCGTGAAATTTTGAGGATACATTCCTCATAACACATACTATCAAGGAAAAATAGTTTTCTATGAAAATAACTTCCATTTTTCAATCTTGATACAAAGTTCAAAAACTTTGAAATAGTTCAAGTTTAACTCAACTTTGTATCACAATGTTCAATGATGAATGCTATCACTAGGAAAGCTTCATCAAGGTTTTTCAAATCAATTTTAAAATGCTTTTAAAACCATTTGAATTTAGGACCATAATCTTAGGGCTAGATGTACATGACTTGTACACAAGCTTTCCCTATGATCCTTCATTTCTTGAATTAGGCTCATCTAGGTACAAGACCTATGTACCTTGATCCTAACTCATGATCCTAATATCTCACACACATCTAAAGTGTATCAAACACATCCAAGTCAATTTTGATGTGAGATATGGGTTTAGGTTATCTTAGACTAAGTTCTCATGCATTTGCTAAACTACACTTTGATCTCAATATCAAAATGTGTTTTTATCCTTAAATCAAATTCATTGATTATTAATGCAAGAGATGATGACATGGCATAAATGATATCATAAATGGAAAACATGTGCCAAAGTCATGATGTCATGGCATAAAGTATGAAACTTGACTAGAGCATGACATATAGATAACCTAAGCATTATCATGACATTTCAAATGATAATAAGATAAATATGATGTCATGGCATGGCATATGGCAACCAATCATGGTAAGTTAGCATAGATAAATATACCTAGATTACCTATCTAAGTATCCTTAACCACTTTGCTAACTTAAAATCTAACCCTAGATTGCCCATATATCCCTAAGAGAAAACCAAAATCCCAATTATGGTATTCCTCTAGGTTTTCTTAAATTGTGCCAAATAAGATTGAAATCGATATTTTTCAAATATGGCACAATTTACTCTTTAAGGAGTAAATAATAATTCTTTTTCATTTTCAAAGGTTATCAAAACCTTGAAAATGCTCCTTGAGTGTCAATTTCCTCAAAGTTGGGTTAACTACCCTTCTAATTGGAGTTGACACTCTCTAACCCATCTATGGGGTAGAAGATGCTCCTAGGAACCCAATACCTATTAGAGCTCATTGGGTTCACTAAATATTCACTAGGGATAACTTCCCTAGCAACCCTCCTAATGATCCTCTTAGGCTTTGAAGCCTTGGTCATTTGGGTCTCATCAAGGTCAACTATAGGGGTGACTCCCCTTGTAACCTTGGTAATGGTCTTCCTAGCCCTAGGTTTTGTTCCATAATCAAATGGAACATTGTGGTAAGTGGGCTTGACCATTTGGGACTTAGGTTTGTGACCCAAACCTTTTTTGTCCTTGGACATTGGTTTTTGACCCTTAAACCCTAGAGATGACTTCTCCAAGTTCTTAAGAGCATTTTCCAAAGTATCAAGTCTTGACCTCAAGACTTGATTCTCCTTCTCTAGTACCTCAATTTTTGATTTGTCATTTTTCTTTGAGGCATTCCTAGGCATGTGTCTAGTTGATTTGGGATTCCTACCTAGGTTCTCCTTAACCTTAGATGAGGTAATTCTAGGGTTGGATTTCCTAGTGTTATCCTTATCTAGGCTCACATGTTTGGCACCTAAGCATGTGTATCGATTTCTAATGTTATCATGCTTATCATTATTGACTAGTGCAATAAAATTTCTAGCATGCATCTTACTAGTATTGCACGAATGAGACTTAAATGATACCTTAGGGTTTGCCTTAGCTCCCCCTATAGAAGTGCTCGGTCTCTTGCCCTTGTGAGGTTGCCTCCCCCTCGGACAATGACTCCGATAATGTCCCCTTCGCTTGCATTGGAAGCACACCACGTGCTCCTTGCCCTTGCGTGTCGGGACTCCGGCTACCTTGACCTTTGGCGCCGGTGGAGTCTTCCTTACCCTCTTTGGACACTTACTCTTGTAGTGCCCAAATTCCCTACACTCAAAACACATTATATGCAATTTACTTGAACTTAAAGTGTTTGAGTTACCTAGGGTTGAGGATGAATGGATGCTCTCTTCTTCATCCCTCCCGGAGGTAGAAGCTTCTTCTTCGTGCTCCGATCTTGAAGTAGAACTCACTTCCTCTTCTTCTTTAGATGTTGAGTAACCCTCAACTTCCAATTTGCTCTCTTCATGATGTGAGCTGCTTGGCTCACTAGGCTCCTCTTCATGGCTTGAAGTGGAGCTCTCTTCATGGTACTTGGCCAAGTTATCCCATAATTCCTTGGCATTGTTGTAACCTATCTTACACAAGATGTTAGTAGGCAATGAAAATTCAATTATTTTCGTTACCTCTTTGTTGATTTCGGATTTGTGAATTTGTTCTCTTGTCCACTCCTTTTTCTCAAGTGGTTTTCCTTCCTTATCCACCGGAGGAGTAAATCCTTCTTGTACACAAAACCAATTCATTATGTTAGTCATAAGAAAATACTTCATCCTTACCTTCCAATACGCGAAGTCGCCGCATTCGTAGAAGGGTGGAATGGTGACATCTTCTCCATAGAGATCCATTCTCTAGCTTTGCTCCCACGGGTGTTGATCCGATGAAGAGCGAACCTTCGCTCTGATACCACTTGTTGGGATCCTTCGTACGGCTAGAGAGGGGGGTATGAATAGCCGACCCCAAATCTCTCGCGTTTCTTCCTACAATTCGTTAGCGCAGCGGAAAATACAAAGAAACGAAAGAGAAGAAAACCAAACCTTAACACGAGGATGTAACGAGGTTCGGAGATTAGGGCTCCTACTCCTCGGCGTGTCCGTAAGGTGGACGAGTCCAGTCAATCCGTCGGTGGATGAGTCCCCGGAGAACCGGCTAATACAATATACTCCTTGTGGGTGGAGAAACCTCGCCACAAACGTTTGCAACAGCAAACAAAGAGTACAAGAACAAAGAGTAAGCAAGAAATACAATAAGAATACACAAGCACTCTACCAATCTTGCTTTCTCGTCGACTGGAGTCCGGATGAAGCAGCAGCTTCAAAAACTCTAACAGCAGCAGCTGTGCGAAGCTTTGGACGAGCTCAACAAAACTCAAGCACAGCAGCACTTAGCAACAGGAAGGAGGAAGAAGAGTTGTCGCACGAAGATGCCCTCGATCCTTTTATACCTGCGAAGAAGAAGCAATGAAGAAACTAGCCGTTGCGTCGCAACGGCGAACTCTGATCGGTCACCGGACCGATCGGCCCTAAGAATGCTTCTGTTTGACACTGATCGGTCCCGGACCGATCAGGTGTCGCGATCAAATCCCTGATCGGTCCGACCAGGGAACCTCCTGATCGGTCCCGGACCGATCCAGCCACTGAAGAATCGCACTCGTCTCTTGATCGACCGTGGAGACCGATCGGCATACACCGATCGGTCCACGGACCGATCAGAGCTTCTTTCTCCGCTTCGATCGTTGCACGATCGGTGCGTGGACCGATCAGAACTCCTGATATGCTCTTGGTGGAATCGATCGGTCACAAGACCGATCAGAAGATATCACTGGATCGATGCGGAGACCGATCCAGAGCTTAGTTTTTGCCCAAACCAAGTCCAAACCAATATCCGGTCAACCTTGACCTATTGGTTCATCATGCTTAGCATCTGGTCACTCCCTTGACCTGCTAAGACTCCCCACCAAGTGTCCGGTCAATCCCCTTTGACCTACTTGGACTTTCCAACACCAGAAGTCCGATCATCCCTGATCCATCTGGATTTTCCAACACCAGAAGTCCGATCATCCCTGATCCATCTGGATTTTCCAACACCTGAAGTCCGATCATCCCTGATCCATCTGGATTTTCCCTTGCCTGGTTTCACTCACCAGGACTTTCCACACTGCCTAACATCCCAGTTAGGACTTTCTCATTGCCTAACATCCCAGTTAGGACTTTTCCTCGTGCCAAGCTCACTGCTTGGACTTCTCCGTGCCAAGTCTCCATACTTGGACTTTTCCAGTGCCAAGTCTCCATACTTGGACTTTTCCCGTGCCAAGCTCCCTGCTTGGACTTTTCCGTTGCCAAGTCTCCATACTTGGACTTTTTCCCGAATCAGGTCAACCAGGTCAACCTTGACCTACGGTTGCACCTACAATCTCCCAAACATCTATTCTTGTCCCATATCAAGAATAGAACTCTCTCACGAGTGTCAAACATCAACATGCAACTCAACTAGGTCAATCTTGACCTAAAGTTGCATCAACAATCTTCCCAAGTCAAACATCAAAATACAACTCGAGTCAAGTCAACTCGAGTCGGGTCAACCAGGTCAACCTTGACCTAAGGTTGCACCAACACCTGCATTGACTAAGAACATTATATCAGTTTCTTGTTTGGACAAGAAAGGATTCTCGTTTATAATAAAGAACAAATGTTGTTCTGTCTATTTAAACGATATGTTCTATTGTAGTGCACCTCTGATGAACAGACTCTATATTCTAGACCTTGAGAGCTCTATCTATAACGTTAGTACTAAGAGGTTCAAATCGAACAATATGAACCACACCTATCTCTGGCACTGTCGCTTAGGTCATATAAATGGCAAGCGCTTATCCCAGCTCCATAAGGATGGTTTGCTGGACTCATTTGATTTAGAATCATATGAGATATGCGAGTCATGCCTACGAGGCAAGATGACCAAGACTCCCTTTAGTGGGCACATCGAGAGAGCGACTGATCTGTTAGGACTCATACATAGTGATGTATGTGGCCCTTTCAATGTCGCTGCTAGAGGCGGTTATAGGTACTTCATCACATTTACTGATGATTTCAGTAGATACGGTTATGTGTACTTGATGACACATAAGTTGGAATCCTTTGAAAAGTTCAAAGAATTCAAGAATGAAGTACAGAACCAGCTTGGCAAGAGTATTAAGATACTTCGATCAGATCAAGGTGGTGAATACTTAAGCCATGAGTTTCGTGACTATTTAGCTGAGTGTGGGATTCTAACCCAACTCACTCCTCCTGGAACACCACAGTGGAATGGTGTATCCGAAAGGAGGAATCGTACCTTATTAGATATGGTACGATCTATGATGAGTCACACAGATCTTCCGACATACCTTTGGGGCTATGCTCTAGACACGACAACTTTCATTCTCAACCGAGTTCCATCCAAGGCCGTGATAAAGACACCATATAGGATATGGACTGGGAGAGATGCCCAGGTGTCTTTCATGAGGATTTGGGGCTGTGAGGCTTACGTACAACGTCAAGTCTCAGACAAATTAGGACCCAAATCCGACAAGTGCTATTTCATCGGATATCCCAAGGAAACTAAGGGATATTACTTCTACACTCCCAGTCAGCACAAGGTTGTTGTGGCAAAGACTGGAGTCTTTCTAGAAAGGGACTTTGTTTCTAGAAAGACTAGTGGGAGCACGTTCGATCTTGAAGAAGTTCAAGATGTGAACAATAGCACTGATGCCTCGATGGAAATTGAACTGGAACCACAAAGTGTTGTGGATGATGTTCCACAAGGAGTTGAGGAACAACAACCAGTTCAAGTAGACATACCTCTTCGCAGGTCTGATAGGGTATGTCGTCAGCCTGAGAGATACTCTTTTCTCTTGTCTGACCATGATGACATTATGCTCATAGAGGATGAGCCTACCACCTATCAAGAAGCTGTGATGAGACCAGATTCCGAGAAATGGCTAGAAGCCATGAGATCCGAGATGGAATCCATGTACATCAACCAAGTATGGACTTTAGTTGATCCACCTGAAGGGGTAAAACCCATTGGGTGCAAGTGGGTCTTTAAGAGAAAGACTGACATGGATGGACTTATCTATAAGGGTCGCTTGGTAGCTAAAGGTTTCAAGCAGATTCATGGTATTGACTATGATGAAACCTTTTCTCCAGTGGCGATGTTTAAGTCCATTCGGATCATGCTTGCTATTGCTGCCTACCATGACTATGAGATATGGCAGATGGATGTCAAAACCACGTTTCTGAATGAAATACTGCCGAGATTTCTTGGACAGAGACTCCTCCGGGGCGTGACAGTATGCAAGCTGCATAGGTTCATTTATGGACTAAAGCAAGCTTCTCGGAGCTGGAATCTTCGATTCGATGATGCGATCAAACAGTTTGGTTTCATCAAGAACGAAGATAAGCCTTGTGTCTACAAGAAGGTTGTAGGGGACATAGTTGTTTTTCTCATATTGTATGTGGATGACATACTACTCATTGGAAAGGACATCCCTATGCTTCAGTCTGTCAAGACCTTGTTAGGGAGTTGCTTCTCAATGAAGGACTTAGGTGAGACATCCCGCATTCTTGGGATACAGATCTATAGAGATAGATCTAAGAGATTGATTGGCCTAAGTCAGAGTACATACATTGACAAGGTACTCCTTCGGTTTGCCATGCAGAATTCCAAGAAGGGATTTCTGCCGATGTCACATGGCGTGAGTCTTTCGAAGACTCAAGGTCCCTCTTCTAGAGAGGAGAGAGATCGCATGGATCAGATCTCTTATGCCTCAGCCATAGGATCGATCATGTACGCCATGCTATGTACTCGACCTGATGTCTCGTATGCTTTGAGCATGACGAGCAGATACCAGTGAAAGTCACTGGATAGCGGTCAAGAATATTCTTAAGTACTTACGAAGGACTAAAGAATATTTCTTGATATATGGAGGCAATAATGAGCTAACTGTAAAGGGTTACAGTGATGCCAGCTTCCAGACCGATCAGGATGATTACCGATCGCAGTCAGGGTTCGTGTTTTGCTTAAATGGTGGTGCTGTGAGCTAGAAGAGTTCGAAGCAGGACATAGTAGCTGATTCTACAACAGAGGCCGAGTATATTGATGCATCAGAGGCAGCAAAGGAGGCAGTTTGGATCCGCAAGTTCATCACTGAACTTGGGGTGGTTCCTAGCATCGCTGATCCAGTTCAGCTCTATTGTGACAACAATGGAGCTATAGCACAGGCGAAGGAACCTCGCTCACACCAGCGGACCAAGCACATACTACGGTGCTTCCATCTCATTCGAGAGATTATTGATAGAGGAGATGTGAAGATTTGCAGAGTACCTACAGAGGCTAACATCGTAGATCCCTTGACCAAGGCTTTGGCACAGAGGAAGCATGATGGTCACACTAGGTCATTAGGCCTTAGAGCCTATACTGATTGGCACTAGTGCTAGTGGGAGATTATTAGTTAGAGCCCTAGAGCCAATCATTTGATGATTGTATGGACTCATGTATATCATATTCATGTATATATATTAAGGCATTTGATTTTTGGTTATTATGCTTATTTGTATTAGCGCCAGATAAAATAAGTATAGTAACGTCCTAGAGTAGAAAGGTTCTTACCTATATCAATCGATTGGTTGAATCGATAGTGAGATGATATAGGGAACACTACTCTAAATCATTCCTAGTCGAGTATTAACATTCAGGGACAATGTTAATACAATAAGACTAGCATGTAGGTCAGCTCAATGACTTGATCTCACAAGTCATGGATATAGAGATATCAAGCTGACACATGGGTATGCATTAGAGAATGTATACTGAATAACCCGCCATGAGAAAGTATCATGGATCGTTATATGAGTGTCAAATACTTTCTCATGTGACTATTAGTATGACTATTAGTCCTTTGACCTGAAGTCACCATGGATCCCTACATAAGGAGTTATGTACTTTGGTTTCGTCAAACGTCACCCGTAATAGGGTGGACTATAAAGGCGATTACTGGGTATGTAATAAATTATGCAGAGGGATGTGAGTGATGTAGATGGGATCTATCCCTCCCATATGACGGGAGCGACATCAATATTCTTGATAGAGTTAGACCACGAACTGCATGGCCATGCCCAAATGAGTCAACATGAGATGTTGAGCTCATTTGATCGAGTGAGTCTACTTGGAGTTCAAGATTTAGATTGATTAGAGGATGACATGGTCTATGCCTCACATTGATCAATCTAGATGTCAAGGATAGAAGGACATTTGACATATTTTGTGAGGAGTCACAATTGGTAGTCACAAGGTGATGTCGGATCTCGACATTCTTGTAACCTGGGTAGTAATGATGTGTTGCTAGATACCGCTCATTACTTATGCTCCTAAATGGGTTTAGGGCATTGCCAACGTTACAAGAACCTATAGGGTCACACACTAAGGACAATTAGATGGAGATTTGGTTCATATGATGAACCAAGAGGATTAGATTCATTTGATGAATCATATTGGATTACGAGTAATCCAAATTGGGATAATTGAGTTGGACTCAAGTTGATTCATGTATTCAATGAGTCTAATTTAGATTATGACTCATTAAATCAACTTAATTTAATGAATTAGATTCATTATATTAAGTTGGCTTGAATCATATGGTTGGATTAGATCAACCATGAGAGAGATTTGATCAAGTTTGACTTGATTTGAGAGGAAGAGAAAAAGTCATGTTTGACTTGACTTTTTGCCACATCACTAGTGAGTTGGCAAGATGTGGACTAATAGGATTGCTCCACATCATCAATGTGTGCCACCTCATGGAGGTTACAAGCCTCCATAGCATTTAATGTGGCCGGCCCACATTAAATGAGGAGGTTACACTTGTTGCCATATCATTTAGTGAGGTGGCAAGATGTGGACCAATAGTGTTGATCCACATCATCCTAGAGTGCCACCTCATGGGGGTTACAACTCTTAATGGTCTCCACATTAATTGGAATTAATGTGGGGGTTACACCTCCTAGAGTGGTCGGCCACTTGATGGCTAAGGGGTTTTTTGAATTTCCTCTCATTGATTCATTCACTCTTCTTCTCCCTTGGGTGCTCTCTCTTCTCCTTCTCCCATTCCTTGGCCGAACACTCCATTGGTGCTAGCACACCTTGTGTTTTGGTCATCTCCTTCTACTTGTGTCCGTGTGGATACATATAGAGGTTGTCTACTTTGACAACTAGAGATCTGGCGACATCTTGGACAAGCGGGAACGCGAAGGGCTTCGCTACAAGGGTAATGATCTTAACTTTAGTGTAGATCTAAAGTTTTTACAAACTTGTACAAGAAAAAGGTTTTTCGATAATTTTGTTTACGAATCTTTGCACGAGATCCATGGCTTTGGGTGACTCGGGGTTTCCGCGACGCGAAAAAGCGGTTTTCGCGGCCCGAAGAACCCAACATGGGCCCAAGAAAGAATTGATTATTATTTTGAAGTATAAAAGTATAAATTTTAAACAAGTGAAATAAGCTTCACATAAGTTTAAAATTCTGCAAGTTTAGTTTCTTGTATGCTGACATGTTGTTTAGATTTGCTTACATGTTTAGTATTTCAGTATGCTATGTTTCTTTTGCTATTAGATGAGCATGAGTAGTATCTTCTTTTGAGCATTCAGTTTTTAGATTTCTTTCAGTCACATGCATATTTGAGTTTTGTGAGTTAGATAGCGCTTACTAAGCAATTTTGCTTATAGTTGCATTTCCTCTTACTGCAGATAAATGAATGGAAAAGCTATAGTGAAGGAAGGCGACAAGGAGGTGCGGATGGATGTGTGATGTTTGGACTATGGAAGCCTTGGGAATTAGTTTAAAGTTCATTAAGATTTTGTAATGAAGATTTTATGTTTTAGAACTCTTCCTTTTAATTGTTATGAACATTAGTTTCATTATTTGAGTGGTATGATTGTTGCACGCATGATCAGATTAACATATATAGTTGTAGCATGTTTAGATTAATTTATAGTTTTAGTTGAGAACAAATGCTTGAGTTGAGTGTATAGATGAGTCATTTAGTTTTCCGCTGCTAGTAAATTGCATGTTTTGAGTTTTTTGAGAGTTTTAAGCATAGATATTTTCATGTGAGCAACATTAGTTAAGTAAAGTTAGTAGTCCAGTAGCGCTCCATCCTCACAGACTAGTAGTGAGGAGGGTGGGGTGTTACATCCTCTGTTGGTGATGCGAAAATTGGGCTTTCTGCCCTCCTCGCTGAGTCCCTGCTTGACTGAACTGTCCTCCCTGAACAGAAACCTCGAAAGCCACGTGCTGAGCCTTCAGCAAATAATCTCAGCTCATTTGCCCAGGTAGTTTGCAATAGTAGCAATCTGACTGTCTCAAGGTGCAAGCTGATGTGATCTGATCCCTGGACCCACATCGAGTGCAGTGCACGTCACTGGCGGACTGTTTCCGGTTCTACTGAGAAAATCGGAAACGTCCTAGTGAGGTCCGCCCTGACTTCTGAGGTCGGTCAGATGCCCCAGAAGTACCCTGACCTGACTAACTACGACCACTCTGGTGTTGTCCGATAGCCTATGGCTGTTGTGTTTGTCCTGAAGTCTGATCTGTCTGCTTCCTTTTCATGTTCGCACTAGTTCTCTATTGAGCCAACTCGATCATAAGGGCTCTGTCCAATGCCTCTTTGTAAGATGAATTTCCAAAACTTGCAATCTTTACTTGCAGATGTCCATCCATTCCCTGGACAAACTGAAGCAATCGTGACCTATCCTCAGCAACTAACTCTGAAAAAAATTTGGCTAACTAATTAAATTCAGTATTGTATTTCGTCACTGTATGGTTATTCTACCGAAGACTCAGAAAATCCTAATGGCGTGTCATCTGATATGACCGTGGAAAGTACCGGCTTTCAAAAGCCTCTCTAAATCTCGCCCAAGTGATGTGATACTCGTCTATGATCGAGCGTTGCGTGCCCCACCAGATATTGGCCTCGCCCCGTAAATGGTAAGCAGACAACTCTACCTTCTCCCACTCAGAGCAAGACATATAGAAAAAAGTCCGCTCCAAAGTTTCTATCCAAGACTGATCCACGCTCGAATCAGTCTCCCCGCGGAATAGTGTGAATCATCTTTTCACCGACTATGCTATAGCTGGGATCCGAGCTTGTGTCGCAATCATATCAGTAGGGTGAGTAGGGATCACCGCGGGAACTGGCGGAACCACTAGAGCTGGTACTACAAGTGGTACCGCTGGATAGGCCGGGGAAGGTGCCCCTGGTGTTGCTGCATAAGCCAGGGCAGGTACCACTGGTGGCACTGTAGGGTCAATATAGGTAGGAGCGACTGGAGGTACGGTAAGTGGTGGTACCAGATAAGGAGAAACTGGTACTGCTAGTGCGGGTGCCGGGTATGCAGTTGCAAGCATAGGTGGCGGTGGTGTCGGATACGTCGTAGGCGCGGCTGGAGGAGGTGCCGGGTACCCAGTAGCATGCACTACTGGTGGAGGGGCCAGGTGTGTCGCAGGTGGTACAGTGAATACTGTAGGTGTGGGTAAGTCTGGAGAATGAACCGTCGGGATCCGAGAGCCCGACGTGCCCGCAGTACCATGAGGAGTCTATCCCTGACCGACAAGCTCGATCCCAGTAGACCTCTCTGGCGACTCCGTCGCCAGAGATTCCAACACCCTCTTGCGTGGTCATCCTGCACCACGTCTCGGCATGGGAACACGTGTACTTCATCTCATATCTGTTAAATTATTACCTAGGTATTACTACAATACCAAAATTATAAAATTAATCATCATACATATTTATCATCTAGAGATGTTTCGTCGCTACTAAGTCTCCAAATATAATCTTATCTAAGAATACCTCAGAATTCTTCGAAACATAAAAATCAACGAAAATCTGTACAAATCCGAAAATACCCAAATTAAATCGCAAAACTTCGCTCTGATACCAAATAAATTGTCATGCCCCGGGGGAGTCCATGCCAGTGAAATTTCGGCAATATCTCCCATGTATGGGTGATAATCTGAAACTTGTCTACAAGCCCTCAGGACCTCTCTATCCTCGGCCAACATGGCCGGAACATATACAATAATTAAATAAACAATCCACGCAGTTAATATAGTACAGCCTCCGGCTGACAATCACAACTATACAGTTTAATAAAAGTATACTTCACTACAACGAGGAAAACACAACCCACAACATAAAAAAACTACCGCAGCGAAAAACATGGGCAACATACCCGAATCATGATATAAAATCCACGAGTGCAAGACACACGTATCCTCAGTATGTATACACATAACAAGAAAACAAAGACTGAAAATAGAAAACCATCACAACACGGAGTGGGGACTAGCGATTAAAACCTCCTGACAACTTCAACTTAAAATAGGAAATAAGAAACGGGGTGAGTTCAAGAACTTAGCAGGTATCGAACTGACATACATAATAAGATATAGCTATCAGTAATAATCATGAAGTACAGTCTCCTGATCAATAACAGGAAATGCAAAACCTGAACAAATAAAAAAATTGTACTCACCAGGACCTCTTATCCGGATATAAGGGTCGTCAGACCAAATACCTCATGCCTCCTGTATGCATGTCAATCATATGCAACCACAAAAATACAGCATCCAATATGAAGCAATCATAAGCAATAAATGTAATCCATGAATATGATGCAAATGACATGGTCACCCTTGATGCCAGTCAGCCACCTCACACGCGATGGTGAGATCGAGTGGGTAGGGCTATGACAACTGTGCACTCTGCCATCACTACTCCTGAGTGACCAAGTGGACAGGATGCTGTCGGAGTACACCTATCCTCCTACCCCAAACAGAGTGGGGGAGCCAAAGCTCTCATCTCCTTGTGCCATCATCAAGAGGAGGGATCCCTGCCCGCTACCACACTGCAATCACCACTACCCATGTGCGGACCAGCAGAGCCCTAACAGAGCAAACTACGCACACACCCTGCTTGAAATACCACTAACCCATGAGTGGTTGTGTGTGTGCAGGTCATGTAACTGGCGATGTGCTCAACAATAATGGAGTTGACAATCGCACAGCCTGCGATTATTCAAAATGGTGCATGACACTAAGCATGTAAATCCTGAAAATACCAGCCTCCTTATAATGTGTACCAAAAGGAAACCAAGTCCATAACAATGATCTAGGTACACATGCCAGATGATAAACCTAGGTACACATGCCAAGTAATAAAATTGGGTACACAAGCCAAGTATATCTAGTAGCTAGACATGTATTCGGTAATGCATTGTATGTCACTACATAAGTACACATGGCATGAATAAAAAAGGACATACACATAAATACACAATAGATAACAAAATAGATATACTACGGGTATCAAATAGTGACATACCAACTAGATATCAGCATAACTATTACTACTACTTATAACTCACTAAGCATATTAGAATGACAATATCAAAAAGATAAGTCAAAGGTACCTGCCTCAAAACGAAGATCGTATCAGATAGATCCCACATTGAGACTCTCATCTCGAATCAAAGTCCTGCACATCATATGCACAATATAGCTAAAATTTATCATAACTTAAATAGTTAAACATAATCCTAATCTGACTAAAAAATCAACTCATAAATGAATCTCTAATCTATAGCCAAACAAATTAAGTAACCTCAACCATTTCACACTAACTTCAATGCATTTACCTCCAATCTGTGCCAATAGATTTAACTCTGACAAAGATTGTCTTCCGGCAGCCAGACGACCAACGATGGCAGATCCAAATATGAAGCCTTAGCCAGTGATCCACAGTCGGAGACAACTTGCTGCTAGAATAGAGTAGCTGGTCCTAGGAGATGTTGCTGCCAGAATACCATAGCCAGATCCCAAATCTGTACTGGCAGTTTTCCCTTTGCCGGAGACCAAGTAAAAGGTGGCTGAAAGACGACAACAGATCTGTGTCGACAAATGAAAAGAATTGAGATCCAATGGAAAAGGAGAAGACAGTGGATAGATCGCTAGGGTTTTTCCGCTGATGAGCCTTCAACCACCACTCCGATTTGGTCCTCAAGAGAACAGTTGCGGTAACACCAGGAAAATCGCGAGAGAGAAGAGCGACCGGAATAGCAGTGTCAGCGTGAGAGGAAGGGCACGAGCAGAGGTGATATGAAGAGAGGCGTCGGCTGTAGGGGCGTCAGCGCTGCTCCGTGCGGCGGTGAAGCGATGCGATGGGAGAGGGTGACAACTAGGGCACTCTCGCTCGGGCTATGGCTGTCGGTGGTGAGGAAGACGCGAGGAAGATGGAGAGGAATCTGGAGAGAAGGGAATCGGGAACAGTAGTTCCCAGCTTCTCCTTGGCTACTAGGTTTTGTACGCAGGGAGAAGAAGCGTCGCGAGGTGGCGTCAGGTTGGGGAAGAGGAGAAGGTGATCAGCGCTCCACGCCGCGTGAGGGAGAGGTGGTGTCGAGCAAGAGGGGAAGAATCGGGCGGAGAGGGAGAGAAATGAGAGGAATAAAGAAAAAAAATAAAAGAAGAGAAATTACCTTAGGTATCTTTAATTAAACCTAAAGTCGATTTCTCAATCAACTCCCACTTTGGGTATTCCAATGAGTTTTTCCCAAGCCTATAAATTCATCCCCTCAAACTTGTCATACAAGCTCTGAATAATTCTCAGAAAATTTCTAAAAATTTCGTTAAGGTCATTCGTCTATTAAACCTTATTATTTAATTATTATTTGGATATCGTATTTTATAATCGAAGCCTCATCTCCTATATTCAGGGTGGAGTAGTCTCCACTAGTCTCTGACCAACTTATCAAAGCCTCTATCTCCCCCGTTTGGGGTTGATTAGTTTTCACAATCTCAGACCAGCTTATCGAAGCATCCATCTCCCTAGTTCGGGATCGAGCAGTCTCTACTGGTCTCGGACCAGCTTATCGAAGCCTCCATCTCCCCTATTTGGGGTCGAGCAGTCTCTATTGGTCTTGGACCAGCTTATCAAAGCCTCCATCTCCCCCGTTCGGGGTCGAGCAATCTCCACTAGTCTCGAAGCAGCTTATTGAAGCCTCCATCTCTCCCATTTGGGATCGAGTAGTCTCCACCGGTCTCAGACCAACTTATCGAAGTCTTCATCTCCCTTGTTCAAGATCAAGTAGCCTCCACTGGTCTTGGACTAGCTTATTAAAGTCTCCATCTCCCCTGTTCGAGGTCGAACAGTCTCCACTATTCTTAGACCAACTTATCAACGCATCCATCTCCCCTATTCGAGGTTGAGCAGTCTCCACCAGGGATTTAGGCAACCCGGTCGTTGTCTGCAGGTAGCGTTGACCAAAGACCTTCTGACGACTTGGTCAATATAGAAGATAACTCATCATACCCTTTCCTTCCGGGTCATGGCGACTTGATCAATATTCCAGCCATATCATTTTGATAGTTTCATTTTCTCAACTTTCAGACGGGATCAAATGTATTTAGGTTAATGGAGTTAGTGGGAACGTGGAGGTAGTGGTGTTACTTGAGTCATGTAATATGCTGATAAATATTTTAGTTTTGATGAATGAAAAAGCAAGTTGAAGTTCACGTTACCTTCTGTTTTCTCTTTCACATAAAGTGCAATTCTTCTTCCATAATTTTTCTCAGGATACATAAGTGTTAAGCACATGGTAGGATGCCCACAAGTCATTAATTCTTGGAAATTGACACTTGGTCATTACGCCAAAAATGTCATATGCCCACCATATATGTTACGCCATGGGAAAAAACTTTTTTTAAAAAATATAGATCTATTACATTAACGGTCCTCTAGTATTGGTTCCATGGATATAAAGGAAGATAAATATAAGTACATATTAGTATTAGTATATATGATAAGTGGCATAGACCAGAATTATAATTTCCAAAGTAAACTTTAATAAAATTATTAAAAAAAAACATGTACATGATCTAGAATTTAATTTTTATCATTAATTACAACTTTCATCTATACAATTCTAGCCCCCCAACTATTACCGCTGTGCTCCAGTAAGTTTTAAGACCTCATGCTTCGATTTTTTGTAGCACACTATAAGAATTTTCTTGAATTGCGATTATAAAATTGGGATGTTTGTTGCTAGGCATGGAACTGTTTACATTTCCAGATTTACTTTGGCCATAGACGAAAGATTTTCATAGGATCAAATGGGCTATGGTACGATGATAAAAAGTGGGACAAACTCGATTCCTAGACAGCAAAGGTTCATATCTCATCCAGAGAACATTACACCTAGGATGTTTAAAACTTTATAATACTGGATTGTCTGCTAGAACTATCTACGTTTCTCGATTTGGCCTAATAACCTATGCGAAAGTCAGACCGATCACCTACTGAATCAATGGGATAGTAAGAACTGGATTAAAAAAATATACAATTATATAAAAATCATTTTGGTTGTATTTATTTTCGAATCTGACATAAATTTATTTAAATAATTTAATACATACAGGTTTTCTTTGTTTATGCTAAGTCCCATTAAAGGTAGGATTGATTTCTTATGCTAATTTTCTACCGAATATTTAATAATTGCAACGTATTTGTTTATTATTATATATTTGCATTAAAAAAATGCATTCTACTTACTTCCTTGAAGATTGCAACGAATTAGGTATGTACCAAATCAAAATGAAAAGATATCCAAATAAATCTCGAATTTTTAATTCTTTCCGAACAATATTCCATCTATATATATAACACTCATAGCTAGTCCAAGAATCACAGTGCTAAAACAATGGCTGGACAAGTAAGAAAGCTAAATTATCCTCGTTAATTGTTTATTATTCTTTTCTTGAAAAATAAAACAAGTTGGTTTTTAAAATATTTTTCTTCGTGTTTGTTTGATTTTGATTCAGAGTGTTATCGTCATCAGTCTCTTTGTTCTCCTTCTTCTTGCTTCTTCCTCTGCTGCTACTGAGGTCTTGGCTGATGCGTCAATATACAACGTCTTAGACTTTGGAGCCAAAGGAGATGGCAACACCAATGACACTCTAGTAAGTAATTAATTAAAACAACATCCATGATAGTATGATAGTAAGAGATAGTAAAGACTGCCATGCAATCGGGAGTTTGAAATTCAAATAGGGCATCTCATACTCCCATATGGTGTTCCAAGCACTCATGATGCTGAACCATCTATCAGAATCCATGTGTTTTTCAAACTTACCTGACTGGTGGAAACCTTCCATGGACGGATTCGATCACCTCTATGAAAAAAAAAACATCCATGATATGATGAATCAGTGTATTTTATTTCTATCTTAATTAAATCCTTAACTACTACTGCTGTTTCAGGCGTTTGTAAATGCATGGAATGCAGCATGTCACAAAAGCACGACACCCTCCACCTTGCTCATTCCGGCAGGAAAGACATTTTTGTTGTCTTACATCGAGTTCGAAGGACCTTGCAACAACTTCATTTATGTAACGGTATACATACATATATACATACATACATACGGGATAGAGTCGGGAATTTCATATTGAGGGGGTAAAATTTATATGTTTACATTGAGGGGAGGCAACCGTGTCATTACCTTCCATTCGCCTCTCTTTCACCCTTTATTCCTATACCTCATGCACTTCTTATAATCCCCTCACCACACCCCGCTGCTCCGTCCCGCCTTACATACATATCTACATATCATATATGTCTGAGGAAGACTAATGATATGTTATTCCTGTTCCAAAGCTTGATGGAAACCTTAAACGGACAAACGAAATATGGCAAGAAGTTTTCAGCTGGCTGCTTTTCGTTCGAATCAACGGCATAAAAATCTCCGGCTCCGGTGAGCTCGACGGCCAAGGGACAGACTGGTGGTCATGCAAAGAGAAAAACGTAAAACTTTATATCCATCTATCTATATATCTATTTATCTATTTAGACTTTGAGATGATTAGAGTCATGAAAACAGCTTTGTGGAAATAGTTTTTTGTAAAATGCATATAAGTTGTAGGTACAAGATCCAATTCTTCTCCGGATCTCCACAAGTGAAAGTTTCATCCATTGGACCGTCCTTTATTTATTTATTAGTTATTATTCCTCAACACTAACTATATTATTTTGATCGACTTGATTTATATTGCAGCAATGTCCAGAAGATGGGCCCAATGTAAGTCTACTGAAACACATTGGTGAAAAATTTAAGTCAAAGTGTGGACATTGTTAATGAAGTATAATATTGTTTGCAGAGTCTACATATGTTGAGTTGCACTGATGCACAGATCTGGGGGTTGAGGTCGATCAACAGTGTGATGATGCACATATCGGTGGGGAGGAGCAAGCGAGTCGATATCAGAGACATCACCATCGTCGCCCCCGACGAGAGCCCCAACACTGACGGCATCCACGTCCAGCAAAGCCAATTTGTGAGCATCAGAAACTCCGTAATTGGGACGGGAGATGACTGTGTCACTGAGCGAAGGTGTTGAGGACATTTCTGTACATAATGTAACATGTGGCCCTGGCCATGGAATAAGGTATATATATATATATACTTAATTACTTACGAATTAGTATAGTTAATCGCCATTAAGTTAGTAGTTTCAAAGCAATTAACCTTGATTAAGCCATTAATTAATTTCATGCTTAATTAATAATTGTAGCATTGGGAGCTTGGGCAAAAAAGGGTCCCGAGCAACAGCATCAAACATCTATGTCTCCAACTGCACCTTGACCCAAACAACCAATGGAGTCAGGATCAAGACATGGCAGGCAAGATGATCTTTTTTTAAAAAAAAAATTATTTTTATTTATTTATAATTAGGATATCAATATCAGCTTCAAAAATGTCAAAAAATAATTATATTTAAAAGATAGTTTTATATGTCTTATTATTAAAATAAAAATAAATTTAAAAGATCCTCTTAACTAATTTATAATTAGTTAGCATTAATTAAACGGACCTTGTAATATAATTTAAAATGGTTAAAATTATTATCATATGACATTGAGATCATGCAGATTCGTTGAAATAGTTTCTTGTAAATGTAAGGTAAAATTTTAAATAATAGAACTAAGGTTTTTTCCTTCGTTCAAGATATTATTACTATTATTAAATTTTGCAGGGAGGTTCTGGCTTTGCGAGGAACATATCGTTTGAGGATATCACCATGAATGACGTGCGCTATCCCATTATAATAGATCAGTACTATTGTCCTCACAGGAAATGCGATGCCCATGTACGTACGTAGGAAAAGAACAAGAAATAGAAAACTAAGTTACAAATTACTCAAATAATAATTATGATCATTCACGATTGATGCTAGCTAATTAATGCTCTTCTTCAGGCATCAGCAGTAGAAGTGAGGGATGTGAAATACATTGGAGTGAGAGGAAGCTCATCGAGAGAAGTAGCAATCGCTCTGAATTGCAGCCAAAGTGTGCCTTGCAGTGGCATCTTCATGGACAGTGTGAATCTGTGGAATTCAAATGAAGGAGAAGAGGTGCGGTCTAACTGCATCAGTGCCAATGGATATGCGAAGAATCAAGTCACGCCTGCTGTTTCTTGCCTGACCCAGAGAAACCTTGCTAGCTAGCTAGCTGTTTCTTGCTTGGCCATGGATGGTGCCTGGTCTAACCTGCACTCAAGCTTGGAGAATTGTGCTCAGTTGTAATCTTATGATCAGCATGTTTTGAAAGATAAAATTGATTGGACAAAAGGAGATGAAATAATAAAATTATTGATTTATTTGGTAGGTTCATGAAGGGATAATTTATAGTTTCCTCGGGGCGGTACGATGGTTAAGACATAGGGTGTTGCTACATGAGGTCTTCGGGTCGAAACTCTGCGTGACCGAGTATAACCTCCCCCATGTCTTGGCCATTTGCACTAATGGATAGTAGCCACCCGTGATTTACCTCCTCCGTGTTGACCGAGGGACGGATTAACGGGGGCACTGGGGACGAGCGAATCGTCTTTTGCCATATGAAGGGATAATTTATAAATATATTGTAAGACTCGAGATAGTAATAAATAAAGGAAATATTCGCCAATTAATAAAATAATAAACTAAAGAAATAATTAATAGATCTTAATTTTATTTTATCGTAATCATATTAATTGATTTTCTTTTACCCCTCGACAAATTTAATGGGATATCTCTGACGTGGAGTTTGCTTACTAGCTTATTGAAATGTTGTTTGGATAATGACTTAATAAAAATATTAGTTATTTAATCTTCTATAGAAATATAAGAAACTGATAATTGTTGGACCTCGATCGGCCGATAAGAAGAGGTGAATTGCTCTAAAAAAAATAGACCTTTCTCGATCTTTTAAAATAAGAAAACACTTGTATAAAAATAATTGATAAACTAATCAATAAAAGAAAGAGGTATAAAAATTTACTTGATTTGCAATCAGAAGATTATGACATAATTTGTCATTTTGATCCTTTAATTAATCATACATTTCTAAGGGGCATGTATTTGATAAAATTGTTTTCAATTCTAATATTTACTTTTTTAAATTCTTATTTTTAGATTTAAGTTTATATAATGATATACTCATGGATTTAATACCTGAATATAATTGGTCATGAGGCAGTAAACATACCTCACTTAATTACCAGATTTGCTCCGAAGCTTGTTTCTTTCTCCTCGCTGTAACTTTCTTCTGACGAGTCTCCCACTTCGTCTATGCTCCCCTCCTAGTAACTTGTCATCGATGTAAGTCTAGCATACTCTAAATCATATTCTGATGACGACTCGTCCCAAGTAGCCTTTAGGGTTTTGTGCTTTGTTGTACTTGGTCCTTTCTTGCTGTCCTTCTTCATCTTTTGGCAGTCCTCTTTGATGTGTCTCTTTTCATTACAGTTATAGCATCTTATCTTCCTTACTCTTCTTTTCTTTGCCTACACTTGATTAAACTTATTAGTTCTAAAAAAATTCTTAAATTTCCTTAAAAAATTCTTAAATTTCCTTACCATATATGTTGTTTCATCATCATCGAGGGAAGTGTTGGCGTTTAATTCATCTTTCTTGGCTTTTAGAGCAATTTTGTTTGATTTTTCTATTTCCTGAGAATCTACACAGCGATACTCTTGAAGTTCAAAAGTTGAAAATAAATTTTCAAGAGTACTTGCCTCGAGGTGTTGGTGTAGGGAGTACCAGACGATCGAACCTAAGTTTTGATTATGGAAAAGGGTCAAAAGTTAAAGTTATTTGTTGTCTAACAAGATTGAATAAACTTGCAGGAAAGTCGTAAGTGTTGGTGCAGGGAGTACCAGACGATCGAACCTAAGTTTTGATTATGGAAAAGGGTCAAAAGTTAAAGTTATTTGTTGTCTAACAAGATTGAATAAACTTGCAGGAAAGTCGTAAGTGTACTTAGGCAAAAGTCCTAGTGGATTCTAGGCAGGTGAAAAACCCTAGAGGTAGGTAACCCTAGGTGGTGGAAAGTCCTAACTGCGGTTAGGCAAGGCGAAGTCTTGGTAGGTCGAACGCTTTGGGTGAAATCCTAGAGTCGGGGACTCTAGGTGATAATCCTGGTGGTTGCAGACCAGGTGGAAGTCTAGACGGATCGTGGAACAGACGTTCAACATGAAGACCTGAAGTCTTGGAAGCTAAGAAAAAGTCCAGACGGTCATGGAGAATCGATCTGGCAAAAGGTAAACTCTCTTATGATGAGTAGGTGAGGACACGTTTGTTGGTGCAATATTCCCTAGGTCAAGGTTGACCTATTTGATCAAGCTTGAGTCTTGGTGTTTGGGTTTCGATGTTTGAAAATACATGGAGACAGACAAAAAATGGAGATTGCAGGTGCAATCATGCATTTAGGGAGATTGTTGGTACAATTCCCCTCTGGTCAAGGTTGACCAGTTTAGATGTGAAGAAGAGTCAAGTAGGTCAAGATCGACTGGATACTTGACTAGGAAGTCCTGGTGAGTGAAGCGAGACAGCTGGAACTCCCGGTGAGTGATATCAGACAGTTGGAAAGTCCTGGTAAGTGAAGTCAGGCGGTTGGGGAATCCTGGTGAGTAAAGCCAGGTGAATGACCTAGTGAGTAAAGCTAGACAATATGGAAAATCCTAGTAAGTGAAGATAGGTGAAAGACCTAATAAGTGAAGCTAGGCAGTGTGAAAGTCCTAGTGAGTGAAGCCAGGCAGATGGAAAATCCAAGTGAGTAAAGCTAGGTGAAAGTCCTGGTGAATGAAGCCAAGTGAAAGACCTAGTGAGTGAAGCTAGGCAGTATGAAAATCCTGGTGAGTGAAGCCAGGTGAAAGACCTAGTGAGTGAAGCTAGGCAATATGGAAAATACTAGTGAATGAAGCTAGGTGAAAGACCTAGTGAGTAAAGCTAGGCAGTGTGAAAGTCCTGGTGAGTGAAGCCAGGTAGATGGAAAATCCTAGAGTAAAGCTAGGTGAAAGTCCTGATGAGTGAAGCTAGGCAGATGGAAAGTCCTAGTGAGTGAAGCTAGGCAGAGGTTAAAGTCCTGGTGAGTGAAACCAGGCACGGGAAAACCAGGTGGGTCAAGGCTGACCGGACACCTGGTATCGGAAAAGTCCAAGTGGGTCAAGATTGACCGGACACTTGGCACGAGGAGAAAAGTCCAAGTGGGTCAAAGGGATTGATCGGACACTTGGTGAGGAAGTCCTAGCAGGTTGAGGGTGACTAGATGCTAGGCATGATGTCCCAACAGGTCATGGTTGATCGGATGTTCGGTTTGTAGGGCTTTTGGACTTGATCGGAGCAAATCAAGTGGGTTCAATCAATCAACATATCGATTGAACTAGGTCCAATCGATTGGTTGATCGATTGGACTGAGCCGCCTACAAAACCTTCTCCAAATCGATCGGTGAATCGATTGGGGAAGGTTCGCGATCGCACAGAATAACTCCGGATCGATTGGCCGATCGATTGGCCGATCGATTGGGAGCCTCCAATCGATCGGCTGATCGATTGGGAGCTGGGATTTCACGCGATAAGCCCTGGATCGATCGGGCAATCGATCCAAACGATTTCTATAGAGCACAGAGGCACTCTGGATCGATCAGTCGATCGATCCAAAGCCTCCCCAATCGATTGGGAGCAATCCAATCGATTGGGATTCGATCGTTGGCGCAGGTTTTAACCCTTGGCGAGTTATTCCTTTGGCACTTCTTCATTTTCTTCTCCACGGGCGATCACAACAAGCTCCATAGCGATTCTTTCTTCCTCACAGCCAGATCTTGAAGGCTCTTGGAGACAAGTGTAGGCACACTTCCAAGGTTCAAGAGGCAATAACAAACAACAAATAAGCAAGAAGGAGTTTTTATTTGCATATTTTGTATTTTCTTCTTGTGTGAGTTGTATTTGTTGTGTGGGGTTGTACAAGGCTACTCCGCCTTCGGTAGTTACTGTAAATGAGTGTTTTCTTTAGTGGAGAGTGTGTGTGTGTGGATCCTTAGATTAGTCACCTCTTCTTGAGGTGGATACCAAGTAAGTCCCTAGTGTTAACATTGTAGTGTTGTTTCTTGTATTTTCCGTTGCACATCATCACAAGAAGCAAGCCACGACAAGCACGAGATCACAACGAGCTATTCACCCCTCCCCCCCCCCCCCTCTAGCTCATTTTGACCCTAACAACATTCCCTCGAAGAGAGAACAGTAAGCGTCGATGCAACCTATAGTTTCAATGAAACTCAAAGTCAGAACCAAACAGTCAGACGTTGTCAAATTTATATTATATATATTTTTATTGCCTAGACAAACTTCATTTTGTATAAAAAAGAAAGGTTGAAAAAACTGGTCCAGGCGCCCGGAACGGGTTCGAGCGCCTGGACCAGCCTCACCCAAGGTGGGCAGCAGGCGCCCAGACGGTCCGGGCGACCGGACTCGGTCTAGGCACCCAGACCCTTTATTGTAACGTCACATCCCCTCGGCCCCTTAGGCGGCAACACTAGCGGCCCAACTGGCGGGCCCCTGATGGTCCCTTGGGCGGCCACAATGGCGACCCAACTGGCGACCCCTTATGTCGTCATCTGATGACCCTCGGTCGTGCCGTTACTCACTAGGACTTCCCACCCCTGGCCAGAGGATATTTTCCTTCCCCAAGATTCTAACTCTAGACCTCCAGGATAAGTACTAGAGTTTATGAATCCTGGTAGCCATTTGGCGGCCCCTTGGCGGTCCCTTGGGCGGCCCAACTAGCGGCCCAACTGGCAACCCCTTATGTCGTCGACCGACAACCCTTGGTCGTGCCGTTACTCACTAGGTCTTCCCACCCTTAGCTAGTGGATTTTTTGTTGGATTTTTCGGGTCGTAAAAACCGTTTTTTGCGTTGCGGAATCCCCGAAATTCTCTTGCCACCGGATCCATGCGAAGAAATAAAATTTCATAAAAACTTTCATGTACGAGTTTTCTAACCTAGATCTAAACTAGATCTACAAAGAAGAAGAGCTTTACCCTTGATGCGATGCCCTTTGCTTAATCCCGCTCGTCCAAGGTTCGCCGAATCTCGAGAGTATCAAAGTAGATACTCCTCTATGTGTATCCACACAAGAAAGAGATGGAGAAACCAAACAAAAGGTGTGCTAGCACCTTTGAATGGTTCGACCAAAGAGGAGGAGAGGGAGAGAAGAGAGAGCTATGAGGAAGAAGATGGAGGTTTCAACACAAAATGAAACTTATACTTGAATTCATGTGGCCGACCACATTAAGAGGGATTATAACCTCCATGGAATGCCAAGAGTCACAACTCTTGGTAACTCCCATGAGGTGGTATCCCACTTAAGCAACCATGATGATGTGGAGCATCATCATTGGTCCACTCTTTGCCAACTCATCAATGAGGTGGCAAATGGTCAAGTCAAACTTGACTCTTCATCTTCCTCTCAAGTCAAGTCAAACTTGACCACTTCTCTCCCTTGGTTGATCTAATCTAACCATTGGTTCAAGTCAATTTTAATTTAATGAATCTCTATTCATTGAATTAAATTAATTAAATGAGTCTAAGTCCAAATTAGACTCACTTAACACATGAACCAAATTGAGTCCAACTGAATTAGCTCAATTTGGATTACTCTTAATCCAATTTGGTTCATCAAATGAACCTAATCTCCATCTAATTGCCCTTTGTGTGTGACCCTATAGGTTCTTGTAACGTTGGCAATGCTCCTAAACTCATTTAGAAGCATAAGTAATGAGCGGTATCTAGCAACACATCATTACTACCCAAGTTACAAGAATGTTGAGATCCAACATCACCTTGTGACTACTAATTGTGACTCCTCACAATATATGACAAATGTTCTTCTATCCTTGACATCTAGATTGATCAATGTGAGGCATAGACCATGTCATCCTCTATTCATTCTAAATCTTGAATCCCAAGTAGACTCACTCAATCAAATGAACTCAACATCTCATATTGACTCATTTGGGCATGGTCATGCACTTAGTGGTCTCACTCTATCAAGAATAATGATGTCACTCCCGTCATATAGGAGGGATAGATCCCATCTACATCACTCACATCCCTCCGCATAATTTGTTACATACCCAGTAATCGCCTTTATAGTCCACCCAGTACGGGTGACATTTGACGAAGTCAAAGTATGTAACTCCTTATGTAGGGAACCATGGTGACTTCAGGTCCAAGGACTAATAGTCATACTAATAGCCACATGAGAAAGTATATGACACTCATATAACGATCCATGATACTTTCTCATGGCGGGTCATTCAGTATACATTCTCCAATGCATACCCATGTGTCAACTTGATATCTCTATATCCATGACTTCTGAGATCAAGTCATCGAGTTGACCTACATGCTAGTCTCATCGCATTAACATTGTCCCTGAATGCTAATACTTGATTAGGAATGATTAAGAGTAGTGTTCCCTATATCATCTCACTATCGATTCAACTAACCGATTGATATAGGTAAGAACCTTCTACTCATGAGTTATTTGGCACCAATACAAGTAAGCATAATAACCATAAACAAATGCCTTTATATATATAAGAATATGATACAACGAGTTCATACAACAATCATCAAATGATTGGCTCTAGGGCTCTAACTAACAATCTCCCACTAGCACTAGTGCCAATCAGTATAGGCTCTAAGGCCCAATGACCTAGTGTGACCATCATGCTTTCTCTGTGCCAGGGCCTTGGTCAAGGGATCTGCGATGTTAGCCTCACTGGGTACTCTGCAAATCTTCACATCTCCTCTATCGATGGTCTCTCGAATGAGATGGATGCGTCGTAGTATATGTTTAGTCCACTGGTGTGAGCGAGGTTCCTTGGCCTGTGCTATTGCTCCATTGTTGTCACAATAGAGCTCTATGGGATCAGCTATGATAGGAACCATCCCAAGCTCAGTAATGAACTTGCGGATTCAAACTGCCTCCTTTGCTGCTTCTGATGCAGCAATATACTCAGCTTCTGTCGTAGAATCAGCTACTGTGTCTTGCTTCGAACTCTTCCAACTCATAGCACCACCATTTATGCAAAACACGAACCCTGACTGCGATCGATAATCATCCTGATCAATTTGGACGCTAGCATCACTGTAACCCTTTACAGCTAGCTCGTCATCGCCTCCATATATCAAGAAATATTCTTTAGTCCTTCTCAAGTACTTAAGAATATTCTTGACCATTATCCAATGACTTTCACCTGGATCTGACTGGTATCTGCTCGTCATGCTCAAAGCATACGAGATATCAGGACGAGTACATAGCATGACTTACATGATAGATCCTATGGCTGAAGCATAAGGGATCTGATCCATGCGGTCTCTCTCCTCTCTAGAAGAGGGACTTTGAGTCTTCGAAAGACTCATACCATGTGATATCGGCAGAAATCCCTTCTTGGAGTTCTGCATGGCAAACCGAAGTAGTACCTTGTCAATGTATGTACTTTTACTTAGGCCAAGCAATCTCTTAAATCTATCTCTATAGATCTGTATGCCTAGAATGTAGGATGCTTCACCTAAGTCCTTCATTGAGAAACAAGTCCCTAGCCAAGTCTTGACAGACTGCAGCAAAGGGATGTCTTTCCCAATGAGTAGTATGTCATCCACATATAATATAAGGAAGACAACTATGCTCCCAACAACCTTCTTGTAGACACATGGTTCATCTTCATTCTTGATGAAACCAAACTGTTTAATTGCTTCATCGAATCGAAGATTCCAGCTCCGAGAAGCTTGCTTTAGTCCATAAATGGACCTATGCAGCTTTCATACTCTACCAGTATGCTGTGGATCTACAAAACCCTCAGGCTGTGTCATGTATACATCCTCGAGCAGGTTTCCATTCAGAAACGCAGTTTTGACATCCATCTACCAGATCTCATAATCGTGGTACGCTGCAATAGCAAGCATGATCCGAATGGACTTAAACAACGCTACTGGAGAAAAAGTTTCATCATAGTCAATACCATGAATTTGCTTGAAATCTTTAGCTACCAAGCGACCCTTATAAATAAGTCCATCCATGTCAGTCTTTCTCTTAAAGACCCACTTACACCCAATGGGTTTGACCCCTTTAAGTGGATCAACCAAAGTCCATACTTGGTTAGTGTACATGGATTCCATCTCGGATCTCATGGCCTCTAGCCATTTCTCAGAATCTGGTCTTATCACAACTTCCTGATAGGCGATAGGCTCATCCTCAATGAGCACAATGTCATCATGGTCAGACAAGTGAAATGAATATCTCTCAGGCCTACAAAGAGGTAGGTCTACTTGAACTGGTTGTTGTTCATCAACTCCTTATGGAACAACATTATCCACAACACTTTGTGGTTCCAGTTCAACTTCCATTGAGGCTTCAGTGCTATGGTTCACATCTTGAACTTCTTCAAGATCGAACGTACTCCCACTAGTCTTTCTAGAAACAAAATCCCTTTCTAGAAATACCCTAGTCTTAGCCACAACTATCTTGTGTTGACCGGGAATGTAGAAGTAATATCCCTTCGTTTCCTTGGGATATCCAATAAAATAGCACTTATCATATTTGGGTCCCAATTTATCCGAGACTTGACGTCGAACGTAAGCCTCACAACCCCAAATCCTCATAAAAGACACTTGGGCATCTCTCCCAGTCCATATCCTATATGGTGTCTTTATTACAGCCTTAGATGGAACTTGGTTGAGAATGAAGGCTGCTGTGTCTAGAGCATAGCCCCAAAGATACATGGGAAGATTTGTGTGACTCATCATAGACCGTACCATATCTAATAAGGTACGATTCCTCTTTTCAGATACACCATTCCATTGTGGTGTTCCAGGAGGAGTGAGTTGAGATAGAATCCCACACTCAGCTAGATAGTCACGAAACTCATGGCTAAGGTATTCACCACCTCGATCTGATCGAAGTATCTTAATACTCTTGCCAAGCTGGTTTTGTACTTCATTCTTGAATTCTTTGAACTTTTCAAAGGATTCTGACTTATGTGTGATCAAATACACATAGCCATATCTACTGAAGTCATCAGTAAATGTAATGAAGTAGCTATAACCACCTCCGTCAGTGACATTGAAAGGGTCACATACATCACTATGTATAAGTCCTAACAAGTCAGTTGCTCTCTCACTGTGTCCACTAAAGGGAGTCTTGGTCATCTTGCCCAGTAGGCATGACTCGCATGTCTCATAAGATTCAAAATCAAATGAGTCCAGCAAACCATCCTTATGGAGCTGGGATAAGCGTTTGTCATTTATATAACCTAAGCGACAGTGCCAGATATAGGTTTGGTTCATGTCTTTTGACTTGAACCTCTTGGTACTTATGTTATAGATAGGATTCTCAATGTCTAGAATATAGAGTCTGTTCATCAGAGGTGCACTACAATAGAACATATCATTTAAATAATTGAACAACATTTGTTCTTTATTATAAATGAAAAACTTTTCTTGTCCAAACAAGAAACTGAAATTATGTTCTTAGTTAAAGCAGGCACATAACAACATTCATCTAATTCTAATACAAGCCCAGAAGGCAGAGAATGATGATAAGTTCATACAGCAACAGCAGCAACCCGTGCTCCATTGCCTACGCGTAGGTCCACCTCGCCCTTCGTCAATGCTCTGCTATTTCTCAGCGCCTGCACATTAGTACAAATGTGAGAAGCACATCCGGTATCTAATACCCATGATGAAGAAATAGATAGATTAACTTCTATAACATAGATACCTGAAGTGGAAGTCTCACTTCTCTTCTTCTTAAGATCTCCCAGGTATACTTTGCAGTTCCTCTTCCAGTGCCCGGTCTGACCGCAGTGGAAGCAGGTAGCATCCTTGGTAACCCCTCCTTTGGGTTTCAGTGTCTTGCCTTTGCCCTTGGCTTGGGACTTTCCCTTACCTTTGGGCTTGCCCTTGCCCTTATGCTTTTGTACCATCAGAATGGAATTGGGCTTAACCTTCTTAAGGTTGAGCTCAGCAGTTCTTAACATGCTAAGTAGCTCGGCCAGTAGCTTGTCAATTTTGTTCATGTTATAATTTAGAACGAATTGACTATAGCTATCTGGCAAGGATTGCAAGATAAGATTAGTGGCCAACTCTTGGCCAAGCGGGAATCCCAACCTCTGTAGGTTTTCTATGTACCCAATCATTTTGAGTACATATGAGCCTACGGGAGTCCCATCTTACATCTTGCACTGAAACAGTGCCTTAGAGATCTCAAATCTCTCGTGCCTCGCTTGTCCTTGATATAGTTTACGAAGATGTTCAACCATATCATAAGCGTCCATCAACTCGTGTTGCTTCTAAAGCTCAGAGTTCATGGTCGCGAGCATAAGACATGACACATCTAATGCATCATCTTGATGCTTCTTGTAAGCATCACGGTCAGCTCGCGTGGCAGTGGCAGGAGGTGCCTCCGGAATGGGCTGCTCTAGAACGTACAGTTTACGTTCTTGTGTGAGAACGATTCTCAGATTTCTGTACCAGTCTAGGAAATTAGCTCCGTTGAGCTTGTCCTTCTCAAGGACGGAACGCAGGGAGAAAGAGTTCATATTTAACGTCATGGTTATCTACAACAGAAAAATACAGAAAAATAAATCAATATCATATTCTATTAATCATCTAATTAGGCTTTTAATTAAATGATGCTCCCACTGAATTCTATAATTCAAGTGGGACAAGATCCACATCATACTACGCCTTGAGTTAGCTTTGGCTAAATTGCCCAAGACTTAATATGATCGGTAGGTAACTAATTACCAATTACATCTCTATGCAACTCTTGTTTATAGGATCAAGATCCGCATTTATATTAAAACTCGAGTTAGCTTTGGCTAATATGCCCAAGAGTTAATATAAACGTGATTTTGTCCTATCTACCAACCATTGGAAAATGCCTATAGTTAAACTCGATCCAATTGAGTTAACTAGTTACTCAATCTAATTGAGTTGTACTCACCCATGCGTTTATAGGCGGACCAAAATTATCCCTCCGTACCCAACCAAGATAATATGTGTTGCTCTGCTTTGGCAGATTCAACAACAACATGTGATAGAGGTAGTGATAGGTATCACGGCATGGTAGGCATTACGAGTTGAAGTGATTGAGATTTAATCTAATCGACGAGGTGTATCATATTCGCGATTTAGATCTAATCTAATCGTTAGGGCGCATCATGTACACGATTTAGATCTAATCTAATCGTCGAGGTGTATCATATACGCGATTTAGATCTAATCTAATCGTTAAGGCGCTAATTAATTACTATTCTAGCATGCATCGCATATACACACACAAGCAATTAATTAAACTTTTTTGTGATTAGTCATGGCCCTACTACGATCTTCTCAAGCCAATGAGAAGATCGGATGGTCAACCTAAGGTCAATAGCTTCTCAAGCTCCTTTCTTTGACCACCTCGTGTTGCTCGCACCCTCCTTGTAACTCCGTCTCGAGTGGATCTTCAACCGCTCCATTTTGTACATTACAAAAGTGAAACTCGAGTTACATTCGAGTCTAAACTATTTACAACAGGAATAAATAAATAGAAAGGCACGACGCGCAGGTCGCGTATCAAATATACAACATACACAATCACATGACGGCACGCAGGCCGTATTATGAATTACAACACACAAAATTCAATCAAATTGGGTCTTTTGGGTCATGACCATCACAAAATAATGCATAATTCTAAATTATGTAATTTCTATAAATTTCTGTAATTTTTCTTACAATTTTTATGAGTAAAAATTTCCAGGGTCCCGTTTAGCGATTTTCGGGCGCAATCGCGGAACGAAGCCCCTTGCGGGGTCAAGGGCAGCATCCCTACCCACGATATAACCATCGCGAGTGTTCCTAAATGATCCTACAATACCTTAGTCCGCTGTCCCAAAATGATTTGGGGTGAAACCTTGTCGTTTCGGAAATATTTTCTCGGTAGACGAAGCCTACAAGTGTCTAAACACTTGTGCTTCGCTTCTACGAGAAAATTACCCATAAAATTTATAAAAATCATAAAAACACAGAAACTTACAGATCTGTAGAATTTCATAAAATTCAAAATAAAAACTCGTATGCGCTTCGCACGTGGCTCTGATACCACTGTTGGGTTTTTCGGGCCGCAAAAACCATTTTTTTGCGTTGCGGAAACCCCGAAATTCCCATGCCACCGGATACGTGCGAAGAAATAAAATTTCATAAAAACTTTCACGTACGAGTTTGCTAACCTAGATCTAAACTAGATCTACAAAGAAGAAGAGCTTTACCCTTGATGCGATGTCCTTCGCTTAATCCCGCTCGTCCAAGGTACGCCGGATCTCGAGAGTATCAAAGTAGATACTCCTCTATGTGTATCCACACAAGCAAGAGATGGAGAAACCAAACAAAAGGTGTGCTAGCACCTTTGAATGGTTCGGCCAAAGAGGAGGAGAGGGAGAGAAGAGAGAGCTATGAGGAAGAAGATGGAGGTTTCAACACAAAATGAAACTTACACTTGAATTCATGTGGTCGGCCACATTAAGAGGGATTATAAGCTCCATGGAATGCCAAGAGTCACAACTCTTGGTAACTCCCATGAGGTGGCATCCCACTTAAGCAACCATGATGATGTGCAGCATCATCATTGGTCCACTCTTTGCTAACTCACCAATGAGGTGGCAAATGGTCAAGTCAAACTTGACTCTTCATCTTCCTCTCAAGTCAAGTCAAACTTGACCACTTCTCTCCCTTGGTTGATCTAATCTAACCATTGGTTCAAGTCAATTTTAATTTAATGAATCTCTATTCATTGAATTAAATTAATTAAATGAGTCTAAGTCCAAATTAGACTCACTTAACACATGAACCAAATTGAGTCCAACTGAATTAGCTCAATTTGGATTACTCTTAATCCAATTTGGTTCATCAAATGAACCTAATCTCCATCTAATTGCCATTTGTGTGTGACCCTATAGGTTCTTGTAATGTTGGTAATGCTCCTAAACCCATTTAGAAGCATAAGTAATGAGCGGTATCTAGCAACACATCATTACTACCCAAGTTACAAGAATGTTGAGATCCAACATCACCTTGTGACTACTAATTGTGACTCCTCACAATATATGACAAATGCCCTTCTATCCTTGACATCTAGATTGATCAATGTGAGGCATAGACTGTGTCATCCTCTAATCAATCTAAATCTTGAATTCCAAGTAGACTCACTCAATCAAATGAGATCAACATCTCATATTGACTCATTTGGGCATGGTCATGCACTTAGTGGTCTCACTCTATCAAGAATAATGATGTCACTCCCGTCATATAGGAGGGATAGATCCCATCTACATCACTCACATCCCTCCGCATAATTTGTTACATACCCAGTAATCACCTTTATAGTCCACCCAGTTACGAGTGACGTTTGACGAAGCCAAAGTATGTAACTTCTTATGTAGGGAACCATGGTGACTTCAGGTCCATGGACTAATAGTCATACTAATAGCCACATGAGAAAGTATATGACACTCATATAACGATCAATGATACTTTCTCATGGCGGGTAATTCAGTATACATTCTCCAATGCATACCCATGTGTCAACTTGATACCTCTATATCCATGACTTGTGAGATCAAGTCATCGAGTTGACCTACATGCTAGTCTCATCGCATTAACATTGTCCCTGAATGCTAATACTTTACTATGAATGATTACCAGTAGTGTTCCCTATATCATCTCACTATCGATTCAACTAACCGATTGATATAGGTAAGAACCTTCTACTCAAGGACGCTATTAAACTTAGTTATTTGGCACCAATACAAGTAAGCATAATAACCATAAACAAATGCCTTTATATATATAAGAATATGATACAACGAGTCCATACAACAATAATCAAATGATTGGCTGTAGGGCTCTAACTAACATTTTTGCCTTCCCCAGGATTCGAACTCTAGACCTCCAGGATAAGTACTAGAGTTTATGAATCCGGGTAGCCAAGTGAGTGACACTCACTTGGCTACCAGGATTCATAAACTCTAGTACTTATCCTGGAGGTCTAGAGTTCGAATCCTGGGGAAGGCAAAAATCCACAGGCCAGGGTTGGGAAGACCTAGTGAGTAACGGCACGGCTAAGGGTCATCGATCGACGACATAAGGGGTTTCCAGTTGGGCCGTCAAATGGGCCGCCAGTTGGGCCACCCAAGGGGTCGAGGGGGCGAGTCGTTACACGAAAACTCATCCAAAAGCCTACATGGAGCGCGTCGATTGACCGAGACACGTGGTATAGGCACTCAGAGACATTCCAAGCGCCCGGAATATCCTATATAAGCAACATTCAACCAGGGACTAAACAACGACAATTAGAATGACTTCTGCATTTGCGCGCTACTCCGATAAAATCTCTACGACGTCCAAAAGCTCTGACGACGACTCTGTTGAAGATTTTATCCTATAAGTCGTCAATATTCATAGTTTTTAATTATTTGTAATTGTTTCAAATTGTACTTATAATCTTTATGATTGATTAATAATTTCTCATCGAAAGTACTCTCACGTGTGGACCTTGGAGTAGGAGTCACCACAAGCTCCGAACTAAGTAAATCTTGGTCATGTTAGCATTGTTTGCTTTTCGTTTCTGTCTTTATTCCGCTGTGTTTTACTTGAACTTTTTAAACGAACGAATTAACCACGAGCGTCATTCAACCCACCTCTAGTGTAACGATCCTACAATTGGTATTAGAGCGGGGCCGCTCTAAATTGGTACAACTACCATTCGAATAATTTTTACTTTTCCGTCCATTTTTTTAAAAAAAAAAAAATCTTATGCCTTTTATTTTTTCCTCTATTTTTTTTTAAAATTCATTTTCATTTTTTCACCATTGGTTAGTGTTGATGAAATATCGCATTTAACAAAATTTATAATAATATTTTTTATTATTTTATTATTTTTTTCTCAAAATTAGTGAAATACTATTTTATTTTTCTCCACCACTGCTAATCCAAGACTAAGTCTTGGGACAAGTCTACTTATTTTTGTTGTGTGCTAGATTTATTCAACAAATGACCCATCAAGAAGGGTATAGCACTGCACGCCCTCCCCTCTTCTTTAGCAAAGACTTCAGCTATTGGAAGAGCGAAATGAAGTATCACCTCAAGGCACAAATCGAGATATGGATAATCATCCAAACAGGCCTCGTCCTCCCTCTCAACGACACTGGAAAACCAGTATCATGCGAGAACTGGGACACAAATTTGATGAAGAAGATTGAGGCTGACACCACAACAACATGCACTCTATAATGTGGACTAACCAAAGAAGAGCTGAACTGAGTCGACCCGTTTTTAAGCGCGAAAGAATTATGAGAAAAGTTGATCGAGCTGCATGAGAGAACTTCCGACACGAAGATAAGCAAACATGATTTGATATTAAATAAATTTTATAATATAAAAATGCAGGAAGGTGAATTAGCAAGTCAACTTCACGCGCGCATCCAAGACCTCCTCAACGGTCTCCACGCAATTGGACAAAAAGTGAAAAATCGCGACGTCATCAAGTATACACTCAATGTATTTCTGAGGAATACTTTGTGGCCATCTATGGTAGATGCTTACAAAGTGTCTAATGATCTTTTACAAATTAAATTAGATGAGTTATTTTTTGAATTTGAACTTCATGAACAAATTAATACTACTCAGGCCGAGAAAGGTATTGTGCTACTTACAGGGAAACTCGTGATCAAGAAGTCGAAGCCTAAGCACCGGACTAAACCCTAAAGATGAATCGGACTCAAAAGAAGACAAAATCACCACTAAACTAGTCAAACTAGTTCAAAAAGCACTTAAAAAGAAGAAAGTGACTCAATTGAACACGAAGGCCAAGTATGGAGTTACTTGCTATAGTTGCAACAAGAAGGGACACTATAAGCCCGAATGTCCAAACCAGAAGCAAGGCAGAAGAAAGGTATTGAAGGCAATGTGGTTCGAGTCATCGGAAGAGTCAGATGAAGAAGAACACGAGCAAGCAAGCTTCTTTTCTCTACCAACACAAGCGTACATTATCAAAACTAAGTCTGAGTTCGAAACCGATGCAGAATCAGAAATCGAGTCCGAAAGAAGCCACAGATTCGTATCTGTTTCTGAATGGACAAACCACTTTGTAAGTTCTCTGTTCACTGGTACTCAAATAAATGAATTACAAAACTTAATTGAATACTTGTTAAAAAAAAATTGGCTAAATCCAATCTCCGGGTCAAGTCACACCAAAAGGAGGTAACAGCCCTTCAGGAAGTGACTAACTCGAGTTCTTTGACTGAGCAAATTCAAGAAGGAACCTCAACTAAAGTCCAACAACTTGAGGAAGAGAATTCCAATTTGAAAAGTCAAGTCAAGGAACATAAGGACATGTTGGAACAGTTCACCTTGAGTTCTACCTTGATCTGATTCTTAGAAAATAAAGGGTCGTATACAACCAAACCAGACTTGGATACAAGGCTAGAAATCAATTCAAATCTTACTTGTCTTTAGTGAATCGATCAACTAAGAACCTAGTCCAAGCATGAGTCCCCAAGTCTAACTTGATTAACCAAGTCAGACTTGATCAATATTGGATTCCCAAGGATCAAATCCATTACATTGATAGACATTATCGAGGCTATGATCCAAGGGGAGCCAATAGAAAAATCATCTTTACAAATAAACTTGATTGATGCTTGATTTACTATTTTTCTCTTATGCATGATTGAATTAGGATAGATAAGGACTTAGGCTTGATATATATACACTTGACTAGTTAGACATAGGATTTTCATAAACAAAATTAAATATTTAATTTCTTTAAAAGACTTTGTCTAGAAGTAGTTGATGATACAATACCCAAGAAGACCTAGTGCCTCACCACAGCCTAGAAGCCAATTATTGAAATAAATATTTAATTGGCTGATTGTTAAACCTTAGTCTAACTCAAATGTAAATCAATCCTTAGATTTGAATTTAAATTAAAGATTAAAATTAACCATCTCACAAAACTTATAAGGTTCCTTGATTGAAATCTAGAAAAGGGTGAGATGAACCTAGATTTCAAATAAAAAGTAGTTAACTCAAATTAATTAAACTCAATTCAATTAAGTTAACTAAAATTAATTCAATTAATTGAAGTCATCTTAATTAATTTCAAATTCTTAAGTATAATTAATTTTAAATTATTAATTAATTTCAAAAATATAAATTCTTAAGTATAATTAATTTTAATTTATTAATTAATTTCAAAAATATAATTTCAAATTATTAAGTATAATTAATTTTAATTTATTAACTAATTTTAAAAATATAATTTCAAATTCTTAAGTACAATTAATTTCAAATTATTAATTAATTTCAAAAATATAATTAATTATTTTTTAAAACATAACTTTCAAAATTCAAACTTAGTTATTCTTCAAATTAAAATTTAAACTTAAAATTTTAAATTTAATCTATTTTGATATTTAAAATCAAATTATTCTCCATAAACTTAAATATTTTTCAGAATTCTCCATCTCATACAAACTCATAAGCTTAACATTTTTGATAACCTAGAAAGGGTGAGATAGAAAAACAGGAAAATAGGTAATTACTTTTATCTTATTATTTGCTTAGACTCTAGGACCCTAAAAATTAAACAATTGTCATAATTTTTTTGCCATTAATCAAGGGGGAATGAAAGAACTTATGTTTAATTAAATATTTTTTGGTTAAATATTTTCTCAATGTTAAAGTTTTTAATTACTTTTAAAATTAAATATTCTTTTAAGTTAAAGCAATTTTTTTAAGTTGATTTTTTTTGTTTCTTTTGGTTTAATTATTTTTTAAAAGAAAGTCTAACTATTTTTGAAAAGTAATTTTAAAAATTTTATTTAAAAAAGGAAGTTCAAATATTTCTATCTGAAAAAAATCAATATTTGAAAAAGTATTTTTTTTTTACTTAACTGAGTTTTTTTTAAAAAAAAATTAAAAAGCTAAGTACTTAACTAAGTTTTGAAAAAGCTAAGTATTTGATAAAGTATTTTAAGTATTTGAAATCATTTTCTCAGCTAAGTATTTATACAAGGAATTTTTTTTAAAGCTAAGAAATTTTCAAACTTAAATTTATCCAAGTTTTTCGAAAAAGCTAAGTATTTAGCTAATTTTTTTCAGAAAATCTTTCTAAAGCTAAGTATTTCTTTAAATTTTTCTAAAGTTAAGTATTTAGTTAAATGTTTGAAGAAAATATTTTCTTAACACTTATTTAAACTTTTTAATCTTTCAAAAGCTAAGTATTTTAAATCCATTTTAAGCTAAATTTATTTAAAGTGATAAATTCAAAGAGATCTTCAAATTAAAATTTTGAAAGAAATTAAAAGTTAGTATTATTTTTCTTTTCTCTCTAACTTTGTGTCTTTTTTATTATGTCAAAGGGGGAGAGAAAGTTAAATGTTAGAAAAGATAAAGTTAAGTTAAACATATAACTTTTGATTAAGGGGGAGCATAAGGAAAATTTAATTTTTTTTACTTTGCTAATGCATAAGTTCTTTTAATTGTTTCACTTATGCTCATGCTTAAGTTCTATACATTATTGTTATGTTTTACTTAACTTTGAATCAGGTTACCATAATCAAAAAGGGGGAGATTGTTGTTGTAGGGAGCACCAAACGATCTAACCTAAGTTTTGATTATGGCAAAGAGTCCAAAGGTAAGGTTGCTTGTTGTCTAACAAGGTTGAATAAGCTTGCAAGAAAGTTCTAAGTTTGCTTAGGTAAAAGTCCTAGTAGATTTTAGGTAAGTGAAAAACCCTAGGGGGAGGTAACCCTAGGTGGTGGAAAGTCCTAACTATGGTTAGGCAAGGTGAAGTCTTGGTGGGTCAAGCACTTTGGGCGAAATCCTAGAGTCGGGGACTCTAGGTGAAAATCTTGGTGGTCGCGGGCTAGGTGGAAGTCTGGATAGGTCATGGAGTGGGCGTTCAGCATGAAGACCTGAAGTCTCAAACGTTGAGAAAAAGTCCAGATGATCGTGGAGGACCGATCTGATAAAATGTAAACTCTCCTGTGAGGAGTAGGTGAGGACATGTTCCCCCGAAGAGGGAACAGTAAGCGTCGGTTTAACCTAAAGTTTCAATGAAACTCAAATTCAGAATCGAACTGGAGATATATAAAATTATATATATATATATATATATATATATATATATATATATATATATATATATATATATATATATATATATATATATATATATATATATATATATTGTTTATTACCCGGACTAACTTGATTTTACAGAAAAAGGAAGGCTGAAAAAATTGGTTCGGGTGCTCGGAAGGGGTCCAGGCGCCCGGACCAGCCTTGCCCAATGCGGGCGACAGGCGCCCAAATGGTCCCAGTGCCCAGACTAGGTCCAGGCGCCCGGACTCGAAAACTTATCCATAAGCCTACATAGAGCGCGTCGATTGGTCGAGACACGTAATCTAGGTGCCTGGAGGGATTCTAGGCGCCCGAAATAGCCTATATAAGAAGCATTCAACCAAGAACTAAACAACGACATTCAGAATAACTTCTGCATTTACGCACTGCTCCGATAAAGCCTCTACGATGTCCAAAAGCTTCGACGATGACTCTGTTGTAGATTTTATCCTACAAAGTCATCGATATTCTTAGTTTTCTAATTACTTGTAATTTTTTCAAATTGTACTTGTAATCTTTATAATTGATTAGTGATTTTCCATCGAAAGTACTCTCACATGAGGGCCTTGGAGTAGGAGTCACCACAGGCTCCAAACCAAATAAATCTTGGTAGTGTTAGCATTGTTAGCTTTTCATTTCTGTCTTTATTCCGCTGTGTTTTACTCAAACTTTTTAAATGAATGAATTATCCACGAGCGTTATTCACCCCCCCCCCTCTTCTAGTGCAATGATCCTACACGAGGTCCTTAGAGATGCAATAAGCATCTACTAAGGCTGACCACTCTTGAGTTCTCGGAAAGGCGTTAAGTGCGTACCTTAAAAAGTCACGATTTGTTACCTTTTCCCCGAGGTTGTTGAGCTAGGTGATCAAGTCTTTGATCCTTGCATGGAGTTGGGCTACTTTTTCTCCCTTGTTCATCCATAGGTTCATCAGTTGGCTTCGAAGGATGTCTCACTTTGCTAGTTTGGCTTTTGAAGTACCCTCTAAAGCTCCAGGAATTTTTCCCAGAGATCTTTAGCGGAGTCATAGCTTTCAATCCGGCTGACCTCCTAGGGCATAAGAACACTAACTAGATGGAACTCTGCTTTTCCATTAGCCACGAAGTTGGCTTGTTCCTTCTTCATCCATGTGTACTCTTCTTTCTCGGCTCCATGCTGATCCATAGGTGCTACAAAACTGTATTTTACAATTAATAATATTTCAAAATTAGTCTTGAAGAATACCTCCATGTGCTTTTTCCATGTTGCAAAATCTCCCTCAAATTTTGGCGGGTAAATGCTGGATCTGGCCATTTCATTTTTTTCGGATGGCAGTTAGTCCTTCTAAAGTGAGCCTGACTCTGATACCAATTGTTGGTCCTCAATCAGTCAGCGAGAGGGGGTGAATTGCCTTGAAAAAAATAGACCTTTCTCGATCTTTTGAAATAATAAAATACTTGTATAAAAATAATTGATAAACTACTCAATAAAAGAAAGAGACATAGAAATTTACTTGGTTTGCAATTAAAAGATTGCTAATCCAAGACTATGAAAAGCTTACTATGAAGATCTCCTTCGGGCAGAGTAGCCTCTAACAACGTTAACAACCTACAAACAAAGTAGTAGAATAGAAAATGAATTCATGTACAAGTGATTGTTTGAACTATTGATACCAAGGCTCTATTTATAGCTGCTGGTCGAATTTGATGGTTTACTGACGTGGTAGATCGAGACACCTAGAATGGGTCCGAGGGCCTAGACATGAATACAAATTTATCCACATCATAACGGCTCAATCTGGATAAATTCATCTTTCTCCAAGCATGTGCCCGGATGCCCTTGCTCTACCTCCTTGACGAGGCGGACGTCGATGCACTCCTGGGCTGACCCAAGGGGTCCAGGCTCCCGAAGCATTCGAGAATCTGGACTTGGCCCAGGCACCCATATAGTCAACATCTTGTTGATTTTATGGTTCTCTGATCCAGCTCCGTTTACTTGGGTGATTTTGGCCATCCGGAATAAGGCTCACCCGAACCCATTTACCAGCCTTCTCCTCGAGCAAGCTTCCGCTCCATCTTCTCATCCCTTAGAAATGTCGCACACTTCCTTCTCATCTGCCAGTGTACTCTTCCACAGCATCTAGTCCCTCAGATGCACCGAGCCCGCCGACTCTTTCTCATGTCGTCCTTCTCGCTAGCTGCGTCTTTCGCTCAACTTCCTGTACTCCTAAATTCCTGTACACTTAGACACAAGGCATCAAACATACACCAAATCTAACTTAACTCAGTTGACCATATCAAAACTACCTCAGGGTGTTGGTGCAGTCAGCACCAATGGTCAAACATGAGTTTTGATGAATGATAAATAGGTTAAAGTTAGACGTATTGCGATCTAATCTTGTTACTGAGTCTATAGGGTTGACTAACCCCAATCAAGATGTTCAATTCCTGATTGGTTGAAGATCAGATGTGTGATTCTGATAAGTTAGGATGTTCGATTCCTGATAGGTTGAAGCCCAGATATGGGATTCTGGCAAAAGTCGGGATGTGTGATTCTCGATAAGAGAAGACCAGATGTGTGATTCCTGATTGGAGAAGACTGGATGTGCAATTCCAGTAGGTCGGGATGTTTGATTCTCGAAGTCCGGATGTGTGATTATAGAGGTAATTCTACACCTGGTAAGTAGAGATAAGTCACTGAAGGAGAGTGACTAAGTGAGAAAGCGTCCCCATTCGAAGGGACAGTAGGCGTTAGTTCAATTTAGGTCTATTTCAGAAACTTAAATTGAAACCCTAACTAGATCCAAGTCTCGAGGAGATAGAGTCTAATTACTACTCCCTATTATTACTGTTGTCATGCCCCGAGAGTATACTTATCCGCTAAATTTAGGGGTGGCAATTTTTGACCCGACACGAAAACACGACCCGAACCGAACACGAAAAAATCAGGTTAGGGTTGGGTAGTTTCGGGTTCGGGTCGAAATCGGGTCGACCCATTTGACCCAATTAATAAACAGGTCCGGTTCGGGTCAACCTGAAATGACCCAATTACAACCCGTGAACCTGTTTATAAATAATTATAAATTTAAACTAAAATTACAAATTTAAAAAAGTTAAAAACCCTAAACATAGAGATATGCTATGCTATTGATTGTAATGTTGCTATGGCTTATCATATATGATATGAATTTTCAATTTGTGTAGATAAATGTTATTTTTATTTTTTAATTTAATATACAAAATTTATTTAATGAATTCAGGTCATATTCGGGTCAAACGGGTCAAACAGGTTAAATAGGTCAAACGGGTTAAACGGGTCAAACGGGTCGGGTTCGGGTCGGGTTCGGGTCAAGTGCAAATAAACAGATCAGGTTTAGGTTGAATATTTTGACCCGAATTAATAATCAGGTCGGGTTCAGGTTGTCATTTGCCAACCCGCCAACCTGCCAACCCGAACCCGTCAACCCGAACCCGAACCGAATTGCCACCCCTAGCTAAATTGGACGGTACCTCCTAGTGATAATATATAAAATAATCGATATTAAATCACTTAAAGGCAACACAATAAGCTAAAAATGATAATACGTGTATGTATGCATGTACATGTGAACATACTAAAAAATCCAGAATAGAGAGAAATGGTAACCATAAGTAACGAAAACAATAAAATGAAATAATTTAACATAAATCCAAATCGAGCGGGACTGGCAGCCAGGGCCTCTGAGCGACACACATCCTCTATCTACTAATCTGGAGAATCAAAGAAAAATGAGTAGCGAGTATAAAATGCTCAGTGGGTATAAGAAAATAATGCATGAATAATATACTAATAGGAGATCAAAGGATAATGTCTCACATAATATACTTACTTACCAACTTACGTGTCCCAACATAATCACCAGCTAACAAAAAGTTAATCAAGAACATAACACTTCACTAACCTGCTCAACCATGTATAACCAACAATTTGGGAGTATATACAGTACATTTACACCTGCACGAACAAATCCATGACCGACATATAGCAAGCACATAACAAATACTGACTGCAAGAGAAATGCTCTACCACGGATGCTCTATGGGATGTCAGGGTAAATAACTAGTCATTGTTCGTGGGAGAACGTTCTACCACGGATGGTCCCTTAGGTGAACAGGATGAGATAGCTATCGGGCTCCCCTATCACTGACTATGGAAGAATGCTCTACCACGAATGGTCCCGTAAGCAGTCAGGGTATGTAACTAGTTACTGTCTATGGAGGAACGCTCTACCACAGATGGTCCTGTGGGTAGGCAGGATATATACCAATGGTCACTAATGATTTTCTCAACCATGAATGGGAGACGGGGAATATTAATGGTTACATGACGACTCTCTCAACCACGAATGGAAGACAATGGTCGACAGGAAAAATTAACGATCATTGACGACTCTCCCAACCATGGATGAGAGACAATGGTCAACAGGCTAAACTAACCAAGGGTCCAGTAGGATATTCGAAATACTACTTTATGATATAACCTTACCAATGTATAGGCATGAGCCTATATAACATGTAAAGGTCTACTAGGATACTCGGTATCCTATACTACAATCTAATCCTACTAATATATAGGTAGAAAATAGATAATTAGGTCCCCAAATTACTAGTCATCTAGTATTAATATCACAACTAATTCCATGGTATCATCACACATATAATAAACAATGGGGTCAAGATCAAGTAATCCTAGGGGTTGATCCGAAGGGAAAAGCCTAGTGGAATATGCTACTCCTCTGCTAGGGAGTGATCTCCATTAAGTATAGGTCAGTATAATCTCACTAACATATATGCTCACACATCAGTATACAACTATACTATATGTAATGCCAGTGACCTATAGGCACAAGCCTAAGTATATAACCATACTATACTATAAATTCGCGAACATAAGCTATAGACCTAAATAACAATAAGGGTCTATTAGAATACTCAATATCCTACACTACAGTATGAGATAACAAATAAAGATTTAACAAGATGCTCAATATCCTATACTATGGTATGAACACCCTAACAATAAATACTAACTCAAATCAGCTACCAAGGGGTCTAGCAGAATATCCAATGTCCTACACTTTGGTATGGTAATATCATGCATATCTATGAATACAATCATGAATATCAAACATAATTTCATAGTTATCAACAATAGGTCAACATATAAGGACAAACAATAATGTATCAAACTCAGGAGTGGTATAGGGTAGACTTAAGATAAATGAGTAACTGTGACCTCATCAAAACATGACAATAAATAATCATGCACTATAATTAAAGCTATCAAGAACATAAGCAAAATCTACCCACCTCAATTGTAGAATATCTTATCCATCCTCAAGTCAAAAGTCCGCCTCAAGCTCGGATCCTACAAGTACAAGATAGGAAGACATAAGTACTAAAGTAATCCTAGTCACAAAGTCAAATCAGTTTATCAATTGTTGATTAATTCATATGTTAATCCATTAATCCACCTATAAATTAACTAATTAATTCATCTATCTATTAATTAATTAATTGACTTCTTAATTAATCCCAAATCAGATTAGTATTCCATAAACTCCTAAGTGAGTGCACCATTATTCCATTATTAACCATTAAAATCATATCTCAATTAATAAATCTTATTTACTCAATTTATCAAAAATCTTGTTGTTGATCAATGTCTTAACTAATTAATTAACTTAAAATAAATTAACAAATCCTTAATTAATTACCAAGTATGCTTTAGTTGATTAATCAACTAAATCAAAGCTTTAATTAATATAACCTTTTGTTAACTGATTGACTCACGGTTCTTCCTCAGTCAGTGACTCCTCCTCGAGTAGAAATTTTGACGAGGTTGTAGGGAATCAACAATGATGATGGCACTGGAGAAGGGTTCGTGCATGGCGAAGGGAAGAACAAAGCTGGCAGGTGGCTTGGTGGCGACGACACGAGTTAGACTTGTGACGTGCGCGTGTGGCATTGGGAGGAATGGGAAAGCAATCTGTTGGGCCAGTTGGGAGGCGTCGAGATGGCAGGGGCTCTTGGGCAGCTGGTGTAAGATATGACAAATTAAATAAAATATTTTATTAGAGAAATAACCTTTTGAGATTTTTCGAGAATTTTTAGAAATTTTTTAGGATTAAAACAGAGGTCATATGACACACTTTAAGAGAATGGATCTATTGGGGTACGAGAAAGTCTATTTGGAATATCAATAAAGTGGGAGTTTTTTAAGACTAAGGTTAAGATTTGGTTATTAAATCCTAAGTTTGATTAAACTCCTCTTATTTCACCCGAGCCTTATTCCTATACTCTTGATTCCTTTCTCAGCCACTGCCACCGATCGATCCGCTGCTCTCTTCATCCCTATCTTCTTCTTCTTCTTCTTCTTCTTCTTTGCCGATCGACCACCACCTCCCACACCTCTTCATCACTAGGGATGATCTGCCCCAGCATTGGTCATTGCCCGAGCTATGCGGTCGCGAGCGGCAGCAGCCACCAATCATTATCAACGCTATCCCTATTTTGCCATGCCACCAAACACCCACTCGACAACTTTTGTATGAGGCCAAATTGACCACTTTGCAGTGGTCGGCTGTAAGGGAGTCGTCGTACCCAAGATCCCTCTACTCGATCACCGACGATCACCTCGAGCTGACATTCTATAGGTATGGGCAGGGGCACATTATGGTGCCCTAGATCTTTGCCTTTAGCTTACTCCTCCTCTGCACCCGTCGATAATATAAATTCCTTCTTCCCCACACCGTGAGTTATATCCTTGTATTTGTGTTAGATCTGTCCTCTAAGATCATTACGGTGCCACGAGAACGAGGGAAACAATTCTTGGTGCACCTGAGAATGCCAACGGGGTTTAGTTTTGGGGAGAAGAGCAAGGCATTGTGACACCATAGGTTTTGTACTCCTAGTAGCACTCAATCTCTTCATCGAACGACTGCGTGTGGGAATTGAGGTGAGATCTGTTTAGTAATGGACTTATACAAAATTGTGGTCATTTTTGTAGTAGGTTGTTTCAATTAGTTGATGAGGAGGAGATGTGTTAAGAATTTGAAATCAGTTTTACAAAATTTAAACCATTGTTCCTATATTATTATTTTTTAATAGGTAATAATGGAGATTAGTTGGATGGTTGAACTTGAGGAGTTGTGTATTTCCGTCAGAGAACAAGAAATGGAGGTAACAATTGATTATCCTTGTAAAAATCTATTGATTCATCATGTTTAGTAGTTGACTCAAAAGGATTAAATGATGGGTAAAGTAACAACGTTGGGTTAGACAAACTAATCAAATAGAGGAATTGGTGAGAATTAGGGTTGATGTTTGTTGGACCTAATTCAATTAAGGAATTGAGGTTAATGGGAGTTAATCATCAATTAGGATTAAATCAATGATCATATTTTAATTGGGGTTACCCTAAATAGGTTTGGGGATTTAATTTAGCTATTTAAATAATAAGTAATTAGCTAAATATGTACGTTATGGAATTGCAAGACTTTGATTTGAGATGAGCATTTTGACGTGGGAGTTATATTGGCATGATCTACATTTAAGGCGGATATTTCTTCCTTGGCCTCTTTAGTTCTTTGAACTTAGTGCATAGTTATTTTTATTTGATGGATTAGTGATGTGCGTACATCTTATACTCTTTTATGCATGTTTTGACGCATAATCATGTACTTTATTCATGATTGATTTATGCATTCTTTCCCTCCTAATCATATTTATAACATAATTACTCTTCTATGTCGAAGATCTTCTCTTTGTGTGTATTTATGTTGTCAGGAATCACTTTTGGAGCAAAAAAGGTGATCATCGATGAATCGGAGAGCAAGCAAAAGATATTAGCACTGGTTATGTGATCCTACACGGCCATGTGGTCAGTCCAGAGGAGCAGCAGCACACGGCCGTGCAATCCCACACGACCATGCCGCCCATCCAGAGCAGAAGAAGCACATGGTCGTGTGATCCCACACGACCGTGCAATATATCCAGAGCTAAAGAAGAACACGGCCGTGTGAATCTCACACAACCGTGTCACTTGACCTGAAGCCAAGGTCACGCTGGTCGTGTGAATCTCACACGGTCGTGGCATAGACCATGCCAGGCCCGTGCCCTAGCCTATAAAAGGGGCTTTAAACCTTTTTTGGGAGGAGGAAGCCGCCATCCTTGAGAGAATTATCCTGGTGGCTTTCCATGCAGTCCTCAACTGTCGTTTGATGATACGAGACAGATTCCATCAACTCCAGAAGCGAAGTATTGGACCCAAGGATTACTCGACGTCATTGGATAAGCCTTCTTCTCCTTCCTTCTCTTCGTTGGGTTTTGATCGCTTTATTTCTAGATGTCTTTGGATTCTTTTCTTTCCTCCATGGAGTAGATTCATTGTTCTACGACAAGGGAGTAGTTTTGGTTGTGTTATGATGTAAACACTCATGGTTACGCCTTTTATCTATCTACATGATATTAACTTTCTTTGTGTCTATTCATTCTAATGTGAATGAGATGTTTTTCCATGTTAGATCAAATGCTTGTGTAAAAATTACTGATCTCGTAAAAGAAGTGCCTTAGATCATATACTCGAGGGGCCCTAGCGACAGAGGTAACCCTTTTACGAACGTCTAGGACATTCCATTAAAAGGAGAAGCAATTCCTCCATAAGGAAGGAGGAAACTGCACTTAATTTCTATTTTTATCTTTACTGTTATTTACTAACATATATTCTTGTGATCTATGACCGAGGTGCCCTAGTGACAAAGGTTAATCATTTTCGAAGTTCACAGGAATCATCTCTATTAAATACTTAAGGATAATAAATCTAAGTTCCTACAAGTGCATGCTAATTGAAGGTAGGAAATTGGTAGACCATGATACATTAGTAAACACCACAATGAAACCTATCTCCTAGAATATTCCACAAACCGATATATTCAACACTTACTCTAGTTCTCTTTTCCTTCTTTTAAGTTTCTTCTTTATTTCTAGATAGTAAATTTTCAACAATCGATAGTTTAGCTAATTCTACGTGAGCGATCGCTAGTGCTTATAACTAATCCATGTGGTTCGATATCTTTTGTTACTGATGATGTATTCGTGCACTTGTGGAAACATAACAATTAGGTTGCTTTACTTTAAATCTATTCGTATTGTTATCCTACTTGATACTTGTGCTTGACCTTGAGATTATCTATTTATTTCATATACATGTAGAGTATGTATGATAGGGGATATCTTGTTGACTGAGTTAACATGCTAATTATGCATTTGATGTTGAGTTACACATGTTGGGTATGAATTATAGGAGTCACCTTATTGACCATCTATTTACATGTTCTGTGTGTACACATGTCTGATGTTTACTATTGGAGAAACCATATTGATTGTATTTATGTTGCATTTACATGTGTCTAACTATTGGAGATATTATGTCGATAATAACTATGTAGGTGATTTTGTGTCTGGTGTGATATTGGAGGTATCATGTTGATTAAACCTATGTTGTAGGGTGCGTACATATGTGGTGTGTATCAGTCTAGTGTTGCATTAGATGGATCATTGTACTAGAGGTATTTATGGTGGATTTAGGTATTATATTGATGATGATCGTGTTTGTATCATGATTATTACATCATGCTCATCATTTGCACTGCATGTTGACAATCAAATGTCTCCCTTATGGTTGAGTGGGTTGTCAGTCATTTTTGGTGCTGCACACTTGGCCACTCATAGATAGTGGTAGCTGGAGCAGTTGCCGCTTGTCCGGTCGTGCCACCCGATCACTAGGTATTGTGATATTCGGTGTTGTGAGCAGTCAGGGATGTCATCGCTATGTAGTTAGATAACTACTTAGCGCAATGTTTCCTCGGCCACTCGAGAGTAGTATTTGCTGGAGGGTTGTACAGTTGTCATTATCCTGACCACTCAGCCACGTGGGTCGTGGCAAGTGGAGGGACGGGCGGGAGTGACACCATGTGGCATGCATGTGCATTTGCATATGATGCGTGGTGCATCGTGTAGAGATATATTTGCATACATGTCTAGTAGATACTGTTGGGGTTGCAAGGTTGCAAACATAGTCCCATATTGAAAACACATGGAAAAGATCATGGGTTTATAAGAAAAAGATATCTCCATTGGCATGAGGCCTTTTGGGGAGAGCCCAAGAGCAAAGCCATGAGGGTGTAGGCCCAAAGTGGACAATATCATGTTATTGTGGCGATATCTAAAATTCTTTTCGATCCAACAATTGGTATCAGAGCCCGGACTGCTAGAAGGTTTAACCGCCGACTGTGCACAAGAGTTATGGTCTGATTGAACCATGTGAGTACAATATTGACCTCGAACAAAGAAAGTGGAGGCTCCTATGTTCGGATCAAGAGGACCAGACATCAGGCAGGAAGTCCTAGTAGGTCGGGTGGACCGAGGGGCAGGAAGTCCTAGTTGTGGCTAGGCAAGGAAGTCCTAGTAGGTCGAGTAGACCGAGGGGCAGGAAGTCCTAGTAGGTCGAGTAGACCGAGGGGCAGGAAGACCTGGTGGGTCGAGGATCGGACGTGGGAAGCCCATGGTCCTTTGTTTGAGGGGGGGATTGTTGGGGTTGCAAGGTTGCAAACATAGTCCCATATTGAAAACACATGGAAAAGATCATGGGTTTATAAGAAAAAGATATCTCCATTGGCATGAAGCCTTTTGGGGAGAGCCCAAGAGCAAAGCCATGAGGGTGTAGGCCCAAAGTGGACAATATCATGCTATTGTGGCAATATCTAAAATTCTTTTCGATCCAACAGATACTACATATGATTGTGATATGTTGCACTTGTATGAACTATGATTGTTGCATATGGTTGTCATGCTTTATACATGTCATTTATTACACATGTACATGCTGTCGATTATATTTCTCAGGTGTTACAAGCAGGTTTGTTGATGATCACTGGTGGGTTTACTGTTTATTCACCATGTGTATTCGACCGGTTCGAATATGTGCATTTATTATGTCATTTACAATCTTGACATTATATGTTAGTACCAGAGTGGGTAGGTTCATTTACTATGATATTATGATCATGATATTATGTGTTGGATCCAGATTGGGTATGTACATTTATTATGTTAGTTTATGATCATGTTCTTATTTCCCTGATGAGATTGTATACTTTGATCTCTATGTTTCATATAGACCATGCACTATCTTGTTTATTACCCACTGAGTGACCCGCACTCACCACCGCACTTCTGTGTTATCTTTTTCCTCAAGTAGCAGGTAGTGATTATGAAGTCACTTGGAGTATCCTATCTATCAGTCCCACGTCATATCAAAGAATGGTCTTTGCTTTTCTTTATGCTTTTATTGCATTTCTTTGGTTTTTCTATACTTGGCATTGTAATAATTTTGTTGTGGACTTGGTGTTTATCCTTGTGTCTACTTTTGGTGTTTCTGATGGTTGTTGTGTAAAACCTAGATGACTAGCAGTGTGCCATTTTGGTTTATGAGTTTTCTTCCATTTTTCGTTATGTTTTTAGTACAGCTGTGTGGGGTGTTTATTATACAACTATGTGGTTGTGATCATTTTATTCCAATCGAGTGGGTTGTGTATATAACTGTGTGGTTGTGTATGTTCCAGCTGTGTGGGATGTTGATTATAGCTTGTGAGTAGCCTTGTAGCATTGTATATATAATTCACATTGTCACAGTTATAGGGGAGATACTGTCCGTTTGTCAAGCAGGGACTCCTTTGGGGTATGGCAATTTATTGGTATCAGAGCCATAGGTTTACGAGACTTACTTCTTGTGTTTTGGATTTTATGTTTCATTTTCTTGATGTGACTTTTCGAGTTTTGGGACCAGGCAGCTATAGGACATCTCCAAGCTATAAGAGGTAAGTTTGTATCACTATTATCATATATTTTTGTTAGTATATGTATAGTTGTCTATGATAGTTATGACATGTGTTGGTATTCTTCTGTTAGTGCTTGTCTAGTTGTATGTAGCATGTATGACATATGTGTGTCGGCCACTGTTGGTGTCTATCAGATCCTATTAAAGATCAAGGATTACAGTTTCAAGGGATTCCTTCTATGATATCACCAATATTACTAGTTTATGTTACTATTAGTGGGGTGAGAGTTAGAGTCATATACTAGACTTTGCTATTATTAGCTGGGTAGTGGATAGTATCTGCATACTCATGTTGGCTCAATCAGTAGGGTACTGATTTACCTTGGTTGGTTTGGTCAGTAGAGTACCAATTTACTTTTGTTCGTTCGATCAGTAGGGGACCAACTTACTCTATTTCATAGAGATTTTGACCTTGGGTTATTTCTACTTGGTTAGATAACCTAGAAGGTACGTTTGGGTATATGACTTGTTCAGACATAGAAAGTACTGAATTGGATGTATACCATTGTTGACTTGACTAGTATATAGAGGATCGACATATCCTATTCCATGGGGACTTTGGCCATCGATTGTCTGTACTTGGGTGGATAATTTAGAAGATACATATGGATAGATGTCATCCACTAATATGGAAAAGTGTAGAGCTAGTTGCTTAACACTTATATGATACAACCATTACTTGGGTGTATAACTTGGAGAGTACATTCGGATATATGACTTATACTGATGTGGAATAGATGAAGTTAGCTACTTATCCTTTACATGACCTGACTCATGGACCAAATGGATATAGTTAGATGATCTTGATGATACCTAGAGTTATACGACCTGTAATAATGTGAAGAAGGTGGTGTAAGTTGGTTAACACCTATAAAATTCCACTGTTACTGAGTGGAAATATTAGTAGATGATCTTTGAGGAGTAGAGCGTTGATTAACAGAAATTTTGACGAGCTATTAGTGATTGTGATCCTTTATCCTTGTATGTGATGTGCGTAGATTTTATGATCATTTATACATATTTTGACGCACATTCACTTACTTTATTCACGTATATTCTATGCATGTTCACCTCTCTTAGCATATATTCAGCATAAATACACTTTTGTTCGGAGATCTGCTCTTTGTTTGGTTTTGTTGGATCGAGAAGCGCTAGAGGGGGGGTTGAATACTGCTCATGGCTTTCTCGTGTTTTGGATTCTTAAAACTCGACGAGTAATAAAGCAGTGGAAATAAAAGCACACAATGCGAACACAAGCTATTTACTTGGTTCAGAGCCTTGGGCGACTCCTACTCCAAGGCCCGCAATCGTTGATCGCTTTCGGTGGGCAACAACTATAATATCCAAATTCGGTACAAGAAGAGATTATAATTGAAAGCATTAAAAACAAATTATACCGACAACACTAAGTGAAAACTCGTAGCTTCGGGTTGTCGGAAACTCGTCGTAGCTTTGCCGGGTCATTTCTTGAGCAGCACGTTGATGAAGAATAGCTTTTGAATAAATTGAATATGTTGCTGCTCGAACTCCTCTTTTATACAGTGTTGGAGGCGCCTCCAACCTCATCCAAGGCGCCTCCAAGCCTCCGAGTCAGCCGCGTGGATCACTGTTGAACTCGTCGCACCTTATCAGCTTAAAGGCGCCTCCATGGTCATCCAAGGTGCCTTCAATCCCTGGTCCAAGGCACCTTCAGTCCCGTTGAAGGTACCTCCAGCTCCTCTGGACAGCTGGCTTCGGCTTGCACTCGAGGCGTCTCCAAGCTCCATGGAGGCGCCTCGGACACTGTTCATCCGAGGTATAAGTTGCTTCTTTGTTCCTGCAAAATGTGTTAGTCCCAAACACATACCCTGCAAAACAAAGTTAGCACAGAGTAGGTATACTAGATGAAATATCGACAGTCAATGGACTGTCCGGATCTGACTTCAGATTTCCAACCGAAAACCCTAGGTCGACCCAACGTCTACTATTCCCTCTAAGGGGAATGCATCCTCACCTACTACACTTAGGAGATTTACCATTTGCCAGTTTGGTCCTCCAGACGGACTGGACTTTTGCTCAGCATCCTAAGCTTCCAGTCTTCATGCTGGATGTCCAGTCCTCGACCCATCCAGACTTCTACCCGGTTCGCGACACCAGGATTTTAACCTAGGGTGACCGCCCCCTAGGATTTTTGCCCGAAGCTCCAACCCGCCAAGACTTCCCGCATAAGGTTACCACCCCCTATGACCTAGGGTTACCACCCCCTAGGGTTTTCTACTTGCCTGACCGCAACTAGGACTTTCCTGAAACACTCAATCATACACATTAGATAACAATTAAAATTAACTTTGAATCCCTTTGTCATTATCAAAACTAAGGTTCGATCGTCGGATGCTTCCCGCACCAATAGGTTTTGTGTTGACAAGGATAACTTTCGAAGCAAAAACAGCGATTGTCGATGCACCAAAACGAGCCAAAGAACACGGTCGTGCAACCACACACGGCTGTGTGGCCAAACAGAAGAGGAGCAGTGCACGGTCGTGTGTCCAACCAGAGGTGAATCTTTGCATGGTCATGCAATCCTGCACAGTCATGCCCCCCCCCCCCCACGATCGAAGCCAAGCAATGCACGATCGTGCAATCCTGCATAGTCGTACCCCAGAAGTCGAGTCCCTGATCTACACGATCGTGCAGCACGGCCAAAAGCAAAAGAAGGCACGGTCATGCCATATAGCATGGTCGTGTCACTCAACCCGAAGGGAGGAAAGTGTTGGCCGTGTGGATCTCGCACGACCGTGGCATGGGCCTTGCGGCGCCCGTGCCCTAGCTTATAAAGGGTCAAGAACCCTATTCTTGGGGGCATCTTTGGTTCGGGACTTCGCCCCTCTCCTTGGGAAAGGGTTCTCCCCTTCGGGGGAAACCCTAGAGCTTCATCCACCGCCGTCGCTTGACGTTCCGTCCATCTCTAGAGCAAGGAGGCATCCCCAAGACATCAGAAACCTCGGTAAGCATCCCTTCTTCCCCTTCGTCTCACATCAAGGGTTGTAAGTATCCTTTACTTTATGTTTTGAGGTTGTTCTTCCCTCACAATGGAATAGATATCCTCTTCTAGGATTAGGAAGTATTTGTAATATGATGAAGATGTAGAACTATGTAGATTCGCCATATTTCTATTCAATGACATGTTAATGTCTTGTTCATGATGAATTATGTGTGTGACATATTTATATATCTTGCATGCTTTGTTGATTGATGTGGAGGATTATTAATCACGCAAAGGGGATGCCCTAGAGCGTATTGACCAAGGTGCCCTAGTGACAGGGGTAACCCTTTCCGGACGTTTAGGACGTTCCCTTAAAAGGAGAAACAATCCCTTAGGAATTACTACTCTCGTAGAAAGAGTACTCTAGATCATATACCCAAGGGGCCCTAGTGACAAGGGTAACCCGTTCACGGACGTCTAAGACATTCTCTTGAAAGGAGAGATAATTCCTCCATAAGGAAGTAAGAAATCGTACCAAATCTCTACCTTTATCCTTATTTTTATTTACTAGACATGTATCCCTATGATCTACCAAGGCGCCCTAGTGATAGGGGTTAACCGTTACAGGATTTCACAGGAATTATCTCTATTGGATACTTAGGGATATTGACCAATTTAACTTCCTGCAAGAGCATGGACATAGAGGGTAGAAACTAAGCAATCTATGTAATATCTCCTAGTATTATAATGAAACTGAAATCCTAGAATCCATCTCCCAAAGCTCAATTCCCTCCAAGATCGATTCTCACATCCTTCTCTTTCTCTCTTCGATAACTTTCGTTAGTTTGCAAGCGCCAAAGCCAACTCTCGATCGTCTAGATAACTTACTTTGCGACATCTCTAGTGCTTAATCAACAGCCCCTATGGTTTGACAATCTTATATATTACTGACGATGAATCCATGCACTTGCGGTTCATAACAAGTTTTTGGCGCCGTTGTCGGGGACTATTTTCGATTAACATTAGTTGATTAGCATATGAGTTACCCTAGACATTTTTCTTTTTCCTTTGCATTTTCTTTCTTGTTTTCATTATCCACTTTCTTTCTTACAATTTAAATTTTGCATTTTCTTTCTTGCTTTTCATATAGCATTTTATTTCTTGTCTTTAATTCTTCATTTTTGTTCTTTTCTCATAATTTTTTTTAGAAATCATGAGCACTAACATGTTAAGCAGGTCCTTAAGAGATTTCTCTGCACCCATTTCTGCAAGATTTTTATCTCCCATTATGCAGCCTCATATTAAAGCAGAAAATTTCTAACTAGACCTAGAGTTAATTTTCTAGATACAAGGTCATAAATTTAGAGGAGAAGTATCAAAAAGTCCTTATCTGCACCTTGAGACATTTCTAGAGCTTTGTGATATGGTGAACTGTGAGGGTGTCTCAGCGGATGCAGTTCGATTGATGGCATTTCCTTTCAGTATCAAGGATAAAACAAGGACTTGGTTATATTCTCTCTGTCCTCAAAGTATTACAAGTTGGGAACAATTGGAGAAGCAATATCTGAATTATTTTTTCCCTCCAAGGAGAACGATTTACATGAGGAATTGCATCACAAATTTTGCTCAGACATATAGAGAATCATTATTTGAAGCATCGAATAGATTCAAGAGTCTACAAAGATAGTGCCCTCATCATGGTTTGGAGAAATGGCTGACCCTACACATATTCTATAGGGGAATTTCTTTCTCAGATAAGTGTATGTTGGATTCATCTGCTGGAGGTTCTTTTATGAATAAAAGTGTAGATGAAGCATATACATTAATTGATCAAGTAACATTGAACCTCCATGAATGGTCAAACAAAAGTTGGATGGAATCTCCCTCAAAAATTCAAGAAGTGCAAGCCATAAATGCAAGAGAGCCTGTCAAACAAAATACAGTTCAACCACCCAAAAATGTTGAAATTCACAAGTCACAGAATGAGGAGTTCAAACATTTGGGGGAAAAGATTAATATCATAGTTTCAAAATTGTTCAAACAAGATCCCCCTCCTACACAGACAGTGTCTAGTGAACAGTGTAATAATTTTTAGTTGAGAAGTGGCAAGAATCATGAAGAACTATTGAAGAAGGATTTGTTTAAAATTGAGAAAAAGAACAATAGAAGACCTCAAGAACTCAGTTTCATTACTCCAGGAAGTTCCCAAAGGCCACAAGTACCTTTCCCTCAACGATTGATCATACCTACACTAGATAAGCAAGTTGGACCTCCTCCGCAAGCTCAAAGGGAATATGGGAAAAAGGAATATGGGAAAAAGGAAGTACCTTTCCCAAGACCTTCACTAAAGGTTCCTTTTCCACAAAAGCTAGTGAGGGTCAATGAAAATGAAGAATTTGTTAAATTTTGTGACACTAATATGGTTGAGTGTAGATTTCTGGATGTATATAAAGATGATGACTCTTTAGATGAGGATTGTGATGATAATGCAGTGGATAACATGTTTTTAGATTTACCTTTTGGGTTTACAAGGTCGTATGATGAAATTGAATTTTCAGACGATGAATGTGATGTGGTAGATCAACTTAAAACTACAAATAAAGTTAGTGATCCTCCTATAGATGATTTTCCCACTGAGGATATTGATGGTGGTTTATTTTTTATGCTTGTGTTGATGATGACGTTATGAAAGGAAGTGTAGGGAGCTGTGTTGTGAAAGCAGCATCTCAAGAATCACCTCCTTTATCCACACAACCTTCTGAGATTATGAGAGTTGCAAGGATTGAACATGTTGTGGACCAATGTGTAGGGACATGTGTAATAGAAGCAAAGCCCCAAGAATCACCACTTTTAGAGGCACCACTACTTGAGCTAGAGCTAGAGCCAATACAAGATTCAGAAGTCGCATCCACATGTTTAGAACTTTCAGGTATCTCTCAGCAAAACAAGGTTAGTATCCTTTGTGATCTTTTGGAAAATTTCATAGATGTACCAATAGTAGATTTTGTTGGATGTGATTCAATTTGTGATACATACTCAGTTCATCTTAATAAGGTTCTAGTTCTATCTAATATAACATGCTTGAGAGATGTATGTTTTTTTTTTAGGTGTGCAGATTTTCATAGGGCCTATAATTGGAAGCTCGATCTGAACCGTCTTCGACCTCCTGAAAGAACTTCAAAGAAGACGAAGATGGAGAGAGTTATACTTTACTTTGTAGCTCCTTTGATGAAATCTCTCTCCATAATAAGAGCCCTTGGTAGGAGGGTGTTGAAATATCTTACCCCTCCAAGAGCGAGATTTCGATGAATTTAATGAGGTGGTCGAGCTAAAGACCTTAAACAAGTGCTTCTTGGGAGGCAACCCAAGTTCATTTTCCTTGTTTTCTTTTTTTGTCTTTAGTTCTTTCTAGTTTCTTTTTACTTCATTGATAATAAATCATACCCTCTACTTAATTTTTCTTGTCTATCTTATTTTTGTAGAATTCAAAGTTGTGGAGGAATGTGAACATTGGATAGAGGAGTATTTAAAAAAAACTCAAATGTTAATCATTCAAAGCTCAACACTTGGTAACTTCTCTAAACTTCATAAATCTCCTTCACATTACATTTCTAGTTTTCATTAGGACAATGAAAAGTTTAAGTCTAGGGGGATGCATTAGATGCATTTGGTTTAGTTTAGTTTTTGCTTATTTCTTTTGCATAATAAATTTTCCTAGTTGCATCATTCATCACATTATGATTGTTTGTTCCTTAATACAAAATACTAGCACGTTTCATCTAGACATTTATGTTGTGTAATTTGGTATGCTAGTATGTCTATTGATCTTTATTTTCCTATCCATAGTAGCATGAAGTGAGCATTGTTATTATTAGAAGAATTTGAATGTTGGCCTAGTTTTAGGATCTCTTCACATTATGCTTGACTTTAATGGTAGATATTTTTGAAAATAGTCATGATTCATAGAATCGGACTAGTACTTTTGCTTCTATGGTGACTTCTCAACTATATTTTGGTTACTGGATAAACTCAGATCATGTAAGCTCATTTGGAAAAATCAATCCCAAAAATAATGATGAAAGTTTGTTCAAGTTTGATACTTTGCAAACAATAAAAATAAAAAAAGAAAAAAAAATAAGGGATAAAAAAATAGTTATCGTGAGTGGAAATTAGCAATTCACCCCTTTGAGACCGAATTAGGTTACTAGGGAAATGAATGCTATGTTTCTCTTGATAATAAGTATTCCTTTGAGACCATGCGTAGATGATGCATAGCATTTTTGAGTGGAACGAACCTTGCGTGTGGCAGGTAAGTGCCTATCGCTGAAAGTATGAGGAACACGGTTAAATGAAAAATTGACTAAGCTTAGAGATTGGTACTTGAAAAAGTTAGGCCACTTATTACACTAAGCACGGAGAACTTCTACTTAGGCCACACTCAAATAATTTTTGTATCATGCTCATCAATGAAACTATATGATAGGTTTATATTGATTCATTAGGGATGATTACATGCCATCTACACACATAAAACTAGATTACAGGTTTTGCTTGAGGACAAGTAAAGGTTCAAGTCTGGGGGTGCGATGTGCGTAGATTTTATGATCATTTATACATATTTTGACACACATTCACTAACTTTATTCACGTATATTCTATGCATGTTCACCTCTCTTAGCATATATTTAGCATAAATACTCTTTTTTTCTCAGAGATCTGCTCTTTGTTTGGTTTTGTGTTGACAGGGACAACTTTCACAGCAAAAACAGTGATTGTCGACTCACCGGAACAAGCCAGAGAACACAGTCGTGCAACCTCGCACGACCGTGTGGCCAAACAGAAGAGGAACAATGCACGGCCGTGTAATTCTTGCACGACCGTGTGGCCAACCAGAGGTGAATCTTTGCATGGTCGTGCAATCCTGCACGTTCGTGCCCCCCACGACCGAAGCCAAGCAGTGCACGGTCGTGCCCCAGAAGCCAAGTCCCAGATCTACACAGTCATGCCAATTGGCACGACTGTGCAGCACGTCCAGAAGCAAAAGAAGGCACGACCGTGTCACTCAACCCGAAGGGAGGAAAGTGTTGGTTGTGCGGATCTCGCACGGTCGTGGCACAGCTTGTGCGGCGCCCGTGCTCTAGCTTATAAAAGGGTCAAGAACCCTATTCTTAGGGGCATCTTTGGTTCGGGACTTCACCCCTCTCCTTAGGAAAGGGTTCTCCCCTTCGGGGGAAACCCTAGAGTTTCATCCACCGCCGTCCCTTGACATTCCGTCCATCTCCAGAGCAAGGAGGCATCCCTAAGACATCGGAAACCTCGGCAAGCATCTCTTCTTCCCATTCTTCTCACATCAAGGGTTGTAAGTATGCTTTACTTTATGTTTTGAGGTTGTTCTTCCCTCACAATGGAGTAGATATCCTCTTCTAGGATTAGGAAGTATTTGTAATATGATGGAGATGTAGAACTATGTAGATTCGTCATATTTCTATTCAATGACATGTTAATGCCTTGTTCATGATGAATTGTGTATGTGACATATTTATATTTCTTGCATGCTTTGTTGATTGATGTGGAGGATTGTTAATCACACAAAGGGGATTCCCTAGAGCGTATTGACCAAGGTGCCCTAGTGACAGGAGTAACCCTTTCCGAACATCTAGGATGTTTCCTTAAAAGGAGAAACAATCCCTTAGGAATTGCTGCTCTCGTAGAAAGAGTGCTCTAGATCGATACCCGAGGGGCCCTAGTGACATGGGTAACCCGTTCACAGACGTCTAGGACATTCTCTTGAAAGGAGAGACAATTCCTCCATAAGTAGGAAATCGTACCGAATCTCTACCTTTATCCTTATTGTTATTTACTAGACATATATCCCTATGATCTACCGAGGCACCCTAGTGACAAGGGTTAACCATTACAGGATTTCACAGGAATCGTCTCTATTTGATACTTAGGGACATTGACCAATTTAACTTCCTGCAAGAGCATGGACATAGAGGGTAGAAACTAAGCAATCTATGTAATATCTCCTAGTATTATAATGAAACCGAAATCTTAGAATCCATATTCCAAAGCTCAATTCCCTCCAAGATCGATTCTCACATCCTTCTCTTTCTCTCTTCGATAACTCTCGTTAGTTTGCAAGCGCCAAAGTCAACTCTCGACCGTCTAGATAACTTATTTTGTGACATCTCTAGTGCTTAATCAATAGTCTCTGTGGTTCGACAATCTTATAAATTACTGACGACGAATCTGTGCACTTGCGGTTCATAACAGTATGCATGGCTCGTCACTAGGGGTTACTAAACATCATGTGGAGCAATCATAGTGAGATGAGTTACAAGACAATGATTAGTTGACTCAACTAGCATTGTCTTCATCAAGTAGCTCAAGATCTTGACCACATGACTTTTTACTCAAGGTCTTGAAGTCTATATCTCATATCAGAAGGTTCAACATTTTATCAATATTTATCGAGGGATATTTGTAAGTTCTATAAAATCGTAGTTAGACCTGCTATGTTATATGGAGCTGAATGTTGGGCTATGACTCGAGCACATGAGCAGAAGATGAGAGTTGCATAGATGAGGATGTTAAGGTGGATGTGTGGACATACGAAGATGGACAAAATAAGAAATGAGAGTATTAGAGAGAAAGTCGGAGTTGCATCTATTGAGGAAAAACTCCGAGAAACACGTTTAAGATGGTACGGACATGTACTTTGATGGCCAATAAATGCTCCAGTTAGGCGATGTGAAACTATGATAAACATGCATATCAAACGAGGAAGAGGAAGACCAAAAAAGACTTGGTTAGCAACAATAAAACAAGATAAAATTTATTTAAATATAGATGATGATATAATAGGAGATAGACCTCAATGGCGTAAAAGGATTCATACAGCCGACCCCATCTAGTGGGAAAAGGCTTGGTTGTTGTTGTTGTTGTTGTTGTTGTTATCGAGGGGCATTTATAGATACCTTTTTAGAGTTGTGGAGATACCCTCTTGATGAGTAGACTCTCAGTTAGGAGGTTGAGTGACCCTTTGAATTTTGAATTGTTATTCCATTAATGTAGATATTTGAGTATCTGAAATGATGAGATTTGACATACTCTATGGACATTTCTAGGTAAGATTAGTAGAGTTTTATAACTCATATCTCATGGATTGATCATATCTCTATGATTTAGAGAGTTGCTGATTGTCGATATGGAAGTCAAGGTATATCCCTTGGATTTAAGTAGTCATACACCATTGGTTGGATGGTGATATATTTCTATATCTTGATAGTACCGCATGATGTGAGTGGGGTCACTAAAAGTTAGATTTATGAGGACATGACTGGTGTGTCTCACTAAAATATAGTAACAAACTTCCCCATTGGATATATTCCCTGTAGTGGTACAGCATAGACGTGCAACGTTCAACCATGGTGGATATATTTCAAATTTGTTGGCAGCGGGTGTTGAACGTTGGATGCCTTCCTTTTTCCTTTATCATTGTACGGGGAAGTTAGTAGGTTTGATTGATGTTGAGGATGATTTGAGATTAGTGGATATTGTGAGATTAGTTGTGGTGATATGTTGTCTTTTGATGAGTTATTAGAGGATATTTGATTTGATGGTCTATTATTTGAGATTTGTTGTTGATGGTGACATTAGGAGTGTCATGTATGATATTTGTGAATTTGATGATTTGTAGTTAGTGATTAGATTATAGACTCATTGACAGTGATCTTACGATTGAGTGTACCTATTGTAAGTACATTATGAGTCCTTGGTATTGTCATTTAGGCTTACAGTGCCCTAGATGTTTTCATGGACTTGATGAATCTAGAATTTATAGGAAATTTGGATCAGTTCTCATTGTCTTCATTAGCCCACATGACCGCTCGTGATACCCATATAATAGTTTTCTCCAACGATAGGCTCTTGGCATCTTGCTCTCCCAGTAGTCGGCGATTTACAGCAGTGACGTCGCATGACCAGGAGAAGGAAGGATAGTGTCCGACAGCCAATAAAACGGCAAGGATGCTCGATGATGACCATGAAATTACGGTAGCATCCGTGCGCGCAGCGATGAGGATGAGGAACAATTTCACATTGTCTTCTTCAGCAATGTCTCATGATGACGGTCGGATGAGTGACATCGAGTGCAGGGCAGTGAAGTGCAACGACACGGCGATGGAACCCCCAGACTGTCGATGACGACAGTGGGCAGATCGGTGACTCGGCAACATAGGTATGTCACATGTGGGAACAGGAAAGAGATGAGTGGTGAAGCAGTGCAGTAGAGAAACGGCACCGGCAGAGACTGCACATGCGTCGGGGGTGAGTGGCGACTGCGGCTGTGCTAAGGCGATGGGGCCGCGTGCATGAGTGAGAAGGATGCGTGAGAAGAGACTTCAAACTTAGGTTTTTAATATAAACATAGCTTAATTGATATTATTAACTCTCAACTTAAATGGATATTCTAAATAGGTTTTTTTCTAAGGCCTAACCCATTTATCCCCATACAGTATTCAAATAATCATTTTAAAATTCTAAAAAATTCCAATAAATTCCACAAAAATTTATATAATTTCTATTAATTCATATAAACTTAGTTCTATATTAACTATCATTTATTTTGTTATTATTTTACTCAATAAATTTAATTAGGTCAATTTTAATAGGTTTACATTCGTATTATCTCCGATATTGATATTGAAACCGTATATATATATATATATATATATATATGTGTGTGTGTGTGTGTGTGTGTGTGTGTGTGTGTGTGTGTGCGCGCGCGCGCGCGCGCGCGCGTAGTTTCAATATATATACAACAACTATGCTATCATTTGTCTTATAGGTTATTGAATTAACCCTTTTTGCAGGGCAAAATGAGCAAAAAAGTCTCAGGTGAACAGTACCCGAGGCGCCTTCAAGCTTTAGAAGGATCCTTCGTATTGTTCACGAAAGCCGCCTTTAGTGCTGTGGAAGGCGCCTTTTATAGGATAAATTTCAGACTTTATTATAGATAAGCAGCAAGAAGTTTGGGATCAAACTTTGCAGGTTGGAGGTGCCTTCAAGGTTATGAAAGAAGCCTTCCACACCCTTTATAAGGATATGTAATACCCCGGTCCAGAGATTCTAGTTAAGTATGACTTAAAAGGTTAGATGGTACTATCTATATCAACAAGGTGCACCTTCCTTTTCGGATGTAACGACCCAATTTTCCCTATTTCAAGTTCTAAAAGTCCATAAAAATATTTGGAAATACTTTTAAAATATTCTAGAGATTTTTAGGAATTTTTAGAGTATTTTTACTTAATTTTTGGAGGTCGTTTAGTAGGGTTACAAAAAGAAAGAAGTTTTAAAGAAAATGTTAAAGGTGAGATTCGAACCCACGATCTCGAGTCAGACTGACCCAAGCAAAATCGGCCCAACCAGCTGAGCTACACGGTTTTTGTTAATCATACATGGAGCAATATATATTTAACTAGTAGTTAGGAACAGTAAAATAAATTGGAAACAAAAGGGCGCGGCTGAGAATCGAAGCCCAGACCTGTGGCTTCGAGCAAAACTCAACGGACCAACTGCGCCAGCGGTCTTTGCTGATCAGATGTGCAGCGACAAGTATATAAGGTAAAGTTAGAAATGAAAATAACCTAAGGTATAAGATTTAAATCTTATTTCGAAAACCTAAAATTTTTTCTCAAAAATCCCCTTCTCTTCTCACGCGGCGACGCCGTTCTTCTCTCGGGCGGAAACACGAAGAAGCTAGGGTTTCGTCTCGGTGGCCGGTCAAGGGTTTGATCCAAGAGGTTCTTCCCGTCTTCACGAACCCTCGTCGAAGGGAGCACGGAGGATGCAAGGAGCCGCTAGAATTTGAGTTACCCGAACCCTAGATCCCTCCTCCAGTTGTAAGTCCAAGAACAGCGATGTGAGTTGCTTCTCACCTGCAGTAGGAGTTGTTCCGCGATTTTTGCCTTCTTCTTTTCCTTGCCGAGCATGAACAGATTCTTTAATATTCCGGAACATGTTGTACAAGATGATTCTTAGGGCTTTAGTACCCTTCTTTGTTTTCGGAATAAGCTATACAGAATCTGCTAGTAGTTTCGAGTTTTATTTGCTCCTTTATGTTCTGTTGTAGTATGTTTAAAGAGGCTTTGCTTGTTCTAGGAGATCCTTGGATCTGTTAGTTTGTTAGTGGGCAAGAACAGCCCTTGCTGTTCAGTTTTGAACCTAAGTGTAGCACTTAGAATTATGATACTGCTGTGAGAGAAATCTTTACTTAAAAGCCTTCGGATTAGATTCAAGACAACACTAGGCATTCATTTGGCTTGCTGTTTTAGTTCTTTGAGTTATGCTTTGTGCTTGAATTTCCTTGCCATTGAAGAGCCTGATTAATTACATCTTCAAGCATGTCTCCTTATGTTCCTTATTAATGAACAGATTCAGTTCTTGGCATTTCAAGAGCATGAACAGCTGTAAGTTCCAGCATGCAAACATTAGCATTTTCGTTACGTTTGTGTCATTTAGCAAGATCAAATTAGTTTTCTTTTTGCTCTATTTTGTAGCATGATTAGTAAGATTAGATTAGCTTTCTTGCTATTAGATTATTCAGCATGTTTAGCTTTATTTGCTCTCAGCATGCAGTTATAGTTTTATTGATTTATGAGCATGATCAGCTATACATGTTTAGTATTTCAGTTAGTATGATTCCTTTATTGGATTTTGAGCATGAATAGCTATACATGTTTAGTATTTCGGTTAGTATGATTCCTTTATTGGATTATGAGCATGATTAGCTATACATGTTAGTATTTCAGTTAGTATGATTCCTTCATTGGATTATGAGCATGATTAGCTATACATGTTTAGTATTTCAGATAGTATGATTCCTTTGCTATTTATGAGCATGAGTAGCTTTACATGTTAGCATTCAGTTTTAGCATATTTTTATTTATATACATGCATATCGAGTTTTTGTGAGTAGATAGCGCTCACTAAGCTTTATGCTTATAGACTGCACTTCCTCCTACTGCAGATAAAGGAAAGGAAAAGATTTAGCAAGGAAGGCGACAAGGTGGTGGTGATGAAGGTGTGTGATGGCTGGACTATGGGGAGATCAAGAGTTTGCTAAGGAATTGTTAAGACTTTTCTATTTAGAGTTCTTTAGTTTTCTTTAAATGCTATTATGAGTCAAGATTGTAATTAAGTTTATTCCGCATTTGTAGTTGGGTTCTATTGATGGAGTGATATTGTTGTTTGCTATTATTAGGGTAGTTTCCTTCTTTTATTTGTGATATTATACTGCGTGGTTGTGAAGATATATGTTCCATCCGCCTGTGGCTGAGTGTAGTTTGTTTGTATTGATGATTTAGTCATCGGTACAGGGGAGACTCTGTCGAAATTTTTCGGTAGAGATTCCTCGTGGTTTTTAATTATACCGGTTAAGTAGAGTTAGTAGTTAAGTAACGGTCACTCTTAGAGAGTAGTAGTAGTAGTAAGAAGGGTGGTCGTTACATCGGAAGCCCAAACTTAAGACCTCCAAAGTTAAGCGTGGTTGGCTTCGAGAAATCTGAGGATGGGTGATCTCTTGGGAAGTTTTCTAGGGTGCATGCGAGTGAGAATAAAGCACGCTGAAAGGACCTCTGGTGGTCTGTGGAACTAGTCGTCAACCCGATGGGCAATTCAAGTGGCATTCTCGGTTCGATCCAGGTGGGGCTCGCCCGTGCCTGGGCGTTACAGATGGTATCAGAGCGACCTTGCGACCGTGAGTGTGCCTGTGGCAGGAGCACCCAGGGCACAACCTAGCGAGGGAGATTCGGGGATTTGATTTGTCTATGGTGTGATTCGTGGTTACACAACGAGGACGTTGTGTCTTTAAGTGGGGGTGATTGTAATACCCCGGTCCAGAGATTCTAGTTAAGTATGGCTTAAAAGGTTAGATGGTACTACTATCCATATCACCAAGGTGCACCTTCCTTTTCGGAAACCCAAACTTAAGAACTCCAAAGTTAAGCGTGCTTGGCTTGGAGAAATCTGAGGATGGGTGACCTCTTGGGAAGTTTTCCAAGGTGCGTGCGAGTGAGAACAAAGCACGCTGAAAGGACCTCCGGTGGTCTGTGGAACTAGTCGTCAACCCGATGGGCAATTCATGTACCAAGCTTCAAGAATCAACTTCTATGTGAGCTCCTACACGCTCGGTTTGGCTTTTCGACTGCTCTGGGTTCTTGCTATTGCCCTACTGTGACTCTACTAAGCTCGACTATCGTTGAGAAGTTGTCCAAACACCGAGCTCAAGTAGACCTTCTATGAAAGTATTTGGTAACATAACATTATTTTTATTCTTAATTTCTGCAAACGAAAAGTGTAGTTTGTTACACTTCTCTGATTCTTTTGTACTTGATCCTCTCTTCTGGTAGTTTTGGAAGATGCTTTTAGTGAATTACCAATCAATAGGTCCATGGGACCTGGGTCTTAGAGTAGGAGTCGCTGAAGGCTCTAAACTAAGTAAATCCTTGTGTTCGTGTCTTTTTTTTGTTTCTCTCTATTTCTTTGTCCATTATATACTCTTGTTTTAAAACAAAAAAGATAAGATTTTGAAAAATCATGTGATTCACCCCCCCCCCCCCTTTCACGTGCATCTTGATCTAATAAGCGGTATCAGAGCAAACTTCTACTCGGAATTGGTGCAACCACCAATCAAGCAAGATGAACTATTTTTTTTTGGTTTTCCGTATCTTATTTGAATTGGTAGAACTTACCCTTTCAAAAAAAAATATTTCTCGTTCAGTTCATACTTAAATTCGGTGCAACACCACTCGAGTCATTGACATTTTATTTCTTAAACACTACTAATCGAAATCAAGTCTTGGTACTTCCTTCTAGCTTTCTTTTTTAAGCAATCAAATGGCCCAACTTGAGGGATTCAACATCGCTCATCCTCCTCTCTTCAACAAAAATGACTTTCTATACTGGAAAAAGAGAATGGAAGTTTACTTGAAGATGGACATCGAGCAATGGTTCATCGTCTGACGAGGGTACCGGGCGCCTACAGATGAAGCAATAAAAGTACCACTCGATCTAGAAAGATGGAGTCTAGAAGATAAAAATAAAGACCAAATCCACACCAAAGAATTGAACACGATCCAGTGTGAACTCACAAAAGAAGAACTCAACCGATTTGGCCCGCACAAGAATGCAAAGGAGCTATGGGACAAGCTCATCGAGCTACACGAAGGAACTCTAGATTCGAAGGTAACGAAACACTACCTACTTCTTAATTCATTATTTAATATTAAAATGCAGGATGGTGAGAACGCAAATTAGCTCCATGCTTGAATTAAGGACATCCTCAATGGCTTTCACCTAATCGGACACCAAATCAAAAATTGGGACGTAATAAGGTACGCTCTTAACTTGTTCCCCCAAAATGCACTATGGGCATTGATTATAGATGCCTATAAGGTTTCGAGAAATCTCTCTAAATTAAAACAAGATGAATTATTTTTTGAATTAGATCTACATGAACAAACTAACGACCCAAAAGTTGAAAAAGGAATTGCTTTTCTTGCAGGTTTATCATAGGGAACTAAACCTAAAGCTGAAACTGAATCTGAATCAGAGTCAGACGAAGAAAAGCAACTAGTGAACATGGTAAGGAAGATGCTCACTCGACGCAAGAAAATCTTTACCAAATGCAACATGAAGGAGATGTCTAAGTCTGCATACAACAACTCAAAGGCAAATGTCATATGCTACAGCTGTAACAAGAAGGGACACTTTAAAAACAAATACCTAAATAAAGACCAAATTAAGAAGACAAAGCAAAAGAAAGCTCTAAAAGTGCCTGGGATGAGTCTTCAGATGGATCGTGAGAAGACGAACCGAAGCAAGCAAGCTACCTAACATTGATGGTAACCGGAGGTGATTTAGACGAAGAAGACAAGTCTGAATACGAGTCAAGCCACAAATCTTCATCCGGGTCAGACTGACCCAAGAGAAATTCCTTTATTAGTGTAAATTCATTTAAAGTAATTTCTTGCCTAAATAAACGATTAATTAAAACTGAGAAATAAGCTAAATAGTTCCTAAAGGAAAATAATATCCTTAAGGAACAACTAAACATGAACTCAGTGACTAGCCAAGTTTAAGGCAAAGGTTCAACTCAAGTTGGAAAACTTGAGGAAGAAAGCTCTGTCCTAAAAAGTCAAGTCAAAGAGCTTAAAAGGCAGTTGGAAATGTTTACCTCGAGAACCAAGTACCTAAACATGATGCTTGGATCCCAAAGAGCTGTATACAATAAAATTGGACTTAGATACAAGTCCAACTCTATGATTAAATCATTTTTAACTTTAACTCAAAATTCAAAATTAACTAAAGCTTGGGTTCCGAAAGCATGCCTAACCATGTAAGTAGAACTCAATCAATACTATGTACCAAAAGATAAAATTCACTATATAAATGCAAATAAACCAAATAAACCACTCTCAATCTCAAAAATAAATTCAAACCTAAAATCAATTAAACCTAAACTAAACAAGAATAAAATCAATGTAAACTCAAAATATAACCAAGTCTACTATAACTATAAAGCAAATCGACACAAACATAAAACCTAAACCCAATGTCCAACAATTCAAAGGGAGGTTCCAAACTAGTTGGCACCTCCAAAAATAATAAATTACCCGGGTGGGTAATTACAACTAAATTAAATAGAGATAAAAGTTTAACTTGATAAATGAAATTGGTGAAGTTTTGAATGATAGTAGGTTAGGGAAGCTCTATCTATGCATGTCTAGGAAGATATGGCTTCGACTTGGAACATTTAGCTTAGTGAAACTAACTGAAGCTACCCCTTACTAATCCTAACCTATTAGACCAGATTTTTTTATTAAGTTCAGTGGATAGGACTATTTGGAAAATTTCAAATGCGTGGTTACTCTAATGATGTCTAGGTGACTCACCATAACTTAGAAGTTTATCTAAAGAATGTCTATTTGTTGAACCTAATGCTAAACTTGAATCTAACACAAGTTAAACCTAACTTTAAAATTCAACTTAACTCATCTCAAAAAATTATATGATTTCCTGATTGAAAATATAGATTGGGTGAGATGATTAAGGATTCAAATTAAAATTAAGTTCTAACCAAATTAAATTCAATTTCAATTCAAATTAAAATCAAATTAAATTAAAATTAAAAGTAAAAGTAAAAGTAAAAGTAAATTGAGATTAAAATCTAAATTTAAATTCAAATTCAAATTCATATTAAATTTAAATTAAATTCAAATTAACTTAAATTTAAATTTAAATTCAAATTCAAATTCAAATTGAAACTCTTAGGAAAAAAAACTATTACCACCACCAAAGGCACCTCCGATACAATCAGAGGCGCCCTCAGAAGGGTGGGAAAAATCTCGCCCTAACGGACTAAAGGTGCCTTCAGTCAGTTGAAGGCACCCTCCATAACACATGGAAGGCGCCTTCCATCCGGTTGAAGGCGCCTTCAACCTTGTTTTTCACAGCGAACAAAGGCTTTCTCTGTTTACGTGTTTCTCCCTTTCAAGGAGCCTACTAGCAACAAGTTCAACCCTTTTCTCCAATTTTCTACTTCCAAACCTCAACAATGCCTCCTCGGTATACTCTAACTCAATCTATCTAGTTAGTTTTGGCTATTTCTATGGTTGTTTTGCTAATTTTTGGATGTATACGCTACTGTGCTACTTTAGAAAATGACAGAATGTTACTCCTAGCTTGAGCAACACCTCATCTACTGATGTTAGATTTCCCAATGAGCGTCTTAGGCTAGATTTTCTATAGTATACATATAGTGCACTTAAATTTAGGTTTTTGAGTAGGTCATTTTTCACTCGATATTGTGCCCCTATTATAGAGGTCAATGATTATTACCAGTTAGATAGGCTAGTTTATTATAGTCATTCAGTAAACCTAGACTTGTGTCCATAGTTTTATAACAATCTAGTTAAAGTTGATGACTTGATATACTCCAATAGAGTTGGTGGGAAGGACTTTTGTTTCTCACCCACTCTATTATATGATAGCTTAGGACTTAGAAGATATGCTTGTCCTTTTTTGTGTTACCCTAATAGGGATTTGTCATTTGGCAAACCCTACTCACACATTATATTGGATACTATCTACATGTACTTTTTTGGGGAGGAGAGACTACCTACTGTGACTAACTTTAGGTCACTCTCTCTTAGGGTTTAGGACTATGTCTTGTATTGAGTCTTGACCACCTATATTTTGTCGATCACATCTCATGATGTTACGATGATGCGACCATCCCACTCCTTCCTATATGCACTATGCCAACATCTAGACATTGCATAACACATGTTTCAGAATGGCATCCATGCATCCAGTCTTGTCACTAGGAGGGAGGTTTATATGCCCTATTGTTACATTTTGACATACATATTTTTCGACTATAAGGGTAGATATAATCTAGGGTACGTCTACTTCCCTTAGTCCGTATGACAAGATTGGACAGCGTTAGTTTACATTAGTGCATATAGACATCACTGCTCAGGGGGAACTAGTTTGGAGAGTGGGCCCACAACCAGACGTTCAAGCTGAGGCTGAGGATGATTTTCCACCCATCATTTCGGCTAAGGCAGAGGAGTTGCCGACATTTACAGCTAAGGAGCTCTTTGGACCTTCTCCAACCCAGCCCTCAACTTCACTTTCCGTTGAGGACCAACTTGCTCAACATGAGGAGTCTTCCATGCAGATCTAACAATCAGTCTCGGAGGGTTTCACCTCTCTCCGAGGGCAGATGACCACTGGATTTCAACAACTAGACATACAAATACAGATGATCCTTCGAGCTTTATGAGTGTATGAGCAGCCCCCACCTCCACCTACTGATATTGGTTGTTATATATTGTATATCTTATTGACTTGATCCATACAATTGGCTACTCTTTGCAACTTTTATTTGATTAATTTGGGATTTTTTTTTAGACTAGGACTGCTATTTTTAAAATAATTTTTCAAATGGTTTGTAAATTCTAGGGAAATATTTTATATTTTCTAAAAAATTCCCATTTTCTTATAATTTCAAAATTAATTTTAGCCTTAGTCTAGATCAAATCTATAAAAACCATTTTCCTATAGATCTAGGAATCGTTCATCTCACAAAAATAATATGTCTACCTTGATTGTGTATTTAAAAACTTAGAACGGTGTGAGATACATAGGTAGTCGATCCCAAGTTTGTCATCACTGTAATTTTGGTATTTTCCACCCAGGCTTGTGTTGATGCACTGATAATTTCTAGATGAATATTTTTCTTAAATAATATCAGGTTCAAGGGGAGGATATTTAAAGCATAATTTCAAAAATATATTTTTAAACTTCCTAAAATTCTATTTTTGAATTTGAGAACTGTGTTTGAAAACTGTTTTGAAAATTATTTTGAAAATCTTTACTTAAAATTTTTTACTCAAAATAACTTAGAATATTCTTGCTAAAAAATTTGAAAATATTTCTAACTTAAAAACTCTGGTTTAAAGTATTTTGAAAATATTTCTAACTAACAATCTCTAGTTTAAAGTATTTTGAAAATATTTTTAAGTTAAAAACTCTTGGTTAAAGAATATTTTGAAAATCCTTTGAACCCTTAGAATTTTTTTTTTGCTTAATTGAAAAAGTTTAGTTTGAAAATTATTTTGAAACGTACCTTGCAACCAACTCTTCAAATATTTTGAAAAGTTAGTTAGTTTTAAAAAATGTTGATATTATGTTGCAAAAGTTAACTTTCAAAACATGTTATAAATTTTGAAAACTTTTTCAAAATTATGTAAAAGTATTTTAAACAACTTAACTCCTCCCTATAACCTGCAAGTTTTTATACTTATTTTGAAAAATCTTATACTCACTTGTGTATTTGAAATTGAAATTCCTTTATGTAGGTTTTCAAATTTATATTTTTGTTTTCCATTTTTCTTAAAGAAATTAATTCAACTAAAATTTATTTGAAAATTAGACAATTTTAATCATGTAACAAAAAATTTAAGAAAATAAAAATTAAAACATGCATGAAAATTTAATCTAAGAATGACTTTAGAACCCAATATAAGTTCCTACCTACTGAATTAATCAAAAATTTTATTGGTATATATTTTATTATTACTTTTCTGATAAGACCCTTATGAGCTCTTGATAATTTTAAAAAAAATTGAAGTAGTAAAATTTGAACATGAATTTTTAAAATTTTCTATTTATTTTATTAGATATGCACAGAACAGCAATGCTTATTGGTTTGTTGTGTATGAATCACAAATACCTAAGATACACAAGAACTCGATAATAGAATCGAGAAATGCCTCGTTCTTCGAGCATGTGTTTCCCTATAAGACTCAAGGGGATGCTAGCTCCTCAAAGCGAACATATGAAATACAAGGTGAAGATGATGATGAGGAACTAGTGGAGGTTGAGCTTAGACGGAGCAAAAGAGCTCGCGTAGAAAAATTCTATGAATCAAATTTTATCACTTTCATGTTGGAAAGTGAGACCCGAAGTTACTCAGAAGTTGTAGGCTCTTCTGACGAACCTCACTGGAGAGAGGCAATTGCATCTGAGATAGACTCTATCTTATAAAATCATACTTGGGAACTTGTGGATCTTCCTCCTGAAAGTAAACGACTAGGTTACAAGTGGATCTTCGAAGAAAATGAAGTCAGATGGAACAATTGATAAGTATAAGGCCAAATTGATAATCAAAGGATACAGACAACGAGAAAGCCTTGATTACTTTGATACGTATTCTCCGGTGTTGAGGATAACTTCCATTAGAGTATTGTTAGATATTTCCACTCTATAGAATCTCAAAATACATCAGATGGATGTAAAGACTGCCTTTCTAAATGGGGATTTAGAAGAGGAAATCTACATAGAGCAACCTGAGAGGTTTTCTGTGCCAAGATAGAAAAATAAGGTATGTAGATTGGTGAAGTCATTATATGGTTTGAAACAAGTATCAAAGTAGTGGCATGAGAAATTTGATAATGCTATGAAAGAATGTGGATTCAAGATTAATGAATGTGATAAATGTGTCTACATGAAAATCACAGAGAATGACTATGTCATCTTGTGTCTATATATAGATGGCATACTTATCATTGGGAGTAATGATAAGATAATCAAATCCACTAAAGATATGTTGAACTCAAGATTTGACATGAAAGATATGGGTCTAGCTGATGTAATTCTAGGAATAAAAATTCTTAGAACAATAGAAGGATTTGTTCTTAGTCAGTCACATTAAGTGGACAAGATTCTTGAAAAATTCACCAAGGGTGATATTGCGTTGGTATGAACGTCGATAGATACGAGTCAACATCTATCGAAAAATCAAGGTGAAAGCATCTCTCAGATAGAGTACTCTCAAGTGATTGGAAGTCTGATGTACTTGATGAGTTGTACACGACCAGACTTGGCCTACGTAGTATGTAAACTGAGTAGATACACGAATAATCCCAGTGTTGAGCATTGGAAAGGGATAACAAGAGTACTGAGGTACTTGAGATATACTCATGAATATGGATTGCACTATAGGAGATATCCTACTATGATTGAAGGATACAACGATGCGAGTTAGATATCTGATATAAAAGACTCTAAGTCTATGAGTGGCTATGTATTCACTCTTGGAGGTGCAGCCATATCCTGGAAATCTTTTAAACAAATGGTAATAACTAGATCCACAATGGAATCTAAGTTTGTAGCTTTTGACAAATGTGGTGAAGAGGTTGAATGGCTAGGACAATTCTTAGAAGATATTCCACAATGGCTGAAACCTGTATCGATAATTTGCATACATTGGGATAGTCAATCAGCAATTGGTCAGACTCAGAGTCATCTGTATAATGGTAAGTTTAGACATATACGTCGTAGACATAATATCATTCGACAACTACTCTCAACGGGAGTTAACGTTGTTGACTATGTGAGGTCAAAGGATAACCTAGCAGATCCACTGACTAAAGGGTTAAATCGAGAGTTAGTTACAAGCTCATCATGAGGAATGTGCTTGATGTCGTTGTCAGCGATCAGTGTAGAGGACACCCAACCTATGCTGACTAGAGATCCCAAGAACTAGGTTCAAAGGGACAATTAATTTGCACTGACTAGACACACTGTGGGGAAATGACCCAATGAATCCCTGAAGGATGGAGGTTAAGCACACGAATTTTAATGATCCAAGAAGAGTAATATGGAATACTCTTAAGGGATCACTTATGTGAGAAAGAAGTGGGGCCGCTTCGAAGAGAATTCGAGGCACAATTCTTAGAGGTTCTTACAGAACCATGCATGTTTATGGCCAAGAATGAGCACACTCATGATAACTGAGTTGTATCAGGGAAAGTCTTGGTGAGATTTGTCACTGCTTACACAAATGACAATATAGTTTAAGGATATTGCGTCTACTATCAGCTAGTAAACAACCAGATCTTCACAAGGAAAGGTTCAAAGGGTAAAACCTACCTATCATATACTTGACTCAACTGCTGAATGCTATCACATACCTTATCTCTATTCATATGGGAGATTGTTGGATATAAGTGATGTAAATGGAGAAGAGGTGGAAGAGGAAAGAGGCTCCATTGTGAATGGGACTTTAGTCTCACATTGGGAGTTTTATGGCATGTTAGTTGGTTTATATTGATTCATATGCATTAAGGATGTGAACAAATGCATGGGGAGAGGCTCTCTCTCACGTGTGGGTGTTTATGGAGGGTGCAAATCTAGGGCCCAGATTGTATTGAACCATGTTGACTCGTGTGTGGACATGACTTGCGCACGCCGAATGCCAGACCAATCGGGGCAAAATTTGCCCAAGCGAAACAACCAACATTTTGCCAAGTAAATCTTTTTGCTGCTTGTGTAATTGATGCATTAAAGAAAAATTAATACAAAACCAAAACAACCGAGTGAGACGCTGGTGTTTTACTGCTCGGCAAGTAATTGATCATTAATTGATCAACTTTTGCTCAACATAGTGCCTATGATAGTTCGGGTACCTCTTAGTTCACCGTGATCCTCAGTGCTTGAGGAGAATCATGGTTTGCCGTTGTATCTTGGGAACAAACAACCTGAGAAATCCTCGAAGCACAGCCAGAGGTGGGGCGAATATGTTTCAAGGACATTGCATTCGTCGCAGGCCTCGGTTTGCTCAGTTCACTCGTCCAATCGCTTTCTAGGCTTCGCTCTGCTATTCGGCAGCAACTTGCTTGGCAGAAGCCTTTGATTCACTCGATCGGCCTTAAGCTTCGCTCAGTTGGACTCTTCACTCGGTCGGTCTTAAGCTTCGCTCGATCAGTCGTAAACTTCGCTCGATCGGCCTCTTAACTCGGTTGGCCTTAAGCATCGCTCGGTCGCCCTTAAGCTTTGCTCGATCAGCCTCTTCACTCGGTTGACTACTTCACTCAGTCGACCTAAGCCTCTACTTTTGATCGACCTTAGCCTATTAAGCTCGGCTGACCACTATGAAGACTGCGTTTAGCACTCGGCAAACACTAGCCCCTACTAGCAGCCTGAGATTATCAGCTCAAGTCATTTCAACAGATAAGTTGAATTTATTTTGTGTAATTTAAATTCAACTAAGTCCCTGAAAATCTCTGGAAATGGATTGTTTTTGTTAACATTTTGCTCCCCATTCTCTATCGATCGTCTAAGACTGATTGGAAAAGCTCTCAGGGATCAGCGTTGTAGTTTGCTAGTTGCCTCTAAAGCTCCACTCCCTCGTTAAATAATATCATAGCCCATTTGGCCTCCTAAGAAAGTGGACTACTTATGCTAGGCTCATCTTCTAACTAGCAACCTAATAGGCCTCCCAACTCATGAATCTATGTCACCATTAAGACAGCATATGAGTTTGTCAGAGAGTCAAAAGTTTATATCTGTGTATAGATACATAATGCACCCTCCTCATACTTATGATGTGACTATTGGATACAATGGAAGCATGACGATGGGATAGGTTGCCTAATAGTGAGATAATGTCTAATTAACTGTGGGGAATGTAAGAGACATTATCAAAGGGGTCCTTCTTCGTTGATACAAGTACACGTGTGCATAGTCTCATACCTTCTTCCATTTACGCCACTACTTTGCTCCCTTCATTTTTGACTTGATCGTCGGAGTAGCTGCGCTAAAGATCCCCTAGCCAGTTACTAACGATTTTCCTCCTCCTTTGCTGGTATTTGCAGGCGATTCCCGGAACTCTTCAACGGAAGTCTTACTCCTAGTCAACTTCTATGCCAGTTCGCCGATATTCCATACCTTATCGCTTCAACATGAGATCATATAAGGATTGAATTTTAGTTTCGGTGAATTAATGGATATATTTTTCTTAAGAACAGTTATTAGCTCAAGTCATTTTTCTTAAGAACAGTTAATGAGCTAATAAGTTTCTCATTACAAGCGTTTTCCGATTTAGATCAGTTATCTCTCAAATTAATCAACATAAATTGAATATCTTATGTCAGTTAAATAATAATAATAATAATAATAATAATAGTCATTCGAGGTGATCTTATGTATATTATTTTTTATTTTGTCATAAGCGTTAAAAAAATATTATTTTGGTAAATAAATATACTTTTAATAAATATAAAACTAAGATTTTTTTTTTTTTTTTGATGTTTTTGAAAGTTACATGCTAAATTTCCCTATTTAAATATTACAATTAGATCAAATTAAAGGTTTCAATAAATCAGCAATTTATCTGATTAGGTACCAAACTTTTAAAAATATACAAAACGAGCACTTAACTTTTATATTTGCTAAAAGTACACTTATTTCATATAAAAAAAATCTTATTTTCTCTTAGTAAGAAATGATAAAAATATACCAACAACAACTTAATCTTATTGCACTACATAAATAAACTAAGACATGACAAAAATAAAATAAAATCCAACTTCTAATTTCAGGACTTTCAATGGTAAATCGTTGCAAAATGATAACCAAAATATAGGTAACTTTTATATCGTGATAAAATCATGATTAGGCAACCGTGAGTTTTTCGTGTACTGATGTTAGCAAATGCTCATGAGTTTTCTTGCGAGGGTGAGTGACGTGTATAGATTATTTATGTCTCTAAGCATTGTTTGTTATATATTTTGTATCATTTCATGAGCTTGATTTGTTCACCCTACTTTTATGTGATTTCATTATTTTTACTCTCTAGGTTTGAAGATATGCTCTTTTTTATTTTCATTTATATGATATGTCTTTCTAGCTAAAATAGAGCAAAAAAAGCCTTAGAGCATGTATTTCCAACTTAACACATGGTTGTGGGTCATACGGGAAGAAAAAGGCATTTTAAAGATCATCAAATTTATGCTTACATCAAAGAATATGTTAAGGTATTGCTCCTTGACACATGCATGTTCCTTTGGACAAAATTTGGTATAAAACAGAACTAAAACGGAGTCTATAGTCTCTAAAACATCCCGATTATACCTTTTAGGCATGGCAGTGTCAAAATTGTAGATTTTCCCGAAGTGAACATAGCTAAACAATGCCTTTTAGGCATGGTGGTGTCAACCTTCGTCCTAGACTACAGAGTGCAAACCAAGAAAATCACCATAACTTTTGGCTCGAGTTGAGTCATTGAGCATACGACCTATCAATATGTATTTAATTCTAAGATTTACATGCTTGGTTTAAAGTGAAAATAGAGAAAACAAGGTATAAGGGGCAAAAGTCCATTTTGGCAAAGCTCGGTAAAATTGGCTAGATTTGAAAAATTATAGACCAAACTTAAAAATTTAAATGACCCTAACTTTGGGCTCAGTTTGAGCCATGGGTCGTCCAACCTATCATAATGTAAATAATTTCAAGATCTATAAGTTTAGTTCATAGTACAACCAAAGAAAATTGAGTCTAACAGATAAAAAACTCATTTTGGTGGAGCCAAGTAAATTTGACAGATCTAGACAATTTGGACAAGATATAAAAGAGTCAAGAAAACTGTTATTTTAGACATCTTGGATTAGGAGGTTCCACCCCCTTCCTTGGAGAGGGTTTTCCCCTTCTAGGGGAAATCTTGGAGCACCATTTTTATCCATCAAGATGATCCATCTGCCATCCAAGCAAGGATTCAATTAGAGGAGACTGTCATAGCATTGATAAGCATTCTTCTCCTCTCATTCTAGTTTTTAGTTGTAGATTTCTTGATTTTGGTTGTATTTCTCTTGCCATGGAGTAGATCTCCAGAGTTTAGGATATAAGGAGTAACTATGATGTGATGTTGATGTGTGAACTATATATTTGGTCATTTCCCTATTATATGACATGTTTACTTCTTGTTCTTGTTTAATTGATTGTGTGTGTTGTGTATGCAGTGAATTGTTGAGGATTGGTCACCTTGTAGAGGATATGTTCTAGATTGTATGATTGCGAGGCATCATGCATTGAATTTGGAATAAGCACTCAGGTATAATATTTATGGGATAGTATTAGTAATTTGGTTAAAATACCTACAAGAAAGTAAACATTGAGTTAGGAAAGTGAACAACACTTGGGGATGTCAACTAACATCGTAACGAAATTGAAGTCCTAGACATTGTTCTCCCCAATTCCAAGTTCTCCCTTTGACACTTGTTTTCCCTTGACCTCCTTTACTCTAGGCTCTCTCTCAACTCTCTCTTTCTTTCTCTCTCAATCTCTTGTTCTCATGATCACACACAACTCCAATCTTCTAGATAACTATGTTGCCTGATTCACCCATCCATGACTGTTGTGCACGACTGAGTGAGTCAAGCGACTGGAAGGGAGTCGGGGTGTCTAGAATTGATCCGGGTACATCGATTTCTCAGTGAGTCGCGGATGCTATTACACATGAGGTGGTGCATAGCATAACACCTCTAAGGGGGGCACGCAACATAAAGTTATTGATATATATATTAGGGATTGATTGATGTTATCTGATCTAGGTGTTGATTGCATTACTTATTGTAAGTTTTTAATTCGAGACTAGAGATCATATTAGAGGACATTCAGCATGACTGTTGTTTTATCTTGACTCCACTTGTATGTTATCTGTGTTTGATATTTATATACTTGATCTTTGAGATGATCTCTTTATTGTCTATACAGTCTCACTATTCGATATTCCTAATCTGTAAGGTGCACAAGTGTATGGTGTGTACAATAGAAATTTGCACACGCGCGCGTGCGCACACACACACACACATACATACATACATACATACATACATACATATATATATATATATATATAGAGAGAGAGAGAGAGAGAGAGATGTGTAATTTTTTGTTTATTTTTTTTAGCTTACGGTTATGCTATTTAGGGTTTTACCTTTAGAGTTTAGGGTTTAGGTAATAACATTAAAAAAAATTAAAACCCGAAAACATTTTAGGTGTTTACGGGGTGTGTGTCATAAGCACAAAGTATATTATAGGGTTTTTACTATATTTTCACGCTATTTTGGATCGACTTTGCATGTATGAACTCCATGATATTCCACTTTTATTCATCCTTATTATGATTTCCTACTCCTAGATATTGCTTCCATGTAATTTTGATAACAAAGCTAAAGGATGGAGCAAAACTGGAGGAAAAAGACCAAGGAAAGAACCCTTCCCTACCATGGGCGGTCGTGGCCAATACCACGGCCAATGACAGGCTCGGCTGCCCTGTTATGGAAGGTCGTGGCAGGACCACCATGCCAATGCTTGGAGTACCCCACGCCATGGGTCGTGCTCGCTACTGCCACCGCACCATGGGTCATAGCCATTGGGTCTGAGATCTCTCGTGCAACACAGTCGCTTGTGCCCAGCGGCATGATCGCCCATGCCTAGCAACCCACCCGCCCGTGCCCAGTGGTAAGAGTCGTGTCACGTGACCGACTTTATCCCTTATAAAAGGGGATCTGACCCCATTAGTCAGGGGGCTGAGACTAGAGGACTTCGTCCTCCTCCTTGGGAGAGGGTTTCCCACTCTAGGGGAAACTCTAACGTCATCATCTTCATCCACTCCGGTGATCCATCCACCTTCGACGCAAGGGAATCACTTCGAAGACACCAGGAATCTTCTCCCTAAGTATCTCTCTTTCTCTATTCATTATTTTCATCTATATGAATGCTTTCGTTGTATCTTTGAATTATAATTCCTTTATTATGGAATAGTTCTCATGATTCTAGGATGTAGGGAGTAGCCCTTTTGTTTTGTGAACTTCTTTTCGGTTAATATATATGTTTGCATGTTTCTTATTTGATGAAATATGTGTTTATGGATAGATCTACTATATTAACATGATCTTGATGCCAAAAGCATGAGATGCATATTCCACGAGAGATTGGGGATGAACCGAAAGGAAAACATGACCCTTAGACCCATAAAAAACCAAGAGGCGGAGAGTCAGATATGAAAGTATAACCCGATTTGCTGTGAGGAGCCCTAGGCTGTCATAGTGCTTAATGGATCAAACCTAATTCATTGTAAACCATGATTATGGTTGATACGCTATTGTAGAAGCCAAAGTTCATATCGGATATCATAGGATGGTCTATCTATATAAATATCCATTGAGGATAGGAAATCAAACATAGATTAGGTATTTACAATCATTTAGATAAAATCGAAGTCCTATAATTGCCTCCACCACTGCCTCTTTTTGTGATCTTCTCTGCATCCCTCTCTCTCAACCCTCTCTTCTTGCTCTCTCAACTCTCTTTCTCTCACTCTAGCTCTCTCTCTTGTTCTAGTGACATACACAAACCCTTGATTGTCTAGATAACCTATTTTGTTAATCTGACTAGTACTTGATTCACAGTTCTCGTGGGATCGATATCTTTTATTATTTGATGAGATCTCTATGCACTTGCGAATTTGCCACACATTAAGTTTTTAGCGCCATTACTGGTGACTGTGTCAATCCATATTAGTTGGAAAACATTATGATTAATCTAGATTTCTTTTCTTTGTTCTCTTTTGTTGTATTATCTTGTCTTTCATTGATAAAGCAAAATGGATGCTCATGATCAATGATTTAATCAATTTAATGCTGCAAATTTTTTTCCTTATTATTGTGAGATTTGTGGTGCAACATGACATGTGATTGATGATTATCCACTACTAGTTGACCCTGCATATAGAGTAGGTGGAGAAAAATGGGGTGTTATCCCCGACTATAATGATTGGTTGCAACAACAATTATATTGTGAGGTGTGTGAAACAACAGGACATACAACTGATAATTGTAGTATGTTTCACAACTTACAAATCATGCTTGAAAATTTTATTGCAACTCAAAACAAAGCAAATGAAGCCATGAAGATAGCACTTGAAGAAAAAGATTTAGTTGTGTCTACCGATATTGTTGTTACTCCTGTTGTTGATATTAATTTTGATATATTCTATCCTACCTCTGATGATGTTGTAGATGGAAGTGTAGAGACTTGTATTGTGGAAGTAATGCCCCAAGAATCACTTCTTTCAGTTGCACAACCACTGGACACTATAGATGTTGCAGGATTAGAAATTTTTTATGATCAAAGTGTAGGGACTTGCGTAGTGGAGACCAAGCCCCCAAGAATCACTTCCTTTAGTCACTCACCCACCAGAGCTAAAACCTAGCCTAATTACACATGAAACCATGTTTGATGATTTAATCACCTGAAGATTGATGTAGGCAAATTTTCATTTGATATATCTAAAGTTATTAATCAATCTTTTCTCAAGCATGCTTGTGGTAGGACATACTTCTCATAGTAACCACATGTGGCAACCTTTTGAAGATGAGCATATTTAATGATGGACTAAGGCCAGGAGCAAGCAAGTACCTTGCTCCTCCATGAGCAAGGTTTAAGATAAATGCAAGGCCAAGAACTCTTAGTAAGAGGGGGCTGAAATATCTCACACCTCCTAGAGTGAGATTTAGATAAACATAATAAGGGGTCAAGCTAATGACCTTAAACAAGCATTTCTTGGAAGACAACCCAAGTTCTTTCTTATTCTCATTTCTTTTTTTAGCAACCTAATCACTCTACCTAATTTTTATTATCTATTATAGAGGATTCAAAGGTTATGAGTAGTGTGACCACTAGAAGGAGGGGTTAATTACTTAGGCGCTTGGCACACATCACTTTGTAACCTCTCTAAACTTTCTTCCATAACACATTTTACAATTATTGAAGAGATTGAAAAGTTTAGGTCTGGGGGATTTGTATATACTTTGAGTTGTTAGTTAGTTTTATCATATTTCTTGTTGCATAATAAAATACTCTTCATCTTGCATCATATAATGTGTAGCTCTTATTGATGTTTTGGATTCAAATAGAAGCACTCATGCATACTTTATCCATTAAGCAATATTTTGGCATGTTTAGTATTAGTGTTATCATGTGAAAGCAATTATCTCATTTTTGGTGATTCATATTTTCCTATCTAATAGTAAAATTTTATAGAAACGATGTTAAGTTAATTTTTATTTCACCATATGCCTACTTGATAGTTTGACCATTATACTACACTTTTGATTTATTTTTGAAATATTGATTTAGTACAACATAGTCATAATTCATTTTGTTGGATTAGTACCATGGTGGCTATAGGTGACTCTTCTATAATATTTTAATTACTGGATCATGCCCTGTTTGTGAAATCCCATTTGGAAAAATCAAAATCCTAAGTGAGAGGAAAAGAAAGAAATAATATTCAAGATGGAATAAAAATGTTCGAGTGAAAGAAAATTATAAATAAAATATTCTGAGTGACAATAATGGGATAGAAAATAGTTTTTGTGAGTGAAAATGATAAGATGCTCCTTTAAGACCGAGTTAGATTACTGAAAAAATATTGATCCATTTCTGTCAACATCAAGCTTACCTTTGAGACTTGTACTGGGAAGAGGGGATGAACCTCGCATATGTCAAGTAAGTGTCTAACGCTAGCAACTATGGGAACACAATGGAATGACGATTTGACTTAGGAAGGAACTTGAAACTTTAGGAACAAATTACACACTATGCACTTAAACTAGCTAGTTAGGCTTGGTGAAACTAATTGAATACCTTCGTTTAGAGGTGGTACTACTTGATAGGATTAGATGAGCTTATTGAAGTTTGGGAGATATGAATTGACATGTATTCTTGATATTGATGTTTGCTTGGGGACAAGCAAAGTTCAGTCTGGCGAATTTTGATAAGCGTAAAGCATATAGGATTTTCACTATGTTTTCACGCTATTTTGGATCGACTTTGCATGAATGAACTCCATGATATTCCACTTTTTATTCATCCTTATTATGATTTCCTACTCCTAGAAACTGTTTCCATGGAATTTTGATGACAGGGGCGAAGGATGGAGCGAAATTGAAGCAAAAAGACCAAGAAAAGAGCCTTGCTCTGCCACGGCCCATGGTACGCTCGGTTGCCCTACCACAGGTGTCCTAGTCAGCGCCACGGCCTATAGCAGACTCAACTGCCCTGCAACAGCCGGTCGTGGCCAGTGCCACGGGTGGTCTTGGCCAGTGCCACGGGCGGTCATGGCCAGCGCCATAGCCCGTGGTAGGCTCGGCCGCCACGCCACGGCTTGGCATGGCCTCTAGATTTAAGATCTCTCGTGCGACATGGCTGCCCGTGCCCAGCGACATGATTGCCCGTGCCCTGCGGTACATGCCATCTCATGTGACCGACTTCATCCCCTATAAAAGGGGATCTGACCCCATTAGTCAGGGGGCTTGGACCAGAGGACTTCATACTCCTCCTTGGGAGAGGATTTCTGCCTCTACAGGAATCCCTAAAGTCATCATCTTCATCCACTCTGGTGATCCATCCACCTCTGGCGCAAGGGAACCATTCCAAAGACACCGAAAATCTTCTCCCTAAGTGTATCTCTATCTCGATTCATTGTTTTCATCTATATGAATACTTTCATTTGTGTCTTTAGATTGTAATTCCTTTGTTATGGAGTAGTTATCATGATTCTAGGATGTAGAGAGGATACCTTTTGTTATGTGAACATCTTTTCAGTTAATCTATATGTTTGCATATTTCTTGTTTGATAAAATATGTGTTTATGGTCCAGATATACCATATTAACACGATCTTGATGCCAAAATCATGATATTCATATCCCATAAGGGATTAGGGATGAACCGAATGGAGAACTTGACCCTCTGACTCATAGAAAACTGAGACGCAGAGAGTCAGATAAGAAAGTTCAACCTAATTTGCCGCAAGGAGCCCTAGACCGTCATAGAGCTTAATGGATCAAACTTAATTCATTGTAAACCATGATTAGGGTTGATACTTTGTTGTAGAAGTAAAAGTTCACATCGGATACCATAGGATGGTCTACCTACAAAAATACCAATTGAGAATTGGAAACTAAACATAGATTAGGTGTTTACAATCATTTGGGTAAAACCAAAGTCCTAGAATTACCTTCACCACTGCCTCTTTCTGTGATCTTCTCTGCATCCCTCACTCTCAACCCTCTCTTTCTTTCTCTCTCAACTCTCTCAACTCTCTTTCTCTCACTCTTACTCTCTCTCTTATTCTAGTAACACACACAGACCCTTAATTGTCTAGATAACCTATTTTGTTAATCTGACTAGTACTGGATTCACAGATCTCGTGGGATTGATATCTTTTATTACTTGATGACATCTCCGTGCACTTGTGGATTTACCACACATCAGTGTGGCGTAAGGTTAGCGGCATAAAGGGTAAATATTTCAACCTGGATTTGACTTGATCGAATTAAAAGTGGTAGGACTGGTGTGGGTTAGAGAGGGTGTGCATAGCTCCTTTCGCATTGAGTTAATTGTGTAGCGGTGCGGGTTAGAGAGGGTGTGCATAGCTCCTTTCGCATTGAGTTAATTCTATAGCAGAAACTTAAAATACAATCAACGACACAATGCAAATACAAGATTTTACTTCGTTTACTACCTCTCAAGACAGCTACATACAAGGCCTAGTCCTAAGGAACTACAATCACTATCCTTTTCTCTCTAGGATATCTTACAGAGGCGGAGAAATCTCTTACAACTTGTTTCTTTACAACCAATACAACAAGAAATCCAACTATAAATATAGATGAAAGCAAAATAATTTTATTAATAAAATTTGGCTTTAGATGCTTTTTGGTTGCTTTAGATTTCCTCTTGATGGTAGAAAATGAGTAGCACTTCGTCTCTAACCTCTCAAGAACCTACTTTTTAAAAACACCTCAAAATCTTCTTTTATAGGATTGTTGTTCAGGTTGACTTCCACCTATTAGTCGACTAATCTTACTCATCAATCAATTGGTCAACGATAGATTTGAATGTTGCGTTGATCCATCAGCTCAACGACTCCATCTATCTCAACATTAGTTAATTGCATATTATCATCAATCGACTATTGTCTAATTAGTCAAATCTTAGAGTCAAGTTCTAAAATCTTTGTTCACTCGAACAATGACATCAGTCAACTGACACACTCAATCAGTCAAGCTTTCTAATCAATTTTTGAAACTTAATTTCGTTGTTACAGTGTCATCAGTCGATTGATCAAACTCATTAGTTGATTGTTATTGTAGCAAAGTAGTATTCACAATTTCTATAGCAGATTACTGTAGTTACTATAGCATAGTTTTTGTAGCCAACTCTAAAAATGCAATTCTAATTTTGGGGTTTAGAATCCATCGGTTAATAGATTATCCTATCAATCGACTAATACTCATGTTTCAAATTTATCAAGGTTGAATTCTCATCTTGCATGATATTTGATTGACCTCAATCTATTAAAACTTCCTTTACTCGACATCCGATCAATTTTGACCTACTTAGTGACTGAATAAAATTTTAATCACTAAATCAACAATCAAATGAATTTTTGATCACTAATTAACGATGAAATAAACTTTTGATCATTAATTGGTGGCCGAATAAAATTTTGGTCGTTAATTAGTGATAGAATGAATTTTTTATTACTAAATTATCGACTGAATAAATTTTAGGTCTCTAAATTAACAATTGAATAAATTTTTAGTTACTAAATTAACAACCGAATAAATTTTGATTGTTAATTAGTAACGAAATAAATTGTAGGTTGCTAATAATTAGAGTTAGGTGAGCATTTAAAATCTCTATCCTAAAATAGAAGTATTCAATGCTTATACACTTTCCTGCATTTGTGGATATTAATCATATCGTATTTGTTTGTAGCACGACGATTTGATCGCATGCTCTCTTGTAGAATAGGAAGAGTTGGAATTGGAAATAGCTACTTCATGTTTATGCTCTTAGATGCAGTTGTGTTACCTCCCTTCATATCCATGGACAACGACAGATACAGGGGGGAGTGAGGGGGTGCAGAAGCAACCCTTGCTTCTGGAAACAAAAGATAAAAATATAATACATGATTAACAAATAAAGGGTACAATTATAATTTTTTAAATTTAATGGACATTTCTCAAAAGTGTCATTAAAAATATCTTTTTCTTTCCTTTCCCATTACCGAACTTTTTCCGGCCAGCAGCAAATTTCGTTTTCTTTCTTTCTCATACTCAAACTAAAAACCCTAATCGCACTAAGAGATTTCATTGTTTCCCCCTCTCCGGTCTCCTCAAATTGTTGCCCTCATCTTTGTCGCCTCTTCACTTCGTCGACACCTCGTGCCAGTGACGTCACTACTGTTCGCGGTTCGCCTGTTCCGTCGACGTCGTTGTCACTGTGCTCCGCCGGTGATCCTCCACAACAACTCAACAAACAAAATCTCTTCAATTTTAGGTGAATCTTGTTCAAACACTCGTAGGATCCAGTTGCCTCCTCTTGTTTGTATGTCTAGATCTGATGCTGGTAGTTCAAGTATCAAAAAATAATTACTTTATTGGTATGCACATATTTTTATGTCTGTATCATTATCATTATCAATTTAGTACTTTTATCTTTTTATATATTTATTTAATAGTAAGAATTTTTTTTTAATCTCTTTTTTGAGCACCCCTCTAAATTTTTGTCTGGATCCATCATTGTCCGTGAGACCGACTCTAGGAAAGATCGTTGATGTGACGGTTCCATTTTTTTTTTTTTTTTTCTTAGATGCAGTTGTGTTTTCGTGACACTCCGACTTTCCTCTTCTACCCTTTTAAGTTTAAGTCACCAACTATAGGACAAAAACCCTATTGCAAAAGTGCTCAGTGGCAATAGGTCAAGGAGTAAAGAATAGGACTTCCTCCGGTATGATGCTAATATCGTTCGCCAGTAGTCGTGGTTTCACCTCTACCAATTCGTTTAGTCGATGCATCTACATTGATTAATTGAAACTCTCTACATGATCCATAGCTGACCATAATCGTCAACATGGAACTAGCACTGTTGTTTCCGCCTGGACTGACTAGGAAATCCTCAACTATGATCAATTAGTGGAGATTTTTTTTTACCTCCTGGCCAAGAACATCTCTTGCCTCCATCTCTGTCTCCGGGGTCATATGGTGTCATAGATATTTAAGTTGTCTCTTAGTTATTTATAGTTCGAATCCCAACTACGATGTATTTATAGAAATTTTTCCTTCAAATAAGGGGCGTAATCAAAGGATGTTGTGCTTCTGGGCTGACCGCCACGTGCGCTTCCCGATTTACTCTGATGATCGGTGGAAAATTTTCGTGGGACCGGATCGATCACCCCAGATTCAACATTACCCAACCTAATTAATCATTTTTTTTCTCTTGCCTCCATCTCTCATCTCCAAGTCCTTGCATAATATGATCACCTCCCATTATAAGAAAACTGCCAATTAACAACTGAATTAACGACTAAAATTTTATTCGGTTATCCGAATAAAATTTTTAGTATTTAATTAGTAGATGATTAAATTTTCAATTATTAATTAACGACGGAATAAATTTTTGAATGCTAAATCAACAATCGAATAAATTTTCAATTGCTATTAGTGGCATAATAAGTTTTCAGTCAATAATTAATGACCAAATAAAGTTTTGGTGCTAAATCAATTATCAAATAAACTTTTGATTGCTAATTAGTGACGAAATAAACTTTCGGTTAGTAATTAGTGACAAAATGAATTTTCAATTACTAAATTAGCAATTAAATTATTTTTTGATCTCTAAATTAACATTTGAATAAATTTTGGTTGCTAAATTAACAATGATGGAATAAATTGTCGATCACTAATATAGAAGTGATCAATGCGTATTTGGTTATTTCCGCATTTGTGGATGCTAATCATATCATGTCTGTGGCAGGCGGCGATGTGAATGCATCCTCTTGTGTAGAACTAGAAATATCTATCACTTTCTAGGAGTTGTTTCGTTTTCGTGACACTATGACTTTTGTCTTTTACCCTTTTAAATCTAAGTCGCCAACTATCGAACGAAAACCCTATTGCGAAAGTGCTCAGCAGCAATAGGTATATATGTTGCCGACAAGGGCCACCCTAAATTTTCTTAGGGTTTGGTATGATAGTAATATCGTCTGCCACAAGTCGCGGTTTCGCCTCTACGAAGTTGTCTAGTCAATGCATCAACATTGATTAATTGAAGACTCTCTACATGATCCATGGCCGACCACAATCTTCAACTCGGAAGTGACATCGCCGGTTCTGCTTCCACTGACTAAGAAATTCTTAACTATGATCAATTGTCAGAGGTTTTCTCCTACCTTCCGGCCAAGAACCATCTAATGAATCAAACTGTTGAAATAGTTATTCAAGCTTGACTTGATTTCTTTTTTATACTTTTACATTGTTAAGTATATTTGGTTGATTAGTGAGTTTGATATTAAAAATTTCTTTGTTCATTTTGAGAGCTTGTTTATCTATGTATAAGTTTAATAAGAGATTTGTTGATGAATATGATTTCACAAACTTTCTTTCTAGACATTGTTAGTGAATATTATTCACAATGTTTGTTCATAAAAATTAATAAGTTGAACAACATATGTTTTAACTCATTTGTATAGTTTAATAAGTTGTTCAAATTTTTTTCATTTAATTGACTTTGTATATATGAGATGAAGGTCACGTTAAGGTTGTTCAACTTAATCTAGAAGGAGAGAATTGCCGCAAAGGTAAAATTGTTGCTTTGTGATCTAAAGATTATGAGTTCAAATTCTGGAAACAACCTCTTACAAAAAAAACAGGATAAGACTACGTACAATGAATCTTTCCCCGAGACCTCTCATGGCGAGCCTTTTTTTTTTGTAAAGATAGGAAGAACATACTAAGTTGAACATCAAACTTGTACTAAGTTGAGCATTTACTTACAAATTTTTAAAAATGGATTGAGCTGGAGTCCATCCTAGCCCAAGCGTGCCTCCATCCTTTGAGACCAATTGATTAGCATGTGTGATTAGTTGGTTAGTTGGTTGGTTAGCCATGTTAACAATGGGGCCGATTGATGACTTAACAAAAAAAAAAAAAAAAAATGGTTTCTGACTTCTAAATCAATTGGTAAGTTTGAATTCAATAAAAAAAATGTTTGTTGGACTATATATTTGTATGATAAGTTTATTATAAGGGATATGAATCAAAGACACTTGAAAATGACTTACGCCATGTCGATAGTAAAAAAGTCCAAGGTTGTCAAGATCAATCATCTGATGACATAATTAACAGAACAATCAATCATGAATCAATCTAAATCACTGATAATTGTGGATCCGCCAACTATTAAGGTTGAATCAATCAATTGATAATGATGATTTCACACTATAAATATTAGTTAGATAAAAATAGTTACTAATATTTTCCTTTTTCATTTGTGTGAAAGAGGAAGATTATTTTGATTTAGGATCCATTTTACTCCAAAATTAATATAAAATGGATTATTAAATAGAATAATTTAAGAACAAATAAAAGTTTTTTGAATTAATACAACATGGGATAACATTTAATATTGGTTTTCTACAAATCCAACATTTTTTATAAAAAAAATTCTTTAATTTATTGTATTAGTTATTTTTGATAAAAATTAAAGGGGTGCCCTTATTATTGTCATCGTCAAAAAGATATTTCATAGTGCAAAATAATCAAAAGGACGTTTTATTATAATTTTATTTCAAAAAATATTATTATTTGTTTAGTAGTTTTGGCTAAAAATGTTATAAATAATTTTGATTAACATGGAATTTTAATGAAATTAGAATAATTTTAATGAAATTAGAATAAGTATATTTTGATATGAATGTATAAGTAATTTTGAAAATACGAGCTTATAATTAAAGAAACAAATTCAAAAAATCTCGAAAAATGTCAATTTCCCCCTTACTCCATCTATTTTAACAACTTGTCTTCAAAATTTTAATAATGTTAATTTGTCGTTCCTTCATAAACAACATCATTTATTGGTCAATTTCCTACTTGGCAATTCGATAATATACAAGTAGCAACGTGAATCCATTATGGTATTTAGAAAAAAAAAAAATTTTGCCCCTTATAATCTCAAATATTATGTTTTCCTTCATAAGATAGTTTTTGCACGTGAATCTCACATGACCTAGGTTAAGAGTATATTTGACCAAGTAAATTTAAATAGATAGATTAACCAATGTTTTTTGTTTATTTTTTATATAAAATTCAACAATAACAAGAAGATGAAGATAGAAAGGACTATTACAATATTATCTTAGTTATTATAATAGTTATGGAAGTTATCTAGTAACTAGTAACTACTATATAGTTACAATAGATACTTAGATAGCTATTACCACTACAAAAAATTACAAGATTACCAACGGAAATATCCGTCGGCATTCCGTCGCTACAGGACCTTATCGATAGATTTCCGACGGAAATCAATCTGTTGCGAGAATATGCATCGGAACCTATTTTCCGGACGGAAACCATATTTCTGTCGGTAACATACCGACGGAAATATATTTCCGCTGGTAAACACCGTTAGACAGCTGGCGCTAAGTTTTTCGACGGAAATATAACTTCCGTCGAAGCAGGGGACTGGAAAAACCTGTATCTGGAAAAACCTGTATCGTAAAATACCGACGGAAATGGTATTTCCGTCGATATTTTCCAAATAGAAATACCGACAGCCCCTATTTGTTTTCCCATTCAAACACGTATACAAATTATATATCCATACAAAACCAATCATATAATCAAAGATACAACCATAGTTTATAAATAAACTAACACAATCACAATTTACATATCTAACAAACCATATATAGATACAAACAAACTTATAACACAATCCATAATATAGAAACAAATACTGCATATATATATAAAAACATATAGAAACAACACACTCCACACATATAAAAACATATAGAATCAAACATAATATAGACAAAGCATTTCCCTGCTCAAATATATAAATTCATACCATGATAACATATAATACAAAACAACGTAACTATGAATGTAAAATCCTACAAAAAGTAAAATACAATAAATTATGATGAGATTGATATTGATGTATAATTCAAAATATCACATATATGTATAATGAATATTACATTTAAAAAATAAATACCTAGATAGAAAGAAGATGATGATAATGATGATGATGATGATGATGATCGTGCTGAATATGTACACCCTGATGCCTGAAACATATAATAATGTAATATTTAGAAATGAGTAGAGTAGAATAAAACAATCAAATATATTCTGCATGTAACTTGTATGATAAATAAAGATTTAAATAGTAGTTGAACAAACCTCGAAACATGCTAATCACCACGGTCTGATGGGTCTTGAGTCTCTTGTGACTCAGGACCATGTGGTGTCTGGGTGCGAGCGAAATTTGTCACGATCTGTCATATACTGGCAAAGAAAGTATCCTGCTCGGCCCTCCACTGATCCATAGAAGTCATCCTCTCATCCATTGACTTTAGTTAAGTGCGCAGTTCTTCATTTTCGTGTCTTAATGACTGCACCTCACTAGAAGAAGAGGAACTAGCATGACCCCTCAGAGTCCTCAAACGATCAAATGTCACTTTGGCCTGAGAGCCAAGGCCGTAGAGAGTGGAGTTTTTTTGTCCTTCCACCAACAATATCATAATATATCTCATTTAGCGCGTCGGTGGATAGAGACTGTGACTCCTCCCCCTCTGATGGTGGCTGAGAGGCCTGAGTCACTCTTTCTGTCATTTGCTCCTATGTTCAAAATTATAATATTGATCAATATTTAATTTGATATCAATTATTAAAATTAATCAAAATAGAAATGCGTGAACAATTATAATAAAGTTAATAATCTTACGTATAGAGCCCGAGATCGAGAATCGACAAATGACCCATCCTTCTTCTTATGGGTCTTCAGAAATACCTCCATGCATGTGGGCTGTCGAGCAAAATCATGTTCCTACATACACAAATAATTTGAAACATAATTATACATACTAATATGATAATTAAATAAAAAATTGTTAGAAAATATAGTTTTAAATTAAATTACCAAATCCACAGCATGCTCAACAATAGATTTCGATCCTGACGTATGCCAAGCGATTCAGGTGCTCGGGCCACCTGGCTCTGTATTTCTATTAGATCGAGCCTTTTCAGCATTTTCTCGCCATCTTTCTGCAGCCCAGGTGGTCGTTCATGCACTCTATTTCATCTCTGAAACATACGTTGGCCTAGTGCCCTTTTTCCTGATATAATACATGAGATCTCTGTAAAGTTTAGCACAATAACTATTCCATGTAGCTTTAAACTGTTCTTCATGGCCATCTTCCCATGTATATCTTTTCTGTAATTATAAGTATAGATTTTAGTATATAAAAGGCTAAATATATTATTGAATACCAAATATATTAATTTTACTTACTACGAATTCATTGTAATAAAATGTCTTCATCTCCTGATCTACATGCCTCCATGTAGTACCAGAAGCACATACTCGCTCTTTAAACTTACTAGTGATATAAGAGGCTACCCGGTGGCTATCAGGGACAAATCTGCAAGGTAAAAAAATAGATATGAAAAATATTGAAAAAACCAATGAACTTGTATTACTAATAACAAAAATTCATACGTATCTCCGACAACTCTAATAACCTTGTAGCCACGGGGTGCTACTGTCTGTTGCTCAGCCATAATAATATATCTACACAATAACATAGCATGCATGTACTAGTAATAATATATCTGCATAATATATCTACAACATGCATAACGTTAACATTAACATCACAATACAAGAATATATCTACACACATGCATAACATTAACATTAGCAACACATTACAAAATTATATAGAAAATAATAGCTCAGACATCAAATTAGCAACTATTTAATCAACATTAATAGTTTTCAATTCTTCATCGCTAGACTCTGGTAGTACAAATTCATCTTCACTATTGGGCATCTCTCCATCATCTATCTCCTCATAAGTAACATTAACATCAACAAGTAATTGAGTTGTTGATTCAAGTTATGTATCAATTGAATGTCTCTCCACTTCGTCATTCTGAAATACATCAGTAGCCTGAGTGGTATTCGGTATTTCTATAATCGAGCAAGGCTTCATTCGACAAACAGACAACCATTCACTGGGTCTTCTTCTCTTCGTAGGGTATTCAAGATAGAAAACCTGTGCTGCTTGTACCCCGAAAATAAAAGGTTCAAACTTGTTGAACCTTTTGTTTGCATTAACCTCAACTAAATTATACTTTGGATGTATTCTGGTATCTATTCTTGGGGTAGGATCATACCATGAACATTTAAATAGCACACACCTCTTAATAGGTAATGCAGGATATTCAACTTCTATGATTTCCTCAAGTCTACCAAAGTAATCATATTGAGTGTTATTGTTGTCCATAGATCCTTTGACGCAAACACCAGAATTATAGGTTAATCTATGTGAATCTCGTAGTGCCACGTGGAATTTGAGGCCATTAACATAGAAACCAAAGTAGACCTTTATTTTACGAAGGGGTCCTGATGCAAGATTCATGATCCTATCATCTGTTAGATTTGAAATTCTACGGTCTTTAACCTACACAATTAGTTGACATTAGAACACTACTTAACACACATGAACTTAAATATTTGATAAAATCTCCAACTTACATATATTTCAAACCATAATGCAAATTCAACCTCTAACATTTCAGCTACGACATCTTCATCCATTGATGAATTTTGTAGATATAGTTGTTGTTCATATAAGCTAAAGAAGAAGGTAAATTTAAGGTAAATGAGATATCAAGTAGCAAATTAAACCGGGGATAATTTTTAAATTAGAGAAGTCAACTTACTTTATGTATGGTTTGACCTCTTCACAATTTAAGAGTACATATGTTTTTGCAGCATGGTATTCTTTTGGAGTTAAGAATCTAGAAATAGATGCACCCATTGGTTTTCCAGGAAACTTAAAAATAGAAAGCATCAAATGGTCTATTGCTTGAGCATCATCATAATTTCTTGGAACCTTATAATGTCTGGTTTTGACATTATCAGCAAAATAATAGGAGCAGAAAACAGATGCTTCTTCAACCAGATAAGCATTACATATTGAGCCCTCAACTCTTGCTTTGTTACAAACATTATTCTTTAATTTTCTCAAAAACTATTCAAATGGATACATCCATCTATATTGCACAGGACCAGCTATTTGTGCCTTAAATGACAAATGTACTGGCAAATGTTCCATTGAATCAAAAAAAACTGGGTGGAAATATACGCTCTAACTTACATAATATGAGAAGAATGTCTATTTCTAGCCAAGGCATATCATCCATCGTAATACACCTCGCTGTCAAATCTCTAAAAAATAGACTTAATTCTGTGAGAGTTTGCCAAACATTATACGGAAGTGAATCATGGAAAGCTACTGGAATAAGTCTTTGTATGAATACATGACAGTCATGACTCTTTATCCCAAACATCTTTAACCTATTCATATCCACACAACGAGCCATATTTGAGGCATACCCATCTGGGAATTTTACTTCCTTCAACCAACTACATAAAGTCTGCTTCCCATCTTTGTCTAATGTATAACAAGCCTTTAGAAATCTATTAGTTGTTTCATTTTGATGCAATTCTGGTCTGTTTACTAATTCTTTTAATTCTTCACGAGATTTTACAGTGTCCTTAGTTTTCACAGTGTTAAAGATATTATCGAAGAAATTTTTCTCAACATGCATGATATCTAAATTATGTCGAATGAGTAGATACTTCCAATAGGGGAGCTCCCAAAAAATACTCCTTTTTTTCCAACCACACTGGCACATCCTAACAATGTATATATTTATCTCATCAGAACCAGATTGAAATACTGGTAGAAATCCATAACTGTCTATTTATTCAATGATTTCTTCACCTGATGTATAGAATGTTGGAGGAGGTTTTCTGACTACAATATTTTTTAGGAAGTTTTTCTTATTCCGCCTGAAAGGGTGATCAATAGGTAAAAATTTTCAGTGATTATCAAACCAGGATACTTTCCGACTACAAGGTAATGAAAAGGCATCAGAATCTGTCATGCAGTGTGGACAAGCTAATTTATCCGCCGTGCTCCATCCTGACAACATTGAATATGCTAGAAAATCACTGATCGTCCATAATAATGCAGCATGCAATCTAAAATTAGATTTACTTGCAACATCATAATGTTGGGTTTTTCAGGCCGCAAAAATCACTTTTTACGTTGCGGAAAGCTCGAAACCCCGCCACCGGATCTATGCGAAGAAATAAAATTTACGTAAAAACTTCAAGTACAAGTTTCTATCCTAGATCTAAACTAGATCTACAAAGGAGAAGAGCTTTACCCTTGATGCGATGTCCTTCGCTAATCCTGCTCGTCCAAGGTTCACCGGATCTCGAGAGTATCAAAGTAGATACTCCTCTATGTGTATCCACACAAGAAAGAGATAGAGAAACCAAACAAAAGGTGTGCTAGCACCTTTGAAAGGTTCGGCCAAGATGGAGGAGAGGGAGAGAAGAGAGAGTTTGAGGAAGAAGATGGAGGTTACCACACAAAATGAAACTACCACACAACCAATTAAGTGGTCGGCCACTTTTTGAAGCTTATAAACCTCCATGGGATTTCAAGAGTCACAACTCTTAATCTCCCTCATGAGGTGGCACACACATGTGCTAGCCTTGATGATGTGGCACATCATCATTAGTCCACTTAATGCCAACTCACAAATGAGGTGGCAATGGTCAAGTCAAACTTGGCCTTTCATCTTCCTCTCAAGTCAAGTCAAACTTGACCACTTTTCTCCCATGGTTGATAAAATCTAACCATTGGTTCAAGTCAATTTTAATTTAATGAATCTATATTCATTGAATTAAATTGACTCAATGAGTCTAAGTTCAAATTAGACTCATCTAACACTTGAACCAAATTGAGTTCAACTCAATTAGCCTAATTTGGATTACTCTTAATCCAATTTGGTTCATCACATGGACCTAATCCTTTAGGTTCATCAAATGAACCTAATCTCCATCTAATTGCCCTTTGTGTGTGACCCTATAGGTTCTTGTAACGTTGGCAATGCTCCTAAACCCTTTTAGAAGCATAAGTAATGAGTGGTATCTAGCAACACATCATTACTACCCAAGTTACAAGAATGTTGAGATCCAACATCACCTTGTGACTACTAATTATGACCTCTCACAATATATGACAAGTGTCCTTCTATCTATGACATCTAGATTGATCAATATGAGACATAGACCGTGTCATCCTCTAATCAATCTAAATCTTGAATCCCAAGTAGATTCACTCAATCAAATGAGCTCGACATCTTATATTGACTCATTTGGACATGGTCATGCACTTAGTGGTCTCACTCTATCAAGAATAATGATGTCACTCCCGTCATATAGGAGGGATATATCCCATCTACATCACTCACATCCCTCCGCATAATTTGATACATACCCAGTAATCGCCTTTATAGTCCACCCAGTTACGGGTGACGTTTAACGAAGCCAAAGTATGTAACTCCTTATGTAGGGAACCATGATGACTTCAGGTACTAATAGTCATACTAATAGCCACATGAGAAAGTATATGACACTCATATAATGATCCATGATACTTTCTCATGGCGGGTCATTCAGTATACATTCTCCAATGCATACCCATGTGTCAACTTGATATCTCCATATCCATGACTTGTGAGATCAAGTTATCGAGCTGACCTACATGCTAGTCTCGTCGCATTAACATTGTCCCTGAATGTTAATACTTGACTAGGAATGATTGAGAGTAGTGTTCCCTATATCATCTCACTATCGATTCAACCAATCGATTGATATAGGTAATAACCTTCTACTCAAGGACGCTATTATACTTAGTTATTTGGCACCAATACAAGTAAGTATAATAACCATAAACAAATAACTTTATATACATAAGAAATATGATACAATGAGTCCATACAACGATCATCAAATGATTGACTCTAGGGCTCTAACTAACACATAAGTCACTGACCCTACATTCCATAAATCATTTAATTCTGCAATTAGCGGTTGCAAGAAAACATCTATCTTCTCTTTAGGATTGGTTAGACCAAGAATAAGAACAGTAAGAAACATAAATTCATCTTTCATGTACATCTAGGGTGGTAAATTGTATGGTATTAATATAACTGGCCAGGATGAATATTGCTATCCCGATTGACCAAATGGTTCAAATCCATCAGCGGAAAGTCCCAATCTCACATTACGTGGTTCCATTACAAACGAGGGAAATACAGTATCAAGATGTCTCCATGCAGAGGAATCACAAGGATGACACATAATATCTCCTTCATGCTCATGTTCATGATGCCACGTCATGTGAGAAGCTGTAGCGACAGATGCATACAAACGTTGAAGTCTAGCAGTTAAAGGAAAATAATACATCACTTTTCAAGCAATATTTTTCTTCTTCTTCCTTGGTATGCGAGTACTATTCTTATAACGAGGGTGAATACAGATTTTATATTGACTCAGTTCGCTATCTTCATGCCAAAATATCATGCAGTTATTTACACAACAATCAATCTTTTCTACAGGTAAACCTAAACTTCTAACCAATTTCTTGGTACTGTAAAAACTATCTTGTTAGGACCAAATATGTAGCTAGAGGGGGGGTGGGGGGGTGAATAGCTCGGCGCGATCCTCGTGCTCTTCGTTGCTTGTTTCTTCAAAGATATGTAGCGGAAATACAAGAAACAATACATACAACGCTAACACTAAGGATTTACTTGGTATCCACCTCAAGAAGAGGTGACAAATCTAAGGATCCACACACTCACACACCCTCCACTAATAAAAACACTTCTTTATTGTAACTACCAAAGGCGGAGAAGCCCTACAAGTTCACACTGCAAGAAGAAAGGGAAAGGGAACATAATACAAGAAAAATCTTACAAGTTTGCACAAGAAAAACCCTAACCCTAGCTTTCTTTTTCGCCTCTTGACTTGGACGTGCCTCCAAGATCCTTCAAGAACTGGCGGTGAGAACTTTGTAGAGATGCTATGGAAGCGCTGAGATGATTTGAGATGAACAGTGCAAGCTCTTTCGAAGGAATCGCATGCCAACGGCTTTATCCAGCGCCAACGGTCGGATCCCGATCGATTGAATTGCTCCCAATTGATCAGGGAGACTTTGGATCGATCGGTCGATCAATCCAGAGCGCCTCTGTACTCTCTGGAATAGCCTGGATCGATCAGCCGATCGATCCAGGGCTTATCGTGCAGAATCGCACCTCCCAATCGATCACCCGATCAATTGGGAGCTCTGGATCGATCGGTTGATCGATCCAGCGCTGTTCTGTGCGATTACGAGCCTCTCCCAATCGATCGATTGGGAGGAAGCTTGTCGCGGGACTCACCCAATCGATCGGTCGATCGATTGGGCATGAGCCAATCGATCGGTTGATCGATCCAGCTCCTTGATTTTACCTAAAATCAAATCCAAAGTCTCTTAAACCAACATCCGGCCAACCATGACCTGTTGGTACATCATGCCTAGCATCTGGTCACCCTTGACCTACTAGAACTCGCTCACCAAGTGTCCGGTAAATCCCTTTGACCCACTTGGACTTTCCTTCTCGTGCCAAGTATCCAATCAATCCCTTTGACTTACTTAGACTTTCCAACACCAGATGTCTGATCAGCCTTGATCCATCTGGATTTCCTCGTGCCTGGCTTCACTCACCAGGACTTCCCATACTGCTTAGCTTCACTCACTAGGACTTTCCCTTTGCCTGACTTCACTCACCAGGACTTTTCATACTTCCTAGCTTCACTCACTAGATCTTTCACCTGGCTTCACTCACCAGGATTTTCCATACTGCCTAGCTTCACTCACTAGGTCTTTCACCTAGATTTACTCACTAGGATTTCTCATCTGCCTGGCTTCACTCACCAGGACTTCCCTTCTGCCTAACTTCACTCACTAGGTCTTTCCAGTCAAGTATCTAGTCAACCTTGACCTACTTGACTCTCCTTCACAATCTTCCCACATGAACAATCGCACCTGCAATCTCCATGTGTTGTCTACATGTATTGTCAAACATCAAGACTCGAGCTTGAATCAACTCAAGCTCAGTCAACTAGGTCAACCTTGACCTTGGGAATATTGCACCAACAATCTCCCCCTTTTTGATGTTTGACAATACCACTAGTAATTTAGGCTAATCCCATAGCCTCAACTCCCTTCATGGCAATATGAGAATGATGGTTTCCTTCATTCTCCTCTTTTTCTAGAGGGCAAACTCCCTCTTAGGTAATGAAGGCCTAACTTAACCACACATTCTCCCCCTATTGGCACACATCAAAAACTCTCCCCCTGAAGAGTTATCCAACGTTGTTGACAACTTCACTCGTTGTTCACAATACAATAACGAAGGTTTCATACCCTTCATTATTCTAAACGCTCATCCTTAAGCATATACCACTTGGTATATTCACACACGATTCAAATGAAGATCCCATACCCTTCGTTGTCATCAATTTGCTCATCCGTGAGCAAACATCACATAAATAATGAAGATATCCATTCTCTATTATAGTCAAATGCTCAACCTTGAGCATTTTCGCTAAAGAAGGTTAACCACCTTCTAAGGTATATGAAAAATATATTTTCATGTCCTTAAAGAGTAACTCCCCCTAAAGACATGCACGTAACTTCTATCATTGCACCAACAATGACTTGGAATCCCTAAACCTTTAGGAAACCCAAAATTAGAAGTTTTGAGGTTCAAAAATTCAATATTGAAACCAAACCTCAACCTAAACTTCTACTTAGTCTTCCTTAACCAATTCGTCCTTGTTTTCATCATGAAAACTCCCCCTAAATGTATACAAATGTGTTTTGAGAGATTAGGAGTGGCTACCTACACTAAAGGGGGGGTTCAAAATGCTGAAATCAGGTTTTTCCAGCCAAAATCAGCATCTCCAATCGATTGGAGTTGGGTCCCAATCGATTGAACCCTGCTGAATCGATCCACTGATCGATTCAGACTGCGTGGATCGATGGGTTGATCGATCCAGCGAGCTTCTGCTCACGAGAAATGCCTTCTCAATCAATCGGCCGATCGATTGAGGCACTTCAATCGATCGGTTGATCGATTGAAGCTCTGAAAAAGCTGAAATTCAATTTCAGAAACTCCCCAAAAATTCTACAAAATTCGAAAAATTATGAAAATTCATGTAGACATTCCTTAGGGCATATACTATCAAGGAAAAATAATTTTCTAAGAAAATACGTCATATTTTCCAAGATTGACACAAATTAGAAAACTTGTAAAAACTTTAGTGTTTTCTTCTAGTTTGTGCTCAACTATTCAATGATGATTACTATCAAAAGATAGTCTTCACCAAGGTTTTCCAAAACATTTTTGAAATCATTTTCAAAACCAATTTCCAACCATGTTCTTTGGGCTCAATGCACATGGCTTGTACATTAGCTTTCCCAATGATTGGAAAACACATAACTATGTGTTCGATGAACTTAAAACTCACAAAAATGCACTAAATCAACATCTTGAGTTTTGTTCATTATCCTAACATCTCACTTGTTTCTAATGTGTACAAAAACACATACAAGCCACCTTATAGTTCTTTGTGAGATGTAAGTCTGGTTTTGCCCTAATCTAGGGATCATGCATATCTATCTAGGCATTTTGAGGTTAGGAACAACCACCAAGGATGTTATTTGTTAATAAATATCATTTGTCCTTAATTGCGAGGAATTAAACATAATGCATGATATGTTATGGCATACATCAAAGATAAATAATTTTCAAAAGAAAATTTCCTATGACTACATGATGTATGTATGACATAATATTTTTGTGTTTTTCATAATAAGACATGAGTGCAAGAATAAATATGATGTCATGACATATGATGGGCAAATAAAGCATGGTAAATTTTAGCATAAATAAAATATACCTAGGTTACCTTTCTAAGTATTCTAAATCCTTAGCTAACTTAAAGTTTAAACCTAAATTGTCCAATATTTCCCAAGAAAATGTCAACACTCAATTTTGGCATTTCCTTTGCTTTTCCTATATTGTGCCAACATAAATTAAGCATATTTCTCAAATTTTGACACAAATTACTCTTTTAAAGAGTAACAAATTAAAATAAGGCTTAGATTTGCCTTTAACTTCCCAATAAAATGCCAACATCCCAACTTGGAATTTCTTTAGACTTGATTTCTTGTGCCAATTAAAATTATATCCAAAAACTCAAATTTTTGGCACATCTTACTCTTTCCAAGAGCAAGCCATTAATCCTTATCATTTTCAAAGGTTAACAATAATCTTGAAAATGCTCTTAGAGTGCCAACTTTATCATGATTGGGTTAACTACCCTTTCAATTAGAGTTGACACTCTCTAACCCATCTAAGGGGTAGAGAAAATGCTCCTAAGAACCTAAAACATATTGGTGCTCCTTGGATGCTCTAGGTACTTGTTAGAGATAACCTCCCTAGATACCTTTCTAGTGACCTTGTTAGGCTTCTTAGGGGCCTTGGTCATATTTTCTAGGTCAACCTTAGGGATTGCTTCCCTTGTGACCTTCCTAGTGACTTTCTTAGACTTCTTAGAAGTCTTAGTCATGTTTGTTGTTACAAAAATACTTCTAGGGATAACTTCCCTTGTATTTTTGACTTAACCACTAGTCCTAGGGTTAGTTCCATAGCTATAAGGAACCCTATGGTAAGAAATTGTATCCTTCTTAGCCTTAGGTTTGTAACCCAAACCTTTATGACCATAGGATGACCCTTGTTTCTCTAAACCTAGGGTTTGACTCTTGAACCCTTGTATATCATTTGTGATCTTTCTAAGGGTTCTTTCCATTTTGTCAAGTCTTGACCTCAAGACTTGATTTTCCTTCCATAATTCCTCAACCTTAGATTTTTCACTAAAATCTTGATTCTCCTTTTTCTTAGGCAAATACCGAGAGTCCTTAGAGTTCTTGCCTAAATTTTTACCTACCTTCCTAATCCTAGGTGGTAGTTTTAGCATGAAGAGTTACATGTTTTTCCTTAATGCTATCATGCTTCCTATTTTTATGGTAAATAGCATTAAAATGATATAAATTAGAACTAGCATGCTTTTTACTATTATTTAAAAGGGTAGGCTCAATAAATGATACCTTTCGTTTTACCTTGGAGGCTCCCCCTTGACACATGATTCCTCCTTGAGCCTTGACCGCTTTCTTCCCCTTGGGACATTGACTCTGATAGTGTCCCCTTTGATTGCAAGAGAAGCACACAATATGCTCCTTGCTCTTCTTTGTTCCGGGAGCGGTCTCTTTGGGCTTCTCCTTACCCTTTGGTGCCACTTAGCCCTTCTTCTTGGCCAATTTAGGACACTTGCTCTTGTAGTGCCCATGTTCCCTACACTCAAAACATATAATATGGTTTTTATTTTTAATTGAAACATTTATACCTTCCTGTGTAGGGATGGCATCTTCTCCTTTTGATCCAGAGGTAGAAGCTTCCTCTTGTTCCGATAATGGTGCTCCTCCAATAGATTTGACTTGACTTGTGGAAGTGGAAGTTTCTTCATCCTCTTCTTCTCTTGACCCGGATGTGAAAGCTTCTCCTTCTTCTTGATCCGGTGTCAAAGAAGATCGCTCCCTCTCAATCCTAGAGGTGGAGGCTTCATCATCTTCATCTTGTACATGGAACAAAGAGTATGCTCCCTCCTTTCCCTTTTCATTGTACTCCTTTGATGATGAGGCTTCTTGGACTTCTTCTTCTTTGGAAGTTGAGCATCTCTCAACTTCGGAGTTCTCTTGCTCTTGGTCTTGCTCTAATGAGTTGCCCTCTTTGGATTTATCTTGATTTGGTACAATGAAGGGCTCTTCATGAAGTTTGGCCAACTTGCTCCATTGCTCTTTGGAATCCTCAAATTCTCCAATTTGAGCCAATATATTGCTTGGCAACAAATTGACCAAAAGTTTGGTCACTTTATCATTTGCCTCGCTCCTTTGAATTTGCTCTTCTTGAGGATCTTGCCCTTTGAACTTGTTGGAGCTTTGAAGCCTTCCATTAGAGCAAACCATTGCTCTATCTCCATCATAAGAAAATTTTCAATTCTTGATTTCCAAGAATCGAAACTCGTAGATACATATGGTGGAGGCACCCTTGTATCGAATCCGAGTTCATCTCGGAATTCCATCTTGAAGTTGAGCCTTTTGATGAAGTCTTCGACTTGTAGAATTGCTCCAATTTCTTCACCCTCTAGTTTTTTGCCCCTTCCGGTGATGACTCCGGTGAAGAGCAACCTTGCTCTAATACCACTTGTTGGGACCAAATATGTAGCTAGAGGGGGGGGGGGGGGTTGAATAGCTCGGCATGATCCTCATGCTCTTCGTTGCTTGTTTCTTCAAAGATATGCAGCGAAAATACAAGAAACAATACATACAACGCTAACACTAAGGATTTACTTGGTATCCACCTCAAAAAGAGGTGACTAATCTAAGGATCCACACACTTACACACCCTCCACTAATAAAAACACTCCTTTATGGTAACTACCAAAGGCGGAGAAGCCCTACAAGTTCACACTACAAGAAGAAAGGGAAAGGGAACATAATACAAGCAAAATCTTACAAGTTTGCACAAGAAAAACCCTAACCCTAGCTTTCTTCTACGCCTCTTGACTTGGACGTTCCTCCAAGATCCTTCAAGAACTGGCGGTGAGAACTTTATGGAGATGCTATGGAAGCGCTGAGATGATCTGAGATGAACAATGCAAGCTCTTTCGAAGGAATCGCACGCCAACGGCTTTATCCAGCGCCAACGGTCGGATCGTGATCGATTGGATTGCTCCCAATCGATCGGGGAGGCTTTGGATCGATTAGTCGATCGATCCAGAGCGCCTCTGTGCTCTCTGGAATAGCATGGATCGATCGGTCGATCAATCCAAGGCTTATCGTGTAGAATCGCACCTCCCAATCGATCGCCCGATCGATTGGGAGCTCTGGATCGATCGGCTGATCGATCCAGCGTTGTTCTATGCGATTGCGAGCCTCTCCCAATCTATCCACCGATCGATTGGGAGGAAGCTTGTCGCGAGGACTCACCCAATCGATCGGCTGATCGATCCAGCTCCTTGATTTGACCCAAAATCAAGTCCAAAGTCCCCTAAACCAACATCCGGTCAAACATGACCTGTTGGTACATCATGCCTAGCATCCGGTCACCCTTGACCTGCTAGAACTCGCTCACCAAGTGTCCGGTCAATCCCTTTGACCCACTTGGACTTTCCTTCTCGTGCCAAGTATCCGGTCAATCCCTTTGACCTACTTGGAGTTTCCAACACCAGATGTCCGATCAGCCTTGATCCATCTGGATTTCCTCGTACCTGGCTTCACTCACCAGGACTTTCCCAATTGCCTGGCTTCACTCACCAGGACTTCCCATACTGCCTATCTTCACTCACTAGGACTTTTCCTTTTCCTGACTTCACTCACCAGGACTTTCCATACTGCCTAGCTTCACTCACTAGGTCTTTCACCTGGCTTCACTCACCAGGATTTTCCATACTGCCTAGCTTCACTCACTAGGTCTTTCACCTAGCTTCACTCACTAGGATTTCCCATCTGCCTGGCTTCACTCACCAGGACTTCCCTTCTACCTAACTTCACTCACTAGGTCTTTCCAGTCAAGTATCCAGTCAACCTTGACCTACTTGACTCTCCTTCACAATCTTTCCACATGAACAATCACACCTGCAATCTCCATGTGTTGTCTATATGTATTGTCAAACATCAAAACCCAAACATCAAGACTCGAGCTTGAATCAACTCAAGCTCAGTCAACTAGGTCAACATTGACCAAGGGAATATTGCACCAACATATCTATCATTATGTTGTCAGCAGGAAGTAACTCTTACATAAATTGACAAATATCATCGTAACATCTTTCTGAAAAACGATGTTCTACTTTCATATTCAATAACCTTGCAGTAGCTGATAATTGCGAATGACCTGAGGGAATGTCTTCCCACACTTCTCTTTCACTAGTCTTTAACATTTCATATAGTTGCTGATATTCAGGTGCAGGTCTTTCATTTATATTGAAATAATCAACTGCAGCATTCATTGCATCGTAAACCATTGATTGCATTCCAATATCATAAGTTGATGAGTCATGCGCAGTAAAAGTTGTGCCAGATGATGAACCACCGGAAGGCCCAATTGGTTCATACAAATAAGGTTCTCCGTGACAGTACCAATTGTAGTAATTTGACACAAAACCATTCCTACATATATGCATTTTTACAGTATATTCATCACAGAAAGCTCTATTTTGACATTTTTTATGATTGCATAGACACTTTAATTCTGCACTATTCATACATTCTGGATGACTTTTAACAAAATTGACAAATTCTTCAACTTCAGCAATAAAATCATCTCTAATAAATCCATTTTCTAATTAATTATACATCCAAGCTTTGTTCATAGACATTTTCACCTAAAACTAATAAATTAAGAATTAGAAATTAGCTTAGATTAACGTACAAACACAAAACAAACAAAAGAACGATATTATGTTACAGATTAATATACAAACATAACATATATTTAAATTAAACCATGCTAAATAATATAAAATACAATAAATTAAATTATACCTGAAGATGTGAAAGTCTACCGGAGAAGAGCAACAAATGCTACCTGTTTACAGAATAAAAATAATTTAGCATAAAATTTATCAAAAAATTAGCAAGTGGAAAGACAACCGGCGCAGGCCAGCACAATAGCCAGCATTTCGCTGGCGGTCGGCATAGCGGCCAGGATGCCGCAGGCGGCCTGCACAGCGACCAGCAGGCTGCTGGCAGCCGGCACAGCGGCCAGCAGGCCGTTGGCGGCCGGCACAGCGGCCAGCTGGCCGCTAGTGGCAAGCAACGGACAGCGCCGACCGCCACAAAGCCCAGCAGGGATAGGAAAAGAAAAACGAGGGAGAGCTCTTACCGGTGATATCGGGGAGGAGGAAGAAGCTGCCGCTGCACGCGTGTGGAAAGAAAGCAAAGGGCTAGGGTTCATGTTTTAGTCGGCTTTACCGACGGAATCTATATTTCGTCGGTAAAAAGACATTATCGACGGAAATTCTTTTCCGTCGATGAATCAATTTTTTTTAAATAAAACACATTACTGACGGAATCAAAGATTCCGTCGGAAAATCACCGACGAAATCTTTGATTCCGGAAAATCACCGACAGAATATTTAATTCCATCGGTAATGAAAATAATACCGACGAAATTTTTAATTCCGTCGGTGATTTCCAATATTACTGACGGAAAACAATTTCCGTCGGTAAGACCATCGGTAAAGCTGTATTTTTTTTATAGTGTACAATATTATTATAATAATAATAATTTATTAGTTGTTAACCACTATAAAAATTTTAAAATGATTTTGACTAAATTAAAATGATTTTAATAGAATTTAAATAATTTTAATCATGTTGATAAATAATATTTTAATATAATAATATTCAATGTTTAATAATTTTGACTAGAGTAAAATGTTATATTTTATCATGTTATATCATGAGTAGTTACTAAAATATGATTCATTTGATGATTTTAACGGAAGGGGCCTCTATTTGATAAATTATTAAATGGGTTAGTTAAATGATGTTATTTATCAGTCAATTGACAAATTATATATTCGAATATTGCTCTAACTCATTAACTCAACAGTTCTATCCATCTCAGTATCGATTGATTGCAAATTATCACCAGTCAATTATTACCTAATCAGTTGAGTTTTAAACTCTCTATTTACTTTGAACAATGATATCAATCAGCTAATATACTCCATTAGTTAAGTTTTCTAGTCGATTTCTGAAACTCTAATTTATTATTATAGTGTCATCAGTCGATTCACTAAACTTAACAATCTATTGTTATTATAGTAAAACACTATTCTCTTCGGGGTGGTACGATAGTTAAGATATGGGGTGTTGTTATATGAAATCTTGGGGTCAAAATTCGACGTGACCGAGTATAACCTCCCCCATGTCTTGGCCATTTGTACTAATGGCTAATAGCCACCCGTGATTTATCTCTTCCGTGTTGGCCTAGGAACGAATTGACGGAGGATACTACGGCGAACAAATCGCCTTGCCACATATAGCAGATTACTATCTACAGGTAGTTCTATAGCACAATTATTATAACAAACTCTAAAAATATCTTAAATCCTAATTTTAAGATTTAGAATCCATTAGTTAATAGATATATTATATCAATCAACTAATACTCACGTTTTAGATTTATCAAAATAAAATTGAATTCATCTTATTTGATATTCAATTGACCTCAATCTACCAATACTTTCTTTAATCAATATTCAACAAATCTTAATTTATTGAGATTTTTCATGGTAAAACATCCAGTTAATCTTAATTTATCAAAATTTACTTGTCTAGCCTCTAATAAATTTTAACATGCTAGAACTTCATTGATATTTGGGTTAACGTTGACTTACTAAAATTTCACGTGTCAATTAACTAAAATTTAACGTTTCATGTCAATTTTCTATTAGATTTTTGATCACTTAAACTTTTGATCATTAAATGTCTAATCAACTATAACTTAGCCAAATTTTTCACTAACATATTAATCAAATATTAAAACTCAAACTCTTATATCTCATCGTTCTGGGCAATAAGTCAATTGCAATCAGAAAAAAAAACAATAAACCATCAATTTATATTATTTGGTACCTAACTTTAAAAAATATACAAACACGCACTTAACTTTTCTTTATTTACTAAAGTACACTTAGGTTTTTTTTTAAAAAAAATATTTTCTCTTAATAAAAATTGATAAAAATAAAATAATAAAAAAATCCAACTGCTAATTTCGAGACTTTCAATGATAAACTTAAGACTAAGTTGCTGTAAAATGACCGTCAAATCTAAGTACTTATTAGGTGATGATAAATTCTTAGACTATGTCGTCGTATGATATTTAAGTTGTCATCTAAATATTTATGATTCAATCTCCAGCTATAAAGTATTTATAAGATTTTTTTCTCCAAATAGAAATACAATTAAAGGTTGTTGGACTTTTGAATTATCGTCGTGTGTACTTCCTGATTTATTCTGATGATGAATAAAAAATTTTTATAGAACCAAATTGATAATCTTTGAGGCTAACTAAGATTTTTTTTTTTTTTTTTTTTTTTTGGTTAGGTGATCATAAAATCGATAGTTAGGTGTGGCTGCAAGTTCATTGTGAACTCGCGGCAACAAGACTCATAGAGTTTTTATGAATCTTTTCACAGTTTTATTTTTTTTATTTTTTATTAATCTTTTTGCTATAAGTAAAAAAGACATTTTAATTTAAAGATATTTTGATAAAACTTTTGATAAATATGAAAGTTAAGTAAGTATTTTGGATGATTTTAAAAGTTTCATACTAAATTGCCCTATTTAAATGGATGTAATGGCGCTTTATCTCTTCGTGCTGTGGCCGTTGTCAAAAATGGATGCGCTTGCCTTGTCTCTGCTTTTCCTCGTCGCACTGCTCGCCTCTCTTCTTCTCGCCAGCGGTAGAGAAGCAAGAACCAATCCGGCGATCCGAAATCTCCCGCCGGGCCCCGCGAAGCTCCCGATCATCGGTAACCTCCATCAGATACGCGGCAATCTGCCGCACCAATCCTTATGGGAAATCTCTAAGCAGTACGGCCCGCTCATCCACCTAAAGCTCGGTCAAGTCTCCGCCGTCGTCGTCTCCTCCGCCGCCCTCGCCAAGGACGTCCTCCAGACCTTCGATCTCGCCTGCTGCTCCCGCCCCCACAACGTCGCCACCTCCGAGTTCTCCTACGGCCGCTCCGACATCGCCTTCATCCCCTACGGCGAGCGCTGGAAGCAGCTACGCAAGCTCTGTACCGTCGAATTCTTCAGCGCCAGAAAAATTAACTCTTTCACGTCCGTAAGGGAAGATGAGATCGCGAAGATGGCGAAGCATATCTCTTCTCGCATCTCGAGCTCCCTCGCCATCGACGTGAGCGAGCTCACCTTGCGCTTCTCCTGCAACACGATATGCAGGACGGCCTTCGGCCGAGACATCGCGGGCGACGACCTCAGCGTTTACGGCGTACTCAGGGAAGCGCAGGAGGTGGTGACCAGCTTCTTCGTGGCAGACTACTTTCCCCTGCTCGGGTGGGTCGATGTGGCGACGGGGATGAAATCGAGGCTTCGGAAATCGTTTCTAGAGCTCGACGGCATCTACCAGAAATTCATCGATCGCCATCTCAACGCGAAGACTAGTCGATCAGAAAGTGAAGATGATGAGGATTTATTGGATGCTCTGCTTCGGTTGCGGAAGGATGGGCAGCTGACGGAGGAGAACCTCAAAGGAGTTCTTATGGTGTCGATTAATTATTTTCAGTTTCGATGCCAAAATAAATTGTCGAAATTAAATCTCTCTAAAATTATCGACAGAATATTTTTATCGCCGGGACGGATACTTCGTCGGCGGTGATGGAATGGGCGATGGCTGAGCTCATCAGGCGGCCGGAGTTGATGAAGAGAGCCCAAGAGGAAGTGAGAAGCTGCGTGGGGAGAAGCAAAGGGAAGGTGGAAGAAAGCGACCTGCACCAGCTTCACTACCTCAAACGCATCGTCAAGGAGACGATGAGGCTGCACCCGCCGGCGCCGCTGCTCATCAAGGAAACCATGCACCCGGTCACTTTAAGCAACGGGTACCGAATTCCTCCCAAGACGACGATCTACGTGAACTCATGGGCGATCGGCAGGGATCGGGATGCGTGGGAGAGACCGGAGGTGTTCGACCCGGAGAGGTTTGTTAACATGGCGTCGCCGGCGGTGGACTCGTTTGCGCACTATGACTTCAAGCTGATTCCGTTCGGCGAGGGGCGGAGGATTTGCCCGGGGAAGAATATGGGGATGCTGATGGCGGAGGTGGCGCTGGCTAACCTCCTGTACTCCTTCGACTGGCAGTTGCCTCCGGGAATGAGGGAGCAGGACGTGAGCATGGAAGAAGCGCCGGGGGTCGCTGTTCACAGGAAGCATGCTCTGTGGCTCATGGCAGCCGAATCTGAGGCAAACTAGCAGCTGTCGTGCTTCCGTGTCAGAAGAAATTTTGATATCATCTCATGTACGGATGACAAATTAAAGCATTAGTACATCAATCAGACACGTATGACTGGAATATATACATAATCATACAGTTTATATCATCAACTCACTCGGTTGAAACAAAATAAACATAATCACACAGTTATATATATATTTAACAGCCTACTCGACTGTACTAAAAATCAACACAGTGGAAAAACGATAATGAAAAATCATACAAACTAAAAACAACAACTGCTAGCCAGCTAGACTTTACATAACAACCACAACAACACAAAACACAATAACAACACTAAATACCAAATACACGAAAAACGTAAATGAAACTTGAAGCGGTCTTCGGATGTGACGTGAGAACCGACAAACATGATACTCCAAGCGACTTCAAAAATCTACCTGCTACCTGAAATAGAAATAGCTCAACAGTGTGAGTTCAAAGAACTCAGCGGATATCAAGCTGACATGCCTAATAAGATATAACTAACAGAAATAATCATGTAGTATAGTTTCCTGAACAAAATAGGAAATGCAAAGGCTTAAGAAACTGTACTAACCAGGGCCTCCTATTCAGAACATACGATCATATCAAATACCTCATGTCTCCTGTATTCATGTCAATCATATGTAACCACCAAAATGTAGCAAACAAAGTGCAGCAATCATAACCCATAAATGCAATCAATGCATATGATGCAACAATGGCATGTGTCACCCCTGACGCCAGTCAACCATCTCACACGCGATGGTGAGATCGAGTGGGTAGGGCTATGACAACTATGCACTCTGCCATCACTGCTCCTGAGTGACCAAGTGGACAAGATGCCGTCAGAGTACACCTATCCTCCTACCCCAAATAGAGTGGGAGAGCTCAATGCTCTTATCTCCCTGAATCAGACCAGAGGAGTGATCCCTACCCGCTACACGCTGCAGTCATCGCTACCCATGAGCGGACTAGCGGAGCCCTGACAGAGCAAACTACAACACACACCCTGTTTGAAATACCACTAACCCATGAGTGGTTGTGTGTGCGCAGGTCATGTAACTGGCAATGTGCTCAGTAATAATAGAGGCGACAATCGTACAACATGCAATCATGCAAGATGGTGCATGACACTAAGCATGTAATAACCATAATCACCTCCACATAATATATAGCAAACAGGAAAATAAATCATACCATGACCTAGGTATCACAGATCTAAGTACACATGGCAGATAATAAAATCCAGAAAACTAGTCTTATATTCAGTGAAGCCTAGTATGTCACATACTCTAGGAACTAATGTACACATGGCAATAGTCAAGAGATATAAACATGGACACATAACAGACAACAAACAGAACATACTATAGGTATCAAATAGTGGCATACCAAGGGCAAATCTAAGCATGATTATTGCTACTAGCTATAAATTACTATGCATATCAAAGTGACAATGTCATAAAAGATAAGTCAAGAGATACCCGTCTCAAAACGTATGTTGTATCGGAACAAATCCCACATCGAAATGCTTGTCACAAATCAACGTCCACAATTTGTTCTGTAGCAGCTTGGTGGAGATCCCAATCGTAGTTGTGATGAACAAGAAATCCCCGTAGTTGAAACCAAAGGGAAGATGGTTGATTATCGTCCGACACAGTTGCCCTCTACAGCGACAGCAGGGCAGCACAACATGCTCTCGCGAGAGAAACCCGACGGTTGGAATCGGAAGATGATGAGTGGCTGGCCAACTGTAATAACCATGGCCCTAGCCTCCAAGACTACTTCGGCAAAGGGTAGCGCAGCGCGGACGTCGATCTGCGCAAGGAGGAGATGGCGCGATCGGAATCTATGGAGAGGACAGCGTGTGTTAAAGATCGGGAGGCGTGGCAGAACTATGAAGCCAAGACGATCGGCGCACCGGGGCGGTAGCATGATTGGCACGAGGAAGAGGAGCTTCGGATCGGGTGTTGGTGGTGACACGATTGTGAGAAAGAAAAGACAACCATCAAGCACAGTGGCGACCATCGCGTGCAAGGGCAACCCGCGCGAGAAAGGTGGCTCGCCACTGGTGCTCACAGCAATGACGATGATGGGAGGCGGCGATGGATCGGTGTCGTTGGGTGTCGATAAGAAGAGGAGATGCGGTGGAGATTGGAAGAGAAAAGGGGAATTCGGCGAAGATGAGGAATAGGGGAAAGAAAAAAAAGAATTGTAGGTTTTAATAACCTAACTTAGGTTTAAATAATTAAACCTTATATTAATAATTTCAATCAACTCCCACTTAAGGGTATTCTAAATAGGTTTCTCGGAGCCTAACCAATTCATCTCCTTAAAATATACCATACGAGCTCCGAAAAATTCTCAGAAAATTTTTAAAATTTTTTAAAAATTTCGTTAAGGTTATTCGTCCATTAAACCTTATTATTATTTTTTATTACTTTATTAAAATATTTTACACTGTGAATGAGAACCTTCTCTCGTTGCTTCAATCTTTCCAGCTGTCGTTCAATCTAATGGCTATTGTTCCTGTCTGGAAGCTGAGAAGACGAACCTGCCGGTGTGACGTGTCTGGAAGGTTGATCGCATCCCCATGACCCGGTTGATGATCTGTCCGCTGCGTTGACCAGTTCGTCAGAAGTCCTCCTCCGGTCAACTGTACCTGTATCCAGCGACCGGGTCGCCCCGGCCTCTGGTACCTCGATGCTCGAGGCGAATCCCACAGATATATGAGCAATCGAATACTAATGACAAAATAGTTAACTAAATGCAGAAAAGGTACGAGAACGTACCCTGGCCCAGGGGGCGCCCTCGGACGGATGGATGAGTGGGTCGAGCTACTGATCAAGTCGTCGTGGCCCTGGATCCGGAAAGCGACATGTAGGCCAAGACATAATGGCTCGTAGGCCGATACGCGGCACGCAGGCCGGATAACACAGATAACTCGTAATCATAAGAGAGATGCACAGAGTAAAACCCAACAACTCGATGGCCGGAACAACCTCGACTCGATGGCCGAACCCAATCTCGGCGCGACGGTCGGAATAAACAAACCTGAGTCCGCCGAATGGCGGTTGTCCCGTGGGTGACGATGGCTGCCCGGAGGTGTCGGTGGCTGCGGCAGGAGTTGCCGGAGGTGACGGCGCTAGACGCCGGAGGCGTCGGCTGCCAGAGGCGGCTGTGGCCGGAGGCGGATCCCACTGTAGGGTGATGTCGGGGGCTGCCGGACGAAGCCCGCGCCGGAGGAGATTTCCGACAAGAAGAGTGTTAGGACCAAAAGTAGCTAGGGGGGGGGGGGTGAATAGCTCGTCGCGTGCTCGTCGCTTGGCGTTGCTTGTTTCTTCAAGGATATGCAGCGGAAAATATAGAAACAAATACAACCACGCTAACACTAGGATTTTACTTGGTATCCACCTCCAAAGGAGGTGACTAATCCAAGGATCCACACCACGCACGCACCCTCCACTATGAAACACTCCTTTTCGGTAACTACCGAGGGCGGAGAAGCCCTACAAGACTCTCAGTACAAGAAGAAGAAAGGGAAATACAAGTTAAGCAAAAGCTTACAAGATGTGCAGTAAAAACCCTAACCCTAACTTCTTCCTCTTGCAATAGATCCGCCTCTTGACTTGGAAAGCCTCCAAGAACCTTCAAGAACTGGCGATCACGTGCTTGTGAGAGCCGTGGAGGAGCTGGAATGAATCGAGAAGAGCTCGTAGCGATGCCGAAGACCACGCCGCCACGGCTTTAAACCCGACGCGGTGGATCCCGATCGATTCGAATGTTCCGAATCGATCGGGAGGCTGGATCGATCCACGGATCGATGAGAGCTACTCGATCACAACCTGGATCGATCCACGGATCGATCCGGCGCTTATCGCGCGAAGCATCGTATCGATCGCGACTGATCGACCTCTGATCGATCCACGGATCGATCCGAGCTTCTGATTTCGAGAATGCGGATCGATCCATCGATCGATCCAACTTGGTTTTGCCCAAACCAAGTCCCAAACCTCCCTAACCAACATCCGGTCAACCTTGACCTGTTGGTACATCATGCCTCGCATCTGGTCACTCCCTTGACCTGCTAGGACTCCCCACCAAGTGTCCGGTCAATCCCTTTGACCCACTTGGACTTTTACTCGTCGTGCCAAGTATCCGGTCACTCCATTGACCTACTTGGACTTCCACCAGATGTCTGGTCAACCTTGACCCATCTGGACTTCCTTCCTTGCCAAGTATCCAGTCAATCCTTTGACCTACTTGGACTTCCCAACACCAGATGTCCGATCATCCTTGATCCATCTGGATTTCCTTCCTTGCCAAGTATCCAGTCAATCCTTTGACCTACTTGGACTTCCCAACACCAGATGTCCGATCATCCTTGATCCATCTGGATTTCCTTCCTTGCCTGGCTTCAGTCACCAGGACTTTCACCTAGCTTCACTCACTAGGGTTTTCCATCTGCCTAGCTTCACTCACTAGGACTTTCACCTGGCTTCACTCACCAGGACTTTCCATCTGCCTAGCTTCACTCACTAGGACTTTCACCCGGCTTCACTCACCAGGACTTTCACCTAGCTTCACTCACTAGGATTTCCTTCTGCCTAGCTTCACTCACTAGGACTTCCTTCTGCCTAACTTGCTAGTTAGGACTTCCCAGTCAAGTATCCGGTCAACCTTGACCTACTTGACTCTTCTTCGATCAATATCTTATTGTCAAACATCTAAACCCAAACCAAGACTCAACTTGGTTAACCAGGTCAACCTTGACCTGAGGGATGTTGCACCAACAATCTCCCCCTTTTTGATGTTTGACAATACCACAATAACACTTACAATCCCACATGTAAGTTAGGCTAATCCTATAGCCTCCTTTTTCATGCCACTAGGTAATGAACACATAAGTTAAGCTTTTCACTCTCCAGGGCAAACTCCCTCTAGGTAATGAAAACCTAACTTACTTCCTTTCATTCTCCCCCTATTGGCACACATCAACCTCCTACTAATAAAACACATCAACCCGTCTTTGGACACACATCAACCTATGCTCCAATTTTGGGCACACTTCAACAACTTCATCTGTTGAGGACTCTCCCCCTGAAGAGTTGCTCATCGTGATCACAACTTCACTCATTGTGATCAACACAATAATGAAGGTCCCATACCCTTCATTTATCCTTAACTTCTTCCTCAATGTAGACAAATACCCAACCTTGAGCATTTTCTAACATCTTGAGTTCCCACTTGAAATAATGAGGATATCCACTCCCCATTTCAAGTTCAACTGCTCATCCATGAGCATTCTATTAACAGAAGGTTAACCACCTTCCAAGGTTTATGAAAAATAATTTTCATGTCTTTAAAGAGTCCCTCCCCCTAAAGACATGGTGGTAACTTCTGTCATTGCACCAACAATGACTTGGAATCCCTAAACCTTTAGGAAACCCAGATTTAGAAGTTTTGAGGTTCAAATGTTCAAAATTTGAAACAAACCTCAACCTAAACTTCAATGAAGTCTTCCTTAACCATTCCATCCTTGTTTTCAGCACGAAAACACCCTTTTTTTTATGTATACAAATGTATTTTAAGGGTTTGGAATGGTTACCTAGACTAAAATAGGTTCAAAGTGCTGAAATCAGGCTTTCCCAGCCAAAATCAGCAACTTGGATCGATTGGAGTTGGGTTCCAATCGATTGAACCTTTCTGAATCGATCCACTGATCGATTCAGAATACCTGGATCGATCGGCTGATCGATCCAGCGAGCTACTGCTCGCGAGATTTGCCTTCTGAATCGATCCATGGATCGATTCAGGCACTCCAATCGATCCATGGATCGATCGAAGCTCTGATAGTTGCTGAAATTCTATTTCAGTCAACTTCAGAAACCCCTAGAAAATTCTACAAAAATCCAAAAATAATGAAATTTTGTGTAGACATTGTTTAGGGCATATATTATCAAGGAAAAATAGTTTTCTATGAAAATACATCATCTTTTCAAAGATTGACACAAACTTGAAAACTTGCAAAAACTTTAGTGTTTTCTTCAAGTTTGTGTCTAACTATTCAATGGTGATTACTATCAAAAGATAGCCTTCACCAAGGTTTTCCAAAATCATTTTGAAAACTTTTCAAAACCAATATCCCACCATGTTCCTTGGGCATAATGCACATGACTTGTACATTAGCTTTCCCAATGATGGGAAAACACATATCTATGTGTTTTGATGAAACTAAAACTCAAAAGAATGCACTAAATCAACATCTTGAGTTTTGTTCATCATCCTAACATCTCACTTGTATCTAATGTGCACTAAAACACATACAAGTCATCTTATAGGTCTTTGTGAGATGTAGATTTTGGTTTTGCCCTAATCTAGGGATCATGCATATCTATCTAGGCATTTTGGAGATATTAGACACCCACTAGGATGTCACTTGTTAATAAGTGTTGTTAAATGCCTTTTGTCCTTAATTACAAGGAATTAAACTTAATGCATGATAATGTTATGACATACATCAAAAAGAAATAATTTTCAAAAGAAAATATCCTATAATTACATGATGTATGAATGTCATGACATGGTATTTTTGGATTTTTCATAATAAAACATGAACGCAAAAATAGACATGATGTCATGACATATGATGGGCAAACAATCATGGCAAGATTTAGCATAAATAAAATATACCTAGATTAACTATCTAAGTATCCTTAAAACCTTAGCTAAACTTACAACTTAAACCTAGATTGCCCTAAAGTGCTTCAAGAAAATGTCAAAGCCTAAATTGGCATTTCTAATTCCCTTGATTAATTTATGCCAGTCGAAATTAAGCATATCCTCAAATGTTGGCATATTTCATTTTTCCACAAGAGTAGCACTTTAAAGTTAAGGCCCGGATTGCCTTAAATTTCCTAAGAACATACCAAAATCCCAACTTGGTAGCTCTTATGAATTTCCCAATATGTGCCTTTTAAGATTAAAATCAAATTTTCACCACTAGGCACATTTTACTCTTTCAAGGAGTAAATAATAGTTCCATTTCATTTTCAAAGGTTAACAAAAACCTTGAAAATACTCCTTGAGTGTCAATTTCCTCAAAGTTGGGTTAACTACCCTTCTAAGCGGAGTTGACACTCTCTAACCCATCTATGGGGTAGAGAAGATGCTCCTAGGAACCCAACACCTATTGGTGCTCCTTGGATGCTCTAGATACTCACTAGGGATAACTTCCCTAGATACCTTCCTAGTGACCTTGTTTGACTTCTTGGAGGCTTTGGTCACACTTTCTAGATCAACTCTAAGGATAGCCTCCCTTGTGACCTTGTTTGTGACTTTCTTAGACTTCTTAGAAGCCTTAGTCATATTTATTGCAAAAATACTCTTAGGGATGACTTCCCTAGTATTTTTGGCTTGACCACTAGACCTAGGGTTTGTTCCATAACTATATGGAACTCTATGGTAAGAGGGCACATCCTTCTTAGCCTTTGGTTTGTATCCCAAACCTCTATGACTATTTGATGGCTTTGACTTTCCTAGCCCTAGGTTTTGCTCACTTTGCCCTTTTAGGATATTTTCCATCCTTTTTAGGGTCTTTTCCATTTTATCAAGTCTTGATCTCAAGACTTGATTTTCTATCATTAAATCCTTAGAGTTTGGTTTTTCATTAAGTCCATGAGCATTTTGGTTTCTAGGCTTGTATCTAAAATCCTTAGAATTATTGCCTAGACTTTTACCTACATTCCTAACCCTAGGAGTGATAGTCTTAGCATGTAGGGCCACATGCTTTTCCTTAAAGCCCTCATGCTTTCTATTCTTATGGTAAATTGCATTAAAATGATAAAAGTTAGACCTATCATGTTTTTTACCATAATGTAAAGGAGTAGGCTCAATAAATGTTACCTTCTTCTTTACCTTGGAGGCTCCCCCTTGACTAGTGCCTCCTTGAGCCTTGACCCTCTTCTTCCCCTTGGGGCATTGACTACGATAATGCCCCTTTTGATTGCAAGAGAAGCATATAATATGCTCCTTGCTCTTCTTTGTGTTGGGGATGGTCTCCTTGGGCTTCACCTTGCCCTTAGGTGCCACTTTGCCCTTCTTCTTGGCCAATTTAGGGCACTTGCTTTTGTAGTGCCCATGTTCCCTACATTCAAAGCATATAATATAATTTTTATTATTAATTGAAATATTTATACCTTTGCTTGTAGGGGTGGCATTTTCTTTGGATCCGGAGGTAGAAGCTTCCTCTTGATCGGACCTTGATTCTCCTCCATTTGATATTTCTTGAATTTCGGAGGTGGCACCATCTTCTTCTTCTTCACTTGACCCGGATGTAGAAGCTTCTCCTTCTTCTTGATCCGGCGTCACAAAGGATTGCTCCCCCTCAATCCTAGAGGTGGAGGCTTCATCATCTTGAACATGAAACAAGGAGTATGCTCCCTCCTTGTTCCCTTCGTTGCATTCCCTTGAGGATGAAGCTTCTTGGATTTCCTCTTCTTCGGAGGTTGAGCATCTCTCAACCTCGGAGTCCTCCTCTTGATCTTGCTCCAAAGAGTCACCCTCTCTGGATTCTTCATGATCTTGTACAGTGGAGGGGATCTCTTTATGAAGCTTGTCCAATGTGCTCCATAATTCCTTTGCATCTTCAAATTCTCCAATTTTGCAAAGGATGGTGCTTGGCAATAAATTGACCAAAAGCTTGGTCACTTTGTCATTAGCCTCGCACCTTCGGACTTGCTCTTGGCTCCACTTGCTCCTCTTGAGAACTTTACCCTTTGAATTTCTTGGAGCCTTGAAGCCTTCCATTAGAGCAAACCATTGCTCTATCTCCACCATAAGAAAATTTTCGATTCTTGATTTCCAAGAATCGAAACTCGTAGAAGTGTATGGTGGAGCCACCCTTGTGTCAAATCCAAGTCCATCTTGGAATTGCATCTTGAAGTTGAGCTTGATAAAGTCTTGAACTTGAAGAATTTGCTCCAACTTCTTCACCCTCTAACTTTTCTTGTTATGCTTGACCCTTCCGGCGATGATTCCGGTGAAGAGCGGCCTTGCTCTGATACCACTTGTTAGGACCAAAAGTAGCTAGAGGGGGGTGAATAGCTCGTCGCTTGGCGTTGCTTGTTTCTTCAAGGATATGCAGCGGAAAATACAGAAACAAATACAACCACGCTAACACTAGGATTTTACTTGGTATCCACCTCCAAAGGAGGTGACTAATCCAAGGATCCACACCACGCACGCACCCTCCACTATGAAACACTCCTTTTCGGTAACTACCGAGGGCGGAGAAGCCCTACAAGACTCTCAGTACAAGAAGAAGAAAGGGAAATACAAGTTAAGCAAAAGCTTACAAGATGTGCAGTAAAAACCCTAACCCTAACTTCTTCCTCTTGCAATAGATCCGCCTCTTGACTTGGAAAGCCTCCAAGAACCTTCAAGAACTGGCGATCACGTGCTTGTAGAGAGCTGTGGAGGAGCTGGAATGAATCTGAGAAGAGCTCGTAAAGCGATGCCGAAGACCATGCTCGCCTGCGGCTTTAAACCCGACGCAACGGTCGGATTCCGATCGATCGATTCCGAATCGATCGAGGCTGGATCGATCCACGGATCGATCGAGCGCTTATCGGAGCTCCGATCGATCCACGGATCGATCCGGCGCTTATCGCGAGCAAGATCGTCCCGATCGATCGGCCGATCGATCGACCTCGGATCGATCCACGGATCGATCCGTGGCTCGACCACTGGAAGAATGGATCGATCCACCGATCGATCACATCTGGATCGATCCACGGATCGATCCGAACTTGGTTTTGCCCAAAACCAAGTCCCAAACCTCCCTAACCAACATCCGGTCAACCTTGACTGTTGGTACATCATGCCTCGCATCCGGTCACTCCCTTGACTGCTAGGACTCCCCACCAAGTGTCCGGTCAATCCCTTTGACCCACTTGACTTTTTCGTCGTGCCAAGTATCCGGTCACTCCATTGACCTACTTGGACTTCCACCAGATGTCTGGTCAACCTTGACCCATCTGGACTTCCTTCCTTGCCAAGTATCCAGTCAATCCTTTGACCTACTTGGACTTCCCAACACCAGATGTCCGATCATCCTTGATCCATCTGGATTTCCTTCCTTGCCAAGTATCCAGTCAATCCTTTGACCTACTTGGACTTCCCAACACCAGATGTCCGATCATCCTTGATCCATCTGGATTTCCTTCCTTGCCTGGCTTCACTCACCAGGACTTTCACCTAGCTTCACTCACTAGGGTTTTCCATCTGCCTAGCTTCACTCACTAGGACTTTCACCTGGCTTCACTCACCAGGACTTTCCATCTGCCTAGCTTCACTCACTAGGACTTTCACCCGGCTTCACTCACCAGGACTTTCACCTAGCTTCACTCACTAGGATTTCCTTCTGCCTAGCTTCACTCACTAGGACTTCCTTTTGCCTAACTTGCCAGTTAGGACTTCCCAGTCAAGTATCCGGTCAACCTTGACCTACTTGACTCTTCTTCGATCAATATCTTATTGTCAAACATCTAAACCCAAACCAAGACTCAGCTTGGTTAACCAGGTCAACCTTGACCTGAGGGATGTTGCACCAACAAAGAGGAGCAATGCTCCTGTTCCGGTAGGTGACTACTGACAAAGGAGGAGGACACGAGGTGTCTTCCTCGCGGTGGCCTCTCGTGCCAAGGTCGTGACTGCCGACAAGAGGAGAGGGAGAGGAGAAGGCCGACGGCGACAGCAGCAACAACGAACCTAGCGAGCCCCCCTATTCCCTCCTCATGGCGGCGGCGCTGGAATGAGAAGGCCGGAGTAATGGAGGGTAGAGGAGAGGAAGAAGGGAGCGCCGGCGACTTCGTCGGCGCTAGCGGAGAACTTGAGAAGGAGAGAGCCTCTCCCTGGTGGCTGGCGGCGGAAAGGATCACGAAACCCCCCTCAAACGCGAGCAAGCCTCTCCCCCCCTTTGCTGTGAACGGCGATTCCCAAAAAAACCCCTCATCCCTAGCAATCCTCAATCCCCAAAATGCCCCTGACCACTTCTCTATTTACTTCTCATGCCCTAATTTACCTCCGGATCAGTTATCTTAATGATTGAACTAAATTAAAAGAGTGATTGAAAATTAATCCTTGGCTATTGACAAAATAGTTTAGCCACAAATTGGATTTTGTGATACCCCAGAAAATTATTGAACTAGAAGAAATTACTGACAAATTATTTTTTTATAATCAATATAATCAATTGAAATGGAGGAACCTAATGAACTAATTTCTTGAATGAATAAAAAATTAATATCTAAGATTATACGAGTAATGTAGGATTTATCCGGTATAATTGGATAAAAGTATTAGCTTGGACACGAGCTCAGTTTCAACATTGAAAATCCCAAAAGCAAAAAGAAATTACCTTTGGAGCTCATGGTAAAGGAGAAATAATTAAAATTCATATTTCATTTCGGAAGAGACAAACAAATAAATAATATAGTTATTTCTTTAACACAATTTAGATCTTTGATTGCGAAAAAGTAGGTTTCTCTCAATTAAACCACATACTATTTCTCAGTAGGTAGGTGACAAATAAATCAATATCAAGATAAAAAAAAAAAGATAATACTTAATGTACAAATAATGTTACATATGACATTACAAATAATTTACACAAAATTTTACCAATTGTACTTCAATAAATTTCTCTTGAGACATTCTCTCTCCTAATCTTCCAAATCACCTGTTCCATCACAGATCGTCACCTTTGTCCGCTGATAACTTCATTGTCGGTACTCAAAATTTAGATCCAAGATTTGAAAACTTTTTCACAGTAGCTATCTAGTACTATCCATTTTCCAAGATTTTCTTTTGATGTAGTTGTCACCTATTTGAGTTTAGGGGAATAATTTATAGGCATGCTATTACAGTTTTGATCCGTAATAAGTTGTTAGTGGTTCCCGAGCAATATAATATATACTTGGACGTTGGAGGAAAGATGTGAGTAGGGGTGTAATCGAGTTGAATCGAGTCGAACTCTTGGATGTTTGAATTTGGATCGTTTATAATCAAGCCGAGCTCGAACTTTATTTAACGAATATATTCATGGCTCACGAGCTTATTCGAATTTTTATTGAGTCTAAACGAGCTTAATAAATATAAATTATAAATTTAAATATTTATTAAAAACTAAATTATATATTTTTAAAAATTATAATATTCTTGTTAAAATTTATAATTTTATTCTAATAAATAAATTTAATATATTTGTCTATGTTTTTCACAAGTAGAGTGTAAAATCTATAAATTCAATATCAAAACTATTATTTTTTTTTATTTAAAAGTTGATTCATGAGCTTAACGAACATGTTTACGAGCTAACGAGCCGAATATTGTGAAGTTTGAACTTGGTTTGTTTATCTTAACGAGTTTTATTAAACGAGCTCAAACGAACTTTTATCGAATCGAGTTTTGAATAACTCATGAGCGGCTTGACTCATTTACACCCCTAGATGTGAGTAGATTGTATATAAGGATGAAGATCAATTATAATGGATGGATATAACTACTCCTGGTTAGTTAAATTATGAGAAGTTGTGTGAGACATTTACAAATGTTGCAAATTTGGTTGTAGATAATGATGATGAAACTCAAATGCTCCTCAAGTGGATCCAAAGGAAAGCAAGTGATCTTGTTATTCAAAGTTGCGATCACTGTAATTTGGTGTCACCCACTAAGCATGCAAGTACTTGCAAAGTTCTTGATCCAAAGTACACTAAAACAAAAGCTTCTAACAATCGTTGAAAAAAAGTCCATTAGAAAAGTGTTCTGAGAAATCAAAGGTACAAGATATTTTTAATACTTCTTTATGAAGTATCAATGTCTAACATTTTATTAGTTCTCTTGAATAGATCTAGTGATTAATATATGAGGTGTTGTCATCAATAAATCTGGATTTGAATCTCGACAAAGTCGAGGTAAATGTCTCCTTTATGTACTAATCATTATTCCAAAGGCTAATAGCCACCCATGATTTACCTCCTCCGTGTTGATCCTGAGACGGATTGACAAAAACATTAAGAATAAATGTATTCATCTTTTTATCATCAATATCTAATATTCTATTCATACATATTTTTATTTTGGAGATATTTATGAAATCAAGCAAAGGAAAAAACTCACAATCCAGAAATATTGAATATAGTAACTTTTATTCAATGACTTGATCAAAATTTTATGACGTGACATTATGATGTGACTCTATTTTGTTTTGGTTAATATATGGTAGTTTGAATAATAGAGCCGAGAGTCAATCCTTGACAAAATGCAGAGGATTAAAATTTTTTTTTCATGCTAAGACGAGTGTTTCACCTTTTTACATAATATGATGCGACTCCACTCTCTTATTCATAACAATCAATGGTATGATATTATGTTTTTCAAGTTTCATGTTTTAAATCATATCTATGTTTGTTTCTTTCATTTGTATATTAATTATAGGGTGTTCATCACCATTATTGGAATATCGATTATGCAGCACAACTAGTATCCAACTAAGGAATTGATCAAGCAAGTTAAGTTACATTACAATAAATATGATTTTCTGTAACGCATCATTAACAGCGCGCGGTTAAAATATACCGTTGATAATAATTTTTATAACACTCAATTATGTGTACTGTGGATAATGTAATACTTATACAAATGACAACATATATAAAAAATACAGTGTCAATAATATTTTCTATGGCATATAAAGTACAAGTGACCATCAAATAAATAATGCAGTCATTTTTTAAATGCGATTTATATCTTTGATTGTCTATGAAAAAGTAGGTTGCCTCTCAATTAAACATGAAACATGCCATGTACTATTTCTCAGTAGGCAACAAAAGAAATCAATGCCAAGATGATAAAACATAAAGAGCTACGTCGATTGCTTGAGAGTTTACATGTTTGTTTTTTATTTTTTATTTTGAGAAACCGTCTTGTCCTTTAATTGGCCTACTAGATAAATGTAGAGTACAAATTATACACATTCGATCTTCAAAATATTTTATCTCTAGTGGTGTTCAAAAACAAAAAACTTTAGTAGAAACAATTCATTAATCTCATGCACAACTACATGGTATTCATCCCCTTGTTCAGTAGAGTTTGAATGCATATACAAATTTCATAGAGCATTACGGCGGCTGTTCAAATGGAGAAAGAATTCAACACCGAGAATGTGAAACCAAAGAGGAGCGGTGACAATGCAATGGAGAAGACAAGTGTAAATTGGTTTGTTAAATTGATAATCTAGTGTTATGCACTTAAAGTTAAGGATAGATAAACTTAGATGACTACTAGCAAAAATGATTGAAAAATTAATTTTTCATAATCAATAAATTGAATAGGGACATGGATGACTAATTTATCAGTAAATCATTATTAACTAATTTCTTGAGTAAATAAAAAATTAATATCTAAGATTATTTAAGTAATGAAGGGTTGATTTAGTATGTCAATAATTTATTATTCAAGATAAATCACTGGACAGTGTACCAACCAAATAGAAGCTTATCTTGGTTCTGAATTTTTTTATTCTTTTTTGTTATTATTTTTATTATTTTTCAAGTCTAGGATTTAATGATATTTTATCTTTCATAGGGTTAGAGTTTGAGCCTATTTAAATACTCATTTAATTGTTTTTGCAAGTTTTTGATTAATAAGAATTTGTAGCGATATCGTTTCTTCCTAAACATCGAGTTTGGTTGCTATCTCTTGATGTTTTGCATAATCAACAGGGTTTAAAAAGACCACTTCCAGTATTCATGCGTGAATCAACAAAATCGATATTTATCCACTGTATCAATTGATATCAGCTGCGTCAGTTAATATCAGAGCTAGGTTAATCTTATAGAAGCATGTCACAGAGAAGTCAGCAACACATCGACTACGCTTTTGATTGTGATATAGAACAACGAATATGAGGGATGGTTGCCTATCGGTTTCACTGGTTTATGGAGAGGATGGCGACGATATTGGAAAGCTTGAATAGAGGAAGTCTTGTCCAATGCAATAACAATCACAGGATAAACGCGGAGGAGGAAGATATTTTTGATGAGGAGGAGCCCCTTGTAGGCATCGCAAAGCATTTGATAAATTTTCTCGTGACTTCAATCTCCGATCGCAAGATAAGTCCGCCTCTATGTCTGCCTCCATGTCCCCCCTCCAAGACAATCAATTATTCAAGGAATGAGAACCGATGTCATAGAAAATGGTCATTGAGGTGGGGTCTCGAGAACAAAGAGAAGGAAATCTTGAAAGAGAGAGAAAAGGATGGATGTTGAGAAAGAAAACTTTTATATTAAAAACATTCATTTACTTCTCTCCTTCATCCATTATCTGCCGTGATAAATGGCAGCCATGTCATCGCCAAGAAATTCAATCCGGTGGTTCAACAATGCTCCGTGTTGCCCCTGGATTTGGTTTGGAAAATTGCCGTAAGGATGGTTCAAGTTTGGGATTTGCTCATTGTATGGGGATCAAATTTTGTTGTAGGATTGCAGCTTAACAAATCTATGGCTGCTGGCCCTGTTGGAGACTTTCAATGAAGGACATTTACGAGGAAGAGGACACGGAAAGTAGTGACGAGGAAGATAAATCTAATGATAAAGATCGAGAGGGAAAACAGATAGGGCATTTGTAGGGCTCGATCCAACCCTCATGACAACTTCAGGGAGGATATTAATTTGGACGATAAGATTGAAATAGTCAGTGATCGAATTTACGACGATGATGAAGAAGAAGAAATTGATGAGTGTTGCGTAAAGAGGGGGGCAACACCTTTCAACCTCTAATGCGGAAGAAGAGGAAGAGATCATGCGGAGCAATGAGACATAGACACACAAAAGGAGCAAACACGAGGAATAAGAAGAAAGGAAGAGGAAGAAGCACAGTTACCATGGTTCGGTGGCGTACTTACTCTATAAAAACAGCCGAAGTTTTATTAAAATTCCCTCTACACAAGAGAATCATATTCCATGATTTTTATGATTGTACAATAAGTTTACAATGATCCCTATAAATAGTGAATAAGCTCCATACCCAATAAATCACAATAGAATTTTATTATAAAAAATCACAATAGAATTCTATTATGAAAAACGGTAACAGAATTTTTTTATAAAAAAATCATAATAAAATTTTATTATGAAAAATCTTAATATATTTTTCTTCCATGACATCCATTGCATTGGCCTTCATCCAAATAATAGTTATCCATCAATAATCTTCACCTTGTGAATATTCACTCCTTCGAAGAACACGAGTATATGAATAAAACTTCACCTGGATCTTTGGATCTAGGCTTCCTTCCTCTAGCATCTAGAGATATGGATCAAATTCAAGCAATACTTGAACTTCTCGGTAGACACTAGATTTGTCAGCATGTCTGCAGTGTAAACCTTCTCAAGTTGAAATTTTCCCAGAAGCAATCAGCTCTATGATCTTGTGAAACCTCACATCATGTGCTTAGTTCTCGCATGATACACCTGATTCATCGCTAAATAGATAGCATTCTGACTATCGCATAACAACTTGACTGTATCTTACTGAACACCCAATTCTCTGACCAACCCTGTAAGCTATAAAGCTTCCTTCGTTCCTTCAACTGCTGCCATGTACTCTGACTCTATAGTAGATAATGTAATAATATATTGTATCATAGATTTTCAACAGATAAGTCCTCCATTCACAGTGAACACGTATCTTATAGTAGACCTCCAATCATCTAAACCTCCTACATAGTCTGCATTGGCGTGCCCAGCAATTGAAGGATCTTCCGGTTGTCTACTAAATATGATGTCATAATCAATTGTATTTCTCAAGTATATAAAAATCTATTTCGCTGCATCCCAATGTGGTCGACTAGGATTTGAGATAAATTTGCTTGTCATACTAACTGTTTGTATCAAATCTGGTCTCATGCAAATCATGACATACATTAGACAACTAACTGCACTAGCATAAGTAACCTTTGACATCTCTAGGATCTTGTTATCCGTCTTTGGACAAACACTATGTACTGAATATCTTGAAGTGATGTGTCAGGGGTGTGCTTACCGACTTTGTATTCTTCATGTTAAACCTATCTAGCACCTTCTCTACATAGCCACGTTGAGACAACCATAATCTCCCTATAGCTCTATCCCTATTAATCTCCATCCCAAGAATTTTCTTGGCCTCTCTCAAGTCTTTCATGTCAAATTTCTTGCTCAGTAACCTCTTCAATTTGTCGACCTCTTTCATCTTCTTTGCAATAATGAGCATGCCATCTACATATAGTAGTAAGAAAACTAGTGATTCATCTTCAATACTCTTCACATATATGCAGCAATCATACTCACATCTCCTATATCCTTTTGAATCATGTATAAATTAAAACATTTATACCATTACCTAGGAGATTGTTTAAATCCATAGAGTAATTTTGTCATCTTACAAACCAACAACTCTTGCTGGGCTGACTAAATATCTCAGGTTATGATATAAAAATTTATTCCTCCAAATTTTCATGAAGAAATGCCATCTTTACATCCATATACTCTAGCTGTAAATTGTGATGTGCCACCAAAGCCAACATCATTCTAATTGACGTATGTCTTACTATTAGAAAAAAAAAATTCTTCATAATCAATCCCCATTCTCTATGAATACCCTTTTGCTACTAATCGAGCTTTGAACTTCACTTCTTTTCCCTTTGACATTGTTCTTTCTTCTTGAATATCCACTTGCACCCTATAGCTTTCTTTCCTTCAAGAAGTTCCATTAGATTCAATGTTTGGTTTTTATGCAACGACTCTATCTCCTCTGCCATAGCACCCATGCACTTATCCTTCTCAAAGCTATGTATCATCTCCTAAAAAGATATAGGGTTTCTACTACTCGTGATAAGTGCATAAGATACCAAGTCTTCAATCCATGTCTGGTGGGTGATTTTAAGACTCGTCTCGTTCTACCACCAGCTATAGTGCGATGCTCCGTGTGCTCTGAGCTAGAATCATCGAAGTCATGAGTCTCTAGCTCTACCTACATGACATCTTTCTCCATGTTGCTCTATGGTATTTCCTTTCCTTTTTCCTTAGTACACTGTAGCATAGTCTTCTCGTTAAACACCATATCTCTATTGATTACCACCTTGTTTACCTTAGGATCCCAAAGCTTGAAGCCTTTAACTCCTTTTTAATACTCCAAAAAATGCACTACTTTGACTTCGCATTTAGCTTTGATCTTTCCTCACTAGATATGTGCATATAAGATGGACATCCAAAAACTCGAAGATGAGAATAATCTACTTGATTTCCTGTCCATACTTCCTCTGATATTTTTCCTTCTAGTACTTCCCTTGGTGATCTATTAATGAGATAATATGTCATGTTAACTGCTTCCACCCAGAAATTCTTTTCTAGCTCTGCATTCAGCCTAAGATATCTTGCCTTCTTAATGATTGTCCTGTTCAACCTTTTTGCTACACAGTTCTGCTGAGGTGTCCTGCAAATCAAGAAATGCCTCATTATCCCATACTACTCACAAAATTACTAAAATTTTGAATTTGTGTATTCAGTTCCATTGTCTGTCGTAAGGCATTTGATCTTCCTTCTGGTCTGGTTCTCCACTTGAGTTTTTCACAGTTTAAACTTTGTAAAAGTTTTTGACTTGTGACGCATAAAGTATACCCAGACCTTTCGTGAGTAATCATTAGTAAAACTTACAAAATACAAGTGTCTTCCACGTGATGCTACATTGACTAGTTACTAGAGATCCGTATGTACGTAGTCTAGATTCCCCTATGCCTTGTTTGTTGCCGTCTTGAATTATACTTTGCTTTGTTTCCCAAGAATATAAAATTTGTAAAATTCAAGCTTACACGTCTTGACACCCTTCAACAAATCTCTCTTGTGAAGTTCCAGCATCCCACTTTCACCCATATGTCCTAGCCGTATATGCCACAAGACAGTACTATCTGATTCATACTCTACCGAGGTGACTCCACCTACAACTGTAGTCCCTATCAACTTATAGATATTTCTTGCTAACTTTTGTCCTTTCATTACCATTAGAGCTCCCTTATTGACTTTTATCCCTCCACTCATTGATTTGTAACTACAACCAATACCATCTAGTGTGCCTAGTGAGATCAAGTTCTTCCTTAGCTCTGGTATATATTTGACATTGTTAGGACCAAAAGTAGCTAAGGGGGGGGGGGGTGAATAGCTCGTCGCATGCCCGGTGTTCGGCGTTGCTTGTTTCTTCGAAGATGTGCAGCGAAAAATACAGAAACAACTCACACAACGCTAACACGGTTGGTTTACTTGGTATCCACCTCACAAGAGGTGACTAGTCTAAGGATCCACACCAACACACACACCCTCCACTAATGAAACTCTCCTTTATGGTAACTACCAAGGGCGGAGAAGCCCTACAAGACTCAATACAAGAAGAAGAAAGGGTAGTAAAGAAATACAAGCTTACAAGCTTACAATGAGTGCACAAACACTAACCCTAGTTTCTCCTTCTTGCTTTGATCCGCCTCTTGACTTGGAAGAGCCTCCAAGAACCTTCAAGAACTGGCGATCTCGAGCTTGAGAAGAGCTGTGGAGGAGCTGGTGAAGATCTGAGATGAATCGGTGAAGAAGTGCCGAAGACAACGCTCGCCTGTGGCTCAAATACGACTCAACGGTCGGATCCCGATCGATTCGATTTTTCCCAATCGATCGAGGAGGCTTTGGATCGATCCACGGATCGATCCAGAGTGCCTCTGTGCTCTGGAAAAACGCCTGGATCGATCCACGGATCGATCCAGCGCTTATCGCGCAAAGCAGCAGCATCTCAATCGATCCACTGATCGATTGAGACCTCTGGATCGATCCACTGATCGATCCAGAAGCTTTCTGTTCGCTGGGAAAGGTCTGGATCAATCCACTGATCGATCCAGAGCCTGGATCGATCCACTGATCGATCCAGCACTTGGTTTTTGCCCAAAACCAAGTCCCAAATCTCCCAAACCAACATCCGTTCAACCTTAACCTGTTGGTACGTCATGCCTAGCATCTAGTCACTCCCTTGACCTGCTAGGACTCCCTCACCAAGTGTCCGGTCAATTCCTTTGACCCACTTGGACTTTTCTTTCATGCCAAGTATCCGGTCACTCTCTTGACCTACTTGGACTTTTACCTAGCTTCACTCACTAGGGTTTTCAATCTGCCTAGCTTCACTCACTAGGACTTTCACCTGGCTTCACTCACCAGGATTTCCATACTGCCTAGCTTCACTCACTAGGACTTTCACCTGGCTTCACTCACCAGGATTTCCATCCAGTCAGGTATACCTACTTGACTCTTCTTCATTCACACTGATCAGTCCCTGATCAGAATCTCCCCATATGAACAACTGCACCTGCATTGTCCATGTGTCTACATGTATTGTCAAACATCGAAACTATGACCAAGACTCAAGCTTGGTCAAACCAGTCAACCTTGACCTAAGGGATATTGCACCAACAGACATCACGTAGGGTTCTAATCACTCCATCAAACATTTTGATTCTGACATTCTCTATGCCGATAACTTTGCATGACGCATCATTTTTCATCAACATTGAACCAGAATCTACTGCCCTATTGGTATCAAACCAATCCTTGTTTAGAGTCAGTGATATGAATATGCAGAGTCTAAAATCCATACATCCGTCAACTGCTCCGAACTTGACATAACTAATAACATATCTCCATCACCGCTCTCTGAATTTTTCTCTTCCACTATGTTTGCAGACTTTGCCAAACTACCTTTATTCTCTGTAACATGTTTCTTTATCTCTGGACAATCTCTCTTGATATGATCTTTGCCTCCATATTTGTAACACGTGATCACCTTCTTCCATCTCGACTTAGAATGAGCCTTATTGTTGTTACCTAATCCATGTTGATATTTTCTCCTACCACACTCTTGGTTGCTATTTACCACAAGTCATTCTCCCTAAGAAACTTCATCACTTGATTTTTTTTCCTTTGGTGAAAACCTAGAAACGCACCTATGATCTCCTCCTGTTTGAGAGTTTCCTTACCCCATATCAAAGTCGTAATTAAATTCTTGTACGTAGGAGATAAAGATAGAAAATTCAACTACATCAACACCTTATCTTCATCTTCGATCTTCACATCAACCCGCTTCAGATCACTTACAATTTGGTTGAATACATTGATGTACTGGCTCAGATAAGTTCCTTTTTTCATTTTTAGGTCAAATAATTTCTGTTTAAGATATAACTTGTTTATCAATGACTTTGACATGTACTAGCTTTTAAGCTTTTGCAAACTACCACTGGTGACTCCTCGTCCATGGCATGGTACATCACATCATTCGTAAGACAAAGCCCAATTGTTGCCACTGCTGTTACTTAAAGTTCTTCCTAATCTGATCTCTCCAAGCTTTCCGGTTTCCTTTCTCCTAACGCCTTCACCATGGCTTGTTGCACCAACAAGTTTTTGACCATTCTTTGCCATAATCCAAAGTTTTTGGTTCCGTCAAATATAATCATATCAAATTTCATAGAAGTCATCCCTGACATGTTGAAAAAAATCTTCCAAAACCTGTAAACTCTGATACCAATTGTTGTACAAAGAGGGGGGGGGGAAACACCTCTCAACCTCTAATGCAGATGAAGAGGAAGAGAGAAAGAGATCGCTTGGAGTAATGAGACAAAGATGCACAAAAGGAGCAAACATGAGGAAGGAGAAGAAAAGAAGAGGAGCGAGAAGAGATACCGTGGTTCAGCGCCTGCCTACTCCACAAAAGCGGCCCAAGCTTTATTAAAATTCTCTCTACATAAGAGAATCATATTATATGATTCTTGGGATTGTACAATAGGTTTATAATGATCCCTATAAATAGTACATAAACCTCAAATTCAGTAAAATCATAATGGAACTTTGTTATGAAAAATCAGAACAAAATTCTGTTATGAAAAATTATAATAAAATTTTGTTATATAAAATCATAATAAAATTTTATTACGAAAAATCTTAATAGATTTTTCTCACATGACATTTATCGCATTGACCTTTATCTAAATATGAGTTAGCCGTCAACGATGAGAAAGTTGATGATATGACTTCTCAGAGTTCAATTCAGATGACATGTTTGGAGGAACAAAAAAATACTAGTGTGAACAATGAGGGCCAACAAGATGAAGCCCCACGTCCTTATAAACTTAAGGAATGAATTCTTAAACAGGAAACCTAAGAAACAGAAAGAGGAAGATATAACTATTTGTGATTGTCAATATGATTCCAATAATCCAGACAATGCATGTGGCGACAGATGCTTGAATGTGTTGACTAACACTGAATGCACACGTGGTCATTGTGCCTGTGGTAGTGACTCTAAAAATCAGAGATTTCAAAAGTGTGATTATGCTGGATCAAGCTTATTCAAAACTGAAGGTCGCGGGTGGGGTCTATTATCTGGTGAGAATATCAAGGTTGGACAGTTTGCTATCGAGTACCGTTGGGGAGTAATATCTTGGAAGGAAGCAAAGCAACGATCTCAAGCCTATGAGTCTGCAAGATTGAAAGATGCATATATTATTTATCTCAACGCAGATGAGTCAATTGATGCCACTCACAAAGGAAGCTTAGCAAGGTTCATCAACCATTCTTGCCAGCCAAATTGTGAAATAAGAAAATGGAACGTGTTGGGAGAAGTGAGCATTGGGATTTTTGCTATGCAAGATATTCCTGCTGGAATAGAGTTGGCTTATCACTATAATTTTGAATGGTATGACGGTGTCATGGCCCGCTGCCTTTGTGGTGCATCCTGCTGTTCTGAATTTGAGTTAAATCTCATGGTTTTCAGGAGGCCACCTATCTCTGGGATGATAACGATGATAGATACTCCGTTGAGAATGTTCCTTTGTACGATTCTGATAATGATGAGCTAAGATCGAAGTCTCTTAACGCAATTAGCCCAAATATGCCGATTGCTGAAAAGGATAATGAAGAATTACTGAGAAATGCAGGTGATTTTGATTCTCCAATATTTTCTCAATCAATGTCGATTGTGGTGGAACCAAAAAATTTTGCCCCTATTGAAATTGATGAAGCAAAATATGATACAACAGAGGATGATGCCATATACTTGAAGAGCACTCAGCAAAATTCTGCTAAAAACTTGTTGGAAGAAGAATTATGGGAGAAGAAATACAAGACTTATGGGAGAAAAATGCACTCTACGTGGATGAGGAGGAGAATAAAACCAACAAATTCAACTTATTTCATTCATTAGAAAACGGTACATATTTATAGATTTATCTTATTCTTATCATAATTGTCATCTCATCCATTCTATCTCTATTCATGAAATTTTATCTTTATCCACTGTCATCTCATTTATTCTATCTATCCACTAACTCCATATTAATTTATTATTTGTTATCCAAAATAAAATTTAATTTCAAAACTTCTACCCCTACCCGAGCACACGCAATGGAGCTGTAAATAGTCAAGTGAAATCCAATCCACGAAATAATTTGATCTATGGACAACATCGTTGTAGTAAAGGTCGTAATGCCAGAGGAATCATTGCCGCACAACATAGAGGGGGAGGTCATAAGCGTCTATACCGTAAAATCAATTTTCGACGGAATGAAAAAGACATATCTGGTAGAATCGTAACCATAGAATACGACCCTAATCGAAATGCATTCATTTGTCTCATACACTATGGGGATGATGAGAAGAGATATATTTTACATCCCAGAGGGGCTATAATTGGAGATACCATTATTTTTGGTACAGAAGTTCCTATATCAATGGGAAATGCCCTACCTTTGAGTGCGGTTTGAACTATTGATTTATGTAATTGGAAGTAACCAATTAGGTTTATGACGAAACCTAGAAATCGATCACTGATCCAATTTGAGCACCTCTACGGGATAGAAACACTCCCTCTTAAATTTGATTTTGTAACTCCAAGCAAATTTCATATCTTGATGAAGTATTCAAATTTGAGTGGCTTGGTAAAAATATCAGCAACTTAATCTTAAGACTTTATGTATTCCACTTGCACCTCTTTTCTTATAATGCACTCTCTGATATAGTGATAGCGCGTATCAATGTGCTTGCTTCTATCATGGAAGACTAGATTTTTTGCTAGTGTTATTGTAGACTTGTTATCAACTCAAATCTTGGTTGTCTTATACCCTTCAAGAAGTGGAGTTAACTCCCATGTACCTTTCTTTTCGATCACCTTGATTTCTTCATTCATCACATCTTTCCACCTTTGCTCTTTATAGCTTCTTGGAAATCTGTAGGCTCGCAATCAGCAAAGAGGCAACATAGAATAAGATTATCTTGATTTTTAGTTACCTCATAAATTTCCCGTAAACTTCTAAAGCGTGGTACTCTTTCACTTGAATTTTCACTTGAAGTTGATGAAGGTAAATTTTCTTGAGTACTTGATGTTGGTGTTAGCAATGGAGTAGTAGGCTCCTCTCTTATTTGCTCCACCCTTGGTTGCTCCACATCTTCTTCTTCAAAGTATGGGAAGAAGTTGTAATCTTCATTTTGAGATTCTCAATTCCATTCTTCTTCTTCTTCTTCTTCATTAAATACAAAATCCCGGCTGTGATTGTCTTCCCAGTATCTAGATTGTATAGCTTATAACCCTTTTGAGTTAGTATCATAGCCAATAAAAATAAACCTCTTACTTTTATTATCCAATTTACTTCTTTCTTTATTAGGCACATGAGCGTAAGTTATACTCCCAAAAAACTCTTAGATAAGAAATCTCAGGCTTCCTTTTGCTCCATGCTTCTCGTGGTGTCTTGCCTCACACACTCCTTGTTAGTAATCGGTTGGATAAGTATACTGCACATGCAATCACTTCTACCCAAAGTTCCTTTGGTAGCCCTTTACTTTTGAGAATTCTCCTTGCCATGTCAAGGATGGTTTGATTTTTTCTTTCCACCACTCCATTTTGTTGAGGGGATTTTAGAACCATCAAGGGTCATTGTATTCCATTGTCTTCACAAAATTCTTAAAACTCATTTGAGGTAAATTCTCCTCCTTGATCAGAATGCATAGCTTTGATCTTGAGACCCCTCCCCTTTTCTACGGTAGCTTTAAATTTATTCAATATGCTGAAGACCTTCGATTTTTGTTTCAAAAAATATACCCAAGTTTTTTGAGAAAAGTCATATATAATAAGAATGAAATAATTACTCTTACCAAGTGAACATGGCTTTATCGGACTGCAAACATCTGTATGCATAAGTTCAAGCGGGTTTTGGGCTCTTGAACTTGACTCATTTGAAAACTTCTTCTAAATTGCTTCCCACGTAGACATACTTCACATAATTGATCAGGATGTTTGATGTAAGGTAGTCCTCTCACCATCTCTTTCTTTGAAAGTAATTCTAGTCCTCTAAAATTGAGATACCCAAATCGAAGATGTCATAGCCAAGTGATGTCTTTATAACAAGTTTTGAGACAATTGACAACATCATTTTGAATATTAAGCAAGAACATTCTATTTCTTGACATAGGCACCTTAGCAATTAAGCAACCAATATCATCTTTCAAGATAAGCATATTATCTTTTAGAAGAATATCATATCCTTTTTTTAAAGAGTTGTCCTAAACTCAAAATGTTGCTCTTTATATTTGTCACAAAGAAAACATTCGAAATATATTCATGTTTTCCATTCTTCAAACGGATGAGAATGTTACCTTTGCCTTTCACATCGATCTTGGATTCATCTCCGAAGGATACATTACCGCCAACTGATTTATCAAGCTCTACGAACATGTTTCTTTTCCCACACATATGATTGCTTGTACCAGTGTCAATATACTATATTCTATCTTCACCTCTTTCATTATCTTTATACACTAGCAGTAGGGTGACATCTTCTTCTTTCCTTTTTTCCATATAGTTTGCTCTTTCATATACTTTATTCTTGGATGATCTACATTCGTTAGCATAATGTCTAATTTGTCACAATTGTAGTACTTAACTTGGGATTTATCATATCTCGAGTTTATGTACCCTCTTCCACGCCCTCTTGTTGAATTTTCTTCTCTTTCATTATTGTTGTTGGAAGCCCATCCTTGCTCATTAGCATGACCTCTTCCACGTTGATTACTATTGTTACTAAAGCTTTCATCTTTCTTTGTCGGTTGAAGTCGTCTTTAGGAGTTATTGAGTAATTTCTTCATTTATCTTCTTCTTTTCTTTATGGGCTTGTAATGAACCCAGGAGTTGCTCTATCGTCATGACTTATAGATCCTTGGTCTCTTCGATGATGGTTGTAATGCTATCAAATTTTGAATCCAGTGATCGGAGAATTTTCTCAATGATAGTTATTTCTTCTAGTTTATCATAATTTCTCTTTAGTTGATTGTAAATGGTAGAGACTCTAGAAAAATAATCAGACACTAACTCACCTATCTTCATACGAAGAGCTTCAAATTGACTTCTTAATGTCTGAAGTCGTATCTTTTTTATTTTTTCTTCTCCTTGATATGAGACTTGGAGCTCTTCCCATGCTTATTTGGCCAAAGTAGCACTTGAGATTCTCAAAACCATTCTTATCTAAAGCTTGATAAATAAGGAAGAGAGCCTTCTTGTCTCTCTTTCTTAAATCTCTCAAACTATTTTTTTTTCACTTGGAGATAACGCTAAGTTATCACACGACTCAATGTAGCCTTTTTCTATAACCTCCCAAACATCATGAGCTCCAAGAAGTGCCTTCATTTTGATACTCCAATTATCATAATTACTCGTCTTAAGTATTGGAACTTGGAAGAGAACCATACCATCATTAGCCATAGCTTTGATACCACTTTGTTGGAAGAAGAATTGTGGGAGAAGAAATAAAAGACTTATGAGGGAAAAATACACTCTACATGGAAGAGGAGAATAAAACAAACAAACTCAACTTACTTCATTCATTAGAAAAAGATACATATTTATAGGCTTATTAGATAAATACTAATATCAGATATATTGAATGTAGATTTCTTTTCCTTTATTCTATCTCCAAGAAACTCGTATTCTTATCATAATTGCCACCTCATCCATTCTATCTCTATCCATGAAATTTTATCTTTATCCACTATCACCTCATTTATTCTATTTATCCACTAACTCCATATTAATTTATTATTTTTATCCAAAATCAAATTTAATTTCAATAAAAATGTGCAATGATTTCTCGCATTTAAATAACCATGCTATTGGTTATTTGCCTGCGGATGAGCCACAACTAGTGCAATTATGGGATTCTTTGCATCCTATAAAATTTGATGTTACTGAAGTTGAAACCTCAAGATATCTTAACAAATACAATGTATTGTTTCCTAGATCACACATAACACTAGGTACGATTGGTATTTTTCTTGAAGAGTTACCAGATGAATTGCCTCCCTTATGTGATATCTAATATCATATTGATTTGGAGTCACAAGTGACATTGTTGAATAGATTGCATTACAGAATAAGCTCGCATGAGCATAAGGAATTGTTGGAACAATTGATTCCTTTTCATATAGTGATTCTTCTAAAGATGATGTTGTCAACCATTTGGGGATGAATTTTCTCTTCCCGGGAGAGAATGACATAGGACAATAGAGTAAACTAGAAGAATCCATAATTTATAACTTAGGATGAACTACAAGATGGTCTACCATCCAAATCGAAGCTTGTTTTGGCTTCGAGTATTTTTTTTATCCTTTTATGTTATTATTTTTATTATTTTTCATGTCTAGGGTTTAGTGGTATTTTTGTCTTTCGTAGGGTTAGGATTTGAGTCTATTTAAACACCTATTTAATTATTTTTAGAAATTTTTTATTAAGAAGAATTTGTGGCTACGTCATTTCTTCTCAAATATCGAGTTTGGTTGTCTATCTCCTTGTATTTTGTGGAATTAATAGGGTTTAGAAAAGCACTATCAGTATTAAGCGCGAATCAACAGGACCGATAGTTATCCGCGCATTAGATGATATTAGTTGTCACAAGTTACATACATTTAGAATTCAATTTCAAAATATTCTCTCTAGTGGTATTCCTAGAAACAATTCGCCGATCTCATGCACAACCAGAAGGTATTGATCCCTTTGTTCAGCTAAAGTTTGAATGCATATACAAACAACACCAAGAATTACAACACCGAAATGTGAAACCGAAGAAAACGGTGACAAGGCAATGGAGAAGTAAGTGCAAATTCAAGTATATTGGTTTGTTAAATTGATAAACTAGTGTTATACGCTGAAAATTAAGGATAGATAAACTTAGATGACTAATCTATAAATAATAATCTTTTGAATGTCAACCAATTAGAATTGAACTAACAATGCAATGGTCTAATAGTTATCTTAACTATTGAATTAAAAGTGTGATTGAAATTAATAATTAGCTATTAACAAAATAGTTTAGCCTCAAACTGTATTTTGTGATACTCAAGAAGATTATTAGCAAGATACTTTTGAGGCAAAAATTATTGAAAAATTATTTTTTCATAATCAATAAATCAAATAGGGACATGGGCAACTATTTTGCCATTAAACCATTGTGAACTAATTTCTTGAGGCAATGGAAAATTAATGTCTATGATTATTTGAGTAGTGAAGGGTTGATCATGTATGATCGGATAAAAGTATAGTCAGCAGGTATCTGGATGCATGGGAGAGACCCGAAACATTCGACCCGGAGAGATTTGTGATGAACATTGTGTTGCCGGCGGTGGACTTATTTGTGCACTATGACTTCAAGATGATTCCATTCGGCGAGGGGCGGAGGATTTAGCTGGGGAAGAATCTAGGGATGCTGATGGTGGAGTTGGAGCTGGCCAACCTTGCTCCCGGGAATGAGGGAGGAGGATGTGATAATGGAATAAGAACCGGGGGTTGCTTGTGCCCAGGAAGCATGCTCTGTGCTTGATGTCCGCCAAATCTGATGTAATCTGAGCATATTGTTAATCTCTGATATAGTTGTGGAATTGAATAATAAGACAACACAATAAGACTCTCATGCTTGAAGAATATGTTCTATGATGTTTTCCAATGAAGTTGTGGAATTGACTAAAAAAAATGATAATCCCAATTAGTACGTCTTACTATCTCTGGGATGATTGACCCGGTTCCACGAAAATTTTTCATCGATCATCAAGGTAAATCGGGAAGCGCACGTGACGGTCAGCCTAGAAGCCTAGCATCCTTTGGTTACACCCCCCATTTGGAGGAAAAATTCTTACAAATACGCCGTAGTTGGGGTTCGAACCACGGGTACTTGGATGACAACCTGAATATCCTATCGTGACACCATGGCCCCGGGGACAGTTGTGAAATTGACTGAGTACAATGAATAAGTGGATGATAATGTTGAAACCCCAAGGTTGTTTTGATGTGATCAACAAGTTAAGTTAGGTCCTGTGGTGTTTTAACTTTGTGTCTAAGTGTACAGGAGTTTAGGAGCACAGGGAGTCGAGCAAAAGACGCAGCTAGCGAGAATGACGACATGGGAGAGAGTCGATGGGCTCGGTGCGTCTGAGAGACGAGATGCTATGGAAGAGTACGTGGGCGGACGAGAAGGAAGCGGGAGGCGTTTCTGAGGGACGAGAAGTCAAAGCGAAAGATTGCTCGAGAAGGTTGAAATTGGGTTCGGGTGAGCCTTATTTCGATTGGCTAAAATCACCCAAGCGAGCGGAAGACCCGGACCGAGGTGAGCAGCACCAGAGCAGAGGGCTCGGACCAAAAGTCAACTAAGTTGACTTTAGTGGTTCGGGCGCCCGGAACTTGATTTTGACCGGATCGCGTTTGACCGTGATCCGTTGCGAAGGGGATAAAATTTTATCCCCCTCCTAGGCGCCTGGAACCCTCCAGGCACCCCGACCAAGGCTATAAATACAGCCTTGGTCCAGAAGCTTTGTACAACACAACAAGAATTAGTAATACAACACTTGTGAGCTTCCATTTCTTGTTTAGCTTCTCTGTTTTGCATTTTCACTACTGTAAGAGGCTTCTTCGCCTAAAGGAGATCTTTTTAGTGTGCGATTCACTCCTTGGATTAACAACCTCCCCGGTTGTAACCAAGTCAAGTCTGTGAGCCTCTTCTTTTGGATTATTGCTTTCTTTCTTTAATTATATGCAAGTGTTATTTTAAAAGTCCAAGAAGGATACTTTGTATTTGTGTTTTTTTTAGAGCTATTCAACCCCCTTTCTAGCCGGCCAACGCGGTCCAATAAGTTGTATCAGAGCCAAGACGCTTCAAGAGGACTAACCGCTGATCGAAGCACCGAACAAATGGCCGGACCAAGCATATACCCACCGAAGTTCGAGGGGGAGTTCACCAGCTGGAAAAAGTGAATGCAACTATTTTTCAAAACTAACTTTGATTTACTTTTAATAATAGAATTCGGTTTTGTAGTACCAGAGGGCAATGAAAAATACCAGTGGACGAAAAAGGAGCAGACCGACTACGTGGCAAATGGCAAAGCAGAATTCCATCTGCCGAGTGTCCTTCTACCACAAGAAGTCAACCGGATCAACAACTATCACTCAGTAAAGGAATTATAGGAAAAATTCCTTGAGCTGCACAAAGGGACGTCCGAAGCCAAGCTTGCAAGATGGGATTTACTTTGCAACCAGCTCACTAGCCTGAGACTTAAAGAAGACAAAACTATTGTGCATCTGCACTTGAGAATTAAGGAGCTTATCACCGGACTATCGAATCTTGGAGAAAAGGTAAATAATCGAGATTCGCTAAGGTACGCATTCAATTCATTTCCTAGAAATACTAAATGGGCATCACTAGTAGATGTTTTTTTTATATATCTAAGGACTTAGAAACTATTTCCTTAGAAGAATTATTTTCCACATTTGAAGTGCATGAATCGAGATGTGCAAGTATGAAGGAGACGAAGCACAACGTCGCCCTCAAAGCATCGAGAGATGAACCCGAGTTAGAGTCTTCTCTCGATGATGAGGAACTGGTAATGATGGTAAGACATTTTAAGAAATTATGTAAATCTAGAAAAACTAACCATCCGCAAAGTAGAAAGAAAAGGACAATATGATGCTACCACTGCAATGAAGAATGGCACGTCAAGGACAACTGCCCCAGGCTAAGAAACAAGGACAAAGGAAAGAAGTCTGTCCAACCGAACAAATTCAAGACACTAAAAGCGACGTGGGATGATACGTCGTCCGAATCGGAAGTCGAGGCTTTTTTCGGACTTGCATTAATGGCAAGTCATCAAGACGAGGACTACAATTCAAGCTCGTCCTAAATGAGCATCGAGAGCATCGATGAAGGGGGAGCTACGTCGGAAGAAAGCAGCAGTTCAGGGGGAGACACGGATAACGAGATCGACAAGGTAAGTCAGGTACGCTCCATTCCTCCCGATAAATTATTTAAGTTTGTTAAATTGTTAACTAAGGATTGTTGTAAGTTATAAAAAGAGATTAAAAATTTAAAAGTAATTCTAGCTAATTAATCTTGCCCATTAGAAGAATTAGACAAATTAAAATTTGAAAATAATGATTTAAAAATACAAGTAGATAACTTAAAAAATCATGTATGCTCACATAATACAAATTTTAGAAAATATAACAATCTAAATTGGTATTTTAGATATCACAAAGGATAAATTAGGAATATTTTAAAACAGTATGTCCCTAAGAAATTCTTAGTTAATCCAGTTGGTTGGAACCTATATTGGGTTCCAAAGTCTTGTTTAACCTAAACTCTAAATTAGACTTAGCTCTTTCAACGAGAAAATTAAACGTTAAATTTCTTTATGAGGCTTTGTCTAAGAAAGTGGTTGTTGCTCCAATAACCAAGAAGGCCTAGTGCCTCACCACTACCTGGAAGCCAAAATATTGAAATAAAATGTTTAATTAACTTACTGATAAAGTATTAAAATTGAAATTAAATAATACTTTAAAAGTTTTTTAAAACAATTTTTTTGAAAATTACTTAAAATTCTTTTTAACCGTAGAATTTTAACTTAAAAAATTTTCTTGCTTAAATTTTTTTTTTTTGCTTAGAAAAGTTCTCAAAAATATTTTTATTTCTTTTCAAAAGTTATAAATACAGTCCAGAATCTTTGAACAAGGCTATAAATACAGTTTTAGTCCAGAAACTTTGAACAGCACAACAAGAATTAGCAATACAACACTTGTGAGCTTCCATTTCTAGTTTAGCTTCTCTGTTTTGAGCTTTCACTGTTGTAAGAGGCTTCTTTGCCTAAAGGAGATCTTTTTAGTGTGTGATTCACTCCTTGGATTAACAACCTCCCCGGTTGTAACCAAGTCAAGTCTGTGAGCCTCTTCTTTTGGTTTATTACTTTCTTTCTTTAATTATATGCAAGTGTTATTTTAAAAGTCCAATAAGGGTACTTTGTATTAGTGTTTTTTTAGAGCTATTTAACCCCTTTCTAGCCGGCCAACGCGGTCCAACAGATAACATTAGACTTTTATGTAGGAAAAATATAATCGATATTTGCATATTGTGTGAAGTAGCACGGCTAAGGTATATAAAGTGAGTTAGATTATTTTACCGGGTATATCATATATGCACGGTGCTTGAACTACTAGTGATATTGAACTATGATATGAGGATCTATTTGTACTTCCTAATTTATCAGTTGGACGAACCATTAGCATAGCTAGGATTTAAAATCTATGAATTTATTAATACAAATAGTATTTTAAAAATTAAAAATATTTTATAGACCTATTTTTGAAAACTTTTATTTTTCTACGATAAAACATGATGTTTTCTATCAAAATAAAAATTTTCAACATTTTTAGAATATTATCTAAATTATTATAATTTTTTTCTTGAAAATAAAGCTTTTATTATTAAAAATTACAAAATATTATTTTTGAAAGCTTTCTTTGGATAAATATTAAGTTTTACGTATCCAGAAAAATTAACAGATTTTATAGATTTAAAAATATATTTTTAAAATTTGTTTTAAAAAATTAGGTTACTCTACTAAAATAAATCATTTCTATTAAATTAAGTAATATTTTTCAATCAAAATTTTTCTATTGATTGACCTTATTCTGTTTAACTTAGCCAACAATTTTAGGATTTTCGAAATCGAAAAGTAATTTTTAAATTATTTTTTTGGAACAAAAGATTTAAATTAGTAAAAATACAATATTTTTTAAAGTTCTTTCAGAAAAATATTATCCTGCTATAATTCTTGTTATGTACACCTAAAAATTTTTTAAATTTTTTTTACTGTTTATTTTTTTTTGATGTAATCACAGGGGAAAATAAGTATAAGTAAAGGGAAATTAGACTATTTTTAGAATTTAGAATTTTTAACCTTGTACTTATTTTGCAAAGTTCTTTAACTTAGTTAATTCTTTAACTTGTTATGTTATTGCATTTTGGTTTTAACTCTAACCTTAACTTGGATTGATACATATTAAAAAGGGAAAGATTGTAAGTACCCTATGGTAGTTTTGATGTGGTCAGCTAAGTTAAGTTAGGTCCTATTTGTGTTTGATGTCTTGTGTCTAAGTGTATAGGAACTTAAGAGCACAAGAAATCGAGCGAAATATGCAACGGACAAGAAGGATGACACAGGAAAGGAGCTGACGAGATCAATACATTCTAGGGATGAGAAGCTGTGGAAGAGTACACCGGTGGAAAAGAAGGACGTGTGTAACATTCAAGGGATGAGAAACCGGGGAGGAAGTCTGCTTGAGGAGAAGGTTTGAGTTGGATTTAGGTGAGAAGATTGTTAGAAGCAACCTTGAGGGTCCGGCGTGACCATGAGTTGTGATGTTTGGGTAAAAGATTTAAGTTAGATTTACCCTTGTATTTGATATATATATTTGAGTTGTGTTGATTTACAGGATATACATATGACTTTGCTTGATTGCTTCGAGTCCAGTGAAAGATGGAACATCCGAGGGATCGTAGACAAGGTAGTAAGGACAAGCCGAGGGAAGCAGATTTTGAGACATACGCGAATTGTAACAACCCGACCCCTCGACCCCTTGGGCAGCCACACTAGCGGCCCATTTGGCGGCCCCTTGACGGTCCCTTGGGCGGCCCCACTGGTGGCCCAACTGGCGACCCCTTATGTCGTCGACCGATGACCCTCGGGCGTGAGCCGTTACTCACCAGGTCTTCCCACCCTTGGTCAGTGGATTTTTACCTTCCTCAGAATTCGAACTCTAGACCTCCAGGATAAGTACTAGAGTTTATGAATCCTGGTAGCCAAGTGAGCGTTGTCACGCCCCAGATAGTCCCTGCCCGAATAAAATTTCGGCAGCATCTCCCCTGTACGGGTGACAATCTGAAACTTATACATTGCCCTCAGGGCCACATATACCTCGGCCAACACGGCTGGAACAATAAAAATAATAAAAATGCAACAACCAAGCATCCACGCAGTTTAATAGTAAACAAACTAAAGCAGTGATAAGAAAACTCAAAAACAACCCTACTCAACTACACCCATAAAGCTCAAAATACGACGAAACAAAATTCACTCACCTCTTTTGCCATCCATGTAGGCATGTAGTAAAACAAATCCACATAAACTCATCGACAATAAAACCATACAATATCCAAGAGGCAAAACAAGTACAAGTCTATAAAATGCAATAAGCAATAAAACCAAAAGACCCAAATGAAAATCCTTGTGATCTGCAGGGGAATAGCGACTGGAACTCTCCGGACAGTCTCAACCTAAAATGTAATAATAATCACGGGGTGAGTCAACTCCTCAGCAAGAATATTGACATGCATAGTAAGAAAATAACAACTATCAGTAATCATGCGTACAGTCTCCTGATATAAGAAAGATAAAATGCAAATGAAATAATCAGGAGAAAACGGTACTAACCAGGACCTGGGTACAAATATAATAAGGTCGTCAGACCGAGAGTGTCATAAATCCTGTATGCATGTCAATTATATGCATCCATCCAAATGCAGCAAACACAAGCAATGATGCCAATGACATGTCCTGGTCACCCCTACTCTCCAGTCAGCCATTTCACACACGATGGTGAGACCGAGTGGGTAGGGCTGTGGCAACCGTGCACTCTGACATCACTACTCCTGATGAGTGACCGAGTGGACGGGATGCTGTCGGAGTACACCTATCCTCCTACCCCAAATCATATGTGGGGGAGATCAATGCTCTCATCTCCCGGAGCAACTCCAGAGGAGGGATCCCTACCGGCTACCACGCTGCGTCCACTACCCATGAGCGGACCAATGGAGCCAAACAGAGCAAACTGTCTGCCGGCTACCACGCTGCGTCTCTAAACTAGCGGAGCCTAACAGAGCAGAACTGTCTGCCGGCTACCATGCTGAGTCACCGGACTAGCGGAGCCTAACAGCAGAACTGCCACACACCTGCCTGACATACCATTAACCCATGAGTGGTGTTGTGTGCAGATCTATGTAACTGGTGATGTGCTTAACAATAATGGAGCTGACTATCGCACAACATGCAATCATGCGAGATGGTGCATGACACTAAGTGTAAAATACTAAAAAATGGCAAATAATGATAAGAGAATTTTCTGAAATTTTTAGAAATTTTTCTGGAATTTTTCGGAGACTGTATGGACGAGTTTATGGGGATAAAAACGGGGTCCGGGAAAGCCTGTTTAAGCTACCCATTTAAGCGAGGAAATGTTGATTTTTATTTTTATTTTTATTTCTTTTTCCTCGCGTGCTTTTCCTCTTTCCCTCGACGTTTCTCCTCCCGACCCCCTCACGCGTGCCCTAACCATTCCTCTCCGAGCCGCAAACCACCGCACGCTCGCGATTAAAGCCCGCTCCTATCCCTCTCATTCTTCTCCATTTTGTCCACCTCCTTCTTCCTCCGATCGCCGAGAAGAGCCCTTCCCTCTGCCCTAGTGTCGTTCGCCTCCTCTTGGCCTCGATCACGCCGGTGCCGAGGTTCTTTATCACCGGCGCAGGGCCACCGCAGCCACTGTGAGCCGCCCTTCCTCTCTTCTGATTCGCGCGCCGATCACCGACCACTGGAATCCAGCGCCGCCGCCATGCCCTAAGTCCTCGTTCTCTTCTCCGACGCCGACGACGTCAGGGAACAAAGAGACGGCGACTAAGCATCTCCTCTACCCTAGTTGGATTCCTTCTCTCTGTGTTGTCGCTATGCCCTAGTTCTCCACTACCGAGCCACCTATTTGGCCGAGATTCTACCCTCAAGTCTTTCTCGGTCACTTCTTCAGACATTCTCAGTGAAGTCTTCGGTAGAGGAAGCAATTGGCAGCACTTCAGGTAAGGCATTGTATTATGCAATTAGGTATTTTTGATTTGTGATCTCATCTTGAACCGGCAGTGAGGAAGAATTCCAACAGGACTTGCTATGGTGCTGGAAGAGTGATCGTAACGTGAAATAAGACTTGCTGTGGGATTGTTCTTGGATCCGGTAGTCACTCCTTCCGACAACTCTTTGATTCTAGCAGCAAGAACGGCTGTGATTTGAGGTAAGGCATAAGGATTTGATATATGTGTTGAATTAGGGCTAAATTGGGTAAGATGCTATGATTGATTATGCTTATTGTAAGTCCTAATTCGAATGGATTAGTTAGAATCGATTGAGGAGTTAAATGATTCAATTAGGGTTTATAATTGGATCTGGATTTATGTTAACTTCTCGAGGATTTGATTTAGCTAATTTATTTATATGTAATTAGCTAAATCTGGATACCATGTACTACAGGACTTTGACACGAGATGAGTATCTCGATGTCGGATTTGGACTGGATTTGACCTTCCTATTGGAGGCGGGTACCTTGACTTATCTTTGATAATGTCATGTTGATATGTTTAGTAGGTTATAACCTTTAGTAATAATTATTCTCGTCTTTGCTTCGGTTGGTCACTACCCAATACATGTTACATGCTTGTTTTGTTTACTTATTATGTACTTCATGTTAGTACCTACCTGATTATACATGCTTATAGGGGTAGTGACACAACCATGTGTTTATTATGTTCAGGATCTAGGTTTTTATACTTTATCTGATCTGTGTAACTTTGATTTGGTTTATTGTCCTATGGTACACATTTTATATATATATGTATATTGCTATGCTGTTCAGGATTTTGCCATGCTTAGTGGCATGCACAATCTCGCATGATTGCATGCTGTGCGATAGTTGGCTCCATTATTGTTGAGCACATCGCCAGTTACATAGATCTGCACATACCACCACTCATGGGTTAGTGGTATATCAAGCAAGTGTGTGGCAGTTCTGCTGTTAGGCTCTGTTGGTCTGGTGACTCAGCGTGGTAGCCGACAGACAGTTCTGCTCTGTTAGGCTCCGTTGGTTTAGAGACGCAGAGTGGTAATCGGCAGACAGTTTGCTCTGTTTGGCTCCGTTGGTTCGCTCATGGGTAGTGTGATGCAGCGTGGTAGCCGGCAGGAATCCCTCCTCTGGACTAGCTCAGGGAGATGAGAGTATTGAGCTCCCCCACTTATGATTTGAGGTAGGAGGATAGGTGTACTCCGACAGCATCCCGTCCACTCGGTCACTCATCAGGAGCAGTGATGGCAGAGTGCACGGTTGTCACAACCCTACCCACTCGGTCTCACCATCGCGTGTGAGATGGCTGACTGACATCAGAGGTGACCATGACATTGGCATCATATGCATGATGCATTTATTGCTTGTGTTTGCTGCATTTATTTGCTGCATTTGGATGGATGCATATGATTGACATGCATACAGGATTTATGACACTCTTGGTCTTACGACCTGACTATTCTGATAGGAGGCCCTGATGTGTCCATTTCTCTTCATCCTTTCTATTGTGCATTTCCAGCTTTTGTCGAGGAGACTGTACTCCATTGTTATTTACTATTTGTTATAGTTTACTGTACATGTCAACTAGGTATCTACTGAGTTGTTGAACTCACCCCATGGACACTATTTTTTCAGGTACCAGGTTGTTTATAGAGTCGCTTGGAGTATCCTGCCTGCCGATCCCCACGTCACATCAGAAGACTTGTCTCCTCTTTCATTTATTTTTTTTTTATTTTGGTATATGAACCATGTGTATTTAGTTTTTTGTTCTGGTTTTGTTTCTGGAGTATTGTTTTGATTGTGTGGTGTAAGTCTAGCCGGCTAGCAGTTTTCGTTTTTAGTTTGTATGTGTTGTCCATTGTATTTTCCGTTGTGTTTGTTTTTTTGTATCAGTTGAGTAGGTCGCATATAAACTGCGTGGTTGTGTATATATTCCAGTCGCCTGTGGCTGAGGTATATTGTGTCTGTAGAAATGGTTCAGATTGTCAGTCGTACAAGGGAGATGCTGTCAAAATTTCTTCGTACAGGGACTCCCCTAGGGCGTGACAATTTATTTGGTATCAGAGCACGATTTATGAGTCTTATATCCCATATTTCTAATTTCATGTTTTAGTTTTCTCGATGTGACTTTTCAGGTTTTGGGACCTGACAACGGCAGGACATCTCCAAGCTATAGGAGGTATGTTGGTATACTGTTATCCTACCTTTTTGTTAGTACGCATTGTTGACTATGATAGTTATGACATGTATTAACACTTTTTATTTAGTACCTGTCTGGTTGTTGTAGCTCATATTACATGTGATAGGTTAGCCACTGATCTTGGTCGACCTTAATAGAGATTAAGGATTACAGTCTCTGGTGATTTTTCATATCATACCACCAGTAGTTTTAGCTTCTGTTACTACTAGTTGGTTAGGAGATGGAGGCACATACCAGCCTCTGCTGTTATTAGCTGGGTAGTGGATAGTATCTACATATTCATGTTGACTTAGCCAGTAGAATACCATTTTTATCTTAGTTAATTTCATCAGTAGATAATTGATTTACTCTTGTTACATCGGTCAGAAGAAGTCTGATTTACACTTGTTGATTTGGGTAGTCGTGGATTGATATACCTTAGTTGCTTGTGGAGGATTAATGTATTCTTGATTAGTTAGTAGATGACCAATTTAGTTTTGTTGGTCCGATCAGTAGGGGATTGTCATACTCTATTTTTAGAGGTTCGAATCTTTGGGTTATTTGTGCTTAGTTAGGTATCTAAAGCACATTTGAGTACATGGCTTGTATGGACGTGGAAAAGACTGAATTAGCCATATATCATTTTCGGTTTGATCAGTCTATAGAGGATCGATGTATCCTATTCCATGTGGACTTTAATTTTTGACCGTATGTACCTAGTTGGATAACTTAGAAGGTAGAATAGGGAATGCCAGGTTTATTTGGGTTATATATGCTGATTATTCATATCTATGTTATGTGTACATATGTTTGGTGTATATGGGAGGTATCTTGTTGATTATATTTGTTCTGTGTGTACACTTGTGACTATTATGATTTGTTGAAAGTATTACGTTGATTATACTCTTGGCATAGGTGTATATATGTTAGGTGAGTGTTGTTTGAGGTGTATTGTCGATTATACCTATGTTGATATATGCACACGGGTTCGGAATGTATTTTTAGAGGTATCACACTGATTTATACCTTGTTATGAGTATGTTAGGTGTGTACTAATTAGAGGATTATGTCGATCATACCTATGTTGTGTGGGCACATGTGCAAGGTGTATTGTGGGTAGCATCATGATGATTCTACTTATGTGGAGTGTCTACAACATGTCATTTGTTGTATTGCCTTGTCAACTAAATCTCCTATTAGTGGGTGACCTACTACGATGTTGATAGAGTTGACGATGGATTTAATTTGCTTACTGGATTGTGATACCCTTGGTTGCTCACAGTGATATGTGGTAGAGTGATTCGTGCAGTCACTAGTTGGATAGTAAGATGTCTTGGTCACTTAGGGGATGTTGTGGTGGAGCGGTGTTCCTACATATTTTATATTGTTTATGGTGGAGCGTTGCTCCCACATATTATGGATTGTTGTGGTGGAGCGTTGCTCCCACATATTATGGATTGTTTATGGTGGAGCGTTGCTCCCACATGTTATGGATTGTTTGTGGTGGAGCGTGACTCCCACATATTTTGGATTGTGTGTGGTGGAGCGTTGCTCCCACATATTTTGGATTGTTGTGTTGGAGCGTTGCTCTTATATAGGTTTCCTTGTTGGTGGTAGAGTGTTGCTCCCACATATGTAGTATTTCTTGTGACGGAGCGTTGCTCTTACGTTAGATGATCTATCCTTGGTGATTTGTAGTTAGTGATCAGATTTCGGACTTGTTATCGGGGATCTCTGGTTGAGAATGTTTGTTGTACAGACATTATGAGTTTTTGGGTAATGCCATTTGGGTTTACCGATGTTCCAACGGTATTTATGGTTTTGATGAATCGCATCTTTATGGCGTATCTAGATCAGTTCGTTGTCATTTTCATCAACGACATATTGATCTACTCGCGTTCTGAGGAGGAACATGCACAGCATCTTCGTATAGTCTTGGAGACTCTTCGACGACATCAGCTATATGCGAAGTTCAGCAAGTGTGCCTTCTATCTATCTTCAGTCGGTTTTCTGGGTCATGTGGTCTCTAGCCGAGGTATTTCGGTAGACCCTCAGAAGATCGAGGCTGTCACCAGTTGGGAGCAGCCGAAATTAGTGCAAGAGATCCGTAGTTCTTGGGTCTGGCATGATATTACAAACCTTTCGTCGAGAGTTTCTTCCGTCTAGCTATGCCACTAACACGCCTGACCCGAAAAGGCATGAAGTTCACTTGGTCAGAAGCCTGTGAGACCAGCTTTCAGAAGCTGAAGTGGAGATTAGTGTCAACTCCAGTTTTGGTTTTACCCTCCGGAGAGGACGGATTTGTGCTCTATACCGACGCGTCTCTTCAGGGTTTGAGCGCTGTTCTGATGCAGCATGGCAGGGTAGTTTCCTATGCTCCTCGTCAGTTGAAGGAGCATGAGAAGAACTACCCAGTACATGATTTGGAGCTAGCCGCCATCATCTTTGCTTTGAAATTTTGGCGACATCATCTGTACAACATTACATTTGAGATTTTTACAGATCATAAGAGTCTCAAATATATTTTTACCCAGAAGGAACTTAATCTCCGATAGAGGAGATGGATGGAGTTCCTGAAGGATTATGACTGTACCATTAGCTACCACCCGGGGAAAACTAATGTGGTTGCTGATGCACTCAGCAGGAAGTCTAGAGGGACTTTAGCTTGCCACCGAGTAGTAGTCACAAATTTGATTCAGGGATTCTCCGAGTTGGGCCTTCAGGAGCAAGGACGAACAGAGCAGGGTATTCTGGTGACCATGGTTGCTCAGTCGTCGATCAGGATGAGGATTCCGGTGGCCCAGGTCGGAGATCAGCATTTACAGTTCATTAGCAGCTAGATAGCTTCCGGGCAGCAGACCGAGTTCACCTGAGATGATGCGGGTATTATATATTTTCGAGGCCGATTATGTGTACCTCCATCTCACCCGGTCAGGGAGGAGCTACTTCAAAAGGCTCATCGCTCCAGATTTGCTATCTACCTAGGCGGGACCCGCATGTATCGAGATTTGAGGTGTTCATATTGGTGGAACGGTATGAAGAAAGACATCGCGGAATTAGTAGCTAGATGTCTTGTCTGTCAGCAGGTGAAGGCTGAGCACCAGAGACCTGCTGGATTACTTCGATGGATTCCTATTCTTGAGTGGAAATAGGAACACATCACCATGGACTTTGTGGTGGGTTTGCCTAGGACACGACGAGGCCATGACGCGATTTGGGTAATCATTGATCGATTAACCAAATCTGCGCATTTCCTAGCGATGTGGAAGACTGATTCCCTGGATTGATTGGCAGATCTGTATTTCCGGGAGATCATCAGATTACATGGTGTCCCTTTGTCTATTATTTTGGATAGAGACCCTCAATTCACGTCTTGATTCTGACAGAGTCTGCAGCAGGCCTTGGGCACTCAGCTCCGGTTTAGTACAGTTTTCCATCCGCAGATAGATGGACAGTCAGAGCGGACCATTCATACTCTAGAGGACTTGTTGAGGTCATGTGTATTGAATTTTGGAGGCAGTTGGTAGGACCACTTGCCATTGGTAGAGTTCGCCTACAACAACATCTTTCATTCGGCTATCCAGATGGCACCGTTTGAAGTGTTGTATAGTAGGCCTTGTCGGACACCCACTCTCTGGGATGAGGTTGGGGAGGCCCAGCTGTTGGGACCTCATAGAGCTCAGCAGGAGGCAGAGTTGGTCCGTACTATTAGACAGAGGATGTCAGAGGCGCAGGATCACTAGAAGTGTTATACTGATCGGAGACGCAGACCCCAGAGTTCTCTACAGGCGACCATGTTTTTCTACGAGTTTCACCCACGAAAGGGGTGAAGAGATTTGGCCTCAGAGGTAAGCTAGCTCCGCGATATATTGGACCTTTCCAGATCTTGGAGAAGATTGGAGCGGTAGCTTATCGTCTGGCACTACCACCGTCCCTGGCAGGTGTTCACGACGTATTCCATTTGTCTATGCTGAGGAGATACATACCCGACCCGACACATGTGCTGATAGATATCTCAGTTCCTGTTCAGCCTAAAGTCACTTATGAGGAGGTTCCGGCATGGATTCTAGACCGGAAAGAGCATCAATTACGGAACAAAAGACAATCCGACTGGTTAAAGTTGGATGGCATCATCATTCCTATGAGGAGGCAACCTGGGAGCTCGAGGATACGATCCGAGCTCGATATCGATACCCCCACCTTTTCACTAGAGGTATGTGATTTAATTTACCGTTCAGCATTTATACTCTTTACCTGTTGTTAGTACTTGCTGATGGTAGATAACGGAATTTTGGAACCAAATTTTTATTAGTGGGGGAGAATGTAAAATACCTAAAAATGGCAAATAATGATAAGGGAATTTTTCGAAATTTTTAGAAATTTTTCTGGAATTTTTCGGAGACCGTATGGACGAGTTTATGAGGATAAAAATGGGGTCCGAAAAAGCCTGTTTAGGCTACCCATTTAAGCGAGGAAATGTTGATTTTTATTTTTATTTCTATTTCTTTTTCCTCGCATGCTTTTCCTCTTTTCCTCACCGTTTCTCCTCCCGACCCCCTCATGCGTGCCCTAACCATTCCTCTCCGAGCCGCAAACCGCCACACGCTCGCGATTAAAGCCCGCTCCTATCCCTCTCATTCTTCTCCATTTTGTCCACCTCCTTCTTCCTCCGATCGTCGAGCAGAGCCCTTCCCTCTGCCCTAGTGTCGTTCGCCTCCTCTCGGCCTTGATCACGCCGGTGCCAAGGTTCTTTATCTCCGGCGCAGGGCCACCGCAGCCACTGTGAGCTGCCCTTCCTCTCTTCTGATTCGCGCGCCGATCACCGACCACTGGAATCCAGCGCCGCCACCGTGCCCTAAGTCCTCGTTCTCTTCTCCGACGCCGACGACGCCAGGGAACAGAGAGCCGACGACTAAGCATCTCCTCTACCCTAGTTGGATTCCTTCTCTCCGTGTTGCCGCTTTGCCCTAGTTCTCCACTGTCGAGACACCTATTTGGCCGAGATTCTACACTCAGGTCTTTCTCGGTCACTTCTTCAGACATTCTCAATGAAGTCTTCGGCAGAGGAAGCAATTGGCAGCACTTCAGGTAAGGCATTGTATTTTGTAATTAGGTATTTTTGATTTGTGATCTCATCTTGAACTGACAGTGAGGAAGAATTCCAACAGGCCTTGCTGTGGTGCTGGAAGTGTGATCTTAACGTGAAATAAGACTTGCTGTGGGGTTGTTCTTGGATCCGGCAGTCACTCCTTTCAGCAACTCTTTGATTCTAGCAGCAAGAACGACTGTGATTTGAGGTAAGGCATAAGGATTTGATATATGTGTTAAATTTGGGCTAAATTGGGTAAGATGCTATGATTGATTATGCTTATTGCAAGTCCTAATTCGAATGGATTAGTTAGAATCGATTGAGGAGTTAAATGATCCAATTAGGGTTTATAATTGGATCTGGATTTATGTTAGCTTCTCGAGGATTTGATTTAGCTAATTTATTTATATGTAATTAGCTAAATCTGGATACCATGTACTACAAGATTTTGACACGAGACGAGCATCTTGACGTCGGACTTGGACTGGATTGGACCTTCCTATTGGAGGCGGGTACCTTGACTTATCTTTGATAATGTCATGTTGATATGTTTAGTAGGTTATAACCTTTAGTAATAATTATGCTCGTCTTTGCTTCGGTTAGTCACTACCCGATACCTGTTACATGCTTGTTTTGTTTACTTATTATGCACTTCATGTTAGTACCTACCTGATTATACATGTTTATAGGGGTAGTGACACAACCATGTGTTTATTATGTTCAGGATCTAGGTTTTTATACCTTATCTGATCTGTGTACCTTTGATTTGGTTCATTGTCCTATGGCATTATTGTTATGCTGTTCAGGATTTTGCCATGCTTAGTGGCATGCACCATCTCGCATGATTGCATGCTGTGCGATAGTTGGCTCCATTATTGTTGAGCACATCGCCAGTTACATAGATTTGCACACACCACCACTCATGGGTTAGTGGTATATCAGGCAGGTGTGTAGCAGTTCTGCTATTAGGCTCCGCTGGTCTGGTGACTCAGCGTGGTAGCCGATAGACAGTTCTGCTCTGTTAGGCTCCGTTGGTTTAGAGACGCAGCGTGATAGCCGGCAGACAGTTTGCTCTGTTTGCCTCCATTGGTCCGCTCATGGGTAGTGTGACGCAGCGTGGTAGCCGGTAGGGATCCCTCCTCTGGACTGGCTCAGGGAGATGAAAGCATTGAGCTCCCCCACTTATGATTTGGGGTAGGAGGATAGATATACTCCGACAGCATCCCATCCACTCGGTCACTCATCAGGAGCAGTGATGGCGGAGTGCACGGTTGTCACAGCCCTACCCACTCGGTCTCACCATCGCGTGTGAGATGGCTGACTGGCATCAGAGGTGACCATGACATTGGCATCATATGCATGATGCATTTATTGCTTGTGTTTGCTGCATTTATTTGTTGCATTTGGATGGATGCATATGATTGACATGCATACAGGATTTATGATACTCTTGGTCTGACGACCTGACTATTTTGATTGGAGGCCTTGGTGAGTACATTTCTCTTCAGCCTTTTCTATTGTGCATTTCCAGCTTTTGTCGAGGAGACTGTACTCCATAGTTATTACTATTTGTTATAGTTTACTGTATATGTCAACTAGGTATCTGCTGAGTTGTTGAACTCACCCCCGTGGACACTATTTTTACAGGTATCAGGTTGTTTATAGAGTCGCTTGGAGTATTCTGCCTGCCGGTCCCCACGTTACATCAGAAGACCTGTCTCCGCTTTCGTTTATTTTTTTTATTTTGGTATATGAACCATGTGTATTTAGTTTTGTGTTCTGGTTTTGTTTCTGGAGTATTGTTTTGATTGTGTGGTGTAAGTCTAGCCGGCTAGCAGTCTTCATTTTTAGTTTGTATGTGTTGTCCATTGTATTTTCTGTTGTGTTTGTTTTTTTTGTATCAGCTGAGTAGGCTGTATATAAACTGTGTGGTTGTGTGTATATTCCAGCCGCCTGTGGTTGAGGTATATTGTGTCTGTAGAAATGGTTCAGATTGTCAGCCGTAAAAGGGAGATGCTGCTGAAATTTTTTCGGTCAGGGACTCCCCCGGGGCATGACAATTTATTCCTTTTTATTGTAACGACCCGGTCCCTTGGGCGGCCCAACTGGCGGCCCATTTAGCGGCCCCTTATGTCATTGACCGACGACCCTCGGTCGTGCCGTTACTCACTCGGTCTTCCCACCCCTGGCCAGTGGATTTTTGCCTTCCCCAGGATTCGAACTCTAGACCTCCAGGATAAGTACTAGAGTTTATGAATCCTAGTAGCCAAGTGAGTGGCGCTCACTTGGCTACTAGGATTCATAAACTCTAGTACTTATCTTGGAGGTCTAGAGTTCGAATCCTGGGGAAGGCAAAAATCCACTGGCTAGGAGTGAGAAGACCTAGTGAGTAACGGCACGGCCGAGGGTCATCGGTCGACGACATAAGGGGTCGCCGGTTAGGCCGCCAGTTGGGCCACCCAAGGGACCACCAAGGGGTCGTGAAATGGGCCGCCAGTTAGGTCGCCCAAGGGGCCGAGGTGCCGGGTTGTTACACTAAGCATAGAAAATATCTAGAACCCATCCATATATATAATGTGTACCCTAAAACAAATTAACCAAATCAATGGTCAAGGTACACAGGTCAGATAAGGTATAAAAACCTAGGTCCTGAACATAATAAAATATGGTTGTGTCACTACCCCTATAGGCATGTATAATCAGGTAGGTACTAACATGAAGTGCATAACAAATAAACAAAACAAGCATGTAACAGATCGAGTAGTGACCAACCGAAGCAGATAAGAAACATAATAATTGCTATTTGTTAAAAACACTACTATGCATATCAAATGACATAAAGTCAAAGTACCCGCCTCCAATAGAAAGGTCAAACCGGTCTAAATCCGACGTCGAGATGCTCATCTCGCGTCAAGGTCCTGTATCACCAATATACATACATTTTTATTTAGCTGCAAATCAAATGCATAGCTAAATAAAATCCTTAAGGCTAAATTAGGGTAAAACCCTAATCAATCTAACCATCTAGTAATCCAATTTATCCCTAATTCAATACATGTACCTAGGTTAACGTTAGTTATTAACCTATCTATCAATCATCGACAACATGATCAAAACCCTATACCTTACCTCAATTTACAACTGCTGTTAATCCACACCTAAGGATAGTGCCGTCGAAAGGAGTAGCCGCTGCTGGAGACCAAGACTCTACAACCAGAGACCACCATCCTCAATTAGCTTAACCATTCCACCCAACACAGTGCTGCTCACGGTAGGACACGAAACAAAGCACAAAATCGAAAACCAAACCCTAAACTCTCACCTTCAATCCCACTGTCAGATTACTGCCGCTCGTTGTCGTCTTCTCCAGTTTCTGGCGATCTAGGGCACCGTGTCAACAGGGGCGGCGACGCACAGTGTAGAGGACAAGAAGAGGGGTGACAGAGGAGAAGGTTAGGGCACGGCTATAGATTTGGGTTGGGGGGGGGGGGGCGGCGATGCTGTTCGGCGTTGGAGGAATCAGTGCCGGCAGTGGAAGGGATTCAGCTAGGGCACGCGAGTTCGACGGTGCTGGGTCGGCACTACTCCGTGCGGCGTCGGCTGTGGCGACGACAGCGGCGCTAGGGCTCGGATGCCGGTGGATCGGGGGTCGACATCGCTTCGGCCAGATGAGAGGAATTGGGGCTCTCGTCGTTGGCGGCAGAGGGGTGAGGACGTGTGCGCGTGGTCGGGCGGCCTGGCTTCGGGCGGAGGAGACAGTGAGTTCGGGAGAAGGGCTCGGTGAGGAAAGGGGAGGAGGGAGTCCGACACAGCTTAAATCGCAAGGAGAAGGAGAAGGAGAAGGGAAACCGTCCGACGTCGGTTAGGGAAAATGGGCGTCGGGCGCGTGGGAGAGAAAGAAACGGTGAAAAGAAAATGAGAAAGGAAAATAAATAAAGAAAATCAACTTTTCCTCGCTTAAATGAGTAGCTTAAACAGACTTTCCCGGAGCCTATTTTTATCCTCGTAAACTCGTTCATACGAGCTCTGAAAAATTTCCGAAAAATTATGAAAAATTTCCTTATCATTATTTGCCCATTTTCGGTATTTTACTGGTGCCTTTTTATTGTAACGACCCGATCCCTCGGCCCCTTGGGTGGCCCAACTGGAGGCCAATTTGGCGGCCCCTTGGCGGTCCCTTGGGCGGCCCAACTGGCGACCCAACTGGCGACACCTTATGTCGTCGATCGACGAACCTCGGCCGTCCCGTTACTCACTAGGTCAGGATTCATAAACTCTAGTACTTATCCTGGAGATCTAGAGTTCAAATCCTGGGGAAGGCAAAAATCCACTGACTAGGGGTGGGAAGACCTAGTGAGTAACGACACGGCCGAGGGTCGTCAATCGACGACATAAGAGGTCACCAGTTGGGCCGCCCAAGGGACCGCCAGTTGGGTTGCCCAAGGGGCTAGGTCGTTACACGAATGATGGCATTAGGACAAGCCACGGGTTTGAATACATCCGAGGGATGAGAGCCAAAGGAAGGAGGTTTAAAGGCAAGAGGTCAAGCCTACGAGGAATAGTCAAGTGAGTCGTGAGGGTCCGAGTGCTAGAGAAATGTACTATGGAAGGGAAATCCTAAGTTTAGAGTTTTACCAGTTACATGGCAACTAGACCAGTCGATTGGGCAGAGCATAGAATGTTTCTATGTCTGATGGCTGAAACACCAGTCAACTGGTGTAAGGACCAGTCGACTAGTAAAGAGCCATTGACAAAATCACGGATTCTATAAAGTGTCATTGGCCAGTACTGTTGGAACCCCAAGGTTGTTTTGGTGTGATCAACAATTTAAGTTAGGTTATGTGTGTTTTTTACCTTGTGTCTAAGTGTGCAGGAGCTTAGGAGCATAGGTAGTCGAGCAGAAGACGCAGTTAGTGAGAAGGACGGCACGCGGTGCGTGCGAGGGATGAGGCGCTGCGGAAGAGTACACCGGCGGATGAGAAGGAAGCGTGCAGTGGTTCCGAGGGACGAGAAGCCGGAGCGGAAGACTACTCGAGGAGCAGGAGACGCAGCTAGCGAGAAGGTCAGCACGGAATGCGACTGAGGGACGAAGACTGCAGATGAGCACGCTGGCAGATGAGAAGGAGCCACGTAGTGATTCCAAGGGACGAGAAGTCGGAGCGGAAGCCTGCTCGAGAAGACTGGAACTTGGGTTCGGGTGAGCCCTTTTCCGGATGGCATAGATCACCCCAGCGAACGGAGCCGGAACAGAAGACCCGGGGCTGGAAAAAAGTCAATGGGGTTGACTTTTCCCTCCAGGGCGCCCGGAGCTGACCGGGGCGCCCGGAATGTACCGGGGCGCCCAGAAGTTGATATTTGATCAGATCGAGATTTAACTCGATTTGAACATTGGGGATAAAGTTTTATCCCCCCCAGGGCGCCCGGAACCCTTCGGGGTGCCCCGACCAAGACTATAAATACACCCTTGGTTCATAAGTTTTTTCAACGAACTCACGAATTATAATTCCAACACTTGTGTTCTTTAGTTTAGAGTTAAGCTTCTGTTTCTGCGCTTCATTGCTGTACGAGGCTTCTCCGCCTGAAGGAGTATTTAGTGTTGGGACCGATTATGGAGCTAGAGGGGGGGTGAATAGCTCGGTACGATCTTCGTGCTTGACGTTGCTTGTTTCTTTAAAGATGTGCAGCGGAAATACAAGAAACAACTACAAAAATACTAACAAATGGATTTTACTTGGTATCCACCTCACAAGAGGTGACTAATCCAAGGATCCACACACTCACGCACCCTCTACTATGAATAACACTCCTTTATGGTAACTACCAAAGGCGGAGAAGCCCTACAATCTCTCAATACAAGAAGAAAGCAAAGGGAAAAACAAATACAAGAAATCTTATAGGTTTTACAACCGAAAACCCTAACCCTAGCTTCTCCTTCTTGTTGTGTTCTCCCCTCTTGACTTGGATGTCTCTCCAAGATCCTTCAAGAACTGGCGATTTGAACCTCAAGAGATGCTGTGGAGTCGCTGGTGAAGATCGGGAGAAGTGGCCGAGAGTTCTGCCGAAGGAATAGAACACCTGCAACTAAATACGATGCCAACGGTCGAATCCCGATCGATTGGATTGCTCCCAATCGATCGGGGAGGCTTTGGATCGATCGGCTGATCGATCCAGAGTGCCTCTGTGCTCTGGAAAAATGACTGGATCGATCGGCTGATCGATCCAGGGCTTATCGCGCGAAGTCGCACCTCCTAATCGATCCACTGATTGATTGGGAGCTCTGGATCGATCGGTCGATCGATCCAGATGCGTTATGTTCGCGCGATGCTTCTCCCCAATCGATCCACTGATCGATTGGGAGGAGCTTTGTCGTGAGGACTCACCCGATCGATCAGCTTATCGATTGGGCATGTGCCAATCGATCGACTGATCGATCCATCACTGGTTTTTGCCCAAAACCAAGTCCCAAGATCCCTAAACCAACATCCAGTCAACCATGACTTGTTGGTACATAAAACCTAGCATCTGGTCACCCTTGACCAGCTAGGACTCTCTCACCAAGTATCTGGTCAATCCCTTTGACCCACTTGGACTTTTTTCCTCTTGCCAAGTATCCAGTCAATCCCTTTGACCTACTTGAACTTTCACCAGATGTCTGGTCAACCTTGACCCATCTGGATTTCCCTGTGCCAAGTATCCAGTCAATCCCTTTGACCTACTTAGACTTCCACCAGATGTCTGGTCAACCTTGACCCATCTGAATTTCCCTCGCCTGGCTTCACTCACCAGGACTTTCACCTAGCTTCACTCACTAGGACTTTCACCTGGCTTCACTCACCAAGATTTCCACATGGCTTCACTCACCAGGATTTCCTTCTGCCTAGCTTCACTCACTAGAACTTCCTTCTGCCTAGCTTCACTCACTAGGACTTCCATCTGCCCGGCTTCACTCACTAGGACTTTCCAGTCAAGTATCCGGTCAACCTTGACCTACTTGACTTTCCTTCACATCTCAACTGGTCAACCTTGACCAAGCAGGAATTGTATCAACAATCTCCCCAAATGAACAACTGCACCTGCATTGTCCATATCATCTAAACCTAATATATTGTCAAACATCGAAGCTCAAACCAAGACCCAAGCTTGGTCAACCAGGTCATCTTTGACCTAAAGGATATTGCACCAACATTTAGTACTACATTTGCCTTGGATTAACAACCTCCCCGGTTGTAACCAAGTAAATATCATGTGCCTCGTTTTTATGATTTACTTTCCGCTTATTTTATTTTATAAGTGTTAGTTTAAGAGTTCGAAAAGGGTTGGTTTTGTTTTTGTGTTTGCAGGCTATCCAACCCCCCTCTAGCCAGCCCAACGGTCCTACAAGTGGTATCAGAGTCGAGACACCTCAGAAGGACTAACCGCCGTCTAAAGCAATAAAACGATGGCCGGAGATAGCATCTATCCACCAGCATTCGAGGGGGAGTTTTCTTTATGGAAGAAACAAATGGAGGTATATCTAAACACTGATTTTGGTATTTGTTTAATAATGAAATCTGGTTTTGAAGCACCAAAGACAACAAATGGAGAAGAACTCAATAAACGTCTCTGGAACGAGAAGCAATGTAACGAGTATATGGCAAACACCCGGGCAGAATTTCACATTCTAAGCGTAATACCAAATGAAGATCTCGATAGAGTTGGCGAAGATAAAAGCGCAAAAGAACTTTGGGAAAAGTTCTTAAAGCTCTACGAAGAACAAGTCAAAGTTGAATCCAACACCGATCCATTGTCAGAAGAGTCCGAAACCGAGGTAAGTGTCACAACAACCCCAACAACCAAATTTCATCCCAAGGACACAGAAAACTCTTCTTCAATGAGCATCAATGAAGGGGGAGAATCTTTGGAAGAAAGCAATTCAACAAGGGGAGAATCAATGACCAAGAAGGTAAGTCAGGCATGGACTTCAATTTCTGATCAATTGAGTGATTCAATCAAAATATCATCGAAAGAGTTTTTCAAATTAGAAAATCTACTATCAACAGATTTTTGCAAATTAGAATTTTTGACAAAATATTTCTGCGAATTACAAAATATTTTTTCGAACAAATTTTGCAAAGTAGAAACATTGCCGAAAGATGTTTTACAAATTATATTGTCAAAAATTTTTATCAAGTTAGAATTTATATTATCAAAATATTTTTGTGAATTAGAAATTCAAAATATAACAAAAAATATTAAGTTAAAAGAATTAGCTTGTCGATTAAAGAATCTCGACAAACCAATAATAGAAATTAACATGATACAATTTTTTGCACGTTTAATATTGGTCGCTTTAAATATGAAAAAGTGTGATTTGAGAAGTTATAATAAATTAAAATAGAAATTTAAAACTTTCTGATAATAGCATTATAATTAAAATAGAATTTTTTTTTTCTAAATGTTCTAAAATTTTTTTAAAAATTTTCTTGCATAAAGTTTTCGGATTAGAAAGTTCTTAATTCTTGATGACGAAAACTTAAGAATTTTTTCAAAAGTTATTTTTGACTTAGAAATTTTCCTTGACTTAGAAATATTTTCCAAAAAATCATTGAAATAGATTTTTATAATTTTTCTAAGTGTCAACCCTTAGATTTTTCTTGCAACCCCAGTTTTTTATGTGATTAAAGGGGGAGAAGAAAAAGTATAAGTTTAGGGGAGGTAGAAATTAATTTTTTTTTGAAATTTAATTTTTCTATCTTGTTGCACGTTATTGCAATATAAATTGTTTATTTTTATGTCTAGTTTAACCCTAGCTTAACTTGGGTTGATCACATCAAAAAGGGGAAGATTGTTGGGACCCCAAGGTTGTTTTGGTGTGATCAGCAAGTTAAGTTAGGTTCTGTGTATTTTTTACCTTGTGTCTAAGTGTGTAGGAGTTTAGGAGCACAGGTAGTCGAGCGAAAAACGCAGCTAGCGAAAAAGACGGCACGCGGTGCATTCGAGGGGCGAGGCGCTGCGGAAGAGTACACCGACAGATGAGAAGGAAACGTGCGGTGGTTCCAAGGGGCGAGAAACCGGAGCGAAAGACTGCTCGAGGAGCAAGAGACGCAGCTAGCGAGAAGGTCAGCACGGAGTGCGACTGAGGGATGAAGACTGCGGATGAGTACGCTGGCGGACGAGAAGGAACCACGCAGCGATTCTGAGAGACGAGAAGCCGGAGCGGAAGCCTGCTTGAGAAGACCGGAACTTAGGTTCGGATGAGCCCTTTTCTGGATGGTAGAGGTCACCCAAGCGAACGGAGCCGGAGCAGAAGACCCGGGGCTGGAAAAAGTCAACGGGGTTGACTTTTCCCTCCGGGGCGACTGGAACGTACCGGGCCGCCGGGACCCCTCCAGGGCGTTCGGAACATACTGGGGCGGCCGGAAGTCGATATTTGACCAGATCGAGATTTGACTCGATCTGAACGTTGGGGATAAAGTTTTATACCCCAGGGTGTCCGGGAACCCTTTGGGGTGCCCCGACCAAGGCTGTAAATACACCCTTGGTCCAAAAGCTTTTTCAACGAACTCACGAATTGTAATTCCAGCACTTGTGTGCTTTAGTTTAGAGTTAAGTTTCTGTTTCTGCGCTTCATTGCTGTACGAGGCTTCTCCGCCTGAAGGAGTATTTAGTACTACATTTGTTTTGGATTAACAACCTCCCCGGTTGTAACCAAGTAAATATCGTGTGCCTCGTTTTTATGATTTACTTTCCGTTTAATTTATTTTATAAGTGTTAGTTTAAGAGTTCGAAAAGGGTTGATTTTGTTTTTGTATTTGCAGGCTATCCAACCCCCCCTTCTAGTCGGCCCAACGGTCCTACAAGTACCAGTCGACTGGTGCAAGTAATCCGGTTGCTAATTTCTCTAAGCTTGGGGTGGCTGACCTTGGTAAAAAATTAAAGGTGGTTAACCCGTAATTAGAGTCTCCAAGCCTTTATAGCAATCCTTGTATTCTTGATCAAGTTGTGGTGAGGTTTCTCTACCGACAAGGAGGATTGTGCTAGCCAGAGTTTTTGAGGACTAATCTACTGATGGATAGGGATCACCCATTTTACGGACAATCGTGAGGTAGGAGCTTGATCTCCGAATTACGTAAATCGGCATGTCATTGTGGTTTGCATTTCATGTCATTTGGATTTGTTTGAAACATGTTTGTAAATGTATTGAATTGGATTGCGTGTTGTATTGAATTGGATTGTATTAACATGATAAATTGTAGAAATGAATAGGTTCTATCCATTTTTTTTTTATTTAGAGATGAATTTGGCGAAAAAAAAAATTTATTGTCAAATTATCGTAAATTACTGTCTATCGATAATTTGGCTATGAATTATTTTTCATCCCAATTTCATCCAAGACGAATCCACAGATAAATCCTAGATTCTAGGACGAAATTGATTCGTCACAGATCAATAAAATTAGCAGATTGATGATAAATATATATTCATTGCAGATTTATCAATAAAATTATTATTCATCATCAAATTTGACCATCATTTGGTGACGAATCTATTTTTGTTGCCAAATTAACATTTTTTGTGACAAAAATATTTTATAAATTCATCCCACGATGTAACATTTTTTGTAGTGTAACAATGTGTCACCTTCGACAAGGGGGTAGAAGGCCACAATGATGGAGAGAATTGTAATGAAGATATACCTTAGTCTCGATAGCGGATAAGGTGGCCTCATTCAAGAAGATAAGATTACCATTGCCTTGGACCAAATTTTTTATGGCAAATTTTTCTAGCTTCACGGAAGTTTGAGCATTTATCCAAAGTAGAGAATATTTTATATCAAATGTGACGGAGGATACCTCGAAACTAAATTGGACAGACTAAAGAACTTTTCAACTTTGAAAATACGTTCTCTGAACATAAGGATTATCGTAAGAGTAATAAGAGAAACATATGAAATTGACTTTTTTGTCCTCTCAATTAAACATGAAACCGGCAACATGGCATGGTTCATGTTTGAACCATGAAACACGTCCCATCAGATAGGAGTAGTGACTAGCGCATGAAATATTGTCATAATAAAGTTTGAGATTCGAATTTCGATAAAATCGAGGTAAATACCTCCTTTATGTGCTAGTCACTATTCCAAAGGCTAGTAGTCGTCCGTGATTTACCTCCTCCGTGTTTACCTTGGGACGGATTGACGGAGACACTGGAGACGAACATATTCGTTTTTTGCCACAATTAAACATGAAACACGCCATGTATTATTTCTCAATGGGTGACAAAAAGAAATCAATTGCTAGAGAGTTTAACATATTTTTTTTTTTTAATTTTGAGAGATCATCTTGTCCTTTAGTTATAAATTTAGAACACAATTTATGCATATTTAAAAGTCACTTCAAAATATTCTATCTCTAGTGGTATTCAAAACAAAAAGCTTAAGTAGAAACAATTCACCGATCTCATGCACAACCACAAGGTATTCGTCTCCTTGTTGAGCCAAAGTTTGAATGCATATAATTTCATAGAGCATTATGGCAACGGTCCAAATGGAGAAAGAATTAGCACACAACACCGAGAATGAAACCAAAGAACGGTGACAAAGCAATGGAGAAGTCAAGTGCAAACTAAGTATCTGGGTTTCTTAAAATGATAAGCATGTGTTAAGCGCTGGAAGGAAGGATATATAATCTTAGATGACACTCTATAAAAAATAATATCTTGAATGTCGACCAATTAGAACTGAACTAAAAAAATGCAAATAGTTATCTTAATGATTGAATTAAATTAAAAGTGTGATTGAAATTAATACTTGGCTATTGACAAAATAGTTTAGCCACAAATTGTATTTTTGTGATACTCAAACAAATTATCAGCAGGATGCTTCAGGCAAAAATTATTGAAAAATTATTTTTTCATAATCAATAAATCAAAGAGGGACATAAACGACTATTTTACCATTAGTGAACTAATTTCTTGAGGAAATGAAAAATTAATATTTAAAATTATTTGAGTAATAAATGGTTGATCCGATATGATTTTAACAAAATTAATGACTTGGACGCAACTAAAATTCAACCGTGAAAAATCTCTCAGAAGAAAAATTACCTTTAGAGCTTAGTTAAGGAGAAATAAAATTTATGTTTCATTTCGGAAGTGGCCATCATTTTCATTTTTTACAGGCAATTAAGATGGTTTACACGCAATTGCCTATGAAAGGTAGGTTGATTCGTGAATGCGCGCTAACAGATAGCAAAGCAATTTATTGATGATTTAAAAATAAAAGTTAGGTGTTTATTTTGGATGTTTTTGAAAGTTTCATACTAAGAGGGCGGTTGATTCTTTATTAAAAATAGAAATCATAATAGAAATCATAGTATCGTGGAATGAGAAAGACCATGAACATGAATACCACTTTTAATTAAAAGTAATACTTGGTTAGTTGAATATTTTCTATCGAAATAAATCAAAATTTTCTTTTTTACCCTTAAAGGAAAATAAGAGTAAAAATTAGATGGGAGAGAAAACATGATGAGAGAGAAAGTATGATAAAAGAGAAAGTGTGATGAGAAAGAATGAAAAGAGGGAAAGTGCGATGAGAGAAAAATGAGGAAAAAGAGTATAATGGAGAGAGAGCATGATGAGAAAGAAAATATGATGAGAGAGAAAGTATGATGGGAGAGGATGAAGAGAGAAAGTGTAATGAGAAAAAAAATTAGAGAGCGAGAGTGTGTGATGGGAAAAATTGAAGAGAGATAAAATATGATGAGAGAGAAAGTGTGATGGGAAAAAAAGAGGAAGTATGATGGGAGAAATTGATGAGAGAGAAAGTATGATGAGAAAAAAAATATGATGAGAGAGAAAGTATGTTAAGAAAAAAAAAGGAGAGAGTGTGATAAGAGAGATTGAAAAGAAAGAAAGTATGATGAGATGAAAAAGAATTATTACTCAATTATAAAAATTTATTCCTTTATTTATATTTCCATCCATATAATTCAAACATTATCAATGACCATTAATAATTATTATTTTTATTCATCATTTTTATTCTACTAAATCAAACGCCCCGTAAATGGTTGCCCTATTTAAATGGATGCAGGGCGGTTGATCTCTTCGTTCTGTGTCCACATTTTTAAGTCAAAAAATGGATGTGCTTGTCTTGTCCCTTCTCTTCCTCCTCGTACTCCTCTCCTCTCTCCTTCTCGCAGGAGGCCGAGAAGCAAGAACCAATCCGGCGATCCGGAAGCTCCCGCCCGGCCCTGCTAAGCTCCCGGTCATCGGTAACCTCCACCAGATACGCGGCAATCTGCTGCACCAGTCCCTATGGGAAATCTCCAAACAGTATGGCCCGCTCATGCACCTAAAACTCGGCCAAGTCTCCGCCGTCGTCGTCTCCTCCGCCACCCTCGCCAGGGAAGTCCTCAAGACCTTCGACCTCGCCTGCTGCTCCCGCGCCCACAACGTCGCCAGCTCCGAGATCTCCTACGGCCGCTCCGACATGGGCTTCATCCCCTACGGCGAGCGCTGGAGGCAGCTACGCAAGCTCTGCACCGTCGAATTCTTCAGCGCCAGAAAGATCAACTCTTTTGAGTCCGTAAGGGAAGATGAGATCAAGAGAATGGAGAAGCGTATCTCTTCTCGCATCTCGAGCTCCCTCACCGTCAACGTGAGTGAGCTCGCCCGGTGCTTCTCCTGTAACACGACATGCAGGACGGCCTTTGGTCGAGACATCGCCGGCGACGACCTCAACGTTGGCGACGTGATCAGGGGAGCGCAGGAGGTGTTGGCTAGCTTCTTCGTGGCAGACTACTTTCCCCTGTTCGGGTGGGTCGATGTGGCGACGGGAATGAAATCCAAGCTTCGGAAATCCTTTCTTGAGCTCGACGGCATCTACCAGAAATTCATCGATCGCCATCTCGACGCGAAGAGTCGATCAGAAAGTGAAGAGAATGAGGATTTATTGGATGTTCTGCTTCGGTTGCGGAAGGATGGACAGCTGACAGAGGAGAACCTCAAAGGAATTCTTATGGTGACCATTATTTTCAGTTTCGATGTCAAAATGAATTGTCGAAGTTAAATCTAATTCAATTATTGGCAGAACATTTTTATAGGCGGGACGGATACTTCGTCGGGGGTGGTGGAATGGGCGATGGCGGAGCTCATCCGGCAGCCGGAGTTGATGAAGAGAGCCCAAGAAGAAGTGAGAAGCTGCGTGGGGAGAAGCAAAGGGAAGGTGGAGGAGTGCGACCTGCACCAGCTTCACTACCTCAAACGCATCGTCAAGGAGACGATGAGGCTGCACCCGCCGGCACCGATGCTCGTCAACCGGGAAATCATGCACCCGGTCACTTTAAGCGACGGGTATCAAATTCCTCCCAAGACTACGATCTATGTGAACGCATGGGCGATCGGCAGGGATCCGAATGCATGGGATAGACCGGAGGTGTTCGACCCAGAGAGGTTCGTGAACATGGAATCTCCGGTGGTGGACTCGTTTTCGCACTACGATTTCAAGCTGATTCCGTTCGGCGAGGGACGAAGGATTTGCCCAGGGAAGAATCTGGGGATACTAATGGCGGAGGTGGCGCTGGCCAACCTCCTGTATTCCTTTGACTGGAAGTTGCCGCCGGGAATGAAGGAGGAGGACGTGAGCATGGAAGAAGCGCCGGGGCTCGTTGTGCGCATGAAGCATGCTCTGTGCCTCATGGCCGCCAAATTTGAGCCAAACTGAGCGTGTCGTTGACCTTGTTCTCCCATAAGTGGAGAACGGTCTGCCTGTATAATATATGTTTAATGAATAAGTGGATGACAACGTTGGACTTGTTTATTGAAGATCGATATTGCACTGTAATATTTATACCATTTAGATAGTCTATATAAATAGATTTATTAGGGTATAACAATAAATCATATAAAATCATTACTTTTTTACTGTTAATATGATATTTCTTAAAACAAATCTACATATACGCCATTGACAGTTCGTTAGTTTAAAATTATCTACTCTATGGATGATTTCTAGAGGATTGATCTTTAATTTTAATCGTCCAATATGATTACGATTCATGGTTCAGAATCTTTGATTCATTTTATTATGATTTAAAATTATTATTATATTTTAAAAATTTTATAAATTAAGAAATAAAATTCTCTTAATTATTTAATAATTTATAAATTATTATTATTTACTCTAGTAATCTCCTTTTTATATGAAAATAAAAATTTAGTTATTAAAAATGTATCTAACCATTATAAATCTCAATAGCATGTCAACGGGTAATCAGCCCGTTAACCTAATTACAGGTCCAAGCCGAATCCAATTCAGAGTCCGACCCAGCCTATGGACAAATATATCCACATAGATCTAATTTATTAGAAAATATATTGAGCGACCCCGCTATAAGAGAAAGGCATATTAGTGATTGAATATTTTTTTATTACTAAATCAATGACTTAGCGCGATTGAATATTTATTTTGTTGTTAAATTAATGACATAATTTTTTTAATAAAATTAAATATTGAATTACTAAATTAGAGACGGAATTAATTTTTATTATTAAATTACTGGCAAATTAAACTTTTTAACTAGGCCGGTTCTTTTCATAAAAGAAATAAAAATTTTTGATAACTTTTTAACTCTTGTCATTTGTTTTCTTTACACTTAACTTTATTTCTTGTGTTTTTTTTTTTTTGGCTATACATGGAATCAATCACATAAGAAACTACTTGAAAATGGTTTTGCCATTATGTATTTACGCAGCATATGTCTCCAAGCAACCACCATTTATTGTTTAAAATTTATTCATGTAATAACACCCTTTCTATACTCTTGAAATGCATTTTATATGTCCCCTCGGATGAATTTAGTGGCTAGCGTATGAGGTGTTGCCACCATAAGATCTGGGTTCGAATCTCGGCAATGCCGAGATAAATGCCTCGCTTATGTGATAGTCACTATTCTAAAGGCTAGTAGCCGTCCGTGATTAACCTCCTCCGTGTTGGCCCTGAGACAGTTTGACGAGGACGTTGGGGGCGAGTCTATTCGTCTTTTGCCACCATGAAATACATTTTATATTGTCTCCACAAGGCCTTGTTCACTTGCTCATAAAGTGATAGATTTATTCTAATAGGGTAGATATCAATTTCTTGCAGGTATATACTTTTGAGTAAAAACTCCTTCCATCTCTTAGCCACTTAACTATAAGTTGACTCCGTAATTTATCTTCCTTCATATAGTCTGGGAATGGTTATAAAGTGTTGGAGATTTCCATTTAAGTAGATAATATTAGTAGGTTTGCATTACATTTTTTGTAATTTATCTCTTACTAAAGCAGTGGTTGTGATTGACAAGTGTGTAAGAGAATCCGAAGATTTTTATTATTTTTTAATAATTTTTATTTTTTTTCGTGAATTTTAGTTTTATGGTATTTAGAATATTTTTGGTAATTTCTATCTTTTATATTTTTAAATTTGAATCCATTTAGAAATTTTAGGATTATAAGTATGTTGTGAACTTTTTCCTTATGGTTAGGATTTGTTCTTCTTTTCTTTATATCTTAGAATCTAGAGTTTATATAAATATCCATTTAACTGTTTGAAGTTATTAAATAAAATTTTCTTTGCTAAAAAAAAAATCTGAAGGACAACGATTTTCTTTTATTGTCTTCTCCTAAAGTTTCATTTCTCATCAGCCTACATGATAATCTCTATCTTGTCTAGCATCAATTGGTATCAAAGCTAGAAGGTTTTGATTGGGAAAGTCAAGCCTCAGATTCAATGGAACATTGTCGTGGTTGTGATCTTGGTCGTGACAGGTAGGTTCTAACTAAGGAAGCCACACACCATGATCATAACACCCAAGGTGAGATTGATGATTTATAAGAGGCAAGTCTCAGATTTAACCGAGCATTTAGTGGTAGTGATGTAAAAGTAGGAAGATCGTAAGATCTCATATCATGACTTTGAGTATATCTTTGAAAACCTATATCACCATCGAGCTATATACTGAGAACATCATGGTCGGGAGGAGCCTTATGGAGACTTGAGTATCACGCCCCGGAGGAGTCCCTGTCCGAAGAAATTTCGGCAGCATCTCCCCTGTACGGCGGACAATCTGAAACTTTCTACATATCCATATACCTCAGCCACATGCGGCTGGAATAATAAAAATAAATAAATACAACACACAGACATTCCACGCAGTTTAATAAGCAATGATAAGAAGTCTCAAAATCCACCCTACTCAACTACACTCATAAAGCACAAATCCGACAAACTCACATCTTCTGCCGTCCATGCAGGTATGTAGCAAGACATCCAAAAATAAAAAAAAACCATCGACACATAAAATTCATACCAGATCCATAGTATCAAAAATCCATAGTATCAAAAACAGAATAAGTTTGAACATAGACTAATAAAGAAGAAAACCAAAAGATTACTAAGCCCTCGTGGTCAGCAGGGGACTAGCGACTGGAACTCTCTCCTGACAGCATCAACCTGAAAAATAACAACAATGGAGGCGGGGTGAGTCCAACACTCAGCAGGTACAACTGATATACAAAGTAGGAAAATAACACCTAGCACTAATCATGCGTACAGTCTCCTGATATAAGAAAGATAAAAATACATCTGAAGTAAATAGGAGAGAAACTGTACTAACCAGGACCTGGGTATAAGGACAAACAGTCCGAGTGATATGGAAATCCTGTATGCATGTCAAACACAGGTATCCAAACAATATGCAGCATATAAATGCAGCAAACACAAACACAAGCAATAAATGCATCATGCATATGATGCCAATGATGCGTCCTGGTCACCCCTGACGCCAGTCGATCATCTCACACAATAGTGAGGCCGAGTGGGTAGAGCTGTGACAACCGTGCACTCTGTCGTCACTACTCCTGATGAGTGACTGAGTGGACGGGATGCTGTCGGAGTACACCTATCCTCCTACCCCAAATCATAAATGGGGGAGCGCAATGCTCTCAACTCCCGGTACACGATGACGGGGAGGAATCCCTGCCGGCTAACACATTGCATCACGCTACCCATGAGCGGACCAACAGAGCCAAACAAAGTCCCTGCTGCAACACACACTGCCTGAATCGACCACTAACCCATGAGTGGTGGTGTGTGCAGATCCATGTAATTGGCGATGTGCTCAACAATAATGGAGCTGACTATCGCACAGCATGCAATCATGCAAATTGTGCATGACACTAATCACAAAATATCTTGAGCTAAACCATGTATATATATAGAAAGTGCACCATAAGTCAATGAATCAAAACAACGGTACACAGATCAGATAAGGTATATAATCTAGGTCCTGAACATGGTGAAGCATGGTATACCACTACCCCTACAAGCATGTATAAACAGGTAAAGTATACATGAGATGCAAACCAAGCAATCAATCAAGCATGTAACAAGTTTTGGGTAGTGATTAACCGAAACAGAATGAGGAACATAATTAATGCAATTTGTTAAATTCACTACTATGTATATCAAACGACAGAAAGTCAAAAGTACCCGCCTCCAAATCGAAAAGTCCAAGCTGGTCCAAATACGACGTCGAGATACTCGTCTCGAGTGACAGTCCTGTAATCATAGGATACATATTATAGCTAAGTTATACATAAATCACTTAGCTAGTCCTAATCATATTCTGAAATCAATCACTATTAATCATTATACTCATCAAACCCGTTTCCTTCTAATCACCCTATTGATGGATCGAAAGCGCTAGAGGGGGGGGGGGGGTGAATAGCGCTCGTGGCTATTTTAACGATTTAAAACACAGAATAGAAACGCAGCGGAAAGTAAAATCAAACACACAGAGACACAGGTGTTTTACTTCGTTCGGAGCCTATGACGACTCCTACTCGAAGGCTCGCGGTCCTTGACCGTTTTCGGTGGCAACAACTATATATCGGAAAGATTACAATTTGAATTACAATTAATGCAATAAGTAAACTAATACCGACAACAAGAGATCGAAGAGTCTGAGCTTCGGGTTGTCGACGTCGAGTAGTAGCACTTCAAGGTCGTCTCGTTGGCAGCACTTCACAGAAGAAAGCTTAGAATGTGTTTTTTTTTTGGCTGCACCCTCGACCCTCTTTTTATATGACATTCCGGGCGCCTGGATCCCTTCCGGGCGCCTGGAGTGCGACGTGGCCAACCAACCAGGATGCTCCACGTAGCGAAGTCGTGGCAGGGATAAAACTTGGTCCCGGGCGCCCGGACCTGTTCCGGGCGCCTCGACCTCCGGGCGCCTGGATCCATCCCGGGCGCCCGGACCACCTTTTTCCAGCAGGTTCCTCACCTGCAAAACAAGGTTAGTCCGAGCAAATTCCCTGCAAGACAGTGTTAGAATCTGATAAAACACAATAAGGAATAACTGACAGTCTTCGGACTGTTCGAGTCTGACTTCGGATTTCCAACCGGAAACCCTAGGTCGACCCGACGCCTACTATTCCCTCTACGGGGAACGCGTCCTCACCTACTCCCCTCAGGAGAGATTACCTGATGCCAGTCCGGTCCTCCAGACCGACTGGACTTTCTGCCTAGGGTTACCACCCCCTAGGACCTAGGGTTACCGCCCCCTAAGGGTTTTCTCCACCTAGGGTTACCACCCCCTAGGACCTAAGATTGCCGCCCCTTAGGATTTTCCTCCACCTAGGGTTACCGCCCCCTAGGACCTAAGGTTGCCGCCCCTTAGGGTTTTCCTCCACCTAGGGTTACCGCCCCCTAGGACCTAAGGTTACCACCCCTTAGGATTTTTCCTTTGCCTAACCGCAGCTAGGACTTTCCTGAAACACTTATTCAGCACGTTAGATCACCACAAACCTTAACTTTGAATCCTTTGCCATTATCAAAACTCATGTTCGATCGTCGGATGCTCCCCGCACCAACAATCTCCCCCTTTTTGATTATGACAATCGAAATTCAAAGTTAAGTAATAATATGCAGTAAGATGTAAAGAAAGACATGACATTACAAACTCCCCCTTAATATAACATGACATTACAAACTCCCCCTTAATATAACCTCCCCTTTGGATTTATTGTTCTCTTTTGAATTTCTCTACTCTCCCCCTTTGCCATATATCAAAAATAAGCTAGTTTTGAAAAAAGACTTAACTTTTCAAGACAAAACTTAGCAGAATTTGTTTGAAAAACTTAGGTATGAGGCAAAAAAAAAAGGGTTAAGAGAAAAGCAACATCTTAGAATTGGTTTTAATAGCAACATTTTTGAAAATTTGCTAAGGAAAATAGTTTTAAAAAAACTTTAAACCATTGATTTTGCTTGAGGAGATTATTCTTTGTGCTATGTTAAATAAGAATTCAACTCTTTTTAACTTAGTGAATTTTGAGGAGTTTCCAAAAAAAATTTCAATCAACTTCAGAAATTTTCCGATTTCAAAAATTTTCCAGCTTAAAAAATTTTCAAGGAAAATTTTCAACTTAAAGAAGTTAATTGCAGCTTAAAGAGTTTTCAAAAAGAATTTCAACTTAACGAATTTTCGAAAAAGTTTCAACTTAAATAATTTTATAACAAAATTCCAAAAAGAATTTTCAAATAGAAGAGATTTGAAAGTTTTAAGTTTAAATAATAAATTTTTGAGTTCAGGAGTTCAAGCATGAGAGGTTAAAAAATTATTTTCCTAATTTTCCATCTCACTCATTCTAGATTAACAAACATATTTAGCATATGAGTGAGTGTGAGATGGAGTTTACTTTAATTTACAACATTGAAAATATCAGTTAGAATTCCAAATAGGTGACCATTATTTTGAAAATTTAAAAATTAATTGAGTTTAGAATTTCAAAGAATTTAATAACTTCTGAAAAGGGTTTTCAAATTAATTTTTCAGAGGATATTTCAAATGATTTTTCAAAAGATTTTGAAATGATCATTTTTCAAATTAAGTTTTAAAATAATTTTGAAATGATTACGAAAAGATTTTTCAAATAATTTTGAAATGAAGTTTTAAAAGATTTTGAACTGATTTTGAAAAGATTTTTCAAATAAATTTGAAATGAAGTTTTAAGAGATTTTGAACTGATTTTGAAAAGATTTTTCAAATAAATTTTAAATGAAGTTTTAAAAGATTTTGAAAAGATTTTTCAAATAAATTTTTAAATGAATTTTGAAATTAAGTTTTAAAGATTTTGAAATGATTTTGAAAAGATTTTTCAAATAATTTTTAAAAGAATTTTGAAATTAAGTTTTAAAGATTTTGAAATGATTTTGAAATGATTTTGAAAAGATTTTTCAAATAATTTTTAAAGGAATTTTGAAATTAAGTTTTAAAGATTTTGAAATGATTTTGAAAAGATTTTTCAAATAATTTTTAAAAGAATTTTAAAATTAAGTTTTAAAGATTTTGAAAAGAATTTTCAAATAATTTTTAAAAGAATTTTAAAAGAATTTGAATAACTATCAGTTTGAATTTTCAAAATTCCTTAGTCATCTCACCCATCTGAATTTTCAATCAGGGAATCCTATAATTGTTGTGAGATGAATTATGGTTGAATTTAAGGGTCTGGTTTAACTTTTTGTTAGATTCAGGTTTAGCTTTGGGTTCAACAAGTAAGCATTCTTTGGATAAATTTCTGGGCTATGGTGAGTCACAAGGTACTCATTAAAGTAACTATGCCTTCGAGGTTTCCCAAATAGTCCTACCCATTGAGCTTAATACTAAACCTTGGTCTAACTAGTTAGGATCCATTTAAGGGTAGCTTCGGTCAGTTCCACTTGGCCAATTGCACCAGGTCGAAGCCATATCTTCCTAGACATGCGATGCCCAAGCTTCCCTAACGTACTATCATCCAAAAACTTTACCAGTACTGTGGGTCAAGTTAAACCTAGCCCATTTTGATCTAACCTTAATTACCCTGCCGGGTAATCTACTCTTTTTTTTTTTACCCATTTCGGGTAGACTAAGTTCGGTTACCCAGTCAGATAAATAGGTTTCGGAGTTGCCAGCTATTCTGGACCCTCCTTCTATTTTGAATTAATTTTGAATAATTGAGTTTTAATAATTAATTTCGAATTATGAATTTTGAATTTTAGTAATTAATTTCGAATTTGAATTTTTGAATTTTAGTTATTAATTTCGAATTATGTTCTTAATATTATTTTTCTATTAGCTCCCCCTGGATCATAGCCTCGATATGGTCTATCAAGGTAATAGACTTGATCCTTGGGGACCCAATAGTGACCATTTCCACCTTGATTAACCAAGTTGGATTTTGGCACCCATGCTTGGACAATTTTTCTATTATTTCTATTAACTAGCGATAAATATGATTTGTATTTTATTTTGGTTTTAAATCCAAGTCCAGTTTTGTTGTAAACGGCTCACTGTTTTCCAAGAATCAGATCCAGATTCTTGGAGCCCAAGGTGAACCGTTCCAACGTGTCCTTGAGTTCTTTAATTTGAGCTTTCAAATTGGAATTTTCTTCCTCAAGTTGTTGGACTTGAGTTGAACTTCCAGTTTGAACTGACTCAGTTAAAGAGCTCGAGTCAGTCGCTTCCTTAAGGGCTGTTACTTCTTTTTGGAGCGACTTAACCCGGACGTTGGATTTAGCCAACTTTTTTACTAAGTAAGGTAATAATTCATGCAAGTTATCTAATTGAAATTCTGCGAGTAGTGAACTTACAGTGGGTTTTTGTCCTTCGGAAACGAATGCGGATTCGTGGCTTCGATCAGATTCAGTCTCGGATTCGCTCTCGGTTTCTGACTCATACTCGGACTCAGTTTCCGCCACGGTTGCTTGTACTGGTAGAGCGAGGAAGCTCGTCGGTTCTTCTTCGTTGGACCCCGATTCATCTGAAGACTCGGACCATATCTTTTCCTCTGTCTTACTCGTACCTGCAACCATCGTAATACCTTCCTCGGCCGAAGTAGTATTATTCTGCTCATCTAATTCAAATAAATCATTTATTAAATTATGCTTACTTACTTGAGAGTCGGAAGTGCCCTCGTGTAGTTTCATCAACTTTTGCCACAACTCTTTTGCACTTGCGAAAGGGCCGATGCGGTTCAGTTCTTCATTGGTCAGGCCACATTGTAGTATGCAGGTTGCTTTGGCATCGGCTTCAACTTTTTTTATTGTGATAGAATCCCAGTTGATGCATGAGATAAGTTCTCCGGTGTCGTCACGTGGAAGTTCGAGTCCGGTCTGGATGATGATCCACATCTCGACTTGCGTCTTGAGGTGGTATTCCATCCGGTTCTTCCAGTATTCGAAGTCCTTGCCAGAAAAGAGCGGCGGTCGGACGGTGCAGAATCCTTCTTGGAATGTCATTTTAAAAGAACCGACAACAAAAGAATAGCAAAACAAAATGTACCAGGACTTGATCCTGGATTAGCAGTGCGGTATGGAAGGATAGAAGTAGAAGTTCACCAGTTTCGAGTAAAAATAATAAAATAATAATAAAATATTATTAAAAAAATATTTAAAAAATATTATTACAAATTTTGCCAAATTCAATATTTTATCAATACTAATAAACCGTGAAAGGATAAAAATGAATTTTTCAAAAATAATTTTGGAGGGAAAAAAAACGAAAGGCGATAGGTTTTATTTTTACCCTATACAAACGACAAAGCCACGAAAAATGCTTGAATGGTGGTTGCACCAGTTCAAAGCGACCCCGCTCTGATACCAATTGATGGATTGAAAGCGCTAGAGGGGGGTGAATAGCGCTCGAGGCTATTTTAACGATTTAAAACACAGAATAGAAACGCAGCGGAAAGTAAAATCAAACACACAGAGACGCAGGTGTTTTACTTCGTTCGGAGCCTATGACGACTCCTACTCGAAGGCCCGCGGTCCTTGACCGCTTTCGGTGGGCAACAACTATATATCGGAAAGATTACAATTTGAATTACAATTAATGCAATAAGTAAACTAATACCGACAACAAGAGATCGAAGAGTCTGAGCTTCGGGTTGTCGACGTCGAGTAGTAGCACTTCAAGGTCGTCTCGTTGGCAGCACTTCACAGAAGAAAGCTTAGAATGTGTTTTTTTTTTGGCTGCACCCTCGACCCTCTTTTTATATGACATTACGGGCGCCTGGATCCCTTCCGGCCGCCTGGAGTGCGACGTGGCCAACCAACCAGGATGCTCCACGTGGCGAACTCGTGGCAGGGATAAAACTTGGTCCCGGGCGCCCGGACCTGTTCCGGGCGCCTGGACCTCCGGGCGCTCGGATCCATCCCGGGCGCCCGGACCACCTTTTTTCAGCAGGTTCCTCACCTGCAAAACAAGGTTAATCCGAGCAAATACCCTGCAAGACAGTGTTAGAATCTGATAAAACACAGTAAGGAATAACTGACAGTCTTCGGACTATCCGAGTCTGACTTCGGATTTCCAACCGGAAACCCTAGGTCGACCCGACGCCTACTGTTCCCTCTACGGGGAACGCGTCCTCACCTACTCCCCTCAGGAGAGATTACCTGATGCCAGTCCGGTCCTCCAGACCGACTGGACTTTCTGCCTAGGGTTACCACCCCCTAGGACCTAGGGTTACTGCCCCCTAGGATTTTTCTCCACCTAGGGTTACCACCCCCTAGGACCTATGGTTGCCGCCCCTTAGGGTTTTCCTCCACCTAGGGTTACCGCCCCCTAGGACCTAAGGTTGCCGCCCCTTAGGGTTTTCCTCCACCTAGGGTTACCACCCCCTAGGACCTAAGGTTACCACCCCTTAGGATTTTCCCTTTACCTAACCGCAGCTAGGACTTTCCTGAAACACTTATTCAGCACGTTAGATCACCACAAACCTTAACTTTGAATCCTTTGCCATTATCAAAACTCAGGTTCGATCGTCGGATGCTCCCCGCACCAACACTAATCACCCTGCTAAATAACCAAACTATCGTATAATAACATATTTCAAGTCTAATATCAATACATTTATCATCTACTGATCAAATCAGTACTCAACTAAATTAAAAAAAACTAACCTTAATAATTCCTGCGTGAGGACAGCCACTTCAGATCAAAAACTCCAAATCTGGAGAAGGTGGTTGCGACGACCAAAGACAAAACAGAGGAGTTCTATGAAAGGAACTCGAAGCTGCTACCAACTATGCAAAGGAAGAAACAGCCGCTGAAATGCTCCCTATAGGAATGACCAAAGCTTCAACAACCTATCCAACAACTGATCATAAAATCCCAAACAAAATACCCAATCATGTCTATGATAATCCAACAATAACTTGATCCACAGAGTTAGCAATGCCCCAATTATCATCCACCTCCTCAACCTTTGAATCCGATCAGATGCGTTCAAGCGCTGGCTGTGGTTGATCGATGAAGCAGCAACAATCGGCAACTAGGGCTCCTATGGCCAGCGGTGTCTCGGGAAGAAGAAGAAAGCAGCGTCGGCTCTGTGAGTTGCGGCCGGCGATGGATCTAGGGCACGACTGGCGTATGCGGTGGATCGGCAGTGGCACTGTGAGGTCGGCTCTGGCAGCACAGAGAGAAGAAGGGAGTCCGGCGATCGGCAGAGGGCTCAGCGGTGGTAGATCGTCGCCGGCACTTGGGGGAAGGGGAGCGTCGGCTGTGGCCGTCTCCACAACGAGGGCGACGGGCAGAGGAGTAGGGTAGAAGGGGTAAAGGAGAGAATCGGCAGAGACGAGGCTTGACCAAGGGTTTGTACCTGGGAGGGAAGAAGAAAACTGCCTCGTGCGGTTAGGACCGGCGTCGGGCGCGAGAGGAGAAAGTCGCGGCGAGGGGGCTCGGGCACGGGGGTTTCGGCGAGGCAGAGAAGAAAAACAACTAAAGAAAATAAAAGAAAAAGGAAATGTAAATGTAAATATAAACATTTCCTCACTTAAATGGGGTAGCCTAAACAGACTTTTCCGGGCCCCATTTTTATCCCCGTTAACTTGTCCGTATGAGCTCCGAAAAATTCCCGAAAAATATCCAAAAATTCCGGAAAATTCCCTTATTAATATTCGCCTTTTTCCGATATTTTACACTTGAGTTTTCTGGTTGATTTACCTAAATTTTATGGTACGTTATAGAATGAGGGATTCATTGATTGACTTAACAAAGTGGAGAAGATTTTTCATTATGAGGAAGTTCCTGATCAAGTGAAAATAAAATTGGTCGTCTTCAAACTCAAATGTCTAGTATTGGCATGGTGGGAGCACTTATGATGCTCATGAGATCGACAAGACAAGGCTAAGATCAGAGAGAGGAAGAGGATGAAAAAACAAAAAAATAATAATCAAAAGTCACTTTCTTGCCTTTAGTTATACTCAAATTTTATTCTAGGGACAATTAAGTTTCACCATGGAGGATGATGTGCATAGATTATGCATGCTTTTAGGTATTATTTATCACACATCTATTTGCATTTCATGAGCATGATTTATGTTTATTACATCATATTTTATTATTATGCCATATTTCCATTCTTTTGGTTCAGATATATGCTCTCATTGTATTTTGATTGACATAATACTTTTTGGAATGAAAATGGAGCAAATCGAATGCCAAAGCGAGTTTTAGTAGCACACACAGTCATGCCTCATAAGCACACAGATGTGTCTTTCTTGCAGTCAATTTTATCTTAGGGTCATGCCTAAAGGCATAGTTATGTCTCTATTCTAGAGGTTGTCATGCGGGGGCTGTGCCAAAAGGCACAATCGTGCTCCACATCAAAGGTCGTTATGCCACAATGATCATACCCTTCTGGATCCGAAGCAAAAATTCCATGGTCGTACCTTTTCGGCATGACCGTGCCAAGTCTCCAGCAAAAATTATGCCACGATCATGCCCCTTGGATCAACTGTGTTTGGTGAAGTAGGGGTCATGTGCCCCTGCTATAAAAATGGGCCTAGATCCCCATTTGAAGGGGAGAAGGGCTTTCCTCTTTAGGGAAACCTACGAGGTATAAATCCAGAGCAGATTCCCATGATTCATCGATGATCCAAGGCCATTTTCAACGATCCATCCATCATCCTAGCAAGGATTTTCTTCTCAAAGACTCTGATTTATCTGGCTAAAATTTCTCTTCTCTTTTATCTTAGATTTGAGTTGTAGATTGTTTGATTTGATATCTTTGAGTTCCATTTGATTGATTGGATGTGAAGGATTGACCATCACGTAAGGGAGATGCTTTAGACTGTATGACTGAGGGGCCCTTAGTGACAAGGGGTATCCTTTTAATCATATCTTCTAGAGTATCACTTTAAAATAGAGGTCAATTCTCTGCAAGGGATCCATAGTTCCTATGGGATCAAAATTTTATTACTTAAAGACTTAACTGTGCACTTACGGTAAGATAACAAGTTTTTGATGTCATTACTGGGGACTGTTTGTGATTAACATTAGCCGATAAGTGATTTAGTTACTCTAATCACTTCTTTTTGTTAATAAAATTCTACTTTTAGTTTTCTTAGTTTGCAATTCAATTTTCTTTCTTATATTTTGCATTTTCTTGCTTTTAAATTCTACATTTTTGTATTTGCAAATAATTTTTGATTTGGAACTTGATCTTTTGTGAGATGGTCTAACATTGCATGAACTCTATTGCCTATTGATCCTGAGATTGACAGAATTCTACAAAAATAATTGGAAGAAGAACAAACATAATTAGCAATGGTAAACAAACCTTTGAAAGACTATGTAGCACCTTACGCAAGGGTCTCAAGTCTAGCATCACTAGACCTTCTACTGAGGCCAATAATTTTGAAATAAAGCCTACAATAATATCTATGATCCAGCAAAATCAATTTAAGGGAGTATAGACTGAGGACCCAAATCAACACTTATAGGTTTTCTTATAAGATATGTAGCAACATGAAGATGAACGACGTTCCAGCCGAAGTTATAAGATTGCTTCTTTTTTTTTTGAGGGATAGAGCAAAAGCTTGGCTCAATTCTTTGTCCATCGATAGTATAACTACACGGGAGTAGTGCGAATAGATATTCTTTGAGAAGTTTTATCCTCTATGCAAAATAGCTCATATGCGAAATCTGATTGCAAGCTTCATACAAAATGATGGTGAATCTTTGTATGAAGCCTAGGACAGATTTAAAGGAATGCTAAGATTGTACCCCCATCATGGATTGGAAAAATGGCTCGTAATCCATATTTTCTATAATGGAATCAACTATCAAATAAAAGTTTTCTTGGATTCCATAGCGGACAAAGCTTTTATGAACAAAGAACTAGATGAAACAGAAGAAATTATGGAAAGTATGACACTGAATCATCACTAATGAGTTTTAGAACATAGAAACCCAATCAAGATTTCTAGGAAGTATGACGTGGAAGCTTTACATTTAATTTCTGTGAAAATGAATACCCTAACAAAAAGATTTGACTTAATGAATACAAAATTGGTGAATGCAATTGTCACAACTTATGAAGTATGCAGGGATTCAGAGCATACAAAAGAAGCTTGCCAAGTAGGAGACATAACTACACAATTGGATTAGATTGAACAAGTGGATGCAGTTGGATACTTTAATTCAAGACCCAACAACTCGTACTCAGACACTTATATAATGCCGGATGGAAGAATTATCCAAATTTCTTATATCGCAATAATCAAGACCAAGTAGGGTAGTCATTTGGCTTTCAACAAAACCACCAACCCTGGAGAATAGAAAATATCCTTGAAGAAATACATGTTACTTAGTTGGAAATGAAGAATGATATCAAGCAACATAATGTAAGGATGAAAAGTATTGAGAAATACTTAAAAGTACTTGACAATTAAATAGTGCAAGTGGCTAGTGCTTCTTTAAGAACTCCAAGGTCTTTTCTAGGGAAGCCAGAGCATAATCATATTGAATACTACAATATGATTAAGCTTAGAAGTGGATGCACCTTGGGTAATCCCCAAGTGACTGCTAAATACAAAGGAATTAAACAAATGGGAGAGTCTTCTCCTTCCTCTTCTAACAATGGTCATGTTCAAGAGGAGATAAAGAATACCGTTTCAGTTGAAGAGCCTCTATTAAGAAAATATGTTCCACCAATTTTTTCCCCTCAAAGGATTTCCAAAGAAAAGAAGGACGAAAAATTTGATAAGTTATTGGAGAAAGTCAAAGAATTATGGATTGAGATTACTCTTATGGATGCTCTACAATAAATGCCAACATTTGCCAAGTTTATGAAGGAACTTATCTCCAACAAATGCAAAAGAGATGGATATGAGACTGTGGCACTAATCGAGGAGTGTATAGCACCTTCTTGTTGAATACGCTATCTCCCAAGATCCAAGATCCAGGGAGTTTCTCTATCCCTTGTAAAATTGGCATGACCACAATTGGTAAGGCATTTTGCGATCTAGGAGCAAGTGTAAGTCTTATACCATACTTTGTTTATAAGAAGTTGAGATTAAATGACATGAAGTTAACCACCATGACACTACAGTTAGCAAATCACTCTTGTAAATACCCAAAGGGTATCATTGAGAATGTGTCGGTGGAAGTAGAGAGCTTTATTGTGCCTATGGACTTTGTGATCTTAAAGATAGAAGAAGACCCAAAGATTCTCATTATTCAAGGAAGATCTTTCCTTGGCACAACTGGAGCTATGATAGACATTAAAAATCATAAACTATCATTGGTAATTGACAAGGAAAAACTAGAATTTGATTTATCTAAGGCTGCTAATTCCATTTTTGTTGTTAAAAGTGTCTATTTCAGTTTGGATGAAGTCCAATGAGAAGAATGTTGGTACAATATCCCTTAGGCCAAGGTTGTCGAGGTTGACTAAGCTTGAGTTGTCTCAAGCTTAAGTCTTGATGTTTGACAATATATGGAGATTGCAGCAGCAATCATCCGATTGGGGAGATTGTTGGTGTAATTCCCCTCTGGTCAAGGTTTGACTAGTTTGATGTGAAGAAGAGTCAAGTAGGTCAAGGTTGAATTAAGGTTGATTGACCGGACACTTGGTGTTAAGGAAGTCCAAGTAAGTCAAAGGAGTGACCAGATACTTGGCACAAGGAATTCCAGATGGATCAAGGATGACCGGACATCTGGTGGAAGGAAATCCAAGTGGATCATAGAGGACCAGCCACTTGGCACGAGACAGTAACTCCAAGTGGGTCAAAGTTGACCGGACACTTGGCACGAGGAGAAAAGTCTAAGTGGGTCAAAGGATTGACCAGACACTTGGTGAAGAAGTCCCAGCAGGTCAAGGTTGACTGGATGCTAGGCACGAAGAGTCCCAACAGGTCATGGTTGATCGGATGTTAGGTTTGGGAGCCCTAGAATTGACTCGGGCAAGCTAGGGTTGGTCAATTTGATCAAGTGGGCACAATATTGTGATAAACAACAGCCCAATCGATCAGCTGATCGATTGGGAGCCTAAATCGCGAGCACAAAATGCAGTCCAATCGATTGGCTGATCGATTAGGCACCGCCAATTGATCGACTGATCGATTGGGCACAGTCAATCAATCGTCATCACGTCATGAACGCTACATCCATGGTGCTCATCTTCCTCAATCGGAACATGTCTATTGTTGAGACACAATCACGATCATGACGACCCTCCATTGAATCTAATGCTCAACTTCCTCAATCATACACTGCCGACTCTGATACCTATTGGTGTAGCAGGGCCTGCAAGAGGGGGTGATTTGCCTGAAATAGAAAAATAAAATCCCTTCCTGATCCTTGGACTTAGACTAGAAACACAATTTAAAATAGAATTAACAACTTAAAGAAATAAGTAAAAGGCCACTATTTACTTGGTTACAACATAGTTGGTCGTTAATCCAATGCGGTTGAAAAACTCACTAAGAATCTCCTTCTCTGAAGGCGAAGAAGTCTTTTACACACACTGAAAGATCAGAAATAACTAGGAAACGATTACAAAAGTTGTTCTTCTATTTTATATCTCCAGGGACCTTTTTATAGCTCTTGGAAATCTTATCCGTAGCTTGAGGGCACCTGCAAAGGGCTTAGAGGGTGCCTCCAGCAAGACACAAAGGGATAGAGTTTTATCCCTTGACAACAGTCAATTTTCCTAGTCGAAGGCGCCTTCCATGCTCATGGAGGGCGCCTTCCATGCTTATAGAGGGCTCCTTCTATGCTTATGGGAGGTGCCTTCCGCCTGAAGGTGGCAGAGGCGTGCGGACGCCTTTAGAGGTACCTTCAACTCCTGTTGAGGGCGCCTTCAGCAGTCTTCTATCAGCTTCTTTCGTTCTTCTGCTGCTCCGATCGCCTGGGTGATTATGACCAACTGAAATAGGGCTCACCTGAACCTAATTTTCGGCGTTCTCCTCGAGCAGGCTTCCGCTCCGGCTTCTCGACCCTCGAACATCATGTACGTTCTTCTCATCCACCAGTGTACTCTTCCTGAACACCTCATCTCTCAGATGCACCGAGCCCGTCGGCTCCCTTCCCATGTCATCCTTCTCGCTAGCTGCACCTTCCGTTCGACTTCCTGTGCTCCTAAGCTCTTGCACACTTAGACACAAGGATCAAACCAAAATAGGACCTAACTTAACTTGGTTGATCACATCAAATTCACTACAACAAAAATAGCCTACGACAATGGATATTATTTGTTGTCGTAGGGTAAAAAAATCGTTGTAACTGACAGTGTTGTAAAAGGCATTGCCCTACGACAATGGTTTTGAATCCGTTGTCTTTGTAGACATTTAACAACGATTTTTATCCATTGTTGTTTATATGCTCAAAATTTTTTTACCCTATATGACAACGTTTTAAAACTGTTGTGGTAGATAATTTTAATATATTTTGTAACAGATAAAACCGTTGTCTTTTATCACTTTTCACAAAAAAAAATCCGTTGTGGTTACGTACTTTTTACAATGTTTCTAACTGTTGTCTTTAATGTTCATGTTGTAACATGATAATAACAAACAACCCATCTTTATTTAATATAAACAAACCACCAATACAAAACTAAATTTTTACTACATTCAATCCATGAAAATGTTATCTTCAAATTTTGAAAAATAACTACATGCATCAAAATGAGAAAATAATAGTTGTACATGTAATTGAAATCCAAAATATGCTGATCACTGTCACTGTCTGACTCAAAATATATTGTACATGTTATCTTCATTGCCACTGTCTGATTTAGAGTAGGATCTTCTTTTGTGCTTTGTTAAAGCCTTTAATTTTGTCTCCCTTGCTTTTGCATCAGCCTTCGCCTTAGCAGCAGCTTTAAGCTTTTGCTTCCATTTCAAGGGGGCCTCTTTCTGATCCCGAATTCTCTTCTTCTTCTCTTTAATGAATTGCAAGAACTTCTTGTAGTCCATTTGATACTATACAAGAACAACTTGAAACCTGCATATTCGTGAAATGATACAAGGAAGTGCATCTCACAAAGAGAAAAAATCAATGTTAACTCTTCTAGTATATCATGAGTCAAAACACTAGGGATTTAGTGCATCATAAAGCATAATCTTAGTATTTTTAAAATGTAACTACCATATAGTGCTTAATTTTCCTGCCATCTATGTTATACGTCATGTATAAGTGAGAAAACATTTCTAAACAATCATATTGCTAATATTGAAATTTCAGGCAGATACTACATCAATTTTTATCTATAACCACGATAATGACTTTTTTACAACTACCCTAAGATTATAGTTGGCAAAATAATAGATCCCTGAAGTAAATGCCCAGCATTGGAAAGAGTAAATTCTGTAAATTTTTCATTTATAAACTAACTTTTGGAAAAATAACAAAGAATCAGACAGATATGTATGTGTTTGAGAGCTATTGAATACTAAAAGATTCATTAGAAAGAAAATTACACACTAAGGAAGAAACATAGGGTCAAATTTTTGCCTCATGCAGATGTGAGAAGGCACACTTGAACAAACATCCAATTCACTTCTTGGAACAAATCAATAGGAATCTGTGTCACACAGATGCAAAACATGCTTAGAACCTATAGACTTTTGACACTATCAAGTGCAAACTAAATGGCGGAAGAAAAGGCATGTAAATGTAACAAAATCCAGCAAATTTGCAAGTGTATTTAAAGGAAAGAATTGTCATGTATCTGCAAATAAAAATTTGAAAGAACTTCCAGAGTCAAATATAGAGCAGAATAAGACTAAGGCGCCTAGCTATTATAATAGTGGATCTCCCCAACATGAAATATCCAGAGCCTCTTGAACAACCTTTTCGGCCTCAAAATCAAGTCCACTTGTGGCCTCATCCAATAGAAGGATTTGAAAGCACAACACGAGCTATTGAGATTTTTATTTTCTATTCTTCAGTCAATGCTAAACCAGTCCTACCAACCTATATTGCATCAGGTTCAATAGATGCAATACAAAATAAAATATCAAATGAGACTCAACCAAAAATTAAACATGGTCAAAAGATAAGCTCAAAATTAAACATGTGCAAGATCAACCTGAGTTTCATATCCCATTTCAAGAAAAGTTATGAAATCAGTATTCCATACCTTAGTGTAGCTTGAAGTGAGGTTGCATAAGAATACTTAGCAAGAGTATCATTTGTAAAGGCATACAATGTTCCAATGTATGAAATCGCCTGCAAAATCAAAAAGTGTGTAAAAAGAACCAAATTGTATGGCTGAACTACAAAATAGAGATCATTGTTCACCATTGAAATTATATTGCTATAAATAGGACAAATTCATCTCATTTGTTGATATGCGCATCAATTTTATAAAGATAAGTCAAGATGGCCATATACTGTGGATTTTAGATAAGGGACGACATTGCTTATGATATATGTGATACCTTTAGACAGTCCAAAAACCTAGGCAGGTCAGTCAAGTGCAAATCATTCATGATATCCAATCCAACCAAACAATGGAAAACATATTCCTATAGCCCTATATATTTCTGTTGGATCGTGAAATGTCGATAGAGGGGGGGGGGTGAATATCGATTTGAAAAAATCGCGTTAATAAGAGTTAAGCGCAGCGGAATAATAAAAAACTTAGGCAAACTGAACAAGGTGTTTTTTTTACTTCGTTCGGAGCCTGTGACGACTCCTACTCGAAGGCCCGTACTCCTTGAGTACTTTCATTGGGCAATTCACTAGCAATTCAAAATACTATTACAAATTAAGGTACAGAAATGCTAATGGAAATAAAGTGATACCGACAAGAAAGTTAACCGAAGAAGAAGGAGCACTTTGTCGGAGCTTTGTTAGCATCGCAGGAGCGTAGAGCAGCAGAGCAAGCAGTCGAAGAGTTCTCAGTTGTTATTGAAGCTCCACCCCTGGGGCTTCTTTTATATGCTGCTCCGGGCGCCTGGATCCCTTCCGGGCGCCCTGGTGCGACGTGGCAGGTCTAATCAGCGAACTCCAAGTGGCGACGACTCGGCCTGGATAAAATTCACCTCCGGGCGCCCGGATCCCTTCCGGGCACCCGGACCTCCTATTTCCAGAAACTTCCTTTCCTGCAAAACAGAGTTAGTCTGAGGCAAATATATATTCTGCAAAACAGATTGTTAGCACAACTAAAGTAATATGATTTAACAAGAAAAGAGTATGACTTAGATTCCTTCTTTCCGAGACCGGAATCTAGTCACGATCTCGACTTAGATGTCCGAAATGGATCTAAGCCGGATCGACGCCTAATGTTCCCTTCCTGGGAACGCGTCCTCGCAGTCACTCCCCTCTAGTGACTTACCTCACTTACTTGCCAGACGTCCGGTCAACCCGTCGACCCGTCTGGACTTCGTGCCAGCTATCCGGTCAGCCCGTCGACCTAGCTGGGCTTCGTGCCTAAACGTCCGGTCAGCCCGTCGACCCGCTTGGATTTCGTGCCAGCTATCCGGTCAGCCCGTCGACTTAGCTGGGCTTCGTGCCAGACATCCGGTCAGCCCGTCGACCTGTCTGGACTTATCCTGTACACTCGATCAGAGTGTTAGATCAATAATAAACCTAACTTAACCTATTTGTCATTCATCAAAACCTGGGTTAAATCGTTAGTGCTAACCGCACCAACAATCTCCCCCTTTTTGATGGAATGACAACCTAGTTAAGTTAGTGAAGACATTTGCAAAAAAATAGATAACATCATTATGTGGAGGTTTTTAAGTTAGTTTGTATTTTCAATTGGTTTGGCTAACTTAACCCACCTAACCCTCCCCCTTTGGCATTCATCAAAAATAAGCATGTTTAAAGTAATTAAAAATACAGACTACAGACAAAGTAAGGAGTCATGTCAAGTTAATCTGGGGGAGTTAAACTTAGTAATTTATCTTTTGTAAAGGAGCTAAGTTTTGAGACAAGTTTAAAAGATCTATTTTTCAAAACTAGGTAAAATTGATTTTCTAAAACTGAGTTGGTAAAAGATTCAACTTTCAAGACTTAAGTACATAAAAGACTTGATTTTTTAAAGCTAGTTTTCAAAAATAGGTGTATATAAAAAAATTCATATTTAAAGGCTAAGTTTAGCTAATTTTTCAAGTATGGCTTCTAAGGTTAAGGTTTAAGAATAAGTTCTAAATTTCAAGAATTTTTTTTTTAAAACAGGTTTCAACTCTTTTCAAAAATAAGCAAAATTTCAAAACTAAGTTTTAAAATATATTTCAAGATTGATTGAAGTTTAATTTTCAACACTAAGTTTGTAAAAGATTAAAATTTTTAAAAAGACTTAGTTTATAAACTTACGCTTAGTTTACAAAAATTAATTTTTGTAGAATTAAGTAGAATTAAGTAAAGTCAAATTCTCAGAACTAGATTTTCAAATTCCTCCCCCTGGACCTAACACCAAATCAAATGTCTAACCAGTTAGTTACTGACTGACTTATCAAAAGATAGCAGCTTTCACTTGGTTAGTCAAGTTAAGGTCAATCTTAACTTGATTAATATATATTTTGTTTTTAACGCCCAGACTTATGTCGATGCACTGAAATAAGCATCTTAAGTCTTAGGCAAGTGGCCTATGGATCTCACCCCTTTCTATTGTTCGGCAAACACAAGCAAGGTAAGCCTAGGGTTTTGGTGAGATGCTCAAAACTAGTCCTATGGGTGCATGTTCTCTAAGGTTTTTGAACTAGTCTAAGGCTAAAAGTTTATTTAAAAATCTAAAAATAGGAAGGTTTTAAAAACTGACACATGTTTGAACCTATGAGTTAAAAACAATCATCTTTGAAAATATTTCTGAAATTCAAAATTCCTAGGCTACCAAGATAGAACATAAACAATGCAAGTCTGAAATATCACTAGATAGATCCAAAGTATTTTACAGGTAGTGTAGCTACAGAAGTGAGTCATAACTAGAGCTACTGAGATGATGAAGGGGGTGGTCCAAATCCCAAGGATCGGAGAAGCGCCATCAGCTCAGTGTGTCGGGTCTCCCCGGCAGCTCGTAACTCGGTAACCTCTCGCCGTATGTCCCGTTGAAAATCAGAGTTCTCCTGCTGGAGACTCGCCATAGCTCTCTCTAGTCCGGTCATACGGTCGGCTAGAGTGCGGGGAGCGTGACGTGGTGCTTGAGCTAGGGGCGGTGGTGGAGCCGGTGCGGCTTCCTCTGGAAACAGTGCAAGCATGAACTCGTCCCCCTGTGCGTCTGGATCGGGCTGGTGCTATGCCCCCCTCCGCCAAGACATAGTCCCGTCATCCCTATCTACGTGGATACCAGCTAGGGAGAAGTTCCTAGCTGCTATAACATCGAACTCGGTCATATAGGCAATGTCTCCTCTAGTGACATCAATGTGCAACGAGGACATATATGCTGTCAGAATGTGACAGAACGACATGTGGACTCATCTATCAGTCACGTATCCAGCCGAGTAGATAATGGTGGAGAAGATATGTAGGCTGATGTCAATATCTAACCTATGACTCAGGGCATAGAGTAAAAATGAATGGAATGGGCGTATCACAGCGATGTCCCGAGTAGTCAGTGGTAAAATGCAAAAGACTAAGACCCTATAAAGAGCGTAGTCCTGGACTCGAAGTTCTACCGACCTAAACTGGGTCACAGTGGGATCTCGCTCTCCCCCAAAAAAATATGAATAAATCGTATCGAGAGTAATATGTGAGTAGGGATCTCCGAATGGTAGATCCCTGGGAGGATAGCACAAGAAAGGACAAGTAGATGGACGTAACTCTAAAAACTCTCGGATAGTCGTAGGGGAAAACGTGATATCAGTACCCGCTGCCCTAGTGGTATAGGTGAGATCGTCTACTTTCACTAGGTTATTGCAAAATTGATCACACAGACTTATGTTTACTGGACTGGTACATTCGACAAGGTTCTTTAAGTTATAGTGGTTTATAACCTCTATAACGGGGGCACACGAATCTAGAAAGAACGATCTATCTATACATTTAGTCCTAATGGCCTTATAAATGGTTGACTCAAACTTAGTCCTTAGTTCATCTGTGGGAAACCTAGGGTCAGTGCTAGCATTAGAGGGTCCAGCACAAGTATTTGTTCGTTTCCTACTGTATATAAAAAAGATATTCTAAGAAAAAAAATGAGAAGATAAATTCTAATAAATTTTCAGATAGGGGAAGAAGATTTATCGAGGAGCCATCGACAAATATAGATCGGACGACCTCGGTTGAATTGCAGCAGCGTTTTCACCGCAAGAAAAATTTGATTTAAAATACTCTCGCACTGAGGTTCGGAGTGAACCTTGGAAAAGTGAAAATTTTGTGGGGCAAGGGTTGGGGGCGCCCGCTGCCCCTTATTTATAGGGAGCTCCGGGCGCCTGAAGCCATTCCGGGCGCCCGGAGTTGATTTTAGGCGGGGCGCCCGGATTCCCTCCCGGGCGCCCCGGAAGTGAATACCAGGGGCGCCTAAAATTAAAATTTTGAAATTAATTTTTAAGTTTAAAATTAAAATTTTGAAATTAATTTTTAAGCTTAAAATTAAAATTTTAATTAAACAAATTTAAGCCTTATTCATCTCACCCGATCTATATTATCAATCAGGGAATCCTATGATTTTGTGAGATGAAATTAGATTTTTAATTATGGAGTTTTGGTTTAACTTGTGTTAGATTCAGATTTAGCTTTGGTCTCCACAAATAGGCAATCTTCGGATAAACTTCTAAACTTGGTGAGTCACATGGACGTCATTAGTAGTAACCAACCTTTCGAGGTTTTCCGAATAGTCCTATCCACGGAGCTTAGTACTAAATCTTGGTCTAACTGGTTAGGATTCATTTAAGGGTAGCTTCGGTCAGTTCCACTTGGCCAAATGCACCAGATCGAAACCATATCTTTTTAGACATGCGATGCCCAAGCTTCCCTAACGTACTATCATCCAAAAACTTCACCAGTACCATGATTCAAGTTAAACTTGGTCTCTTTTTAACTAATCCTAATTACCCTGCCGGGTTAGTTAATTTTGGAGGTGCCAGCTATTCTGGAGCCTCCCCCTGAATTATTGACCTTTAATTTAAATTTTCATTTTAGGTTTGTGTCTGTTTCTTTTATAGTTATAATTAACTTGGTGATAGTTTATATTTTGTTGAGTTTTAAATTTTGAATTTTTCGATTTAGGTTTGTATTTTGGTTTTTATTTGGTTTAATCGAGTTTATATAATATACTTTTTCTTTAGGTATATAATATTGATTAAGTCCTACTTGCGTGGTCAGACACGCTTTTGGAACCCAAGCTTGATTAGTTGATTTGTATTGAGTTATTAATGACTTAAAAGTTTTATTTGAGTTCGACTTGTATCCGAGTCAGGTTTTATTATAACATGCTTTTTGATTGTTCAGGATTAAGTCAAGATTTTTTTATCTTGTTGTAAATTTTTCTAGCATTTCTTTTAAATTGTTAATATCATTTTTTAATGATAAATTCTTCTCCTCAAGTGTTAGATCTTGAGTTGGATTTAAATTTTTAATTTGTTCCTTGAGGTTTTGGTTTTCCTCAAGAAGTGATTTGTTTTCATTTTCTATTTTAATTAATTTACTATTTAAACAGGAAATAATTCTAAAAAAGTTTTTGTTTAAATTAAAATATACCTCATTTGGGCCTTCGGAAACGAGTACGGACTCGTGGCTTGTTTCGGGTTCAGACCCGTCTTCATCTTCCGACTCGTCTTCTGTTTCAGCTTCGCGAGCCATCAGTGTGAGGTGGCTCTGATGTTTCTTCTCTTCTTCCTCAGATTCGTCCGAGGAGTCGTCCCACGTTGCTTTGAGGGCCTTCTTTTTGGTTGGCTTCGGTTTGTTGAACTTCAGTTTTGGGCATTCGTTCTTGTAGTGTCCCTTTTTATTGCAGCCGAAGCAAGTCACGTTCTTTTGTTCTGAGGGAGAACTGATCTTTTGAAGGTCCTTTTTGCTGAAGCTCCTTTTTCTCCTGGTGAACATTTTTCTTACCAAGTTCACCAAGTGTTCTTCGTCTTCGGAGTCTTGGTCGGAATCTTCTTCATATTCAGGCTTGCTCTTCTTTTCTTTGGAGGAACCTGCAAATAAAGCTATACCTTTCTCAGCTCCAGCATTAGTTTGTTCATGTAATTCTAATTCACAGAAAAGCTCGTCTAATTTTAACTTAGAAAGATTTTTAGAAATTTTATAGGCATCTACGATTGATGCCCACAAACTATTACGTGGAAAAGCATTTAATGCGTACCTTATTAAGTCTCTATTTTCCATCTGGTGGCCTATCGCATGAAGCCCGTTGAGGATGTCCTTGATCCTCGCGTGGAGCTGATTCGCCGTTTCACCTTCTTGCATTTTTATATTAAGAATTTTATTTAAAAGCAGGTCTCGTTTTGTTACCTTGGCGTCGCTCGTTCCCTCGTGCAGCTCGATCAATTTGTCCCACAGCTCTTTAGCGTTTTTGTGTGGACCGACTCCGTTTAGTTCTTCTCTTGTTAATCCGCACTGTAGAGTGTTGATCGCTTTATTTTCTGTTGACGCCTTTTTCTTCAAATCTGCTGTCCAGTCTTCAGGATCCAGTATATTCCCGGAGTTGTCCGCTGGAATTTTATAGGGTCTCGTAACGCTCATCCACTGGTCGAAGTCTGTTTTGAGGTAAACCTCCATGCGCTTCTTCCAGTACGGAAAATCATCCCCATTGAAGAGTGGAGGTCATACTGTGCTGAGTCCTTCTGTTTGAGACATTTTAGTCCTGCGCACAGAAGAAAGAAAAGAAAAAAAATCCCAAGACTTGGTCTTGGATTAGTAGTGCGGAAGAATAAAAATAATAGAAGTATCTAAATTGGTGTTGCACCAATTTAGATTTAATTGCAACGAAAAAAATTCAAAACAGGTAATAATACCAATTTGAAATTAAACGTAAAACTGAAAACCGAAAAAAATTAATTTTTCACCCCCTGTCTGATTGGTGGTTGCACCATATCAGAGCGGTACCTGCTCTGATACCACTTGTTGGATCGTGAAATGTCGATAGAGGGGGGGGGGGTGAATATCGATTTGAAAAAATCGCGTTAATAAGAGTTAAGCGCAGCGGAATAATAAAAAACTTAGGCAAACTGAACAAGGTGTTTTTTTCCTTCGTTCGGAGCCTGTGACGACTCCTATTCGAAGGCCCGTACTCCTTGACTACTTTCGTTGGGCAATTCACTAGCAATTTGAAATACTATTACAAATTAAGGTACAGAAATGCTAATGGAAATAAAGTGATACCGATAAGAAAGTTAACCGAAGAAGAAGGAGCACTTTGTCGGAGCTTTGTTAGCGTCGCAGGAGCGTAGAGCAGCAGAGCAAGCAGTCGAAGAGTTCTCAGTTGTTATTGAAGCTTCACCCCTGGGGCTTCTTTTATATGCTGCTCCGGGCGCCTGGATCCCTTCCGGGCGCCCTGGTGCGACGTGGCAGGTCTAATCAGCGAACTCCACGTGGCGACGACTCGGCCTGGATAAAATTCACCTCCAGGCGCCCGGATCCCTTCCGGGCGCCCGGACCTCCTATTTCCAGAAACTTCCTTTCCTGCAAAACAGAGTTAGTCTGAGGCAAATATATATTCTGCAAAACAGATTGTTAGCACAACTAAAGTAATATGATTTAACAAGAAAAGAGTATGACTTAGATTCCGTCTTTCCGAGACCGGAATCTAGTCACGATCTCGACTTAGATGTCCGAAATGGATCTAAGCCGGATCGACGCCTAATGTTCCCTTCCTGGGAACGCGTCCTCGCAGTCACTCCCCTCTAGTGACTTACCTCACTTACCTGCCAGACGTCCGGTCAGCCCGTCGACCCGTCTGGACTTCGTGCCAGCTATCCGGTCAGCCCGTCGACCTAGCTGGGCTTCGTGCCAGACATCCGGTCAGCCCGTCGACCTGTCTGGACTTATCCTGTACACTCGATCAGAGTGTTAGATCAACAATAAACCTAACTTAACTTATTTGTCATTCATCAAAACCTGGATTAAATCGTTAGTGCTAACCGCACCAACAATTTCCACTTAGTTTTTATTCAACATTGAATTTAATATTTCTTGACTACTCAATTTTCATTTACTTGTATTTATATTTCCACTTATTTGGATAGAATCAACACTGTCAAGACTAGTCAAACCGATTTTCATAACTCTGATAAATCCAATCTCATCATCCATTTTAACCTCAATCAGGTATGCTTATAATACAACTGCTAATTATTAATTCACGCATAAAATTCAAATATTTGATAACCTACTGATACTATAATATGTGAAATGAAGAAGACAAAATCCTAACTCATAGGATAAATGACTAACAAGAAGAAGAAAACAACAAACAACTATAAAACCAGCTCTGCAATACATGCAGCTTCAGCATATGCATCTTGAATATTTTCAGCTAATCGATGGAGAAAAATATTAGATATTCCTCCTGCTACAACAATGAAAGGACCAGTTGCTAGTATTAAAAGTGCTATCTGCCAACAATTGATCAAACCAATGATAAGACCACTAAAGAATGTTGTCATGTTATGAATATAGTTTCCAAACTATAAAACATATGCAAAGATACACCATCAAACACTGGAACATTTAAAAGTAGAACTGCTTGCCGAATGAAAAATATTTATTACCATACTTTTTCACTTAGAGCAGACTGGATGAGCAGCATAGCTAGCCTATTTAGTTCACATGAGTTTGTGTCTGCCCTTTGTTTTAACAAAGGGTTAACATGGTTGAAACACATGGATGCATTTTCAAAATTAAGCATCCTAAAAAAATAGACTTTACAAACTAAAAATAGAATTTTAAAGATCAATGAAAACTGATTTCAACAACGTGCATAATCGCAGTGAACAATGGTCCATACCTGAATAATTGATAGTATCTTCTGGAACCAAACAGAATAAGATGTCGTGAAACAATCAGAGCTGCACTCTCCACAACTCACCCCTAGAAAAGACATACCCACACTACATTTGTCTGGCTAAAAAAATTTCAAAAAAAACAAAGAAATTGAGTTGCTAATAATATCTAGATACATTAATAAATAGGTTTCAATTATGAAAGATTTGATCATACACAATGTACAACCATGACCAATGTAACAAGGTACTCAGTTTGCTTTCTAATATCTAAGCAACCACAAAAAATAAAAAAATAAAACTAAAAATTGCTTTTTCTTTTAGAATAATTCCCGTTTCAGATGTGAAAACATCACAAAAACCATAATTCGCATGCAAAGATTGATAGTTGAAAACTGACAGCATGTATAAAATGTAGTATGAGAAACTAGTTCATACACAATGTAAACAATATTCCAGTGAGGATAGACAGTGACTACGGTAAAATTTTTGAAAGTGAAAAACTTTCAAACACACAAAACTCTCGACTACGTATTAAGCCGGGAGCACAAGTGCAATGAGATACCATTTTACTAGATGCCAACGAGATGACGCATTCTGTCCAGGCATCCATGGTGTTGCGCCACTCCTTGACCAGCTTCGCATCGGAGGGGCATGGACTTGCTCGTCGAGGAGGTCGTAGGTCTTGATATCAGAGAGGAGGAGGACGGGATCGGGGGAGGACGGGACCAGGACGGAGGCGCGGTTGAAGGGGAAATGAAAGGAACGGAGGTAGGAGTGGGAGGCGAGGGCTTCGAGGCCGGTGATAGGATAGGAGATTAGGGGAGAGGGTTGCGACGGGTCAAAGGGAGGATCCCATGGCTTGGGGTCGTGCTTCCGAAGGCTTGAGGAGGAAGTCGACTAGGGTTTTGAGGCACTTGTAGATCTCGCGTAAGTGCGCCATTTGGTGTCATGGCGTGAAAAGATCATCGAGGAGAGGGAAAGAAAAATGGCTTAGGGTTCAGGAACGAGAAGGGGAAAACACGGCGCGAAAAGATTTTCGCAGAGAGGGAAAGCAAAACTGTGAGGGGGAAATGACGAAATGAATAAAGCCAAAGACAATGGTTTTATTAAAACTGTTGTCGTAGCCCCTAAAAAAAATGCTTAAAGACAATAGTTTAGAAAACCGTTGTAAAAAGTGTTGTTGATTTAAAAAAAAAGTCGCTCAATGACAACAGTTTTCACAAAATCATTGTCTTTTTATATTTAATGGGAGTTCAAAAACAACATTTTTGTCAAAAACCGCTGTCTTTGGCTAAATTCACAACAGTTTCTCTTAAAACTGTTGTCTTATGGTGTTGTCTTTTAACATTTTTGTTGTAGTAAAAATAATCACGGAGTCCAACAATACCAACTTATGTCCAACGGGATAGCAATTTCTTGTGAGCTAATATGAAGAGGAGAATTGAGGAGAAGGTAAGAAGAGATAATTGCCATCCTCAAGGTTTTCCTAGAGAAAGAAAAACTTTATATAATTGTTATAAGAGAAAGCCTTGACCCACCAGGTCTTCCTATCCCTCGGTCCACCCGATCTATTAGGTCTTTCTTGCCTAACTGCAACTAGTGCTTCTTTGCCTGACTATCCACTAAGACTTTCCTACCTGATGCTTGGTTCTCTTGATCTGGACATGAGAGCCCTCACTTCCTTTATTTGAGGTCAATATTCTACTTGCATGATTTGATTAAACTATAACTCTTGTGCATAGTCAATGGTTAGACCTTCTGACAATCCAAGCTCTAATACCAATTGTTAGGATTAAAGGAATTTAGATATCTCTATAATTATATAATGCTATTCACTTTGGAATAAAACCTTCATGATTTTATTTTTGGGCTCTACCCAAAAAAAACCTCATACCAATGGAGATATATTTTTCTTATAAGCCAATGATCTTTTCCATATATTTTTAATATAAGACTTTATTTATAACCTTATAACCCCAACAATAATAACAGAGGAGAGGATTGATTCCTCAACCAACTCATATGTTTATTTATATAGACTTTTCCTAGAACTCAAAGAAAGGAAAAAAAAATTCATATATATAGTCTATAGTTCCTATCGTATAAAGAAGGGAATTTTTTTTTTTTAAAAAAAGAGAAAATTATTAAAGACTCATCGTCCTAAATTTCTTAACGGACTCAAAATATAAAAAAAAATACGAGTAATGATACGCAGAGGGAAAAATCTCAAGGAAAAGCTCAGGGATAAATACATAAATTCATGGCCCATCATTTTTACTTTTGTGGGTCCATCATTTTATGTGTCTATCCTTAAACTTTTTCTTTAATTTTTTTTCTATGCAAATCAATTTTTAAAAAATATAAAAGATAAAAATTACTAAAAATATTCTAAATACTAAAATATAAATTTTTTTAATAATAATAATAATAATAATAATAATAATGATCCGCATCACTCCTTCAACCAAATTTTTGGTGGAAGTATTAGACAAAGTTTTCTAGCTTCATGGAAGTTTCTGCATTTATCCAAAAAAGAGAATATTTCACATCAAATGTGATGGGAGATACCTCCAAACTAAGTTGGACAGACTTAAGAACTTTTAAAATTTGAAAATCTATTCTCTAAAAACAAGGATTAGCACAAGAGTAGCAAAAGGAAATATGAACTTGGCTTTTATGCATCATCGATTGCTTGAGAGTTTAACATGCTTATTTTTTTTTCTTTGATACTCCAACCAAGTAAATCTCAAGCATAATTCGTATACATTCAAAAGTCGATCTCTAAAATATTCATCTTATTAGGATTTAAAACAAAAAAATTTAAGTAGAAACAATTTACTGATCTCATGCACAACCACAAGGTATTCATCCCTTTGTTGAACCAAAGCTTGAATGCGTATACAAATTGCATAGAACTTGCACAACCACGATGGCAATGGTTTGAATGGAGAAAGAACTTGCATACAACTCCGAGAATGTGAAATCGAAGAATGATGACAAGGCAATGGAGAAGTCAATTGCAAATTCAAGTATATGAGTTTCTTAAATTAAAATGATAAACATGTGTTATGAGCTGAAGTTAAGGATAGATAAACTTAAATGACTACTCTATAAAAAAATATTGAATGTTAAAAAAATGTTCATGTTATCCCACGGATCAATTAGAGCTGACAACTATAAATGCAAGAGTCTAATAAATATCTTAATAATTGAATTAAGTGTGATTTAAATTAAAACTTGCTATTGACGAAATAATTTAGTCACAAAATTAAATTTGTGATACTCATGAGATATATCATATGCCAGAGGCAAAATTTATTACAAAAAAAATTCATAATCAATAATCAAATAACGACATAGATGATTATTTCACAAGTAAATTATCATGAACTAAGTTTTAGAGTGATTGAGAAATTAATATCATGAAAAGTTGGTATAATATAATCTAACAAAAGTATTGATTTATAGACAAATTAGGTTCATGGACATGAATATATCAAGTATGTGAGAATATTAACTCATATGGAAACATTAAGTCAAGAAATCAAAATTAATTTCCAAAATGTAATTTTAAAATAATAATAAAAATAACCAATTAATTATTAATTGATTAACTTATTATAGACGCCACAAAAATGAAATATAAAATATTAAGTTAAAATTAGTAAGATAGATAAAATGTGCCATGTAAGTAAAAAAAAAATCCAAAACTAAACAAATTATCTTGTTAACTTTTCTATAAACATTCGGTTTAGGATATGAATATCTTCATCATATAATATACATATGTGGGGAAAACAGAAAAGGAAATATAAAATAATTAATGTTATCTCTAAAGGACATAATTATATTTTTTTTCTTTAAGAAATCTTGAGATTAGACATATTAACATACGGATTTGACAGGAAAACATAATTGAAGAGAAGATAAGAAGAGAAATCTTAAAAAATAAAAAAAAAGTCGTCACTTAACGACAAAGGAAACTTTGTTAATAATAGAGGATTAATTTTTCAATAACTAGATAGTTCTTTAGATTTTAACACTAAGAAAGAAAAGAAATCTTAATATATGAATCTTAATTCTTAATTCTTAATGTAGTAAAAAGAAAAGAAATCTGGCTAGAAAAAAAAATCTTAAAAGAAATTGAAATTAACCAAAAATATTCTAAATACTAAAATAACTAAAATATCAAAAATATAAAAAAAAAATTTAAAAATAATAATAATAATATATGGATCATCCTGCATTACTCCTTCAATCATGTTTTGGTGAAAGTATTTGACAGTTTTCTAGGTTCATGGAAGTTTGAGCATTTATCCAAAATAGAGACTATTTCACGACAAATGTGATGGGAGATACCTCCAAACTAAGTTGGACAGACTTACGAACTTCTAAAATTTGAAAATCTGTTCTCTAAAGATAAGGATTAGCACAAGAGTAGCAAAAGGAAATATGAACTTGGCTTTTAATGCCACATCGATTGCTTGAGAGTAACATGCTTATTTTTTTTCCTTTCATTCTCCAACGAAGTAAATCTCATGCATAATTCATAGACATTCAAAAGTCAATCTCTAAAATATTCTTCTCTAATTAGGATTCAAAGCAAAAAAATTTAAGTAGAAACAATTTACTGATTTAATGCACAACCATAAGGTATGAAAATTAGTTTGATGACTATTAAGGATAAGATGGTTATTTCATAAGTAGATCGTCGTAAATCAATTTCTTAAATGAATGAGAAATTAATGTTTAATGAAGGGTTGCTCCGGTATGATCGGACGGAAATTTGATTCTTATACGAGTTGGATTCATAGATAAATGGTAACTTGAGTATATGGAACTATTGAGTGGTATGAAGTTATAATTAATTTCATTGATTAATTTATTGATTGATTAAAAGATTAATCATTGTGATATTAATTAATTGATTAATTAATATTTACAATAGATTAAGTAAATAGTTAATCATATTAATCAATTAAATTAATCATAATGAAAAGATTTAAGTGAAAAGGTTTAAAGGAAAAGACACATCCCATATCCTTTCACCTCTTGACAGAACCCTTCATCCCTATAAAATAAATATCATTCCTTCCACTCAAATCACTCAATTCATACTCAATTATCAAGTTGTGAATTCTCCTCTTGAGTTCTATTCTTTCTCTCCTCTCTTAAGAAGTTTCAAGGTTTCGAAAGTTGCCCCCAGGGCGTAGCGCAGACGGTGGGCATATGACATCTCTGACGTAATGGCCAGAGGTCCTGGGGCTTACCCCACTATGCACTTATGACCTATGTACCTGCTTGTACCTCCCTCCATATCCATGGGGCCGACACTAGGGGGCCGCTAAGGTAGCGGATCTACCTTTCAAGGCTTCGAAAGTTCGATAGGGCTTGAAATTTGAAGTGCTCCTATTTCGAGACGCAAGTCATTGTATCTTAGGAGACGATTGACAATAGACCGTAAGTACCTGGGTGGGGGCAATATCATCTTAAGGAAAGAAGACCTAGCCTTCACCTTGACCTTAATACTCTTATCTTTAGGGATGAGTTTGCCCAAAGGGGTTGTATTGATATCCGAAGGGATAACTCAACGGCTGACAAGATTAGGTCGGTAGCGACGATACCAAGAAAAGTATGTCTCTTACCCGAAGGGGTACTTCAATAATCGACAGGGGATGTCGAGAGTATAAATGGGACAAGGTCCACATCGCTATACTGAGCACCTCCGGTTAGAGTCAATGACTCATCGTCGAGATGACTAACCGGGCCCAACTGTTGGATCTCAACACCGAAGGTCCATATACCCATAATTTTTCTCCGAGGAAAAATATCCAACAATCTTAAGACGATATTGGCGATTATGGAGTCTGTGGGTCCCACTCCTACTGGAGAAAAATTGGAGAAATTCTTCGTAATTGTCTTTAAGCGATGACAGTAAAAGACACTGTATTACTTGAAGAAAATTTATCTTTTAAGGTTACTATTAAAAGATGTCCTTGTTGGACCCCGTGGTTGTTTTGATGTGATCAACCAAGTCTAGGTTAGGTCCTGTTTGTCTTTGATCTCTGTGTCTAAGTGTGCAGGAGCTTAGGAGCGCAGGAAGTCGAGCAGAAGACGTAGTTGGCGAGAAGGACGGCACGGGAAGGGAGCCGACGGGCTCGGTGCGTCCGAAGGAAGGGATAGCTGCGGAAGAGTACACCGGTGGACGAGAAGAACGTGCGTGGCGTTCGAGGGACATAAAGCCGGGGTGGAAGACTGCTCGAGGAGAAGGCCGGGAATTGGGTTCGGGTGAGCCCTATTCCGATTGACCGCAATCACCCAAGCGAGCAGAACCAGAGCAAGTCAACCAGGAAGTTGACTTGATAAGTGTTCGGTCGACCAAACGTCTTTATCGGTCGACCGAACCCCTATCATCAGAGACCAGCTGTTGGTGACACGTCAGCAACCAGCCGTTGGTGAAGTGATCGGTCGACCGAACCTTCTGATCGGTCGACTGAATCGGAGATAAAGCAGAGACCTGGTCTAGCGATTTGATCGGGCTAGATCAGGTGGAGACCGTTGGCTGATCAGTAGACCGAACACTGTGATCGGTTGACCGAACGCAGGCTCGATCCAAAGAGGCTGCATCTGGACGGAAGGCTGGGCAGGTTCAGCAGGTTCGGTCGACCGAACCTAAGGATCGGTCAACCGATCCCTCTCGAGTCAAATCCTGATCCCGAAGATCACGTGATCTGATAAGTTCTGGAACCCCTATATACAGGGGCCTCGAACAACTATTCAAATATCAACTCTGATTTTCATTTCCAAGCAACTTGTAAAAGCTCTTAGTGTAAAAGACTTCTTCGCCTTCAGAGACGGAGACGTTCCTAGAGCGCTTTCCAACTGCCTTAGATTAACAACCGTCTTGGTTGTAACCAAGTAAAACACTGAGTCTATTTTTCTCTATTTTTATTTCATCTCTATTTAATCTTATAATTGTTGCTTTTATTTTAAAGTTGAAAGCTTTGAGGAGGGTATTCTTTTTACAGGCAATTCACCCCCCTCTTGCCGGTCCCGCTGCACCAACAAGTGGTATCAGAGCCCAACAACCTCAGAAGGACTAACCGCTGACTTAAGCACAAAGATCAAGATAATGGCCGGCGCAAACATTCTATTGGTGCAATATCCCTAGGTCAACGTTGACCTGGTTGACTGAGCTTGAATTGGTTCAAGCTCGAGTCTTGATGTTTGGATTTTGATGTTTGACAATACATGGAGACAGTACATGGAGATTACAGATGCAATTGTTCATGTGGGGAGAGTGTTGTTAAGTAGGTCAAGATTGACTGGATACTTGACGGGAAAATCCTAGTGAGTGAAGCTAGGTGGAAGTCCTGGTGAGTGAAGCCAGGCAGATGAGAAGTCCTAGTGAGTGAAGCTAGGCAGATGAGGAGTCCTAGTGAGTGAAGCTAAGCAGATGAGAAGTCCTAGTGAGTGAAGCTAGGCAGAAGGAAAGTCCTGGTGAGTGAAGCCAGGCAGATGAGAAGTACTAGTGAGTGAAGCTAGGCAGAAGGGAAGTCCTGGTGAGTGAAACCAGGTACAGGAAATCCAGGTGGATCAAGGTTGATCGGGCACCTGGTGGAGATGAGTCCAAGTGGGTCAAGGATGACCAGATACTTGGGACGAGGAGAGAAAGCGCAAGTGGGTCAAAGAGATTGACCGGATACTTGGTGAGGGAGTCCAAGTAGGTTAAGGGTGATCGGATGCTAGGCATGATGTACCAACAGGTCATGGTTGATCGGATGTTGGTTTAGGGGACTTTGGACTTGGTTTTGGGCAAAAACCATGAGCTGGATCGATCAGCCAATCGATTGGCTCATGCCCAATTGATCGGCTGATCGATTGGGCGAGTCCCCGTGACAAGTCTTCTCCCAATCGATCAGTGGATCGATTGGGGATAAGTTTCACGCGAACAGAAAGTCTCCCAATCGATCGGCCGATCGATTGGGAGCCTCCAATCGATCGGGTGATCGATTGGGAGGTGCGATTTTGTGCGATAAGCCCTTGATCGATCTACCAATAGATCCAGGTGATTTTCGAGAGCACAGAGGCACTCTAGATCGATCGGTCGATCGATCCAAAGGCTCCCCAATCGATTGGGAGCAATCCAATAGATTGGGATTTGACCATTGGCGCAGATAAAGCCGTTGGCGAGAGTTTTTCTGAGCAGTGCTTCTCCGGTTCTCATTTGTGCGACCACATCTCTTCCATTCTTCTCCACAGGAGATCACAAAAACCTTCACAGCGATCTTTTCTTCCTCACCGCCAGTTCTTGAAGGTTCTTGGAGGCTCATCCAACTCAAGAGGCGAGTTGCAACAAGAAGAAGAAGAAGAAGTTAGAGTTTTCATTGTAATATTGTAAGATTCATTTGTATTTTGCTTCTTTCTTTCTCATTGTTGTATTGTGAGGTTGTAAGGCTTCTCCGCCTTCGGTAGTTATCGAGAAGGAGTGTTTTTATAGTGGAGGGTGCGTGAGTGTGTGGATCCTTGGACTAGTCACCTCTTCTTGAGGTGGATACCAAGTAAATCCCTAGAGTTAGCGTTGTTGTTTTTGTTTCTTGTATTTCCGCTGCACATCATCCCAAGAAGCGAGCAACGACGAGCATGACGATCGCGATGAGCTATTCACCCCCTCCCCCCTCTAGCTAAATTTTGGTCCCAACAAATGGTATCAGAGCAAGGTTGCTCTTCACCGGAATCATCGCCGGAAGGGGCGAAAAGCTAGAGGGTGAAGAAGTTGGAGCAATTCTACAAGTCGAAGATTTCATTCAAGAAGCTCAACTTCAAATGGAATTCCAAGATGGACTTGGATTCGACACAAGAGTGCCTCCACCATATGTATCCACGAGTTTCAATTCTTGGAAATCAAGAATCGAAAATTTTCTTATGATGGAGATAGAGCAATGGTTTGCTCTCATAGAAGGCTTCAAAGCTCCAACAAGTTCAAAGGGAAAAATTCTCAAGAGGAGTAAGTGGAGCCAAGAAAAAAATCCAAAGGTGCGAGATGAATGACAAGGTAACCAAATTACTGGTTAATTTATTGCCAAACACAGTTCTATGCAAAATTGGAGAATTTAAAGATGCAAAGGAATTGTGGAGCAAGGTGGCCAAGCTTCATGAAGAACCCTCCACTGTACCAAATCAAGACAAATCCAAAGAGGGCAACTCATTGGAGGAAGACCAAGAGCAAGAGGACTCCGAAGTTGAGAGATGCTCAACTTCCAAAGAAGAGGTCCAAGAAGCTGTTGGTTAGTCTTAGGAAAACGTACCGGTTCCACTGTACAAAATTTTTTGTACAAGTGTCAAACTTTTCCTTAAATAACCTATTGTGTTCTTTAGAAATTAAATTAGGAATCGCAGACGGAACTTAACATCATTGATTCCAAATTTAACTTATCTGTTCTTAATGGTTTAGATTTGAATCGCAAGCGGAACTTAACACTATTGATTCAAATCCACCTATGTTATTAATTTCATTAAATATTAATTTCCAAAATTGGCTTCCAGGACTGCATGGCGAGGCACATGGCCTTCTTGGATATAGGAGCAACGACCACCGCCTAGACAAAGCCTTTTAATTAAGGAAAGCTAATATTTAATTTCCTTAAATAACTCTAGGTTAACCAAAAAGAATAATCGAATTACAAATTCGAAAAACAAAACAAAACAAAAGAAACACATCTTCAAAACAAATCCGAAAATCTATAATCTAATGCCTCTTGTGTTTGGAATTCATACAAAAGAAATACAACTAATATGATGCAGAAATTAATTACTAATTATATCTTCCTTTGTATGCAACGACCTCTTGATTTTCTACCGTATTCCTCTTCTTATCCCGGACGTTGTATGGGCAACGATCTACCGAGATGAGAATCCACCTAAGCCACCTTCTTCTCCAAGCATGATTCGGCCACCACAAATATTCCATGAATAGAAGTGGTTCGGCCACCACCACCAAGCTCCAAGGGATGCTTCCTTTCTCTCCTTCTTCTCCATGCTAAAATCCGACCATCTTCAAGCTCCATGAGATTACAAGGTCCGGCCAATGAAGAAGAAAGAAAAGGAAGAAGGAAAAATAATAGGGCCGGCCACCATCAAGGAAGAAAAGAGAGGAAGAAAAATAATAGAGTCGTTCACCATGAAGGCACCTCTACCTCCTCTTTTATATTCCTTGGTCTTGGCAAATAAGGAAATTTAATTAAAAACATCCTTAATTCTTTTGCCATGAAAAGGAAAAATTTATTTAATTAAAAATAATTTTCCTTTTCATTATTATATGGCCGACCACTTATTTCCCCAAAACAAGGAGAGTTTTAATTAACACAAGAATTAAAACTTCCTAATTTGTTTCCGGAAATTTATAAAAATTTTCTCCAATAATTTTACCTTCATGGTGGATTATAAAAAGGAAATTTTATAAATTAAAATATTTCTTTTAAATATGTGGATAAAAAGAAAGTTATCTCTAAAAATTAAAATCTCTTTCAATCTATAAATAAGGAAAGATATCAAATCTTTTCTTAATCTTTTGTAGAAACTTATAAAAGAGAATATTTAATTTTTAAACTCTCTTTTAAATCATGAACATGGTTAAAAAGGAAAGTTTTCTTAAAATTAAAATCCACCTTTTAATCTACAAATAAGGAAAGATTTCAAATCTTTTCTTAATCTTTTGTAGAAATCTATAAAAGGAAAGATTTAAATTTTAAACTATCTTTTAAAACCATGATATCCACATAAGAAATAATTTTAATAAAAATCCTTTTTAATATTATAGTGGCCGGCCACCTAAGCTTGGGACCCAAGCTTTGGCCGGCCACCAACTTGACTCATCCACTTGGTCTTGGCCGGCCCTAGCTTGGGTTCCAAGCTAGCTTGGCCGGCCCCATTAGGATGGGTAAGAAGGTGGGTATGTGGTGGGTATAAATCTCTATATACAAGAGACTACAATAGGGACCGAGAGGAGGAATTGATTTTGGTCTCCCGATGAAATTAAGCTTCCCGTGTTCGCCCCGAACACACAATTTAATTTCATCAATAAAAATTCATACCACTAAAGAATTATTATTGAACTACCGCACCAATCCCAAATTACATTTTGGGCTCCTTCTTATTATGAGTGTGTTAGTCTCCCTGTGTTTAAGATGTTGAATGTCCACTAATTAAGTGAGTTACTGACAACTCATTTAATTAATATCTTAGTCCAAGAGTAGTACCACTCAACCTTATCGTCATGTCGTACTAAGTCCACCTGCAGGGTTTAACATAACAATCTTTATGAGCTCCTCTTGGGGACATTATCAACCTAGATTACTAGGACATAGTTTTCTTCTATAATCAACAAGTCACACTATAAGTAACATCATTTCCCAACTTATCGGGCATTTTGATTTATCAAACTAAATCTCACCCTTTGATAAGTCAAAGAAATAAATATTAAATATATGCGCTTGTTATTATATTAGGATTAAGAGCACACACTTCCATAATAACTAAGGTCTAGTTCTTTTATTAAATCAGTATAAAAAGAACTTACCTTAAATGGTCCTGCTCAATACACTTAAAGTGTACTAGTGTAATTTATTAGTCAAAATAAACTAATGCCTAATTACACTACGACTATTCCAATGATTTGTTCCTTTCCATCTTAGTCGTGAGCTACTGTTTATAATTTATAAAGAACCGATAACACAATATTCTGTGTGTGACATCACACACTATGTTATCTACAATATAAATTATTTGAACATCTACATTTGGTATATATAAATGTAGACACTTGATCAATGTGATTCCTATAAATGTTTATACAAAAGCTAGGCTTTTAGTATACACTCCAACAATCTTTTACTTATACTAAAAGACTATGCTGCCATAAATGCTGCCATACATCTGATTCCCAAATCTTTAACATGCCCATCAAAAGATCTTGCCTTAAGGACCTTAGTGAAAAGATCTACAGGTTATCATCTGATGTAATCTAGGCAACAACAACTTCTCCTCGTTTATACAATGTTCCGTATTGGGTGGTACTTGTGCTCTATTGTGTTTACTTGCCTTATGGATTCATGGTTTCTTCGAGTTTGCTACTACACCACTATTATTACAATAAATTGTAATAATCTTTGGACAAACTAGAAATCATATCTAAGTCCATCTTGAGGTTACTGAGTCATTCAGCTTCTATGACTGCCTCTGAGGCTGCCCCATACTCAATTTCCATAGTGGAGTCTGAAAAGCACCTATGCTTAATACTCCTCCATAGTTATGGCTTTACCTCCTAAAGTAAACACAAAACCCCAAGGTTGACTTACTATTATCCCTTATTTGATTGGAAATTAAAATTCGTGTAACCCACAGGGATCAAATTATTTGTCTAGTAAACTAGCATGTAATCCCTAGTCATTCTCAGGTACTTCAATATATGCTTTACGGCAGTCTAGTGTCCTGGTCCTGGGTTACTTCGATATCTGCTAACTATGCACTGGGCAAAACAGATATCCAATCTCGTGCATAGTATACATTAGGCTTTCCAACAGCCGAAGCATAAGGAACTTACTTTCATGTCCTTTATCTGCTTTGATGTCTTTGGAGACATCTCTTTAAATAAAGTTTCTCCATGTCCAAAAGGTAGAAAAACCTTTTATGGAGTCTTGCATGTTTAGACGAGCTAGGATAGTATGAAGCTCGGGATAAGCACAACATTCTTTTCTTGTGATCCTTGATCCCAAGAATATGTGCTCACTCTCCTAAGTCCTTCATAACAAATTACTTGGACAACCATACCTTTACTTCCGATAACACCTTGATATTGTTTCCAACTATCAAAAATGTCATCTACGTATAGTACAAGAAATACCACCACGTTTCCATCACACTTCTTGTATACACAAGACTTATCCGGTAACTAAATCCATAAGACTGGATTACTTCATTAAACCGGATGAACCAAGACTTTGAAGCTTTACTTCAGTCCATAGACCGATTGAGCTTACATACTAGATGCTCTTTGCCCTTTGCAATGAACCTCTTTGGTTGCTTTATATGGATGCATTCTTCAAGACTTCCATAAAAGAAAGCTGTCTTGACATTCATTAGCCTAATCTCATAGTCCATATAGATAAAAGAATCCGGATAGACTTAAGCATGACTACCGGCGAAAAAGTTTCCTTTTTCAACAAGCCTTGCTTTGAAAGTTTCCACCTTCCTGTCTATCCCTCTTTTCCTATTGTAGACCTATTTACACCAAATAGCTTTTACACCATTTGGTGGTTTTATAAGCTCCCAGATTTTATTAGAATACATATATTCTAATTTTGTATTCATTGCTCTTTACAAAGATGTTGTAAAGCCCGAAAATCCTCAAAACTGTTTTAGAAATTTAGTATGATTTTTTTGGAATTTTTAGATATTTTTCCGGAATTTTCCGAGTAGCGGAAGTAGCAAAAATAATCAGAACCGTAGAATAGCTTAGGCGGGAATCGAACCCGAGACCTATGGTTTACGTGAACCCAGCAGGGCCGTGCTGAAAGAAAGAGGAATCAATTATATTTATATTAGAGTTGGGCCTAGTTACCCAATTAATATAAATAAGGACTTAAGTTGGGGTTGGTTTATTTTCAAGTTGGTTCGGCAATTCCTCCTCACGAAATCCTCACGCCACTTTCCCTCTCCAAACCCTCAACGCCGAACACCCCTTCTCCTCTTCCTCTCTCGGCGCCCAAATCCCAAGGGCTCTCGGATCACTTTCCGGCGACGACTCCAACACGAAAGAGGTTCTTCTCCGCGAGAGGAACGCGAAGACGTGATCGGATCGTCGAGAGGATCATCTCCACCGGAACTCTAGCGAATAGAATCGTAAGAAATTACGATCAAGAGGTAAGAAACCCCTCACCTGCAGTATAATAGCTCCGTTTGGATTTTCTATGCATTAGATTAGTAATATGCAGATTTTGTTGACATGTAGGGTGTTTTAACCCTCCTCTTAGATTTAGGGATTTTAGTTGAGCACCTTTAGATGGGCCGGACACGCTTACCCTCTTCAGTTGGGGTTGTAGACGTTGTCGGGTGCCTAAAGGTGATCTCCCTAATAAAGAGGAGAGTTGGGGCACACTAAGTGTTCGACAAAATAACTAGATCAGTAAAAATGCAACTTAGGCATTTTAATAGTACAGTTAAATGCATTAGAAGCGTTTAAAACAGTAAATCAGTTTATTTTAGCTATATGGGACTACGGTCCAATGGGTGGGCTCCCACAGTCGCCTCTAGGTTCAGATAACCTAGCTCTAGGTTCAGATAACCTAGAAACAGCATGTTATATCAGTTAGCTATAGATATCAGTATTTTATTTTCAGTGGCACTGTACTGGATTAGATATCCATTGGGTTGGACTCCCACAGTCGTCCCTAGGTTCAGATAGCCTAGACAACCCTGCTAAATTCGGGACTTGCAACCCCGGGTCTAGTAGGGATGCGCGCACAGCAAGTACAGATGTTGGGCCCAAACAGCATGATTATGTATTTTCACTTATTATGTATTAGATTTCAAAACTCAAAATCCATTATGCTAGTTGAGTTTGTTTCCAGTTACAGATTTAGTTTCAGTTAGTTTAGCCTATATTTCGTTCCGTGTTTTTTTGGGTTGTTTGCCCTGGTTCAGTGCTTATGCCATGCTTATATGTTATGCCTTACGATTTCAGTATGCCATGTCTTAGCAAGTTCAGCGCATATTTTCAAATAGCATGATTTAAAAGCATATTGCATCGAATGCATGATTTTGTGAGGTAGATGGTTTCTTACTAAGCTTTAAGCTTACAGATTCTACTTTTCCTTATACTGCAGATAAAGGTAAAGGAAAGATGGACTAACAGAGGAAGCTGGAGGGCAATGCAAAGATGGTGTGTGTGGCAGGAACCGGAATCAAAGGTCCTTAGGGGACTTAGCAAGTTTAACCAATGAGAACTCTAGCAATTTTTACTTTCATACACTTTCAATTGTTAAATGTGTTTAGTGACTTAAAATGCCATGAACTAGTGAACCTTACTCTAGCTTAAGTCTAAAATTGTTATTGCATGTTGTTAGAATAGTTATCATGCATGGGATAGTTGATAGGTGGAGTCTTGGCACAACCCAGGGGCTGAAATCAGAGTTCAGATTCGAAATCAGAACTCTGATCGGTCTCCAGACCGATCAGGGCCTGGCTGTGTCACTGGATCGGTCAGCTGACCGATCCAGAGGCGAACAGAGACATGGGAGGTGAACTGATCGGTCTACCGACCGATCAGGGTGCTCCTGGATCGGTCGGTAGACCGATCCAGCTGCGCCCAACGCAGCAGACGCACGGAGGCTCACTGATCGGTCAGTCCGACCGATCAGTGAGGTCCTGGATCGGTCGGCAGACCGATCCAGGTGCGTACAGAAGCGAAAGAAGAAGAGAAAGCTTTTGGATCGGTCCGCCGACCGATCCAGAGACTTCTACCGTGCCAGTATCAAGCTGGATCGATCCCGTGATCGATCCGACAGCCCAATCGATCTGTGGATCGATTGAAATGCCTGATTACAGTTAGCAGGTCATCCGGGAGGCATAGGTTGTCTCCCCTAGTAAGTGTACAACTCCTAGGTACACCCAGAGCATTAAGTTTTGATCAGTTTAGTAGAAAAATTTTAATTAGCCTAGCTCTCCGCACAGTATAGTTTAGCATTATTGTGACGATTCGCCTTACAGCCTTGTACCCAGAAGGCGGGTCGTTACAGAGTGGTATCAGAGCAGTGTTCCATACTTCCTACACACACATCAGCATTGTAGCTGCAGCTTCCAAGTAAGAACACCTCTACTTTATTTATGCTTCTTGTTTATTATTACAGTTCATGTTTATATACCTACTGCTTGTTAGTATGTGATAGTTTAAACATGATATCAGTAGTTAGATAACTGTGATAGTGTTAATTATACCTATGTTCTCTATGCCTTTATAAATGGCACGAGGACGCCCAACTAGAAGGGCACTAGCTACTGAGCCCCAGCAAGAGGCAGACAGTTCAGTGCCTCCTCCAGACCTTACAACACTAGTGGCTCAGTTACAGCAGCAGCTCGCTGAACAGCAACAGGAGATAGCCACCTTAAAGGATAATCAGCAGAATACCCCCACAGTCACCCCGAAACCGAATTTGACGACTCCGGTAGTCTTAGAGGTTCCACCAGCTCAGCCTACAGCACCAGCACCAGCACCAGTAGCCCCAGCAGCTGAGCCAAGAAAGGAAGCCTATCTGATCCAGTGGCAGCGAGTCAAACCAGAGAACTTCTCAGGCGCTAGTGAACCATGGGATGCACAAGCCTGGTTCAAAACACTGGAGAGCACGATGGAGCTTCTGGACTGGCCAGAACACGAGAAGGTGAAGTGTGCCTCCTTCTGCCTGACAGGAGACGCACGCATGTGGTGGGAAAGAATCAGAACGAAGCGCCCAGTGAACCAGATGATATGGGCTGACTTTGAGAAGGAATTCTTTGAGGAGTTCTTTCATATGCGGGTTACAAACCGCCACTATGACGAGTTCACTGAGTTTCGTCAGGGCAACCTCTCAGTTGAGGAAGCCGTGAAGAGATTCAACAGGTTGGCTCGTCTATGCCCAGAGCTAGTCAGCACGGAAAAGGAACGGATCAGGTTGATGCTCAAGATGCTGAGGCCAGAGATAGCAGTGAACGTGGCTGGTGGCATACATAGGCCACAAACCACAGAGGAGTTAGTGAGCAGTGCCTTGACCACAGAGCATTACCAGAACAGCATGAAGCAGCAGAAGCAAGTCTCCTCAGAGTCCAAGGGCCAAGGAAACTCTCACACTCAAAAACAGCAAGGCCACAGCTCTAACTGGAAAGGGAACTCCAACAGCAAGCGCAAATCAGGGAGTGACTCAAAAGGAGGACCATCTAGCAAGCGACCCAGTTATCCAAAGTGTGCCACTTGTGGGAAATTCCACCCAGGGGTTTGTCGCAAGGGCACACGAGGATGCTTTGAATGTGGACAAGAAGGGCACATGGCCAAGCCCGAACAAGACCGGTCTTCCTCGGCCACAGCAGATTCAGCCACAGCTACATCGGATGCAGCCGCTCTAGAAGGTCCACTCATCAGCCAGGGTAAGCCCCTCCAGCTATGGCAAATGCGAGGATCTACTCACTCACCGAGAGGACGTAGCAAATGCCTCGGCAGTCGTCACAGGTCATATTAGCATTTTCAACTGTGCTATTTGATACTCGGGCAACCCATTCATATATAGCCGGATGTTCTCCGAGAAATTAGAAATACCCCCGAGGTACTCAGTTTTTGACGGCACTACCTTCGGGAGAGGTCATGGCATCGACGCACTGGCTGCGCATTATAGCAGACAGGGAACTCTTTTGTGATCCGATCCTGCTAGAAATGACCGACTACGACGTCATCCTTGGAATGGACTTCCTGATCGATACGGTGCTTCCATAGAGTGCCGTAAGCAGAAAGTCGTATTCCAACCCGAGCGAAGCACGATTCGAGTACATCGGAGAACCAAAGAGAAAAGCGGAAAATTTCTCTCAGCTATGAAGGCACGAAGTTGATGGAGTACGGGGTACCTAGCACATGTAGTCACTACCAGCCAGACGAGGACTAACAACTAACAGAGGTCCGAGTTGTATGTGACTACCCAGCAGTCGTTACCAAGCCTAGCACCAGTCAGGGAGATTGAATTTGAGATAGAGCTCTTCCCCGGCACCAATCCTATTTCCAAAGCGCCCTACCGCATGGCTCCAGCAGAACTGAAGGAACTTCATGAGCAGCTACAGGAGCTACTTGACAAGGGCTTCATACGCCCTAGTCACTCACCATGGGGAGCGCCTGTGCTATTCGTGAAGAAGAAGGATGGAAGCATGCGGCTATGTATAGACTACAGAGCACTGAATCAGGTCACGATCAAGAACAGGTATCCTCTTCCCAGAATAGATGACCTGTTCGACCAGTTAAAGGGAGCAGCAGTGTTCTCAAAAATTGACCTCAGATCAGGATATCACCAAGTCAGAGTCAAGGAGGGTGATATACCGAAGACAGCATTCAGGACCAGATACGGACATTACGAGTTCGTAGTCATGCCTTTTGGCGTGACAAATGCTCCAGCTACATTCATGGATCTTATGAACAGGGTATTCAGGGAGTATTTAGATAAGTTTGTTATTGTGTTTATCGATGACATTCTTATCTACTCAGGAACTCAGGAAGAACACTCAGAGCACCTGAAACTAGTATTGCAGACCCTTCAGCAGAACCAGCTATACGCCAAGTTCACGAAATGTGAGTTTTGGCTAAATCAGGTGTCCTTCCTGGGTCACGTCATCTCAAAGGATGGTATTATGGTAGATCCCAGCAAGATAGAAGCAGTAAGTAACTGGAAGAGACCTAAGAACGCCAGCGAGATCAGGAGCTTTCTGGGATTAGCAGGATATTACAGAAAGTTTGTAGAGGACTTCTCCAGGATAGCCTCCCCACTGACAGCTCTCACCAGGAAGAACAAGAAATTTCAGTGGACAGAGGACTGCGAGAACAGCTTCAGCGAACTCAAGAGGAGATTGACTAGTGCACCTATTCTGACACTGCCAGAAAATACAGACAGCTTCGATATATATAGTGACGCCTCTAAATTGGGATTAGGAGCAGTGCTGATGCAAGATGGCAAGGTGATCGCCTATGCCTCCAGACAACTCAAGGATTATGAGAAGAACTACCCTACTCATGATCTTGAGCTTGCAGCAGTAGTGTTCGCTCTCAAAATTTGGAGACATTACTTGTATGGAGCTCAGTGCAGAGTGTATACAGATCATCAGAGTCTGAAGTACTTCTTCACTCAGAAGGATCTGAATATGCGACAGCGCAGGTGGCTAGAGCTAGTCAAAGATTATGACATAGACATCCTCTACCACCCAGGGAAGGCCAATAGGGTAGCAGATGCACTTAGCAGAAAATCCAGCGCTACCTTATTATCTCTAGCAGCCATGTCACCACCCCTACAGAAGGAGATCGCGGATTTTGGTCTCGAACTCATCGTCGGACAGCTCTCTACTATGACCTTAGAGTCTACCTTGCTTGGTGATATTCAATCAGCTCAGGATCAGGACCTTGAAATTCAAAAAATCAAGCAAGGGCTAACAGAATCAGAAAGTAGAGAATTCAGAGTGTCCGATAGCGGGGTGTTGTATTTTGGTGACAGACTCTGTGTTCCAGATCAGGAGGAGCTACGGAGATAGATTTTAGATGAGGCTCACAGGACTCCCTATGCGATGCATCCAGGTTCCACCAAAATATATCAAGACCTGAAGAACCGTTTTTGGTGGCCCGGGATGAAGCGAGACATCGCCAGATATGTTAGCATCTGCCTCACCTGCCAGGTCAAGGCGGAACATCAGCGACCAGGAGGAGTTCGCAGCCTATAATTCCAGAATGGAAGTGGGAGGATATCTCTATGGACTTCATAGTGGGACTACCCGAACCACGAATGGTTTTGATGCCATCCGGGTAATAGTCGACGAGTTGACTAAATCAGCCCTCTTAGCTATCAAGATATCCTACTCCATGGAAAAGCTCGCTCAGCTGTATCTCCGAGATCGTCAGATTACATGGAGTCCCACGACCATCATTTGCAGATAGCGATTCACATCACACGGGAGTGTGGGCACGGTCAAGTTCAACTGACGATTCCATCCTCGAGACGGATGGTCGACAGAGCGAGTAAATCGGTACTCAAGACATGCTCGGCGTGTGCCCTAGACTTCAAGGAAGTTGGTGCAAGTATCCGAGCTTAGCAGAATTTGCATACAACAACAGCTATCGTGCCACTATCGGCATGGCACCTTATGAGGCACTCTATGGGCGGAGGTGCGATCACCAATCTGTTGGTATGAGAGTGGTGAGCAGAAGGAACTAGAGCTTCGACGGATCTAGTGGCAGCAGCCATACAACAGATTCGCCAGAGGATAGAGACAACACAGTCAGAAGAGCTATACCGATACACGGCGCAGACCCCTAGAGTTTTCAGTTGGGGATACAGTTTTCCTCAGAGTAGCTCCCATGAAGGGAGTCATGCGTTTTGGGAAGAAGGGCAAGCTAGCTCCCAGATATGTGGGACCATACCTTATCACGAAGAGAGTGGGCAAGGTAGCATATGAGCTAGAGCTACCTCAGGAGATGTCAGCCGTCCACAACGTATTTCATGTCTCTATGCTGAAGAAGCACACCCCAGATGCCACCCAGGTGATTGAGCCCCAGTCGGTACAGATCCGCGAAGACCTCAGCTATGATAGTCGGCCTATTCAGATAATAGACCGAGCAGTTAAGAAATTGCGGAACAAGGAAGTACCATTAGTCAAAGTCATTTGGCACAGTCACACAGCAGAAGAGGCAACTTGGGAGACAGAAGCCAGCATGAGACAGAAGTACCCAGAATTGTTCTAAGTTCGAGGATGAACTTTTTATAAGGTATGGGGGATTGTAAAGCCTGAAAATCCTCAAAACTGTTTTAGAAATTTAGTATGATTTTTCTGGAATTTTTAGATATTTTTCCGGAATTTTCCGAGTAGCGGAAGTAGCAAAAATAATCAGAACCGTAGAATAGCTTAGGCGGGAATCGAACCCGAGACCTATGGTTTACGGGTAAGTTTAGTAACCGGTGAACCCAGCAGGGCCGTGCTGAAAGAAAGAGGAATCAATTATATTTATATTAGAGTTGGGCCTAGTTACCCACTTAATATAAATAAGGACTTAAGTTGGGGTTGGTTTATTTTCAAGTTGGTTCGGCAATTCCTCCTCACGAAATCCTCACGCCACTTTCCCTCTCCAAACCCTCAACGCCGAACACCCCTTCTCCTCTTCCTCTCTCGGCGCCCAAATCCCAAGGGCTCTCGGATCACTTTCCGGCGACGACTCCAACACGAAAGAGGTTCTTCTCCGCGAGAGGAACGCGAAGACGTGATCGGATCGTCGAGAGGATCATCTCCACCGGAACTCTAGCGAATAGAATCGTAAGAAATTACGATCAAGAGGTAAGAAACCCCTCACGTGCAGTATAATAGCTCCGTTTGGATTTTCTATGCATTAGATTAGTAATATGCAGATTTTGTTGACATGTAGGGTGTTTTAACCCTCCTCTCAGATTTAGGGATTTTAGTTGAGCACCTTTAGATGGGCCAGACACGCTTACCCTCTTCAGTTGGGGTTGTAGACGTTGTCGGGTGCCTAAAGGTGATCTCCCTAATAAAGAGGAGAGTTGGGGCACACTAAGTGTTCGACAAAATAACTAGATCAGTAAAAATGCAACTTAGGCATTTTAATAGTACAGTTAAATGCATTAGAAGCGTTTAAAACAGTAAATCAGTTTATTTTAGCTATATGGGACTACGGTCCAATGGGTGGGCTCCCACAGTCGCCTCTAGGTTCAGATAACCTAGCTCTAGGTTCAGATAACCTAGAAACAGCATGTTATATCAGTTAGCTATAGATATCAGTATTTTATTTTCAGTGGCACTGTACTGGATTAGATATCCATTGGGTTGGACTCCCACAGTCGTCCCTAGGTTCAGATAGCCTAGACAACCCTGCTAAATTCGGGACTTGCAACCCCGGGTCTAGTAGGGATGCGCGCACAGCAAGTACAGTTGCCGGGCCCAAACAGCATGATTATGTATTTTCACTTATTATGTATTAGATTTCAAAACTCAAAATCAATTATGCTAGTTGAGTTTGTTTCCAGTTACAGATTTAGTTTCAGTTAGTTTAGCCTATATTCAGTTCAGTGTTTATTTGGTTGCTTTGCCATGATTCAGTGCTTATGCCATGCTTATATGTTATGCCTTACGATTTCAGTATGCCATGTCTTAGCAAGTTCAGCGCATATTTTCAAATAGCATGATTTAAAAGCATATTGCATCGAATGCATGATTTTGTGAGGTAGATGGTTTCTTACTAAGCTTTAAGCTTACAGATTCTACTTTTCCTTATACTGCAGATAAAGGTAAAGGAAAGATGGACTAACAGAGGAAGCTGGAGGGCAATGCAAAGATGGTGTGTGTGGCAGGAACCGGAATCAAAGGTCCTTAGGGGACTTAGCAAGTTTAACCAATGAGAACTCTAGCAATTTTTACTTTCATACACTTTCAATTGTTAAATGTGTTTAGTGACTTAAAATGCCATGAACCAGTGAACCTTACTCTAGCTTAAGTCTAAAATTGTTATTGCATGTTGTTAGAATAGTTATCATGCATGGGATAGTTGATAGGTGGAGTCTTGGCACAACCCAAGGGCTGAAATCAGAACTCGATCGGTCTCCAGGGGCTGTGTCACTGGATCGGTCAGCCGACCGATCCAGACAGATACAGTATGCTACTGTATCCTCATGGATCGGTCAACCGACCGATCAAGAGGCGAACAGAGACATGGGAGGTGAACTGATCGGTCTACCGACCGATCAGGGTGCTCCTGGATCGGTCGGTAGACCGATCCAGCTGCGCCCAACGCAGCAGACGCACGGAGGCTCATCGGTCGGCAGACCGATCCAGGTGCGTACAGAAGCGAAAGAAGAAGAGAAATCTTTTGGATCGGTCCGCCGACCGATCCAGAGACTTCTACCGTGCCAGTATCAAGCTGGATCGATCCCGTGATCGATCCGACAGCCCAATCGATCTGTGGATCGATTGAAATGCCTGATTACAGCTAGCAGGTCATCCGGGAGGCATAGGTTGTCTCCCCTAGTAAGTGTACAACTCCTAGGTACACCCAGAGCATTAAGTTTTGATCAGTTTAGTAGAAAAATTTTAATTAGCCTAGCTCTACGCACAGTATAGTTTAGCATTATTGTGACGATTCACGTTACAGCCTAGTACCCAGAAGGCGGGTCGTTACAGATGTTGTATCTTTATCTTGGAGCACTTCGTCATATGTCTAGGAATCAGGTTCATGTTCACCAGGGATCAGGTCCAAAGACTCTCCCAAAACATGAATCTTTTAGGTTGCCTAACAACCCTCCCACTATGACGAGGCACTTTCTGTAATTGTGTATCATTTGTGATACGCGTTGCAGTTTCTTGTGATATTTCATCTTGTACAATTGGTACTAGATTAGACGTGTCCTTTAATTTCCTTAAGAACAATTTTTTACTCATGGACTTGTGGTTCATAGTATAGTCCTTTTCTAAAATCGGGCATTGGTGCCAATAATGACCTTCCGATTTTAAGGTCTATAAACCTCTTTTCATTTTTCTAGGATAACTCACAAACAAGTGAACTCATGTCCAATCTTATCAGTGTCTCTCATGTGCTAGACCACCCAAATCCGAATATGCCTCAGACTAGGCTTACGCCCATTCTGCAATTCTATGGGAGTAGAGAGTTCTGACTTAGAAGGTACTATGTTTACTTCCGTTTCCAGTGTATATCCTTAAAACGATTTTGGTAATTTTCTGAATAACTCATCATTGATCTAATTATTCCATAAGAGCCTTATACCTTCTTTTTACTACACTATTCTGTTGGGGTGTACCAGGTGCAGTTAGTTGGGATTGAATCCCGATTTCTGATAAGTGACTCCTAAACTCTCCTAAGAGGTACTTGTTACTACGATTTCACCGTAGTATCTTGATACTTTTACTTTGACGTTACTCCACATAAGCCTAATATTCTTTGAACTAATCAAAGCACTTAGACTTGTGGTGAGTCAAGTAAATGTATCCTTATCTCGAATAGTCATCTATAAAAGAGACGAAATATTCGAAACAACCTCTTGCCTGGATAGTCAAAGCTCTACACAAATCAGAATGAACCAATTCCAACATATCTTTGACTCTATACCCCTTTAAAAGTTTCTTGGTAATTTTTCCTTCCAAGTAAGACTCGCAGGTTGGAAAGATTTTCACTACCAATGAACCCAAGAGTTCATTGGTTATTATCCTTTGAATTCTACTCAAGTTAATATAACCTAGCTTTGGATGCCAAAAATATGATTGGTTCATTTCCGAAGGTTAGTTTCTCTTAAAGTTAGAAAATGTGTTATTAATTTCCATTTATTGCATCGTGGGAGTTATTGGATTATAAATTGTCAACCAACGTACCAGAACAGATAACTTCCCTATTTTTCTTGATAACAAGTTTGTTATCAAAATAAAAAGAATATCTATTCTTTAATAGTTTAGAAACTGAAATCAGGTTCTTTCTAAACTTAGTATGTAAAGACAATTTCTAATAATCCATATTTTATTCCTATCAAAGGATAAACATCTCCCACTGTAACAGTTGCTACTTTTACAGCAGTGCCCATGTGGACGGTGATTTATATAGTTGTCGGATTTCCTGGAACCCTTGCAATGAATTGCAGACATAATCAGTGGTTCCTGTATCTACACACCAGGTACTGGTAGATAACACCACTAAATATGTTTCAACAACTAATAAAATACACCATTTTTTTCTCAGTTCTGTGAGGACAGTCTACCTTAATGTCCAAGTTTTCCAATTATTACAATTGGGACTACTAAGTCTATTCTATAGTATAACAGCTAGGGGATTGACTAACATTTGAAAACCTAAGAATCACAAAATTATTTGGTCAAGACCAACATTTCAAAATCCCAGTGAATTTTGTATGCCACGTTAGTGTGGACGTATACAAATTCTAAAAAGAGATTTTATTCATTAATTTTATTATCTTGTCAATCTATGACAAATAAAATTAATAGTTGATCTGTCTTTAATCAAATATTTGGTCAAGACTCTAAATTTAAAATAATATTGATTCCTCTAACAATAGTATTTAAATTTACCAACACCTCAAAACACCGTGAATTTTGCATGCCACGTTAGTGTGAACGTATACAAAATCATCATTTGTAAGAGGAGGGTTTTACCCATTAACTATCTTGTTAACCTAACTTTATGACAAATAAAATTATCTCAAACACCGTTAATTTTGTATGCCACGTTAGTGTGGACGTATACAAAATCAATCATTTATAAGAAGGATTTTAACCCATTAATTTTATTATCTTGTCACCCTAGTTTTATGACAAATTAATAGTTGGTTTCCCTTTGGTCACACAAGTGATAGCAGTGACTCCGTTGGGGAGGATACTATTAAATGTGTCTAAGTATATACCATTACTTAATACTAAGTCCATTAAATAGAATTGTGCCCCTTCAGTTGGAGAAGATCACACACATCCTAAATAACTTCCTATAACCATCCATTAAGGAAGTTTGATCTAGTGATCCGCAAACAAATTCATCCGTTGTGGAGGGAGGCACTCAGAGCCAACACACAAGCTTGTTGCATCACTTACAAACCAGTAATGGAGATCGTGGGATTAATATACTAATCCCTCTCCCACTTAGTTATTTAAGGTGAGGAATTTTAACCTATGCTAGCATATATCATACTCACACACATCACATTAAATATAAGCAATAAATATAGAAATTAATTTTTCAACTATTATGGCCTTTTCCATCACTATCCTTCGTGTGCTCCAACCCTAGCTGCTGCCATCTTTAGCCACCGTCATCGGGTCGAGTTGTCACATCTATCTTGCTTCTTATTCCGCTGTGCCTCTGGTCCTCCAATAGCACCACGCCTCGCTAAGATATGATCCGCGACAAATATAGAATTTTACATATATCGATCCTATATTCCATAAATGGACTGTACATGTAATCTAGATTGAAAAATAAAATTCTAAAACCTAGGGCTAATATAGCTCCTGCTATATTAGTTACATACAATCATTCACACACAAAAATAATGCCCTTGACATGTCCAAGGGTCCAATCACACACAACATCTATAAGCCATAATAGTTGGAGCCTGCATCCACAAAGTTAGCACATCCTACTATTATCCTGTCTAAATTATGTGTGACATGTGCATAACTTATTTGAAAACCAAATACACAGAGGCAAACCCTAGTTCTGATACCAATTGTTGGTTATTCCTAGGAAAACGTACCGGTTCCACTGTACAAAATTTTTTGTACAAGTGTCGAACCTTTCCTTAAATAACCTATTGTGTTCTTTAGAAATTAAATTAGGAATCGCAGACAGAACTTAACATCATTGATTCCAAATTTAACTTATCTGTTCTTAATGATTTAGATTTGAATCGCAAGCGAAACTTAACACTATTGATTCAAATCCACCTATGTTATTAATTTCATTAAATATTAATTTCCAAAATTAGCTTCCAGGACTGCATGGCGAGGCACATGGCCTTCTTGGATATGGGAGCAACCACCACTGCCTTGACAAAGCCTTTTAAGGAAAGCTAATATTTAATTTCCTTAAATAACTCTAGGTTAACCAAAAAGAACAATCGAATCACAAATTCGAAAAACAAAACAAAAGAAACACATCTTCGGAACAAATCCAAAAATCTAGACTCTAATGCCTCTTGTGTTTGGAATTCATACAAAAGAAATACAACTAATATGATGCGGAAATTAATTACTAATTATACCTTCCTTTGTATGCAACGACCTCTTGATCTTCTACCGTATTCCTCTTCTTATCCTGGACGTTGTGTGGGCAACGATCTACCGAGATGAGAATCCACCTAAGCCACCTTCTTCTCGAAGCATGATTCAGCCACCACAAATATTCCATGAATATATGTGGTTCGACCACCACCACCAACCTCCAAGGGATGCTTCCTTTCGATCCTTCTTCTCCATGCTAAAATCTGGCCATCTTCAAGCTCCATGAGATTACAAGGTCCGGCCAATGAAGAAGAAAGAAAAGGAAGAAGGAAAAATAATAGGGCCGGCCACCATCAAGGAAGAAAAGAGAGGAAGAAAAATAATAGAGTCGTTCACCATGAAGGCACCTCTACCTCCTCTTTTATATTCCTTGGTCTTGGCAAATAAGGAAATTTAATTAAAAACTTCCTTAATTCTTTTGCCATGAAAAGGAAAAATTTATTTAATTACAAACAATTTTCCTTTTCATTATTACATGGCCGACCACTTATTTCCCCAAAACAAGGAGAGTTTTAATTAATACAAGAATTAAAATTTCCTAATTTGTTTCCGGAAATTTATAAAAAATTTCTCCAATAATTTTCCCTTCGTGGTGGATTATAAAAAGGAAATTTTATAAATTAAAATCTTTTTTTTAAACATGTGGATAAAAAGAAAGTTATCTCTAAAAATTAAAATCTCTTTCAATCTACAAATAAGGAAAGATATCAAATCTTTTCTTAATCTTTTGTAGAAACTTATAAAAGATAATATTTACTTTTTAAACTCTCTTTTAAATCATGAACATGGTTAAAAAGGAAAGTTTTCTTAAAATTAAAATCCACCTTTTAATCTACAAATAAGGAAAGATTTCAAATCTTTTCTTAATATTTTGTAGAAATCTATAAAAGGAAATATTTAAATTTTAAACTCTCTTTTAAAACCATGATATCCACATAAGAAATAATTTTAATAAAAATCCTTTTTAATATTCTAGTGGACGACCACATAAGCTTGGGACCCAAGCTTTGGCCGGCCACCAACTTGACTCATCCACTTAGTCTTGGCCGACCCTAGCTTGAGTTTCAAGCTAGCTTGGCCGGCCCCATTAGGATGGGTAAGAAGGTGGGTATGTGGTGGGTATAAATCTCTATATATAAGAGGCTATGATAGGGACCAAGAGGAGGGATTAGTTTTGGTCTCCCGATGAAATTAAGCTTCCCGTGTTCGCCCCGAACACACAATTTAATTTCATCAATAATAATTCATACCACTAAAGAATTATTATTGAACTACCGCACCAATCCCAAATTACATTTTGGGCTCCTTCTTATTATGAGTGTATTAGTCTCCCTGTGTTTAAGATGTCGAATGTCCACTAATTAAGTGAGTTACTGACAACTCATTTAATTAATATCTTAGTCCAAGAGTAGTACCACTCAACCTTATCGTCATGTCGGACTAAGTCCACCTGCAGGGTTTAACATGACAATCTTTATGAGCTCCTCTTGGGGACATTATCAACCTAGATTACTAGGACACTGTTTCCTTCTATAATCAACAAGTCACACTATAAGTAACATCATTTCCCAACTTATCGGGTATTTTGATTTATCGAACTAAATCTCACCCTTTGATAAGTCAAAGAAATAAATATTAAATATATGTGCTTGTTATTATATTAGGATTAAGAGCACACACTTCCATAATAACTATGGTCTAGTTCTTTTATTAAATCAGTATAAAAAGAACTTACCTTAAATGGTCTTGCTCAATACACTTAAAGTGTACTAGTGTAATTTATTAGTCAAAATAAACTAATGCCTAATTACACTACGACTATTCCAATGGGTTGTTCCTTTCCATCTTAGTCGTGCGCTACTGTTTATAATTTATAAAGAACCGATAACACAATATTCTGTGTGTGACACCACACACTATGTTATCTACAATATAAATTAATTGAACATCTACATTTGGTATATATAAATGTATATACTTAACCAATGTGATTCTTATAAATGTTTATACAAAAGATAGACTTTTAGTATATACTCCAACAGAAGCTTCATCTTCAAAGGAATACAATGAAAAGGGAAAAGAGGGAGCATACTTTTTGTTCCATATGCAAGAGGAAGATGAAGAAGTCTCCACCTCTAGGATTGAGGGGGAGAGACCGTTGTTGACATCGGATCAAGAAGAAGGAAAAGCTTCTACATCCGTGTCAAATGGAGAAGAAGCCATCCCTACAAGCAAAGGTATATCAATTTCAATTGTTAATAATAAAGATCATATTATTTGATTTGAGTGTAGGGGAAAAGGGCATTACAAGAGCAAGTGCCCTAAATTGGCCAAGAAGAAGGGCCAAGTGACATTAAAGGGCAAGGAGAAGCCCAAGGAGACCGCTCCCGGAACAAAGAAGAGCAAGGAGCACATTGTGTTGAACCCCGTGGCAGTTTTGATGTGATCAACCAAGTTGGAGAGGTCTTGCTGTGTTTGATCCCTGTGTCTGAGTGTGCAGGAGATTAGGAGCACAGGAAGTCGAGCGGAAGACGCAGCTAGCGAGAAGGACGGCACGGGAAGGGAGCCGACGGGCTCGGTGCGTCCGAAGGACGAGAGAGCTGCGGAAGAGTACTCCGGTAGGCGTGAAGAGCGTGCGTGGCGTTCGAGGGACGTTAAGATGGGACGGAAGGCTGCTCAAGGAGAAGGCCGGGAATTGGGTTCGGGTGAGCCCTATTCCGGTTGGCCGCAATCACCCAAAAGATCGGAGCATCGGAAGCCAACGGAAAAGAGCTGGAAAAGAAGCTGTGCTGGATAAATAGCTCAAGGCGCCTTCAAGCTGCCTTGAAGGCGCCTTCAAGGCTGATGAAGGCGCCTTAAGCCTGGTCAAACAGACCGTTCGCGCAGCGGATAAAGTTTTATCTGCTGAACCCTTGGAGGCGTCTTGGACCCCTATTGGAGGCGCCTTGGACCTTCGAGATCAGATTTCCAGAGGCTATTTAAAGGCCCCTGGAGCAAGGAATTAAACATCAACTCAAGCAATCAATTGTGTAGCCATTCCTAGCAATAGTTCTAAGCTTTCAAAGTGTAAAAGGCTTCTCCGCCTTCAGTAAAGGAGATTCTTTTTAGTGCGCTTCTCATTGCCCTGGATTAACAACCCCCTTGGTTGTAACCAGGTTAAATTTCTGTTTCTTTTCTGTTTATTGCTTTAATTACTTTACTGCTTTATTTACTATTGCACTAATTGAGTTGAAAGCACGAGGAGGGTATAGTTTATTTTTGTTTTCAGCAATTCACCCCCCTCTTACCGGCCTCCACTGCACCTACACATTGTGTGCTTTTCTTGCAATAAAATGAGACATTACCGGAGCTAATGTCCAAAGGGGAAGAAAGTGGTCAAGGCTCAAAGAGGAAGCACAACTCTTGGGGGAGCCTCCAAGGTAAAACGAAAGGTATCATTTGTTGAGCCTACCCCATTAAATAATGGTAAAAAGCATGCTAATTCAAATTTATATCATTTTAATGCTATTTACCATAAGAATAGGAAGCATGATAACATTAAAGAAAAACATATGACTCTCCATGCTAAGACTACCACACCTAGGGTTAGGAAGGTAGATGAAAGTTTAGGCAATAACACTAAGGACAATAGTTATAAGCCTAGAAATAAAAATGCTCATGGATTTAATGAAAAATCTAAGGTTGAGGAGTTATGGAGAGAAAATCAAGTCTTGAGGTCAAGACTTGATAAATTAGAGAGGACTCTTAGAAAAATCACAAATAATACACAAGGGTTAAAGAGTCAAAATCTAGGTCTAGGAGCACAAAAACCATCCAATGGTTATAGAGGTTTGGGATACAAACCTAAAACCAAAAAGGATGTGCCTTCTTTCCATAGAGTTCCATATAGTTATGAAACTAACCCTAGGCTTAGTGGTCAAGTCAAAAATACAAGAGAAGTTATCCCTAGAAGTATTTTTGCAACAACAAACGTGACTAAGACTTCTAAGAAGTCTAAGAAAGTCACAAAGAATGTCACAAGGGAAGAAATCCCTTGAGTTGACCTAGAAAAGATGACCAAGGACTCTATGAAGCCTAACAAGGTCACTAGGAAGGTATCTAGGGAAGTTATCCCTAGTGAATACCTAGAGCATCCAAGGAGAACCAATAGGTTTTGGGTTCCTAGGAGCATTTTCTCTACCCCTTAGATGGGTTAGAGAGTGTCAACTTCGATTAGAAGGGTAGTTAACCCAACTTTGATGAAGTTGACACTCGAAGAGCATTTTTAGGGTTATTGTTAACCTTTGAAAATGGAAATGATTTTGATTTACTCTTGAAATGAGTAAAATGCGCCATGATTTGAGAAAATTGATTTTAAATCAAATTGGCATAAGTGAGAGAATGGTAAAGAAATGTCAAATTAGGATTTTGACATTTTATTGGGAAGTTAAAGGTAAATCTAAGCCTTATTTTAAATTGTTACTCTTTAAAAGAGTAATTTGTGCCAAAATTTGAGGAATATGCTTAATTTATATTGGCACAATGTAGGAAAAGCAAAGGAAATGTCAAAATTGGGTGTTGACATTTTCTTGGGAAATATTGGACAATCTAGGTTTAAACTTTAAGTTAGCTAAGGCTTTAGGATACTTAGATAGGTAACCTAGGTATATTTTATTTATGCTAAAATTTGTCATGCTTTGTTTGCCCATCATATGTCATGACATCATATTTATTCTTGCACTTATGCCTTATTATGAAAAACATAAAACTACCATGTCATGTCATACATACATCATGTAGTCATAGGAAATTTTCTTTTGAAAAGTATTTATCTTTGATGTATGCCATAACATATCATGCATTATGTTTAATTCCTCACAATTAAGGACAAATGACATTTATTAACAAGTAACATCCTTGGTGGTTGTTCCTAACCTCAAAATGCCTAGATAGATATGCATGATCCCTAGTTTAGGGCAAAACCAAACTTTACATCTCACAAAAGAACTATAAGGTGACTTGTATGTATTTTATTGCACATTAGATACAAGTGAGATGTTAGGATAATGAACAAAACTCAAGGTGTTGATTTAGTGCATTCTTTTGAGTTTTAGGTTCATCAAGACACATAGTTATGAGTTTTCCAATCATTGGGAAAGCTAATGTACAAGTCATGTACATTGAGCCCAAAGAACATGGTTGGATATTGGTTTTGAAAAAGGTTTTAAAATGATTTTAGAAAACCTTAATGAAGACTATCTTTTGATAGTAATCATCATTGAAAAGTTATACACAAACTAGAAGAAAACACTAAAGTTTTTACAAAATTTCAAGTTTGTGTCAATCTTGGAAAATAGAAAGTATTTTCATAGAAAACTATTTTTTTCTTGATAGTATATGCCCTAAGGAATGTCTACATGAATTTTCATGATTTTTCAAATTTGGTAGAATTTTTGGGGAGTTTCTGAAATTGACTGAAAGTGAATTTCAGCATTTTCAGAGCTTCAGTCGATCGGCTGATCGATTGGAGTGCCTCAATCGATCGGGCGATCGATTGAGAAGGCATTTCTCACAAGAAGAAGCTCGCTGGATCAATCCACCGATCGATTCACGCAGTCTGAATCAATCAGTGAATCAATTCAGTTGGGTTCAATCGATTGGGACCCAACTCCAATCGATTGAAATGCTAATTTTGGCTGGGTAAGCTAGAGTTTAGCATTTTTTTTTGTCTATATAACCCCTCCTTACCCCTCAAAACACATTTGTATACATTTAGGGGGAGTTTTCATGATGAACACAATGATGGATTGGTTAAGGAAGACTAAGTAGAGGTTTAGGTTGATGTTTGGTTTCTATATTGAATTTATGAACCTCAAAACTTCTAAATTTGGATTTCCTATATGTTTAAGGATTCCAAGTCATTGTTGGTGTAATGACAGAAGTTACGTGCATGTCTTTAGGGGGAATTACTCTTTAAGGACATGAAAATTTATTTTTCATACACCTTGAAAGGTGGTTAACCTTCTTTCATGCAAATGCTCAAGATTGGACATTTGAATGCAATGGAGAGTGGATATCTTCATTGTTCAAGTGGTAATGCTCAAGGATGAGCGTTAGGAATAATGAAGGGTATGAGACCTTCGTTATAATGTTGTGAGCAACGAGTGAAGTTGTGAACAACGTTGGGTAACTATTCAGGGGAAGAGTTTTTGATGTGTGCCAATAGGGGGAGAATGTGTGGTTAAGTTAGACCTTCATTACTTAAAGAGGGAGTTTGCTCTCTAGGAAAGGGGGAGAATGAAGGAAACCATCATTCATACATTGGCATGAAGAAAGTTGAGGCTATGGGATTAGTCTAACTTAAAGGTATTGTCAAACATCAAAAAGGGGGAAATTGTTGGTGCAATATCCCTAGGTCAAGGTTGACCTGGTTGACTGAGCTTGAATTGGTTCAAGCTCGAGTCTTGATGTTTGGGTTTCGATGTTTGACAATACATGGAGACAGTACATGGAGATTGCAGATGCAATTGTTCATGTGGGGAGAGTGTTGTCAAGTAGGTCAAGATTGACTGGATACTTGCGGGAAAATCCTAGTGAGTGAAGCTAGGTGAAAGTCCTGGTGAGTGATGCCAGGACGATGAGAAGTCCTAGTGAGTGAAGATAGGCAGATGAGAAGTCCTAGTGAGTGAAGCTAGTCAGATGAGAAGTCCTAGTGAGTGAAGCTAGGCAGAAGGAAAGTCCTGGTGAGTGAAGCCAGGCAGATGAGAAGTCCTTGTGAGTGAAGCTAGGCAGAAGGGAAGTCCTGGTGAGTGAAACCAGGCATAGGAAATCCAGGTGGATCAAGGTTGATCGGGCACCTGGTGGAGATGAGTCCAAGTGGGTTAAGGATGACCAGACACTTGGGACGAGGAGAGAAAGCCCAAGTGGGTCAAAGGGATTGACCAGACACTTGGTGAGGGAGTCCTAGTAGGTCAAGGGTGACCGGATACTAGGCATGATGTACCAACAGGTCATGGTTGACCGGATGTTGGTTTAGGGGACTTTGGACTTGGTTTTGGGCAAAAACTATGAGCTGGATCGATCAGCCGATAGATTGGCTCATGCCCAATCGATCGACTGATCAATTGGGTGAGTCCCCACGATAAGTCTTCTCCCAATCGATCAGTGGATCGATTGGGGAGAAGTGCCACGCGAACAGAAAGTCTCCCAATCGATCAAGCGATCGATTGGGAGCCTCCTATAGATCGAGTGATCGATTGGGAGGTGCAATTTTATGCGATAAGCCCTGGATCGATCGGCCGATCGATCTAGGTGATTTCCGAGAGCACAGAGGCACTCTGGATCGATCAGCCGATCGATCCAAAGACTCCCCAATCGATTGGGAGCAATCCAATCGATTGGGATTCGACCGTTAGTACAGATAAAGCCGTTGGCGAGAGTTTTTCTGAGCAGTGCTTCTCCGGTTCTCATCTGTGCGACCACATCTCTTCCATTCTTCTCCACAGGCGATCACAGAAAACCTCCCCAGCGATCTTTTTTCCTCACCGCCAGTTCTTGAAGGTTCTTGGAGGCTCATCCAAGTCAAGAGGCGAGTTGCAACAAGAAGAAGAAGAAGCTAGAGTTTTCATTGTAATCTTGTAAGGTTTATTTGTATTTTACTTCTTTCTTTCTCATTGTTGTATTGTGAGGTTGTAAGACTTCTCCGCCTTCGGTAGTTACCGAGAAGGAGTGTTTTTATAGTGGAGGGGCCTCGAACAACTATTCAAATATCAACTCTGATTTTCATTTCCAAGCAACTTGTAAAAGCTCTTAGTGTAAAAGACTTCTTCGCCTTCAGAGACGGAGACGTTCCTAGAGCGCTTTCCAACTGCCTTAGATTAACAACCGTCTTGGTTGTAACCAAGTAAAACACTGAGTCTATTTTTCTCTATTTTTATTTCATCTCTATTTAATCTTATAATTGTTGCTTTTATTTTAAAGTTGAAAGCTTTGAGGAGGGTATTCTTTTTACAGGCAATTCACCCCCCTCTTGCCGGTCCCGCTGCACCAACAAGTGGTATCAGAGCCCAACAACCTCAGAAGGACTAACCACTGACTTAAGCACAAAGATCAAGATAATGGCCGGCGCAAACATTCTATTGGTGCAATATCCCTAGGTCAACGTTGACCTGGTTGACTGAGCTTGAATTGGTTCAAGCTCGAGTCTTGATGTTTGGATTTTGATGTTTGACAATACATGGAGACAGTACATGGAGATTACAGATGCAATTGTTCATGTGGGGAGAGTGTTGTTAAGTAGGTCAAAATTGACTGGATACTTGACGGGAAAATCCTAGTGAGTGAAGCTAGGTGGAAGTCCTGGTGAGTGAAGCCAGGCAGATGAGAAGTCCTAGTGAGTGAAGCTAGGCAGATGAGGAGTCCTAGTGAGTGAAGCTAAGCAGATGAGAAGTCCTAGTGAGTGAAGCTAGGCAGAAGGAAAGTCCTGGTGAGTGAAGCCAGGCAGATGAGAAGTACTAGTGAGTGAAGCTAGGCAGAAGGGAAGTCCTGGTGAGTGAAACCAGGCACAGGAAATCCAGGTGGATCAAGGTTGATCGGGCACCTGGTAGAGATGAGTCCAAGTGGGTCAAGGATGACCAGATACTTGGGACGAGGAAAGAAAGCGCAAGTGGGTCAAAGAGATTGACCGGATACTTGGTGAGGGAGTCCAAGTAGGTTAAGGGTGATCGGATGCTAGGCATGATGTACCAACAGGTCATGGTTGATCGGATGTTGGTTTAGGGGACTTTGGACTTGGTTTTGGGCAAAAACCATGAGCTGGATCGATCAGCCAATCGATTGGCTCATGCCCAATTGATCGGCTGATCGATTGGGCGAGTCCCCGTGACAAGTCTTCTCCCAATCGATCAGTGGATCGATTGGGGATAAGTTTCACGCGAACAGAAAGTCTCCCAATCGATCGGCCGATCGATTGGGAGCCTTCAATCGATCGGGTGATCGATTGGGAGGTGCGATTTTGTGCGATAAGCCCTGGATCGATCTACCAATAGATCCAGGTAATTTTCGAGAGCACAGAGGCACTCTAGATCGATCGGTCGATCGATCCAAAGGCTCCCCAATCGATTGGGAGCAATCCAATAGATTGGGATTTGACCATTGGCGCAGATAAAGCCGTTGGCGAGAGTTTTTCTGAGCAGTGCTTCTCCGGTTCTCATTTGTGCGACTACATCTCTTCCATTCTTCTCCACAGGAGATCACAAAAACCTTCACAGCGATCTTTTCTTCCTCACCGCCAGTTCTTGAAGGTTCTTGGAGGCTCATCCAACTCAAGAGGCGAGTTGCAACAAGAAGAAGAAGAAGAAGTTAGAGTTTTCATTGTAATATTGTAAGATTCATTTGTATTTTGCTTCTTTCTTTCTCATTGTTGTATTGTGAGGTTGTAAGGCTTCTCCGCCTTCGGTAGTTATCGAGAAGGAGTGTTTTTATAGTGGAGGGTGCGTGAGTGTGTGGATCCTTGGACTAGTCACCTCTTCTTGAGGTGGATACCAAGTAAATCCCTAGAGTTAGCGTTGTTGTTTGTGTTTCTTGTATTTCCGCTACACATTATCCCAAGAAGCAAGAAACGACGAGCACGATGATCGCGATGAGCTATTCACCCCCCTTCCCCCTCTAGCTACATTTTGGTCCTAACACATTCATCCCCCAAAGTTCGACGGAGATTTCGCTACGTGGAAGTGAAAAATGGAGGTATTTTTTAAAACAGACTTCGATATTCTTATTACTATGAAATATGATTGTTTAACTCCAAAAGATGAAGAAGAATGCCAATGGACAAAGGAGCAAGCAGATTTCATCGCAAACGGAAAGGCGGAATTTCACCTGCTCAGTGTTCTACCGCCCCAGGAGGTAAGTCGAATCGGAAGCTACGATTCCGCGAAAGACCTCTGGGAAAATTTCTGGAGCTTCACTAAGGTACCTCAGAAGCAAAATTAGCAAGGCAGGACATCCTTCGAACTCAGCTGACGAACCTCCGGATAAACAACGGCGAGAAGGTAGTGGAACTCCAAGTGAGAGTCAAAGATCTGATAACTCAACCGACCAACCTCGGAGAAACGGTAACAAATCAAGACTCAATCCGGTACGCGCTCAACACCTTCCCAAGAACTCCAGAGTGGGTGTCCTTAGTAGATGCTTACTACATCTCTAAGGATTTTGAGGGAAGTACTTTAGAAAACTTATTCTCTACATTCGAACTTCACGAATCTCGTATTGTAGAGCCTAAACAAATAGAGAAATCAAACCTCAACGTTGCCCTACAAGCAGAGATGGACGATCCTGACTCCGAAGCGTCGATCGACGAAACCGAAGCAGCACTATTGGTAAGAAAACTAAATAAATTTATTAAAACTAACAAATTTAGATCGCAGTCGAAAAAGCATCTACGCAACAAAAGGACGATCCGATGCTACAACTGCAATGAGGAAGGGCACATCAAGGATGATTGCCCTAAGTTGAAGAAAAGGCACAAAGAGAAGCCTCAGAAATCGATGTCCTCTACACACAAGAGTCTCAAGGCCACATGGCCAACCATCTCTTTATCCTCTGAGTCAGAAGTCGAAGCCTTCTCAGGAGTTGCACTGATGGCCAACCATCTCTTTGAAGATGACTCGGACTCAGAGATGAGTATAGATCAAGGGGGAGAATCAGAAGAGGAGAGCCACGATGAAGGGGGAGCATTACCAAGTGAGGTAAGTAAGGTACGTGATCTCACTCATACTCAGTCTTTTACGTTCATCAAAGTGCTGACAAAAGATCTTGCAAAATTAGAAAAAGAAAATACTGAATTGAAATTGAACCTAGCAAAAGCATGCCCACTAGAAATGCATGATAATCTAAAATTAGAAAGTGAAAAATTAAAAGTTGAAATTGAAAAATTAAAAAATAATGATGCATATGTTAATAAATTACCAAAATCAAAACTAAGAATTTATGGAAAATTAAATTGGTATATTAGAAAATATCAGTGACAACTTAGGAAAGTTCCTAGAAACTATGTACCCCCTAAATTTTTGAATAACCCAGTAGGAAGGAATCTATACTGGATTCCAAAATCTTTGCTAGATTAAAATTTTTATAAGTTAAGAGCTTTCAGCGAGAAAATTAAACATTAAGATTTCGTTATGAGGATTTGACTAGAAAGTGGTTATTGCTCCAATAACCAAGAAGGTCTAGTGCCTCACCACTGTCTAGAAGCCGAATATAGAAATGAAATATTTAATTAACTTTCTGAAAAAGTATTAAAATTAAAAATAAATAATACTTTGAAATGTTTTTAAACATCTTCCTAAAAATTCTTCAAAATTACTTTTTATCTAGAAAAATGTTTCTTGCTTAAAATTTTTACTTAGAAAAATTCTCATTTTTAAATTTTTTTTTTTTTCTGAAATTGGATTTATTTTTCTAAGCTAAGCTTTTCTAAAAATAATATTAAATTTTTACTTAGCAAAATTTTCAAATGACTTAGAAATTTTTTTTGGGAATTTGGAAATGACTTAGAAAATTGTTTTTACCTCATTTTTGCTGTGATCAATGGGGGAGAGTTAAGTAACAAGTTTAGGGGGAGTTAGGAAAATTAAAATTTTTAATATTTTTTTTATGTTGCAAATTTTATTATTGCTGATACGGGTTATGAAGAAGAGACCCATTTTCTAGTAAAGGAGAAAATAATATCGGTTGAACAGTAGGGCTCGTGTAAGTTCGGCGGTTAAAGGCCGATGAAGCGAAAGAGGAAGACCGAGTGCCTAGGTTCGGCCGGCCGGGACAGGCAGAGCAGGAACAACCGGTTGAGCAAAAGACGCATTTAGGCTCGCAGCAGTGCTCGTGCAAGTTCGGCGGGTAGAGATCGACTGAGCGAAAGAGGCCGCCTGAGTGCCTAGGTTCGGCCGGCCGGGACATGCCGAGTAGGAACAACCGGTCGAGCAAAAGAAGCATTTAGGCTCGCAGCAGTGCTCGTGCAAGTTCGGCGGGTAGAGACGGACCGAGCGAAAGCGGTCGACCGAGTGCCTAGGTTCGCCCGGTCGGGACAGGTCGCGCAGGAACAACCGATCGAGCAAAAGAAGCATTTAGGCTCGCAGCAGTGCGCGTGCAAGTTCGGCGGGTAGAGACCACCCGAGCGAAAGAGGCTGACCGAGTGACTAGGTTCGGCCGGTCGGGACATGCCGCGTAGGAACAACTGGTCGACCAAAAGAAGCATTTAGGCTCGCAGCAGTGCTCGTGTAAGTTCGGCGGGTAGAGGCTGACCGAGTGCCTAGGTTCAGCTGGTCGAGGCAGGCCAAGCAGGAATAATCGGTCGAGCAAAAGAGGAATTTAGGCTTGCAGCAGTGCTTGTGTAAGTTCGACGGGTAGAGGCCGATCGAGCGAAAGAGGTCGACCGAGTGCCTAGGTTCGGCTGGTCGGGACATGCCGAGCAGGAACAATCGGTCGAGCAAAAGAGGCATTTAGGCTTGCAGCAGTGCTCATGTAAAGTTCGGCGAGTAGTGACTGATCGAGCAAAAGAGGTTGACTCAGTCTTATGCCATTTAAACTTCTCATAAACTTTGACACATAAGTCATATGGAAATACTCTGTAATTATGTAAAGGTTTAATTAATTTGGCGGGAAATGTCTTTTAGAAGCTCATGCAGGTATGATAAACGACAAAGAAGGCACATCTGGGGTACGAAAAAGATTCCTTGAACCATTTTCACAAGTAATACTTACGTCATCTCATAACGAACTCCAACAAATCAGGGTCCACCTCATGACTGTGGAGGTCAAGTGAGGTGGTATAAAAAGGGGAATCCTCTCCACTGGTCAGGTAAGTAATCATTCCAACACAACTCAAACCCTAATTTTCATCTTCTTCCACATTACTTCTTCTTCTTCTTGCCAGAGGCTAACTTGAGTGTCGGAGGGCCTAGCCAGGGATTTTCACCCTGGTCTTAGGTCACTAACGCTTTATCGGTCAGTCTCATTGTGCGCAGGATCACGAGATCGCTTCATCCATCTGGTTGTCGAGCTTTTGCTGATCCTTGGAGCCATCTCACTGGCGTTCTCTTTTGTGAGGTATTATTCATAAGATCCGCTTTGGTTTTCTTGGATTGTTTATCTTATCCTCAGGTGCGAGTGAGGTCCGCTGTGGTTTTCTCGGATCCTCTCTTGTTCATCGGTATCAGAGTCTTCCATCACCCGTCGCTTCCCTGTGATTCATCTCGTAAGCTCTCAGAAAGGATCAAATTTGGCGTCGTTTGTGGGAATCTTCACCTGAATCTGAGACTTCTTGATGGAGGATGCTGGAAAAACCAATACCATCACCATGACTCGGGAAGATCTGGAGTTGCTCATCAACTCCAGCGTCTAAAAACCATTGCAACAACAACAACGACAAGTGAATGTTGGGGGTACGTTGCCAGTAACGATGAATCCAGAAATTTCCACCACAGATCGACGGAGAAACAAAGGTATGGAGGAAGAAGAAATTGCTAATATAACCCCAGCTCCCGTTTCACCCACTAGTCATCTTGAAACATTCTTCCGTGCTCCAATGGATCAAGGAGGATGGAAACCTGTGCTTCAGGAGTCTTCAGATGAAGCACCCATGAAGGAAAAGTGCAAAGGAAAGGTGGTAACTAGCGACAGTTCTCCGGAAAGGATTGTTATCCCATTTTCTCAGAGAGTCCTTGACGATCCCTTACCCAAATGCTATAAGACTTTGAACGTCGGGGAATATTCTGGGACCACTGATCTAGAAGATCACCTTTCTAAATTTGAAAGTGCAGCCCTGTTGCAGCAATTCCCAGATGAGGTCAAATGCCGTATGTTTCTTACTACTCTTGGAGGAGCAGCCCAGAGGTGGTTTAAAAGACTACCTAAAAATTCTATCAAGCGTTTTAAAGATTTACGAAAGGCTTTTCTGCATCATTTTTCCAGTAATCAGAGATATCACAAGACCCCCTGGAGTTTGTTTTCCATCAAATAGGGGCCTAAGGAAAGCATCAGGGCCTATATCAAAATATTTAATCAGGTGGCAGTAGATGTTCCTAATGCTACCATGGAAATCCTGGTGAGTGCCTTTTCTCAGGGGCTTAATGATAATGATTTTTTCAAGGACCAAGTACGTAATCCATCTATAAATTTTGATTTATTAATTGATCGAGCCACGAAGTTCATCAATGTGGAAGAGGCACAAGCAGCTCGAAAGAAGGAAACTATTGCCCCTGCTCCGTTGACAATTAATGATAGAACCCCTGTTCCTGTACACCCCCCAAGAGGACCCCGTGCAGTTCTCCCACCACATCGACTGCCTGAGCAAAGATCTCATGCAGTGCAACATGTGCAGATACCACAAGAAATCCCCAGAAGATGGTGTACATATCACATGTCAGGTACCCACTCCACGGAGAACTATTTTGCCCTGAAGAATCAGCCAACGAATGAGGGCAGATACCGCCGACGATCTCCTAATCGACCGATCTACCAAAGACGGAATAGCCCGCCCGGGATGGAGTATCGAGCGACCGAGCCCCAGCAAAACACAGTGCAGATACCGGGCGGCCCTTCTCAGATGCCCGAACCAAGGCAACCCGAAATGATCACTGTTCGCCAAGAAGAAAATCGTAACAACGCCCTGCGAGGCAATATAAATATGATCACGGGCGGTCCTACTGACGACGATTCAAACCGTGCGAGGAAGTCAAATGCTCGATGGCTGCAGATACATGATGTAGGGTGTGGTGCTGAAAAGGCGGCCATACCAAAAATTAGTTTCGGTCCTAAAGACCTGGAGGGAGTGGAAGTACCTCATGATGATGCATTAATAATCAAAGCTGTTATAACTAATTACAATATTTCTCACACCTTCATTGATACAGACAGTTCTGTTAATATTATATTCTAGCCAACCTTCGATCAACTGCAGATAGACCCCAGCGAACCTCAACCCATGATGACTCCTCTCTATGGATTTACCGCAATGAAGTCCAACCGCTCGGTCAGATAAAGCTTGCCATCTCTTTAGGAGAGGAGCCTTTAATGAGAACTAGAAGATCTTATTTTATGGTAGTAGATGTACCTTCTGCGTATAATGTCATATTGGGTCGACTTGCCTTAAATGAGTTTAGGGTAGTCGTTTCTACGTTCTGTCAGAAGGTAAAGTTCCCTGTTGATGACCAGGTGGGAGAGGTTCATGGAGATCAGTTGTTAGCACATAAATGCTATGTAGAGATTGTCCGGATGGAAGCTAATGCAGTCCGTAAAATGCAAAGAATGGAAGTTAACACTGTTGAAGAAAGATCGCCCGGCTCGGTGTACGATGAGAAGGAAGAAATACAGATACAAGTTGGGCGACCAGAAGCCATAACCTACATAGCGGCCGATCTGGATCTTCTGCTCAAAACTGAGTTAGTACAATGTCTCGTTCGAAACAGCGATGCATTTACCTGGACGCCCAAGGAAGTCACAGGCATATCTCCTTTGGTAATGGAGCATTCATTGTATGTTTACCCTGATGCTAGACCCATGAAACAGAAGAAAAGAGACTTTGGAGCTGACCAAAATCAGATTATTAAAGAGGAAATAGATAAACTGATGGAAGCAGGTTACATTAGGAAGGTATAGTTCCCTAGTTGGCTGGCTAATGTAGTCCTGGTTTCCAAACCTGAGAACAAGTGGCGAGTATGCATTGATTTTTGAGACCTTAACAAAGCTTGTCCGAAAGATTATTATCCCCTTCCTCGCATAGATCAAGTGGTAGACTCTACTGTCGGGTGTGAGTATATTTGTGTGTTGGATGCCTATCAGGGATATCATCAAGTCCCCTTTGCTAAAGAAAACCAGGAAAAGGTTAGTTTTATAACCTCTGAAGGTACCTATTGTTATAATGTTATGCCTTTCAGACTAAAAAATGCAGGGGCAACGTATCAAAGGCTCATGAATAAGGTCTTCAGAAAATAGATTGGAAGAAATATGGAGGTTTATGTGGATGACATATTGATTAAATCTCTTCAGGATAATGATTTATGCAGGGATATAGAAGAAACTTGCAGGACACTAAGACAATATGGGGTCAAGCTAAACCCTTGCAAATGCCTGTTTGGAGCTAAAAGTGGCAAATTTTTGGGCTATATGGTCACAGAGCGAGGGATAGAGGCCAATCCCGGCAAAGTCAAGGCGATCCAGGACATGGAGCCGTTGCACAACATAAAAGAAGCACAAAGGTTGACCGACAGAATTACAGCCTTGTCCCGTTTCATCTCTCGCTCGGCAGACCAAAGTTTCCATTTCTTCAAGATACTCCGGAAGGCCACTAAGTTTCAATGGGATGAAGAGTGTAATAAAGCTTTCCAAGAATTGAAGGACTATTTGTCTACCTTGCCTATCCTAGCTAAGCCTGTGGTAGGAGAGATTTTGTGGGTCTATCTTTCCGTGAATGAGCATGCTGTAGACTCAGTATTGGTAAGGCAGGAGGGCAAGGGACAACAACCTGTATATTTTTCAAGCCACTTATTAAAAGGAGCCGAGTGTAGTTATACTACGCTTGAGAAGTTAGCCTATGCACTAGTGTTAACAGCTAGAAGATTACGCCCTTATTTCCTATCACACGCCATCATATTATTGACCAACAGTACTCTAGGCCTCGTACTTCTTGATCCTGAGGCATCGGGTCATTTGATTGGACAACTGAACTCAGTGAATATGACATACAATATTAGCCCCGATCGGCCATCAAAGCACAAGCATTGGCAGATTTCATAGCAGAGGTACAAGGTCTAGAGGAAGAAGGGATTTGGAAAACTTATGTGGATGGATCCTCCACCAGGCAGGGTAGTGGGATTGGAATTCTTCTCATATCTCCTAAGGAGGATCGAATCCAACTTTCCGTGAGCCTAAATTACAGAGCCACTAATAATGAGGCAGAATATGAAGCACTAATAGCTGGGTTACAAGCTGCTCAGCATGTAGGGGCTTCACGGGTACAGATTTACTCTGATTCTCAATTGGCAACACAACACCTGATGGGCAGTTTGAAATTAATAATGATCGACTCAAGTTATATGCAGAAGCCTTTGATAAGCTAAGAGCTTCATTCCAGGAAGTTAATATACAAAAGATACCCCGATCAGAAAATCAAGTAGCTGATGAATTGGCAAAACTCGCATCAGTTGTGATACCTTGGAATCTAGATAAACCAGTAGAATAGACAATTTTAGTATCTTGTATTGAGAGAGTAGCCAATGCAGAGATACAAGGAGATTGGTGCGCGCCCATCATATTATTCTTGCAACAAGGCATCCTTCCTGCAGATGTAGAGCAAGCCAGGGTCTTTAAAAAGAAGGCTACTCGTTATACTCTGATAGGAGACCATCTATACAAGAGGGCCTTTTCTAGTCCCTTGCTTAAATGTATCGGAACAGACGATATACCCTACATTCTACAAGAAGTTCATCAGGGCTCATGTGGTAGTCATGCTAGGGGAAGATATCTAGCTCGCAGAATATTACTAGCCGGATATTTTTGGCCCACCTTACAGGAAGATGCATCTCGACTTGTGCGAACCTACATATCTTGTCAGAAGAATCAAAATATTCCACATCATCCTACTCAACTGTTGAAAACCTCTATGGTTTCTTGCCCTTTTGATCAGTGGGGCATGGACATAGTAGGACCCTTCCCTCTGGCAACCGCACAAAGAAAGTTCTTATTAGTAGATGTGGATTAATTCTCCAAATGGGTAGAGGCAGAACTACTAGCGAGAATTACTAAAAATGCGGTTATCAAGTTTCTATGGCAAAGTATTATCTGCAGATTTGGTATCCCTCATAAATTGGTTTCTGATAATGGTAGACAATTTCAAGGAAAAAAGATTGAAGAATGGTGTGCAGGATAAAGCATTACACAGGCTTTCACCTCTGTGGCATATCCACAGAGTAATGGTCAAGCAGAGGTAACTAACAGGGATATCATTAAAGGCCTCAAAACCAAGTTAGAACATGTTGATGGTAGTTGGGTAGACGAGTTACCTAGTGTTCTATGGGCGTACCACACCACTCCTCGAGAAGCTACAGGGATTACTCCCTTTCAGTTAGTATATGGCGGAGAAACAATAGTTCTCATTGAAGTTGGAGTAGAATCAAACAGAAGAAGGTTATATAATGAAGAAGATAATGCTGATCGGCGTCTTATGGAATTAGATTTGATAGAAGAAGCTAGAGACAAAGCAGCTACTCGCCTTATATCATACAGACAATGCATGAGGCAGAATTATAACAAAAGGGTCATCCCCTGATTCTTTCAAGTAGGGGATTTAGTATGGAAACACATCAAACCTGTGGGAGATGTTAGTAAATTGGCTCCTCAGTGGGGGTGGACCATACAAGGTTATACACAGACTTGCCTCAGGTTCTTATTATCTCTAAGATGCAAAAGGGAGAAATCTAGATAGACCTTGGAGCGCTAATCACTTATAACCGTACAGAGCCTAACAAGTGTGCCTGTAATTCATTCTGATTTAAAAGTAATGAAAAAGTGCAGACATTGATTTTATAAGCAAGCCTAAAGGTAAGGGAAAGTCCCAAGCCAAGGGCAAAGGCAAGGTAATGAAACCTAAAGGAGGTTGCCAAGGATGCTACCTGCTTCCACTGAGGTCAGACCGGGCACTGGAAGAGGAACTACAAAGTATACCTGGAAGATATTAAGAAGAAGAGAAATGAGATTTCTACTTCTGGTATATATGTTATAGAAGTCAATCTCTCTATTTCTTCATCATGGGTATTAGATACCGGATGTGCTTCTCACATTTGTACTAATGTACAGGCACTGAGAAATAGCAGGACATTGACGAAGGGCGATGTGGACCTACAAGTAGTCAATGGAGCACGGGTTGCTGCTGTTGCTGTAGGAACTTACTATCTATCTCTGCCCTCTGGGCTTGTACTAGAATTAGATGAATGTTCTTATGTGCCTGCTCCTACAAAGAACATCATTTCAGTTTCTTGTTTAGAAAAGAAAGGTTTTTCATTTATTTAAATGATATGTTCTATTGTAGTGCACCTCTGATGAACAGACTCTACATTCTAGACTTAGAGAACCCCATCTATAACATAAGTATCAAAAGGTTCAAGTCAAATGAAATGAACCGAACCTATCTTTGGCATTGTCGCTTAGGTCATATAAATGAGAATCGCTTATCCAAGCTCCATAAAGATGGTTTGCTGGACTCATTTGATTTTGAATCATATGAGACATGCTAGTCATGCCTACTGGGCAAGATGACCAAGACTCCCTTTAGTGGACACAGCGAAAGTACAACTGACTTGTTAGGACTTGTACATAGTGATGTATGTGACCCTTTCAATGTCACTGCCAGAGGTGGTTATAGGTACTTCATTACATTTACTGATGACTTTAGTAGATATGGTTATGTGTATCTGATGACACATAAGTCACAATCCTTTGAAAAATTCAAAGAATTCAAGAATGAAGTACAAAATCAGCTAGACAAGAGTATTAAGATACTTCAATAAGATCGAGGTGGAGAATACCTTAGCCATGAGTTTCGTGACTATCTAGCTGAGTGTGAGATTCTATCCCAACTCACTCCTCCTGGAACACCACAGTGGAATGGTGTATCTGAAAGGAGGAATCGTACCCTATTAGATATGGTACTATCTATGATGAGTCACACAGATCTTCCAATATCTTTTTGGGGATATGCTCTAGACACAGCAGCCTTCACACTTAACCGTGTTCCATCCAAAGCTGTGATAAAGACACCATATAAGATATAGACTGGGAAAGATACCCAGATGTCTTTTATGAGGATTTAGGATTGTGAGGCTTACGTTCGACGTCAAGTCTCGAACAAACTGGGACCCAAATCTGATAAGTGCTATTTTATAGGATATCCCAAGAAAACGAAAGGATATTACTTCTACATTCCTAGTCAACACAAAGTGTTTGTGGTTAAGACTGGGGTATTTCTAGAAAAAGACTTTGTTTCTAGAAAAACAAGTGGGAGTACGTTCGATCTTGAAGAAGTTCAAGATATGGACCATAACACTGAAGCCTTGATGGAAGTTGAATTGGAACCACAAAGTGTTGTGGATGATGAGATTATTCCACAAGGAGTTGAGGAACAACAACTAGTTCAAGTAGACCTACCTCTTCGCAGGTCCGATAGGGTACGTCATCAGCCTGAGAGATACTCATTTCTCTTGTCTAACCATGATGACGTTATGCTCATTGAGAATGAGCTTATCTCCTATCAGGAAGCCTTGATGAGTCCAGATTCTAAGAAATGGCTAGAGGCCATGAGATCCGAGATGGAATCCATGTACACCAACCAAGTATGGACTTTGGTTGATCCACCTGAAGGCGTCAAACCTATTGGGTGTAAGTTGGTCTTTAAGAGAAAGACTGACATGGATGGACATTTGCATACCTATAAGGGTCATTTAGTAGCTAAAGGTTTCAAGAAAATTTATGGTATTGACTATGATGAAACATTTTCTCCAGTAACAATGTTTAAGTCCATTTCGGATCATGCTTGCTATTGCAGCATACCATGATTATGAAATCTAGCACATGGATGTCAAAATCACGTTTCTGAATGGAAACTTGATCGAGGATATGTACATGACACAACCTGAGGATTTTGTAGATCCACTGCATACTGGCAGAGTATGCAAGTTGCATAAGTCCATTTATGGACTAAAGCAAGCTTCTCGGAGTTGAAATCTTTGGTTCGATGATGCGATCAAAGAGTTTAATTTCATCAAGAATGAAGATGAACCCTGTGTCTACAAGGAGGTTGTTGGGAACACAGTTGTCTTCCTTGTATTATATGTGGATGACATACTACTCATTGAAAATGACATCCCTTTGCTGCAGTCTATAAAGACTTGGCTGGGATTGTTTCTCAATGAAGGACTTAGGTGAAGCCGCATGTATTCTAGGCATAAAGATCTATAGAGATAGATCTAAGCGATTGCATGGCCTAAGTCAAAGTACATATATTGACACGGTATTACTATGGTTTTCCATGCAGAATTCCAAGAAAGGATTTCTGCCGATGTCACATGGTGTGAGTCTTTCGAAGACTCAAAGTCCCTCTTCTAGAGAGGAGAGAGACCGCATGGATAAGATCCCTTATGCTTCAGCCATAGGATCTATCATGTACGCCATGCTATGTACTCGTCCTGATGTTTCGTATGCTTTAAGCATGACAAGCAGATACCAGTCAGATCCTGGTGAGTGTCACTAGATAGCGGTCAAGAATATTCTTAAGTACCTGAGAAGGACTAAAGACTATTTCTTGATATTTGGAGGCAATGATGAGCTAGCTGTAAAGGGTTACAGTGATGCCAGCTTCCAAACTGACCAGGATGATTATAGATTGCAATCTGGGTTCGTGTTTTGTTTGAATGGTGGTGCTGTGAGCTGGAAGAGTTCAAAGTAGGACACAGTTGCTGATTCTACAACAGAGGCCGAGTATATTGCTGCATCAGAGGCAGCAAAGGAGGTAGTTTGGATCTGCAAGTTCATTATTGAGCTTGGGGTGGTTCCTAGCATAGCAGATCCTATAGAGCTCTATTGTGACAACAATGGAGCAATTGCGCAGGCTAAGGAACCTCACTCACACCAGCGGACCAAACACATACTACGGCGCTTCCATCTCATTCGAGAGATCATCGATAGAGGAGATGTGAAAATTTGCAAAGTATCCACAGAGGCTAACATAGCTGATCCCTTGACCAAGGCTTTGGCACAGAGAAAGCATGATGGTCACATTAGGTCATTAGGCCTTAGAGTCTACACTGATTGGCACTAGTGCTAGTGGGAGATTGTTAGTGAGAGCCCTAGAGCCAATCATGTGATGATTGTTGTATGGACTCGATGTATCATATTCCTATATATATATAGGCATTTCTTTATGGTTATTATACTTACTTGTATTGGTGCCAAAAAACTAAGTATAATAGCGTCCTTGAGTGGAAGGTTCTTATCTATATCAATCGATTAGTTGAATTGATAGTGAGATGATATAGAGAACACTACTCTTAATCATTCCTAGTCAAGTATTAACATTCAGGGATAATGTTAATACGATGAGACTAGTATATAGGTCAACTCGATGACTTGATCTCACAAGTCATGGATAGTGAGATGACTTGAGTGGAAGGTTCTTATCTATATCAATCGATTAGTTGAATTGATAGTGAGATGATATAGAGAACACTACTCTTAATCATTCCTAGTCAAGTATTAACATTCAGGGATAATGTTAATACGATGAGACTAGTATATAGGTCAACTCGATGACTTGATCTCACAAGTCATGGATATATAGATATCAAGTTGACACATGGGTATGCATTGGAGAATGTATACTGAATGACCCGCCATGAGAAAGTATCATGGATCATTATATGAGTGTCATATACTTTCTCATGTGACTATTAGTATGACTATCAGTCCTTGGACCTGAAGTCACCATGGTTCCCTACATAAGGAGTTGCATACTTTAGCTTCGTCAAACGTCACCCGTAAATAGGTGGACTATAAAGGCGACTACTGGGTATGTAATAAATTATGCGAAGGGATGTGAGTGATGTAGATGGGATCTATCCCTCCTATATGACAGGAGTGATATCATGATTATTGATAGAGTGAGACCACTAAGTGCATGGTCATGCCCAAATGAGTCAACAGGAGATATTGAGCTCATTTGATTAGAGTGAGTTTACTTAGAGTTCAAGACATAAATTGATTAGAGGATGACACGGTCTATGCCTCAATTGATCAATTTAGATGTCAAGGATAGAAGGACATTATCACATATTGTGAGAGTTACAATTAGTAGTCACAAAGGTGATGTTGGAGCTCAACATTCTTGTAACTTGGGTAGTAATGATGTGTTGCTAGATACCGCTCATTACTTATGTTTCTAAATGACTTTAGGAGCATTACCAATGTTATAAGAACCTATAGGGTTACACACAAAGGGTAATTAGATGGAGATTAGGTTCATATGATGGACCAAGAGGATTAGGTTCATATGATGAACCAAATTGGATTAAAAGTAATCCAAATTAGACTAATTGAGTTGGACTCAATTTGATTCATGTGTAGAATGAGTCTAATTTAGATTATGATTCATTGAGTCAATTTAAACCAATAAATAGAGATTCATTAAATTAAATTGACTTGAATCAATGATTATATTTGATCAACCATGGGAGATAAAAAGGTCAAGTTTGACTTGACTTGAGAGGGGAGATGAAGGGTCAAGTTTGACTTGACCAAATGCCACCTCATTGTGACTTGGCATGGGGCCGGCCAATGATGGTGTTCCACATCATCAAGGCTACATCATAGTGTTCCACCTCATGAGGAAGACCAAGAGCCATGACTCTTGGTATTACATGGAGGTTTAAAACCCTCCTTTATGTGGCCGACCACTTTAGTGCAAGCATTTGTGCTTGTTGTAACTTCTTCTTCTTCCTCCTCTCTTCTCTTGTTCTCTCCCTCTCCTCCATTTCCAAAACCATTCAAGGGTGCTAGCACACTCTAAGTGGTTTTTCTCTACCTTTTGTCCGTGTGGATACGTGTAGAGGAGTGTACACTTGACACTCTACGAGATCCGGCAACCGTTTGGACGAGCGGGATAAGCGAAGGGCATCGCGACAAGGGTAACACTCTTATCATGTAGATCTAAGGTAGATCTAGGATAAACAAACATGTACATGAATTTCTTTTATTTATCTTTGCACGGATCCATGGCAAGACTTCGAGGTTTCCGCAATGTAAAAAGCGGTTTTTGCGGCTCAAAAGTCCCAAGAAGGAGAACCAGTACGATATTCCGAGTAGCAACCAACAATTGGTATTAGAGCTAGGGTTTGCCTATGTGTATTTGGTTTTCAGTTTAATTATGCACATGTTATACATAATTTAGGCAGGATAATAGTAGGATATGCTAACTCTGTGATTGCAGGCTCCAACTATTATGACTTATAGTAATTGTGTGTGATTGGACCCTTGGACATGTCAAGGGCATTTTATGTCTGTGCATGATTGTATGTATTAAATATAGCAGGAGCAGTATTAGTTTTAGGATTTTACATTTTTGTTTCGATCTAGATTACATGTACATTCCTTCGTGGAATATAGGATCGATAAATGTAAAATTCTATTTTTGTCACGGATCGTATCCTTGCAAGGCGTGGTACTATTTGTGGACCTGAGGTGCAGCGGAAAAAGAAGCAAGATAGATGTGGCGACTAGACCCGATTGCGGTGGCTAAAGATGACAGTAGTTAGGGTTGACAGCACACGGAGGACAGTGATGGAAAATGCCATAATAGTTGGAAAATTATTTTTCCATATTTATTACTTTATTTGCTGTGATGTGTGTGTGCATGTTAAAATTCCTCTCCTTAAATAACTAAGTGGGAGAGGGTTTAGTAAATAAATTCCACAGTCTCCATTACTGGTTTGTAAGTGATGCAACAAACTTGCGTGTTGGGTCTGAGTGCCTCCCTCCATAACAGATGAGTTTGTTTGCTGATCACTAGATCAAACTTCCTTTATGAATGGTTATAGGAAATTATTTAGGAGCGTGTAATCTTCTTCAACTGAAGGGGCACAATCGTATTTAATGAACTAAGTATCAAGTAATGTTATACACTTAGACGTATTCAATAGTATTCTCCCCAACGGAGTCACTGCTATTTTTTTGCATGACCAAAGGAAAACCAACTATTAATTTTATTTGTCATAAAGTTAGGATGACAAGATTATAAAATTAATGGGTAAAACTTCCTCTTACAAATGTTGAATTTGTATACGTCCACACTAACGTGACATGCAAAATTCACGGTGTTTTGAGGTGTTGTAAATTTAAATAATATTGTTTGAGGAATCAATATTATTCTAAATTTAGAGTCTTGACCAAAAGTTTATTTTGTGATTCTTAGGATGGCTTTCAACTCACTGGCTATTATACTGAAAGAGAACAAACTTACTGGTCCCAATTATATAGATTGGAAAAGAAACCTGAACATTGTCCTAACTGCTGAAGGCTATAAGTTTATACTGTTAGAGGTCTGCCCTAATGTGCCTAATAGAGATTCTAGTGAAGAGGAGATTGAGTATCATAGGAAATGGGTTAAGGCAGATGAGATGGCGCGGAGTTACATTTGGCTTTTATATCAAGTGTGCTGCAACATCAGCATCAGACCATGCCTACTGGCCATGACATGATGTACAATCTTAAGGAACTCTTCAGACACTAGAATCAGGCTGACAGGCAAGACTGTATGATCTCTAGGTACTGGATTAAAAGCAGGAATGAAGAAGCCGAAAGGCAAGTGCTTCATTTGCAAGCAGTCTGGATATTTGTAGGCGGGCTGTCATCGTAGGAAGAGAACAATATAGGTATATCATATTCTCTAGTAGTAGGAACATGTTTAGTGGTTTTATCTACTGGTACCTGTCATGTAGATATAATAACCACTGATCATGTCTGCAAATCATTACAGGGATTCCAGGAAACCCGACAACTACACGAAGGAGAAATCACTACTTACATGGGCAATGCTACAGAAGTAGCAGCTGTTGTAGTGGGAGATGTTTATAGGAATAAAATATTGGTTTTAAGAAATTATCTTTACGTACCAAGTTTTAGAAAGAACTTGATTTCAGTTTCTAAACAATAAAAGGATGGACATTTTATCTATTTATGATAGCAAAGGTGTTATCAAGATAAATAGGGAAGTTATCTGTTCTGGTACATTTGTTGGCAATTTGTATACTCTAAATCCAATAACTCCCACGATGCAACAAATGAAAATTAATAACACATCTTCTAAATCTAATAAGAGAAAGGAATCTTTGAAAATGAACTAAACATATTTTTGACATCTAAGGCTTGGTTATATTAACTTGAGTAGGATTCAAAAGACTCTTGGGTTCATTAGTGTTGGCAAACTTTCCAACTTCCGAATCTTGCTTGAAAGGAAGAATGACCAAGAGACCTTTTAAGGCCAAGGGGTATAGAGCCAAAGATGTGTTGGAACTGGTTCATTCTGATTTGTGTGGTCCTATGTCTATCCAGGTGAGAGGTGGTTTCGAATATTTTGTCTCTTTTATAGATGACTATTCGAGATATGGATATATTTACTTGATGCACCTCAAGTCTGAATGCTTTGATGAGTTTAAAGAGTACAAGGATTATGTGAAGAAACGTCATGGTAAAAGTATCAAGACACTACGGTCTGATCATGGTGGCGAATACCTCTTTGGAGAATTTAGGAATTACTTATCAGAGGCTGGGATTCAATCCCAATTGTCTGCACCTGGTACACCCCAACAGAATGGTGTGGCAGAATGAAGGAATAGGACTCTTATGGAAATGGTTAGATCGATGATGAGTTATTCGGAATTACCAAATTCATTTTGAGGATATGCTCTGGAAACAGCAGTATACATTCTGAATATGGTACCTTCTAAATTAGTACCATTTACTCCCATGGAATTGTGGAATGGACGTAAGCCTAGTCCGAGTCATATTCGGATATGAGGTAGTCCAGCACATGTGCTAAAGGGAGATACTGACAAGTTGGAATCACGTACAGAAGTTTGTCTGTTTATAGGATATCCTAAGGGAATGAAAGGTGGTTTGTTTTATAATCCTAAAAATCAGAAGATCATTGTTAGCACCAATGCTCAATTTTTAGAAGAAGATTATACAATAAACCATAAGCCCATGAGTGAAATTATTCTAGAAGAAATGAGAAAGGACATGCCTACTTTAGTACCAACAGTGCAAGATGAAATATCACAAGAAACTGCAACACGTATCATAAATGATACACAACAACAGACAGTGCCTCGTCATAGTGGGAGGGTTGTTAGGCAACCTGAAAGATTCATGCTTTTAGGAGAGTCGTCGGACTTGATCCCTGGTGAACATGAACCTGATCTCCGGACATATGACGAAGCACTCCAAAGATAAAAGATGCAGTATCTTGGCAAAGAGCAATGAATTCAGAAATAGAATCTATATATTCTAACAAAGTCTGGGAGCTAGTAGAACCATCAAATAGTGTAAAAGATATTAGATGTAAATGGATCTACAAAAAGAAAAGAGGGACAAACGGGAAGGTGGAAATCTTCAAAGCAAGTCTTGTTGCGAAAGGGTATACTTAGAAAGAAGGAATCGATTATGAGGATACTTTTTCGTCGGTGGGCATGTTTAAGTCTATCCAGATACTCTTATCTATTGTCACTCATATGGATTATGAGATTTGGCAAATGGATGTCAAGACAGCTTTCCTTAACGGAAGTCTTGAAGAGAACATCCATATGAAGCAACCAGAGGGGTTCATAGCGAAGAGCAAAGAGCATCTAGTTTGTAAGCTCAATCGGTCGATTTATGGATTGAAGTAAGCTTCAAGATCTTGGAACATCTGATTTAATGAAGTAATTCAGTCATATGGATTTATTCAGTGACTGGATGAGTCTTGTGTATACAAGAAGTGTGATGGAAACGTGGTGATATTTCTTGTACTATACATAGATGACATTTTTGATAGTTGGAAATAATATCAAAGTGTTGTTGGAAGTAAGGGTATGGTTGTCCAAGCAATTTGATATGAAGGACTTGGGTGAATGCGCACATATTCTCGAGATCAAAGTAATAAGGGATCACAAAAAAAGAATGTTGTGCTTATCTCGAGCTTCAAATATTGATACTATCCTAGCTCGTTTTAGCATGCAAGACTCCAAGAAAGGTTTCTCTACCCTTTAGGCATGGAGTATCTTTATCTAAGGATATGTCTCCGAAGACATCAAAAGAGATAGAAGAGATGAAGGCAGTTCCTTATGCTTCAGCTGTAGGAAGCCTAATGTATGCTATGATGTGCACGAGATCGGATATCTGTTTTTCCGTAGGCATGGTTAGCAGATATCAAAGTAACCTAGGACCAGGGACACTAGACTTCCGTAAAGCATATATTAAAATACCTTAGAAGGACTAGAAATTATATGCTAGTTTACAAGGTAGATAATTTGCTCCCTATGGGATACACGGATTTTGACTTCCAATCAAATAGGGAAAATAATAAGTCGATCTCGGGGTTTTGTGTTTACTTTAGGAGGTAAAGCCATAACAATGGAGGAGTGTCAAGCATAGATACTTTTCGGACTCCACCATGGAAGCTGAGTATGTGACAACCTCTGAGGCAGCCATAGAAGCTGTATGACTCAGTAACTTCATGATGGACTTAGATGTGATTCCTGGTTTGCCCAAAATTATTAGTACAGTAGCAAACTCGTAGGAACCACGAACCCATAAGGCAAGTAAACACATAGAGCACAAGTACCACCCAATATGAGACATCATATAACGAGGAGAAGTTATTGCTGCCTAGATTGCATCAGATGATAACCAGAAGATCCTTTCACTAAGGCCCTTAAGGCAAGAGCTTTTGATGGACATGTTGACGGGTTGGGAATCAGATGTATGGCAGGGTATATGGCAGCATAGTCTTTTAGTATAAGTGGGAGATTGTTTGAGTGTATACTAAAAGCCTTGTTTTTTGTAAACAATTATTTTGAAATAAAGAATCACATTGGTCAAATGCCTACATTTATATGTTAAGTGTAGTTGTTCAATTAATTTATATTGTAGATAACATGGTGTGTGGTGCCACATACAGAAGATCATGTTATCAATTCCTTATAAATTATAAACAATAGCTCACGACTAAGATGGAAAGGAACAAACCATTAGAATAGTCGTAGTGTAATTTGGTATTAGTTTATATTAACTATAAAATTACACTAGTACACTCTGAGTGTATTAAGCAGGATCATTAAAGGTAAGTCCTTTTTATACTGACTGTATAAAAGAACAAGACCTTTGTTATTATAGAAGTATGTGCTCTTAATCTTGATATAATAACAAACACATATACTCAATATTCATTTCTTTAATTTATCAAAGGGTGTGATTTAGTTCGATAAATCAATAGGCCCGATAAGTTGGGAAATGGTATTATTTATATGGTGTGTTATTGATTATAGAATGAAACTGTGTCTTAGTAATCTAGGTTGATGATGTCCCCAAGAGGAGCTCATAAGGATTGTCATGTAAACCTTGCAGGTGGATTTAGTCCGACATGATGATAAGGTTGAGAGGTACTACTCTTGAAGCTAGATATTAATTAAGTAAGTTGTCAGTAACTCATTTAATTAGTAGACATTCTATATCTTAAACATAGGGAGATTAACACACTCATGATAAGAAGGAGTCCATATAGTAATATGAGATTAGTGAGGTAGTTCAATAATAAATCTTTAGTGGTATGAGTTATTATTGATGAACTCAAGTTCGGTGTTCGGGGCGAACATGGGAAGCTCAAGTTCATCATGAGACCAAAACTAATTCCTCCTCTTGGTCCCTGTCGTAGACTCTTATTTATAAAGTCTTATACCCACTCATACCCACCTTCTTACCCACCTTAAGGTGGTCGGCCAAGCCTAGCTTGGAGCCCAAGCTAGGGCCGGCCAAACCAAGGTGAGTTGGTAACCGACCCTAGCTTGAACCCAAGCTTAGGTGGCCGGCCAAAATAAATTAAAATAATTTTATTTTTAAAATCTTTTCTTATGTGGAGGCCATGGTTTTAAAAGAGTTTAAAATTTAAATCTTTCCTATTATAGTTTTCTACAAAACATTAAGAGAAAGGTTTGATATCTTTTCTTATTTGTAGTTAAAAGGAAGATTTTAATTTTTGATAAAACTTTCCTTTTTTTAACCATCCTCATGATTTTAAAAGAGAGTTTTAAAATTTAAATCTTTCCTTTTATAGTTTCTACAAAAGATTAAGAAAAGATTTGATATCTTTCCTTATTTATAGATTGAAAGGAAGATTTTAATTTTAGATAAAACTTTTCTTTTTGTAAATCATCCACATGTTTTAATAGAGAGATTTTAATTATAAAAGTTTCCTTTTATGACCAACCATGAAGGGAATTTTTAAAAGAGAAATTTTTATTTAAAAATTTCCGGAAACAAATTAGGAAGTTTTAATTTTTTGTTTAAAACTTTCCTTCCTTGGAGGATTAGATATGGCTGGCCACATATTAATAGAGAAAAGGATTTTTAATTTGTTAAATTTTCCTTTTCAATGGCAAGGAAAATAAGGAAGTTTTTATTAAAACTTTCCTTATTTGTCAAGACCAAGGAATATAAAAGAGAGGGTAGAGGTGCCTCACCTCATAACAATCTATCTTCTATTCCTATCTCTTTTCTTCCTTGGTGTGGCCGCCCCTCTTCCTTCCCCTCTCTTCTTCTTGTGGTCGAACCTCATATTCTCTTGGAGTTCTTGTGGTGGTCGGATTTTGCTTGGAGAAGAAGAGAGAAAGGAGGCTTTGTTTCTAGCATCCCTTGGAACTTGGTGGTGGGGGCCGAACCTCATCTTCTCTTGGAGTTCTTGTGGTGGCCGAAACTTGCATGGAGAAGAAGGAGGCTTGGGTGGATTCTCGTCTCGGTAGATCGTCGCCCACACGATGTCCGAGATAAGAAGAGGAATACGGCAGAAGATCATGAGGTCTATAAGCTATAAAAGGTATAACTAGTTATTAGTTTCTGCATCATAACTAGTTCATCCTTTTATTTAGATCTTGAAATACCAAACACAAGAGGCTAATGAACCTAGGTAATCGAATTTATATTTTTCGATTTTGTGTTTCTTTTATTTTTTGAACTTGTGATTCGATTGTTCTTTTTTGTTAAACCTAAGGTTACTATTGTTGGGACCGATTATGTAGCTAGAAGGGGGGTGAATAGCTCGATGCGCTCGTCGTGCTCTTCATTGCTTGTTTCTTCAAAGATGTGCAGCAGAAAATACAAAGAAAACAAACACAACGCTAACACTAAGGGTTTACTTGGTATCCACCTCAAGAAGAGGTGACTAATCTAAGGATCCACACACTCACGCACCCTCCACTATGAAAACACTCTTTTATGGTAACTACCAAAGGCGGAGAAGCCCTACAAGTTCACACTACAAGAAGAAAGGGAAAGAGAACAAAATACAAGCAAAAGCTTACAAGTTTGCACAAGAAAACCCTAACCCTAGCTTTCTTCTTCTTGCTGTAGATCCACCTCTTGACTTGGACAAACCTCCAAGAACCCTCAAGATCTGGTGGTGAGAACTTTTTGGAGAAGCTTTTGAAGTCCTGTGAGGATTTGAGATAAACAGTGTGAGTTCTGCCGAGAGAACAGCTCGCCAGCAGCTAAATACAACGCCAAGGGTCAGATCCCAATCGATCGGATTGCTCCCAATCGATTGGGGAGGTTTTGGATCGATCGACCGATCGATCCAGAGTGCCTCTGTGCTCTCGGGAATTGCTTGGATCGATCGGTCGATCAATCTAGGGCTTATCACGTAAGCTCTGGATCGATCGACTGATCGATCCAGCGCTGTTCTGTGCAATCGCGCACTTGTCCCAATCGATCCACTGATCGATTGGGAGGAGGCTTGTCGCGAAGACTCGCCTGATCGATCGGCTGATCGATCCAGCTCATGATTTCTCCCAAAATCAAGTCTAAAACCCCCTACACCAACATCCGGTCAACCATGACCTGTTGGTTCATCGTGCCTAGCTAGAATCCGGTCACCCTTGACTTGCTAGGACACCCTCACCAAGTGTCCGGTCAATTCCTTTGACCCACTTGGACTTTTCTCCTCGTGCCAAGTATCCAGTCAATCCCTTTGACCTACTTGGACTTTCCTCCTCGTGCCAAGTATCCGGTCAATCCCTTTGACCTACTTGGTCTTTCCAACACCAGATGTCCGATCAGCCTTGATTCATCTGGATTTTCTTGTGCCTGGCTTCACTCACCAGGACTTTTCCAATTGTCTGGCTTCACTCACCAGGACTTCCTTCTACCTAGCTTCACCCACTAGATCTTTCACATGGCTTCACTCACCAGGATTTTTTTTCTTCCTAGCTTCACTCACTAGGACTTCCCATTGCCTAACTTCCCAATTAGGACTTTCCATCTGCCTGGCTTCACTCACCAGATCTTTCACCTAGCTTCACTCACTAGGATTTCCTTCTGCCTAGCTTCACTCACTAGGACTTTCACCTGGCTTCACTCACCAGGATTTTCAACTGCCTGGCTTCACTCACCAGGACTTCCCATTGCCTAACTTCCCAGTTAGGACTTTCCATCTGCCTGGCTTCACTCACCAGGACTTTCACCTAGCTTCACTCACTAGGATTTCCAGTCAAGTAACCAGTCAATCTTGACCTACTTGAATCTCCTTCACACATGAACAATTGCACCTGCAATCTTCATGTATTGACTACATGTATTGTCAAACATTGAAACCACAACATCAAGATTCGAGCTTAACTCAATTCATGCTCAGTCAACCCGGTTAACCTTGACCTGGAGAATATTGCACCAACAATCTCCCCCTTTTTGATGTTTGATAATATCTTCTTTAAGTTAGGCTAATCCAATAGCCTCAACCTCTTTCATGCCACTAGGTAATGAGGACGTAGGTTAAACCCTACATTCTCCCCCTACGAGGGCAAACTCCCTCTTAGATAATGAAGGCCTAACTTAAACCCTTAATTCTTCCCCTATTGGCACACATCAATTTCATTCCCAATCTTTGGGCAAACTCTCCTCCTGAAGAGTTGCCCTTCGTTGTTTACAACTTTACTCGTTGCTCACAACACAATAATGAAGGTCCCATACCCTTCATTATTCTCAACGCTCATCCTTGAGCATATACCACTTGGTATATTCACTTGTTGTATTCACACACGATTCCACTTGTTGTGTGAATAACACTTGTTGTGTGAATACCACTTGTTGTGTCAGAGCCACTTGTTGTGTTCACACATGATTCAAATGAAGGTCCCATACCCTTCATTATCATCACATGCTCATCCATGAGCATGCACCACTTGAACAATGAAGATATTCACTCTCCATTGTAGTCAAATGCCCAACCTTGAGCATTTTCACGACAGAAGGTTAACTTCCTTCCAAGGTGTATGAAAATTAGATTTTCATGTCCTTAAAGAGTAACTCCCCCTAAGGACATACACGTAACTTCTGTCATTGCACCAACAATGACTTGGAATCCCTAAAACTTTAGGAAACCCAAATTTAGAAGTTTTGAGGTTCATAAATTCAATATTGAAACCAAACCTCAACCTAAACCTCTACCTAGTCTTCCTTAACCAATCCATCCTTGTTTTCATCATGAAAACTCCCCCTAAATGTATACAAATGTATTTTAAGGGGTAAGGAGTGGTTACCTAGACTAAAGGTGGTTCAAAATGCTGAAAATAAGCTTTCCCAGCCAAAATCAGCATCCCCAATCGATTGGAGTTGGGTCTCAATCGATTCAACCCTGCTGAATCGATCCACTTATCGATTCAGACTGCTTGGATCGATCGGCTGATCGATCCAGCGAGCTTCTGCTCGCGAGAAATGCCTTCTCAATCGATCGCCCGATCGATTGAGGCACTCCAATCAATCGGGGGATCAATTGAAGCTCTGAAAGTACTGAAATACCATTTCAGTCAACTTCAGAAACTCCCCAAAAATTCTACAAAATTCTAAAAAATCATGAAAATTATTGTAGACATTATTTAGGGTATATACTATCAAGGAAAAATAGTTTTCTATGAAAATACATTCTATTTTCAAAGATTGACACAAACTTGAAAACTTGTAAAAACTTTAGTGTTTTCTTCAAGTTTGTGTTCAACTATTCAATGATGATTACTATTAAAAGATAGCCTTCATCAAGGTTTTTCAAAATATATTTAAAATCATTTTCAAAACCAATATCCAACCATGTTCCTTGGGCTCAATGCACATGACTTGTACATTAGCTTTCCCAATGATTGGAAAACACATAACTATATGTTTTGATGAATCTAAAACTCAAAAGAATGCACTAAATCAACATCTTGAGTTTTGTTCATCATTCTAACATCTCATTTGTATCTAATGTGTACTAAAACACATACAAGTCACCTTATAGTTCTTTAGTGAGATGTAAACTTTGGTTTTGCCCTAATCTAGGGATCATGCATATCTACCTAGGCATTTTAAGTTATAAACATCCACCAAGGATGTTACTTGTTGATAAATGTCATTAGTCCTTAATTTACAAGGAAATAAACTAATGCATGATGATGTTATGGCATACATTAAAAAGAAATAATTTTCAAAAGAAAATTTCTATAACAACATGATGTATGTATGACATGACATGGTATTTTTGTGTTTTTCATAATAAACCATGAATGCAAAAGCAAATATGATGTCATGGCATATGATGGGCAAATAAGACATGGCAGGTTTTAGCATAAATAAAATATACCTAGATTACCTATCTAAGTATCCTTAATCTTTAGCTAACTTAGAATTTAAACCCTACATTGCCCAAGATGTCCCAAGAAAATGCCAAAACCCGATTTTGACATTTTTTTTGCTTTTCCTAATTTTGTGCCAATTTAAATTAAGCATATTCCTCAAATTTTGACACAATTTACTCCTTCAAGGAGTAATCATCTGAGTTAAGGCATAAATTGCCTTTAATTTCCTAAGAACATACCAAAATCTCAACTTAGTAGTTCTTATGATTTTCCCAATTTGTGTCACTTAAAATATCATCCAATTTCTCAAATTATGACACCTTTTACTCTTACCAAGAGTAAACATATAACCCTTATCATTTTCAAAGGTTAATAATAACCTTGAAAATGCTCTTAGAGTGGTAACTTCATCAAAGTTGGGTTAACTACCCTTCTAATCGGAGTTGACACTCTCTAACCCATTTATAGGGTAGAGAAAATGCTCCTAGGAACCCAAAACCTATTGGTGCTCCTTGGATGCTCTAGGTATTCACTAGGGATAACCTCCCTAGATACCTTCCTAGTGACCTTGTTAGGCTTCTTAGAAGCTTTGGTCACCTTCTCTAGGTCAACCCTAGGGATTTCTTTCCTTGTGACCTTTCTAGTGACTTTCTTAGACTTCTTAGAAGTCTTAGTCACGTTTGTTGCAAAAATACTTCTAGGGATAACTTCCCTTGTATTTTTGACTTGACCATTTGACCTAGGGTTGGTTCCATAACTATATGGAACCCTATGGTAAGAAATTATATCCTTCTTAGCCTTAGGTTTGTATCCCAAACCTCTATGGACCTTGGATGACCCTTGTTGTACTCCTAGACCTAGGTTTTGCTCATTTTGCCCTTTTAGGATATTTTCCATCCTTTTTAGGGTCTTTTCCATTTTATCAAGCCTTGACCTCAAGACTTGATTTTCTATCATTAAATCCTTAGTTTTTGGTTTTTCAATGAATTCATGAGCATTTTTATTTCTAGGCTTATAACTATTGTCCTTAGTGTTATTGCCTAACATTTTACCTACCTTCCTAACCCTAGGTGTGGTAGTTTTAGCATGAAGAGCTACATATTTTTTTTTTTAATGCTATCATGCTTTCTATTTTCATGGTAAATAGCATTAAAATGATATAAACTTGAATTAGCATGCTTTTTACCATTATTTAAAGGAATAGGCTCAATAAATGATACCTTTCGTTTTACCTTGGAGGCTCCCCCTTGAATTATGCTTCCTTCATGAGCCTTGACCATTTTCTTCCCCTTGGGACATTGGCTCCTATAATGTCCCTTTTGGTTGCACAAGAAGCACACGATGTACTCCTTGTTCCTCTTTGTTCCAGGAGTAGTTTCCTTGAGCTTCTCTTTGCCCTTTAGTGCCACTTGGCCCTTCTTCTTGGCCAATTTGGGGCACTTGCTCTTGTAGTGCCCATGTTCCCTACACTCAAAGCATATAATATGATTTTTATTCTTAATTAAAACATTTATACCTTCATGTGTAGGGAGGGCATCTTCTCCTTTTTTTCCGGAGGTGAAGGCTTCCTCTTGATCCGATAATGATGCTCCTCCAATAGATTTGACTCGACTTGTGGAGGTGGAAGCTTCTTCATCCTCTTCTTCTCTTGACCCGGATGTGGAGACTTCTCCTTTCTCCGGTGTCAATAATCTACACTCCCCCTCAATCCTAGAGGTGGAGGCTTCTTCATCTTCATCTTGTACATGGAGCAAAGAGTATGCTCCCTCTTTGCTCTTTTCGTTGTACTCCTTTGAAGATGAGGCTTCTTGGACTTCTTCTTCTTCGAAAGTTGAGCATCTCTCAACTTCGGAGTCCTCTTGATTTTGATCCAACGAGTCACCCTCTTTGGATTCTTCGTGAATTTGTACAGTGGAGGGGATCTCATGAATCTTTGCCAATTTGCTCCATAGCTCTTTGGCATCTACAAACTCTCCAATTTGCTCCAAGATGTTGCTCGACAATAAATTGACCAAAAGCTTGGTTACTTTGTCATTGGCCTCACATCTTTGGATTTGTTCTTGGCTCCACTTGCTCCTCTTGAGAATTTTGCCCTTGGAATTTGTTGGAGCTTCGAATCCTTCCATTAGAGCAAACCATTGCTCTATCTCCATCATCAAGAAGTTTTCAATTCTTGATCTCAAAGAATCGAAGCTTGTCATTGTGAATGGTGGAGGCACCCTCGTATCGAATCCAAGTCCATCTTGGAATTCCATTTGAAGTTGAGCCTTTTGATGAAGTCTTCGACTTGTAGAATTGCTTTAACTTCTTCACGCTTTAGCTCTTTCCCTTTCCGGCGATGATTCCGGTGAAGAGAAACCTTGCTCTGATACCACTTGTTGGGACCGATTATGTAGCTAGGGGGGGGGGTGAATAGCTCGATGTGCTCGTCGTGCTCTTCGTTGCTTGTTTCTTCAAAGATGTGCAACGAAAAATACAAAGAAAACAAACACAACGCTAACACTAAGGATTTACTTGGTATCCACCTCAAGAAGAGGTGACTAATCCAAGGATCCACACACTCACGCACCCTCCACTATGAAAACACTCCTTTATGGTAACTACCAAAGGCGGAGAAGCCCTACAAGTTCACACTACAAGAAGAAAGGGAAAGGGAAAGGGAACAAAATACAAGCAAAAGCTTACAAGTTTGCATAAGAAAACCCTAACCCTAGCTTTCTTCTTCATGCTGTAGATCCGCCTCTTGACTTGGACAAACCTCCAAGAACCCTCAAGATCTGGCGGTGAGAACTTTTTGGAGAAGCTTTTGAAGTCCTGTGAGGATTTGAGAAAAACAGTGTGAGTTTGCCGAGAGAACAGCTCGCCAGCAGCTAAATACGACGCCAATGGTCGGATCCCAATCGATCGGATTGCTCCCAATCTATTGGGGAGGCTTTGGATTGATCGACCGATTGATCCAGAGCGCCTCTGTGCTCTCGGGAATTGCCTGGATCGATCGGCCGATCGATCTAGGGCTTATTGCACGAAATCGCAGCTCCCAATCGATCCACTGATCGATTGGGGGCTCTGAATCGATCGACCGATCGATCCAGCGCTGTTCTGTACGATCGCGCACTTGTCCCAATTGATCCACTGATCGATTGGGAGGAGGCTTGTCGCGAAGACTCGCCCGATCGATCGGCCGATGGATTGGGCATGAGCTAATCGATCGGATGATCGATCCAGCTCATGATTTCTCCCAAAATCAAGTCTAAAACCTCCTAGACCAACATCCAATCAACCATGACCTGTTGGTTCATCGTGCCTAGAATCCGGTCACCCTTGACTTGCTAGGATACCCTCACCAAGTGTTCGGTCAATTCCTTTGACCCACTTGGACTTTTCTCCTCGTGCCAAGTATCCAGTCAATCCCTTTGACCTACTTGGACTTTCCTCCTCGTGCCAAGTATCTGGTCAATCCCTTTGATCTACTTGGTCTTTCCAACACCAGATGTCCAATCAGCCTTGATCCATCTGGATTTTCTTGTGTCTGGCTTCACTCACCAGGACTTCTTCTGCCTAGCTTCACTAACTAGGTCTTTCACCTGACTTCACTCACCAGGATTTTTTTTCTGCCTAGCTTAACTCACTAGGACTTCCCATTGCCTAACTTCCCAGTTAGGACTTTCCATCTGCCTGGCTTCACTTACCAGATCTTTCACCTAGCTTCACTCACTAGGATTTCCTTCTGCCTAGCTTCACTCACTAGGACTTTCACCTAACTTCACTCACCAAAATTTCCAACTGCCTGGCTTCACTCACCAGGACTTCCCATTGCCTAACTTCCCAGTTAGGACTTTACATCTGCCTGGCTTCACTCACCAGGACTTTCACCTAGCTTCACTCACTAGGATTTCCAGTCAAGTAACCAGTCAATCTTGACCTACTTGACTCTCCTTCACACATGAATAATTGCACCTGCAATCTTCTTGTATTGACTACATGTATTGTCAAACATCGAAACCACAACATCAAGATTCGAGCTTGACTCAATTCAAGCTTAGTCAACCCGATCAACCTTGACCTGGGGAATATTGCACCAACAACTATAAGGAAATTAAATATTAAATTTCATTGAAAGACTTTGTCTAGGAAGTGGTGGATGCTCCCATACCCAAGAAGGTCTACTGCCTCGCCATGTTTAACCTAGAAGTCGATCTCTGAAATTAATATTTAATTGAATTTGTAACATGGGTGGATTTGGATCAATAATGTTAAGCATTGTTTGCGATCCAAGTCTAAACCACTAGGAACAGATAAGTTGAATTTGGAATCAATGATGTTAAGTTCCGTTTGCGATTCCAAATTTAATTTCTAAATAACACAATAGGTTGTTAGGAATGGTTCAGGACTTGTACAAGATTTTTGTACAAGGGAACCAGTACGATATTCCGAGTAGCAATCAACAAAGATCACACACATCCTAAATAATTTCCTATAATCATTCATTAAGGAAGTTTGATCTAGTGATCCGCAAACAAACTCATCCGATGTGGAGGAAGGCACTCAGAGCCAACGCGCAAGTTTGAATGCATCACTTACAAACCAGTAATGGAGACCGTGGAATTTAATTAAATTCCTCCCCCACTTAGTTATTTAGAACGAGGAATTTTAACATGCACACAAGCACAAGCACACACAACATAAAAGGCAATAAATAAGAAAAATAATTTTCCAACTATTATGACCTTTATCCATAGCTGTCCTCCGTGTACCATCAACCCTAGCTGCTGCCATCTTTAGTGACCGCTATCGGGTCTAATCGTCGCATCTATCTTGCTTCTTTTTCCGCTACGCCTCTGGTCCTCAAATAGTCCCACGCCATGCAAAGGTACGATCCGTGACAAAAATACAATTTTACATTTATCGATCCTATATTACACGAAGGAATGTACATATAATCTAGATCGAACAAAATGTAAAATCCTAATAACTAATACAACTCCTGCTATATTTAATATCATAATCATGCGCACACATAAAATGCCCTCGACATGTCCGAGGGTCCAATCATACACAAACACAACATGGCCCTAATAGTTGGATCTAGGATGCCTACAACTACTGAGTTAATCTATTTGCACATCCTACTATTATCATGCCTAAATTATGTATGACATGTGCATAATTAAACTAAAAACCAAACACACAGAGGCTAAAACCTAGCTTTGATACCAATTGTTGGTTGCTACTCGGAATACCGTCCTAGTTCCCCTGTATAAAAATTTGTACAAGCATAGAACTATCCTAGCTACCTATGTGCTCTACTAAAGTTAAATTTGGATTGCAAACAATGCTTAACATTATTAATCCAAATTTCCCTTTAAAAGTTAAACTTGGATTGGGAACGAAACTTAACATTCTTACTCCAAGTTCAACCGATGTGATCTTCCTAAGTTAAACCATATTACAGAAGTTATCAAATATCTATTTCAAAGATCGGATTCCAGGTTAAACATGGTGAGGCACTAGACCTTCTTGGGTATGGGATCATTCACCACTTCCTAAACAAAGCCTCACAAAGAAATCAGATATTTAACTTCTTACAGTAAACTAGGTTTAACTATAAAGACCTAAAAAAAAACCCATTATCGAAACATGGAATCGAACAATAAAATCGATAACAAAAAGGATAACCTAAAACCGTTAACATCTTGTGTTTGGTTTCCAAGATCTATACAAAAGGATAAACTAGTCATGATGTGGAAACAAAAAATAGTTATACCTTTTGTAGCCTATAGACCTCTTGATCTTCTATTGTATTACTCTCCTTCTCTTAGACATCGTGTGGGCGACGATCTACCAAGATGAAATCCACCCAAGCCTTCTCTTCTTTATTGTATTCCTCTCCTTCTCTTGGACGTCGTGTGGGCGACGATCTTCCAAGATGAAATCCACTTAAGCTTCTTCCAAGGCTTCTAAGATTCGGCCACCAAATAACCTCCAAGGGATGCTAGACAAGAGAGCTTCCTTCTCTTCTTCTTCTCCTTCAAGCAACCAGCCACCAAGAGATCTCCCACAATTGATGTCACCGGCCTCCAAGAGAGAAAACAAAAGGAGAGAAGAGAAAGAACAAGGGTCAGCCACCAAGGAAGAATAGAGAGGAATAGAAGATGTGTTATGAGGTGAGGCACCCCCTCCTTCTCTTTTATATTCCTTGGTCTTGTCAAAAAAGGAAAATTTTATAACAAAAAATAAAACTTTCTTTTCTCCCATAACATGACCGGCCACAAGCTTGTGCTCCAAGCAATGAAAGATTTCAAACAAAATTAAAATCTCTCTTTTAAAATCCCTTTTGTGGATAGTTATAAAAGGAATGTTTTATAAATTAAAATTTCTCTCTCTTTTAAATCCTTTTATGGATATCTATAAAAGAAAAGATTTAAAATAAAACATGGTTATAAAAAGGAAAGTTTTATAACAAAAATTAAAATCTTTCTTTCACATTATAGATAACTACAAATAAGGAAAGATTTCAAATATCTCTTTTATTCCTTCATGGAAAGCTATAAAAGGAAAGATTTTAAAATTTAAAACTCTCTTTTAAAACCATCATAAAAGGAAAGTTTTTAACAAAATAAAAACTCCTTTTATTTCCTTTTGTGACCAATCTAAAAAAGGAAAGTTTTATATTAAAATCATCCTTTTAAATCCTTTTTATGGATCTCTATAAAAGGAAAGATTTTACAAAAAATAAAACTTCCTTTTCTTCTTGTGTGTGGCCGGCCCCTTGCTTGGGCACCAATCAAGGCTTGGCCGGCCCTAGCTTGGGCTCCAAGCTTAGCTTGGCCGACCCCTTGCTTGGTCTCCAAGTAAGGCTTGGCCGACCCTAGCTTGAGCCTTAAGAAGCTAGGCTTTTGGGTGGATATAAGGCTTTATATAAGAGGCTACAATAGGGACCTAGAGGAGGAATTGATTTTGGTCTCCCGATGAGCTTGAGCTTCCCGTGTTCGCCCCGAACACCCAACTCAAGTTCATCAATAATAACTCATACCACTAAAGAGTTATTATTGCACTACCGCATCAATCCCATATTACAATATGGACTCCTTCTTATCATGAGTGTATTAATCTCCCTATGTTTAAGATATCAAACGTCCACTAATTAAATGAGTTACTGACAACTCACTTAATTAATATCTAGCTCCAAGAGTAGTACCACTCAACCTTATTGTCATGTCGGACTAAGTCCACCTGTAGGGTTTACATGACAATCTTTATGAGCTCCTCAAGGGGACATCATCAACCTAGATTACTAGGACAAAGTTTCATTTTATAATCAACAACACACCATATAAATAATATCATTTCCCAACTTATCGGGCCTATTGATTTAACGAACTAAATTGCACCCTTTGATAAATTAAAGAAATAAATATTAAGTATACGTGTTTGTTATTATATCATGATTAAGAGTACGTACTTCCATAATAATAGAGGTTTTATTCTTTTATGTAGTCAATATAAAAAGAAACTACCTCATATAGTCCTGCTCAATACACTACCTCATATAGTGTACTAGTGTAATTTTATAGTCAAGATAAACTAACACCAAATTACACTACAACCACTCTAATGGTTTGTCTCATTCCATCTTGGTTGTGAGCTACTATTTATGTATAAGGAACTGATAACATGATCTTCTGTGTATCACCTCACACCATGTTATCTAAAATACAAATTAAATGGGTAACTACACTTAGCATAAATGTACACTTTTGACCAATGTGATTCTTATAAATGTTTATACAAAAAGCTAGGCTTTTAGTATACATCCTAACAGCTACTTCATCTACATCGATTGAATTCTCAGAGTCTTGATCTGGTTTGTCCTTTTGGTTGGCTTTGAGTGCGATGTTAGGGGCTGTCTTTTCTTCTTTGTTTCGCAAGGCTGTACATCTTGATTAGTGAAGTTCAAAAGTGGAAAAAAGATTTTCTAATGTACTAACTTCAAGGTCTTTAGATATGTAAAATGAGTCGACTATAGATGCCCACTCAGGTGTCCTAAGAAATGCATTTAAAGCATACCTTAACAAATCTCAGTTCGTTACCTTTTCTCTAAGATTCGTGACTCCGGTGATGAGTTATTAGATCCTCGAGTGTAGATGTGCAACTGTTTCAGGTTTTTTAGTTGGTTCCAGAGCATGCCTTATCTCGCGAGCTTTGCTTCGGAAGTTCCTTCGTGCAACTCTAGGAACTTCTCCCAAAGTTTCTTTATTGATTCGTAATCTCTGATCTGATTTACTTCCTGGGGTGGAAGTATGCTGAGTAGGTGAAACTCGGCTCAATCATTCGCTACGAAGTCTGCTTGCTTCTTCTTGGTCCATTCATATTCTTCCTTTTCATTTCCTTAGGAGTCTTTAGGAGCTACAAAACCATATTTAATTATTAACATAATTTCAAAACCAGGTTTGAAAAATACCTCCATGTGTTTCTTCCAAGACGCAAATTCTCTCTTGAACTTCGGTGAGAAGATTATCGGTCCTTCCATCATTTCGATGCTTCAGTTAGCGGTTAGTCTTTCTGAGGCGGTTGGGCTCTTATACCAATTGTTGGCGCAGCGAGGCCGACAATAGGAGGTGAATTGCCTGTAAAATAAAATGTCTTTCTCGTTCTTTCAACTCAGACAGTATAATTATAAAAATTAAATTAAACAACTACAAAATGAAAGAAGAGGCACAAGATTTACTTGGATACAATCTAGGTGGTTGTTAATCCAAGACAAATGAAAAGCTCTTAAAAGTCTCCTTCGGTGAAGGAAGAGAAGCCTCTTACACTCGTTGAATGCTCAGGCAGTTGCTAGAAAATGAATACAAGAGTTTATTCTTAATTCCTAGGTCTAGGGGTCTTTTTATAACTCCTGAAAAATCTTATCCATGGCTAGAAGGCACCTCTAATCAAGCTGGAAGGCGCCTCCAACAAGGCAAGAAAGGATAAAATGTTATCCTTTTCCAACGACATTTTTACCCAATCAAAGGCGCCCTCCAAGTTGATTGAAGGCGCCTTCCATAAGGGTTGAAGGCGCCTCCAATAGCTTGAAGGTGCCTTCCACCAGAAAGGCGTAAGGGTGGCTTCAATCCACTTGAAGGCGCCTTTAGCACCTTCTTATGAGCTCCAAGTCTTCTCCTTTAGCTCTTCCATTGCTCCGCTCGCTTGGGTGATTTTGGCCAACCAAAATAGGACTCACTCGAACTCATTTTCTGGCCTTCTCCTCGAGCACTCTTCCTCCCCGGCTTCTCGCCCCTCAAATCATCGCGCGTGTCCTTCTCGTCTGCCGATGTACTCTTCCGCAACACCTCATCCCTCTGATGCACCGAGCCCATTGACTATCCTCCCGTGCCATCCTTCTCGCTAGTTGTGTCTTCTGCTCGACTTGTTATGTTCCTAAGCTCCTACACACTTAGACACAAGGATCAAATATACATGACCTAACTTAACTTGGTTGATCATATCAAAACTACCACGGGGTACCAACATGATCTTCCATTTTCATCGATCCATCCACCTCTAAAACAAGGGAACACCTCCAAGGACGCCACACTTCAAGGATAAGCATTCTCTTCTATCTCAATCCATGTTTTGAGTAGTAGATGCTATATTTATCATCTCTTAGTTGTATCTTCCTTGGAATGGAGTAGATCTCTAGATCTAGGATGTAGCAAGTAGTTGTAATTAGTTGTGATATATGAAATATGTATTTAGATATTTTCTTATGCAATGATGTGTTTATATCATGATCTATGTGTGTTGTGCCTTATATGTGTTTGACAAAATATATGTCAGGTTAATTCATGTAGATGTGAGGGATTTGTCTCTATGTTAAGTGATATGGGTTAGGTTTTATGGGTCTCCCGATGAGGAAAGAAAAGGAAGAAAGAAAAGCAAAAAGATAGGTTAATATCGGTCGGGACTTGCCTCCATGATGAAGGTAGGGCAATATCGGCTGAGACATACCTCCCGGGTAAAGCTAGTCTAATATCGACTGGGACATACCTCCCAGGCGAAGTCAAGCTAATATCGACCGGAACATACCTCCCAGGCGGAGTTAGGCTAATATCGGCCGAGACATACCTCCCGGGTAAAGCTAGTCTAATATCGACCGGGACATACCTCCCAGGCGGAGTTAGGCTAACATCGGCCAAAACATACCTCCCAGGCGAAGTTAGGCTAATATCGGCAGAGACATACCTCCCGGGTAAAGCTAGTCTAACATCGACCGGGACATTCCTCCCGGGTAAAGCTAGTCTAATATCGACTGGGACATACCTCCCAGGCGAAGTCAGGCTAATATCGACCGGGACATACCTCCCAGGCGGAGTTAGGCTAATATCGGCCGAGACATACCTCCCGGGCAAAGCTAGTCTAATATCGACCGGGACATACCTCTCAGGCGGAGTTAGGCTAATATCGGCCAAAACATACCTCCCAAGCGAAGTTAGGCTAACATCGGCCGAGACATACCTCCCGGGTAAAGCTAGTCTAATATCGACCGGGACATACCTCCCAGGCGGAGTTAGGCTAATATCGGCCAAAACATATCTCCCAGGCAGAGTTAGGTCAATATCGGCCGAAACATATCTCCCAGGCAGAGTTAGGTCAATATCGGCCGAGACATTACTCTTCAGGCAGAGTTAGGTTAATATTGGCCGATACATATCTCCCAGGCAAAGTTAGGCTAATATCGGCCGAGACATGCCTCCCAGAGGAAGTTAGACTAATATTGGTCAAGACCTGCCTTCCAGGAGAAGTCAAGTGTAACGCCCGCCCTCCCTGCTAACCCTAAGGGACGGGGCTACGATACTCTATGTACAAATTTTTCTCTTTTTTTTTTAAAACAGCGGAAGACTTAAAATAATTCTCTTAGTTTAATAAAAACTTTTCTTTTGTTTTCCCTTTCATCAAATCCAAACTACACTACCATGGCCTCAATAACATGATATCAAAATTAGTAGAAACATAACATCAAGTCACACATACGGTACTACAATTCATGATCCAAAGCATAGTTCTTTAAAAGTTTTTTTTTTAAAGCAGGTTCTTATTTGGTTGCCTAGCCACTGCCACACACATCTCCTTGCCTCTCCTGCTGCTCCTCTAGCTCATCTAGCTTTTTCCTTTATCTGCGGTACAAGGACAGTAAGCTGTGAGCACTCATGACTCAGTAAGTTCCTTTCCTACTCACTAAAACCGAAAATCATAGTATAATCAAAGAATGTCTCAACATGACATCATTTCAACTAGTCATGACATAATGTAACATACTCTTTTAAGCATATCATGCAACATGAAGAAATCATAACTAGTCATGGCATATCATAGCGTAAAGCATATCATGAAGCATAACATAATCGTATCTAATCATGGCATATCGTCATAAGGAGTCATGGCAAATCCTACACATGGACATATCATGAAACATAACATAATCATATCTAACCATGGCATATCATAAATCATCATAAGGTATATGCAATATGATTTTGAAAAACATGTATCCGAAAAAACATGTGTATGTCTCATGATCTTTAAAACCATTTCTTCTTACATATATACTTGAACATAATCTCAACTTAAAGGGGATCCCGGCTATGTACCACTTACATATTGCGCGCAACCTATGTAGGTCCAAGGTAGCAAGTCTTGAACCCTACAAGGCAACATACTAGGCCCGAGTCTTACTCCATCGACCTAGGGGCACTTAGGAGCCCATCCCTAACGAGGCCCGAGTCTTATTCCATCGACCCCGGGGCGCTTATGGAGCCCACCCTTGGTACAAGCCATATAAAGTAAAGTACATGTCATACTTATACATATCATACATCATAAAAGCATGCATCACTTAGGCACACATCCTATCATAAAAGTATGCATCACTTAGGCACACATCATGTCATAAAAGTATGCATCACTTAGGCATACATCATATCATAAAGGTATGCATCACTTAGGCATACATCATACCATAAAAGTATGCATCACTTAGGCTTACATCATATCATAACAATATGCATCACTTAGGCATAGATCATAAAAACATGCATATCTTAAGCATAAAGCATATCATCAAGCATGCATAATTTAACCACATAGCATATCATGAAAGCATGCATATTTTAAGCACTAAACATAGCATCAAAGCATGCATAATTTAACCACATATCATAACATAAGCATGCATATTTTCAGCTCATATCATATCATCAAAGCATGTAAAATTTACCCATATATCATAACATAAAGCATGCATATTTTGAACTCATAACATATCGTAGAAATTCTCATCTTGTATAGCTCACAAGCATACATGTCTAAGCATAAAAGTGTATCATGTGCTCATCCAATCATAAGGAACAATGTAACATGATTAATTTGGGTACTAAGCTTCCTAATCCTTTGGGTTCTTATCTTGGCCGAAATCCTCTTAGGTGCCAATTCAGGTTTTAAACAACATCCAAGCATGTAGAACCTAATTCATCCACATATCATTTTCATAGGAAGTATTATAAACAAGATTTACTTGGACTCTAAGTTCTCCAAGTCCTTAAACCTCATTTGGCCGAACCTTAACAAGTGTGAAACAAGGTTCTAAATGACATAAAGCATGGAAACCTTAACCATATTTATAGCATTTGTTTCAAGGAATATGGTAAGCACAATTGAGTTAGTTCCTAAATCCTTTAAGCCCTTAAAATTATGTCATGGCCGAAACTTACAAGTACTCATTTAGGTTTTCAAGCAAGCATACAAGCATGTGAACTTACTCTAACATCATGTATAAATTTATAAATGGCATCATACAAGTGGTCATGGCCGAAACTTCCCTTAGCATCAATTTAGGTCACTAACAATATATAGCATGTGAATTTTTAGCTTTCTACATTTCATATTCCATGGAGAGTGACATGAGCATGTTCAATGTAAGTTCTAGGGTTTCTAAGACATGTATCCCTTCATGGCCGAGACTTTAAGGTGTCCATTTGAATCATAGTTAAATATATAAGCATGTAAACGCAATCAACATGTTATCTCAATTTCATAAGAAGCATCTTTAACACATGAGGTCTAAATTTTAAGGTTTCTAGATCTTTAAACCCTACATGGCCGAACCTCATCAAGCATGGAATTTGTTCAAATGGCATAAAAGCATAGAAAGTCATAACACATTTCATAACATGTATAAAAGTCAAGCACTATAAGCATACATTTAAATTGTGTCTTAGGTTTCCTAGGTTTTTCCTTTCTTTATCTCATAGCATATGTTTGGCCGAAACCTTCCAAGTCTTTAAACTAGGTTTTAGGTGGCCTAAAGTATGGAAAACCTAAACAAGTTTTATGGAAAAAACATCAAAGGAACTATACATATAAGTTTGGTTCACAAACAAGCTAGGACCCTTGTGGTCATAATTATCATATATCATGCAACCAATTTTCCTATACTCTAATTAAGCATGGGAGCATCAAACAACTTTCATATCTTATTGTCATGGAGGTTTTGAGCATGTTAAAAAAAATCTGTTTAAGCTATTCTAAACCATCCACCTTACCATGGCCGAAACATTAAAAGTGATGTTCATGAGTTTCTATCAACATACAAGCATGCAACTCTTTAAGAAACTCTATATTCTATCATATAAACATGGTGAGTTTAAATTCAAAGTCTTCCTAACCCTAAACCCTTCCTTGGCCGAAACTTGTGAGTGGGGTACTTTTGGTTCCAAGTAACCTTCAAGTATGAAAACAATAATGGATCCTTAACCATTTATTTATAGGTGTTTGTTCAAGGTAGGTAAACAAATAAATTCCCTAGCCCTTATAAAACCTTTTTGGCCGAAACTCTAGGGTTAGGTACATCTCTAATCCAGCATCACATATATATAAAAATATGAGAGAAAACCTTCTTACAAAGCATAGAAAAATTATCATGAATCAAGGCTTATATTAAACATTCCTAGGATCAACAAGTCCTTTCTTTGGCCAAATTTTCACAACTTTGTTTCTAGGTTTTAAAATCCTCATAAAATCCAAAAACACATTAAAACCACTTGTACCATAGGTGAGGGGATACTTACTTCCTTTTCTCTTGTGGTTCTAAAGTGTGGTGATGGAAGAAAGGGTCTCTTCTTCTTGTTCTCCTCCTTTGATTTCCCTTGGTAGCCTTCCTTGTATCCTAGGAGGAACCTTGTTTTGGGGGCCGAAAATGGAGGAGAGGGGGCTGAGGCTCTCGGTGGTGGAGAGGAGAGAATGAGAGAAATGAGAGAAAAATAAAATCTTCTCTTTACATGCTCCCTTTTATGTTAAGGGGGAAGAGGTAGCAAAATTGGTTTTTGCTTTCCTTCTCCCTTAGCCCCCTTTTTTTTTCTTTTTCTTTTATTTATTTATTTGTTCTCAACATTTATGATGAAACAAGGGGGAATGAATCCCCTTAATTGTCCTCTTTAAGTCACGGCAAAGGGAGAGGAAGAGGGAGAGAAAAGAAGGAAGGCAAGTTGCCTTTCTCTTGCTCTTTTCTTGCTTTCTTTTGGCTAGCTTTTACTCTCATCCTTATCATGAGTTTCCCTCCTTTGCTATCAATATATCATTCCTATCCCAACTGGTTATTACCCATTAATCCTATCATTTACATCATGAGAGGTTCAAGGTTCAATCCTTGACCACTCCCTATTTTTATTTCTTTTTGGTTCAACATTCTACTAATATTTTTCTAAGGCAAATTCATCATTTTCATATTTATCTTAAAAGCTTAGTGGGTGTTACATCAAGACCAGTCGATTGACCCATGATTGGGAAAGACACTTGATAGAATATAGTGACTTCGATCGATATAAGGAATATTGATAGATAGAATTAATTACAACAGGAGGGCTGAAATGATGATTAATGGAGATACTTACAGTATATAACTATATGATAGAAAATATATATTTTGGCGGGAAATGTGTTTTCATATTATTTTGCAGGTGCTAAACGACAAAGAAGGTACATTTGGGGTACAAAAAAGATTCCTTAAAAGTGATTCCCCACAAGTACACAACTGACGTCATCTCATAACAAACTCTAACGAACCGGGGTCCACTTCATGACTACGGAGGTTATATGAAGTGGTATAAAAGGGGGAATCCTCTCCGTTGGCCAGGGAGGTTGACAAGTACACATCATTGCACACATTCATAACGCGAGTTTCCAACTACTGTTCATCTTCTTCTTCCTTCTTCCACACTAAGAGAGATCACTGACTTGAGCGTCGGAGGGCCTAGCCAGGGATTCCCACCCCGGTCTTAGGTCACTGACGATAGTGTTGGTTGGTCTTTTGTGCGCAGGAAGTCTTGGAAGCTTCGGATCTGGGTTTTTCCTCTTCAGATTTGGATTTCTTCTTCGTCATCGGGTCTTCGTGCGAGGACTCTCGATAAACTCTACTTTCCCGATCCGCTTTGGGTTTCTCGGATCGGTATTCTGAGGACATCATTCTTCATCATTGCGGTGGGTTTCTTTCTTCCGAATCTCCGTCGTATTCAGCTTCTCAGACAGGATCAAATTTGGCGCCGTCTGTGGGAATCTCACCTGAATCTGAGACTACATGATGGAAGAGGCCGGAAAATCAAACCTACTTACTATCAGTCGGGAGGATTTGGATTTTCTCATCAACTCCCATGTCCAGAAAGCCTTGCAGCAACAATAACAACAACTTCAAGCTCATACTGGAGCTACTCTGCCGACAGCTCATAATCCGGCAATATCGACTACTGAGCAGCGGAAAGGAAAGGAACTAGAAGAAGAGGAACATGCATATTTTCCTCCAATTGCTGTTTCTCCGACGAGGCATCCCCGAGCCTTCCTTCGTACTCCTATGGAGCAGGGGGGTAGAAGACCTATGTTCCAAGAATCCTCTGGTGAAGCACCCGATAAAGAAAAGCGTAAGATCAAAATGATAACTAGTGATAGCTCACCTGAGAAAGTCATCTCCCCATTTTCTCAAAGTGTATTGGATGATCCGCTTCCCAAGCGGTATCAAAATCTACAAATCGGGGAATATACTGGAACAACAGATCCAGAGGATCATCTGCTGAAATTGAAAACGTAGCATTATTACAACAATTCTCCGATGGAGTAAAGTGTCGAATGTTTCTTACTACCCTCGGAGGAGCAGCACAGCGTTGGTTCAAGAGATTACCAGAAAAATCTATTCAAAAATTCAAGGACTTCAAGAAAGTCTTTCTGCATCATTTCTCTAGCAACAAGAGGTATCATAAGACTCCTTGGAGCTTGTTTTCAATCAAACAGTCGTCTAAAGAATCTATCCGAGCGTACATCAAAAGGTTCAATCAGGTAGCTATTGATGTACCTAATGCTACTACTGAGATATTAGTAAGTGCTTTCTCTCAAGGTTTGAATGATAATGATTTCTTTAAAGATTTGGTAAGAAATCCCCCTGTTAATTTTGATTCCTTGATTGAGCGGGCTACTGAGTTTATTAATGTAGAAGAAGCTCAAGCTGCTCGTAGAAAGGAGAATGTCACCTCTTCTCCTACCCAAGTTAAAGAGAAAGCTCCAGCTCCTGTGCCTCCACCAAGAGGTCCTAGAATAACTCATCCACCCCACCGACAACCTGAGTATCGCCCACAAGCCGTACAACATGTGGAGATACAGCCAGAGGCACCCAAGAGGTGGTGCACTTATCATAAAACTAGCAGTCATCATGCCGAAGACTGTTTTGTTTTAAGGAATAGATGGGTCAATAGAGAGCGATATCAGAGGCAGAATTACTATCGACAATAATACCCCAGACAGCAAAGTCCACCTAAATTGGAATATCATCCGGTCGAGACTCGGCAGGAGGCAATACCAGTCCCGGCTGGTACTAGTCAGGTATCAGAAAAAGCACCTTCTGAAATTGTGATGACCCGACAAGAAGAAAACAGAAATAATGCTGCTCGAGGCAATATCAATATGATTGCGGGTGGACCCACTGATGGGGATTTTAATAGAGCCAGAAAAGTGCATGCCCGAAGATTGGAAATTCATGCAGTAGGATGCAGCATGGAACGAGCGGCTGGCCCTGAGATAAGTTTCGGGCCCAAAGATCTTGAGGGGGTAGAAATACCTCATGATGATGCTCTGATTATCAAAGCTGTGATAGCCAACTACGCCATCGCTCATACCTTCATAGACACGGGTAGCTCCGTCAATATTATATTCAAGAAGGCTTTTGATCAGCTACAAATTGATCCAAGTGAGCTTCAACAAATTGTTACTCCTCTGTATGGATTCACAGGCAATGAGGTACAACCTTTGGGTCAAATAAAGTTGGCCATTTCACTGGGAGAAGAACCTCTGATGAGAACCAGAAGATCTTATTTTATGGTGGTGGACGCTCCATCCTCTTACAATGTGATATTGGGTCGACCTGCCCTAAACGAGTTTAGGGCGGTCATTTCTACTTTTTGTCAAAAGATCAAATTTCCTGTGGATGATCAAGTTGGAGAAGTACGGGGTGATCAGAAGACAGCCTGAAAATGTTATGTAGAGATAATTCGAGCTGAAGCTAACACCGCCCGAAAAATACAAAGAATGGAAGTTAACGCCATTAGAGAAAAGCAGCCCACCCTAGTTTATGAAGAAAAGGAAGAAATTCAAATCCAGGCCGGTCGACCTGAAGCTACTACATTTGTCGCGACCGATCTTGAGCCTACTTTAAAGGCCGCATTAGTACAATGTTTGAAAGAGAATAATGATGTCTTTGCCTGGACTCCTAAAGAAGTCTCGGGCGTTTCTCCTACCGTCATGGAACATTCCTTGCATGTCTTCCCAGATGCCCGCCCGGTCATGCAAAGAAAAAGAAGTTTTAGTGCAGAACAAAATCAAATCATCAAAGAAGAGATCACCAAACTTATGGAGGCGGGATACATTAGAGAAGTACAGTTTCCAAGTTGGTTAGCTAATGTGGTGTTAGTCTCTAAACCAGGAAATAAATGGCGAGTCTGCATTGACTTCCGGGATCTCAACAAAGCTTGCCCGAAGGATTATTATCCATTACCCCGGATTGATCAGCTTGTTGATTCTACCGCCGGATGCGAATATATCTCTATGTTGGATGCTTATCAAGGTTATCATCAAGTTCCTTTGGCCAAAGAAGATCAAGAAAAGGTCAGTTTTATAACATCTGAAGGTACTTATTGCTATAATGTTATGCCCTTCGGACTAAAGAATGCAGGAGCAACTTATCAAAGGCTTATGAATAAGGTTTTCCGGAAGCAGATTGGTAGAAATATTGAAGTATATGTTGATGACATCTTAATTAAATCTCTTCAAGCTGCTGATCTATGCAGGGATATAGAGGAAACGTGCAAGACTCTAAGACAATATGGGCTCAAGTTGAATCCCAGGAAATGTGTATTCGGCGCAAAGGGAGGAAAATTCCTAGGATATATGGTGTCCGAACGGGGGATAGAGGCCAACCCAAGCAAGGTCAAGGCATTGCAGAACATGGAGCCACCGCGCAACATGAGGGAAGCTCAAAGATTGATAGGCCGAATCACAGCTTTGTCTAGATTTATTTCTAGATCGGCTGATCGTAGTTTTCATGTGCTGTGCCCTTCACACAACACCCCTGGGTCATTTGGCTGCCCCTCTATAAGTAGTAAAAATTTCTCTGAAGTTTCTTGGGTCCTTCAGAGCACCTGTATCTTTGGATAAAAGATCTGAACTGTGAAGCTTCCTCTCTTAAGACGATCCCTTGAACCCCTGAGGTAGTCAAAGCAAAAATCCCAAAAAACTCATATATAGATCTCACCTTGTCCAACAAAAGTTGCCCCCAAAAAGGAAGATGCACGACCATGGCCTTAGCAATAAAAAGTGGCAAGGGAAAGAACTGAAAGAGGTTGTGGGTGAAAAGAAGGTTGTAGTCCTATTTAAAGGAGAAAAAGGCTCAAAGGATTGCTATACTTAATTTATTAAGACAGTGGTACACAAAATCTGTGAGGTCATTTCAAAATCTGGAGCAGAGTCACGGGTAGGAAAAGACAGGACCATACTTATGTCTAGTCAGTCGTCTACACCTCCTTCGACTATACTTGAAGGGAAGGCTAGTGATATGGGTTAGGTTTTATGGGTCTCCCGATGAGGAAAGAAAAGGAAGAAAGAAAAGAAAAAAGATAGGTTAATATCGGTCAGGACTTGCCTCCATGATGAAGGTAGGGCAATATCGGCTGAGACATACCTCCCGGGTAAAGCTAGTCTAATATCGACCGGGACATACCTTCCAGGCGAAGTCAGGCTAATATCGACCGGGACATACCTCCCAGGCGGAGTTAGGCTAATATCGGCCGAGACATACCTCCCGGGTAAAGCTAGTCTAATATCGACCGGGACATACCTCCTAGGCGGAGTTAGGCTAATATCGGCCAAAACATACCTCCCAGGCGAAGTTAGGCTAATATCGGCCGAGACATACATCCCGGGTAAAGCTAGTCTAATATCGACCGGGACATACCTCCCGGGTAAAGCTAGTCTAATATCGACTGGGACATACCTCCCAAGCGAAGTCAGGCTAATATCGACCGGGACATACCTCCCAGGCGGAGTTAGGCTAATATCGGCCGAGACATACCTCCCGGGTAAAGCTAGTCTATTATAGACCGGGACATACCTCCCAGGCGGAGTTAGGCTAATATCGGCCAAAACATACCTCCCAGGCGAAGTTAGGCTAATATCGGCCGAGACATACCTCCCGGGTAAAGCTAGTCTAATATCGACCGGGACATACCTCCCAGGCGGAGTTAGGCTAATATCGGACAAAACATATCTCCCAGGCAGAGTTAGGTCAATATCGGCCGAAACATACCTCCCAGGCAGAGTTAGGTCAATATCGGCCGAGACATTACTCTTCAGGCAGAGTTAGGCTAATATTGGCCGATACATACCTCCCAGGCAAAGTTAGGCTAATATCGACCGAGACATGCCTCCCAGAGGAAGTTAGACTAATATTGGTCAAGACCTGCCTTCCAGGAGAAGTCAAGACCAGTCGATTGACCCATGATTGGGAAAGACACTTGATAGAATATAGTGACTTCGATCGATATAAGGAATATTGATAGATAGAATTAATTACAACAGGAGGGGTGAAATGATGATTAATGGAGATACTTACAGTATATAACTATATGATAGAAAATATATATTTTAGCGGGAAATGTGTTTTCATATTATTTTGCAGGTGCTAAACGACAAAGAAGGTACATCTGGGGTACAAAAAAGATTCCTTAAAAGTGATTCCCCACAAGTACACAACTGACGTCATCTCATAACAAACTCTAACGAACCGGGGTCCACTTCATTGTTGGTACAACCTTAGGTCAAGGTTGACCTGGTTGACCAGACTCGAGTTGACTTGACTCGAGTTGTGTTTTGATGTTTGACGAGTTATGTTTGACAATGTTTGTACCTTGATGTTTTACAAGGATACAAGGTTGGGAGATTGTGGGTGCAACCCGTGGTCAAGATTGACATGGTTGACCCGAGGTGAGTTGACCTGACTCGGAAAAGTCCAAGCAGGGAGCTTGGCACAGGAAAAGTCCAAGCAGGGAGTTTGGCATGGTGAAAAGTCCAAGCAGGGAGCTTGGCACGGGAAAAGTCCAAGTATGGAGACTTGGCACGGAGAAGTCCAAGTATGGAAGCTTGGCACATGGGAAGTCGGAGAGGGCTCGGTAGCTCGTTCTCCGGACTGTGGTCAGAGAGGGCTCGGGAGCTCGTTCTCTGGACCGGATGGAAATCGGAGAGGGCTCGGTAGCTCGTTCTCTGAACTGTGGTCAGAGAGGGCTCGGTAGCTCGTTCTCTGGACCGGATGTGGAAAGTCCTGGTGAGTGAAGCCAGGCAGACGGATAAGTCCTGGTGAGTGAAGCCAGGCAGTGGGAAAGTCCTGGTGAGTGAAGCCAGACAGTTGTGAAAACCCTAGTGAGTGAAGCTAGGTGAAAGTCCTGGTGAGTGAAGTCAGGCAGTTGTGAAAACCCTAGTGAGTGAAGCTAGGTGAAAGTCCTGGTGAGTGAAGCCGGGCAAGGGAAAATCCAGATGGATCAAGGGTGATCGGACATCTGGTGTTGAGAAGGTCAAGTAGGTTAAGAGAGTGACCGGATACTTGACACGAAGAGAAAAGTCCAAGTGGGTCAAAGGGATTGACCGAACACTTGGTGGGGAGTCTTAGCAGGTAAAGGGAGTGACCGGATGCTAAGCATGATGTACCAAGAGGTCAAGGTTGACCAGATATTGGTTTGGACTTGGTTTGGCAAAAACCAAGACCTGGATCGGTCTGGAGACCGATCAGAAAGCGATCAGTGCCTCTGTGAGCTTACTGATCGGTCTGGGGACCGATCAGCAGGAAGCCTGATCGGTCCCCGGGACCGATCAGGTTCCGCACAGAAAGTTGGGCAGAGTATTCTGATCGGTCTGGGGACCGATCAGCATAGAGCCTGATCGGTCGCCATGACCGATCAGCAGCACCCTGGACCGATCTGGGTGGAGCCTGATCGGTCCAGCCCTAGCCGTTGTGACTCAACGGCTAGGTTATTTCGGGCTTCTGTGTTCTGTTCTTTTTGCTTGCAGGTTCGCAGGTTGGCTCAGGATATCAGAGGTTATAAGAGGAGATCGAGGGCTGCTAGAGTTACTTCTTCCTCCTTCTTCCTCCTCTGAACAGAGCTGCGTTTCTTCTGAAAGCTGTGCTCTTGAGCTTGGCTGAGCTCCGAAGCTTCGTGTGAGCTTCCTTGACTGAGTTGCTTGTTGGCATTCGTCCGTGAAGTTGGTGCTTCATCCGGGACTTCAGTCGACGAGAAGGCAAGCGAGTATTTGTACATTCATTGTGTATTTTGTTCTTGCTCTTCTTTGTATCTCCTGTATTGCTTTTGCAAAACATTGTGGCGAGGTTTCTCCACCCAGAAGGAGTGTTACATTAGCCGATTTTCCGGGGACTCATCCACCGACGGATTGATAGGCTTCGTCCACCTTACGGACACGCCGAAGAGTAGGAGTTTCATCTCCGAACCTCGTTACATCGACGAGTTTGAGGTTTGCTATTCTCCGCTTTCGTTTCTATTTAGTTATTTCCGCTGCGCTAACCCTAATCGTAGGAAGAAACGCGAAAATTTGGGGCGGCTATTCACACCCCCCTCTCTAGCCGCGATCATCGATCCCAACAAGTGGTATCAGAGCGAGGTCGCTCTTCGTTGGATCAACACCCGGGGGAGCACGAGCTAGAGAATGGATCTATTTGGAGAAGATGTCACGATCCCGCCCTTCTACGATTGCGACGACTTCACGTTTTGGAAGGTAAGAATGAAATATTTTCTTATGACTAATCTTGAGAATTGGAGTTGTGTCCAAGTAGGTTTCGCTCCTCCAATGGATGAAGAAGGAAAACCTATGGAGAAGAAGAAGTGGACGAAGGAGCAAATCCACCAATCAACCATCAATGATGAGGTAACGAAAATCATTGAATTTTCTTTACCTAATGATGTTTTGTGTAGGATAGGTGGATATAATGATGCCAAGGAGTTGTGGAATAACTTGGCAAAGTTCCATGAGGAGAACTCCACTTCAAGCCATGAAGAGGAGTCAAGTGAGCCAAGGAGTTCACTTCATGGAGGAATGGATTTAGAAGTTGAGGGCCACTCAACATCTAAAGAAGAAGAAGAGGAGAGTTCTTCTTCAAGTTCGGAGCAAGAAGAAGAAGCTTCTACCTCCGGAAGGGATGAAGGAGAGAGCGTTCATCCATCCTCAACTCTAGGTAACTCAAGCCATTTAGTTTCTAGCAAATTACACATAATGTGCTTTGAGTGTAGGGAATTTGGGCACTACAAGAGTAAGTGTCTAAAGAGGATTAGAAAGTCTCCACCGGCGCCAAAGGTCAAGAAAGCCGGAGTCCCAACACGCAAGAGCAAGGAGCACGTGGTGTGCTTCCAATGCAAGCGAAGGGGACATTATCGGAGCCAATGTCCGAGGGGGAGGCAATCTCACAAGGAAAAGAGACCGAGCACATCGATAGGGGGAGCTAAGGCAAACCCTAAGGTAATCTCTAAGGCACATTATTGCAATACTAGTAAGATGCATGCTAGTAGTTTGATTGAATTGATAACAATGATAAGCATGATAATTATAGAAATCGATACACATGCTTAGGTGCCAAACATGTAAGCCTAGATAAGGATAACACTAGGAAAGCCAACCCTAGGATCAACTCATCTAAGGTTAAGGATAACCTAGGTAGAAACCCCAAAACAACTAGACACATGCCTAGGAATACCTCAAAGAAAAATGAAAAATTAAAAATTGAGGTATTAGAGAAGGAGAATCAAGTCTTGAGGTCAAGACTTGATACTTTGGAAAAGACTCTTAAGAACTTGGAGAAGTTATCTCTAGGGTTTAAGGGTCAAAAACCAATGTCCAAGGACAAGAAAGGTTTGGGTCACAAACCTAAGTCCCAAGTGGTCAAGCCCACTTATTACAATGTTTCATTCGATTATGGAACAAAATCTAGGGCTAGAAAGACCATCACCAAGGTCACAAGGGGAGTCACCCCTAGAGTTGATCTTGATGAGTCCCAAATGACCAAGGCTTCAAAGCCTAGGAGGGTCATTAGAAGGGTTGCTAGGGAAGTCATCCCTAGTGAATACTTAGTGAACCCAATGAGCTCCAATAGGTATTGGGTTCCTAGGAGCGTGATTCCATCACGCTAGATTAGTTAGGGTGTGCCAACCTTACTTGAATAGGTAGTTAACCTAATCATGGCAAAAGGTGGCACTTTAGGAATTTTCAAGGTGTGATCAAGCCTTGAAAATGAAATTAAGAATTATTCCTAAGGTGATTAGAATGTGCCAATCAAATTTGAGGAGTTGTCTAGAGTCAATCTAATTGGCACATAGTGATCTAAACATCTTTGGTATATGATTTGAGGTCTATCACACTTAGGAATATAGAATTTATGGCAAAATGATCGAAATTATCAAAAATGGCAACTAAGGCTAGAATTAGGTATTTTCTATACCTTTATGTGCTATTTGCCATATATTGTTTGCCATATGCCATGTCATGACATCATATTTATTTTATGATCATTTGAAATGTCATGATAATGCTTAGGTTATTTAAATGTCATGCTTTATTTAAGTTTCATACTTTATGCCATGACATCATGACATTGGCACATGTTTCATTTATGATATCATTATATGTCATGTCATCATTTCTTGCATTTATAATCAATGAAATTGATTTAAGGTTAGAAACATAATTTGATATGGAGATCAAATTGTTGTTTAGAAAAATGCATGAGACCTTAGACTAAGATAACCTAAACTCATATCTCACATCAAAATTGACTTGGATGTGTTTGATACACCTTAGATGTGTGTGAGATATTAGGATGATGAGTTAGGATCAAGGTGCATGGATCTTGTACCTAGATGAGCCTAATTCAAAATTGGGGATCATAGGGAAAGCTTATGTACAAGTCATGTACATTTAGCCCAAAGATTGTGGTCCTAAATTAAATGGTTTAAAATCATTTCAAAATTGATTTGAAAAACCTTGATGAAGCTTTTCTAGTGATAGCATTCATCATTGAACAAGTTGATACAAAGTTGAGTTAAACTTGAACTATTTCAAAGTTTTTCGAACTTTGTATCAAGATTTAAAAATGGAAGTTATTTTCATAGAAAACTATTTTTCCATGATAGTATATGTTATGAGGAATGTATCCTCAAAATTTCATAAATTTTGGAATTTTCTGTAATTTATTAGGGGTTTCTGAATTTCGCTGAAGGAAAATCAGAAATCAGAACCTATCAGTACCTGGATCGGTCCCTGGACCGATCCAGGGAAGGCTGGATCGGTCACTGTGACCGATCCAGAGGGATCCTGATCGGTCTGGTGACCGATCAGGGCGTGCCAACCTGCTGAATTTCGACTGTTTGTTTGAAATTGTAGCTATGGAAGTGGTGTTTTGGATTTCTAAAGGGTTGAAACTCTCCAAGACATTGTTGGTGCAATGGTCAAGGGGGAGTTGACCTTTAGAGGGAGTTTTACCTATTAGTCAAGGGGGAGTTGACTTTTAGGGAGAATTTTTACTCCTAAAGACTTGAGTGATATGGGATTATCACTAAGTTAATTGTTGACCTTAGTATCAAGGGGGAAATTAAGGGTTTCAATGAAAGGTATGGGACTTTCATTAGGAAGAAATTCTTGACCTTGATTCACTCTTTTTGATGTGTGTCAAAAAGGGGGAGAGTAGAAAGGAGAATGGAGAATGTCTAGAGAATGTTCAGGGAAGAACATTGGAAAACCTAAGTTAGGTTATTGGGTTAACCTAACTTGATTATGGGTTTGATTATGAGTTTTGTCAAACATCAAAAAGGGGGAGATTGTTGGTACAACCTTAGGTCAAGGTTGACCTGGTTGACCAAACTCGAGTTGACTTGACTCGAGTTGTGTTTTGATGTTTGACGAGTTATGTTTGACAATGTTTGTACCTTGATGTTTTACAAGGATACAAGCTTGGGAGATTGTGGGTGCAACCCATGGTCAAGGTTGACCTGGTTGACCCGAGGTGAGTTGACCTGACTCGGAAAAGTCCAAGCAGGGAGCTTGGCATGGGAAAAGTCCAAGCAGGGAGTTTGGCATGGTGAAAAGTCCAAGCAGGGAGCTTGGCACGGGAAAAGACCAAGTATGGAGACTTGGCACGGAGAAGTCCAAGTATGGAAGCTTGGCACATGGGAAGTCGGAGAGGGCTCGGTAGCTCGTTCTCCGGACTGTGGTCAGAGAGGGCTCGGGAGCTCGTTCTCTGGACCGGATGGAAGTCGGAGAGGGCTCGGTAGCTCGTTCTCCGAACTGTGGTCAGAGAGGGCTCGGTAGCTCGTTCTCTGGACCGGATGTGGAAAGTCCTGGTGAGTGAAGCCAGGTGGATAAGTCCTGGTGAGTGAAGCCGGGCGTGGGAAAGTCCAGGTGGGTGAAGGGTGATTGGAAATCTGGTGAGAGAAGCCAGTGAGTAAAGCCCTGGTGAGTGAAGCCGAGCAGATTGGAAATCCTGGTGAGTGAAGCCAGGTGAAAACCCTAGTGAGTGAAGCTAGGTGAAAGTCCTGGTGAGTGAAGCCGGGCAAGGGAAAATCTAGATGGATCAAGGGTGATCGGACATCTGGTGTTGAGAAGGTCAAGTAGGTCAAGGGAGTGACCGGATACTTGACACGAAGAGAAAAGTCCAAGTGGGTCAAAGGGATTGACCGGACACTTGGTGGGGAGTCTTAGCAGGTCAAGGGAGTGACCGGATGCTAAGCATGATGTACCAAGAGGTCAAGGTTGACCGAATATTGGTTTGGACTTGGTTTGGCAAAAACCAAGACCTGGATCGGTTTGGAGACCGATCAGAAAGTGATCAGTGCCTCTGTGAGCTTACTGATCGGTCTGGGGACCGATCAGCAGGAAGCCTGATCGGTCCCCCGGACCGATCAGGGTGCGCACAGAAAGTTGGGCAGAGTATTCTGATCGGTCTGGGGACCGATCAGCATAGAGCCTGATCGGTCCCCATGACCGATCAGCAGCACCCTGGACCGATCTGGGTGGAGCCTGATCGGTCCAGCCCTAGCCGTTGTGACTCAACGGCTAGGTTATTTCGGGCTTTTGTGTTCTGTTCTTTTTGCTTGCAAGTTCGCAGGTTGGCTCAGGATATCAGAGGTTATAAGAGGAGATCGAGGGCTGCTAGAGTTACTTCTTCCTCCTTCTTCCTACTTTGAACAGAGCTGCGTTTCTTCTGAAAGCTGTGCTCTTGAGCTTGGCTGAGCTCCGAAGCTTCGTGTGAGCTTCCTTGACTGAGTTGCTTGTTGGCATTGGTCCGTGAAGTTGGTGCTTCATCCGGGACTTCAGTCGACGAGAAGGCAAGCGAGTATTTGTACATTCATTGTGTATTTTGTTCTTGCTCTTCTTTGTATCTCCTGTATTGCTTTTGCAAAACATTGTGGCGAGGTTTCTCCACCCAGAAGGAGTGTTACATTAGCCGATTTTCCGGGGACTCATCCACCGACGGATTGATAGGCTTCGTCCACCTTACGGACACGCCGAGGAGTAGGAGTTTCATCTCCGAACCTCGTTACATCGACGAGTTTGAGGTTTGCTATTCTCCGCTTTCGTTTCTATTTAGTTATTTCCGCTGCGCTAACCCTAATCGTAGGAAGAAACGCGAAAATTTGGGGCGGCTATTCACACCCCCCCTCTCTAGCTGCGATCATCGATCCCAACATTCATGACTACGGAGGTTATATGAAGTGGTATAAAAGGGGGAATCCTCTCCGTTGGCCAGGGAGGTTGACAAGTACACATCATTGCACACATTCATAACGCGAGTTTCCAACTACTGTTCATCTTCTTCTTCCTTCTTCCACACCAAGAGAGATCACTGACTTGAGCGTCGGAGGGCCTAGCCAGGGATTCCCACCCCGGTCTTAGGTCACTGACGATAGTGTTGGTTGGTCTTTTGTGCGCAGGAAGTCTTGGAAGCTTCGGATCTAGGTTTTTCCTCTTCAGATTTGGATTTCTTCTTCGTCATCGGGTCTTCGTGCGAGGAGGACTCTCGATAAACTCTACTTTCCCGATCCGCTTTGGGTTTCTCGGATCGGTATTCTGAGGACATCATTCTTCATCATTGCGGTGGGTTTCTTTCTTCCGAATCTCCGTCGTGTTCAGCTTCTCAGACAGGATCATTAAGGTTGCTACTAGACTGGATAACCAGGAGATCCTTAGTGATATATGATACCCATTCAACCCAACATATATGCCCTTAGTGACAAAGGGCATCAATACTTACCCACTTTCTATAGTCAAAAGATTTTAACATAGGGACTAATTCTTGTTAGGGCATTCTAATTGGAGTGGATACTCTAGTGCTATCATTAGGAAGTACATTAGATAACTCTAGAGATTGTATGACTGGGGGGCCCTGTGATAGAGGGTAACTCTTTAACCAGACTTTCTAGAGTCGCTTCTTTACTTAATGACGTTAGAACTTGGGTAGACTCTCCGGTGCGACTTTTGTGGAATTGTGTCAAACTTTAGTTAGAAGCCCTACATGAGTATAAACACGGAGTTAGATAGATGAATAATGCATAGTGGCATTAACTAGCATCATAACGAAACTGAAATCCTAGAATCTATCATCCATCCCATTCTAAGATCATCCCTTACTCCTCTCTCTCTTTCTCCTTAGTCTTTCTCTTACTATCTCTTTTCCAACCAACCCTTCGATTGTCTAGATAATTTACCGTGTGAAGTTAACTAGATCTTAATTAATAGTCCCTGTGGATTTGATATCATTTGTATTACTGACGACGTAATCGTGCACTTACGGTTCGTAACAATAACCTTGATAAGGTCTATCAAGGTAATGAATTTAATCCTTAAATATCTAATATTGATTAAGTCCAACTTGATTAGTCAAGTTAGACTTGGAGACCCATGCTTGGACTAAATTTCTATTGGTTCGATTTACTAAAGATAAGTAAGATCTAAATCGATGTTTAGCCTTGTATCCAAATTCAGATTGGCTGTATGCGTCCCTTTGATTTCGAAGAATCAGATCAAGGTTCTTAGAACCCAAAGTGAATCCTTCCAATGTGTCCTTAAGTTCTTTGACTTGAGTTTTTAAAATGAAATTTTGTTCTTCGAGTTGTTTGACTTGAGTTAAAGTTCCAATTTGAGTTGGGTCAGTCAAAGGACTTGGGTTACTCTCCTACTTAATGACTTTAACCTCCTTTTGGAGTGACTTGACATGGATATTGGAATTGGCTAATGATACAGGTTATGATAGATCGGCATGGTGAGTGAAGGAGGGGTCTAGGTTGAGAAAGATAGGAAAGGTATATAATCGGTCGAATAAATGTCGAGCGAGCACCCATGTGCTCATACATACTTGGTTGGGCAAAGCCCGCCCGAGCATAAAGGCATTTAGCCTTATATATGATTTTCAATATATTACCAGCCGACCGCAGGCTGAGCGAGCACCCACGTGCTCATATATGCTTGGCCAGGCAAAATCTGCCCGAGCATAAAGGCATTTAGCCTTATATATGATTTTTCAATATATTACCGGCTGACCATAGGATAAGCGAACACCCACGTACTCCTATATGCTTGGTATGGCAAAGCCTGCCTGAGAATAAAGGTAATTTGCCTTATATATGATTTTCAACATATTACCGGCTGACCGCAGGTCGATCAAGCACCCATGTGCTCATATATGCTTGGTCGGGCAAAGCCCGCCTGAGCATAAAGGTATTTAGCCTTATATATGATTTTTAGCATATTATCGACCGACCGCAGGTTGAGCGAGCACCCATATGCCCATATATGCTCGATCGGGCAAAGCTCACCCGAGCATAAAGGCATCTAGCCTTATATATGATTTTCAACATATTACCAGCCGACCGAAGGCCGAGCGGGCACCCATGTGCTCATATATGCTCGGTCGGGCAAAGCCTGCCCGAGCATAAAGGTATTTATCCTTATATATGATTTTCAGCATATTATCGGTCGATTGCAGGCCGAGCAAGCACTCACGTGCCCATATATACTCGACCGGGCAAAGCTCGCTCGAGCATAAAGGCATTTAGAAGCCTTATGTATGATTTTTAGCATATTGTCGGTCAACCGAAGGCTGAGCGAGCACCCACGTACTCATATATGCTTGGACAAGCAAAGCTCACCCGAGCATAAAGGCATTTAGCCTTATATATGATTTTCAGCATATTACCGGTCGAGCGAGCACCCACATTTCCATATATGATCGGTCAGACAAAGTCCGCCTGAGCATAAAGGCATTTAGCCTTATATATAATTTTTAGCATATTACTGGTCGACCGCAGGTCGAGTGAGCACCCACATGCTCATATATGCTCAGTCGGGCAAAGTCTGCTCGAGCATAAAGGTATTTAACCTTATATATGATTTTTAGCATATTACCGGCCAATCGCAGGCCAAGCGTGCACCCACATGCTCATATATGCTCGGTTAGGCAAAGCCCACCCAAGCATAAAGGCACTTAGCCTTATATATAATTTTCAGCATATTATTGGCTGATCGTAGGCCGAGCGAGCATCCCTATGCTCATACACACTCGGTCGGACAAAGCCCATCCGAGCATAAAGACATGCTCAATAGAAGGTGATATGGGTAAGGTTTTATAGGTCCCTGGTAAGAAGAAAAAAGGGGGGTAAGGAAACTAAGAAGATAGGACAATATCGGCCGGGACATACCTCCCAGGCATAGTTAGGTCTATATCGCCCGGGACATAACTACAGGAAGGAGGTAGGGTAATATCGGTCGGGATATACCCCGATAGGAGATAAGTCTATATCGACCGAAACACACCTCCCAGGCGAAGTTAGGTTAATATCTGCCGGGACATATCTCCCAGGCAAAGTTACGCTAATATCGGTCGGGACATACCCCGATAGGATATAAGTCTATATCGACCGAAATAAGCCTCCCAGGAGAAAGACCTATATACTTTTGAGGAAGTAAGCTAATATTGGTCGGGACATACCTTCATGATGAAGGTAGGGTAATATCGGCCGGGACATAACTGCAGGAAGGAGGTAGGGTAATATCGGTCGGGATATACCCCGATAGGAGATAAGTCTATATTGACCGAAACACACCTCTCAGGCGAAGTTAGGTTAATATATCTGCCAGGACATATCTCCTAGGCAAAGTTAGGCTAATATCGGTCGGGACATACCCCGATAGGAGAGCCAGTACGGGCTGGTCGATCAATACCTTGGAAAGATACTGAATATTAACATGGAAAGAGGTGTAAATAGAAGACGTATGAGGAAGGATCATAGGTGAATATTTCAAATAAGATAATTAATGGAGATATCTGTAATATGTAAATACATAACAGGTGTTATATTTTGGCGGGAAATATGCTTCCAGATTATTTTACAGGTACTAAACGACAAAGAAGGTACATCTGGGGTACGAAAAAGATTCCTTAAAAATCATCTACCACAAGTACGCAGCTGACGTCATCTCATAACGAACTCTAACAAACCGGGGTCCACTTCATGACTACGGAGGTTATATGAAGTGGTATAAAAAGGGGAATCCTCTCCGTTGGCCAGAAAAGCGGACAAGTTCACATCATCGTGCACACTCATAACCCTAATTTTCTGAGCTACTGTTGATCTTCTTCTTCCTTCATCCATACTGAAAGAGATCACTTACTTGAGCATCGGAGGGCCTAGCCAGGGATTCCTACCCCGATTTTAGGTCACTGATGATAGTGTTGGTTGGTTTCTTGTGCGCAGGAGGTCTTGGAAGCTTTAGACCTGGGTTTCCTCTCTTCAGATTTGGTTTTCTTTTTCGTTATTAGGTCTTCATATGAGGAAAGCCTCCGGTGACTCTACTTTTTCCCGATCCGCTTTGGGTTTCTCGGATTGGTATTCGGCAGACTTTATTCTTCATCAGCACGGTGGGTTTCCCTCTTCCGGGTCTCCGTCGTGTCCAGCTTCTCAGACAGGATCAAATTTGGCGCCGTCTGTGGGAAATTCACCAGAATCTGAGACTACATGATGGAATAGGCCGGAAAATCAAACCTATTTACTATTAGTCGGGAGGATTTGGATTTTCTCATCAACTCTCACGTCCAGAAAGCCTTGCAGCAGCAACAACAACAACTTCAAGCTCATACTGGAGCTATTCTGCCGACAGCTCATAATCCGGCAATATCGACTACTGAGCATCGGAAAGGAAAGGAACTAGAAGAAGAGGAGCATGCGTATTTTCCTCCAACTGCTGTTTCTCCGACGAGGCGTCCCCGAGCTTTCCTTCGCACTCCTATGGAGCAGGGAGGAAGAAGGCCTACATTCCAAGAATCCTCTGGTGAAGCACCCGATAAAGAAAAGCGTAAGATCAAAATGATAACTAGTGATAGTTCACCTGAGAAGGTCATCTCCCCATTCTCTCAAAGTCTACTGGATTATCCGCTTCCTAAGAGGTTTCAAAATTTGTAGATCGGGGAATATACTGGAATAACATATCCAGAAGATCATCTGTTGAAATTCGAGAATGTAGCATTATGACAACAATTCTCTGATGGAGTGAAGTGTCGGATGTTTCTTACTACCCTCGGAGGAGCTGCACAGCGCTGGTTTAAGAGATTACCAGAAAAATCTATTCGAAGATTCAAGGAATTCAAGAAAGTCTTTCTACACCATTTCTCTAGCAATAAGAGGTATCATAAAACTCCTTGGAGTTTGTTTTCAATCAAGCAGGCGTCTAAAGAATTTATACGAGCGTACATCAAAAGGTTCAATCAGGTAGCTATTGATGTGCCTAATGCTACTACTGAAATATTAGTAAGCGCTTTCTCTCAAGGTTTGAATGATAATGATTTCTTTAAAGATTTGGTAAGAAATCCTCCTGTTAATTTTGATTCCTTGATTGAGCGGGCCACTGAGTTTATTAATGTAGAAGAAGCTCAAGCTGCTCGTAGGAAGGAGGGCGTCACCTCTTCTCCCCCCCAAATTAAAGAGAAAGCTTCAGCCCCTGTGCCTCCACCAAGAGGTCCTAGAATAACTCATCCACCTCATCGACAACCCGAGTACCGTCCACAAGCTGTACAACATGTGGAGATACAACCGGAGGCACCAAGGAGGTGGTGCACTTATCATAAGACTAGCAGTCATCATGCTAAAGATTGTTTTGTTTTAAGAAATAGACGGGTCAATAGAGAGCGATATCAGAGGCAGAACTACTATCGACAACAATACCCCAGGCAGCAAAGTCCACCCAAATTGGAATATCGTCCGGTCGGGTCTTCATAGGAGAAACAGGAGACTCTAAACTATCTCAGAAGCAAAAGTCGATCGGGAAATTCTATGAAGTAACTCGGTCGGGTCTTCATAGGAAAACCGGAGACTCTAAACTATCTCAGAGCAAAAGTCGATCGGGAAATTCTATGAAGTAACTCGATCGGGTCTTCATAGGAGGAACCGGAGACTCTAAACTATCTCAGAAGCAAAAGTCGATCGGGAAATTCTATGAAGTAACTCGATCGGGTCTTCATAGGAGGAACCGGAGACTCTAAACTATCTTAGAAGCAAAAGTTGATCGGGAAATTCTATGAAGTAACTCGGTCAGATCTTCATAGGAGGAACCGGAGACTCTAAACTATCTCAGAAGCAAAAGTAGATCGGGAAATTCTATGAAGTAACTCGGTCGGGTCTTCATAGGAGGAACCGGAGACTCTAAACTATCTCAGAAGCAAAAGTCGATCGGGAAATTCTATGAAGTAACTCGGTCGGGTCTTCATAGGAGAAACCGGAAACTCTAAACTATCTCAGAAGCAAAAGTCGATCGGGATATTCTATGAAGTAACTCAGTCGGGTCTTCATAGGAGAAACCGGAGACTCTAAAATATCTCAGAAGCAAAAGTCGATCGGGAAATTCTATGAAGTAACTCGGTCGGGTCTTCATAGGAGGAACCGGAGACTCTAAACTATCTCAGAAGCAAAAGTCGATCGGGAAATTCTATGAAGTAACTCAGTCGGGTCTTCATAGGAGGAACCGGAGACTCTAAACTATCTCAAAGCAAAAGTCAATCGGGAAATTCTATGAAGTAACTCGGTCGGGTCTTCATAGGAGGAACCGGAGACTCTAAACTATCTCAAAAGCAAAAGTCGATCGGGAAATTCTATGAAGTAACTCGGTCGGGTCTTCATAGGAGGAACCGGAGACTCTAAACTATCTCAGAGCAAAAGTCGATCGGGAAATCCTATGAAGTAACTCGGTCGGGTCTTCATAGGAGAAACCGGAGACTCTAAACTATCTCAGAAGCAAAAGTCGATCGGGAAATTCTATGAAGTAACTCAGTCGGGTCTTCATGGGAGGAACCGGAGACTCTAAACTATCTCAGAGCAAAAGTCGATCGGGAAATTCTATGAAGTAACTCGATCGGGTCTTCATAAGAGGAACCGGAGACTCTAAATTATCTCAGAAGCAAAAGTCGATCGGGAAATTCTATGAAGTAACTCGGTCGGGTCTTCATAGGAGGAACCAGAGACTCTAAAATATCTCAGAAGCAAAAGTCGATCGGGAAATTCTATGAAGTAACTCGGTCGGGTCTTCATAGGAGGAACCGGAGACTCTAAACTATCTCAGAGCAAAAGTCGATCGGGAAATTCTATGAAGTAACTCGGTCGGGTCTTCATAGGAGGAACCGGAGACTCTAAACTATCTCAGAGCAAAAGTCGATCGGGAAATTCTATGAAGTAACTCGATCGGGTCTTCATAGGAGGAATCGGAGACTCTAAACTATCTCAAAAGCAAAAGTCGATCGGGAAATTTTATGAAGAAACTTGGTCAGGTTTTCATAGGAGGAGCCAGAGACTCTAAACCATTTCAGAAGCAAAAAGTGAGCGGGAAATTCTATAGAGCAACTCGAACGGATCTTCTAAACCATCGCAAGTCACAAGAGATCTTATAATTTCAAGACCCAATCAACCGAGATTACGCGGACATGAGGCTGGAATTCAAAAGGGATGCTATACATATGATACATCATCTATTTGGAGGCCTATCCAGTTAGATGTCTTTATTTAAAATTCGCCTGGGGTAATATATTCAGCTTGGAACTCAAGAATCTTACATAGCTCTCTATCCCGAGATCAGTTGAAATTATGCATTCTTTTGGAATTATGAAATATACTAGATTTTGTCTGCAGAAGAATTCATCGGGACAGGGATTAACTTCACCAGATAAGCCAAGAATTCTTGAATAAAGTTTATACTCAGAAATCAAAAATATTTCAGAAGGGATATTCTCAAAGCAGCATGATAAAGAAGCAAGTAAGTATCAAAATTTTCTTATGTACTGCAAGTACTTAGTTACACCGCTTTAATCACACTTGTTTTTCCTATAGTACAAGTCTTTTATAAATGATCTCTTTAAACATTCAGAAAGGGGCCTTTTAAATCCGCGGGCAGTTCTTCATTAAGCCTGCGGTGATTTATGAAAGAAAGGGGAGGTTCTTGGGATAGATAACCACCCTCTCTTAATTGTTGAAGAACTCCCGATACAGAATGGTTTAGAGCACCTACTATCCTACGAACAAATTCCCGAGCAAAGGCTGAAGACTTCAAATAAGTCTGGCGCCATTCCTCCCACCGGTTCTTCTCTTGCTCCTTATAACTTTGAAAATCAGCTTGTAGCTTGGTATTCTGATCTTTCAAAGCATTCTTCTCTGATTTAAGCTGCTCCAATTCCTTCTGAAGCAAGGATAATTCAACCTCTTGAGCTTTTCTCTGATCTTGTTCCTGTAGGAGAATGAAATCATGAGAGGCTAAGTCCTGAGCTTGATCAGAAAGACAGGCATTATGGATCTTCTCTACTTTCTCTAAAATAAGACTTTTTTGAGAAGCATCTGAGAGAGCTTTCTCTTTCAAAGCAATCTCTAGTCGAAGACCAGAGTGTAACCTATCCACCTGTAATTCTAACGTCCTTCTAGCAAGCTCTTTGTCTTTCAACATTTGTTGACATTCCTCCAATTCTTGTTTCAAGGTTCCCAATTGTTGATTTTGCAAGGCCACCTTCTCTTGCAACTGAGCCATATCGTTGTTAGAAGAAGGCGAAGCAGCCTTCAATGTCTCCAGTTGAGCTTTCAACTTATTGTTCTCATGATCCTTAGCTGTAAGTAGTTGATCGATATGTAGACTTGTGGCAAGAAACTAAACAAAAGGATAATGTAAGTTAAAGATGAAGATATAAAGTTGATAACATATAACTAGGAATACTTACAGATACTGCCTGACGACTATGGCGATCAGCTCGATGTGGGAGACTAAGGCCTCTTAGTTGCTCATAACCCTGCATCCAAGATTCAGCCAATAAACCTTGTAGTTGCAAAGTGTCATAGCTAGGGGGACTAGAAGGCTGTCCCAATTGAGAAGGCAAGCCCGCGGCCAGTTTAAATAAAGGACGAGGAAGGGAAGAAGAAGGAGGCGAAGAAGAAGAAGATGCAATAGAAGGGAAAGGAATAGTAGGAACAAGAGGAACGGGGAAAGAACCAGATGGAATAGAAGGTAACAGTGTAGAAGGGGCTGTAGTAGTTGTGGGAACACTAACGGCTGGAAGACTGACACTTGGAGAGGATCTCCAGCAAGGCGTCCGTTTTGCTCGAGGCTGAGAGGCCGAAGGAGGCAAAGCCAATGCCAAGGATGCAGAAGACATAGGAGGGATAACGGCCATCTCAGAAGCAAGAGCAGGAGGAGCTGAAACAATAGAAGAAGAAGGGATAAGTATACCGGGCCTCATCATCCTAAGAGCAGGATTAGAGATAATATGGGTGGGAGTTATCGGTGCCTTACCTCTCTCAAAAGAAATAGGCGCCGGGATAAGAGGAGCTTGCACAAAAGTGCCAAAGAAATCGCCAAAGGGAGAGTCCTTAGTGAGGTTTGGCTTTTTAACTAAGGTAACAAAAGGCTCTTCTTCCTCCTCTTCCATGAGTGCAACACCCTCTGCCCGTCGTTCTTCTTCGGAAAGCAAGCCCAAAGTAGAGGGATTATGATTGGATCGGCGAGCAAATAACCATTTTTCTCCAAGATTATTGACAAAAGACTTAGTCATAGCGGAATTCTTATACATAAAAGTTGGAAGAAGAGCATCAATTGAAATACAGAGGTAAACACCATTATCAAAGAGATATGCAAATCAGTAAAGGCGAAGTGAAATAATTATACTCACCAAAGGAACTATCCAAAGGAGTGTCGATGTTGCCTATCCCGAAGGGAAACATCAAACCCTCTTCGATTAGATGTGGCAAACTAAATTTTGCTCCTCGCAGTTTGGGTAAAGCAGAAGCAACAGAGGGATCGTTAAGAAGATCGTGGGTGTCAGGAAGCGGAGGTAAATCATGTATCCATTGAATAAGAAACGGAGTGGGAGAAGGGAGACGCATGTATAAAAATTTACGATACCATTCACCTTGAGGAGGAATACGGTTAAACAGAATGGCCTTGGGACGAGACTGGAACTTAAAAACGCCAACATCTACTCGGCGAGGAATGAAGAAGTGATGAAAAAGACGGGGAGACAAGGGGAAATCCAACAGTTTTGATATCCCAATGAAACCCATTAGAATAGAAAAAGATTGAGGGACAAACTGGTTAAATGGGATATCAAAATAACGGCTGACATTGCAGAAAAAAGGATCAAAGGGAAATCTAAAACCTTGTAAGACTTGGTCCCTAAAGATGGAGATACATCCTAATGGGGGAAGATGTGGACCCTCATGAGGAGCGGGACGAATGATATAGGAAGGAAAACCATAGGTTGCCTGTAAGTCCACTTCTTCTGTATTTGTGAGGTCGGAAGAGCATGAGAGAAACCACGCAGGAGAAGAAACCACCATAGGGAGAAGCAATCACAGAAGAAGGAATCAAGAAAGAAGACGAAAGATGAAGAAAACAGGAGAAAACTTCGTAAACCCTTATCTCTCTTTTTTGCCTTGTGCTAAAACCCCTAAGCTGAAACGACAAAAGGGAAAAAGGAGAGTAAAAGGTGCTTGGAGTATCAATTGTCATAAATAGGTAATAATATTAAAGAATAAAATTAAGAGAAAGAAGTAAAGTTAAAAAAGCTACCTCGGAAAAGGTGTGAGTTTCCTTAGAAATATTCTTAGGAAACCCTGACAAAGACAGATAGAAATTAGTACAGTAACTATAAGTTTAAGGCGTGGATGTAATAAAATGGAAATTGAACGTCAGATAGTAGTTAATAGACGAGATCCATAGATAAAAATCGGACGGTTTTGATAAATCGACCGAGATAAAGATCACTCAAAATATATTGACCAAAGGCTTATTATAATAAGGCAAATAATATACGCTATAATAAAACCCCGTGAGAATCAATTACTATGTGGAAAAAGACATATGAAGACACAAGGGTAAACCGGCCGAGTAAAATAAATTGACCAATATTAAGAATAGCATAATAAAGCTATGTTAAATAAGGCGAGATATGACTAAACTATGAAATATCGGGCGATATTTATCGATCCTAATATATATATCGACCAGTCATTAAGAGACGAGCTGTTAGGAAAGATGGTATGATGACAAACCAAGCAACATTGAACACATTCATACAGAATAGATAGCTAGTGAGGGCAAGCCGATCAATCAAAAAAGATCGACCAATATTAGGAATACCATGATAGAAATACATCCAATCGGGCGAGACATAACTAAGCTATAAAATATCGGGCGGTATTTATCAATCTTAATATATACCGATCGATCATTAAGAAAAGACCCGAAGGGAAATATCGCGTTATAGTAAACCAAATAACATTAGATACATTTACAGAAAACAGATAGTTATCCTGAGAAAGAGTGAGATTCACAACCCAAGAGGGGTGATCAAAGTCACACGAACTTATCATTACAGAATCCCAATAACTTGAATCTAAGTTAGAGTCAACCTAGGGTACAGATCAGGAGGTTTGTTTTCAATTAGTTTGCGCTTATTTAAGAAATTAGGAAGAGGGTCACGAGATAAATAACTCTCTTCTCTTAATTGCTGAATCGCCCCTTGAGCTCCTGCCGTAAAAGCGGATAAAATGGATCTCACGATCGGTCTGTTGAACTCGGGAGATTCAATCATGGCCGTGGCTCGCTCTTGGTAATGAACATCCTCGTTCCCTTTGTAGACCACCAACGTCATCTGAGAGGTTTTTAATTCATCTTCTTTGGCAGAAGCCTCAGCTTTAGCCGTATCAAGGGAGGTGATCAGAGAGGCTACCTCATGCTCTTTCAGTTGCAAGGCTTTGAGCTTCTCAGTCAATTCCGCTTCATAATTATCCTTCAGCTCGCCAAGTTTGGAAGTCAATTCTTGGTTGAGGTCCGTAACCGATTTAAATTTTGCCTGAAGACTTTCAATTTGTACTTCGAATTGTTCCTTGGCGGCAGCAGAAAACGCAGTAGAAGATAATTCAATAACCTCTTGCTTTAGCTTATCATTCTCCGATCTTAACCTCTTGTTCTCAGTGTATAAATTGTGTAGTAGTCGAGAGAAACCCATATTTTCTATCCATCGCTGGAAATATAATGAAAAGTCATAAGATAATAGTTGAGAAATAGAAAATAGGCATTAATAAGCATACCTGATTCTCCTTGTGAGAGAAGCGATCAATTGCCTCAGGAATAGAGAGCTCTTCAAAAAGGGGACGAACTTCATCCCAAGAGCTGGCAAAAGAACCCCCTAATAATATGGGGAGAACAGGAATGGTAGAGGAACCGGCCGAGAAGGAAGAAGTAGGAATAGAGGGGGGAGCAAAGATTAAGTAAGAAGAAGGCGAGGAAGGTAAAGACCCAGAAGTTGGTATAGATAGAGGAAAAGTAAAAGAAACATCCCCAGAGGCGCTGGCACTGGAGAAAGGCTAGGCAGGAAAATTAAGAGAAGGATAAAGCTCTGCCAGCGTCGGCTCATCAGAAGGAAGGCCAGCCGAAGCAAAGCCTTCTGAAATCAACTCGTCAGCAGGAAGAATGAGCCTCCTTTTTTAGGGAGGAGCCCTGGTTAGTTTGCGTCTTGGACGCTTGCCCATGGAAATTTCAGCTATCAATTTACCAGAGCTACCAGGAGACGTGAGCTCAATGAAAGGAAGAGAGGTAGATGAGGAGACAGCAGCAACCACTGGAGAGGTAACAGTGGGTATAGGATTGGGATGGATCTCTGCAGCAAGATCCCCAGGAGAACCTTCAGGAGCCTCACGAACCCCAGAAGAGCTGGGTACTTCGGCTAAAGAAGTCGGCTCTTCAATTGAGGGTGGAGGGGTGATAGCGACCAGAAACTCGGCTTCCTTGGCACGAAGCAGGTCCTCTTCCACGCGTATTTCTTCGTCAATCAAGGCATCATAAAAGCTTTCCACTGTATAGAAAAGAAAAATAGTTTAGGCAGTTAAAAGCAAGAAGAAAGGAATAAGATGTTACTAAGGAAATGTGGGTATCAGGTTTGACGGGGCTTAAACCAAATAGGTATAGAAGCTCGACCTTCAACCATTTCGGGATCGAGAGTCGGTGACCTAATAACTTCTCACAATAAATAGGAAAAGAGGAAAGAAGATGAAACTCTCTAACGTCGGGCAAGGGAGGCAAGAAAGATTTCCAAGCATAAGACCAAGGAATAGGTCCCGGAAACTTTAAAAAGAAAAAACGAGATTTCCAGGCTTTGAGAGACGATGACATATCTCCAAAAAGGACCATTTTAGTTCGCGACTGAAATAAGAAGACACCAGGCTCCGAGCACTTGGGATAGGAAAACATGAAGAAATTTTGAGGAGTAGGAGGAATATCCTGTAGACGAAACAACATGTAAGTACCGCATAGATAACGAAATGCATTAGGGGCGAACTGCTGCAAAAGAATATCAAAATACCGACTTATCTCAATCAAGAAAGGAGGAATGGGGAACCTTAAGCCACCAATCAACTGGTCCCTGAAAAAAGTCACGCAGTTATCAGGGGGATGATGAGGTCGATCATTCGGTGTTGGGAGTATGATTCTATATTCCCTAGGAATTTCATATTGACGACGGATGGATAATCTAGCATTCTTATCAAAGGTAGAAAACATATGGACATACCAAGGAGCAATTGTTTCCGCAGCCATGGACAAAAGTATAAGCTAGTGAAGCAACAGGTTACTTACTGAAGACAAGAAAAGAGATCATCGAGAAACTATGAGCCCAGGATATGGTTGAAGGCAGCAACGAGAAAAGAACTCTAGAGAATGAAAAAAAGGAAGGACAAGGTTTAAAAGGAGACGAAGGGTTTAGGGTTTGAAAAGCACACAACTGTCGTCAGATCAAAACACTTTTATTGCAGCAGACGCCTAGGATTGCAATAGAAAGGCAAAAGGCCCACGTGACGTGGCGGTCAGATAAAGTATGTGTCATATCATCATAAAAACGTTTATATCGGATGTGATAGGACGGATCACGCAGGGGTTGGTAGCGTCTCGGGGTATGTTTCTAACATTCTCTCACCTGAAGGATAACCAATCACCAGCTAGGAAGTTTCGAAAGAAGGCGTGATTAACTGGACATGAAAAAGTGAAAAGTCTGATTTTCTTGATTAAAGTCCAAGCTAAGGACAAAAACATTTAAGGATGAAGATTTAGGCGAATGACAGATTTTGAATTAACGTTCTTATGAAATACAAACTAATATTGATCGAAATAATGTTATGTTAGCCGATATGATTTTAATTATAATATTAGTCATGATATAGAAGTATGCCAATAGTTAAGACAACCTCGGTCATGATAAATGATACATATGTAGAATACAGCATTACATTTATTCTTGTAAATTACAGAAGGATTCCATAGAATCATTTGACTTAATACAAGAGTCTGTTGTTACACTTAGAATCTGATCAAGTACATAACATTACATCTTTCCTCGGAACAGTAAGCCTCAGATAGATAACAAAGTTTACAAACACAAGCTCTTGAAACGCTTAGAAAATTTCAGTCTCACTGGAGTCAAACTTACCATGGAGCAGAGAGGGAAATAGTTTACTTTGCCCAGGCTTGTCAAGGCAAATAAGTGGCAATATTCTGCCTGGGACGAAGAAAGCAACAAAAGCAGAAAGGCTCAGAGGCAACGAGACAGGGAAACATTTATTCATTCCATCATGGAAAAGTAAATGTAAAAACCACTTCCCCTCTCAAGTCGTCTGAGCTCGGCAAGTGAGGCAACCAGGTATAGCCCAAGGGTAACATGTGTTGTGCCCTTCACACAGCACCCTTGGGTCATTTGGCTGCCCCTCTATAAGTAGCAAAAATCTCTCTGAAGTCTCTTGAGTCCTTCAGAGCATCGACATCTTTGGATGAAAAATATGAATGGTGAGGCTTCATCTCTTAAGATAATCCCTTGAACCCTAGAGGTAACCGGAGCAAATATCCCAATAAACTCATATATAGATCTCACCTTGTCCAACAAAAATCACCCCCAAAGAGGAGGATCCGAGACCATAGCCTTAGCAATAAAAGGTGGTAAGGAAGGAAAAGAACTGAGATGGGTGGTGGATGAAGAGAAGGTTATAGCCCTATTTAAAGGAGCAAAAGGCTCACAGGAGTACTATACTTGAGTTAGCGAGACAGTTGTACACAAAATCTGTGAGGTCATATCAATATCTGAAGCAGAGTCACGGATAGGAAAAGACAAAACCAAACTTATGTCTAGTCAGTTGTCTACACCTCCTTCGACTAGACTTGAAGGGAAGGCTAGTGATATGGGTAAGGTTTTATAGGTCCCTGGTAAGAAGAAAAAAGGGGGGGGGGGGGGGTAAGGAAACTAAGAAGATAGGCCAATATCAGCCGGGACATACCTCCCAGGCATAGTTAGGTCTATATCGGCCGGGACATAACTGCAGGAAGGAGGTAGGGTAATATCGGTCGGGATATACCCCGATAGGAGATAAGTCTATATCGACCGAAACACACCTCCCAGGCAAAGTTAGGTTAATATCTGCTGGGACATATCTCCCAGGCAAAGTTACGCTAATATCGGTCGGGACATACCCCGATAGGATATAAGTCTATATCGACCGAAATAAGCCTCCCAGGAGAAAGACCTATATACTTTTGAGGAAGTAAGCTAATATTGGTCGGGACATACCTTCATGATGAAAGTAGGGTAATATCGGCCAGGACATAACTGCAGGAAGGAGGTAGGGTAATATCGGTCAGGATATACCCCGATAGGAGATAAGTCTATATTGACCGAAACACACCTCCCAGGCGAAGTTAGGTTAATATATCTGCCGGGACATATCTCCCAGGCAAAGTTAGGCTAATATCGGTCGGGACATACCCCGATAGGAGAGCCAGTACGGGCTAGTCGATCAATACCTTGGAAAGATACTGAATATTAACATGGAAAGAGGTGTAAATAGAAGACGTATGAGGAAGGATCATAGGTGAATATTTCAAATAAGATAATTAATGGAGATATCTGTAATATGTAAATATATAACAGGTGTTATATTTTAGCGGAAAATATGCTTCCAGATTATTTTACAGGTACTAAACGACAAAGAAGGTAAATCTGGGGTACGAAAAAGATTCCTTAAAAATCATCTACCACAAGTACGCAGCTGACGTCATCTCATAACGAACTCTAACAAACCGGGGTCCACTTCATGACTACGGAGGTTATATGAAGTGGTATAAAAAGGGGAATCCTCTCCGTTGGCCAGAAAAGCGGACAAGTTCACATCATCGTGCACACTCATAACCCTAATTTTCTGAGCTACTGTTGATCTTCTTCTTCCTTCATCCATACTGAAAGAGATCACTTACTTGAGCGTCGGAGGGCCTAGCCAGGGATTCCCACCCCGATTTTAGGTCACTGACGATAGTGTTGGTTGGTTTCTTATGCGCAGGAGGTCTTGGAAGCTTCAGACCTGGGTTTCCTCTCTTCAGATTTGGTTTTCTTTTTCGTTATTAGGTCTTCATACGAGGAAAGCCTCCGGTGACTCTACTTTTTCCCGATTCGCTTTGGGTTTCTCGGATTGGTATTCGGCAGACTTTATTCTTCATCAGCACGGTGGGTTTCCCTCTTCCGGGTCTCCGTCGTGTCCAGCTTCTCAGACAGGATCAGAAGGTATTCCTAATATATATATATATATGAACATCTTGAACGGCCGACCAAGACAGGCCCAACATAATATTTGGCAGGAAATATCTTCTAGAAGCTTCTTCAGTTACAACGACGTGTCCCCCATCATAAATATAAGTCACAAACGATAAAAGAGGTACATCTAGGGTACAAAAAAGATTCCTTAAATGATTATTACATGAAATATAGAAGATGACTTCATCTTCTAACAAACCCTAACGAACCGAGGACCACTTCACAACTACGGAGGCCACGTGAGGTAGTATAAAAAGGGGGATCCTCTCTGTTATCAAGGTACGCAAGTTCTAGCACCCAAACTCTGTTTCACTTCAGTTACTTTTCTTCTTCTTTACTTCCACCTTTGAGAGAGAAGTTGACTTGAGCGTCGAAGGGCCTAGTCAGGGATTCCCACCTCGATCTTAGGTCACTAACACTTTGTTGGTTTGTCTCGCTATGTGTAGGATCATGGAGGGCTTCTTCCAGATCTACAGAAGGTTAACTTCATCATCAGACCCAGTGCTCGTCTTCATAACTTTTAGACAGGATCAAATTTGGCACCTTCTATGGGATCTATTCACCTGGATCTGAAGCTACGAAGATGGAGGAAGCTGGCAAACCCAACACTATTACTATATTACAGGATGATCTGGAGTTGGTCATCAATGTCAGAGTACAGAAGATATTATAACAACAGCAACAAAAAGTCAATACTGGCGGCACGTTACCTGTAGTGCCACTTTCGGCGATGCCTGTAACTTCTCATCACAGAGAGAGGAAGATCAAGGGGGGAGATCTAATTTGTTTGTTCTTTGCTCCTCTCTCTCCCACTCAACGCCCTAAAGCATACTTCTGAACACCTCTTGAGCAAGGGGGGCGAAGAGCAATTCTTCATGAATCTTCTGGAGAAACCCCTGTAAGGGAAAAATGAAAGAGAAAGATTATAGCCAGTGATAGTTCTCCTGAAAGGATTATTACTCCATTCTCTCAATGAGTGTTAAATGATCCATTCCCAAAACATTATCAGAATTTAAATGTTGAAGAATACTCAGGAACAACTAATCCCGAGGATCATCTTCTTAAATTTGAGAATGCGGCGCTCCTCCAACAATTTACCGATGGAGTTAAATGTCGGATGCTCCTTACTACTATCGGAGGAGCAACTCAGAGATGGTTCAAGCGACTACCGGAGAATTCTATTTGTCGCTTTAAGGATTTTCACAAGGTATTATTACATCATTTTTCTAGCAATTGGAGGTACCATAAAACTCCGTGAAGTCTCTTTTCCATCAAGCAAGACCCTAAAGAATCTATTAGAGCTTATATTAAGAGATTCAACCAAGTGGTTATTGATGTTCCTTCAACCACCACGGAAATCTTAGTAAGCGGCTTCTCTCAGGTGCTTAATGATAATGATTTATTTAAGGATTTGGTTAAAAACCCTCCTACCAATTTTTATATATTAATCGAGCGGGCTTCGGAGTTCATTAATATGGAAGAAACCCAAGCTGCCCACAGGAAAGATGTCAACACTTCTGCGCCAGTTTCGGCAGTAGTACGTACGGTGGGACCTATCCAGCCCCCTAAAGGACCTTGGGCGGATCCGCACCATGGTCAACCAGAGTCTTGGCCTCAAGTAGTACAACATGTGGATGCTCCCATGCATTTCCCACAATGGTGGTGCACATATCATCTGACCAGCACCCACAACATAGAAAACTGTTTTGCTCTAAAGAATCAGCAGGCGGGTAATACCCTCTATCATCGACGTTCGCAAATCCCAAATCATTGGTGATATCCACAACAAAACAGCCCTCTCAAAATTGAATATCAATCTAGCGGACCACAAGTGGGGATATTACCTCTCCCCGCTGTACAAGCACAAACGCCGGATCAAGTACAACTAGAGCAACCATCAACCCGGCAAGAAGAGAATCGTAACAATGCTACTCAAGGTAGCATAAATATGATAGCAGAAGGACCCACTGATGGTGACTCCAATCGAGCGAGGAAATCACACGCTCGGCGATTAGTAATCCATGCTATTGGATGTAGTGCCGAAAAGGTGGTAGGGCCAGAGATCAGCTTTGGACCCAAAGATCTAGTAGGGGTAGAAGTGCCCCATGATGATGCACTAATAATTAAAGCTATTATAGACAATTACAATATTGCTCGTAGTTTTATTGATACTAGTAGTTCTATTAATATTATCTTCAAGAAAGCTTTTGATCAGCTGCAGATCGACCCAAGTGAACTTCAGCCTATGGTTACTCCATTATATGGGTTCAAAGGTAATAAAGTACAACCACTGGGTCAAATAAAATTGACCATATATTTAGGGGAGGAGCCCCTTATGTGGACACGCCAATCGCTTTTCATGGTGGTGGATGCCCCATCAGCATACAATGTTATCTTAGGTAAGCCGAACTTGAATGAATTTAGGGCGGTCGTTTCTCCTTTCTGTCAAAAAATAAAATTTCCTATGGATGATCAAGTAGAGAAAGTCAAGGGAGACCAAATAGTAGCACGTAAGTGCTATGTGGAGGTCGTAAGGGCAGAAGCTAATACCGCCCGAAAAGCTCAGAGGATGGATATCAATGTCATTGATGAAAAGCCGCCCACTCTTGTATATAAGGAGAAGGAAGAGGTGCAGATACAAGTCGGCTGACCAGAAGCTACTACTCACATTGCATCTGATCTGGCTCTTGATCTCAAGGAAGACCTAGTTAAACGTTTGATGAGAAATAGTGATGTGTTTGCCTGGACACCGAAGGAGGTGAAAGCTATAGCACCAACAATTATGTAGCACTCTCTTCATGTATATCCAAATGCCCGGTCGGTCAAACAAAAGAAAAGGGACTTCGGAGCTGATCAAAACAAAATTATCAAGGAAGAAGTGGATAAATTATTGGAGGCTGGATATATTTGGGAAGTACAATTTCTAATTTGGCTGGCTAATGCGGTCTTGATTTCTAAGCCCGGTAATAAGTGGTGGGTATGTATTGATTTTAGGGACCTTAACAAGGCTTGCCCAAAATATTATTATCCCATGTCTTGGATAGATCAAGTGGTGGATTCTATAGCTGGATGTGAATTCATCAGTATGTTGGACACCTATTTAGGATATCATCAAATTCCACTTGCTAAGGTGAATCAGGAAAAGGTTAGCTTTATAACTGCTGAGGGTACTTATTGTTATAATATTATACTTTTTGGTTTAAAGAATGCAGGAGCTACTTATCAACGACTTATGAATAAGGTCTTTTAGAAATAGATCGGAAGGAACATGGAAGTTTATGTGGATGATATTCTTATTAAATCTGTACTAGCTTCTAGTTTATGTGTTGATATTGAAGAAACTTGTAGGACCCTGAGGAGATATGGGCTCAAGCTCAATCCCAATAAGTGTTATTTGGGGCCAAGAGTGGGAAGTTCCTGGCTTATATGGTTACCGAGCAGGGAATAGAAGTCAATCCCATCAAAATAAAAGCAATACAAGACATGGCTCCCCCAAAGAACCTAAAGGAGGCCCAAAGATTGACAGGGAGGATTACTGCCCTATCCCACTTCATCTCTCGTTCGGCTGATCGGTGTCTGCCCTTCTTCAAGGTACTCCAGCGAGCAACTAAGTTTCAATGGGATGAGGATTGCAGTAAGGCATTTGAGGAGCTAAAGGCATATTCGTTTACTCCCTGTATTAGCTAAACAAATAGTAGGAGAGACTTTGTGGGTGTACTTATCAGCCAACGATCATGCTATTAATTTTGTATTAGTAAGGCTGGAAGAAAAAGAACAGTTACCTATATATTTTTTGAGTCATTTATTAAAAGTCGCAGAGTGTCGATATACAACACTTGAGAAGTTAGCTTATGGATTGGTCTTAGCAGCTCGGAGATTATGTCCTTATTTTATGTAACATCCAAGTGTAGTATTGACTAACAGCACTCTCGGTCAGGTGCTTGTTAACCTAGAAGTGTCCGAAAGATTGATTAAGTGGATGACTGAACTTAGTGAATATGATATACAATATCATCCTAGGGCAGCTATCAAAGCTCAAGCTTTGGCAGATTTCATAACAGAAATACCAAGTCCAAAAACAAAGGAAACCTGGATCATATATATGGATGGGTCTTCTACTCGACAAGGTAGTGGAATTGGGATTCTTCTTATATCTCCTAAGGAAAATCAAATATAGTTATCTATTAGATTGAATTATAGAGTCACCAACAATGAGGTCGAATATGAAGCATTGATAGTAGGCTTGTAGGCTGCTAAGCATGTGGGAGCTGCTCGTATGGTAATTCATTCTAATTCTCAATTGGCAGCACAGCAACTGACAGGCAGCTTTGGAATTAGCAATGAAATACTTAAGCTATATGCATATGCATTTGACAAATTGAAAGCTGAATTTCATGAAGTAAGTGTAAAGAAAATCCCCCGGACAGACAATCAAGTAGCAAATAAATTAGCTAAATTAGCTTCTGCCATTATACCCTGAAATTTAGATAAACCTGTGGAGCAAATATTTTTAGTATCCTGTGTTGAGCAACAGGCTAATCTAGAAATCCAGGGTGATTGGAGAACACCTATTATTCTATTTTTACAACAAGGAATTCTACCCACTGATGTAGAACAAGCTAGGATATTCAAGAAGAGGGCAAAGCCAATACACTATGATTGGAGATCATTTATATAAAAGGATCTTCTCTAGTCCTCTACTCAAATGTGTTGGATCAGATGACATACAGTATATCCTACAAGAAGTACATCAAGGTTCTTGTGGTAGCCATATGGGAGGTCGATCTCTTGCTAGAAAGATATTATTAGCTGAATATTTTTGGCCTACTTTACAAGTAAATGTGACTCAACTAGTAAGAACCTGTTTATCTTGTCAGAACCATCAAAATATTTCTCATCATCCTACTGAATTATTGAAGACGTCTATAGTATCTTGTCCTTTTGAGGGTCTTTTCCTCTTGCACCTGCTCAGAGGAAGTTCTTATTAGTAGCTGTTGATTATTTTTCTAAATGAGTAGACGCAGAACCATTGACCAGAATCACTGAACATGCAGTTATTAAATTTCTATGGCAGTATATTATTTGCAGATTTGGTATTCCGCACAAGATAGTTTCTGATAATGGAAGGTAATTTCAAGGTAGGAAAATAAAAAAATGGTATTCTGATTATGGCATCACACAAGCTTTTACCTCTGTAGCATATCTACAGAATAATGGACAAGTCGAAGTAACCAATAGAGAAATTATCAGAGGACTCAAAACTAAATTAGATAATGTTGGTGGTAGCTGGGTAGATGAATTACCTGGTGTATTATAGGCATATTGTACTACTCCTCGAGAAGCCACAGGAATCACTCCTTTTCACCTAGTTTATGGGGCGAAGCGGTGATTCCAATTGAAATCGGAGTAGAATCTGATCGAAGAAGGCTTTATGATGACAACAATGCGGATCGACACCTCATGGAACTTGACTTAATAAAGGAAGCATGGGACAAAGTGGCAACCCGGCTTATTTACTATCGGCAAAGAATGAGACAGAATTATAACAAAAGAGTTATTCCAAGGTTCTTTCATGTAGGTAATCTTGTATGGAAGCGCATCAAGCTTGTGGGAGATGTTAACAAGCTAGAACCCCAATGGGGAGGACCTTATTAAATCATACAGAAACTTGTATCGAATGCCTATTACCTCTAAGATGCAGAAGGGAGAAAACTATAATGACATTGGAGTGCTAATCATTTGCAACCATATAGAACTTAACAAATATGTCTGTAAGTCATTTATGTATCTTGTTCAAACATTGTTAATATGAATAACAGAGAAAGTGCAGGCCATATTATTTGGGGAAGACATATACTCTTCTTTAAACATAACAGTGGATCAGGGACCTTGAGGAGTGACCAACCAAGCTTCCTTAAGGGGAACTGGAGACTTTAAACCATCGAATAGTCAATCAGGGACCTTGAGGAGTGACCAGCCAGGCTTCCTTAAGGGGAACCAGAGACATTAAACCATCGAATAGTCAATTGGGGACCTTGAGGAGTGATCGACCAGGCTTCTTTAAGGGGAACTGAAGACTTTAACCATCAAACAGTCGATCAAGGACCTTGAGGAGTCACTGACCAGGCTTCCTTAAGGGGAACCGGAGATTTTAAACCATTGAACAGTCGATCAGGGACCTTGAGGAGTGACCAATCAGGCTTCCTTAAGGGAAACCAGAGACTTTAAACCATCAAACAGTCGATCAGGGACCTTAAGGAGTGACCGGTAAGGCATCCTTAGGGGGAACCGGAGACTTTAAATCATAACAGTCGATCAGGGATCTTAAGGAGTGACCAGCCAGGCTTCCTTAAGGGGAATCGAAGACTTTAAACCATCGAATAGTCCATCGGGGACCTTAAGGAGTGAACGGTCAGGTTTCCTTAAGGGGAACCGGAGACTTTAAACCATCGAGCAGTCGATCAGGGACCTTGAGGAGTGACCAGCCAGGCTTCCTTATGGGGAACCGGAAACTTTAAACCATCAAACAGTCAATCGGGAACCTTAAGGAGTGACCGGCCAGGCTTCCTTAAGGGGAACCGGAGACTTTAAATCATCAACAGTCGATCGGGGACCTTAAGGAGTGACCGTCCAGGCTTCCATAAGGGGAACCGGAGACTTTAAATCATCGAACAGTCAATCGAGGACCTTGAGGAGTAACCAGTCAGACTTCGTTAAGGGGAACCGGAGACTTTAAACCATCAAACAATCGATCAAGGACCTTAAGGAGTGACCGACCAGGCTTCCTTAGGGGGAACCGGAGGCTTTAAACCATAGCAGTCGATCGGGGACCTTAAGGAGTGACCGGACATGCTTCCTTAGGGGGAACCAGAGACTTTAAATCATAACAGTCGATCGGGGACCTTAAGGAGTGACCGGCCAAGCTTTCTTAGGGGGAACCGGAGACTTTAAACTATAACAGTCGATCAGGGACCTTAAGGAGTGGCTAGCCAAGCTTCCTTAGGGGTGACCGGAGAATTTAAACCATAACATTCGATCGAGAACCTTAAGGAGTGGCCGGTCAGGCTTTCTTAGGAGGAACCAGAGACTTTAAACTATAACAGTCGATCGGGGACCTTAAGGAGTGACCAGACAGGCTTTCTTAAGGGGAACTGGAGACTTTAAACTTTTTCCTAAGATCAACCATGGGTTTTAGCATCAACCTTATTTATTGTGAAGATGTGTAATTTCTCTCGGGCATCCAAATTTAATCGATCCTTCATGCAGTCAGATGTTTAATCTCGCCCGGGCATACAAAGCCGACTGATCCTTCATGCAGTCAGATGTTAAATCTCACCAGAGCATATAAATCCGACTGGTCCCTCATGCGGTCGGGTAAAGCTCAAAGGAGCATTTATATTGCAGATGTTTAATCTTGCCCAAGCATATAAATCTGACTGGTCCGTCATGTAGTTGAGTAAAGCTCAAAGGAGCATTTATATTGCAAATGTTTAATCTCACCTGAGCATATAAATTTGACTAGTCCCTTATGCACTCGGGTAAAGCTTAAAGGAGCATTTATATTGTAGATGTTTAATCTCGCTCGGACATACAAATCCAACCAATCCTTCATGCAGTCAGATGTTTATCTCACCCGGGCATACAAATCCAACAGATCCTTCATGCAGTCAGATATTTAATCTCGCTCAGGCATATAAATCTAACCGATCCCTCATGAAGTTGGGTAAAGCCCAAAGGAGCATTTATATTGTATATGTTTAATCTCGCCCGAGCATATAAATCCGATCAGACCCTCATGCAATCGGGTAAAACCCAAAGGAGCATTTATATTGCGGATGTTTAATCTCGCCCAGGCATACAAATCCGACTGATCCTTCATGTAGTCAGATGTTTAATCTCGCCTGAGCATATAAATCTGATCAGACCCTCATGCAATTAGGTAAAATCCAAAGGAGTATTTATATTATAGATGTTTAATCTCACTCGGGTATATAGATATGACTGATTCCTCAGATAAGTCAGGAATTCTTCATATATAAGCAAGGTATTTAACTTATCATATGAATCTAGAGATCATCAGAAAAGGTTTAATCAACATCATATCACTCAAAGAATGATTATGAGGTCTACTTCCTTTGAGTGTGTCGGAAAAGTTTATTTATATAAAAATTTGGATGGTTCTGAAGACAAGGAAATCACAAGAAGATATAGGTAATTATGAATTTTTCATTAATATTTTATAAACAATAGGTAGTATATAATAGTTATGAAATTATGAAAAAATATAGATACAAGATCCCCAGATTACTCAAATTTTCTTAGGAGGTCTTTTGAAAGTTCCTAGTTAAGCCAACGACGATCTATAAATAGGGGAGGAGGATCTTTAGATAGGCAACCCCCCTCTCTCAGTCGTTGGATTATTCCTTCAACAGAGTGGGTGAGAGTTCCTACAATGCACTTAGCATACTCCTTACCAAACTCGGGAGAATATAAATAAGATCTGCGCCTGCTATGCCAGCACTCTTCCTCGCCTACCTTATATGCTTGAAACTTAGATTGTAGGTTATCCTTTTCCCCCTGTAAAATAGCTTTCTTTGCTTTAGCCTCTGCTAGTTCTTTTAAAAGTGAGTTTATTTGCAAATCTTGGACTCGTAATCTTTCTTGTTGTTGAAACAAGGCAAAGTCTTTAGAAGCTAACTCTGGGGCTAACTCAGGGGACCCCGAACTATGTAATTATTGCAACTGATTTAACAGAGTGGTTTTGTAAACAACATCCGGAGAGCTTTATCTTTAAATGCCCTTTCAACGTTAAGCATAGAATTAAGCCCTTGCAATTGTAGCTCTAAGTTTTTCTTTTCTTCCTCTCGAGAGTGTAGTAGTTGGCGGTTGTCTTGTAAAGCCTTTTCTAAATTAGTAGTAAACTCAATATGTGACCTCACCTTGTCTCGTAGCTGAATAAGTTCATTGTTAGGGAGGTTGGAAGCATCTTGCAATTCCTCCACTTTGTCTTTTAAGGTCTGATTAGTTCTCTCCAAATCTATAACTATTTTTCCCAAATGCAGGCTCGAAGCATATAGCTGGATAGAATAATGGCATGGTTACATTTTGTAGGTAAGAAATAAGGAAGTTAGAAATAAAAACTTACTACAGTAGCTTGATGACTGTGGTTATCGGCACGCTCAGATAGGGTACTTCTTTTCATATGCGTCTGAGACTGTAACCAAGATTCACCTAGGGACCCCTTTAGTTGAAGTAGTCCATACGAAGCAGGGGTGGAAGTTTGACCAAGATGGAAAGGTAATCCATGGGCTTGTTTGAAGAAGATGGAGGAACTAGTAGAGGTTATAAATGGTGAAGAAGAAGAAGGAGGAAGTTCAAAAGCCTGTAAAGATGGGTCAGGAGATGAGTGGCTCGCTAACAAAGGACCCTATTCAGTGGGTGCCATAATAGGTCTGGGAGTAATTAATCTTCTACAAGGAGTTCTTTTGTCACGAGGCTTAGTGGAGGATGAAGGTAAAGTTGGAAGAAGAGACAATGGATCCACAAGAACAGTGGGTACCTCCTCTGGTAAAGATGTAGCTGGAGGAATAACAAGTGACATAGGAATGAGAAGTCTGGGTCTCATCATAGTTAATGCAAAATTGGAATGAACATATGCAGGAGAAGCAATTTCTTTACTTCTAGAGGGGGAGATTTTGGAAGGAATAATAGGGACTTGCTCAAAAGTAGCTATGGTGTGTGAAAGGGGACATGGGACTGAGGTACGAGATTTTTTGCGCTTCACCACGAAGGTACCCTCCTGTTCTGAAGAGCTTGAGGATTCTTGGGGTTGTGCAAATGGAGGTAGTAAGCCAAGGGAAGAAGAGGGTTGATTAAGATGATGATCCCTCAACAATTCTTCGCCCATTCTGGTTAAAACTGTCCTCATCAAATGAGTATTCCTGTACATAAAAGAAAGAAGGATAGCATTGGCTGGAAAGAAGAGAAATTTATGTTAGGAACAATATAATGATGGTTTAAAACATGAGTAAGGAAAATAATCTTACCAAAGGAAACATCCAAAGTTGTGTTTGCTGTGCTAAGACCAAAAGTAAATAATAAGCCTTCGGGTAATTAGGACAGGCAAGTTAAACTTTGCATCCTTTAATTTCCCCATAGACAAACGAAGAATAGGATTTTCCAAGATATCGCCTAATTGAGGAATAGGGGAGAGATTCCAATGCTAAGTTATTGGGTGCGGTGGTAGAGACGGAAGATGCATAAAGAAAAACTTGTCCCGTCATTCTTCTTGAGGGGGAGTTCTATGGAACAGAGTGGTTTTAGGGCGTGATTGAAACTTAAAAATGCTATCTTCCACTTGAAGAGGAACAAAAAAGTGATGGAAAAGTCAAGGAGATAAAGGAAAGTCGAGTAAACGGGAGATGACAACAAAACCAACTATAATAGAGAATGATTGGGGGATTAGTTGATTTAGGGGGAGGTCAAAATATCGATTAACACCAACAAAGAAAGGATGAATGGGGAATCTAAAAACACATAAAACCTGTTCCTAGAAAATCGCCACATTTTCTTGAGGAGGAAGATGAGGACGATCCATGGAGGTAGGAATGTCCAAGTATGTAGGAAAGTTATAGTTCTATTGAAGCTCATAGGCTTCCAACGTAGTAAACTCGGATGAGTACTGAGTGTACCACTCGTCGGAGGTCGACATTGTTAACAGGAGGGAGTAGGAAGAACAAGAAGGGTTAGCAGAAAGCGAAGGATAAAAGATACGTGAACTAGAGGAAGAAGATGAAGTGTTAGGGATTTTCCTCACGTTTCTCTTTAAAAGCCTGGATAGGGTATTGAAAAAGGTATTTCAAGTAGAAACGTTAGATTAAGGTGATAAGAAAAGTGGGACTGAAGAGGAGCCGTTAGATGGATTAGTAAGGCGGCGGACACAATAAAATAGGTACATACCAAACGTGATAGGCAGGCGTGTTACCAATGAGGAAATGGTATGGGTAGCTTATACGAAAAATTGCATTCCCAAGATAATAGAGTCACTACCAAGATTGAATTTAATAAACAAAATTGAGATCCCAGAAGATATTAAATATTATATTTCTTGTATTATGAATTCGGTCGATCAATATTAGCCAATCGAATTTCAAGAGTAGTTTAGAATGTATATATGTATATAAACTCGATCAGCCGTTGTTGATTAACCGATTTCAAAAATAAGCTAAATATATATATATATATATATATATAAATTTGACCGGTCATCGAAGGTCGGGTAAGTATTATGTTCAAATGAAATTAAATATAGAAATAAACTCAACCGGTCATCAAAGGCCGACTGAATACTAAGTTCGGACAGAATTAAATATTAAATATAGAAGTAAAATCGATCGATTATCAAAGGTCAACTGAGTATTAATTTCAGATGAGACTAAATATAAACGTAAGCTCGACCGGTCACCAAAGGTCAGTCGAATGTTAAGTGTGGGCGAAATCAAACATAAAAGTGAGCTTGCCCCATCGGAAGGAGTCAAACAAAAAGGGTTATCAAAAAAACAAAAATAGGGGGTGCCAACAATTAGAACATCATAAAATATAAGAAAAAAGTTAATAATTGTTCTCCATTACAGAAATATTTTGATCTATAATTAAAATAGCTTAGGAAATAAGTCGGGAGGTATATCATCAAGTAATTTCCGGCGGTCCAAGAAGTTGGCTGGGGGGTTAGAAACTAGGTGACCTTTCTTCTTTAATTGTTTTACACAAAGCATCAAGGGTGAAGGCTTTGGCAATTGAGGTAGCAATAGGAGCATTAAATTTAGGAGATTCTAGCAATATTCTTTTCCTCTTCTCAAACTTGTCATATTCACCCACCATATAATCTGTCAGAGCATCTTGAGATGCTTTTAATTTGGACTCTTTGGAGGAATGCTCTACTTTAACTATGGTTAAGGATGAACTTAGAGAGTTTAGCTCAGAATTTTTAGATTCTAAATTAGTATCTTTAGCAGCTAATTCTAGAGTATGAGTATCCTTCAATGCTTGTAATTGAGATGACAATTGAGTGTTCTCAGTAGTATACTTGTCCACTTTGGTTGTCAATTCAGTGCGAAGGATGGTCTCTAATTTAACTTAAGATTCAAAATTCTCTGCAGAAGCTTTCCATTTACTTGAATTTTCAATTTCTTCCTCAAGAAGTTTTTGAGTCTCTTGTAATTGGCTGGATAACTCTGTTAACTCTTTAAAGGCGTGGGAAGAAGATGCTTCAGAGGCTTGTTGTCTCAACTTAGCAACTTCTTGAGACAAATCATAAAGGTGATGGGCCATACTCATACTAATAACCCACCGCTGTCAGAAAAGAAAGTTATTGTTAGAAGGCATTAATGAGAAAACAAAGGGGCGAAGAGCATATTACCTTAGTTTTCTCAAAAGAAAACTTATCAACCCAATCAGCAGAAGTGAACTTCTCAAGTTATTTACAAGCCTCTTCCCAAGCTGTAGTTAAAGAACTCCCTAATAATATTGGGAGAGTAGGAGTAGATGTGGAATAGGATGATAAAGAATTATGAAGCGAAGGAAGAGAAAAGAGAAGAATAGAAGAACCTTGAGTTCTGTGGGTTGGTAACGAAATTGGTTCTGGGAAAGTCATCAGGAATTCAGGATCCAAATTGGCACCTGGAAGAGAAGGATTTCTGGTGGTTGAATGGGTGGAGAAGCAAGCATAGGATACAGGGAAGAGAGGGTAGGTGCCGGAGAAGAGGGTTGGATATCTTATGTAGGTGTTTCCTTAGGAGCAAATATAACCCATTTCTTGGGGAGGGGTGCTAATGTTAATCTCCATCCGGGGCGTTTTCTTGTGGGAGTAACTTCTGGGGCTTGTTCTTGTAGCTCCAAAGGGGTGTCTTCCAGAGGCAACCTTGTGGATGCCTCCCCAAAAGTGCTATGAGAGCTAGAAGTAAGTGTTGGTTGTGTAGAAGGCTCAGGTAAAGAGGCATCAGATGCTTGAGCTGATGCTATGTTAAGTTCTGCCCTAAGCTCTTGCTCCTTAGCTAATAATTCTTCCTCTTCTAAGAGGATTGCTTTGTCAACCAAAGCTTTGAATATAGCATCCACTACAACAAACAAAAGGGTATTTTAGTTAGTAAAGGAGGAATAGTTAGAATGTCAGAACTTACCAAGGGAACATTGTAGCCTCTTTTGAATAGGGCTTAGGCCAAAAAGATATAGAAGATCACCGCATATCAACTGATGAACGTGAAAATGGTAACATAGTAATTTATTGAAATATTCAAAAAAAAATAGGTTGGTGATGAAACTCCCTTATGTCAGGGAGAGAAGGAAAGGAAGATTTCCACTTGATAGACCACGCGACGTGCCCAAGAAATTTGATAAAGAAAAAACATGATTTCCATCCCTTGATGGATGAAGGCATCCCGTCAAAGAACACCATCTTCGAACGAGATTGAAAGAGGAATACTCCTGGTTCTAATTTTTTAGGATAAGAAAATATGAAAAAAATTTGAGGAGTAGGAGGTATATTGAAGAGCCGAAATATCATATACAACCCACATATATATCTAACAACGTTCAGGGCAAATTATTGTAAAGGAATACCAAAATATTGACTTATATCTATCAAGAATGGAGGAATGGGAAAGCGTAAACCTGCAACCAACTGATCTTTGAAAAAGATAACACAGTTATCAGGAGGAAGACAGGGATGAGCGTCAAGTTGCGGGACCCTAATACGATATTCTTTAGGGATTTCATACAGAGAACGGATGGAAGTTCGGTCGGCAGTGATAAAGTAAGAACTAATTTGAGCATACCAAGAGAGTAAAGATTCTTCAACCATGGTGAAAAACGGAAACACTCAAGGAATAAGCGACTTACTGAATCCTTAAGAAGAGAAGGTCACAGAAGAAGACCAGGGAGGATGAAGAAGCACGAGTTGCTGAAAGAGGTCGGAAAAGAAAATCGCCAACGAGTAATTGGAGGAAGATGAAGGGTAAAGAGTTAAAGAAGACTTAAGGCTTTAGAGCAATATAAGGATCGTTGTTAAAATAAAACGATTCAATAGAGTAGAGCGGTTGATCTGCCAAGAAGAATGTGTGATAAGACACGAACAAAAAGCATACCAAGGGTTACTTAGAAAAAGGAGAAAAAATGATAAGTGGTGGTCGCCCAAGAAGAGACATTTATGATAGATAGAACAGATCGAATCATATACTAAATGTCATATCTTCGAACATTCTCTTTCCGTTGAAGGACCAGTTACCAATGAGATCATTTTGAAAAATCACATGAATCGTAAAGTATAGTTAATAAATAAATAAATAATAATAATGAGTTTGGCGAACAAACTCATTATTAATATCTCAAGCAATAGGATGATTAAAGCCAAGAAAATGTTTGTCCATAAATAGATAACCAAATTAAGCTTGGACGAACCAAGAAACACTTGGCAAGGTAAAAATCATAACCAGACATAAACATAGAACTTTATATTATCATTAGTAATTATACAATCATAACTCTTAAACATCCGATAATCTTCCATAAATAGATATAGCAGATAAATAATTTTTCTACTTGGTATGCTTCCTGAAGCTACCAGATTGTTCTTCCCATCCCAAGTGCGGGCGTGTGGAAGAATGATAGCCTGGATAGAGAGGAGATGTTTGTCCTGTCCTCTTGCACTTGTGTGATTCACCCTCTTGAGTGTGTGGCAAAGAAGCTAAATCTAATCTAATCCGATCTAATTCAGTTTGCAAAAAAATTACTTTAGCTTTCTGCTAGTCCAAGTCTTATTGTTATTGCGATATCAGTAAATCGTCTACATGAGCCTTCTTGGTCAAAATGATTATTTTTGAGACATGCCGAGCTTTTAGATCATCTAACTCCTCAGACTTTTGCTTCAAATCTAAATAAACTTTGTCCCTCAAAGCCACTTCAAATCAAACTTAAGATTGAGCTGCTAGTAGACGTACTTCCAGCTCTCTTTGGTGTGAATGGTGAAGATCTAAGGCTTGTAAGGTCTCCGCCAAGGACTTCTATTTCTCAGATAATAGTTGATCCCAAGCAGGAAGATTTGAAGCCATAACTCTCAATAATATCTTTGGAAGAGAGTGAAGCAAGAAAGAGTAAAGGTTGGTATTGCAAAAGTTAAGCTCAAACCTCTATTTAACTTGGCCACGAGATATATGCTGAGGGTATCACGGGATCACTGTAGTAGGTATGAAATGCTCAAACAATAGGCATAAGTAGACTTAGGTCTAGTCAGTCGGCTACACCTCCTTCGACTAAACTTAAAGGGGAGGCTAGTGATACGAGTTATAATAGATTAGCCTGGCGAGTGAAGGAGGGATCTAGGTTGAGAAAGAGAGGAAAGGTATATAGCCAGTCAAATGAAGGTCGAGCGAGCACCCATGTGCTCATATATGCTAAGCCAGGCAAAGCCCACCCGAGCATAAAGTCATTTAGCCTTATATATGATTTTCAATATATTACCGGCCGACCGCAGGCCGAGCGAGCACCCACGTGCTCATATATGCTTGGCCGAGAAAAACTCGCCCGAGCATAAAGGCATTAAGCCTTATATATGACTTTCAATATATTACCGACTAACCGAAAGCCGAGCGAGCACCCACGTGCAAATATATGCTTGGTCGGACAAAGGCCGCCGAAGAATAAAGGTATTTAGCCTTATATATGATTTTCATCATATTACCGGCCGACCGCAGGCCGAGCGAGCATCCATGTGCTTATATATGCTTGGCCGGGCAAAGTCCGCCCGAGCATAAAGATATTTATCCTTATATATGATTTTTAGTATTTTACCGGCCAACCGCAAACCAAGCGAGCACCCACGTGCCCATATATCCGCGGCCAGACAAAGCCCGCCCGAACATAAAGGCGTTTAGCCTTATATATGATTTTCAACATATTACCGACCGACCGAAGGCCGAGCGGGCACCCACGTGCTCATATATGCTCAGCCAGGCAAAGTCCGCCCGAGTATAAAGACATTTAGCCTTATATATGATTTTCAGCATATTATAGATCAACCACAAGTCGAGCGAGTACCCACGTGCCCATAAATGCTAGGTCGGGCAAAGCCTGCTTGAGTATAAAGTCATTTAGCGTTATGTATGATTTTCAGCATATTACCGGCCAATCGTGTTGGTTAGTCCTAGGAAAATGTACCGGTTCCACTGTACAAAAATTTTTTGTACTAGTGTCGAACCTTTCCTTAAATAACCTATTGTGTTCTTTAAAAGTTAAATTAGGAATCGCAGACGGAACTTAACATCATTGATTCCAAATTTAACTTATCTGTTCTTAATGGTTTAGATTTGAATCGCAAGCGGAACTTAACACTATTGATTCAAATCTACCTAAGTTATTAATTCCATAAATATTAATTTCCAAAATTGGCTTCCAGGACTGCATGGCGAGACACATGACCTTCTTGGATATGGGAGCAACCACCACCGCCTAGACAAAGCCTTTTAAGGAAAGCTAATATTTATTTCCTTAAATAACTCTAGGTTAACCAAAAAGAACAATCAAATCACAAATTCAAAAAATAAAATAAAATAAACACAACCTCGAAACAAATCCGAAAACTCTAGAATCATATGCCTCTTGTGTTTGGTATTTCCAAAAATAACTATACAAAGAAAACTAGTATGATGCGGAAAATAATTACTAGTTATACCTTTCTTTGTAAGCAAATAACCTCTTGATCTTCTACCGTATTCCTCTTCTAACCTCGGACGTTGTGTGGGCAACGATCTTCCAATATGAGAACCACCAAGCACCTTCTTCTTCCTTCTAGGTTTTGGCCACCACAATTCTCCAAGAGAAGTAGAGGTCCGGCCACCACCACCAAGCTCCAAGGGATGCATGAAACAAAAACTCCTTTCTCTCCTTCTTCTCCTAGCTAGAACCGGCCACCATCAAGAGCTCCAAGAGGGGTTGCCGCCGGCCACAAGAAGAAGAGAAGAGGGAGAAGCTAGGGCCGGCCACCAAGGAGGAAAAGAGAGGAAGAATAGAATAGAGTCGTTAGCCATGAAAGCACCTCTACCCCCTCTTTTATATTCCTTGGTCTTGGCAAATAAGGAAATTTTAATAAAAACTTCCTTAATTCTTTTGCCATGAAAAAGGAAAATTTAATTAATTAAAAATCAATTTTCTTTTCTCAATTCATATGGTCGGCCACTTTCTCCCCAAAACAAGGAAAATTTAATTCACACAAGAATTAAAACTTCCTAATTTGTTTCTGGAAATTTATAAAATATTTATCCAATAATTTTAATACCTTCATGATTGGTTAGTAAAAAAGAAATTTTATAAATTAAAATCTTTCTTTTAAACATGTGGATAATTTCTAAAAAGGAAAGTTATCTCTAAAAATTAAAATCTCTTTTCAATCTACAAATAAGGAAAGATATCAAATCTTTTCTTAATCTTTTGTAGAAACTAATAAAAGAGAATATTTAATTTTTAAACTTTCTTTTAAATCATGAACATGGTTAAAAAAGAAAAGTTTTCTCAAAATTAAAATCTACCTTTCAATCTACAAATAAGGAAAAATTTCAAATCTTTTCTTAATCTGTTGTAGAAAACTATAAAAGGAAAGATATAAATTTCAAACTCTCTTTTAAAACCATGATATCCACATAATAAATAATTTTAACAAAAATCCCTTTTTAATATGATGTGGTCGGCCACCTAAGCTTGGGCTCCAAGCTATTGGCCGGCCACCTTAAGGCTCAACCTTTAGGCTTGGCCGGCCCTAAGCTTGAGCTTCAAGCTCAGCTTGGCCGACCCCTATAGGTTGGGTAAGAAGGTGGGTATGTGGTGGGTATAAATCTCTATATACAAGAGGCTACGATAGGGACCGAGAGGAGGAATTGGTTTTGGTCTCCCGATGAAATTAAGCTTCTCGTGTTCACCCCGAACACACAACTTAATTCCATCAATAATAATTCATTCCACTAAAGAACTATTATTGAACTACCGCACCAATCCCAAATTACATTTTGGGCTCCTTCTTATTATGAGTGTGTTAGTCTCCCTGTGTTTAAGATGTCGAATGCCTACTAATTAAATGAGTTACTGACAACTCACTTAATTAATATCTTAGTCCAAGAGTAGTACCACTCAACCTTATCGTCATGTCGGACTAAGTCCACCTGCAGGGTTTAACATGACAATCCTTATGAGCTCCTCTCGGGGGCATTATCAACCTAGATCACTAGGACACAGTTTCTTTCTATAATCAACAACACACACTATAAGTGATATCATTTCCCAACTTATCAGGCTTATTGATTTATCGAACTAAATCTCACCCATTGATAAATTAAAGAAATAAATATCAAATATATGTGCTTGTTATTATATTAGGATTAAGAGTACACACTTCCATAATAACTGAGGTCTTTGTTCCTTTATAAAGTCAGTATAAAAAGAAATGACCTCTAATGGTCCTACTCAATACACTCTAAGTGTACTAGTGTAATTATATAGTTAAGATAAACTAATACCTAATTACACTACGACCTTCCAATGGTTTGTTCCTTTCCATCTTGGTCGTGAGCTACTGTTTATAATTTATAAGGTGCTGATAACATGATCCTCTGTGTGTGACACCACACACCATGTTATCTACAATATAAATTAATTGAACAACTACATTTATCATAAATGTAGACATTTGACCAATGTGATTCTTTTTTCTAGATAAATGTTTATACCAAAAGCTAGGCTTTTAGTATACACTCTAACAAATCGAAGGTCGAGCGAGCACCCACGTGCTTATATATGCTCGGTCGGGCAAAGCCCACCCGAGTATAAAGGTATTTAGCCTTATATATGATTTTCGACATATTACCAGCCAATCGCAGGCCGAACGAACACCCACATGTCCATATATGTTCGACTGGACAAAGCCCGCCCGAGCATAAAGGCATTTAGCCTAATATATGATTTTCAGCATATTACCGGCCGACCACAGGCCGAGTGAGTACTCATGTGCTCATATATGCTCGGTCGGGCAAAGCCCGCTCGAGTATAAAGGTATTTAACCTTATATATGAATTTCAGCATATTATCGGCCAATCGTAGGCCGAGTGAGCACCCACGTGCTCATATATGCTCGGTCGGCCAAAGCTCGACTGAGCATAAAGGTACTTAGCTTTATATATAATTTTAGCATATTACCGGCAGACTGCAGGTCGAGTGACCATCCCTATGCTCATACACACTCGGCCAAGCAAAGCCCGTCCAAGAATAAAGATATGCTCAATAGAAGGTATTCCTAATATATATATACAAACAGCTTGAACGACCGATAGGGACAGGCCCAACATAATATTTGGTGGGAAATATTTTCTAGAAGCTTCTTCAGTTACAATGACGTGTCCCCCATCACAAATATAAATCACAAATGACAAAAGAGGTACATCTAGTGTACAAAAAAGATTCCTTAAAGGATTATTGCATGAAGTATAGAAGATGACTTCATCTTCTAACAAACCCTAACGAACCGGGGACCACTTCACGACTACAAAGGCCACGTGAGATAGTATAAAAAGGAGGATCCTCTCTGTTGGTAAGGTACGTAAGTTCTAGCATCTAAACTCTATTTCACTTCAGTTACTGTTCTTCTTCTTTTCTTCCACCTTTGAGAGAGAAACTGACTTGAGCATCGGAGGTCACTAATGCTTTGTTGATTTATCTCACTATGGGTAGGATCATGGAGGGCTTCTTCCAAATCTACAGAAGGTTGTCTTCATCATCGGAGCTAGCGCTCATCTTTGCAAATTTCAGACAGGATCAGCTAATTTTCTAGATAAGTAAGAAATTAAATTATGCAATCTATCTAATGACGGACTCACAGTGGAGTTAGAATCGTCTGAACCTGATACGAATCTGTGGCTTTTTTCGAACTCATCTTTCAATTTGTTCTCGAACTCGATTTCGACAACTTGTTCTCGAGCCAGAAGCGCGAGGAAGCTTGCTTGCCCATGTTCTTCGTCGGAGTCTTCCAATGAAGTCTCATCCCATGTTGCTTGTAGTGCCTTCTTTTTCTATTGCTTCTTGGCTTCCTTTGGATCCAGACATATTGGCTTGATGTGTCCTTTATTTTTGCATCCATAACATGTAACTTCTAACTTGGCTTTCATGCTCAAATTTGGACTTGATTGCTTTATCTTCATTTCAATCACCTTCTTGATCTCTCGTTTAGCGAACCCCTTCTTCTTTTTACACAAATTTTGAACCAGGTTCATGAACTCAGTAGTGATTTCCTCGTCGTCTTCTAAATTCGATTCACCTTCAGACTCTGGTTTAGTTCGGTACTAGATCTTTGATTCCTTTGTCATGCTTGTACCTACAACCAAAGTAATACCTTTTTTGAGTAGAAGTGTATGAGTCTATTCATGTAATTTGAATTCATATGATATTTCATCTAGTCTAATATTTCAAAGATTCTTGGATACTTTGTAAGCATCTACCATAAATTCCCACAAAGTATTCCTCGGAAAGCATTTAATGTGTACCTTATAGTGTCATGGTTCTCCGCATTTTGTCAGATCTCATGGAGACCGTTGAGCAAGTATTGGATCCAAGTGTGTAATTGGCTCGCTAATTCACCATCCTGTATTTTAATATTATATAATTTATTTAAAATTAAACAGTGTTTACTTACCTTTGTATCAGAGGTCTCCTCATGCAATTCAATTAGCTTTTCCCATAGGTCCTTTGTACTTGTAAATGGACTGACTCAGTTTAGCTCTTTTTTGGTTTGGCTGCATTGGAGAGTCTAATTTGCCTTGGCGTCATCCTCAATACTTTTCCTTGTTAGTGCGTCCCACTTGTCGTACAAGATGAGTACTCCATCTTCGATGGGGAATGTGAATATGATTTGAATGATGATTCACATCTCCACCTATGTCTTGAGGTGGTACTCTATACGCCTCTTCCGGTAGCCAAAATCCTCGCTGGAAAAGAGGGGCGGGTGTGCGGTGTAGCCTTCTTGATGGGCTATTTAAAATCTCGCATACAACAAAATGAGGAAAACTTGTTCCAAGATTTAGTCTTGGATTAGCAGTGCGATATGAAAAGTAATGAACTTGAGTAGTGTTGCTCCAATTTCAAGAAACATAAAACTAAAAAAAAATTGATCGGAATGGGTGATAGCACATATTCCGATCGACTCCTAAAATCTCAAAAATACCACAAGAAAACTTGCTTGAATGGTAGTTGCACTAATTCAGAGCGGCTCCGCTATGATACTAATTGTAGGATTGAAAGCACTAGAGGGGGTGAATAGCACTCATGGCTTTTTCATTTTTTAAAATTAAGTACAAGTGTAAAGTATGCAGTGGAAAGATAGAAAATGAAAGAACAAACACACAAAGACAAGGTTGGTTATTTGGTTCGAAGCCTTCGATGATTCCTACTTCAAGACCCATTGCCCTCCAGACCGTATCATTGGCCAAGTCACAAAAGACTTCTTCTAGAATCATCGAAATAGTGAATTGAGAATAGGAACACAAAATAAGTACAGTGTAACAGAATACACTGCCTTAGCAATAAATCAAATAGCTTTAAGTAAATTGTTGCTAATCACAAAGTATGTCGATGTGGGATGCTCATGTGTTAGTTTCTATCTGCCACTAGTAGTCGGATGTCACGGAGCAGTAGTACAGCAGCAGAGTGTAGTCGAAGTAGTAGAAGAGTTGCAGCAGCTCGTATTCAAGTTCTATGTGTACTATTCTGAATTTTGGCCGAACAATGCTTTTATAAAGTGTTAAGGGTGCCTCTAACCTTGTCTGAGGCACCTCCAGCTGCAAGAGTTACCCCTCAGCTTCAGACTCGATAAGCTTTATAGATTGCACTCTTTATTCGCCTGAGAGCGCCTTTCAAGTGCTTTGAGGAGACTCTAATGCACTCCAAGTCACCTTCTATGCACTCCAGGGTGCCTCCCCGTAGCGTAAATTTATCCTCAAATTTTATCTACATGAGGGTGCCTCCGCCCTATCCAGGGCGCCTTCGTGTAGCTCCGAGGTGCCTTCGAGCAGCTCTAAGGCACCTCAAGCACTGATCACCTGAGACTTACTTACGTATTTCAATTCCTAAAATGCATGTTAGTCTAAATACAAAAGATACTCTACAAAACAGAGTTTGCACAATATAAAATAATATTAATTAATTAATTTGATAGTCTTGGGACTGTCTAATTCTGAGTTTTGGATTTCCCATGAAACCCTATGTTGAACCAACGCCTACTTTTCCCTCAACGGGAAACATGTCCTCATCTACTCCTCTCAGGAGAGTTTACTTGATGTCAAACCGGTCCTCTAACCATTTGGACTTTTGCTCGGCATCCGAAATTTCAAGACTTTCTGTTGGACATCTGATCCCCAACCCATCCAGTCTTCCACTTAGTGTCCGCAGCCTCTAAGACTTTCATATACTACCCTTGACTAATAAAATTTTTTACCTGATGTCCTCAACCTGCTAAGACATATGTCCAGTCCCTCGGACTAGTACTTCCTTGCCTAGCCACAATTAGAGCTTTCCACTTACCTAATATTCACTAAGACTTTTACCTTATCTAAGCACACTTAGGACTTTCTTACACACTCAGTGAGACTTATTAGAACCACAATACCCTTATCTTTGAATCCTTTGTCATTATCAAAACTTAGGTTTGATCATCTGATGCTTCCTGCACCAACAATTAAGGCTTTAAACCTTGCGACATGGGAGTGTCATGGAGAAATGGCATAGTTATTTTAGGGGAAAGGAAGACACAACCTGTGCCCTGTTGACACAGCATGACCGTGTATATCTCTACTTATACTTGCACGACTGTACCTCTAAGACACGACACGATTGTGTATATCGCTATTCGGGCTGACATAACCATGCCCCAAGGGCATGACACGACTGTCTTTGTCCTCTTCTTTGGCTGGGGGTGCCCTATTTCCATGTAAGTGACACAACCCGTGCCTCTCAGACACGGGCATGTCATGTGTAAATCTGCCCTACCTTTTCCTTTAGCCCTCTTCTTCAAGCTTCTTCTTCCCCAATGCCTCCACACCCATGGATAAGTCCTTGGCTAGCTTGTGGAGCCTTTAAAACCCCCGAAAAAAAATGAAAATAAACAAAACTTTAACAATAAAACAAGAAAGATAAACAAATAATAGAAAATAGAAAGAAGCCTTTGTCTTGCCTTCCAAGAAGCGCTCATTTAAGGTCACAAGATCGACTCCTGAATGACTCAACTAGGAGCCTTGGCCTCAAAAGGGAGATGCTCTCCTCCTTTATGACCACTCACTTCGACCCCTTCCTTTTCCTAGGTTCTTTCCAGAATGATATATTTTTCATTTAATGTACAAGGTAGCTCTTCCTTACTTGCCAGAATTGGTGCTCTATTCGACGGTCTCCTAATAGGATTATTCTTCTTCCTCAAAAGTTGGAGATCATCCAATCTATAACATAAACTCTCTACAGTAGAAATTTCATTAGAGGCATTAGATACAATAAATTCCAATTTATCCTTGACAATACCTAAAGACAGTTTATGATTTTTAACATTTATCACAGCTTCAATTCTGGCAAGGAAAGGCCTTTCCAAAATTATTGGGATCTTCGGGTCTTTCTCCATTTCTAAGATCATGAAGTCCGTAGGAAAAATGAGACTCCACACCTCCACTGGCACATCCTCTATTATACCCAAAGGGTATCTACAGGATCGGTCTGCTAATTGCAGTGCCATGTGTTGATACAGTCTGACCTGGATGTTGTTTTGCTGTTGACACTGATTTAAGTTTGTATCAGACAATTAACTCAGATTAATTACTAATCCAGGTTGACTAGGTTGACCTGATTGAAGCAGTTGGAAAGTCCTGGTGAGTGAAGCCAGGTGAAAACCCTAGTGAGTGAAGCTAGGTGCAAGTCCTGGTGAGTGAAGCCGGGCAAGGGAAAATCCAGATGGATCAAGGGTGATCGGACATCTGGTGTTGAAAAGTCCAAGAAGGAAACTTGGCATGCGGAGTCAGAAAGGGTTCGGTAGCTCGTTCTCTAGGACCAGATGAAGTCGGAGAGGTCTAGGGAGCTCATTTCTCCGGACTAGGTCAGAGAGGGCTCAGCGGACTGAGTCAAGAGGCTGGATCGGTCTGCAGACCGATCGATCAGATTATACCTGATCGGTCCGCCGACCGATCGGGTGATCGATGGCTCGAGCGTTTCGATCGGTGCGGACCGATCAATCGATCGATGGCCCATGTGATTTTACCGATCGGGCGGACCGATCGAAATCAATCGATAGCCTCGAGATTTTCTTGATCGATGCGAGACCGATCGGAGGCTTTAAGCACCGACGAGTGGCCTGATCGGTGCGGGACCGATCAGATTAATACGATCGGTCCGCAGACCGATCAGAAGCTGCGCACCTTCGGAAAGAGCGACGCCTGATCGGTCTGGGGACCGATCAGATTAGTTCCTGATCGGTCCGCAGACCGATCAGCGATGATCCAGAAAGCGTGGTTCGGTCTGCAGACCGACCCACGGTATTGTTTGCTTTGCATGCGCTTTTTCTGATTGCCGTATTTGTATTCACCTATCTGTTTTTAACCATTTGCTGTGAGTCTTTCTAGCTTGCAGGTTGCAGGTCACATTCTCATGTTTGGATTCAAATTAAGCTTCATTAAGAGAAGGAGACAAGTACCCTTTTCACTGTAATTTGCTGCAACAGATGCATTTGAGGCATCAACGTTCACTGACGAAATCTGATTACGATTGGGCTGCTCAGTTTGACCTCTAGCTATTGGTTCGTATCCAGAGACGCCAGTGATTTCCATTGGCATGGGTTCAGAGAATCAGAAGAGGAGGAGGTGTGATTGGCTACGCCTGGCTGGCAGCAGCGATTCTGCAGACGGCGGTGATTCGAGCCAGTGAAGCAGAGAGACATAAGAAGGAAGAAGAGGAGTTCAGAAAGGAATTCTGAATTCTCTGTCTTTTGTGATCAAGCCTTCGAGAAAGCAAGTTGGTGAAGCTGTGAGCTCTTTGCTGAGAAGGTTGATTGTGTGCTCTCTGCTCTGTTCTCTTCTCCGCGTGGCTGTAAGCTCATCTTAATATTTTTCTCAGCCACTGTAAGTCTTTTGCTTAAATCTATAATCATCTGAGACTTTGTTGAGAGGTTGCTCCACCGAGAAGGAGACATCTTTAGCCGGATCTTGTCCGGGGTGTGATCTACCGAAAGATCAAGGAGTCATCCTCCTTACGGACACGCCGAGGAGTAGGGGCAAGTTATCCCCGAACCTCGTATATCCTTGTGTCTGCTGTGTGTTTGTTTTCTTTCGTTTTAGTTTTTCTAATTCCGCTGTGCTGTGATAACAAAGTTCTTGAAGAAATTTCTGTTTAGTGTTTTTCAAAGAGGCTATTCACCCCCCTCTAGCCATCTAAGATCCCAACAAGTGGTATCAGAGCCTGGTGCTCTTCATCTGGACTAACATTCCAAGGAGCAACAAGATGGCCATGAAGGAAGGATTCAGCACCAACAGACCACCCTTCTTCGATGGAGCAGATTTCCAGTATTGGAAGAGCCGCATGGAGTATTACCTCAAGACCGATATCTCCATGTGGTTCTCCGTCAAGGAGGGATTCTCACCTTCAAAGGATGAAGAAGGTAAGGAACTTGACTCATCGAGATGGTCAACCGAGCAAACTCGCAAGGGACAAGCCGATGCCAAGGCGGTTGTCACTTTGCAATGTGGGATAGCCAAGGATCAACTTGTCAAGGTTGGTCCTTTCACAAGTGCGAAGGATCTATGGAACAAGCTCATCGAGCTCCAAGAAGGGACTCGAGACTCTCGGATCGCCAAGAGGGATTTGTTCCTAAACCAACTACAGAACCTTGTCATGAAGGAGAATGAAACTGTAAGTGAGATACATGGAAGGTTCAAGGAGATCATCAATGGTCTCCATTCGGTGGATGAACGAGTAGAAAACCGTGACCTCGTAAGGTATGCTCTAAAAGCTTTTCCTAGGAATGCCTTGTGGTCATCTATGGTGGATGCCTACAAGGTATCCAAGGATCTTTCCATTGTTAAGTTAGATGAATTTTTTTGTGAAATGGAATTACATGAACTTGCTAACAAAGGGCAAAAAGAGAAAGGTATTGCTTTGGTTGCAGAAGAAAAGAGCAAGGAGGGAAGAAGGAAGAAAGAAAAGAAGAAGGAGAAAGAAATTGTTTCATCTTCATCCTCCTCCGAGTCCGATGATGAAGGTGAATCATCATCAAGCGAGATGGCCAACTTCGTGAGAAGAATCATGAGAAGGAGCAGAAGATACAAAGGGAAAGGTAAACCTAGTGAACAAAATATTGACAAAACTAATGTTACATGTTATGAGTGCAGCAAAAAGGGACACTATCGGAGCGAGTGTCCGAAATTAAAAAGGAAGGAGGAACGAGCCAAAAAGAAGGAGAAAAGAGTCAAGAAGAAGAAGGCTCTAAAAGCCACATGGGATGAGTCTTCTTCAAGTTCATCTGAGGAAGAGAAGAGGGAGAAGAGTACACGGCAGTTAGCCCTCATGGCAAGAGAGAAGTCCGAGTCCGAGAGTGAGGACTCAAGCTCTTCAGCCGCGACTTCATCATCTTCGGATGATGAAGAGGTAACATCTCCCCATTTAGAAAAGTGTTATAAAACAATTGCACATTTGTCTACTTCTCTTAAAAAATCAAAAACAGAAACTAGACTGCTAAAAGATGAAATAGAGAAATTAAGGGCCCTTAGGGAAGATGAGGTCGATGACCTTTATCAAGAGGCCCTAAAGGATGAAAACAAAACCTTGAAGGGTGAAATTGAGAAGCTCAAGAAAATGCTTGAGAAATTCTCAACCAGCTCTAAGACCTTAGACATGATTCTAAATGCCCAAAGGGCGGTTTACAACAAGGCTGGATTAGGATACCAACCTAAGGAGTCTAGCTTTATTTCTTTTGTGTCAAGAACCCAATTTCATAGAACACATGTTTCTAGGGTTCATGAGACTAGGAAGAAGGTGACTAAGGCATGGGTGCCTAAGTCTCTCATTGTAGATGCATTAGGTCCCAGAATTTGGGTACCTAAAACATCCGTCTTTCGTGTCTTGTAGGCATTGGTCGAGGGGGAGCGTCTATCAACTTGGTTTGTTGATAGTGGATGCTCCAAGCACATGACAGGGGACAAGTCACTATTCTCTACCATACAAAATAAAAATAGAGGTAATGTGTCTTTTGACAATAATGGTAGTCTTAAGGTTATAGGGGTTGGAGACATTCATATATCCGAATGTCTCCACATCAAGAATGTTCTTCTAGTCAAGGGGATGACTTTTAATCTCCTAAGTGTCAGTCAATTGTGTGATACGGTTACACAATTGAATTTCATTCAAGTCAATGTTTGGTTAAACACATTGACACACTTGACACTGGTACTAGTAGGCACAAGGGTTGATAATATTTATCAAGTATCGTTTAAAAGTGCTACTAATGCTTTGATTAAGTGTTTCATGTCAAAAGAAGAAGAGTCTTGGCTATGGCATAGAAGGTTGGCACATGTCAATATGAAGAACATCCGGAAGTTGGCCAACCAAGGATTAGTGCGAGACTTACCCAGCATCAAGTACCACAAGACCAAACTATGTGATGCATGTCAAAAGGGTAAGCAAACAAAAGGTGTTCATAAAGGTAAAAGCATTGTAAGTACATCTACTGCTTTAGATTTATTGCACATGGACCTATTTGATTGCAGTAGTGTAATATCATTGAATGGAAGTAGATATTGCTTGGTAATCGTTGATGATTTTACTAGATATACATGGACTTTCTTTTTGAAACATAAGGACCAAACTATAGATATTTTTATTTCCTTTTGTAGAAGAACTGAAAATGAAAAATCGACAACAATTAAAACCATTAGAAGTGATCATGGTGGGGAATTTCAAAATCATAGGTTTTTAGAGTTTTGTCAAGAAAAGGGATATAGGCATGAGTTCTCTACTCCGAGGACCCCACAGCAAAATGGGGTTGTTGAGAGAAAGAACCGAGTCTTACAAGAGGCTGCACGAAGCATGCTCAATGAGTACTCACTACCGAGCTACTTATGGGCTGAAGCTGTGAATACAGCTTGCTATGTGCAAAATCGAGTTTTAATACATAGGTTTTTAGGAAAGACTCCCCATGAACTTTGGTTTGGGAAACCACCTACAATTAAACATCTTAGGGTGTTTGGTTGTAAGGTGTTTATTTTGAACACCAAGGACCATCTTGGGAAGTTCACGGCTAAGGCTGATCAAGGGATACTAGTCGGGTATTCTCTAACCAGCAAAGCTTATCGAGTCTACAACAATAGGACTAAATTGATTGAAGAGTCCTCTGATGTAGCCTTTGAAGAAATCCCTAACTTAAATGATCAATCTAGGGCTATAGGAGAAATTCAATTTGAACTTAGAAATCTAAGTTTGAATGATCAAAATGAAGAACGAGTCGAAGTTGACTCTGATGTTGATGAGCAAAGGCAACAAAGAACTCAATCTGATCCTTTGCCAGATATTGAGTCCTTGCCTGTGCCTAGTGAGACCATTCATGAGGCACCATCAACACCAAGACAATCTAGGATAGCCTCTAGTCATCCCCAAGAACAAATTGTGGGAGACATCCAACAAGGGGTTAGGACTAGATCATTCTTCAGAAATGAGTCTAATGAAGTCGCATTGATTTCAGAGATTGAACCAAAATTAGTTGATGAGGCATTGCACGATCCTGATTGGATCATAGCTATGCAAGATGAATTAGGTCAATTTGAAAGGAGCCAAGTGTGGGACTTAGTTCCTAGACCTAAGAAGACCACCATTATTGGAACTAAATGGGTCTTCAAAAATAAGTTAAATCAAAAGGGAGAAGTTGTAAGAAACAAGGCAAGACTTGTAGCCAAGGGCTATAGTCAAGTCGAAGGTCTCGATTATGATGAGACTTATGCTCCCGTGGCCCGATTAGAGTCCATTCGTTTGATGCTAGCTTTTGCTGCACATAGAGGTTTCAAGCTCTATCAAATGGATGTTAAATCTGCCTTCTTAAATGGTTTCATTAAAGAAGAGGTCTACGTTGAACAACCACCGGGGTTTGTGAGTACCGAAGCTCCAAACCACGTATACAAGCTCAAGAAAGCTCTCTATGGGCTTAAACAAGCACCACGAGCTTGGTACGAAAGGTTGTCAACATATTTACTAGAAAAGGATTTTGTGAGAGGCCAAATAGACCCAACACTATTTCTGCGTAGAGATGGTGACAATATTTTTGTAGCCCAAGTATATGTCGATGACATAATTTGTGGCTCAAATAACAAGGGCTATTTGAATGAATTCATTTCTCACATGGAAAGTGAGTTTGAGATGAGTCTAGTAGGAGAGTTGACATTCTTCCTCGGACTTGAAATCAAACAAACTCGAGATGGAATTTATGTCCATCAGGCAAAATACACTCAAGAGATGCTTAGAAAATTCAATATGAGTGACTCTAAGGAAGTGTCCACTCCAATGGCGACAAGCACTCGCCTTGACAATGATGAGAGTGGAAAACCAATTGATCTAACGCAATATAGAAGCATGATTGGTAGTCTTCTATATCTCACAGCTAGTCGACCGGACATACTCTTTGCTGTGGGCATGTGCGCTAGGTATCAAGTCTGTGCCAAGGAATCTCATTTAATTGCAGTTAAGAGAATATTGAGATACCTTAAGGGCACAATTCGAGTAGGTCTATGGTACCCTCGTACAGAGTCTTTTGACTTGATAGGCTATACCGATTCCGATTATGCTGGGTGCAAATTGGATCGGAAAAGCACTAGTGGGGGTTGCCAATTCTTAGGTTCATCATTAGTTAGTTGGTCAAGTCGGAAGCAACATTGTGTTGCTCTCTCCACGACCGAGGCCGAATATATTGCCATGGGAGAGAGTGTATCACAGTTGTTGTGGATGATACACACCCTAGAGGATTATGGACTTTCTTATAAGGGTGTACAAGTGCTATGTGACAACATTAGCACGATCAACCTAACTAAAAATCCAGTCCATCATTCAAGGACCAAGCACATTGAAGTGCGTCATCACTTCATTAGAGATCACGTAGCTAGGGGTGACATTGTGCTCACATATGTGGAGTCAAAGTCAAACCTAGCCGACATTTTCACCAAACCCCTTCCGGAAAATGAATTTAGTCATTTAAGGATGGAGTTGGGGATGTGTTTGGCTCCTTAGGTCCTTAGGACTTCATCATGATCAATAAGGACAAATTAAAATGACAAGAGTAATTGGGACAATAATTTGGGCAACTTGGGAACATCTCACACAAACTATAAGGTTTAACAAAATATTTTTGTTTGCTAGAAATGGGGTGAGATGCTAGGATCAACCTAATTATTCAAAATGTATCATGCATCCCTTGAATAATTAGGTTGAAGAGACATTAATGGAGTATGGGGAAGGCCATTACATAATTCATGTGTATTTGGCTCCTAGATCTTACTCATATATTCCAACCAAGGAATCTTGGTTGGACTTTTGCCTAGAAATTTTTCTAATCATGGTTGATGGTTGATGGTTGATGGTTGATGTGTTGATTGGTATTGTTGTTTGGTTCATGTCATGACTTTTGATTGATAAAACGATAGGTTATTAAAGGAAATAATAATAAATTGGATATATTTTGACAAACTTGAAACTAAACATAACAAGAATCAAGAATTTCAGCTTTCATGCCTTGATTGCAAATTAGGACAAGTTGTCTATTTTGACAAACTTGAAACTTGTCTGAAATCTCAGTGGTTGTAGTCGAATTTGAAAGTCTCAAATTATAAACAAATTCACACCATAAGAGCCCATCGTTAGGACATAGTTATGCTTGTAGATTCTCAGGGTTCTAGATATTGATTTTGAAAGTTTTACTGGAGAAACTTCTACGAACTATCAAACATATCTAAGGATTTCGGTTACTGAAATCACTGAAAATTTCAGTATCAAACACTGATCGGGCTACAGCCCGATCAGGAGAAGATGGATCGGTCGACAGACCGATCCAAAAACTTCCCAACCTTTCTGTCTGTAATCTGATCGGTCCAGGGACCGATCAGGTTATTTTTGTGCGGCTCATTGATCGGTCCAGGGACCGATCAGGATAATCTGATACGCATAAGGCTCTTCTGATCGGTCCATAGACCGATCAGTGGTTCCATTGGTTAAGGCTGTGACTTAGGGGCTTACTGTTCGATCTCTGATCGGTCTACGGACCGATCAGGAAGTTCCCTGATCGGTCTGGTGACCGATCAGGGGCTTCGCTGAATGCTACTGATCACCTTCTGATCGGTCCACAGACCGGTCAGGAGGTTCCCTGATCGGTCTGGTGACCGATCAGGGGCGTCGGATACCTTCTGATCGGACAACCGTCCGATCATTTCTTCACTGTACACCCATCTTAACCCTTAAAACCTCCCGATCCCCTCTTTCCCTCATTCACGCGAACCCTAGCCGACTCTTCCCACCAGCCCACCCTTTCTCTTCTCCTTGCACGCCGAAGCTCCAGCCCTCGGAAGCCCTAGCCGAGAGTTCCATGGCTCCAAGGTAACTCCTACCTCTATAGAACTTGGCATTGTGTTTTCATTTCTCATCTTCTGTTGTTGTGTTTGTCTCGGTTCTTATTTGTTGGTGGCTCCGGTGCTCACTCATTGCCCCATCTTACCCCATTGTGTCCCCTTAGGAAGAAACCAGTAGGAGAGGGTACTTCCAAGTCCAAAGATAAATCCAAAGCTACTGCTGCTCCCTCTCGACCCCAACCAGCTAGTTCCAGTAGATTCCCAAACCGTCAGTCTGAGCAAGCTTTTCAACAAAGGACATTCAAATTACTTCCTTGTAGGTCCGTGGATAGAAAATTCATGGACGAATTTTGCCCACAAGTGTCCGAAATCATAGCATACTACAAACTCGATTCACTAGTCTACTTGGAACGGGATATCAACTATGACTTGGTCTCTGAGTTCTATAATAACCTTCATGAGACTAATGATCAAGGTTTTAAAACAAGAGTTGCTAAGCGGACTCTTGATTTCAGTATCTCATCTTTCTTTGAGTATCTCGATTGCCGGAGGTGTTCCGGTGATGTCTTTTCGATATTTCCTGACTTACCAGATCAGTTACCTCCACCGTTTGATATCTCACCTGACGATATATATGAGTACTTCTTCAGACAGCCTAGACAAGGGCTAGATGAGCTAGATGTTGACTTCCCTACTTTTGCAGCCTTGAGATTATCTCCTCAAGATTACATTCTTTTTAAAATTGTCACGAACTTCCTTCTACCTATCACATCTAAACCATTATCTGAGATCCGATCATATCATTGTCTTATGCTTTATGGTTTGCGTCGGCGTCTCGATTTTGATATCATGTCGAGCATCTACTCCTCGATCATATCATATTCTCAGCCTAGCGGCTTCACTATTTATATGCCTTATGGGCATATAATTACTGATTGGCTTGAGACCCTTCAGGTTGATGTCTCTAAGGGTAGAATAATCAAAATGGTCAGGCAGGATTGCCGACTTGGGAAACGGGCATTTTCCAAGTCTGGAATCATAGGGCGAAATGGGGATGTTCAGTGGAAGGATGGGAGAGCTTTAGGTGAGTTACCACGACAGGCTGCAGCTGCTCCTCCTGCTGACATTGGCGAGGCGGATCCAGACCTGCGCTGGCAGATCGCTGAGTTGGAGAGCCGATTTGATCGTCACGAGGAGATGGTGGCTGCTGAGTTCGATGGACTACGCATACGGATTGACCGGCGCTACGATGACCTGCGCGGGCATATTGACCAGCGCTTCGATGATATGCGCAGTCATCAGGTGGTGACACAGCAGTTGCTACTCGGATGGATGGCACGCTACCCGCCTCCGCAGTCTTACCCAGGCTATTCATCCTCCAGCGTGCCGCCTCAGGATTTCACCCTTCCCGCCGATGATGATGATGCTCCTCATGTTGAGGACGTTGATTGATATACCTTGTCTGTATGTATTTTGGATGTTATTTGTTAGTCTGATCTGGATGTTTGCACTTCTGATGCTACTCATATATTTATGCTACTCGGTTTTATATTTGCTTGCTCCTTATTATGCTTCATTTTCTATGTTTTTTTAATAATATGCTGTTCCTATGCCATGATTTGATTGTATCTTTTGTCTTTCTTACTGTCGTATTGTGACCTTAGAGGGAACTCTAGGTCAGTTAAAAGAAGGCAGTATGGATTAAGGGGGAGCCTTTTGAGTTTTTGTCACCTCATTTGCACCTTTTCGGTGTTTGACAAAGGGGGAGAGGATACCTAAGTTTAGAAATGTATGATCTAAAGATTTTAGGGGAGAGGATAACGGGAAGGATCTTGATTCCCGTCCTTGACTTGGTGGTGTATCCGTCTTAGGGGGAGGATCCTGATTTCCCTAAAATTATGGGTATATGAGCATTTCTGATCTAAACTTAAATCGTGTTGTCAAACAACAAAAAGGGGGAGATTGTTGATACAGTCTGACCTGGATGTTGTTTTGCTGTTGACACTGATTTAAGTTTGTATCAGATAATTAACTCAGATTAATTACTAATCCAGGTTGACTAGGTTGACCTGATTGAAGCAGTTGGAAAGTCCTGGTGAGTGAAGCCAGGTGAAAACCCTAGTGAGTGAAGCTAGGTGCAAGTCCTGGTGAGTGAAGCCAGGTGAAAACCCTAGTGAGTGAAGCTAGGTGCAAGTCCTGGTGAGTGAAGCCAGGTGAAAACCCTAGTGAGTGAAGCTAGGTGCAAGTCCTGGTGAGTGAAGCCGGGCAAGGGAAAATCCAGATGGATCAAGGGTGATCGGACATCTGGTGTTGAAAAGTCCAAGAAGGAAACTTGGCATGCGGAGTCAGAGAGGGTTCGGTAGCTCGTTCTCTAGGACCGGATGAAGTCTAGAGGGCTAGGGAGCTCATTTCCGGACTAGGTCGAGAGGGCTCGACCCGACCGAAGTCAGAATGGATCGGTCCGCATCGATCCAGGAATTTATACCTGATCGGTGCCGACCGATCAGAATTGATCGATGGCTAGCGATTGCGCATCGATCGGGCACCGATCGAATCGATCGAGCCCATCGGATTTTACCGATCGGCGGACCGATCGAAATCAACCGCAGCTCATCGAGATTTTACCGATCGGTCCGAGACCGATCGAGGCTTTAAGCACCGGACGGCGACGCCGATCGGTCCGGGACCGATCGATTATACTGATCGGTCCGCAGACCGATCGAGCAGACTGCTAATGAGCGACCTCTGATCGGTCCGGGACCGATCAGGAGGTTCCCTAAGTCATTGCGATCAGCGCCATAAAGCGTGGTTGATCGGGCGACCCACGGTATTGTTTGCTTTGCATGCGCTTTTTCGATTGCCGTATTTGTATTCACCTATCTGTTTTTAACCATTTGCTGTGAGTCTTTCTAGCTTGCAGGTTGCAGGTCACATTCTCATGTTTGGATTCAAATTAAGCTTCATTAAGAGAAGAAGACAAGTACCCTTTTCACTGTAATTTGCTGCAACAGATGCATTTGAGGCATCAACGTTCACTGACGAAATCTGATTACGATTGGGCTGCTCAGTTTGACCTCTAGCTATTGGTTCGTATCCAGAGACGCCAGTGATTTCCATTGGCATGGGTTCAGAGAATCAGAAGAGGAGGAGGTGTGATTGGCTACGCCTGGCTGGCAGCAGCGATTCTGGAGACGGCGGTGATTCGAGCCAGTGAAGCAGAGAGACATAAGAAGGAAGAAGAGGAGTTCAGAAAGGAATTCTGAATTCTCTGTCTTTTGTGATCAAGCCTTCGAGAAAGCAAGTTGGTGAAGCTGTGAGCTCTTTGCTGAGAACGTTGATTGTGTGCTCTCTGCTCTGTTCTCTTCTCCGCGTGGCTGTAAGCTCATCTTAATATTTTTCTCAGCCACTGTAAGTCTTGTGCTTAAATCTATAATCATCTGAGACTTTGTTGAGAGGTTGCTCCACCGAGAAGGAGACATCTTTAGCCGGATCTTGTCCGGGGTGTGATCTACCGAAAGATCAAGGAGTCGTCCTCCTTACGGACACGCCGAGGAGTAGGGGCAAGTTATCCCTGAACCTCGTATATCCTTGTGTCTGCTGTGTGTTTGTTTTCTTTCGTTTTAGTTTTTCTAATTCCGCTGTGCTGTGCTAACAAAGTTCTTGAAGAAATTTTTGTTTAGTGTTTTTCAAAGAGGCTATTCACCCCCCTCTAGCCATCTAAGATCCCAACACCATGGTGGTCTAATTAAAATCATTAAAACCCAATCTTTTGTACATAGAATAGAAAATGAGACTTACACTAGCTCTAAGGTCACAGAAAGCCTTACCACTAACTGTGGTACCGATCTTTCATGGCATAGAGAAACTTCTTGGATCTTGAAGCTTAGCAGGTGGTATGTCTAGAGTAGAGCACTACATTCCTCCGTCAAAGTCACGGTCTCATATCTTTCTTTCTTCCTTTTGTTCGAGATGATCTCTTCCATGAATTTAGTAAATTTTGACATTTGTTGAAGGGCATCCAAGAGAGGGATGTCAATACATATTTCTTTGACCTTCTCTAGAAATTTTTCAAAATATGCATTTTTCATGGCCTTGGAGATTCTTTGAGGGAAAAGGATTGGTGGAACAGATCTTGTTGGTGGAGGAACTTCAACTGGTATGGTATCCTCCTTTTGAACAACTTCATCAATAGAGGTAGAAGGAAGCAGCTCTCCATTATATTCAATTCCCTTGTCTTTAGCGATGCTCAACAAGGTTTTCCTCTAGCTTCCTGGAAAATTTCATTGTGTCCTTGAGGAGGAACTCGTCGCATGTGCTATTTGAATATCAAGCATCTTCAAGTGTCTTTTAGTGTTGTCCAACCTTGTGTTAGGTTGCTTGATATTATTTTTTGTTTCACCTTTGTTAGCAAGTATCTCCTCAAGGAGTTATAAGTGTTCTATTCATATCTAGTTGGTTGCCCTTGGTCTTGGTTATTTCTAATGAGAAGTTTGGGTGACTCTTCCATCCAGGGTTATAAGTGTTGAAGAACATATTGTTTTACCTTTGGTTGAAGTTGCCTACTGCATCAACTTGTTCAATTTGAGCCAACTATGCAGTGAAAGCTTGAATTGGGTAACTTTCCTTGATGTGTTTAGTACTTCCACATCCTTCACATGTAGTGATGATGGTGTTTACTGGATTGACATTCATTGTATCAAACTTCTTTATTAGAGCATCTAGCTTTGTAGAAATTAAATTCATTGCATCAACATCATATTTTCTAGATATTTTGAATGGATTCTCACTTCTTTCAGAAGCCCATTGATGGTAGTTTAGTGCTACACTCTCATAATTTCTTTGGCTTCATCCAATCCCTTATTCAATAATGCCCCACCAACTGCGGAGTCTAGAGAGACTTTGGTTTGGTAATTAATGTCATTATAAAAAATGTGTATCACCACCACTTTTCTAAACCGTGGTGGGGGCATAGTCTGAGCATCCCCTTAAATTTGTCCCATGCATTATATAAGGATTTACTTTCATTCTATCAGAAGCTAGCAATCAGATTCCTCATGTGAGTCATCTTGGATGGAGAGAAGAACTTCTCTAAGAATATTTACTCACGTTGTTGCTATGAGGAGATGCTATTTGTAGGTAGGGAATTCAGCCAGGTCTTAGTTCTATCTCTAAAAGAGAATCCTCACAATACTAATTTTACTGCCTCGGGAGGAACCCCATTCATCTTCATAGAGTTGTATATTTTATAGAAAGTTTCTAAATGTTGATTCAGATCTTCAATGGGTCTTCCCCCAAACTAGTTCTGTTGTACCATTGATATTATGGTTGGTTTAATCTCAAAATTGTTGGCCTTAACATTGTAGGTCCAAGTGAGGCCGACTAGAGGGGACGGAGGGGGATTGAATAGCCCTATAATTCCAGTTAAACAAATTTCTCTTTCTTTTATTTAGTAAGGATACACAATTCATTAACAAACAATTTGCATAAAATAAAAGAAATAAAGTAAGAGGACTATGGATTTTTTTACTTGATTACAACCTAGGTAGTTGTTAATCTAAGGTAGTTGAAAGCTCCACTAAGAAAAATATCCTTCGCGTAGGTAGAGTAGTGTAATGACCCAAAACTCCTCATTACGAGTCCTAATAGTACGTAAAAACATTTAGAAATGCTTTAGAAAAATTCTAGAAATTTTTAGAGTATTTTTATGCAATTTTTGGAGGTCGTTTGGTATTTTTACTAAACGAAAGAAGTTTCGACAAAAAAAAATATCCAAGCCGAGATTCAAACCGGAGACCTCCGACCGAGCCAACTCTTAAGCGAATCCAGCTGAGCAAGTGTACCAGCGGACATTACTAATTAAATAAGGAGCAAAAATCTATTTAAGCAGTAGTTGAGGAATAGGAAATAAATTGAAATAAAAAGGGGCGGCTGAGGAATCAAACCCGTGACCTCTGACCCGGTCAAGATTTAGCAAAGCACGGCTAACCAAGTGTCCCAGCGAGCGTTGTTGATTAAAAGGAGAACAAAATTTATTTAAGCAGTAGTTAGGGAAATAGAAAATAAATGGGAATAAAAGGTTCGGATGAGGAATCGAACCCGCGACCTCTGACCCAGTCAAAACGCGGCTAGCCAAGTGTTCAAGCGAGCGTTGTTGATTAAAGGAGGAGTGAAAATTATTTAAGTGGTAGTTAATAAACAGAAAATAAATTGGAATAAAAGGGTTGAGGTCGAGATTCGAACCCGCGACTTCTGACCCGAACCGAACCTTAAACGAATCCGGCTGACCAAGCGCCCAAGTGGGCGGTTCTGTTTAGAAAAGGTAGCAAAATTTATTTAAGAAGTTAACAGAAATATTAAGTTATAAAAAGGGATAAGTTGATGCTCTATTTTCCCGTGATCTAAACCATTCTCTCCTTCTCTTCTGCGTGCGATGGTGGAGCTCGGGCAGAAAACAAAAGGGAGTTAGGGCATCGTCTCCGGCGGTCGGCCAAGGTCGTAGAAGCCCTTCTTGTTCGGTTGTGAGTCCAAGAAGCAAGGTAAGTGCTTCCTCACCTGCAATAGAGTAGTTTCGGATTCATGTGTTCTTGATTTCCGACGCATGCTGCAAAGATTGATGATTTTGAAGATTTCCTGCAGTGAGTTTCATAAAGAAGATGAGAAGATGTTTTAATTAATTTGAATATGTGGTTTAGTTTATTCCTTATTGTTTGATTGGTGCTGCTGCCATGAAACTAAATTTAGTTCATTTAGATTTGGAAAGGAGTAAATTATTTTGTTATGCAGTGAGCATGAGACAGATATCATATTGATTAATTTATGGGAAGAGAATGCATAAATTTAAGGGAATATTAGATTCAGAAAAGATGATGATCAAATGTTGATGACGTAAATTAAGGATGGAAACTTTACTTTCATATTTTTGATGGTTTAGCATTGGAAGATCCTATTAGATCTCTAGTAGCTTAATTAGATTTGCAGATTTTAATTAAGCTTATAGTGCAGATTTTAATTAAGCTTATAATGCAGATTTTTATGTAAGCTTATAGTGCAGATTTTAATTAAGCTTATAGTGCAGATTTTTAATTAAGTTTATAGTGCAGATTTTTTGTGGAATTTATAGTGCAGATTTTAATTAAGCCTATAGTACAGATTTTAATTAAGCTTATAGTGTAAATTTTTATGTAAGCTTATAGTGCAGATTTTAATTAAGCTTATAGTGCAGATTTTAATTAAGTTTATAGTGCAGATTTTTGGTGGAACTTGTAGTGCAGATTTTTTGTGGAATTTATAGTGCAGATTTTTGGTGGAACTTGTAGTGCAGATTTTTGGTGGAACTTATAGTGCAGTTTTTAGAAAAAAGATTATAGTGCAGTTTGGTTAAGTATTATAGTGCAGAATTTATGTTTGCATAGTATGCAGAAATAGTGTAGCATAAAATGCAGAATCTTGATTAGTATAGTATGCAGAATTTTGATTAGCATAGTATGTAGATTTTTGTTTATGCATTTCAAAGTTAGAATTTGTTTAAACATTTCAGTTTTTAAAGAAGCATTCTTTTATTAGAGGTATTAACAAGTATAAGAAAGATAAAGAAAAGAAACAAAAAGGCCAAGGGCTTAAGTAGATCCCAAAGTCAAGACTTTAGGGATTTTGACACACAAGGTGCTCGTTAAAATGCCAAGGCATTTAAAGAAGAAGTAATTAAGATAAATCAACTTATGAATCAGTATTTTACTTTTATCAGTGACACTGTGCTGGACTCTTAGTTGTCCTTGGGTTGGGGTCCCATAGTCGTCCGTAGGTTTAGATAACCTAGTAAACCCTACTAAATTCGGGACTAGATACCTCGGGTCTAGTTAGGGATGCGCGTATAGCAAGTACAGTTGCCGGACCCATCAGCAGCATGATTATTATTTTTATCTATTATGAAAATAGTTTTCAAAACTTCACAAATCAGTTACGTGAATACAGTTCAGATTTAGCATTAGCCTAGCATCAGTTTAGCTCAGCTTATGTATCAGTTCAGTTAAACTTATTATTCTGAAGTATAAAAGTATAAGTTTTGAACAAGTGAAATAAGTTTTACATGTTTAGCATTTCAGCATGTCTTGTTTCTTTTGCTATTAGATGAGCATTCAGTTTCTAGATTTCTTTCAGCTTACATGCATACTCGAGTTTTATGAGTTAGATAGCGCTTACTAAGCAATTTTGCTTATAGTTGCATTTCCTCTTACTGCAGATAAAGGAAAGGAAAAGTTATAGCAAAGGAAGGCGACAAGGAGGTGCGGATGGATGTGTGATGCCTGGACTATAGAAGCCTTGGGATTTAGCATAAGAATTTATTAAGATTATGTTGTGTTTAGACTATTGGAATTATTCATTCATGTTGATGATATTATTCATAGAATGATTTTATGTGTTTAGATGAGTCATTTTAGTCTTCCGCTGCTAGTTAATTGTATGTTTTGAGTTCTCCGAGAGTTTTAGGAATTACTATCAACATGTGAACAAGGTTAGTTAAGATAAGTTAGTAGTCCAGTAGCGCTCCGCCCTCACAGACCAGTGGTGGGGAGGGTGGGGTATTACAAGTAGCCTCTTATACACTTTTAAAGTTCACAAACTAACTAGGAATTGAATACAGTGATTATTGCTTTAACTCCATGCTCCATGGTGCTATTTATAGCATTATGAGAAAAGTTACCGTTGTGCTAACATAGCTTGGAGGTAGCTCCAAGGACATCCAAGGCACCCTCAATGGATAAATCTTTATCTATGCAACAACAGTCACTCAACGGTTCTACCGCATTGGAGGCTCCTTCAATGTGCTTAGAGGTGCCTCGGCCTTGGCACTATTCATCCGAGGTGCCTTAGGCACAATGGAGGTGTCTCATGTCCTGAATGTGGCAACTTCGCTGTCAAAGCTTGAGGCTCCTCGAGCACTGTTTATCTAAATGATCAATTTTTGTATTGACTATTCTTTTCCCCATGCTCGCTTGGGTGATGCTTTGGCCATCTACAATTAAGCTCACCAAAACCCAACTCCGGTCTTTCTCCTCAATAAGGTTTTCTTCTCAGCCCTTGGAGCGCACATCCTTCTTGTTGGTGCAATCGACCTCTAGGGTTTCGATGTTTGACAATATACCTAAGTCTGATCAGTTTAACCAAGAGTTAATCTAAATAGGACTTGATGTTTGGAAAAGAATAGTCTAGTCAGGACTAGATGACTAGCAAGGAGAAGTCCTAACTGGAGGTTAGGCAAAGTAAAATTCCTGGTGAGTGAAGCCAGTGTTGGAGTGTATACTAAAAGCCTAGCTTTTGTAAACATTTAATTTTGAAATAAAACAATCACATTGGTCAATATCTACATTTATTTGTTAAATGTAATTGTTCAATTAATTTATATAAGTAGATAACATGGTGTGTGGTGTCACATTCAGAAGATCATGTTGTCGGTTCTTTATAAATTATAAATAGTTGCTCATGACTAAGATGGAAAGGAACAAACCATCGGAGTAGTCGTAATGTAATTAAGTATTAGTTTATCTTGATTAATAAATTACACTGGTACACTCTAAGTGTATTGAGTAGGACTATTTAGGTAAGTTCTTTTTGTACTGACTTAATAAAAGAACTAGACCTTAGTTATTATGGAAGTGTGTGCTCTTAATCCTAATATAATAACAAGCACATATATTTAATATTTATTTCTTTGACTTATCAAAGGGTGAGGTTTAGCTCGATAAATCAATATGCCTGATAAGTTAGGAAATGATATTACTTATAGTGTGTGTTATTGATTATAGAAGGAATCTGTGTCCTAGTTATCTAGGTTGAGAATGTCCCCAAGAGGAGCTCATAAGGATTGTCATGTTAAACCCTGCAGGTGGACTTAGTCCGACATGACAATGAAGTTGAGTGGTACTACTCTCGGAGATAGATATTAATTTAGTGAGTTGTCAATAACTTACTTAATTAGTGGACATTCGTTATCTTAAATACAGGGAGACTAACACACTCATGATAAGAAGGAGCCCATAATGTAATTTGGGATTGGTGCGGTAGTGCGATAATAACTCTCTAGTGGAATTAGTTATTATCGATGAACTTGAGTTGTGTGTTCGGGGCGAACACGGGATACTCAAGCTCATCGGAAGGCCAAAACCAATTTCTCCTCTAGGTCCCTGTCGTAGTCTCATTATAGCCTCAAGTCCATCCAAATGTAAGGCTCTTCTTGGTGTCCAAGAAGTAGGCCGATCCAATGCTTGGTGACCAAGCAAGGGCCGGCCACATCTTCTTCTATAGGGCCCGACCCTTTGCTCGGTAATCAAGCATGAAGGGGCCGGCCACAATAATTCAAAAAGGGAGGGTTGTTTTGAATTTTTAAAATCTTCTCTTTGTAGAAAACTATAAGCTTTAAAAGAGAGATTTTAATTTTTAAAATTTTCCTTATTTGAATTAGGCTACATGTTTAAATAGAGAGTTTTAAAAGTTTTAAAACTTTCCCTTTTTAACCATCCTCATGGTTTAGAAAAAAAAGGAAGATAAGTTTTAAAATTAAAATTTTCTATCATCATGTTAAAAAAGAAAATTTTATAAGAGAAGTTTTTAAATTTTAAAACATGGTTTTAATTTTTAGAAACTTTCCTTTTTTAACTCACACTTTAAGAAATTAGGAGAGAACTTGTAAAATTTTATAATGGCTTATAAAATTTTATTAAAAATTTATTTTTCTTTTTTTCTCTTGATGAGGTGGCCGGCCACCTTGCTTGGTGCCCAAGCAAGGGGTCGACCATAATTAAAATAAAATCATCATCAATTAATTTTGGTGATTTGATTCAATCAAGAGGAAGGAAAAGGAAAAATTTTAAGGGAAAAGGAAAAAACTCTTAGAAGATTTTAATTTTTTGTAAAAAGTTTTTCCTTATTTGCCTTGGCCAAGTAATATAAAAGAAGGGGTGAGGAGGTTTCATGAGACACAATTCTTATTCTCTTGCTTGGAGAACCTCAAGTGACCGGCCCTCCCTCTCCCTTCTCTTTTCCCTTTTGCTCTCTTCTCCTTGGTGGTGGTGGTGGTCGGATTTTAGAAGAAGAGGAAGGAAGCTTTTGGGTGGTGTTCACCTTGAAGGATCATCACCCACACGACGTCCAAGGCGAGGCGAGGAATACGACAGAAGATCTCGAGGTCATTAGCTTACAAAGAGAAGGTATAACTAGTAATTTTCTTCTACATCATACTAGTTATTTTCTTTGTAAGAATTCTAAAAACAAGAGGCAATTAGATCTAGTTTTTCGAATTAGTTTTTCGAATTTTTGTTTTCTTCTTTTTCAAATTTGTGATTCGATTGTTCTTTTTGGTTAACGTAGAGTTATTTAAGAAAATTAAATATTAGCTTTCCTTAAAAAGCTTTGTCTAGGCGGTGGTGGTTGCTCCCATATCCAAGAAGGTCATGTGCCTCGCCATGCAGTCCTGGAAGCCAATTTTGGAAATTAATATTTAATGAAATTAATAACATAGGTGGATTTGAATCAATAGTGTTAAGTTCCGCTTGCGATTCAAATCTAAACCATTAAGAACAGATAAGTTAAATTTGGAATCAATGATGTTAAGTTCCGTCTGCGATTCCTAATTTAACTTCTAAAGAACACAATAGGTTATTTAAGGAAAGGTTCGACACTTAGTACAAAAAATTTTGTACAGTGGAACCGATACGTTTTTCCTAGGACTAACCAACAGCCAGACCCTAGTGAGTGAAGCTAGGTAGTGGATGTCAGGCCCTAGTGAGAGAAGCTAGGTAGTAGAAGTCCTAGTAAGTGAAGTCGGACCCTAGTGAGTGAAGCTAGGTGATCGAAGTCCTGGTGAGTGAAGTCGGGCCCTAGAGAGTGAAGCTAGGAGGAGAAAGTCCAGGTGAGTGAAGTCGGGCAATGGAAGTCCTAATGAGCGAAGCTAGGTAACCCTAGGGGGAGATAACCCTAGGTTATACTTGAATTCTGTTAACACTGTTTTACCTTACCATTTTATCTATTGTGCTAACTCAGTATTGTAGAGAAATTCAGCTGGGTCGACGGGCTGACCGGATAACTAACACGAAGTCTAGATAGGTCAACGGGCTGACCGGATATCTGACAGGTAAATTAAGGTCAGTCACTAGAGGGGAGTGACTTGGTAAGGAAGTGTTTCCCATTCGAGGGAACAGTAGGCGTCGATCCAACTCAGAACCATTTTGGTAATCTAAATTGAGATCGTGACTAGATTCTGGTCTTGGGGAGATAGAATCTAATTACTACCCTTTTTTATTATAATTGTGCTAACACTTTATTTTGCAGGGTAGTATAATTTGTATTTACCTCGGACTAACAATTTCTTACAGAAAATTGATATGTTGGAAAATGATGGTCCGGGCGCCCGGAAGGTACCCGGCCGTCCGGAGCTAGTTTGGGTGCCCGGAGTGCAAAAACTTATCTCATCACCACGTGGAGCGTGCTGATTGGCTAGGCCAACATCCCGGTCCAGGCGCCCGGAGCAATCCTATAAAAGGAGTCTTCCTCAAGAGCTACGAATAACAACTTCTTCTATGACTACTCTATTACGCTCTACTCCTGCGACATTGCGAGATTCCTCTGACAACCTGCGATTCAACTTCTTTTTCTGTATTGTCGGTATTATTTTAATTATTCTTGTACTTAAGTTTGTAATATCTTACGAATTATTAGTGATAGCCCAACGAAAGCACTCAACGAGTGCGGACCTTGGAGTAGGAGTCGACAAAGGCTCCGAATCAAGTAAAATTGGTTTGTGTTAGCATTGTGTCTTTTATTTTTCCGCTGCGTACTTGATTTAATAACAATTTGTTTAATGATCGCTATTCACCCCCCCCCCCCCTCTAGCGAACTCTATGATCTAAAAAGTGGTATCAGATCAGGTACCACTCTGAATTGGTGCAACCACCAATCGAGCAAAGGGGGTTCTTTTTAAAAGAAAAATAGATATCGTTTATGTTTAAAAAATATCCTTACGCCTTTCATTTTTTCCCTCCAAAATTATTTTTCAAAAATTTATTGTCATCTTTTCACCGTTGGTTAGTATTAGCAAAATATCACATTTATCAAAATTTGAAATAATATATTTTATTAATATTTTATTATTTTTTTAAAATTAGTGAAATACTATATTTTTTCCAACACTGTTAATCCAAGACCAAGTCTTGGCACCTCTTTTTAATTTTCTATCATCAGTGCTTAATGGCTCAAGTTGAAGGACGAAGCATTCATGAATCACCTCCATATGAGATGTATAAGAGACATGAATTCAATTTGTGGAGGATGCAGATGAAAAGCTTCATCTTCATGAGTGACTTTGATGGTGACATGGCATTGAGACGATCAACCCAAAACCTGAAAACAAACCAAAAGATAATAAACTTAGTTTCAAATTTACTACCTAATGAAGTCACATGAAGAATTGGAGAACATCAAGATGCCTATGAGTTCTGGACTCATCTAACCAAGCTTCAGAAGGAGCCAATGGAACTAGAGGAACAAGTTGAACTCGAGCACGTATCAGAGTCTGAATCCCCAAAGACATCCTCAGAATCAGACCAAACCAGCTTTATGGCCTTAATGGCACAAGAGGAGGTCAAAGGATCTGAATCAAAGTCAGAACAAAAGTCAGAATTTGAATCTGAGATGACAATGGACAAGGAGGAGAATCCGAAAGAGGATTCTAAAGGTAAAGTTGTGAATTCAAAATTCAAATATCATATAATATGTTTTGAACGTAGTAAAAGAGGGCATTGCAAAAGTAAGTGTCCCACCTATAAGACTCGAACCACACAACCAGAGGTAAATGAGAAGTTGACACCTAAAGTTCAAAAAGGGAAGGAGCATATCCAATGCTTCAATTGCAAAAAGATGGGCCACTACAAACTTCAATGCCCAGAAAGAAGACCAAAGGATCCAGGGGGAGCAAAGGTTAGTAAGTTTACAATATATGACAATCCAGTTTTTTCTACACATATTAGTAAATTAGATAATCACCATTGCTCCACTTTGGATTTACCTCAACAATCGGATATGCATATTCACTCAAACAAATCAGTTAATTTAGCTAATCAAGCTAATTCAAAATCATTTAATAATCCTTCAAAGTTTAAAATTTTATCTTTTAAAAAATTAGAAAAAAAATAACCATTTGAAAAATAAAATTTATGAACTAAAGAAAATAGTTAATAATCTCACAAGATTATTAAATCTAGACTTGAATTATAAGTCTAAACCACATTTAAATAAAAAACCAAGATATAATCAAGTATCTCTTGATTATGAAATTAACCAACAAATATAAACCAAATTCAAATCAGAAACATAAAATACATAAAATCTACACTTAACTCAATACTTAAAACTTAAATATTTAAATAAACCTAATAAACCAAATATTCAATAGTTCAGGGGGAGGCTCCAAACAGTCGGCACCTCCAAAAGTAACCTACCCGACAGGGTAATTAGAATTAGAGTAAAAAGGGACAAAGTTTAACTTGATCTATGGTACTGGTGAAGTTTTGGATTATAATAGGTTAAGGAAGCTCAGTCTATGCATGTCTAGGAAGATATGGCTTCGACCTGGTGCATTTGGCTGAGTGGAACTAACTGAAACTGCCCCTTACGGATCCTAACTAGTTAGACCAAGGTTTTGTACTAAGTTCAGTGGATGAGACTATTTGAAAAACCTCGAAGGCATAGTTACTCTAATGATGTCCAAGTGATATACCATAGCCTAGAAGTTTATCCAAAGAATATCTGTTTGTTGAGCCCAAAGCTAAACCTGAATCCAACACAAAATTAAACCAAAACCTGAAATTAAACTTAATTCATCTCACAAAATCATAGGATTCCCTGATTGAAAATATAGATCGGGTGAGATGACTAAGGCTTATTTTAAATTAAATTAAAATTAAAATTAAATTAAAAGTAAATTAAAAGTAAAATTAAATTTAAAATTAAATTTAAAATTAAATTAAATTAAAATAAATTAAAATAAATTAAAATTAAATTAAATTAAAGCTTAAATTAAAACTTAAAACTAAAACTTAAAACTTAAATTTAAACTTACAATTAAAACTTAAACTTAAACTAAAAATTAAAACTTAAATTAAAACATAAACTTTAACTTAAAATCAAAACTTAAACTTAAACTTAAAATTAAAACTTAAACATAAAATTAAAACTAAAACTTAAAACTTAAATTAAAACATAAACTTAAACTTAAAATCAAAACATAAACTTAAACTTAAAATTAAAACTAAAAAGTAAAACTTAAATTAAAAAATAAAATTAAACTTAAAATCAAAACTTAAACTTAAACTTAAAATTAAAACTTAAACTTAAAAATTAAAACTAAAACTTAAACTTAAAACTTAAAACTTAAACTTAAACTTAAACTTAAAATTAAAACCTAAAACTTAAACTTAAATTAAAACTTAAAACTTAAACTTAATCAAATATAAATTCAAAATATTTGAAGTATTTAAAAATATTTCAAAAACCATTAAATAAAATTCTTTTATCAATCACTTTTTTAAAAAATCAATTAAAATTAACTCAAATCTTAATTGTTTAATCCTAATTTAATAATTCATTTGATAAATAGGAATTTAATCATTCTGGTCTATTAATCTATCTAATACTAATTATCAACTAAATTTGAGTACTTTTAATAAATATTTCCTATTAATATGAAATAATTGCAACTTATTGGTCAACTCAAATTAAGATTAAATTAATCAAAATTTAACTATTAACTCAATTATTTAATACAAAATTTAAGTTGTTTTAATCAGTATTAAATTTAGTTAGTAACAAATCATTGCATTTAACTTGAAACTTAAATGAATAATTATAATAAGTATGTAGAAATACTTATGAAAATAATATACTGAATATAAGTGTTATTAACACTAAATTCTCTAAAACATTTAAGTAGAAAAATGTGCTAAGGTTTTGAAATTTAAATCTCAGTGTTAACTTAAGGGGGAGTGTTTAACTTCAAGGGGGGGGTTGACTTCAAGGGGAGTGTTAAATTCAGGGGGAGGATCAGTTTTTTTCTAAAAACTTATTAAAATCTTTAACCATTTGTTTAGAAATTTTATTCTTTCTTTAAAATTTTACTTCTTAAAAGCCTTATTTTAAAAATGCTCTTAAATCTTCTTCTGAAAAATCCTGATAGTTTGTTTTGGTATTTACAGAAAGTTTTTATATCCCTTAGAAAAGTGTTTTAAATCATTTTTGTAACTTAGACGACTCTATCAAAATTATTTTGGCAAAGTCACTTTGAAAATATTTTTTTTTAAAAAAATAAATCTTTGGAAATAATTTTTGAAAAGTTATTAATTATGAAAACTACTTTGAAAATCTGTTTTACAAAATGTTTTGAAAATTAACTATCAAGAGTTGTTTAAATATTCAAAAGTTACCCTGACAACCAAGTTAGAACAATCTGTCTGCACCACCTCTTTGAAAATTACACTTTTTAAAACACTTAATTATGCCTTTCAAATATCATTGCTGGTGCAAAAACCTATTCGAAAGTAACCTTAAGTTTATACCCTTTTGATGTGTGCCAAAGGGGGAGAGTGTGTAGGATCGAAAAGAATTTAGATATCTCCACAATGATATGATATTGTCCACTTTGGGCCTAGGCCCTCATGGCTTTGCTCTTAGGCTCTCCCCAAAAGGCACCCACATGGCTCAATCAGACCATAGCTCTTGTGTACAGTCAGCGGTTAAACATTCTGGTAGTCCGGGCTCTAATACTAATTGTAAGATCGAAAAGAATTTAGATATCTCCACAATGGCATGATATTATCCACTTAGGGCCTAGGCCCTCATGGCTTTGCTCTTGGGCTCTCCCCAAAAGGCCTCATGATCTTTCCCATGTGTTTTCAATGTGGGACTATGTTTGCAACCTTGCAACCCCAACAATCTCCCCCCCCCCCTCAAACAAAGGATCACAGGCTTTCCATGTCTGATCCTCGACCCACCAAGTCTTCCTGCCCTTCGGTTCACCCGACCTACTAGGACTTCCTTACCTAGCTGCAACTAGGATTCCTGCCTGGTCTCTAGTCCTCTTGATCCGAACATAGGAAACCCCACTTTTTTTGTTTGAGGTCAATATTGTACCCACATGGCTCAATCAGACCATAGCTCTTGTGTATAGTCGACGGTTAAATATTCTGGCAGTCCGGGCTCTGATACTAATTGTAGGATCGAAAAGAATTTAGATATCTCCATAATTACATGATATTATCCACTTTGGCCTAGGCCCTCATGGCTTTTCTCTTGGGCTCTCCCCAAAAGGCCTCATGTCAATGGAGATATCTTTCTCTTTACAAACCCATGATCTTTCCCATGTGTTTTCAATGTGGGACTATATTTGCAACCTTACAACCCCAACAGAGTGATCTTAAGTTAGAAAAGTTAAAGGAAGAGAGTTATTAGAAAAGTTAAAGGAAGAGAGTTATTCTAAGTTAGAAAAGCTAAAACATTTCTAATCTCTCAAACTTTTTGAAACTCTCAAACTTTAAGAATTAACCCTTAAAGACCCAAGCCTAACTAAATTCTTATTTTTAAGGGCTCATTTTTTTACTTTAATAATTATGCTTAGGGTATTTGAGCTAATTTCAAATTTTTTTTTAAGGGTTTTGATAAGGTATTCTACCTTTTTCCTTAAAGCCTTACTTTCTTCTTCTAAACATGATGCATTTGAACTAGAAAAAGAAACATGTATATCATTATCATTAAGAGTCATGGATTCTAATTTTTCTTCAAGCATGCTAATATCATGTTTCAAGGCTTTGTTTTTTTTTCTAGCTTTAAACAAATCTTTATTTATACTTGAAATAATTTTAACTAAAGTATGAGTGAGTAGATTGTATACCTCACTTACTGAGAAGTCTGAATCCGATGTTTAACCTCTCCCTTCACTTGAGCTCCCTTCTTCTTCTTCACTTGAGCTCTTTCCTTCTTCATTTTCAGATGAGGTGGAGGCAATGTCATCAATTTCCATTAGATCAAAATGGGATACATGGTGTTCTTCTTCTTCCGATGATGATGGATCATCCCATGTTGCCTTTAGACTTTTGACTTTCTTCCCTTTTTTCCTTTGTTTTCTTCTTTTCTTCCTTCTTCTTTTCTTCTTTTTCAAGAGGGGACATTGATCCCTCATATGCCCTTCTTCTTGGCAATTGTAGCAAATAACTCTCCTTGTCCTACTTTTGCCTCTTGAACTTCTCCTAGCATGAGATTTGTTAGTTGAAAAATTCTTAAATGCTTTTCTCATTTTTCTTACCATATACGCCTCTTGATCGCTATCCATTGAGGCATTTGATTCTTTGGAGTTGGAGGATAGAAGGGATGAAGACTTCTTCTTGTTACCCTTTCCCTTGTTTGCCATAAGGGCTACTCTTCTTGATCGATGTGCTTCTCCATCCAATCCTTCAACTCTAGTTTCATGAAGCTCCATTGTTGAGAAGAATTCATCTAGAGAGGATTTCTCTAGGTCTTTTGAAATATAGAATGAATCTACAATTGAGCTCCAAGTTGTGGTTCTTGGGAAGCATTGATGGCTTTCATCATAATGTCTCAGTTGGAAAGTTTCTCACCTACAGTTGGTAGTCCATTTAAAATTTCTTTGATTCTAGCATGAAGTATTGATACATTTTCTCCCTTTTTTAGTTTGACATTGTTGAGTTAAGTTCGGAGAAGGTCCCTTCTTGCTAATTTCACTTCCGATGTCCCTTCATGAAGCTCTACTAGATTTTCCCATAATTTGTTGGCACTTGAGTAATTTCCAATCCTTGTAACTTCTTGTTGGGGAAAGATATTTAGTAGATGATGTAAGGCCTTTGAGTTTGCTAAATGCTCTTCCCTTTACTTCTTTCTCCATCTTGCTCTATTGATTATCATGTTATTTTCATCCCTACGTATCTCGAAACCATTTTCCATTATTAGCATAATATTGAAATCGGTATCGAAAAATACCTCCATTCTCTTTTCCACCAAGAGAATTCTCCTTCGAATTTTGGTGGTTGGATGTGTGAGCCGGCCATTTTGATGATATTGCTCTTCTTGGCGATTAGTCCATTGAAGAGTGGCCTCACTGTGATACCACTTGATGAAGATCGGTGGTCGGCTAGAAGGTGGGTTGAATAGCTCATTACACTAAATCTTTTGCCTTCCTATAATGTTAGTTGCACAAGCGAAAATACAAATACTAAGACAATGAAAACAATAAGAATACAAACACTAACACATTTTCTTTTACGTTGTTCTGAGATTGCTTACTTCTACTCCACGGCTTATCCTTGAGGTGGATAAATCCTCAATCCTTCAGTGGATTAGTCCCCAACAATATTTGGCTAAAGCTTTCTCCTTCTCGATGGAGCAAACCTCTCACAAAGCTCTCTTCCTCTTTACAACATGAAATTTAGGTTTAGGGAGGAAGAGAAAGACTTGAAATCTTGGAGGCAAAGACTAGGAATACATCAACAAGATCAGTAACCTCCTTCAATGTCCCAAGCTTCTTATATATAAATAAGAAAGAGTTGATCACACATCAACTCATTTCCTATGCACCAATCGACTAGAAAAATAGTCGACTGGTGCTACCGTTGGATGTAGTCAATGACTACTTGAAAAAATTTAGGATTCTACCAATGGTCATCAATGACCAATTACCAATCGACTGGTAAAAGTAACAGTCGACTGGTTACTGCTTGCTGAGCGAACAGAATGCCTTTATTTGCCCCCAGTCGACTGGCACTTCTATCAGTCGACTGATCCCAATTACACACTCACACTCATCCTCTCCGGAGTCACCCCTGAGGCCCTCATCCTCAGCCTTCGTACACACTGATCCCAGTTACTTCTATCAGTTGACTGATCCCAGCTACTCGGAATACCGTTCTAGTTCCCTTGTACAAAATTTTGTACAAGCATAGAACTATCCTAGCTACCCATGTGCTCTACTGAAGTTAAATTTGGATTGCAAACGATGCTTAACATTATTAATCCAAATTGTCCTTCAGAACTTAAATTTGGATTGGAAACGATACTTAACATTTTTACTCCAAGTTTAACCGATGTGATCTTCTTAAGTTAAACCATATTACAGAAGTCAATCAAATATCTATTTCAAAGATCGGCTTTCAGATTAAACATGGCGAGGCACTAGGCCTTCTTGGGTATGGGATCATCCACCACTTCCTAGACAAAGCCTTTCAAAGAAATCGGATATTTAACTTCTTACAGTAAACTAGGTTTAACTACAGAGACCTCAATAGAAACACAATATTGAAACATGAAATCGAAAAATAAAATCAATAACAAAACGATAACCTAAAACCGATAACCTCTTGTGTTTGGTTTTTCAAGATCTATACAAAAGATGAACTAGTTATGATGCGGAAACTAATAACTAGTTATACCTTTTGTAGCTTATAGACCTCTTGATCTTCTGCTGTAATCCTCTCCTTCTCTTGGACGTCATGTGGGCGACGATCTTCCAAGATGAAATCCACCCAAGCTTCTTACTTTGCTTCCAAGATTCGGCCAACAACTAACCTCCAAGGGATGCTAGACAAGAGAGCTTCCTTCTCTCCTTCTTCTCCTTCAAGCAACCGGCCACCAAGAGAAAACAATGCTTGATGTCGCCGACCTCCAAGAGAGAAAACAAAAGGAGAAGAGAAAAAGATAAGGGTCGGCCACCAAAGGATTGGAAGAGAGGAATAGAAGATGTGTTTTTTTCATGAGACACCCCCTCCATCTGTTTTATAATCCTTGGTCTTGGCAAAAAAGGAAGGTTTTAAACATAATTAAAACTTCCTTATTTTCCTTTCCAATGACTAAAAAGGAAAATTTTAAAACAAAAAATTAAAACTTCCTTTTAATGCTTGTCATGGTCGGCCCTACACATGTGCTCCAAACAAGCAAAGTTTTAAATATAAAATTAAAACTTCCTTATTTGTTTCCGGTAATAAATTTTTAATAAAAAAATTTCTCTTTTAAATCTCTTGTTGGTTATAAAAGGAAAATTTTATAAATTAAAATCTCTCTTTTAAAAACATGTTGATGGTTCCAAAAAAAGAAAGTTTTATCAAAAATTAAAATCTTTCTTTTAACTACAAATAAAGAAAGATATCAAACATCTCTCTTAATCCTTTGTAGAAAGCTATAAATGGAAAGATTTTAAAATTTAAAAACTCTCTTTTAAAACCATGTCTTTCACAAAAGGAAAGATTTTAAAATTTAAAATACCCTTTTATATTTTATGTGGTCGGCCACCTAGCTTGGGATCCAAGCTTGGTCAACCACAACTTGGCTCCATCCTTTGGCTTGGTCGTCCCTAGCTTGGGCTCCAAGCTTGGCTTGGCCGGCCACAACAAGATGGGTAAGAAGCTTAGCTTTAAGTGGACATAAGGCTTTATAAATAAGAGGTTATAACAGGGACCGAAAGGAGGAATTGATTTTGGTCTCCCGATGAGCTTGAGCTTCCCGTGTTCACCCCGAACACCCAACTCAAGTTTATCAATAATAACTCATACCACTAAAGAGTTATTATTGCACTACCGTACCAATCTCATATTACAATATGGGCTCCTTCTTATCATGAGTGCGTTAGTCTCCCTGTGTTTAAGATATTGAATGCCCACTAATTAAATGAGTTACTGACAACTCACTTAATTAATATCTAGCTCCAAGAGTAGTACCACTCAACTTTATTATCATGTCGGACTAAGTCCACCTGCAAAGTTTACATGACAATCCTTATGAGCTCCTCAAGGGGGCATCACCAACCTTGATTACTAGGACACAGTTTCATTCTATAATCAACAACACACCATATAAATAATATCACTTCCTAACTTATCGGGCCTATTGATTTAACAAACTAAATCTCACCCTTTGATAAATTAAAGAAATAAATATTAAGTATACGTGCTTGTTATTATATCATGATTAAGAGTACGCACTTCCATAATAACAGAGATTTTGTTCTTTTATATAGTCAGTATAAAAAGAAACTACCTCAAATGGTCCTGCTCAATACACTCATAGTGTACTAGTGTAATTTTATAGTCAAGATAAACTAATACCAAATTACACTACAACCACTTCAATGGTTTGTCCCATTTCATCTTGGTTGTGAGCTACTATTTATAATTTATAAGGAACTGATAATATGATCTTCTGTGTGACACCACACACCATGTTATCTACAATATAAATTAAATGGACAATACACTTAACATAAATATAGACATTTGACCAATGTGACTCTTATTTCAAAATAAATATTTATACAAAAAGTAAGACTTTCAGTATACACTCTAACAGAAAGATGCATCCTGGAATCTGTCGTAAGGGCACAAGTGGTTGTTATATGTGTGGTTAAGAGGGGCATATAGCCAAGTATTGCTCGACCTAGATTCACCTACCTCCAGCACAACCTGTTCAATATGGAGACAAGCAGACATAGTTACACTAGATGTAGGCCGCGTTGGAGGGTCCTTATATTAGCCAAGGCAGACTGGAGGCTCCATCAAGTTCTACAAATGCTCGATTTTTCTCCCTTACCAAAGAGGAGGTAGCAAACGCCTCCACTATTGTCACAGGTCATATACGCATTTTTAGTCTTTATGCAACTGTGCTATTTGATACTGGGACAACCCATTCGTTTATCTCCATAGCATTTGCTGAAAGAATAGGTATACCCCCGGAGGTCCTACACGGACAATTTTTGACAATGCTACTCTCGGGAGAAATAATGACATCTACGCATTAGCTACGCGTTGTACCAGTCAAAATTTTAGACAGAGAACTGTACAGTGATCTGATAATACTGAACATGTCTGATTATGATGTTATTTTTGGGATGGACTTTTTTAGCAAGTATGGTGCTTCCATCGAGTGCCGTAAGCGAAGAGTCCTATTCCAACCCGAGGCAGAATCTAAGTTTGAGTTCATCTGAGAATCAAGGAAGAGAACCCAGAAATTCTTATCGTCCATAAAAAAACTCATAAAATGTTAGCCGATGGATGTGGCGGGTTTCTAGCTCATGTGGTTAATACCCAGCAAGAGAGAGACCAAAAGCTAGAGGAGGTTAGAGTCGTATGTGACTACCTAGAAGTGTTTTCGGATGATTTGTCAGGCTTAGCTCCGGATAGGGAAATTGAATTTGAGATTGAACTCATCCCTGGTACTCATCCAATTTCAAAGGTGCCCTACCGCATGGCTCCGGCAGAATTGAAAGAACTTCAGGGACAACTACAGGAGCTTCTTGACAAGGGTTTTATTTGCCCTAGTCACTCACCATGGGGAGCTCCGGTGTTGTTTGTAAAGAAGAAGGACGGGTCCATGTGAATGTGTGTGGACTACCGATCGCTGAACAAAGTAACAATTAAGAATATGTATCCCCTGCCTAGAATTGATGATCTATTTGATCAGTTAAAGGGAGCCACAGTATTTTCCAAGATAGACTTGCGGTCCGGATATCATCAAGTGAAAGTGAAAGCGGATGATGTACTGAAGACGACATTTCGAACAAGGTATGGGCACTACGAGTTTGTAGTTATGCCTTTTGGAGTGATGAATGCTCCCGCTACATTTATGGATCTGATAAACAAAGTATTCAAAGCATATTTGGATAAGTTCGTAATCGTCTTTATAGATGGTATCCTTATATACTCCAGAACCCAGGAAGAACATGTTGAACATCTGAGGACACTGTTACAGATTCTTCAGTAGAGCCAGTTGTATGCAAAGTTCTCCAAGTGTGAGTTCTGACTCGATCAAGTGTCCTTCTTAGGTCACATTATTTCCAAAGATGAGGTTATGGTGGACCCGACAAAAATAGAAGCTGTGAGTAACTGGAATAGACCCAAGAATGCCAGTGAAATCAGGAGTGTCTTTGGATTAGCAAGCTACTACAGGAAATTTGTAGAGAACTTCTCAAGGATCACTTCCCCATTGACAGTACTTACCAGAAAGAATAGAAAATTTGAGTGGACATAGAATTGTGAGAAGAGTTTCACTGAACTAAAAAGGAGACTGACCAGTGCTCCAATCCTGACTCTTCTAGAGATTGGCGAAGGCTTCGATATTACAATGATGCTTCAAAATTGGGACTCAGGGTTGTACTGATGCAGAATGGCAAAGTCATTGCCTATGCCTTGAGACAACTCAAGGATTATGAGAAGAACTATTCCACTCATGACCTTCAGTTAACAGTGGTAGTCTTCACTCTCAAATTTGGAGGCATTACTTATACGGAGCTCAGTGCAAGATTTACACCGATTACCAGAGTCTTAGGTATTTCTTCCGTATACCTACATTATTCAACTACCCAAGACTAATAGCACCTCTTCCATATTAATTTAAAGATGAGCTGACGGATGTACTTGAAACAAGCGAAATATATATATATATATATAATCTAAGAAACGTTTAGTAGGAGGTCTACCAAACTCTTTAAACCATTTAAACTAATATAGTAATTTTAAACAAAATAAGTATGTAAACCAAAAATAATTTAATTTCTTATTTAAATCAATTAACTTGAATAAATCTAAAGAAGTAAAAACCAAAAAACATGAGAAAGGATCAGGACTATTTAAGACTTACAAAATTTATAAGGCAAAAAAACTTCTACATGAATAACATCCAACAAACTCTAATTTATAAAAAATAAATAATAAATAAAATTTTAAAAAAATAGCTTAAAAAGTGATAATAGAGATCGGCAAAGATAGTAAAATAATTTATTGATAATCTAAAAATAAAATGACATATGCAAAGAGAACAAACAAAGTTTGCCGAAGAAAAAATATATATTGATTTGACCAAATTAAAGGTTTCAATAAATTAAAAATTTATCTTATCAGATAACACTTGATTTTTTATATTTAATAAAAGGGGCGTTATTTATTAAAATACTTTTTCTCATAGTAAAAAATGGCAATAATAAATTAAAATCATAAAAAAAATCAAAAGAAAACTCCATCCGTCCAATTTTGAGACCTAGAGCTTCGCAACAATAACTCTGGATAAAATTGATAAATATTATAAATATTTTCTGGAGACCTAGTGAATGTTCTAGAGCTATTTCTTATTTTGTCAAAAAGGTTAAAAGTTATTTTGGTAAATAAATATATTTTTTTGATAAATATGAAAGTTAGGTAGCTATTCTGGATGTTTTTGAAAGTTTCATGCTAAATTGTCGTATTTAAATGGATGTAGAGCGGTTGATCCCTTCGTGCTCACTATTTTACTTTTTGTCAAACATGTTTGCGCTTGTCTTGTCTCTTTTCTTCCTCATCGTACTCCTCTTCTCTCTTCTTCTCGCCGGCGGCCGAGAAGCAAGAAGTAATCCGGCGATCCGAAAGCTTCCGCCCGGCCCTACGAAGCTCCCAGTCATCGGCAACCTCCACCAGATACGTGGCAATCTGCTGCACCAGTCCCTATGGGAAATGTCCAAGCAGTACGGCCCGCTCATGCACCTAAAGCTCGGCCAAGTCTCCGCCGTCGTCGTCTCCTCCGCAGCCCTCGCCAGGGACGTCCTCAAGACGTTTGACCTCGATTGTTGCTCTCGCCCCCACAACGTCGCCACCGCCGTGCTCACCTACGGCGACTCAGACATCGGCTTCATGCCTTACGGCGAGCGCTGGAGGCAGCTACGCAAGCTCTGCACCGTCGAATTCTTCAGCACTAGAAAGATCAACTCTTTCACGTCCGTAAGGGAAGATGAAATCGCGAGGATGGTGAAGCATATCTCTTCTCTCATCTCTGGCTCCCTCGCCGTCAACGTGAGTGAGCTCTCCTTGTACTTCACCTGCAACACGACATGCAGGACAGCCTTCGGTCGAGACATCGCCGGAGACGACCTCAACGTTTACGACGTGCTCAGGGAATCGCAGGAAGTGGTGGCTAGCTTCTTCATGGCAGATTACTTTCCCCTGCTCGGGTGGGTCGTCGATGTGGTGACGGGGATGAAATCCAGACTTCGGAAATCGTTTCTTGAGCTCGACGGCATCTACCAGAAATTCATCGATTGTCACCTCGACGTGAAGAGTCGATCAGGAAGTGAAGAGAATGAGGATTTATTAGATGTTCTGCTTCGGTTGCGGAAGGATGAGCAGCTGACAGAGGAGAACCTCAAAGGAGTTCTTACGGTGACAATTATTTTCAATTTCGATGTCAAAACGAATTGTCAAAGTTAAATTGCATTCAATTATCGGCAGGATATTTTCATCGCCGGAACCGATACCTCGTCAGCGGTGGTCGAATGGGCGATGGCGGAGCTCATCCGGCGGCCAGAGTTGATGAAGAGAGCTCAAGAGGAAGTGAGAAGATGTGTGGGGAGAAGCAAAGGAAAGGTGGAGGAGAGTGACCTGCACCAGCTTCACTTTCTCAAATGCATCGTCAAGGAGACGATGAGGCTGCACCCACCGGCACCCATGCTCCTCCATCGGGAAACCATGCACCCAGTGACTTTAAGCGACGGGTACCAAATTCCTCCCAAGACGACGATCTACATGAACGCATGGGCGATTGGCAGGGATCCGGATGCGTGGGAGAGACCGGAGGCGTTCGACCCAGAGAGGTTTGTGAACATGGCTTCACCGTCTGTGGACTCGTTTGCACACTATGACTTCAAGCTGATTCCGTTCGGCGAGGGGCGGAGGATTTGCCCGGGGAAGAATCTGGGGATTTTGATGGCGGAGGTGGCGCTAGCCAACCTCTTGTACTCTTTCGACTGGCAGTTGCCGCCGGGAATGAAGGAGGAGGACGTGAGCATGGAAGAAGCGCCGGGGGTCACTGTGCACAGGAAGCATGATCTGTGTTTGATGGCCGCAAATTCTGAGGCAAACTAAGCATGTTGTTCATCTCCAATACACTAATTAATGGAACTGAACAATAAGACAGTACCATAATAAGATATTATTGTCATAGTGTGTACTATCTTGTAATTTTACCTACCGAATATAGCTAGTTTATGTACTATTCCTGTTTGAGATCGTTGACAGAGTCATCCAATATGTGTTGTCTTTCTTTGTTGATGAAATCACTACTCACCAAGGAAGATGAAGGAAGGGATCGCCAAACCACCATAAATACCTGCAAAACTAGGAGAAGGTGAGTTAGAATGAAGGCCAGTGGATGTCTTGACTTAATCACTCTAACATTTAAGTTAGTCTTCAATGGAGGAAATTAAAAGACAAATAGCAGAGAAGTAGAGCGTGTTTATATGATAGCATATGTATACAGAAACCTTCGTCGACTTCTACTCCAAGACTCGTACTCGTTTAGTACTTTCGTTGAACAATCACTAATAGTTCGCAAATAAGATTACAATAGTAGGTATAAGAACTATTAAAATGAAATACCGACAACAATAATAATAAAAAACTTGAACCGTAAGTTGTCAGAGCAGCTTCGCAACGTCGCAGGGGCATAGCGCAACAGAGCAATTGTAGAAGAAGTTGTTGTGTTTGATGCTCCGTGGAGACCCTCTTTTATAGGCATGCTCCGAGCGCCCGGATCCCTTCCGGTCACTCGGATCCCTTCCGGGCACCCGGATCGTGACGTAGGTCCGGTTAATCAGCACGCTCCATATCTGCGACGAGATAAATTTTGCCTTCCGGACGCCCGGATCCCTTCCAATGCCCCGGATCCCTTCCGAGTGCCCGGACCACCATTTTCCAGAGATTCTTTTTCTTGTAAGAAAATGTTAGTCCAAGGCAAAATAAAAGTTAAACTACCCTGCAAAACAAAAGTTAGCATAATTTATATCAAAAAGAATAGTAATTAGATTCTATCTCCTTTAGACCGGAATCTAGTTACGATCTCAACTTAGATTTCCGAAAAGGTTCTAAGTTGGATCGACGCCTAAGTTCCCTAATTGGGAACGCGTCCTCACCAAGTCACTCCCCTCCAGTGACTTACCTTAACTTACCGGCCAGACATCCGGTCAGCCCATCGACCCGTCTAGACTTCGTACCAGCTACCCGGTCAGCCCGTTGACCTAGCTGGACTTTTTGTCAGCTATCCGATCAGCCCGTCGACCTAGCTGGGCTTCGTGCCAGCTATCCGATCGGCCCGTCGACCTAGCTAGGCTTCGCGCCAGCTATCAGGTCAGCTTGTTGACCTAGCTGGGCTTCGTGCCAACTATCCGATCGGCCCGTCGACCTAGCTGGGCTTCTCCTGCACACTTCATCAAAGTGTTAGATCACAACGAAACTAACTTAACCTATTTTATCATTCATCAAAACCTGAGTTAGACCGTCAGTGCTAACCGCACCAACAGTGAATTCCTTTTATAGCACCGTTAAGATAATGTTCTCTTCTCATTAATTGAATGTCGTGTCATGGTAAAAAAGGTCTCATCATTATATCTCTGTTGTATGATATTACTCATACTCCGTATCTTGTATAATCATACCGCTCCATGTACTTTGATACTTCCACATGTTATAGTGTTATTTACGCCAACCCACAATATAGAGGTCCATTGGGCCTAAGGGCTTAGGCCCTTTTCCCATTAGGTAAAAGAGGATTGCGTTAGAGAGTTGAGCTAATTGAGAGTAGTGAGTCATGTTGGTACAATCAACTTCCAGGATTTTGATATTTATTTGACAATATGTTTAATGAAGTCCAAGTTGTCAAAGTGACTAAAGACTTAGCTAGTGGTGACTAGTTTACCGAATGACTAGCAAGTCCAAGTAGTCAAGGTGACTGAAGGTTTGGTAGTGGTTAGTAATCTACCGAGTGACTAGCAAGTATAGATGGTCAAGGTCACTGGAGGTTTGGCAATGATGAGAAGTCTATCGAGTGACTAATCCTAACTCATAACTGGGAGTTAGGCAGATGAAAAGTCTTGGAGGAGTAAACTCTAAATAAGTGTGACAAAATGGTTTCTAGTTGACTGCACATGATCGACCGGACTAACAAATCTTGAATGTTGCTAACACTACTTTACTTTATTATTTTATATTTATTATGCTCACTCGGTGTTATAGGAAAGTCTTAGTCGAAGGTTGATCAGATACTGAGAAGACCTAGAGAAAGTCCAAACAGGTCTGGAAGATCAAATGTTTGGAGGGTAAGTTGCAATAAACTCCTAGAGTAGAGTGGTGAGGTCATGTACCAGTTGGGACAACCTAAAGTGGTGATCTGACTCAGGAAACTAACAGAGGTTTTAAAGTTGAAATTATGACAGCCTTAACTTTCATATTAATGCATGGATAATTATCTGTTTTGTAGAATCATTATTATTATACTGCGCTAACTTTGTTTTATAAAAAATGAAGTTTGGCACGATCCAAAAGTTCGGTCATCCGAACAAGGTGGGTTAGTTGATTGATCTCCAGTGATGAGATCATATCAGATTCGAATTAAACTGAAGAAGGAAATATTTGTTCAATCGACTGATAGTATAATCAGTCAACTGATCATATTTGTTAACTAGAGATCAGATAGATCGAATGATATGAGAAAGGAAATAACAAAGTTCAGTCGACTGAATATATGATCGGTTGACCAAATACATTTGGTAAGAAAAGATCATATCATATCTATTGGGAATACAATCAAAATTCCACATTAGAAATACATGGAAAATATTATGAGTTTATAATATGAAGATATCTTTATTGGTATGAGGCCTTTTGAGTAGAGACTAACAACAAATCCATGAGGACTTAGGCTTAAAGTGGACAATATCATACTGTTGGACCCTGTGGTTGTTTTTGTAGGGGATCGGTGGTTGGATACACGGCGCCCCCAAATCGATTGATCTTCCTACACTTGTTAGTATGCGCAGCGGAATATACAAAATAAACAAGCTAAAGGAAATTAAACTAAAGACAAGAAAGAATGCAAACTAAGCTACACGATCATTTACGTGATTTGGAGATAAAACTCCTACTCCATGGCGTGTCCTTGAGGTGGACGATCCCTATCCGTCGGTGGATTACTCCCCGAAAAACCTCCGGCTAGCTCACGTAGCTCATTGTGGGTGGCGAAACCTCACCACAACTCTCACCAAGGACTCTTTACAAGCTAGGGCATAGGTAGACTACTAATAGAGATTAACCACCTCTATTTCGTCAACTATAACCAAGCTCCCAAGCTTTGGTTATATAGGTCGCGGGTTGAAAACTCCGCCTACCAGTCGACTGCCAAAACATGCAGTTCACTGCCCTCTGTGGAAATTCGACCGTTACATCCCAACGGCTCGATACCAGTCGACTGCTAAAACATGCAGTCGACTGATCCACACTGACCGAACGAACATAACCATTCTGTTCACACCTAGTCGAGTACGCGGTCGACTTCACCAGTCGACTGCTAAAACATGCAGTCGACTGCTACAGTAGCGCTATAGTACTGCTACAGTAAAACCCTAAAACTTGGATTTTACTCTGAGTACAATCTCTCGTGCACTTGTACCCTCACCCTTATGACTCACTTGATGCTTCATTGCAGCCTTGACCTCTTGCCTTCAAGCCTACTTCCTTTGGCTCTTGTCCCTCGGATGTCACATGTGTATCCTCTAAACATGTACAACTCAAATACACATATCAAATACAAGGGTGAACCTAACTTAAACCCTTTGCCCAAACACCAAAACACATGGTCGCACGGACCATTGGGATTGCTCCAACAATCTCCCCCTTTTTGATGTTTTGGCAATACATTTAAGTTAGGGAAAACAATAGCAAATAAATATGCTAAAACAAATGGACTTACGTTGTCAAGACTACACACTTGGACTTACACCGCCGAATGGACTTACGATGCCAAGGCTACACACTTGGACTTACAATGCTGAATGGACTTATGATGCCAAGGCTACACACTTGGACTTACAACGCCGAAACAATGCATCATGCATTGGAACCTATCCCAATGCTCCCCCTACACCTATACTCACCATTGAGCTAGGAATTTTTCCACAGGGATTTTTAAAAACCTATCCCAAGGCTCCCCCTACGCAAAGGCACTAAGGTTTTCCCAACTAAACCTTACTTCTCCCCCTTTGCCTAACATCCAAAAAGCTTTCGAACAATATCCCAATTGTTGAAAACTTATCATCCAATTGACCCTAAACTCATGTATTTATCCTCCATGGATCCCATACATCTATACGAGCTGACCCAGTCAAAATTCAGTGCTGAAAACACTTTCAGACTGGTATCAGTCGACTGAAAGAAGTACCAGTCGACTGCCCTCATGAAACGAGCTTACAGAGACATTCTGTGCTCAAAAATACAGTTACCAGTTGACTGGTAACTGTACCAGTCGACTGGTGCACTATTCATGAAAAAATCAACCTTTTCTGACCAACTTCAGAAAATGCGCCAGAAATTCCACAGACTTCCAAAAATTCTCAAATTTGTGGAAAAGTCTATTATATCAATGTCTACTTGAGAAAAATATATACAAAAATATATTTATCACAAATCCCAAGATTAACACAAAATACAAAACTAGCTAAAAGTTCAATTGAACCTTGACCTAAAGTCCTAGTTTTGGATTCCTCTTGATGTATTTGCCCATACTAACCCACAATGCATCCCTGGCATTGGTTTATATGGCATCTATACATCCAAAACCAATTTTCATGTTATATGACCCCAATTGTCATATTTCTTGCATAAAACATAAACCAATTGTGCCAAAATCCTAGGTTTGAGACTCAAGTCCGTCTCCAAACCACTTGGCACATTCCATTGCTTGTCTAGACTCCCAAGTAAAATCCCCTTGAGATCCATTGGCCATGAGTCCCAAATTGACTCTTTGAGCTCCCCCTAGAGCTCTTAACCTTAGTCACCTCCCTAGGTGACTCATCCACAATGGCTAGGCCACATCGATGCACCTCCGGTGACACTTGGCCTATAAATCTAACATTTTTAACCTTGGACACCTTGTCCTTGGTTAGTTTCTCCTTACCTTTAAATGGCTTTCCCTTGCCATTTATTGGCTTCTCCTTGCTATAGTCATATGCAACCCTAGCATAAGACTTTCCCTTAGCCTTGGAGAAACTAGATCGGTATCCCAAACCCGATCTATCATTGTTGGGTCTTTGGCTACCCAACACCATACCTAAACCCTTAGATCCAACATTGAATCTTTCTAGGGTTTTCTCCAACTTATCAAGCTTTGCCTTCAAAGCTTGATTTTCCCTTTCTAGGTTCCTAACCCTATAATCAACATGTCCACCATGGACATTCCTAGACCTACCCTTTCTAGGCATGTGTCTCCCCTTCTTGGGATTAATGCCTTGGGTTTCCTTAGGTCTACCATTTCTAGATTTATCATGAATAGACACCTTAGGTTTATGATCTACAATTACCCTATTCCTATCATGATATTTGAAACCAAAATTTTACATGGGTAAATAATAAGAATTATTTCTAGCATGCATGGAGGAATTTAAATTTGACTTCAAATTTAAATTAGGGTTTACCTTACCCTTTACCTTTGGAGCTCCCCCTTAACATGAGCCTCCATTCTTCCTCCACTTTTTTTTACCACATCATTAAATGCCCCAACTTTTTGAGCTCTCTCTTCCTTAGGCATTTGGTGTGGTAGTGCCCTATTTCACCACAAGTGAAGCATTTAATGTGCTTCTTCTCCTTCTTCTTCTTGGCACCATCATTCCTACAACCCAAATTAGTATCTAAAATAATTTGAGTGGGTTTAGGAGTTACCTTCTTACCTATTGAACATATACTTTTGTAGTGTCCCCTTTCATTGCATCCAAAGCACACAATGTGATCTTTTGACTTTGTTTCGGTGGAGGTGCTCACTAGGTTGACTTCTTCCAAGATTTCTTCTTTTTCTTCTTCACTTGTCTTGGATTTTTCTTCAACCTTTGAGGATGTAGATGCTATATCTTCCTCATCCACACTTGTGGATGGCCTTTCTTCATCCTTTTCCTCAAATGTGACCAAATTCACTTCCTCTTCTTCTTTTGATATTGAATTGGTCTCCACATCCGATTGATCCTTCTCTACTTGAGCTTCTTCATCCATTTCTTCGGATTTTTCCTCCTCTTGTGTAGGCAAAGGTTCTTCCCATGGAACCTTCTTTATCTTGCTCCACAAATCATGGGCGTTCTCATATTCACCTACAAGACTCATCATGTCATTAGGTAAAATATCAATTAAAATCGATATTACCTTTGAATTTGTCTTTGATCGTGAGGTTTGCTCCTCCGTCCAATGACGCGATCGGAGTCTCTTTCCCTTCTTGTCCTTCGGAACTTCGAACGGCTCTTGGACCACCATCATGGTGTCCCAATTCGTGTTGAAAAAGACCTCCATCTTCATCATCCAATATGTGAAGTCCCATAAGCCTCGGCCTTCAAACTTTGGCGGTTCTATCAAGCCGGTCATCTTTGCTTCCTCGGCGGTTAGTCCGACAGAGATCGGTCTCACTCTGATACCACTTGTAGGGGATCGGTGGCGGCTTGAAAGGGGGTTGGATAGACGACGCCCCCAAATCGATTGATCTTCCTACACTTGTTAGTATGCGCAACGGAATATACAAAACAAACAAGCTAAAGGAAATTAAACTAAAGACAAGAAAGAATGCAAACCAAGCTACACGATCATTTACGTGGTTCGGAGATAAAACTCTTACTCCACGGTGTAGCCTTGAGGTGGACGATCCCTATCCGTTGGTGGATTACTCCCCGGAAAACCTCCGGCTAGCTCACGTAGCTCCTTGTGGGTGGAGAAACCTCACCACAACTCTCACCAAGGACTCTTTACAAGCTAGGGCACAAGTAGACTACTAATAGAGATTAACCACCTCTATTTCGTCAACTATAACCAAACTCCCAAATTTTGGTTATATAGGTCGTGGGTTGAAAACCCTGCCTACCAGTCGACTGCCAAAACATGCAGTCGACTGCCCTCTGTGGAAATTCGACCGTTACAACCCAACGGCTCGATACCAGTCGACTGCAAGTTTTAGCAGTCGACTGGTGCAGTCGACTGATCCACACTGACCGAACGAACATAATCATTTTGTTCGCACCCAGTCGAGTACGCGGTCGACTGCACCAGTCGACTGCTAAAATATGCAGTCGACTGCTACAGTAGCGCTACAGTACTGCTACAGTAACGCTATAATAACGCTACAGTAAAACCCTAAAACTTGGATTTTACTCCGTGCACTCGTACCCTCACCCTTATGACTCACTTGATGCTTCTTTGTAGCCTTGACCTCTTTCCTTCAAGCCTACTTCCTTTGGCTCTTGTCCCTCGGATGCATTCAAGCTCGCGGCTCGTCCCAATGTCATCCTTCGCGTATTCCTCGAAGTCGCTTCCCTCGGCCCTTGTCCTCGCTGCCTTGTCCACGGTCCCTCGGATGCTCCATCCTTCACCGGATCCGAAGTCATCAACCTGAGTCACATGTGTATCCTGTAAACCTGCATAACTCAAATATACATATCAAATACAAGGGTGAACCTAACTTAAACCCTTTGCCCAAACACCAAAACACATGGTCGCACGGACCATTGGGATTGCTCCAACAGTTTTGATGTGATCAACCAAGTTAGGTTAAGTCCTGTTTGGTTTTGATCCCTGTGTCTAAGTGTGTAGGAGCTTAGGAGCATAGGAAGTTGAGCGAAAGGCGCGGCTAACGAGAAGGATGAAACGGGAGAGATACGACTGGCTTGATGCGTCCGAGGGACGAGATGCTGCGGAAGAGTACACCGGTGGATGAGAAGAATGTGCACGATGTTTGAGGGATGAGAAGCCAAAGCAGAAGTCTACTCAAGGAGAAGGGCATAAATTGGGTTCGAGTGAGCCCTATTTTCGGTGGTCGCAATCACCCAAACGATCAGAGCAGCAGGAGAGTGAAAGGAGCTGAGTAAACCTGCTGGAGGAAGCCTCAACAGAGGTTGAAGGCGCCTCCGAGGCGCCCTCAACAGAGGTTGAAGGTGCCTCCAAGGCGTCCCAAGCGCCTCCGCCACCTTCAGGCAAAGGGCGCCCTCCATGAGTATGGAGGGCACCCTCGACCTGGCCAAAGTGGCCGTTGGCAGTGGATAAAAGCTTATCCACTACTGCTTTGCTGGAGGTGCCCTCCATCCACCTTGGAGGCACCCTCAATCTATGGATAGGATTTCCAAAAGCTATAAAAAGGCCTCTAGAGCTACGAAATAGAACAACAGCTTGAGAACAACTACTGTAATCATTTCCTAGTCTTTTCTGAGATTTTCAAAGAGTGTAAGAGGCTTCTCCGTTTAAAGAGATGGAAAGTTTTCTAGTAGAGCTTTGCAACCATCTTGGATTAACAACCACCTAGGTTGTAACCAAGTCAAATCTGTTTGCCTCTTCTTTTTTATTAGTTGTTCATTTTTTGAGATTATAATTATTGTGATAGTGCTACTAATCTTAGTTGAAAAATAGAGATAAGTTTTGGCTTTATTTTCTTTAACAAATGATGCACCCTCTGACCAGCCCCACCGCTACACTAGCACATACTATTATGGAAATATCTAAAATCATTTGGTCCTAATAATTGGTATCAGAGTCAGGTCGCTCTTCACTAGACTAACCGACAGAAGAAGCATGAACCAGCGCCATGATCCAAATCGAACCATGTGGGTGGAACCTTGAACGAAGTAGGGGAAGCCCTGAGTAAGTCAGTGAGATGATGGCTCGAGGGGGAGGCCCTTAGCAGATCAAGAGTGACCCAATGCTTGAGAGGAGACCTGAACCATGAGAATAGTGATGGTCTTTTGCTTAAGGGGAGGATTGTTGGGATACAATTAAAATCCCATATGATGGGTATCTTGTATGGCCGGCTAGAAGGGGGGTTGGATAGACGACGCTCCCAAATCGATAGCTTCCTACACTTGTTAGTTTGCCCAGTGAAAATACAAACTAATATAAATACAAATACGAAAACTAAAGACAAGAAGAGAAATGCAAACCACTACACATTGATTAATGTGTTCGGAGATTAGAGCTCCTACTCCACGGCTATCAATAAGGTAGATGATCCCTATCCGTCGGTGGATTAATCCCCGGAAACTCCGGCTAGTATAATCGGCCTTGTCAGTGGAGAAACCTCGTCACAATTAGACCAAGAGCACTCGAATTGCTAGGGCACTAGTTGACTACTAATTAGGGTCAATCAACACTAATTTCATCAACCTTAACCAAGCTCCAAAGCTTTGGTTATATAGGTCACGAGTTGAAAAACCCCTCCTACCAGTCGATTGCCATTTCCATCAGTCGATTGCCCTCTGTGGAAATTCGACCATTATAGCCTAGCAACTCGATACCAATTGATTGATACTTCCATCAGTCAATTGTTTTACATTGGCTGAGCGAACAGAAGCATTCTGTTCACTCCTAGTCAACTGAACAGTCGACTGAACCAGTCGACTGGATAGTCAACTGAACCAGTCGATTGGTACTCGAGTATAATCTCTCAGCACTTGGACCATCACTCTCACGACTCACTTGACTCTTCATTGCAACCTTGACCTCTTGCCTTCAAGCTTACTTACTTTGGCTCTCGTCCCTCGGATGCATCCAAGCCCACAGCTCGTCCCCAATGTCATCCTTCGCATATGCCTCGAAGTCGTTTCCCTTGACGCTTGTCCTTCCTGCCTTATCCACGGTCCCTCAGATGCTCGATCCTTCATCGGACCCAAAGCCATCAAGTTAAGTCGTATATGTATCCTGCAAACCCGCACACTCACATACACATATCAAATAACAAGGGTGAACCTAACTTAAACCCTTTGCCCAAATACCAAAACACATGACCATTGGGATTGCTCCAACACCACATTAGAAATACATGGAAAATATCATAGATTTATAAGATGAAGATATCTCCATTGGTATGAGACCTTTTGGGTAGAGCCCAAAAATAAATTCATGAGAGCTTAGGCCTAAAGTGGACAACATCATACTATTGTGGAGATATCTAAAATCTTTTAGTCCTAACAATATCAGATCAAGCAACAAAAGAAAGTTCTTGGTGTTCAATCGACCGAATACCTATTCAGTTGATCGATCCAAACTGATTTCGTGAAAGATACAATCTAGATATATCGTCAACCTGGACGCAAAGCTAGGATAATTTTGAAGGCCAGTCGATCGAAAAAGGATCAGTTGACTGAATAAAAAAGTTAAAAAAGAAGTCTCGAGCTCCAAAACTAATAATCAATTCTTTCAACAAATCACTCGCTTCTTCTTTGCTCTATCCTATACGTGCAAGTGCTGATACGCCAAAGCTCTCCGACAACCTACGCCAAGCTCTATTCATTTGTTGTCAGTAACTTTTCATTATTTACTTGCTCTATTTGTAGTTTGTTACTATCACCTTCACTCTATACACACTCTCCTTCTATTCCGAAAGCTTTTTGAAGAGGAGATTTTTGTGATTGCCCATTCAAAATGGTCTAAGGGATCGTGGACCTTGAAGTAGTAGTCGTTGGACTACGAACCAAGTAATCGCCCAAGTTCTTATTATCTTGTTTTACTTTCCATTGTTTATCTCTATTTTCACAAAAAGAAAGGTTTTTGATGAGGGATATTCAACCCCCCCCTCCTCCCCCTTCTATCATGCTTTTCGGTCCTACTAGTCTGAGTATCTCAGAGCCCCTAGAGTCAGGCGGTCCAACCGAAGCAATCAGAGAGTTGAGCTGGCTAAGTAAGGCGGAGTAAGAGGAACTAGGCCCTTGGAGTCAGGCAATCTGACTAGAGGAATCAGAGAGTTGAGCTAGCTGAGTAGAGTTGGGGTAGCTGGGCCCCTAGAGTCATGTGGTCTGATTGGAGGAATCAAAGAGTTGAGCTAGTTAAGCCAAATGGAGTCTCCTCGACCCAACTAAACTGTCAATTCAAGGGTTGTTGAGTCGGTGGAGATGAGCTTGATAGAGATGATCATAGTGATCCTCTTAATTTGGACTTCTAACTCAACAAGAATGTTGACCTTCCCTCTAACTTCCTCAGTACACGTGGAAATCCCTAATTACATCCCGTATTACATGTCTCTCCCTAATTACTATTGATCTACTATGAGTCTCCCCTCAAGCATTCGGTCAATTGAGATCACTCCTTTCCTCTAAGACTTTTTTCACCACCTAGGGTTCACTCCCCATGACCTCTCATGGTCCAAGCCTCCCCTCAAGTATTCGATCACTCTTGACCTACTTTGGGTCTCCCCTCAAGTATCCGATTACTATTGACTTACTTCGAGTCTTCCCTCAAGCATCTAGTCAATCGAGATTACTCCTCTCCGCTAAGACTTTTTTCACCACTTAGTGTTCACTCTGACGGGCTAAACATATCAGTTCACCCGTGATCTTCTTGAACTTTTCAAACCTTGAGTTCACTTCCCAAGGATTTTGGCCAAGTATCTGATGACCCTTAACCTGCTTAGACTTTTCGCTTAGAGTTCACTCCTTTGGGAGCTTCTGTCTTCTTTGTTCAAAGCAGCTATTTAACCCCCACATGACTCGATTTGGACTATGACTTTGATATCATTTATTAGAATTAAAAGAATTCACATAGACTTTGATATTATTTGATAGAACCAAAATAATTCACATATTTTTATAATGGTATAATATTATTCACTTTTAGACTAAGTACTTAGATTTATCTTTGGGTTATATCTAAAAGGCTTTATTTTAATAAAGATATCTTTTATATTATAAATTAATGATTTTCAATATGTGATTTTGATGATATTTCTAAGTACAAAAAAACATGGTGATAAAAAAAATGAATACGCTCGTCCCAGCGCCCTCGCCAATTCGTCACAGGACCAACACGGAGGAGGTAAATCATGGGCGGCTACTAGCATTTGGAATAGTGACTAACACATAAGGGAGGTATTTAATTATTTCAGTTTTATCGAGATTCGAATCCCAGATCTCATGATGATAATATCTTATGTGCTAACTATTAGACCGTCTCGAGAGGACTAAGTATAAAAAAAAAACATGAGTAACGAGTAGGATGTATTTAGACATTTAGAAAATCTATTAGGTAAGAAAATTTTCTAAATGAATAATAAACGACAAACTCGAACATATAAAAAAATGAAGAAGTAAGAAACATAAAAAAAATACTAAAAACTGATAATATAGATTGGAAAACATAGTAAAGTAATTTATTGATTATCTAAAACTAAAATGGTGTGTGTAAAGGGAACAAACAAAGTTTGCCAAAGACACCCAAAAACAAATAATGGTTTGACCAAATTAAAGGTTGCAATAAATTAACAATTTATCATATCAACCTGATTTTTATATTTACAAAAAGGGATATTTATTTATTAATATACCATTTTTTTCTCTTAGTAAAAAATGACAACAATAAAATAAAATCATAAAAAAACTTAAAATATCTCTAATCGACAAACTCAAGATAAAGATTGTAGCGTCGCAAAATATGTACGCGACCTTTAGATGGTGACAAAATGGTAGCCGTGATCTTCACGGTGAGCTTGTGGTTACAAAAACAGAATTGTTTTGAGCAATTTTTAATTTTATTATAATGGTAAAAGATATTTTTGATAAATGTCAAAGTTACGTGCTAAATTGCCGTATTTAAATGGATGGAATGTAGGGCGGTTTAGCTCTTCGATTAGAGGAATCAGAGTAGAGTGCTCCTTTTATAATATTATTGAGATGATGTTCTCTTCTCATTAATTGAATGCCGTGCCATGATAAAAAGACATCGTTTTGCTATGTCTCTGTTGTATGATATCACTCATACTCCCTATCTTGTATAACCATATCGCTCCATGTGATCCGATAATTCCATAATGTTATTGACGCCAACCCACAAGATAGGGATTCATTGGGCCTTAGGGATTAGGCCCTTGACCCATTAGCTAAAAGAGGATTGAATCATAGAGTTGAGTTAATTGCTCAAAGTAGTGAGTTATGTTGGTGCAATCAACTTCTAAGGTTTTGATGTTTATTTGATAATATGTTTAATAAAGTCTAAATGGTTAAGGTGATTGAAGGCTTGGCAGTGGTTAGTAGTCTACCGAGTGACTAGCAAATCCAAGTGATCAAGGTCACTGGAGGCTTGGCAGTAATGAAAAGTCTATCGAGTGACTAGTCTTAACTGGAGGTTAAGCAAATGAAAAATCTTAGAGGGGTAAACTCTAAACAAGTGTGACCAAATAATTTCTGGTCTACCGTATCAACCGAACCAGTAAATCTTAAATGCTGCTAATACTACTTTATTTTACTATTTTATATTTATTATGTTAACTCAGCGTTGCAGGAAAGTCTTAGTCGATCAGGTTGATAGACACTAAGTAGGACTAGAGAAAGTTCAAACAGGTATGAAGGATCAGATGTTTGACGGATAAATTGAGGTAAGCTCCTAGAGAGAAGTGGTGAGATCATGTCCCAGTCGAGACAACCTTAGGCAGTGATCCGACTCAAGAAATCAATTGAGGTTTCTAAGTCAAGATCATGATAGTCCTAATTATCATATTAATGCATGCATACTTATCTCCTTCTAATGTTGTTTTGTAGGATATTTCATCGCCGGTATGGATACCTCATCGATGGTGGTTGAATGGGCGATGGCGGAGCTCATCCAACGACCAGAGTTGATCAAGAGAGCTCAAGAAGAAGTGAGAAGATGTGTGGGGAGAAGCAAAGGAAAGGTGGAGGAGAGTGACCTGCACCAACTTCACTTTCTCAAATGCATAGTCAAGGAGATGATGAGGTTGCACCCGCCAGTGCCAATGCTCGTCCACCGAGAAACCATGCACCCGGTCACTTTAAGTGACGGGTACCAAATTCCTCCGAAGATGATGATCTATGTGAACGCATGGGCAATCGGTAAGGATCCAGATGTGTGGGAGATGTTAAGACCAAAAGGAATTTAGATATTTCTATAATGGCATCATATTGTCCACTTTAGGCCTAGTCCCTCATGCTTTTACTCTTATACTCTATCAAAAATGTCTCATATCAATAGAGATATCTTTTCCTTATAAACTCATGATCTTTCCCATATGTTTTTAATGTGGGAATTTGTTTGCAACCTTGCAACCCAACAATCCCCCCTTCAAACAAAGGACCACAGGCTTCTCACGTCCGATCTTAGACCCACCAGGTCTTCCTACCCCTCAGTTTACCCGACCTACTAGGACTTCCTTGCCTAGCCGCAATTAGGACTTCTTGTCTGGTGTCTAGTCCTCTTGATTCAGACATGGAAGCCCTCACTTCCTTTGTTCGAGGTTAATATTCTACTCACATGTCTCAATTAGACCATAGCTCTTGTCTACAGTCAACGGTTAGACCTTTTGGCAGTCTGGCCTCTGATACCAATTGTTAGGACCAAAATGAATTTAGATATTTCACAATGGCATGATATTATCCACTTTAGGCCTAGACCCTCATGGTTTTGCTCTTAGATTCTATCCAAAAGGCCTCATACCAATAGAGATCTTTTCCTTATAAACCCATAATCTTTCTTATGTGTTTTCAATGTGGGACTTTGTTTGCAACCTCGTAACCCAATAGGAGAGACTAGAGGTGTTCGACTCGGAGAGGTTTGTGAACATGGTGTCGCCGGCTATGGACTCGTCTGAGCACTATAACTTCAAGCTGATTCAGTTCAGCAAGGGGCGAAGAATTTACCTGGGGAAGAATTTGGGGATGGTGATGGGGGAGGTGGTGCTTGCCAACCTCTTGTACTCCTTCGACTAGTAGTTGCCGCCAAGAATAAAGGAGGGGGATGTGAGCATGAAAGAAGGTCAGGGATCACTGTGCATAGGAAGCATGCTCTATGTCTAATGGCGGCAAAATCTGAATCAAACTGAACATGTTGTTCATCTCCAATACAGTTCTAGAACTGAATAATAAGACAATACCATAATTAGATACTAGGTCATAGTGTGTGCACTTTCTTTTTATTTAGACTACCAAATAAAATTAGCTTTTGTATTGTTCTTGTCTGAGACGACCAACGGGTGAGTCACCGATGAGCAGTTATCTTCTATATTGATGAAGTCACTGCGCACCAAAGAAGATGAAGGAAGGGAGCACCGAACCACCAAAAATGCTTGCAAAACTTGGGAGAAGACTAGTTAGAATGGAGACCATGGGTGCCCTAGCTCAACCACTTTGACGCTCAAGTTAGTCTCTAGTGGAGGAGAAGATGGAGAAAATGAATAGTAGAGAAGTAGAGCACATTTATATGATAGCATATATATGCATACTTTGGCCCACGGATGTGAGCTCTTTTTTTACACCGCTAAGATGATGTTCTCTCTCATTAATTGGATATCGTGTCATGGTAAAGAAGACATCCCATTGCTATATGATATCACCCATACTCTGTATCTTGTATAATCATACTACTCCATGTGCTCTGATAATTCCACATGTTGTAGTGTTTATGATGCCAACCCACAAGATATGAGTCCATTGGGCCTAAGGGCTTAGGCCATTGTCCCATTAAGTAAAAGAGGACTAAGTCAAATAGTTGAGCTAATTGAGAAGAGTAGTGAGTCGAGTTGGTGCAATCGACTTTCTGGATTTTGATATTTGTTTGACAATATGTTTAATGAAGTCCAAGTGGTCAAGGTGACTGAAAGCTTAGTAGTGGTGAGAAGTCTATCGAGTGACTAGCAAGTCACCATGGTAATCTACTGAATAATTAGCAAATCCAAGTGATCATGGTAATTGAATGTTTGGCAGTGGTGAGAAGTCTATCAAGTGACTAGCAAGTCCAAGTGGTCAAGGTGATTGAAGGCCTAACAGTGGTGCGTAGTCTACCAAATGACTAGCAAGACCAAGTGGTTAAGGTGACTAAAGGTTTGACAGTGCTGAGAAGTACACCAAGTGACTAGTTATAACTGGATGTTAGGCAAATAAAAAGTCTTGGAAGAGTAAACTTCAAGCAAGTGTAACAGAATGCTTTTCGGTCGACCACACTTGATCGACTAGATCGGTGAATTTTGAATGCTGCTAACACTGCTTTACTTTACTATTTTATATTTATTTTGCTAACTAAGTATTGCAGGAAAGTCTTAGTCGATCAAGTTGATCAGACACTAAGTAGGACTAGAGAAAGTTCAAACAGGTCTAGAAGACCAAATGTTTGGCTGGTAAGTTGAGGTAAGCTCCTAGAGAGGAATAGTGAGGTTGTGTCCCAATCGAGACAACCTTAGGTGGTGATCTGACTCAAGAAATCAATGGAGGTTTCTAAGTCAAGATCATGACAGTGCTAACTGTCATATTATGCATGCATACTTATCTGTTTATAATTTTATTTTATAGGATTATTATTATTATTATACTATATTAACTTTGTTTTGAGTCAGTCTAATCTTATTAAATGATTTTATTAGTGAGCAGGATACAAAAGTTGTTTGAGTATGACTTAAGGAATAGTTCTTCATGCTCAGTACAATAGTGACCTAAGTTTATCAAGTTTCGATCTTTAAGCCTAGTCATGTCGTCATATCTTTATGTTCCTTATGCTCCTACCGATAGATACTTGCCTACCACACGCATGGTTTATATCTCTGAAACCGCACAAGGTCTCAAAGGACTATTCGGAATCAAGAGAAATATAACGTTTATTTCCCCAGTAACCTAACTTGGTCTCAAAGGGGTAAATTATTATTTTTCATTCACGATAATCTTTGTGTTCCTTTTGCTCCCAGCGATAGGAACTTACCTGTCACATGCATGATTTATATATCTAAAACTACACAAGGTCTCAAAGGACTATTTGGAATCAAGAAAAACATAATGTTTACTTTTTTAGTAACCTAACTCAGTTTTAAATGGGTAAATTGTTAATTTTCACTCACGATAATAGTTTTTATATCCATTATTCAAATGATTTTTTTATGCTTTAAAAGTGTAGCACTAACACAAATACAAATATACAAATGCAAATGCAGGGATTTAATTTTTCCAAGTGAGTTGCCATGATCCAAGATCATCCACTAACAAAAATCTAATTGAGATGTCATCTTAGAAACACAAGTACTAGTCTAGTTCTATGAATCATGACTATTTTCAGAGTTATCTACTATCAAAACTAAGCAAAGTGAAAATAGATCCTAAAATAAGGTCAATACTTAAACTCTTATAGTAAAATATTGCTCACTTTATGCTATCATGGATAGAAAAAGATAGATCACTAAACATACTATCACCATAAGTTAACAATAGACCACATGAAATATAGAACAAGCATGCTAGCATTTTTACATTAAAGAATAAACAATTATAACATAATGTATGATGTAACTAGAAAATTTATTATGTAAAAAATATGAAAATATGGCAAAAACTAATCTAAACCCAACACATCCCCTAGACATCGTCCCAATGAAAACTAGAAATGTACTATGGAGGAGGTTTTGAAATTAGAGAAGTGACCCAGTGATGATCTCTAAATGGTTGAGACATTCATGTTCTGAAGATACCCCTCTTTTTGATATTTGTATTCCTCCACATCTCTGAGTCCTACAAAAAGAAGTTAGACAAGAAAAATTAAGTGGAGGATTTGGGTTATTATGAAGGAAGAAAAGAAACTAGAAAGAAACAAAAAGCTTAAATGAAAACAAGAAAGAACTTGGGGTGCCTCCCAAGAAGTGCTTATTTTAGGTCATTAGCTTGACCCCTTATTTGGGCTTTTTGAAATCTCGCTCTGGTTGGAGTTTAAAATTTCCAAACCTTTCTTCCAATTGCCCATTTTATTATGGAGAGAGCTATTATCATAGGAACAATAAAGTGGAGTATCACTCTCTCCATCTTTGTCTCCTTGAAAGAATATTCAGGCGGACGGAGATGATTCAGTCTGAGCTTCCAATTCTATGCCTCATAAAAACTTAAACACCGAAAGAAAGAGAACACCTCCCACATACATATTAAATAAGTAAGAACTAGATCTATATCAAGTTTAGTTAAGGACTTATCAAAAATAAAATCACATTCAACAAAATCTAACTCAGGTACCTCTATGAAATTTTCTAAAATATCACAAGAAATACTTACCTCAGAGTGCTCAAAGGGACTTGAAAATTTCATATAAGTAGATACAACTTCTGTTGGAAATTTAATATAAATAAGAAATTAAATCTTAATCGTTGGATCAAGATTGACAAATCTTGATCATTCAACTTGAAAGGTTTAAGTGCCCTTTGGATGGCTAAATCTCATTCATTGATTTCCAAAGGGTGACATCTAATGAAGAGGTAGTGTGTCTCTTAGGAAAAGATGCTATCTACATCATCCAATTCAAAATGGATGGATGAGATCTAATTGAACCAAGAGATTCTTATACCCCTTCATTAAGTATAAATAATTTCCCTCACATCCTCATTTCACTTACTCAATTCCTTCTAAGCAAAGCAAGCATTGCATTCCATACTTGCATTGGAGAGTTCGAGAAGCTTCTTCGGTTCAAAGGCCTTGCAATTTGTAGTGCTGCTATCGCAAGATAAAGTCATTGTATCTTGGAAGACGATTGCCATGTGCCGTGAGCACCGTGTGTGGGGCAAATTCATCTTAAAGGAATAGAGTTTAACTCTAGCCTCGACTTTGCCAAAATGGTGGTATACCATCATTCTGCCCGTGCTCAGATTGCACCTTACGTGAAGATCCCAACAACTTCTTCTTGATCAAGTAAGGGCCCTAGCTCTAGCATTAGTGGTGATGCTTCAAAAGGTCATGATTCTTGAGGCTTTGCTTTTTCTCCAAAAGTCCTTACACTTTGATCTCGAATAATTTTGATCATTGCAACTTGTGAAATCAAGGAAAGTGATTCTTGGGCTATTGCTTCCATAGCGCAAGTCTCTACACTTTTCTCCACAATATCATCACTAGTAGATAAGAGTACACTGATATCAATATCATCCACAGGTGAGTTATCAACTTCATTGGTGGTTTTAAATTGATTATCCTCATCACAATTATCATTTGAAAACTTTATCTCACCATTAACAAATACGATCCCCAAAGGGAAATCTAAAAATTTGCAAGACATCACATCTCCATCACCATCATCATTATAGAATTTACCAAATGCTTCATTGTTCTTGGTTTCCACCAACTTTTGTGAAAAATAAATTTGTGGTATATGAGCCCTTAGTGGAGGCATTGGGATAAAGTCATTTTCATTGAAAGCTTGAAGCATATGAATCACATGCTAAGAAAACTTTACCTATGGCGTATAATCCATGTTGGAGTGGTGGGTGGGTCGAGTTTTCTTGAGGGTTGTAGTGGAGGTCCAATGCATTGTGAACTCATTTTATCTGACTTAGCTTCTAACTATCTAAACCTCTTATTCTGCTTGATGATAACTTCTATATGGTTCTCAAGACTCTTGAAGGGTTGCAATATTTCTTGTTCATCATTCACATTTGCATTCATGGCTTACACTTCTGAGATTGTTGGGGAAGGTTTTATCCAATTTTGATTTGACCACTGTTGGAGGTTCTGTGTCACTTGGTCAATTAACTCATATGCTTTGTTCAAACTTTTGTTCATCAATGAACCTCTTGCAGCAGAATCTAATAATGTCTTGTTCGAGAAAGAAATCCCCATATAGAAAATAGAAAATATGCATAGTGAGCCATTTCTCCAACCCATGATGAGGACACTACTTTAATAAACTTTTGAATCTCTCCCATGCTTCGAATAGTGATTCTTCCTCTATTTGAGCAAAGTTTATGATTTTGTTTCTCATGAATGTTGTCCTACTTGGTGGGAAAAAGTAATTCAAAAAGCATTGCTCTAATTGTTCCCATCTTGTTATGCTTTGTGGACGAAGGGAATTCAACCAAGTCTTTGCTCTACCCTTGAGACTAAATGGAAATGCCAGCAATTCAATAACATCTTTTGAGACTCCTTTACACTTCACTGTACCTATAATATTCTTGAAATACCTCAAGGTGTAAGTATGGATTTTCAAAATTTTCTCCTCCAAATTTGTGAGCTTAAATCATGAAAATAGTGTTGGGTTAAGTTGGAAGTTCACAGTATCAATATGTGATCTTACAATGGGATTCAATCCTCTTGCAAATATTGGTGAGTAAAATTCTCTCAAAGGCCTGTCTATCATGTTAGTGCTCATAGAAAAAACAAAAGTACGAAATTAAAAATAAGAAAGAGAATGATTGGATTTGAAAAATAAATTGCAAGATATAAACAAAATAAGAGAATGTGAAAATTTAAAAATAAAAAGAGAAATATCCAGAGTAACTCATGCTAATCAACTAATATTAATCAGAAATTGTCTCCGACAACTACGCCAAAAACTTATTGTATAATCTGCAAGTTCACGGTTATCGTCAAATAATAAAATATCAATCCCACAGTAACTATTGATTAACCACTAGTGAGAAGAGAGGGAGAGAGAGAGAGAGAGAGCACAAGTGAGCAAAGAGGTGGAGGTGAAGTTGGTTCGGGGTTATTCTAGGACTTCAGTTTCACTATGATGCTAGTTAATGTCCCTATAAGTTATTTTTCTGCCTAACTCTATGCTTAGACCCATGTAGGGATTTTAACTAAAGTTTGGCATAATCCTGTGTAGGTCACACCATAAAGTTAGCACCAGTTCTAATGTCATTAAGTAAAGAAGTAACTTTAGAAAGTCCAATTAAAGGGATATTCTAGGGCCCTCCTGATCATACAATCGCTAGAGTTATCTGATTTACTTAATAATAGTATATTAATGATATTAAGTAGAAGAGGTAATCTAGAAAGTCCAATTAAAGGGATACCCTCTATCACAGGGCCCCCAATCATACAATCACTATATTACACAAGTCACTTCCTAACATTAATTTAGGAAAAACTCCTAAAACTCTAATTAGCCTTCCTAGTAGAGAATTGATCCATGTTTCAAGATAATCCTCTATCACAGGATGGCATGGTCATATAATCCAAAGCACATCCTTTGCACAATGACCAAAACTCTACATCTAAATGTATTAATCTCATACACATTTTGTTAAACACATACAAGACACAACACACATAGAACATGATATAAACATATCATAGCATAAGAAAATATCTAAATATTTAGTTCATACATGAACAATATATTATAATTACTTCCTACATCCTAGATATGGCAATCTACTCTATTATGTAGGAAATACAACCGAGAGATGAGAAATAAAGCTTCCTACAATCAAAATACAAGATAAAGAAGGGAGGAATGCTTATCAATACGTTGTTGGCCTCCTCAGATGAAGTCCTAGATCCGGAGGTGGACATATTGTGTAGATCTACGAAGATGGAAGCCTTAGAGTTCCCCAAAGGAGAACTCTTCCTTAAGGAGAAGGGAGAAAATTCTAATCCAAAGATGAGTGAAAAGGGGATAAAATCTCCTTTTGTAGCAAGGGGCATGACCTCATTTTTTCTGCCACACAGTCGTGCCATTTGGCATGACCTAGGCATGTGTCTCCCCTGGATAGGGAGACATGGCCCCTCCCTAGGTCGTCTCTAGAAAAATGGAACGGCCATACTAGGGTTTGGCTTTGGAGGAGGGTACGACCATATGATTTCACACGACTTCCCCATGGATAGCGGCTGGTGGGAGGCACCGTTGTGCCTCAAGGCACAACCTGCTCCTACTTTTTCTAGAAATAAGGCACATGATCGTGCCAAAGGCACATCCAGGTTGCTGGATCTTCACAAGTTTCTTCAATGTGTGTCTTTGCTCCATTTTCCCTCCAATTTATATCCTGTCAATCAAAACTAGGAACGAGCATATCTCTGAACAAATAAAGTGAAAGTATGACATAATAACGAAGTATGGTGCAATAAACATAGATTATACTCATTAAATACAACTAGATATGCATCAAATAATACCTAAAATATATATGATATATGCACATCACTGGCGATGGGGAAGAGGGGAAGACATTAGTGGCTGGCGATGGTGAAGAGGAGAAGGCGCGTGGAGGTGGCTGATAGTGATGGGTGAGGGGAGCAATGGTGATGGGTGAGGAGAGAGCACAACATAGTGAAGGTTAGGGAGAGCACAACATAGTGACTTTATGAAGTTTAGGTCATTACGAGAAAATTAGAATTTTACAACACTTAAAAGATGACATTTTTTTAAAAAGTGTTGTCTTTTGTTTTTGTTACAAGACTTTTAGTGAAAAGCGTTGTCTGTGTATTTATATTTCTTATTAAAGATAATATTTTTTTTAAAAATAAGCGTTGTCTATTGATATTTTTTAGGGGTAAAGACAATGCTCTTAGTGAGGTATTTTTTTTATTCTCTCCTCCGCCTAAATTGCTACTTCTCTCCCTCACGTATGTCGACATTGATTCTCTCCTCTCCCTTCCCCTCCCCTATTCTCAATCCTAGTGCAAGCGCAGGTGGAGGAGAACTAGCATCTCCGCCCCCTTCCTCATTCATCTCTGCTGCGCAAATAAGGGGGCAACACCTCTCAACCTCGTGGTTTGGAAGAAGAGGAAGAGTGAAAGAGATCGCGCGGAGCAATGAGACAAAGACACACAAGAAAGAAGAAGCAAACACGAGGAAGGAGAAGAAGAAGAGAAAGAAGAAGAGTTACTGTAGTTCGGTGACGTGCCTACTCCACAAAACGGTCGAAACTTTATTAGAATTCTCTCTACACAAGAGAATCACATCCAATGATTTTTGTGATTGTAGTTATACAATAGGTTTACAATGATCCCTATAAATAATGCATAAACTTCAGACCCAGTAAAATTATAACAGAATTTTATTATGACAAATCTCAACAGAATTTTGTTATGAAAAACTGTAATAGAATTCTATTATATAAAATCATGATAGAATTTTATTATGAAAAATCTTAATAATTTTTTCTTCCATGACATCCATCGCATTGACCTTCATCCAAATATGAGCCAACCATCAACAATCTCTTCCTTAGTGAATATTCACCCTTTCGAAGAACACGATTATCTAAACAAAACTCTACCTGGATCTCTGGGTCTGGGCTTCCTTCTTCTAGCATCTAGAGATATGGATCAAGTTCAAGCAATGCTTGAAGTATATCTGCAGCATTGTCTATAGTGTGAACCTTCTCAAGTTGAATTTTTCTAGAAGCAATCAACTCTGATATTGTGAAACCTTACATCAATGTGCTTGGTTCTCGCATGATACACCTGATTTTTTTACCAAATAGATAGTACTCTGACTATTGCATAACAACTTGACTCTATCTTGCTAAATAGCCAGTTCTCTTACCAACCCTGTAAGCCATAAAGCTTCCTTTGATGCTTCAGCTGCTGCCATGTACTTCGACTCCATAGTAGACAATGCAACAATAGATTGTATCATAGATTTCCAACAAATAGGCCCTCTTGCCACAGTGAACACGTATCCTATAGTAGACCTCCTGTTGTCTAAATCTCCTGCGTAGTCTGCATATAAGTACCAAACAACTGAAAGATCTTTCGGTTGTATACTGAATATGAAGGATACCATAATCAGTTGTATTTCTCAAGTATCTAAAAATTCATTTCACTGCGTCCTAATGTGATTGACCAGGATTTGAGAGAAACTTGCTTACCAAACTAATAACTTGCGCCAAATCTGGTCTCGTGCAAACCATGGCATACATCAGATAACCAACTGCATCGGCATAAGAAACCTTTGACATCTCTGAGAACTCATTATCCATCTTTGGACACTGTGTACTAGATAACTTGAAGTGATGCGCCAAAGGTGTGCTCACCGACTTTATATTCTTCATGTTAAACCTATCCAGCACCATCTCCACATAGCGATGTGGAGACAACCATAATCTCCCTGCAGCTCTATCCTTGTGAATCTCTATCCCAAAAATTTTATTGGCCTCTTTTAAATCTTTCATGTCAAATTCCTTGCTCAGTAGTCTCTTCAATTTGTCAACCTCTTTCATCTTCTTCGCAACAATGAGCATGTCATCTACGTATATTAGTAAGAAAATCAGTGATTCACCTTTAAGGCTTTTCACATATATGCAGTAGTCATACTCACATCTCCTATTGAATCATATATGAATCAGAATATTTATACTATTGCCTAGGAGATTGTTTCAATCCATAGAGTTATTTCTTCAACTTGCAAACCAAACACTCTTATCTGGGCTGACTAAATCCCTCAGGTTATGACATAAAAATTCACTCCTCCAAATTTTCATGAAGAAATGTCGTCTTCACATCCATTTACTCCAGCTACAAATAGTGATATGCCACCAAAGCCAACACCGCTCTAATTGACGTATGCTTTACCACTGGAGAGAACATGTCTTTATAGTCAATCCCCTTTCTCTGTGAATACCCCTTTGCTACCAACCGAGCCTTAAACTTCACTTCTTCTCCCTCTGACATTGTTTCTTTCTTCTTAAATATCCACTTGCACCCTATAACTTTCTCTCCTTCAGGAAGTTCCACTAGATCCCATGTTTGGTTCTTATTCAATAACTCCATCTCCTCTGTCATAACACCCATCCACCTGTCATTCTCAGAGCTGTGTATCACCTCTTGAAAAGATGTAGAGTCTCCACTACTAGTGTTAAGCACATAAGATACTAAGTCTTTGAATTTGTATCTGGTGGGTAGTTTTACGACTCGCCTCATTCTACCACCAGCTATAATATGATGCTTTTGTATGCTCTGAGCTAGAATCATCGAAGTCATAAGTCTCTAGCTCTACTTGCATAACATCTTTCTCTATGTTGCTTTATAGTGTTTCCTTTCCTTCTTCCTGAATACACTGTAGCATAGCCTTCTCATCAAACACCACATCTCTGCTGATCACCACCTTGTTTACCTTACGATCTTAAAGCTTGAAGCCTTTAACTCCTTTTTTATACCCTATAAAAATGCACTACCTTAATTTTACATCCAGCTTTGATCTTTCCTCACTAGATATGTGCATATAGGCTGGACATCCAAAAACTTGAAGATGAGATCAATCTACTTGATTCTCTACCCATACTTCCTTTGATACTTTGCCTTCTAGTGTTGCCCTTGGTGATCTATTAATAAGATAGCATGCAATGTTAACTGCTTCTGTCCAAAAATTCTTTATTAGCCCTACATTCAGCCTGAGACATCCTTCTTAATGATTGTCCTGTTCAACATTTCCACTACCCCGTTCTGCTGAGGTGTCCTACGAATCGAGAAATGTCTCATTATCCCATGCTGCTCACAAAATTCTGAAAACTTTGAATCTGTGTACTCAGTCCCATTGTCTGACCTAAGGCATTTGATCTTTCTTCCGGTCTAGTTCTCCACTTCAGTTTTCTACAATTTAAACTTTGTGAAAGTTTCCAACTTGTGATGCAGAAAGTATACCCAGATTTTTCATGAGTAATCATCAGTACAACTCACAAAATACAAGTATCCTCCACGTGATGCTACACTGGCTGGTCCCCAGAGATCTATATGTATGTAGTCTAAAATCCCCTTCGTCTTGTTTGTTGCCATCTTGAATTGTACTTTGCTATGTTTCCCAAGAACACAAAATTTATAGAATTCAATCTTGTACATCTTGATACCATTCAACAAATCTCTCTTGTGAAGTTCTAACATCCCACGTTCACCCATATTCCCTAGCCGCATATGCCACAAGACTGTATTGTCTGATTCAGACTCCACTGAGGTGACTCCACCTACAACTGTAGTATCTATCAACTTGTAAATGTTCCTTGCTACCTTTTGTCTTTTCATTATTGTCAGAGCTCCCTTACTGACCTTCATCACCCCGCTCACTAATTTGTAATTGCAACCAATACCATCCAATGTGCCTAATGAGATCAAATTCTTCTTTAGATCTAGTATGTATCTGACATCACATAAAATTTTGATCACACCATCAAACATCTTGATTCTGACGTTTCCTATGCTGATAACTTTACATGACGCATCATTTCCTATCAACACTGAACTAGAATCCACTGCCCTATAGGTGTCAAACCAATCCTTGTTTGGAGTCATGTGATATGAACATGCAGAGTCTAAAATCTATGCATCTATCAACTACTCCAAACTCGACATAACTAATAACATATCTCTATCACCGCTCTTTGAATTTTACTCTTCAACTATGTTTGCAGACTTTGTCAAACTACATTTGTTTTCTGTAATATGTTTCTTTATCTCTGGACAATCTCTCTTCATATGACCTTTGCCTCCACATTTATACCACGTGATCACCTTCTTCCTTCTCAAATTAGAACGAGCTTTGTTGTCGTTACTAGATCCATGTCGAGATTTACTCCTATGGCGCTCTTGGTTGCTATTTACCACAAGTCATTCTCCTTGAGAAACTTCATCGCTTGTTTTCTTCCTTTGGTGAAAACCTAGTAACACACCTGTGATCTCCTCTAATTTGAGAAATTTCTTACCCCACATTAAAGCAATAACCAAATTCTTATACATAGGAGATGAAGGTAGATAATTCAACAACATCAGCGCCTTATCTTCATCTTTGATCTTCGCATCAACCCGCTTTAGATCACTTACAATTTGGTTGAATATGTTGATGTGCTAGCTTAGATCGGTTCCTTTTATCATCTTTAGCCCAAATAATTTCTACTTGAGATACAGTTTGTTTGTCAATGACTTTGACATGTGCCAGCTTTCTAGGTTTTGCCAAACTATCACCGATGACTCCTCGTCATGACATGGTACATCACATCATCTGTAAGATAAAGCTTGATTGTTGCCACTACCTTCGCCTGAAGTTCTTTCCAATTCGACCTCTCCACGCTTTCCAGTTTCCTTTCTTCTAGCGGCTTCACCATGCCTTGTTGCACCAACAAGTACTTGACCCTTTTCTGCCCTAATCCGAAGTTCCCGATTCCGTCAAATTTCACCATATCAAACTTCAAGAAGTCATCCCCGACATGTTGAAGAAATCTGTCAAAATCTGTAGCTCTGATACCAATTGTTGCGCAAATAAGGGGGTAACACCTCTCAACGTCATGGTTCAGAAGAAAAGGAAGAGAGAAAGAGATTGTGTGGAGTAACGAGGCAAAGATACACAAGAAAGAGCAAACACGAGAAAAGAGAAAAAGAAGAGAAAGAAGAAGAGTTACCATGTTTCGACAACTTGCCTACTCCACAAAACGAACAAAGCTTTATTAGAATTCTCTCTACACAAGAGAATCACATCCAATGATTTTTGTGATTGTTGTTGTACAATAGGTTTACAATGATTCCTATAAATAATGCATAAACCCCATATCCGGTAAAATCGTAACAGAATTTTGTTATGAAAAATCATAGCAGAATTCTGTTATATAAAATCGTAATAGAATTTTATTATGAAAAATCTTAACAGATTTTTCTTCCATGACATCCATCGTATTGCAGTTCATCCAAATATGAGTTACCCATCATTAGTCTCCATCCCTGCCTGTCTTTGGGTAGGGATTAAGCCCGCAAAGTTGCCTCCTTAGTAGGCTTCAAGATCGGCTCCTCCTTTAGGCATGTATATTTTTTTAGGGCAAGAGGGAGTTATGGATGAGAGTAGAAGATCATGGAATTCTAGTCGGAGTTCTTAGCGAACAATTGGGGGAGGGAGTTCGTGGCCAGGGGCATTGGCGGCATGGTCGAGGTCACCTTCGGCTACCCGCTTGACACACTCCGCATCCACTTACAATAGCTGTCACAATCACCACCGATGCCAGCTTCCTTGAATGCCTCCGCCCTCGCCTGATGACCCCTCTTGGTCATCGGCCTCCTCCGTAGCATTGTAGCCCAGGAGGGCCCCGTCATGCTCTACTGTGGCATGGCCACGCTGCTTGCCTCCATCATCTGTCAAGTACTCGCCCTCCCCTTTCTTTGATTAGCTTCAAGAGGACTACATCAAGCGAAGCTCAAATCCAAGTAAGAAATACTTTTCTTAACTTTTAAAATCACTGAAAGACATGGAAGAATAGTGAGGAAGAAAATTGAGGAGGAAGAAAATCGAAGAGGAGCTCAAGAAGCTTAATGAAAAGTGAGATATTTTTTCCTTGTTACTCTTTAATATTTGATTTTTATTCTCATTCTCATGTTTTCGAATTCTACTAATTGTACCCTGATGGGATTTTTTTAGATGTTCTAACTTTATCCTTGAGTGATATGTTATATGATTTTGAGAATATTGACCAGATCTACTAATTTGATGATATTTAGTGTCAGAAAATAGGTAGAAGAATTTTTAACTCAAGCAAGAGAAGTTAAAATCATAGTTTACAGACAAACATGAATGACATTAAATGTAGCCATTTCTAGCAGCAAAATATCATTTCATCTCATCCGATTTTTGTCTGACTATTCTTTGTGGCTTCTCTAATGTCACATACCTCTTAAGATGATTACCTAGATTTTTTATTTTTACTATTAATACTAAAATACAGATATTTGAGACATTATTTTCTACCTAAGTTTTGTTGTTTGAAAAAGAAAGCTAAGAGCAATTGAAAAATATACGGTGCATCAGGAAAATATCAAATATCATTAATCAGATCTAGTTTTGGTGCATGTTTGACCTTCTGTATATTATAGAAACTATCCAATAACTGAACACCATGTAATATGTCCTTTGATTAACTAACTTTCTAGTCTAGATATTTCTGTGTTCATTTCCCCTGTTAGTTGTAATGAAAAAATATACTTGAGGTACAATTTGGATATTCACAACTCAACTCCTCCCTTGTGGTCACATAAATTATATAATATTCTGGTAGACAAATTTGGATACTGAAAGTTTAATTTCTCTTCTTAGTTGTCTCATTCATCATCACAATAACATCATCATCATCAGCTATGATTGTTTCAATTATTGTAATGTACCTCATGAATTTTACTCTTTCATTTAGTTCTATGCAATGTTATGTCATCACTAATATTCAAATTAATAAAATCAATTTTATTAAATTGTCTCCTTTGCCACTCAACCTTCCACTTTAATGAATTCAACTTATCTAGTTATAAAATCTACTATGCATCTTTAAATATATTCATATAATCTCAATGTGTGTTCATTGGAAGCACCATAGCTACCGGCTAAGACCACTTAGAGTGGAAGCAGAAGAAGGAAGCTCGTGTTGATACGGTTAGCACTAACGATCTAACTTAAATTTTAATGAATGATAAAATAGGTTAAGTTAGTTTCATTTTTGTTCTAAACACTCTAACCAAGTGTGCAGGAGAAGTCCAGACAGGTTGACGAACTGACCGAATGTCTGGCACGAAGCCCAACTAGGTCGACGGACCGACCAGATAGCTGGCACAAAGCCTAGCTAGGTCAATGGGCTGACTGGATAGCTGGCATGAAGCTCAGCTAGGTCGACGGGTTGACTGGATAGTTGGCAAGAAGTCCAGACGGGTCGAAGAACTGACCGGACGTTTGGCACAAAGTCCAGTTAGGTCGACGGACTGACCGGACGTCTAGCAGGTAAGTGAAGGTAAGTTACTAGAGGAGAGTGACTATGAGGACGCGTTCCCGGGAAGGTAACTTAGGCGCCGATCCAACTTAGAACCATTTCGGAACTCTAAGTTGAGATCCTGACTAGATTCCGGTCTCAATGAGACGGAATCTAATTAATATTTTATTTGATCATAAACTGTGCTAACACTCTGTTTTGCAGAATATATAATTAATATTTGCCTCGGACTAACGTTTTCTTGCAGGAAGGAAACTGCTGGAAAATAAGGGTCCGAGTGCCCGGAGGCAAGTTTTATCCTTATCGCCGCATTGACACATGGAGCTCGCTGATTGGCTTGGCTACATCACATTCAGAGTGCCTTGAAGGGATCCGGGCGCCCTGAACCTCATATATAAGAAGGGTGAAGGCTGAAGCAAAGAATCAACAACAACATGATCTTTCAACGCTAGCTTTAGTGTGATGTGCTCCTGCGACGCCGCGAGGCTACTCCGACAAAGTGATTTCTTTCTTTCTTCTTTTCTTAATTATTATCGAAATTTTCTTTTAGCATTTCCTGTAATTCAATTGTGTAATCTCTTTTCGAATTGATAGTGGATTGCCCAACGAAAGCACTCGATGAGTGCAGGCCTTAGAGTAGGAGTTGTCGAAGGCTCCGAACCAAGAAAAAAATTCTTGGTTAGTTGATTGAACGGAAAACTGAGCAAACTGCTTCTGGTTTGTTGCTTTTCTGGATTGCTATCATTTATGTACTATAGCCTACATGACCATTAGTATGCTTGCATATTGTTAGTAGAGAGGCTTTCTTGATCAGTAGAGTTTTAATATATATGTTCAATGTTAATTCGTATAATTGTATGAGTTAAATTAATAACAATAATTTATATTATATTAAGTTCAACTTGAATTTTAGAAATCATTGATCACATTGCAAACATCAGAAATATGATTTACTTATCATATTTGAGTCTACTTATCTATGCCTAATTAGTTATCTATAAAATAACTATGAACATTCAGTTCTGTGTAGTTCTTGTAAAGTTGCTCAAGTGCAAGTTCTTCATAAATATTTTGCTAAGCTTAATTCTTTGTTTCTTAGTTTTTGATGTGAACTCAAACTTCTAAGTTTTATCATAAGAGAATCTCTAACGCCAAACTTTTGTTTTGATGTAGTGTTAAAGTAACTATTGGGAGGTATAAGAAAGCTTGTAACAAGACCACCAACTATTGGCAGTGTTAAAGAACTTGAGAAGTTGGGCCCAAAGAAAGGTGACACAAGGCAATGAGTGAAGGATGTTTTACAAAGCTTACTGGATGATGATCTTGTTATGAAGGATAAAATAGGTACTTTAGTGAGTTTATTTCCCTTCGTACAATCTAAGAAGGGTTTTTTACTTTTGTATAGACTTAACATGAATACAAAGCTAATTTGTGGATTATATGTACATTTTTTTAAAAAAATTATATGGCATTGTATCTTTTGTTAAATAGTTATATTTTAAAAAGGATTGTGAATACTCATATTTCTATTTATGGATACTTATATTTTAAAAAAGACAACACATTTCTATCCATTAAAAAAATGTTGTCTTTACTAAAAAAGATAATATTTTTTAAGCTATGCAAAAGTGTTATCTTTGCAAAAAAAGATAATGCTTTTTAAGTATTACAAAAGTATTATCTTTGTAAAAAATCAACAACACTTTTTAAGTATTATTTTTTAGCGGACATTTAACAACAGTACTTGTAATAACGCTTTTTCAACCATATAGATAACGGATAAAAAAACGTTGTCTTTCAACTTTTTTCTTGTAGTGGATTTTTAATTGTAACCTTCGTTAATTAATTCAATCAATTCCTAAATTAAATAGGATAGTTTAAATATACTTTCTCAAACCCTATTCAAATATCACATTAAAATATATAAAAATTTATTTTAAATTTTAAAATTTATAAAAAAAATATATTTATTTATTCTACATATTTTCATCCCATTAATATCATTAATATTATTATTATTAATTTAATTTATTTAAAGAGAATTTTAATCAAATATCACATTAATTTAGTCTGTATTGATCAATTTGATTATCCTATCAAATATTAAATTAAATTTTAAGATTTTTTGATAGGATTATACGTTTCTACGATCCAATCTCGGTTGATATGATTCTAACTCCAAATTGATCCTATGTAGGATCGTGATCCTACAAACTATGATTATTAACCAGGTCGTTGAACTCAAGGAGGGTTGATAGCTGGAAAAGCTAGAGAAGCTGGAAAGAGAAAGAAGAGGAGAAGAAGAGTATTAAAATGGAGGTCAGGGGTGCCCCGACTCATCCACTCTGATGCTCAAATTAGTCTCCAGTGGGGGAGAAATGGAGAAGATGTGTATGCATACCATTCTAGTAAATGCGGGCCCCTTTTATAACACTACTTAAATGATATTCTCTCCTCATTAATTGAACATCATTTCATAATAGAGAAAATATTACATCATCATATCTCCACTATATCATACAGTCATGTCACCTACACCCCGTATCTGTATAATCATATGGCCCCTTGTGCTTTGACACCACATGCAATCCCACGTGCCATGTTAATTCAAATGTTGGCACAAACCCATGAGACATAGAATTTGTTGGACCAAAGGGTCTAGCCCACTAAGTAAAGGAGAATTGAGTCAAGTCGGTAGGGATAAGCTGAATGGTGCATGCCTGTCAGATCGGTAAAGCTGAGTAGGGCGTTGGGTTGGCGAGGCTGAAGATGTCAGGGGAGATAAGCCCCAAGAGTTGGGTAGACCATCTGGAAGAGTCGGGGGATCTAAACTGATTGAGTGGAGCAATGTGTTGAGGGAGCTAAGCCCCTAGAGTCAGGTAGACCGACTAGAGGAGTAGGGGAGAGATAAACTGATTGAGTGGGGTAGTGTATTGGGGGAGTTGAGTCCTTGGAGTTGGGTAGATCAACTAGAGGAATCGAAGAGAGATGAATTGACTGAGCGGGGGCAGTATGTTGGGGGAGATGAGATACCAAACTGAATGGCCACCCTTCTCATCTCCACTAGAAGTGATTGGGTTGACCCATCCGAACTTTGACCTCCATCTCGGTAAGACTATTGACCTTCTCAGCACATGTGAAAACTCTCGATTTACACCTCTTATTATCCACAACATGCGGGGATAAGGATATGATGGTGCTAGCACTATGCATGACTCTGGGAATGGATTATATGCTATTTTCTTGAAAGATTATTCTTGTACATATTATGTACATTGTTTCGTTCATCGACATCAACTAGCATTAATTATAGCCACTAAAAAAGAGGTATTTATTTGGTTATTCTTTTAAAAATTGAATTCCATTTGTAATATCATTAATGCATCTCCTAAACTCTATGCTGAGTTACATTCTACTCAAAGAATTAAGGTTGTGAATATGATAGCTATTAGTGAACATGATATAGGGACAATGTAATTAAATTGAAAATTTACTATGGCCTAGAAAACTAGTTAGAGTTCTAATTTTGACTTCTTTTGTAGCATTTTTGACATGTATAGAGCTCTGTGATCACCGTGTTAGAAAACATAGTGGATCATGGATCTTCTAACTCCATCTGTGGTGAAGCTAGTGGTGTGTTGATTGCGATGAAGTCTTTTGATTTCATATTCATATTACACTTGATGTTAAAGATCATAGAGATAACAAAGCAACTTTATCGAATATTACAAGATCAATCTCTAGATATTTTAAATGCAATGGACTATGTTTCAACTACTAAAACTTTACCTCATACTTTGAAAGAAGAAGGATTTATTCTTTTACTTAGTTATGTTAAAGAAATTTGTGTCAAGTATGACATTGAGATACCTATCATGGAACCTCGTTATAAATATGTTACAAGTTGTTTTGCCTACAAAATGACTCAATCACAGTTGAGCACCACTATTGATTTGATGTATTTACTGCTGTAATAAAATTTCAAATTGAAGAGCGTAATAGTATATTCAAGGATGAGAGACCGTTTAACTTCTTAAGCTTAGTTGTGTAGTGGAACCTAAAGAAAATTTTAATCTTCTTAATATTGATCATATCTATCGAAATATTGAGAAATTCTATTATCTTGATTTTGATATATAAGTTTTGCACCACTTGAGAATGCAATTGGATCATTATAAACTTGATGTTACTGGCCATGACAGATTTCAGAATTTAGCAACTACTTTAGAATTATGTCGAAGATTAATTGAAACAAATAAGTCAAGAACCTACAATTTAATTAACGGATATTTTTTTCCATTTGTTATAGTTTATATATTATAATTATATTATTTACTTATTTATTGAATCGAATATATTTATTAAATTGATAAGTTGATTTATCTTGCATTTTTAATTATGAAAATTGAAAAATATAGATTTTCATAATAAGATAAAAGAAGAGTTTTTATCATATTCTATGACCATCTATATTGAATGAGAATTGATTAAAAAAATTAATAACAATATAATAATTAATAAGTTTTTATTCTACAAAATGAAGATAGTAGGGATCCTCTAGTCCGCAAATTACGGACCAGGGGATGGTCCATTGCATGAGGACGCTTGATTTAGATGGATCCCATCTTTAAATAGATGGGGTCCATCCAAATTAAGGATATAAAAAAAGGATCATCTCCTAATCCGTAATTTATGGATCAGAAGATCTATCCTCAAATGAAGACCGCAACTTCATTACTATTTTTACTTAAAGCTTTTGAATATATTGAATATTAAATATTTTTATCCATATTTTTAAAAAACAACACATATTTTTTTAATTAATTAATTTATTTATTATATAGTCAATGGTAAATCCCAAGTAGTTTTGAATCTTGCCTTTGCCTTCGGACTTAGATCGGGTGTCGGTCTAATTTATATATACCTTTTGTTGAGCGACAACGAAAAAATAAAGAAAAATAATTTCAAAGATAATATATATAAATAAATTTATTAAGGTATAAAATTAAATCATCTAAAATAATTACTTTTTATTGTTTGTCTAATATTTTTTTTATAACAAGTCAATAGAGATTAATTTTTGCTAGCGAATATATTTAATGAACCCGTTGGTGAAAGAGTAAAACCAAAAGAGTATGCTTGTTGAATTTTGATTTCTCTATATTGACTTGAAAAATTTTATTGGTGTTGGGCTAATCAATCTTATTAAAGGTTGGCTTGATTGATGAAGCTCGGGTTGATTCTAATTTGAATGTTGATATTTGATCAATATGTTAGTAAGATGCCAAGTAAATTAAAGTTGACTAGATACTTGATGATATCAGAAGTCTAACAGGAAGTTGGCAAAAGAAAAATCCAAGTGGGTCAAGGTTGACTGGACACTTAGTGATTAGAAGTCCAACAGAGAGTTGGTAAGAGAAAAGTCCAAGTGGATTAAGGTTGAACGAACTAATCAAAGTCCAACGCGAAGTTGATAAAAGAAAAATCCAAGTGAGTTAAGGTTGACCAAACACTTGGTGATCGCAAATCCAATAGAAATTTAGTAAGAGAAAAGTCCAAGTGGGTCAAGGTTAACCAGACACTTGGTCATCAAAAGTCTAATAAGAAGTTGATAAGAGAAAGTCCAACCGGGTCAAGATTGACCGGACATTGTAGGATCAAGGCACGTGGAGGGGGGAGGGGGGGGAGTGAATCATGTGTATTTTAAAAAAGACAATTTCTTTTTCAATTTGTAAAACAAAGTGTCCAGCGGAAAGAATAAAAAAAAAAGTACGAACAAAAAAAGACAAAACATGAGTGGTTTACTTGGTTCGGAGTCTTCGTCGACTTCTACTCCAAGACCCACTATCCCTCAGACTGTATCAATGAGCAATCCACTAAAAACCTTTTCCAGAATCTTCGGAAAAGGGAATCGAGTACAAGGAATAAGAAGAGTGTAATCATCCTACACTTTTCAGTTGCAAGTCTAAATAAAAGTATAATAAAATAACTTTGTTACCAACACTTAGAAGATGTAAACTTGATCGAGCTCATGTGTTGGTGTTGGTTGGCTGGTAGTGGTGGGATGTCACAGAGCACTTGCACAATAGCATTACAGCGTGTTCAGAGTAGCAAAGGAATCGTTGAAGCTTGTAGAAGAGATGATGTTATTGTGCTAGTCGAACATGACTTTTAAAGAGTGTTGAGGGTGCCTCCAACCTCATCCGAGGTGCCTCCAACCTCAAATATGATCCCTTAAGCTTTGGTCGCAATAAGTTGCATGGACTACGACTTCTATCTGCTCAAGGGTGCCTTCTAGGGGCTTCGAGGTGCCTTTCCACTACTCTGAGGTGTCTCCAACGCACTCTAGGGTACCTCCCCATGAGGGTGCCTCCTCTAGATCTAGGGCGCCTCCGCGCAACTCCAAGGCACCTCCCAGTAGCTCCAAGGTGCCTCAGACAATGTTCATCCAAGGCTACTTATGCATTTTCACCCCTATAAAAAAATGTTAGTTCAAGTAACAAATTATACCCTGCAAAATAAAGTTAGCACAATTAAATATAAGGGATTATTAATTAGATCATATCTTTTCAAGACTGGAATCTAGTCATAGTCTCAGTTTAGGTTTTCAAGATGGATCTAAGCTGGACCAGTGCCTACAATCCCACTGAGACTCGTCCTTACTGGATCACTCTCCTCTAATGACTTACCTCACTTACTATTTATAGTCTCTTGACTTTCCTCTTAACCCACTAGGTCTTCCTGCCAGTTGTCAGGTCCATAGTCTCAACTGGCTTCAGCTAGTTGTTAGGTCCAACAGACCTAACTGGACTTCCTGCCGGATATTAGGTCCTCTAACTTATTTGGGTTTTCCACCAGCTATCGGGTTCAACAGACCTAGCTTGATTTTAGCCTAGTGTTAGGTCCTCTAAATCCGTCAATTCCTATACACTTGGTAAAGATATCATATCATATAGAACCTAACTTTAACATTTGTCATTTATCAAAATATAAGTTTGACTATTGGTGTCAATTGCACCAACAAACATTTTGTGATTGGAAGTCTAACGAGGAGTTGATAAAAAGGAAGTCCAAGTGGATCATGGAGGACTGGATATGAGACGGAAGGTCTAAGTGGGTCATGGATGACTAGATACTTAGTGACGAGGCATGAAGTTCCGATAAAGCAAACTTCTGAAGACTATACTTTTGACTTAGGTATCAGAACGAGACGATTTTTATTACGAAATAGAGCTCATTCAGAAATCTATATTTATAAAACTAAGATATTAGTCGACTGATGAATTTGATTAGTTGGCTGATGGATTTAGAAACTAAACAGAAGCAAGTTGATTTGATTGTTAGACTCAACTGATGATATCAGTCGATTGATGAGTTGCATCAATCAACTGATGACGATCAGAGCCAAACAAAAGAAAGTTTATTCAATTGTTAGATCCAAGTGATGAAATTAGTCAACTAATGAGTTTCATCAATCGATTGATAGTGGTCAAACATGTCAAGAAAGAGTTGTTCTACAGGTTTAAACGATCAGATTCAACATATTAATTGACTAATGAGTAAGATTAGTTGACTAATAGATGGAAATTAGCCCCAACTTGAAGGCTATGAAAGAAACTTCTTGAGAAGATTTTGGGAGCTAATTATTGAAGATTTTTAAGGTAAAGTGTTGGTGCATTTCCGAGTCAACAAGAAACATTTTCAAGCAATGAGATAGAAAGCAAAGCAAGATCTTTATTATAAAGTTGTCTTCGCTTTTGATTGTATTTGTATTTGCTCATCTTGTTGTGTTCTTGTGTAATCAAGCTTGTAAGAGACTTCTTTGCCTCCGAAAAGTTTTCAAAAAGGAAGGAGTTCATAGTGGAAGAAGATCACTAGGAGTAGACCCTTGGATTATTCGCCTCTAGGAGGTGGATACCAAGTAAAACCAAAGTATTGTGAATGTAACGTCAAAGTTGATTGAAGTTTCCACTACACATTTAACGATGATCACAAAGTATATAGGGAGGCAAATGCGGCTACTAATTATTTGGTGAATCTTGCTTTTATTTTCCCTTCAGATGGTTAGGGAGCTATTTAGGATTTGTAAAATTGATAGATTGGGTATGCCTTACATAAGAATGGCTTGTAAAAAAATGATGAGCACAAAGTGAAGACCAAAGTGATTGGATCTATTCACACCCCTAGCTCGCATGAGTTCTAACAATTGGTTTAGAGTTGCCCTTGTCGCTTAAAGAGACGAAATTGACTAGAGTTTGATTAAATTTCTATCCTATATCAAAGGTCATTGTTTATAATCATTTAAAGAGGAATATGCATGAATCTAAAATTTGACATCTTGCAATTTTTTATTTTTTTTATTTTATATACTAGATATCCAAATTCCACCTGATTAATACTAGAGATAGTCAATCTTCTCTCTTGGTTCGCCTGCTGAATAAATTTAGAGCATAACTTATACACAATTAGAAGCTAGAAGTTGATCTTCAAGATATTTGTCTCATTTAGGATTCGAGTTTTAATTCTCTTATTGCTCTTTAAGTATTTTATGACTGCACCACACCCATGGAAAGATATCTTGCACCTTTATATATACATATTGTTGGACTCCTCCGTCTCTATAACATGCTTGTTAATAAATCTTTGTCCCCTCAGGGTGGTGCAGTGGTTGAGGCATATGGCGTTGCCACATGAGGTCTTGGGGTCAAAACTCGGCGCGTTTGAACATGCCTTCTCCCATGCCTTGGCCATCTTCACTAATGACTAGTAGTCACCCATGATTTACTTTCTCCGTGTTGACCTAGGGACGGGTTGGCGGGGATCCTGTGGGAGAGTGAATCACCTTTTTTACCACATTGTTAATGAATCTTTCCCCCATGATAGGGTTGTGTTGGCTAGTGTGGGACAAAGTTACTACCATATAGAAAGGGTTCAAATCTCAACAAAAGCTGAGGAAAAAAACTCTCCTCGCACTGGCTAATTATAGCTTCCCAATTTACCTCCTCATAGATGGTCGTGGGGTCGACCATGTGGGGCCGCTGGGTGGTAGATTTTACCACATTGTTAATGAATCTTTCCCCCCATGATAGGATTGTGTTGGCTAGTGCGGGACAGAGTTGCTACCATATGGAAAGTGTTCGAATTTCGACAAAAGCTGAGGAAAAAAACCCTCCCCGCACTGGCTAATTATAGCTTCCCAATTTACCTCCTCACAGATGGTCTTGGGGTCGATCATATGGGGCCGATGAGTGGAAAATTCTATCTTTTTCTACCATTGTTAATGAATCTTTCCATCCCTATAAAATGATTTCCTTCCAACTCTTCAATTCACTAAAAAATCATATGCATTTCTTTTATTTTTGTTCTAGTTGATCATGATTCAACATTAGAAGTATATTAATTGTTCCTTGAAGACTTTTTTTTTTTTATAAAACTACATTTTCATTCCATTCATAAATTCATTTTCTTCTCTATGAGTTCCAGTATCAATAAGAATTTAAGTTCTTAGTATTCATATGTTATGATATGGATTTATCATACTATTTCGTTATGGATGGATGATAAGATTTATTGATATAGAGGCAATTACAATATACTTGTCTTTCTCTTTTATACGTGTTGGAAGTATTTTTTTTTTATGAAAAGGTATATATATAAATCATCAAAAGAATGCACAACCATATAGTAACTAAGGATCTCTGCTCATGTCATGCTTGATGAAATATCAAATCTGATAAAGTAATTGAGGTATGACGTAAATTTGCTTACATGAGTACCATCACACTCTCTGGATATCAATCATCAGAGATGCTATAGTCAATTAAGCATATTCCATATGAACCATGAGAGATTAGACATCAACCGAACTCTATCATCAATATCGAACAATCACCTCCTATAGGCACCTCTATGCCACATGTAGCTGAACATCATCTCTACTATCCTCTATCCTCTATAGGTCAACTCTAGCATCAAATGTTGGAAGTGTTTTTTTAATGGAAAAGGGTAAATATATTACCAAAACATATACAAAGACAATAGGTAACCATGGTGTCAATGTCACTCATCATTTCTGAAGTATCAAATTCGAGACGATATCCATGTTACCAAATACATGCAGTCCAATGTTGGAAGTGTTGACGTCATTAGAGGGGATGAATAGAGATTGATTGTTGATCATGAGCTTGTCTATAACACATCAATATATAGCGGATACAAAAATATACAACACAAAAGAAAAGACAAGCACAAAAATACAAATTATTTAATGTGGTTCGAAACCTCCAATTTTTACTCCATGGACTAACGTCCTAACGAAATCACTACTAAACTCTCCCCCTTATCAAATACTTTTTGAAGACAAAAAATCTCTTGCAACATCTATTTTTATACAAACAAATACAATCAAATAAATATAAAAACTAAGATATAAAGTAAATAATAATTTATACAATATTGGATAATCTGTTGCCGGAGATATTGAAAAAATTATAGAATTAAAATTACACAAAATCAATTCTAATTTATCTGTTGAGATGACCTGAGCGGATAATCTCAGGCTGCCAACGGGGCTGGTGCTAGAACTCCAAGGTTATTTTGGTGTGACCAACAAGTTAAGTTAGGTCCTGTGGTGTTTAAACTCTGTGTCTAAGTGTGTAGGAACTTAGGAGCACAGGAAGTCGAGCGGAAGACGTGGCTAGTGAGAAGGATGACATAGGGAGAGAGCTGACGGGCTCGGTGCATCCGAGGGACGAGGTGCCGAGGTAGAGTACCCCGGCGGATGAGAAGGAAGTGTGCGCTGGTTCCGAGGGACAATAAGCCGGAGCAGAAGATTGCTAAGGGAGCAAGAGACGCAGCTAGCGAGAAGGTCGGCACGGGAGAGAGCCGACGGGCTCGATGCGTCCGAGGGATGAAGAGCTGTGGATAAGTGCACTGGTGGACGAGAAGGAAGCACGCGACGATTCTGAGGGACGAGAAGACGGAGCGGAAGGTTGCTCGAGGAGAAGGTCAGAACTTGGGTTCGGGTGAGCCCTTTTCTAGATGGACAAGATCACCTAAGCTAGCGGAGCCGGAGCGAAATACCCGGACTGAGGCGAGCTGAACCAGAGCAGAGGTTCCGGATGAAAAAGTCAACCGGAGTTGACTTTGGGGTCCGGGCGCCCAGACCGAAATTATATCCAGATCTCGGTCATACTAAGATCCGTACGAAGGGGATAAAGTTTTATCCCCCTAGGGTGCCCAAAACCTTTCCAGGTGCCCCGACCAAGGCTATAAATACAGCCTTGGTTCAAAAGCTTTTCAAGAATTCAGAAATTGTGTATTCTAACACTTGTGCACTTCATTGTTGTTTTAGCTTCTTTCTTTTCTATGCTTAAATGCTGTAAGAGGCTTCTCCGTCTGAAGGAGATAGTTAGTGCACTTCAACTTCCTTGGATTAACAACCTCTCCGGTTGTAACCATGTAAATCCCTGTGTGCCTCTTCCTTTCTGCTTTTGTTTATTTAATTATTTTATACAAGTGTTTGGTTAACTTTAAAGTCCGAGAAGGGTGTTTTTGTTTTTGTTCTTGCAGGCTATTCAACCCCCCTTCTAGCCGACCAACGCAGGCCAACAAGTGGTATCAAAGCAAGGACGCCTCAAAAGGACTAACCGCCGACTGAAGCAACAAAACTATGGTCGGATCTAACGTCTACCCACCAGCATTCGAGGGGGAGTTTGCTTTTTGGAAGTAACAAATGGGGGTATATCTTAACACAGATTTTGATAATTTATTAATAATGAAATTTGGTTATGAAGCACCATAGACAACGAATGAAGAAGAACTCGAGTCACACCTTTGGACCAATAAGCAACATAACGAGTCTATGGCAAACACTCGGGCTGAATTTCACCTTCTAAGCGTAATACCATATGAAGATCTCAATAGAGTTGGCGACTACCAAAGTGCAAAAGAACTTTGGGAAAAGTTCTTGAAGCTCTACGAAGAACCTTTAGAAGCCGACTCTTCGATGGATACTAAGTCGTCATTAGAAGAATCCGAGACCGAGGAAATTGCCAAAATAGCAATCATAGCTGAAGACCTACCTAAAGACGAAGAAAGCTCATCCAAGATGAGCATCGATAAAGGGGGAGTGTCTTCAGAAGAAAACAAATCAACAGGGGGAGAATCAACAGCCAAAAAGGTAAGTCAGGTATGACCTCCACCTCCTGACCAGTTGATTAATTCAATCAAGACATTATCGAAAGATTTTTTTGAAATAGAAGTTATATTATCAAAAGATTTTTTTGAATCAGAAAATATATTGTCAAAAGATTTTTGTAAATAAGAAATTATACTATCAAAACATTTTTATGTGTTAGAAATTAAAAATAAAACACCAAATAGTGAATTAAAAGAATCTCTAGCAATAGCTTATCGATTAAAGGATTTAGACAAACTAAAAATAGAAAATGACATGTTAGAGGAACAAACACAGATTATACAATTTTTTACATGTTCAAAATTCCCTGCTTTAGATTTGAGAAATTATGATAAACTAAAATGGAAATTTAAATATCACAATGTAAAATTTAGAATTTGATCTAAATTAAAACTTTAGACTTAGCGCTTTCAGCGAGAAAATTAAATGTTAAATTTCCTTATGAGGCTTTGACTAGAAAGTGATTGTTGCTCCAATAACCAAGAAAGCCTAGTATCTCGCCATTGCCTGGAAGTAAAATATAGAAATGAAATGTTTAATTAACTTTCTTATAAAGCATTAAAGTTAAAAATTCTCAAAAATAATTTTGATTACGAAAACTTAGCAATTTCTCAAAAATATTTTTCTTGCAAGTTTTTTTTGGATTTTAAGTTAGAATTTTATCTTATTTAGAATTTTTTTTAAAAAAACATACAAATTCTTTTGAAAATTATTACATATTTTTTTTGGTAAAATCAAAGTAATTTCTTAGAGTTTCAAAAATTTTTACCCTTAGAATTTTCTTTGAACCCCATTTGTTTATGTAATCAAAGGGGAAGAAGGAAAAGTGTAAGTCTAGGGAGAGGTAGACCAAAACTTTCCATCTTTTTGTACTTTATTATAAAATTAGTTATTTCAATTTTATGTCTATTTACCCTAGCTTAACTTGGGTTGCTCACATCAAAAAAGGAGAGATTGTTGGAACCCTAAGGTTATTTTGGTGTGATCAACAAGTTAAGTTAGGTCCTGTGGTTAACCCTGTGTCTAAGTGTTAGGATGTATACTAAAAGCCTAGCTTTTGGTATAAACATTTACCTAGAAATAAGAATCACATTGGTCAAATGTCTACATTTATGATAAATAGTTGTTCAATTAATTTATATTGTAGATAACATGGTGTGTGGTGTCACACACAGAGGATCATGTTATCAGTACCTTATAAATTATAAACAGTAGCTCACGACCAAGATGGAAAGGAACAAACCATTGGAAGGTAGTAGTGTAATTAGGTATTAGTTTATCTTAACTATATAATTACACTAGTACACTTAGAGTGTATTGAGTAGGACCATTAGAGGTCGTTTCTTTTATACTGACTTTATAAAGGAACAAAGACCTCAGTTATTATGGAAGTGTGTGCTCTTAATCCTAATATAATAACAAGTACATATATTTGATATTTATTTCTTTAATTTATCAATGGGTGAGATTTAGTTCGATAAATCAATAAGTCCGATAAGTTGGGAAATGATATCACTTATAGTGTGTGTTGTTGATTATAGAAGGAAACTGTGAACTAGTAATCTAGGTTGAGAATGTCCCCAAGAGGAGCTCATAAGGATTGTCATGTTAAACCCTGCAGGTGAACTTAGTCCGACATGACGATAAGGTTGAGTGGTACTACTCTTGGACTAAGATATTAATTAAATGAGTTGTCAGTAACTCACTTAATTAATGGACATACGACATCTTAAACACAGGGGAACTAACACACTCATAATAAGAAGAAGCCCAAAATGTAATTTGGGATTGGTGCGGTAGTTCAATAATAGTTCTTTAGTAGAATGAATTATTATTGATGAAATTAAGTTGTGTGTTCGGGGCGAACACGGGAAGCTTATTTTCATCGGGAGACCAAAACCAATTCCTCCTCTCGGTCCCTATCATAGCCTCTTGTATATAGAGATTTATACCCACCACATACCCACCTTCTTACCCATCCAATGGGGCCGGCCAAGCTAGCTTGGAACCCAAGCTAGGGCCGGACAAGACCAAGTGGATGAGCCAAGTTGGTGGCCGGCCAAAGCTTGGGTCCCAAGCTTAGGTGGCCGGCCACTAGAATATTAAAAAGGATTTTTTATTAAAATTATTTCTTATCTGGATATCATGTTTTTAAAAGAGAGTTTAAAAATAAAAAATTTCCTTTTATAGCTTTCTACAAAAGATTAAGAGAAGAGATTAATCCCTTTCCTTATTTGTAGATTAAAAGGATGGTTTTAATTTTTGGTAAAAACTTTCCTTATTTGTAAATCATCTACATGTTTAAAAGAGAGTTTAAAATTTGAAATCTTTCCTTATTTGTTGATTAAAAGGTGGATTTTAAATTTTAAGAAAACTTTCCTTTTTAACCATGTTCATGATTTAAAAGAGAGTTTAAAAATTAAATATTCTCTTTTATAAGTTTCTACAAAAGATTAAGAAAAGATTTGATATCTTTCCTTATTTGTAGATTAAAAGAGATTTTAATTTTTAGAGATAACTTTCTTTTTATCCACATGTTTAAAAGAAAGATTTTAATTTATAAAATTTCCTTTTTATTAACCAATCATGAAGGGATTAAAATTATTGGAGAAATTTTTATAAATTTCTGGAAACAAATTAGGAAGTTTTAATTCTTGTTTTAATTAAAACTTTCCTTGATTTGGGGCTTGAGGTGGCCAGCCATTGTTATTAAGAAAAGAAAATTATTTTTAATTAAATAATTTTTCTTTTTCATGGCAAAAGAATTAAGGAAGTTTTTTATTAAATTTCCTTATTTGCCAAGACCAAGGATTATAAAAGAGGGGGTAGAGGTGCCTTCATAGATGTGATCTCTATTCTATTTTTCCTCTCTTTTCTCCTTGGGTGTGGTCGGCCCCTTCTTTTTCCTCTCCTCTCCTTTGTGTGGCCAAAACCTTCTCTTGGTGGAGATAGCTTTGGTGGCCGGATCTAAGAAGGAGAAGAAGGAAAGAAAAGAAGCCTCTTTTTTAGCATCCCTTGTGTAACACCCCAAATTTCATGATTTGGAGTCCCAAAAGACCTTATTAAAATCTAGAAATGCTATAGAAAAATTCTAGAGATTTTTAGAAATTTTTAGAGTATTTTTATGCAATTTTTGGAGGTCGTTTGGTATTTTTACTAAACGAAGGAAGCTTCGACAAAAAAATGTCCAAGCCGAGAATTGAACCCACGACCTTTGACTCGGTCAAAACCCAGCTGACCAAGTGGGCAAACAGATTTTTCTGTTTAGAAAAGGTAGCGAATTTATTTAAGATAGTTAACAGAATATTATAAAAGGGAAAAGATGATCTTGGATTTGTTTGTTTAGAAAATGTAGCGAATTTATTTAAGATAGTTAACAGAATATTATAAAAGGGATAAGTTGATGTTGGATTTGTTTGTTTAGAAAAAGTAGCGAATTTATTTAAAATAATTAACAGAATATTGGATTATAAAAGGGATAAGTTGATGTTGGATTTGTCTGTTAAGAAAAGATAGCGAATTTATTTAAGGAGTTAACAGAAATATTAAGTTATAAAAAGGGATAAGTTGATGCTCTGTTTTCCCATAACTTAAACCATTCTCTCCTTCTCTTCTGCGTACGATGGCGGAGCTCGGGCAGAAAATGAAAGGGAGTTAGGGCATCATCTGCGGCGGACGGCTAAGGTCCTAGAATCCCTTTTTGTTCGGTTGTGAGTCCAAGAAGCAAGGTAAGTGCTTCCTCACCTGCAGTAGAGTAGCTCCGGATTCTTGTTTTGTCTTGTTTTCGGGTTTTGCTGTGGAGATTTTTGGTTTTAGGGCTTGTTGCCGTGAGATTCAAAGAAAGAACAAGAAAGAGGATCTTAGAATAATTTAGTTTCGGATCTTTGCATTCTTGAATTCGAAGCATGTTGTACCAATTTTCTATTTGTGTTTGCTGCCGTGGGATTCAAAGGATCCAAGCTTGAATTGAGATTCTTATGGATTTTCGGAATAAGCTGTAAAGATTAATGAGTTCGAAGCTGCTACCGTGAGTTTTATAAGGAATAGGAGAAGAGATTTAAATGAATTGATCATGCAGTTAGGCTCCCCAGCTTTTATGATCTGTTTTTCATGTTTAGATTGCTTTGTTTATTGCTAGCTCAAAGAATACTGTCGGCTCCCATTAAGTATCTCGAATTTCGGTTAGATTTGAAGTTGCTGCCATGAAGTTGATACAGAATTGTTAGGTTTAGAATTTAACAAATAGTCTAGTGACGAATGGCTGGTATTGTAGTTTACCTTCCTTGCCGTAGATTGAAGTAGAGGCACTTTTCTGTTTTCTTTTCTTCCATTTTTGCCGTGGATTGAAGCAGAGGCACTTTTCCATGTTTTTTTCCATTATAGCCATGGCACACATCAAGATGATTATCCATGTTTTAGTTCCTTTCAGTAGCAGTGCAGGAACTTAGATTTCCTTAAGCATTTGATTCCTTTAATTCTAGTTTCTTTGCTATTAAATGTGCACGAGCAGATTTCTAGATTTATTTGCTATTGGGACAACATGAACAACCTGTAGAACCAATACAGATTTTGAATCCTTTAAGCATGACCTAGGTTTTATTTTAATATGAATTTATCGCTTCTAGTATGCATAGCTTTAAGTCCATCATATTCCTATACATGATTTACCTTAAGCTCTAACTGTTTATACCTAAGTTTAGTTCTGAGTTCATGTTGTTATTTAAATCTGATGTAGCCTGTTTGAAGAAGTTAGATTTGCGTTCTTTTGATTTGTTTCTGATGTAGCATGCTTATAGAAGTCAGATTTTCTTTCTTTTGATTTAATTCTACTGTAGCATGACTAAAGACTTCAGATTTGTTTTCCTTTGTTTTAATCTGTTGTAGCATGTTTGAAGAGGCTAGTATTTTACTTGAACAAGTATAAGAAAGATAAAGAAAAGAAAGAAAAGGCCGAGGCCTTAAGTAGATCCCAAAAGTCAAGACTTTAAGGATTTTGGCACACAAGGTGCCTATTAAAATGCCGAGGCATTAAAGGAAGAAGTAATTAAGATTATAAGTATTTTACTTTTAAGAAGAGGCTAGTACCCGACTTCCGAGGTTGTCGTTAAACAAATCCAGGTGTCCAATTCCGAGGTCTTGGCCCTGGTAGACCGAGGTCTGCTCTTTTAGGATTGGTGGCTCGCTACCCCAACCTATTAGGGAACGCGCATAAGATGGTACTATGCCTGGGCCCAAGAAGAAGTTGATTATTATTTTGAAGTATTATAAGTATAAGCTTTTGAACTAATAAAACAATGTGTTTACAAAAGTTTACAAGTATTAAAGAATAAGTTTAAATAAGTGAAATAAAAGAATAAGTTTTTAAGTAAGTTTAATAAGAATCAGAAAGTGTTTAGAATTCAGAAAGTTAAATTCTTTATGCTAGCATGATAGTATAGACTTGTCTTACATGTTTAGCCTTTCAGTATGTTTCTTTACTATTATCAGAGCATGAGTTAGCTTACTGTTATTTGCTATTTATGAGCATGAGTAGCTTTACATGTTAGCATTCAGTTTTAGCATGTTTTTATTTATATACATGCACATCGAGTTTTTGTGAGTTAGATAGCGCTTACTAAGCAAATTTTGCTTATAGACTACACTTCCTCTTACTGTAGATACAGGAAAGGAAAAGATATAGAAAGGAAGGCGACAAGGAGGTGTTCGAGGGATGTGTGATGCCAGGACTATGGAAGCCTTGGGACTTAGTTTAAGAATGTATTAAGAATGTATTAGATGAGTCATTTAGTCTTCCGCTGTTAGTTAACTGTATGTTTTTATTTTGTTTCCGCTATTTATTACTTGCATGCTTTGATCTCATTAAACTGCGTGGTGATGTTATTCCTTTTGGTTGTGAAAATATATGTTCCAGCCGCCTGTGGCTGAGTATAGTTTGTTTGTATTGTTGATTTGGTCACCGGTACAGGGGAGACTCTGCCGAAATTTTTCGGTAGGGTTTCCATGTGATTTTTAATCATACCGGTTAAGTAGAGTTAGTAGTTAAGTAACGGTCATCCTTAGAGAGTAGTAGTAGTATGAAGGGTGGGCGTTACACCTTGGAGCATTGGTGGTGGTTGAATCTCTTCATCCTTGGAGGTGCTCTTATTGTGGCCGAACCTTGCAAGGAGGAGAAGAAGGTGCTTTGGTGGTTTCTCATCTCGGAAGATCGTTGCCTACACAACGTCCGAGGTTAGTAGAGGAATATGGTAGAAGACCTAGAGGTTTTTGCTTGCAAAAAGAAAAGGTATACTAGTATTTAATTTCCGCATCATACTAGTTTTATTTCTTTGTAAAAATACCAAATACAAGAGGCATGCGATTCTAGTTTTTTGAATTAGTTTTCGATGTTGTTTCTTTTATTTTTCTTTTCCTTTTGATTCGATTGTTCCTTTTGGTTAACCTAGAGTTATTTAAGGAAATTAAATATTAGCTTTCCTTAAAAGGCTTTGTCTAGGCGGTGGTGGTTGCTCCCATATCCAAGAAGGTCATGTGCCTCGCCATGCAGTCCTGGAAGCCAATTTTAGAAATTAATATTTAATGAAATTAATAACATAGGTAGATTTGGATCAAACGTGTTAAGTTCCGCAGGAGATCCAAGTCTAAACCTAAAAGAACAAATAAGTTAAACTTAGGATCAAACGTGTAAAGTTTCGCAGGCGATCCAAGTTAAATTTAAAAGAACACATGGTAGCTAGGAAAAGGTTCAGACCTTTGTACAAAAATTTTTGTACAGTGGAACCGTTAGGCTTTCTGAGTAGCAACCAACAATTGGTATCAGAGCTAGGGTTTTGCCTCTGTGTATTTGGTATTAGTTTAATTATGCACATGACACACATAATTTAGGCAGGAGAATAGTAGGATGTGCTAACTTTGTGGATGTAGGATCCAACTATTATGACTTATAGGTATTGTGTGTGTGATTGGACCCTTGGACATGTCAAGGGCATTTTATTGTGTGTGCATGATTGTATTATAAAATACAGCAGGAGCTGTATTTAGTTTTATTAGGATTTTATTTTTTGATCTAGTTACATGTGCATTCCTTTTATGGAATATAGGATCGTTGGATGTAAATTTTATTTTATGTTCGATCTAGTTTACATGTACATTCCTTCGAGGAATATAGGATCGAAAAATGTAAAATTTTATTTATATCGCGGATCGAATCTTGCAAGGCGTGGAACCTTTTGAGGACCAGAGGCGCAGCGGAACAAGGAGCAAGATGGATGCGACAACTAGACCCAGTGGCGGTGGGCAAAGATGGCAGCAGCTAGGGTTGGCGACACACGGAGGACAGCAATAGATAAAAGCCATAATAGTTGAAAATTAGTTTTTCTATTTATTGCTTTTTATGCTGTGTTGTGTGTGCTTGTTAGTATGCATGCTAAGTAGGCTAGCATAGTCAAAATTCCTCACTTTAAATAACTAAGTGGGAGAGGGATTTATTTTTTAAATAAATTCCACGGTCTCCATTACTGGTTTATAAGTGATGCAACAAGCTTGCGCGTTGGCTCTGAGTGCCTTCCTCCATATCAGATGAGCTTGTTTGCAGATCACTAGCTTAAACTTCCATTTTGGATGACTATAGGAAGCTAATTAAGAGTGTGTGATCTTCCCCATCGGAAGGGGCACAATCTTATTAATGGACTTAGTGTCAAGTAATGGTATACACTTAGGCACGTCTAATAGTATCCTCCCCATCGGAGTCACTGCTATTATTTGTGTGACCGAAGAAAACCAACTATTAATTTGTCAAATAAATAGGTTGACAAGATAATAAAATTAAAACTCCTCTTACAAATGTTTGATTTTGTATACGTCCACACTATCGTGGCATACAAAATTCACGGTGTTTGAGGTAATTTTATTTTGTCATAAAGATTTATTGACAAGATAATTAATGGGTAAAACCCTCCTCTTATAAATGTTTAAATTTTGTATACGTCCACACTATCGTGGCATACAAAATTCACGGTGTTTGAGGTGTTAGTGAATTTAAATAATATTGTTTGAGGAATCAATGTTATTTTAAATTCAAAAAGTTTTGACCAAATATTTAATCAAAGACAGATCAACTATTAATTTTATTCGTCATAAAGTAAAGTTGACGAGATAATAAAATTAATGGATAAAATCTCCTCTTTGATTTTGTATACGTCCACACTATCGTGGCATACAAAATTCATGGGGATTTTAAAGAATTAATCTTGTCCAAATATTTTTGTGATTCTTAGGATTTAAAATGTTTGTCAATTCCCTAGTTGTTATACTATAGAAAAGACTTAGTAGTCCCAATTGTAATGATTGGAAATAGGACTTGGACATTAAGGTAGACTGTCTTCTTAGAACTAAGAACAATATAGGTGTATTTAATTCATTAGTTGAAATATGTTTAGTAGTGTTATCTACCAGAACCTGGAGTGTAGATACAGATGCCATTAATCATGTCCGCAATTCATTGCAGGGTTCCAGGAAACCCGACAACTAAATGAAAATAAAAACACTGTCCACATGGGCACTACTATAAAAGTGGCAACTATTGCAGTGGGAGATGTTTATCCTTTGATAAGAATAAAACATGGATTTTAAGTAATTGTCTTTACGTACCAAGTTTAGAAAGAACTAGTTTTCAGTTTCTAAACTATTCAAAGAACTTGATATTTTGTCTCTTTTAATAACAAAGTTGTTATTAAGAAAAAGAGGGAAGTTATCTGTTCTGGTACGTTGGTTGGAAATCCAATAACTCTCACGATGCAACAAATGGAAATTAGTAACACATCTTCTAACTTTAAGAGAAAGCAACCTTCGGAAATAAACCAATTATATCTTTGGCATCTAAGGCTTGGTTATATTAACTTGAGTAGGATTTATTGGTAGTTGATGAACTTTTGGGTTCATTAGTAGTGGAAATCTTTCCAACCTGCGAGTCTTACTTGGAAGGAAAAATAACCAAGAAGCTTTTAAGTCTAAGGGGTATGAAGCCAAAGATATGTTGGAATTGGTTCATTCTGATTTGTGTGATCCTATGATTATCCAGACAAGAGGTAGTATCAAATATTTCATCTATTTTATAGACAACTATTCAAGATACAAATACATTTACTTAATGTACCGCAAGACTAAGTGCTTTGATTAGTTCAAAGAGTACAAGGCTGATGCGGAGAAATGTTAAGGTAAAAGTATCAAGTCACTATGGTAAGATCGTAGTGGCAAGTACCTCTTGGGACAATTTAGGAGTTACTTATCAAAAGTAGGGATTCAATCCCAACTAACTGCACCTCGTACACCCCAACAGAATGGTGTAGTAGAAAGAAGGTATATGACTCTTATGGAAATAATTAGATTGATGATGAGTTATTCAGAAAATTACCAAGTTCGTTTTAAGGATATACTCTGAAAAAGAAAGTGAACATAGTACCTTCCAAAGTCAGAACTCTCTACTCATATAGAATTACTGAATAGGCGTAAGCCTATTTTGAAGTATATTCGGATTCGGGTAGTCCAGCACATATGGTGAAGAGAGACAATGATAAGTTGGATAGGAATTCACTTGTTTGTAGGTTATCCTAGATAAACGAAAGTAGGTTTATAGTCTTAAAAATCAGAAGGTCATTGTTAGCATCAATGACTGATTTTTAGAAGAGTACTATATAATGAACCACAAGCCCATACGTAAATTTGTTCTTAATAAAGGACACGTCTAATCTAGTACCAACTGTACAAGATGAAATATCACAAGAAACTGCAACACGTATCACAAATGATACACAATTATAGACAGTGCATCATCGTAGTGGGAGGGTTGTCAAGCAAACCTAAAAGATTCATGTTTTGGGAGAGTTTTTGGACTTGATCTCAAATAAACATGAGCCTGATCCCTGACATATGTTGAAGCATTCCAAGATAAAGATGCAACATCTTGGCAAAGAGCAATGAATACAGAATTAGAATATATGTATAAAATATGGAAGCTTGTAAAACCACCAGATGGTGTAAAAGCCTTTGGGTGAAAATAGGTCTACAATAGGAAAAGATGGATAGACAGGAAGGTGGAAACTTTCAAAGCAAGGCTTGATGAAAAAGGAAACTTTTTCACTGGTAGCCATGCTTAAGTCTATCCAGATTCTTTTATCTAGTGGATGTCAAGACAATATTCCTTAATGAAAGTCTTGAAGAAAGCATCCATATAAAGTTGTAACGCCCGAAAATTCTCGAAATACTTTTAGAAATATTCTATGATTTTTCTGGAATTTTAGGATATTTTTACGGAATTTTTAGAGTAGTAGAAATAGCAAAAATAAATAGAATCATAGAATAGCCTACACGGGAATTGAACCCGAGACCTATTGGGTTCTATGACTTAAGGTGAACTCTAGTAACCAGGAGAACCCAGCAGGGCCGGGCTGAAAGGAAAGGGAATCAATTATATTTATGTTAGAGTTGGGCCGAATTTGTCACTTAATATAAATAGGGAAGAATTAAGTGAAGAGTTATTTTGTTAACGTAACTCTCCTCTCCCTCAAAACCCTACACGCCGCCCCTCTCCCTACTCTCCTCCTCTCGGCGCACCAAGCCCCAAGGGCTAGGGTTCCGTCTCAAGGGTTCCAGGAGCACCTTCCGGCGACGACTCCGACACGAGGACGTTTCTCTCCGCAAGAAGAACGCGTGGATGCGAGAAAATCGTCGAGAAGATCGTCTCCACCGAAAATCTAGCGATCAGATCGTAAGGAAATCTAGCGCAGGATGTAAGAAACCCCTCACCTGCAGTATAAGTAGCTTTCGTGTGAATTTTATGCTTCAGTTTAGTAGTATGTAGATTTTCGGCACAAAGGATGCGAATTAGCGCATACCAAGTGTTCGATTAAATTATTAGCACGGTTAAAATGCAACTTAAGCATTTTACTAGCTTAGCTAAATGCGATAGAAGCATTCATTCAGTATGTTTAGCTTTAGTACAGCTTATATGGGACTACGGTCCAATGGGTGGGCTCCCATAGTCGCCTCTAGGTTCAGATTACCTAGCTCTGGGTCCAGATAACCTAGAAATAGCAAGAACAGCAAAATTCAGCTATAACCAGTATTTTATTTTATCAGTGGCATTGTACTGGAACAGATATCCATTGGGTTGGACTCCCATAGTCATCCCTAGGTTCAGCTAACCTAGTAAACCCTACTAGATTCGGAATTTGCAACCCCGGGTTTAGTTAGGGATGCGCGCACAGCAAGTACAGTTGTCAGGCCCATCAGCAGCATGATTAGTATTTTCATCTATTATATATATATGGTTTTCGAACTCTCACAAATAGTTATGTGAATTCAGTATAGCTTTAGCATTAGTTTAGAATTTGCTCAGCTCAGTTTTTGTATCGGTTTAGTGTTCTATTGATACAATATGATAGCTTATGTTAGCACTTGTTGCCATGACCAGTTTGTTTGTATGCCATGCTATGCTTTTACCTGTTCAGCATATATTTCAAATAGCATGTTTTAAAAATAAAAATTGCATTGTATGCATGTTTTAGTGAGGTAGATGGTTTCTTACTAAGAGTAAAGCTTACAGATACTTCTTTCCTTATACTGCAGATAAAGGTAAAGGAAAGATAGATTAGCGGAGGCTGGAGGTTAATGCGATGAAGATGTGTTTGGATGGAACCTGGAATAAAGACCTTGGAAGAACTAGAACATTTAAGAACTTAGTGTTTCTTACCATGTTACTTTTGCTTATTTAGTTATCTAAATGCATGAAACTATAGAAAATATGCTTAGTTTGTTAGCAACCATGTTTAGAATGTTAGTTGTTTGCTATTAGAATATTTTCCAGTTATTTTAGAACTTGTGTATGTGAGTTTGGCACGAAACAGTGCTGAAATCAGAGTTTGTTGCGAAATCAGAAACCCCAATCGATCAGTGGATAGATTGGGGGCCCTCAATCGATCAGTGGATCGATTGGGAGCCTAGTTCCGCGAATAGTAAGCCTTTGGATCGATCAGCCGATCTATCCAGCCGCATTCTGTCGCGAACAGTAAGCTCCTGGATCGATCAGCCGATCGATCCAGTCGCATTCTGTTGCGAACAGGGAGTTTGGGGATCGATCGTTCGATCGATCGGGGAAATCGCTCCCACGAACAGAGAGCTCTGGAATCGATCAATGGATCGATTGGCCAGTCTGGATCGATCAGCCGATCGATCCAGAATATTGACCCGAGCACAGTAGCCATCGGAATCGATCCACGGATCGATTCAACAGCTTGCAATCGATTGAGTTCAATCTGGATCGATTGGGAAGCTGGGTTTCGACCAAGAGACCTTATAGTTCAACTCCTTGACCATAGGGGATGCAGGATATGCCATGTATACCTTAGATTGCATCCCTTAGCCCATGTAGAATAAAGAAATGGTATTAGTTTAGCAAAGTTTTAAATTAATCCAGTTTTCCGCACCTAGACTTAGTGATGGTCATGGAGATAGCTTAGCACAGCATAATGTGACGGTCCGGCCTTACAGCCTAGCCAGTAAAAGGCGGGTCGTTACAAAAGCAACCAGAAGGGTTCATTGCAAAGGGCAAAGAGCATCTTGTGTGCAAGCTCAATCAGTCTATGGACTGAGGCAAAGCTTCAAGGTCTTGGAACATCCGGTTTATCAAAGTAATCCAGACCTATGGATTTATTTAGTAACCGGATAAGTCTTGTGTATACAAAAAGTGTGATGAAAACGTGGTGGTATTTCTTGTACTATACGTAGATAACATTTTTGGTAGTTGGAAACAATATCAAAGTGTTGTCAGAAGTAAGGGTATGGTTGTCCAAACAATTCGATATGAAGGACTTGGGAGAATGTATATATTCTTGGGATCAAAGTAATAAGGGATCACAAGAAAAGAATATTTTACTTATCCCAAGCTTCATAGATCGAAAAAAATCCTTGCTCGTTTTAAGCATGCAGAACTCCAAGAAAGGTTTCTTACCTTTTGGGCATGGAGTAGCTTTATCTAAAGAGATATCTCCGAAGACATCAAAGAAGATAGAGGAAATGAAGGCAGTTCTTTATGCTTCGGCTGTCGAAAGCCTAATGTATGCTATGCACGAGATCAAAAATCTATTTTGCCAAGGGCATAGTTAGCAGATATCAAAGTAACCATGGACAAGGACATTAGACTGCAGTAAAGCATATATTGAAGTACCTTAGAGGCACTAGAGATTATATAGCTTACAAGGCAGTTAATTTAGTCCCTGTGGGTTGCACGGATTTTGACTTCCAATCGGATAGGGACAATAGTAAGTCAACCTCGGGGTTTTGTGTTTACTTTAGGAGGTAAAGTCATAACTATGGAAGAGTGATAAGCATAAGTGTTTTTATGGACTCCACCATAGAAGCTGAGTATATGGCAAGCCTCTGAGGTAGCCATAAAAGTTGAATGACTCAATAACCTCAAGATAGACTTAGATATGATTTCTGGTTTGTCCAAAGATTATTACAATTTATTGAAATAATAGTGGTGCAGTAGCAAACTCGAAGAAACCATGAGTCTATAAGGCAAGTAAACACAATAGAGCGCAAGTACCACCCAATACGAGAAATCGTATAAATGAGGAGAAGTTGTTGCTGCCTAGATTGCATCAGATAATGACCTATAGATCTTTTCACTAAGGCCTTTAAGGCAAGAGCTTTTGATGGGCATGTTGAAGGGTTAGGATTCAGATGTATGACAGCAGATATGGCAGCTTAGTCTTTTAGTATAAGTGGGAGATTGTTAGGATGTATACTAAAAGCCTAGCTTTTGGTATAAACATTTACCTAGAAATAAGAATCACATTGGTCAAATGTCTACATTTATGATAAATGTAGTTGTTCAATTAATTTATATTGTAGATAACATGGTGTGTGGTGTCACACACAGAGGATCATGTTATCAGTACCTTATAAATTATAAATAGTAGCTCACGACCAAGATGGAAAGAAACAAACCATTGGAAGGTCGTAGTGTAATTAGGTATTAGTTTATCTTAACTATATAATTACACTAGTACACTTAGAGTGTATTGAGTAGGACCATTAGAGGTCGTTTCTTTTATACTGACTTTATAAAGGAACAAAGACCTCAGTTATTATGGAAGTGTGTGCTCTTAATCTTAATATAATAACAAGCACATATATTTGATATTTATTTCTTTAATTTATCAATGGGTGAGATTTAGTTTGATAAATCAATAAGCCCGATAAGTTGGGAAATGATATCACTTATAGTGTGTGTTGTTGATTATAGAAGGAAACTGTGTCCTAGTAATCTAGGTTGAGAATGTCCCCAAGAGGAGCTCATAAGGATTGTCATGTTAAACCCTGCAGGTGGACTTAGTCCGACATGACGATAAGGTTGAGTGGTACTACTTTTGGACTAAGATATTAATTAAATGAGTTGTCAGTAACTCACTTAATTAGTGGACATTCGACATCTAAAACACAGGGAGACTAACACACTCATAATAAGAAGAAGCCCAAAATGTAATTTGGGATTGGTGCGGTAGTTCAATAATAGTTCTCTAATGGAATGAATTATTATTGATAAAATTAAGTTGTGTGTTCGGGGCGAACACGGGATGCTTAATTTTATCGGGAGACCAAAACCAATTCCTCCTCTCGGTCCCTATCGTAGCCTCTTGTATATAGAGATTTATACCCACCACATACCTACCTTCTTACCCATCCAATGGGGCCGGCCAAGCTAGCTTGGAACCCAAGCTAGGGCCGGCCAAGACCAAGTGGATGAGCCAAGTTGGTGGTCGGCCAAAGCTTGGGTCCCAAGCTTAGGTGGCCGGCCACTAGAATATTAAAAAAGATTTTTTATTAAAATTATTTCTTATGTGGATATCATGTTTTTAAAAGAGAGTTTAAAAATAAAAAAATTTCTTTTATAGCTTTCTACAAAAGATTAAGAGAAGAGATTAATCTCTTTCCTTATTTGTAGATTAAAAGGATGATTTTAATTTTTGGTAAAACTTTCCTTATTTGTAAATCATCTACATGTTTAAAAGAGAGTTTAAAATTTGAAATCTTTCCTTATTTGTTGATTAAAAGGTGGATTTTAAATTTTAAGAAAACTTTCCTTTTTAACCATGTTCATGATTTAAAAGAGAGTTTAAAAATTAAATATTCTCTTTTATAAGTTTCTACAAAAGATTAAGAAAAGATTTGATATCTTTCCTTATTTGTAGATTAAAAGAGATTTTAATTTTTAGAGATAACTTTCTTTTTATCCACATGTTTAAAAGAAAGATTTTAATTTATAAAATTTCCTTTTTATTAACCAATCATGAAGGGATTAAAATTATTGGAGAAATTTTTATAAATTTCTGGAAACAAATTAGGAAGTTTTAATTCTTGTTTTAATTAAAACTTTCGTTGATTTGGGGCTTGAGGTGGCCGGCCATTGTTATTAAGAAAAGAAAATTATTTTTAATTAAATAATTTTTATTTTTCATGGAAAAAGAATTAAGGAAGTTTTTTATTAAATTTCCTTATTTGCCAAGACCAAGGATTATAAAAGAGGGGGTAGAGGTGTTTTCATAGATGTGATCTCTATTCTATTTTTCCTCTCTTTTCTCCTTGGGTGTGGTCGGCCCCTTCTTTTTCCTCTCCTCTCCTATGTGTGGCAGAAACCTTCTCTTGGTGGAGATAGCTTTGGTGGCCGGATCTAAGAAGGAGAAGAAGGAGAGAAAAGAAGCCTCTTTTCTAGCATCCCTTGGAGCATTGGTGGTGGTTGAATCTCTTCATCCTTGGAGGTGCTCTTATTGTGGCCGAACCATGCAAGGAGGAGAAGAAGGTGCTTTGGTGGTTTCTCATCTTGGAAGATCGTTGCCTACACAACGTCCGAGGTTAGAAGAGGAATACGGTAGAAGACCTAGAGGTTTTTGCTTGCAAAAAGAAAAGGTATACTACTATTTAATTTCCGCATCATACTAGTTTTATTTTTTTATAAAAATACCAAATACAAGAGGCATGCGATTCTAGTTTTTTGAATTAGTTTTCGATGTTGTGTTCTTTTATTTTTCTTTTCCTTGTGATTCGATTGTTCATTTTGGTTAACCTAGAGTTATTTAAGGAAATTAAATATTAGTTTTCCTTAAAAGGCTTTGTCTAGGCGGTGGTGGTTGCTCCCATATCCAAGAAGGCCATGTACCTCACCATGCAGTCCTGGAAGCCAATTTTAGAAATTAATATTTAATAAAATTAATAACATTGGTAGATTTGGATCAAACGTGTTAAGTTCCGCAGGAGATCCAAGTCTAAACCTAAAAGAGCAAATAAGTTAAACTTAGGATCAAACGTGTAAAGTTCCGCAGGCGATCCAAGTTTAATTTAAAAGAACATATGGTAGATAGGAAAAGGTTCAGACCTTTGTACAAAAATTTTTGTACAGTGGAACCGTTAGGCTTTCCGAGTAGCAACCAACACTAAGTGTGTAGAAACTTAGGAGCACAAGATGTCGAGCGGAAGACGTGGCTAGCGAGCAGGACAGCACGGGGAGAGAGACTATGGGCTCGGTGCGTCCGAGGGACGAGGTGCCGCGGAAGAGTACCCCGGCGGATGAGAAGGAAGCGTGCGCTGGTTCCGAGGGACGAGAAGCCGGAGCGGAAGATTGCTCGGGGAGCAAGAGACGTAGCTAGTGAGAAGGTCGGCACAGAAGAGAGCCGACGGGCTCGGTGCGTCCGAGGGACGAAGAGCTACGGATAAGTACGCTGGTGGATGAGAAGGAAGCACGCAACGATTCTGAGGGACGAGAAGCCAGAGCGGAAGGCTGCTCTAGGAGAAGACCGGAACTTGGGTTTGGGTGAGCCCTTTTTCGGATGGACGAGATCACCTAAGCTAGGGGAGCCGGAGTGGAAGACCCGGACCGAGACGAGTTGAACCGGAGCAGAGGTCACGGACCTCAAAGTCAATCGGTCATACCAAGATCCGTGCGAAGGGGATAAAATTTTATGCCCCCCAGGGCGCCTAGCACCCTTCCAAGCGCCCTGACCAAGGCTATAATTACAACTTTGGTCCAGAAGCTTTTCAACAATTTAGAAATTGTGTATTCCAACACTTGTGTGCTTCACTGTTGTTTTATATTCTTTCTTTTCTATGCTTAAATGCTGTAAGAGGCTTCTCCGCCTGAAGGAGATAGTGCGCTTCAACTTCCTTGGATTAACAACCTCCCCGGTTGTAACCAAGTAAATCCATGTGTGCCTCTTCCTTTCTGCTTTTGTTTATTTAATTATTTTATGCAAGTGTTTGGTTAACTTTAAAGTCCGAGAAGAGTGTTTTTATTTTTGTTCTTGCAGGTTATTCAACCCCCCTTCTATCCGACCAACGCGAGCCAACAGCTCGTTCTGCCAAGTTTCTAGTAGTTTGAGTTACGGAGTTGATGTTGTGCATAGCAGAATCGGGAGTCAATCGTCGAATCGGAAAGAGAATTCGCGGACTAAGATACCAAGGTCTGCGTTTTGTGCAGTTTCCTTGAAACAGATTCGTCCCACCTCCGACTGTGCTTCGAGATTCTCTCAAGTCATTTGTTTCCCAGGATACAATGACAAACTACGCACGCAACCAAGCATTGTTTGTTCATGGTGAACTGAGAATGCACCCGAGTGATATCATGAGTAATTCAGTCGAACGAATGCATGGTTGAGAGAAAAGAATCGGGGAACGAAGGTGGAGAAATTTTTTTGCTTTTGCTTTTTCTTTTGCTCTTACTCTCGCTTTCACTTTTCCTCTCAATTTGTTCAAGATTCAGCCTCCTTATATAGGAGCTCTCACATTGCCTGCAATGAATGTCCAAATTATGGTCATTTAATGCTAGGTTTAATATTGTTATTAATAGATTTAATGTCTTTATTAATGTTGAGATGTTATAGAATCATTATTAATGAGTTTAATATCATCATTAATGCTGAAATATTATGAAATCATCATTAATGAGTTTAATGGTGTCATTAATGTCGAGATGTTATGGAATCACCATTAATTTCATATTAATGCTTCTGTTACACTCTTGAGCAGATAGCAAAAAGAGATTCAGGTGGCAAAATGTTGGTTTATTCACTTGGACAAATCTGGCCTCGATCGGTCTGGTATTCAACATGCACAGATCGTACTCACACACGAGTCAACCTTGGTTCAGTATAATTCGACTTTGGATTTGTACCAATCCCTGCACACCCACACATGAGAGAGGCTCTCCCCATGCATATATTTACAACATCAATGCATGTGTCATAATTTAAACCAACAATAAAGCTAAGAGACTTCTAATGTGGGACTAGCAACTCATATGCAATAGAGTCTCTTCGTCTCCACCTCTTTATTCCATTCACATTTCCAACAATCCCTCATATGAATGGAATACATAGTATGTGATAACATTCAGCAATTAAGTCAAGTATAAGATAGGTAGGTTTTATCCTTTGAACTTTCCCTTATGAAGATATGTTTGTATACTGGTTGACAGTAGACATGATATCCTTAAACTATTCTGCCGTTTGTGTAAGCATTGACAAGTCTCACCCAAGACTCTCCTTGATACAACTCAGTTTTCATGAGTGTATTCATTCTTGGCCATGAACACGCTTTGTTCTATAAGAAGCTATAAAAATTATGCCTCCAATTCTCTTTGAAGGGACCCCTCTTCTTTCTCACATAGATGATCCCTTGAGAGTAGTCATCCACTCTTCTTGATCATTAAAAGTCCATTGGCTTACCCTAGTTCAGTCACTATTTTATTGGATTATCCCTCACAGTGTGTCTAGTCAGTGAAAATTAGTTGTTCCTTTGAAGTTAGTTCTTGGAATCTCCAGTCGGCATAGGTTGGGTGTCCTCCATGCACTGATCACTAACAACGACATCAAACTCATTTCTCGTGATGAGCTTACAACTAACTCTTGATTTAACCCTTTGGTTAGTGGATCTGCTAGGTTATCCTTTGACTTTACAAGGTCAACAGTCATAACTCCCGTTGAGAGTAGTTGTCTAATGGTATTATGTCTACGACGTATATGCCTAGATTTACCATTATACAGATGGCTCTATACCCGGCCAATTGCTAATAGACTATCTCAATGTATGCAAATTGCCGACACTAGTTTCGGTCATCTCAAAACATCTTCTAAGAATTGTCATAGTCATTCAACCTCTTCACCATATTTGTCAAGAGCTATAAACTCATATTCCATAATAGATCTGGTTATTATGGTTTTCTTAGAATATTTCTAGGAAATGACTACACCTCCCAGAGTGAATACATATCCACTCATAGACTTAAAGTCTTTTATGTCAGATATCCAACTTGCATCGCTGTATCCTTCGATCATAGCAGGATATCTCATATAGTGCAGTTCATATTCATGAGTATACTTCAAGTACCTCAGTACTTTTGTTATTCCTTTCTAGTGCTTAACACCGAGATTACTCGTGTATCTACTAAGTTTACTTATTGCATAGGTCAATTCTGGTCATGTACAAGTCATCAGGTACATTAGACTTTCAATCACTTGAGAGTACTCTATCTAAGAGATACTTTCACCTTATTTTTTTTATAGATGTTGACTCGTATCTATCGGCGTTCGTGCCAACACAATATCACTCTTGCTGAATTTCTTAAGAATCTTATCCACATAATGAGACTGACTAAGAATAAGTCTTTCTGTTGTTCTGAGAATTTTGATTCCTAGAATTACATCCACTAGGCTCATGTCTTTCATGTTAAATCTTGAGTTCAATACATTTTTAGTGGATTTGATTTTCTTATCATTACTCCCAATGATAAGTATGTCATCTACATATAGATACAAGATGTCGTAGTTATTCTCTGTGGCTCTCATGTAGACACATTTATCACATTCATTAATCTTGAATCCACATTCCTTCATGCCATTATTAAATTTCTCATGTCACTACTTTGGTGCTTATTTCAAGCCATATAATGACTTCACTAATCTATAAATCTTATTTTTTTTGTCCTAATATAGAACACCCCTCAGGTTGCTCCATGTAGATTTTCTTTTCTAAATCCCCATTTAGAAAGGCTGTCTTTACATCCATATGATGTATTTTGAGATTCCATAGAGTTGCAATAGCCAACAACATTCTGATGGAAGTTATTCTCGACACCAAAGAATATGTATCAAAGTAATCAAGGTCTTCTCATTATTGGTATCCTTTGATTATCAATCTATCCTTATACTTATCAATTGTGTCATCTGACTTCATTTTCTTCTTGAAGATCCACTTATAACCTAGTAGTTTAATTTTCGGAGGAAGATCCACAAGTTTCTAAGTATGATTTTGCAAGATAGATTCTATCTTAGATACAATTGTCTCTCTCCAGTGAGGTCCATCAGAAGAACTTACTACTTCTGAGTAACTTCGAAGCTCACTTTCCAATATAAAAGTAATAAAATCTGATCCGTAGGATTTTTCTACAAGAGCTCTTTGGCTCCATCTAAGCTCAACCTCGATTGGTTCCTCCTCATCATCTTTACCTTATGTTTCATATACCTATTTTGAGGAGCTAGCTTCCTCTCAGGTCTTATATGGAAACACATACTCGAAGAATGAGGTATTTCTTGATTCTAGTATCGAGTTCTTGTGTACATCTGGTACTTGTGACTCATACACAAAAAATCGTTATGCACTGCTATTATGTGCATATCCAATAAATATGCAATCAACTGTCTTTGGTCCTATCTTAATCATTTTCGGATCGGGCATAAAAACTTTGGCAAGACAATCCCATATTCATAAATGTTTGTAGGATGGTTGTCTTCCATCCTATAACTCATAAGGGCTCTTATCTATTTTCTTCCGGGGTACCTTATTTAAAAGGTAATTAACTATTAACACAGCTTCCCCCCACATGAACTTTGGCAGTCCAAAGCTCAATAGAAGAGCATTCATCATCTCCTTTAAAGTTTGATTCTTTCGCTCAACAACTCCATTTTGCTTAGCAGTATAAGGAGTTGTTGTTTTTTGTATGATCCCATGTTCAGTGCACAACTCAATGAACGGTGATACATATTCACCACCTCGTTCATTTCAAACCACCTTAATCTTTTTATTAAGTTGATTTTCAACCTTATTCTTATATAGAGAAAATTTCTCTATACCTTCATCTTTACTTTTGAAAAAATACACATAATAATATTTTATGCTATCATCTACAAAAGTGATAAAGTATTTATTCCCACCATGTGTTTGTGTACCTTCGAGGTCACATACGTTGGTGTGAATTAGCCCAAGTAATTCGCTGCTTCTCCTAACATGTTGAAAGGATGACCTTGTCATTTTTGCGTCAACACAAATCTCACACTTATGATTTGAGTCAAGGTGAAATGTAGGTATGCTTCACATGTTTATTAATCTACATAACACATCATAGTTAACATGTCCTAATCTACCATGCGATAAACATGAAGATACAAGCATATAAGTGGAAGAGCTTTCATATTTATTTATCTTAGGCCTAATGGCAATTACATTGAGCTTGAATAGCCCATCAGATACATAGTCCTTCCTACAAATATTTCATTCTTTGATAGTACAACTCTGTCTGACTCAAAAATAATACGAAAGCCATGCATACTTAATAGTGATCTAAACACTAGATTCTTCTAAATCTCCAAAACCTACAACACATTGATCAAAGTAAGGTCCTTGCCCGAGGTCATCTTCAACACCACTTTTCCTTGGCCCATGATATCTGAGATTTCTGAGTTCCCCATGAACAGCTTGTCTCCATTGACTTCTTCAAAATTGTAGAGTAGCTCCTTATTGCAGTAGACATGTCTGGTAACTCCAGTATCGATCCACCATTGCCACGGCTTGAACCGATCAGGTTCAGCTCTAAGACCACTACGTAGAGGTTATCCATTATCCCTCATTTAGGTTAGCCTCCTGCTTCTTCTTTGGCTTTCTACATTCCAAAGATTTGTGACCGGCTTGACCATAGTTAAAGCACTTCCTAAAGAATTTCTTGATGCCTCCTCTGGGTCCCATCTTGGAAGTCTTTTAGTTCTTTCGCTTCAAGTTTTGACCATGCTTTACCATGTTGGTTTTCAAAATAGCCTGAGAGAATAGCTTTCTCTCTGAACTCTTATTGTCTTCTTCGATGCGAAGTCTAACAATAAGTTCTTTCACATTCATTTCCTTCCGCTTATGCTTCAGGTAGTTCTTGAAGTCTTTCCATCTGGGAGGCATCTTCTCAATGATAGTAGCCACCTAGAAGGTTTCACTCAAAACTATCCCTTCTGAGTGGATCTCGTGTAAGATCATCTGAAGCTCCTGGACTTAGCTGATCATTGTCTTGGAGTCAACAATCTTGTAGTCCAGGAATTAACTCACGATGAACTTCTTGGCCCCTTCATCCTCCGTCTTGTACTTTTTGTCCAGTGACTCCCACAACTCCTTAGACGTTCTCTTCATGATATACATAGCATATAGCTAGTTGGTATGGCAATTGAGGATATAGTTTCGACAAAGGAACTCAGAGTGAGTCCATGCCTCCACTGCACTGATAGTCTGCGCATCAACATTCTCAGCACGTTTGCGAGGGTCCTCAGTCAAGAACCCAGCCAGATTGAGCGTAGTCAAGTAGAAGAGAATTTTCTACTGTCACCTCTTGAAGTGCAATCTAGTGAACTTGTCCGGCCTTTCCCCATGGTTGATTGACACAATTCTAATCGGGGCGGAGGGAGCTTTAATGTGTTGAGTCTGTTGCACCTCAACACTTTATTTTATGGCCATCTCAATAGAATCGAAGTCTATTTCAAGATTGTTGGACAATCTATTGCCGGAGATATTGGAGAAATTATAGAATTGAAATTACACAAAATAAATTCTAACTTATATATTAAAATGACCTGAGTGGATAATTTCAGGCTGCTAGCGGGGCTGATTCTGCCATGCTTCCAGTGGTCCGAGTTGCGAAGTTGATGCAATGCGTAGCAGAATCGGGAGTCGATCGCTGAATCAAGAAGAGAATTCATTGACTAAGATACCGAGGCATGCGTTCAATGTAGTCTCCTTGAAATAGATTCGTCCCACCTCAGGCTATGCTTCGAGATTCTCTTGGATGGTCTATTTCCCAGCATACAATGGTAAAACCACGCATGCAACTAAGCACTAGTTATTCGTGGTGAACTGAGAATGCACCTGAGTGTTATCACGAATAGTTTAGCCGAACGGATGTACGACTGAGAGAAAAAAAATCGGGGAACGAAGGTGGAGGAATTCTTTTGCTTTCGCTTTTGCTTTTTCTTTCTCTCTTACTCTCGCTTTCGCTTTTCCTCTTGCTTTGCTCAAGATCCTATCTTCTTATATAGGAGCTCTCACCTTGCCTGCAATGAATAACCAAATTATGGTCATTTAATGTTGAGTTTAATATTATCATTAATGGATTTAATGTCTTCATTAATGCTGAGATATTGCGGAATCATTATTAATGAGTTTAATGTCACTATTAATGCTAAAATGTTACAAAATTACCATTAATGAGTTTAATGTCTCTATTAATGTCGAGACGTTATGGAATCATCATTAATTTCATATTAATAATTCTGTTACACTCTTGAGCAGGTAGTAAAAAAAGATTCAGGTGACAAAATATTAGTTTATTCACTTGAGCAAATCTTGCCTCGATCGATCTGACATTCAATGTGCGCGGGTCGTGCTCACACACGAGTCAACCTTGACTCAGAACAATTTGGGTCCTGAATTTGCACCCACGTGTGAGAGAGTCTCTCCCCATGCATATGTTTACAATATCAATGTATGTGTCATAATTTAAATCAACAATAAAACTAAGAGACTTTTAATATGGGACTAACAACTCATGTACAAAAGAGTCTTTTCGTCTCCATCTCTTTATTTCATTCACATTTCCAACATGCAAATTGTTGGTGCAATCGACCTCTAGGGTTTCAATGTTTGATAATATGACCAAGAGTTAACCCAAACATTCTATCGAACGCTTACAATTCAACACAAATCTCTTACTTTGGTCGCTTTGTAATTCCTTTGGAATGCCTCCCTCTTGAGGTTTGGAAATGCAGCAACATTATTCACTAAAACTTTCAAGAACTGATTAGGAAAATCTCTTCAAAATCCTTCTTTTATAACTTTCAAATCAAAGTTAATTTTTATCTATCAATCAATTATTCATCATCATCATCATCATCATCATCAGTCGATTGCTACATTGAATTCAACTATTGTGCATGTAAAATGTCTCTTAGTATTGTTATATTGAATTCAACTGTTGGCCTTGGGACGGGTTGGCGGAAGTACTGGGGGCGAGCGTATTCATCTTTTACCATAATAAACAACTGATTATTAGCCGAGGTAAATGTCTCCCTTGTGTGCTAGTCACTATTTCAAAGACTAGTAGTCATCGTGATTTACCTCTTCTGTGTTGGTCCTGAGACGAATTGATGAGGGTGCTGGGAGCGAACATATTCGCCTTTTACCACCATAAATAACCGTACCGATTATTAATATTTATCAATCGATTAATACTCAAACAGTCAAATGCCGCAATCAACTCAAAAACCCTTCTCTTTAATATAACAATACTAAGAGTTACAATCAACTGATCTTATACAGTCAAGTTGATCAATCAAATTTTAAATTTTCTATTTATTATTCTAGTGTCACCGGTATCGTTATTGTTCATCGATTGTTATCATAGTAGATAACAATAGCAAGAAAGACACGCTTATTTGTTAAAAACAACTTTTTTTTTTCTCTAATTGAAAATGACAACAGTGCAATAAAATCACAAAAAAAAAAACTCCGTGCGTCAATTTTGAGACTGAACATTCGCAATAATTAACAAGCTCACGACAAAACTCACAGCCGCCGCAGCAAAATTTGCCAAGTTTAAGTGACCCCGAGATGGCGACAAAAGTATGATCAGTGCCGTGATTTGAATACTCACATAAATTCTTTTACCCGGAGATATTAAAGAAATTATAGAATTAAAATTACATAAAATTAATTTTAACTTATTTATTAAAATAATTTGAGTGGATAATTTTAGACTATCAGTGAAATTGATTTTGTTATACTTTTGGTTATCCGAATTGTGAAGTTAATGCGGTATGTAGTAAAATCGATAATCAATCACTAAATCGAGAAGAGAATTCATTTACTAAAATACCGAGGTATGTGTTTAATATAGTTTCCTTAAAATAAATTCATCCCACTTCCAGCTACCATAAATAGTTCAGCCGAACAGATGTACGACTGAGAGAAAAGAATTAGGGAACGAAGGTGTGGAGGAATTCTTTTGCTTTCGCTTTTTCTTCCTTGCTTGTAATGAATAATTAAAATATGATTATTTAATGTTGGATTTAATGTCTTTGTTAATGTTGAAATGTTATGAACTGATTATTAATTGTTTAATGTTACCGTAATGTTCACCATTAATGAGTTTAATGTCGTCATTAATATCGAGACGTTATCGAATCACCATTTATTTCATATTAATGTTTTCGTTACACTATTAATCTCGATCTGACATTTAACATGGACAGATCGTGCTCGCATACAAGTCAACCTTGGCTCAGTATAATCCGAGCCCTAAATTTGAACTTACCCCTACGTACCCATGCGTGAGAGAATCTCTCCCCATGTATATATTTACAATATCAATGCATGTGTCATAATTTAAACCAACAATAAAATTAAGAAACTTTTATTGTGAGACTAACAACTCCTCACAAAAGAGTCGTTGTCTCCGTCTCTTTATTTCATTCCTATGAAAACATACAAATCTCTTACTTTGGTCGCTTTTTAATTGCTTTAGAATGTCTCCCTCTTTAGGTCTGATAATAGCAACATTATCCACCAAAATCTTCAAGAACTAATTAGAAAAATCTTTTCAAAATCCTTCTTTTATAACTTTCAAATCAGAGTTAATCTTAGTCAATCAACTGATTATTCATTATCTTCATCATCAGTCGATTGCTATATTAAATTCAACTATTGTGCCTATAAAATATCTCTTATCATCTCGAGTTTGACCATAAACATTCGATTGTTGTTCATCAATCAATTAATACTCAAACAGTTAATGTCACAATCAACTAAAAACCTTATACAGTCAATAACCAGGGCCGGCCCTGGAGGAGGGCGGCGATGGGCGACGGCCCTGGGCCCATAATCTGAGAGGGCCCAATTTTTTTTTTTTAGTATTATGTATTATAGGCATGTAATTGGGGCCTTGGATAGTTAGACCTAAATTCATATTTCAGAATATTTTGATATTGTCTTTTACTTTTATGATATGTAATTGAGGTATTGGATAGTTGGGGTCTAAATTTATTTTGGACCTTTTTTTTTTTTTTCGCCCCCGGGCCTCCTCTGTAGAAGGACCGGAGCTGTCAATAACATTACTAAGAGTCAATTATTACATTACTAAGAGTCAATTATTACATTCAACTGATCTTATACATTACTAAGAGTCAATTATTACATTCAACTGATCTTATACAGTCAAGTTGTCCAATCAAACTTTAAATTTTCTATTTATTACTATAGTGTCACCAGTATCATTATTGTTCATCGATAAGAAAGATACGTTTATTTGTTAAAAGAAAATTTTTTTCTCTCTAATTAAAAATGACAACAGTAAAATAAAATCACACACAAAAAAAAAAACTCCGTGCGTCAATTTTGAGACTATGAACATTCGCAATAATTAACAAGCTCACGACAAAACTCACAGCCGCCGCAGAAAAATTTGCCAAGTGTAAGTGACCTCGAGGTGGTGACAAAAGTACGATCAGTGCCGTGATTTGAATACTCACTTAAATTTTTTTGAGCTAATTGTTAATTTTTATTTTGTTGGAAGGGTAAAAATATGAAAATAAGGTAATTGTTTTGGATGTTTTTGAAAGTTTCGTGCTAAATTGCCCTATTTAAATGGATGTAGGCCGCTTTATCTATTCGTGCTGCGTGCCCACCGTTTTTTTACGTAAAAAATGTACGCGCTTGTCTTGTCTCTTCTCTTCCTGGTCGTACTTCTCTTCTCTCTTCTTTTCATTGACGGCTGAGAAGCCAGAACCAATCCGGAAGCTCCCATCCAGTCCCGTAAAATATTCGGTCAACAGTTAAGTGTTCGTTTCCACTGTCCAATATTCAAATCAAATTTACTCTCACATCAAATATATTAATTCAATTATAATATTCAATTTAAATTGATTTGAACTCGATCCAGTTTTATTAGAGTTCGAGAATCAAGGAGTTTAAACTAACATAATAATTTTAAACAAAAATAACTATATAAACAAAAAAAATTAACTTCTTACTTAAATCAATTAACTTGAGTAAAATTTTAATGATTATTCATTTCATACCTATGTTTATATAGATTTATTTTTAAACTCTACTTAAAATGTCTCATACAAATAGAAATATGAACATTTAGCTTATAAATCTATAACATTTTCCATGTATTTTTAATATGAAATTTTAATTGTATTTTTAATAATTTCTTTCTCAAACGAAGGACTATCATTATTATCATGATTAGAGTCTTCCTTCAAATATTCGTTCACCCTTGATTTATTTCGGGTCTCACCGTAAGTAACCGGTTACTATTGACTTATTACAGGTCTCCCTTCAAGCATCGGTCAATTGAAGCCACTCCTCTCTTGTAAGACTTTTTTCATCACCTAATGTTCACTCCTGAGGACCTCTCATGGTTCGGGTGTCTCCTTGAGTATCCAATTACCCTGATTTATTCTGGGCTTCTCTTCAAGTATTCGATTACTATTGATTTATTCTGGATCTTTCCTCAAGCATATGGTCAATCGAGGTCACTCTTCTCCTCTAAGATTTTTTTCATCACCTAAGGTTCACCTCTCCAAGGTAGAATTTCTGTCAATCATTCAATCACCTTTGAATTGGTTGGATTACATTCGATCATCTTTGACATGCTTAGACTTTTTAATTAGAGTTCACTCCTCTGAGAATCTCCTCCTTTTTTGTTCAAACCCACTATTTGACCCACATGACTTAATTTAGATCATGATTACGATGTCATTTGTCAGAATCAAAATAATTCACATTCTCCATAATGTTATAATATTATACACTTTTAGACAAAGCACTCATAGATTTATTTTGATCATATTTTTTAACCTTAAAAACTAAAAAACATGAGTAATGATTAGGATGTATTTACAAGATTTATTAGGTAAGAAAATTCCTAAATGAATAATAAACGACAAACTCGAACATATAAAAATGAAAAGAAAGAAAAATAAAAATACTAAAAAAAATGATAATATAGATTGGAAAAGATAGTAAAGTAATTCATTGATTATCTAAAACTAAAATGGTGTGTTAAAAGGAAACAAACAAAGTTTGCCAACGACACCACAAACAAAAATATTGGTTTGACAAAATTAAAGGTTGCAATAAATTAACAAAAATTTATCATATCAGGCAGAAACCTGATTTTTATATTTACAAAAAGGGATATTTATTTATTTATTAATTAACATACCATTTTTTTCACTTAGTAAAAAATGACAACAATAAAATAAAATCATAAAAAAACTTAAAATATCTCTAATCGACAAACTCAAGATAAAGATTGTAGCGTCGCAAAATATGTACGCGACCTTTAGATGGTGACAAAATGGTAGCCGTGATCTTCACGGTGAGCTTGTGGTTACAAAAACAGAATTGTTTTGAACAATTTTTAATTTTATTATAATGGTAAAAGATATTTTTGATAAATGTCAAAGTTACGTGCTAAACTGCCGTATTTAAATGGATGGAATGTAGGGCGGTTTATCTCTCCGTACTGTGCCCACTTTTATATGTCAAACAAATGGATGTGCTTGTTTTGTCTCTTCTCTTCCTCGTCGCACTCCTCTCTTCTCTTCTTCTCGCCGGCGGCTGAGAAGCAAGAAACAATCTGGTGATCCAGAAGCTCCCTCCCGGCCTTGTGAAGCTCCCAATCAACAGCAACCTCCACCAGATATGCCCAATCTGTTGCACAGCCCCTATGGGAAATCACCCAACAGTATGACCTAATGATAATAATAAAAAATATTATCAAATTAATTGAATCAATTAAAATTTATTATATTTGACATCTGAATTAATAGGCCGGCTCAAGTTTATTTGAAGCACTTAGGCCTATAAAAAACTTTAGGCCATGTTTAAAAAAATCCCCACCCTTTATTTTTCATTAGGATTTATCGAAAATAATAGATTAAAATTTTATAACAAATTAAAATATTATTTTTTAAAAAATAATTTTTTTATGAAATTTAATTTTCTCACTTGGTGCTCTGATGCAAAAATTATTAATTAAATTTCTATATTCATATTATGATAATCTAATTTAGAGAAATATAAATTTTACCATATTAAATATAGTATTATTATTAAATTTAATACTACACCTAAGTCGATAATAAGTTTACAATTCACTTAGCTAAAAAAAATAAATGTATTCAAAATTATTTAAAAATGAAGAAAGATAAAAGTATGTATAAGATGGAGAGAACAATCCTTACAAAAAAAAAAAAGAAATAAAATTGAGGAAATAAAAATAATGAAAAAGGATAACAATAGAAAAAATTCATGCTCCCATTCTCAACTTATCATCATTGGTGATCCTGTCCGGAATCTGAGTCAGACGAGGGACGGTGAGCTGGTGTGGACGCTGACAGAGGGGCGACTGAGATGTCTTTCTCGTACGTACCTCCAAAAATGGACTCCTACGTGGTGCTGACGGACGACGATGACTGTGCTGACAGTACCTGAGCTCTGCGCACACTCAGATAGACACACGAGCGTTAGAGGCCAGAAACTGGGGAAAAGTCCCTGGAGCAGGCCCTCCGACTGTAAAACACGACAACAAATGAAAATTTAATCATAAGGTTAAATAGACGAATAACCTTATTAGAATTTTTATGAATTTTCAGAATTTTTCTGAAAATTTTTCGGAGCTCGTATGACGAGTTTAAGGGGATCAAATATTGACCCACGGGAAAGCCTGTTTAAGCTACCCAATTAAACAAAGAAAAATTTTATTTTTTCTTTTCCTTTTTTGCTTTTCTTTTTCTTCTCCCATCGCCGAACCCCTCACCCGACCGCCCGCTTCCCCTTCCTCCTCCTCCTCTTCTTCTTCTTCTTCTTCTTCTTCTTCCCCACTGATGGTGCCGCCTCGCGCTGCTTCTTCTCCCTCCCGAGGACAAAAGGAGTGGCCAAAGGGAAGTCGGGCACTTCTCCTTGATTAGCCGAAAAATTACTGTGTCACGAATGAACTTATCAAATTAACAATGAATATTCACTGAACCCCTTAACTACACAATCATGTTGTAATAACGAGCCCAGGATCGAACCTCGAGGAACCAACGGTAGGATGTAATCCAGGATTGTCAGTTATTCCTATTTTTGGGGGGGTTTTAATATATAAATGGGGGAGTTAAACTTTGAATGTAAATCTAATAAATGAAAAGCATAGGGAATAAGAAATTAATCTAATGTATAACTAAAATCTACCTAAGTGTCACCGATGAATCCATACGCATTGTCACACTACGTAATGAATTTCATCATCAACACACTTAAACTAAGATATAAAATAGCAAGACACAATTAAATCTAATCTACAACATAATTTAAACCCTAGCTTAAATCTTACCAACCTAACAATTAACCAAACTCAAATAAAACTTAACTAAATTGCATCAATGAAATTATAACTACTAAACATGATAAAGAAATGCTAAATTACAGCGATAAGAACATAACAAAAACTAAAATAAATCTGTTCTATCTACAAAACAGTAACAAAGCAAAATAAACCCTAACCGAACCAACTCACAACCAATCTATACAAGCAACACACTCTTGCCGTCACACAAAAGGCTGGAGACGAGAACGCCCAACTCCAGTCCTCAATGAAGAACCCTCAGCTGTAGATGAAGCTAGGAGTGCTCAGCAACGCCGGTGGAACGCCTCAGGCAAGATAAGAACATCCCAAATCCAGTAGATAACCAAAAATTTGGAAATCTGCCACTCCAAGTCTCTGAATCTGAATGAATGCTGCGGATGATGAACGATCGTCGGCTGGATGCTCAGAAACACTGGAGGAACACCGCCGAATGTTTCTAATGGGAATCAGAGTCGCCGATTGGACGAACACCTCCGAATCTGCGCTGGAATAAAGAAACACCACGAACAAATTGCCGTCGGAGGGAACGCCTGCCGATGATTCCAAATGATCGGGATCTTGTCCAGAAGTTGCCTTGAAGCTCTTCACTGAGATCGTTGCCTGAAAAGATGGTCGGAGGAATGGAATCGGGGTCGCCGATTGGAGTCGCCGCAAACACTGTGTGGAGTAGATCGACGAAGCAGAGTGTACTGTAGCTTCTCTATTTAAATCAGATCCAGATATGAACGGACGGCTGTGAGCAATTTGGAGCTTGATCAACGATGAAAAGTCTCTAAAAATCTAATCTGAAGGTGCTGATCTTGATCAAGGGTTTGGATCTACTCTCCCGTAGGTCGGATCTACCAGATCTTCACTGGATGGTTCAGATTTGTCCAATCTTCGATGAACGATCCATAATGCTCCGCAGCTTGATCTTCTCGTTTAAACTCCGATTCGAGCACAAATTCGGTTCAAATAGATCCAAATCCAAGATCCTTTGATGCCTACAAAATAAAAATCAAATATTAGCATCAAATAACACAAAAAATAAAATAGTTTATAATTAGGTCCAAAATCAATACAATGCATAAAATGTGATGTAACCAAGATTTAACCCTATGAAATCAACATCAAACCATGCATATATGAATCAAAATAATACAGTAAAATCATGGTTATCACTCCTCCCGATCTCCACTATTCTCCTCGCCTCTGCCTCGAATTCCCCTCTCCGATCTCCATCTCGGTCTCCACCCAACCACCGCCATTGGCCAGCTGAAGTCCATCTCCTCCTCTCCACTTGATCCACTGTTGCCTGCTGACTATCGGCGCTACCCTCTGCTCTTCACAGCGGCGTCGTCTCACTGTCTCATCCGCCCGATCCACTCGTACTGCCTATGACTGAGAGCAAGGGATCGCTGAGGCCGAGCTCTAGACTTGGATCGTCGCTCGAATCACGGATTTCCTCTTCGGATCATCGGAGTCCTAGACTCAATCTTTCATCTCCAGCTAAGCCCTAGATCCGTCCGACTCTCATGTTATCTCCAAGTCGTGCCCTAATCACTGCTTGCTGCCACCACTTGTCGACGCCACCCGCGTACCAGTCGCTGACCATGGGAGAGCAGGGAGTGTAGATTGCCGGCGGACACCTCTCCTTTCCTCTAACACACCAGCCTCTATTTGATTTCTTCCTTCACGGGGAAAGAGGAAGTTAGATAGCAGTGGGCATTTGGTCTGATGTTGTTGGATTCCGACCACCATAGCACTGAATGCCTGGTTGTTTGCTTAACATCCATCTTTGATCCAATCAGTGTAAGTGTTTTCAGCAAGTGAGTTTCTGTTTTGTAGATCTGGTATATATATTGAATTAGGTATGAATTAAATTATATGGTTGGATGATAGATTTATATTAGGTGAGTTTAGAATTGATTAAGTATAGATTTAAATCTAAATAGAATAACTAGGGTTAAGGAAACTAACCTTAGATGACTGTTGAGATATATTTAATTAGGGATAAATGATGATCTAATCTAAGCTTCGGGTTAGATCTGATTTATGTAGTTAACAGAGATTAAATGGAATTAGCTAAACTAAACATTGTGATACAGGAATTTGATTTAAGGCAGACAACTTGACGTTGGATTTGTTTCGATACGAACTATTGATTAAGGCGGGTACCTTGACTTATCTTCTAGATATTGTCATTTGATATGCATAGTAAATTTTAATGAGTAGTAATAATTATGTTATAACTGCATCAGTATGTCATTGCTTGATTTCTTTAGCATGCTTATTTATTACCTATTTTGCATCCATTACCCTCTTGATTATTTATGCTCATAGAGGTAGTGACATACCATGCCTTATGATATACCAGACTAGACATTTACCATATCTGATACATGTACCTAGACCATCTTATTTGAGTCATTTATTTTGGTACATGTTTTATGGAGGTAGATATGGTCAGGATTTTCATGCTTAGTGTCATGCACCATCTTGCATGATTACATGCTGAGCGATTGGTAGCTCCATTATTGTTGAGCTCATCACCAGTTACATAAATCTGCACACATAACCACTCATGGATTAGTGGTATATCAGGTAGGGTGTGTGGCAGTTTGCTCTGTCAGTGCTCCACTCGTCCACTCATGGGTAGTGTGACGCCGCGTGGTAGCACGACTGGGGTCCCTCCTCTGAACTGTCTTAGGAAGATAAGAGCATTGATCTTCCCCACTTATGATTTGGAGTAGGAGGATAGGTGTAATCCGACAACATCCTGTCCACTCGGTCACTCATCAGGAATAGTGATGGCAGAGTGCACAGTTGTCACAGTCCTACCCACTTGGTCTCACCATCGTGTGTGAGATAGCTAACTGGCGTCAGGGGTGACCAGGACATGTCATTTGCATCATATGCATGATTATATTTATTGCTTGTGTTTGCTGCACTTTGTTTGCTGTATATTTGGTGGATGCATATGATTGACATGCAAACAGGAGATATGATATTTTCGGTCTAATGACCTTATTATCCTGATAGGAGGTCTGGTGAGTTCAGCTTCTCCCATTCCTTCTAGTTTTGCATTTTCCATTATTATTCTAGGAGACTGTACGTATAATTGTTACTATTGGTTATTTTTTATTATGCATGTCAGCTTGGTATCCGCTGAGCGTTAGACTCACCCCATTGATTATTACCATTTCAGGTTGAAGCTATCAAGAGGTTCCAGTAGCTAGTCCCCACCTTGAGTCACGACAATTTTCTACCTTTGGACTTGTGGTTTCCTTGTTATATTTTTATATATTTGTGATGTATAACTGTACTCATGGATTTTTATCGAGTTTTGGTCTACTGCCTTTGTTTTCCACTATGTTGGATTTTTCTTGTGGGTTTAAGTTTTCCGTCGTATTAGTGGAGTAGGTTTTATTTAAATAAACAACGTGGTTATGTCTGCCAGAGGCTGAGTTAATATAAACTATGTGGATTGTTAGTTATTTTTTATTCTTATTGTTCTGGCCATGTTGGCCGAGGTTTGTGTGGTCCTGAGGGCTATGTAGATGAGTTTCAGATTGTCACCCGTACAGGGGAGATGCTGCCGAAATTTCTTTTGGCAGGGACTATCCTGGGTGATACCAATTTATTTGGTATCAGAGTAGGTTTACGATGCCTATTTTTCATGTTCTGGATTTTCGAGTTAATCTGATACCAATTTATTTGGTATCAAAGCAGGTTTACGATGCCTATTTTTCGTGTTATGGATTTTCGAGTTAATCTGATACCAATTTATTTGGTATCAGAGTAGGTTTACGATGCCTGTTTTTCATGTTCTGAATTTTCGAGTTAATCTGATACCAATTTTTTTGGTATCAGAGTAGGTTTACGATGCATATTTTTCATGTTCTGGATTTTCAAGTTAATTTGATACCATTTATTTGGTATCAGAGCTTAGGTTTTGTGAATCAATCTCGGTATTTCCAGATTTATATGAATTTTCATTATTTTTTTATGTTCCAGAATTCGGAGGTATTATTTGACCTCGTCAAGGAAAGGCCATAAATGGGGGACTTGTCAGCGATGGAGCATCTCCAGACGACAAGTAGGTATGATGATTACTTCTTTAATATTTTAGTACTTGTATTAATACATGGGTAACATAGATATCCTTATTGGTCATAAAGAGATATGTAGTACATAAAATGAAGCTAAAGGCATTTAAAGGCTACAAACAAAGGACCATGGGAACCATACAAAGACTTACATTAATGGCTATTAGTATGATGTAATTTGATCTTGTTTTGGCCTTACAAATGATGAACTTATTGAACCTCCCACGGTATGATATAAATCTAGAATAACAAACTACTTATAGATATAGCTCTACAACTTTCTTTGATATCAACCAACAATATGAAAAATATAACCATAGATAATTGATAATGTAGTTATGCTGAGGTATCATGACTCGCGAAAATATGTGCATTTAGTACATCAAAATTAGTAATAGTAAAGTTTCTACCAAGGTCTCATTGGCAAAGTGGGAGACCTTGATGCCTGTGGTCTCTTACATGTGGACAACAGCAGATTGGTCGCAGTCAGGCGAGTCAGGGTACTTCTGGGGCATCTGGTCGGCCTCAGAAGTCAGGGCGATCTTCATCAGGACGTTTCTGGCCTCCTAAGTAGAATCGGAAACAACCCGCCGACGACATTCAATGCACCTAATGTGGTTCCGGGGATCACATCACATCAGCCTGCACCTTGGGACAGTTAATTTGCTACTATTGCAAACTGCCTGGACACATGAGCCGAGATTGTTCACTGAAGGCTCAGCACGTGGCTTTTGGAGTCTCTGTTTAGGGAGGACAGTTCAGTCAGACAAGGACTCGGCGAGGGGGGCAGAAGGCCCAATCTTCGCATTGTTAACCGCGGACAGCTCCCATGCAGTAGCTTTATATGACATGCATGGACAGGAGCACTCCAGTGCTTTTATGGCATCACAGAGTCCTATTCCGAGACCTCAGTATCTGATGCAGGGGCAGTATTAATTGCAGCCCTAGCCACCTGTCCAGTATCAGTCGTAGCCCTCAAATCCATCTCTGGCATAATATCTAGCACCGACTTAGTGGCAGGCTCAGACTCAGGCGCAACAACCTTTGGCAGCACTACCACCTCCACCACCACCAGAGACTAGACGTATTCATGCGGTTGCCAGAGAGGATGCGCAGCGGGTCGACGGATCTGTTTTCCATGGTATGGTTTTACTTTATGCATTATCCATTGATATGCTGATAGATACTGGTAGCTCGCATTCCTTTATTTCCCATGCCTTTATGAGGGACATAGGTAGATTATCTACCCTTAGACCGCATCGACTGACTATCTCCCTACCGTCCGGTGATACATTGGACGTCACTCAGGAGGTCAGAGGTTGTCCGTTAGACTTTGGCAACTTGATACTCATAGTTGATTTATTAGTACCGGAAATGGTCGAGTTCGACATTATCCTTGGCATGGATTAGTTGTCTGCATATCATGCCACGGTTGATTGCTTGATGAGGGTGGTCACATTCTGACCTCCGAACCAACCCTCATGGGATTTCACTGGCATCAGGGACGATGATATATCGACCATTTCTACGATTCAAGCTCAGAAGCTGTTGTCACATGGTTGTCAGGGATTTCTTTTATCATTAATTAATGCTAACAACTACAAGAGTACTCAGCTCTCAGACGTTCCAGTGGTCCGAGAGTATCCGGATGTATTTCCAGATGAGTTACCAGGCTTGCCTCCCCGAAGGCAAGTGGAGTTTGCTGTTGAGCTGATTCCGGGGACTGTGCCAGCATCGAAAGCTCCTTACCGTATGCCACCTAAAGAGTTGGACAAGCTAAAGGTCCAACTCCATGAGTTATTAGATAGGGGATTTATTCACTCGAGTGTTTCTCCGTGGGGTTCTTCGGTATTATTTGTCAAGAAAAAGGATGATACTCTGAGGTTGCGCATCGATTACAGACAGCTGAATGCAGTTACGGTCAGAAATAAGCACCCCTTACCATGGATTGAGGATTTGTTTGATTAGCTCAGAGGTACATCTGTGTATTATAGGATTGATCTGCGATCTGAATATCATCAGCTGAGAGTCAAAGATTCGGATGTTCAGAAAGCTACATTCCGCACCAAATACGAACATTATGAATTTTTGATAATGTCATTTGGGCTTACCAATGCTCTAGTGGTATTTATGGATTTGATGAACCATATCTTTCTGGAGTATTTAGATTAGTTCGTTATCATCTTCATTGATGATATATTGATCTACTCGTGTTTCGAGGAAGAACAGCACATCATCTTCACATAGTCTTGGAGATTCTTTGACGACATCGACTATATGCGAAGTTCAGCAAGTGTGGTTTTTTTGGTTATTCTCAGTCAGTTTTTTGGGACACGTGGTTTCCAACTGAGGTATTTCTGTAGACCCTCAGAAGATCGAGGCTGTCACTAGCTGGGAGCAGCCGAAATTAGTGCAGGAGATCCAAAGTTTCCTAGGACTAGCTAGATATTACAAACGGTTCATCAAGGATTTCTCTCGCATTGCTATACTGCTGACACGCTTGACCAGGAAAGACGTGAAGTTTATGCGGTTAGAAGCCTGCGAGACCAGCTTCCAGGAGCTGAAGCGAAGATTGGTGTCGGCACTAGTTTTGGTTTTACCTTCTGGAGAGGACGGATTCGTACTCTACACTGACACTTCTCTACAGGGTTTGGGCACTGTTTTGATGTAGCACGGCAGGGTAGTCTCCTATGCTTCTCGTCAATTGAAGGATCATGAGAAGAACTACCCAGCACATAATCTAGAGTTGGCCGTCATTATATTTTCTATGAAGATTTGGCGACATCATCTGTATGGTATTACATTCGAGATTCTCACTGATCATAAGAGTCCCAAATATCTTTTCACGCAGAAGGAGCTCAATCTCTGACAGAGGAGATAAATGGAGTTCTTGAAGGATTATGATTGTACCATTAACTACCACTCGGGGAAAGCTAATGTGGTTGCCGATGTACTTAGCTGGAAGTCCAGAGGGACTTTAGCTTGCCACTGAGTTGTGGTTGTTAGAGTGTATACTAAAAGCCTAACTTTTGTAAACATTTATTTTTGAAATAAAAGAATCGCATTGCTCAATATCTACATTTATTTGTTAAATGTAATTGTTCAATTAATTTATATAGTAGACAACATGGTGTGTGGTGTCACACACAGAAGATCATGTTGACGGTTCTTTATAAATTATAAACAATTGCTCACGACTAAGATGGAAAGGAACAAACCATCGGAATAGTTGTAGTGTTATTAAGTATTAGTTTATCTTGATTAATAAATTACACTGGTACACTTTAAGTATATTGAGTAGGACCATTTAGGTAAGTTCTTTTTGTACTGACTTAGTAAAAGAACTAGACCTTAGTTATTATGGAAGTGTGTGCTCTTAATCCTAATATAATAACAATCACATATATTTAATATTTATTTCTTTGATTTATCAAAGGGTGAGATTTAGCTCGATAAATCAATATGCCCGATAAGTTGAGAAATGATATTACTTATAGTGTGTGTTGTTGATTATAGAAGGAATCTGTGTCCTAGTTATCTAGGTTGAGAATGTCCTCAAGAGGAGCTCATAAGGATTGCCATGTTAAACCCTGCAGGTGAACATAATCCGACATGACAATGAGGTTGAGTGGTACTACTCTTGGAGCTAGATATTAATTAAGTGAGTTGTTAGTAACTTACTTAATTAGTGGACATTCGTTATCTTAAACATAGGGAGACTAACACACTCATGATAAGAAGGATCCCATAATGTAATTTGGGATTGGTGTGATAGTGCGATAATAACTCTCTAGTGGAATGAGTTATTATCGATGAACTTGAGTTGTGTGTTCGGGGCGAACACGGGATACTCAAGCTCATCGGAAGGCCAAACTAATTTCTCCTCTAAGTCCCTGTCGTAGCCTCATTATAGCCTCAAGTCCATCCAAATATAAGCCCATCTTGGTGTCCAAGAAGGGGGTCGGTCCAATGCTTGGTGACCAAGCAAGGGCCGGCCACATCCTCTTCTATAGGGGCCGACCCTATTACTTGGTGATCAAGCTAGTAGGGGCCGACCACAATAATTCAAACAAGGAGGGTTGTTTTGAATTTTTAAAATCTTCTCTTTGTAGAAAACTATAAGTTTTGAAAGAGAGATTTTAATTTTTAAAACTTTCCTTATTTGAATTAGGCCACATGTTTTAATAGAGAGTTTTAAAAGTTTTAAAACTTTCCTTTTTTAACCATCCTCATGGTTTAAGAAAAAAAAGGAAGATAAGTTTTAAAATTTAAATTTTCTATCATCATGTTAAAAAAGAAAATTTTATAAGAGAAGTTTTAAATTTTAAAACATGGTTTTAATTTTTAGAACTTTCCTTTTTTAACTCCTACTTTAGGAAAGAGAGCTTGTAAAATTTTATAAGAGTTTTTCTTCTTGTAAAATTTTATAAAAAAATAATAATATTTCTTTCCTCTTATGGGGCCGGTCACCCTTGCTTGGTGCCCAAGCAAGGTGGCCGGCCATATTGAAAAAAATAAAATCATCAATTAATTTTTTGGTGATTGATTCAATCAAGAGGAAAGAAAAGGAAAAATTAAAAGGGAAAAGGAAAATTAGAGGAAAATTTTAATTTTTGTAAGAATTCTTCCCTTATTTGCCTTGGACAACTAATATAAAAGAAGGGGTGAGGAGGCTTCATGAGAAACAACTCTTATTCTCTTGCTTGGAGGATCTCTTGGTGGCCAACCCTCTCTCTTCTCCCTTTCCGTTTGCTCTCTTCTCCTTGGTGGTGGTGGTGGCCGGATTTTAGCGGAAGAGGAAGAAAGTTTTTGGGTGGTGTTCATCTTGGAAGATCATCACCCACACGACCTCCAAGGCGAGGCGAGGAATACGGCAGAAGATTTCGAGGTCATTAGCATACAAAGAGAAGGTATAATTAGCAATGATTTTCCGCATCATGCTAGTTATTTTTCTTTGTATGAATTCCAAACACAAGAGGCATTAGATCTAGTTTTTTGAATTAGTTTTTCGAGTTTGTGTTTTCTTCTTTTTCGAATTTGTGATTCGATTATTTTTTTTGGTTAACCTAGAGTTCTTTAAGGAAATTAAATATTAGCTTTCCTTAAAAGGCTTTGTCTAGGCGGTGGTGGTTGCTCCCATATCCAAGAAGGCCATGTGCCTTGCTATGCAGTCCTGGAAGCCAATTTTGGAAATTAATATTTAATGGAATTAATAACATAGGTGTATTTAAATCAATAGTGTTAAGTTCCGCTTGCGATTCAAATCTAAACCATTAAGAATAGATAAGTTAAATTTGGAATCAATGATATTAAGTTCCATCTGCGATTCCTAATTTAACTTCTAAAGAACACAATAGGTTATTTAAGGAAATGTTCGACACTTGTACAAATTTTTGAACAGTGGAACCGGTACGATTTTCCTAGGACTAACCAACAGTGGTCACGGACTTAATTCAGGGTTTCTCCGAGTTGGGCCTTGAGCAGCAGGGACGGATAGAGCAGGGTATTTTGGTTACCATGGTTGCTTAGTCGTTGATCAGGATGAGGATCCGAGAGGCCCAGGCCGGTGATCAGCGCTTACACTTCATTGGCAGTCAGATAGCTTCCAGGAAGTAGACTGAGTTCACCCGAGATGATGAGGGCATTATTTATTTCTAAGGTAGGTTATGCGTACCTCAATCTCACCCGATCTTGCAGGAGCTACTTCAGGAGGCTCATCGCTTTCGATTTGCTATCCACCCAAGTGGGATCCACATGTATCGAGACTTGAAGCATTCCTACTGGTGGAATGGTAAGAAGAAAGACATCGTGGAGTTTGTAGCTAGATGTCTTGTCTGCCAACAAGTGAAGGTTGAGCACCAGAGACCTGCCAGATTACTTTAGAGGATTCTGATTCAAGAGTGGAAATGGGAGCACATCACTATGGATTTTATGGTGGGATTGCCTAGGACACGACGAGGCCATGCCGCAATTTGGGTAATAGTTGACCGATTGACCAAATCAGCGCACTTCTTAGGGATCCGGAAGACCGATCCTCTGGATCGATTGACAGAGCCGTATTGTCGAGAGATCATCAGATTGCATGGTGTTCTATTGAGTATTATATTGGATAGAGACCCATGATTCACATCCCGGTTCTGGCAGAGTCTGCAGCAGGCCTTGGGCACACAGCTCCGATTCAGTACAACATTCCATCCACAGACAGATGGACAACTAGAGCGGACCATCCAGACTTTAGAGAACTTGTTGAGGTCATGCGTTATGGATTTCGGAGGCAGTTGAGAGGACCATTTGCCATTGGTAGAGTTCGCCTACAACAACAGCTATCATTTGGCTATCCAGATGGCACCGTTTGAAGCGTTGTATGATAGGCCTTGTCGGACACCCACCCTCTAGGAGGAGATTGGGGAGGCATAGTTGCTAGGACCGCAGAGAGCGCAGCAGGATACAGAGTTGGTCTGCATTATCAGACTGAGGATGTCAGAGGCACAGGACCACCAGAAAAGTTATGCTGATCGGAGACGTAGACCCCTGGAGTTCTCTACTGGCGACCATGTATTCCTGAGAGTTTCACCCACGAAAGGGGTGAAGAGATTTGACCTTCGAGGTAAGCTAACTCCATGATACATTGGGCCTTTCCAGATCTTGGAGAGGATTGGAGCGGTAGCTTATCATCTGGCGCTATCACCGGCTATAGCAGACATTCATGATGTATTCCATGTGTCTATGATGAGGAGATACGTAGCCAACCCAACACATGTTCTATCAGATATACCAGTTCCTATTCAGCTTGACGTTACTTATGAGGAGGTTCTGGTACGAATTCTGGACCACAAAGAGCATCAGTTGCAGAACAAGACGATCCGGTTGGTTAAAGTCGGATGGCAGTATCATTCTGACGAGTAGGTTACTTGGGAGCTCGAGGATACGATCCAAGCTCAATACCCCCATCTTTTCACTTGAGGTATGTGGGTTCATTTCCGTTCAGCATTTATACTGTTTAGCTATAGCTAGTACTTGCTGATGGTAAATAACGAATATTTGGGGACCAAATTTTTATAAGTGAGGGAGAATGTAAAATACGATAACAAATAAAAATTTAATCATAAGGTTTAATAGATGAATAACCTTAATGGAATTCTTAGGAATTTTCATAAATTTTTTTGCAAATTTTTCGGAGCTCTTATGAAGAATTTAAGGGGATCAAATATTGGCCCACGAGAAAGTCTGTTTAAGCTACCCATTTTAATGAAGAAAAGTTCTTTTTTCCTTTTCTTTTTCTTCTCCCATCGCCGAACCCCTCACCCAACCGTCCCTTTCCCCTTCTTCTTCTTCTTCTTCTTCTTCTTCCCCACCGACGGCGCCGCCTCGCGCTGCCTCACGCCGCTTCTTCTCCCTCCCGAGGACAAAAGGAGTGGCCAAAGGGAAGTTGGACACTTCTCCTCTTGATCTCCACTGTTCTCCTCGCCTCTGCCCCGAATTCCCCTCTCCGATCTCCATCTCGATCTCCACCCAACCGCCGCCATTGGCCAGCCGAAGTCCATCTCCTCCTCTCCACTCGATCCACTATTGCTTGCTGACTATCGGTGCTACCCTCTGCTCTTTGTAGTGACATCGTCTAACTGTCTCATCCGCCCAATCCACTCGCGTTGCCTACACCTCAGAGCAAGGGATTGTTGAGGTCGAGCTCTAGACTCGGATCGTCGCTCGAATCACGGATTTCCTCTTCGGATCATCGGTGTCCTAGACTCGATCTTTTGTCTCCAGTCGAGCCCTAGATCCGTCCGACTCTCATGTCATCTTCGAGCCGTGCCCAAATCACTGCTTGCTGCCACCACTTGCCGACGCCACTCACACACCAGTCGCCGACCATGGGAGAGCAGGGAGTGTAGCTTACTGGCGGACACCTCTCCTTTCCTCGAACACACCGACCTTTGTTTGATTTCTACCTTCACAGGGAAAGAGGAAGTTAGATAGCAGTTGATGGTTGGTCTGAAGTTACTGGATTCCGGCCACCATAGCACTGAATTCCTAGTTGTTTTCTTGATATCCATCTTTGATCCGATCAATGTAAGTGTTTTCAGCAAGTGAGTTTCTGTTTTGTAGATCTGGTATATATATTGAATTAGGTATGACTTGGATTATATGGTCGGATGATAGATTTATATTAGGTGAGTTTAGAATTGATTAAGTATAGATTTAAATCTAAATGGAATAACTAGGGTTCAGGAAACTAACCCTAGTTGACAGTTGAGATATATTTAATTAGGGATAAATGATGATCTAATCTAAGCTTCGGGTTAGATCTGATTTATGTAGTTAACAAAGATTAAATGGAATTAGCTAAACTAAACATTGTGATACAGGACTTTGATTTGAGGTGAATAGCTTGACGTGGGATTTGTTCTGATACGAACTACTAATTAAGGCGAGTACCTTGACTTATCTTCTAGATATTGTCATTTGATATACATAGTGGATTTTAATGAGTAGTAATAATTATGTTATATCTACATCGGTATGTCATTGTTTGATTTCTTCAGCATGCTTATTTATTACCTGTTTTGCATCCATTACCCTCTTGATTATTTATGCTCATAGAGGTAGTGACATACCATGTCTTATGATATACCGGACTAGACATTTACCATATCTGATACATGTACCTAGACCTTCTTATTTGAGCCATTTATTTTGGTACAGGTTTTATGGAGGTAGATATGGTTAGGATTTTCATGCTTAGTATTATGCACTATCTTGCATGATTACATGTTGATCGATTGGTAGCCCCATTATTGTTGAGCTCATCGCCAGTTACATGTATCTGCACACACAACCACTCATGGGTTAGTGATATATCAGGAAGGGTGTGTGGTAGTTTGCTTTGTCAGTGCTCTGTAGGTCCACTCATGGGTAGCGTGACGTAGCATGGTAGCATGAGAGGGGTCCCTCCTCTAGACTGTCTCAGGGAGATGAGAGCATTGAGCTCCCCCCGCTTATGATTTGGGGGTAGGAGGATAGGTGTACTCCGACAGCATCTTGTCCACTCGGTCACTCATAAGGAGCAGTGATGGCAGAGTGCACAGTTGTTATAGCCCTACTCACTCGGTCTCACCATCGTGTGTGAGATGGCTGACTAGCGTCAGGGGTGACCAAGACATGTCATTTGCCTCATTTGCATGATTGCATTTATTGCTTGTGTATGCTACACTTTGTTTGCTATATATTTGGTTGATGCATATAATTGACATGCATATAGGAGATATGATATTTTCAGTCTGATGACCGTATTATCCTGATAGGAAGTCCTGGTGAGTACAACTTCTCCAATTCCTTTCAGTTTTGCATTTTCCATTATTATTCCAGGAGACTGTACGCATAATTGTAACTATTGGCTATTTCTTACTATGCATGTCGGCTTGGTATCCGCTGAGTGTTGGACTCACCCCGTTGATTATTACCATTTTAGGTTGAAGCTGTCAGGAAGTTCCAGTCGCTAGTCCCCACCCTGAGTTGCGACGGTTTTCTACCATTGGACTTGTGGTTTCCTTGTTATATTTTTATATATTTGTGATGTATAACTGTACTCATGGATTTTTATCGAGTTTTGGTCTACTGCCTTTGCTTTTTGTTGCATTGGATTTTTGTTGTGGGTTTAAGTTTTTCGTCATATTAGTGGAGTAGGTTTTATTTAAATAAACTACGTGGTTGTGTCAACTAGAGGCTGAGTTAATATAAATTGCGTGGATTATTAGTTATTTTTTATTGTTATCGTTCCGGCTGTGTTGGCCGAGATTTGTGTGGCCCTGAGGGCTATGTAGATGAGTTTCAGATTGTCACCCGTATAGGGGAGATGCTACCGAAATTTCTTCTAGCAAGGACTACCCTGGGTCGTGACACCGATGCTCAAGTTAGGTACTTTTTCCCCCGAAGAATAGTGTACGAAGCAGAAGAAAAGTAGAAGACAAGTGCGAATGTGCGAGAGAGCGTACCTACGAAAGGGTGAGGTCCTTCCTTTTTATATGATAGTGCGTACCTTCTAGATCTTGACTAATGTTAGAGAATGTCAGGTGTCAGGACTTGTCGGGTGATGGAGGACACGTGGCGTCCTCCTATAGCCTGAAGGAAAGTTCCATTCGCAGGTGATGACAGACCGTTGAAATATTCCCTAACACTTGGAAGTTATTCTCTGACAGGTGGTTACGATTCTCTGACCTTGTTGTCCTATAGCACTTTCTGTCTTGATTAGGAAGGAATAGGGCAGCCCTGGATGACCAGCCGGGTATAACACCTGGTCCGGACCTTGGAAGGCCAAGGTTGTTGAAAGATAGTCCCGACGCTAGTCAGGAGTTGGCTGACCAAGAGTTTTAACTCACCGGGAGCATCGGGTTTACGTACCACTAGGGCATGAGGGCCCAACCCGTCAAATCCTAGTCAGGTGTTATCCGATTGCCTACCTCAGTATTTCAGATATGGAATACCAATCTGTTAGAAACTGATCGAGAATCAGGTTGCTGACATCGTTCCCAACCTGTTAACCGTCATATCTCCTTGACTTCTGACTGCCACATACTCTTGACTTTTAACTGCCACATACTCTTGACTTCTAACTGCCACATACTCTTGACTTCCGACTACCACGTACCCTTGACTTTTGACTACCACATACTCTTGACTTCTGACTGCCACATACTCTTGACTTCTGACTGCCACGTCTTCATCGGACCCCCACATCATGCATCATATCACAAGCCTCCCCTTAAGTCTCGTCGAAGGAGGCCCAAGTCCGACTAACTAGACTCAGGCTTCCGTTTACTTGCTCCCCCATTCTGTTCTTAAATGCTACATCTTTTCCCAATTCCTCGGGAGGAGGGGGGGGGGGGGGAGTCTGGAATCCTGACCAAGAGGTCATTGGTCGTGAGAGCATGCTCACTTATAACTCGCACTGGGGTGAGAGTCTAGAGTCGTGAGAGCAAGCTCACTTATAACTCGTGCTGGAGCGAGAGTCTGGAATCTCGACCGAGAGGTTGTTGGTCGTGAGAGCATGCTCACTTATAACTCGCACTGTGGTGAGAGTCTGGAGTCATGAGAGCAAGTTCACTTATAACTCGCGCTGAGGCGAGAGTCTAGAATACCGACCGAGAGGTCGTTGGTTATGAGAGCATGCTTACTTATAGCTCGCGCTAGGGCAAGAGTCTAGAGTCGTGAGAGCAAGCTCACATATAACTCTCACTGGGGCCAGAGTCTGGAATCCCGATCGAGAGGTCATTGGTCATAAGAGCATGCTCACTTATAACTCGCGCTAGGGCAAGAGTCTGGAGTCGTGAGAGCAAGCTCACTTATCACTCATGCTGGGGCGAGAGTCTGGAGTTGTGAGAGCAAGTTCACTTATAACTCGCACTGGGGTGAGAGTTTGGAGTCGTGAGAGCAAGCTCACTTATAAATCACGCAGGGGCGAGAGTCTGGAGTCATGAGAGCAAGCTCACTTATAACTCACGCTGGGGCGAGAGTCTAGAGTCATGAGAGCAAGCTCACTTATAACTCGCGCTGGGGCGAGAGTTTGGAATCCCGACCGAGAGGTCATTGGTCGTGAGAGCATGCTCACTTATAACTCGTGCTGGGGCTGTTGGTTAGTCCTAGGAAAATCGTACCGGTTCCATTGTACAAAAATTTTGTACAAGTGTCGAACCTTTCCTTAAATAACCTATTGTCTTCTTTAGAAGTTAAATTAGGAATCGCAGATGGAACTTAACATCATTGATTCCAAATTTAACTTATCTGTTCTTGATGGTTTAGATTTGGATCGCAAGCGAAACTTAATACTATTGATCCAAATCCACCTATGTTATCAATTCCATTAAATATTAATTTTCAAAATTGGCTTCCAGGACTGCATGGCGAGGCACATGACCTTCTTGGGTATGGGAGCATCCACCACCGCCTAGACAAAGCCTTTTAAGGAAAGCTAATATTTAATTTCCTTAAATAACTCTAGGTTAACCAAAAAGAACAATCGACTCACAAATTCAAAAAATAAAACAAAAGAAACACAAATTCGAAACAAATCCGAAAACTCTAGAATCATATGCCTCTTGTGTTTGGTATTTCCAAAAATAACTATACAAAGAAAACTAGTATGATGCCGAAAACAATTACTAGTTATACATTTCTTTGTAAGCAAATAACCTCTTGATCTTCTATCATATTCCTCTTCTTATCCCGGACTTTGTGTGGGCAACGATCTACCGAGATGAGAATTCACCTAAGCCACCTTCTTCTCCAAGCAAGATTTGACCACCATAATTCTCCAAGAGAAGTAGAGGTCTGGCCACCACCACCAAGCTCCAAGGGATGCAAGAAACAAAACCTTCTTTCTCTCCTTCTTCTCCTAGCTAGAACTGGCCACCATTAAGAGTTCCAAGAGGGGATAAAACTGGCCACTAAAGAAGAAGAGAAGAAGAGAGGGAGAACCTCTAGGGCCGGCCACACCAAGGAGAAAAAGAGAGGAAGAAAAGAATAGAGTTGTCACACATGAAGGCACCTCTACCCTCTCTTTTATAATCCTTGGCCTTGGCAAATAAGGAAATTTAAATAAAAACTTCCTTAATTATTTTGCCATGAAAAAGATTTTTTTTAATTAAAAACAATTTTCTTCTCATTAAATATCATGGCCGGCCACTTTGAAATCCCAAACAAGGAGAGTTTTAATCAACACAAGAATTAAAACTTCCTAATTTGTCTCCGAAAATTTATAAAAAATTTCTCCAGTAATTTTTCCCTCCATGGTGGATTGTAAAAAGAAAATTTTATAAATTAAAATATTTCTTTTAAACATGTGGATGATTTCTAAAAAGGAAAGTTATCTCTAAAAATTAAAATCTTTTTTCAATCTACAAATAAGGAAAGATATCAAATCATTTCTTAATCTTTTGTAGAAACTTATAAAAGAAATATTTAATTTTTTAAACTCTCTTTTAAATCATGAACATGGTTAAAAAAGGAAAGTTTTCTCAAAATTAAAATCTACCTTTCAATCTACAAATAAGGAAAGATTTCAAATCTTTTCTTAATCTTTTGTAGAAAACTATAAGAGGAAAGATTTAAACTTCAAACTCTCTTTTAAAATCATGATATCCACATAAGAAATAATTTTAATAAAAATCCCTTTTTATTTTCTATGTGGCCGGCCACACCTAGCTTGGACTCCAAGCTAGGGCCGGCCTCTAATCTTGACTCTATCCTTAGGTCTTGGCCGACCCTAGCGTGGGTTCCAAGCTAGCTTGGCCGGCCCCCTTGGGTTGGGTAAGAAGTGGGTATGTGGTGGGTATAAATCTCTATATACAAGAGGCAACGATAGGAACTGAGAGGAGGAATTGGTTTTGGTCTCCTGATGAAATTATGCTTCCCGTGTTCGCCCCGAACACACAACTTAACTTCATCAATAATAATTCATACCACTAAAGAATTATTATTGAACTACCGTACCAATCCCAAATTACATTTTGGGCTCCTTCTTATTATGAGTGTGTTAGTCTCCCTGTGTTTAAGATGTCAAATGTCCAATAATTAAATAAGTTACTGACAACTCACTTAATTAATATCTTTGTCCAAGAGTAGTACCACTCAACCTCATCGTCATGTCGCACTAAGTCCACCTGCAGGGTTTAACATGACAATCCTTATGAGCTCCTCTTGGGGACATTCTCAACCTAGATTACTAGGACATAATTTCCTTCTATAATCAACAATACACACTATAAGTAATATTATTTCCCAACTTATCGAGCTTATTGATTTATCGAGCTAAATCTCACCCATTGATAAGTCAAAGAAATAAATACTAAATATATGTGTTTGTTATTATATTAGGATTAAGAGCACACACTTCCATAATAACTAAGGTCTAATTCTTTTATCAAGTCAGTATTAAAAGAACTTACCTAAAATGGTCCTAATCAATACACTTAGAGTGTACTAGTGTAATTTATTAGTCAAGATAAACTAATACCTAATTATACTACGACTATTCCGATGGTTTATTCCTTTCCATCTTAGTCGTGAGCAACTGTTTATAATTTATAAAAAACTGATAACATGATCTTCTGTGTGTGACACCACACACCATGTTATCTAAAATATAAATTAATTGAGCAACCACACTTAACAAATAAATGTAGGTATTTGACCATTGTGATTCTTTATTTCTAAATAAATGTTTATACAAAAGCTAGACTTTTATTATACACTCTAATAATCTCCCACTTATACTAAAAGACTATGCTACCATAAATGCTGCCATACATCTGATTCCCAACCCTTCAACATGCCCATCAAAAGCTCTTGCCTTAAGGACCTTAGTGAAAGGATTTACAGGTCATCACCTGATGCAATCTAGGCGGCAACAACTTCTCCTCGTTTATACGATGTCTCGTATTAGGTGGTACTTGCGCTCTATTGTGTTTACTTGTCTTATGGACTTATGTTTTCTTCGAATTTGCTACTTCACCACTATTATTACAATAAATTCTAATAATTTTTGGACAAACCAGAAATCATATCTAAGTCCATCATGAAGTTTCTGAGCCATATAGCTTCTATGGTTGCCTTAGAGGCTGCCACATACTCAGCTTCTATGGTAGAGTCTGAAAAACATCTATGCTTAACACTCCTCCATTGTTATGACTTTACCTCCTGAAGTAAACACAAAACCCCGAGGTTGACTTACTACTGTCCCTCTCTGATTAGAAGTCAAAATCCTTGTTACCCACAGGGATCAAATCATCTGCCTAGTAAACTAGCATATAATCTCTAGTCCCTCTAAGGTACTTTAATATATGTTTTACGGCAGTCTAGTGTCCCGGTCCTGGGTTACTTTGATATCTGCTAACTATGCCCTGGGCAAAACAGATATCCAGTCTCGTGCATAGCATACATTAGACTTCCGATAGCCGAAGCATAAGGAACTGCCTTCATGTCTTGTAACACCCACGAAATCTAGTAGTTATATATATGTGAGTATCCTTTTTTTTTTTTGTAGAATAAAAAGGGAGATAGAACCAAAAAGATATAAAAAGAAAAGAGGTGAGGTCAAGGATTGAACCTTGAACCTTTTAATTAAATGGCAAACTTTAGGAGTTATGGAATGACCAATAGGCCATCATGAATTATTGTTGAAAGGGGGATGGAAATTTTAGATAAAGTAAGAGTATGGTTAAGAGAAGAAAACAAGAAAATATCAAGTAGCTTTCTTCCTCCTTCTCTTGATTAAGAAAAGAACAAGCAAAAGACAAATTGTCTTTCCCTTCTTTCTTCCTTTCATTTTCGTGAGGATGAAGGAGGAGATGGGATTAGAAGAATTAAGGGGATGAATGGGGACATGTTTCTCATTAGGGAAAAAAATATAAATGAGTTAAGGAGAAAGGGAAGGCAAAGTTCATCTTTGCTTCTTCCTCCCACTTAGCATAAGGAGGAAAGAAAGAAAGGGATTTCATTTTTCTTCCTTCTTTTCCTCTTCCTCACCATTGCCGAAACCTAAAGCTCTCCCTCTCCTAATTCCGAAATCCACCTAAGGTTTTTCTTCCTAAGAATACTAATCCACAAGATGGAGCCTTCAAGATCTACCCCTTCCAAGCAAGAGAAGAAAAAGGGAGTGCTAGAAGGAGAAGCTCTCTTCTTCCTCCTCACAAGGGTACCATTTTCTTTAGGAACCACAAGCAAAAGGATGTGAGTATTCCCTCACCTGTGGTACAAGTAGCTCATGGTTTTCCATAAATTTAAAGGGCTTAAAAACCTAGGAAGGTTCTTGCAACTTTCGGCCATGCCAAGTTTAAAAGCCTAGGAAAGTTTAAACTCAAATCTAACATGTTTATGATCTTTCTTATGACATGATATGAATATTTCCTTGGTGTTTCATGCTTGTATGTTACTTAGAATTAGATGAACCCCACCTTAGGGTTTCGCCCATGAGGCGACTAAATGCCTAGGAAAGCTTAAACTCAAATCTAACATGTTTATGATCTTTCTTATGACATGATATGAATATTTCCTTGGTGTTTCATGCTTGTATGTTACTTAGAATTAGATGAACCCCACCTTAGGGTTTCGGCCATGAGGAGACTAAATGCCTAGGAAAGCTTTAACTCAAATCTAACATGTTTATGATCTTTCTTATGACATGATATGAATGTTTCCTTGGTGTTTCATACTTGTATGTTACTTAGAATTAGATGAACCCCACCTTAGGGTTTCGGCCATGACAAGTTTAAAAGCCTAGGAAAACTTAAACACAAATCCAACTTACTTATGATCTTCCTCATGATATGGTATGAAGATAACTTGATGTACTTATGATTTCATGTTGGTTAGAACTAGGTACTCATGCTTTGAAATTTCGGCCAAGATAGGATTAAAAAAGGCTAGGCAAGCTTTGTTGGTGCAATATCCCTTAGGTCAAGGTTGACTGAGTTGACCGAGCTTGAGTCTTGGTCATAGTTTCGATGTTTGACAATACATATAGACACATGGACAATGCAGGTGCAGTTGTTCATGTGGAGAGATTCTGATCAGGGACTGATCAGTGTGGATGAAGAAGAGTCAAGTAGGTCAAGAGTGACCGGATACCTGACTGGAAAGTCCTAACTGGAAGGTTAGGCAGATGGTGAAAGTCCTAGTGAGTGAAGCTAGGCAAATGGAAAGTCCTAGTGAGTGAAGCTAGGCAGATGGAAAACCCTAGTGAGTGAAGCTAGGTGAAAGTCCTGGTGAGTGAAGCCAGGCAGATGGAAAACCCTAATGAGTGAAGCTAGGTGAAAGTCCTGGTGAGTGAAGCCAGGTAAGGGAAAATCTAGATGGATCAAGGATGATCGGACATCTAGTGTTGGGAAGTCCAAGTAGGTCAAAGGATTGACTGGATACTTGGCACGAGGAAATCCAGATGGGTCAAGGTTGACCAGACATCTGGTGGAAGTCCAAGTAGGTCAAGGGAGTGACCGGATACTTGGCACGAAGAGAAAAGTCCAAGTGGGTCAAAGGAATTGACCGGACACTTGGTGGGGAGTCCTGGCAGGTCAAGGGAGTGACCATATGCTAGGCATGATGTACCAACAGGTCAAGGTTGACCGGATGTTGGTTTGAGAGGCTTGGGACTTGGTTTTTGGGCAAAAACCAAGAGCTAGATCGATCAGTGGATCGATCCAGGCTTTTCCCAGTGTTACAGAAAGCCTCTGGATCGATCAGTGGATCGATCCAGGTCTTTCCCAGTGAATAGAGAGCCTCTGGATCGATCAGTGGATCGATCCAGAGGTCCCAATCGATTAGTGGATCGATTGGGACGCTGCTGCTTCGCGCGATAAGCGCTGGATCGATCCGTGGATCGATCCAGACATTTTTCCAGAGCACAGAGGCGCTCTGGATCGATCCGTGGATCGATCCAAAGCCTCCCCGATCGATTGGGAGCATTCCAATTGATCGGGATTTGACCGTTAACGTCGATTTAAGCCGCAGGCGTTCATTTCCTTCGGTATCGCTTCCACGACAAAGCTCAGATCTTCACCAGCGACTCCATAGAGCTCTCCACGCCAGTTCTTGAAGTTCTTGGAGGTTCTTCCAAGTCAAGAGGCGGATCTATTGCAAGAGGAAGAAAGCTAGGGTTAGGGTTTTCTTGTACTCATTGTAAGCTTTGTGCTTGTATTTTGTATCCTTTCCCCTTCTTCTTGTAGTGTGAACTTGTAGGGCTTCTCCGCCTTCGGTAGTTACCGAAAAGGAGGATTTTATTAGTGGAGGGTGCGTGAGTAGGTGTGGATCCTTGGACTAGTCACCTCTTGTGAGGTGGATACCAAGTAAACTAACCTTGTTAGCGTTGTGTGGTTTGTTTCTTGTATTTCTGCTGCGCATCTTTGAAGAAACAAGCAACGATGAGAACCTAGCACGCGATAAGCTATTCACCCCCCCCTTTAGCTACTTTTTGGTCCCAACAAGTGGTATCAGAGCAAGGTCGCTCTTCACCGGAATCATCGCCGGAAGGGGCAAACAAAACAAGCAAAGCTAGAGGGTGAAGAATTTGAAGCAAATTCATCAAAAGTCAAAGATTTCAAGAAGCTCAACTTCAAGATGCAATTCCAAGATGGACTTGGATTTGACACATGGGTGGCTCCACCGTACACATCCACAAGCTTCGATTCTTGGAAATCAAGAATCGAAAATTTTCTTATGATGGAGATAGAGCAATGGTTTGCTCTAATGGAAGGCTTCAAAGCTCCAACAAACTCCAAGGGCAAGCTTCTCAAGAAAAGCAAATGGAGCTTGGAGCAAATTCAAAGGAGCGAGGCAAATGATAAAGTGACCAAGCTTTTGGTCAACTTATTGCCTAGCCACATTTTGGCTCAAATCGGAGAATTCAACGATGCCAAGGAGCTTTGGAGCAAATTGGCAACAATCCATGAAGAACCCTCCACTGTACCGAATCAAGAGGAATTCAAAGAGGGCGACTCATTGGAGCAAGATCAAGAGGAGGACTCCGAAGTTGAGAGATTCTCAACTTCCAAAGAAGAGGAAGTCCAAGAAGCTTCATCCTCAAAGGAGTGCAATCAAAAGAGCAAGGAAGGAGCATATTCCTTGTTTCATGTACAAGAGGATGAAGAAGAAGGTGAAGCCTCCACCTCTAGGATTGAGGGGGAGCAATCTTCATTGACACCGGATCAAGAGCAAGAAGGATCCTCCACATCTGGGTCAAGAGAAGAAGAGGATGAAGAAGCTTCCACCTCCACGAGTCAAGTCAAATCTATTGGAGGAGTATCATCTTCGGATCAAGAGGAAGCTTCTACCTCCAGATCCAAAGGAGAAAGTGCCATCCCCATACAAAAAGGTATAAACATTTCAATTAATAATAAAAATCATATTATATGCTTTGAATGTAGGGAACATGGGCACTACAAGAGCAAGTGCCCCAAATTGTCCAAGAAAAAGGGCCAAATGGTAAAAAAGGGCAAGGAGAAGCCCAAGGAGACCATTCCCGGAACAAAGAAGAGCAAGGAGCACATTGTGTGTTTCTCTTGCAATCAAAAGAGGCATTACCCAAGTCAATGCCCTAATGGGAAAAAGGTGGCCAAGGCTCATGAAGGAAGCTCAACTCAAGGGGGAGCCTCTAAGGTAAAAAAGAAGGTATCTTTTATTGAGCCTATTCCCTTGCAAATTGGTAAAAAGCATGCTAGGTCTAATCTTTATCATTTTAATGCTATTTACCATGAAAATAGGAAACATGATAGCATTAAGGAAAAACATATAGCCTTTCATGCTAAAACTACCACACCTAGGGTTAGGAAGACAGATGAAAATCTAGGCAAGAAAACTAAGGGTTTTAGTTATAGGCCCAAAAATAAAAATGATCATGGATTTAATGAAAAACCAAAAACTAAGGATTTAATGATAGAAAATCAAGTCTTGATGTCAAGGCTTGATAAAATTGAAAAGACCCTAAAAAGAATGGAAAATATCCTAAAAGGGCAAAAAGAGCAAAACTTAGGGCTAGGACAATCAAAGTCATCCAATGGCCATAGAGGTTTGGGATACAAACCGAAGGCCAAGAAGGATGTAATTTCTTACCATAGGGTTCCATATAGTTATGGAACCAACCCTAGGTCTAGTGGTCAAGTCAAAAATACTAGGAAGGTTATTCTTAAGAGTATTTTTGTAATAAATGTGACTAAGACTTCTAAGAAGTCTAAAAAAGTCACTAACAAGGTCACAAGGGAAGCAATCCCTAGGGTTGACCTAGAAAAAGTGACCAAGGCTTCTAAGAAGCCAAACAAGGTCACTAGGAAGGTATCTAGGGAAGTTATCCCTAGTGAATACCTAGAGCATCCAAGGAGCATCAATAGGTTTTGGGTTCCTATGAGCATCTTTTCTACCCCATAGATGGGTTAGAGAGTGTCAACTCCGATTAGAAGGGTAGTTAACCCAACTCTGAGGAAATTGACACTCAAGGAGCATTTTCAAGGTTTTTGCTAACCTTTGAAAATGAAATGGAATTATTATTTACTCCTTGAAAGAGTAAATGTGCCAAATTTGAGAAGTATTGATTTTATTTTAAATGGCACAATTTGAGAAAATATGAGAAATACCAAGTTGGGATTTTGGTATTTTCTGAGAAATTAAAGGCAATTTAAGCCTTAATTTAAAGTGCTACTCTTGTGGAAAAATGAAATATGCCAACATTTGAGAAATAAGTTTAATCTCAATTGGCGTAAATTAATCAAGAGAACTAGAAATGTCGTTTTAGGTTTTGGCATTATCTTGAAGCATTTTGGGCAATTTAGGATATAGAGCTTAAGGATTAGCTAAGGTTTAAGGATACTTAGATAGTTAATCTAGGTATATTTTATTTATGCAAAATCTTGCCATGATTGTTTGCCCATTATATGTCATGACATCATATTTAGTTTTGTATTTTGCATTCATTCCTTTATTATGAAAAATATAAAAATACCATGTCATGTCATACATACATCATGTAGTTATAGGAATTTTTCTTTTGAAAGCTATTTTATTTTGATGTATGCCATAACATTATCATGCATTATGTTTATTTCCTTAAAATTAAGGACAAATGTTTTTACCAACAAGTGGTATAAACAAATGGCATTTATGTACAAGTTATACCGACAAGCGGTATTTATACACAAGTGAAATCAACAAGTAACATCCTTGGTGGATGTTCACCACTCAAAATGCCTAGATAGATATGCATGATCCCTAGATTAGGGCAAAACCAAAATTTACATCTCACAAAGACATATAAGATGACTTGTATGTGTTTTAGTGCACATTAGATACAAGTGAGATGTTAGGATGATGAACAAAACTCAAGATGTTGATTTAGTGCATTCTTTTGAGTGTTAAGTTCATCAAAACACATAGTTATGTGTTTTCCCATCATTGGGAAAGCTAATGTACAAGTCATGTACATTAAGCCCAAGGAACATGATGGGATATTGGTTTTGAAAATGGTTTTAAAATAATTTTGGAAAACCTTGGTGAAAGCTATCTTTTGATAGTAATCACCATTGAATAGTTAGACACAAACTTGAAGAAAACACTAAAGTTTTTGCAAGTTTTCAAGTTTGTGTCAATCTTTGAAAACATGAAGTATTTTCATAGAAAACTATTTTTCCATGATAATATATGCCCTAAACAATGTCTACACAAATTTTCACGATTTTTGGAATTGTGTAGAATTTTCTAGGGGTTTCTGAAGTTGATTGAAATTGAATTTCAGCAACTTTCAGACCTCAATCGATCACCCGATCGATTGAAGGGTCTCAATCGATCGGGCGATCGATTGAGACCAGGCTTTCTGCGAACAGAAGCCGTCTGGATCGATCCACCGATCGATCCAGCCCTCCTGAATCGATCAGTGGATCGATTCAGCAAGGTTCAATCGATTGGAACCCAATTCTAATCGATCCAAGTTGCTGATTTTGGCTGGGAGGGTCTGATTTCAGCATTTTGAACCTATGTTAGTCTAGGTAACCATTCCAAACCCCTCAAAATACATTTGTATACATAAAAAGGGAGTTTTCATGTTGAAAACAAGGATGGATTGGTTAAGGAAGACTAACTTGAAGTTTAAGTTGAGGGTTGTTTCCAATTTTGAACATTTGAACCTCAAAACTTCTAAATTTGGATTTCCTAAAGGTTTAGGGATTCCAATTCATTGTTGGTGCAATGACAGAAGTTACCATCACGTCTTTAGGGGGAGGGACTCTTTAAAGATATGAAAAATTATTTTGCATGAACCTTGGAGGGTGGTTAACCTTCTTTAGAGAAAATGCTCATGAATGAGCATTGGAACTTGAAATGGGGAGTAGATATCCTCATTATTTCAAGTGGTATTTCAAGTGGTTGAAAAATGCTCAAGGTTGGGCATTTGTCTATATTGAGGGAGAATGTAGGGAAAATGAAGGGTATGAGACCTTCATTATGATGTTGATCACAACCTTGAGAAACTCTTCAGGGGGAGAGTTTCAAAAGGGATAAAGGTTCAACGAGTGAAGTTGTAACCAATGATGAGTATCTATTCAGGGGGAGAGATAGTGTTTGTTTGATGTGTGCCAATAGGGGGAGAATGTGTGGTTTTAAGTTAGGCCTTCACTACCTATGGGGGAGGTCATAGGGGGAGAATGAAGGGAACCAACATTCATACTTTGACATGAAGAGAGTTAAGGCTATGAGATTAGCTTAACTCAGAGTGGTCCTAACTTAAAGGTATTGCCAAACATCAAAAAGGGGGAGATTGTTGGTGCAATATCCCTTAGGTCAAGGTTGACTGAGTTGACCGAGCTTGAGTCTTGGTCATAGTTTCGATGTTTGACAATACATGTAGACACATGGACAATGCAGGTGCAGTTGTTCATGTGGGGAGATTCTGATCAGGGACTGATCAGTGTGGATGAAGAAGAGTCAAGTAGGTCAAGAGTGACTGGATACCTGACTGGGAAGTCCTAACTGGAAGGTTAGGCAGATGGTGAAAGTCCTAGTGAGTGAAGCTAGGCAGATGGAAAGTCCTAGTGAGTGAAGCTAGGTGAAAGTCCTGGTGAGTGAAGCCAGGCAGATGGAAAACCCTAGTGAGTGAAGCTAGGTGAAAGTCCTGGTGAGTAAAGCCAGGCAAGGGTAAATCTAGATGGATCAAGGATGATCGGACATCTAGTGTTGGGAAGTACAAGTAGGTCAAAGGATTGACTAGATACTTGGCACGAGGAAATCCAGATGGGTCAAGGTTGACCAGACATCTGGTGGAAGTCCAAGTAGGTCAAGGGAGTGACCGGATACTTGGCACGAAGAGAAAATTTCAAGTGGGTCAAAGGGATTGACCGGACACTTGGTGGGGAGTCCTGGCAAGTCAAGGGAGTGACCAGATGCTAGGCATGATGTACCAACAGGTCAAGGTTGACCGGATGTTGGTTTGAGAGGCTTAGGACTTGGTTTTTGGGCAAAAACCAAGAGCTGGATCGATCAGTGAATCGATTCAGGAGCTAGATCGATCAGTGGATCGATCCAGGCTTTTCCCAGTGTTACAGAAAGCCTTTGGATCGATCAGTCGATCGATCCAGGCCTTTCCCAGCGAACAGAGAGCCTCTGGATCTATCAGTGGATCGATCCAGAGGTCCAAATCGATCAGTGGATTGATTGGGACGCTGCTGCTTCGCGCGATAAGCGCTGGATCGATCCGTGGATCGATCCAGACATTTTTCCAGAGCACAGAGGCGCTCTGGATCGATCCGTGGATCAATCCAAAGCCTCCCCGATCGATTGGGAGCATTCCAATCAATCGGGATCCGACCGTTAGCGTCGATTTAAGCCGCAGGCGTTCATTTCCTTCGGTATCGCTTCCACGACAAAGCTCAGATCTTCACCAGCGACTCCACAGAGCTCTCCACGCCAGTTCTTGAAGTTCTTGGAGGTTCTTCCAAGTCAAGAGGCGGATCTATTGCAAGAGGAAGAAAGCTAGGGTTAGGGCTTTCTTATACTCATTGTAAGCTTTGTGCTTGTATTTTGTATCATTTCCCCTTCTTCTTGTAGTGTGAACTTGTAGGGCTTCTCCGCCTTTGGTAGTTACCGAAAAGGAGGGTTTTATTAGTGGAGGGTGCGTGAGTAGGTGTGGATGATGTGCGTAGATTATATACTCTTTTATGCATGTTTTTACGCACATTTACATACTTTGAGCATGCTTGATCTATGCATTTTTATACTTCCAGCTTTCCTTTTAGCATATTTACTCTTTTGGTTCGGAAATCTGCTTTTTGTGCATTTTCTGTACACAGGAGTCGATTTGTTGAAGAATCTACATCTTTGGGCATACATTGGAGGAAACGAAGGGAGAAAGCACCGGGCCGTGTACCTCACACGGCCATGCACTGGGATGGAGCTCGGGCCGTGTGGAGTTTGGCACCAACAGAAGAGGAAGATGACATGGCCGTGTGAACCTCGCACGGCCGTGTCAAGATTTGAAGCCAACCAGAGCAGAAGCCTTACATGGCCGTGTGGATCTACACGGCCGTGTGAGACTTCCAGAGACCAAGCAGGCTGTGGCCGTGTGCACCACACGGCCGTGTAACATTTCCAGAGACCAAGCAGGTTGTGGCCGTGTGCACCACACGGCCGTGTAACATTTCCAGAGACCAAGCAGGTTGTGGCCGTGTGCACCACACGGCCGTGTAACATTTCCAGAGAGCAGAAGGGTTCTGGCCGTGTGGAGTCACACGGCCGTGCAGGTTTGGCAGAGAGGGAACTGGACATGGCCGTGTGAATCTCACACGACCGTGTCACGGGGCCGTGTGGCGCCCGATTCCCTCCTCTATTTAAACCCTTCTTCATGAATTGAAAGGGGATCTCTCCCCCTTTGGGAGAAAGCAAGATTTGGTGGTTTCCTCCCATTCTTGGGAGGATTTCTGGGCGATTCTAAGGGAGATCTCGACGATTTCGACTCCGGAGCGTGGATTGGATCCGAAGACGAAGCTTCTTTGTAGATAAGTCTTCTCTTTCTCCCTTTTCTTGGATTCTTGGATTGGGGGATTCAAGGAATGCTTGTAATCTCTATTTCTTCGGGTTTTCTTCCTTGATTCATGGAGTAGATCTTGTATTCTAGGATTAAGGGAGTATTTGTATGATGGATTGATGTAATCTCTTATGGATTTGCCATTTTCTTGTTTCAATGACATTATCTTGCTTGTATCAATTATATCTTGAATGATTGATGGTGGTTTGTGCTTAATTCTCATTCTTGATTGATTGTTTGGATTTATTATGGACTTGGTAAAGATAAACTCTCACTCGATCATCCGAGGGATCCACGTGACAGGTGCAAGCCCGTGTAAGGACGTTTGAGAGATAATCTTGAAGAGGAAATAGGGATATTCAAGAGAGTAGGATGGATTTTATGATTAGCTTCTTGTATCTTGATGGATTAATGAGTCGTGGGCTTCTACGTTGATATCCGAGGAAGGCATAGAAATAGGTGCACTTCTGTGTAAGGACAACATAGGTTCATGTCTAATTAATCCTATTTAGATACATTTCTCAGTCCTTAGCCGGTTGTCTATTGCAAGAGGGAACCGGCAACTTTCTACATGTTTGGCAATTGAGGGATAAGAATTGGTAAACCATTTACATTCAATAAATCTTACAAAGAAACCGAAACTCCTAGAATCTCCCTTTATCATAATCCAAAACACTAAACTCTTGTTTGTTGATCTTTAATATTAGATTTGTTTACCTTTACTTTGCTTTTGAAACGATTGGATAGTTGTTTAGCTAATTTGCATTGAGACATTTCTAGTGCTTATTCCAGTCCCTGTGGATACGATAATCTTTTATATTACTTGCGACATTTCCGTACACTTGCGGAGCGTAACAAGTTTTTGGCGCCGTTGCCGGGGACTGCGCTATAACATTAGGAATTATCAATTGAGTTAGACTAAACATAACTTTTCTTTTTTTTTTCTTTTGATTTGCATAGTTATAACTAATTGTTAGAATTCTGTTTTCGTAAGTTTTTCCTTTCTTGAATAACATTCTTGACAATTCTTTTTGTTGCAATTCTAATTCTAATTCTAACTTTGCATTCTTGATTTCTAGTACTCTAATCTAACTTTTCTCTGTTTTGTCTTTTGATCTTGTTTCTTTCTTCTTTTCTTTTGTAAACATATCTTGCAATTTTTAGCATATGAATTATTCTAGACATTTTTCTTTTTCCTTTTATCTTTTCTTTCTTGTTTTCATTATGCACTTTCTTTCTTGCAATTTAAATTCTGCATTTGCTTTCTTGCTTTTCATATTGCATTTTATTTCTTGTTTTTGATTCTTGATAATTTTCTTTTTCTTCTTGAATATCCATGAGCACTAACATGTCAAGCAGGCCCATGAGAAATTTTTCTACACCCTTTTCTGCAAGATTTTTATCTCCCATTGTGCAACCTCAAATTGAAGTAGAAAGTTTCCAACTAGACCCAGAGATAATTTTCATGATACAAGGTCACAAATTTGGAGGAGAAGTATCAAAAAGTCCTTATCTGCATCTTGAAACATTTTTAGAGATTTGTGATTTGGTGAAATGTGAAGGAGTATCAGCAAATGCAGTTCGATTGATGACATTTCCTTTCAGTATCAAGGATAAAGCAAGGACTTGGCTATATTCTCTCTGTCCTCAAAGCATCACAAGTTGGGAACAATTGGAGAAGCAATTTCTGAATCATTTTTTCCCTCCAAGTAGAACGGTGTATATGAGGAATTGCATAACAAATTTTTCTCAGGCATATGGAGAATCATTATTTGAAGCATGGGATAGATTCAAGAGTCTTCAAAGACAGTGCCCTCATCATGGTTTTGAAAAATGGTTGATTTTGCACATATTCTATGGGAGAATTTCTTTCTCAGACAAGACTTTATTGGATTCATCAGCTGGAGGTTCTTTTATGGACAAAAGTGTAGATGAAGCTTATTCGTTAATTGATCAAGTGACATTGAACCTCCATGAATGGTCGAACAAAAGTTGGATGGAATTTCCCTCAGATATTCAAGAAGTGCAAGCCATAAATGTAAGAGAGCCTGTCAAACAAAATGAAATTCAACCACCTAAAAATGTTGAAATTCACAAGTCACAGAGTGAGGAGTTCAAACATTTGGGGGAAAAGCTTGATAGTATTGTTTCAAAATGGTTTAAAGAAGATCCCCCTCCTACACAGTCAAGATATAATGAAAAAGTGTGATGATGTTGGGATGAGAAGTGGCAAAAATCATGAAGAACTGAAGAATGACATGTTTAGAATTGAGGAGAAGAATAATAGAAGATCACAAGAACTCAGTTCCATTTCTCTAGGAAGTTCCCAAAGGCCACAAGTACCTTTCCCTCAACGATTAATCACACCAACATTAGATAAGCAAGTTGGACCTCCTCCAAAAGCTCAAAGGGAATTTGGGAAAAAGGGAGTTCAGTCTTTCCCAGGACCTTCACTAAGGGTTCCTTTTCCACAAAGGTTAGTGGGGGTCAATGAAAATAAAGACTTCGGCAAATCCTGTGACACTAATATGGTTGAGTGTAGATTTTTGAATATATATGAAGATGAAGATTTTTCAGATGAGGATTTTATTGATAATGTAGTGGTAAATAAGTTTTCAGATCTATCTCAAAATTTTATAAGGTGTTATAGTGACATCGAATTTTCAGATGATGAATGTGATGGGGTAGATCAACTTAAAACTGCAAGTGAAGTTATTGATCCTCTTGTTATTGATTCTCCTATTGAGGACATAGATGTTGGTTTATTTTTTGATGTATGTGTTGATGATGATGATATGGAAGAATGTGTAGGGAGCTGTGTTGTGGAAGCAGCATCTCAAGGATCACCACCTTTGTCAAGACAACCCTTAGAGGTTTTAAGAATTGATCATGTTGTGGAACAATGTGTAGGGACTTATACAGAGCTAGTAGAGTCTCAAGAATCACCATCATTGATATCATCAACACTTAAGCTAGAGCCAGAACCATCATTTGATTCAGAGGAAGTCACATCTACATGTTTAGAAATTTCAGGTATTTCTCAACAAAGTAAGGTTAGTATTTCTTGTGATCTTTTGGAAAACTTTATGGAGGTACCTATAATTGACTTTGTTGGATGTGATTCAGTTTTTATTACTTATTCATCTTATCTTGATATGGTTCTAGCTCTATACTATATAACATGCTTGTGGGAGATTTGTTTTTCTTTTGGATGTGCAGATTTCACATGGGCCAATAATTGGAAGCTCAATCTGAACCGTCTTCGACCACCTGAAAAATTTCCAAGAAGACGAAGATGGAGAGAGTTATACTTTACTTTGTAGCTCCTTTGATGAAAGCTCCCTCCATAATAAGAGCCCTTGGTAGGAGGGTTCTAAAATATCTTACCCCTCCAAGAGCAAGATTTAGATGAATCTAATGAGGTGGTCGAGCTAATGACCTTAAACAAGCGCTTCTTGGGAGGCAACCCAAGTTCATTTTCCTTATTTTCTTTTATGTCTTTAGTTCTCTCTTTATAATAAACATGTATCCTCTACTTAATTTTTCTTGTCTATCTTATTGTTGTAGAATTCAAAGTTGTGGAGAAATGTGAGTATCGGATGGAGGAGTATCTTTAAAAACATGAACGTCAACCATTTGGAGCTCATCACTTGGTAACTTCTTTTAAAATCTCCTCCACATTGTTTTTAGTTTTCATTGGGACAATGAAAAATTTAAGTATGGGGGGATGCATTAGATGCATTTGATTTGCTTTGTTTGTTTTTGTTTTTGCTTATGTCTTGCATTGTGTTTTGATTTTTTGTGGCATACATCTTGAGAACATCAAAACTTCACTTATATGCTTTCTTGGATTCAAGTGAAATGTTAGCACGATTATTGTCTTGATTCATGATGTTCGAATGATGCTAGTAGTAAACTTTGTGTAGTTCTTTTTTCTATCTTAGGTAGCATGAAACAAGCTAAGAATCTTATGGTGATGAGTTTTAGTTTTGGTTCAACCTTAAGGATTTTATCTTCACTACACTTGTGCTTGATGCTTGAATAGTTGATGTCATTGAAATAGTCATGATTCATCTTGTTTGCTTAGTACTTGGTTTCCATGGTGATTTCTCAACTTTCATTTTGGTTACTGGATGAGGCTCAAATCATTAAAGCTCATTTGGAAAAATCAAAATATCCCAACATGTGTGCTAAAAATTACATTTGTGAATAAGTTTTGCACAATGCAAACACTTATAAAAAAAAAAGAAAAAAATAAATAAAAGAATAATAAGGGATATAAAAAAACAGTTGTCATGAGTGGAATCTACCAAGTCACCCCTTTGAGACCGAGTTAGGTTACTGGGGAAATGACTGTTTAGCTTCTCTTGAGATTGAGCACACCTTTGAGACCTTGGGTTAGTTGAGAAATATGAACCAAGTGAATGGTGAGTAAGTGCCTATCACTGGTTACTTGTCTTTCACTGGGAACACTAGGAATTCAAATTTGATGACGACTTGACTAGGACATGGATTGAAACTTGAAGGGTGTTGAGTTACTTTTACACTGCGCACAAGATTTTTATGCTTGAACCATACTTTACTTGTTTCCATGATCATGCTTGTTAATGAAACTTTTTGATAGAGTTAGGAAAGTGCACTGGGTTTTATGAATGTGTTGTAGAACATATGAATTTTGACTGCAGCATTTTGCTTGAGGACAAGCAAAGGTTTAAGTCTGGGGGTGTGATGTGCGTAGATTATATACTCTTTTATGCATGTTTTTACGCACATTTACATACTTTGAGCATGCTTGATCTATGCATTTTTATACTTCCAGCTTTCCTTTTAGCATATTTACTCTTTTGGTTCGGAGATCTGCTTTTTGTGCATTTTCTGTACACAGGAGTCGATTTGGTGAAGAATCTACATCTTTGGGCATGCATTGGAGGAAACGAAGGGAGAAAGCACCGGGCCGTGTACCTCACACGGCCATGCACTGGGATGGAGCTCGGGCCGTGTGGAGTTTGGCACCAACAGAAGAGGAAGATGACATGGCCGTGTGAACCTCGCACGGCCGTGTCAAGATTTGAAGCCAACCAGAGCAGAAGCCTTACATGGCCGTGTGGATCTACACGGCCGTGTGAGACTTCCAGAGACCAAGCAGGCTGTGGCCGTGTGCACCACACGGCCGTGTAACATTTCCAGAGACCAAGCAGGTTGTGGCCGTGTGCACCACACGGCCGTGTAACATTTCCAGAGAGCAGAAGGGTTCTGGCCGTGTGGAGTCACACGGCCGTGCAGGTTTGGCAGAGAGGGAACTGGACATGGCCGTGTGAATCTCACATGGCCGTGTCACGGGGCCGTGTGGCGCCCGATTCCCTCCTCTATTTAAACCCTTCTTCATGAATTGAAAGGGGATCTCTCCCCCTTTGGGAGAAAGCAAGATTTGGTGGTTTCCTCCCATTCTTGGGAGGATTTCTGGGCGATTCTAAGGGAGATCTCGACGATTTCGACTCTGGAGCGTGGATTGGATCCGAAGACGAAGCTTCTTTGTAGATAAGTCTTCTCTTTCTCCCTTTTCTTGGTTTCTTGGATTGGGGGATTCAAGGAATGCTTGTAATCTCTATTTCTTCGGGTTTTCTTCCTCGATTCATGGAGTAGATCTTGTATTCTAGGATTAAGGGAGTATTTGTATGATGGATTGATGTAATCTCTTATGGATTTGCCATTTTCTTGTTTCAATGACATTATCTTGCTTGTATCAATTATATCTTGAATGATTGATGGTGGTTTGTGCTTAATTCTCATTCTTGATTGATTGTTTGGATTTATTATGGACTTGGTAAAGATAAACTCTCACTCGATCATCCGAGGGATCCACGTGACAGGTGCAAGCCCGTGTAAGGACGTTTGAGAGATAATCTTGAAGAGGAAATAGGGATATTCAAGAGAGTAGGATGGATTTTATGATTAGCTTCTTGTATCTTGATGGATTAATGAGTCGTGGGCTTCTACGTTGATATCCGAGGAAGGCATAGTAATAGGTGCACTTCTGTGTAAGGACAACATAGGTTCATGTCTAATTAATCCTATTTAGATACATTTCTCAGTCCTTAGCCGGTTGTCTATTGCAAGAGGGAACCGGCAACTTTCTACATGTTTGGCAATTGAGGGATAAGAATTGGTAAACCATTTACATTCAATAAATCTTACAAAGAAACCGAAACTCCTAGAATCTCCCTTTATCATAATCCAAAACACTAAACTCTTGTTTGTTGATCTTTAATATTAGATTTGTTTACCTTTACTTTGCTTTTGAAACGATTGGATAGTTGTTTAGCTAATTCGCATTGAGACATTTCTAGTGCTTATTCCAGTCCCTGTGGATACGATAATCTTTTATATTACTTGCGACATTTCCGTACACTTACAGAGCGTAACAGTGAATCCTTGGACTAGTCACCTCTTGTGAGGTGGATACCAAGTAAACCAACCTTGTTAGCGTTGTGTGGTTTCTTTCTTGTATTTCCGCTGCGCATCTTTAAAGAAACAAGCAACGACGAGCACCTAGCACGCGGCGAGCTATTCACCCCCCCTCTAGCTACTTTTCGGTCCCAACAAGCTTAAACTCAACCCTAACATGCTCATATTTTTCCCTATGATATGATATGAAGTTAACATGATATTCTTATGCTTGTCTTTGGTTTAGAACTTAGTTTCACACTTCATGACTTTCGGCCATATCATGATTTGTAGACCTAGGAAGCTTAGAACCTAAACTAAATATGCTCATGATGTTCCTTATGATAAATGATATGAAATTGGTTTAGGGTTCCCTGTTTATATGCTATTTGTAACCTAGGTTTAGGCTTTGCATGTTTCGGCTACAACATGATTTGTAGACCTAGGAAGCTTAGAACCTAAACTAAATATTCTCATGATGTTCCTTATGATAAATGATATGAAATTGGTTTAGGGTTCACATGTTTATATGCTATTTGTAACCTAGGTTTAGGCTTTGCATGTTTCGGCTACAACATGATTTGTAGACGTAGGAAGCTTAGAACCTAAACTAAATATGCTCATGATGTTCCTTATGATAAATGATATGAAATTGATTTAGGGTTCACATGTTTATATGCTATTTGTAACCTAGGTTTAGGCTTTGCATGTTTCGGCTACAACATGATTTGTAGACCTAGGAAGCTTAGAACCTAAACTAAATATGCTCATAATGTTCCTTATGATAAATGTCATGAAATTGGTTTAGGGTTCATATGCTTGTATGTTGCTTTCAACCTAGGTGATCCCTTGCATGTTTCGGCCACCTATGATAGGTTGATGATTGAGACCCAATTATGACTCTTTATGTGCTTCACATGCCATGATATGAATTAGGAGATGTTAACTTATGTTCCATGCATGATTATGTTCCCATGATATAATATATGCTCATTTATGTATGCTTATGAATCATGCATTTAAAATGTCTCCTATGATGTGCTATATGCTCAAGTATGTATGCTTATGAAATGACAAGTAAAGGCCTAAGAGTTGCTTCCCTATTTGTTGAGACTAAGAGCACTCTTTATGATATGCTAAGTGAAAGGCCTAAGAGTTGCACTTCCCTAATTGTTGGGACTAAGAGCACTCTTTATGATATGCTAAGTGAAAGGCCTAAGAGTTGCTTCCCTATCAAGTGGGACTAAGAGCACTCTTCATGCTAAGTTAAGTTATGAATGACATGAACATGATGAATTATGAATGACATGAACATTATATGCTATGAATGACATGAACATGATATACTATGATTATATGACATGTTATTTTACTTTGTATGGCTTGTACCAAGGGTGGGCTCCATAAGCGCCCCTAGACCGACGGACTATGAACGGGTCTAGTAAAAAGGGATGGACTCCTTAGTACGCCCCTAGGTCGATTGTCGTAGTACGGACCTAGTTCCCTAGTAGGTTCGGGGCTAGCTACCCTGTCCTAGGGATTGCACACAATTATGTATGTATGTGGTATAAGTCGGGCCCTCATGATGATATTATGTTCAAGTATTATATGATATGTTTTTTTTAAAAGCATCTTGCACATGATATTACCCATGTTTTAAAGGATATCTTGCATATATGTTTATGATATGATATGATGTTTCTCCTTATGCTATGATATGATGTTCTTTATGCTATGATATGATATGTCATGATGCTTACTTTTACGTTATGATATGATATGACATGATGCTTTCAATTATGTTATGATATGATATGACATGATGTTTCTTTTATATTATGATATGATATGACATGATGTTCTTTTATGCTATGATATGGTATGATATGATGTTCTCTTTTATGCTATGTTAAAATGTGATATGATACTCTTGCATGATATGTTGTTTAGATGTTTTATGTGTCCATGCTATATGTTGTATGATTTTGCTATGACATGTGTTTTTTTTTGTGAGTAGGAAAGAATCTCGCTAAGCCTTGTGTGCTTATAGTTACTTTCCTTGTACCACAGATAAAGGTAAAGGATGGATAAACTAAAGGAGTAGTAGGAGGGGCAGGAGATGTGTGTGGTGGTGGCTTGGCTAAGAAAGAAAGACATGCTTACGTTGATTTAGGATTGATATGAACTATGCTTAATTTATGTTGATGACTTGCATGATCACTTTACTTATGCTTATGTTAGAAATGGATATTATGACTCTTTAACTTCATAACTATGCTAAGCATGCTCGTATGATTAGTTGTGATTTAAATGAAAGTAAAAGAAAAAAAAATGATTACTTCCGCTGTTTTTGAAATTCATGTACGTATGTTATGTATGTAGAAAGTAACCCCGCCTCCACTAGCAGGAGGGGCGGGCGTTACATGTCTTCTATCTCTTTTGATGTCTTCAGAGACATCTCTTTAGATAAAGATTTCTCCATGTCTAAAAGGTAGAAAACCTTTCTTGGAGTTTTGCATGCTAAAACGAGCAAGGATTGTATCGATATATGAAGTTTGGGATAAGCAAAATATTCTGTTCTTGTAATCCCTTATTACTTTGATCCCAAGAATATGTACATTCTCCCAAGTCCTTTATATCGAATTTGTTTGGACAACCATACCCTTACTTCCGACAACATTTTGATATTGTTTCCAACTATCAAAAATGTCATCTACGTATAGTACAAAAAATACCACCACGTTTCCATCACACTTCTTGTATACACAAGACTTATCTGGTTATTAAATAAATTCATAGGTCTGGATTACTTTATTAAACCGGATGTTCCAAGACCTTGAAATTTTGCTTCAGTCCATAGACTGATTGAGCTTACACACAAGATGCTCTTTGCTCTTTGCAATGAACCCTTCTGGTTGCTATATATGGATGTTTTCTTCAAGACTTCCATTAAGGAAAGCTGTCTTGACATCCACTTGCTAAATCTCATAGTCCATATGAGAAGTAATAGATAAAAGAATCTGGATAGACTTAAGCATGGCTACTGGTGAAAAAGTTTCCTTTTTCAACAAGCCTTGCTTTGAAAGTTTCTACCTTCCTGTCTATCGCTCTTTTCCTATTGTAGACTTATTTTCACCCAATGACTTTTACACCATTTGGTGATTTTATAAGCCCCCAGACTCTATTAGAATACATATATTCTAATTCTGTATTTATTGCTCTTTGCAAATATGCTGCATCTTTATCTTGGAGTGCTTTGTCATATGTCCGGGGATCAGGTTCATGTCCACCAGGCATCAAGTCCAAAGACTTTCCCAAAACATGAATCTTTTAGGTTGCCTAACAACCCTCCCACTACGACGAGGCACTTTCTGTAATTGTGCATCATTTGTGATACGTGTTGCAGTTTCTTATGATATTTCATCTTGTATAGTTGGTGCTAGATTAGACGTGTCCTTTAATTTCCTTAAGAACAATTTTTACTCATGGGCTTGTGGTTCATAGTATAGTCCTTTTCTAAAATCGGGTATTGGTGCCAACAATGATCTTCCGATTTTAAGGACTATAAACCTCTTTTCATTTTTCTAGGATAACTCACAAACAAGTGAACTCATGTCCAACTTATCAGTGTCTCTCATGTGCTAGACCACCCAAATCCGAATATGCTTCAGACTAGGCTTATGCCCATTCTACAATTCTATGGGAGTAGAGAGTTCTAACTTAGAATGTACTATATTCACTTCCATTTCCAGTGTATATCTTTAAAATGAATTTGGTAATTTTCTGAATAACTCATTATCAATCTAATTATTCTATAAGAGCCTTATACCTTCTTTCTACTACACCATTCTGTTAGGGTGTACCAGGTGCAGTTAGTTGGGATTAAATTTCGACTTCTGATAAGTGACTCCTAAACTCTCCTAAGAGATACTCGTTACTACGATCTCACCGTAGTGTCTTGATACTTTTACTTTGACGTTACTCCTCATCAGCCTAGTACTCTTTGAACTAATCAAAGCACTTAGACTTGTGGCGCGTCAAGTAAACGAATCCTTATCTCGAATAGTCATCTATAAAAGAGATGAAATATTCGAAACAACCTTTTGCTTGGATGGTCAAAGGTCTGCACAAATCAGAATGAACCAATTCCAACATATCTTTGACTCCATACCCCTTAGACTTAAAATATTCTTGGTTATTTTTCCTTCCAAGTAAGACTCATAGGTTGGAAAGATTTCCATTATCAATGAACCTAAGAGTTCATTAGTTATTATCCTTTGAATCCTACTCAATTTAATATAACCTAGTCTTAGATGCCAAAAATATGATTGGTTCATTTCCGAAGGTTACTTTCTCTTATTAAATTTAGAAAATGTGTTATTAATTTCCATTTATTGCATCGTGGGAGTTATTGGATTATAAATTGTCAACCAACGTACCAGAACAGATAACTTCCCTATTTTTCTTGATAACAAGTTTGTTATCAAAATAGACAGAATATCTATTCTTTAATAGTTTAGAAAATAAAATCAGGTTCTTTCTAAACTTAGTACGTAAAGACAATTTCTAAAAATCTATATTTTATTCCTATCAGAGGATAAACATCTCCCACTGCAACAGCTGCTACTTTTGTAGTAGTGCCCATGTAGACGGTGATTTCCCCTTTATATAGTTGGGTTTCCTGGAACCCTTGCAATGAATTGTAGATATGATTAGTGGCTCCCGTATCTACACACCAGATACCGATAGATAATACCACTAAACATGTATCAACTATTGAATTAAATACACCTATATTGTTCTTAGTTCTAAGAGAACAGTCCACCTTAATGTCCAAGTCTTATTTCCAATCATTATAATTGGGACCACTAAGTCTATCCTATAGTATAACAGCTTGGGGATTGACCAACATTTTAAATCCTAAGAATCACAAAAATATTTGGTCAATACCAACTCCTTAAAAATCCCCATGAATTTTGTATGCCACGTTAGTGTGGAAGTATACAAATTCAAAGAGGAGATTTTATCCATTAATTTTATTATCTCGTCAACCTTACTTTATGACGAATAAAATTAATAATTGGTCTTGTCTTTGGTCAAATATTTGGTCAAAACTTTGAATTTAAAATAATATTGATTTCTCAAAATAATATCATTTAAATTCACCAACACCTCTAACACCGTAAATTTTGTATGCCACATTAGTGTGGACGTATACAAAATCAAACATTTGTAAGAGGAGGGTCTTACCCATTAATTATCTTTTCATCCTTAAATTACCTCAAATGCCATGAATTTTGTATGCCACGTTAGTGTGGACGTATACAAATTCATTTGTTTGTAAGAAGAGGTTTTACCCAATTTATTTTGTTAACCTAACTTTATGACAGAATTACCTCAAACACCGTAAATTTTGCATGCCACGTTAGTGTGGACGTATACAAATTCAAACATTTGTAAGAGGAGGGTTTCACCTAGCTTTATGACAAATTAATAGTTGGTATTTCTTTGGTCCCGCAAAATAATAGCAGTGACTCCGTTGGGGAGGATACTATTGAATGCGTCTAAGTGTATACCATTACTTGATACTTAGTCCATTAAATAGGATTATGCCCCTTTAGTTGGAGAAGATCACACACTCCTAAATAATTTCCTATAACCATCCATAAAGGAAGTTTGATCTAGTGATCCGCAACAAACCCATCCGTTGTGGAGGGAGGCACTCAGAGCCAACACGCAAGCTTGTTGCATCACTTACAAACCAGTAATGGAGACCGTGGAATTTATTTAAAATCCCTCTCCCACTTAGTTATTTAAGGTGAGGAATTTTAACCTATGCTAGCATATAACACATGCGCGCACACACAGTAAATAAAAGCAATAAATTTGGAAATTAAATTTTCAACTATTATGACATTATCATCACTGTCATCCGTGTGCTCCAACCCTAGCTGCTGTCATCTTTAGCCACCGCCATTGGGTCGAGTTGTCACATCTATCTTGCTTCTTATTCCGCTGCGCCTTTGGTCCTCCAATAGCACCACACCTCGCAAAGATACGATCCGTGATAAAAATAGAATTTTACATATATCGATCCAATATCCATAAAGGAATGTACATGTATTCTAGATCGAACAAAAAAAATTTCTAAAACTAATACAACTCCCGCTGTATTTGATACATACAATCATGCACACACAATAAAATGCCCTTGACATGTCCAAGGGTCCAATCACACATAATATCTATATGCCATAATAGTTGGAGCCTGCAACCACAAAGTTAGCACATCCTACTATTATCCTGCCTAAATTATGTATGACATGTGCATAATCTATTTGAAAACCAAACACACAGAGGCAAACCCTATCTCGGATACCAATTGTTGGTTAGTCCTAGGAAAATCGTATCGGTTCCACTGTACAAAAATTTTGTACAAGTGTCAAACCTTTCCTTAAATAACCTATTGTGTTCTTTAAAAGTTAAATTAGGAATCGCAGATGGAACTTAACATCATTGATTCCAAATTTAACTTATCTGTTCTTGATGGTTTAGATTCGGATCACAAGCGGAACTTAACACTATTGATCCAAATCCACCTATGTTATTAATTCCATTAAATATTAATTTCCAAAATTGGCTTCCAGGACTGCATGGCGAGGCACATGGCCTTCTTGGGTATGGGAGCATCTACCACTGCCTAGACAAAGCCTTTTAAGGAAAGCTAATATTTAATTTCTTTAAATAACTTTAGGTTAACCAAAAAGAACAATCGAATCACAAATTCAAAAAATAAAACAAAAGAAACACAAATTTGAAACAAATCCAAAAACTCTAGAATCATATGCCTCTTGTGTTTGGTATTTCCAAAAATAACTATACAAAGAAAACTAGTATGATACCGAAAACAATTATTAGTTATACCTTTCTTTGTAAGCAAATAACCTCTTGATCTTCTACCGTATTCCTCTTCTTATCCCGGACGTTGTGTGGGCAACGATCTACCGAGATGAGAATCCACCTAAGCCACCTTCTTCTACAAGCAAGATTCGGCCACCACAATTCTCCAAAGAAGTAGAGGTCCGACCACCACCACCAAGCTCCAAGGGATGCAAGAAACAAAACCTCCTTTCTCTCCTTCTTCTCCTAGCTAGAACCGGCCACTATCAAGAGCTCCAAGAGGGGATAAAACCGCCCACTAAAGAAGAAGAGAAGAGGAGAGGGAGAATCTCTAGGGCCGGCCACACCAAGGAGAAAAAGAGAGGAAGAAAAGAATAGAGTTGTCACACATGAAGGCACCTCTACCTTCTCTTTTATAATCCTTGGCCTTGGCAAATAAAGAAATTTAAATAAAAACTTCCATAATTCTTTTGCCATGAAAAGGAATTTTTTTTTTATTAAAAAACAATTTTCCTCTCATTAAATATCATGGTCGGCCACTTTGAAATCCCAAACAAGGAGAGTTTTAATCAACACAAGAATTAAAACTTCCTAATTTATTTCCGGAAATTTATAAAATATTTCTCCAATAAATTTTTCCTTCATGGTAGATTGTTAAAAGGAAATTTTATAAATTAAAATATTTCTTTTAAACATGTGGATGATTTCCAAAAAGGAAAGTTATCTCTAAAAATTAAAATCTCCTTTCAATCTACAAATAAGGAAAGATATCAAATCTTTTCTTAATCTTTTGTAGAAACTTATAAAAGAAATATTTAATTTTTTAAACTCTCTTTTAAATCATGAACATGGTTAAAAAGGAAAGTTTTCTCAAAATTAAAATCTACCTTTCAATCTACAAATAAGGAAAGATTTCAAATCTTTTCTTAATCTTTTGTAGAAAACTATAAGAGGAAAGATTTAAATTTCAAACTCTCTTTTAAAACCATGATATCCACATAAGAAATAATTTTAATAAAAATCCCTTTTTATTTTCTATGTGGCCGGCCACACCTAGCTTGGACTCCAAGCTAGGGCCGACCACTAATCTTGACTCTATCCTTGGGTCTTGGCTGGCTCTAGCTTGGGTTCCATGCTAGCTTGGCTGACCCCCTTGGGTTGGGTAAGAAGTGGGTATAAATCTCTATATAAAAGAGGCTATGATAGGGACCGAGAGGAGGAATTGGTTTTGGTCTCTCGATGAAATTAAGCTTCCCGTGTTCGCCCCGAACACACAACTTAACTTCATCAATAATAATTCATACCACTAAAAAATTATTATTGAACTACCGCACTAATCCCAAATTACATTTTGGGCTCCTTCTTATTATGAGTGCGTTAGTCTCCCTGTGTTTAAGATGTCGAATGCCCACTAATTAAATAAGTTACTGACAACTCACTTAATTAATATCTTTGTCCAAGAGTAGTACCACTCAACCTCATCGTCATGTCGCACTAAGTCCACCTGCAGGGTTTAACATGACAATCCTTATGAACTCCTCTTGGGGACATTCTCAACCTAGATTACTAGGACACAGTTTCCTTCTATAATCAACAATGCACACTATAAGTAATATTATTTCCCAACTTATCTAGCTTATTGATTTATCTAGCTAAATCTCACCCATTGATAAGTCAAAGAAATAAATACTAAATATATGTGTTTGTTATTATATTAGGATTAAGAGCACACACTTCCATAATAACTAAGGTCTAGTTCTTTTATCAAGTCAGTATAAAAAGAACATACCTAAAATGGTCCTACTCAATACACTTAGAGTGTACTAGTGTAATTTATTAGTCAAGATAAACTAATACCTAATTACACTACGACTATTCCGATGGTTTGTTCCTTTCCATCTTAGTCGTGAGTAACTGTTTATAATTTATAAAGAACTGATAACATGATCTTCTGTGTGTGACACCACACACCATGTTATCTACAATATAAATTAATTGAACAACCACACTTAACAAATAAATGTAGGTATTTTACCATTGTGATTCTTTATTTCTAAATAAATGTTTATACAAAAGCTAGACTTTTAGTATACACTCTAACAGGGGCGAGAGACTGGAAGCCTGACTGAGAGATGCTATAGAAGCCGAATTAGGGGCTGCTCCGGAGACTTGACCAAGATTTGCTCTAGAAACCCGACCAGGAAATGATCTGGAGGTTTGGTCAGGAAGTGTTCTGGAGGTCTGACCAAGAAGTACTCTGCCAGTCTGATCTGGAAGTACTCTGGAGGTCTGATCAGGAAGTGTTCTAGAGGCATGACCAAGAAGTGTTCTGGAGGCTTGACCAGGAAGTACTCTGGAGGTCTGATCAGGAAGTACTCTGGAGGTTTGACCAAGAAGTGTTCTAGAGCCCTAACCAGAAAGTGTTCTGGAGGCATGACCAAGAAGTACTCTGGCAGTCTGATCAGGAAGTACTCTGGAGGTCTGACCAGGAAGTGTTCTGGATGCCTGACGAAGAAGTGGTCTGGAGACCTGACCAAGAACTGTCCTGGAGGCCTGACCAGGTATCTGACCAGGATTTGATTTTGATGGCAGCACTTGTGGCTTAGAAGGAGATGGGCTAATGGACTTAGCTTAATGTTCCTGCAATCACAGACTACGTTACCTAAGGCTCTTAAATTTAAACCTTACTCTAATTTCAAGGAAGTGTAAAGACACCGAATTTTGATCGACTTTCCCATCGCCGTCTTCTTCATTTCCCGAGGCCTTCGCCTGGACTTTCCAGTCTTCGATGCATGGTCTTCATGGAGTAAGGCGCGCCTTCTCGCATATCCTTCCTCATGATTTTCCTGTCACTTTTATCATAAATGCCCTTTCAAAGGGAGGTGACATGTGTCCTACAACCTTAACTCTTCATAATGTATGACACATATTTTTTTCGCACGCTTCCCTAAATCACTCTCGCTTCTTGATCTTACCACTAACATGTGTTGCGCCGTTTCTTTTGTCCGGCTCATCCCTTGATGTTTCCTAAGGGCTTTGATTTATAAACCCTAAAGGTTGTTCGCCGTTACTTCTTACTGCTTCATCCTCTTTCAACCTTTCTTTACTTTTTTTTCCTTCGATTGCTCACCTTCTTCTTCGTGTCCCTCCACTGTAAGTACTCTTTCCTCTTCATCTGCCCTCCCCATTTTTGTCTCTCTAATGGATAGTGAGAGGGAAATGCCTTGGTACTCGTACTTTTTCTCCGACTTAGATAGAAGCGATTTTCATTCGATCCGTTCTAGTCTGAAACTTTTCGATACATACAAGATCCTTCCTCCAGGTCCTCATGACCATCCGTCCTCCCCTCCCATCGAGTTTTTAACCTTATTTAAGGATTAGCTTCTCGGTGGTCTCCGCCTTCCCATCCATCCATTTTTCTCTTCTCTGAGCCAGTACTTCGGTATTTCATTATCTCAATTTGCTCCCAACGCTTTCCGTGCTATGTGCGGAATGATGATCTTATGTCGATTATATCAAATTCCCCTAACTCCTCAGCTCTTCCACCACTTTTATGCCTTTAAGCATTCAGAGCTGGGTGTTTTCATGGTACAATCTCGGATAGGATATAAGTTTTTCGTGGGAATGCCTTCTTCCAATAAGGGCTAGAAGTCTTGTTTTTTCTATGTCTAGCTACCTGAGCCTGCCACTTGACCGGCTAAATGGTGCTATAATCTTCCTTCACCCTTTGAGTTGCGGGAGCACCAGCATCAGCCGGACTGCCTCACATCCTCAGAGAAACTAGAAGGAGTCCGACTTCAACTTTCTGTGATATTGCGAGAGAGCATACTATACGCTTTCGGGCTTAGCCCTATCTGGGCATCTATAGGTGCTCCTTTTGGTAAGATCTCATGTCTTTTGCCCTAGGTTTTTGCTAACTGAGGTATCTCCTTGTTGTTTTGCAGAATCCGCCATGTTCTGTGCGTACTCCATCGATTCCTCCAAGTTGCCCAATGCTATTTTGAAGGAACTGGGGGGAGAACTTCTGGGAAGTTCTGAGGTACCTCCAACCACTCAGGTTGGTGCCGCAACAGGGACTTCTTCCCAACCATTTGGGGAAGCTGAGACCCTGGAGACTGAGGTGACCGAGGATGAGAGGGCCCCTTCTCCACCTCAAGAGAAACATTTGCGTCTTCAACGCAAAAGGAAATGCGTTACTCCATCAGTCTAAGCTTCTCCATTGAGGCCCCCTCTTGCTCGAGCCCCCTCCAAGATCAAGGCTAAGACACCTGCTTGGGTGTCCCCCTCTCCCGTAATAGAGGATATGATCTCTCCCTTGATCCCCCCTTTTGTACCAGAGCAGACTAGTGCCCTCGCGGGAGACCAGCCCAGGGATTGACTCAAAATATGATGATACTTCTAGACAATTAAGTAAAATATATGTCTAGTCTACTCACCATTATTGATCAGTTAAGTATCTATGCTTACATGGTCCAATTGGTCGACCAATAGTTAAAAATTGAGAATGAGTTCAAATTGGGATCAATAGAACATTCATCATTTCTTCCCGATCTCCGTCTTGTGGTCTGAACGTGAGGCTCAAAATAATATGATGCAAAAGTTGTTACTTCCTCCATAATGTATGTATTAACAATAGAAGCTTCAACATGTGCCTTATTTTTGATTTTTTTCTTCCAATGATATAAGAATATGATTGTAATATAATAATTTCTATTTGATATTAATATATAAAACTATATCAATTTTTATGCATTAATAACAAAGTATAGAAGATGCAAATTATACCTTTCAAATGGATATATACATCGAAAATGGATAGGTCCTCAAACTTTGGCCTCATATAGCAAGTGAACCAAAAGATGTTCCATTAAATCAAAAAATGTTGGTGGAAAGATCCTTTCTAAATTACACAAAATGATTGGAATATCTCTCTCTAACTTCTCCATGTGTGAATGTCTCAAAACTATTGATCAAATATCATGAAAGAAAATGCTTAATTCCATAATGAAACCCCATATAAAATTTGATAAGAGTTCCTTAAAAGCAATAGGAATTAGTCTTTCCATGAATATATGATAATCATGATTTTTCAAACCAATCAATTTATATTCCTTCATATCGACACATCTCTCAAGATTTGAGACATACGCATCAGGAAATCTCAATGATTTCAACCATTCACAAAAAACACGCATATGTTCTTTATTCAATGTAGAAACTACCTATGGCTTTAGTCCCTTACTACTTTCATCAACATCAAGAGCGGGTCATTTACAAATGAGTCACATATCTTTTCTTGTATTCAGATTGTCTTTTATTTTTTTGGAGATATCCATCACTTTATTTATGAGATTATTAAAAATGTTTTTCTAAATATGCATTACATCAAGATTATGATGAATCAAATTACTATACTAATACAATAAATCCCAAAAATATACTTTATTTAGTCCATTTATGTGTACTTCCATATTCATATGTTGTACCATGTGACTTTTCAATAGCAGATGGAAAGTGAAGCACTCTATACCAAATATCTTGACCTATCAATCTAAATGGCGAAGATGTTCTTTCAATTCTATTCCTAGTGAATTTATCTTTATTCCATTTGAAATTATTATTTGATGGTAAAAATTATCTATGATAATCAAAATAACTCGACTTCTTCCCATATTTCAATCTGATTAACTTTGATATCTCCATATATATGGACATCAATTTTAGCAGTACTCCAATCAAATAACATATCATAAGCTGGAAAGTCATTATGGTCCAAAGAAGAGCAACCTTCATTATAAACATTTGATTAGTATAAACATTATATGTAGGAAAATCTTCATCCCATAGTTATTTTAGTTCTGCAATCAATGGTTGCATATAAATATATATTAACTTCTATGGATTTTGTGGTTCAGGCACAACTAATGTTAAAAACATATATGGTATTTTCATGCACATCTCAGGTGAAAGATTATATAGAGATAATATAATTGGCCAACAAGAATAGTGTCTTCTTGATTTACCAAATGGAGCAAATCCATCAGTATAGGGACTTAACCTAATGTTTTGAGTCTCCTTCATAAATTCAGGATATGTTTTATCAAAATTTTCCATGCCTCTACATCTGATGGATGATACATTAGCCCCTCTTCTATTCGATGATTTGCATACCAAGTCATGTGTTCAGCAGTGATCTTTGATGCATAAAGCTTTTGTAACCTAGGAGTTAAAGAAAAATAAAAAAACTGACTAATGATTTATATCGTTGTTGACTCCTTCTGGTGCCCTTATACCTAGATTGATTACAAAATTTACAAACATCTGCATATACATCATCTTCCCAATATAAGATATAACTATCTATGCAAATATCAATTCTTTTCATTAGAAGACCTAATTCTTTCATAAGTTTTTTCATATTGTAAAAATCATTTGGCAGTATATGATAACGCAGCAATGTCTCAATAAAAACATGAACAAAATCATTAAAACAATCTTGTGACACATTATGCTCTACCTTAACATTCAACAGTCTTACGGTGAGAGATAATTTAGTGTGACTATCACAACCAACCCATAGTGGTTCATCTACAACACTCAAAACTTCCTGAAATTTGAAATCTAATTCATTATTTGCATTTTCATCAACACCTAGTACTTGTACTTCTTCCAATAGAGATGCATAAGTAGTAAAGCTCAACTTGTGAGAACATGTTTATCTTGTCAGAAACATCAAAATATTCCTCATCATCCCACTGAATTATTGAAGACCTCTATAGTATCTTGTCCTTTTGATCAATGGGGTATGAATATAGTTGGGTCTTTTTCACTTGCATCTGCTCAAAGGAAATTCTTATTAATAGCTATCGATTATTTTTCTAAATGGGTAGAAGTAGAACCATTGGCCAGAATTACTGAACATGCGGCTATTAAATTTCTATGGCAGCATATTATTTACAGATTTGGTATTCCACACAAAATAGTTTCTGATAATGGAAGATAATTTTAGGGCAAGAAAATTTAAAAACGGTGTTTTGATTATGGCATCACATAAGCTTTTACCTTTGTGGCATATCCACAAAGTAATGGACAAGCTGAAGTGACCAATAGGAAAATTATCAAAGGACTCAAAACCAAATTAGATCATGTTGGTGGAAGCTGGGTAGATGAATTACCCAGTGTATTGTAGGCATATCGTACCACTCCTAGAGAAACCATAGGAATTACTCCTTTTCACCTGGTCTATGGGGACGAAGTAGTGATTCTAGTTGAAGTTAGAGTGAAATCTGGCTGAAGGAGGATTTATGATGATAGCAATGCAGATCAAAGCCTCATGGAACTTGACTTAATAGAGGAAGCATGGGACAAAGTCGCAACCCAGCTCATTTTATATCGTCAAAAGAATGAGACAAAATTATAACAAAAGAGTTATTCTAAGATTTTTTTAGGTAGGTGATCTCGTATGGAAGCGCATCAAGCTTGTTGGAGATGTTAACAAGTTGGAACCCCAATGGGGAGGACCTTATAAAATAATATAAAAACTTGTATCAGGCTCCTATTACCTCCAAGATGCAGAAGGAAAAAAACTCCAACGACCTTGGAGTGTTAATCATTTGCAACTATATAGAACTTAACAAATATGCCTGTAAATTATTTATGTATCTTGTTTAAACATTATTAATATGAATAACAGAAAAATTGTAGACATATACTCTTCTTTAAACCTCCATCTAGTTGATCGGGGATCTTAAGGAGTGACTGAATAGGCTTCCTTAAGGGGAACCTGAGACTTTAAATCTTCATATAATCGATCGGCGACCTTAAGGAGTGAATGGACATGCTTACTTAAGGGGAACCCGAGACTTTAAACTCTCAGCAAGTTAATCAAAGTATATGAATTATGAATATTATCTTTATCTCACTTCGTTCAGTGATATAAGGTCGATCGGTCTATCACTTATAAGTTATATTGTTCGGGAATATACGCCCGATCGGCCCATCACTTATAAGTTATCTTATTCGGGAACCATCATATATTTGATCGAGGACCTTAAGGAATGACCGGACATGCTTCCTTAAGATGAACTAGAGACTTTAAACCTCCATCTAGTCGATCGGGGACCTTAACGAGTGACCTAATAGGCTTCCTTAAGGGGAACTGGAGACTTTAAACCTCCATCTAGTCGATTGGGGACCTTAAGGAGTGACCGAACAAGCTTCCTTAAGGGGAACCTGAGACTTTAGATCTCCATCTAGTCGATCGGAGAGCTTAAGGAGTGGCTAGACAGACTTCCTTAAGGGGAACTGGAGACTTTAAACCTCCATCTAGTCGATCGGAGACCTTAAGGAGTGACCAGACAGGATTCCTTAAGGGGAACCATAGACTTTAAACCATCATATAGTTGATTGGGGACCTTAAGGAGTGACTGGACAGGCTTCCTTAAGGGGAACCGAAGACTTTAAACTCTCTGCAAGTTAATCAAAGTATATGGATTATGAATATTATCTTTATCTCACTTTGTTCAATGATATAAGGTCGATCGGTCTATCACTTATAAGTTATATTGTTTGGGAATATACGCCCGACCGACCCATCACTTATAAGTTATCTTGTTCGGGAACCATCATATAGTTGATCGAGGACCTTAAGGAATGACCGGACAGGTTTCCTTAAGGTGAATTGGAGACTTTAAACCTCCATCTAGTCAATCGGGGCCCTTAAGAAGTGACCGAACAAGGTTCCTTAAGGGGGACCGGAGACTTTAAACTCTCAGCAAGTTAATCAAAGTATATGGATTATGAATATTATCTTTATCTCACTTCGTTTAGTGATATAAGGTCAATTGGTCTATCACTTATAAGTTATCTTGTTCGGGAATATACGCCCAACCGGCCTACTAGACGGGTCAGGGATTCTTTATAAGCAAAGCATTCAGCCCATCATAAAAACCTGAAGATCATCATGAAACATTCATTCAGCATTATATATCACTCAAGAGATGATTATGAGGTCTACTTCTTTTGATTATAATTTCTCTATGGGATTTTCTACAAGATATATGTGATGAATATATTCTAGGAGTTAATCTATATAAATACTTGGGTGGTTCTAAAAACAGAAGAACCTACACAAAGAAAGACAAGTAATTGTAAATTTTTATTAACATTTGATAAACAACAAGTAGTATACGGTAGTGATGAAATGATAAGAAAGTATAGATACAAGATCCTAAGTTCACTCAAATTTACTTAGAAAGTCTATTGGAAGCTCCTGGTTAAGTCATCAGCGATCTACGAACAAGGGAGGAAGTTCTCTTGATAGGTAACCCCCTTCTCTTAACTGCTGAATTACCCCTTCAATAGAATTGGTAAGGGTTCCTATAATGCACCGAGCATATTCTCCACCAGACTCAAGAGAATCAAATAGGATCTGTGCTTGCTCTGGTAGCACTCTTCCTCACTTACCTTGTATGTCTAGAATTCAGATTGCAGGTTATCCTTCTCCCCCTATAAGGTAGCTTTCTCTGCCTTAGCCTCCTTTAGTTCTTTAAAAAGTGAGCTTATCTGCAAGTCTTGGGCTTGTAATCTTTCCTGTTAATGAAACAAGATAAAATCTTTAGAAGATAATTTTGGAGTTAGCAAAGGAGATCTAGAGCCATGGGAAAATTGTAGTTGTTCCAAAAGAGTAGTTTTGTGGGATAAATCTGAAAGAGCTTTGTCTTTTAGTGATTTCTCTACCCAGAGTTGAGATGTACTCTGCTGCAATTGGATTTCCAAGTCTTTCTTCCTCTCAAGATTGTAACAATTGGTGGCAATCTTGTAGGGCTTTTTCTAGGCTGTCGTTGAGCTCAGTCTATGAATTCACTTTGTCTCGTAATTGGATGAGTTCATTGTTAGGGAGATTGAAAGTAGCATGCAATTCCTCCACTTTGTCTTTTAAAGTTTGATTAGTTCTTTCTAAATCTGCAACTAGCTTACCCAAATGTAGGCTTGAAGCATAAAGTTTAATAGAATAATAGTATGGTTACATTTGGTAGTTACAAACTAAGGAAGTTTGGTTAGAGACTTACAGCAGTAGCTTGATGACTATGATTATCGGCACGTTCAGATACGATGCTTCTTTTCATATGTGCCTGTGACTGAAACCATGAGTCACCTAATGTCCCCTTCAGCTGGAGTATCCCATATAAGGAAGGGGTAGATGTTTGACCGAGTTGGGATGGTAGCCCGTGAGATTGTTTGAAGAGGACGGAGGAACTGGTGGAAGCTATAAATGGTGAAGAAGAAGAAGGAGGAAGTTCAGAAGCTTGTGAAGATAGATCAGGAGATGAAAGGCTAGCTAATGAAGGATCTTGTTCAGTACATGTTCTAATAGGCCTGGAGGTAATTGATCTCTTGCAAGGAGTTCTTTTGGCACGGGGCTTGGTGGAAGAAGAAGGTAGAGCCTGAAGAAGGGACAATGGAGCCACAGAAACAATTGGTGGTTCCTTAATTGAAGGAACATTTAGAGGAATAGCAAGAGACATAGGAATGAGAAGTCTTGGCCTCATCATATTCAGAGTAGAATTAGAACGAGTATGTGTGGGAGGAGCGGGTTCCTTACCTTTAGTGTAGGAGATTTTGGAAGAAGTAATAGGAATCTATTCAAAAGTAGCTATGGTGGAAGCAAGTGGACATGGGGAGGAAGCACGAGGTTTTTTACACTTCACAATGAAGGGACCTTCTTGATCTGATGAGCTTGATGATTCCTGGGGTTGCTCAGATGGGGGTAACAAACTAAGAGATGGTGATTGAGACGATGATCCCTTAATAAGTCTTCCCCCATTCTAGTCAAGACTGCTCTTGTTAGGTGAGTATTCTTGTACACGAAAGTAGGAAGGATAGCATCAGCTAGAAAAAGAGAGAAATTCATGTTAAAAACAATATGAAAATGATCAAAAACATACATAAGGAGAATAATCTTACCAAAGAGAACATCCAAGGCTGTGTCAGTTGGACTAAAACAACAGACAAACAATAAGTCTTCAACAATTAAGGTAGGTAGGTTGAACTTTGCTCCTTTTAATTTTCCCATAGAAGAGAGAATAGTGGGATCTTTAGAAATATTGCCTAATTGGGGAATGGGAGAAAGGTTTCGATGCCAGGTTATCAAATATGGTGGGGGAGAAGGAAGATGCATAAAAAAGAAGATGTTCCACCATTCTCCTTGAGGGGGAATTCTATGGAACAAAGTGGTTTTAGGGTGTAATTGAAACTTAAAAAATACTATGTTCCACTTGACGAGGAATGAAAAAATGGTGAAATAGTTGGGGAGATAAAGGAAAGTCAAGTAAATACGAAACGACAACAAAAACAACCATAATAGAGAATGATTGGGGGATGAGTTGATTCAGGGAAAGGTCAAAATACCTATTAACATCAACAAAAAGGGATGAATAGGCAACCTAAAACCACATAGGACTTGTTCCTAGAAGATGGTCACATTATTTGGAGGAGGAAGATGGGGACGATCCTTGGAAGTAGGGGTGGCTAGATACGGAGGAAAGCCATAGTTCCATTGAAGCTCATAGGTCTCTTGTATCATAAATCTGGAAGAGCATTGAGTATACCACTCCTTAGAGGTCGACATTGAAGGATTAGTAGGAACAAGGAGAACAGCTAGTGGAAGGCGAAGAACAAGAAGTATGCACACTGATGGAAGAAGACGAAGTGTTAGGGATTTTCCTCTTTTTCTCTTTAAAAGCCTTAGCAAGGTGTAAAAAAAGGTGTTTTAAGAAGGAACATTAGATTAAGGTGAGGAGAAAAGTGGGGTCAAAGAGGAATCGTTGGATGGATCGGTAAGGTGGCAGACATAATAAGATAAGTACAGTTCAGACGTCATGAACACATGTGTCATCAATAGGAAATTACTATTGGTAACCGATACAAAGGTTACGTTCCCAAGATATTAAAGTCATTACCAAGGTTAAAAGTTCCAAGATCCTCAGAATGACTATATATATATATATCATTACTAGTCGATCGAGTCCGAAGGTTAATTAAAGCTACAATATCTAAACTTGACTGGTCATCGAAGGTCGGTCGAGTGTCAAGTTCGTGTGAAATTAATTATAGAAGTGAGCTTGCCCGGTCGGTAAAAGTTAGACAAAAAATTGTTACTAAGGACTAATGTATAGATTAAAATAAGGATAATCTACATATAGGAAGATTAATAAATGATAACCCTAAAGGTAAGGAAACAAATCCGAGTGAATGATAAAACTTAAATAAATGTCAATCCTGATTGAAAATAGTAACTTAACCCTTTAGTAATAAAACCAAATCAACTAAAATCAACATAACTTCATCCAAGTATGCAAATTTCTAGGTACTCAATGGACAAGGACAGAGACAAATTGTGCAAATAGTTAAATATCATAAGAGAAAGTTAACAATTAAAACTATTTTACATCATAAAAACATATTGAAAATTAGATCCAAGACTAGAACATCTTGGGCAATAAGTTAGGGGGCATGGTATCCAACAATCTTCGACGATCGAGGAAATTATCTGGAGGGTCAGAAGTTAGATGTCCTTTTTCTTTTAATTTCTTTATAGCCCCCTTAGCCCCATGAGCGAAAGCCTTGGCGATCGAAGCAACAATAGGGGTATTGGATTTAGGAGATTCTAAAAGTTCTCTTTTCCTCTATTCAAATTGATCATCCTCACCTGCCTGATAATCTGCTAGAGTATCTTGAGAAGCTTTTAAATTAGACTCTTTGGAGGAAATATCTACCTTAGATGTGGTTAGGGATGAACGTAGAGAGTCTAGCTCAGAGTCTTTAGATTGTAAATCAGAGTTTTTTAGTAGCCAATTCTGAAGCATGAACCTCCTTCAGCGCTTGCAACTGGGATGACAATTGAGCATTTTCGGCCATATACTTATCCAGTTTGGATGTCAATTCAGTACAAAGGCTGGTCTCTGATTTAACTTGAGACTCAAAATTCTCTGTAGAAGCTTTCCATTTACTAAAATTTTTAGATTCTGCCTCAAGAAGTTTGCGGGTCTCTTGTAGCTGGTTGGATAACTCCACTAATTCTCTATAGGCATGAGAAGAGGATTCTCCAGGGGTTTGCTGCCTCAGTGTGTCATTTTCTTGAGACAAATCATATAATTGGTGGGTCATACTCATATTAATGACCCACCGCTGTAGAAAGGAAAGTTATTGTTAGAGTGCATTAATGAAAAAAATAAAGGGACGAAGGGCATGTTACCTTAGTTTTCTCGAAAGAAAACTTATCAGCCAACTCAGTAAAGGTGAGTTTTTCAAGTTGTTGGCAGGCCTCTACCCAAACGGTGGTCAAAGAGCCCCCCAATAATATTAGAAGGGTAGAAAAAGATGTGGAGGAGGATGGTAATGAACTGTGAAGTGAAGGAGGAGATAAGAGAAGAATAGGAGGACATTGAGTTTCTTAGTTAGGTAAAGGAATTGGTTCTAGGAAGGTCATCATGAACTCAGGATCCAAATTGGCACTTTGAAGGGGAGGATCCTCCGGTGGTTGAATAGGTTGGGAAACTAGCATAGGGCATAAGGAAGATATGGTATGTTCTGGAGAATTAAGTGTTGAATATCTCCTATAGGGATATCCTCAGGAACAGAGATAGAATGTTTCTTGGGGAGGGGTGCTAAGGTTAACCTCTACCTAGGGAATTTTCTGGTAGGAGTAGTTTTCGGTGCCTGTTTTGGTAACTCCAAAGGGGCATCCTCCGGCAGAGGAGGTAAACTTGTGGATGTCTCCCCAGAGGTGGTGTAAGAACTAGAAGCAAGCATAGGTTGTGAGAGGGTTCAGGCAAAGGAGCATTAGAAGCTTGAGTTGATGCGCGTTAAGCTCTGCATTGAGCTCCCGTTCCTTGGCTAATAACGCCTCCTCTTCCAGGCGGATTTCCTTATCAACCAAAGCTCTAAATACAACATCCATTACAACAAATAAAAAGAGTATTTTAGTTAGTAAAAGAGTGATGGCTAAAGTGTAAAGACTTACCAAAGGAACATTGCAATCTTTTTTGAATAGGGCTCAGGCCAAAAAGGTATACAAGATCATTACGTAGCCATTTATGGATATAAAAGCGGTGACCAAGTAATCTATTGTAATAATTAGAGAAGGTTGGCTGTTGATGAAGTTCTTTTACATCAGGAAGAGGAGGGAAAGAAGATTGCCATGCGGTATACCATGTAACAGGTCTAGAAGATTTTATGAAGAAGAAGCACAATTTCCAACCCTTGTTGGAGGAAGGCATGTCTACGAAGAACACTATCTTAGGACGGGACTGAAAAAGGAATACTCCCGGCTCTAATATTTTGGGATAGGAAAACATGAAGAAGTTTTGAGGAGTAGGGGGGGATACTAAAAAGGCGGAATAACATGTATAATCCACATAGATATCTAAAAGCATTTGGAGCAAATTGTTGTAAAGGGATACCGAAATACTAGCTTATCTTCGACAAGAAGGAAGGAATAGGGAAGCATCAGCCTGCCGCTAATTGATCATTGAAGAAGGTAACATAGTTATCAGGAGGAAGATGGGGATGAGCATCAGGTTGCGGGACCTTGATGCGATATTCTTTAGGGATTTCATATTGAGAGTGAATATAAATTCGATCATTGGTACTAAAGGAGGAATGAGTCAGAGCGTACCAAGGAACTAGTAACTCCTTAGCCATGGCAAAAAATAGAAACACTTAAGGGATAGGTAACTTACTAGGTCCTTAAGGATGGAAGGTAATGGGATAAGGACAGGGAAGATGTGTTGGTTGCTACTCGGAAAACCTAGAGGTTCCACTGTACAAAAATTTTGTACAAAGGTCTGAACCTTTTCCTAGCTACCATGTGTTCTTTTAAATTAAATTTTGGATCGCCTGCGGAACTTAACACGTTTGATCCAAAACTTAATCTATTTGTTCTTTTAGGTTTAGACTTGGATCTCCTGCGGAACTTAACACGTTCGACCCAAATCACCTTAAGTTATTAATTCCATTAAATATTAATTCTCATAATTGGTTCCCAGTACTGACGTGGCGAGGCACATGACCTTCTTGGATATGGGAGCAACCACCACCGACTAGACAAAACCTTTTATGGAAAGCTAATATTTAATTTCCTAAAATAACTTTAGGTTAACCGAAAAGAACAATCAAATCACAAGGAAAAGAAAAACAAAATAACACTATATCGAAAACAAATTCGAAACACTAGAATCGTATGCCTCTTGTATTTAGTATTATTTCCAAAAATAACTAGTATGATGCGGAAAGAAAAATACTAGTTATACCTTTTAGAAAAACCTCTTGATCTTCTATCGTATTCCTCTTCTAACCTCGGACGTTGTGTGGGCAACGATCTTCCGAGATGAGAACCACCAAGCACCTTCTTCTTCCTTGCAAGTTTCGGCCATCAAAACTTCTTCTCGGATGAAGAGGTTCGGCCACCACCACCATGCTCCAAGGGATGCTAGAAAAGAGGCTTCTTTTCTCTCCTTCTTCTCCTTCTTAGATCCGGCCACCAAAGCTATCTCCACCATGAGAAGGTTTCGGCCACACAAAGGAGAGGAGAGGAAAGAAAGGGCCGGCCACACCCAAGGAAGAAAAGAGGGAGGAATAATAATAGAGACATTCATTATGAAGCCTCCTCTACCTCCTCTTTTATAATCCTTGGTCTTGGCAAATAAGGAAAATTTAATAAAAACTTCCTTAATTCTTTTGCCATTGAAAAGGAAAATTTATTTAATTAAAAATAATTTTCTTTTCATCATGTTAATGGTCGGCCACCTTAATCCCTTCAATCAAGGAAATTTTAATTCACACAAGAATTAAAAGTTCCTAATTTGCTTCCGGAAATTTATAAAAATTTCTCAAATAATTTTTCCCTTCATGGTGGTTAATAAAAAGGAAATTTTATAAATTAAAATATTTCTTTTAAACATGTGGATAAAAAGGAAGTTATCTCTAAAAAATTAAAATCTCTTTTAATCTACAAATAAGGAAATATATCAAATCTTTTCTTAATATTTTGTAGAAACTTATAAAAGAGAATATTTAATTTTAACCTCTCTTTTAAATCATGAACATGATTAAAAATAAAAGTTTTCTTAAAATTTAAAATCCTCCTTTAATCAACAAATAATGAAAGATTTCAAATTTTAAACTCTCTTTTAAACATGTAGATGATTTACAAATAAGGAAAGTTTTTACCAAAAAATTAAAACCATCCTTTTAAACTACAAATAAGGAAAGAGATTAATCTCTTCTCTTAATCTTTTGTAGAAAGTTATAAAAGGAAATTTTTAATTTTTAAACTCTCTTTTAAAATCATGATATCCACATAAGAAATAATTTTAATAAAAATCCTTTTTAATATTCTAGTGGCCGGCCACCTAAGCTTGGGACCCAAGCTTTGGCCGGCCACCTACATGACTCATCCACTTGGTCTTGGCCGGCCCTAGCTTGGGTTCCAAGTTAGCTTGGCCGGCCCCATTGGATGGGTAAGAAGGTGGGTATGCGGTGGGTATAAATCTCTATATACTAGAGGCTACGATAGGGACCGAGAGGAGGAATTGGTTTTGGTCTCCCGATGAAATTAAGCATCCCGTGTTCGCCCCGAACACACAACTTAATTTCATCAATAATAATTCATTCCACTAAAGAATTATTATTGAACTACCGCACCAATCCCAAATTACATTTTGGGCTCCTTCTTATTATGAGTGTGTTAGTCTCCCTGTGTTTAAGATAACAAATGTCCACTAATTAAGTAAGTTACTGACAACTCGCTTAATTAATATCTAGCTCCAAGAGTAGTACCACTCAACTTCATCGTCATGTCGGACTAAGTCCACCTGCAGGGTTTAACATGACAATCCTTATGAGCTCCTCATGGGGACATTCTCAACCTAGATCACTAGGACACAGTTTCCTTCTATAATCAACAACACACAATATAAGTGATATCATTTCCCAACTTATCGGGCTTATTGATTTATCGAACTAAATCTCACCCATTGATAAATTAAAGAAATAAATATCAAATATATGTGCTTGTTATTATATTAGGATTAAGAGCACACACTTCCATAATAACTGAGGTTTTTGTTCCTTCATAAAGTCAGTATAAAAGGAACGACCTCAAATGGTCCTACTCAATACACTCTAAGTGTATTAATGTAATTATATAGTTAAGATAAACTAATACCTAATTACACTACGACTTTCCAATGGTTTGTTCCTTTCCATCTTAGTCGTGAGCTACTGTTTATAATCTATAAGGAAACCGATAACATGATCTTCTGTGTGTGACACCACACACCATGTTATCTACAATATAAATTAATTGAACAACTACATGTAGACATTTGACCAATGTGATTCTTATTTCTAGATAAATGTTTATACCAAAAGCTAGACTTTTAGTATACACTCTAACAAGATGAAGAAGTGTAGAATGTTGAAAAAGAGAAGCACCAGAAAGTGAGTTGAGGAAGACGAAGAGTAAAGAAATAAAATGGCTCACGATGGGTATAAGGAAAGACGAAGAATAAAGAAATAAAGATTTAGGGTTTAAGAGGGTATAAGGATCTCCATCAAAATAAAATGGCTCACGATGGGAGAAGCATTGATTTGCTAAGGGGCGTATGATAGGATGTTGATAAAGAAGCATGTTAAATGTTGCTTCAAGAAATAGGAAAAAAGTGCTACGTGGTGATCACACATAAAGAGTCATTTATGATAGATAGAATAGACCAAATCATATGCTAAGACACCATATCTTCGAGCACTTCTGATATTCTCTTTCCGTTGAAGGATCAATTAACAAAGAGACAATTTTGAAAAACTACATGAGTCTCAAGGTATAAAAGAAGAAAAAAAGGAAAAAAATAATAAGTTAGGCAAATAGAGCAAATAAACAAAATTGAAACTCGTGTCTAGCCAGTCGGTCATACTTCCTTCGACTAGACTTGAAGGGGAGGCTAGTGATACAGGTTATGATAGGTCAGCCTATCGAATGAAGGATGAGCAAATACCAATGTGCCTACACACGCTCGGTCCGGCAAAGCCTGACTGAGCGTAAAGGTACTTAGCCTTATAAAAGCTTTTAGTATATTATCGGCTGAGTGAAGGCCGAGCGAGCACCAATGTGCCTACACACACTCGGTCAGGCAAAGCCCGACCGAGCGTAAAGGTATTTAGCCTTATAGAAGCTTTTAGTATATTATTGGTCGAGTGAAGGCCGAGCGAGCACTAATGCACCTACACACGCTCAGTCAGGCAAAGTTCAACCTAGTGTAAAGGTACTTAGCCTTATAAAAGCTTTTAGTATATTACCGGCTGAGTGAAGATCGAGCGAGCACCAATGTGCCTACGCGCACTTGGTTACGTAAAGCCTGACTGAGCGTAAAGGTATTTAGCCTTACATATATAGTTTTTAGTATATTGTCGACCGGCTAAAGGTCGAACAAGTACTATTGTACCTATATGCGCTCGGCCGGGAAAAGTCTGATCGAGCCTAAAGGCACTTAGCCTTATATATAATTTTTAGTATATTACTGGTCGACTAAAGGCCGAGTGAATACTATTGTATGTATATGCGCTCGGTCTAGAAAAACCCGACCGAGCGTAAAAGCATTAAGCCTTGTACAACTTGTAGTATATTATCAGCCAAGTGAAGGCTGAGTGAGCACCCATGTGCTTACACGTGCCCAGTCAAGCAAAGCTCGACCAAGCGTAAAATCATTAAGCCTTATGCAGTTTGTAGTATATTACCTACCGAGTGAAGGCTAAGCGACTGTCAATATGTGCACACACACTCGGCTGGACAAAGTCTGACCAAGCGTAAGAACACTTAACCTTATCTACAATTTAATACGTTCCTGACCAAGGGATGGCCGAGCGAGCACCCATATTCTTACACGTGCTCAGTTAGGTAAAGTCCGACCAAGCATAAAGACATTTGGCCTTATAGAAGTTTTTAGCATATTATCGAACGATTGAAGGCTGAGCAAGCACCAGTGTGCGTATATGTGCTCGGCCGAGCAAAGCCCGCCCAAGCGTAGGGGCATTCAGCCTTATAAAGCTCATAGGTATTCTCAATATATACACGATCGGTTTAAACAATCGGTCAAGATATGCTTAACAAAAGTATATAAGTATGATAGCCTGGTAAATTTGGCGGGAACTATCTTCTAGAAGCTTCTTTAGTTATAATGACGTGTTCATATGCATATCTCATCATAAATATGATTCACAAATGACAAAAGAGGTACATCTGGGGTACAAAAAATATTCGTTAAAAATATTATTGCACGAATCTTAGGAGATAACTTCATCTCTCCTAATAAACTCTAACAAACCAGAGACCACTTCATGACTATGGAGGTTACATGAGGTAGTATAAAAAGGGAGATCATGTCCGTTGGCAAGGTAAGCAAGTTCTAGCATCTCAACTCTATTTCAAAGTACTTCAGTTGCTCTTCTTCTTCTTTTTCCACCCTTGAGAGAGAAACTGACTTGAGCGTCAGAGGGCCTAGCCTGGGATCTCTACCCCGGTCTTAGGTCACTAACGCTTTGTTGGTTTGTCTCACTGTAGGCAGGATCGTGGAGAGGTTCTTCTAGATCTTCAGGAGGCTATCTTCATCAAGGATCATCGTTCACCGGAGCCAGCGCACCACTTCGTAGATTTTAGATAGGATCATCTGTCATTAAGGTCTCCTACCTAATCTATATCTATATAGTCCCTCAGGCTTATCTTAGATCCTTAGAAAAAGATACAATAATCTGTTATCCTTTTAAGATATTTTAATATTCTCTTCATAACTTTCTAGTGCCTTGATCCTCGGTTTAACTGGAAATGCTAACGAAGCCAACAACATAGCTTATATCAAGACGAGTACACAATATAGTATACATCAAAGTACTAATAGCACTCGCATATGATTTTTTTTTTCATTTCAGTTATTTCTTTAGGAGTCTTGGGATACAATGTTGTAATCTGACATATTGAAGTATTTTAGCATCTTAGTGATATAAGCCTCTTGAGATAAACTCAAAAATCTTTTTGATCGATCTTTCATAATCTTCACTTCTAAGATGTACTCAGCTTCTCTTTAAAAGTAATACCCTCCATTTGGGTATATCCTTTTGCAACTAGTCAAGCTTGGTATCAATTAATCGATCCATCCTCTTTCCTCTTGATTTTGAGAATCCACTTATTTCCAATAGCCCTTTGGCCTAGAGGAAGATCAACTAAATCTCAAACTTGATTCTTTCTCATTGACTCCATTTCCTCATCCATTGCAACTTTCCATTTTTTTTCTCTAACTGAGCATCTTAATGCTTCCTTAACCATTCAAGGTTCATCATCATCAACTACAAGTGTTATCAATGTCTCATTCTCAATATCAAATCATTTCCGAGGTTTAATCTTACAAACACTTATTTGTAAGTTGGGTTGTTGAGAAGTCAACTTATGACTTGGCAAATTACTCCCACTATGTTGACTAGATTTAGGCATCTCTAGTGATTCTTGATTTGTTGATAAAGGAACATTATCCTCTTCCTCTATTTCAAATAAAGGAATTGTCTTATCAACTTTAATACTTGTTGGGAACTTAGTTTCAAGAAAAGTAGCATCTCTTGACTTTATTTCAAAGATGGTTTCATCTTGCTGCTCACCAATGAAGACATAACCCTTCAAAGTCTCAGAATACCTTATGAAGATACACTTCTTACCTCTGGGTCATAATTTTTCATATTTGTGAGTCTTATCATGAACGTAGGCAGTTGTCCCCCAATGTCTCAGATTACTCAAATATGGTTTTCTACCTGCCCAACATTCATATGGAGTAGATGGAACAAATTTAGAAGTCACTCAGTTAAGTATATCGATTCTAGCTAATAACAAATCTCTCCAATAGGAAATTGATAAATTAGCTTGAGACATTATAGACCTAACCATATCTCAAAGAGTTTGATTTCTTCTTTCAGCAACCCTATTTTACTATGGAGTTACAGGGACAGTGAGCTATCTAATAATCTTTTTTATCATTACATATCATCTTAAGCTGATCAGATAAATATTCACTTCTACGATCAGTGCATAAAGTTTTAACCTTACGTTCTGATTGATTCTCAATCTCATTCAAATAATGATTAAAGTAATCTAATGCTTCAGACTTATGAGAGATCAAATACAAATGACTAAAACATGTGAAATCATCAATAAATGTAATGAATTAATAACTTCAATTTCTAGCCTTCACATTCATTAGACCATAAATATCTGAATGAATTAATTACAATAGTTATTAAGCTCTAATATCCTTATCAAATGGTTTCTTAGTTGCTTTTTCTACAAGGCAATGTTCACATAAAGACAAGTTAATTTTTGCATGAGTGTCAAGCATACCCTTTTTAGCTAATATATTCATTCATTCTTATCCTATATGTTCTAATCCAGCTTGCCAAACTTTATCATTTATATCAGCATCGCTAGTAAGAGAAATATTTGAAAAACAACCATTATTGTTATAATCAATACTCAGTTCTACATCAAGAATCATAAAACCATTCAATACATAACCATATCCTATTAATACATAGTTAATTCTTAGTTCCACACAATGACTATGAAAGTTTATACAATAATCTAAATCAAGAAGACTAGTAATAGAAATCATATTTTGTCGAATCTCAAGAGCATATAGGATATCATGTAGAATAAGGTACGTTAACCATATAGGTTGAGTTTGCAAGTATCAACTCCTTTGACTTCAATTCTTGCATTGTTTCCCACATATATCTATTTGTTGCTAGTTGGTACCAAGCGGTACTCCATGTATATAGCCCGATCATAAGCTTTATGGTTTATTTCTCCTGAATCTATAATTCATAAAGGATAAGAATTAGCTAACAACACTATATTAGCAATATAATACTCATGAAACTTCTTGATTAGGTCTTGCCCAGTAGCAGACTAGCTTCTTTTCCCTTTCCCTTTCCTTTCTTAAACTATCTTTTCTTAGTTTTGGATCAGAACCTTTAGCTATAAAAGCTTGACTAAATATCCTTACAGATTCTATTGTCTCCTCCATTTCAACATGGCATGAGACATTAGTGAAAAGCTTGATACTTTTACTGTGTGCAAGGTTCTAAATTATCGTCTCCCAATAATCAGGAAGGGAACAAATTACTGCTTTGTTGTTCATTAGTGAACTCATGATTGTTGGAGCAATCAGTGTGGCCTTAGGTTTTGATGTTTGTACAAAGGCTTAAGTTAAGCTATTTGTTATATTTGATATGCACTTGTGAGCATGAAGGATGTAGGTGCAATAAGGAAAGTCCAAGTGGGATCTTGGCAAATGCAAAATCCAAAGGTGAATCTTGGTGGTATAAGTCCAAGTATATAGTCTTGGTAACGTAAGTCCAAGTGTGACTTGGCAAGATTGAAGTCCCAAAGCAAGGAGCTCTTGGCAATGGAAGACCTGACAACAAAGGATAAGGCCCAAAGAAGTTCTTGAAGGCAAGACGTGAAAGATGGGGAAACATCCAAGGGATGCAAGGCTGATGGAGCAGGCTAGAAGGCAAGGTCGAGGTTGTGCGGGTGAGGATGAGTGCATGAGAGATTAGACTCGAGGTAAAATCTTTGTTTTAGGGTTTTACCAATCGACTAAAAATTGGACCAGTCGACTCAAGTAGGACACAGAATGTTTTTGTGCTCGATAGTTTTAAAAATCAGTCTATTGGTACTATAGCCAACTAACTAACCTATAGTCAACTGACTGGTACTATAGCCAATCGACTGATACACTATAGCAGTCGACTAGTAAAGAGTCATTGGCAAAATCATGGATTCTATGGAGTGCTGTTGGCCAACACAAGTTGACTGGTGCAAGAACCAGTCAATTGGTAACGGTAAAATTAGCCTGCTGATTTCCCTAAGCTCTATATAATAGAGCTTGGGATGGTTCACCTTGGTGACGAAATTAGACTTAGTTAAAGCCTAATTAGAGTCTCCAAGCTCTCTTGTGATCCTTGTATTCTTGATTGAGTTATGGTGAGATTTTTCCACTGACAAGGAGGTTTGATCTTACCAAAGTTTTAGGGATTGTTTCACTAATAGATTGAGGGATCATTGACCTTACGGATATGCTATGAAGTAGGAGCCCTATTCTCTGAACCATGTAAACAAATGTGTTAGGAGTTTGTTTGTATTTCTTCATTGTCTTTAGGTTAGCATTCTATTTGCTTGTTTGTATTTCCATTTTGCTAACAAGTGTAGGAAGCAATCGAAGTGAGTGATCGGCTATTCACCCCCTATAGTCGGGCATCAAGGTCCCAATAATGACTAGCAGTCTTAAGCTCTCGAATCATATTTGCTATTTCCCTTAAATATTGGGTCATGGTAATATTTGAGTACTTTTTATAGCTGTCAAACATTATTGTCAGCTGACGAAGCTTACTTATACTTACTCAACTATACTTCTCTCTAAGGACAACCCAGATTGCATGAGCAGATGGTAATGACTCATACTCAGATACTAGTTCATCTACCATTGAACTAATCAATATTTCTTTAGCAGTGGGCATCAAGGTCACATTCGTGCTGTGCTGTAGAACCATTAGTAGGCTTTTCCAAAAACTAATTTATAGCCTCTAGAACTTATTTTTCCTCAATAACATAGTATATCTGGAGGTGTCAGACTTTATAGTTATCCTAATATAATTTTTCTCTATTATTGAGTTTAGCTATAATATTCTAATTTGCCATGATCGAACATAAATAAACACATTATTTAGTAATTTAGTGTATTTCACATGTATATAATTTATGGTCGACTCAATGTTAATTTGAGTTGGTTTATAAAATCAAGTGACAACTACGTTTCCACTCATCATTTATATAATCTAATCTAACAAACATTGATCAATATGATTATATACATCCTATCAAATGAACTAATCATTAAGTGAACAAATCCATGAAATGAACTCATCATTTAAATGAACTAATCATTCTTTTAAGACTGTTAACACATAACATTCCTTTTCTTATTTGTTAACGCATAACATAACATTTCATAAAGTAGTACTCTTTGTACATAATGTTGGTGCAATCTTAGGTCAAGGTTGACCTGGTTGACCTGACTCGAGTTGTGTTTTGATGTTTGACGATGTTTGACGAGAAGAGAGTTGTATTCTTGATGTTTGACAAGAATAGGTGTTTGGGAGATTGTAGGTGCAACCTTAGGTCAAGGTTGACCTGATTCGGGAAAAGTCCAAGCAGGGAGCTTGGCACGCGAAAAGTCCAAGTATGGAGACTTGGCACTGGAAAAGTCCAAGTACGGAGACTTGGCACGGGGAAAGTCCAAGTATGGAGACTTGGCACGGAGAAGTCCAAGCAGGGAGCTTGGCACGAGGGAAAGTCCTAACTGGGATGTTAGGCAGGTGGAAAGTCCTGGTGAGTGAAACCAGGCAGTGAGAAAGTCCTAACTGGGATGTTAGGCAGTGTGGAAATCCTGGTGAGTGAAGCCAGGTGAGAGTCCGGGTGAGTGAAGCCAGGCAAGGGAAAATCCAGATGGATCAGGGATGATCGGACATCTGGTGTTGAGGAAAGTCCAAGTAGGTCAAAGGGATTGACCGGACACTTGGCGGGGAATTCTAGCAGGTCAAGGGAGTGACCAGATGCTAGGAATGAAGTACCAACAGGTCGAGGTTGACCGAATGTTGGTTTGGAAGGCTTGGGACTTGGTTTGGGCAAAAACCAAGTCACTAGTTATCTGATCGGTCTGGTGACCGATCAGTAACCGATAAGTGTGCTACTGATCGGTACCTGATTGGTCTGTGGACCGATCAGGAGCTTCCCTGATCGGTCGTGGCAACCGATTAGGAGACGATGTCGCGGAAGGAAGAGAGAATTGGGTTCGGTCTGTGGACCGATCCAGCTGTGGCCTGATCGGTCCATAGACCGATCAGAGTACGCACAGAAGGGCTCTGTGCACTGACTGATCGGTCTGGGGACCGATCAACACAGGGCCTGATCGGTCCCCACGACCGATCAGGCAAGCCCCAGACCGATCAAGAGCATGCCTGATCGGTCCAGGAGCTCTGTGGACCGATCAGGCTGAAGGCTGATTGGTCCAGGTCCTAGCCGTTGCGTAGCAACGGCTATTTTCTGCTGTGTCTTCTTCGCAGGTATAAAGGGGTCGAGGGCTGCTGCTGCACTGGAACTTCTTCTTCTTTTCTAGAACTTCTGTTCTTCTGCTGCTGAAGCTTCTGCTTCAACTGAGCTTTGATTGAGCTCGCCTCCGAAGCTTCGCGCCAGTCGTCGACCAGCTGCTGCGTTTGGGTTGTGAAGTTGCTGCTTCACCTCCAGTCGACAAGAAAGCAAGCAATTGGTAGAGTGCTATTGTATTCATATTGTATTTCTTTTCTTACTGTTCTTGTACTCTTTGTTTGCTGTTGCAAACATTTGTGGCGAGGTTTCTCCACCCACAAGGAGTATATTGTATTAGCCGGTTCTCCGGGGACTCATCCACCGACGGATTGACTGGACTCGTCCACCTTACGGACACGCCGAGGAGTAGGAGCCCTAATCTCCAAACCTCGTTACATCCTTGTGTTAAGGTTTGGTTTTCTTCTCTTTCGTTTCCTTGTATTTTCCGCTGCGCTAACACGTTTTGTAGAAAGAAATGACGATTTGGGGTCGGCTATTCACACCCCCCTCTCTAGCCTCCGTACGAAGGATCCTAACAAGTGGTATCAGAGCGAGGCCGCTCTTCGACGGATCAACACCCGGGGGAGCACGGGCTAGAGATGGATCTCTATGGAGAAGATGTTACGATTCAACCCTTCTACGAGTCTCACGACAACTTCACATATTGGAAGGTAAGGATGATGTATTTTCTTAGGACTAATATGTTAAATTGGTTTTGTGTACAAGAAGGGTTTTCCCCTCCGATGGATGAGGAAGGAAAACCTATCAAGAAGAAGGAGTGGACAAAAGAGCAAATCCGACAATCCGAAATCAATGACGAGGTAACAAAAATTATTGAATTTGCTTTACCTAATAATGTTTTGTGCAAGATAGATAGGTACAACAATGCTAAGGAGTTGTGGAACAACTTGGCCAAACTCCATGAGGAGAGCCCCACTTCAAGCCATGAAGAGGAGCCTAGTGAGCCAAGTAGCTCACATCGTGGAGGTGAGGAATTAGAAGTTGAGGGCTACTCAACATCTAAAGAAGAAGAGGAGGTGAGTTCTTCTTCAAGATCGAAGCACGAAGGAGAAGCTTCTACCTCCGGGAGGGATGAAGAAGAGAGCATCCATCCATCCTCAACCCTAGGTAACTCAAACACTTTAAGTTCAAGTAAATTGCATATAATGTGTTTTGGGTGTAGGGAATTTGGACATTACAAGAGTAAATGTCCAAAGAAGACTAAGAAGACTCCACCGGCGCCAAAGATCAAGGAAGTCGGAGTCCCAAAACGCAAGGGCAAGGAGCACGTGGTGTGTTTCCAATGCAAGCAATGGGGACACTATAGGAGTCAATGTCCAAGGGGGAGGCAATCTCACAAGGACAAAAGACCAAGCACGTGTAAAGGGGGAGCAAAGGCAAACCCTAAGGTATCCTCTAAGGTTCATTCTTGCACTTCTAATAAGATACATGCTAGTAGTCTTATTGCAATTGTCAAGAATGATAAGCATGATAATCATAGGAATCAATATATGTGCTTAGGTGCCAAACATGTGAGCCTAGATAAGGATAACACTAGGAAAGCAAACCCTAGAATTAACTCATCTAAGGCTAAGGAAAACCTAGGTAGGAATCCCAAATCAACTAGACACATGCCTAGGAATGCCTCAAAGAACAATGACAAATTAAAACTTGAGGTATTAGAAAAGGAGAATCAAGTCTTGAGGTCAAGACTTGATACTTTGGAAAAGGCTCTTAAGAACTTGGAGAAGTCATCTCTAGGGTTTAAGGGTCAAAAACCAATGTCCAAGGACAAGAAAGGTTTGGGTCACAAACCTAAGTCCCAAGTGGACAAGCCCACTTATCATAATGTTCCATTCGATTATGGAACAAAATCTAGGGCTAGGAAGACCACCACCAAGGTCACAAGGGGAGTCACCCCTAGAGTTGATCTTGATGAGTCCCAAATGACCAAGGCTTTAAAGCCTAAGAGGGTCATTAGGAGGGTTGCTAGGGAAGCTATCCCTAGTGAATATTTAGTGAACCCAATGAGCTCTAATAGGTATTGGGTTCCTAGGAGCATCTTCTCTACCCCATAGATGGGTTAGAGAGTGTCAACTCCGATTAGAAGGGTAGTTAACCCAACTTTGAGGAAATTGACACTCAAGGAGCATTTTCAAGGTTTTGAGAACTTTTGAAAATGAAATGGAATTATCATTTACTCCTTTGAAGAGTTAAATGTGCCTAAAAGATTGGAAATTTCATTTTTAATCTCAATTGGTACAATTTGGGAAAATCTAGATAACTCTCGAGGAAAAATGAAACATGCCAAGTTTTGAGGATAAATTTGATCTTTAAGTGACATGAATTAATCTAGAGTTCAAGAAGTGTCAAAATTATGATTTTGACATTTTGGGGCAATCTAGGATTAAATTTGAAGTTAGCCAAGTGGTTAAGGATACTTAGATAGGTAATCTAGGTATATTTATTTATGCTAAATCTTGCCATGATTGTTTGCCCTCACATGTCATGACATCATGTTTTAGTTTTATTATCATTTGAAATGTCATGATAATGCTTAGGCTAGTTTTTATGTCATGGTTATTTAAGTTTCAAACTTTATGCCATGACATCATGACATTGGCACATGTCTTCATTTATGATACCATTTTATGCCATGTCATCATCTCTTGCATTAATAATCAATTGAATTGATTTAAGGATGAAAAACACATTTTGATATTGAGATCAAATTTGTGTTTAGAAAATGCATGAGACCTTATTCTAAGATACCTAAACCCATATCTCATATCAAAATTGCCATGGATGTGTTTGATACACTTTAGATGTGTGTGAGATATTAGGATCATGAATTAGGATCATGGTGCATAGTTCTTGTACCTAGATGAGACTAATTCAAGAAATGGGGGATCATAGGGAAAGCTTATGTACAAGTCATGTACATGTAGCCCTAAGATTGTGGTCCTAAATTAAAAGGTTTAAAATCATTTCAAAATTGTTTTGAAAAACCTTGATGAAGTCATTCTAGTGATAGCATTCATCATTGAACATTGTGATACAAAGTTTACTTAACTTTGAACTATTTCAAAGTCTTTTAAACTTTGTATCAAGATTGAAAAATAGAATCTATTTTCATATAAAACTATTTTTCCTTGATAGTATATGTTATGAGGAATGTATCCTCAAAATTTCACAATTTTTGGAATTTTATGGAATTTATTAGGGGTTTCTGAATTTCGGGAGAAGAAAAATCAGAAATCCCTGTGATCAGAGTCTGGATCGGTCACCGGACCGATCCAGGGATGGCTGGATCGGTCACTGGACCGATCCAGAGTGCTGTGGATCGATCTAGTGACCGATCCAGTGAGGTTTGATAGCGTGCCAATGTGCTGAAATTCGACTGGATGTCTGAAATTTCAGTTTTTGGGAGTTGAGTTTCGGGTTTCTAAAGGTTTGAAACTCTCCAAGACATTGTTGGTGCAATGGTCAAGGGGGAGTTGACCTTTAGGGGGAGTTTTTAAAGACTTTTGAGGATCAGTGATATGGGATTGTCACTAAGTTGAGTGTTGAGTTTAGTTTCAAGGGGGAAATTAAGGGTTTCAATGAAAGGTATGGGACTTTCATTAGGAAGAAACTCTTGACCTTGATTCCCTCTTTTTTATGTGTGTCAAAAAGGGGGAGAGATGTCCCAAGGGGGTGAGTGTAGGTTTTGGAAGAATGTTCAAGGAAGAACATTGGAAAACCTAAGTTAGGTTATCGGGTTAACCTAACTTGATTTTGGATTTTGTCAAACATCAAAAAGGGGGAGATTGTTGGTGCAATCTTAGGTCAAGGTTGACCTGGTTGACCTGACTCGAGTTGTGTTTTGATGTTTGACGATGTTTGACGAGAAGAGAGTTGTATTCTTGATGTTTGACAAGAATAGGTGTTTGGGAGATTGTAGGTGCAACCTTAGGTCAAGGTTGACCTGATTCGGGAAAAGTCCAAGCAGGGAGCTTGGCACGCGAAAAGTCCAAGTATGGAGACTTGGCACTGGAAAAGTCCAAGTACGGAGACTTGGCACGGGGAAAGTCCAAGTATGGAGACTTGGCACGGAGAAGTCCAAGCAGGGAGCTTGGCACGAGGGAAAGTCCTAACTGGGATGTTAGGCAGGTGGAAAGTCCTGGTGAGTGAAACCAGGCAGTGAGAAAGTCCTAACTGGGATGTTAGGCAGTGTGGAAATCCTGGTGAGTGAAGCCAGGTGAGAGTCCGGGTGAGTGAAGCCAGGCAAGGGAAAATCCAGATGGATCAGGGATGATCGGACATCTGGTGTTGAGGAAAGTCCAAGTAGGTCAAAGGGATTGACCGGACACTTGGCGGGGAATTCTAGCAGGTCAAGGGAGTGACCAGATGATAGGAATGAAGTACCAACAGGTCGAGGTTGACCGAATATTGGTTTGGAAGGCTTGGGACTTGGTTTGGGCAAAAACCAAGTCACTAGTTATCTGATCGGTCTGGTGACCGATCAGTAACCGATCAGTGTGCTACTTGTTGGGGTTGCAAGGTTACAAACATAGTCCCATATTGGAAACACATGGGAAAGATCATGGGTTTATAAGAGAAAAGATATCTCCATTGGCATGAGGCCTTTTGGGTAGAGCCCAAGAGCAAAACCATGAGGGCTTAGGCCCAAAGTGGACAATATCATGCTATTGTGGAGATATCTAAATTCTTTTCGATCCAACAAGTGGTATCAGAGCTCGGACTGCCAGAAGGTTTAACCACCGACTGTGCACAAGAGCTATGGTCTGATTGAACCATGTGAGTACAATATTGACCTCGAACAAAGAAAAGTGGGGGCTCCTATGTTCGGATCAAGAGGACCAGACACCAGGCAGGAAGTCCTAGTTGCGGCTAGGCAAGGAAAGTCCTAGTAGGTCGGGTGGACCGAGGGGCAGGAAGTCCTAGTTGCGGCTAGGTAAGGAAGTCCTAGTAGGTCGGGTAGACCGAGGGGCAGGAAGTCTTAGTAGGTCGGGTAGACCGAGGGGCAGGAAGACCTGGTGGGTCGAGGATCGGACGTGGGAAGCCTATGGTCCTTTGTTTGAGGGGGGGATTGTTGGGGTTGCAAGGTTACAAACATAGTCCCATATTGGAAACACATGGGAAAGATCATGGGTTTATAAGAGAAAAGATATCTCTATTGGCATGAGGCCTTTTGGGTAGAGCCCAAGAGCAAAACCATGAGGGCTTAGGCCCAAAGTGGACAATATCATGCTATTGTGGAGATATCTAAATTCTTTTCGATCCAACACTACTGATCGGTACCTGATTGGTCTGTGGACCGATCAGGAGCTTCCCTGATCGGTCGTGGCGACCGATCAGGAGACGATGTCGCGGAAGGAAGAGAGAATTGGGATCGGTCTGTGGACCGATCCAGCTGTGGCCTGATCGGTCCACGCATCGACGTAGTACGCATGTAAGGGTCAGATCGATCGATCGGCCCGGGGACCGACAAGACAGGCCCTGATCGGTCCCCACGATCGATCAGGAGGCTCTACCGATCTGAGCATGCCCGATCGGTCCAGAGCCAGGACCGATCAGTCAAGCCCGATCGGTTCAGTCTAGCCGCCGCGTAGCAACGCCAGTTTCGCCGTGTCTTCTTCGCGGTATAAAGGGGTCGAGGTCGCCGCGACCGAACTTCTTCTTCTTTTCTAGAACTTCTGTTCTTCTGCTGCTGAAGCTTATGCTTCAACTGAGCTTTGATTGAGCTCGCCTCCGAAGCTTCGCGCCAGTCGTCGACCAGCTGCTGCGTTTGGGTTGTGAAGTTGCTGCTTCACCTCCAGTCGACAAGAAAGCAAGCAATTGGTAGAGTGCTATTGTATTCATATTGTATTGCTTTTCTTACTGTTCTTGTACTCTTTGTTTGCTGTTGCAAACGTTTGTGGCGAGGTTTCTCCACCCACAAGGAGTATATTGTATTAGCCGGTTCTCCGGGGACTCATCCACCGACGGATTGACTGGACTCGTCCACCTTACGGACACGCCGAGGAGTAGGAGCCCTAATCTTCAAACCTCGTTACATCCTTGTGTTAAGGTTTGGTTTTCTTCTCTTTCGTTTCCTTGTATTTTCCGCTGCGCTAACACGTTTTGTAGAAAGAAACGACGATTTGGGGTCGGCTATTCACACCCCCCTCTCTAGCCTCCGTACGAAGGATCCTAACACATAACAATAGTTTCTACTACATGATTTTATTAAACTTAATGGCTAATACTGTTTGTACATAATGATAGTAACAACAACAACACTCTAATAAGCTAGATAAGCTAACACTACTACCACTAGGGCAAACATTAGTGTAGCGGTCATCACTATCCCTTTCATCTTAGACTTAATTAGGAAAATCTCAGGTATACCAGTTTCAAGATTCTCTATTGGATCTACATTCATATCCTCGTGGATCCTCCTTAAACTCTTTAGGATCCAATTGATCCACATAGTGAAGTAGCTTCACACACAACTATGCATATGAGATTCGCCCTTCGGAGAGCCCCTATAAATGGTGTGCCACTTCATTGAGGTGTATCGGTAGCGATCAGACCCAAACTCATATCCTATAATTATCCAGGATTGGAAACTCTTCTTGTTTTAGTTTCCAAAATAATTGATCAAACTATCCAATATGTCTACTAACCTTATAAACTGGATCATACTCTATCTCCTCAATCAGCTCCCTTAGCTTATTCCATCGCACGTTGTGACGGATCATCGTATATATCATCCTCGGCATCTGGAATTGAAAATAATAATGTTAGTACTAAACTGACAAACCAGTAACAAAATTAGTTCATTTCAACTCACACATATGCATAGAACTAATACACAGAATCCATAAGCAAATAAGGAAAATAAATTTCCTTTATTTGAGGAGTTCTAGTTGACTAAGACACTAGACCAGTGGATTAGGAAATTAGATTTTAAGCATTAGCTTATTCCCTTGTCCTCATTAGAACTAATCTAATTGGGATCTTCAGTTGTTATTATTTAACCTAGTCCATTTAAGTCTAACTCAGACTATTGATCAAACCAAGGTTTATTTGATTAATCCTAGCCCATTGGACAATTTGGCCCATTTTGATTAAATCTGACCTATTAGAATAAATCTAGCCCACTTGATCAAATATGGAAAAGGTCCAGTCCAATTATAAATTCAATATCATATAATTAAATCAAACTAATCTGGTTAAACCAACCAATAGTTTGAACCAGATCAGGGTCTAAAAGGACTAACCTGAGATAGTTAAACCTACCAATGATTTAAACCAAACCTCAGTCTAATTGGACCAAACTGGGTGAATCTAAATTGGTTTCAACCAAACCAGTTAAAGAAGAGAAAAACACTTATTTATTTCCACATGAGAAAAACTTTTCACGCTTTCTTAGTTTTTCTTTTTCTTTTTTTAAAATCAAACTTTTTCTCAAATATTGATTTTGATGAACAAAGTTACTATTCTCCTTTCTTCACTTTTTGTGACTTCACTATCACTACTTCTTTGTCACGATGAATGCGGTTGTCATGACTATTGATCGTTGGCCTCCCAACATAGTCGCACGCGCTCTCTGGTCACGAAAGCTGATTGCCAGCCACCTAATGTGGTCGTCGACGCCCGAAACATACGCATCTATGAGACATAGTCGTGACCTTCTCTACCATGATGAACACAGGTTTCGATCTTTGGTTTGGTCGCAGGCCGGTGATGTGGTCGCCAGTGCGCAACTGTGAATATGGAAATCACAACACTGTCTTGATTTCTCGATGTTATGTAGATCTATTGTTTGGGCAGAAATTGCAACAACCGTCATGATTTCTCAGTTCTATTCCTCTAATTTCATGCTTTCAGAACTACACAGCTCTGATACCCTTGTTGATTCTAAAGTATAAAATATAGAAATACAAAATCTGTAAAACTCAGTGATCTCCTGTAGTAGATCTTGATCTTCGCTTGTCATCAGAAGAATGATCACAAATGAATTAGAAAGCTCTTCAAGGTCCCACCAACCAAATCCCTCTTACACCTCGAATGTTCTTCTTCTCCGCAACACACAGTCTTAGTAGAATTCTGATAGCACTTTCGTTGTGCTTTAATCTCCACATACACAATGCAACAATCTTTTCCTAATGCTTGCATCACCCCTCATGCACCAATTGTCTTGAATGCTCTTTTATAGAGGAAGATGGCTCTTCCTCTACATCCATTAATGAAGGAAGGTGAAAGGGTTGGAAAATGAAGGGGAAGAGGCACCCTTTCATCTTTGTAACTCCTACACAAATAATATTATATATTAATGAAATTAGTTCGTGGCATCCCTATTTGATTTATTAGTTATAATTTTTTTCTAATTTAGTTTTTATTTTTGCCTCATATATCTTGCTGATAGTTATGATAATCACAAAACATAGTTTGCTTGTGGCGAAACTATATTTTATTTAAGTATTAATTTCAATCACCTTTAGTTCAATCATTAAGATAGCTATTAGACTTTTACATTTGTTGGATCTCTTATCCACAATCGAGTTGCCGGATAGAAAAATAATATATACTTATCTAGCAAGATGGATTGAGCAAATAATCTCAAGCTATTGGCTTGGACTGATAAAATTGAGTGCTGAGGTTCTTTGTGTGCAAAAGGGACTTTGCTAGTTTCCAATCGAATGCTTCCTGAGTCCTAGTGGGAACTGCAAGATACAACAAATAAATAATAAGTATTATTGGAGAAATTACCTTATGAAATTTTCCAAGAATTTTTTTTAAAAAAATGGGATTTAAATGGAGTTCATTTGACATGTTTTAAGGGGATAGATCGATTGTATTAGGAGAAAGCCTATTTGGAATAACCATTTAGGTAGGAGTTAATTGAGGAATTAACTTAGAGTTTAATTTGATCTCCCCTCTCATGGTCGAGGACACCAAGTACTCGCCGGAAGCCGAGCATCCAAGTCCTTTATTCTCCCATACCCTAGATTGTTGGATCGCCGATCCACCTTCACCGTCACTTGTACACCATCCCGATCACTGCCACCACCGCTCGACGATGCCATTGTCAGAAGGGAAGGAGCTAGTGTAAGGGGGAAAGGCTATCATCTGTGCAATCACCACCCTTTTCCTCCTCTCTTGCAAGGGACGCTGCAACCCTCACTGTCGACGGCGATGGTCGCCTAGCACTGGTTGTGGCATAGCCGTCGATCTCCACTCTTCCAGCAATTTGAAGGTATGAGGTACTTTCTGTATCTCTGTTCTTTCTTTTGTCTTACTACCTTATACAATTGTTACTCGATCGACATGATTGGTTGCAGATCTAAAGCTACAACGACTACACTCTTGCTGAATCTTAACCACCATAGTTGGCCAGCTGATTCCACAGGTGGCAAGTGTTGATTTAGGATATCTGATATAGAGGTCAACAACTTCACCTAGCTTCGACCACAAAATCTAGCAATAATCTTCGACCCAAGACCATTGTTGGCCACTTGGCTGTTGGGACTTGGTATCTTCCAAGAGAAATTTGCTGACACATTTGGGGTAAGGCTATTGAACTTTGGTTGAAGTAGATTGCAAGGTTAATTGATATATTCATTGATTAGAATTGTTAGTTTAGAAGGAGAAGGAAGGGGGGGTAGCAGTAGACCATATTCTGGCCTTGAAACCCCTCCTGTCTGAGCCACCATTAGCTACCATGGATTTGGTGAGTATATAGAATGACCAGGTTAATTCAATTAGGGTTTCCTAACCCTAATTGAGGTTATGTTTGGTTAATTAAATTATGGTAGATTGGTATGATTTGCATTCTATGTTGCAGAGTTTTGATTTTATTTGAAGCAGACTATTAGACATGAGTATACTTAACGCAACTTACATTTAAGGCAGGTACTTCTTTCTTGGCCTCTATAATTCATTGAACTTAGTGTATAAATTATCAGATGGATCAGGTTTCTTTATCTTAACTCGACTCCTATTTTATCTGTATTTGATACTTATATTCTTATTTTTTGAGAAGATCTCTTTATTGTCTATACAGTCTCACTATTTGATATACCTATTCTATAGGGTACACACATGTATGGTGTGTATGATAGGAATTTGCATTTAGATTATTTATATGTTGTAGCATACACACATGTATGGTATGTATTATTGGGAGTATCATATTGATTATACCCTTGTTGAATGTTCACACGCGTTCAAATGTTTTATTGGCAGTATCTTATCGGTTAAACTCAAGTTATATGTGCGCACATGTATGATAAGTATTATTGGAGGTATCTTATCGATTAAACCTATGTTGTAGTGTGTGCACACGTATCTGGTGTGTAATTTTGGAGGTATCTTTTCGATTAAATCTATGTTGTAGTGTGTACACATGTATCTGGTGTGTACTATTGGAGGTATTTGGTTGATTATACCAATGTTGAGTGTTCACACATCTTGACTGTGTATTATTGGAGATATCATGTTGATTATACTTATGCTGTGTGTGCATACATGTTGGGTGTGTACTATTGAAAGTATCATATTGATTATACTTGTATTGTGTGTGCATCGGGTGTGTACTATTGGAGATATCATATTGATTATATCCTCGTTGTGTGTTCACATGTGTCAGGTGTGTACTATTGGAGGTATCATGGTGATTATACCCGTGTAGTGTGTGTACACGTGTTTGGTGTGTCTCATTAGAGGATTATGTTGATTATACCTATGTTATAGTGTGCACACATGACTGGAGTGTACTATAGGTGATGTTACTTACTGTATATTTTGTCTGGTAGGCATTTATTGGATTTTATCATACATATAGATATATGTGTCTGATAGATCATGTTTATGGATATACCTAGGTGTATCATGCTAGGTATAATTGTGTACTAGTGTATAGAGTTCGTATACTCTTGTCAATGTAGTTGGTTACTTACTAAGTAACACTACACTATGTCGTTGTGTGTATATCCTATTGGCTAGGGCTCTCTCCCGTTGTAGGTTGAGGTCTGAACCACTTGATAGTGATTGTTATACATCTGGAATTGTATGTATCCTGTCGGCTAGGGCTCTCTCCCATTGTAGGTTAAGGTCTGAGCCAGTCAATAGTGATTGTTATACATCTGGACTTGCATATATCCTATCAACCAGAGCTCCCTCCCATTGTGGGTTGATGTTACAGCCAGTCGACAGTGGTTGTTATACCCTAGGCTGCCCATGGGTTATCTATGGTAGAGTGTTCTCACACAGCCTGTAGCTAAATAGCTACATCTTGTCTACCCACAGGTTATCTGTGGTAGAGTGTTTTCGTGTAGACAGAGACCCTGATATTTCAGACTGCCCACATGTTATCTATGGTAGAATGTTCTCACACAGTTCCTAACTAGGTAGCTAGATGTCTTGGTCATTTGTATTGCTTGTGGTGGAGTGTTGCTCCCACATATGTTGTATTGCTTGTGGTGGAGTGTTGCTCCCACATACGATGGATTGCTTGTGGTGGAGCGTTTCTCCCGCTTATGATGTATTCTCATGATGGAGCGTTACTCTCACATATGATGATCTATTATTGTTATATGTACTGCCACATGCTTAGGTTTTGTGATACCTTGCTTATGTTTTAGACGCATGCTGCATATATTTGAGATCTTGTTGTGATTGATACATGTACATTTTTTATACATGGATATACTATCATATATATTACCCAAGTATTATGAGTAGATCTGTTGCTGATCCCTAGCGATTTACTAATCGTTATATCATGTGTGTTAGACCGGTACTGGTATGTGTGTTTATCATGTCTGATGTGATCATGTTCTTATTTCCCTACCCTGGCTGTATATCTTTATTCGCCTTATAATTTGTTCATGCACTACTATCTATCTATTATCTGTTGAGTTACCTAGACTCACCATCCATTTTACTGGTTTTTCTTTTGCCAGGAAGCAAGTAGAGGATTTATGGAGTTGCTTGGAGGATTCTGACTACTAGTCCCATGTCTCACATCTGAGATCGGTTTTCTACTACTATTTCATTCTGCACTATTTGTATTTTGTATTTGGACTTGGTATCGAGTTATGTTGTCTTGTTTATGGTTTTGAGTCTTGTGGCCAGTTTTATTCGTTTTGGGTTTTATTGTGGTGAAAGTCTTGCCAACATGCAGTTAGTCTATTATCTTACATGATTTTGTGTTTGTACTAGCCGTGTAGGCTGTGTAGCTTTATTTTCTTCCACTATATTTTTGTTTCAGCCTTGTGGACTACCTATATAACTGTGTGGTTATGATTATTTTCAGTCATGTAGGTTGCATATACAACTACTTGATTGTGTTTGTTTTCTAGCCGTGTGGGCTGTCATTTATTACACTTGTATAGTCGAGTGACTATGTATCTAGGTTTCGATTGTCACTATTACCGGGGAGGTGCTATCTAATTTTCGTCGGACAATCTTACCTTCGGGGTATGACAAAAACTGTCGAACTAAGCCAAGTGGTCAAGAGTGATTGTCGCTAGCAAATCCAAGTGATCCAACTATAAAAATACAATCATTTAGGGACAAATTTCGCAATGAATTTTAGAAAAGAAAATTGTTGCAAAATACATTTGCAACGAAATTTCTAATAAAAAAATTTATTGCAAATAAGGAGTTGCTAAATTTGGTGATGAAAAATTAGAAATTCATTGCAAATTTTGTAACTAACATCATATTCATTGCAAAATTCGTCGCCAATTAAATGACGAAAACAAATATTCGTCGCAAACTTCGATGTTCAAGATCTAGGATGAAAAGCGAAATTCATCACAAATTTAGCGACAAAAAGTGCATTCGTTGTATATTTGCAATGAATGATTATTCATTGTAAAAACTATGACAAAATGTATTCATTGCAACTTGTGACGAAAAACATATTCTACTACCGAAAATTCAGTTTTTGTGATGAAAAAACAAGTTCATCACAATTTGTGACGAAAACTTATATTCATTGCAAATCAGCAACAAATATATAAATTCATCAAAGATTTGCAACAAAAAACTATATTTGTTGTAAATTTACAACAAAATTCAAAATTTGTCAGAAATTTGCAATGAATATAAAAAGTCATCGTAAATTTACAACTAAAATAAACATTTGTTGCAAATTTCCAACGAAAATAAAAATTTGTCACAAATTTCCAATGAAAATCAAAATTAATCATAAATTTTCAACAAAAATGAAAATTCGTTGCAAATTTCAAAAAAAAAAAAATCATTGCAAATTTCCAATAAAATGAAAATTCATTACTAATTTCCAACGAAAATCCAAATTTGTCACAAAATTTCGATAAAAATAGTATATTAGATAGATTTGCGACGAACCCTTTTTTGTTACAAAATTCATCCCAAAAGGGGAAAAACTTTCCAACACCTTTCCATTTCGATATTTTATGTATATACAAATTTTTTTTAGAACCTATTCAATATACAATAGACACATTAAATACAATACACATAATACAATAAACCTAAATACAATACAGGCAAATACAATAAAAAAGAATACAAAAACAACAATAACATAAATTAAACATATTCATCATCAACAATATCCAAACATGTTCCATATCCAAATATAACTAACAACATATACCAACAATAGAACAAACAACAAAAATAAATACAACAAAATTTCCACCAAGTTACAACAACATGTTTCTAGGTTATGATATCCAAATTACAATATCATACCAAAATGTCTTAAAATGTGGGAAAGATGGAATAGAAGATAATCTGATCCTTCTCATTCCAATCTTCTTATTCTTCTACTTGCATCAGAAAATAAACAAACAAAAAGTATCATTTTTAACAAAAATAAAATCCTATAAACTAATACAAAAATAAATATGTATAGACTTACTTATTCTTATGTGAATTTCCAACCACTATCAAACAAAAATACAAAAATAAAGGATTTACAAAATCAATAAAATAAAAAATTTAAAAAATTATAATTATAAACATTCATACATCATCATCGTTGTCATCATCATTATCACTAGTACTAAGAGGAATCTGACTTGGATCGGACCTAAACTGCTGAAAGTGTTGCATAATAAATTCTTATTATCTGCACATTTCAAGCATATCCTAATCCCCTTATATCATTTGTTGATGTATATCTGTAATTTGCTGATCCATTTGATATGTTATGCCCTTCAAATTGCAAACCTCTTCAGTTAAGTCATAGATCTATGTCGTTACTACTGGTGCGGTAGAAGAAGAAAATGATCTACGAGAAATATTATGAATTTTGCTGATAGAACTCATACCTAATATCTTTCTCCCTTTGACTCCCTAGTCGTCTCTAACCATAAATCCAAATTATTATTAATAGACGGCTCAGATCCCTCTTTATGATCACCATTACCAGAACTTCTCTGTGATAGTGATAGCTAATCATATCTCTCCTATGAAAAATTAAAATATTAATGATGTGTGTAGATTATATACACTTTTATGCATACTTTAACACACATCTACTTGTATTTCATTAGCATAATCTATGTTTAACACACCCTATTTCATTATAATGTCATACTTCCATTATATTCTATTCAGAGATCTGCTCTTTGCATATTTTGATTGACAGGACGTGATTTGGAGCAAAAACGAAGCTTAAATGGAGTCTAGAGCTTCCAAAATGTTCGGGCCATGCTTATGTGGCATGGATGTGTGAAAATATGGTACAAAACAAGGTCCACACATCCTGGTCATACCTAAAAGGCATGGTCGTGCTAATTCCACACAGGTGTGTCAATTCCACGCGGTCATGTCATTTTTAGCACTGCAGACCAAAAGTAAAATAGTCATGACTTTCTACTCGATTGGAGTTATGAGACGTTCTAGATATCAAAATGTAGATAACTTCAAGATCTACAACTCTTATGAAGACTTTAACTAGAGAAAACCACGTCTTGAAGGTCTAAAATGTGTTTCTATGAGACACGGCCTTGGCACATGGCCGTGTCAAATCCTGTATTTTCTACACTGTACACCAAGAGTAAAACAAGCATAACTTTGTGCTCCATTGGAGTTTTACGCTGTTCTTTATACTGAATTGTAGCTACTTCAAGATCTACAACTTTGATGAAGACCTCAACTCAAGAATACCTTGATAAGAGGTGATAAAATGACCTACAAGGCTAGGCCATGTGAGCCACATGGCCGTGTCACCCCACTAGCACAACCAAAGATAGGTCGTATGAGCCACACAGCCATGCAACATTTCCAGAGGTCAAAAAGACCTAGGCCTGTGAGCCACTTGGTCGTCTATCCCATTCAGAACTAAAGTAGAACATGGCCATGTGAGACATATGGCCGTGTCACTAGTCCAGAGAAGAAACAAGACGTGGTCGTGTGGGCCACACGACCATGTGGATGGGCCATGTAATGACTTGTGTCTAAACCTATAAAAGGGATTTTCTCCCCTTTTCATCCATCATTGGCTTGGGCTCTTCCCCATTGCTTGGGGAAGGGTTCTACCCTTTGGGGAGGCCCTAGATCTTCCATCTTCGCTGATTCGTCCTCCTCCAAAGTAAGGGAGCACCTCCGAGGATGCCACGCATCAAGGATAAGCTTTCTCTTCTCTATACCTTTATGTATTAATTCGTAGTTTCCTTTACTTATTGTCTTTGGTTGTAAATTCCCTTGCAATGGAGTAGATCTTTAGATCTAAGATGTAGGAAGTAGTTGTGATGCGATGTGATGTATGAACTATGTATTTGGATGTTTCCTTATGCTATGAAGTGTTTATATCATATTCTATTGTGTATTGTGCCTTGTATGTATTTGACGAAATATGTGTGATGATAATTCATGTAGATATGAGGGATTTTTATTTATGTTAAGGTTGTTACTAGATTGGATAACTCGGGTATCCTTGTGACAGAAGGATACCTATTCAACTGAACATATTATATCCTTTGTGACAGAGGACATCGATACTTACTTAATTTCTAGAGTCAAAAGATCTTAACATAGGGGTTGATCCTTGTTAGGAAGATTAGTTAGAGTTTAGAGAGTTTTCTCAAATAATGTTAGGAAGTGATCTGTGTAATCTAAGAACGTGGACCGAGGGCCCTCAAGACAGAAGGATAGCATTATAATCGGACTTCCTAAATTACCTCTTCTATTTAGTTGCATTGATCTATTGTTAGGAAGTGACTTGTGTAATCTAAGAACGTGGATCGGGAGCCCTTGTGACAGAAGGATAGCCATATAACCAGACTTCCTAAATTACCTCCTCTACTTAATGGCGTTAGAACTTGAGAAAACTCTTTGGTGTGATCTTTGCGAGATAGTACCAGACTTTAGTTAGAACTCCTACACGAGTGTAAGTATAGAGTTAGGTAAATGAATAATGCATAGGGACATTAACTAGCATCGCAATGAAACCCAAATCCTAGTATCTATCATCCTTCATTCACTTACATTCTTTACTCTCTCTTATTTATTTTTTCTTTCTCTCTAGCATTTGTGAACTATTTTAGATTATCTTGATAATTCACTGTGCAAAGTTAACTAGTGCTTAATTAACAATCCTTGTGGGATCGATAATCTTTTGTATTACTAACGACGTAACCATGTACTTGTGGTGACGTAACAAGTTTTTGGCGTCGTTTCCAATGACTGTTTTCGATTAACATTAGTTGATTAGCATTTGAGTTGCTCTAGACATTTTTCTTTTGCCTTTTCTTTCTTGTTTTCATTATGCACTTACTTTCTTGCAATTTAAATTCTGCATTTTCTTTCTTATTTTTCATAGAGCATTTTATTTCTTGTCTTTAATTCTTCATTTTTGTTTTGATATCCATGAGCACTAACATATCAAGCAGGCCTTTGAGAGAATTTTTTGCACCTATTTTTGTAAGATTTTTATCTCTGATTGTGCAACCTCATATCGAAGTAGAGAGTTTCCAACTAGACTTAGAGTTAATCACCATGATACAAGGTTACAAATTTGGAGGAGAAATATTAGAAAACCTATATTTCCACCTTGAAGAATTCCTAAAGTTTTGTGATATGATAAACTGTGAGGGTGTCTCAGCGGATGCAATTCGATTGATGACATTTCCTTTCAGTATTAAAGATAGGGAAATAACTTGGTTTAATTTTCTCTGTCCTCAAAGCATCACAAGTTGGAAATAATTGGAGCATCAATTTTTGAATCATTTTTCCCTCCAAGCAGGACATTGTATATGAGGAATTGCATCACAAATTTTGTTCAGGTAGATGGAGAATCATTATTTGAAACATGGGATAGATTCAAGAGTCTACAAAGACAGTGCCCTCATCATGGCTTGGAAAGATGACTGACATTGCACATATTCTATAAGGGGATTTCTTTTTCAGATAGATCTTTGTTAGATTCATCAGCTGGAGGTTCTTTTATGAACAAGAGTGTGGATGAAGTATATACATTAATTGATCAAGTGACACTAAATCTCTAAGAATGGTCAAATAAAAGTTGGATGAAATCTTCCTCAAAAATTCAGGAAGTGCAAGCCATAAATGCTAGAGAGTCTGTCAAACAAAATGTTATTCAACCATCCAAGTGTTTTGAAGATCTCCAGTCATAGAATGTGAGGTCTAAACAGTTGGAGGAAAAGATTGATAACATAGTTTGAAAATGGTTCAAACATGATCCCCCTCCTACACAAACAAGATCTAGTGAAAACATTAATGATATTAATATGTGCGTAGATTTTATACACTTGTTTAGCATGTTTTGACGTACATTCACATATTTTGCGCATGCGTTATCTATGCATTTTCGTACTTCCAGCTTTTCTTTTAGCATATTTACTCTTTTTATTCAGAGATTTTCTTTTGTGCATTTTCTGTAAGTAGAAGTCGTATTTGGAGAAGAATTTATGATCGAGGCCAAATCTGCAAGCTAACGTAAAGAGGAAGACACCATCTTGGAAGTGCCACACGGCCATATCTAGGAGAGTGACCTGGGTCGTGTGGTGATGCTCACCCATGCAACATTGGCAGAGCAGAGGAGTGTCCAAGCCGTGTGGTGAAGCTTTCTCGTGTAGCTTCTGCAGAAAAGGAAAAGGCCATGATCGTATGTGCATCACACAGTCGTGCCAATTTTGAAGCCAAGAGAGCCACGACCGTGTAGATCTACACGGACATGCAAACCTTCCAGAATCCAAACAAACCCTGGTCGTGTCCCAGACATGGTCGTGCATGAGCTCTAGAGATGGAGGCAACATAGGCCATGTAGATCTACACGGCTGTGTGAGATGGGCAGTGGCAGAACATGTCACGACCGTGTGCACCACACGGCCGTGTGAGATGGGCAGTGAAGAGAATGAGCTAGGCCGTGTGAGCTTCACACGGCCGTGTCTCGGGGCCCTGTGGCGCCCAAAACCCTACTCTATATAAGGGTCTCTTCCATCATTTGAAGGGGAGTTCTCCCTTTTGGGGGGAAAAAATAAGATTTGGGCGATTCCTCACCTTCTTGGAGGGAATTTCTAGTGATCTAAGGGTATATCTTCAATGAATCGACTCCGAGATCGAGGATTGGATCCAAAGACCTTTCTTCATCGTAGATAAGCTTTTCTTCCCTTTCTCTTCTTGGATTTTGGGATCAAGATGCTTATGATCTTCTTGTCTTTGGGTTTCTTTTCTTATTCTATGGATTAGATCTCTTTGTTCTAGGATGGAGGGAGTATTTGTAATATGATTTGATGTAAACTCTTGTGGATTTGCCAATTTCCTATTTGTATGATTTTGTCTTATTTGTATCTATTTGATCTTGTGTGGATTGTTGCAATTGGACTTAATTACCATACTTGATTGAATGTTTGAGTATCTTGTGGATCTTGTAGAGGTAATTCTGTTGGATCGAGACCGCGCTAGAGGGGGGGGTGAATAGCGCTCGTGGCTATTTCGTTCGATTCGTAAAACTATCGGAGTAAAATACGCAGCGGAAAATGTAAATAAACACAAACACAGAGACACGGTCGTTTACTTCGTTCGGAGCCTAAGGCGACTCCTACTCGAAGGCCCGCGATCCTTGATCGATTCCGGTGGGCAACAACTATAAGCTCGATAAAAGATTACAAGTTGAAGTACAATAAACGACAGTAAATAATTATACCAACGACAAAGAAATGAAGATTCGGAGCTCCTGGTCGTCGGGCACAAGTAGCAGCACTTCGGGACGTTGTTTGGAGCAGCACGTAGCACTTGAATCACTTAAGACTTGATATACTGAAGTGCTGGTCGAAACCCCCTTATAAAGGGTGTTCAAGGCGCCTCCATGCTGCCGATTCTTCCGTACGGATCAAACTTGATCTGATCGAACTTCATCTACTTAAGGCGCCTCAAACCCTACTCAAGGCGCCTTCCAAGGCGCCTTAAACCCCCTTCAAGGCGCCTCCATTGAAGCTTCGCAGCCAGGTCAGCTTTTGCACCCGAGGCGCCTCCAAGCTCCATGGAGGCGCCTCGGATACTGTTCATCCGAGGAAAAACTCCATTTCTTTGTACCTGCAAGATGTGTTAGTCCCAAACAATATCCTGCAACACAAAGTTAGCATAAATAACAGAATGAATATGATAAGAAATGTTATGACAGTCTCGGGACTGTCCGGGTCTGACTTCGGATTTCCAACCGGAAACCCTAGGTCGACCCGACGCCTACTGTTCCCTCTACGGGGAACGCGTCCTCACCTACTCCACTCAGGAGATTTACCTGTTGCCAGTGCGATCCTCCAGATCGACTGGACTTTTGCTCAGCACTCGATGCTTCCGGACTTTCTGCTGGACATCCGCTTCCCGGCTAGTCCAGACTTTCACCTGGTTCGCGACACCAGGACTTTCCACCTAGGGTTACCACCCCCTAGGACTTTTGCCTGAAGCTATCTACCTGCCAAGACTTTCCGCATAGGGTTACCACCCCTTATGACCTAGGGTTACCACCCCTAGGGTTTTCCCTTTTGCCTAACCGCAGCTAGGACTTTTCTGACATTCTCAAGTAGACTTGTTAGATTACAAAACATCTTAACTTTGAATTCTTTGCCGTTATCAAAACACGAGTTCGATCGTCGGATGCTTCCCGCACCAACAATCTCCCCCTTTTTGATTATGGCAACACAAATTCGTAGTTAAGTAAACAAGCGAATAGATAGTCATTTTAAACACATGCAAAATTTGCTAAGTATAGATGAATAAGGTAACTAAAGTAAATTTTGCCCTATATACTCCCCCTTAACTTTGGCTCCCCCTTAACTTTTGCTCTCCCTTAATTTTTGCTCCCCCTTAACTTTTGCTCCCCCTTAATTTTTAACTTGAATTTTATGTTTACATTTTTGCTACTCTCCCCCTTTGCCATAACTCAAAAAATGGGCAATGCATAAAGAGTTGTACATGATTAAAGTTAGCAATATTCAACAAAGTTTGGAAGTTAAGGTCAATTGGAATTTAAGTTTTTAGGACAAGATTATTCATTTAAGTTCAGTTGGTCCTTAAGTCCAAGCACAAGTCATGTTTATATATTTAGGTATCAGAGCCATAGAGAACAAAACATTCTTGAAAAAAGAAATCGAGTATCTTTTGCCAACTGTCTAACCTTTAGTTACTTGCTGATTGTCTATAGGACAATAGCTTTTACTAGGTTAGTCAAGTTAAGTTATTTAGGTCCAGATAGACTTGACTAGAGCTGGAGAACTTTAACTTGATTAATGTTTATTGCATATTTAACACCCAGACTCATATTGATGCACAGATATAAGCATTCTTGAGTCCAGGCTATACCCTATGCATCTCACGTCATTCTATGTTTTTCAATCACAATCAAGGTAAACCTAGGTGTTTTGTGAGATGCTCTGGCTTAATTCTAGGGGAACATGATATCTAGGGGAAAGACTAGGCTAATTCCAGAAAGTTTTTTTTTAAAATCTAACAAAATTGGAGTTTTGAAAACTGTTTTTCCTAGATTTAAAAAAACAATCAAACCTATGCTCATAACACCTAAAACTGAGTAATAACATGTCTAATCAGTTTAAAACATCTAAGATATACATCAAAAGCTGAGTAAGAGAAAGATCCCAGTTGACAATAATATGTCAAGGCAGGTGAACAGATAAAATCAAGCAGGTGGATCGTCGGCTGGAGGATCGGCTAGGTGCTGCTCAGGTGGTGGCTGAGGCTGTCCCTGACGCCGAAGCTCGCCTCGAAGAGATGCGAATCCAGCAGCTATCTCAGATCGCATAGTCCGAAGAAAACGATGCGTCTGTGTGGACTGGATCTCAAGTTGAGTGAGTCTATCCTCGACAGAGAGTGGTGCTGAAGATGACGGCCCAGCTGAAGAGGAAGGTCCGACAGAGGTGGAAGGATCTGCGAAGAAGTCCTCTGCCAGAAAATCTGGCCACTCCTCATCTGCATCAGGTGCGCCCTCGGCCTCTGGAGCACCAGGGGCAGCAGCTGGTGGTGGTCGGCCCTTCCAGGCCAGAATCCCCTCGGCAGTGATCTCTGCCCCTGCTAATCTAAGGCTACGCTGACCGACCTCATCATAGAGGGTAAGTGGGATGAGAACTCCTCTAGTAATGTCTATCCTAGAGCTGGAGAATATCTGGGTCAGGATATGACAATAAGGCATATGAATTACTCCAGATGTGACTGTGTTAGATGCAAGGATAATATTATGAAACATATGGAGGGCTATGTCTATATCCAGGTGCTGGGTGAGGGCGTACAAGAAGAACGAGTGGGACGGTCGCATCGTCGAGACATCCCGAGTTGATAAGGGTAGAATATAAGCTGTCAGGACTCTGTACATAGCATAATCCTGAACTCGAAGAAGAGTGGATCTGAACTCAGTCAGGCCTAAGGGTCTCTCCTCCCCATAGAAATGCATGTAAATGTCATCTAATGTAACGTGGGAATAGGGGGCTCCAAAAGGTAGGGGCCTACTCGGATAACATAAAAATGTACACTCAGACTCCCTAATCTCTAGGCTGGTGCGAAGTAGTGATGGAGTGAACTGAATGTCAGTACCTCCTACCCTGGTGGTATAAGTTCTATCATCAACCTTTTCAAGGTTGTGATAGAACTGGGCACATAGGTCTTGATTGACAGTCGTGGTGCAATCAACCAATTTATCTAAATGATAATGGTTTATCATTTGGATAGTGGGTTGACAATTTTGTGACAAAAACTCCCTACCAATATATCTAGGTTTGATGGACTCAAAGGTAAACCTAGAGAAATCTATCATATGTTGTTCCGAGGGGAATCTCGGATCCGTGGAAGGGGCCCTTACTGGTGTGGTATCCACAATACAACGCTTCCTATTATGCAAGAAAAATTGCAAAACTAGCAAAAAATGGGATTTAAGCACTTAAAGAAGGGTTTAGATTGTACCTAGGAGGCATAGCTTTGATTAAAGGGAAGGAAATAGGTAGAAGGCGTCTTGGTTGGGAAGAAACCGAAGAGATCGGTGGCTTGCGGCGAGACACGAACAGAAGCAACAATGCTTCTGTTCGTGACAAAAGAGAGATATTTTAAGGCGCCTTCAGATCTCTTTAGGGCGCCTTTGGAGGCGCCTTAAGGGCTTCTTAAGGCGCCTTAAGATTGCGGCGGGAAATTTCCCGCCGCTGCTTGAGGGCGCCTCCTCTTAGATGGAGGCGCCTTCGGATGCTACGTGTCCCTTTTTTTTTTTTTAATCAATACATTCTTGAAATTGATAAAAGAATTTGTTTTGATAAAAACAATATGGTTTTAGAGATTTAAATTAGGTTTTAAAATAATTTTCAAGTTAATTTTGAAAAGATTTTTAAATAATTTTGAAATTAATTTTGAAAAGATTTAAATAATTTTAAAATTAATTTAAAGTAATTTTGAAATTAATTTTGAAAAGTTTTTAAAGTAATTTTGAAATTTATTTTGAAAAGTTTTTAAATTATTTTGAAATTAAATTTTGAAAAGATTGAAATTAATTTTGAAAAGTTTTTAAAGTAATTTTGAAATTAAATTTTGAAAAGTTTTTAAAGTAATTTTGAAATTTATTTTGAAAAGCTTTTAAAAGATTTTGAAATTAATTTTGAAAAGTTTTTAAATGATTTTGAAATTAAATTTTGAAAAGATTGAAATTAATTTTGAAAAGTTTTTAAAGTAATTTTGAAATTAAATTTTGAAAAGTTTTTAAAGTAATTTTGAAATTTATTTTGAAAAGTTTTTAAAGTAATTTTGAAATTAAATTTTGAAAAGTTTTTAAAGTAATTTTGAAATTTATTTTGAAAAGCTTTTAAAAGATTTTGAAATTAATTTTGAAAAGTTTTTAAAGTAATTTTGAAAAGATTTTTTTAAAGTAATTTTGAAATTTATTTTGAAAAGTTTTTAAATGATTTTGAAATTAAATTTTGAAAAGATTGAAATTAATTTTGAAAAGTTTTAAAATTTTGAAAAGTTTTTAAAGTAATTTTGAAATTTATTTTGAAAAGCTTTTAAAAAATTTTGAAATTAAATTTTGAAAAGATTGAAATTAATTTTGAAAAAGATTTTTAAATAATTTTGAAATTAATTTTGAAAAGATTTTTAAAGTAATTTTGAAAATATTTTTAAAGTAATTTTGAAAATAATTTTATTTCTTAGTCATCTCACCCGATCTAAGTTGTCAATCAGGGAATCCTATAATTGATGTGAGATGATTTATTGTTGAATTCAAGGGTCTGGTTTAACTTTGTGTTAGATTCAGGTTTAGCTTTGGGTTCAACAAGTAAGCATTCTTTGGATAAACTTCTGGGCTATGGTGAGTCACAAGGAACTCATTAAAGTAACCATGCCTTCGAGGTTTTCCAAATAGTCCTACCCACTGAACTTAGTACGAAACCTTGGTCTAACTAGTTAGGATCCATTTAAGGGTAGCTTCGGTTAGTTCCACTTGGCCAAATGCACCAGGTTGAAGCCATATCTTCCTAGTCATGCGATGCCCAAGCTTCCCTAACGTACTATCATCCAAAAACTTCACCAGTACTGTTGTTCAAGTTAAACTTATCCCATTTTTAATCTAATCTTAATTGCCCTGCCGGGTAATCTATTCTTGTTTTACCCATTCCGGGTAAATTAGGTTCAGTTACCCTGTCGGGTAGTTCAGTTGGAGGTGCCAGCTAGTTTGGATCCTCCATCTACTTTTCATAATTTCAACTTGTTGAATTTTGAATTTTAATTTTGAATCTGATTTTTTAATTTTAGATTTTTAATTTAATTTCGAATTTTAAATTTGATTTTTAATTTTAGATTATCAATTTAATTTCGAATTTTGAATTTTGAATTTGATTTTTAATTTTCGATTTTAAATTTAATTTCGAATTTTAAATTTGATCGTTTTCATTTTAGCTTTCCCTGGATCACGGCCTCGATATGGTCTGTCGAGGTAGTATATTTGATCCTTCGGAACCCAGTATTGGCCAAGTCCAATTTGATTGATCAATTTGGACTTGGGGACCCATGCTTGGACTGATTTACTACTTTGTTTGTTTATTAAGGATAAATAGGATTTATATTTCTTTTTACTTTTATATCCTAGTCCAGTTCTATTGTAGACGGCTCTTTGTGTTCCAAGAATTAGATCCAAATTCTTGGATCCCAGAGAGAACTTTTCTAAAGTAATTTTTAAATCATTTAACTGATTTTTCATATTTGAATTTTCTTTCTCAAGTTGTTGTACTTGAGTTGAATCTTCAGTTAAAGATTTTGAGTTAGTTACTCCTTTAAGAATGGTTATTTCTTTTAAAAGTGACTTAATTTTCAAATTTGACTAGGTTAATTTGCGAAGTAAATAATTGACTAAATTATTAAGCCTAGGAATACTTACAGCGGAGTCTGGCCCTTCGGAAACGGATGCGGATCCGTGGCTTTGCTCGGAGTCGGCTTCTGACTCGCTGATCTGGTCCCGGGCCATCAATGCGAGTAGACTCGTTTGGTCGAGTTCGTCGTCTTCGTCCTCCGAAGAGGATTCGTCCCAGTTGCCTTTAGGACTTTCCTTCTTCTTTGCTTCTTGGCTTCCTTTTGATTTGGGCGGTTGGCTTTTATATGCCCCTTTGGTTGCACCCGTAACAAGTGACTTGAACTTTGTCTTTGAGTTCTGTTGAGCCTCCTTGGATTGAATCGCCTTCTTTAGATCTTTCTTGTTGAAGCCCTTCTTCTTCTTGTAGAGTTTCTTTACAAGATTCACAAATTCATCGGCCAGTTCATCTTCTGAATCTTCCGATTCGGATTCAACTTTTCGCCGTCCTCTTGACTCCCGTGTTCGACTCGTTCCTGCAACCAAAGCAATCCCTTTCTCGGATGGCTGTGCATTAGTTTGTTCATGGAGTTCAAACTCACTAAATAATTCGTCTAATTTTAAGGAGGACAAATCCTTAGAGACTTTATAGGCATCTACCATTGATGCCCATAGTGTACTCCTAGGGAATGAGTTAAGGGCATACCTTATTATGTCTCTGTTTTCTACCTTCTGCCCGATTCCATGTAGAGAATTCAGGATATCTTGAATTCGAGTGTGCAAAGAGCTTGTCGTCTCGCCTTCCTGCATTTTCAAATTGTACAGTTTATTTAGTAACAAATCACGCTTACTTACCTTGGTTTCCGAGGTGCCTTCGTGAAGTTCGATCAGTTTCTCCCATAGTTCATTTGCGGAGGAGAATGGACCGACTCTGTTGAGCTCTTCTTTGGTAAGACCGCATTGGATGGTGCAGGTGGCTTTTGCGTCGGCTTCCACCTTTTTGATAAATGCTGACTCCCAATTTTCACAGGATGTGGGCTTACCGTCGGTACCAGTTGGCAGTTCCAATCCTGTTTTGACGATCATCCAGGTGTCGAACTGATCTTCAGATATATCTCCATTCGCCCCTTCCAATATCCGAAGTCTTCTCCGGAAAATAATGGGGGACGAACGGTGCTATATCCTTCTTGTTGGGCCATTCAGATCTAAAAGAACAAAAACAACAAGATCTATTCCAAGACTGAGTCTTGGATTAGTAGTGTGGGAAGAGAAAAAAAGAATAACAGGCTCAAGTGGTATTGACCAACTTTGAGCAGAAAATCGATTCGTGAAAAGAAATTAGAATATAGCTATAAGGCTAAATTCTAATCGACTTCGAACAAAAACCACAAAAAAAATTGTCTCGAATAGTGGTTGCACTGATTCAAGACGACCCCGCTCTGATACCAATTGTTGGATCGAGACCGCGCTCTGATACCAATTGTTGGATCGAGACCGCGCTAGAGGGGGGGGGTGAATAGCGCTCCTGGCTATTTCGTTCGATTCGTAAAACTATCGGAGTAAAATACGCAGCGGAAAATGTAAATAAACACAAACACAGAGACACGGTCGTTTACTTCGTTCGGAGCCTAAGGCGACTCCTACTCGAAGGCCCGCGATCCTTGATCGCTTCCGGTGGGCAACAACTATAAGCTCGATAAAAGATTACAAGTTGAAGTACAATAAACGATAGTAAATAATTATACCAACGACAAAGAAATGAAGATTCGGAGCTCTTGGTCGTCGGGCACAAGTAGCAGCACTTCGGAACGTCGTTTGGAGCAGCACGTAGCACTTGAATCACTTAAGACTTGATATACTGAAGTGCTGGTCGAAACCCCCTTATAAAGGGTGTTCAAGGCGCCTTGAAGGCTGTTCAAGGCGCCTCCATGCTGCCGATTCTTCCGCACGGATCAAACTTGATCTGGTCGAACTTCATCTGCTTAAGGCGCCTCAAACCCTGCTCAAGGCGCCTTCCAAGGCGCCTTAAACCCCCTTCAAGGCGCCTCCATTGAAGCTTCGCAGCCAGGTCAGCTTTTGCACCCGAGGCGCCTCCAAGCTCCATGGAGGCGCCTCGGATACTGTTCATCCGAGGAAAAACTCCATTTCTTTGTACCTGCAAGATGTGTTAGTCCCAAACAATATCCTGCAACACAAAGTTAGCATAAATAACAGAATGAATATGATAAGAAATGTTATGACAGTCTCGGGACTGTCCGGGTCTGACTTCGGATTTCCAACCGGAAACCCTAGGTCGACCCGACGCCTACTGTTCCCTCTGCGGGGAACGCGTCCTCACCTACTCCACTCAGGAGATTTACCTGTTGCCAGTGCGATCCTCCAGATCGACTGGACTTTTGCTCAGCACTCGATGCTTCCGGACTTTCTGCTGGACATCCGCTTCCCGGCTAGTCCAGACTTTCACCTGGTTCGCGACACCAGGACTTTCCACCTAGGGTTACCACCCCCTAGGACTTTTGCCTGAAGCTATCTACCTGCCAAGACTTTCCGCATAGGGTTACCACCCCCTATGACCTAGGGTTACCACCCCCTAGGGTTTTCCCTTTTGCCTAACCGCAGCTAGGACTTTCCTGACATTCTCAAGTAGACTTGTTAGATTACAAAACATCTTAACTTTGAATTCTTTGCCGTTATCAAAACACGAGTTCGATCGTCGGATGCTTCCCTCACCAACAAATTCCTCATTTGATTATCCGACGGATGTACGTGACAGACAAGCCCGTGTAAGGATGATTGAGGGATAATCTTGAAGGTGAAATAAGGTCATTCAAGGGGGTAGGATAGATTGTATGCATTAATCTTTTATATCTTGATATGGGTTGAGAAGTAATGAATTTCTATGTTTATTTTCCGAGGGATGCACGTGACAGGAAAGCCCGTGTAAGGACATCATAGGAATCATTCCTAATTGATCACATTTAGATATAGATTTTGGTCCTAAGCCAGTTGTCTATTGCAAGAGAGAATCGGCAACCTTTTACAAATGATGGACAATTGAGGAATAAGATTTGGTAGATCATTTACATTGAATAACATTACTGTTGGTTCAACATCCCTCAGGTCAAGGTTGACCTGGTTGACCAAGCTGAGTCTTGGTTTGGGTTTAGATGTTTGACAATAAGAAATTGATTAAAGAAGAGTCAAGTAGGTCAAGGGAGTGACCGGATACTTGACTGGAAAGTCCTAGTGAGTGAAGCTAGGCAGAAGGAAATCCTGGTGAGTGAGGCCAGGTGAAAGTCCTAGTGAGGGAAGCTAGGCAGAAGGAAATCCTGGTGAGTGAAGCCAGGTGAAAGTCCTAGTGAGTGAAGCTAGGCAGAAGGAAATCCTAGTGAGTGAAGCCAGGTGAAAGTCCTGGTGAGTGAAGCCAGGCAAGGGAAAATCCAGATGGATCAAGGATGATCAGACATCTGGTGGAAGTCCAAGTAGGTCAAGGGAGTGACCGGATACTTGGCACGACGAGTAAAGTCCAAGTGGGTCAAAGGGATTGACCAGACACTTGGTGGGAAGTCCTAGCAGGTCAAAGGAGTGATCAGATGCTAGGCATGATGTACTAACAGGTCAAGGTTGACCGGGTGTTGGTTTGAGAGGCTTGGGACTTGGTTTTGGGTAAAAACCAAGTGCTGGATCGATCGGTGGATTGATCCAGGAGCTGGATCGATCAGTGGATCGATCCAGGCCTTTCCTAGCGAACAGAGAGCCTCTGGATCGATCCGTGGATCGATCCAGATGTCCCAATCGATCAGTGGATCGATTGGGACACGGCTGCTTCGCGCGATAAGCGCTGGATCGATCCGTGGATCGATCCAGGCATTTTTCCCAGAGCACAAAGGCGCTCTTGATCGATCCAAAGCCTCCCCGATCGATTGGGAACATTCGAATCGATCGGGATCCGACCGTTGCGTCGTGTTTATAGCCGCAGGCGAGCGTTGTCTTCGGTATCTCTTCACAGATTCATCTCAGATCTTTCGCCAGCTCCTCCACAGCACTCACAAAGCTCAGATCGCCAGTTCTTGAAGGATCTTGGAAGCTCTCCAAGTCAAGAGGCGGATCAAAGCCAAGAAGAGAAGCTAGGGTTAGGGTTTTGCACACATTGTAAGCTTGTAAGCTTGTATTTCTTGTATCCTTTCCCTTTCTTCTTGTATTGAGTTGTGTAGGGCTTCTCCACCCTTGGTAGTAACCATAAAGGAGAGTTTTATTAGTGGAGGGTGTGTGTGTTGGTGTGGATCCTTGGATTAGTCACCTCTTGTGAGGTGGATACCAAGTAAACCAACCGTGTTAGCGTTGTGTGATTGTTTCTGTATTTTCCGCTGCCATATCCTTAAAGAAACAAGCAACGAAGAACACCGAGCGAGAGTGATGAGCTATTCACCCCCCCCCTCTAGCTACTTTTGGTCCTAACAAGTGGCATCAGAGCAAGGCGCTCTTCACCGGAATCATCGCCGGGAGGGTCAGGCATAACAAGAAAAGCTAGAGGGTGAAGAAGTTGGAGCAAATTCTTCAAGTTCAAGATTTTATCAAGCTCAACTTCAAGATGCAATTCCAAGATGGACTTGGATTTGACACAAGGGTGGCTCCACCATACACTTCCATGAGTTTCGATTCTTGGAAATCAAGAATCGAAAATTTCCTTATGATGCAGATAGAGCAATGGTTTGCTCTAATGGAAGGCTTCGAGGCTCCAAGAAATTCCAAGGGCAAGCTTCTCAAGAAAAGCAAATGGAGCTCGGAGCAAATCCAAAGGTGCGAGGCAAATGACAAAGTGACCAAGCTTTTGGTCAATTTATTGCCAAGCACCATCCTTTGCAAAATTGGAGAATTTGAATATGCAAAGGAACTATGGAGCAAATTGGCCAAGCTTCATGAAGAGATCCCCTCCACTATACAAGATCATGAAGAATCCAGAGAGGGTGACTCTTTGATGTAAGACCAAGAAGAGGACTCCGAGGTTGAGAGATGCTCAACCTCCGAAGAAGAGGAAATCCAAGAAGCTTCATCCTCAAGGGAATGCAACGAAGGGAACAAGGAGGGAGCATACTCCTTGTTTCATGTTCAAGATGATGAAGCCTCCACCTCTAGGATTGAGGGGGAGCAATCCTTGGTGACGCCGGATCAAAAAGAAGGAGAAACTTCTACATCCGGGTCAAGTGAAGAAGAAGAAGATGGTGCCACCTCCAACATTTAAGAAATATCAAATGGAGGAGCAAGTGTCATCCCTACACAAGAAGGTATAAATGTTTCAATTAAAAATAAAAATTATATAATATGTTTCGAGTGTAGTGAAAGTGGGCACTACAAGAGCAAGTGTCCCAACTTGGCCAAGAAGAAGGGTCAAGTGACACAAAAGGGCAAGGAGAAGCCCAAGGAGACCTCCCCCGGGACAAAGAAGAGCAAGGAGCACATTGTGTGCTTCTCGTGTCAACAAAAAGGGCATTACCGAAGTCAATGCCCTAAGGGGAAGAAGATGGTCAAGACTCAAGGAGGCACTAGTCAAGGGGGAGACTCCAAGGTAAAGAAGAAGGTAACATTTATTGAGCCTACTTCTTTACGTTATGGTAAAAAGCATGATAGCTCTAATTTTTATCATTTTAATGTGATTTACCATAAGAATAGGAAGCATGAGGGCTTTAAGGAAAAGCATGTGGCCCTACATGCCAAAACTACTATCCCTAAGGCTAGGAATGTAGATAAAAACCTAGGCGATAACTCTAAGGATTATAGATACAAGCCTAGAAACAAAAATGCTCATGGATCAAATACTAAGGACCTAGTGAGAGAAAATCAAGTCTTGAGGTCAAGACTTGATAAAATGGAAAAGACCCTAAAAAGGATGGAAAATATCCTATTAGGGCAAAATGAGCATAACTTAGGGTTAGGAAAATCAAAGCCATCAAATGGCCATAGAGGTTTGGGATACAAACCAAAAGCTAAGAAGGATGTGCCTAGTTATCATAGGGTTCCATATAGTTATGAAATGAAACCTAAGTCTAGAGGTCAAGTCAAGGATACAAGGGAAGATATCCCTAGAAGTATCTTTGCAACCAAAGTGACTAAGACTTCTAAGAAGTCTAAGAAAGTCGCTAACAAGGTCACAAGGGAGGCCATCCCTAGAGTTGACCTAGAAAATGTGACAAAGGCTTCTAAGAAGCCCAACAAGGTCACTAGGAAGGTATCTAGGGAAGTTATCCCTAGTGAGTACCTAGAGCATCCAAGGAGCACCAATAGGTGTTGGGTTCCTAGGAGCATCTTCTCTACCCCATAGATGGGTTAGAGAGTGCCAACTCCGATTAGAAGGGTAGTTAACCCAACTTTGAGGAAATTGACACTCAAGGAGCATTTTCAAGGTTTTTGTTAACCTTTGAAAATGGAATGGAATTATCGTTTACTCTTTGAAAGAGTAAAATGTGCCAAATTTGAGTAGTTTTGGTTTTATTTTTAAAATGGCACATATTGAAAAATCATAAGAACTACCAAGTTGGGATTTTGGTATGTTCTGAAGAAATTTAAGGTCAATCTAAGCCTTGATTTATGTGATTACTCTTGAGGAAAAATGGAATATGCCAACATTTGAGGATAAACTTAATTTCAATTGGCATATGTTAATCAAGAGAACTAGAAATGCCCAGTTAGGTTGTCGCACTCTCTTGAAGCATTTTGGGCAATCTAGGGTTTAAGTTTTAAGATTAGCTAGATTAACGATACTTAGATAGGTAATCTAGGTATATTTTATTTATGCTAAACCTTGCCATGATTGTTTGCTCATAACATGCCATGACATTATATTTTATCTTATTTGTATTTTGCATTCATGACTTATCATGAAAAATACAAAAATACCATGTCATGTCATACATACATCATGTAGTTATAGGAATCTTTCTTTTGAAAGCTATTTTATTTTGATGTATGCCATAACATTATCATGCATTAGTTTTATTTCCTAAATTTAAGGACAAATGGCATTAGTTTAACAAGTGGCATTTGTTTACAACAAGTGGAATAAACAAGTGCCATTTGTTTAACAAGTGAATCAACAAGTAACATCCTTTGTGGATGTCTACCTCTCAAAATGCCTAGATAGATATGCATGATCCCTAGAATAGGGCAAAACCAAAATCTTACATCTCACAAAGACCTATAAGATGACTTGTATGTGTTTCAGTGAATATTAGATACAAGTGAGATGTTAGGATGATGAACAAAACTCAAGATGTTGACTTAGTGCATTCTTTTGAGTTTTAAGTTCATCAAAACACATAGTTATGTGTTTTCCCACCATTGGGAAAGCTAATGTACAAGTCATGTGCATTATGCCCAAGGAACATGATGGGATATTGGTTTTGAAAATGTTTTTAAAAAATGATTTTGGAAAACCTTGGTGAAGGCTATTTTTTGATAGTAATCACCATTGAATAGTTAGACACAAACTTGAAGAAAACACTAAAGTTTTTGCAAATTTTCAAGGTTGTGTCAATCTTTGAAAATATGATGTATTTTCATAGAAAACTATTTTTCCATGATAAATTATACCCTAAATAATGTCTACACGAAATTTCATGATTTTTGGATTTTTGTAGGATTTTCTAGGGGTTTCTGAAGTTGACTGAAATCATTTTTCAGCAACTATCAGACCTCAATCGATCCACCGATCGATTGAGGGTCTCAATCGATCCACGGATCGATTGGGAGAAAGCTTCTCGCGAACAGAAGCTTGCTAGATCGATCAGCCGATCGATCCACAAGAATTGAATCAATCAGTGGATCGATTCAGTTGGTTCAATCGATTGGATCCCAACTCCAATCGATCCAAGTTGCTGATTTTGGCTCGGAAGGCCTGATTTCAGCATCATTGAACCATGTTTAGTCTATGTAACCATTCCAAACCCTCAAAATACATTTGTATACATAAAAAGGGTGTTTTCATGTTGAAAACAAGAATGGATCGATTAAGGAAGACTAAATTGAAGTTTAGGTTGAGGTTTGTTTCAAATTTTGAACATTTGAACCTCAAAACTTCTAAATTTGGGTTTCCTAAAGGTTTAGGGATTCCAAGTCATTGTTGGTGCAATGACAGAAGTTACCACCATGTCTTTAGGGGGAGGGACTCTTTAAAGGCATGAAAATTATTATTCATAAACCTTGGAAGGTGGTTAACCTTCCGTTAAGAAATTGCTCATGGATGAGTGTCTGAACTTGAAATGGGGAGTGGATATCCTCAGTATTTCAAGTGGTCTCAAGTAGTTGAAAAATGCTCAAGGTTGGGCATTTGTCTACATTGAGGAAGAAGTGAAGGATAAATGAAGGGTATGGGACCTTCATTATCGTGTTGATCACAACGAGTGATGTTGTGAACAACGATGGGCAACTCTTCAGGGGGAGAGTCAACAATGGATTTGTTGAAGTATGCCCGAAATTGAGGCATGGGTTGATATGTGCCTAAAGATGGGTTGAGCAAGCCCTACGAGGGAGTTTGATGTGTGCCAATAGGGGGAGAATGAAAGGACTTGTAAAAGGAAGTAAGTTAGGCTTTCATTATCTAAGAGGGAGTTTGCCCTCTTAGGGGGAGAATGAAGAGCTTAACTTATGCTTTCATTACCTAGTGGCATGAAGAATGAGGCTATGGGATTAGCCTAACTTACATGTGGCATTGTAAGTGTTATTGTGGTATTGTCAAACATCAAAAAGGGGAAGATTGTTGGTGCAACATCCCTCAGGTCAAGGTTGACCTGGTTGACCAAGCTGAGTCTTGGTTTGGGTTTAGATGTTTGACAATAAGAAATTAATTGAAGAAGAGTCAAGTAGGTCAAGGGAGTGACCGGATACTTGACTGGAAAGTCCTAGTGAGTGAAGCTAGGCAGAAGGAAATCCTGGTGAGTGAAGCCAGGTGAAAGTCCTAGTGAGTGAAGCTAGGCAGAAGGAAATCCTGGTGAGTGAAGTCAGGTGAAAGTCCTAGTGAGTGAAGCCAGGCAAGGGAAAATCCAGATGGATCAAGGATGATCAGACATCTGGTGGAAGTCCAAGTAGGTCAAGGGAGTGACCGGATACTTGGCACGACGAGTAAAGTCCAAGTGGGTCAAAGGGATTGACCAGACACTTGGTGGGAAGTCCTAGCAGGTCAAAGGAGTGATCAGATGCTAGGCATGATGTACTAACATGTCAAGGTTGACCGGGTGTTGGTTTGAGAGGCTTGGGACTTGGTTTTAGGTAAAAACCAAGTGCTGGATCGATCGGTGGATCGATCCAGGAGCTGGATCGATCAGTGGATCGATCCAGGCCTTTCCTAGCGAACAGAGAGCCTCTGGATCGATCCGTGGATCGATCCAGATGTCCCAATCTATCAGTGGATCGATTGGGACGCGGCTGCTTCGTGCGATAAGCGCTGGATCGATCCGTGGATCGATCCAGGCATTTTTCCCAGAGCACAGAGGCGCTCTGGATCGATCCATGGATCGATCCAAAGCCTCCCCGATCGATTGGGAACATTCGAATCGATCGGGATCTGACCGTTGCGTCGTGTTTATAGCCGTAGGCGAGCGTTGTCTTCGGTATCTCTTCACAGATTCATCTCAGATCTTTCGCCAGCTCCTCCACAGCACTCACAAAGCTCAGATTGCCAGTTCTTGAAGGATCTTGGAAGCTTTCCAAGTCAAGAGGCGGATCAAAGCCAAGAAGAGAAGCTAGGGTTAGGGTTTTGTACACATTGTAAGCTTGTAAGCTTGTATTTCTTGTATCCTTTCCCTTTCTTCTTGTATTGAGTTGTGTAGGGCTTCTCCGCCCTTGGTAGTAACCATAAAGGAGAGTTTTATTAGTGGAGGGTGTGTGTGTTGGTGTGGATCCTTGGATTAGTCACCTCTTGTGAGGTGGATACCAAGTAAACCAACCGTGTTAGCGTTGTGTGATTGTTTCTGTATTTTCCGCTGCCATATCCTTGAAGAAACAAGCAACGAAGAACACCGAGTGAGAGCGACGAGCTATTCACCCCCCCCCCCTCTAGCTACTTTTGGTCCTAACAATTACAAAGAACTCAAAACTCCTAGAACATCCTTTTATCATAGCCCTTATTCCTGTTTCTATGCTTTTACTTCTATGTTTTACTTTCCATAGTTGCACTTAGTTTTTATAAATCAATTGATTAGTTGTTTAACTAATTCGTGTTGAGATATCTTTAGTGGTTATAACCAGTCCCTGTGGATACAATATCTTTCTTTATTACTGACGACGTATCCGTACACTTATGGAACGTTAACAGCTGACATTGCACATATTCTATAAGGGGATTTCTTTTTCAGATAAATCTTTGTTAGATTCATCAGCTGGAGGTTCTTTTATGAACAAGAGTGTGGATGAAGCATATACATTAATTGATCAAGTGACATTGAATCTCTACGAATGGTCAAATAAAAGTTGGATGAAATCTTCCTCAAAAATTCAGGCAGTGCAAGCCATAAATGCTAGAGTGTCTATCAAACAAAATGTTATTCAACCATCCAAGTGTTTTGAAAATCTCCAGTCATAGAATGTGAGGTCCAAATAGTTGGAGGAAAAGATTGATAGCATAGTTTCAAAATGGTTCAAACATGATCCCCCTCCTACACAAACAAGATCTAGTGAAAACGTTAATGATATTAAGTTGAGAAGTGGAAAGAATCATGAAGAACTTTTGAAAAAAAGACTTGTATAGAATTGAGGAGAAGAACAATAGAAGACCTCAAGAACTCAGTTCTATTACTCCAAGAAGTTCCCAAAGGCCACAAGTACCTTTCCCTCAATGATTGATCACACCAACACTAGATAAGCAAGTTAGACCTCCTCCGCAAGCTCAAAGGGAATATGGGAAAAAGGAGTTCAATCTTTCCCAAGACCTTCACTAAGGGTTCCTTTTCCACAAAGGCTAGTGAAGGTCAATGAAAACAAAGATTTTAAAAAATTCTGTGATTCTAATATGGTTGATTGCAGATTTTTGGATGTATATAAGGATGACTTTTCAAATGAGGATTATGATGATAATGTAGTGGATAATAAGTTTTCAGATCTACCTCCAAGTTTTATAGGATGTTATGATGAAATTAAATTTTCATATGTTGAATGTAATGAGGTAGACCAACTTAAAAATGCAAATGAAGTCAGTGATCCTCCTATAGTTGATTCTCCTATTGAGGATATTGATGTTAGTTTATTTTTTGATATTTGTGTTGATGATAATGATATGGAAGGAAGTGTAGGGAGTTGTGGTGTGGAAGAAGCATCTCAAGAATCACCTCCTTTGTCCACGCACTCCTTAGAGACTATGAGAATTGCAAGGATTGAACATGTTGTGGACCAATGTGTAGGGACTTATGCGGAGTTAGCAGAGTGTCAAGAATCACCACCTTTAGTTGCAACATCACCTGAACCAGAGCCAGAACCATTATTTGATTCAAAAGAAGTCACATCCACTGGTTTGGAACTTTCAGACACCTTTTAACAATGCATAGTTAGAAATTATTGCGATCTTTTAGAAAAGATCATAGAGGTACGTATGCTTGATTTTGTTGGATGATTCCATTACTTATAATTGCATGACTAAATTTGATACGGTTTTGGTTCTTACTTATTTAACATGTATATGGGAGGTATGCTTTTCCTGTGGGTGTGCAGGTTTTCAAGAGGCCAATAATTGGAAGCTCACATCGAACCGTCTCCAACTGCCGGAAAGGATTCTTAAAGAGATGAAGATGAAGAGAGCGGAGATACACTACATTGTTCTTATAATGACAACTCTCTTCATAATAAATTGGGCTATTGGAAGAAAAGTCTGGAATTTTCTCACTTCGGCTAGATCATGATTTAAGCGAGCCAAATAAGGGGTCGAGCTAATGACCTTAAACAAGTGCTTCTTGGGAGGCAACCCAAGTTCAATCTTGTTTTCATTTTAGTTTTAGTTTCCTTCAAGTTCCTTTTTAGTTTCTTTATTCATAATAAATCATGACCTCTACTTAATTTTTCTAGTCTATCTTATTTTTGTAAGATTTATTGTTGTGGAGGAGTGAAATTCACATATAGGGAAGTATCTTCAAAACATGAATGTCAACCATTTGGAGCTCATCACTTGGTAACTTCTCTAAACTTCATAAATCTCCTCCACATTCCATTTTTAGTTTTCATTAGGACAATAAAAAGTTTAAGTCTGGGGGGATGTTTGGGTTTAGGTTAGTGTTTGTCATATTTCTTAGTTTTTGCACATTTCTTTTTGAAATGTTTCCTAATTGCATCATTCATCACATCATGATTGTTTGTTCTTTAATGTAAAATACTAGCACGTTTCATCTAGATATTTATGTTATATGATTTGGTATGCTAGTATGTCTATTGATCTATATTTTCCTATCCATAGTAACATAAATTGAGTATTGTTATTATTAGAAGAATTTGAATGTTGGCCTAGTTTTAGAATCTCTTCACATTATGCTTGACTTTGATGGTAGATATTTTTGAAAATAGTCATGATTCATAGAACCAGACTAGTACTCTTTCTTCTATGGTGACCTCTCAACTACATTTTGATTACTAGATAAACTCAGATCATGCAAGCTCATTTGGAAAAATAAATCCTTAAAAAAATGAATGAAGGTTTGCTCAAGTTTGATACTTTGCAAACATTCACAGAAAGAAAAAAGAAAGGGATTAAAAAATAATTATCATGAGTGGAAACTAGTAATTCACCTCTTTGAGACCGAGTTAGGTTACTGGGGAAATGAATGCTATGTTTCTCTTGATACTGAGTATTCCTTTAAGACCTTGTGTAGACGATGTATAGCATTTTTATGGGAAATGAACCTTGCGTGTGGCAAGTAAGTGCCTATCACTAGAAGTATGAGGTGTACAGTTAAATGAAAATTTGACTAGGTTAAGAGATTGACACTTGAGAAAGTTAAGCCACTTATCACACTAAGCACGGAGAACTTCTACTTAGGCCACACTCAAATAATTTTTGTATCATGCTCATCAATGAAATTATATGAAAGGTTTATATTGATTCATTAGGAATTATTACATGTCATCTATGAACATAAATCTAGATTGCGGGTTTTACTTGAGGATAAATAAAGGTTTAAGTCTGAGGGTCTGATATGTGTACATTATATACACTTTTATGCATACTTTAACGCACATCTACTTGTATTTCATTAGAAAAATCTATGTTTATTATATCCTATTTTATTATAATGTCATACTTCCATTATATTCTATTCAGAGATATGCTCTTTGCATATTTTGATTGACAGGACATGATTTGGAGAAAAAACGAAGCTTAAATGGAGTCTAGAGCTTGCAAAATGCCCGGGCCATGCTTATGAGGCATGGATGTGTGAAAATATGGCACAAAACAAGGTCCCCACAACCTGGTCGTGCCTAAAAGGCACCGCCGTGTCAATTGCACACAGGTGTGCCAATTCCACATGGTCATGTCATTTTCAACACTGCAGACTAAAAGTAAAATAGTCATAACTTTCTACTTGGTTGGAGTTATGAGTCATTCCAAATATAAAAATGTAAATAACTTTAAGATATATAACTCTTATGAAGACTTCAACTAGAGAAAACTAAGTATTGAAGGTGTAAAATACGTTTCTACAAGACACGGCCTTGGCACATGGTCATGTCAAATCCTGCATTTTCTACACTATACACTAAGAGTAAAATAAGCATAACTTTGTGCTCCATTGGAGTTTTGGGATGTTCTTTAAAATCAAATTGTAGATAACTTCAAGATCTACAATTTTGATGAAGACCTCAACTCAAGAATACCAAGATAAGAGGTGTTAAAATGACCTACAAGGCTAGGCTATGTGAACCATAGGGCCGTGTCACCTAATTAGCACAACCAAATCTAGGCCGTGTGAGTCACACGACCGTTCAACATTTCTAGAGGTCAAAATGAGCTAGGTCAAAAAGAGCTAGGCCTTGTGAGATACATGGCTATGTAGCCCATCCAGAACTAAAGTAGAACATGATTGCATTAGCCACATTGCTGTGTCACTAGTCCAGAGAAGAAACAAGACATGGCCGTGTGGGCCACACGACCATGTAATGACCTGTGTCTAAGCCTATAAAAGGGATTTTCTCCCCTTTTCATCCATCATTGGCTTGGGCTCTTCCCCATTGCTTGGGGAAGGATTATCCCCTTTGGGGAGGCCCTAGATCTTCTATCTTCACTGATCCGTCCTCCTCCAAAGTAAGGGAGCGCCTCCGAGGATGCCACGAGCGCCTCCGGGGATGCCATGCATCAAGGATAAGCTTTCTCTTCTCTATACCTTCATGTATTAATTTATAGTTTCCTTTACTTATTGTCTTTGGTTGTAAATTCTCTTGTAATGGAGTAGATCTCTAGATCTAAGATGTAGGAAGTAGTTGTGATGCGATGTAATTATGAACTATGTATTTGGATGTTTCGTTATGTTATGAAGTGTTTATATCATATTCTATTATATATTGTGTCTTGTATGTGTTTGACGAAATATGTGTGATGGAAATTCATGTAGATATGAGGGATTTTTCTTTATGTTAAGGTTGTTACTAGAATGGATAACTGGGGGATCCTTGTGATAGAAGGATACCCATTCAATCAGACATATTATGTCCTTTGTGACAGAGGACATCGATACTTACTCAATTTCTAGAGTCAAAAGATCTTAATATAGGGGCTGATCCTTGTTAGGAAGATTAGTTAGAGTTTAGAGAGTTTTCTCAAATTAATGTTAGGAAGTGATCTGTGTAATTTAGGAACGTGGGCTGAGGGCCCTGGTGATAGAAGGATAGCTCTATAATCAGACTTCCTAAATTACCTCTTCTATTTAGTTGCATTGATCTACTGTTAGGAAGTGACTTGTGTAATCTAGGAACATGGACCGGGAGCCCTTGTGATAGAAGGATAGCCATATAACCGGACTTCCTAAATTACCTCTTCTACTTAATGGTGTTAGAACTTGGGTATACTCTTCAGTGTGATCTTCACGAGATTATACCATACTTTAGTTAAAACTCCTACATGAGTGTAAGCATGGAGTTAGGTAAATGAATAATGCATAGGGACATTAACTAACATCGTAATGAAACTTAAATCCTAGTATCTATCATCCTTCATTCACTTACACTCTTTACTCTCTCTTATTTCTCTTTTCTTTCTCTCTTGCGTTTGTGAAACATTTTAGATTGTCTAGATAATTTGCTGTGCGAAGTCAACTAATGCTTAATCAACAGTCCCTGTGGCATCGATAATCTTTTGTATTACTAACGACATAAATGTTCACTTGCGGTGACGTAACAATTAATTAGAGCAAATAAATAACTAATAAAATCTAAGTTACAAATTAAGATTAAAGATTAACTTGAACCTTAATTGTTCTAACTTTATCTTCACTCTAAGTCTTATCTTTTTTTAAAAAAATGTGTGGACAAAGTGTCTTTAAATTCTAGCTCATTTCCCAACTTCTTGGACTAAAAATAATACAGTTAGAAATAATATAGTAGTCAAAAATATATTAAAAAACTAGTTGTAGAATTAAGAAATTACCAATCTACGTGAATGTTCCTCAATATTTGTAGATCCTCTCACATATATTGCAGATGAGTCTCTAGAATTATAAGCTTGATTTATTTTATTCTGATGACTCCTTTTTTTGCTCTTATCAATTTGTTAAAAATTGGAGATCTTACTCCAATTGTCCGACATGATGAAGGCTAGCTTTTTCTCACAATTCTTCGCATGATTCAATATATGTCGAATGTGATCGCAATATTTTTTCAAAAAAAATCTTTTAATTTCTATCTCTTGATAAGGGTCCCAAGTGTAATGACCCAATTTTCCCTATTTCAAGTTCTAAAAGTCCATAAAAATATTTGGAAATACTTTTAAAATATTCTAGAAATTTTTAAGAATTTTTAGAGTATTTTTACGTAATTTTTGGAGGTCGTTTGGTAGGGTTACAAAAAGAAAGAAGTTTAAAAAAAAAATGTTAAAGGTGAGATTTGAACTCACAACCTCGGGTCGGAGTGACCCAAGCAAAACCGGCCCAACCAACTGTGCTAGCGGGCATTCCTTATTAAAGAAGGGGAAATATTCTAGTTAAGCAGTAGTTAATGATTAGGGAATAAATAGGAAGAAAAATGGTTGCAGCCGAGACTCGAACCCGTGAGCTGCGCCTTAAGCAAAACGCAGCCAACCAACTGTGCCAGCGAGTTATGTTAACTCAAGAGGGAGAAATATAGTTAAGTTGTAATTGGAACCGAAAATAACCCTAGTTATAAAGCGAGGACTAAAGTGATTTTCGGAAAACCTAAAATTTCTTTTCCTCTCCTCACCTCTCGCGTGCGACGTCGGCAGATCAGGCGGAAGGTGAAGCCGACCTAGGGTTCCTCTCCGGCGGCCGGCAAGGGCTTCTTTTCAGAAGCCGTTCACGGATTCGTGGTCTCCTCGTCAAGGAGAACACGCGGATAGGAAGGGATCGCGGAGATCTTCACATCCTCCGAACCCTAGAAGCTTTAGAGTCCTCTTCTCCGGTTGTAAGTCCGAGAACGCGAGGTAAGTGCTTCTCACCTGCAGTAGGAGTAGTTCCGAATTTTCGTTCTTCTTGTTTTCGAGTTTTCTTCTCGATTTCGAAGCGTGCGGTGAAGATTGGTGTATTAAAACTTGCTGCCGTGAGTCTTATGAAGAAAAAGGGAATTGTTTAAATGGGCTAGAATTGTTGTGGTTCTGGGAGGGTTCAGTGGATTGCAGTGCTTCATCTAGACCTGACGTTTTTTTTTATTGGTCAACCTGCTGTTAGAATCTTGTGTGGTTGGTCCTGTACATACGGTTTTAGATCCATTGATAGTGTAGATTAGTATTTAAATTTTGAGATTCCTTTATTAAATCTGAGCATGAAACCAATAGAAAGATTGTTAACCTACTATCATGCACAAATAGATTTTATGCTCTAGATATCATAGGCCATAGATGAATGTAGTTAGTGAAAGAATCGGATAGTAGATTTGATATTCTATTCCACTTGTTAGTTGTAGATTCTGAAGTTTAGATTGTATTTATCTGCTGTTAGATGTACAGCTTTCGGTTTCTATTAGTTGAACAGTTTTAGTTTCATTGCTATCAGTTGAGCATGTGTAGCAAATTTAGTTTATATGGATACACATGAACAGTAGCAAATTTAGTTTATATGGATACTCATGAGCAGTAGCAAATTTAGTTCGTATAGAATAGCATGAGCATGATTCACTTGCAGTAGTTGATCTTGTAATTGAATTTAATTTCCAAGATGTATTAGTTCTTAATTCTTTAGTTTTCAGCCTTTAGTTATTTACAGTTTTAGATTTCATTAAAGCATTTAGCTTTAGTTTTCTCTATATATGCAGAATTTTGTTAGCTTGATATGCAGAATTTTGATTAGTATAGTTAGCATTTCAGATTTGATGTATTTTAGCATGAAGAATTGATATACATGTGTTGGTTAGCTTTTAATAGTTCTCTAATCTAAAGCATACCGTTAGATGTCTTTGCTATTTCAATGAACCTGAACAGCCATTAACTTAAGAATGCACGGTTTAGCTTTCCTTGCTACTTAATGAGCATGCACAATTTGGTACCTGGCATGTTTGGTTAGATCTTTTATGCTATGCATAGGGCAAGAACAGCCCTCATTTTTAAAGTATGCAATTTAGATTTAAGTTTCTTTACTACCTCATTTAGCATGAACAGATCTACTTTTGGATTTAGTTATGATTCTCTACTGAATTACCAAAAGATAAGTAAAAGAAAGATAAAGAAAAGAAAGGAAAAAGGCTAAGGCCATAAGTAAATTCCCGAAGTCAAGACTTTAGGGATTTTGGCACACAAGGTGCTTATTAAATGCCAAGGCATTTTATTATAAGAAGTATTTAAAGATAAAAAGTATTTTACTTTTAAAGGGCATGTACCGGACACAAGGTCCAAGGGATGAGCTCCAAGATGCCCCTAGGCACAAGGCCTAGAAGTACCTTAGTAGTTTCGGGATTAGCTACCTCGACTCTTATTAAGGATGCGCGCAAATTGGTAAAATACCAAAGTGGTACAATGCCGGGCCCAAGAGAAGTTGATTATTATTTTGAAGTATAAAAGTAAAAGTTTTTGGAAACAAATGAAACAAACATCAAATATGTTTAGAATTAGAAAGTTTAGCTTCTTGTTATTTGAAGCATGCAGTATCAGTTTTCATTTGCTTCCTTATGAGTTTATTTGAGCATGACTATATGTCTTATCATTTAGTTGATTTCTTGCTATTAGATTATTTAGCATGATTAGCTTTATTTGCTTTTCAGCATGCAGTTATAGTTTTATTCTTGTATAGCATGAGTAGCTTTACATGTTAGCTTTACAGTTAATATGATTTCTATGCTATTTATGAGCATGATTACATGCTTAGTACTTCAGTTAATCTGATTTATTTACTAGTAGATGAGCATGAGTAGCTTTCTTCTAAGCATTCAGTTTTAGCATGTTTTTTCGTTATATACATGCATATCGAGTTTTTGTGAGTAGGCAAGCACTTACTAAGCTTTTAGCTTATAGATACTACTTTCCTCCTACTGCAGATAAAGGAAAAGCTAAAGTATGAAAGGAAGGCGATAAGGTGGTGGTGATGAAGGTGTGTGATGGCTGGACTATGGAGAGATCATGAGTTTGCTAAGGAAACTGTCAAGACTCCTTCTTTGGAGTTTTCTTTCAGTTATTAAATTGATAGAGATTGTTTTAGTAGTTTCCCTTTGTCTATGTTAAGTTTATTCCGCATTGTAGTTGAGTTATTTCCTATTGTTGGAGTTCTTTTGTTTACTATTGCTAGGATAGTTTATTTTTAGTTATATATAAACTGCGTGGTGATGTTATTGCTTTGTATATGTATGTACTTATGATTATTGTCACCGGTACAGGGGAGACTCTGCCGAAATTTTTCGGTAGGGATTCCTCGTAGTTAAGTAGCGTACCGGTTAAGTAGAGTTAGTAGTTAAGTAACGGTCATCCTTAGAGTGTAGTAGCAGTAAGAAGGGTGGTCGTTACACCAAGTGAATGACCACTGAAATGGAAAAAATAATTAATTATATATTCACTTAAAATTAGCCGGTTATACCTTAAACTCATACCACTAGTGTTCTTTTGTAGGTCATGGAGTGCTTGAATATGACATTGATTCCATATTCCAATAGTTATTCATGATTTGATTAATCTCACAAATAATACTTACAGAATTTTCGAACCTATCATAAAGTTACAAATAAATAACATTAAATAATAAAGATTGTTGAAAAAATATAATATTTTTAATATTTATGACTTTCCAAAATAGACTATATGTTGTCGTGTGTCGATAATCTATGCAGATGAGTGCCTGGCGAGTATTGGCGACTGAAGTGGAGAAGATGAATGGGAAGGTCCTATTGACAACTAGCCATGTGAAGGTCCTACCAACGACTGGCCATGTGAAGGTCCTTCCCTGGGGGGGGGGGGGGGGGGGCGGGGATTGTGCTAGCAGGCCGTTAATCAATCTGGCCAGTACTAGAATGTTATCGTCTATGGCTACCCCGTCAAAATTGCCAACCAAAAATCAAATTAGAATAAAGTAAATAAAAACTTGATGCTTAATGAAGAACATGAAAAAACTTACAATATACATAAAAAGATTTGAGAGTGCAAGAATCTGTGACGATGATGATGTCACCCTTAATGACCTATAGGAAAAACAATACATAGCATACATATAAAATATATAAATTTAACAATGAGACAATATATAGAAAACTAATTGAATTATGAATTTTATAAATTTGTAGATTAAAACTAAATTTAATCATAAAAAAACTTACCTTCAAAGTTAAAAATCAAAGCCTCATTATCATCCTCCTCCTCATCCCTGTTGTTGTCCTCCTCCTCCTCGTCCTCATTATCATCATCATTCTCATGAAATTAACTGGTATCCATGTTTATCACTACTCTACTGGGATCTCATAACGTTGGAATAATATATTCTTTGGCATGAATTGTATTTGCAACCTCCTCTTGTTGATATGCAATGTCTTCCCAATGATCCTCAATTTTTTTCCATGCTTTCATTTTACAAATAGTCCGGCAATTAATTTTGTCATGTTTCAAACATAGATATGAAAAATGGAAAACTTAAATCACTTATTGTGCCAAAAAAAAATAATTCATATCTCTTATACAATTTTTTTTATGATTTATTTCAACCAAACTATACTATGGATGCACCTTTATCCTTTTGACAGGGTTAAACCTGCGACACATAAATAAGATAACTCTCATTTCTGTACCAAGGTATTCTATCTTTATAATTTCATATAGTAAACTATAAAAATCATTGCTTGCACCTCTATCATTGGATAACTAAACACATTCCCCACTATTTATTGTAGTCTTCCCTTTTCCGTATTCTTGAGTATAAAAATTATATTCATTTCTGAAATATGCTAGCTAAGTGTGTACCATTGCTTTGGGACCCCATGACAGATGGATTAGTATTTCTTGCTCAACGTGAGCTTGATTTACATAGACCTAAACTCAAATGAATATGTTATTCATTTAAAAGTTAAGATATGTGTAAACCAAATTTGGGTAAAACTACTTACATATGATTTGAACCATGGTGTAAATTCTTGATTACAGAAGCGATCAAACTCTAGTGTCAACATTTCAGAATATAAATTTTGGAAAATCCCATCATAAAAAATTGAATTCTACTTATAAAGTAGTCCAAAAATATCTAGCTAAAAATATTTTTTTAGCAAGAGATCGATCTCCCATATGGCCACCACAAGAGCCTTGATGCATTTCTTGTAAGATATACTATATGTCATCTGATCCAACACATTTAAGTAAAGGACTAGAGAAGACCCTTTTATATAGATGATCTCTAATCATAGTATACTAGTTTACCCTCTTCTTGAATACCCTAGCTTGTTCGGCATCAGTGGGTAGAATTCCTTGCCGTAAAAATAGAATGATAGATGTTCTTCAATCACTCTGGGTTTCTAGATTGGCCTATTGTTCAACATAGGATACTAATAATGTTTATTCTACTGGTCTATCTAAATCCCAAGGTATAATGGCCAAAGCTAATTTAGCTAATTCATCTACTGCTTGATTGTCTGTTCGGGGGATTTTCTTTATACTTACTTCATGAAATTTAGCTTTTAATTTGTCGAATGCCTCTGCATATAACTTGAGTCATTCATTACTAATTTCAAAGTTACCTGTTAATTGTCGTGCTGCCAATTGAGAAGCAAAATGAATTACCACACAAGCAACTCCCACATGCTTAGTAGCCTGCAAGCCTGCTATCAATGCTTCATACTCAGCTTCATTGTTGGTAGCTCTATAATTCAATCTAACAGATAGCTGTATTCAATCTTCTCTAGGAGATATAAGCAAAATCTCTACTCCACTACCTTGTCGAGTAGAAGATCCATCCACATAGAAGATCTAAGTTTCCTCTATTTTTGGACTTAGTATTTCTGTTATGAAGTCTGCCAGAACTTGAGCCTTGATGGTTGTCTGAGGCTGATACTGTATATCATATTCACTAAGCTCGGTGGTCCACTTGATTAACCTTCCGGACGCATCTGGGTTAATGAGTACTCAACCCAAAGTGCTATTAGTCAATACTATAATCGAGCGTGGCAAAAAATAAGGACGCAATCTTAGAACGGCTAAGACCAATCCATAAGCCAACTTTTCAAGTGTCATATATCGGTACTCTTCTCCTTTGAATAAATGGCTCAAAAAATATGCAGGTAATTGTTCTTTTTCTTCCCTCTTCACTAATACAGAACCAATAGCATGTTTATTGGCTGACAAATACATTCTCAAGGTCTCTCCTACCACTAGTTTAGCAAATACAGGGAGAGTAGACAAATATTCTTTCAGCTCCTCAAATGTCTTGCTATAGTCCTCATCCCATTTAAATTTAGTTGCTCATCATAGTATTTTGAAGAAGGGAAGACTCCGATCAGCCGACCGAGAGATGAAATGAGACAGGGTGGTAATCTTTCCTGTCAACCTTTGAGCTTCCTTTAGGTTCCGTGGGGGAGCCATGTCTTGCAATGCTTTTACTTTGTTGGGATTGACTTCTATTCCCCGCTAGGTCACCATGTATCCCAGGAACTTCCCACTCTTGGCCTCAAATAAACATTTACTGGGATTGAGCTTGAGTCCATACCTCCTCAGGGTCCTACAAGTTTCTTCAATATCAGCACATAAACTAGAAGGCCATATAGATTTAATAAGGATATCATCCACATAAACTTCCATATTTCTTCCAATCGGTTTCTAAAAAACCTTATTCATAAGTCATTGATAAGTAGCTCCTGTATTCTTTAGACCAAAAGGCATAACATTATAACAGTTATAAAGCTATCCTTTTCCTGATCCTCTTTTACAAGTGGGACCTGATGATATCCTTGATAAGCATCCAACATACTGATAAATTCATACCTAGCAGTGGAATCCACCACTTGATCTATGCGAGGCAGAGGATAATAATCTTTCGGGCAAGCTTTGTTGAGATCCCAAAAATTAATGTAAACTCTCCACTTGTTTCCTAGACTGGAAACCAGGATGACATTAGTCAGCCAGCTCGAGAATTGTACTTCTCGAATATATCCAACCTCCAATAGCTTATCCACTTCTTCTTTGATAATTTTATTTTGATCAGCTCCGAAGTCTCTTTTCTTTTGCTTGACCAGCCAAGCGTCTGGATACACATGAAGAGTGTGTTCCATAACTGTTGGTGCCACTCCCTTTACCTCTTTAGGTGTCCATGCGAACACATCAGTATTCTTCATCAGGCATTTTACCAGGTCCTCTTCATCAGGCATTTTACCAGGTCCTTTTTGAGTTCAAGAGTGAGATCAAACACAATGTGAGTAGTAGCTCCCGGTTGACCAATTTGTATTTGTACCTCTTCCTTTTCCTCATATACAAGGACGGGCGGCTTTTCATGGATGGCATTAATCTCCATCCTTTGTACCTTCCGAGCAACATTAGCCTCCATCCTAATAACTTCCACATAACATTTGTGTGTCATTACTTGATCTCTCTTGACCTCACCCACTTGGTCATCAACAGGGAATTTAATTTTCTAACAGAAAGCAAAAACGACCGCCCTGAACTTATTCAAGGCCAGCTGACCCAATATAACATTATATGCTAATGGAGCATCCACCACCATAAAGGATGATCAACATGCCCATATAAGGGGCTCCTCCCCCAAAGATATGGCCAATTTTATTTGACTTAGTGGTTGTACTTCATTACCAGTAAACCCATATAATGGAGTAACCATAGGCTGAAGCTCACTTGGGTCTATTTGTAACTGATCAAAAACTTGTTTAAATATAATATTAATAGAGTTGCCGGTATCAATAAAAGTATGAGAAATGTTATAATTGGCTATAACAGTCTTAATTATTATTGCATCATCATGGGACACCTCTACCCCTACTAAATCTCTGGGCCCAAAACTAATTTTCGGCCCCACCAGCTTCTCGGCATTGCATCCGATGGCATGAATTACAAATCGCCGAGCATGTGACTTTCTTACCCTATTAGAATCACCATCAGTGAGTCCTCCTGCTATCATATTTATATTGCCCCGAGCAGTATTATTACGATTTTCTTCTTGTCGAGTTGATGGTTGTTCTTCATGCATTTGGTCTGGCACTTGAGTTTGTCCCACTGGGAGGGGTAAAATTCCCGCTTGTGATCCGCTCGGCTGATATTCAATTTTGAGAAGACTATTCTGTCGTGGATATCATCGGTGGTTTGGAATTGGGGAACGCCGACGATAATGAGTCTGTTACCTGCCTGTTAATTTTTCAGAGTAAAACAATTTTCCGTGTTATGAGTATTCGTCAGATGATACATGCACCACCTTTGAGGGAAATGTTGAGGAACCTCCACATGTTGCACTTCTTGAGGCTGAGGCTCGGGGTGACGATAATGTGGATCTGCCTAAGGTCCTTTAGGAGGTTGTATAGGTCCCCCCGGACGTACTACAGTAGGAACCGGTGTGGGGGTGGTAGTATCCTTCCTCCGGGTGGCTTGAGCCTCCTCCACATTGATGAACTCCGAAGCTCGCTCAATTAATATATCAAAATTGGTAGGAGGGTTCCTGACTAAATCTTTAAAGAAATTATTATCGTTAAGCCCCTGAGAAAAGGCGCTTACCAAGATCTCCATGGTGGCTGTAGGGACATCGATGGCCACTTGGTTGAACCTTTTGATATAGGCTCTGATGGATTCTTTAGGCCCCTGCTTGATTGAGAAGAGACTCTAAGGGGTTTTGTAATACTTCTGATTACTAGAAAAATAATGTAGAAATACCTTACAGAAGTCTTTAAAGTGTCGAATAGAATTATTCGGTAATCGCTTAAACCATCTCTGAGTCGCTCCTCCAAACGTAGTAAGAAACATTCGGCACTTAACACCATTAGAGAATTCTTGAAGTAGAACATCATTTTCAAATTTCAATAGATGGTCTTCAGGATCAGTTATTCCTGAATATTCTCTGATATTTAAATTTTGGTAATGCTTTGTAAGTGGATCATCTAGCACTCGCTGAGAGAATGGAGTGATGATTCATTCCGGAGAACTGTCACTAGCCACTATCTTGCCTTTGCGCTTATCACATATTGGCGCTTCTCCAGAAGATTCCTAAGGAAATTCCTTTCAACCCCCTTGTTCCAAAGGGGTACAGAAGAATGCTTTAGAGCGTCGAATTAGTGAGAGGGGAATATGGAATAGATGAACCAGATTAGCTTCTTCCACTCCTCTTTCCCTTGGATGAGCGATTGTTGATATAGCAGGATTTAGAACTCCGGGCATCGTACCTCTAGTATTAGCTTGATGTTGTTGAAAAAGCTTTTGTGCTTTAGCCTGGATGAGTAGATCCAAATCCTCCTGCGATATAGTAATGGTGTTGAGTTTTTCAGCTTCCTCCATCTTCATAGCTTCAGATTCAGGTGAATATTTCCCACAGATGATGCCAAATTTTATCCTGTCTGAAATCTACAAAGTGGTGTACTGGCTCTGGTGAATGACGATCCTTGATGAAGATAGCCTCCTGAAGATCTAGAAGAACCTTTCCACGATCTTGCACACAGTGAAACAAACCAACAAAGCGTTAGTGACCTAAGACCGGGGTGGGGATCCCTGGCTAGGCCCTCCGATGCTCAAGTTAGTTTCTCTCTCAAGGGTGGAAGAAGAAGAAGAACCATAACTGAAGTACTTTGAAATAAAGTTTAGATGCTAGAACTTGCTTACCTTGCCAACGGAGAGGATCCCCCTTTTTATACTACCTCATGTAACCTCTGTAGTCATAAAGTGGTCCCCAGTTTGTTAGAGTTAGTTAGGAGATGAAGTCATCTCCTAAGCTTCATGCAATAATCTTTTTAAGGAATCTTTTTTGTACCATAGATGTACCTCTTTTATCATTTATGACTCATATTTATGATGAAATATGCATATGAACACGTCATTATAACTGAAAAAGCTTCTAGAAGATAGTTCTCGCCAAATTTACCAGGTTGTCATACTTATATACTTTGGTTAAGCATATCTCGACCGATCATTTAAACCGGTCGTGTATATATTGAGAATACCTTTTGCTAAGCATATTTCAGTTGAGAATACCTATGAGCTTTATAAGGCTAAATTTCCCTACGCTCGGTCGTTCTTTGCTCGGCCGAGCTCGGCCGAGCACATATATGCAAACTAGTGCTTGCTTAGCCTTCAATCGGCCGATAATATGCTAAAAACTTCTATAAGGACAAATGCCTTTATGCTCAGTCGGGCTTTACCTGGCCGAGCATGCGTAAGCACATGGATGCTCACTTAGCCTTCCCTTGGCCGGGAACATATTAAATTGTATATAAGGTTAAGCGTTCTTACGCTCGGTCAGACTTTGTCCGACCGAGTGCATGTGCACATATTGACAGTCCCTCAGCCTTCACTCAGTCGATAATATACTAGAAACTGCACAAGGCTTAATGCTTTTATGCTTGGTCGGGCCTTGCTTGATTGAGCACGTGTAAGCACATGGGTGCTCGCTCGGCATTCACTTGGCCGATAATATACAACAAGTTGTACAAGGCTTAATGCTTTTACGCTCAGTTAAGTTTTTCCAGACCGAGCGCATATATGTACAATAGTATTCGATCTGCCTCTAGTCGGCCAGTAATATACTAAAAATTATATATAAGGCTAAGTGCCTTTACGCTCGATCGGACTTTTCCCGGCCGAGCTCTTATAGGTACAATAGTACTTATTTGGCCTTTAGTCGGTTGGCAATATACTAAAAACTATATATGTAAGGCTAAGTGCCTTTGCACTCGGTCAAGCTTTATCTAACCAAGTGCGTGTAGGTACATTGGTACTCACTCGGTCTTCACTCGGCCGATAATATACTAAAAGCTTCTATAAGGCTAAGTACCTTTATGCTCGGTCGATCTTTCCCTGACCGAGCGTGTGTAGGTACATTGGTGCTTGCTCGATCTTTACTCGGCCGGTAATATACTAAAAGCTTCTATAAGGCTAAGTATCTTTATGCTCAATCGGGCTTTGCCTGACCGAGCGTGTGTAGGCATATTGGTGCTCGCTCGGCCTTCACTCGACCAGTAACATACTAAAAGCTTCTATAAGACTAAGTACCTTTACGCTCGGTCGGGCTTTGCCTGACCGAGCGTGTGTAGGCACATTGGTGTTCGCTCGGCCTTCATTCGGTAAGCCAACCTATCATAACCTATATCAATAGAAAATTCATATCTTCTTACTGAATGGTAATGTCATCTCATGGGATAGAAAGAAACAGACTTATATAGCCTTGTTGACAATGAAAGTTGTATGGTTGGGCCTTTATAGCCTTGTCAATAATAGAAGATATATGGTTGGGTTTGTATAGCCTTGTCAACAATGAAAGCTTTGTGTCTTGCACAGCAGATGTGGAAGAAGTTGTCTGGTTAAGAAGGTTTTTGATGCATCTAATGATTGCTGAGTATAGTTAGAGTCCTGGTACAGTGTTCTATGACAGTAAAGCTGCTATAGTTTTGATGCGTACCCACAAGTGCACATGTACATAAGGAGTTATATAAGTGTCATAAACATTCTCATGTGACTATTAGTATGAATAGTCCTTAGACCTAAAGTCACTACGATTCCCTACATAAGGAGTTGTATACTTTGGTATCGGCAAATGTCACCTATAACAGGGTGGACCATAAAGTCGATCACTAGGTATGCAATAAGTTATGCGGAGGAATGTGAGTGATGTAGATGAGATCTATCCCTTCCATATGATGGAAGTGATATATGTGAGCCCCTTGATTAGTAGGACACAAGAATACATAGTCATGCTTAAATGAGTCAATATGCGATATTGAACTTATTTAATTGAATATGTCTACTTAGAGATCAAGAAACACAAAGATTGATAAGAGAATGATAAAGTCTATGCATCATCGATCAATCTAGATATCAAGGATAGAAGGATTGAGTCATACAAGATGATAGATACAGAAAAGTTAGGTTGGATCTCGACATTCTCATCACTTGGGTAGCAATAATATCTTGATAGATGTCACTCATTGTTTATGTATCTAAAATAGTTGTAGAGACATTGCCAACGTTACGAGAATCTATTGGGTAACACATAAAGAACAAGTTGATTTAGAGATAGGTTCATATGATAGATCATTGGATCAAGTCTAATTCAAATTAGACTCATTGAGTTAGACTCAATTAGATCCAACTATTGGATTGAGTCCAATTCGAATTAGACTCATTGAATCAATATGGATTGATGATTAATGAGTTAGACTCATTGATTGATTTGATGAATTTGAATTCATGAAGGAAGAGGAGTGTTCAATTTAAAATTGATCATGCATTGGATGAAGAGTAGTCAATTTTGAATTGCACATGTATTGGATGCATTGGATGAAGACAAATATTAATGTCAATTAAGGCAATTGACTTTAAGGCAATTTCATGAATCAGTACAAAAGGGATTTTTGGATTCATGTTCATGATGGGAATTTTGTTCTTGCTCTTCTTCTTCCTCTCTTCGCTGAAACCTACTAGTGTGGTTGCTAGCACAACCCTAGGTGGTTTTTCTTCTCCACTTCTTGAGTTCATGAGATGAGCAGAAGGCTTGTTCGTGTGGATACCGAAAGAGGCACAAACATTTGATTGTGCTGAGATCCTAGCTGTCGAGAGTTCATGTTCACGCACCAAAGGTATAACTCCCTTTAACAAATACTTAGTATATGTTTTCCTTGGCATGATCTTCTGGAAAGGAACTTATTTTTCCACTGCGCTTTCTACATGTTTAGCGCTATAGTTCCTTACAATTTATGTAATGATTAGAGTAAATGAACCCACCATTTATTGAATCTTCTTAAGGCCAGATTGGAATTCATATGTTGAACTTAGGATTAGACATTAGGTATGTCTAGATCAAAATAAGTACGATGTTAAATTTTTTAAAAAAACATGTGCTCTTTTTAGTAAAGAGAAAAACATCATAGCATGTGATTCATACCACATGTGCTATGGCGATAATAAGGGTAGAAGGAGAATGTATCTCTGCTTCTCTACTATGTGAGACCCTTGAGATTATAAGTTAATCTCAATCTTATCCTAAGTGACTATTTAGCTATCTACTTGAAATTCTTATTAGTGTCTGCTACTTTAGTATGTTTCCTATTGGCTATGGGTGATTTAGTCTATAGAGCATAACTAGGAAAGCGACTGGTTAGAATGAATAGATTTGAGCTAAGAAAGAAGATTAAGATAGATTTACATCTTTGATATTATTCACTGGTCCACCCATTTATATTATGTATAGAAATAATTGTAAAGATTGAATATAGAACATGCTCTCGACCCAATTATCGTTATAAGGGATTATAGATATTCATAATGATGAAAATGACTAATCTGGGGTAAAGACAAGTTATTGATGTCTCTGATTCATTCTATAGAGTAGCTATGTAAGGAGTAACAATCTTCTTAGCAATAATTGCTCAGTGTGCTTGCTATCGCACGAACCATTTTCCCTAAAGTATGGATTGGATGTTCTGATTTGATCTTTGTGACTAATTAATATTTTTCTCTAGTATTTGTGACTTGATTATAATAAAGTCTATGTGTCTTACATGATCTTTGTGACTAGTTAACCTTTATGAATTAACTTGCACGAGTGGGAGATGTAGGAATTACGAAGATGAAAGGGTGCCTCTTCCCCTTCATCTTCCAAGCCATTTGCCTTCCTCCATTAATGGAGGTAGAGGAAGAGCCAACTTCCTCTATAAAAGAGCATCCAAGATAATTGGTGTATGAGGGGGGATACAACCATCAAAAAAAGGTTGTTGCATTGTGTACAAGGAGGAGATCAAAGCACAATGGAAGTGCTTTCGGAATTCTATCGAGACTGTGTGTCTTGTGGAGAAGAAGAACATCTAAGGTGTAAGAGGGACTTGGTTCGTGGAACCTTGAAGAGCATTTCGATTCGTTTGTAATCGCTCTTCCGATGATAAGCAAAGATCAAGATCTACTATGGGAGATCACTGTGAGTTTTACAGGTTTCGTATTTCTATATTTCATGCTTTAAAATCAACAATTTGAGTAATGAAGAATTGGTTTGGTAAAATCAAACAAAAGTATTTTCTTGTATATGAGTTGCATTCATGGACATGAATATACGAACATTAATTTGAATGTGTGGATATCAATTCACGTGGAATCATGAGTAAACAAATCAAAATATCAATTCTCGTGGTACAAGAAATATAATTTAAAGTAGTAAAAGATGATTATGTTCATCTTAGGTGTCCCTCACAGTTCATTCCCAGATTATGCAAAGAGAGATAAATCACAGGGTCAGCTTATAACTGACCGCCAAGTTTGTCAGAGGGTGGAAGGGATTTTTTTTTCCCCTGAGAGCATCTGACTAGGAATTGAGAGAAATAAAATTCATATTTCATTATGAAAGTGGCTATCAAATAATTAGGACCGAAAATGAACCAAACGTTCATGAACTGAACAAGTTTAGTGTTCATTTTAGTAAGAGTTTATATATGTTCATTCAATATGCACAAGATCAATTAAATAAACAACCTTGAACAACCCATTAAACTAAACAAATAAGTTTGAACACATATCTGTTCAACTTGATATTGTTCATGAACAATGTTCGTGTAGAACGTTCGTGAACAATATTCACAAACCATATTTATTAATAAAATTCTTATTAATATGCTAAATAAATAAAATAAAATAAAATAAACAAATAAGCTTGAATTATCAAGCTCAATAACCAATCAGCAAGTAAAAATTTTAAACAATTAAATAAGCTTTAATTGAGAATTTGATAACATCTAAATGAATCAAACTTGAACCAAGCTCAAGGTAAGCTTAAATTGAGAGCTCATAACATCTAAATGAATCAAGCTCAAGCCAAACTTAAATTGAGAATTTATAATATTTAAACAAACCAAACTCAAACACAACTTCAAACAAGCTCAAGCTCATAAAAAATAAATCGGACTAAGCTTGAGCAATCTGTTGGGTTTTTCGGGCCACAAAAATCGCTTTTTGCGTTGTGGAAACCCCGAAACCCCGCCACCGGATCCGTGCGAAGAAATAAATTTCATAAAACTTTGAGTATGAGTTTCTAACCTAGATATAAACTAGATCTACAAAGGAGAAGATCTTTAACCTTGATGCGATGCCCTTCACTTAATCCCGCTCGTCCAAGGTTTGACGGATCTCGAGAGTATCAAAGTAGATACTCCTCTATGTGTATCCACACAAGCAAGAGATGGAGAAACCAAACAAAAGGTGTGCTAGCACCTTTGAAAGGTTCGGCCAAAGTAGAGGAGAGGGAGAGAGGTTGAGAGCTTGAGGAAGAAGAAGGAGGTTTCAACACAAAATGAAACTTACACTTCAATTCATGTGGCCGGCCACATTAAGAGGGATTATAACCTCCATGGAATGCCAAGAGTCACAACTCTTGGTAACTCCCATGAGGTGACATCCCACTTAAGAAACCATGATGATGTGGAGCATCATCATTGGCCCACTCTTTGCCAACTCACCAATGAGGTGGTAAATGGTCAAGTCAAACTTGACCCTTCATCTTCCTCTCAAGTCAAATCAAACATGACCACTTCTCTCCCTTGGTTGATCTAATCTAACCATTGGTTCAAGTCAATTTTAATTTAATGAATCTCTATTCATTGAATTAAATTAATTAAATGAGTCTAAGTCCAAATTAGACTCACTTAACACATGAACCAAATTGAGTCCAACTCAATTAGCTCAATTTGGATTACTCTTAATCCAATTTGGTTCATCACATGGACCTAATTCTTTAGGTTCATCAAATGAACCTGATCTCCATCTAATTGCCCTTTATGTGTGACCCTATAGGTTCTTATAACGTTGGCAATGGTTCTAAACCCATTTAGAAGCATAAGTAATGAGCGGTATCTAGCAACACATCATTACTACCCAAGTTACAAGAATGTTGAGATCCAACATCACCTTGTGACTACTAATTGTGACTCCTCACAATATATGAAATTGTCCTTCTATCCTAGACATCTAAATTGATCAATATGAGGCATAGACCGTGTCATCCTCTAATCAATCTAAATCTTGAACTCCAAGTAGACTCACTCAATCAAATGAGCTCAATATCTCATATTGACTCATTTGGGCATGACCATGCACTTAGTGGTCTCACTCTATCAAGAATATCGATGTCACTCCCGTCATATAGGAGGGATAGATCCCATCTACATCACTCACATCCCTCCGCATAATTTGTTACATACCCAGTAATCGCCTGTCCACCCAGTTACGGGTGACATTTGACGAAGTCAAAGTATGTAACTCCTTATGTAGGGAACCATGGTGACTTCAGGTCCAATGACTAGTAGTCATACTAATAGTCACATGAGAAAGTATATGACACTCATATAACGATCCATGATACTTTCTCATGGCGGGTCATTCAGTATACATTCTCCAATGCATACCCATGTGTCAACTTGATATCTCCATATCCATGATTTGTGAGATCAAGTCATCTAGTTGACCTACATGCTAGTCTCGTCGCATTAACATTGTCCTTGAATGCTAATACTTGACTAGGAATGATTAAGAGTAGTGTTCCCTATATCATCTCACTATCGATTCAACTAACCGATTGATATAGGTAAGAACCTTGTACTCAAGGATGCTATTATACTTAGTTATTTGGCACCAATACAAGTAAGCATAATAACCATAAACAAATGCCTTTATATATATACAAGAATATGATACAACGAGTCCATACAACAATCATCAAATGATTGGCTCTAGGGCTAACTGACAATCTCCCACTTGCACTAGTGCCAAATAGTGTAGGCTCTAAGGCCTAATGACCTAGTGTGACCATCATGCTTTCTCTATGCCAAATCCTTGGTCAAGGGATCTGCGATGTTAGCCTCAGTGGGTACTCTGCAAATCTTCACATCTCCTCTATCGATGATCTCTCGAATGAGATGGAAGTGTCGTAGTATGTGTTTGGTTCGCTGGTGTGAGCGAGGTTCCTTAGCCTGTGCTATTGCTCTATTGTTGTCACAATAGAGTTCTATGGGATCAGCTATGCTAGGAACCACCCCATGCTCAGTAATGAACTTGCGGATCCAAATTGCCTCCTTTGCTGCTTCTGATGCAGCAATATACTCGGCCTCTGTTATAGAATCAGCGACGGTGTCCTTCTTCGAACTCTTCCAGCTCACAGCACCACCATTTATGCAAAACACGAACCCAGACTGCGATCGATAATCATCCTGGTCAGTTTGGAAGCTAGCATCACTGTAACCCTTTACACCTAGCTCGTCATCGCCTCCATATATCAAGAAATATTCTTTAGTCCTTCTCAAGTACTTAAGAATATTCTTAACTGCTATCCAGTGACTTTCACCTGGATCTGACTGGTATCTGCTCGTCATGCTCAAAACATACGAGACATCAGGATGAGTACATAGCATGGCATACATGATAGATCCTATGGCTGAAGCATAAGGGATCTGATCCATGCGGTCTCTCTCCTCTCTAGAAGAGGGACCTTGAGTCTTCGAAAGACTCACACCATGTGACATCGGCAGAAATCCCTTCTTAGAGTTCTGCATGGCAAACCGAAGTAGTTCCTTGTCAATGTATGTACTCTGACTTAGGCCAAGCAATCTCTTAGATCTATCTCTATAGATCTGTATGCCTAGAATGCAGGATGCTTCACCTAAGTCCTTCATTGAGAAACAAGTCCCTAGCCAAGTCTTGATAGACTACAACAAAGGGATGTCTTTCCCAATGAGTAGTATGTCATCCACATACAATATAAGGAAGACAATTGTACTCCCAACAACCTTCTTGTAGACACAAGGTTCATCTTCATTCTTGATGAAACCAAACTATTTGATTGCACCATCGAATCGAAGATTCCAGCTCCGAGAAGCTTGCTTTAGTCCATAAATGGACCTATGCAGCTTACATACTTTGCCAGTATGCTATGGATCTACAAAACCCTCAGGTTGTGTCATGTACACATCCTCGAGCAGGTTTCCATTCAGAAAAGCGGTTTTGACATCCATCTGCCAGATCTCATAATCGTGGTACGCTGCAATAGCAAGCATGATCCGAATGGACTTAAACATCGCTACTGGACAAAAAGTTTCATTATAGTCAATACCATGAATTTGCTTGAAACCTTTAGCTACCAAGCGACCCTTATAAATAAGTCCATCCATGTCAGTCTTTCTCTTAAAGAACCACTTACACCCAATGGGTTTGACCCCTTCAGGTGGATCAACCAAAGCCCATACTTGGTTAGTGTACATGGATTCCATCTCGGATCTCATGGCCTCTAGCCATTTCTCGGAATCTGGTCTCATCACAGCTTCCTGATAGGAGGTAGGCTCATCCTCAATGAGCACAACGTCATCATGGTCAGACAAGAGAAATGAATATCTCTCAGGCTGACGACGCATCCTATCAGACCTGCGAAGAGGTAGGTCTACTTGAACTGGTTGTGGTTCCTCAACTCCTTGTGGAACAACATCATCCACAACACTTTGTGGTTCAAGTTCAACTTCCATCGAGGCTTCAGTGCTATGGTCCACATCTTGAACTTCTTCAAGATCGAACGTACTCCCACTAGTCTTTCTAGAAATAAAGTCCCTTTCTAGAAATACCCCAGTCTTAGCCACAACTACCTTGTGTTGACTGGGAATGTAGAAGTAATATCCCTTCGTTTCCTTGGGATATCCAATGAAATAGCACTTGTCGGATTTGGGTCCCAATTTTTCCGAGACTTGACGTCGAACGTAAGCCTCACAACCCCAAATCCTCATAAAAGACACCTGGGCATCTCTCCCAGTCCATATCCTATATGGTGTCTTTATTACAACCTTAGATGGAACTTGGTTGAGAATGAAGGTTGCTGTGTCTAGAGCATAGCCCCAAAGATACATGGGATGATCTGTGTGACTCATCATAGATCATACCATATCTAATAAGGTACGATTCCTCCTTTCGGATACACCATTCCACTGTGGTGTTCCAGGAGGAGTGAGCTGAGATAGAATCTCACACTCAGCTAGATAGTCACGAAACTCATGGCTAAGGTATTCACCATCTCGATCTGATCGAAGTATCTTAATACTCTTGCCAAGCTGGTTTTGTACTTCATTCTTGAATTCCTTGAACTTTTCAAAGGATTCTGACTTATGTGTCATCATATACACATAACCATATCTACTGAAGTCATCAGTAAATGTAATGAAGTACCTATAACCACCTCTAGCAGTGACATTGAAAGGGCCACATACATCACTATGTATAAGTCCTAACAAGTGAGTCGCTCTCTCGCTGTGTCCACTAAAGGGAGTCTTGGTCATCTTGCCCAGTAGGCATGACTCGCATGTCTCATATGATTCGAAATCAAATGAGTCCAGCAAACCATCTTTATGGAGCTAGGATAAGCGTTTGTCATTTATATGACCTAAGCGATAGTGCCAGATATAGGTTTGGTTCATGTCTTTTGACTTGAACCTCTTGGTACTTATGTTATAGATAGGGTTCTCAAGGTCTAGAATATAGAGTCCGTTCATCAGAGGTGCACTACAATAGAACATATCATTTAAATAAACTGAACAACATTTGTTATTTATTATAAATGAAAAACCTTTCTTGCCCAAACAAGAAACTGAAATTATGTTCTTAGTTAAAGCAGACACATAACAACATTCATCTAATTCTAATACAAGCCCAGAAGGCAGAGATAGATGATAAGTTCCTACAGCAACAGCAGCAACCCGTGCTCCGTTGCCTATGCGTAGGTCCACCTCGCCCTTCGTCAATGCCCTGCTATTTCTCAGCGCCTGCACATTAGTACAAATGTGAGAAGCACATCCGGTATCTAATACCCATGATGAAGAAATAGATAGATTGACTTCTATAACATAGATACCTGAAGTGGAAGTCTCACTTCTCTTCTTCTTAAGATCTTCCAGGTACACTTTGCAGTTCCTCTTCCAGTGCCCGGTCTGACCGCAGTGGAAGAAGGTAGCATCCTTGGCTTTCCCTTACCTTTAGGTTTGCCCTTGCATTTGCCCTTTTGCACCATCAAAATGGAGTTGGGCTTAACCTTCTTAAGGTTGAGCTCAGCAGTTCTTAGCATGTTATGCAGCTCAGGCAGTGGTTTGTCAATTTCGTTCATGTTATAATTTAGAACGAATTGACTATAGCTATCTGGCAAGGATTGCAAGATCATATCAGTGGCCAGCTCTTGGCTAAGTGGGAATCCCAACCTCTGTAGGTTTTCTATGTACCCAATCATTTTGAGTATATATGGGCCTACGGGAGTCCCATCTTGCATCTTGCACTGAAACAGTGCCTTAGAGATCTCGAATCTCTCGTGCCTCGCTTGTCCTTAATATAGTTGACGAAGATGTTCAACCATATCATAAGCGTCCATCAACTCGTGTTGCTTCTAAAGCTCAGAGTTCATGGTCGCGAGCATAAGACATGACACATCTAATGCGTCATCTTGATGCTTCTTGTAAGCATGACGGTCAGCTCGCGTGGCAGTGGCAGGAGGTGCCTCCGGAATGGGCTGCTCCAGAACATACAGTTTACGTTCTTGTGTGAGAACAATTCTCATATTCCTGTACCAGTCCAGGAAATTAGCTCCGTTGAGCTTATCCTTCTCAAGGATGGAACGCAGGGAGAAAGAGTTCGTATTTGACGTCATGGTTATCTACAACAGAAAAATGCAGAAAAATAAATAAATATCATATTCTATTAATCATCTAATTAGGTCTTTAATTAAATGATGCTCCCACTGAATTCTATAATTCTTGTGGGACAAGATCCACATCATACTACACCTTGAGTTAGCTTTGGCTAAATCGCCCAAGACTTAGTATGATCGGTAGGTAACTAATTACCAATTACATCTCTATGCAACTCTTGTTTATAGGATCAAGATCCGCATTTATATTAAAACTCGAGTTAGCTTTGGCTAATACGCCCAAGAGTTAATATAAATGTGATTTTGACCTATCTAGCAACCATTGGAAAATGCCTATAGTTAAACTCGATCCAATTGAGTTAACTAGTTACTCAATCTAATTGAGTTGTACTCACCCATGCATTGATAGGCGGGACCAAGATTGTCCCTCCGTACCCTACCAAGATAATATGTGTTGCTCTGCTTTAGCAAATTCAACAACAACATGTGATCGAGGTAGTGATAGGTATCACGGCATGGTAGGCATTACGAGTTGAACCGATTGAGATCTAATCTAATCTAATCGTCGAGATGTATCATATACGCGATTTAGATCTAATCTAATCGTTAGGGCGCATCATGTACGCGATTTAGATCTAATCTAATCATCGAGGTGTATCATATACGTGATTTAGATCTAATCTAATCGTTAAAGCACTAATTAATTACTATTCTAGCATGCATCACATATACACACACAAGCAATTAATTAATATTTTGTGATTAGTCATGGCCTTACAACAATCTTCTCAAGCCAATGAGAAGATCGGATGGTCAACCTAAGGTCAACAGCTTCTCAAGCTCCTTCCTTTGACCACCTTGTGTTGCTCGCGCCCTCCTCGTAACTCCGTCTCGAGTGGACCTTCCTCCGCTCCATTTTGTACATTACAAAAGTAAAACTCGAGTTACATTCGAGTCTAAACTATTTACAACAGGAATAAATAAATAGAAAGGCATGACGCGCAGGTCGCGTATCAAATATACAACACGCACAATCACATGACGGCACGCAGGCCGTATTATGAATTACAACACACAATATCCAATCAAATTGGGTATTTTGGGCCATGACCATCACAAAATAATACATAATTCTAAATTATGAGATTTCTATAAATTTCTGTAATTTTTCTTACAATTTTTACAATTTTTATGAGTAAAAATTCCCGGCGGTCCTGTTTAGCGATTTTTGGGTGCAATCGCGGAACGAAGCCCCTTCCGGGGTCAGGGGCAGCACCCCTACCCGCTATATAACCATCGCGAGTATTCCTAAGCGATCCTACAATGCCTTAGTCCACTGTTCCAAAATGATTTGGGGCGAAACCTTGCCGTTTCGGAAATATTTTCTCGGTAGTCGAAGCCTACAAGTGTCTAAACACTTGTGCTTCGCTTCTATGAGAAAATTACCCATAAAATCTATACAAATCATAAAAACACAGAAACTTACATATCTTTATAATTTCATAAAATTCAAAATAAAACTCGTACGCGCTTCGCATGTGGCTCTGATACCACTGTTGGGTTTTTCGGGCCGCAAAAATCATTTTTTGCGTTGCGGAAACCCTGAAACCCCGCCATCGGATCCGTGCAAAGAAATAAATTTCGTAAAAATTTGAGTATGAGTTTCTAACCTAGATCTAAACTAGATTTACAAAGGAGAAGAGCTTTTACCCTTAATGCGATGCCCTTCGCTTAATCCCGCTCGTCCAAGGTTCGCCGGATCTCGAGAGTATCAAAGTAGATACTCCTCTATGTGTATCCACACAAGCAAGAGATGGAGAAACCAAACAAAAGGTGTGCTAGCACCTTTGAAAGGTTCGGCCAAAGTGGAGGAGAGGAAGAGAGGTTGAGAGCTTGAGGAAGAAGAAGGAGGTTTCAACACAAAATGAAACTTACACTTCAATTCATGTGGCCGACCACATTAAGATGGATTATTGTTGGTGCAGGAAGCATCCGACGATCGAACCTAAGTTTTGATAATGGCAAAGGATTCAAAGTTAAGGTTATGTTGTGATCTAACAAGTCTGTTAAGTGTTTCAGGAAAAGTCCTAGCTGTGGTTAGGCAAGTGAAAACCCTAGGGGGTGGCAATCCTAGGTCATAGGGGGTGATAACCCTATGCGAAAAGTCTTGGTGGGTCGAGTGCTTCAGTCAAAAGTCCTAGGGGGTAACCCTAGGTGGAAAGTCCTGGTGTCGCAAACCAAGTTAAAGACTGGACCAGCCGGGAAGCAGAAGTCCAGCAAAAAGTCCGGAAGCATCGAGCGTCGAGCAAAAGTCTAGTCGATCTGGAGGATTGCACTGGCAACAGGTAAATCTCCTGAGTGGAGTAGGTGAGGACGCGTTCCCTGTAGAGGGAACAGTAGGCGTCGGGTCGACCTAGGGTTTCCGGTCGGAAATCCGAAGTCAAACCCGGACAGTCCGGAGACTGTCAAACTTTCATATTCATACTATTATTGTGTACTAACTTTGTGTTATAGGTATTTTGGGACTAACATGTTTGCAGGTACCAAAAACACAAAGTACACCTCGGATGAACAGTGTCCGAGGCGCCTCCATGGAGCTTGGAGGCGCCTCGGGTGCAAGGATGAGCTGGCTGTGCGCGGGAGCTGGAGGCGCCTCCATGGGTGTTAGAGGCGCCTTGGACAACTGCTTGGAGGCGCCATTGAGGGATCTGAAGGCGCCTTAAGCAGGATAAGTTGTGACCAGTTCTTCGCTCATCTGCATGGCTGACTCACTGAGTCTGAGGCGCCTCGGAGTGATTTCAAGGCGCCTCCAGCATGCTTTAAAAGCAGGTCTCGAGCAGCTTATTGAATAAACGAATTCCAAGCGATCCCTTTGCAGCTAGCTGCTAACAAGACGACCCGGAAGTGCTGCGACTTGACACCGACGACCCGGAGCTCCGAATCTTCAGATTACTATACTGTTATCGGTATAACTGTCTTTTTTCAATTGTACTTAATTGTAATATTTGTACTCTATTCGAGCTTATAGTTGTTGCCCACGGAAAGCGATCAAGGATCGCGGGCCTTCGAGTAGGAGTCGTCACAGGCTCCGAACGAAGTAAATTCCTTCGTGTCTGTGTGCTTGTTCTAATTTTCCGCTGCTTATTACTCTGTTAGTTTTTCATACGATTTATGAATTCAAAAAGTGAAAGCCACGAGCGCTATTCACCCCCCCCCCCCTCCTAGCGCTTCTCGATCCAACAATTATAACCTCCATGGAATGCCAAGAGTCACAACTCTTGGTAACTCCCATGAGGTGGCATTCCACTTAAGAAACCATGATGATGTGGAGCATCATCATTGGCCCACTCTTTGCCAACTCACCAATGAGGTGGCAAATGGTCAAGTTAAACTTGACCCTTCATCTTCCTCTCAAGTCAAGTCAAACTTGACCACTTCTCTCCCTTGGTTGATCTAATCTAACCATTGGTTCAAGTCAATTTTAATTTAATGAATCTCTATTCATTGAATTAAATTAATTAAATGAATCTAAGTCCAAATTAGACTCACTTAACACATGAACCAAATTGAGTCCAACTCAATTAGCTCAATTTGGATTACTCTTAATCCAATTTGGTTCATCACATGGACCTAATTCTTTAGGTTCATCAAATGAACCTAATCTCCATCTAATTGCCCTTTGTGTGTGACCCTATAGGTTCTTGTAACGTTGGCAATTCTCCTAAACCCATTTAGAAGCATAAGTAATGAGCGGTATCTAGCAACACATCATTACTACCCAAGTTACAAGAATGTTGAGATCCAACAGCATCTTGTGACTACTAATTGTGGCTCCTCACAATATATGACATTGTCCTTCTTTCCTAGACATCTAGATTGTTCAATATGAGGCATAGACCATGTCATCCTCTAATCAATCTAAATCTTGAACTCCAAGTAGACTCACTCAATCAAATGAGCTCAATATCTCATATTGACTCATTTGGGCATGACCATGCACTTAGTGGTCTCACTCTATCAAGAATATCGATGTCACTCCCGTCATACAGGAGGGATAGATCTCATCTACATCACTCACATCCCTCTGCATAATTTGTTACATACCCAGTAATCGCCTTTATAGTCCACCCAGTTACGGGTGACGTTTGACGAAGCCAAAGTACATAACTCCTTATGTAGGGAATCATGGTGACTTCAAGTCCAAGGACTAGTAGTCATACTAATAGTCACATGAGAAAGTATATGACACTCATATAACGATCCATGATACTTTCTCATGGCGGGTCATTCAGTATACATTCTCCAATGCATACCCATGTGTCAACTTGATATCTCCATATCCATGACTTGTGAGATCAAGTCATCTAGTTGACCTACATGCTAGTCTCGTCGCATTAACATTGTCCTTGAATGCTAATTCTTGACTAGGAATGATTAAGATGATTAAGAGTAGTCTTCCCTATATCATCTCACTATCGATTCAACTAACCGATTGATATAGGTAAGAACCTTCTACTCAAGAACGCTATTATACTTAGTTATTTGGCATCAATACAAGTAAGCATAATAACCATAAACAAATACCTTTATATATATACAAGAATATGATACAACGAGTCCATACAACAATCATCAAATGATTGGCTCTAGAGCTCTAACTAACACAATCATTTCAAAGGCTTAGTTCATTTTAAACTCGGTTAGACTTGATTCAGTTACCTTATCAAATAAATTTGAACATTCCAAAATATGACTCGATACGATTCAACTTAGCTTGGATCGATTTAGTTTATTTATAGCCCTACAAATAATGTAGTGATTGTTTACACGCATGTGAATGCTTCTTTGTCAAAGCAAATTGGATAGCTAACTGAGATTGTGATAGAAAGATAATTAATACAAGAGAAATTCAAAAAAAGAAAATAAATAAAATAAAACTTTAAATTTTGATACCAATATAATTTGATATATCTTAAAAGACTTAGCGTTTTATCTGCATCATATCCGTGACGGGTATATAATTTTCTTTCTTTACAATGTTCCCCCTTCACTTATATATTAAAGTTACAAAATTATAAGTTTCTTTCTTGCACGTATGTTAAAGTTGCACAGTTATAATTTTTCTTCTTACGTATATATCTAAACTACAAAGTAAATTTTCTTTCGATCACATATATATCAATAAAATTATAGTTTTCCTCACATATCATTAATAATAAAGCAGGATAAAGTAAGAGCATTTGACTTATCTCTAGTAAATGATAAATAATCCTAAGATGAATATAATTAACAATTTATCCTTTTGAGTAGCACCTGATTTTTATATTTACTAAAAGGGATATTTATTTGCTAAAACACCTTTTTTTCTACGGTGATAAAATTATGATTAAATTGTTGTGATCTTCATGGTGATCTTGTGGTCAGGAATACTCATATATAGAATTTTCTTGAGCTATTTTTTTTACTTAATTTTGTCATAAGGGTAGAAAGTTATTTTGGTAAATAAATATATCTTTGATAAATATGAAAGTTAGGTTTTTGTTTTGGAAGTTTTTCAAAGTTACGTGACAACCCTATTTAAATCTTGCAATAAGATCAAATTAAAGGTTTTAATAAATTAACAGTTTATCTTATTAGGTAGCAAACTTTAAAAATATACAAAATACGCACTTAACTTTTTATATTTACTAAAAGTGCACTTATTTTTTAAACATATCCTTTTTTTCATAGTGAAAAATGATAAAAATAAAATAATTTTTTTTAAAAAAAAAAAACTCCAACTACTAATTTCAAGACTTTCAATGGTGAATTTAAGATGGAGTTCATGATCATGGTAAAATGACTATCATCGACTGCTGGTAATAGAAAAGTCCAATGAAAAATTAATAAGAGAAAAGTTTAAGTGAATCAAATGTTGATCAGATATTTGGTGATTAAAAATCTAACGAAAAGTTGACAATAAGAAAGTTCAAGTAGGTGAAAGATTAATTGGACTAGACACTTGGTCAACGGAAGTCCAACGGAAAGTTGGCAAGAGAAAAATCCAAGTGAATCAAATGTTCAACGGATACTTGTTGAGAAAGTTCTGATAGGTCAAGGTTGATATGATATTCGGCAATGGAAACTCTCAACAGGTCACGAATGACTAGATGTTAGGCAGAGAAAGTCTTGATAGGTTGAGCTCAATTGAATATCAGGCAAGACATGAATTTAGCATTACCAATCGATTGGCGAGAGGTAGTAATCGATTGATAAACCCTAAATTTGAATTTAGGGTTTAGGGTTCGACAATCGATTGGTGCAATTGATTGGCCCAAAGTAATCGATTGAAACAATAAATTGAGAGTTTATTTCGAGAGCACAAAATGACCCAGAATCGATTGGTGCATGATTGCTGTCAATCGATTACTCGATTGTAATATGTGAATAGAAGGATGCAGAATCGATTGACTATTGGTTAGATAGAAAAGAGTTCTTCTATAGGTTTGAACGGTTGGATCTGATGTGTCAATCAATTAGGAAGCAACCCTAGAAAAAGGGGGTTTCATGGAGATTTGAAGTACTCGATTCTTAGGGATTTTGGAGCAAAATGCTATTGCATTTTTGGACCAACAAGAGGTGTTTTCAAGTAACAAGAAATCAAGGTTTTGATTATAAAATCGTTTTTTATTTCATTTTTCTTTGCATTCTCGTTTCTTGTTGTATTCTTGTGCTCAAGCTTGTAAAAGATTTTTCTTTCTCCAAAAAGTTTCTAAGAAGGAGAAAGTTCTTAGTGGAAGTGATGAGTTAAGAGTGGAGCCTTAGATTAGTTGCCTCCAAGTGGCAAATACCAAGTAAAATCCAAGTGTTATGTAGTGGAGTCGAGTTTGAATCCAGTTTCCGTTACACATTCAAACGACAAGCACAAAATCAAGACGAAGAGATTAGAGCTATTCACACACACCCTCTAGCTCCCTTGGGTCCTAACATTCCGAAAAGAAGAAGTTTATAGTGGAGGCAGATCACTAGGAGTACGTCTTGGATTAGTCATCTAAGAGGTGAATATCAAGTAAATATTGGAGTTGTGTGACATTGGTATTGATTCAACTTACCGCTGCACATTCAAATGACGAGCACGATATTAAGACGAGAAGCAATCGAAGCTATTCACCATCCCCTAACTCCTCTCCTAGCACACACAGGTCCTAACACATATCTCATGTTAAATATCTGATCCTCCCTAACATGTCGGGACTTCCTCAAGTTGTGATGGAGATTTATCTTAGTCTCAATAGCAAATAAGGCGACGTTCTTGGATTTGAGAAGATGATCAATTTTGGTGAAAGTATTTAGTGTTTTGACTATCACCTTCAACCAAGTTTTCGGTGTAAGTATTTAACAAGTTTTTCTAGCTTAATGGAAGTTTGAACATTTGTCCAAAATAGAGAATATTTTCACATCAAATGTGATGTGTGGATACCTCAAAACTACGTTGGACCGACTTAAGAAATTTCTAATTTTGGAGAACTGTTTTCTAAAGAAAGGTCGTCTCAACCATTTTTGCGCCTTAGGAAAAAAGTTTTATATGTTTTTGTAAATATTAATTTTAAAAATATATTTTTACATAAAATTTAGTTTTTAACTTTTTGAGATGCAAAGTTACTAATTAAAATTTTATATTCAAGCTTTCAAAATAAATTTTTTTAATTGGAAAACATATATTTATTGACTTTAACTTAAATAAGATTTTATAAATTTTAATTTTAAAAATTTTCTTTCTTAAACTATACTAGGGATACCTACAATGGAATATTTAAAGGGAATATTTTTTTTTAATATCTCATAATCTCAAATATCCAGTGTTAGAAGGGGATATTGTCAAGGGGATTTGAAATCAGCGAACATAAAGTTATGGTCGATGATTTCTCTCTCTTTATAAAATAAAAAAAATATTTAATAGTGAAATTTGAAATTTTTGAAAATGAGATACCTGATAGGTGGACCCCATAATATTGAAATTTGAAATATTTAATACTTGATAGGTGAAATTTTTTAATAGCATCGAAGCACCACGGGAGGTGGGGGTGAATCTGTTTCAAGAAAATTGTGACTCACAGGCCTCGGTCATTCCGCTCTGTCGACCCGACCTCCACTCGGCCGACCCGACCTCCTCTCGGGCGACTCGACTGCTCTGCCGATCCGCCCTCTGATCGTCCGATCAACCCTCTTCTTGGTTGATCCGTCCACTCGGCCGATCCAACCGCTTGTCCGATCCGACCGGCTCTTCTCTGCTCGGCCTGTCATCCCGACTGGCCAGTCTACTCGTCCGATCGGCCTTCTGCGACTAATTCGTCCGACCGGCTCTTCTCTGCTCAGCCTGTCATCCCGACCGGCCAGTCTGCTCGTCCGACCGACCTTCAGCTTGCCAGTCTCACTGTTCGTCCGACCGGCCTTCTGCTCGGCCAGCTTGCCAGTCTCATTGTTCGCCTGACTGACCTTCTACTCAGCCTGTCTCGTTGCTCGTCAGATCGACCCCAGCTCGGCTCGGTCGACCTTCAGTCCGCTCGGACTCTGTTGCTCGGACGCTCTGCTCACTCAGCCACTCCGAGATCAGAAACAAGCCTCTACTAACAGTCTGAGATTATCTACTCAGGTCTTTTCAATAGATAAATGAATTTAAATTTGATATATTTAAATTCAACTAATACCTCGTAAATTATCAGCTCAGATTGTTTGTGTCCCACATCTATCTTTACTGAAAGAGAATAAAATCCTTGCGAAAAAACGGAGAATAAAATTATAATTCAAATTAATGGATATAACAAAAAGTTATTGATTCTTTTAATTATTTTGTTTTTCTTGTGTTTCCTGTCTAAATATGCACTATAAAAAAATTGTTTTTTAACAATGAATTTACGACGAATTTAAAAGAAAAATTATTACAAAAGTAATTTGTGATAAAATCTATAGTGAAAAATATTGGTCGTAGAAAATTCGTCTCCAAATATTTGTGTAAAATACTGGAAAATAGGCGAATATTAATAAGGGGATTTTCCGAAATTTTTGGAAATTTTCCGGGAATTTTTCGGAGCTCGTACGGACGAGTTAACGGGGATAAAAACAGGACCCGAAAAAGCCTGTTTAGGTTACCCCATTTAAATGAGGAAAAGTTGAATTTTTCTTAATTCTTTTCCTTTATTTAATTTCTCTTTTTCCTTCATTTTTCGCCGTTTTCTCTGCCTAATCTCCTCTACGCCGATAGCCGCCGCCTCCTTTTTCTCCGAGGCCGATCTTCTCCTTCATTTTTCTTCCTCCCGAGCCGCATACCCGAAGCCTTCTCCTCTTCTCCTCTCCTTTGCCGCCACCACAGCGACGCCATGCCCTAATTGGGTTGTGTCGCCGCCGAGATTTCTTCACTGCCGACACACAGAGCACTGCTGCCGGTGACGCACGGAGCACTGCCGCACACCCGGTGCCCTAGCATCTCCGACGACGCCACTGACTCCTCTCGGCCGCTTCTCTGTGCCGACACCCGAACCCCAGCACCGACCTCCTCCACTTGACCGTGCCCTAGCTCTGAATCAAGTCTTCTTCTCCTCTTCCGAGCGCCGGCAGCCGACAAGATCCTTTGCCCTAGTGCCCTCTGCCATTGATCAAGTCCTCGGTGAGGTTTAGTTTGGTTGGAAATTCTGTAGGTGCAAGGATTTTGATTAATTGTTGATCTGGTTTGTTGTGGTGTTGACCTTTTGATTCATTTCGATCCGATAATTGCAGTAGGTTGTGCTGTTTTGGTGGATCTGGAAATTGGGGTGTTGTGGGCTGCTCTTTGGTCCAGCAGTCGCTACTTTTGGCAGTAGATCAGTGACCCCGACTGGGATATTGAGGTAAGGTTTAGTGTTTTGAACTTCGAGTAGATTGATTATGTTTATGTTTGGAATAGGTTGATTGGATTAGCTTTAGACTTTTAATCTAATGTTATGATTAGGGTTAAAGGAAATTAACCCTAGTTAATTGTTGGATTTAATTTAGGAAGGTCGAGATTATGGTTTAGGGTTTTTCCCTAAAATTGTTCTTAAGGATTTTTATTTAGCTATTCGTTTAATTTGTAGCTAAATAAAAATGTATGTTTGATATCACAGGACTTTGACGCGAGACGAGTATCTCGGAGTCAGATTTGGACCATTTTATCGGAGGCGGGTACTTTTGACTTATGTCATTTGATATACATAGTAGTGAATTTAACATGTTGCATTAATTATGTTCCTTATTTGTTTCGGTTAGTCACTACCCAATACCTGTTTGGATTGATTGTTTGTTTTGCATCTCATGTATATTTTACCTGCTTATACATGTTTATAGGGGTAGTGATATACCATACTTTGCCATGTTCAGGACCTAGGTTTTATACCTTCTGTGTACCCTTGGATTCATTTGATTCGTTGACCTATGATGCACTGTTATATATATGTGGATTAGGTCAGGATATTTTGTGGTTAGTGTCATGCACCATTTGCATGATTGCATGCTGTGCGATAGTCCGCTCCATTATTGTTGAGCACATCGCCAGTTACATGGATCTGCACACACCACCACTCATGGGTTAGTGGTCGATTCAGGCAGAGTGTGTTGCAGCAGGGACTCTGTTAGGCACCGTTGGTCCGCTCATGGGTAGTGTGACACAACGTGTTATCCGGCAAGGATTCCTCCCCGTCATCGTGTACCGGGAGTTGAGAGCATTGCGCTCCCCATTTATGATTTGGGGTAGGAGAATAGGTGTACTCCGACAGTATCCCATCCACTCGGTCACTCATCAGGAGCAGTGACGACAGAGTGCACGGTTGTCATAGCCCTACCCACTCGGCCTCACTATTGGGTGTGAGATAATCGACTAGCGTCAGGGGTGACCAGGACGCATCATTGGCATCATATGCATGATGCATTTATTGCTTGTTTTTGTGTTTGCTACATTTATATGCTGCATATTGTTTGGATACCTATGTTTAACATGCATACAGGATTTCCATATCACTCGGACTGTTTGTCCTTATACCCAGGTCCTGGTTAGTATAGTATCTCTCCTGTTTACTTCAGATGCATTTTTATCTTCCTTATATCAGGAGACTGTACGCATGATTAGTGCTAGGTGTTATTTCCCTACTTTGTATATCAGTTGTACCTGCTGAGTGTTGGACTCACCCCGCCTCCATTGTTGTTATTTTTCAGGTTGATTATATCAGGAGAGAGTTCCTGTTGCTAGTCCTGACCACAAGCTGTGTTTATCTTTTGGTTTCTTATTTAGACTGTGTTAGACTTATTCTATTTGAGGATTTGGATATTGTATGGATTCTTATGATCGATGGATTTTGTATGGTTTGGATTTGTTCTACTACATGCCTGCCTGGACGGCAGAAGAGGTAAGTTGATCTTATCGTCGAATTTGAGATTTACGTGTGTAGTTGAGTAGGGTTGTTTTTTAGTCATATGTTCATTGCTACAGTGTGTTTATTATTAACTGCGTGTGATGGTTATATATATGTTTGTTTATTGTTATTATTATTCCAACCGCCTGTGGCTGAGGTATATGAGGATGTAGAAAAGTTTCAGATTGTCCACCGTACAGGGGAGATGCTGTCGAAATTTTCTCGGATAGGGACTCCTCTGGGGCGTGACAATTTAGTGGTATCAGAGCTTAAGTTTTACGATCTTTGTTTTTAGTATTCTGGATATATTGTGCTAGCCCAAGTTTGCGAGTTAAACTGGGTAGTTATTTTGGTTGCTTGGATTTTCCATTACGTATATGTTTTGGACTTTTGTTTCGGATTTATATGGATTTTCGGTGATTTTCATGTTCAGAATTTTAGGGTCAGAATTTGGGGACTGGACAGCGACGGAACATCTTCAGACAGCAATTAGGTATGATGTTTAATTTTATAGTTTATGACATGTATTAGGATTCTTTATTTAATACTTGTCTGGTTGTTGTAACACATATTACATGTGATAGGTTAGCCGTTGAGCATGGTCGACCTTAATAGAGATCAAGGATTATAGTCTCTGGTGATTTTTCATATCATATCATCAGTAGTTTTAGCTTTTGTTACTACTTGTTGGTTAGGAGATGGAGGCATATACCGGCCTCTGCTATTGTTAGCTGGGTAATGGATGATACCTACATATTTCTGTTGACTTAGCCAGTAGAGTTTTTATACTCATATCTTTTGGATATTAGGGTACCCGATACAATGAAAATTAGTCATTTGGGGAGTTATCAGGTTTGATCATTGTTGAGGAAGGTTTGAGGTTGAGGGATATTATGAGATCAGATATTGTGATATGTTGATTTCTAATGATATGAGAGTAAATGTTATGTGGTTGTCTGATGATCTATTACTAGATATTTGTTTTGATGATCTCTTAGTGGATAACTATTTTTGATGATCTATTATTTGGGTTGTCGTTGATGGTGACATAGTGAGTGTCATGTATGATATTCACAGGTTTGATGATTATAGTTGGTGATCAGATTATAAATCGGGTGCTAGAGAGTTTACGATTGAGTGTGCCTATGAGATTTTAATAAATCTGGTTAGTTGTGGTTAGTTAACAGGATGATAAAATTTATATTTGCTTCCTCTGATATTGGACTATGTGGATAAATAATGATTTGATGTTTTGAATGTTAACTTGCTCTCATGGGAAGTAGAGACTGATTCATCTGATATTATGTGGGCTGATATTTTTGAGGATAAAAATGAGAGTGTCTTGATGTTCTTGAATTCTGACTTTGTCTTTTGGGTCGTACATATTTATACATATGATTATTGTGGGTTTTTAGTAGATTATACCCGAGTGGTTAGGCATACATGTCTGATTGTTTATTGGAGATATTTTGTCAATTAAAACTATGTTGTAAAAGGTGCACATATGTTTGAGTGTTTTATTTGGAGGTATCTTATCGATTTAATATGAGTTCTGATATGTGCAGATGTGTTCGGTGTAATATTCGAGGTATTTTATTGATTATATTTGATTTGTGGATGCACTTGTGTCTATTAGGCTTTGTTGGAAGTATTACGTTGATTATACTCTTGGCATAGGTGTATATATGTCAGGTGAGGTTGTTTGAGGTGTATCGTCGATTATACCTATGTTGATATATGCACACGGGTTCGGTAGGTATTGTTGGAGGTATCACATTGATTTATACCTGTGCTATGAGTGTGTTTGGTATGTACTAATTGGATGATTATGTCGATCATACCTATGTTGTGTGTGCACGTGTGTCAGGTGTCTTGTTGGTAGCATCATGATGATTCTACCTATGTTGAATGCAGGATGTGGAGTGTCTGTATTATGTCATTTGTTGGATTACCCTGTCAGCCCATATTCTTATCAGTGGGTGACTCACTACGATGTTGATAGATTTGACGATGAGTTGATGTGATTGCTGGATTGTTATACCTTTGGCTGCCCACAGTGATATGTGGTTGAGTGATCTCGTGCAGCCTCTAGTTGGATAGTAAGGTGCCTTGGACGCTTATGGATCGTTTGTGGTGGAGCGGAGCTCCCACATATTATAGTTGGTTTGTGATAGAGAGTTGCTCTTACATATTTTGGATTTTGTGGTGGGGCGTTACTCCCACCTATTACGGATTGTTTGTAGTAGAGCGTTGCTCCCACATATGTGGTATTTCGTGTGATGGAGCGTTGCTCTCACACTAGAGGATCTATGCTTAGGTGATTTATATCGTTGGTGATCAGATCTGTTTATTGTCGAGGATTTATGGATTGGGAATGTCTGCGATACGGATATTATGTGTATTGGTTTTACCATTAGGGCTAGCGGAGCCTTAGATGTTTTCATGGACTAGATGATTTGGGTATCCCTAGGATATTGGATCAGAATTCGTTATCGTTATTGACGATGTGGTGTTTTATTCCTGATCTGAGGTGTATCATGCACATCATCTTTGCATAGTTCTAGAGATGTTTCGAGGGAAACGTCTAGATGTGAAGATCAGTAGTGCGTATTTTGATTGTCTTCTGTGAGATGTTTGAGACACACGGTCACCAGTAGGAGTATACCGTGGTTCCACAGGAGATCGAGGTTGATACCGTTGGAAGTAGACGGAGTCTATAGAAGAGGCTCGCAACTTTCTTTGTTTGGCTCGATATTTCTGGAGATACGTTAAGGGTTTCTCTCGGATAGCTATATCACTAACACGCCTGAACTGGAAAGGCGTGAAGTTCACTTGGACTGAGGATGACAAGACCAGCTTCTAGGAGCTGAAGCGGAGACTAGTGTCGACTCCGATTTTGAATTTTTACCTTCTGGAGAGGACGGATATGTCCTCTACACCGACGCATCTATTCAAGGTGTGAGCGCTGTTCTGATGCAGCATGATATAGTAGTCTCCTATGCTTCTCGTCGGTTGAAGGATCATAAGAAGAACTACCTGTACATGATCTGGAGTAAGTCGCCATTATTTTTTCCATGAAGATTTGGCGGCATTATTTATATGGCGTTACATTTGAGATTCTCACTGACCATAAGAGTCTCGAATATCTGTTTACTTAGAAGGAACTTAATCTCCAACAGAGGAGATGGATGAAGTTCCTGAAGGATTATGATTGTACCATTAGCTATCACCCGGGGAGAGCTAATGTGGTTGCCGATACGCTTAGCAGGAAGTCCGGAGGGACTTTAGCTTGCCACCGAGTTGTGGTCACAGACTTGATTTAAGGTTTCTCCGATTTGGGCCTTGAGGGGTAAGGACAGACAGAGCAGGATACTCTGGTTACCATGGTTGCTCAGTCGTTGATCAGGACAAGGATACGAGAGTCATAGGCTGCTGATCAGTATTTGCAGTTTATTTACAGCCAGATAGCTTCCGGGTAGCAGACCGAGTTCACACGAGACGAGGAGGGTGTTATACACTACCGAGGCAGATTTTGCGTGCTTCAGTCTCATCCGGTCTTATAGGAGTTACTTCCGGAGGCTCATCGCTCATGATTTGCTGTCCACCCAGGCGGTACCCGTATGTACCAAGATTTGAGATGTTTCTATTGGTGGAACGACATGAAGGACGACATGAAAGAAGACATCATGGATTTTGTAGCTAGATGTCTTGTCTGTCAGCAAATGAAGGCCGAGCACCATAGACCTGCCGGCTTACTTCAGTAGATTCCTAATCCTGAGTGGAAATGAGAACACGTTACTATGGACTTTGTGGTAGGTTTGCCGAGGAAACGACGAGACCATGACGCGATTTGGGTAATCGTTTATCGATTAACCAAATCCGCGTACTCGTTAGCGATCCGGAAGACTGATTTCCTGGATCGATTGGTAGATCTGTTTTGTCGGGAGATTATCAGATCACGTGGTATTCCGTTGACTATTATTTCGGATAGAGACCCGCGGTTCACGTCTCGTTTTTGACAGAGATTGCAGCAGACCTTGGGCACACAGCTCTGTTTCAGTACAACTTTCCATCTGCAGACAGATGGACCGTTAGAGCGGACCTTTCAGACTCTAGAGGACTTGCTGAAGTCTTATGTATTGGATTTTTGAGGCAGTTGGGAGGACCATTTGCCATTAGTAGAGAGTTCGCCTACAACAACAACTTTCATTCGGCTATCCAGATGACACCGTCTGAGGCGTTGTATGGTAGACCTTGTCGGACATCCATCCTCTGGATGAGGTTGGGGAGGCCCAGTTGTTGGGACCTCATAGAGCTCAGCATGAGGCAGAGTTGGTTCGTACTATTAGCCGGAGAGTGTCAGAGGCAGAGGACTGCCAGAAGAGTTATGCTGACCGGAGTCGGAGACTCTTAGAGTTCTCCATTTGCGACCATGTATTTCTGCGAGTGTCACCCACGAAAGGGGTGAAGAGATTGACCTTAGAGGTAAGCCAGCTCCGCGATACATTTGACCTTTCCCGACCTTGGAGAAGATTGGAGCGGTAGCCTACTGGCTAGCACTACCACCGTCCTTGGTAGGCGTGTACTGTGTATTTCACGTATCTATGCTGAGAAGATACGTACCCGACCCGACGCATGTGCTGACAGATATCTTAGTTTCAGTCAGCCTGACGTCACTTATGAGGAGATTTCGGTACGGATTCTGGATCGGAAGGAGCGTCAGTTGCGGAACAAGACTATCCGGCTGGTTAAAGTCGGATGGCAGCATCATTCGGATGAGGAGGCTACTTGGGAGCTCGAGGATACTGTCCGAGCTCGATATCCCCATCTTTTCACTTGAGGTATGTGATTTAGTTTACCGTTCAGCATTTATACTTTCTGTCTGCTATTAGTACTTGCTGATGGTAGATAACGAAATTTGGGGACCAAATTTTTATTAGTGGGGGATAATGTAAAATATCGGAAAATAGGCGAATATTAATAAGTGAATTTTCCGAAATTTTTGGAAATTTTTCGGAGCTCGTACGGACGAGTTAACGGGGATAAAAATGGGGCCCGGAAAAGCCTGTTTAGGTTACCCCATTTAAATGAGGAAAAGTTAAATTTTTCTTAATTCTTTCCTTAATTAAATTTTACTTTTTCCTTCATTTTTCTCCGTTTTCTCTGTTTCTTCTCCCCGAAACCGCCCGCGCTCTCCTCCTTGCCCTAATCTCCTCTGCGACGATAGTCGCTGCCTCCTTTTTCTCCGAGGCCGATCTTCTCCTTCATTTTTCTTCCTCCCGAGCCGCATACCCGAAGCCTTCTCCTCTTCTCCTCTCCTCTGCCGCCACCACAGCGACGTCGTGCCCTAATTGGGTTGTGTCGCCGCCGAGATTTCTTCACTGCCGACACACAGAGCACTGCTGCCGGCTACGCACGGAGCACTGCCGCACACCCGGTGCCCTAGCATCTCTGACGACGCCACTGACTCCTCTCGGCCGCTTCTCTGTGCCGACACCCGAACCCCAGCGCCGACCTCCTCCACTTGACCGTGCCCTAGCTCTGAATCAAGTCTTCTTCTCCTCTTCCGAGCGCCAGCAGTCGACAAGATCCTTTGCCCTAGTGCCCTCTGCCATTGATCAAGTCCCCGGTGAGGTTTAGTTTGGTTGGAAATTCTGTAGGTGCAAGGATTTTGATTAATTGTTGATCTGGTTTGTTGTGGTGTTGACCTTTTGATTCATTTCGATCCGATAATTGCAGTAGGTTGTGCTGTTTTGGTGGATCTGGAAATTGGGGTGTTGTGGGCTGCTCTTTGGTCCAGCAGCCGCTACTTTTGGCAGTAGATCAGTGACCCCGACTGGGATATTGAGGTAAGGTTTAGGGTTTTGAACTTCGAGTAGATTGATTATGTTTATGTTTAGAATAGGTTGATTGGATTAGCTTTAGACTTTTAATCTAATGTTATGATTAGGGTTAAAGGAAATTAACCCTAGTTAATTGTTGGATTTAATTTAGGAAGGTCGAGATTATGGTTTAGGGTTTTTCCCTAAAATTGTTCTTAAGGATTTTTATTTAGCTATTCGTTTAATTTGTAGCTAAATAAAAATGTATGTTTGATATCACAGGACTTTGACGCGAGACGAGTATCTCGGAGTCAGATTTGGACCATTTTATCGGAGGCGGGTACTTTTGACTTATGTCATTTGATATACATAGTAGTGAATTTAACATGTTGCATTAATTATGTTCCTTATTTATTTCGGTTAGTCACTACCCAATACCTGTTTGGATTGATTGTTTGTTTTGCATCTCATGTATATTTTACCTGCTTATACATGTTTATAGGGGTAGTGATATACCATACTTTGCCATGTTCAGGACCTAGGTTTTATACCTTCTGTGTACCCTTGGATTCATTTGATTCGTTGACCTATGATGCACTGTTATATATATGTGGATTAGGTCAGGATATTTTGTGGTTAGTGTCATGCACCATTTGCATGATTGCATGCTGTGCGATAGTCCGCTCCATTATTGTTGAGCACATCGCCAGTTACATGGATCTGCACACACCACCACTAATGGGTTAGTGGTCGATTCAGGCAGATTGTGTTGCAGCAGGGACTCTGTTAGGCACCGTTGGTCCGCTCATGGGTAGTGTGACACGTGTAATCCGGCAGGGATTCCTCCCCGTCATCGTGTACCGGGAGTTGAGAGCATTGCGCTCCCCATTTATGATTTGGGGTAGGAGGATAGGTGTACTCCGATAGTATCCCGTCCACTCGGTCACTCATCAGGAGCAGTGACGACAGAGTGCACGGTTGTCACAGCCTTACTCACTCGGCCTCACTATTGGGTGTGAGATGATCGACTGGCGTCAGGGGTGACCAGGACGCACCATTGGCATCATATGCATGATGCATTTATTGCTTGTGTTTGTGTTTGCTGCATTTATATGTTGCATATTGTTTGGATACCTATGTTTGACATGCATACAGGATTTCCATATCACTCGGACTGTTTGTCCTTATACCCAGGTCCTGGTTAGTACAGTATCTCTCCTGTTTACTTCAGATGCATTTTTATCTTCCTTATATCAGGAGACTGTACGCATGATTAGTGCTAGGTGTTATTTCCCTACTTTGTATATCAATTGTACTTGCTGAGTGTTGGACTCACCCCGCCTCCATTGTTGTTATTTTTCAGGTTGATGCTGTCAGGAGAGAGTTCCAGTTGCTAGTCCTGACCACAAGCTGTGTTTATCTTTTGGTTTCTTATTTAGACTGTGTTAGACTTATTCTATTTGAGGATTTGGATATTGTATGGATTCTTATGATCGATGGATTTTGTATGGTTTGGATTTGTTCTACTACATGCCTGCCTGGACGGCAAAAGAGGTAAGTTGATCTTATCGTCGAATTTGAGATTTACGTGTGTAGTTGAGTAGGGTTGTTTTTGAGTCATATGTTCATTGCTACAGTGTGTTTATTATTAACTACGTGTGATGGTTATATATATGTTTGTTTATTGTTATTATTATTCCAGCCGTCTGTTGCTGAGGTATATGAGGATGTAGAAAAGTTTCAGATTGTCCACCGTACAGGGGAGATGTTGTCGAAATTTTCTCGGACAGGGACTTCTCTGGAGCGTGACAATTTGTGATGAAAATATGAAATTCATCGCAAAACTTGCAACGAATTTTTTTTTTATCACAAAATTAGTTGAAAACATCATAAAGTTTAAAAATGTAGAGTTGCGAAGAACTCTTTTTTTCTCAGATTTTGCAACGAATTTTCAAATTCATTATTAATTTTTGCGATAATAATAAGATTTCGTCACAAAATTTACGACGAATTATATTTTCATTACAAAATTAGTTGGAACAACACAATTTAGAAACTCAGATCTAGAACGAAATTTGATTTTGGTGCGTCGAATTTCTAAATTCATCACTGATATATGTAATGAATTTCTAGATTTGTCGTAAAGAAATTGCTTCACTTTCTAGATAGTTTTCCCAACGTTATAAATGAGATTTATCAAATTGAACAATAAGCTTGTTTCTACGTACAAAAATTCAATAGTTTTAATAAGGAGCCTATCTCTACTGGAAGAGAATAAAATCCTTGCGAAAAGAAGGAGAATAAAATTATAAGTTAAATTAATGGATATATCGATAAGTTATTGATACACTCTTTGACTTATTTTATTTCTCTGGTGTTTGCTACCTAAATATGCATTAAAAAAACTGTTTTTAAGACGAATTTGATGATGAATTTAAAAAAAAAAATCATTGCAAAACTACTTTGCTGTAAAATATATGACGAAAAATATTCATCGCTGAAAACTCATCCACAAATATTTGCAACAAAATTATAAAATTAGTCGTAAAATTTGCAACGAATTTTATTTTCGTCGCAAAATTAGTTGAAAATATCGTAAAATTTAAAAATCTAGATATGCGACAAATTTTTTTCGTCATAGATTTTGCAAAGAATTTTCAAATTTGTTGTTGAATTTTACGACGAAAATAAGAATTCATTGCTAAATTTGAGAAGAATTATATTTTTATCGTAAAATTAATTGAAACATCACAAAATTTAGAAACTGCAATGAAATTTGATTTTAGTTAGGATTCTAGAAATTCATCATAGATATCTGCAATGAATTTCCAGATTCGTCGCGAAATCTAGAACGAATTTCCTAATTCATTGCAAATATCTGCGATGAATTTCCAGATTCGTCACAGAATTTACGATAAATCTAAAAATTTATCGTAGAATCTAGCAATGTTTTTTTTCAATACATTATGATAGATTTGCAACGAAAATTATTTCATCTCAAAATGTATCACAAATCGGCCTTGAATTTCTAGATTTATTGTAAAATTTGTGATGAATTTTTATATTTGTCGCAGATATCTGCGGCGAATCGCCAGATTCATCACAAAATCTGTGATGAATTTTCAGATTCGTTGCAGAAATCTGCAACAAATTTTCAAATTCGTCACTGAATTTAGCACTATGTTTTTTATACATTACAATAGATTTACGACAAAAATATTTTCATTGCAAAATTTGTCACGAAACTTAATAAAAAGTATACTAAATTAATTAATTTCTACATTTAATCTAGTTAATACAAAAATATATATCAAATTATATACAAATTCATACATATAGTATCTAACACATCATATCTAACAAAATAAAATTATATATTAAATAAAATCACAATTCATACATCAAATCCAAACATCACAAAATATCCATACAATCCACACATTTCATACATCAAAATGCAAATATCACAAAAGATATAATATTCATACAATCCAAACATCATAAGAAGTTCTAAACCATCCATATATCAACAATTATCCAAATATCACCAAATCTTCTTCGTCTTCTTCCAATATCCTTTTTTTCCTGCATCAGAATAAAAATAAAAACAATATCAATGATTACAAGAAAGAAACTACTATAAATGGACATAAAAAATAATTTTTACTTACTCCGACATTAATTTTCATTGCGTCTGACCAATCTTATTTCAAACAAATTAACAATATTAACAAAAAAAGAAACATTCCCAATAAAATAATTAATGTTCAAAAATACTAATTATGAGATAAATAATATTCATCTAAGAAGATTCATCGTCGCCATCATTTCCATCGCCGTCGCCATCATTATCGCGGAAACTAGAAGGAGCGGAACTTAACTGAAGATGTCTCATAATTAAATCTTGTTGTTGGCGTATAACTCTAATTTCTTCATCTCTAGCTCTCATTTATGCATCTGTTACAAATTAAAGTGACGTGGTGATAAGATTTCTTTATTTCTTAAGATTAAGTTAGTAGTATGAGTCATCCCTATTTACATGGTTAGTGGTATGAGTCATTCCTATTTACATGGTTAGTGGTACAAGTCATTCCTACTTACATGGTTTAGTGGGATTAGTATAATGTTATCTTTATCTCTTGTAGTGTATTTAAAGGGTCGATGGTGTAAGTGTTTAGTGTGCAAGAGAAATAAAATAGTATTTTCAAGTCTCTCCCCTCTTCTAATATTCTTCTTCACGGTTCGATCATCGAGGTCTTCCTTCTGGGTGGCTTCATTTTTCGTTATATGGTATCAGAGCCAAGTTGCATTCGTGAAGAAGGTATCGTTTTTTTAATATGGAAGGTGGTGGTCGTATTGCGGGACTTGGTATGATGCTCTTGAATCAGTCCAACTATCGGATTTGGAAAACCTGTATGGAATCGTATCTTGTTGGTGAAGATCTATGGGATGTCGTCGTCATCAATGGTGTTGTTGCTCCGGAGGACGCCCCCGCTAATGCGGAAGCGCTCAAGAATTGGAAGCAACGTAATGCGAAGGCAGAGTTTGTTTTAAAGAGGTCTATTTCACATGAGATTTTCGAGCATATAATGGGATGTGCGTCGGCTCGAGAGATTTGGGATACGCTTGATCGTTTGTTCAACAAGAAGAATGAAGCTCGACTACAATTACTCGAGAATGAGTTGGCGGTTACAAAGCAAGATGGAATGTCATGTTCAGAATTTTTTCTGAAAGTGAAGAACTTGTGTTCGGAAATCTCTCTTCTAAATCCCGAAGAAAAGATCTCGAATGCTCGGTTGAAGCGGTATATCATTCGTGGACTTCGGCCGGAGTACACTCCATTTGTCACCTCAATTCAAGGGTGGGCTCAACAACCGTTGCTTGAAGAGTTTGAGAATCTTCTCTCCTCGCAAGAGTTGTTGGCTAGACAAATGGCCGGAACGCGTATCAAGGAAGAATCAATCAATGCCTTGTTCACAAAGAAAGGTGACTCGATGAAAGATGAAAGTAAACCGGAAAGAGAATCTTCGAAGTTACCGAAGAAAAGTTTCAAGTGTTATCGTTGCGGCAAACTCGGCCATATCAAGAGGAATTGCCGAGTTAAGTTGAAGTCAGGGAATTATGCGGATGTTGAGGAGAAACGAGAAGAACAAAAGGAAGAAAATTGGAGTCATTGTTTTCTCGCAGACTCAATCATCGAAGACTCACAGTGGGTGCCTTGCTTGATGACTGAAGGAAATTTAAACGAGAAAATTTCTACCAACAAAGAGTGGATCGTGGATTCCGGATGCGGTCACCACATTACCGGAGATGAGTCCATCCTCTCGCGTTCTTGGACACACGACGGCAGGAGTGGGATCTTGATCGCAGATAATACTGTTCATAAAATTCGAAAGGAAGGCACGGTTGTCGTCGATAATGACCATGGGGAATCAATCACTCTCAATAGTGTGTATCATGTACCAGGGATACAAAAGAACCTCTTCTCCGTCACAAACGCGGTGGATGCTGGAAATTTCGTGCTCTTCGGGCCGCGAGATGTGAAGTTTCTTCGGAACGTCAAGGAAATCAAGGCCGATGTTGTTCATACAGGTACGAGGGTGAAAGATTTATTTGTCTTGTCGGCGTCAAATTCTTATATCGAGAAGATGAGGAGCATGTTGGAAATGGGGTTAGTGGGGAACGTGGCCCATGTTCCCCACTACACATAATGGGAAAGTCCATTATGCCCCTAGTGTATTTCCCTATATAAAGGGGGTCCGTCCAAGGCTCAGGGTGGGTGAAATCGCGATCGTGCGACAAGAGTAAGAGGAGAACATCCAAAGCGGCGGGATTTGGTTTGTGGAATTGCGGAGGGCTTTCCGATCCTGTGATCGCTCTTCCGATAGCGAGCTTCGTCATTGTCGATTGCGGATCTGCGGGAGACCGTTGTAAGTTTTTACCGTATTTAATTAATTCGTCTATCATGCATTTAGATTATAAAATCTACATTGGGATCAGAGCGCGTAGTTCGTTCTAAATGCATGATAAATCCTAAAACCTTACCTCTGCGTTGAATCAAAATTATGACTTAGTTCTGTTCATTCTATTTGTTGGACGAAATCACAATTAAGTCGTGATCAGCGATAATAATCGCTGCCCTGAATGGAGTCAGTCTCCGTCTAGTTTTGCCGTAGCCGAGCAAGATTGCGTCCATGTTGCAATCTGCCACAGTCGCCGGCATCAAAAGCAGCCGTAATCAACGGCCGTTAAAAAGGCCTCGAATGAACACTCATGGAGTTTGTCTCTGTGTATTGGCCGGCGGCGTATTCGAGGCTGCCTCTTGCAATTTCTGCACAAAAGGGGAGGCGGTGTGTGGCAACCAGCGTTCGTCGCTATGAGATGATGTGCGGCGTGGGTTCGTGGCGAAGAAACGAGCGGAGGCGGTATAGAACGTGGAGTTGCAGAAGATAATTTTTTAGAGTTCACGGTATAAACTGAATTTTTATCCGTTTAATGCATGCTGTGAAGAATTAAATACATTTAAAAAAAAATAGTAACGTTACATTATAAATCTGCATGCATTTACAATTAAGAAACATAATATATTTATGTTTTTTAATTAAAATATATCTTTTGCCAAATAATGCCTACTGTAGCATTAATTTTGCTCGCTCGTTAATTAATTGAAAATTGAGTTCAATTAATTTCATCATTAATGATAAATGATCCAGAGTAATTTTGGTCCACTTAGATCTGGTTCAGATTTAAATCATTAGTTGGTTTAATTGAACCAATTTGATCCAAACCCGAAGTTAATTTGGGTTAAGTAATTGGACTTGGACCAAATATGATCAAATGACCAGATTTGTTCTAATGAGTCAGATTTGATCAAAACAATTAGATTTGTTCTAATTGGTCGGACTTAAACCAATGGGCATTGGTTTGATCAAACAGACCTGAGTTTGATCAATAAGTCTGAAATTGGTAGAAATGGACTTAGAGAAAAAGTAACAGAATATAGGTACAAAAATCCCTGTCCAATTAGATTAGTTCTAATTAAGGACAATGGACTGAGCTTAGGATCTGGATCCCTAATCAACCGATCCGATGGATCTGACCAATTAGATTAGTTCTAATTGTCGACTTAACTCCTGAAAATCGAGAAGATTTGTTTTTCTTGATTTATTATGTTGGTACTATGCCTGTATAAATTGAAATAAGCCGGTTTTGTACTGGTTAGTCGGTTTTGTACTGACTTATTTATTTTTCAATTTTTCAGATGGCTAGTCGTGATTCACGACAACATGAGCTTTGGGAGGAGATTAAGGAGCTTGATTTCGACCCTATTCTAGGACTCGGATGGCTTATTGGTTGGCTCGATCGGTTGTTCTGGAAACTCGAGCGAGAAGAATTTCCAGTAGAAGACACACACAGAAGATTTGCTCTAGTCTATTCACTGCCAGAAAACCTTAGGCAGATAGCATTCCAACTTTGGGATGATTATGATGGACACATCTCGTACTCAGAGATGTGCAGACAGTTGCTTCATCTCTATTGGGGTCCTGAAGACCCAGAGGAGGATCCAGATGAATCTGAAGAGGATTCAGAAGATCCTGAAGATCCTCCAGAGGAGGATCCAGAAGAATTTGAAGAGCATTCTGAAGAGCCTGAAGATCCAGATGAATCTGAAGAGGATCTGGGAGAGTGTGTGTGGGATCCAATTGAAAATCTTGAAGCTGTCTTGCCTGGGATTACCCCAAATGAGTCCAGGCTGAGAGGGATTATATTAGCCACTGCACTAGTGTCTGTCCTAGTGGGAGTGGTAGTTGCCTATCTAGTTTATTAGAGTTCTGTTATTTTTATTGTCGTTTTGTATGAACAATAATTAGTCTATTTCATTCATGTCAGTTGGTTATATGTTAACAATTTGCAGCATAATTTTATATTAATGATATGTTCATTTATTTATGCTGTTTGCTTGACATGATGCATGATTAGTTCATGATATATTAAATGATTAGTTCATTTAATTAAAAAAAAATACATGATATGTTAAATGATTAGTTCATTTAATTAATGAATTCATGATATTATAAATGATTAGTTCATTTGTTGGGATGTATGTAATAGAATTGATTAATATTAATTTGATTGGTCATACGGATGATGAGTGAAAACATAGTTGTCACTTGATTTTGTAAACCAACTCAAAGTAATATTAAGTCAATCATAAATTGCATACATATGATATACACTGAATACTAAATAATTTGTTTATTTATGATAGATTATGGCAACCAAAAACATAATAGCTGAACTCAACAAAGGTGAGAAACTTAATGGGGATAACTACAAGATCTGGCACCTCAAGATACAATATGTACTTGAGGAACAAGAAGTTCTAGAGGTTGTAAATCAGGTTATGGAAGTACCTGTAGATGGTCCCACTGCACAACACAGACGAGATCTTGATGCCTATAAGGCATGGAAGAAAAAGGACTCCACTGCAAAGGGTATATTGATTAGTTCAATGGTAGACGACCTAGTTTTCGAATATGAGTCATATCTTACGGCTCATGAAGTCTGGGTTGCCCTTAAAGAAAAATACAGTGGAGTAAGTCTGAGCAAGCTTCGACAGCTGACAATTAAATTTGACAGCTACAAAAAGCGTTCGAATATATCAATGGTTCAACACCTCAGGGAGATGTCGAACATGATTCGGGAGCTTAGAACTGCTGGTCATGAGTTGACTGATGAACAACAGGTTCAAGCAGTTATTCGTTCACTTCCAGATTCTTGGGAGACCATGAAGCAGACCTTAACTCACAGTGAGAGTATCAAGACTTTCACTGATGTCTCACGCCATGTAGAATTGGAGGCGGAGAGAGTTGAATCCGCAAGGATTTCTGGACAAGCCTATGTGGCTGTAGGTTCTGCAGGATCATATGGATCCAAGAAGAAATGGTTCAAGAAAGGGAAGGGAAAGAAGAGGGAAGCTGCTGTTGTGGGACAAGGCCCAATCAAGAAGATAATCAAGAAGACTGGAAAGAAACCTAAAAACAAGTTGACTTGTTTTAATTGTGGCAAAAAGGGCCATTTTGCTCGGGAGTGCACTGAGCCGAAAAAGGTAAATCCAAGTGTGTCTTCTTTTCAAGAGCATTTTGTTGCTAGTTCAGTGTTGTTAGCTGATTCTTATCCTTTGTGGATTATAGATTCGGGAGCAACCAACCATGTAGCTCGGGAACGAGTTACATTTGTTGAGTACCGTCGGGTACCAGCTGGCAACAAGTGGATCTATGTGGGAAATAATGCAAGAGTTGAAGTCAAAGGAGTCGGCACTTGCAAACTCAACCTACGTGGTGGTAGAGTTTTATTTCTACATGATGTCCTGTATGCTCCTGAAATTCGACGGAATCTTGTTTCCGTTACGTGTCTTCTTGATTTAGGGTATTGTATTAATTTTTACAGTCGGTCTATTGAACTTAAGATTGACTCAGTGTCAATCGGATATGGTTTTTTAACAAATGGTTTTATGGTTCTTGATGTAGAACCAGATGTCAATTATGCTATTGATGGTTGTTTTTCAAACATTGCTTTAACTAGTGATGCAGATATAACTGATGAGGTTTGGCATGCTAGATTAGGACACATAGGACAAGAACGTATGAATCGATTAGCTAAAGAGGGTCTATTGGGCACTCGAGCTAAGATTCAATTGTCTATATGTGAGCATTGTCTTGCTGGAAAAGCAACTAGGAAACCATTTGGTAAGGCTATTAGATCTGAATCAACATTGCAGTTAATTCATTCGGACATTTGTGGTCCAATGAATGTGAAGGTTAGACATGGAGCTTCCTATTTCATTACATTTATTGATGATTTCTCTAGGTTCGGTCATGTGTATTTGATTTCTCACAAATCCGAAGCATTAGATTGCTTCATTCGTTATATGAACGAAGTTGAAAATCAAACGGAACGTAAAGTTAAGACTTTACGCACTGACCATGGTGGGGAGTATTTGTCTGATATGTTCAAGACAATATGTAATGATAGAGGGATTATTAGACAGTTGACAATCCCTGGAACTCCACAGCAAAATGGGGTAGCTGAAAGAAGAAATAGGACTCTTCTTGAAATGGTTAGGTCTATGATGGCGCAAGCTAATTTGCCAATTTCCTATTGGGGAGATGCATTATTAACTGCAGCCTATATACTTAACAAAGTGCCTTCAAAGTCAGTTCCATCTACCCCATATGAACGTTGGACAGGCAGAAAACCAGATTTGTGTAATCTGAGACCCTGGGGGTCAGCTGCTTATGTTCATGATAGTTCTCACAAGTATGGAAAACTGGGGCCTAGAGGTAAGAAATGTATCTTTATAAGATATCATGAGACCTCCAAAGGTTATGTTTTCATAGGTGAGCAACAAGATGGAACCATCTCCGAAATAGACTCGAGAGATGCGACTTTTCTCGAAACAGAGTTCCCAATCAGAGGTGATGTTGATAAAAATGTTCCTCTATTTGAGGAGGATGAGATATTATCAACAAGAGAGGTGTCAAAAGGGATACCTGAGTCTAGTCAACCGAGTGGGAGTGATATGCCGAGTCATGAGTTGACTTCTCAACAGCCCAACTTACGGAGAAGTGTTCGTAAGATCAAACCTAAGAAGAGGTTTGATATTGAGAATGAGGCATTGGTTACACTTCCAATTGACGACGACGAGCCTCAATCCATTGAGGAAGCATTGGGATGTAGAGTTAGAGAAAAATGGAAAGCTGCAATGGTTGATGAGATGGAGTCCATGATTCAAAATCATGTTTGGGACTTAGTCGATCTTCCTCCGGGCCGAAGGGCTATTGGGAATAAATGGATTCTCAAAATAAAGAGGAAAGCAGATGGATCGATTAACAGATACAAAGCTCGTTTAGTTGCAAAAGGATATACCCAAATGGAGGGTATTGACTTTGAAGAGACATTTTCTCCCGTAGTGAAATTTGTATCAATAAGAGTTATTTTGGCCTTTGTGGCACATTATGACTTAGAATTACATCAAATGGATGTAAAAACCGCTTTCCTTAACGGTGATCTTGACGAAGAAATCTATATGGTTCAACCAGAAGGTTTCATTGCTGAAGGCCAAGAGCAAAAAGTATGTAGACTTAGAAAGTCTATATATGGGCTAAAGCAAGCGTCAAGACAATGGAACATAAGATTTAACGAAGTCGTTTTATCTTATGGTTTCGAGATGATCAATGAGGATCATTGTGTTTTCCTGAAAAGGGAAAAAGGAAAATATGTCATTTTATCATTATATGTTGATGATATGCTGATAGCTGGAAATGACATAGGATATGTGAATGAAGTCAAGCAATGGCTGTCATCACAATTTGATACAACAGATATGGGAGAAGCTGAATACATCTTAGGGGTGAAGATCATAAGAGATCGTTCTAAAAGACTTTTGGGTCTATCACAAGAGTCTTATATAAATAAGATGTTACATCATTTCAGCATGTCTAATTGCAACATAGAACATACACCTATTGTGAAAGGTACTGTGTTGAGCAAGAGTATGTGTCCTAAAACTCCAGAGGAAATAGCTGAGATGAATAAAAAACCATATGCCAGTGCTATTGGTAGTTTGATGTACACTATGTTGTGTACACGTCCCGATATCAGCTATGTTGTGGGCTTGGTCAGTCGCTTCCAGTCAAACCCAGGACCGAGACACTGGAAGGCAGTAAAAAGGATATTCAGATATCTGAAGGCGACAACAGATTATTGTCTCTGTTTTCAAGGATCAGATATGATTTTGAAAGGTTATTCAGATACAGATTGGGCTGGAGACCTGGATGATAGAAAATCCACATCAGGCTATACATTCTTGCTGAATGGTGGCGTCATCTCCTGGAACAGCAAGAAACAAGCTTGTGTAGCTTTGTCGACTATGGAAGCTGAATATGTGGCATGTTCAGCGGGTGTGCAAGAAGTAGTCTGGTTGAGAAGGTTTCTAAAGCATCTAAAAATTGCTGAGGATAGTGGGAGTCCAGTAACTGTCTACTGTGACAGTCAAGCTGCAATAGCTTTTTCCAAGGATTCCAAATATCATAGCAAAGACAATCATATAGAAATTAAATATAATTTTGTAAGGGATATTGTGGCTAAAAGAAAAGTCATTCTTGAGTATGTCCCTACACGTGTTATGCTTGCAGATCCTTTTACTAAGCCAATGACTAAAGAGTCATTTAAAGAACATGTAAAGTCTTTGGGACTTCGTAGAATATAATAATATTGGAATAACAATCAGACTTTGTGTTATGATTGTGTCATTTGCCATAATTTATTCAATGTATATGTTGTATTTGTTACATTCCTATAAAATCTCGATGAGCATGTTGGCAGGTGGAGATTGGTCCACTCACATGGACAATCATCTCTGTTTGTTAAGTACAAATAGGGGTAAGACCGTTACTTATGAAACAACTTACGTAGCTGAAATTATGAAATTAGAGACAGATTCATAAGTTGAGGTCGTCTTGATAATTGTGTCAAGATGAGATCATTTATGTGTAAATAATGATCGAAGTAAATGAACCCGCCATTTACTGAACCTGTTGAAAGCCAGATTAGAATTCATATGTTGAATTCAGGATTAGACGTTAGGTATGTCTAGATCGAAATCTGTACGATGTTAAATTTGAAGACAACATGCACTCTTTTTAGTAAAGAGAATAACATCGTAGCATGTGATTCATACTACATGTGCTATTGCGACAATAAAGGTAGTAGGAGAATGAATCCCTGTTTCTCTACTATGTGAGACTTTTGAGATTATATGTTAATCTCAATTTTTGCCTTAGTGACTATTTAGCTGTCTACTTGAAGTTTTAATCAGTGTCTGCTACTTTAGCGTGTATCCTATGGCTATGGATGATTCGGTCTATGGAGCATAACTAGGAAAGCGACTGATTAAAATGAATTGATTCTAGCTAAAAAGGAAGATTAAATATATTTATATCTTTTTGTTGTTATTCACTGGTCGACCCATTTCTGTTATGTACGGAAATGAATGTGAATATAGGATATGGAACATGCTCATGACATAATGGTCATTATAAGGGATTAGAGATGTTCATATCGATGTAAATGAAAATTATTTAATCTGGGTAAATAGCAAGACATGGATATCTTCAAGATAATGACTGTGTGTCACTTGAAGATTGGATGGATCCTGGATAATGGCTATGTGCCACCAGGAAAGTGGCTAAGTGCCATGTAGAGTGTGTCTCTAATTTATTTGAGCAGCTAAGCAAAGTGTAACAACTTTATTAGCATTGATTGCTCAACGAGCGGCTAAGTCAAGGTGTAACAATCTTCTTAGCAACTATCGCTCAGTGTGCTTGCTGTCGCACGAACCATTTTCTCTAAGTATCGATTGGATGTTCTTATATGGTCTATGTGACCGAACTCTCTAATAGTCTATGTGACTTATTAAGTCTTTGTGACTTACCTGAATGAACTAGTCTTAGTGACTTACCTGAATGAAAAAGTCTTAGTGACTTACCTTGGACGAGTGGGAGATGTTGGAAATGGGGTTAGTGGGGAACGTGGCCCATGTTCCCCACTACACATAATGGGAAAGTCCATTATGCCCCTAGTGTATTTCCCTATATAAAGGGGGTCCGTCCAAGGCTCAGGGTGGGTGAAATCGCGATCGTGCGACGAGAGTAAGAGGAGAACATCCAAAGCGGCGGGATTTGGTTTGTGGAATTGCGGAGGGCTTTCCGATCCTGTGATCGCTCTTCCGATAGCGAGCTTCATCATTGTCGATTGCGGATCTGCGGGAGACCGTTGTAAGTTTTTACCGTATTTAATTAATTCGTCTATCATGCATTTAGATTATAAAATCTACAGAGCAATGATACGTCTTCCTTATGGCATGCGAGACTTGGTCATATAAATATGACAAAAATGAGGGACATTATCCAAAAGAAGTTGGTGGAAGGGTTGCCTGATTCCATGAAGATTGACAATGAAGGAGTTTGTGAAGGGTGTCAATTCGGAAAGTCACATCGACTTCCTTTTCAGAACTCAACCTCTCGATGCACGACTCCTCTAGAACGGATCCATAGTGACTTGATGGGTCCAACAAAAACTACATCCTACTCTGAAGGTAATTATATGTTGTTGTTCGTAGATGATTATTCTCGGTTCACGTGGGTTTATTTTGTGAAGCATAAGTCAGAGACATTCTCTATTTTTCTCTACTTCAAGAAAATCGTCGAAGGGGAATTAGGCAGAAAAATTAAGACGTTGCGGACAGACAATGGAGGCGAGTTTTGTTCAAATGAGTTTCTCTCCTTCTGCCGAGACAATGGTATTAAAAGGGAGTTGTCATGTCCGGATACACCACAGCAAAACGGAGTTGCGGAGAGAAAAATCAGACATCTTGTGGAGACTTGTAAGAGTTGGTTGCACGCGAAGAAATTGCCCAAGGAGCTGTGGGCGGAGGGAATGAATTGTGCAGCCCATGTGATCAATCGGACGCCCCTTAGTTCGACAAATAACAAGGCACCATATGAATTGTTGTATGGTGTTAAACCAAACGTGAAGCATTTTCGAGTATTTGGATCTCTTTGCTATGTTCATTTGCAGGATTCTCAAAGGAGTAAGTTGGATGCAAAAGCAGTTAAATGCGTTTTCGTCGGCTACGATGAACGAAGAAAGGGTTGGAGATGTTTGGATCCTACAACAAATAAATGTGTTGTGTCTCGCAACGTCATCTTCGACGAGATTTCCTCCTATCACTTTGAAGAGCCACCTAGAGAAGAGAATGACATGGTTACCTTGCCGCTGTCTCGCTTTCCAGAAAATTCTTCTCTAGAAACTCAAGAAGAAAGGGGGAGTGTGGACCAAGGCGAGAATGTTCAAAACAATCAACGACCAAGAAGAAATGTTGATCGACCTCCTCGTTATAGAGATGAAAATTTCGTCACTACTTTTTCATGCTTTCTTGCTAATCAAATTGATGACGAAGAACCCTCTTCATATGAAGAAGCCAAAGGAGTAAAGGAGTGGAAGGTTGCCATGAAGGAAAAAATGGATGCATTGCTGAAAAATGAAACATGGGACTTAGTTCCGAAGCCTCCCGGAGTGCAGCCGGTTTCATGTAAATGGGTCTTTCGCATTAAAAGGAAGGCTGACGGGAGCATAGATCGGTTCAAAGCAAGGCTGGTCGCTCGGGGATTCTCACAAAAATATGGAGAAGATTACGAGGAAACCTTCAGTCCAATAGCGAAAATGACTTCGGTACGCACCATTCTTGCCTTAGCAGCTAATTTCGGGTGGAAACTATGGCAACTAGATGTCAAAAATGCATTCTTATATGGAGAGCTTGATAGACATATATATATGGAGCAGCCAATCGGATTTGAATCCGAAAGTCATCCGGATTTTGCATGCAAGCTGAAGAAGGCACTTTATGGATTAAAGCAAGCCCCGCGAGCCTGGTTCGGAAAAATTGCAGAATTTTTACAATTTTGTGGTTATGTGGTATCCGACTCGGATTCAAGTCTGTTCGTCAAGAAAAGCCAAGGATTTTTTGTGATTGTTCTACTATACGTTGACGATATTATATTAACGGGCAGCAATCATTCAGAAGTTGCTCGACTTCAAGAAGAACTATCCTTGCGTTTTGACATGAAGAAGCTAGGCGAGGTGAGGAACTTTCTCGGAATACAAATTGAAAATTTGGATGATGGGGTTTTTGTGTCTCAATCTATCTACGCCAAGAAGCTCGTTGAGAAGTTCGGAATGATAAATGGGAAGAAGCGGTCAACGCCACTCGATGTAGGTACGAAGCTTCGTCGTGATGAAGGAACACAACTATCGGATCTCCATCTCTATCGTGTCCTTGTGGGAAGCCTGATTTATTTGACAATAACAAGACCGGATATTGCCTTCTCTGTTGGCCTTGTTAGCCGATATATGCAAGCACCGAGGAAGCCACACCTCGAGGAGGCAAAGAATATATTGAAGTACATTAATTCCACTCTTGACATGGGCTTATTTTACAAGAAGGGTGCAAAATTCTCTTTGGAAGGATTTGTGGATGCTGATTTTGGTGGAGATTTAGATGATCGAAGATCAACATCCGGATTCATTTTTTTATGCGGAAAAACAAGTATTTCATGGTGCAGCAAAAAACAAAGTTCGGTGTCACTGTCCACCACCGAAGCCGAGTATAAAGCTTCAGCCCATGCTGCTCAAGAATGTGTTTGGCTTCGTAGACTTTTTGAAGATCTCCAAGAACCCATTGATGGATCGGTTCCTATTCATGGAGATAACTTAAGTGCGATCAAGCTTACATCAAATCCCGTCTTCCACGCAAGGACGAAACATATTGAACTTGAGCATCACTTCATCCGTGAAAAAGTGCTTAGCGGGATTATCGACATGGTTGCTGTTCGAAGTGAAGATAACATCGCTGACATTTTTACAAAGCCCCTTTCAAAGGGTCCGTTCGAAGACCTACGTTCTAAACTTGGGCTGATTCGGAAGACATCACTTTAAGGGGGAGTGTTACAAATTAAAGTGACGTGGTGATAAGATTTCTTTATTTCTTAAGATTAAGTTAGTAGTATGAGTCATCCCTATTTACATGGTTAGTGGTACGAGTCATTCCTATTTACATGGTTAGTGGTACAAGTCATTCCTACTTACATGGTTTAGTGGGATTAGTATAATGTTATCTTTATCTCTTGTAGTGTATTTAAAGGGTCGATGGTGTAAGTGTTTAGTGTGCAAGAGAAATAAAATAGTATTTTCAAGTCTCTCCCCTCTTCTAATATTCTTCTTCACGGTTCGATCATCGAGGTCTTCCTTCTGGGTGGCTTCATTTTTCATCTCTAGCTCTCATTTATGCATCTCTAGCTCTTATTTCTTTATCTCTCTCTAATATTATGCCCTTTAAATGTGAAACCTCTTTAATTAAGGTATTGATCTGAGTCGTAATTGCTGTTGGGATGGAAAAGAATTTACAAGAAACTCTATGATTTTTTCTTAAATAACTCATTCCCAATATCCTTCCCCCTTTCTGTCCCCCACTATTTTCCGACCATAAATCTAAATTATTACCGACAGATCATTTAATTTCCTTACTAGCACATGAACTTCTATATGTTGCTCATTATATTTTTCTTGTATTTTAATGATAAAATTAAAATAAATTTATTATAACAATAATTTAGAAACACATATATTTTTAATTAATTCAAACCATTATTACTTTTGCTCTAGTCTCACTCTAAGACTTGTCCTTTTTTGTAAAAGTTTTGGTGAAAGTTTCTATGACTGAAGGTTTCTTCCCCATATCTATCTAAATTAATAGTATTAGAAATAATAAAATAGTCACAGATTAAAATATTATTGAGAGAGTTAAAAAATTATTAGGAGAGTTAAATATTTACCATTCCGTGTCTATGTTCATCGATATTAATTCAACCTTCCACATATGTCGCAAATGAGTCTCTAGAATTATAAGATTAATTTAATCTATTCTGTTGGCTCTATTGTTTATGTTTGTTGGTTGCCCAAAATTTTTTGATCTTAGTCCAATTACCCTCTGTGATACAAAGTGACTTTTTACCCTTTGTTTAGCATGATTGAGAGTATGGCGAATGTGATCACCATGTTTTTTCTTAAAAATCTTCTTAACTTCTAATTTATAGACAATGCCCCAATTATATATCTCCTGAATAGAAAATAAAATAATTAAGTATATAAATTTAATTTAATTTTAGATATAAAATGAATCATTTATACCTTAAACTTGCTCTATCATAATTCTTTCATTGATGATGAAGTGCTTGAATAAGACATTGAATCTTCCATCCAATGATTATTCATGAATTGATTAATTTTGTGAATAATACGTATTGAATTTTTGAACATATGGAGAATGGTGAATATTAAATATAATAATAACAAGAAAAGGCTGAAAATATAAGATAGGGGTGACCATATTTTTAAGATCCCTAAACTAGCAATTATAATTGACCATGTCTTGTAACTACCACAATCTACTCCAATCCAATAGTTAAATAGTCCAATTATTTAATATACTAAATACATAAAGAATATCATTGGATGCTAATTAAAGATTATTCAGAGTTTTTTATAAATGAAAGAATGAACAATCATCATACATTAATCTAAAGGTCAAGTTGATAAAAAAAGGTACCATATCAAACCACTCTTAGAGTTTTTCATTATTGAGAATAAAGATGGCTAGTTGAAAATAAAATAGCACATCAAAATATTTTCAATGCTTATCATAAAATGAGAGGATGAATAAAGATAAAATAAAGTAATCTCATGATCTAATTGAAAATAAAGTAATTCAATTATACTATTAGAGCATGGAATAGAATGAAGTACCAAAATTGATGCATATCATAACTCAATTATTAAAATAAAATAAACTTGATAAAAGTTGACAATTTAAATAATCAAACCAAGTTTTAGTCCTACTTTACAATAATACTTATAAAATATAGGATAAAAAATTAAAATATTATTTTTATACTTACAAATCTATGCAAGGGACTACAAATTCTTGAACATCTTGGATATCAAAAAATGAGTATCTGGTAGGAACTGGAGCTGCCAATTGTACGTTGAAGGTACTAGCAAAGGTGAATGTGATGGTTCTACATGTACTAGCGAAGGCGAATGTGATGATCCTACGTGTACTGACGTAGGAGAATGTGAAGGTCTTGCCTGTACTGGTGAAGGTGAATGTGATAGTTCTACAACCTGATTAGGGGTAGGCATAGGTACACTGCTAGGTAATGTCTGGTCATGCAAACTCCGTCTAAAGATGTTCTAAAAATTCAAAAATAGGATAAAGTTAAAAAATATAATGATGCATACTAAATAACATGAAAAAAACTTACCATATTTATTAAGAGAGAGTGTGTGAGAATCCTGTGACGATAGATATCACCTCTAATGACTAATAATCTATAGTAAGGAATACCGAGCATTAACAGATAATATATATATAAGTTTACTAATGAGTTATTAGATATACAAAAAATTGAGTTACGATTTTTCTAAATTTATATATTAAAACAAAATTTACTCAAAACAAAAAAAAGCAATACCTTATATGAAAATTAAAGATCATTTTTTAATATTAAGATAACAAAACTTATCCATCATCAACAATTGCAGTCCTAATTGTCATTATCATCCTCATCCACGTCATTGTTATCCTCCTCCTCCCCCTCCTCCTCCTTATCATTATAATCAATTTCATTTGCATCCATGTTTATCACTACTCTACTAAGATCTCATAATGTTGGAATAATATATTCCTCAATCTAAAATGTATTTGCAACTTTCTCTTGTTGATATGCAATGTCTTCCCAACATGCTTCAAATTTTTTGTGTGCTTTCGTTTTACAAACAGTCCACCAATTAATTTTGTCACATTTCAAACTAGGATATGAAGCATAGAATACTTAAATTTCTTGTTGTACCAACATAAATGGTTTATATTTTTTTTATGTAATCTCTTATAATTTATTTTAACTAAATTATACGATAGATGCACCTTCATCCCTCTGATAGGGTCTAACCAACGACACATAAATAATATAACTCGCATTTCTAGTTCTACCTCTATAATTTCATCCAGCAAACCATAAAAATTATTAATTGCACCTCCATCATTGGATGACTGAACACAAACCTCACTATTCATTATACTCTTCCCCATTCCATACACTTGAGTATGAAAATTATAATCATTTATAAAATAAGGTAGCCAAGTGTGTTCCAATGCTTTAGGACCATGAAAGATGGAATAACATTTCTTTTTTAAGGTGAGCTCGATTATCATGAACCTAAAGTCAAACATGGTAATTATTAAAATTTTGCATATGTATTAACCAAATTTAAATTGTTTACTTATATATGGTTTGAACCATTGTACAAATTCTTCTTAGAATAAGTGATCAAACTCATGTGTCAACAATTCAGAATATAAGTTTTCAAAAATCCTACCATAATAAAATAAATTATAACATTAAAAGTTATGACATAAGAAATATAATTAAAAATAAAAAAGATATATTTACTCATAATATGATGATACTTCTAGGCAATTCAATAAGATATATGTATGAGCTACCCACCATTCTTGACCAGTTAAGTATCTCTACTTATATGGCCCACTTGGTCGACCAAGATAGTTAAAAATTGAGAATGAGTTCAAATTAGGATCAATAGGACCCTCATCATTTCTTCTTGGTGTAAGGTCCTATTAGCATCATATGGTTAAAATTTGGGATTTGAATATTCTTTTTTTGTTACTTTAATGTTTTCTAGGACGAAGATAATTTAGTGATAATAAATAATAATAAAATAAAATATAAAATAATAGTCATTCATTAAGGAATTATTCTATTAAATAATTCAAAGTCTTCAAGAATTTTTAGGGGATTAAACGGGGTTCGTATGACATATTGACGGGATAAACTTATAAGGCTTTGAGAGAGCCTATTTAGAACATCAATAGAGTAGGAGTTAATAGATTCAATTAATCTAAGGTTGGAGTTTAATTACCCAAAGTATATAAGCCAAAACTTAACCCCTACTGTTGGTGCGGGAAGCATCCGACGATCGAACCCAAGTTTTGATAATAGCAAAGGGATTCAAAGTTAAGATTACTTGTTTTCTAACATGCTTGAATGAGGTCTCAGGAAAGTCCTAACTGCGGTTAGGCAGGTAGAAAATCCTAAGGGGTGGTAACCTTAGGTCCTAGGGGGCGACAACCATAGGTGGAGGAAAATCCTAAGGAGGGGGTAACCTTAGGTCCTAGAGGGTGGTAACCCTAGGTGGAGGAAAACCCTAGGGTGCGGTAACCCTAGGTCTTAGGGGGTGGTAACCTTAGGTGGAGGAAAACCCTAGGGCACGGTAACCCTAGGTCCTTGGGGGTGGTAACCCTAGGTGGAGAAAAACCCTAGGGGGCGGTAACCCTAGGTCCTAGGGGTTGGTAACCCTAGGTAGAAAGTCCAGTCAGTCTGGAGGACCAGACTGGCACCAAGTAATCTCTCCTGAAGGGAGTAGGTGAGGACGCGTTCCCCGTAGAGGGAACAGTAGGCGTCGGGTCGACCTAGGGTTTCCGGTCAGAAATCTGAAGTTAGACCCGGACAGTCTGATGACTGTCAACCACTTAATTTATCATGTTTATATCTGTTCTAACTTTGTCTTGCAGGGTACAGTGTTATTTTGGGACTAACATATCTTGTAGGTACAAAAGGAACAAGTTAAGTCTCGGATGAACAGTGTCCGAGGCGCCTCCATAGAGCTTGGAGGTGCCTCGGGTGCAAGCCGAAGCCAGCTGTGCAAAGGAGCTGGAGGCGCCTTCATGGGGACTGAAGGCCCCTGGGACCGCGGCTTGGAGGCACCTTGGAGTAGCTTGATGGCGCCTTCAAGTGGATGAGGTGCGATCGAATCAGTGTTGATCCACGCTGCTGACTCGGCGGGTTGGAGGCGCCTCTGATGGGTTTTAAGGCGCCTTCAGCAGTGAATAAAAGGAGGTCTCGAGCAAAAGTCTAGAAAATCTTCGAAAAAGTAATCCGTCTGCATCCAGCTGCTAACGAGTCCATCCCGAAGTGCTGCAACACCATCTCGACGACCCGGAGCTCTAAATCTGCTATTTTCCAATGTCGTTGGTATATTTAATTTCTGTTTATTATACTTAAAGTGTAACATCTTTTCAATATTATAAGTGTTGCCTACCATAAACGCTCAACGAGCGTGGGCCTTGGAGTAGGAGTCACCACAGGCTCCGAACCAAGTAAACAACCTGTGTTTGCGTGTGTATTTGCTTTTATTTCTTTTGCTGCGTATTCCAACTCTGTTTCTAAATTGTACGAAATAGCCACGAGCACTATTCACCCCCCCCCTCTAGCGCTTCTGGATCCAACAATTGGTATCAGAGTCAGGCCGCTCTGATTTGGTGAAACCACCAATCAAAGCAGGGGGGCTACTTTTTGAAAACAAAATTGGATATTGTTTGCATTAAAAATAAAACCTTACGCCTTTCATTTTTTTCCCTCCAAAACTATTTTTAAAAAATTAATTTTCATCTTTTCACTATTGGTTGGAATTAATAAAATATCGCATTTAGCAAAATTCCAATACAAATAAAATTTTTAACAAGTCCCATCACAAATAAAATATCGCATTTTTTAACAAAAGAAGAAACATATCTCATGTTCAAATAAAATTTATCCCAATACAAATAAACAAATAAAATCTATTTACAACTAATGAATAATAGCCAAAAGACTAGAAACTTTTAATGGTGGTTCATGCCATGTAGGATTGCACTTAATTATTATCAACCCAAGTCCCATCACAATCTTCAACTTGTAGGATTTCATTGGACTCCTCTTTCTCACTTGCTTATTTTTCATACCAACCTTTTCCAATATGAAGTTGGTGTCGAAGACTTGATAATGTGCTTGGATGAGAATGAGAAGGGAGACGAGGAGGCAAGCTAAGCCAACCTTGAGGGAAAAGGTGACCCTGTCTGTGTCCTCTCTGGCAAACTCCCACACTTCCATCATCAATTTGCTCATTGGTATCGTGGCTTTGCCATTATGATCCTTGGTAGACTTCTTCATGCTTTCTAATTGTGGTGTTGCATTTGGAGGCAAGCAAATGTCGATCTGAATACTGCTACCTTTCTTTCCGTTCATTGTAGTTCTACATGTAAGAAAACAACATCGATAGCATAGGTATACAAGAAAATTTAAAAAACAAAAGTCTATCTATATATCTTACCTGAAGAATAGGGTGATTGTTGATGTATATGAAGCTAGCTCTTTGTTGGTGCTGAAATGAGTGAATGGAGAGATCAACATCGGAGAGCATTTAAATAGAATTGGTAGATGAGATCATGTTAGTGCAAGTGTATGAAACAGTGGGGTAGTGGCTAAATTTTAGCTTAATGTGGAGAATGATACTTGTTAATAATAGAAAGAACGATGCATTTAGTAAACATGCATAGTGTAACGCCCGAAAATTCTCAAACTTGCATTAGAATTATTCTATGATTTTTCTGGAATTTTTAGATATTTTTCTGGAATTTTCCGAGTAGCGGAAGCAGCAAAAATAATTAGAACCGCAAAATAGCTTAGGCGGGGATCGAACCAGAGACCTATGGCTTAAGGATAATGTTAGTAACCAGTTGAACCCAGCAGGGCCGTGCTGAAAGGAAAGGGAATTAATTATATTTATAATTGGTTTGGCCGAATTAATTACTTAGTATAAATAGGAAGGTTAAGTTGGGGTTGGTTTATTTTGAGAACTTGGTTCGGCAACATCTTTTCCACCGAGACCCAACACCACCGCCGCCTCTCCCTTCTTCTCCTCTTCCTCACGCATGGCACACCAAGCCCCCAAGGGCCAAGGGAACTTCTTCCGGCGACGACTCCAACACGAAAAAGGTTCTTCTCCGCGAGAGGAACGCGAAGACGCGAGCGGATCGTCGAGAAGATCATCTCCACCGGAATTCTAGCGAATAGAATCGTAAGAAATTATGAACAGGAGGTAAGAAACCCCTCACCTGCAGTATAATAGCTACCGTTTGATTTTCTGCGCATTAGTTTAGTTATATGCGTATGTTTTCGACACATAGGGTGTATTTAACCCTCCTCGTAGGTTTAGGGATTTAGTGAGTACCTTTAGATGGGCCGGACACGTCTTTTCTCCTTCATTTGGAGGTTTAGATGTTGTTGGGTGCCTAAAGGTAGTCTCCCTAATAGAGAGGGGAGTTAAAGCACACTAGGTGTTCGATTAAATAACCAGCTTAGAAAAGAATGCAACTTAGGCATTTTTATTAGCACAGTTGAATGCATTAGAAGCATCTAAATTAGTAAATCAGTTTATTCTAGCTTATATGAGACTACGGTCCAATGGGTGGGCTCCCACAGTCGCCTCTAGGTTCAGACAACCTAGCTCTAGGTTCAGATAACCTAGAAACAGCAATTTAGAACAGTTTAGCTATACTCAGTATTTTACTTTTCACTGTACTGGATTAGATATCCATTGGGCTGGGCTCCCATAGTCGGTCCCTAGGTTTAGATAACCTAGTAGCTCTACTAAATTCGGGACTTGCAACCCCGGGTCTAGTTAGAGATGCGCGCATAGCACGTACAGTTGCCGGGCCCATCAGCAGCATGTTTAGTATTTTCACTTACTATATGTATATGGTTTTCAACCTTTCACAAATTAGTTCGTGAATTCAGTACAGTTCTAGCAGTAGCTCAGTATTAGCGTAGCTCAGTTCTTAGTATCAGCTTAGTTTTTCCATGTGAATATGCTTGATGACTTTATGCTCAGCTTTAGATATGTCATGATTTTATGCTTATATGCCATGCCATGCTTAGTTTATTCAGTATATCCAGCATATATTTTAAACAGCATGATTTAAAATCATATTTGCATCGTTGCATGTTTTTGTGAGGTAGATAGTTTCTTACTAAGCTTTTTAGCTTATAGATACTACTTTTCTTATACTGCAGATAAAGGTAAAGGAAAAGTGGATCAGTAGCGGAGGCTGGAGGGCAATGCTATCAAGATGTGTGTGGGCAGGAGTTGGAATAAAGATCTTTGGGATCTAAACAGTTTTACTTCAGTATTAGCACTTTGCGTTTTTAGTTTTCATTATTCAGTTTTGATTGTTAAGTGTTATGAAATAGTAAACCATGCACTATGTAGTATGCCAGGTTTAGAATGTTAGTAGTTTTATATTAGTGTGATTTGCATTGGTTTAGAGTGGTTGCAGGTGGTTTTGGCACAACAAAGTGTCGAAATCAGCATCTCTGATTTCGAAATCAGGAAATCAGACGCTGGATCGGTCTGCCGACCGATCCAATAGCGTACCAGGCTTCTGGATCGGTCAGCCGACCGATCCAGACAGATATAGTATGCTACTGTATCCTCCTGGATCGGTCAGCCGACCGATCCAGCATGATACAGTTGCGTTCTAGGAGATTTCGGTACAGGATCGGTCTGCCGACCGATCCAGTTGGGAACAGAACGACCGCAGCTCCGATCGATCTGTGGATCGATCAGCGGGTCTGTAGGTAGTTGGGAAGTTTAGTTTCTAGTCCCTAGCTCAGTTGGGATGTTCAGTTTCCCCTCCTTAGCATGTGTACACCAGCAAAGAAGGTCTTTAGACCTTTCTTATCAGTTGTATCCGTCCTTAGTAGAGTAAAATTTTAATTAGCCCAGCTTTCCGCACAGTATAGCACAGCATAACTGTAGCGATCGGCCTTACAGCCTAGTACCCAGAAGGTGGGTCGTTACACATAGACATAATTTGATGATGTGGTCATGGATGCTTGAGAACAAAAAAATGTATTACAAATAGAGAATTAGAATCATGAATGTGTGATTTGTCATTGACAAAACATTAATTAATTAGCCAGCTACTTTTTTCTCAGCATGGTTCCATCACTGTGCCTCCTCAAAGCATGTGGAATAACAAGACAAATAGTATTTATATCTAGAACAAGTAAATTTGAAAACTTGAATATGATTCTATTGAAAAACACTGAAATGTTCAGCGTCCACCATTTATTTTACATGGAATAAGTGCATCTTGTGCCCAAGTTGTTATATTATAGGTTTTCAAGAACCTTAAACAATTCATCCATAACACCTAATACAATATTTAAATGAACATGAGATTAAAAGTGTGTGCACAACATGATAATAAAAAACTTTTTGTATCCACATTGTGTAAAATAGAAAGATTCCTACTAAAAAGACTCATCTCCTATGGGGCAAAAGTAAAACAAGACCTCATATTTTTTTCTTGCCCTTTTCCTAATCTCCACCTACAGATATATAGAGTTACGGAGACTAATCATATATATTTGATGGAAACAGCATGTGCAACCGCCTTATCACATACTAGCTGGTATCTATGTCTATACCAATAGATCCAATTTTAGGTTAACCATACTAGTTTGCATTAACAATAATTAATGAAGAATATTGTGAGTCCTCAATTTACTAACATATGACAAATAGACAATATTAAGAAAATAATAAAACTTGTCATTTACTTGATTTAGTTTAGGGAGTTGAGAGTAATTGGACTTAGGATAAGGAAATTAACAATTTAAAGAAAAACAACCCTAGCTGTTAATCTACTTATATTTTTCTTATTATCAATTTCAATGCATAATACTAATGTTATATGAAGTTGGAAATGTAAATTTTGATATCTTGCCAATTTTTAGTGATATGGCTAATGGTTGCAACTTTATAATTTTACTGACCATAACCTTATACAGCAAATGCGTGTACCTTTGAGAATGATATTATTCCATGTAGTCTTGATTGTCAGTTGTCACACTATTTTGCAATGTTAGTGCTTGACAACACTAGTAACAAGGATCAACATGCATATAAGAATTTCTGCTTCAAATAAAAGTGAAATTCATACAGGAACATATACCAACATGTTCCATATAAGTCTATTTTAACTGTTATGTTCAACTAATGCATTTAATTAATTATGAAAAAAAACAGATAAAGAAATATAGATTGTTGAGTGAATATTACTTGTAATTGTCAAATCCTGGACAACATTAGATGTTACTTGGAACGTTGGTGGCACGCTAGGAAACTTTGTCAATAGAACCTGCAAAATATAAATATATATTAGAAGATAAAAACATCCAAAACAAGGTCATTATGCCCTCAACTATTTAGGTTTTTTATTCTACCATGAAGCATTACAATACAAACATGTCTGAACTTTAAACAATGTAAACTAACCCTCATTTAAGTAATTGTATTTGATAAAAAAGAGAAAGGATAATAAATCATGCAATTAACACTACAACAAAAATGTTAAAAGACAACACCCCTATGACAACGTTTTTAAGAGAAAGCGTTGCGTATTTGCTTAAAGACAACGGTTTTTGCCAAAACCGTTGTCTTTGAACTCCCCATTAAATATAAAAGACAACGGTTTTGGGAAAATTGTTGTCATTGAGCGATTTCTTTTTGAATCAACAACACTTTTTACAATGGTTTTCTAAATTCGTTGTCTTTAAGCGCTTTTTTAGTGACTACGACAACAGTTTTGAAAAAACTGTTGTAATCGAATTTGGTCATTTTCCCCCTCGCTGTTTTCTTTTCGGCGCCGTGTTTTCCCCTTCGCGCTCCCGAACCTAAGTCATTTTTCTTTCCCTCTCCTCATACAATCTCTTCACGCCTCCCCTGGATCTTCCTCCATGACGGTGTGCTCCTCTCGTTTCCTGGTGAGCGGGTTTCTGAGTTCGACGAGGCCCTTTGACCTTCCACTGTTGCTTCTTTCGCTCATGGAACCTTTTGATCAGACGAGGTGTATTTCTTCACCAAAGGTGGCACTCCTACTCCGTCGATTCATAACCTAGGTCTTGTCTTCTTTGGATTTGTGCTAGAGCCATAGTCAAGGTAGATTCATAACCTAGGTCTTGTATTCGTTCATAAATTTTGCCTCAAAAAATGAAACCTACTTTTGATTCCACTATGCTTGTATTTGCAAGCGCAACATTCTCTTTTCTTCTTCTTTTTAGCTTTAGATTTGTTTCATCGTGCCCTTTGCCTGCTCATATGTCAACGTTTGTGGTGTTTGATCTCTGAAGGTGTTGGTTTTAAGCATCGATTTCTGTTTGTTATTCACTTTTATTGGTCGAAATAGTGTGTTCGGATAGATTTTCTAGGTCTTGCACGGCTCGCCACTTGATGGACGAAGATGGAATTTGGGGGAACAGAAAATTGGTAGAAGGGAAATGACCTTCCTTTTAATGGGCGGAAGCATAGCTCCCTCGCTGACACTGCCATCTCGTGCCCTTTTCACAAGCCCTTTTCGTCTCGCTACCATGGATACGCTTTCGATCCCCTTTGCTCTTCATCTCTTTTATGTTTCTGTGATCTCGATTTTGACTCCTGGTTTCCTCTTTTGTTTTCGTTTGGTGGTTTTTGTTGCAGCTAAGATCAAGATCGACATCAAAGGTAGGCCTCCTCCTTAGTTTCTGTATGATTTTCTATGAGTCAAGACCTCGATCGAGGTTCCGCAGGCCTTTACTTTTGTTTTGGTACCACTTATTAGGTTTCAGAAGAATTGGGTGGTTGGTCGCTAGAGTCGCGCTTCAGAGTGATGATGTGGAGCTCGTCGCCGTCAATGATCCGTTCATCACAACCGACTACATGGTACTCTGCTTGTAGTGTGCGTATTAGTTTAGTTCTTTGGTTTCAGTTTTGGTGGCTTGATTTGATATTTTTTAAGCATCCGTGCAGAGTGGGTTGGTGCCCTATTGTTGCTACATTATGATTAACTATATGATTAGTTTTTCCTTGAATCTTGAATCTGACGCTATACCATGGCTAATGAATTGTAGACATACATGTTTAAATATGATACCGTGCATGGACAATGGAAGCATCATGAGATAAAAATGAAGGATTCCAAGACCCTTCTTTTTGGAGAGAACGAAGTTACTGTCTTTGGCATCAGGTCTTTAAACTCATGTTATCTGTGTCATATTGATAGAAGAAGCTGCTTTCCATGTTTCAATTTTGGTGAAAGTTGTTTACAGAGATTATGGTTTGTGTTTAGAAACCCTGAGGAGATTCCTTGGGCTGAGACTGGAGCTGGGTTCGTTGTGGAGTTGACTGGTGTCTTCATAGACAAGGACAAGGTTGTTGCTCACTTAAAGGTAGGTGAGAATTACTGCATCATAGGTTGCATTTCTCCACTGGATCTTCTTGCTTTGATGAAGAGGAATCTAGTTTTGCAAATCAAGGAATGAGATTAATGTTACGGACTAGTTTTATGTTGTTTGTGTCTGATGCTTGTACATGTGGATTTAATGTAATTAGTGATCAGGTGGGTCACTTTAGTTACAAAAATATATACTGCGTGCAACTAATATACATTCGATTTTAGGAACTTCATTCTAGATTTTTTTTACTTCCCACCATTTCACATTTTTGTTCCTATCTTGATTCTTGAGTCATGGTCAGATTAGAGACCCAAATCTGCTGACCATTACATGTGGATTCACTGGCCTTGAAGTTCCTTAAAATTGTGAATGAAAATATATGAATTGCATTGACTCAAAAAATTTATGACATAAGAAGGTACGTGTTGATAAATCTGATTTTGTGAAGCAGTTTGAAGCACAAGTTCATATGTTGGTGCTAGCATATGAAGGTGTTGTTGATTTTGTCTTTTCAAAGGTGACAAATCTAAATATTGACTTCATATTTGTTAGCTTGCATAGAAATTTTTTTGCCTATAATGATATTCTGCATGTTGCTGTCTATAGTAATAATCTTGTTCAATGTCTCATTATTTTTATAAGACAGCTGGATGATTTTGATAAAATTCAAGCCTATGTTATATTGGAAGATTGTTTAGACATTAGTGTTGTTGATGACATGTATAAATGACATTGGAAGACAAGGATGAGAATCCCTATTTTTCTGAATACCAGGGTGGTGCCAAGAAAGTCATCATTTCTGCTCCAAGCAAGGATGCACCTATGTTTGTGGTGGGAGTGAATGAGCATACATACACATCTGACATCAATATTGTCTCCAATGCTAGCTGCACCACCAACTGCCTTGCCCCTCTTGCAAAGGTTGTTAAACTTGAGACAGAGCATTTTAGCTTTGTGATGAAATTGGTGACAGGTGATTGATATCTTTGATATGATAGGTCATTCATGATAGATTTGGAATTGCGGAAGGTTTGATGACGACTGTGCATTCCATCACTGGTAATGTGTCTTTCAAGTTTAAAATCGCATCTTTACATATATAGTTGGTATATATGTATTTAATTGTGGATACTTAATATTATTTACAATAATGAGTGCATCAATGTATGACATGATTGATTGTCTTTTAGGGTATGCCAGTTGCATTGTCACTAGAATCAAAGTCCAATATTGTGGCCTATGGTACAGTTGTTCATGTCAATGGGGATGGAAAATTACTTCATGGTGTCCCGTTACCCATGAATTGCATGCGCGTCTCAGTTGATGAGGTTGTGGAGAATTCAGCAAGGTTACCCTTTCCCATTCCAAATGAACGTGACACCATTGACGCTATAGGGACCCATGTTGCTTTGCCTGCACATTGGGTAGTGATGAAAAATGAGGTAAATTTCCTACTCAGTCGGGAACCACACTGTGAGTACATATTTAATTCTTCATTGGGAATATTTGAGGACTCGTTTCAGCAACCATAAATTTCCAGCTTCTGATTTGGTCAGTGTATGTTTTTCTGGTTTTTTTTTTCTCATTTTCTTGGCATATTTGACATATTCTCAATTTTCTCAAATAATTTCTTTTATTTGACTTTGCTTCTTCATTGCTAATTTTTTTTTTTACTAAATTAATCTGGGTTTGTTAACAGTTCAAGAAAACAATTTACTCCAACGAAGAAATTGACGAAGTGCGATCCTAATGGGCGGATTGCGTACTAGACTATATTCATTACTAGGTATAAATTACTAGACTTCAAAAGATGGTTGAACACTTTGTTTATGACTTCATGACATTGATTTTGATTCCTTACTGCCAATAATTTGTTTGTTCACAGCTAGCTATCTCCTTTGCTCAATACTTCATTCTTGCATTTCTACCATGAGCAGAATTAGCTGACATTTCCCTTATTTATTGCCTCTCTTTGTGGTCCCAAATTAATAATGGTTGTGTTGTGTGAGTAGCTTATTTAGTTGTTTCCGAATTATGCAAGGACTGACAATGTGGAAGTTATCTCTTTGTGAATTGTTAGATGATGACCTTTTGTATCTTATGAGTTGCTATATAAATTTCTTGTTTGTACTCTCCTTATGGTTTTCATCTATATGCCATGACTTAATCTTGTTTTTCCTCCTATCTCAAAGTCTCCATCTATACATCTTTAACGTTTTACCTAGCATTTTTCTACCGTCCAAGGAATATCTGATATCTGTTGGGATGTCCTAAATTCTGTACCTATGTTTGTTTCATTTACTAGTTTAATTTGCTTGTCTAATCCTATAATTTATTATTTTTTCTTTTTACAATCGCATTTAAATTTTTACTATGTTGAATTACATACTTTGTTGATGACTCCTTGAGCATAATTCTACTGTGGCAAAAGTACATTCGAAATTCATTGTTGATGACAAATTTTTATTTCCTACTTCCATCTTGTTGGACCTTGCAAGTATCATCGCGAATGACAATTATGATGTTTCATCAAGCACAACTATGTTAATCTATATGCATGTTAGTGATTGCTTGAGAATAATGAAATGAAGAGCTTGTAAAGGCATTTCGTGTATAATCCATAGTATATTGATATACAAAACATCTATATACTGCAGTTTGATTTCTTAATAGTTTGCTCTATATACTTTTGCTTGGACGAGCAGTGCAAATTACCCGTGAATTGCACATGCATTGTAGCTAAATTTGTTAGATTTTCTCTTTATATTGATGAAATGAGAATGAAAAATTTATTTTTCCAGCTAGAATGTAGTGAATGTTATAGCTCTTAATCTGCACTTATTTGATTGACACTTTGGTTCTTTTAGGTGTCCTATGTAATTATTAAAGCTGTGTGTATGTGATTTCTATTTTGAGGAATTTTTGGTTGTTTTAGCTCTACAAACAATTCACCCTAACATAACTCATCATGATGATCCAATTCTTTTGGTTCAAGTTTTAAATGGAAGATTTTGAACCCATGTTTTTTACTTTCACTTGTGCTTTTGTGATGGGTCTGTTTATTGCAGATCAATTTGCAACTCCTGGCAACTTGTTACTTGCAAAATGGAAAAGCATATTGTGCCTACCAAATACTCAAAGGTAATGCAGTCTGGAAAATGGTACAGAAAATTACGTGAATATTTTGTTTCAAGATGTTAATGGATGTAATGCGCTTTGCATGGATTCTATTGATCTTGGATGATAGTTCACTTAAATAATGTTAGCTGCATGCAGTGCTAATTATTTAGTAAACTATGCTAAGATAGGTATCACTGCTCCTAGTAGATTCCATGTACTGTTATTCTCTAATAAACACCTCTTTTTGTTTCCTTCATTTGGTTTGTTTTTGCCTTCTATGCACTACAGATTGGTTAATTACATTCTCCTTTTGGAATTTTGAAATTTGATAAGTTTTGTTAAATTTTTCTCTTACAGGTCGGGCAATTCGTGAGGCTTGAGTTTTTTTTTATGCAAGAAGTAAGCTTTGTTAGGATGTAGCTTGCCTTGCTAATTTGTAAATTAACAGCCATATGGAGAACAGCAAATGGAAAACATGTGATTTAATGTATATGGAGAACAGTAATGGAAAACTTGTGTATTTTGATGAGTAACAACTCATTTTGTATATTTTTGTATATGTGGCTACAAGATGAATTATATATGGATGTTTATTTTGGATTTAATATAGTAAATATTTAGTTTTGTATTAGTGGTTTGCTTATAGTAAAATAAGATTGGTTGTTTGGTATTAATGAACATTACAGACAACAGTTAAAAATATTGTAAAAACTAGGTAAACCACAACGAAATTTTTTTGTAAAAAGTGATAAAAGACAACGGTTTTATCCGTTGTAAAATATATTAAAACTGTTGTAAAAAAACAAAACGAGTCAAATATTATCTACCACAACAGTTTATATCTATTATAAAAAAAGTCTACCACAACGGTTTATTTCTGTTGTTGAAATTATCTACCACAACCGTTTTAAAACGTTGTCGTATCCTTCGTAGTCAAATTTTGAGCATATAAACAACAACGGATAAAAACCGTTGTCAAATGTCTACAAAGAAAACGGATTCAAAACCGTTGTCGTAGGGTAATACATTCTACAACGCCCTCAGTTACAACAGTTTTTTTGACCCTACGACAACGGATAATATCCGTTGTCATTTGCAGTTTTTGTTGTAGTGTAAATTTGAATATAAAGAATAAACTTTACATTAAGCTAACAGAATTTTTATATTGATTCTAGCAATCTCTTGTCTAAATGAAATATTAATACATTGCATGTGATGTTCATGTTAATAAGAGGTTTGTATATTCATAGATTATTGTACAAAATACAAACAACAAATAGCAGGTGCTTCTAGGAAATTCCTAGATTATTGTACAAAGAGTTATACCTCTTTGTGGTGGATGGAAGTGGCAAGGCGAGCTTAGCCAATAGCCACAAAGACCAAGATTTCCTACAAAACTATGCATAAAGTAGAAAAAGAATTTTAATTAAAAAGTCCTAATCATCAACCTTAGAAATGAGAACATGAGAGATTAACATGCTATGCAATGAGCAACAGTGTAACGATCTAATTTTCCTCATTAAGAGTTCTAAAAGTTCTTAAAAATATTTAGAAATATTTTAGAAATATTCTAGAGATTTTTAAAAAAATTTAGAGTATTTTTATGTAATTTTTGGAGGTCGTTTGGTATTTTTACTAAACGAAGGAAGTTTCGACAAAAAAATGTCCAAGCCGAGAATTGAACCCACGACCTTTGACTCAGTCAAAACCCGGCTGACCAGGTGGGCAAACAGATTTTTCTGTTTAGAAAAGGTAGCAAATTTATTTAAGATAGTTAATAGAATATTGGATTATAAAAGGGATAAGTTGATCTTGGATTTGTCTGTTTAGAAAAGGTAGCGAATTTATTTAAGATAGTTAACAAAATATTATAAAAGGGATAAGTTGATGTTGGATTTGTCTGTTTAGAAAAGGTAGCGAATTTATTTAAGATAGTTAGCAGAATATTGGATTATAAAAGGGATAAGTTGATGTTGGATTTGTCTATTTAGAAAAGGTAGCGAATTTATTTAAGGAGTTAACAGAAATATTAAGTTATAAAAAGGGATAAGTTGATGCTCTGTTTTCCCGTGACTTAAACCATTCTCTCCTTCTCTTCTGCGTACGATGACGGAGCTCGGGCAGAAAACGAAAGGAAGTTAGGGCATCATCTCCGACGGTCGGCCAAGGTCCTAGAAGCCCTTTTTGTTCGGTTGTGAGTCCAAGAATCAAGGTAAGTGCTTCTCACCTGCAGTAGGAGTAGTTTCGGACCTTTGTTCTTCTTGAATTCGAAGCATAAGAAGCGCTTATAGTGCAGATTTTTAATTAAGCCTATAGTGCAGATTTTAATTAAGCTTATAATGCAGATTTTTATGTAGAGCTTATATTGCAGATTTTAATTAAGCGCTTATAGTGCAGATTTTTAATTAAGCCTATAGTGCAGATTTTAATTAAGCTTATAATGCAAATTTTTATGTAGAGCTTATATTGCAGATTTTAATTAAGCGCTTATAGTACAGATTTTTAATTAAGTCTATAGTACATATTTTAATTAAGCTTATAGTGCAGATTGTTATGTAGGCTTATAGTGCAGATTTTAGTTAAGCTTATAGTGCAGATTTTATGTTTGCATAGTATGCAGAAATTGTGTAGCATAGAATGCAGAATCTTGATTAGAATAGTATGCAGAATTTTGATTAGCATAGTATGCAAATTTTTGTTTATGCATTTCAAAGTTAGAATTTGTTTAAACATTTCAGTTTTTAAAGAAGCATTCTTTTATTAGAGGTATTAAAAGTATAAGAAAGATAAAGAAAAGAAAGAAAAAAGGCCAAAGCCTTAAGTAGATCCCAAAGTCAAGACTTTAGGGATTTTGGCACACAAGGTGCTCGTTAAAATGTCGAGGCATTATATATTAGAAGTATTAAAAGATAACAAGTATTTTACTTTTATCAGTGGCACTGTACTGGACTCTCAGTTGTCCTTGGGTTAGGCTCCCATAGTCGTCCCTAGGTTTAGATAACCTAGTATGCAGGACTCTCAGTTGTCCTTGGGCTGGGCTCCCATAGTTGTCCCTAGGTTTAGATAACCTAGTAAACCCTACTAGATTCGGGACCAACTATCTCGGGTCTAGTTAGGGATGCGCGCATAGCAAGTACAGTTGTCGGGCCCAAGAAGAAAGTTTATTATTATTTTGAAGTATTAAAGTATAAGTTTTCAAACAAAAGGAATAAGCTTCACATAAGTTTAAAATTCAGCAAGTTTAGCTTTCTTATATACTGACATGTTGTTTAGATTTGCTTACATGTTTAGTATTTCAGTATGCTATGTTTCGTTTGTTATTAGATGAGCATTTAGTTTCTAGATTTCTTTCAGCTTACATGCATACTCGAGTTTTGTGAGTTAGATAGCGCTTACTAAGCAATTTTGTTTATAGATGCATTTCCTCTTACTGTAAATAAAGGAAAGGAAAAGCTATAGTAAAGGAAGGCGACAAGGAGGTGTGGATGGATGTGTGATGCCTGGACCATAGAAGCCTTGGGATTTAGCATAAGAATTTATTAACAAAGAGTTGAGTAGAATGTATTAGATGAGTCATTTAGTCTTCCACTGCAAGTTAATTGTATGTTTTAAGTTCTCCAAGAGTTTTAGGAATTACTATCAACATGTGTGCAATGTTAGTTAAGTAAAGTTAGTAGTCTAGTAGCGCTCCGCCCTCACAGTCCAGTAGTGAGGAGGGTGGGGTGTTACAAACAGAAGGTGAATTCTTAATAAGGAACTAATGATCAACCTCATTCATCCTTCTCCTTGTCAATCAAGAAGGACTTAACCTCATAAACAGTATTAAGTATCCTTATATATTCAATAGGCTCAATTAGAAATAACGATGTTTGATAACCACATAATGAAAAGAAAATCATGTTGATTTTTTCCCCCATTTATTATCAATAGAATGCTATGTAAATGTCAAATGCATCATTTTCCTCTCCTACCAAATAGCATTCATACATTTGAAACCTAAATTCTTCACGAATGAATTTACTCAGCAGACATTAAAGCAAACATCATATCGAATTCATATACTAATAATGATTATTTTGATGTCTTCAAATGAGCACCCTTTTAGAAAGAATCCACATTTTTAAGATTGACAAAAAGTTGCAGAACAAATACTTTCTATGAAACTGGATCAAATAGCTCATTTAGCCTGAACAATTATAGTAACTTGCTGGATCAAATACTGTCTATAGGAGATGGAATTCCACCAATTATAGTAACTAAATAAGAACAAGATGAGTTGAGCTAGAACAAAGTCAACCGTTTGACACAATCAGGTTAGCAAACCTAACAAACTGCCTTATTTGAGACAATCAACAACCACTCAAGTAAATAAGAAATATGAACCTCTACACTGCCTTTCCTGTAAAGGACTGAAAGCACTACTTTAAGCAAAGATCACTGCACTTAGAGCAAGATAAATTGGAACTAGATTAGATCAAGTTAGACAAAAGTTAAGTACATTAGGATAGTTCGGACTTTTACCATTAGAGAAGATAATGAAAAGTTGATAATTTTTACGATTTCTTCGGGTCCAAATTAAAACTACAACAAGGGAAAAAATGGAAAGGAAAAGAGATAATCTTGAGTTGCAGATGCAATTCCCTTATTCATCATCCTCTTCATCCTATTCATCGTTCAACAATGTTTTATTTATAGAGACATAATGTGGAAAATAGCTTCTTTTTTATTATTATTAGATTTCAAACCTCTTCTTCATCATCATCATCATTCACCTTGGATTTTGACTTGTCGGATTCCTCACCTTCTTCTTCTGCTTCATCTGTGGCAGCAGCACAACTTCCTCCTCCTCCACCAGACTATGAACCAGATAAAGGTGAATGATTAAGTGATTCGATACTGGAGTTGTTCCACAAAAAGCAGTGCGTTTATGATCAGTACCTGGCTTTTGTTGTAGGAAACCATGGTTTTGGTGTAACCAGCTTTGAGCTTTGCCGCCTTGGCTACGTATGGAGCTTTCTCTTGCAAAGGAGAGTTTGTTAAAGGTTGTTCGATTGAATTAGCAAATCATGTGTTGCTATTGATTACTTACTTCTTCTGTCAAAGATTTCCACTTGTCTCCTCCAGCTTTTGCAACCTGTTCGGATCAAATTGATGCATTTATTATGGTGGTAAAAAATTGAAGAGAGAAAAAAAAAATCAGTTATGGAGTAGAAAGATTTGTAGGGGAAAGGACGAGGAAAACTAACCACTGCAACTGACTTGTTATTAGGGTTCTTTTCCTTGAACATCTTCCAAAATTCTTCCCTGCCGAGCTAATCGAGTAAGCAACGACCTACAAAGAAGGGTAAAGCAAATCGATGAGCCGATAAGAGAGGATCTCACATGAAGACGAAGAAGGCACTCTGAGGCCTCTTGGGCGTGTTGGGATCCTTGCCATCTTTGAACTTCCTTGGCTTCTTCGCCGCTCGTTCCGGTCCCTTCTTCACCGAAAGCCTTTAGAGAGAAGAAAACAAGCGTTAAATCCGCCCAAAATCAAACTTTTTCAACACCGATCAATTTGCTAATAACATTAAAAGGCAAAACAGAATCTCACTTGGTATCAGCCTTCTTGGGAGCGTCAGTCTTTGATTTCCCCCTCTTCATGATGAGATCTGTAGCAAAGATAATCAGATCCGTCCAGAAAAGTAAAAAAAAAATGCACACACACACACAAATCACATAAATCATGAGAAATCGTAAACTTTACCTTGAGATTAGGGTTCTACGGCGTAGGAGAGGAGGAGCGATCGATCAATGGGATGCGGAGGCGAAAGTGAAGAGGATCAGAAGAGAAGGCGAGGAGGGGTTTCGTAGATGGGGTTCGCCAGTGTGAAGAGATAAAGAAAGAAAAACACGGCGGTAAAAAATTTCGGGGAGAGGGAAAGAAAAAACACAGCGGCAAAATATGGCGAAGGGGAAAAAAAGAGAAGGAAAAAAAATAACGATATTCAACAACACTTAATAGACAATGATTTTCAAAAACCGTTGTCGTAATCCCTAAAAAAGCACACATAGGCAACAATTTTCAAAAGTTGTTGTTGTAGCCTTTAAAAACCGTTGTCGTAATCCCAAAATAGACAACGGTTTTTATAAACCGTTGTCGTAAGCCAAAATAACTACTAAAAGACAACGGTTTTTGTTAAAATCGTTGTTAAATTTGAGTGTTGTTGAATGAGGATTTTCTTGTAGTGTAGGAGACAAGGAGGTGGAGTAACTGAGGAGAAGAGATGAAATGCAAAGCATACTGTCTGAGAAACTCTGGAACACGTTATACCCTTATGTCTTTCGTATTGTCTTGTATGAGTTGGAGATGAATGGTTAATTGTTTCCTTGATATGTGCTCATAATACTCTTTTCTTTTATTTGGACATGTCAGAATTGTGGGAAATGCACTTGCAAGTTTTTCCTTCTTCAAAAGTAATATGGGTATTTCTAGTAGTGGTGTCATGAATAAGATGTATAGTTTCATCTGTTCTTCTCTTTTTACTTTAAATGTGAGGCTCAAAATAATATGATGCAAAAGTTATTACTTCCTTCACAATGTATAAATCAACAATAAAGGCTTCAACTTGTGACTTATTTTTCACTTTTTTCTTCAAATGAAATAGAAATATGATGGAAATAAAACAAATTTATTTGATATTAATATATAATAAATAGTATGAAATTTTTATAGATTTATCTTTTATAATTATAAAAGAAAAAACTTTTGTTGGAGCAATCCCGATGGTCCGCGGGACCATGTATTTTGGTGTTTAGGCAAAGAGTTTAAGTTAGGTTCACCCTTGTATTTGATATGTGTATTTGAGTTGTGCAGGTTTGCAGGATACACATGTGACTCAGGTTGATGGCTTCGGGTCTGGTGAAGGATGGAGCATCCGAGGGACCGTGGACAAGGCAGCGAGGACAAGGGCCAAGGGAAGCACCTTCGAGGCATACGCGAAGGATGGCATTGGGGACGAGCCGAGGGCTTGAATGCATCCGAGGGACGAGAGCCAAAGGAAGTAGGCTTGAAGGCAAGAGGTCAAAGCTGCAAATGAAGCGTCAAATGAGTCATAAGGGTGAGGGTACGAGTGCATGAGAGATTGTACTCGGAGTAAAATCTTAGTTTTTGGGTTTTACTGTAGCAGTAATGTAGTGCTACTGTAGCAGTACTGTAGCGCTACTGTAGTAGTACTGTAGCAGTCGACTGCATGTTTTAGCAGTCGACTAGCAGTGAACAGAATGTCTCTGTTCGCTCGGTTAGTGTGGAATCGAGCCGTTGGGATGTAACGGTCGAATTTCCACAGAAGGCAGTCGACTGCATGTTTTAGCAGTCGACTGGTAGGCGGGGTTTTCCAACCCATGGCCTATATAACCAAGCCTTGGGAGCTTGGTTGAGGTTGACGAAATAGAGGTGGTTAACCCCTATTAGTAGTCTACCAGTGCCCTAGCTTCTCAAGAGTCCTTGGTAAGAGTTGTGGTGAGGTTTCTCCACCCACAAGGAGCTACGTGAGCTAGCCGGATGTCTTCCGGGGAGTAATCCACCGACGGATAGGGATCATCCATCTTATGGACAGCCGTGGAGTAGGAGCCTTATCTCCGAACCACGTAAATGATCGTGTAGCTTGGTTTGTATTCTTTCCTTTAGTATTTAGCTTTCTACTTGCTTTGTTTGCATTTCCACTTGCGCACTAACGTTGTAGAAAGAAGCGAGTATTTGGGGGCGCCGTCTATCCAACCCCCCTTCAAGCCGGCCGTCCGATCCCCAACAACTTTTACCTTTGAAATGGATGCATCCATCAAAAATGAACAAGTCCTCCAACTTTAGCCTCGTATAGCAAGCGAATCAAAAGATATTCCATAAATTCAAAAAATGAGGGTGAAAATATTCCGTCCAAATTACACAAAATGATTAGAATGTCTCTTTCTAACTTCTCCACATGCGAATATCTCAAAACTTTAGAGCAAATATCATGTAGAAAAATGCTTAACTCTGTAATGGCACCCCATACAAAATTTGGTAAAAGTTCCTTAAAAGCAATAGGAATGAGTCTTTATATGATTATATGGCAGTCATGACCTTTTAAATCAATCAATTTGTATTCCATCATATCGACGCATCTTCCAAGATTAGAGACATATCCATCTAAAACTTTTAATAATTTCAACCATTCACAAATAATATGCCTCTGATCCTTATTCAATGTATAAACTATCTTTGGCTTTGGTCCTCTACTATTTGTTAGATCGAGTTGCACGTGAGAGGGGAGTGAATCATGTGGTTTTCAAAAACTTATTCTTTTTAATTTTGAAAACAAAATACGCAGTGGAAAACACATAAAAATTAAAAGCACTTAAGAAGACAAAAACAAACACAGTCGATTTTACTTGGTTCGGAACCTTCGGCGACCCCTACTCTTTGACCCAGGTCTCGCAGACCTATCGATGGGTAATCTACCAAAATACCTCTTACGGAACTTCTGAAAGAGGGAATCAAGTACAAAAGAAAGTCGAAATAAGTGCAGCATACTACACTCATCCTTTTGGCAATAATTAAGTACAAAATTTAAAGTTACCAAACACTTTTTTCGAAGTTGGTCAGCTCGAGCTCAATATTTGGGCAGCTTCTCAGTGGTAGATGGGCATAGAAGCATTGTATTACAGTCACAGTAGGAAGTTGGAGCAATTGGAACCTCAATCGGACGCATAGAAGCTTGTGTATGAGTTATTATTTAAAGCTTGATCAAGATACTCTTATAAAGGTAGTGGAAGGCACCTTCCATAGGATTGAAGGCTCCTCCAGCGTGTAAAACTTGATCCCAAAAAAAGTTGATTCTTATCACCAAAAAGGTCAGAATTTTATCCTACAGAAGGTGTCTTCCATGAATAGTGTCAAGGCACCTTCCAATGCTTGAAAGCTCCTAAGGTACTATTCACCTGAGCCTTTTTGTGTTCTTCTTGCCCTGTAAAAAGTGTTAGTCCAATAAACCAAATAATAACCTAGAATACAAGTGTAAGCACAATAATAATGAGTAATAATAATTGGCTTCTATCCTCCCTAGACCAATAACTAGTCAAGGTCTCAATTTAGGGATCTAAAATGGATCTAAACTGGACTGATGCCTACTATCTCTCAATTGGAACGCGTCTAAACTGAGTCACTCTCCTCCAGCAACTTACCTAACTTACCAACTTGTAGCCTCTTGACCTACCAGGTGTTCATGTCAGTTGTCAGATCTACAAACCCAACTAAACTTCTGTCGATCGTCAGGTCCCACGGACCCAACCAGACTTCTTATCAAATATCAGGTCGATCCTTTGACCTATCTCAGCTTCGTACCAACTATCAGGTCCTTAGACCTAGCTAGATTTTGTCTTGGTGTCAAATCCTTCAGACCCATCAATTCCTGCATACCTGGTAAAGTAATTAGATCACGTAAAGACCTAACTTAACTCACTTTGTAAGTGTCTTGTGATAGTTTTGATGTAATCAACCAAGTCAAGTTAGGTCATGTTATGTTTTGATATCCTTGTGTCTAAGTATGTAGGAACATAGAAGTACAAGAAGTGAAAGGCGCAGCTAGTGAGAAGGATAGCATAGGAGAGAGTCGACGGGCTCAATGCGTCCGGAGGACGAGGTGCTACGGAAGAGTATGTTTGCGAATGAGAAGGAAACGTGCGGCGGTTCTGAGGGATGAGAAGCTAGAGCGAAAGACTGCTCAAGAAGGCCAAAAAATGGGTTCGGGTGGGCCCTATTCCAGATGGCTGAAATCACCCAAGCGAGCGGAGATGAAGTAGAAGACCCAAGCGAGCGGAGCGGGTGTGTCTAAGCGATAGAGGAGCTCATTGTACCTCTTCCGACCTCGACCTCGACCCAGCCTTCGACTTCACTGCCCGTAGAGGACCGACTTGTTAGACTTGAGGAGTCTTCCGCACAGATCCGACAATCAATCTCAGAGGGGTTCACCTCTCTCTGGCGGGAGATGACCACCAGATTCACCTCTCTCCGAGAGGAGGTGACCACCAGATTTCGACAGCTAGACCTACAGATGTAGTTGATACTTCAAGCTTTACGAGTGACTGATTAGCCCCCACCTCCACCTAGCGATAATGACTAGACTTGATTGTATTCAATGCACTTATATATATTGTGTATCTGCTTAACTTGATCTATATATTCAGTTACTTTTTGACCACTTTATTTGGAGAATCTAGGAAATTCCTTTTTAAAAGAGTAGGATATGTTTTTACTTAAAACAACTTTCAAGTGATTTACAAATTCTAGGAAAATTCATTATGTATGTTTTCTAAAAATTCCCATTTCCCTAGTATTTTAAAATTTATTTTGGCCTTAGTCTAGGACAATCCCCTAGAAAGCATAATCCTATAGATCTAGGTAACAAGCATCTCACAACACACTAAGTTTACCTTGATTGTGTATTCAAAAAATTAGAATGGCGTGAGATGCGTACCCCTTTTGTCTGAACTTTAGAAGCTTATATTAGTGCATCAACATAAATCTGGGCGATAAATATAACAATACATTGATCAAGTTAAGTAGTCATTTTTTTAGCAAATTTCTAACTGGACATTATTACTTAACTTGACTAACGAAGTGAACACTGCTATCGTCTAGTAGTTAGTTAATAATTAATGGTTAGACAATTAAGGATAATTTTTAAATAAATATTTTTTAATAATATCATGTTTAGGGGAAGGACATTAGAAAACTACTTTAAAAAAAAAAATTTACAAAGTGTTGGTTTAAAAAAAAATTTTGAAACCTTACTGAAACTTACTTTGCAAATAGTTCAACAATTACTTCTAAAATATTATGAAATATTTCCAAACCTATTTTGCAAAGTGCTTCCAAAACTTCCTTTCAAAACTTGCTTTGAAAAAACTCTTATCCTTTTTCATTTATCTATTTTGAAAAATAAAATGCAAGTGTTTTAAAATTTACATTGAAAAACTGCTTAAATATACTTTGGAAAATATTTTGAAAGATATTTTCGAAAATATTTTGGAAAGTTTTTGAAAAGTTTTATAAAATTCTTGCAAAGGTTATCTTTTTACTTTGAAAATATCTTTGACAAACCTTATAAAAAAATTGTGTTTGAAATTATTTTGAAAATATTTCTAAAATTATTTTGCTTGAACAAATTCTTTGAAAAACTTTTAAAGATGTTTTGGAAAGATAAATTGCAAAACTCTTCAAAAGTAGCCTTGAACACCTGAAACTTTAAAAATTACTTTGCAACAAATTATTTTTTAAAATAAATGTTTTAAAATCTATCTTGAATAATAGTTTGTAATACTCTTGCAAAAATTATTTTTACAAATGGCTTGTTTTGCAAAATCAATTTTTAAAATGTTGAAAATCTTTTGAAAAGTTTAAAAAATTCTTCAAAATACTTTGAAAAAATTTTATTAACTCCTCCCTCCAATAAATCTACAGGTTTTTGTGATTACTTTGAAGGTTTTATTACTTGCCATGTTTGCTTTTGAAAGTTTTATTACATTTTTTATAATTTGGTATATTTATCTATGTATTTTTTGATGAATGTCAAAGGGGAGGGTTATTACTTGCATACAAAGTTCAATTTTGTACTTAATTATTGCAAAAGGAAATGTGTAGCTTGTTACACTTGTTCCTATTCTTTTTGTACTCGATCCCCTCTTCCGGTGATTTCGAAAGAAATTATTAGTAGATTACCCATCGATAGGTCCGCGAGACCTAAGTCTTGAAGTAGAAGTCGTCGAAGGCTCTAAACCAAGTAAAACTAAATGTGTTTTCCGTTTTCTTGTTTTCTCGTTATTCCGCTGCACTCGTACTTGGTTTTTAAAAAGGAAACAAGAAAAGTTTTTTTAAAACCATGTGATTCACCCCCCCCCCTCTCATGTGTGTCTCGATCCAACATAAACAAGATATAACAATTGAACCAACACCTACTAATAGCATAGGAGTATCATCAGCAATCACAATATATATAGATGAATTGGGAGAAAAAAATAAAAGATGATAAATTAGATAACATATATGATGTGAGACACCAGAGTTCAAAACCCACAAGGATGAATATATACCTAAAATATCAGGTGATGATATACCTATATGAGAGGAAGTTGACATGGCAGAGGGTTGTGAAGAAAAGAACTGTTGAAATTGCTTAAGAATATATGGATCAAATTTTCATGAAGCATTTTGATGTAGCAATAGTGGTTGTTAAGGTCGTTACTACTGATACTGTTGTTGCAATGGTCATTTCTGCTATTGCTACAATGGTGATTGTTGATGATACTGTTGCTACAGTGGTCATTTCTATTACTACGATGGTCTAACCAATTTTTTTTAGGCCTTCGGCACGAACTCCTAGTGGTGGTACTTTGAGTTCGATTCACGAAAACTATGGATGTGATTAACAATTCTTTAATCAAACTATCAAAACCATGAAGATGAAAGCTATGATATCATGTAGAATTCAAAAAGAGAGAAAACTAGGGCTTACTTTATTATGAATATCAAACTTAAAGAAAAGTTACATAATAAGATGCTTATATATAGAGAGTTAGGTTAAATAGGAAGAAAAAGATTAATCTATCTTTAATAGCTAATAAGTAGAAAAGACTAATAATAATAATAATGTAATCTAATATGGAGTATACCTCCAAACTAAGTTGGATAGACTTAAGAACCTTTAAAATTCTAAAATCTATATATTCTCTAAAGACAAGGATTAGAATAAGAGTAGCAAGAGAAAAATATGAACTTGGATTTTAATGCCACGTCGATTGCTTGAGAGTTTAATTAACATGCTTGTTTTTTTCTTAGATTCTCCTGCGAAGTAAATCAGAGCATGATTCATATACATTCAAAAGTTGATCTCTAAAATATTCGTCCCTAATAGGATTCAAAGCAAAAAAAAAACTTAAGTAGAAACAGTTTACTGATCTCATGCACGAACACAAGGTATTCATACCCTTTTCAAGCCAAAGTTTGAATGTGTAAACAAATTGCATAGAACATGATGACAACTGTTCGTGTTCGGATGGAGAAAGAACTAGCACACAACACCAAGAATGTGAAATTGAAGAACGATGACAAGGCAATGGAGAAGACAAGTGCAAATTCAAGTATATGTGTTTCTTAAAATGATAAACATGTGTTTATGCATTGAAAGTTAAAGATAGATAAACTTAAATGACTACTCTGTTAGGACACTTCGGGAGTTAGAGGGGGTGAATAGGTTCGATCGCTTCGTCAATGATGATTTGCAGCGGATATCTTGAAGCAAAGACTCCCCAATGCTAATACTTGTATTTTACTTGGTATCCACCTCTTTGAGGTGACTAATCTAAGGGTCAACTCTCCTCACAATCTCATCCACTATGAAATCACTCCTTCTTAGAAACAAACTGGAGGCAGAGAAGCTTCGTACAAGCTCACAACAAGAATACAAAGAAAATAAAGAAGTAAATATACAATACAATAAATACCTTGCTTGCTTGATCTCTTGTTACTTGTAGATGCCTCTTAAAACTTGAAAAGTGCAGCAACACTTGCTCAAGAATTGGCGAAGAGTGTGTGTGTGTGTGTAAGATCTGGTTTGAAATGCCCACGAAAATCCTTTTCTAGGGTTCTTCGACGCCTCCCAATCGATTAGGCTCACTCCTAATCGATTGTCACGTAGGATATGCTCGTTCAACCTATAGAAATGCTCTTTTTTTAACCTTAATCGATTTGTGAGTCATCTCGATCGATTCAAAAAGCCTTAATTGATTAACCAATCAATTCCGTAACTATCTGTTCGCTCGTGGAAAGGTCTTAATCGATTAAGACTTCTTAATTAATTTCCTCAATCGATTCTTCCTTCTAGTGACTGTCTAATCGATTGACCCAATTGATTAGTAGTGGCTGAATCGATTGGCCTAATCGATTCAGCCATTGTTTTCATGATTTTTCTTCATGAAGCTCCCAATTGATTAGAAATCCACCCTAATCGATTGGAATAGTCCTAATTGATTAACCTAATCGATTAGGCTCAGCGTAATCAATTTCCCAATCGATTCAGGCTCTTTCTGTGTTATCATAAGAACCTCATAATCGATTGTATAATCGATTTGCTTAGGATCAATTGATTGCCCAAATCAATTGTCCAACCAACTTGCTTAATCTAAGTCTAAGGTTCCCTTACCTAATATTCGGTCAATCGTGATTTATTGGAACTTCTCCACCAAATGTCTGATCAACCTTTAACCAACTTGGAATTTGTCAACTTTCCATTAGACTTTCGATTACCAAGTACAGTCCTCCTTGATCCACTTAGATTTTTCTTTTGTCTAATCGCAGTTAGGGCTTTTCTTTACCAACGTGTGGTCCTCCTTGACCCACTTGGACTTTCTTTTGCCTAACTCTCAAGTTAGGACTTGCCTTTCCAACTTGCGGTCTTCCTTGACCTACTTGGACTTTCTTTTTCCTAATCATAGTTAGGACTTTTCTTTGCCAACTGCTGTTCTTCTTGACCTATTTGAACTTTACTTTCTCTAACTTTCAGTTAGGATTTTATCCTTACCTAACCCTCAAGTTAGGACTTTGTCTTGCCTAAACTCTAGTTATAACTTTACCCTTGCTTAACCCTCAAGTTAGCACTTTCCTTGTCTAAGCTTTAGTTAGGACTTACCCTTGTATAACCCTCAAGTTAGGACTTTGTCTTGTCTAACCTCAAATTAGGACTTTACTTTTACATAACCTTTAAGTTAGGACTTTTCCTTTCCTAACTTTCGGTTAGGACTTTACCATTGTCTAACCCTCAAATTAGGACTTTTCTAGTCAAGTATCTAGTCCTTCATGACCTACTTGACTTTCCCCTCACATATCATTAAGTATTTGATCAACCTTGACCTACTTGACCTATTTCAGATATTTCCTAAACATATTATTCAAATATCGAAACTCAAGCTCAAATCCACTCGAAGTTAGTCAAACTGGTCAACCTTGACCTAGAGATGATCGCCCTAACAATCTCCCAACATACTCTATAAAAAATAATTTTTTGAATGTCAAAAAAAATGTTTAACTTATACTATGGACCAATTAGAGCTGACAACTATAAATACAATAGTCTAATAGTTATCTTAATGATTGAATTAGGTGTGATTGAAATTAATACTTGGCTATTGACTAAATAATTTATCCACAAATTGTGTTTTGTGATAATCAAGAGAACTATCATATACTCGAGGAAAAAATTATTATAAAAAAATCATTATCAATAAATCTTATAGGACATAGATGATTATTTCATAAGTAAATCACCGTGAACTAATTTCACTTAAAAAAATTGCCATTACCGATGGAATATTTCATTGTAATTCTATCGGTAAAGTGATTTACCAATAGAATTACAATGGAAAATATTTTGTCGGGAGTTGATTTGTTGGAAATGATTTTATCGACAGAATTTATGGTCTGTCGGTAATTACCGACGAAACAAAGTTTCCGTCTATAAAAATTTTCAATATTTACCGATGGAATACTGATTCCGTCAATAATTAAAAATAATAAAATATATTTATTTTTAGGATCTACCCTGTTTACAATTTCAATATATATAAGAAACCATCACATATAATTGCATTTCATACATTTACATCTACAATCACATTTCACACAATCCACACATAAAAACACATTTTGTACATCTTAACAATCCATACATACATTTCTTACCATTCATAATATCACAAACACAAATAAACTAATATCCATAAAAACAAACATACTAAATTATGAAAACAAACTAGAAAGTATTTAAATATCCAACAAACACAAGCATCTAAAACAAATAAATTAAAATCTAAATAAATCACAATAATAGAAAAAAAAAACTAAACTATTCAAATATCCATATCTAAATGCATACCATGAATACATTCATATATAAGATAGTAATAAAAAATCTTACAGAAAGTCAAATATGAACATTTATATCAGATTTATGTATAATTAAAAATTTTACATATATGTATAACTAATTTAGATACATGGATAGAAATGAATAGATGATGATGATCATCAATATGTCAATAGGCCAAGAATCCTGAAACATATAGTAATACAATAGTTAGAAATGAGCAAATTAGAATATTAAAATAGAATAAATATATTTTGCATGCCTTAGCTTGTATATGATAAATAAAAAACTAAGTTGTAGTTGAATAAATCTTAGAAAAAAGCTAATTGCCACGGTCTGATGAGTCTTGAGTCTCCTGTGACTCAAAACCATGTAGTGTCATGGATCATGAGAGCCTCATGATTGGCTCTTCTCCGATCATCCTCGACTCTCCTTTGCTCATCAACAACCCTCCTTTTCTCCTCAGTGACCATCCAATGATTCATCCTCTAATCTATTGAGGCAACTAGAGCTTGTAATTCTTGATTTTTTTTTTCCATTTTAAAGATGGCACCTCAGTAGAAGAAGAGGAAGAGGAACCATCATTGTAACGACCCGTCTTCTACTGACTAGGCTGTAAGGCCGGGGTTACATTATGCTAACTATTCTTGGGCTATCACTAAATGTTCAGGTGCGGAAAAGTTAAAATAATTAAAACTCTCTGCCATTTACTATAAAATCTGGAAATCATACTCAGAATACACTTCTGAAGTTGTACATATGATAAGGAAGGAAACTTGACTTTCTATTTGGTCAAAAACCTGAAATTAGACACTTCTAGCTGAAATAAGACATTCCAATCGATCAGCTGATCGATTGGAGTTGTCTAATCGATCCACTGATCGATTCAACGTGCTACTGTGCACGAGGTCAATTCTGGATCGATCGGCTGATCGATCCAGCCTGGCCAATCGATCCGATAATCGATTCAGAGGCTCTCTGTTCGTGGAAATAAAATTCCCGATCGATCGGCTGATCGATCCATGACCGATCGATCAGCTGATCGACTCATCAGCTCTCTGTACGCGGAAGTCGCGTTTCGATCGATCAGCTGATCGATCAAGGGCTCCTCAATCGATCAACTGATCGACTCAATGGTGTTCTGTACGCGGGGACTTCTTCCAATCGATCGGCTGATCGATTGGGTTTCTGATTTCTGCAGAAATCAGACCCAACCTCGTACAGGACCTTCAGAAATCAACAAACAACACCGCACTACTACTAGGCATGTCATCACTCACAGTTAGCTATCTAATATCTAGACAATGAGTAATCTAAGCATAACTTTCATAATTCAAGACAGTTAAACATTTAAAAGTGCGAAAAAGTAACAAGATCAGAAATTCTAAGTCTTCAGATCGGCTAATTCCCCAAAGACCTTTATTCCAAGTTCCCTTCACACACATCTTTATCGCATTGCCCTCCAGCCTCTGCTATTCCATCTTCCCTTTACCTTTATCTGCAGCATATGGAAAAAGGGAAACTATAAGCTTGGGAGCTTAGTAAGAAACCATCTACCTCACAAAAACATGCATTCGATAAAATCATGCTTTCAAAAGATGCTATTTGAAGTACATGCTGATGATCATGCTGTAAGTGCTAAAACATGGCATATTGACAATTAAGTCATGCTAACAAATACTGAACAAAAGAAACTAATCTTTGTATCAACAAACTAACTAAATCGATACATAAGCTAAGCTATTTGTTATAACATTAAGAAAACTAAACAGGAGCTAAGCTATATTCACATATCTGGTTTGTGAAGTTTGAAAACTATTTTCATAAATAGATAAAAATAATAAACATGCTGTTGATGGGTCCAACAACTGTACTTGCTATGCGCGCATCCCTAACTAGGCCCGAGGTAGCAAGTCCCGAATCTAGTAGGGTTACTAGGTTATCTAAACCTAGGGACGACTATGAGAGCCCAACCCAAGGACAACTGAAGTCCAGTATAGTGCCACTGATAAAGTAAAATACTGATTTTTAATCTGATTATTTTATCTTGTTCTGACTAGGTTTTCTGAACCTAGAACTAGGTTATCTGAACCTAGAGGCGACTATGGGAGCCCACCCATTGGATCGTAGTCCCATATAACTGAAACAAGATCAAGTGTGCTATTTGGAATGCTTCTAGGCATTTAACTGAGCTATTAAAATGCCTACTGTAGCATTTAACTATACTAGTCATTTTGTCGAGCACTTGGTGTGCGCTAATTCTGCATATAGCTGAACTGAGACTGAAAACACATGCGATTAACTACTTATGCTGCACTTGAGGGGTTACTTACATCCTGCGCTAAATTTCCTTACAATCCGATCGCTAATTTTCTGGAGAAGAAGACCTCTTCGGCGATCCTCTTATGTCTACGTGTTCTTCTCGCGGAGGGGAGCGTCCTCGTGCCAGAGTTGTCGCCGGAAGGTGCTCCTATGGCCCTAGGGATGGAACCCTAGGTTTCCTTGGCCTTGGGCGCTGAGAGGGTGCAGGAGAGAGAGAGAGATCGGCGGGTGAGGGTGAGGGAAAAGTTGTCGTTTAGAAAATAATAACTCTTCTCTTAATTCTCTATTTATATTAAGTGATTAATGCACCCCAACTAAACCTTAAATATAATTACTCTCCTTTTCTTCCAGCACACCCCTGCTGGGGCCCCTTGGTTACTAGAGTCATCTACAAGTCGTAGGATCCATAGGTCTCGGGTTCAATTCCCGCTTAGGTTATTTTACATTTTTATTTAATTTTGTTACGTCTGCTACTCCAAAAATTCTATAAAAATATTTTAAAATTCCAGAAAAATAATAGAATATTGCTAAAATTAATTTGAGAATTTTCGGGTGTTACAATCATGACCCTCAGGAGTTCTCAAATGAGCAAATGCAACTTTAGACTGGGGTTGGGGCCATGCCCTAGAATTTTAGTCGAACTTACTTGTTGGGATATGGCATATGCAGTGTGTCTAAAAACATATTTCATAAACATACATAGCGAAAGACTTAATGATAAATAAACTAATTTATTACATTACACACACCATACGCATGCAAGATACAATCACGTAGACAAGATAATAAAATAAAATAAAATTGAATAACAATTATTCAAGGTATACTTTAAGGATGACATATAATGAGAAGGGTATCAATCTTTTGTGACATTATCAAACCTCGCCTCTATTTGTATCCACACCAAGCTCTTCAAGACAACTCCAAGTGTCAAGCCCCGGAGGAGTCCCTGTCCGAAAAAATTTCGGCAGCACCTCCCCTGTACGGCGGACAATCTGAAACTTTCTACAATCACTATATACCTCAGCCACATGCGGCTGGAATAATAACATGTAAATAAACCAATCACCACGCAGTTTAATAATAGACAAATATAGCAGTAATAAGATGACTCGAAAACAACCCTACTCAACTACACTCGTAAAGCTCAAAACATATTCCTACTCCATTACACTCGTAAAGCTCAAAACCGGCAATAAAACCAACTTACCTCTTCTGCCACCTAAGCAGGCATGTAGTAAAACATATCGAATAAAAATCCATCAACAAGGATAATCCATACAATATCCAGGTATCAAACGAAACTAAGTGTAAACATGGTCAAATAAGAAGCAAAACAAAACCAAAAGATCCATAAGTCTTCGGGGTCTTCAGGGGACCAGCAACTAGAACTCTCTCCTGACAACATCATCCTGAAATATAACAACAATAGAGGCGGGGTGAGTCCAACACTCAGCAGGTACAATTGATATACAAAGTAAAGAAATAACACCTAGCACTAATCATGCGTACAGTCTCCTGATAAAAATAAAGATAAATGCAAACCGAAGTAGACAGGAGAGAATCTGTACTAAACAGGACCCGGTATAAGGACAAACAGTCCGAAAGATATAGAAGACCTGTATGCATGTCAAACATATGTATCCAAACAATATGCAGCATATAAATGCAGCAAACACAATCACAAACAATAAATGCATCATGCATATGATGCCAATGTCATGGTCACCCCTGACGCCAGTCAGCCAACTCATAACAAAAGTGGGACCGAGTGGGTAGAGCTGTGACAACCGTGCACTCTGCATCACTACCCTTGATGAGTGACCGAGTGTACGGGATGCTGTCGGAGTACACACATACTCCTACCCCAAATCAAAAATGGGGGAGCGCAATGCTCTCATCTCCCGGTACGCTATGACGGGGAGGGATCTCTAATGTGCTACACGCTGCATCACACTACCCATGAGCGGACCAACGGAGCACCGGAAGAGCCAAACTGACGTGCTATCACGCTGTGTCACGCTACCCATGAGCGTCACAACGGAGCACCGAACAGTGATGAAACTGGCAATGTGCTCAACAATAATGGAGCAATCTATCGCACAGCATGCGATCATGCAAATGGTGCATGTCACTAAGCATGGTAATATACTAAACCAACCTCTGGACATATAACAATGGGCACCATAGTGAATAAATCATATCGAGATATACTGATCAATAAGGTATCAAACCTAGGTCCTGAACATGTGAAACATGGTTATATCACTACCCATGAGCATGAAAAATCAGGTACAAGATCAATACGAGATGCAAACAAACAACCAATCAAACATGTCACATGTATTGGGCAGTGATTAACCAAAACAAATAAGAAACACAATTAATGCAACATGTTAATTTCATTACTAAGCATATCAAAGACAATAAGTCAAAAGTACCCGCCTCTAATAAAATGGTCCTATTCGGTAATCAAGATACTCGTCAAGATACCGTCTCGAATCAAAGTCATGTGTCAAACAAATAAATCTTTTTATTTAACTACACTCCTATAAATAGCTAAATAAAAAATCTCCTACACTAGATTAGGGCAAAAACCCTAATCAACAATCACATAAATCTAACCCAGAATCCAACTCATACCAAATATAAAACATAACCTAAATTAACATTCCTTGCTGACCTATCAACCAATCATCTACAAGATGATCAAATTCTTTACCTCTTACCTCAATTCACAACTGTAGTTGCTGCTGGATCTAACGTAAACAACTACTGGATTAAATTGCTGAACCAAGAAAACCCCACAGCAAGTCCTGTTAGAAAATTCTTCCTCACTGTCGGTTCAAGATGAGATCACAAACCAAAAATACCTAATTTTCCTTACCTATCTTGTAGTTGTGCTTGTTGATCCACACCAGGACTGTTGATGCCAGCACAAAATGATTGCTGCTAGAATCCCAAGTTTTGCTGCTAGAAAACAAGCACAAATTTCTAGATCACAACTACACTATTCTGATAAAGAACAAAAATCCAAAACCAAGAATCCAACCTACCTTAACCGTGACCTAATTCCACCACAACGAAGGATTGCTCAAGAACAGAGGAGAGGCGGAACAGTGAGGGGTGGCGCTACTCCATGCGATGCCGACTACTAGCTAGGGCATGGCGGCGATCGGCACAAGAGGAAAAATGGCACAAGGGGTGCAGCGCTGCTTTGATGAGAACAAGCGGCCGGCGGTGTGCGGCTTGGGAGAAAAGATGAAGAGGAAGATGGCCGGCGTCAGTGGGCAAAGATCATATTTCTGGCGAGCCCCTGTTGGCCGTGATCCAGAGAAGGAGACCGGCAATGGTTCGGCAAACCTGTGGCCGGCGCTCGAAGCTCCTGTGGCCAAGGAATCGGCGTCGGAAGGCAAAGAAGAAGAAGAAAACGAAGAGGAGTGCTCGGCTTCTCCCTTGATCACAACTTAAACGCTCGGAGGGAGATGGAACCGCCGAGTGTGGTTAGGGCAAGGAGAATAGGCGCGTGTGGGTTCGGCGAAGAAGAGGAACGGAGGAAAAGAGAAATAAAGAAAAGAAATAAAAGAAAAATAAAGGAAAAAGTAAACTTTTCCTCACTTAAATGGGTAGCCTAAACAGGCTTTCCCGGAACCCAAATCTTATCCCCGTTAACTCGTCCATACGAGCTTCGAAAAATTCCCGAAAAATTTCCAAAAATTCTGAAAAATTCCCTTATCAATATTTGCCTATTTTCGGTATTTTACATTCTTCCCCATTAATAAAAATTTGGTCCCCAAATTTCGTTATCTACCATCAGCAAGCACTAACAATAGACAGAAAGTATAAATGCTGAACGGTAAACTGAATCACATACCTCAAGTGAAAAGATGGGGATATCGAGCTCGGATAGTATCCTCGAGCTCCCAGGTAGACTCCTCATCCGAATGATGCTGTCATCCGACTTTAACCAGCCGGATAGTCTTGTTCCGCAACTGACGCTCTTTCCGGTCAAGAATCTGTACCGGAACCTCCTCATAAGTGACGTCAGGCTGAACTGGAACTGAGACATCTGTCGGGTCAGGTACGTATCTCCTCAGCATAGACACGTGGAATACATCGTGTACTCCTGCCAGGGACGGTGGTAGTGTCAGTCGGTAAGCTACCGCTCCGATCCTCTCCAAGATCTCGAAAGGGCCAATGTACCGCGGAACTAGCTTACCTCTGAGGCCAAATCTCTTCACCCCTTTCGTGGGTGAAACTCACAGAAATACATGGTGGCAAATGGAGAACTCTAAGAATCTCCGACTCCGGTCAGCATAACTCTTCTGGCGGTCCTACGCCTCTAACATCCTCCGTCTGATAGTACGAACCAACTCTGTCTCATACTGAGCTCGATGAGGTCCCAACAATTTGGGCCTCCCCAACCTCATCCCAGAGGGTGAGTGTCCGACAAGGCCTACCACACAACTCTTCAAACGGTGTCATCTGGATAGCCAAATGCAAACCGTTGTTGTAGGCGAATTCTACCACGAGCAAATGGTCCTCCCAACTGCCCCTAAAATCCAATACACAAGACCTCAACAAGTCCTCTAGAGTCTAAATGGTCCACTCTACTGTCCATCTGTCTGCAGATGGAAAGTTGTACTGAAACAGAGCTGTGTACCCCAAGGCCTGCTGCAAACTCTGTCAAAAACGAGACGTGAACCATGGATCTCTATCCGAAATAATAGTCAACGGGAACCACATGATCTGATAATCCCCCGGTAAAACATATCTACCAATCGATCCAGGAAATCAGTCTTCCGGATCGCTAATGAGTGCGCGGATTTGGTTAATCTATCAACGATTACCCAAATCGGGTCATGACCTCGTCGTGTCCTCTGCAAACCTACCACAAAGTCCATAGTAATGTGTTCTCATTTCCACTCAGGAATAGAAATCTGTTGAAGTAAGCCGGCAGGTCTCTGATGCTCGGCCTTCACTTGCTGACAGACAAGACATCTTGCTACAAAATCCGCGATGTCTTCCTTCAGGTCGTTCCACCAATAAAAACACCTCAATTCTTGGTACATACAGGTACCGCCTAGGTGGACAGCAAATCATGAGCGATGAGCCTCCGGAAGTAACTCCTATAAGACCGGATGAGACTGAAAATCTGCCTCGGAAGTGTATAACACCCTCCTCGTCTCGTGTGAACTCGGTCTGCTGCCCGGAAGCTATCTGGCTGCAAATAAATTACAAATACTGATCAGCAGGCTAGGCTCTCGTATCCTCGTCCTGATCAATGACTGAGAAACCATGGTAACCAGAGTACCCTGCTCTGTCTGTCCTTACCCCTCAAGGCCCAAATCAGAGGAACCTTAAATCAAGTCTGTGACCACAACTCGGTGGCAAGCTAAAATCCCTCCGGACTTCCTGCTAAGCGCATCGGCAACCACATTAGCTCTCCCTGGGTGATAGCTAATGGTACAATCATAATCCTTCAGGAACTCCATCCATCTCCTCTGTCGGAGATTAAGTTCCTTCTAAGTAAACAGATATTTGAGACTCTTATGGTCAGTGAGAATCTCAAATGTAACGCCATATAAATAATGTCGCCAAATCTTCATGGCAAAAATAATGGCGACTTGCTCCAGATCGTGTACAGGGTAGATCTTCTCATGCTCCTTCAACCGACGAGAAGCATAGGAGACTACCATATCGTGCTGCATCAGAACAGCGCTCAAACCCTGAATAGATGCATCGGTGTAGAGGACATATTCGTCCTCTCCAGAAGGTAAAAATTCAAAATTGGAGCCGACACTAGTCTCCGCTTCAGCTCCTAGAAGCTGGTCTTGTCATCCTCAGTCCAAGTGAATTTCACGCCTTTCCAGGTCAGGCGTGTCAGTGACATAGCTATCCGAGAGAAACCCTCAACGTATCTCCGGAAATATCTAGCCAAACAAAGAAAGTTGCGAGCCTCTTCTATAGACTCCGTCTACTTCCAACGGTAACAACCTCGATCTCCTGTGGAACCACGGTATACTCCTACTGGTGACCGTGTGTCTCAAACATCTCACAGAAGACAATCAAAATACGCACTACTGATCTTCACATCTAGACGTTTCATCGAAACATCTCTAGAACTATGCAAAGATGATGTGCGTGATACACCTCAGATCAGGAATAAAACACCACGTCGTCAATAACGATAACGAATTCTGATCCAATATCCTAGGGATACCAAAGCCATCAAGTCTCTGAAAACATCTAAGACTTCCCAAACCCTAATGGTAAAATCATGACCCATAATGTCCGTATCACAGACATTTCTAACCATAAGATCCCTGACAATAAGTTTGAAATATAATCACCACAATACAAATCACCAAGAATAGATCCACCCGTGTGAGAGCAACGCTCCATCACAGAAAACACCACATATGTGGGAGCAACGCTCTACCACAAGAAATCCTCAATATGTAGGAATAACACTCCACTACAAATAATCCATAACATGTATCTGCAATAGATATGGGAGCAATGCTCCGCTACAAGCAATCCGAAATATGTATATGTGGGAGCTTCGCTCCACCACAAACGATCCATAAGTGTCCAAGGCACCTAACTATCCAACTAGAGGCTGCACGAGACCACTCAACCACATATCACTGTGGGCAGCCAAAGGTATAAAGAACCTAGTTAACAAATCAAATCCATAGTCAACTCTATCATCATCCTAGTGGGTTGGTCACCCACTAATAGGAGAATTAGTTGACAGGGTTATACAACCAATAACATAATGTAGACACTCAGCATTCTACATTCAACATAGGTAGAATCATCATGATGCTACCAGCAAGACACCTGGCACACGTGCACATACAACATAGGTATGATCAACATAATCATCCAATTAGTACATATCAAACAAACTCATAGCACAGGTATAAATCAGTGTGATACCTCCAACAATACCTACCGAACCCGTGTGCATATATCAACATAGGTATAATCAACAATACACCTCAAACAACCTCACCTGGCATATATACACCTATGCCAAGAGTATAATCAACGTAATACTTCCAACAAAGCCTAATAGGCACAAGTGCATCCACAAATCAAATATAATAAACAAGATACCTCAAATATTACACCGAACACATCTGCACATATCACAACTCAGATTAAATCGATAAAATACATCCAATGAAACACTCAAACATATGTGCACATTCCACAACATAGTTTTTAATTGACAAATACCTCCAATAAACAATCAGATATGTATGTCTAACCACTCGGGTATAATCAACTAGAAACTCATAATAATCATATGTATAAATGTATACGACCCAAAAGATAAAGTCAGAATTCAAGAACATCAAGACACTCTCATTTTTATCCTCAAAAATATCAGCCCACATAATATCAAATGAATAAGTCTCTACTCCCCATGAGAGCAAGTTAACATTCAAAACATCAAATCATTATTTATCCACATAGTCCAATATCAGAGGAAGCAAATATCAACTTTATCATCCTGTTAACTAACCACAACTAACCAGATTTATTAAAATTCATAGGTACACTCAACCGTAAACTCTCTAGCACCCGATTTATAATCTGATCACCTACTATAATCATCAAACCTATGAATATCATACATGACACTCACTATGTCACCATCAACGACAACCCAAATAATAGATCATCAAAATAATTATCCACTAATAGATCATCAAAACAAATATCTAGTAATAGATCATCAGACAACCACACAACATTTACTCTCATAAATCATTAGAAATCAACACATCACAATATCTGATCTCACAATATTCCTCAACCTCAAATCATTCTCAACAATGATCAAACATGATAACTCCCCAAATGACCAATTTTCATCGTATCGGATACCCTAATATCCAAAAGATATGAGTATAAAAACTCTACTGGCTAAGTCAACAGGAATATGTAGGTATCATCTATTAGCCAGCTAACAATAGCAGAGGCTGGTATGTGCCTCCAACTCCTACTAGTAGTAACAGAAACTAAAACTACTGGAGGTATGATATGAAAAATCACCAGAAACTATAATCCTTGATCTCTATTAAGGTCAACCATGCTCAATGGTTAACCCATCACATGTAATATGTGTTACAACAACCAGACAGGTACTAAATAAAGAATGCTAATACATGTCACAAACTATAAAATTAAACTTCATACCTATATGCCGTCTGCAGATGTTCCATCGCTGTCCAGTCCCCAACTTCTGACATAAAAATTTCGAACGAGTAAATCGCCGGAAATCTATACAAATCCGAAACGGAAGTCTGATATATAACCATAACGGAAATCTGTACAAACCGAAATAAATATCTAAAAATCCAGAACACCAAAAGCAGGTATCATAACTCGCTCTGATACCAATAAATTGGTATCAGATAAATCTCGAAAATCCAACACACGGAAATCAAACAAGTATCGCGAAACCTTGGTGCTCTGATACCAAATACATTGGTATCAGGTTATCCAAAATATCCAAAATACGAAAACAAAGATCGTAAAATCTAAACTCTGATACCACTAAATTGTCACGCCCCGGAGGAGTCCCTGTCCGAAGAAATTTCGGCAGCACCTCCCATGTACGGCGGACAATCTAAAACTTTCTACAATCACTATATACCTCAGCCACATGCGGCTGGAATAATAACATGTAAATAAACCAATCACCACGCAGTTTAATAATAGACAAATATAGCAGTAATAAGATGACTCGAAAACAACCCTACTCAACTACACTCGTAAAGCTCAAAACATATTCCTACTCCACTACACTCGTAAAGCTCAAAACCGGCAATAAAACCAACTTACCTCTTTTGCCACCTAAGCAGGCATGTAGTAAAACATATCGAATAAAAATCCATCAACAAGGACAATCCATACAATATCCAGGTATCAAACGAAACTAAGTGTAAACATGGTCAAATAAGAAGCAAAACAAAACCAAAAGATCCATAAGTCTTCGGGGTCTTCAGGGGACCAGCAACTAGAACTCTCTCCTGACAGCATCATCCTGAAATATAACAACAATGGAGGCGGGGTGAGTCCAACACTCAGCAGGTACAATTGATATACAAAGTAAAGAAATAACACCTAGCACTAATCATGCGTACAGTCTCCTGATAAAAATAAAGATAAATGCAAACCGAAGTAGACAGGAGAGAATCTGTACTAACCAGGACCCGGTATAAGGACAAACAATCCAAAAGATATAGAAGACCTGTATGCATGTCAAACATATGTATCCAAACAATATGCAGCATATAAATGCAGCAAACACAATCACAAACAATAAATGCATCATGCATATGATGTCAATGTCATGGTCACCCCTGACGCAGTCAGCCAACTCATAACAAAAGTGGGACCGAGTAGGTAGAGCTGTAACAACCATGCACTCTGCATCACTACCCCTGATAAGTGACTGAGTGGACGGGATGCTGTCAGAGTACACACGTACTCCTATCCCAAATCATAAATGGGGGAGCGCAATGCTCTCATCTCCCGGTACGCTATGACGGGGAGGGATCTCTAACGTGCTACACGCTGCATCACACTACCCATGAGCGGACCAACGGAGCACCGGAAGAGCCAAACTGACGTGCTATCACGCTGTGTCACGCTACCCATAAGCATCACAACGGAGCACCGAACAGTGATGAAACTGACAATGTGCTCAACAATAATGGAGCAATCTATCGCACAGCATGCGATCATGCAAATGGTGCATGTCACTAAGCATGGTAATATACTAAACCAACCTCTGGACATATAACAATGGGCACCATAGTGAATAAATCATATCAAGATATACTGATCAATAAGGTATCAAACCTAGGTCCTGAACATGTGAAACATGGTTATATCACTACCCATGAGCATGAAAAATCAGGTACGAGATCAATACGAGATGCAAACAAACAACCAATCAAACAGGTTACATGTATTGGGCAGTGATTAACCGAAACAAATAAGAAACATAATTAATGCAACATGTTAATTTCATTACTAAGCATATCAAAGACAATAAGTCAAAAGTACCCGCCTCCGATAAAATGGTCCTATTCGGTAATTAAGATACTCGTCAAGATACCGTCTCGAATCAAAGTCCTGTGTCAAACAAATAAATCTTTTTATTTAACTACACTCCTATAAATAGCTAAATAAAAAATCTCCTACACTAGATTAGGGCAAAAACCCTAATCAACAATCACATAAATCTAACCCAGAATCCAACTCATACCAAATACAAAACATAACCTAAATTAACATTCCTTGCTGACCTATCAACCAATCATCTACAAGATGATCAAACTCTTTACCTCTTACCTCAATTCACAACTTTAGTTGCTGCTGGATCTAATGTAAACAACTACTGGATTAAATTGTTGAACCAAGAAAACCCCACAGCAAGTCCTGTTAGAAAATTCTTCCTCACTGTCGGTTCAAGATGAGATCACAAACCAAAAATACCTAATTTTCCTTACCTATCTCGTAGCTGTGCTTGTTGATCCACACCAGGACTGTTGCTGCCAGCACAAAATGATTGCTGCTAGAATCCCAAGTTTTGCTGCTAGAAAACAAGCGCAAATTTCTAGATCACAACTACACTATTCTGATCAAGAACAAAAATCCAAAACCAAGAATCCAACTTACCTTAACCGTGACCTAATTCCACCACAACGAAGGATTGCTCAAGAACAGAGGAGAGGCGGAACAGTGAGGGGTGGCCCTGCTTTGCTGAGGACAAGCGGCCGGCGGTGTGCGGCTCGGGAGAAAAGATGAAGAGGAAGATGGTCGGCGTCAGTGGGCAGAGATCAGATTTCTGGCGAGCCCCTGTTGGCCGTGATCCAGAGAAGGAGACCGGAAATGGTTCGGCAAACCTGTGGCCGGCGCTCGAAGCTCCTGTGGCCAAGGAATCGGCGTCGGAAGGCAAAGAAGAAGAAGAAAACGAAGAGGAGTGCTCGGCTTCTCCCTTGATCACAACTTAAACGCTCGGAGGGAGATGGAACCGCCGAGTGTGGTTAGGGCAAGGAGAATAGGCGCGTGTGGGTTCGGCGAAGAAGAGGAACGGAGGAAAAGAGAAATAAAGAAAAGAAATAAAAGAAAAATAAAGGAAAAAGTAAACTTTTCCTCACTTAAATGGGTAGCCTAAACAGGCTTTCCCGGAACCCAAATCTTATCCCCGTTAACTCGTCCATACGAGCTCCAAAAAATTCCCGAAAAATTTCCAAAAATTCCGAAAAATTCCCTTATCAATATTTGCCTATTTTCGGTATTTTACACCAAGAGAACAAGCTTCACCTTCGAAAGGTACTAGCCATGAGCGAATGAGAAGGATCAAGAAGAAGCAAAAGGAAGATCTTCTTCCTTTGGGTGGCTCGCGGCAATAGGAGGAGAACCTCTTGTTGTGGTCGGCAAGAAGAGAGAGGGAGAGGGAGAGGGAGAGGGAGAGAGGTATTGGGTTTAGGTTTCCAAAACCTAACAAGCTAATAATGAATTGTGTTTTAATTCTCTCTTAACCATATCAATATATTCCTCTTTAATGAGTTGGATTAAAAAGCCCAAATCCAACCCATTATGTCTTAACCAAAAATTAGTTCATTAGTCCCTTAGTTTCACAACTAAATTAAGTTGGTTCATAGCTAAACTAAATTGGATTATGACTAAACTAAATAGGGTCCAACTCTTTCATAAAAGATGTAGCCCATCTGCGTTTCTATTTTGACAAATATTTCTATATTTATCTTATGTATGGTCTAACCAAATATTTATCTCTTGATCTGAGGATCTTATTCTTTAACTTATTTAATGTATTTTAGAGACTCATAGTGTGTTTGACCCAACAAGTTCCCAGTTTATCTTGGTCATTCATAATTAACTACTTAATTATGGAATGATCATAAGTGGCACCTAGTAGTACATCATAATCCCTAATTAACTGAAAAATCATAGTTGATCTTAGAACTAATTCTGAACCCTTCAGCAGCTACAATGAGTCATGTCACATTCCTTTCACTCGTCTTATACTCAATTGGTTCAGGACATGATCTATGTGTTTGCCCCCACTAGGCTGACTACGTCACTTAGCTCAAGTAATACTTTCTCGTTCTACGGATTCAAATTACTAGTACATGTGTATAAGAGTCTCATACTCTTAACATATGATGCTTTAGCTAAAGACTTTGAGTAATAATCCTAACGAGTCACCATAAGGTATACGTCTCCTCGCAAGCAGTGGTGAATCCTCTATGGGCTATCCAAACACCTTCAGACACTTCAACTTATACCCAATCATCTCAAGTTCGTAGCTCCAAGGATATGCTTGCTTAAGATATCAAAGTATAAGCCTCCATGACCAAGGTGACTTGTATACCTCAAGTTTAAGGAAACTTACACTCGAGCTATAGTAAGAACTTTACAGACATATCCATATATGTAGAGAACTATATAAAGTCTTACAACAGGTCACTCTAATGAACTAATTACCATAACTAGCATCCACGTTTAACTCTCGACATCCCTATGTTTCCAGCTAGTGAAAATAGCTACTTGGTCGAACCAAAGAGTATAACTCGTACTAATCTTACAGAATTGATGATATCTAAATGTACCAATTCGACGACTATAGAAATTTCAATACATTAATAATTGCACATGTAAAGATAATCACAAGTTGTGATCCAATCACAAATTCTCAAATACTATGAATTGTATTATGGAGATTCAGTAAATAAATTTAAAACTATTCAAACATATAATATGCACTCAAATAGTAAATCTATATTTATCAAATAAATAGTAAAAATCATAAGGTGATGCCTTAGGACATCCTTCAAAATATAACATTAATGATGAAATTGTTTCCGTCAGTAATCCATCAGTAAATACCAACGTAACTTGGTATGTGTCGGTAATTCCATCTGATATTACCGAGGGAAACTGGCTATTCCGTCGACAATGCCTTACCAACGGAATATGTGTTCCATCGGTGTTTACCGATGGAATATTTTTCCCATCGGTAATCACGTCGGTGAAACTAAGGTTCTTGGGTTTTGGTGTGCCTTACCGACGGAATATGATTTCCGTTGATGTTTACCGATAGAATTTTATTCCATTAGTAATTATCGACGAAAATAATATTCCTTTAGTAATTATGTCACTATTCAAGTTTTTTTTGTGTGTGTTATGGAGATACAGTGGTCTAATATAATTGAACAAAAGTATTGGTTTGCACACAAATTGAGTTTGTTGATAAATGATAAACCCAGTAGCCCTGGGTGATTGATTGAGTCCAATGGAATTTTTTCATCGGTCATTAGAGTAAATCGGAAATTACTCATGGTGAACGGTTCAGAAGCCTAGTATTGTTTGCTTATGCGCCCTATTTTAAAAAAAAATCTTATAAATTTACCATAATTAGGGATCGAACTATGAGTATATGAATGATAACCTGAATATAGAGGCGAAACGTAAGAGGGTGCTAGGCTGGGCTTTAGCCCAGGCTACCCCTCATACTTGTGAATCCATTAATTTTTTTTTAAATTTAAAAGGATGACATCTGAAGAAAACTTAAAATAACCACCATTAATAATCTTTATAATTTTAAAATATCAATTTTTTTAAGTTAAATGAAATAAAAAATGAAATGGATTTGTGAAAAAAAATTATTTTCTTACTGTGAAGTTCGGTTGACTTAGAGGCGAAACAAAAGAGGCTAGTCCCCTTCTTATAGAGGTATATTATCTAATTTAAATACTAAATCCTATTATAAATTTTTTAACTAGCTCGATATATCCTCATCTCTATACCAAGACTTTTAACCCAAATTCTAAAAGTCCAAATATTTTCTAACTAACCCAGATATTGAATCCATAATAAATGAGTTTGATGAGAAATCACATAGAATAAAACATAGTATTAATAAACTTAATTTATTATATTTTTTAGTATCTTGTAGGGTTATTCTCTTTATATTCTTTTAATCTGTTTTTATTTTTTGAATTATTTATTTATATTTTGCTGAAATATTATCATTATGGTATGAAAGGCTTATTATATATTAATTTTGCTGATATATTTTGCTGATATATTAATTTTTCTATGAATAAATTTTTTCATATAAAATGTGATAATTTATTTTAAATTTAGCCCATCTCATAATAAAATGTTTATTTCACCCCTGTCTGAATACGTTATCGCTGCACCATAACCCGAGGCTACCTTTGTTGAAAAGCATATAGGAGTATGTGTGAATATCAATTAATTCATATGAAACCATTTAGTCTTTTTTTTCAAAATTTAATTGTAAAATATAAAAAATAATCAATTAATTATTAATTGATTAAGTTATTATATATGCAAAAAAAAAAACAAGTAAATATAAAATAATTAACTTAAAACTAACTATTAAAAAACAAGTAATTTTACTATGTCTAAATCAACTTACTCAATTCTCAAATTATAAATTCTTCTCTTAATTTATCTCTCTTGAAGTTTTTAAAAGTTTCTTAGAATTCAAAATTTAAATTGCTTTTATTGCGAATTGTAGGTCATTGTATTTTTGAAGATAATATTTGCTAATATTTGTAAGCACGCGCCTGAATAAGATAATATCATTTTAAGGAAAATAAAAATCTCATCTTTACTTTGACGTTAAAACTTTTATCATAGATCGTCAAATACTTTAGTTATTTCTTACACGGAATGTAGATCTTTGATTGCCAATGAAAAGTATTTAATTCGTTGAGTGATGAATACTATCACAAGAGCCATTGCACTTGTATACTTGTCAAAGCCAATTGGATAGCTCTAACTGAGATTGTGACAGAAAGAGAACACAAAATAAATAAAACTTTTATATATATATATATATATATATATATATATATATATATATATATATATATATATATATATATATATATATATATATATATATATAACTTAAAAAAATAACAACTCTATTAAAATATATCAAATATATTAATTAAGATCGTGTATTCAACTTTTTGTAAATTGATTAATCTTACATATTATGTTCATCGATTTAATCTTATAAAAATTTCTATCAATTATTTGAATAAATTAAGAGCTAAAAAAAGAAATCATCCAGATAATCAATATTCTTAAATTTATTTTTTATTGAAAAAAAAAAACTCTTTTAATACTAGTTGAAAATCAAATCTTACATGGCTTATATCCGTTCTATTTAAATTATAGATAAAGAGTGGGTCATCTTATCTTTTTATTTAATCCTTACTTTACCATACGGCCGGCTATATATTTAATCATAAGACCATGCATAATGTTATTTTAATAAATAAATATATTTTTGATAAATATGAAAGTAAGATTTTTGTTTAGGATGTTTGTAGAAGTTACGTGCTAAATTGTCCTATTTAAATGCTGTAATTGAAAACCTGATGAATGTTAACATCGAATTTTAATAGGGCATCGGTTTACATGGAAATCTAACTTGACAACCGACATTCTCATGTTTACTATCTATTAAAGAGAAAGATTTTAATAATACACTAAACTAAATTTCAAACTTTAGATCTGATTTATCATTCATCTAACCATGACATACTTCTCGTAGGGCTAAATGTTAGAATGAAATTAAATTAAAGGTTGCAATAAATCAGCAATTTATCTTATTAGAGCAGCTCCCATTGTAATGATGGGACAATTAAAAGAGCTCCCTCTCATCCTCAGAGGGAGCTCCAATACACTTAGGAGCGATGTCTCCTTTTTTCTCGGGATGATCTAGTGATTAGTGTATGAAGTGTTATCATCATAAGATTTAGGGTTCGAATCTCGATAAATTCGAGGTAAATACCTCTCTTATGTGCTAGTCACTATTCTAAAGGCTAGTAGCCGTCCATAATTTACCTCCTCCGTGTTGGCACTGAGACAGGTTGACAAAGACACTGGAGACGAACGTATTCGTCTTTTACCACTAGGAGCGACGCCTCTTATTATTTTTTCTAAAAAATAATTTTATTTTTTTAAAAATAATAATAATAAAATATAAAATAAAATCGTTGTTCAAGGATCAATTTTAATAAGGGATGATTTGAAGGATATTATCCATACTTGTATTATTTTACATTATTAGAATTGAGTTCCGTTATAAATATTGGAGAGCTCTACATTCAAGAATTATAAGAATATCTTCAGAGAAATTATATACTATGTGGTAGTCAATTATATTATCATGTTCGAACCGATTTGATTGAACATAAAGACATGCTATGGCCGTGTTCAATAAAAACAATAATTTATTAATTCTGATTTAATTATTTATATTTCATAAATGATCTATAAAAAAGAATGAGACTTATAAAGAAGTTGTTACCAGATTTTTTTTTTTTTTTTAAGTGGGAAGATTAGTAAAAAAAATTATTTTTAATGTGTACTATAGGACCATAAAAAAAACTTCTTAATATTAAAAGTATACTTAAAAAAAAAATATCTTTAAACTTCTTAATATTAAAAGTATACTGCAAAATCACGATTAGGCGGCCGCGAGTACATTAACTTTTTGGATGTTTTCGAAAGTTTCGTGGTACGTTATCCTATTTAAACGGACAGAGATAAGTATTTGATTAATTCGATTAATTTGATATTAATTTTATATAAATTCTTTTTATTGTTATTTTAAATAAATTTAGTTAATTCGGTGTTAATTGAAATAACTAATTCGATTAATTTAATTTTAATAAAACTTTAATTTAATTCAGTTAATCTATATTAAACCGATTTTTAATTAATTCGATTAATTTATGGATAGAATTAACCGAATGTTGATCCTAGACGTAGGACGGTTTAACTCTTCGTGCCGTGCCCACTTATTTTAGTAAGAATATGGATGTGATTGTCTTGTCTCTTCTCTTCCTGGTCGCCCTCCTCTCTCCTTCTCGCTAGCGGCCGAGGAGCAAGAACCAATCCGATGATACGAAAGCTCCCGCCGAACCCCGCTAAGCTCCTGATCTGGCAACCTCCATCAGATACGCGGTAATCTGTTGCACCAGACCCTATGGGAAATCTAAAAGCAATATGGCCCGCTCATGCACCTAAAACTCGGCCAGATCTCCGCCATCGTCGTCTCCTCCGCCACCCTCGCCAGGGAAGTCCTCAAGACCTTCGACATCGCCTGCTGCTCCCGCCCCCACAAAGTCGCCACCTCCGAGCTCTCCTACGGTGGCTCTGATATCGCCTTCATGCCCTACGGCGAGCGCTGGAGGCAGCTACGCAAGCTCTGCACCGTCGAATTCTTCAGCGCCAGAAAGATCAACTCTTTCACGTCCGTAAGGGAAGATGAGATCGCGAGGATGGCGAGGCATATGAGCATATCTCTTCTCGGATCTCGAGCTCCCTCACCGTCAACGTGAGCGAGCTCGCCCTGTGCTTCTCCTGCAACACGACGTGCAGGACGGCCTTCGGTCGAGACATCGCCGGCGACGACCTCGACGTTTACGACGTGCTCAGAGAAGCGCAGGAACTGGTGGCTAGCTTCTTCATGGAAGACTACTTTCCCCTGCTCGGGTGGGTTGATGTGGCGACGGGGATGAAATCCAGACTTCGGAAATCGTTACTCGAGCTTGACGGTATCTACCAGAAATTCATCGATCGCCATCTCGACACGAAGAGTCTATCAGGAAGTGAAGAGAATGAGGATTTATTGGATGCAGTGGCAGATTCAGACAAAAAAGGAAGAGGGTGCTCAAAAAAAGGAGTTGAAGCTTGTCTTCCTTTTCGTTACCCCTCGGACTGTAGCATACTGGTGGAATTTTCCGGGAGCAAGGGGGTGCTCAAACACACTCCGCTTCCCCCTAGATCCGCCACTGATTGGATGTTCTGCTCAGGTTGCAGAAGGATGGACAGCTGACAGAGGAGAATCTCAAAGCAGTTCTTGTGGTGACAATTATTTTTCGTTTAGATGTCGAAAAAATTGTGTAAGTTAAATCTGATTTAATTATCCGCAGGATATATTCATCGCCGATATGGATACCTCGTCGGCAGGCTGTTTGCTAGAAGTTGCGCCTGTCTCAACGGAAGAGGTCCGAGCGGCGGGCTCCCCCACGACCGTTTCGCTCTCACCCTCATGAGAGCTGAGCGGAGCGATGTCAAGTCGCTCCATTTCCTTGGCTGTTGCCGCCTCGATCACGTCGGCTTTCTTCTTCAAGATGCCGAACAGCACGAACTCCATCACGATGTTTGCTGCGAAAGCAAAGGAAGAAAATCAGTTAGACTCAAAGTAAAGGCACAAGTAAACTCCTTACCAAGGCTGCTCGGGAGCTTCGTCCGGCTCAGACTCAGGCCAAACATGTATATCAACCCCTCTGGTAGCAGCTAATGGATATCGAGCTTCAGGCCGGCTAGCATATTTGCAGTTTGGAGATAGTTCGGCCGGGTCTTATATCTCTTCAATGCGGGAGGAGTAGGAAGTCCGACCTGCCACTTTGTTCGGAAAGGAGGCAACTCGGGGAGTCGCAAAAAGAAGAAGTAATCCTTCCAGTGTTTATTAGAGGAGGGCATCTTATCAAAAAATACTAAGCCGATCCGAGACTGGAACAGATAAGTGCCCAGCTTGGATTGCTTGTGTAACGCCCGAAAATTCTCAAACTTGCATTAGAATTATTCTGTGATTTTTCTGGAATTTTTAGATATTTTTCCGGAATTTTCCGAGTAGCGGAAGTAGCAAAACTAATTAGAAGAATAAAAAGACTTTAGCGGGAATCGAACCCGGGACCTCTCGGGTCCGCTAAACTTTTAGTTAGCCTTAGTAACCGGTGAACCCAGCAGGGCCGTGCTGAAAGAGAAGAGAAACATTTATATTTATATTTGAGTTGGGCCTAGTTACCCACTTAATATAAATTAAAAACTTAAGTTGGTTTGGGTTATTTTTTTTTATTTGGTTCGGCAACTCCTCCCTCTCCAAACCCTCATCGACGCCAACTCCTTCTTTCTCTCTTTCTCTCGGCGCCAACACCCAAACAACCCTAGGGTTCTCTCCCTAGGACCCTAAGAGCACCTTCCGGCAGCGATTCCAACACAAGAACGTTCCCCTTCGCGAGAGGAACGTGTTGGCGCAAGAAAACTATCGAAAGGATCGTCTTCTCCAGAAACCTAGCGATTTGAATCGTAAGAAATTACGAATAGAAGGTAAGAAACCCCTCACCTGCAGTATAAGTAGCTTTTCGGATGATTGCATGCTTTTAGTTTAGCTATATACAGTTTTCGACACAAAGGATGCGAACTAGCGCATACCAAGTGTTCGATCAAATTAAAAGCACAGTTAAAATGCAACTTAGGCATTTTAATAGCTCAGTAAGTACAATAGAAGCATTTAAATAGTTTAGTTAGCCTTGCCACAACATATATGGTACTACGGTCCAATGGGTGGGCACCCACAGTCGCCTCTAGGTTCAGATAACCTAGTAGAAGCAAGGTAAATTAATTAGCTATGATTCAGTATTTTATTTTCAGTAGTGGCATTGTACAGGATTAGATATCCATGGGCTGGTCTCCCATAGTCGGTCCCTAGGTTTAGATAACCTAGTAAACCTTGCTAAATTCGGGATTTGCAACCCCGGGTCTAGTTAAGGATGCGCGCACAGCATGTACAGTTGTCGAGCCCACTAGCAGTATGATTATGTACTTTAATCTATTACATTATTAGCTTTTCAAAACTCACAAAGATTAGTTATGTTAGTTGAGTTTGAATTCAGTTCCAGCTTAGCTCAGTTCCTGTTTCAGTTTAGTTCTTCTTTATTGATATACATGATAGTTTATCATTAGCTTTGTATGTCATGCTTTAGTGTTCATGTTCAGTGATTTCAGTATGCCATGTTTTAACAAGTTCATCATATGTTTGATAGCATGTCTTTAAAAGCATATTGCATCGAATGCATGTTTTAGTGAGGTAGATGGTTTCTTACTAAGCGAAAGCTTATAGATACTTTCTTTTCCTTATACTGCAGATAAAGGTAAAGGAAAGATGGACTAGCGGAGGCTGGAGGGCAATGCTACGAGGATGTGTGTGGGCAGGAACTTGGAAAGAAGATCTTAGGGAACTCTAGCAAGCTTGTTTAAGCATTAGAACTTTTCAGTGTTTTAGTATTTTGCCCTTTAGTATGTTAATTGTCATGAATTAGTTAACCATGCATTCTATTATGCTTAGAACACTTCCGTTATGATGTGAGAATGTTATTTGTTATTGTTAGAGTGTTTAGTAGTCATTTTGGAACTTATGATGTGATTGAGGCACGAAATAGTGCTGAAATCAGAGCTCAACTGCAAAATCAGAAACCCCAATCGATCGGTGGATCGATTGGGAGGTTCCAATCGATCAGCTGATCGATTGGGCAATCTGTTCCGCGAACAGTAGGCTTCTGGATCGATCAGCCGATCGATCCAGCGAATTCCGTCGCGAACAGAGAGCTCTGGGATCGATCACTAGATCGATTAACCATCCTGGATCGATCAGCCGATCGATCCAAATTATTGCCCCGAGCACAGTAGCGTGCTGGATCGATCACTGGATCGATCCGACGTTCCAATCGATCAATGGATCGATTGGGAGGTCTGATATCAGCCAGAAAAGGGTTATTTCAGTTCCTTGACAATAGGGGATGTAGTATATGTTAGGTATACTTTAGATTACACCCCTTAGTACATGTAGAACCAAGAAATGTTAACAGATTAGCAAAATTTTAATTACCACAATTTCCGCATCTAGTTCTAGAGATGGTCAGGGAGTAGTTTAGCACAGCATAATGTGACGATCGGCCTTACAGCTTAGCCAGTAGAAGGCGGGTCGTTACAGAGTGGTATCAGAGCAGTGTTCCATACTTCCTATACACACATCAGCATTGTACATGCAGCTTCCAAGTAAGAATACCTCTACTTTATTTATGCTCCTTGTTTTGTTATTACAGTTCATGTTTATATGTCTACTGCTTGTTAGTATGTGATAGTTTTTAAACATGACATCAATAGTTATGTAACTGTGATTACATTAGTTATGTTATGTTCTCTATGTCTTTAGAAATGGCACGAGGACGCCCAGCTAGAAGGGCACTAGCTACTGAGCCCCAGCAAGAGGCAGGCAGTTCAGTGCCTCCTCCAGACCTTACAGCATTAGTGGCTCAGTTACAGCAGCAGCTAGCTGAACAGCAACAGGAAATAGCCACCTTAAAGGCTAATCAGCAGAGTCACCCCGGAACCAAATTTGACGACTCCGGTAGTCTTAGAGGTTCCACCAGCTCAGCCTACAGCACCAGCACCAGCACTAGCAGCCCCAGCAGCTGAGCCAAGAAAGGAAGCCTATCTGATCCAGTGGCAGCGGGTCAAGCCAGAGAACTTCTCAGGCACTAGTGAACCATGGGATGCACAAGCCTGGTTCAAAACACTGGAGAGCACAATGGAGCTTCTGGACTGGCCAGAACACGAGAATGTGAAGTGTGCCTCCTTCTGCCTGACAGGAGACGCACGCATGTGGTGGGAAAGAATCAGAACGAAGCGCCCAGTGAACTAGATGTCATGGGCTGACTTCGAGAAGGAGTTCTTCGAGGAGTTCTTTCACGTACGGGTTACAAACCGCCACTACGACGAGTTCACTGAGTTTCGCCAGGGCAACCTTTCAGTTGAGGAAGCCGTGAAGAAATTCAACAGGTTGGCTCGTCTATGCCCAGAGCTAGTCAGCACAGAGAAGGAACGAATCCGGTTGATGCTCAAGATGCTGAGGCCAGAGATAGCAGTGAACGTGGCTGGTGGCATACATAGGCCACAAACCACAGAGGAGTTAGTGAGCAGTGCCTTGACCACAGAGCATTACCATAACAGCATAAAGCAGCAGAAGCAAGTCTCCTCAGAGTCCAAGGGCCAAGGAAACTCTCACACTCAAAAATAGCAAGGCCACAGCTCTAACTGGAAAGGGAACTCCAACAGCAAGCGCAAATCAGGGAGTGACCCAAAAGGAGGACCATCTGGCAAGCGACCCAGTTATCCAAAGTGTGCTACTTGTGGAAAATTCCACCCAGGGGTTTGTCACAAGGGCACACGAGGATACTTTGAATGTGGACAAGAAGGGCACATGGCCAAGCAGTGCCCGAACAAGACCGGTCTTCCTCAGCCACAGCAGATTCAGTATGCAGGCCAGCCAGCTCAGTTATACCAAATGCAGGCCGCTCTAGAAGGTCCACTTATCAGCCAGGGCAGATTAGAAGCCCCTCCAGCTACGGCGAATGCGAGGATCTACTTACTCACCAGATAGGACATAGCCAATGCCTCGACAGTTGTCACAGGTCAGATTAGCATTTTACAGTATAGTGCTACTGTTCTATTTGATACTGGGGCAACCCATTCATATATAGCCAGGATGTTCTCCGAAAAATTAGAAATACCCTCAGAGGTACTCAGTGGACAGTTTTTGACAGCACTACCTTCAGGAGAGATCATGGCATCCACGCATTGGCTCAGAGCAGTGCCGGTCATTATAGCAGACAGAGAGCTCTTTTGTGATCTGATAGTGCTAGAAATGACCGACTATGACGTTATCTTTGGAATGGACTTTCTGATCAGATACGGTGCTACCATAGAGTACCGTAAACAGAGAGTCATCTTTCAACCTGAGGCGGCAGTGCAATTTGAATACAGCGGAGAACCAAAGAGAAAGGCCAAGAAGTTTCTCTCAGCTATGAAAGCACAGAAGCTACTGGATTCAGGATGTACAGGATTCCTAGCACACGTGGTCAATGCCCGCCAGGACAAGAACCAACAGCTAGCAGAGGTTCGAGTCGTATGTGACTACCCAGCAGTCTTTCCTGAAGAGTTACCAGGCTTAGCCCCAGACAGGGAGATTGACTTTGAGATAGAGCTCATTCCCGGTACAAATCCTATCTCCAAAGCACCTTATCGCATGGCTCCAGCAGAACTGAAGGAACTTCAGGAGCAACTACAGGAGCTGCTTGACAAGGGTTTCATACGCCCGAGTCACTCACCATGGGGAGCGCCTGTATTGTTCATGAAGAAGAAGGATGGAAGCATGCGACTGTGCATAGACTACAGATCACTGAACCAAGTCACAATCAAGAACAGGTATCCCCTTCCCAGAATCGATGACCTGTTCGACCAGCTGAAGGGAGCAGCAGTGTTCTCTAAGATAGATCTTAGATCAGGTTATCATCAGGTGAAGGTTAAAGAAGGGGATATACCCAATACAACGTTCAGAACCAGATACGGACACTACGAGTTCGTAGTCATGCCCTTTGGCGTGACCAATGCTCCAGCTACATTCATGGATCTTATGAACAGAGTATTCAGGGAGTATTTAGATAAGTTTGTTATTGTGTTTATCGATGACATTTTTATCTACTCAGGAACTCAGGAAGAACACTCAAAGCATCTGAAACTAGTATTGCAGACCCTTCAGTAACCAACTATACGCCAAGTTCACGAAATGTGAGTTTTGGTTAGATCAGTTCCTCGGTCACATCATCTCAAAGGATGGTATTATGGTAGATCCCAGCAAGATAGAAGCGTAAATGGAAGAGACCTAAGAACGCCAACGAAATCAGTTACGGGATTAGCAGGATATTACAGGAAGTTTGTAGAGGACTTCTCCAGATAGCCTCCCCAGCCTCTTACCGGAAAGAGCAGAAATTTCAGTGGAAAGAGGATCGTGAGAACACTTCAATGAGCTAAAAGGAGATTGACCGTGCTTTTGGCTCTACCGACAACACCGGCCTTTGACATCTATAGTGATGCCTCTAAGTTAGGACTAGGAGCATGACTGATACAAAATGGCAAGGTGATCGCCTATGCCTCCACAACTCAAGGATTATGAGAAGAATTACCCAACTCATGACCTTGAGCTCGCAGAGTGTTCGCTCTCAAAATTTGGAGACATTACTTATATGGAGCTCGGTGAGTGTATCTGAGATCATCGTAGTCCAAGTACTTCTTCACTCGAAGGATCTGAACATGCGACGATCTGAGATGGCTTGAGCTGGTCAAAGACTACGATATAGACATCCTCTACATCCAGGGAAAGCCAATAAGGTAGCCGACGCACTTAGCAGAAAATCCAGTGCTACCTTATTATCTCTTACAGCCATGTCACCGCCTCTACAGAACGAGATCGTAGATTTCGGTCTTGAACTCATCGTTGGACAGCTCTCTACTATGGCCTTAGAGTCTACCTTGCTTGGTGATGTTCAGCCAGCTCAGGAGCATGACCCTGAAATTCAGAAAATCAAGCAAGGGCTAGCAGATTCAGAAAGTAGAGAATTCAGAGTGTCCGATAGCGGGGTGTTGTATTTTGGTGACAGACTCTGTGTTCCAGATCAGGAGGAGCTACGGAGACAGATTTTAGATGAGGCTCACAAGACTCCCTATGTGATGTATCCAGGTTCCACCAAAATGTACCAAGACCTGAAGAACCGTTTTTGGTGGCCCGGGATGAAGCGAGACATCGCCAGATATGTTAGCATCTGCCTCACCTGTCAGAGGGTCAAGGCAGAACACCAACGACCAGGAGGAGTTCTGCAGCCTATACAGATTCCAGAATGGAAGTGGAAGGATATCTCTATGGATTTCATAGTGGGACTGCCCAGAACCACTAATGGTTTTGACGCCATCTGGGTGATAGTCGACAGGTTGACTAAATCAGCCCACTTCTTAGCTATCAAGATATCCTACTCCATGGAGAAGCTAGCTTAGTTGTATCTCCAGGAGATCGTCAGACTACATGGAGTCCCACGAACCATCATTTCAGACAGAGACATCAGATTCACATCACACTTCTGGGAGTGTGTACAGTCAGCGTTGGGCACTAAGTTAAAGTTCAGCACAGCATTCCATCCTCAGACAGATGGTCAGACGGAGCGAGTAAACCAGGTACTCGAAGATATGCTCCGAGCGTGTGCCCTAGACTTCAAGCGAAGTTGGTGCAAATATCTGAGCTTAGCAGAATTTGCATACAACAACAGCTATCAAGCCACTATCGGCATGGCACCTTACGAGGCTCTCTATAGGCGGAGGTGTAGATCTCCAATCTGCTGGTATGAGAGTGGTGAACAGAAAGAGCTAGAATTTCAGACAGATCTAGTGGCAGATACCACAGCAGCTATACAGCAGATCCGCCAGAGGATAGAGACAGCTCAGAGCCGCCAGAAAAGCTATGCTAATACACGGCATAGACCCTTAGAGTTTTCAGTCGGGGATACAGTGTTCCTCAGAGTAGCTCCCATGAAGGGAGTGATGCGTTTTGGGAAGAAGGGCAAGCTTAGTCCTAGATATGTGGGATCATACCTTATCAGCAGAAGAGTGGGCAAGGTAGCATATGAGCTAGAGCCACCCCAGGAAATGTCAGCTGTCCACAACGTATTTCATGTCTCTATGCTGAAGAAGCATACCCCAGATGCCACCCAGGTGATTGAGCCCCAGTCGGTACTGATCCGCGAGGACCTCAGCTATGATAGTCGGCCTATTCAGATAATAGACCGAGCAGTTAAGAAATTACGGAACAAGGAAGTACCATTAGTCAAAGTCATTTGGCAAAGTCACACAGCAGAAGAGGCAACTTGGGAGACAGAAGCCAGCATGAGACAGAAGTACCCAGAATTGTTCTAAGTTCGAGGACAAACTTTTTATAAGGTATGGGGGATTGTAACGCCCAAAAATTCTCAAACTTGCATTAGAATTATTCTGTGATTTTTCTGGAATTTTTAGATATTTTTCCGGAATTTTCCGAGTAGCGGAAGTAGCAAAACTAATTAGAAGAATAAAAAGACTTTAGCGGGAATCGAACCCGGGACCTCTCGGGTCCGCTAAACCTTTAGTTAGCCTTAGTAACCGGTGAACCCAGCAGGGCCGTGCTGAAAGAGAAGAGAAACATTTATATTTATATTTGAGTTGGGCCTAGTTACCCACTTAATATAAATTAAAAACTTAAGTTGGTTTGGGTTATTTTTTTTTATTTGGTTCGGCAACTCCTCCCTCTCCAAACCCTCACCGACGCCAACTCCTTCTTTCTCTCTTTCTCTCGGTGCCAACACCCAAACAACCCTAGGGTTCTCTCCCTAGGACCCTAAGAGCACCTTCCGGCAGCGATTCCAACACAAGAACGTTCCCCTTCGCGAGAGGAACGTGTTGGCGCAAGAAAACTATCGAAAGGATCGTCTTCTTCGGAAACCTAGCGATTTGAATCGTAAGAAATTACGAATAGAAGGTAAGAAACCCCTCACCTGCAGTATAAGTAGCTTTTCGAATGATTGCATGCTTTTAGTTTAGCTATATACAGTTTTCGACACAAAGGATGCGAACTAGCGCATACCAAGTGTTCGATCAAATTAAAAGCACAGTTAAAATGCAACTTAGGCATTTTAATAGCTCAGTAAGTGCAATAGAAGCATTTAAATAGTTTAGTTAGCCTTGCCACAGCATATATGGGACTACGGTCCAATGGGTGGGCATCCACAGTCGCCTCTAGGTTCAGATAACCTAGTAGAAGCAAGGTAAATTAATTAGCTATGATTCAGTATTTTATTTTCAGTAGTGGCACTGTACAGGATTATATATCCATGGGCTGGGCTCCCATAGTCGGTCCCTAGGTTTAGATAACCTAGTAAACCTTGCTAAATTCGGGATTTACAACCCCGGGTCTAGTTAAGGATGCGCGCACAGCATGTACAGTTGTCGGGCCCACTAGCAGTATGATTATGTACTTTAATCTATTACATTATTAGCTTTTCAAAACTCACAAAGATTAGTTATGTTAGTTGAGTTTGAATTCAGTTCCAGCTTAGCTCAGTTCCTGTTTCAGTTTAGTTCTTCTTTATTGATATACATGATAGTTTATCATTAGCTTTGTATGCCATGCTTTAGTGTTCATGTTCAGTGATTTCAGTATGCCATGTTTTAACAAGTTCATCATATGTTTGATAGCATGTCTTTAAAAGCATATTGCATCGAATGCATGTTTTAGTGAGGTAGATGGTTTCTTACTAAGCGAAAGCTTATAGATACTTTCTTTTCCTTATACTGCAGATAAAGGTAAAGGAAAGATGGACTAGCGGAGGCTGGAGGGCAAATGCTACGAGGATGTGTGTGGGCAGGAACTTGGAAAGAAGATCTTAGGGTACTCTAGCAAGCTTGTTTAAGCATTAGAACTTTTCAGTGTTTTAGTATTTTGCCCTTTAGTATGTTAATTGTCATGAATTAGTTAACCATGCATTCTATTATGCTTAGAACACTTCCGTTATGATGTGAGAATGTTATTTGTTATTGTTAGAGTGTTTAGTAGTCATTTTGGAACTTATAATGTGATTGAGGCACGAAATAGTGCTGAAATCAGAGCTCAACTGCAAAATCAGAAACCCCAATCGATCGGTGGATCGATTGGGAGGTTCCAATCGATCAGCTGATCGATTGGGCAATCTGTTCCGCGAACAGTAGGCTTCTGGATCGATCAGCCGATCGATCCAGCGAATTCCGTCGCGAACAGAGAGCTCTGGGATCGATCACTAGATCGATTAACCATCCTGGATCGATCAGCCGATCGATCCAAATTATTGCCCCGAGCACAGTAGCGTGCTGGATCGATCCGACGTTCCAATCGATCAATGGATCGATTGGGAGGTCTGATATCAGCCAGAAAAGGGTTATTTCAGTTCCTTGACCATAGGGGATGTAGTATATGTTAGGTATACTTTAGATTACACCCCTTAGTACATGTAGAACCAAGAAAGGTTAACAGATTAGCAAAATTTTAATTGGCACAATTTCAGCATCTAGTTCTAGAGATGGTCAGGGAGTAGTTTAGCACAGCATAATGTGACGATCGGCCTTACAGCTTAGCCAGTAGAAAGCGGGTCGTTACAGCTTGGGATAATAAAAGTAGTAAAAAAACCTCTGGGCGGAGAGGTATATTGTGGATTTTGAATAACACGACAACCCCACACAAAAGGCGAAATGAATTAGGGACAAGCTGGGCGAGCGGAATACAAAAGAAGTTACAGACTTCGATAATGAAAGGGTGGATAAGAAACCGCAGCCCGACCACAAACTGATGTCGGAAGAAACATATCATGCTGTGCGGCGGAATGTGGAGCCGGTCGGAAGGTGAAGACAGAATGAGTTCAAAATCAGAAGGGAGGTCAAAGGCATTAATCAGGTTCTCCGCGTCACTCGCGTCGAACCGTGACTCCATGGTCGTATACCATGGGCCAGGAGCAAGTTCAGAGGGTTGAGAAGTACTGGCCATCGCCGGAACAGTACAATGAACGAGAAAACAGATTGCGATGGAAAGGTAAGCGGAGATCACCAATGGACATGGAAAAAACATTTGACTGAAGGAGAAGCGAACCACGAAAAAGTAAAAAGGAGAGCAAAGGAGTTTACTAAACAAGAGGATGGGCGAAGAAAGAACGGAGGATCACCGGAAGGCCAAAAAGTCAGGTCACCGGAGCACTGAGCACAAACAAAGACGTTGAACGCGAGCACGATGATGCGAAGCTGCGGAGGAAGAAGAAATGACCTTATAAGGGTTAGGCTCGACCGACCGGAGCCGTCCGATCCAGGTCACGGGATCCGAGGAGTGAATTTGACCGTCAAATTCAAAGGGCTAAGGCTCACATCAGCCCTGACAGCTCGAGCAGGCAGTGACGGCTACATGGCCACGTGGTAGCAATTCATACGGAGCATTTAATGAACTCCATTGCGCAGGCGTGGTCGCGTGCTCGGCATTAATGGCAAGGGTTTGCATGAATTCCGATGAGATCCTAAAGACGTCAGCATTAACTGCCCTCGGGTCGGCAAGGTAATCAGCAACAAGCAAAACTTTTCAAGTCCCAGCGAGTGGGACGCCGAGCGGCTGTGGGGTACCTTCACAGTGCCCGAGCGGAGAGGCACTCACATCAGTGGCCGAACGACCGTTACGTCACCAAGCTAATAGTCCAGTCAGTCAGACTTACCACCTCCTTCGACTAGACTTGAGGGGAAGGCACGTGATCCGGTGGTAAAGGAGGAGGCCCGGCCGTACATTGGTCAACGATACGTGGAAGTCAAAGTCAAGATGGTCTGCCCAAGGGTCTTGCCGATCAGAGGGGTCACCTAGTCGATCGGCTTGGAAAGCGTCCGTGCCGGTGCGAAGACATCTCGATCGCACGTCGAGTTTCCAAAGCTCAGGGGGTTCTCTAAATTTATAGTAATGACAAAATTATGATTAAATAGTAGTAATAAACGAAATGAGTTTGTAGTCATCCACACTAGAGTATTTTCTTGAGCTATCTATTTTGGATGTTTTAAAAAGTTTCCTACTAAATTGTCCTATATAATTGATGTGGGGCGTTTGATCTCTTCGTGCCGTGCTCACTTTTTTTTAAATAAAAAAATGGATGTGCTTGTCTTGTCTCTTCTCTTCCTCTTCGCACTCCTCTCCTCTCTGCTTCTCGCTGCAAGAACCAATCCGGCGATCCGGAAGCTCCCGCCCGGCCCTGCAAAGCTCCCGTTCATCGGTAACCTCCACCAGATACGCGGAAACCTGCTGCACCAGTCCCTATGGGAAATCTCCAAGCAGTACGGCCCGCTCATGCACCTAAAGCTCGGCCAAGTCTCGGCCGTCGTCGTCTCCTCCGCCGCCCTCGCCAGGGACGTCCTCAAGACATTCGATCACGCCTGCTGCTCCCGTCCCCACAACGTCGCCACCTCAGAGATCTCCTATGGCGGCTCCGACATTGCCTTCATGCCATACGGCGAGCGCTGGAGGCAGCTACGTAAGCTCTGCATCGTAGAATTCTTGAGCGCCAGAAAGATCAACTCTTTCATGTCCGTAAGGGAAGATGAGATCGCGAGGATGGTGAAGCATATCTCTTCTAGCATCTCGAGCTCCCTCTCCATCAACGTGAGTGAGCTCGCCCTGTGCTTCTCTTGCAACACGACATGCAGGACGGCCTTCGGTCTAGACATCGCCTGCAACGACGTCAGCGCTTATGACGTGCTTAAGGAAGCGCAAGAGATGTTGCTTAGCTTCTTCATGGCAGACTACTTTCCCCTGCTCGGGTGGGTCGATGTGGCGACGGGGATGAAATCAAGGCTTCGGAAATCGTTTCTTGAGCTCGACGGAATCTACCAGAAATTCATCGATCGCCATCTCGACTCGAAGAGTCGATCAGGAAGTGAAGAGAATGAGGATTTATTGGATGTTCTGCTTCGGCTGCGGAAGGATGAGCAGCTGACAGAGGAGAATCTCAGAGGAGTTCTTATGGTGACAATTATTTTCAGTTTCTATGGCAAAATGAATTGTCGAAGTTAAATCTGACTCAATTATTGACAGAATATTTTTATCGGCGGGACGGATACCTCTTCAGCTGTGGTGGAATGGGCGATGGCCGAGCTCATCCGCCTGCCGGAGTTGATGAAGAGAGCCCAAGAGGAAGTGAGAAGCTGCGTGGGGAGAAGCAAAGGGAAGGTGGAGGAGAGCGACCTGCCCCAGCTTCACTACCTTAAACGCGTCGTCAAGGAGACGATGAGGCTGCATCCTCCGGTGCCGATGCTCATCGACCGGGAAATCATGCACTCGGTCACTTTAAGCGGCGAGTACCAAATTCCTCCGAAGACGACAATCTACGTGAACGCATGGGCGATCGGCAGGGATCCGGATGCGTGGGAGAGACCGGAGGTGTTCGACCCGGATAGGTTTGTTAACATGGTATCGCCGGGGGTGAACTCGTTTGCGCACTATGACTTCAAGCTGATTCCGTTCGGCGAGGGACGGAGGATTTGCCCGGGGAAGAATATGGGGTTGCTGATGGCGGAGTTGGCGCTGGCCAACCTCTTGTACTCTTTCGACTGGCAATTGCCGCCGGGAACGAGGGCGGAGGACGTGAGCATGGAAGAAGCGCCAGGGATCACCGTGCACAGGAAGCATGCTCTCTGCCTCATGGCAGCCAAATCTGAGGCAGACTGAGTGAAGCAGGATTTGTATTTGCTGTCGGATCGTGGTAGTGATCCGATCACAAATAGTTACGATTTTTTCTTGGGTTTATCGTCCCCATCAAATTATAGTTTTTGTTCGGAGCGGACGGCCGAAAGTTGCCCAGAGAACACCCTCACTCGGTGTCCAGTAACCTGATCACTTATCCACGGAGGCCGCCTACTCTGAATAAAAATTATAATTTAGTAGGGACGGTGAACTCAAGAAGGAATCGTCATCATTTATGATCAGATCGTGATTACGATTCAACTATAAATACAAGTGAGATATTCTCTAGACCCTAAAAAACAGTGGTCCAGATCTGTGCTGCAAATTGAACCTGTTGTTTCGGTCATATGGAAAATAAAGTGTCAAGCGAATTTTAAGGTTAGATGACTTTCTTTTTAATAAGAGAACGAAGGATAGATGCTTCGGTAATTTTACAAAGGGGCATTTAAACTTTCAAAATGCCCAAAAATATACTAATTTTCATTTTATTACTCCTTTCACTTTCCTCTCTCCTTTTATAACAGTTTGTCTTTTTCTCTCTTAAATTAAATTAAATTTTAATTTTAATATTAATAGATAATCTTCTAAATTTATTTATTATTTTTTATTTAAAAATTTAATAAAACATATAAAAATATTGAAAAATAATAACAAATATTTTTTAATATCTAATTATAAAAGGATAAAATAAATAACGAGGTGGTTTTATTAATAAAAATAATAAATAAAATAAAAAAAAAAATCAGTTTAGTGTTGATTTTAAAAATCAACATCACACTTTAAATACTAATGACTTTTAAACACTACTAATATTATTCTGGTGCTAATTTTTAAAAATTAACACCTCAATTTAATCACCCGAGGTACTAAAGTTAGTAGAATATTTAAAAAATAAATAAATAATTGGAATTTATATTCGGAATATTAACACCTCAATTTAATATTATTCTATTCTAAATTTACTCGATAAGTAAATTAAAGAAAAAGACCGTCTTGTCTAATTATTAATGACAACAAAAGTTTCTATAAAGAATAGCAGTTCGAAAGACAATCTATATAAATAGATTTATTAAGGTATAAAAATAAATCATCTAAAATAATTACTTTTTATTATTTGTCTAATATTTTCGCCCATGATGATGGGTCATGATCGGTCCCAAACTCGGATAAAGGAGGAGAGTTGCGTTAGGTTGCCAGCCAGCGTCAAACTATGACAAATATTCAATGAATGAATTCATTAAAATATTGTGCTAATGCTAGGTTGTTCCCCGGAAGGAACGCGTTGTAGGGTCCGACTGTAACGTCTCGGCAAGGACCGCTACATCTCCAGAACTCGGGTGTAGTGATAAATATGCAAGAGTTCGCGTTACAGGGTCCGACTGTAACATCTCAGCAAGGACCGCTACATCTCCATGAGAACTTGGGTGTAGTGTTAAATAGACAAGAGTTCTCACACCATAGGTTAGATAAGAACAAATATGATAGGAAAACTAATAATCTAAGATTTGGAACATGGAACATAGGAACTCTCACTGGTAAATCAATGGAGGTAGTAGATATGATGATTAGGAGAAAAAAAATAGTATTTTGTGTGTACAAGAGACAAAATGGACAGGCGAGAAGACAAAGATGATAGAGAACTCAAGTTTTAAGTTATAATATACTGGAAAGAGTAAAGCAAGAAATGGAGTGAGTATTATTGTAGATAGTTTGTTAAAAGATGAAGTTGTAGGAGTAGTTAGAAAAGGGGAAAAAATTATAGCCCTTAAAATAATAGTGACGAAAGAAACTATGAACATAATTAGCGTCTATGCACCACAAGTAGGATTAGATGAAGCTACCAAATCAAGGTTTTGGGAGGACTTAGATGAAATATTACAAAATATTTCACCAAATGAAATGATTTTAATAGGAGGTGATCTAAATGGGTATGTCGAAGTGAAAAATGAGAAATATGAGAGAGTACATAGGAGTTATGGGTTTGGAACGAGGAATGAGGAAGGGAAAACTATATTAGATTTTGTGATAGCTATGACCTTATATTAGCTATTATGTTTTTTTTTTAAAAAAAAAAAATACTTAGTCACATTCAAAAGTGGGAATAATAAATCACAAATTGACTTTCTTATGGTTAGGAAGAAGGATAGAAAGATTTGTAAAGATTACAAAGTCATCCCTGGAGAAAGTTTAACTACCCAACATAGGGTAGTAGTGTTGGATATACGCCTCAAACATAGTATCAATAGAAAGAAAATATATACAATTCCTAAAATTAAGTGGTGGAAGTTAAAGGATGGGAAGCAAAATATATTTAAGGAGAAGGTAGAAGTACAAGCATTAGGTGAAATATACGATGACTCTAATACAACACGGGGTAAGATGATATCAAAGTTGAAAATAGTAGCTAAGAGTGTACTCGATGAGTCAAAGGGACATGTACCACTAAGTAAAGAATCTTGGTGGTGGAATGAGAAAGTACAAGAGAAAGTAAAGGAAAAATGAATAGCTTATAAGGAATTATATATTTGTAAGAACGAGAAAAACTTAAAAAAAATATACAATAGACAAGAAAGAAGCTAAGAAAATAGTGAGTGAAGAAAAAAATGAAACTTTTGAACGCTTATATCAAAAATTGGATACAAAAGAAGGGAAAGAGACATCTACAGAATAGCTAAAGTGAGAGAAAGGAAAACAAGAGATCTTAGCCAAATAAAATGTATTAAAGATGAATGTAATAGGGTATAAGTAAACGATGGAGAAATAAAAGAGCGGTGGAAGAGGTATTTTCATCAACTTTTTAATGAAGGTTTAGGCGACCAACTTAACTTAGGTAATTTAATTAGGTCAAATGAACATAGAAATTTTAATTTTTATCGTAGAATTCAAACTTTAGAAGTAAAACAAACTTTAAATGAGATGCACAATGGAAAAGCCGTTGGATCAGATGATATTCTGATAGAGGTATGAAAGTGCTTAGGGAAACAAGGTATTGAATGACTTACAAAATTATTTAACATGATATTGAAAATGAAAAAAATATCTGATCAATGGAGGATAAGTACTCTAGTTCCTTTATATAAGAACAAGGGAGACATACAAAATTGTGCAAACTATAGGGGTATTAAACTAATGAGTCATACTATGAAACTTTGGAAAAAAGTAATAGAAAAAAGATTAAGGAGACCACAGTGACAGAAAATCAATTTGGGTTCATGCTTGGAAGGTCGATAATAGAAACTATACATCTTCTTAGACAATTAATTGAAAAATATCGATAACAAAAACAAGATCTACACATGGTATTCATTGACATAGAAAAAGCTTATGATAGAGTCCCAAAAGAAATTATATGGAGAATTTTAGAAAAGAAAGGTGTTAGTGTAACATATATTAAGTTAATTAAGGATATGTATGAGGATGTAATGACCAGAGTAAAGACTTCAGGTGGAGTAACTGAAGTATTTTCAATAAAGATAGGGTTACATCAAGGATCAGCTCTAAGTCCCTATCTTTTTACACTAATTATGGACGAACTCACTGCGCACATTCAAGACACAGTACCGTGATGCATGTTGTTTGTAGATGATATTATTTTGGTAGATGAGACACATGAAGGAGTAAATGCTAAGTTAGAATCTTGGAGGGAAACACTAGAAGAGAAATATTTTAAACTTAGTAGATTAAAGACAGAATATATAGAGTTTAAGTTTAGCAATATTAGAAGTGATGAAACAATTGTTAAGATAGGAGAGGACGAGTTGTCCGGAACCGAGAGATTTAAATATTTAGGATCATTTTTACAAAATGATGGAGGGATTGAGAGAAATGTCTTATATAGAATACAAGCAGGATGTGTGAAAAGGAGGGGAGCATCGAGTGTTTTATGTGACCGTAAATAACCTCTTAAACTTAAAGGTAAGTTTTATAAAACCGCAGTTAGCCCTGTTATGTTATATGGAGCTGAATATTGGGCTATGACTCGAGCACATGAGCAGAAGATGAGAGTTGTAGAGATGAGGATGTTAAGGTGGATGTGTGGACATACGAAGATGGACAAAATAGAAATGAGAGCATTAGAGAGAAAGTCAGAGTTGCATCTACTGAGGAAAAACTCCGAGAGACACATTTAAGATGGTACGGACATGTACTTAGACGACCAATAAATGCTCCAGTTAGGCGATGTGAAACTATGATAAACATGTATATCAAATGAGGAAGAGGAAGACAAAAAAAGACTTGATTAGTAACAATAAAACAAGATAAAATTTATTTAAATATAGATGATAATATAATAGGAGATAGAGCTCAATGGCGTAAAAAGATTCATACAATCGACTCCACCTAATGGAAAAAGGCTTGGTTGTTGTTGGTGGTGTTGTATTATTTGTCTAATATTTCTTATAACAAGACCCTAGAGATTTAAGTTTTTACTAAAGAAACTTTATGCATATATTATTTATATCAAATATTATTAGTGAAAAATATAATAACATTAAAAGATAAGTTTAATTATTGATGTTTATTCTATCAATAATCTTTTTCCTTTTAATATTTGATAACTCAACTTAAAGTTAACTTGCTTTAACAAAATTTCAAACTTAATATAAAGTAGCTGAAGTTAAGATTGAGATGATAACTTAAACTTAGATTAGAGTTTAAAGTTTAAGTTAAGCTGAAACATGATTTGATAACTTTAATAATTTAAATGATAGCAAAAATAGTAAGAAATTAGTTCATGCTTTAAGTTGAAAGTTTAATTACATTTAAAATAACTAATTTAAATTTAACTTCAATCTAAGTTTCAATTCTATGTTTTCTCTCGGTGTTATTTCTCCTCCTTAGACATATATCAAAATAAGTGATATGGATTATGATGAGCGAGTCTTTCAGGTGATGTGACAGTTAAAGCTAAGAAGAGGTGGTGGCGCCTAGACCCGGTCGAGCATAAGGTTATGTATATACCCGAACGGGAAGGACCAGCCAGGTGCCAAGATACTTAGCCTTATCTAAGATATAGCATACGATTGGCCAGGTGATGGTCGATCGAATATAAGTTTCTCTGTATATGCCCAGGCAAAAAGTACCTGTCGGGCCTAGAGGAGCTTAACTATATCAAGTCTTCAAAATGTAAATGGTCAAACAAAGGCTGACCGAATGAAGGCTTCCATGCATATGCCCGGACGGATATAAATCCAGCCGGGCCTAAAGATATTTAGTCTTATTTAGTCTATGACATATGATCAGACCGGTCGAATGAAGACTTCCATGCATATGCCAGGACAGATATAAGTCCAGTTGGGCCTAAAGGAATTTAACCTTATTTAGTCTATGGCATATCATCAAGTCGGCCGAATGAAGGTTTCCATACATATGCCCAGATAGGTATAAGTACGGTCGGGCCTAAAGGCATTTAGCCTTATTAGTCTATGACATATGATCAGGGCTGCCAAATGAAGGCTTCCATGTATATGCCCAGATGGATATAAGTCCGGTCGGGCCTAAAGGCATGTGATATTATTTAGTTTATGACATATGATCAGTAAGGCAAAGGCCGACCGAATGAAGGTTTCCATGCATATGCCCGGACAGATATAAGTCTGGTCAGGCCTAAATACATTTAGCCTTATTTAGTCTATGGCATATGATCGACCCGGCTGAATGAAGGCTTCCATGCATATGCTTGGATGGATATAAGTCCGGTCAGGCCTAAAGGCATTTAGCCTTATTTAATTTATGACATATGATCAGTATGAAGGCTTTAATGCATATGCCCAGACGGATATAAGTCCGGCCAGGCCTAAAGGTATTTAGCCTTATTTAGTCTATGACATATGATCAGGTTGGTCGAACGAAGGCTTCCATGCATATGCCCAGACAATATAAGTCTGGTCGGGCCTAAAGACATTTAACCTTATTTAGTCTACGACATTTGATCAGGCCGGTCGAATGAAGGCTTCCATGCATATGCCCGGACGGATACAAGTCTGGCCAGGTCTAAAGGCATTTAGACTTATTTAGTCTATGACATATAATCTGTAAGACAAAGGCCGACCGAATGAAGGCTTCCATGCATATGCCCGGACGGATATAAGTCTGGTCGGACCTAAAGGTATTTAGCCTTATTTAGTCTATAACATATGATCAAGCCGACCGAATGAAGGCTTCCATGTATATGTCGGACCGATATAAGTCTGGTCGAGCCAAAAGGCATTTAATCTTATTTAGTCTATGACATATGATTAGTAAGACAAAGACCGACTGAAGGCTTCCATGCATATACTCGGATGGATATAAATCCGGACGGGCCGAAAGGCATTTAACCTTTTCGAGACTTCAATATATGAATGGCCATGTGAAGGCTGACTGAATACAAGGTTTTATGTATGTGCCCGAGCAGGCATAAGTCCTGTCGGACCTAAAGCCATCTAGCCTTATCAAGTCTGTATCATATGAAAGGTCGGACGAAGATTGACCAAACATAAGATACTAGGTCTAATATATTCGCCTGGTCGGAAAAGGTAAGCCAGGCTTAAAGAGGCTTAAACTGGTCAGGACTCTAAAATACGATCGACAAGATAAGGGCCAATTAAACATAATGTTCTTTATATATGCTCAGGCAAGCAAAGATCGACCGAGATACATTCAACAAAAGGTACTCTTAATACACGACCAACTTTATGATCGGCCGAAATACATTTAACAGAAGGTATTCATAATACATGACTGACTTTATGACTGGCCGAGATACATTCAACAGAAGGTACTCATAATACATGACTAGTTTTATGACCGGCCGGGATATATTCAAATAGGCAAGCAGTCGACAACTTTATGATAGTCTGGCAAATCTGTCGGGAAATATTCTCTCGAAGCTTCTTCATTCTTTAAGCGATTACAACGATATACTCTTTTACATATATTATCATATCAAGGATTCAAGTCATCAATGACAAAGAGGGTACATTTGGGGTAGAAAAAAGATTCCTCGGAAGATTATTGTACGAAGTTCAGGTTGTACATTTTGTTGGTGCAGTTAGCACTGACGGTCTAACTCAGGTTTTGATGAATGATAAAATAGGTTAAGTTAGTTTCGTTGTGATCTAACGCTTTGACCAAGTGTGCAGAAGAAGCCTAGCTAGGTCGACGGGCCGACCAGATAGCTGGCATGAAGTCCAGCTAGGTCGATGTGCCGATCAGATAGCTGGCACGAAGCCTAGCTAGGTCGACGGGCTGACCTGATAGCTGGTATAAAGTCCAGACTGGTCGATGGGTTGACCGGATGTCTGGCACGAAGCCCAGCTAAGTCGACGGGCTGACTTGATAGTTGGCATGAAGTCTAGACTGGTCGACGGGCTGACCGGATGTCTGGAACGAAATCTAGCTAGGTCAACTTGCTGACCGGGTTGCTAGCACGAAATCCAGATGGGTCAACGGGCTGACCGGACGTCTTGTAGGTAAGTTAAGGTAAGTCATTGGAGGGGAGTGACTTGGTGAGGGCGCGTTCCTAGTTAGGGAATTTAGGCGTCGATCCAACTTAGATCCATTTCGAAAATCTAAGTTGAGATCGTGACTATATTCCGGTCTCGAGGAGATAGAATCTAATTACTACTCTGTTTGATTATAAATTATCCTAACACTTTATTTTGCAGGGTAGTATAACTTTTATTTTACCTTGGACTAACATTTTCTTGCAAGAAAAGGAGTTTTCTGGAAAATGATGGTCCGAGCGCCCGGAAGGGATCCGGGCGCTCGGAAGGCAAAACTTATCTTGTCGTAGATATGGAGCGCGCTGATTGGCCGAGCCTACGTCACGGTTCAGGCGCTAGGAAGGGATCCGGGCTCCCGGAGCACTCCTATATAAGGATCCTGTTGGTGCAATATCCCGTAGGTCAAGGTTGACTGAGTTTGACCAAGCTTGAGTCTTGGTCATAGTTTCGATGTTTGACAATACATGTGGACACATGGACAATGCAGGTGCAGTTGCTCATGTGAGGAGATTCTGATCAGGGACTGATCAGTGGGGATGAAGAAGAGCCAAGTAGGTCAAGGGTGACCGGATTAGACCTGACCACGGTTCGGAACCGACGGTTCGACGGTTCGGAACCGCCGGTTCGACGGTTCCAGGCAGGTCGACCCTTAACCTTAACCGCCCAAGACGGTTACGGTTCACGGTTCAGAACCGCCGGTTCACGGTTCGGTTCACGGTTCGTCACGGTTCGTCACGGTTCAAGATTAATATGTTAATAAAAATTAAAAATTAAAAATTAAACATTAAACATTAAAAATTAGAAATTAAAATTTATTAAAAAAAGGGCTTGCACTTATTTAAGTTGCCTACGTATCCCTTTAGGGGAATCAAAGCCCACGTAGTTCTTTTACATTTTTATCCTTTTACATTTTCATTCACTTCCATTTTCTGTTCTTGTCGTATTTGTTCCTTGATATCAAAATCTTCAACTTCGTCATCTGAAAGTTGCATTCCTTGGATTCTTTTCTCCGCTCGGTCCAATCGTCTAAGAATGCTTGGGCTTCCAATGAGTCGGGAGACAAAGTTGATCGTCGTTCATCTAATATGTTGCCGCCGGCACTGAACGTCTGCTCCACAGCAACAGTTGACACTGGACAAGCTAAAATTTCTTTTGCGATCACGGAGAGAACGGGAAAGCTTTGAGCCTTCTGTGACCACCACTTTAAGATATCGAAGTTTTCGCTATCTGCTTCATTAAAATCAAAAGAAGTCGTAAAATAATTCTCAAGTTCCTGTGTGGAACTTGAGGATCCCCGTGGACGTTTTGTCCGTTCTTTTAATAAGAGTTGTGCTTTTGTAAGTTTTAAATTACTACTAGTAGTTTGTTGAATTTCCGAAATATTAATTTGTGTTCCATATTTTGCATAATATTGATTATAAATATCATATAAATAAATTCTAACATTATATATAATATTAATTGGATCGGGAAGAAGAATCTTTAATTGGAATTAAAGCATCATAATATAAAGTTAACATTTCTTGTAAAACTTCTAATTTAAATCTAGGATCTAAAGCAAATGCAATTAAATAAATTTCAGGAATTAAATAAAAATATTTTTCCCATTTAGTTTTCATAGCTAAGATGCAAGGAGATAAAGATTCATTATTAATATGTTCATTTAAAACTAATACTATATTAGAAAAATTTTCTAAAACTAATTGAGCAGGGATAATAAACACAGGAAAGTTGTTCGGTTGCATCATTAAATACTTTTAAAATTTCACAAATACTACTACAAATATTCCATTGTTGTGAAAATAAATATATATTAGCATTAGTGTTTTGTGCAAAAAATGAACATAATAATTCTTTATATTGAAATGAATCTTGTAATAATTGGTATGTTGAATTCCTTGGTACATCACGTGGAAATTTTTTAGGTCTCATTCCATTAATTTTACAAAACCTACCCCATTGTTTCATTATAGATGGATGAGACCATAAATAAGAAATTGCAATTCTAATTGGTTTAATATAACTTTCTAAAATTTTTAAACCATCTTGAACACATAAATTTAAAACATGGCATACACAACGAATATGAAAAAATAAACCTCCAATAATAGGTTGACAAACAAATTTTAGATCATCTATACAAGCGGTATTAGAACTAGCATTATCTAATGATATTGAAAATATTTTATGAGTTAAACCATATTCTTCTAAAATTAAACATAATAATTGTGCGATATTATGAGCATTATGTGATTCATCAAAAACTCTATAAGCTAATAATCTTTTTTGGAGGTTCCAAGAGTTATCGATCCAATGGCAAGTCACACCCATATACGAATGTGTTTGCCAATGATCACTCCAAATATCGGAACATAAAGAAACTTTATTATCTAATTTATTAAATTCATCAATTAAATTCTTTTTTCCTTGTTTTACTAATTTTTTAATTGTACGAGTAAGTGTAGTCCTAGGAACACGTTTAGCACATGGATTAAGAGATTCTTTACAAAAATCTTCAAATGTGCATTTAGATCCAAAACTAAAAGAAAGATGTTCTACGAAAACAAATTTAGCTAATGATTCTCTTAATTTATTATCCGAATATAAAAATAAACCGGAATCGGTACTACCGCTAGTTGAAGAAAATCTTGATAATTGTGTTTGAGAACGGTCGAGTCCATATTCCGTCGGGTGCTTCGTTTCTACATGTCGTTTCAACGACCCATAGCCGCCACCGGCTTGGAATTTGTAGGAAGCATTGCAGTGCTTACATTTTGCACGCATTTCTCCCGACGGAAGAGTGACCTTCTCAAAATGTTTAGTAAAATAGAAGATTTTAGAGGAGGAAGTTTCCGAACCTTAGAAGTAATTGCATCGGTACTTCCTTGTGTGTCGGGTGTCGGATTCGGAAGATGCTCGATCTCATCATCGGTGGATTGAATGTTGGGGTCCTCCTCCCGCGGATTCATTATTTGCTTTCCCTTCCGAGCTCGAGATGATGCACCTCCGCGGCCTCCTTCCATTGTAATTGAAAACGAAAGCGTGTAGAGATTAGAGAATACGAAAATGAGATTAAGAGTAGAGAAGATGTGTGTGAAAAATGATGAAATAAGCTCTCTATTTATAGAGTTTTGATAGTAACGGACACTAAATCATAGCCATTGATCAAAAAACGGTCAAATGATCCTAACCGTTGAAAAAAAATACCTAAAAAACCCTCCCAACGGCTACGAACCGCCGGTTCCAACGACTATGAACCGTCGGTTAACCGGCGGTTCGCCGGTTTTTAAAAAAAATGAACCGGAACCGACCCGGCAACTTGCCGGGCCGGTTCCGAAACCGGCCCGGCAACTTGCCGGGCCGGTTCCGGTTCGACCCGGCGAACCGGGTCAACGGGCAACCGGCCCGTTGACCCGGTTACGGGCCCGGGCCGGGTCTGGGCCAGACCCGGCCCGGGGTCGGGTCTAGACCGGATACCTGACTGGGAAGTCCTAACTGGAAGGTTAGGCAGATGGAAATTCCTGGTGAGTGAAGCCAAGTGAAAGTCCTGGTGAGTGAAGCCAGGTAAAAGAGAAGTCCTAGTGAGTGAAGCTAGGCAGATTGGAAGTCCTAGTGAGTGAAGCTAGGCAGATGGGAAATCCTGGTGAGTGAAGCCAGGTGAAAGTCCTGGTGAGTGAAGTCAGGCAGAAGAGAAGTCCTAGTGAGTGAAGCTAGGCAGATTGGAAGTCCTGGTGAGTGAAGCCAGGCACGAGGGAAAATCCAGATGGGTCAAGGTTGACCAGACATCAGGTGAAAGTCCAAGTAGGTCAAAGGAGTGACTGGATACTTGGCACGAAGAGAAAAGTCCAAGTGGGTCAAAGAGATTGACCGGACACTTGGTGAGGAGTCCTGGCAGGTCAAGGGAGTGACCAGATGCTAGGCAGGATGTACCAACAGGTTAAGGTTGACCGGATGTTGGTTTGAGAGGCTTGGGACTTGGTTTTGGGCAAAAACCAAGTTCTGGATCGATCAGTGGATCGATCCAGGATTTTCCCAGTGCACAGAAAGCCTCTGGATCGATCCAGAGGTCCCAATCGATCAGTGGATCGATTGGGACGCTGCTGCCTCGCGCGATAAGCGCTGGATCGATCCATAAATCGATCCAGGTGTTTTTCCATAGCACAGAGGCGCTCTGGATCGATCCGTGGATCGATCCAATGCCTCCCCGATCGATTGGGAGTTTTTGAATCGATCGGGATCCGACCTTTTCGTCGTATTTGAGCTGCAGGCGGGCGTCTCCTTCAATAGATCTTCACCGATTCATTTCAGATCTTCACCAGCTCCTCCACAGCCTTTCTCAAGCTCGAGATCGCCAGTTCTTGAAGGTTCTTGGAGGTTCTTCCAAGTCAAGAGGCGGAGCAAGAGAAGAAGAAGAAATTAGGGATAGGGTTTTTGCACTCATTGTAAGCTTGTAAGCTTGTATTTCATTACCTTTCCCTTTCTTCTTGTATTGAGTCTTGTAGGGCTTCTCCGCCCTTGATAGTTACCATAAAAGAGAGTTTTATTAGTGGAGGGTGTGTGTGTAGGTGTGGATTCTTGGACTAGTCACCTCTTGTGAGGTGGATACCAAGTAAACCAACCGTGTTAGTGTTGTATGTTTTGTTTCTGTATTTTCCGCTGCGCATCTTCTAAGAAACAAGCAACGACGAGCATCTAGCACACGACGAGCTATTCACCCCCCCTCTAGCTACTTTTCGGTCCTAACAAGTGGTATCAGAGCAAGGTTGCTCTTCACCGGAATCATCGCCGGAAGGGGCAAACAAAACAAGCAAAGCTAGAGGGTGAAGAAGTTGGAGCAAATTCATCAAAGTCAAAAGAAATCCAAAAGCTCAACTTCGACGATGCAATTCCAAGATGGACTTGGATTTGACACAAGGGTGGCTCCACCATACACTTCCACGAGCTTCGATTCTTGGAAATCAAGAATCGAAAATTTTCTTATGATGGAGATAGAGCAATGGTTTGCTCTTATGGAAGGCTTCAAGACTCCAACAAACTCAAAGGGCAAAGTTCTCAAGAGGAGCAAGTGGAGCCAAGAGCAAGTCCAAAGGTGCGAGGCCAATGACAAAGTGACCAAGTTTTTGGTCAATTTATTGCCAAGCACCATCCTTTGCAAAATTGGAGAATTTGAAGATGCAAAGGAATTATGGAGTAAATTGGCCAAGCTTCATGAAGAGATCCCCTCCACTGTACAAGAGCAAGAAGAATCCAAAGATGGTGACTCTTTGGAGCAAGACCAAGAGGAGGACTCCGAGGTTGAGAGATGCTCAACCTCCGAAGAAGAAGTTCAAGAAGAAGCTTCATTTTCAAGGGAGTGCAATGAAGAGAACAAGGAGGGAGCATACTCCTTGTTCCATGTACAAGATGGTGAAGCCTCCACCTCTAGGATTGAGGGGGAGTGTAGATCAATGAACCCGGAGCAAGAAGAGGCCTCCATATCCGGGTCAAGTGAAGAAGAAGAAGATGGTGCCACCTCCAAAATTCAAGAAATATCAAATGGAGGAGCAAGTGTCATCCCTACACAAGAAGGTAAAAATGTTTCAATTAAAAATAAAAATCATATAATATGTTTTGAGTGTAGGGAAAGCGGGCACTACAAAAGCAAGTGTCCCAACTTGGCCAAGAAGAAGGGCCAAGTGACACAAAAGGGCAAGGAGAAGCCCAAGGAGACCATCCCCGGAACAAAGAAGAGCAAGGAGCACATTGTGTGCTTCTCTTGCAATCAAAAGGGGCATTACCGAAGTCAATGCCCTAATGGGAAGAAGGTGGTCAAGATTCATGGAGGAAGCTCAACTCAAGGGGGAGCCTCCAAGGTAAAAAAGAAGGTATCTTTTATTGAGCCTATTCCCTTGTAAAATGGTAAAAAGCATGCTAGGTCAAATTTATATCATTTTAATGCTATTTACCATGAAAATAGGAGGCATGATAAAATTAAAGAAAAGCATGTGGCCCTACATGCTAAGACTACCCAACCTAAGGTTAGGAAGATAGATAAAAATCTAGGCAATCACACTAAGGACCATAGTTATAAGCCTAGAAACAAAAGTGCTCATGGGTGTAATGAAAAATCAAAATCTAAGGATTTAATGATAGAAAATCAAGTCTTGAGGTCAAGGCTTGATAAAATGGAAAAGACCCTAAAAAAGATGGAAAACATCCTAAAAGGGAAAAATGAGCATAGCCTAGGTCTAGGAGCACAAAGGTCATCTAATGGCCATAAAGGTTTGGGATACAAACCCAAGGCTAAGAAGGATGTGCCCTCTTACCATAGGGTTCCATATAGTTATGGAATCAACCCTAGGCCTAGTGGTCAAGTCAAGAATACTAGGGAAGTCATCCCTAAGAGTATTTTTGCAATAAATGTGACTAGGGCTTCTAAGAAGTCTAAGAAAGTCACAAACAAGGTCTCTAGGAAGGTATCTAGGGTAGTTATCCCTAGTGAATACCTAGAGCATCCAAGGAGCACCAATAGGTTTTGGGTTCCTAGGAGCATCTTTTCTACCCCATAGATGGGCTAGAGAGTGTCAACTCTAAGAAGAAGGGTAGTTAACCCAACTTTGAGGAAATTGACACTCAAGGAGCATTTTCAAGGTTTTTGTTAACCTTTGAAAATGAAATAAAATTATTATTTACTCCTTGAAAGAGTAAAATGTGCCAAATTTGAGAAGTCTTGAGTTTATTTTAAATTGGCACAAATTTGAGAAAACATAAGAACTACCTAGTTGGGATTTTGGTATGTTCTTAGGAAATTAAAGGCAAGCTAAGCCTTAATTTTAAAAGTGCTACTCTTGTGGAAAAATGGAATTTGCCAATATTTGAGGAATACGCTTAATTTCAATTGGCAAAAATTAATCAAGAAAACTAGAAATGCTAATATAGGTTTTGGCATTTTCTTGAAGCACTTTTGGGCAATCAAGGTTTAATTTTTAAGTTAGCTAAGTTTAAGGATACTTAGATAGGTAATCTAGGTAATTTTATTTATGCTAAACCTTGCCATGTTATGTTTGTCCATCATATGCCATGACATCATGTCTATTTTTGCGTTCATGACTTATTATGAAAAATACAAAAATACCATGTTATGACAATTCATACATCATGTAGTTATAGGATATTTTCTTTTGAAAATTATTTCCTTTGATGTATGTCATAACATAATCATGCATTATGTTTACTTCCTTAAAATTAAGGACAAATGGCATTTATCAACAAGTGTTTTCAACAAGTGTTTTCAACAAGTGGTATTAACAAGTAACATCCTAAGTGGATGTTCAATATCCACAAAATGCCTAGATAGATATGCATGATCCCTAGATTAGGGCAAAACCAAACTTTACATCTCACAAAGACCAATAAGATGACTTGTATATGTTTTTAGTGCACATTAGATACAAGTGAGATGTTAGGATGATGAACAAAACTCAAGATGTTGATTTAGTGCATTCTTTTGAGTTTTAAATTTATCAAAACACATGGTTATGTGTTTTCCCATCATTGGGAAAGCTAATGTACAAGTCATGTACATTAAGCCCAAGGAACATGATGGGATATTGGTTTTGAAAATGATTTTGGAAAACCTTGGTGTAAGCTATCTTTTGATAGTAATCACCATTGAATAGTTAGACACAAACTTGGAGAAAACACTAAAGTTTTTGCAAGTTTTCAAGTTTGTGTCAAATCTTTGAAAACATGAAGTATTTTCATAGAAAACTATTTTTCCATGATCAAGTATGCCCTAAATAATGTCTACATGAAATTTCATGATTTTTGGATTTTTGTAGAATTTTCTAGGGGTTTCTGAAGTTGGCTGAATTTGAAATTCAGCAACTATCAGAGCTCCGATCGATCCATGGATCGATTGGAGTGCCTGAATAGATCAGTGGATCGATTCAGAAGGCAATTCTCGCAAGCAGAAGCTCACTGGATCGATCAGCCGATCGATCTACACATCTTGAATCGATCAGTGGATCGATTCAGACAGGTTCAATCGATTGGAACCCAACTCCAATCGATCCAAGTTGCTGATTTTGGCTTGGAAGGCCTGATTTCAGTATTTTGAACCTTGTTTAGTCAATGTAACCATTCCAAACCCCTGAAAATACATTTGTATACATAAAAAGGGTATTTTCATGTTGAAAACAAGGATGGATTGGTTAAGGAAGACTAAATTGAAGTTTAGGTTGAGGTTTGTTTCAAATTTTGAACATTTGAACCTCAAAACTTCTAAATTTGGGTTTCCTAAAAAGGTTTAGGGATTCCAAGTCATTTTTGGTGCAATGACAAAAGTTATCACCATGTCTTTAGGGGGAGGGACTCTTTAAAGACATGAAAATTATTTTCATGAACCTTGGATGGTGGTTAACCTTCTTTAGAGAAAATGCTCATGGATGAGCATTTGAACTTGAAATGGGGAGTGGATATCCTCATTAATTCAAGTGGTTGTAAAATGCTTAAGGTTGGGCTTTTTGTCTACATTGCGGGAGAATGTAGGGAAAATGAAAGGTATGAGACCTTCATTACGATGTTGATTACAACCCTGAGAAACTCTTCAGGGGGAGAGTTTAAAAAGGGATAAAGGTTCAACGAGTGCAGTTGTAACCAATGATGAGTATCTCTTCAGGGGGAGAGATAGTGTTTGTTTGTTGTGTGCCAATGGGGGAGAATATGTGGTTTAAGTTAGGCCTTCATTACCTATGAGGGAGATCATAGGGGGAGAATGAAGGGAACCAACATTCACACTTTAGCATGAAGAGAGTTAAGGCTATGGGATTAGCTTAACTCAGAGTGGTTCTAACTTAAAGGTATTGTCAAACATCAAAAAGGGGGAGATTGTTGGTGCAATATCCCGTAGGTCAAGGTTGACTGAGTTTGACCAAGCTTGAGTCTTGGTCATAGTTTCGATGTTTGACAATACATGTGGACACATGGACAATGCAGGTGCAGTTGTTCATGTGAGGAGATTCTGATCAGGGACTGATCAGTGGGGATGAAGAAGAGCCAAGTAGGTCAAGGGTGACCGGATACCTGACTGGGAAGTCCTAACTGGAAGGTTAGGCAGATGGAAATTCCTGGTGAGTGAAGCCAGGTGAAAGTCCTGGTGAGTGAAGCTAGGCAAAAGAGAAGTCCTAGTGAGTGAAGCTAGGCAGATTGGAAGTCCTAGTGAGTGAAGCTAGGCAGATGGGAAATCCTGGTGAGTGAAGTCAGGTGAAAGTCCTGGTGAGTGAAGCCAGGCAGAAGAGAAGTCCTAGTGAGTGAAGCTAGGTAGATTGGAAGTCCTGGTGAGTGAAGCCAGGCACGAGGGAAAATCCAGATGGGTCAAGGTTGACCAGACATCAGGTGAAAATCCAAGTAGGTCAAAGGAGTGACTGGATACTTGGCACGAAGAGAAAAGTCCAAGTGGGTCAAAGAGATTGACCGGACACTTGGTGAGGAGTCCTGGCAGGTCAAGGGAGTGACCAGATGCTAGGCAGGATGTACCAACAGGTCAAGGTTGACCGGATGTTGGTTTGAGAGGCTTGGGACTTGGTTTTGGGCAAAAACCAAGTTCTGGATCGATCAGTGGATCGATCCAGGATTTTCCCAGTGCACAGAAAGCCTCTGGATCGATCAGTGGATCGATCCAGAGGTCCCAATCGATCAGTGGATCGATTGGGACGCTGCTGCCTCGCGCGATAAGCGCTGGATCGATCCATAAATCGATCCAGGCATTTTTCCAGAGCACAGAGGCACTCTGGATTGATTCGTGGATCGATCCAATGCCTCCCCGATTGATTGGGAGTTTTCGAATCGATCGGGATCCGACCTTTTCGTCGTATTTGAGCTGCAGGCGGGCGTCTCCTTCAATAGATCTTCACCGATTCATTTCAGATCTTCACCAGCTCCTCCACAGCCTTTCTCAAGCTCGAGATCGCCAGTTCTTGAAGGTTCTTGGAGGTTCTTCCAAGTCAAGAGGCGGAGCAAGAGAAGAAGAAGAAACTAGGGTTAGGGTTTTTGCACTCATTGTAAGCTTGTAAGCTTGTATTTCATTACCTTTTCATTTCTTCTTGTATTGAGTCTTGTAGGGCTTCTCCGCCCTTGGTAGTTACCATAAAGGAGAGTTTTATTAGTGGAGGGTGTGTGTGTAGGTGTGGATCCTTGGACTAGTCACCTCTTGTGAGGTGGATACCAAGTAAACCAACCGTGTTAGCGTTGTATGTTTTGTTTCTGTATTTTCCGCTGCGCATCTTCGAAGAAACAAGCAACGACGAGCATCTAGCACACGACGAGCTATTCACCCCCCCCCCTCTAGCTACTTTTCGGTCCTAACAGATCCTACTTCTAGAGCTGAGAACAACAACTGCTTCCTACGATTGCTCTATTGCGCTCTGTTCCTGTGACGCGACGACGCTTATCCGACAACCTGCGGCTCAAGTTCTTTTTATTGTTGTCGGTATTTTATTTTTAATAGTTCCTGTACTTAGTATTGTAATCCTATTTGCGAACTATTAGTAATTTTCCAATGAAAGCACTTGACGAGTTTGGGCCTTGGAGTAGGAGTCGATTAAGGCTCCGAACTAAATAAAACTGGTTTGTGTTAGCATTGTGATTTTTATTTTCCGCTGCATACTAGCTTTGAATTTTTTATCGCTATTCACCCCCCCTCTAGCGACTTCTACAATCCAACACTTTTCTCATCTTCTAACAAATTCTAACAAATCGGGGGTCACCTCATGATCGCGGAGGTTATGTGAGGTGATATAAAAAGAGGAATCCTCTCCGCTGGCAAGGTATGCAAAGACAAGTACTTACATTTGAAACTAGACTTACTGGCATCTTTTTCGTTATTATTCTTCTTCTTCCACATTCAAGCGAGGAACTGATTTGAGTGTCAGAGGGCCTAGTCAGGGATTCCCACCCCGGTCCTAGGTCACTAATACTTTGTTGGATCATCTGAGTGTGTGCAGGGTCACCAAGGAGTTCCTTTAGATCTTGTGAAGCTTACCATCCCTCAATCATCGCTGGAGTTAGCGCACCATCTCATCGCCTTCAGACAAGATCAAATTTGGAGTCGTCTGTGGGAACATTCATCTGAATCTGAAGCGTTGCGATGGAAGAGGCTGGAAAACTCAATACCGTAACCATAATGCAAGAAGATCTAGAGATACTCATCAACGCTAGAGTGCAAAAATTACTTCAATAACAACAACAAGCTAATACGCGTGGCATGTTACCACCACTAAATCCGGAGGTATCAACCAACGCTCTTTAGAGGGAGAGGGGGGGGGGGGTGCAAGAGGAGGGTCATACTCGCTTGCTTCCTGTGCCTCTCTCACCAAATCGGCATCCTATAGCACTTTTTCGTACACCCTTAGAACAGATGGGCAAAGGAATAATCTCGCAAGAGTCCTCTGGAGAAGTTCTCATGCGAGATCAATATAGAGGAAAAGTTATAGCTAGTGATAGTTCCCCTGAGTGAATTGCTACTCCTTTCTCTTAAAGGGTATTAGATGATCCATTATCCAAGCAATATCAGAACTTGAATATTGGAGAATACTTGGGAACGATTGATCCAAAAGATCATCTTCTCAAGTTTGAGCATGCTACTCTTCTTCAACAATTAACGGATGGTGTAAAATGTCAGATGTTCCTCACCACCTTCGGCAGAGCAGCTCAATGATGGTTAAACGATTACCAGATAATTCTATTCGCCGATTTAAGGATTTCCGCAAGGTATTTTTCTCCACCACTTTTCTAATAATCAACGATATTATAAAACTCCTTGGAGCCTCTTCTCACTCAAACAGGGGCCCAAGGAGTCTATTCGAGCCTACATTAAAATGTTCAATCAGGTGGCCATGGATGTTCCTACGACCACCACAGAAATTCTGGTAAATATTTTTTTCCCAAGGGCTTAATGATACTGACTTTTTTAAGGATTTGGTTAAAAAGCATCCACCCAACTTTGATATACTAATTGAAAGAGCAACATAATTTATTAATGTGGAAGAAGCCTAGGCTTCTCGAATGAAGGGGGTTATCACACCTGTTCCTGCCCCCGAGTGCCCTATAGCACCTGCTTCTCCGCCTAAAGGACCTCGGGCTGGTCCTCAACATCGTCAGCCTGAGACAAGGCCTCAAGCCATACAACATGTGGGAGTTCCTCGAGAAATCCCACAAAAATAGTGCATGTATCATCAATCAACTACTCACAATGCGGAGGAGTGTTACACTCTGCGGAATCAACGAGAGCATAATCCCAAATATCGCAGGCGTTCCCCAACCCCAAACTGCAGACTATATCAAAGACAAAACATCCCACTCAAGATTGAATACCTAGCGACCAAGCCACAATCGGGAACTTTACAAAGCTCGGCCGAGCAAGTCCGGGGGCTCGCTCAAGCACAACCAAAGCAATCATCAGCTCGACAAGAAGAAAATCACAATAATGCCCCTTGGGGTAATATTCATATGATAGCTAGAGGGCCCACGAATGGTGATTCCAACCAAGCAAGGAAGTCACATGCTCAGTGTTTGGTCATCCATGAGGTCAGATGTAGTGATGAATGAGTGGATGGGCTAGAGATAAGCTTTGAACCCAGAGATCTAGAAGGGGTAGAAGTACCACATGATGATGCATTAATAATTAAGGCTATGATAGCCAATTATAATATTTCTCGTACTTTCATTGAAACAGGTAGATCTGTTAACATCATTTTCAAACATGCTTTTGATCAGTTGCAAATTGACTCGAGTGAGCTCTAGCCCATTTCAACTCCTTTATATAGATTTACGGGGAATGAAGTTCAACCGATTGGCCAAATCAAATTGGATATATCCCTTGGGGAAGAGCCCCTGATGAGGATACATCGATCAGTTTTTATGGTTGTGAATGCACCCTCCGCATACAAGGTCATTTTGGGTCGGGCAACCTTAAATGAATTTCAGTTGATCATTTCAACTTTCTGCCAGAAGATAAAATCCCCCGTAGATGATCAAGTGGGAGAAGTTAAAGGTGATCAACTGGTGACCCGCAAATGTTATGTGGAGGTAGTAAAAATGGAGGTTATTGCCACTTGAAAAATTCAAAGGATGGAAGTCAATGCTATTCAAGAGAAGTCACCTGTCCTAGTGTATGAAGAGAAGGAGGAAATATAAAATCAGATTGTCCGACTAGAAGCAATCATGCATATAGCTATCGACCTAAATCCTATCCTTAAGATTGAGCTGGTGAATTGCTTGATAAACAACAATGATGTGTTTGCTTGGACGCCCAAAGAAGTGACATACGTGTCTCCTACTGTCATAGAGCATGTATTGCATGTTTACCTCGATGCTCGCCCGGTCAAGCAAAAGAAGAGGGATTTTGGGGCCGACTAGGACAAAATCATTAAAGAAGATGTAGACAAGCTGTAAGAGGCAAGATACATCCGGGAAGTGCAATTCCCGAGCTAGTTTGCTAACGTTATTCTAGTTTCTAAACCTAAAATTAATGGAGAGTGTGTATTGACTTTAGGGATCTCAACAAAGCTTGCCCAAAAGATTATTATCCATTATCTCGAAGATGTTGAAGGTCGAAGATTGGATAGACCATGGAGTGCCAATTATTTGCAATCTTACAAAATTTAACAAGTATGCCTGTAACCTATTTCGTGTATTTTTGTTCAACTTTTTTTGTACAATTAATGAAAGTTGCAGGCAATGTCATCTAGAAGGTCTATTCTCCATCAATAGTTGATCAGTCGTACAGATGTCGGAGACTTTAAATCATCAATAGTCGATCGGTCGTACAGAAGGCCGGAGACTTTAAACCATCAACAGTCGACCGGTCGCATAGAAAACTGGAGACTTTAAACCATCAACAGTCGATCGATCGCATAGACGACCGGAAACTTTAAACCATCAACAATTGATCGGTCACACAGGCGGCCAGAGAATTTAAACCATCAACAGTCGATTGATCGCGCAAACGGTCGGAGACTTTAAACCATCAATAGTCGACCAGTCCTATAGACGACTGGAGACTTTAAACTATCAATAGTCGACCGGTCACACAGACGACCGGAGACTTTAAACCATCAATGTTGATCAACGACCTTAAGGGGTGACTAGAGCAGAGACTCTAGACCATACAAACAATTAGAAGTTTTGCTCAATATCACAGATTTGGCTAATTTATTATTCAGTTTGGGGATTCACTATAAGATACTCACAAATAGCTAACATATTTATTTCGTTTGGACTCAAGCAAGTTATCATTTAATTCTAGAAAATCATCATGAAATATCTATGCATATACAGTCTATTTATTTCGTTCGTCATCATAAATCTAATCAATCTATTATTCAGCCTGAGAATTTATTACACAAATATTTGGTATGTCTATTTCACTTAGAATTATATGCATGTCCGAACTATTAGTCAATCTGAAAATTCATCAATAAGTACTTGCATACATCTAATATGTTTTTTGCTCAGCTTTAAACCTTCAATAAGTTAATCAGAAGATTCATTATAAACTTTACTTATAGTATGGACGACTGACTCATTTTGCTTGAGATTATATGTCCAATCGATCTATTGTGCAGTCCAAAAATTCATTATAAACTCTACTTATAGTATGCCCGACTGATTCATTTTACTCGAGAATGCATTTCTGATCGATCTATTACGTAGTCCGGGAACTCATTATAAACTTTGCTTATAGTATGGTCGACTGACTTATTTCGCTTAGGATTATATGTCCGATAGATCTATTGCGCACCCCGGGAATTAATTATAAACTTTATTTATAGTATGTTCGGCTGACTCATTTCACTCGGAATTATATGTCTGATTGATCCATTACGTGGTCCGAGAATTCATTATCAACTTTACTTATATTATATCCAACCTGCTTATTTTTCTTGATTTTATATGATCGTCCGGTCTATCATTGAGTTTGGTTTGTTTGTTCCGCACGACATTATATGCTCAGATGATTCATAATTCAGCCCAGGAAGTCATTATTAATTACTTATATAATATTGGCTTTGTATACTCTACTTAGTGGTTTATACCTATTCTGGGCATTATTTAATATGAGAACGCTATAAGTGATTGTTTGCTTAATAGTCAAATTTTCAAGATCTTTCTATACTATCAAGAGTTTCTCCATGAAATTTCTCTATGAAGCATATGCTATAAAAATACATGGAGTTACATAGAATAACCATGTACTTATTAATTTCTACTGGACTATAATGTTTTTTTTTTCATCATTTTAAAAATATGATATAAGGATACATACTCACTCAAATTTGTTTAAGAATTCTTTCGACAGTTCCTTGTTGAGCTGTCGGTGATTTATAGAGAGAGGAGGGGGTTCTCTTGATAAATATCCTCCCTCCCTTAACTATTGAATAACCCTCTCAACTTGGTAAGTGAGAGTCCCTACAATACGCCTGGCGTATTCTTCACCAAATTTGAGGAAGTCCAAATAGGATCTTCCTTTGTTCTCCCATCATTCCTCCTCACTTGCTTGGTACATCTGAAGTTTAGACTGAAGGTTGTTCTTCTCAACTTTAAGGGCAGCTTGTTCTGCTTTGGAACGTTTTAGCTCATCCAGTAAGGAGTTGATCTGTGAATCTTGGGCTCTAATTTCTTCTGTTATTATAGCAATAAGAAATTTTTGGTGGCTAACTCTAGAGTTAGGTCAAGAGATCTTGAGCCAGGCAAAGGTTCTAGCCTTTCTAAAAATGTGATCTTTTGAGCTAAATCCAAAAGATCCTTATCTTTTAGAGCCTTCTCCATTCGAAATTGAGATTCACTCTTTTGTAGTTGATGTTCCAAGATTTCTCTCTTAGTCTCTTGAGTTTGTAGTGATTGGCGATAACCTTATAGAGTTTCCTCTAGGCTAGTGATAAGCAATGCCTGTGAAATTATTTTCCCTTGTAATTGAACAATTTCATCAATGGGAATAACAAGAGTAGCATGTAGTTCTTCTATTCTATCTTTTAAAACCTTGTTAGCTCTCTCCAGATCCATGACTAACTAGCCCAAGTGTAGGATTGAAGTATAGAACTAGGTAAAACACCAACCAAATTATATCTTGCAGTAATAAGTTAACAAAATCTAATCAAAGAGTTACAACAGTAGCATTACGATTGTGCTCATTGGCACGCTCAACAATATAATTATGCTATGTCACGCCCCAGAGGAGTCCCTGTCCGAAGAAATTTCGGCAACATCTCCCCTGTACGGCGGGCAATCTGAAACTTCTACATAACACACGTACCTCAGCCACAGGCGGCTACAATTATAACAATAAATAAAAGCAAACACCACGCAGTTAATATAATTTATTCAGCCTCTGGCTGTCACAACCACGCAGTTAATAATAGTAAACAAAAACCATAGTACTCTGACTCGAAATCCACCCTACTCCACTACACTCGTAAAGCTCAAATCCGACGAACTCACATCTTCTGCCGTCCAGGCAGGCATGTAGTAGAATAAAATCCAAATCATACCAAAAATCCATCAACATCTCAAAATCCATACAAAGTCCAAGTATCCAAACAAACCAAGTCTATAACATAGTCAAAAAGGAAACAAACAAAACCAGTAGATCCGTAAGTCTTCGGGTCTTCAGGGGACCAGCAACTAGAACTCTCTCCTGACAGCATCATCCTGAAATATAACAACAATGGAGGCGGGGTGAGTCCAACACTCAGCAGGTACAATTGATATGCAAAGTAAAGAAATAACACCTAGCACTAATCATGCGTACAGTCTCCTGATAAAAATAAAGATAAATGCAAACCGAAGTAGACAGGAGAGAATCTGTACTAACCAGGACCCGGTATAAGGACAAACAATCCGAAAGGTATAGAAGACCTGTATGCATGTCAAACATAGGTATCCAACCAATATGCAGCAAATAAATACAGCAAACACAATCACAAATAATAAATGCATCATGCATATGATGCCAATGTCATGGTCACCCCTGACGCCAGGCAGCCAACTCATAACAAAAGTGGGACCGAGTGGGTAGAGCTGTGACAATCGTGCACTCTGCATCACTACCCCTGATGAGTGACCGAGTGGACGGGATGCTGTCGGAGTACATACGTACTCCTACCCCAAATCATAAATGGGGGAGCGCAATTCTCTCATCTCCCAGTACGCTATGACGGGGAGGGATCTCTAACGTGCTACACGCTGCGTCACACTACCCATGAGCAGACCAACGGAGCACCGGAAGAGCCAAACTGACGTGCTACCACGCTGTGTCATGCTACCCATGAGCGTCACAACGGAGCACCGAACAGTGATGAAACTGGCAATGTGCTCAACAATAATGGAGCAATCTATCGCATAGCATGCGATCATGCAAATGGTGCATGTGACTAAGCATGGTAATATACTAAACCAACCTCTGGACATATAACAATGGGCACCATAGTGAATAAATCATATCAAGATATACTGATCAATAAGGTATCAAACCTAGGTCCTGAACATGTGAAACAAGGTTATATCACTACCCATGAGCATGAAAAATCAGGTACGAGATCAATACGAGATGCAAACAAATAACCAATCAAACATGTCACATGTATTGGGCAGTGATTAACCGAGACAAATAAGAAACACAATTAATGCAACATGTTAATTTCATTACTAAGCATATCAAAGACAATAAGTCAAAAGTACCCGCCTCCAAATAAGAAATGTCCAATCCGACGTCGAGATACCGTCTCGCGTCAAAGTCCTGTAATTCCAATAGGTATATTTTTATTTTGCTAAAACTCAATTGAATTGCTAAATAAAACCCTTGAAACTATTTAGGGCAAAAACCCTAATTGGATCATCAATTAACTTATCCAAATAGGATCCAACATGCTCATTTATCTAGCTAATATAAATTAATCCACTGGTACAATCCATCACTACTAATGAAATTCAATGTAAAAATGGAACCATTTCTAAACTCACCTGATGAAGCATTGTTTATCCAAGGTCGAAGAATTTCCTATTGACACACAACAGAACACCTTACTGTTGAAAATCAGAAACAGTTAGCACATGAAATCCCAAATACAACTAGTTAGGAAATTCTAGCACTAATTTACCAAAACTCACATCTCTGGTTGAAGTGTACAAAAGTCTATACCTAATTTCCTCTTCTCTGGTGGTGGCAGCAAGCACAACAGAGACTGGTTGTGGCTCGGCAGAACACCCTTGCAGTCCGGATAACCCTTCCACTCCGGCGATCAGTGGTGGCATCCGATTTGACCCGGTGGCACCAAAACAAACCAGGTAGGGCACCGTCTTGGAGAGCTTCGGCAGGTCTAGGGCATAGGAGTTTGGTCGGTTGCCGACGCTCGAAAGAGGAGAAGGGCCGACGATAAGGCTGAAGAGGAGTGGAAGAAACCCTCAACCGACAGTGGATCGGGGTCGGCGACGGCAGGTCGACACTACCCCGGCGGCATCGGCTGTGATGGCGTGCAAGGCGATTAGGGCAGATGACACAGAGGGGAAAGAGCTCGGCAATGTGGCTCGGGCTCGAGGCAGAGGAGCGAGGGGAAGGAGAGGAAATCGCCGCAGCAGTTCGGGCTTCGGCGTCGCAGGGAAATCGGGAGTGAGGGAGAGTAAACGACGATTGGGAAAAGGAAAACAGTTCGGCGGATGAGGAAAAATAAAAGGGAAAGGAAAAAGAATTAAATAAATACACTTTTCCTCACTTAAATGGGGTAGCCTAAACAGGCTTTCCCGGGCCTCCGTATTTATCCCCCTAAACTCGTTCATACGAGCTCCAAAAAATTCCCAAAAAATGTCCAAAAATTTTGGAAAATTCCCTTATTCATATTCGCCTATTTTCGGTATTTTACATGCTACTTCGCATTTGTTTTTGTGCTTATAGCCATGGTTCAGCCAATGGACTGTAGGTGCAGCGGAGGCTAGCAAGAGGGAGGTGAATTGCCTGAAAAAATAAAAGTATACCCTCCTCGTCTTTCAACTCAAATAGATAGCAACAATAATAAAAATTAAAAATAGAAATAGAAGAGAGACAGAATTTTAACTTGGTTACACCCCAGGGGGTTGTTAATCCAAGGCGGTCGAAACTCGCACTAGCAGAGTCTCCTTCATTGTAGGTGGAGAAGCCTTTTTTACACACTTAGAGCGCTCACTAGTTGCTAGGAATGAATACAGAGTTGAAAGAACAATTGATGAATAATTCCTAATTCTAGGGGTCTTTATATAGCCTCTGGAAATTCTATCTCGGACGTCCAAGGTGCCTCCAATAGAGGTCCAAGGTGCCTCCAAGGGAGTGAGCAGATAGAACTCTATCCGCAGCGCAAACGGTCATTTTGACTAGATGAAGGCGCCTTGAGTAGTCTTGACCAGTTAATTACTTCTTTGCTTCAACTTTCGAAGCTCTGTTCTTTTGGGTGATTCCAGCCAACTGAAATAGGGCTCACCCGAACCCAATTTCTGGCCTTCTCCTCGAGCAACCCTCTGTTGGTTGGTCCTAGGAAGATCATACCGTTTCCATTGTATAAAAATTTTGTACAAGTGTCGAACGTTTCCTAAACAACCTATTATGTTCTTTAGAAGTTAAATTAGGAATCGCAAACGGAACTTAACATTATTGATTCCAAATTTAACTTATCTATTCTTAATGGTTTAGATTTGGATCGCAAGTAAAACTTAACACTATTGATCCAAATCAACCTATGTTATAAATTTAATTAAATATTAATTTCTAAAATTGGCTTCCAGGACTGCATGGCGAGACACATGACCTTCTTGGGTATGGGAGCATCCACCACCGCCTAGACAAACCCTTTTAAGGAAAGCTAATATTTAATTTCCTTATATAACTCTAGGTTTGACCAAAAGGAACAATCGAATCACAAATTCGAAAAATAAAAAAAACACAAACTCGAATAACAAATTCGAAAAACTAGAATCTAATGCCTCTTGTGTTTGGAATTTATACAAAAAAAAATAACTAGTATGATGCAGAAAATAATTACTAGTTATACCTTTTCTTTGTATGCTAATAACCTCAAGATCTTCTGTCGTATTCCTCGCCTCGCCTTGGGCGTCGTGTGAGCGACAATCCTCCAAGATGAACACCACCCAAAGCCTTCTTCCTCCTTCTCTAAAATCCGACCACCACCACCACTAAGGAACCAAAGAGAGCAAGGGGAAAGGGAAGGGAGAGAGGGTCGACCACAATAGAGAGCTCCACCAAGAGAATAAGAATTGATCTCTCATGAGGCCTCCCCTCCCCTTCTTTTATATTACTTGCCCAAGGTAAATAAGGAAAGACTTTTTACAAAAATTAAAATCTTCCTCTTGTTTTTCCTTTTCCCCTTTTATTTTTCCTTTTCCTTTCTCTTGATTGATTCAATCATTGATTGAATCAATGATTGGATGATTGGCCGGCCCCTTGCTTGGGCACCAAGCAAGGGTTGTCGGCCCTTTAAAGGAAGGAAATAATCTTGTAAAAAATTTTATAAGCAAAGAAGGAAAGCTCTTATAAAATTTTACAAGCTCTCTTTTAATTTCCTAATGTAGATGTTAAAAAAGGAAAGTTTTAAAAATTAAAATCAAGTTTTAAAATTTAAAACTTCTCTTCTAAAATTTTATTTTTTTAACATGGTTACAAAAATAGAAAGTTTCAAATTTAAAACTCCCTTCCTTTTTTTTCAACAACCATGAGGATGGTTAAAAAGGGAAAGTTTTAAAACTTTTAAACTTTCTTTTAAACTATGTGGCCTAATTCAAATAAGGAAAGTTTTGTAAATTTAAAATCCTTCTTTTAAAACTTGTAGTTATCTACAAAGAGAAGATTTTAAAAATTCAAAACACCCCTCCTAATTTGAAATATAGTGGCCGACCCTTCCTTTGCTTGGGCACCAAGCATAGGGCCAACCCTCTTGAGGAGATGGTGGTCGGCCCTTGGCTTGGTCACCAAGCCTTGGGCCCGCCCCCTTCTTGGACGCCAAGATGGGCTTTTATTTGGATAAACTTGAGGCTTTAATGATACTACGACAGGGACCTAGAGGAGAAATTGGTTTTGGCCTTCTGACGAGCTTGAGTATCCCGTGTTCGCCCCGAACACACAACTCAAGTTCATCAATAATAACTCATTCCACTAGAGAATTATTATTGCACTACCGCACCAATCCCAAATTACATTATGGACTCCTTCTTATCATGAGTGTGTTAGTCTCCCTGTGTTTAAGATATCAAATGTCTATTAATTTAATTGAGTTACTGACAATGCACTTTAATTAATGTCTTAGTCCAAGAGTAGTACCACTCAACCTCATTGTCATGTCAGACTAAGTCCACTTGCAGGGTTTAACATGACAATCCTTATGAGCTCCTCTTGGGGACATTCTCAACCTAGATTACTAGGACACAGTTTCCTTCTATAATCAATAACACACACTATAAGTAATATCATTTCCCAACTTATCGGGCCTATTGATTTATCAATCTAAATCTCACCCTTTGATAAGTTAAAGAAATAAATACTAAATATATATGCTTGTTATTATATTAGGATTAAGAGCACACACTTCCATAATAACTAAGGTCTTGTTCTTTTATCAAGTCAGTATAAAAAGAACTTACCTTAAATGGTCCTGCTCAGTACATTCAAAGTTTACTAGTGTAATTTATCAGTCAAGATAAACTAACACCTAATTACACTACGACTATTCCAATGGTTTGTTCCTTTCCAACTTAGTCGCGAGCTACTGTTTATAATTTATAAAGAACCGATAATATGATCTTCTGTGTGTGACACCACACACCATGTTATCTTCAATATAAATTAATTGAACAACTACATAAATGTAGATATTTTTGACCAATGTGATTCTTTACTTCAAAATAAATGTTTACACAAGCCAGGCTTTTAGTATAGACTCTAACACCTTCCTCCCCGGCTTAACATCCCTCGAACGCCGCGCACGTTCTTCTTGCCCACCGGTGTACTCTTCTGCAGCTCTCTCATCCTTCGGACGCACCGAGCTCGTCGGCTCCCTTCTCGTGTCATCCTTCTCGCTAGCTGCGTCTTCCGCTTGACTTCCTGCACTCCTAAGCTCCTGCACACTCAGACATAGGGATCAAACACAAAGCAGGACCTAACAACTTGGTTGATCACATCAAAACAACCACGGGGTCTACCAATCTCTCCCTTTTTGATGTGTATCAACCCAAGTTCAAGTTAGGGTAAAAATAGACAAACAGTAATTTTAAAGAAAATTAATAAACTAACATGTTAAGCATAAATTTGCAATAAATAAAATTTCAACTATTTAATTAAGAGTTAAACAGTATTTTTCAAAAATATTTTTAAAACCCAGAGTTTTGAAAAAACATTCTCTCCCATTAACTTGTACGTTTCTCTCCCCCTTTGATCACAGCAAAAACGGGGTAATAATAAGAGAATATGATAATTAAAAAATATTTAGCAAATTCTTAAGTTAAAAACATTTCTAACTAAAATGATTTTTTTGAATTTAAGAAAAAACAATTTCTAAGTTAAATGACTTTTTAGAATTTACTGTTGGTGCAACCTTAGGTCAAGGTTGACCTGGTTGACCCGACTCGAGTTGACCTGACTCGAGTTGACCTGACTCGAGTTGTATTTTGATGTTTGACAAAACCAGAAGAGTTGTATTTTGATGGGAGAGTGTTGGTGCAGCCTTATGGTCAAGGTTGACCTGGTTGACCCGAGGTGAATTGACCTGACTGGGAAAAGTCCAAGCAGGGAGCTTGGCACGGGAAAAGTCCAAGTATGGAGACTTGGCACGGAGAAGTCCAAGTATGGAAGCTTGGCACATGGGAAGTCGCAGAGGGCTCGGTAGCTCGTTCTCCGGACTGAGGTCAGAGAGGGCTCGGGAGCTCGTTCTCTGGACCGGATGTGGAAAGTCCTGGTGAGTGAAGCCAGACAGTCGGAAAGTCCTAGTGAGTGAAGCTAGGCAGTTGGGAAGTCCTGGTGAGTGAAGCCAGGCAAGGGAAAGTCCTGGTGAGTGAAGCCAGGCAGACGGAAAAGTCCTGGCAGACTGAAAATCCTGGTGAGTGAAGCCAGGTGAAAACCCTAGTGAGTGAAGCTAGGTGAAAGTCCTGGTGAGTGAAGCCGGCCGGGCAGACTGGAAATCCTGGTGAGTGAAGCCAGGTGAAAACCCTAGTGAGTGAAGCCGAGCAAAGGAAAATCCAGATGGATCAAGGGTGATCGGACATCTGGTGTTGAGAAGGTCAAGTAGGTCAAGGGAGTGACCGGATACTTGACACGAAGAGAAAAGTCCAAGTGGGTCAAAGGGATTGACCGGACACTTGGTGGGGAGTCTTAGCAGGTCAAGGGAGTGACCGGATGCTAAGCATGATGTACCAACAGGTCAAGGTTGACCGGATGTTGGTTTGGGAGACTTGGGACTTGGTTTGGGCAAAAACCAAGCTCTGGATCGGTCTGCAGACCGATCGGTGATCTTGGGTTCTGATTCGATCAGAGACCAATCGGTATACGGAGCGATCATGGTTCTGTGGGCTTACTGATCGGTCTGGGGACCGATCAGCATGGAGCCTGATCGGTCCCCGGGACCGATCAGGGACGCTAAGGTGGGATCGGTCCAAGGACCGATCAGATTCCACACAGAGAGTTGGGCAACTCTCTGTGAAGCCTTCTGATCGGTCTGGGGACCGATCAGCACAGGGCCTGATCGGTCCCCACGACCGATCAGGCAAGGCCCAGACCGATCAGGGTGAAGCCTGATCGGTCTGGATCTAGCCGTTGTGAGTAACAACGGCTAGGTTCTGCATCTTCTATCTTCGTTGCAAGTTCTTCGCAGGCACAGGTAATATAAAGAGGTCGAGGGCTATAGGGCTGAGACACTCTTCTTCCTCTCCTTCTTCTAGCTTGCTGCTGCTTGCGATCTGAGCTTTGTTTGAGCTCTCCCCAGTAAGCTTCGTGTGAGCTTCCAGTCGACGGTCAGCTGCTGCTGTTGTCCGAGAAGTTGTTGCTTCACAGTCAGTCGACGAGAAGGCGAGTTAGTGTTTGTACATTGTTCTTGTCTTTCTACTTGTATTTCTTGTACTCCTTCTTGTTGTTGCAAGTTTTGTGGCGAGGTTTCTCCACCCAGAAGGAGTTCATATTAGCCGGTTTTCCGGGGGCTCATCCACCGACGGATTGACTGGACTCGTCCACCTTACGGACACGCCGAGGAGTAGGAGCCCTAATCTCCGAACCTCGTTACATCCTTGTGTTAAGGTTTGGTTTTCTTCTCTTTCGTTTCTTTGTTGTATTTTCTGCTGCGCTAACTTTGATTTGTAGAAAGAAACGCGAAGATTTGGGGCGGCTATTCACACACCCCCCTCTCTAGCCGCGATCATCGATCCTAACAAGTGGTATCAGAGCGAGGTCGCTCTTCGTCGGATTCACACCCGTGGGAGCACGAGCTAGAGGATGGATCGTTTTGGAGAAGATGTCACGATTCCGCCCTTCTACGATCGTGACGATTTCGCGTTTTGGAAGGTAAGAATGAAATATTTTCTTATGACTTATCTTGAAAATTGGAGTTGTGTTCAATTAGGTTTCACGCCTCCAATGGATAAGGAAGGAAAACCACTCGAGAAGAAGAAGTGGACAAGGGAACAAATCCACCATTCCACAATCAACGATGAGGTAATGAAAATTTTTGAGTTATCATTACCTAATGACATTTTGTGTAGAATAGGTGGTTACAACAACGCCAAGGAATTGTGGAACAACTTGGCCAAATTTCATGAGGAGAGCTCCACTTCAAGCCATGAAGAGGAGTCAAGTGAGCCAAGTAGCTCACATCATGGAGGGAGCGAATTAGAAGTTGAGAGTCATTCAACGTCTAAGGAAGAAGAGGAGGAGGTCTCTTCTTCAAGATCGGAGCAAGAAGAAGCATCTACCTCCGGAAGGGATGAGGAGGAGAGCCTTCATCCATCCTCAACCCTAGGTAACTCAAGCATTGTAATTTCAAATAAGTTACATATAATATGCTTTGAGTGTAGGGAATTTAGGCACTACAAGAGTAAGTGTCCAAGGAGGGTTAGGAAGACTCCACCGGCACCAAAGGTCAAGGGAGCCGGAGTCCCGACACGTAAAGGCAAGGAGCACGTGGTATGCTTCCAATGCAAGCGAAGGGGACATTATCGGAGTCAATGTCCAAGGGGGAGGCAACCTCACAAGTGTTGATACAGTCTGACCTGGATGTTGTTTTGCTGTTGACACTAATTTAAGTTTGTATCAGATAATTAACTCAGATTAATTACTAATCCAGGTTGACTAGGTTGACCTGATTGAAGCAGTTGGAAAGTCCTGGTGAGTAAAGCCAGGTGAAAACCCTAGTGAGTGAAGCTAGGTGCAAGTCCTGGTGAGTGAAGCTAGGTGAAAACCCTAGTGAGTGAAGCTAGGTGCAAGTCCTGGTGAGTGAAGCCGGGCAAGGGAAAATCCAGATGGATCAAGGGTGATCGGACATCTGGTGTTGAAAAGTCCAAGAAAGAAACTTGGCATGCGGAGTCAGAGAGGGTTCGGTAGCTCGTTCTCTAGGACCAGATGAAGTCGGAGAGGGCTAGGGAGCTCATTTCTCCGGACTAGGTCAGAGAGGGCTCGACCCGGACTGAGTCAAGAAGCTGGATCGGTCTGCAGACCGATCCAGTGAAACCTTTATACCTGATCGGTCTGCCGACCGATCAGGAATTGATCAGTGGCTACTGAACGTTTACTGATCGGTCTGCAGACCGATCAGAAATCGATCAGTAGCCCACTGTGATTTTACTGATCGGTCTGCGGACCGATCAGAAATCAATCAGTAGCCTACTGAGATTTTACTGATCGGTCTGGAGACCGATCAGGAGGCTTTAAGCACTGGGACGAGCGACATCTGATCGGTCTGGGGACCGATCAGATTAGTGCCTGATCGGTCCGCAGACCGATCAGAAGCTGCGCACCTTCGGAAAGAGCGACGCCTGATCGGTCTGGGGACCGATCAGATTAGTTCCTGATCGGTCCGCAGACCGATCAGCGATGATCCAGAAAGCGTGGTTCGGTCTGCAGACCGACCCACGGTATTGTTTGCTTTGCATGCACTTTTTCTGATTGCCGTATTTGTATTCACCTATCTGTTTTTAACCATTTGCTGTGAGTCTTTCTAGCTTGCAGGTTGCAGGTCACATTCTCATGTTTGGATTCAAATTAAGCTTCATTAAGAGAAGGAGACAAGTACCCTTTTCACTGTAATTTGCTGCAACAGATGCATTTGAGGCATCAACGTTCACTGGCGAAATCTGATTACGATTGGGCTGCTCAGTTTGACCTCTAGCTATTGGTTCGTATCCAGAGACGCCAGTGATTTCCATTGGCATGGGTTCAGAGAATCAGAAGAGGAGGAGGTGTGATTGGCTACGCCTGACTGGCAGCAGCGATTCTGCAGATGGCGGTGATTCGAGCCAGTGAAGCAGAGAGACATAAGAAGGAAGAAGAGGAGTTCAGAAAGAAGATTCTGAATGCTCTGTCTTTTGTGATCAAGCCTTCGAGAAAGCAAGTTGGTGAAGCTGTGAGCTTTTTGCTGAGAAGGTTGATTGTGCGCTCTCTGCTCTGTTCTCTTCTCCGCGTGGCTGTAAGCTCATCTTAATATTTTTCTCAGCCACTGTAAGTCTTGTGCTTAAATCTATAATCATCTGAGACTTTGTTGAGAGGTTGCTCCACCGAGAAGGAGACATCTTTAGCCGGATCTTGTCTGGGGTGTGATCTACCGAAAGATCAAGGAGTCGTCCTCCTTACAGACACGCCGAGGAGTAGGGGCAAGTTATCCCCGAACCTCGTATATCCTTGTGTCTGCTGTGTTTGTTTTCTTTCGTTTTAGTTTTTCTATTTCCGCTGTGCTGTGCTAACAAAGTTCTTGAAGAAATTTCTGTTTAGTGTTTTTCAAAGAGGCTATTCACCCCCCTCTAGCCATCTAAGATCCCAACAAGTGGTATCAGAGTCTGGTGCTCTTCATTACGGCTTAACAACCCAAAGAGCTAAACAATGGCCATGAAGGAGGGACTCAGCACCAACCGTCCACCTTATTTCGATGGAGCAGATTTTCAATATTGGAAAAGCCGCATGGAGTATTACCTCAAGACCGATATCTCCATGTGGTTCTCCGTCAAGGAGGGATTCTCACCTCCAAAGGATGAAGAAGGTAAGGAACTTGACTCATCGAGATGGTCAACCGAGCAAACTCGCAAGGGACAAGCCGATGCCAAGGCGGTTGTCACTTTGCAATGTGGGATAGCCAAGGATCAACTTGTCAAGGTTGGTCCTTTCACAAGTGTGAAGGATCTATGGAACAAGCTCATCGAGCTCCAAGAAGGGACTCGAGACTCTCGGATCGCCAAGAGGGATTTGTTCCTAAACCAACTACAGAACCTTGTCATGAAGGAAAATGAAACTGTAAGTGAGATACATGGAAGGTTCAAGGAGATCATCAATGGTCTCCATTCGGTGGATGAACGAGTAGAAAACCGTGACCTCGTAAGGTATGCTCTAAAAGCTTTTCCTAGGAATGCCTTGTGGTCATCTATGGTGGATGCCTACAAGGTATCCAAGGATCTTTCCATTGTTAAGTTAGATGAATTTTTTTGTGAAATGAAATTACATGAACTTGCTAACAAAGGGCAAAAAGAGAAAGGTATTGCTTTGGTTGCAGAAGAAAAGAGCAAGGAGGGAAGAAGGAAGAAAGAAAAGAAGAAGGAGAAAGAAATTGTTTCATCTTCATCCTCCTCCGAGTCCGATGATGAAGGTGAATCATCATCAAGCGAGATGGCCAACTTCGTGAGAAGAATCATGAGAAGGAGCAGAAGATACAAAGGAAAGGTAAACCTAGTGAACAAAATATTGACAAAACTAATGTTACATGTTATGAGTGCAGCAAAAGGGACACTATCGGAGCGAGTGTCCGAAATTAAAAAGGAAGGAGGAACGAGCCAAAAAGAAGGAGGAAAGAGTCAAGAAGAAGAAGGCTCTAAAAGCTACATGGGATGAGTCTTCTTCAAGTTCATCTGAGGAAGAGAAGAGGGAGAAGAGTACACGGCAGTTAGCCCTCATGGCAAGAGAGGAGTCCGAGTCCGAGAGTGAGGACTCAAGCTCTTCAGCCGCGACTTCATCATCTTCGGATGATGAAGAGGTAACATCTCCCCATTTAGAAAAGTGTTATAAAACAATTGCACATTTGTCTACTTCCCTTAAAAAATCAAAAATAGAAACTAAACTGCTAAAAGATGAAATAGAGAAATTAAGGGCCCTTAGGGAAGATGAGGTCGATGACCTTTATCAAGAGGCCCTAGAGGATGAAAACAAAACCTTGAAGGGTGAAATTGAGAAGCTCAAGAAAATGCTTGAGAAATTCTCAACCAGCTCTAAGACCTTAGACATGATTCTAAATGCCCAAAGGGCGGTCTACAACAAGGCTGGATTAGGATACCAACCTAAGGAGTCTAGTTTTATTTCTTTAGTGTCAAGAACCCAATTTCATAGATCGCATGTTTCTAGGGTTCATGAGACTAGGAAGAAGGTAACAAAGGCATGGGTGCCCAAGTCTTTCATTGTAGATGCATTAGGTCCCAAGATTTGGGTACCTAAAACATCTATCTTTCGTGTCTTGTAGGCATTGGTAAAGGGGGAGCGTCTATCAACTTGGTTTGTTGATAGTGGATGCTCCAAGCACATGACCGGGGACAAGTCACTATTTTCTACCATTCAAAATAAAAATAGAGGTAATGTGTCATTTGGTAACAATGGTAGTCTTAAGGTTGTAGGAGTTGGAGACATTCATATATCCGAATGTCTCCATATCAAGAATGTCCTTCTAGTCAAGGGGATGACTTTTAATCTCCTAAGTGTCAGTCAATTGTGTGATACGGGTTACACAATTGAATTTCATTCAAGTCAATGTTTGGTTAAACACATTGACACACTTGACACGGTACTAGTAGGCACAAGGGTTGATAATATTTATCAAGTATCGTTTAAAAGTGCTACTAATGCTTTGATTAAGTGTTTCATGTCAAAAGAAGAAGAGTCTTGGCTATGGCATAGAAGGTTGGCACATGTCAATATGAAGAACATCCGGAAGTTGGCCAACCAAGGATTAGTGCGAGACTTACCCAGCATCAAGTACCACAAGACCAAACTATGTGATGCATGTCAAAAGGGTAAGCAAACAAAAGGTGTTCATAAAGGTAAAAGCACTGTAAGTACATCTACTGCTTTAGATTTATTGCACATGGACCTATTTGATTGCAGTAGTGTAATATCATTGAATGGAAGTAGATATTGCTTGGTAATCGTTGATGATTTTACTAGATACACATGGACTTTCTTTTTGAAACATAAGGACCAAACTATAGATATTTTTATTTCCTTTTGTAGAAGAACTGAAAATGAAAAATCAACAACAATTAAAACCATTAGAAGTGATCATGGTGGGGAATTTCAAAATCATAGGTTTTTAGAGTTTTGTCAAGAAAAGGGATATAGGCATGAGTTCTCTACTCCGAGGACCCCACAGCAAAATGGGGTTGTGGAGAGAAAGAACCGAGTCTTACAAGAGGCTGCACGAAGCATGCTCAATGAGTACTCACTACCGAGCTACTTATGGGCTGAAGCTGTGAATACAGCTTGCTATGTGCAAAATCGAGTTTTAATACATAGGTTTTTAGGAAAGACTCCCCATGAACTTTGGTTTGGGAAACCACCTACAATTAAACATCTTAGGGTGTTTGGTTGTAAGGTGTTTATTTTGAACACCAAGGACCATCTTGGAAAATTTTCGGCCAAGGCTGATGAGGGGATACTGGTTGGGTACTCGCTCACCAGCAAAGCCTATCGAGTCTACAACAATAGGACTAAATTGATTGAAGAGTCCTCTGATGTAGCTTTTGAAGAAATCCCTAACTCAAATGATCAATCAAGGGCTATAGGAGAAATTTAATTTGAACTTAGAAATCTAAGTTTGAATGATCAAAATGAAGAACGAGTCGAAGTTGACTCTGATGTTGATGAGCAAAGGCAACAAAGAACTCAATCTGATCCTTTGCCAGATATTGAGTCCTTGCCTGTGCCTAGTGAGACCATTCATGAGGCACCATCAACACCAAGACAATCTAGGATAGCCTCTAGTCATCCCCAAGACCAAATTGTGGGAGACATTCAACAAGGGGTTAGGACTAGGTCATTCTTCAGAAATGAGTCTAATGAAGTCGCATTGATTTCAGAGATTGAACCAAAATTAGTTGATGAGGCATTGCACGATCCTGATTGGATCATAGCTATGCAAGACGAATTAGGTCAATTTGAAAGGAGTCAAGTGTGGGACTTAGTTTCTAGACCTAAGAAGACCACCATTATTGGAACTAAATGGGTCTTCAAAAATAAGTTAAATCAAAAGGGAGAAGTTGTAAGAAACAAGGCAAGACTTGTAGCCAAGGGCTATAGTCAAGTCGAAGGTCTCGATTATGATGAGACTTATGCTCCCGTGGCACGATTAGAGTCCATTCGTTTGATGCTAGCTTTTGCTGCACATAGAGGTTTCAAACTCTATCAAATGGATGTTAAATCTGCCTTCTTAAATGGTTTTATTAAAGAAGAAGTCTATGTTGAACAACCACCGGGGTTTGTGAATACCGAAGCTCCAAACCACGTGTACAAGCTCAAGAAAGCACTTTATGGGCTTAAACAAGCACCACGAGCTTGGTACGAAAGGTTGTCAACATAGTTACTAGAAAAGGGTTTTGTGAGAGGCCAAATAGACCCAACACTATTTCTGCGTAGAGATGGTGAAAATATTTTTGTAGCCCAAGTATATGTCGATGACATAATTTGTGGCTCAAATAACAAGGGCTATTTGAATGAATTTATTTCTCACATGGAAAGTGAGTTTGAGATGAGTCTAGTAGGAGAATTGACATTCTTCCTTGGACTTGAAATCAAACAAACTCGAGATGGCATTTATGTCCATCAGACGAAATACACTCAAGAGATGCTTAGAAAATTCAATATGAGTGACTCTAAGGAAGTGTCCACTCCAATGGCGACAAACACTCGCCTTGACAATGATGAGAGTGGAAACCAATTGATCTAACGCAATATAGAAGCATGATTGGTAGTCTTCTATATCTCACAGCTAGTCGACCGGACATACTCTTTGCTGTGGGCATGTGCGCTAGGTATCAAGTCTGTGCCAAGGAATCTCATTTAATTGCAGTTAAGAGAATATTGAGATACCTTAAGGGCACAATTCGAGTAGGTCTATGGTACCCTCGTACAGAGTCTTTTGACTTGATAGGCTATACCGATTCCGATTATGCTGGGTGCAAATTGGATCGGAAAAGCACTAGTGGGGGTTGCCAATTCTTAGGTTCATCATTAGTTAGTTGGTCAAGTCGGAAGCAACATTGTGTTGCTCTCTCCACGACCGAGGCCGAATATATTGCCATGGGAGAGAGTGTATCACAGTTGTTGTGGATGATGCACACCCTAGAGGATTATGGACTTTCTTATAAGGGTGTACAAGTGCTATATGACAACATTAGCACGATCAACCTAACTAAAAATCCAGTCCATCATTCAAGGACCAAGCACATTGAAGTGCGTCATCACTTCATAAGAGATCACGTAGCTAGGGGAGACATTGTGCTCACATATGTGGAGTCAAAGTCAAACCTAGCCGACATTTTCACCAAACCCCTTCCGGAGAATGAATTTAGTCATTTAAGGAGGGAGTTGGGAATGTGTTTGGCTCCTTAGGTCATTAGAACTTCACCATGATCAATAAGGACTATTAAAATGACAAGAGTAATTGGGACAATAATTTGGGCAACTTGGGAACATCTCACACAAACTATAAGGCTTAACAAAATATTTTTGTTTGCTAGAAATGGGGTGAGATGCTAGGATCAACCCAATTATTCAAAATGTATCATGCATCCCTTGAATAATTAGGTTGAAGAGACATTAATTGAGTATGGGGAAGGCCATTACATAATTCATGTGTATTTGGCTCCTAGATCTTACTCATATATTCCAACCAAGGAATCTTGGTTGGACTTTTGCCTAGAAATTTTCTAATCATGGTTGATGGTTGATGTGTTGATTGGTATTGTTGCTTGGTTCAAGTCATGACTTTGATTGATAAAACGATAGGGTGTTAAAGGAAATAATAACAACTTGGATATATTTTGACAAACTTGAAACTAAACATAACAAGGATCAAGAATTTCAGCTTTCGTGTCTTGCTTGAAAATTAGGACAAGTTGTTTATATTTTGACAAACTTGAACCTGATCATAGAAATGAGTTTTGAACTCTTAAGGACCAAGAAGACAGAACCCCATATGGTTGGAGTTAGTGTGAGGTTTTTGTTTGATAAGAATCTGAAACCTTAAGACTATAAACAAGTTCAGACCATAACTTTTAGGTAAGAGTTATGCTTGTAGGTTCTAGGCTCTAAACATGGAAGTTTTCCTAGATAAACTTCCACGAATTATCGGACACAAGTTACTGAAATTATAGCTTTCAGTTACCGGAATTACAACTTTCAGTTACTGAAATTACGGGAGAAAACAGACACTGATCGGTCTACGGACCGATCAAGTCAGTCTAGCACGCTACTGATCCCTTTCTGATCGGTCTACAGACCGATCAGAGAGATCCCTGATCGGTCCGGAGACCGATCAGGTCAATTCGGCACAAAAGCCACTGATCAATCTCTGATCGGTCTACCGACCGATCAGGAAGCTCGCTGATCGTACTGATCGTCTCCTGATCGGTCCGTGGACCGATCAGGATGTTCCTGGATCGGTCCAAGGACCGATCGGGAGGCTTCTGACACCTTCTGATCGGACAACCGTCCGATCATTTCTTCACTGTACACCCATCTAAACCCTTAAAACCTCCCGATCCCTTCTCTTCCTCATTCACGCGAACCCTAGCCGACTCTCCCCACCAGTCCTCCCTTCTCTCTTCTCTTTGCACGCCAAACCCTACCCGAAGCTCTAACCCTCGGAAGCCCTAGTCTAAAGTTCAAATGGCACCAAGGTAACTTCTTACCTCTCTAGAACTTGGCATTATGTTTCTCACTGAATCTGTTGTTCTGTTGTTTCGGTTCTTAATTGTTGGTGGCTCCTGTGCTTTTCGTTTTTCCCATTGTATCCCCTTAGGAAGAAACCCACTGATGGTGAGGGAACCTCTAAGGAACCAACCAAGACATCCAAATCCAAAACTCCTGCTGCTCCTTCCCGACCCCAACCAGCTAGTTCCAGTAGATTCCCAAACCGCCAGTCTGAGCAAGCTTTTCAACAAAGGACATTCAAATTACTCCCTTGTAGGTCCGTGGATAGAAAATTCATGGACGAATTTTGCCCACAAGTGTCCGAAATCATAGCATACTACAAACTCGATTCACTAGTCTACTTGGAACGGGATATCAACTATGACTTGGTCTCTGAGTTCTATAATAACCTTCATGAGACTAATGATCAAGGTTTTAAAACAAGAGTTGCTAAGCGGACTCTTGATTTCAGTATCTCATCTTTCTTTGAGTATCTCAATTGTCGGAGGTGTTCCGGTGATGTCTTTTCGATATTTCCTGACTTACCAGATCAGTTACTTCCACCGTTTGATATCTCACCTGACGATATATATGAGTACTTCTTCAGACAGCCTAGACAAGGGCTAGATGAGCTAGATGTTGACTTCCCTACTTTTGCAGCCTTGAGATTATCTCCTCAAGATTACATTCTTTTTAAAATTGTCACGAACTGCCTTCTACCTATCACATCTAAACCATTATTTGAGATCCGATCATATCATTGTCTTATGCTTTATGGTTTGTGTCGGCGTCTCGATTTTGATATCATGTCGAACATCTACTCCTCGATCATATCATATTCTCAGCCTAACGGCTTCACTATTTATATGCCTTATGGGCATATAATTACTGATTGGCTTGAGACCCTTCAGGTTGATGTCTCTAAGGGTAGAATAATCAAAATGGTCAGGCAGGATTGCCGACTTGGGAAACGGGCATTTTCCAAGTCTGGAATCATAGGGCAAAATGGGGATGTTCAGTGGAAGGATGGGAGAGCTTTAGGTGAGTTACCACGGGGACCTCCACGACAGGTTGCAGCTGCTCCTGTTGCTGCTCCTCCTGCTGACATTGGCGAGGCGGATCCAGACCTGCGCTGGCAGATCGCTGAGTTGGAGAGCCGATTTGATCGTCACGAGGAGATGGTGGCTGCTGAGTTCGATGGACTACGTATTCGGATAGACCAGCGCTACGATGACCTGCGCGGGCATATTGACCAGCGCTTCGATGATATGCGCAGTCATCAGGTGGTGACACAGCAGTTGCTACTCGGATGGATGGCACGCTACCCGCCTCCGCAGTCTTACCCAGGCTATCCATCCTCCAGCGTGCCGCCTCAGGATTTCACCCTTCCTGCCGATGATGATGATGCTCCTCATGTTGAGGACGTTGATTGATATAGTCTGTGTGTCACCTTGTCTGTATGTATTTTGGATGTTATTTGTTAGTCTGACCTGGATGTTTGCACTTCTGATGCTACTCATATATTTATGCTACTCGGTTTTATATTTGCTTGCTCCTTATTATGCTTCATTTTCTATGTTTTTTTTTATATATGTTGTTCCTATGCCATAATTTGATTGTATCTTTTGTCTTTCTTACTGTCGCATTGTGACCTTAGAGGGAACTCTAGGTCAGTTAAAAGAAGGCAGTATGGATTAAGGGGGAGCCTTTGTAGTTTTTGTCACCTCTTTTGCACCTTTTCGGTGTTTGACAAAGGGGGAGAGGATACCTAAGTTTAGAAATGTATGAAAGCTTGATTTTAGGGGAGAGGATAACGGGAAGGATCTTGATTCCCGTCCTTGACTTGGTGGTGTATCCGTCTTAGGGGGAGGATCCTGATTTCCCTAAAATTATGGGTATATGAGCATTTCTGATCTAAACTTAAATCGTGTTGTCAAACAACAAAAAGGGGGAGATTGTTGATACAGTCTGACCTGGATGTTGTTTTGCTGTTGACACTGATTTAAGTTTGTATCAGATAATTAACTCAGATTAATTACTAATCCAGGTTGACTAGGTTGACCTGATTGAAGCAGTTGGAAAGTCCTGGTGAGTGAAGCCAGGTGAAAACCCTAGTGAGTGAAGCTAGGTGCAAGTCCTGGTGAGTGAAGCCAGGTGAAAACCCTAGTGAGTGAAGCTAGGTGCAAGTCCTGGTGAGTGAAGCCGGGCAAGGGAAAATCCAGATGGATCAAGGGTGATCGGACATCTGGTGTTGAAAAGTCCAAGAAAGAAACTTGGCATGCGGAGTCAGAGAGGGTTCGGTAGCTCGTTCTCTAGGACCAGATGAAGTCGGAGAGGGCTAGGGAGCTCATTTCTCCGGACTAGGTCAGAGAGGGCTCGACCCGGACTGAGTCAAGAAGCTGGATCGGTCGGCAGATCCTGATCTATACCTGATCGGTCCGCCGACCGATCAGGAATTGATGGCTGCGAGCGCATCGATGCGGACCGATCGAATCGATCGCAGCCCATGTTTTGATCGATGCGGACCGATCGTAAATCAACCGTAGCCTCGAGATTTTATCGATCGGCCGAGACCGATCGAGGCTTTAACCGGGACGGCGACATTTGATCGGTCTAGGGACCGATCAGATTATGCTGATCGGTCCGCAGACCGATCGCGCACCTTCGGAAAGAGCGACGCCTGATCGGTCTGGGGACCGATCAGATTAGTTCCTGATCGGTCCGCAGACCGATCAGCGATGATCCAGAAAGCGTGGTTCGGTCTGCAGACCGACCCACGGTATTGTTTGCTTTGCATGCACTTTTTCTGATTGCCGTATTTGTATTCACCTATCTGTTTTTAACCATTTGCTGTGAGTCTTTCTAGCTTGCAGGTTGCAGGTCACATTCTCATGTTTGGATTCAAATTAAGCTTCATTAAGAGAAGGAGACAAGTACCCTTTTCACTGTAATTTGCTGCAACAGATGCATTTGAGGCATCAACGTTCTCTGATGAAATCTGATTACGATTGGGCTGCTCAGTTTGACCTCTAGCTATTGGTTCGTATCCAGAGACGCCAGTGATTTCCATTGGCATGGGTTCAGAGAATCAGAAGAGGAGGAGGTGTGATTGGCTACGCCTGGCTGGCAGCAGCGATTCTGCAGACGGCGGTGATTCGAGCCAGTGAAGCAGAGAGACATAAGAAGGAAGAAGAGGAGTTCAGAAAGAGGAATTCTGAATTCTGAGCTTTTTGCTGAGAAGGTTGATTGTGCGCTCTCTGCTCTGTTCTCTTCTCCGCGTGGCTGTAAGCTCATCTTAATATTTTTCTCAGCCACTGTAAGTCTTGTGCTTAAATCTATAATCATCTGAGACTTTGTTGAGAGGTTGATCCACCGAGAAGGAGACATCTTTAGCCGGATCTTGTCCGGGGTGTGATCTACCGAAAGATCAAGGAGTCGTCCTCCTTACGGACACGCCGAGGAGTAGGGGCAAGTTATCCCCGAACCTCGTATATTCTTGTGTCTGCTGTGTGTTTGTTTTTCTTTCGTTTTAGTTTTTCTACTTCCGCTGTGCTGTGCTAACAAAGTTCTTGAAGAAATTTCTGTTTAGTGTTTTTCAAAGAGGCTATTCACCCCCCTCTAGCCATCTAAGATCCCAACAACAAGGACAAGGGATGCACATCGATAGGGGGAGCTAAGGCAAACCCTAAGGTACCTTTTAAGGCACACTATTGCAATTCAAATAAGAAACATGCTAGTAGTTTTATTGCTATTGCAAATAATGATGAGCATGTTAACAATAGAAAACCATATGTGTGCTTAGGTGCTAAATATGTTAGCTTAGATAAGGATAATACTAGAAATGTCAACCCTAGGATTAACTCATCTAAGGCTAAGGAGAACCTAGGTAGAAACCCCAAGACAACTAGACATATGCCTAGGAACACCTCAAGAAAGAATGATAAATTAAAACTTGAGGTTTTAGAGAAAGAAAATCAAGTCTTGAGGTCAAGACTTGACACTCTAGAAAAGGCCCTAAAGAATTTAGAGAAGTCAACTCTAGGGTCTAAGGGTCAAATTTCAAAGCCCAAGGACAAGAAAGGTTTGGGTCACAAACCTAAGTCCCAAATGGTCAAGCCCACCTATCATAGTGTTCCATTCGGTTATGGAACAAAACCTAGGGCTAGGAAGACCAACACCAAGGTCACAAGGGGAGTCACCCCTAGAGTTGATCTTGATGAGTCCCAAATGGCCAAGGCTTTAAAGCCTAAGAGGGTCATTAGGAGGGTTGCTAGGGAAGTTATCCCTAGTGAATATTTAGTGAACCCAATGAGCTCTAATAGGTATTGGGTTCCTAGGAGTATCTTCTCTACCACATAGATGGGTTAGAGAGTGTCAACTCCGATTAGAAGGGTAGTTAACCCAACTTTGAGGAAATTGACACTCAAGGAACATTTTCAAGGTTTTGTGAATCTTTGAAAATGAAATGGATTTATCATTTACTCATTGAAGAGTAAATTGTGTCATATTTGAAAAAAAATATATCGACTTTAATCTTTATTGGCACAAGTTAGGAAAACCTAGAGAAATACCAAGTTGGGGTCTTGGTACTCTCTTAGGAATTTAAGACAATCTAGGCCTTAATTAAAAAGGTGCTATTCTTGAGGAAATATGAAATATGCCAATATTTGAGGATATACTTAATGTTAAGTGACATAAATTAATCAAGAAAAATAGGAATGCCAACTTAGGTTTGGGCATTTTCTTGAAGCACTTTGAGCAATCTAGGTTTAGATTTTAAGTTAGCTAAGGTGTTAAGGATACTTAGATAGGTAATCTAGGTATTTTATTTGTGCTAACTTACCATGGTTGTTTGCCATATGCCATGCCATGACATCATGTTTAACTTATTATCATTCGAAATGTCATGATCATGCTTAGGCTAATTATATGTCATGCTTATTTTAAGTTTTATACTTTATGCCATGACATCATGAAATTGGAACATGCTTCTATTTATGACATCATTTTATGTCATGTCATCATCTCTTGCATTAATAATCAATGAAATTGATTTAAGGATAAAAACACAATTTGATATTGAGATCAAATTGGTGTTTAGAAAATGCATGAGAACTTAGCCTAAGTTGACCTAAACACATATCTCACATCAAAATTGACTTGGATGTGTTTGATACACTTTAGATGTGTGTGAGATATTAGGATGATGAGTTAGGATCAAGGTGCATAGCTCTTGTACCTAGATGAGCCTAATTCTAAATTGAGGATCATAGGGAAAGCATTTGTACAAGTCATGTACATTTAGCCCTAAGATTATGGTCCTAAATTAAAAGGTTTAAAATCATTTTGAAATTGATTTGAAAAACCTTGATGAAGCCATTTTAGTGATAGCATTCATCATTGAACATTGTAATACAAAGTTGACTTAACTTTGAACTATTTCAAAGTTTTTGAACTTTGTATCAAGATTTGAAAATGGAAGTTATTTTCATCGAAAATTATTTTTCCATGATAGTGTATGTTATGAGGAATGTATCCTCAAAATTTTACAATTTTTGAAATTTTCTGTGATTTTCTAGAGGTTTCTGAATTTCGGGAGAAGAAATCAGAAATCTGATATCAGACTTGTGGACCGACCAGGAGGTTGCCTGATCGGTCCAGGGGATGCTGGATCGGTCACTGTGACCGATCCAGGGAATCCCTGATCGGTCTGGTGACCGATTAGGGCGTGCCAAATGCTGATTTTTCGACTGTTTTGTCTGAAATTTCAGCTGGGAGTTGGTGTTTTGGATTTCTAAAGGCTTGAAACTCTCCAAGACATTGTTGGTGAAATGGTCAAGGGGGAGTTGACCTTTAGGGAGAGTTTTACCTATTAGTCAAGGGGAAGTTGACTTTTAGGGGGAGTTTTTACTCCTAAAGACTTGAGTGATATGGGATTATCACTAAGTTGAGTGTTGACTCTAGTGTCAAGGGGGAAATTAAGAGTTTCAATGAAAGGTATGGGACTTTCATTAGGAAGAAACTCTTGACCTTGATTCACTCCTTTTGATGTGTGTCAAAAAGGGGAAGAATGTCTAGAGAATGTTCAAGGAAGAACATTGGAGTTAGTGGGAGAGTTTGTTGATCACGACGAGTGAAGTTGTGAACAACGATAACTTACTCTTCAGGGGGAGAGTTTGTTGATGTGTGCCAATAGGGGGAGAATGAAGGGTTTAAGTTAGGCCTTCATTGTCTAAGAAGGAGGTTGCCTTCTTAGAAGGAGAATGTAAGGTTGTAACTTATGTTTCATTACCTAGTGGCATGAGGAAAGTTGAGGCTATTGGATTAGCCTAACTTAAAAGGTATTGTCAAACATCAAAAAGGGGAGATTGTTGGTGCAACCTTAGGTCAAGGTTGACCTGGTTGACCCGACTCGAGTTGACCTGACTCGAGTTGTATTTTGATGTTTGACAAAACCAGAAGAGTTGTATTTTGATGGGAGAGTGTTGGTGCAACCTTATGGTCAAGGTTGACCTGGTTGACCCGAGGTGAATTGACCTGACTGGGAAAAGTCCAAGCAGGGAGCTTGGCACGGGAAAAGTCCAAGCAGGGAGCTTGGCGTGGGAAAAGTCCAAGCAGGGAGCTTGGCACGGGAAAAGTCCAAGCAGGGAGCTTGGCGTGGGAAAAGTCCAAGCAGGGAGCTTGGCACGGGAAAAGTCCAAGCAGGGAGTTTGGCATGGTGAAAAGTCCAAGCAGGGAGCTTGGCACGGGAAAAGTCCAAGTATGGAGACTTGGCACGGAGAAGTCCAAGTATGGAAGCTTGGCACATGGGAAGTCGGAGAGGGCTCGGTAGCTCGTTCTCCGGACTGAGGTCAGAGAGGGCTCGGGAGCTCGTTCTCTGGACCGGATGTGGAAAGTCCTGGTGAGTGAAGCCAGGCAATGGAAAGTCCTGGTGAGTGAAGCCAGGCAAGGGAAAGTCCTGGTGAGTGAAGCCAGGCAGTGGGAAAGTCCTGGTGAGTGAAACCGGGCAGATTGGAAATCCTGGTGAGTGAAGCCAGGTGAAAACCCTAGTGAGTGAAGCTAGGTGAAAGTCCTGGTGAGTGAAGCCGGGCAGACTGGAAATCCTGGTGAGTGAAGCCAGGTGAAAACCCTAGTGAGTGAATCTAGGTGAACGTCCTGGTGAGTGAAGCCGGACAAGGGAAAATCCAGATGGATCAAGGGTGATCGGACATCTGGTGTTGAGAAGGTCAAGTAGGTCAAGGGAGTGACCGGATACTTGACACGAAGAGAAAAGTCCAAGTGGGTCAAAGGGATTGACCGGACACTTGGTGGGGAGTCTTAGCAGGTCAAGGGAGTGACCGGATGCTAAGCATGATGTACCAACAGGTCAAGGTTGACCGGATGTTGGTTTGGGAGACTTGGGACTTGGTTTGGGCAAAAACCAAGCTCTAGATCGGTCTGCAGACCGATCCAGTGATACGTTTGTGTATCTGATCGGTCTGGTGACCAATCAGATAACAAACAGAAGGCTGTGGGCTTACTGATCGGTCTGGGGACCGATCAGCATGGAGCCTGATCGGTCCCCGGGACCGATCAGGGACGCTACCACCTGAGGTGGGATCGGTCCAGGGACCGATCAGATTCCACACAGAGAGTTGGGCAACTCTCTGTGAAGCCTTCTGATCGGTCTGGGGACCGATCAGCACAGGGCCTGATCGGTCCCCACGACCGATCAGGCAAGGCCCAGACCGATCAGGGTGAAGCCTGATCGGTCTGGATCTAGCCGTTGTGAGTAACAACGGCTAGGTTCTGTCTTCGTTGCAAGTTCTTCGCAGGCACAGGTAATATAAAGAGGTCGAGGGCTACAGGGCTGAGACACTCTTCTTCCTCTCCTTCTTCTAGCTTGCTGCTGCTTGCGATCTGAGCTTTGTTTGAGCTCTCCCCAGTAAGCTTCGTGTGAGCTTCCAGTCGACGGTCAGCTGCTGCTGTTGTCCGAGAAGTTGTTGCTTCACAGGCAGTCGACGAGAAGGCGAGTTAGTGTTTGTACATTGTTCTTGTCTTTCTACTTGTATTTCTTGTACTCCTTCTTGTTGTTGTAAGTTTTGTGGCGAGGTTTCTCCACCCAGAAGGAGTTCATATTAGCCGGTTTTCCGGGGGCTCATCCACCGACGGATTGACTGGACTCGTCCACCTTACGGACACGCCGAGGAGTAGGAGCCCTAATCTCCGAACCTCGTTACATCCTTGTGTTAAGGTTTGGTTTTCTTCTCTTTCGTTTCTTTGTTGTATTTTCCACTGCGCTAACTTTGATTTGTAGAAAGAAACGCGAAGATTTGGGGCGGCTATTCACACACCCCCCTCTCTAGCAGCGATCATCGATCCTAACATTTACCAGATAAAATTTCTAAATAAAATGAATTTTTAGAATTTTGAAAAATTTTAAAAAAAATTCTAAGTAAAAATTTTGAATATTTTTAAAGACAATATTTGAAAAACTTTCAAAGCATTATTTAATTCTAGTTTAATGTTTTTTCAGAAAGTTAATTAAACATTTTATTTCAATATTTCAGCTTCTAGGTCGTGGCGAGGCACTAGGCCTTCTTGGTTATTAGAGCAACAACTACTTCCTTAGACAAAACTTCATAAAGAAATTTTAACGTTTAATTTTTCTGCTGGAAGCTTTTTAAAAGAAATTTATTCTAATAACATTTTTGGAACTCATTAGAGGTTCCTTCTTACCAGATTAATCAGAAACTTAGGGGGTATATAATTCTTAGGAATTTTTCTAAGTTGACCTTGATGATGTTTAACATACCAGTTTAATTTTCCATAAATCCTAAGTTTTGACTTTTGAAAAACATTTGTTTTAAAACATGCATCAGTTTTCAAATTTTCAATTTCTAATTTTAAATTCTCATTTTTTTATTTTAATTTATCTAAAATTCTATTTAAGTCAGCATTCTCTTTTTCTAATTTGAATAAATCTTTATAAAGAGACTTAATAAATTGAAAAGACTGAGTCGGGGTTAGATTACGTACCTTACTTACCTGACTTGGCGATGCTCCCCCTTCACTGCAGCTTTCTTCCTCTAATGTTCCTCCCCATTCATCTATGCTCATCTGTGAGCTTGACTCTTCTTCCAGCTGATGGTTAGCCATTAGCGCTAACCCTGAGAAGGCTTCGACGTCTGATTCGAAAGAAGATGAATCTGACCAAGTGGCCTTCAGGTTCTTCTATTTGGAGGAAGATTGTCGCTTTTCCTTTACCTTCTCTTTCTGCTTGCTCTTCAATTTTGGGAAGTCATCCTTAATGTGCCCTTCTTCATTGCAATTGTAGCAACGGACTGTTCTTTTCTTTTGATGATGTTTACTCGACTGTGATCTAAATTTGTTAGATTTAAAAAAACTTATTAAATCGTCTTACCATTAATGCAGCTTCAAATTCGTCGATCGAGGCTTCGGAGTCAGAACCGTTTATTCTTGCCTTTAAGGCAATGTTCTGACTAGTCTTCTCTACTCCATTGGGCTCTGCAACTCGAGATTTGTGAAGTTCAAAAATAGAAAATAAATTTTCTAAAGTACTTACCTCGAAGTCCTTAGAGATGTAGTATGTATCTACTAAGGATGCCCATTCTGGAGTTCTGGGGAAGGCGTTGAGCGCGTATCGGATCGAGTCCCGGTTCATTACTTCTTCTCCAAGGTTGCTTAGTTGAGTTATTAGCTCCTTAATTCTTGCTTGGAGTTGCGCTACCTTCTCGCCTTGGTTCATCCAGATGTTCGTAAGTTGAGTCCGGAGGATATCGCGTCTTGCAAGCTTCACTTCGGATGTACCTTCGTGAAGCTCCAGGAATTTTTCCCAGAGGTCTTTCGCGAAGTCGTAGCTTCCGATCCAACTTACCTCTTGTGGTGGTAGCACGCTAAGCAGGTGGAACTCTGCCTTTCCGTTGGCGACAAACTCGACTTGCTCCATCTTGCTCCACTGATGCACTTCTTTGTCTTTCGGAACTTCAAAACTATATTTCATAGTTAGTAAAATATCGAAGTCAGTTTTAAAAAATACCTCCATCCGGCGTTTCCACGTCGCGAAGTCTCCGTCGAACTTCGGGGGATGAATGTTTGTTCCGGCCATCTTCTTGATCTTCGTGCTTCAGTCGGCGGTTAGTCCTTCTGAGGTGGTCTGGCTCTGATTCCAATTGTAGGTGCAGCGGAGGCCGGCAAGAGGGGGGTGAATTGCCTGAAAAAATAAAAGTATACCCTCCTCATCTTTCAACTCAAACAGATAGCAACAATAATAAAAATAAAAAGCAGAAATAGAAGAGAGACAGAATTTTAACTTGGTTACAACCCAGGGGGTTGTTAATCCAAGGCGGTCGAAAATCACACTAGCAGAGTCTCCTTCACTGTAGGCAGAGAAGCCTTTTTTACACACTTAGAATGCTCACTGGTTGCTAGGAATGAATACAGAGTTGAAAGAACAATTGATGAATAATTTTTAGTTCCAGGGGCCTTTATATAGCCTCTGGAAATTCTATCTCGGAGGTCCAAGGCGCCTCCAATAGAGGTCCAAGGCGCCTCCAAGGGAGTGAGCGGATAGAACTCTATCCGCAGCTCAAACGGTCATTTTGACCAAATGAAGGCGTTTTCAAGGTGAAGGCACCTTCAAGCCATGATGAAGGCGCCTTGAGTAGTCTTGACCAGCTCAATTACTTCTTTGCTTCAACTTCCGAAGCTCCGTTCTTTTGGGTGATTCCGGCCAACCGAAATAGAGCTCACTCGAACCCAATTTCCGGCCTTCTCCTCGAGCAGCCTTCCTCCCCGGCTTAACGTCCCTCGAACGCCGCGCACGTTCTTCTCGCCCACCGATGTACTCTTCCGCAGCTCTCTCGTCCTTCGGACGCACCGAGCCCGTCGGCTTCCTTCTCGTGCCGTCCTTCTCGCTAGCTGCGTCTTCCGCTCGACTTCCTACGCTCCTAAGCTCCTACACACTCAGACACAGGGATCAAACACAAAGCATGACCTAACCAACTTGGTTGATAACATCAAAACAACCACGGGGTCTAACATGGACCTTTTAACTTGAATATCCCATAAGATGGAGGGGAGGTATAATTTAGCCCTTGGTGAGAAGGTAACCCATGGGATTGTTTAAAGAGGCATAGAGGGCTAGCAAAAGTTGTAGACTCTGGAGGAGGAGCAAGGGAAAGATCAAGTAATTGTGAAGGAGCAAAAGATGGTTGGGCGGGGATGTTGTCTCAACTAATTCAGAACCTATTCATATGCCGGTCTTTTGGATCCCAGGTCGACAGATCATCTGTAAGGGGTCCGCCTCGTGCAAGGTTTAGTGGGAGGAGGAGCCAAAGTTGGTAAAGAAATTGATGAAGGGGCATCTGAGGTTGTCTCAATAGAAGGAATAACTGGAGGAAGTGCATGATGTAGGATTGAAAAGAATTTAGATATCTCCACAATGGTATGATATTGTCCACTTTGGGCCTAAGCCCTCATGATTTTGCTCTTGGGTTCTACCCAAAAGGCCTCATGCCAATGGAGATATCTTTTCTCTTATAAACTCATGATCTTTCCCATGTGTTTTCAATGTGAGACTATGTTTGCAACCTTGCAACCCCAACACATGAGACATAGATATAAGAAGGCCAGGCCTCATCATATCAAGTGCAAAATGAGAGCGACTGCATGTTGAGGATGTGGGCTCTTTACCTCGATCATAAGAAATTTTGGCCACAGTGATGGAAATTTGTTCGACGCTGGATAATATGAGTAACTTTGGGCATGAAGCTTTTGATGGGGGTTTTTTGCGCCTGACGACAAAAGGAATGTCTTATACTGAGGACTCAGAAGATAGTTCTCATGTTGGCTTCGTTGGAAGTAAACCAAGGGAGGAAGAGGTTTGATTGAGACGACGTTCTTCTAATAAATCCTCTCCTAACTTGGTTAGAACCGCCCTTGTTAATTGAGTATTTCTATACAAAAAGGCCGGGAGAATGGCCTCAGCTAGGAAAAAGAGTAAGGGCTAAAAAAAAACCTACATAACAAACAATTGAGAAATAAAAAATAATCATTTATAAGAAAAACAAGCTTACCAAAGGAGGCACTCAATTCTATGTCGGCTGGATTGAGTCCAAAAATAGTCAGTAAACCTTCTATGGTAAACAGGGGCACGTTAAACTTAGCACCTTTTAGTTTTTCCATAGAAGCATGAAAGGAAGGGTCCTTGGAAATATTGCCCAAATTGGGAACGTGAGGAAGGTCTTGTTGCTATTTTACAGGATAAGGTGGAAGAAAGGGAAGGCATATGAAGAAGTATTTGTCTTTCCATTCCCCTTGGGGAGGAATCCTATTGATAGAATGACCTTAGGATGTGCTTGAAATTTGAATAGACCATTTTCTATCCGAAAAAGATGGAAAAAATGATGGAATAAACGAGGTGATAAAGGGACATCAAGTAAGTGGAAAGCAATAACAACAGCACTCAAAATATTAAAAGATTGGGGAATAAGTTGGTGTAAGGGAAGATTGAAATAGCGGCTAATATCGACAAAGAAGGGATGTAGAGGAAATTGAAGGCCATAAATGACTTGTTCTCTGAAGACCACAATACTCTTAGGTAGAGGACGGTGAGGGTGATCTTCTGAGGTATGAAGGACTATGTAGGAAGGAATGTCATAGTTCACCTAGAGTTCATAAGCCTCGTGGAGGGTGAAACTGGAAGAACATTGAGTATACCACTCCCTATACCCCAATATCTTGAAGAGAAAGGATTGTTAAAGTCAGAAAGGAGAAGAATAGAGAGTCAGGGGAAAGATGATGAAGTCTTAGGGTTTTTCGCCAAATGTTTATAAGGATTCTTCCAAAAGGCTAGTTAAAAGAAATCGTTGGATCCTAGTAGTGTAAAGGGCAGAATTAATTGTGAGCTATGAGATGATCATGTGAGGCAGTGGATACAGTAACAAAGGTACATATATGATGTCAGGTACACACGTGTCACCAATAAGAAGCTGATGTCGATAATCGATGCAACAGGTCACCGGTGTGGTTACTAAAAATAAGTTTAAGGTTCAGAAGTCGGACGGACATTGAATTGTTATAGAAATTATTGACCTTTAATATTCTCAGATGAATAATATAGATTATAATCTTTCTATTCTATAAGTATAGGAATAAACCCAGCCAGTCGTTAAAAGCCAAGTGGGTGCCAAAGTTCGGGTGAAAATATACATGGGCAAGAATAAATTCGATCAATCATTAACAGTAGAGCGAACTATAGGCCCAAGCAAGAACAAACTTGGACGGAAATGAACTCATTCAAATGTTAAAAGTTGAGTAAAAGTTAATTCTAAACAAGGATAGGTATGAGTTTGAATAACTAGGTTTAGCCAGTAAAAAATAAATATATAGTAGATTAAGTAAACTTTAGGAAAAAAACTAATTTATCTTTGCTTGATTATCTAAATTCTCATTTGTTAATATTTGAAAGTTAGTAGTGAATTATATTGATATTTGAAATATTATCAGGGGTTATGAAAATGCTAGTACTTGAATTACTAAATGATTCCTTGATACAATGATACATAGGAGATTACATCAGTTAGGAAATAGGTTAGAGGGTTTGTTCCTAAGTAACCTCCTGCGATCTAAAAAGTTAATAGGAGGTTCAGATACCAAATAGCCCTTCTCCCTTAATTGTTCTATAACCCCCTCAGCTCCATGAGTAAAGGCCTTAACAATGGATGTAGAGATGGAACTGGTGAAGTAGGTTGATTCAAGAAGTATTTTCTTTTTTTTTTCCAAACCACTCGTCTTCGCCCGCTTGATAAATTGTTAACGCATCTTGGGAAGCTTTTAGCTCAGCTTCTTTAGTTGAGATAGTTGCTTGGGCTTCAGCTAAGGATAAATATAGAGAGTTTATCTCAACATCCTTGGAGTTTAATTCAGAAGTTTTGGATGCTAATTCAGAGGCATGAGTAGTTTTCAGTGTTTGCAGCTAGGTTGATAGCTGAGTAGCCTCCGCAACTTGTTTATTTAATTTTGTTTGCAATTCATCGCAAATATTAACCTCTAATTAAAGCTGAGACTCAAGGCCATCTACAGTGGTTTTTCATTGGCTTGATTTCTCAGATTTGACCTGAAGTAATTTTTGAGCCTCTTGCAGTTGTTTAGATATTTCCTTTATTTGTTCAAAGGCTTGAATGGAGGATGATTTAGAAACTTGTTGCTTTAGTAGCTCATTCTCTCGGGCTAGATCATATAGTTATTAAGCTATACTCATTGTAGTGATCCAACGTTGTTAAGTACATATTATTAGTAATATGCCAAAATAAAAATAAGATAATTGATGGAAAATTACGTTACCTTTGTTTCTTCATAGGAAAATTTATCCGCTAGCTCGGTGGGAGTAAGTGCTTTAAGTTGATGTCGGACTTCTTCCCAAGCGGTCATTCAAGAATCCCCTAATAATATGAGGAGAGTAGAGGAGGATGTTGATAATGAAGATAGGGAAGTTTGGACAGAAGGTAAGGAAAAATAAAGAAAGGAGAATCTTGATTTTCTTTTGGAGGTAAGGGGATTTGCTCTTGAAAAATAATAACAAAATTAGGGTCTGAGCTGCTACTTGAACCCGTGATATCTTCTCGAGATTGAATGGGCCGTGAAGATGAGAGAATAGGATATAGGGAGGATAAAGTGGATTCAGGGGAACTAGTTTGGATATCCCCTGAGACAACATCTTCAAGGGAGGGAGCTTGGATATCTCTTGGAGTGACATCTTTGAGGAGGGAGAGTGGCTATCTTTTAGGAGAAGGCACCAGAGTCAGTTTGCACCTCTTGCGTTTCTCCTTAGCAACAACCTCTAGTTCCAAAGGAGCATCTTCTGACAATGGAGGTAAATCTGTAGGCACTTCTTCAGAAGTAGCAGCTGAATCAGATGCAAGACTCGGGCCGACGAAAGTTTCACTTGAGGGGATGGTAGGTGACAAGGGTCGCTCGGCTTGAAGTTCTTGTGCCTTGGCTAAAATTGCCTCCTCTTCCTGACCAATCTTCTTATCGACCAAAACTTCAAACACAGCATCCACTATATAACATAGAAGATATTTTAGTTAGTAAAAAAGTAACAATGAAGCGTCATAACTTACCAAAGGAGCAGCGCAGTTTCTTTTGAACAGGACTTAAACCAAATAAGAACAAAAGATCGCTATGTATCCATTTGTGAATAAAGAAGCGATAACCAAACAGTTTGTTAAAATAATCATGGAAGGTCAGATGTTGATGAAGTTTCTTTATATTAGGAAGAGGAGGAAGAGAGGATCGCCATGTGGTAGACCCTAGAGCAGGATCGGGAAACCTTATGAAAAAGAAATGTAATTTCTAACCTTTGATGGACGAGGACATCTCTTCAAAGAAAATCATTTTTAGATGGGATTGGAAAAAAAATACTCTAGTTTCTGATTTTTTAGGATAGAAGAACATGAAGAAGTTGTGGGGTGTAAGAGGAATATCAAAAAGATGAAACAGCATATACATGCCACACAAGCAACGAAAAGCGTTTGGAGTGAATTGTTGCAAAGGAATGTTGAAGTATTGACTTACTTCTAATATAAAGGGAGGTATAGGAAAGCATAGACCGACTACCAGTTGATCCTTAAAGAAAGTGACATAGCCATCAGGGGGAAGATGAGGGTGACAAACTAAAATTTTCATTGCAAATCAGTCGTTGCTAAATTTTTAAATGAAAAAAAATAATTCGTTCCAAATTTTGTGACAAACTATAATTTTCGTCATAAATTTCATTACAAATATACACCATTTAGTGTCCTTAAATTTGGGACAAAAATAGATTTTCGTCCCGAATTAGGGACGAATTCTAGTTCATCCCAAATTTGGGATGAATTTGGGTTCGTCCCAAAATCCGGGTTTACCCCGAAGTCCCAAGGTTCTTCCCAAATTAGGGATGAATTTTGGTTCATCCCAAATTCGGGATGAACCAGATTCATCCCTAATTCAGGATGAATCTTGGCATTTCAAGGTAAACCTAGATTTTGGGACGAACCAAAATTTGTCCCAAATTAGGGATGAATTTTGGTTTGTCCCAAATTCGAGACGAGCCAGATTCATCCCTAATTTGGGATGAACGTTGGTAATTCGAGTAAGATTTTGGGACGAACCCAAATTTGACCCATGGTTCATCCCAAATTCAGGATGAACCCGAATTTGTCCCTAATTCAGGACAAACCCAAATTCACCTCTAATTTAGGACGAACCCTAGTTTGTCCCAAATTTTATCCCAAAATAAAAAAAAAATCATAGCTTCTCTTCATTTTTATTTTATTTATCCTATTTACATATCAAATACATCATTACATAATTTGATCCCATATAAATCTCTTATCATTCCCATATCCAAATTTGGAATATATTAGCAAAACCTCAACCCACATCATATTTATACACATCCAAACAACAACAAAAACTACACATCCCATATCTAACATTCAAATATGTCAACTCAACACACATCATATTTACACATCAAAACAAGAACTAGTTTGGTTCAACAACTCATAATCCAAATAACAAATACCTCAAAGCATCTAAAGCATAAAAAAAATACAAATCATCAAGCCTCGGGAGCTTTGTGTGCCTTCTTCTATTCTTCGTTCTTCTTTTCCTGCGTCAAATTACAAATGAATAATAACTAACATTTATAACAAAAAAAAATTATCTAAAACATCCCAATGATATCATATTGAAATAAGACTATCTAAAACTTATGCAACTAACTTTACAATGTCATGCCCCCTTGCCTTTATCTTTGCTTTTCTCATTCTTTAAATTTTTTTGTGGTTCCTAATGGCTACAAGGAAATCTTGGTCATTTTCTTAAAGATCAGAGAGTGGTAAACAAATCAACCAAAGTGGGGAATAGGTTTGCTTCAATTATATATCCCAATTCCTTTTCTTTCATCTCTTCGAAGTGAGCTTCAACTTTGCACAAAACTCACTAACCATTAGAAGATCAAGGTGAACTTCAACATAAACAGTGGAGTTTCATAGCTAGAAGAAGCAAGAAATCCAGGAAAGATTAACCAAATAAATCTAGAGGAAGCAAAATAGTTGGACTACATCGAAGGAAAGGAAATTGAATTTTAACATAAAATGGTCTTTACACTATTAATATAGCAATAGCATCAGTTCATACCAGAAAGAATAAGAAAATCCACTATTGTAATCCAAGGTTAAAAAAATGTAACTATAGAAGATCTTTTTTTTCTTATACACCTATATGCTCTTTTGTTAAACGTCTTGTCCAAATCAACTATGTCCTCGTCATGTCATCATGCTATGTTATGCTTGTAAAATTATTCATCCAATTGATCTATTTGATAGTGCAGATTTTCTCTTACCTAAGGATTTCAATCTTGAATGCATATGATTCTACTATCTAGTTTTTGTGGCACACTATATGAATTATCAATGTCTAGATATGATGTGTTATCATAATATATCAAAGACTTAGATAGCAAAAAAAAGCATTTATCCTTATTTGCATGAAACATTCATGAAATAAAACTTGTAATTAGGCATAATAAAAATGTATAAGTCATGTAATAAAAAATAAATGTATCAAACATTTATGACATAATAAAAGTATTGAAACATATATATCTAAATTTGCATAGATTAGTAGTAGACAAATCAAAAATATAAAACATGGCATTACATGCAAAGTATCAAGGTAAAATACAAATCTAAAAGCAACTATAACAATACATGCTAAAAAAATCCTAATTTAGGCGCCATCATCATGCTAAAAGCAACTATAACAATACATGCTAAAAGCAACTATAACAATACTTACCATAAATTAACTAAGATTCATCACCATCGCCATCATCATGATCACCATCATCACCGTCACTGGGAGAATTTTGACTTGGAGCAGAAATTAACTGAAAATGTCGCAAAATCAATTCCTGATTTAGGCGCATTTGTCTCATTTCTTCATCTCTTTCATTTAAATCTCCTTCAACTACAAAACCTCTTCAGTCAAGTGATTCATCTGTTGGGTCTGTGAGGAGGAAGAAGATATACGAACAACTCTATGAGTTCTGATCAAAGAACTCATTTTGAATATCTTTCCTCCTTTTTTGACCATCCACTCGCCTATAGCCATAAATTTAAATCAGCACCAATAGATGGCTCAGACCCCTCCATATCAGCACTGGCATAACCAGAACATCTTTGTACTACCTCTAGTCCATCATATTTCTCCTGTATTGTAATAAAAAAATAAATTATAATTATAATAAAATGGATTTAGGAACACATGACTATAAGGTTATAGTGGGTACATTTATAATAGAATCTAAGTTATAAATGTAGATCCAAAATTTATTCAAACCTTGATTGCTCTAGCTCTGTCCCCACTCCAAGTCTTCTATTTTTTCTGAAAGGTGCGGATAAAAGTTTCTATAAATGTAGCTCCTTTCCTATTTCTTTGGACTAAAAAAGATGATTAAAAATAATGAAATAGTGTCAAATAAATTAATAAAATAGTGGGAGTGTTAAAAAATTACCAATATGCGTCTATGCTTATCAATATTGATAAATCCTCCCGGATATATAGTAGACATGTCTCCAGAATTAAAAGATTGATTTGTTTTATTCTGGTGACTTCTTATTTTAAACTCCTCAGTTTCCCAATAATTGGTAATCCTTATCTAGTTTTCCTCGGTGATGAATGGTGGTTTTTTCCCCTATGACTTTCCATGATTGAGTTCATGACAAATGTGATTGCCACACTTTTTCATGAAAATCCTTCTTATTTCCATTTCATCACTCATGTCCCAAGTGAATGATCGTTGTAATGGAAAAAATAATAATTAGTTATATATTTACTTTCATTTAAGATATAAAATAAATGAGATATGCCCTATATTCGCTCCATCATAACTCTCTAGTCGATACTGGAGTGCTAGTATAACTCATCGAGTCCCCTCTCCAATGGTTATTCATGATTCTATTAATCTCGTGAATAACACGGATAGAATTATTGAACCTATTATAATTTACAAAAATGTTAAATAATTATAAAAGTTGAAAAAATAAAATATTTTGATTTTACTTATGAATCTCCACAAGGGGATATAGACTCTCGAGTGTCTGGCTTCTTAGCAATCGAATGTAGGGAAGGAATGGAAGAGGCTACTGGCGACTCGATCGACGAAGGTACTACCGAAGGGGAAGGCGATGGTGCACAGGAAGGTATTGTTGAAGGTGTATGCGACGATCCTGCCTAATTAGATGGGGGCATAGGTACAGTGTCAGCCTGATTAGATGGGGGCATAGATACAGTGTATGTAGGTGTTGTATGTTGAGCTCTCCATCTGCGATCATCTCGTCAAAAGAGATTCTGAAAATTCAAACATAGGAAAAATTTAATACAAATTTGATTCATAATAAATAATATGAAACAATAAAAAAACTTATCATATTTCCTAACAAATAAGTGAATCCACGAACCCCCGAAAAGATGATAAGATATAACTTCTAATTATCTATAAAAAAAATACAGAGTATTAACAGATAAAATATATAACTTGAAAATTGAAATAGTTTTGTAAATAATTGAGACAAATAAACTAATTGAGTTATGAGTTTTGGGACTTACAAATTGAAAATAAATTTACTCTTAATAAAGCAGTATAATATATGAAATAAAATATCATAAATTTATTATATTAAGATAACAAAACTTACTCAGTATAAAAACTCAAAGTCTTCATTGTCATCCTCCTCCTCCTCCTCCTCCTCATCATCATCAATTTCAGTTGTATCCACGTTTATCACTATTTCGGTGGGATCTTGTAATGTTGGAATAATATATTCTTCTATATGAAATCTATTAGTAGCTTTCTCTTGTTGATAAGCAATGTCCACCTAATGTTCCTCAATTTTTTTCCGTGCCTTCATTTTACAAATAGTCCGCTAATCGATTTTGTCACATTTTAAACTAGGATATGAAACATAGAATACTTGAATTGTTTGTTGTGCCAACACAAAGGGTTCATATTTCTTATACAATTTCTTATAATTTATTTTAACCAAATTATATTGTGGATACACCTTCATCCCTCAGATAGGGTCAAACCAGTGACACATGAATAGAATAGCTCACATTTCTGAGCTAGGTATGCTACCTCTATAATTTCATCCAGTAAACCATAAAAATCGTTTCTTGCATCTCTATCATTGGATGACTTAACACAAACCCCACTATTCATCATAGTCTTTCCCATTCTATATTCTTGAATATGAAAATTATATCTATTTATGAAATATGCTGGCCATGTACATACCATTGCTTTCGGACCCCATGCTAGATGGATGAGCAATTCTTACTCAATTTGAGTTTGATTATCATGAACCTAAATTCAAATTTGGCAATTATTACAAACATTTATATTTGAAATCCAAATTTAAATTGACTACTTACATATAATTTGAACCATGGTGCAAATTCTTCTTGGCATAAGCGATCAAACTCTTGTGGTGATAAGTCAAAATATAAGTTCTCAAAAATCTTATAATAAAAAATTAAAATTATAACACTAAAAGTTACGACATAAGAAAAATAAAAAATTAAAAATATATACTAACTCATAATATGACGATACTTCTGGATAATTCAGTAAAATATATGTATGAGTTGCCTAACATTCTTGACTAGTTAAGTATCTCTCCTTACATGGTCAACTTGGTCGACCAAGGTAGTTAAAAATTGAGAATGAGTTTAAATTGGAATAAATTGGATCTTCATCATTTCTTCCTGTTCTCCGTCGTTTGCTTTGAACATAAGACTCAAAACAATATGATGCAAAAGTTGTTACATCATCCACAATATATGCATTAATATTAGATGCTTCGACATCTGCCTTATTTTTGATTTTTTTTTCTTCAAACGATATAAGAATCTAATTGCAATAAAACAAATTATATTAGATTAATTATATAATAAAATGAGTATATTTTTATGCATTCAATTTGTCAAAATATAACAGATGAAAATTTTACCTTTCAAATGGATACATTCATCGAAAATGGCTAGGCCCTCCAACTTTGGCCTCGTATGACAAGTGAACCAAAAGATGTTCCATGGAATCAAAAAATAAGGGTAGAAATATCCTTTCCAAATTACACAAAATAATTAGAATGTCTCTCTAATGTCTCCATGTGTGAGTGTCTCATGTAGGATCGAAAAGTGCCAGAGGGGGGGGGTGAATAATGCTCGTGGCTTTCACGTTTGTTTCAGAAAACTTTGAGTAATACATAGTGGAATAATAAAACACAAATATAGAAACACACCAAGGGTTTTACTTGGTTCGGAGCCTGTGACAACTCCTACTATAAGGCTCACGCTCGTTGAGCGTTTACTTTCGGTAATCACTATAAGCTCAGAAATATATAATTTTGATTTACAATATAAAGCAAAATGGAAATTATACCGATAATGAAAAATAGAGAGTTTGAAGCTTCAGGTCGTAGGTGTCGAGTTACAACTTTGTAGAACCGATCTTTGAGCAGTACACAGAAGAAGGATTGTTAGTTTTCATTGTTTCCATGCTGCTGGTTGAACTGGGCTTAAGTAGTCCATGGAGGGTGCGGTGCCTCCAACACCATGGAGGGCACCCTCAATCCCGCCGAAACTACAGCATGGATGACCTCCGAACTGGTCACTGCTTATCCGCCTGAGGGCGCCTCCAACCTGCATAAAGAGCGCCCTCGCGCCAGTGTCCAGGGTGCCTTCTTTTGGATCACGTTGGCCGGCTAGAAGGGAGGTTGAATAGCCCTGTAAAAACAAAAAGCAAAGCCTTCTCGATCTTTCAAATAAACACTTGCATAAAATAAATAAAAAGTAATAAACAGAAAGAGGCTCACAGACTTGACGTGGTTACAACCAAGGAGGTTGTTAATCCAAGGAATAAAATGCACACTAGAATATCTCCTTCAGGCGGAGAAGCCTCTTTACAACAGTGAAAGCACAAAAAACAGGAGCTAGACTAGAAATGAAAGTACACAAGTGTTGGATTGCTAATTTTTGAGTTGTTCTGAAACTTCTAGACCAAGGTTATATTTATAGCTTTGGTCGGGGCGCCTGGAAGGGGTCCAGGCACCTGGGAGGGGATAAACTTTTATTCCCTTTGCAACGAATCGTATTTGACGCGATCCTGGTCAAAATCCAACTCCGGGCGCCGGGAATGGCTCCGTTCCAAGCACCCGGATTGGTCCAGGCGTCCGGAATGGTTCCGAGTGCCCAGACTAGTAAAGTCAACAAGGTTGACTTTTGGTTGGGTCCTCTGCTCCGGTGCTGCTCTCCTCGGTTTACGTCTTTCGCTCTGGCTTCGCTCGCTTGGGTGATTTCAGCCAACCGAAATAAGGCTCACCCGAACCCAATTTCGGCCTTCTTGAGCAACCTTCCGCTCCGGCTTCTCGTCCCTCGGAAATGTCACACGCCTCCTTCTCGTCCACCCGCGTACTCTTCTCGCAACGCCTCGTACCTCAAATGCACCGAGCCCGTCGGCTCCCTTCCGTGTCGTCCTTCTTATTGGTTGCTATGCAGAATATCATACCGGTTCCCCTATACAAAAATTTTGTATAAGTCCTGAACCTTTACTAACAACCTATTGTGTTCTTTAGAAATTAAATTAGGAATCACAAACGGAACTTAACATTATTGATTCCAAATTTAACTTATCTATTCTTAGTGGTTTAAACTTGGATCGCAAATGATGCTTAACATTATTGATCCAAATCCACCCATGTTACAAATTCAATTAAATATTAATTTCTAAAATTGCCTTCCAGGGCTGCATGGTGAGGCACTAGGCCTTCTTGGGTATGAGATCATCCACCACCACCTAGACAAAGCCTTTTAAAGAAATTTAATATTTAATTTCCTTATATAACCCTAGGTTTAACCAAAAGGAACAATCGAATCACAAATTCGAAAAACAAAAAAAAAAACACAAACTCGAATCACAAATTCGAAACCTATAATCATATGCCTCTTGTGTTTGGTATTTCAAAAACTATACAAAGAAAACTAGTATGATGCGGAATATAATTACTACTTATACCTTTCTTTGTAAACAACAATCTCTTGATCTTCTACCGTATTCCTCTTCTTATCTCGGACGTCGTGTGGGCGACGATCTACCGAGATGAGAACCACCCAAACTACCTTCTTCTCCAAACAAGTTTTGGCCACCACAAGAACTCCAAGAGAAGATGAGGTTCGGCTACCACCAAGCTCCAAGGGATGCTAAGAAACAAGACCTCCTATCTCTCCTTCTTCCTTAAGCAAGATCCGGCCACCAACCAAGCTCTTTGAGATGAAGATGCCGCCGGCCAAGGAAGAAGAATAGGAGAGGGAGAGGATGTGAAGGGCCGGCCACCAACCAAGGAAATAGAAGAGAAGAAAACTAGAACATAAGTTATGAGGTGAGACACCTCTACCCTCTCTTTTATATTCCTTGATCTTGGCAAATAAGGAAAATTTTATAAAAAAACTTCCTTATTCTCTTAGCCAATGAAAATAAAGTTTAATAAAAAATTTCCCTTTCAAACTCAATGTGGCCGGTCACCTCTTAATCATCCAAGTAAGGAAAGTTTTAAACACAAAATTAAAACTTCCTAATTTGTTTCCGGAAATTTTTAAAATAAAAAATTTCTCTATTAATTTTCCCTTCATGATTGGTTATAAAAAGAAATTTTATAAATTAAAATCTCTATATTAAAACATATGGTTGATTTCCAAAAAGGAAAGTTATCTTTAAAATTAGAATCTTCCTCTCAATGTACAAATAAGGAAAGATATTAAGTCTTTTCTTAATATTTTGTAGAAACTATAAAAGGAAAGATTTAATTTTAAAACTCTCTTTAATTAAATCATGAGGATGGTTAAAAAAAGAAAGTTTTATCAAAAATTAAAATTTTCCTTTCAACTACAAATAAGGAAAGATATCAAACCTTTCACTTAATCTTTTATAGAAAGCTATAAAAGGAAATATTCAAATTTTAAACTTTCTTTTAAAACCATGGAATCCACATAAGAAAAATTTTAAAAAATAAAATCCTTTTAATTTTATTGTTGTCGGCCACCTAAGCTTGGACTCAAGCTAGAGCCGGCCACACTTCAACCCATCCAAGCCATGTCTTGGCCGGCCCTTGCTTGGGCTCCAAGCTTGGCTTGGCCGACCACATAAGGATGGGTAAGAAGGTGGGTATGGGTGGATATAACACTTTATAAATAAGAGGCTACGATAGGGACCGAGAGGAGGAATTGGTTTTGGTCTCCCGATGAAATTAAGCTTCCCATGTTCGCCCCGAACACCCAACTTATTTCATCAATAATAATTCGTATCACTAAAGAATTATTATTAAACTATCGCACTAATCCCAAATTACATTTTATGCTCCTTCTCATTATGAGTGTGTTAGTCTCATGTTTAAGATACAAAATGTCCACTAATTAAATGAGTTACTGACAACTCACTTAATTAGTATCTAGCTCCAAGAGTAGTACCACTCAACGTTATCGTCATGTCGGACTAAGTCCACCTGCAGGGTTTACATGACAATCCTTATGAGCTCCTCTTGGGGGCATTATCAACCTAAATTCCTAGGACACAGTTTCCTTCTATAATCAACAACACACACTATAAATAATATCATTTCCCAACTTATCGGGACTCTTGATTTATCGAACTAAATCTCACCCATTGATAAGTCAAAGAAATAAATACTAGATATATGTGTTTGTTATTATATCAGGATTAAGAGCACACACTTCCATAATCACAAAGGTCTTGTTCTTTTATTCAGTCAGTATAAAAAGAACTTACCTTAAATGGTCCAGCTCAATACACTCAGAGTGTACTAGTGTAATTTTATAGTTAAGATAAACTAATATCAAATTACACTACGACTACTCCAATGATTTGTTCCTTTCCATCTTAGTCGTGAGCTACTGTTTATAATTTATAAGGAATTGATAACATGATCTTCTGTGTATGACACCACACACCATGTTATCTACAATATAAATTAATTGAACAACTACACTTAACATATAAATGTAGACATTTGACCAGTGTAATTCTTATATGTTTATACAAAAAGCTAGACTTTTAGTATACACTCTAACACTTCTCACTAGCTGCGTCTTTTGTTCGACTCCCTATGCTCCTAAACTCCTGCACACTTAGACACAAGGTTAAAAACATGACATGACCTAACTTAACTTGTTGATCACATCAAAATAATTTTGGGGTTCCCACAATCTCCCCCTTTTTGATGTGAGCAATCCAAGTTAATTAGGGTAAATAAACAAAAAAAATTTAATAACTAATATTGTAATAAAGTGCAAAAAGATAGAAAAATTATACAAAATTGGTCTACCTCCCCCTAGACTTATACTTTTCCTTCTCCCCCTTTAATCACATAAAAAATAGAGTTTCAAAAAAAATCTAAGGGTTAAAACTTAGAAAGTTTTGAAAATTATTTCAAAGATTTTCAGAAAATATTTCTAAATGAAAGAAGATCTCAAAGAAAATTTCTAAGTTGAAAACAAAATATAAGTTAGACAATTTTGCTTGAAAAAATATATTGGAAAATTTCTGAGTTTTTGCAATCAAAATTATTTTTGAGAATTTTCTAAGCAGAAAACTTAAGCAAGAAAATTTTTCTAAGCAAAAAAAAATAATAATTTTTTTTTTATTTTAAAAAAATATTTGAAAGACTTTCTAAAGCATTATTTAATTTTTTAACTTTAATGCTTTATCATATATGAATTCTTTTTTGGTAGAGTCTAAAAATAAAATTATGAGGTTTAGGACTAAAGTGAATAATATCATATCATTATAGAGATATATGAATTCTTTTTAGTCTTAACAATTGGTATCAAAGCTCGTACTGTTAGAAGGATTAACTGTCAACTGTGCACAAGGATCATGGTCGATCAAGGGTCAGGAAAGTCCTGGTGAGTCAAAGATCAGATGACATCAAGTGGATAGGCTTGAGAGAGTAGTCCTTCATTTGAGAGGGAGATTATTGTGTTAAAATGGTTACAAACAAAGTCTCATATTAAAAAATACATAGAAAAGATCATGAACTATAAGAGAAATATATCTCCATTGGTATAAGACCTTTTGAGTAGAGTCCAAAAATAAAATAATTAAATCTTAGACCAAAAATAAATAATATCATATCATTATGAAAATATGTGAATTCCTTTTGATCTTAACCGTTTATATTAATTTCACTACCATCAAGGAGACAATGAGGCTATACCTGCAGACACCGATGCTCATCCATCGGGAAACCATATATGCATCCGATCACTTTAAGCTATGGGTATTAAATTCCTCCCAAGACGACGTTCTATGTGAACTCATGGGCGATTGACAAGGATCCGGATGAGTGGGAGAGATCGGAGTCATTCAATCCGGAGAGTTTTGTGAACATGACGTCGCCAGAGGTGGACTTGTTTGCTCACTATGACTTCAAGCTGATCTCGCTTGGCGAGGGATGGAGGATTTGCCCAGGGAAGAATCTAGGGATGTTGATGGCGGAGGTGGTGCTGGCCAATCTCTTGTACTCCTTTTGACGGGCAGTTGCCGTCGGGCCTGAGGGAGGAGAACGTGAGCATGGGAGAAGCGCCTGCGATCACTGTGCGCAGGAAGCATGCTATATGTACAGGCAAACTAAGCTTGTTATTTTGAACATGGAAAATAAAGTGTTATGCTAATTTTAAAGTTAGATGAATTTCTTTTTATAGTAAAATTAGGGAACAAAAGATGCTTCGGTAATTTTACAAAGGCCCATTTAATCCTACCGACTGCCCAAAAATTTTATAGAAGAATTATCCTCATTCTATGAGGGAAGATATAGATGACAGTGCCTTTGCTGGATTCTGAATGTTTTGGCATGTTTTCTGATATGGTTCATGAATTAGCTAAAAATTTTGGTTTTCCTTTTGATCACTACAATGCAACATTTGTAGACTTTTCGATGGCTGAAACAAAGATGCAGAAGGGGAAAGTATCGCTACATTAGATTTGACTAGTTATCAAATTAATCATAGTTTTCTTTAATAGGAAAATTGTTCATAACTACTTGCCATTATGATGTTTGTAGTTCATCATCAATAATTTTTTAGTTATCCTGGTCTTCAACAAGCACATTTATAGTTCACTGTTACTTAATATGTTGGAGGCTTATATACATGAATAACAATCTTGTTCCGTGCACAAGCAAAAAATTTTATTTTACTAGTTGACTGACACGTAGAATCAATTTAGACAACTACAACATAGCCTAAATATTCAATTTGTCCATCATATTGTACATCTTTTCACTTTCTCTCCATTTTCCATCTAAGTAATCATATCCTAAATATTCAATTGCTTTTTTCATGTCAACTTATCAGAGTTCTATGTTTTACTTTTCTTCTCATGACATTCTTCTTTATTTCTCCTTTGAGAGAGAACTTATGGGTAGTCCAATGGATCATCAACATTTTACAGTTCCATTATCTCTTTTTCTTCCTCCTCTTCTCCACCTCTTAGCACTATTTATTTCTTAAATTAACTACTTCATACAGTTATCAGTTTGTTTTGTGTCCTGTATTTCAACATTTTTTTTTCCTTTTCTTCCGAGTAGATTTAACTAGAATTTACTATTTTCTTTTTCTTCTCAATTTTTTCCTGAATTTACTTTGTTTCCCAATATATAGTTCTTCTCTTATATCTTTAGAGTTAGTTGAAACTCTAATTTCTGAAAACTTTTAGCAAGTCACAACCTATAAATCATATCTGAAAACTAAATTTGTCTCGATTTGGGTTTGTACATGTTCAGAATTTTGGTTGTAAAGTTGATAATTTGATAACGATAGGAACAATGTTTTTCGATTGTTGTAATGATTTATTTGTTCTATATCATATTGAATTGATTATTATTATGATTAACATAAAGAGAATGATGGTTGTTGTTTGTTGATGTAATATTTAATATATTAACATTTGAAAGTTTGTAGCTTCTATACAAACTTTTTATCTTCTAATCTTTTAACTAAATGTTTTTTTAACTTACCCCTTATATGCATATGGATCCCATCGTTTGTTTTGCTTAGTTCATCAACTTAGTACAAAAGTATGTTATGTGATTGAATTTTATAAAACTAGATTGTTGTATTTTTATACTGAATTTTTTTTATCTATCCAATGCTCACAGTCTCTAGATTGAAAATTTTTTCCATCGATAAACTAAAGGAACTACACAATATATTATAAGAATATTAGCCATTAGACGATTTGGCCTCTACTAAAGTAGATTGTCCTCAATAAATATTATCATAAGTAAATTATTACATTATTAGTAAATTTTAATGGTACATTGCCATTATAATTTTATTACTATTTTAATTTTGTGATACTGTAGAAATGACTATGACTTCTTTATTATGCAATATACTAAATATCTTTTATACAAGATTAATATGGAATTCATGCAAAAAGACATTCATAAATTTAGAGTGGAGTTTATAGTATCAATCATTTCGGACAAATTTTGTAAATTCAAAGTAGAATGAAGTGCTCTAGTATGTTTGTATTTCTTGTATATCAAATGATGTAGTATGTTTGTTTTAAATTGATACTTCATATACTTATATGGTTTAAATTTTTTTAGTCAAGATTCTTGTTATTATTGATTGTTATTGTTCTAAATTGTTGTATTGTTCTTGTATTGGATTGTTTAAAATTGTTACTTTGTTCTTGTATTGGATTGTTTAAAATGATTGTGTTGTGTTGTTCTTGTATTGGATTATTATTGAATTGTGTAAAATTATTGTGTTCTTATATTGGATTGTTTAAAATTATTGCGTTGTGTCGTTCTAAATTATTTTTATATTGGATTATGTAAATTTGTTGTGTTATGTTGTGTTGGTCTAAATTGTTCTTGTATTAGATTTTTATTAGATTGTATAAAATTATTGTGTTGCATTGTGCTAAATTGTTGTATGAGTCTTGGTATTTGAATAAAATGATACATTTGTCAAATGATTATTAAAACTGTCCGAATTGTGTTCAAAAAATTACTTCTCTCACTATGATATATCGTAATGATATTTGAGAGCATAAACACATTTAGGAGATCAACCTGAACATATATGAACTAGTCCTATGTCAATTTGAGATTGTTTGGTTCATCAATTGGTTTTGTCTAAAATCGATTGATGGACCTTAAACATTCTAAAGCTAGTGATAGATTTTTAATATTCTATCTCCAATTATTGACAGATTTTTAATATTCCATTGCCAAGTTTGGCTAGAGTTATAACGTCACCGTTAACGAATTTAGTAACGAAATTAAATATTCTGTCTCTAATTTTAGTGACGAATATTAAACTTCTGTAACTAATATTAGAGATGGAATATTTAATTCTATCACTAATTGTAGAGACGGATATTAAATATTATCTCTATTAGCAATGAAATATTTAATTATGTCATTAAACAACATCAGTCTTCATTTTATAGCGATGGTAATAATCAGTCGTTATGTTCAATTAGTGATTGATTAACGATAATTCCGTCGTTAAAATATTTTTTTCTTGTAGTGAATGTGTCATCTTTGTGAGAAAGGCCACTAGGCTGGAGAAAGTTGTGATGGAGATATGTCTTAGTCTCGATATAACGAATACGGTGGCGTTGTTGGATTCAAGAAGATGATCATTTTTGGTTCAAGTATTTAGCGTTTTGACCATCTCCTTCAACCAAGTTTTTGGTGGAAGTATTACAGTTTTCTAGCTTCATGGAATTGAGCATTTGTCCTAAATAGAGAATATTTTCACATCAAATGTGATGGGAGGATACCTCCAAACTAAGTTGGACAGACTTAAGAACTTTTAAATTTGGAAATCTATTCTCCAAAGATAAGGATATATAAGAGTAGCAAGAGAAAAATATGAACTTGGCTTTTAATGCCATGTTGAGTGCTTGAGGGTTTAACATGTTTTTTTATTTTTTTATTTTAGTTTATCTATCAAGTAAATCTAGAGCATAATTCATGTAGATTAAAAAGTCAATCTCTAAAACATTTCTCCCTAATAGGATTTTGATGCAGTACCAATATAGGGCAACTAAATTTTTAATATGTCATAATTTTTAACATGAGATTTAAAATCAGATTCTGTCTGCGTTTACACTTGTAGAATTTAAAAATCTACCTATGATCATCAAGTTTGGGCCCCAAAGACACAGTTTAGGTCATTTTCGGAGCCTTCGAACATATTCTTTACTATTTTATAGTAATTTTTATTTTATGATATTTAGGGTATTTTAGTATTTATGGATTAGGGTTTATCTATATAAACGTCCTATTTTAATAATCTATTTACGTTGGGATTTTTGTTATAAATTTTTCTTTTATAGTAAGGATTTATTTTTTTTCTTTATGCGATTGGAGTTGAGATCTATATATTAAGATTTCTTTTCTTTCTTTGAGTCTTAGGGTTTATAGTTTATAAACACCTGCTAAGCTATTTAAAGGATTATCTTTTATTCTTAATAAAATTTTATTATTTTTTTTATAAAACCTACCGAACGACAGGTTTCTTATTATTTTTGATATTTTTTTCTTCCCTTCTCCTAATTTCTTCTTGTTGTCAACCTGCATGATAATCGTTCTTTTGTCCGGCATTAGATTCAAAGAAAAAAAAAATTAAAGTAGAAACAATTTACTAATCTCATGCACGGCCATAAGGTATTCATCCCCTTGTTCAGCCAAAGTTTGAATTAATGCATATACAAATTACATAGACCATGATGACAACGGTTAGAATGGACACAACACCGAGAATGTGAAATCGAAGAACGATGACAAGGCAATGGAGAAGTCAAGTGCAAATTCATGTATATGGGTTTCTTAAAATGATAAACATGTGTTATGTGCTGAAAGTTAATTAGGATAGATAAACTTAAATGACTACTCCATAAAAACTAATTTTGTGAATGTCAAAAAATGATTTAAGTTACTCAATTCTGATCTCTATTTTTTTTTCTTCAAGCTCTATATGGGAGAAATCTTGATCTCTATAAACAAATAACTCTAAATCATCTTAATCAATTCTCAAATGGTAAATTCTTCTCTTAAGTTTATCTTTATCTTATCTCTAAAGAGATTCATAATTTCAAAAGTTCTTTAGAATTTAAAATTTAAAGTACTATTATTGCGAGTTGCAGGTGATTGTATATATTTGAAGATGATTGCTAATAAATATGTTGGACAATCTATTGTCAGAGATATTAAAGGATTAACTGAATTGAAATTACACAAAATCAATTCTAACTTATTTGTCGAGATGACCTGAGCTGGTAATCTCAGGCTGTCAGCAGGGGTTGGTTTTTGCTAATCGTTGAGTGCAGACCGAGCACCGAGTTCGGACAGTAAAGTTTAAACGGGTGAAGCTGCCGACGGGCAAAGCGACCAAATGAGCGAAGGGACTGAGGCCTGCGTGGTCGCAGTTTCCTTGAAACAGATTCACCCCACCTCCGGCTGTGCTTTGAGGTTTTCTCGGGTCGTCTGTTTCTCAGGATACAACGGAAAAACCATGAACGCAACCAAGCACTGATTGTTCGTGGTGAACTAAGAATGCACTTGAGTGCTATCAAAGTAGTTCAGCTGAGTGGATGCACGACTGAGAGAACATAATCGGAGAACGAAGGTGGAGGAATTCTTTTGCTTTCGCCTCTCTTACGCATCTCCCTTTGCTCAAGATACAACCTCCTTATATAGGAGCTCTCACCTTACCTGTAATAAATGACCAAATTATGATCATTTAATATTGGATTTAATGTCATCATTAATGGGTTTAATGTATTCATTAATATTGAGACGTTACGGAATCACTATTAATTTCACATTAATGCTTCAGTTACACTTTTGAGCATGTAGCAAAAAGAGATTCAAGTGGCAATATGTTGGTTCATTCTTTTGGGCAAATTTTACCTCGATCGGTCCGACATTTGACATGCACAGGTCATGCTCGCACACGAGTCAATCTTGGTTCAGTATAATCCGGACCCTAGATTTGCACCCACCCCTGCGCACTCACGCGTGAGAGAGTCTCTCTCCGTGCATATGTTTACAATATTAATGCATGTGTCGTAATTTAAATCAACAATAAAGCCAAGAGACTTCTAATGTGGGACTAAACTCATGCGCAATAGAGTCTCTTCGTCTCCACCTCTTTATTCTATTCACATTTCCAACAATCCCCCATATGAATGGAAAACAAGGTATATGATAGTGTTCAATAGTTGAGTCAAATATAGGATAGGTAGGTTTTACCCTTTGAACCTTCCCTTATAAAGATCTGTTTGCTTACTGACTGACAGTAGACGTGATGTCCTTGAACTGTTCTGCTATCTGTGTAAGCATTGACGTATCCCATCTAAGACTCTCCCTAATACAACTCAGTTTTTATGAATATATTCATATTTGGTCATGAACACGCCTAGTTCTGTGAGAAGTTCTAAGAATTGTGCCTCTAATTCTCTTCGAAGCGGCCCCACTTCTTTCTCACATAGGTGATCCCTCGAGAGTAGTCATCTACTCTTCTTGATCATTAAAAGTCGTGTGCTTAACCTCCATCCTTCACTGATTCATTAAGTCGTTCCCCCACAGTATGTCTAGTCAGTGTAAATTAATTGTCCCTTTGAACTTGATTCTTGGGATCTCCGGTCAGCATAGGTTGGGTGTCCTCTACACTGATCACTGACAATGACATCAAGTCATTCCTCGTGATGAGCTCACAATTAACTCTCTATTTAACCCCTCAGTTAGCGGATCCGCTAGGTTATCCTTTGACTTCACATAATCAACAGTGATAACTTCCATTGAGAATAGTGTTGGTGCAACATCCCTCAGGTCAAGGTTGACCTGGTTGACCAAGCTTGAGTCTTGGTTTGGGTTTCGATGTTTGACAATGCAAGGTTGATTGAAGAAGAGTCAAGTAGGTCAAGGATGACCGGATACTTGACTGGGAAGTCCTAACTGGGATGTTTGGCAGAAGGAAAGACCTAGTGAGTGAAGCTAGGCAGAAAGGAAATCCTGGTGAGTAAAGCCAGGTGAAAGTCCTAGTGAGTGAAGCTAGGCAGAAGGAAATCCTGGTGAGTGAAGCCAGGTGAAAGTCCTAGTGAGTGAAGCTAGGCAGAATGGAAGTCCTGGTGAGTGAAGCCAGGCAAGGGAAAATCCAGATCGGACATCTGGTGTTGGGAAGTCCAAGTAGGTCAAGGGAGTGACCGGATACTTGGCACGAAGAGAAAAGTCCAAGTAGGTCAAGGGAGTGACCGGATACTTGGCACAAAGAGAAAAGTCCAAGTGGGTCAAAGGGATTGACCGGACACTTGGTGGGAAGTCCTAGCAGGTCAAAGGAGTGACCAGATGCTAGGCATAATATACCAATAGGTCAAGGTTGACCGGATGTTGGTTTGAGAGGCTTAGGACTTGGTTTTGGGCAAAAACCAGGAGCTGGATCGATCAGTGGATCGATCCAGGCCTTTCCCAGTGAACAGAGAGCCTCTGGATCGATCAGTGGATCGATCCAGAGGTCCCAATCGATTAGTGGATCGATTGAGACGCTGCTGGTTCGCGTGATAAGCGCTGGATCGATCCGTGGATCGATTCAGGTATTTTCTCCAGAGCACAGAGGCGCTCTGGATCGATCCATGGATCGATCCAAAGCCTCCCCGATCGACTGGGAGTTTTCGAATCGATCGGGATCCGACCGTTACGTCGTATTTGAGCTGCAGGCGTGCGATGGTTGCGGCATCTCTTCACCAATTCATTTCAGATCTTCACCAGCTTCTCCACAGCGCTCTCAAAAAGATCAAAGCTCAGATCGCCAGTTCTTGAAGTATCTTGGAAGTTTTCCAAGTCAAGAGGCGGATCAAAGCAAGAAAAGAAACTAGGGTTAGGGTTTTGCACTCATTGTAAGCTTGTAAGCTTGTATTTCTTGTATCCCTTTCCTCTCTTCTTGTATTGAGTCTTGTAGGGCTTCTCCGCCTTTGGTAGTTACCATAAAGGAGAGTTATATTAGTGGAGGGTGTGTGTGTGTTGGTGTGGATCCTTGGACTAGTCACCTCTTGTGAGGTGGATACCAAGTAAACCAACCGTGTTAGCGTTGTGTGATTTATTTCTGTATTTTCCGCTGCCATATCTTTGAAGAAACAAGCAACGCCGAACACCGGGCACGCGACGAGCTATTCACCCCCCCCCCCCTCTAGCTACTTTTGGTCCCAACAAGTGGTATCTGAGCAGGGCCGCTCTTCACCGGAATCATCGCCGGAAGGGTCAAGCATAACAAGAAGAGCTAGAGGGTGAAGAAGTTGAAGCAAAATTGTCAAAGTCAAAGAAATTCAAAAGCTCAACTTCTACAATGGAATTCCGAGATGGGCTCGGATTCGACACGAGGGTGGCTCCACCATACACTTCCACGAGCTTAGATTCTTGGAAATCAAGAATCAAAAATTTTCTTATGATGGAGATAGAGCAATGGTTTGCTCTTATGGAAGGCTTCAAGACTCCAACAAACTCAAAGGGCAAAGTTCTCAAGAGGAGCAAGTGGAGCCAAGAGCAAGTCCAAAGGTGCGAGGCCAATGACAAAGTGACCAAGCTTTTGGTCAATTTATTGCCAAGCACCATCCTTTGCAAAATTGGAGAATTTGAAGATGCAAAGGAATTATGGAGTAAATTGGCCAAGCTTCATGAAGAGATCCCCTCCACTGTACAAGAGCAAGAAGAATCCAAAGAGGGTGACGCTTTGGAGCAAGACCAAGAGGAGGACTCAGAAGTTGAGAGATGCTCAACTTCCGAAGAAGAAGTTCAAGAAGAAGCTTCATCTTCGAGGGAATGCAATGAAGGGAACAAGAAGGAAGCATACTCCTTGTTCCATGTACAAGATGATGAAGCCTCCACCTCTAGGATTGAGGGGGAGCAATCTTTGGTGACACCGGATCAAGAAGAAGGAGAAGCTTCTACATCCGGGTCAAAAGAAGAAGAGTATGATGAAGCTTCCACCTCCACAAGTCAAGCAAAATCAAATGGAGGAGTATCATCTTCGGATCAAGAGGAAGCTTCTACCTCCGGATTAAAAGGAGAAGATGTCACCCCTACAAGCAAAGGTATAACAATTTCAATTAATAATAAAAATCATATTATATACTTTGAATGTAGGGAAAAAGGGCGTTACAAAAGTAAATGTCCTAAATTGGCCAAGAAGAAGGGCCAAGTGGCACAAAAGAGTAAGGAGAAGCCCAAGGAGACCATCCCCGGAACAAAGAAGAGCAAGGAGCACATTGTGTGCTTCTTGTGCAATCAAAAGGGGCATTACCGAAGTTAATGTCCTAAGGGGAAGAAGAAGGTGGTCAAGGCTCTTGGAGGAAGCTCAATTCAAGGGGGAGCCTCCAAGGTAAAAAAGAAGGTAACTTTTATTGAGCCTACCCCTTTACGTTATGGTAAAAAATATGATAGTTCTAATTTTTATCATTTTAATGCAATTTACCATAAGAATAGAAAGCATGAGGGCATTAAGGAAAAGCATGTGGCCCTACATGCCAAGACTACCCAACCTAAGGTTAGGAAGGTAGATAGACATTTGGGCAAGAACACTAAGGATAATAGATACAAGCCCAAGAATAAAAATGCTCATGGATCAAATGAAAAATCAAATACTAAGGACTTAGTGAGGGAAAATCAAGTCTTGAGGTCAAGACTTGATAAATTAGAAAAGACCCTAAAAAGATTGGAAAATATCCTATTAGGGCAAAATGAGCATAACCTAGTTTTAGGGGTACAAAAGCCATCAAATGGCCATAGAGGTTTGGGATATAAAACCAAAGGAAAATATGATGTGCCTAGTTATCATAGGGTTCCATATAGTTATGAAACAAACCCTAAGTCTAGAGGTCAAGTCAAGGATACAAGGGAAGATATCCCTAGAAGTATCTTTGCAACCAAAGTGACTAAGACTTCTAAGAAGTCTAAGAAAGTCACTAACAAGGTCACAAGGGAGGCTATCCCTAGAGTTGACCTAGAAAAAATGACCAAGGCTTCTAAAAAGCCAAACAAGGTCACTAGGAAGGTATCTAGGGAAGTTATCCCTAGTGAGTACCTAGAGCATCCAAGGAGCACCAATAGGTGTTGGGTTCCTAGGAGCATCTTCTCTACCCCATAGATGGGTTAGAGAGTGTCAACTCCAATTAGAAGGGTAGTTAACCCAACTTTAAGGAAATTGACACTCAATGAGCATTTTCAAGGTTTTTGTTAACCTTTGAAAATGAAATGGAATTATTATGTACTCCTTGAAAGAGTAAAATGTGTCTAATGGTGGAAAAATTGATTTTATCTTAAAATGACATAAATTGGGAAAACCTAGAGAAATACCAAGTTGGGATTTTGGTATTCTCTTAGAAATTTAAGGCAATCTGGGCCTTGATTTATATGATTACTCTTGAGGAAAAATGGAATATGCCAACATTTGAGGATATGCTTAATTTTTAAGTGGCATAAACAAATCAAGAGAAATAGAAATGTCAATTTAGGTTTTGGCATTTCTTTGAAACATTTAGGGCAATCTAGGTTTAACGTTTTAAGTTAAAACAAGTGGTATATTTTGAGTTAGCTAAGTGGTTAAGGATACTTAGAAAGGTAATCTAGGTATATTTTATTTATGCTAAACCTTGCCATGATTGTTTGCCCATTATATGCCATGGCATCATGTTTTATTTTTTGTTTATTATGAAAAATCCAAAAATATCATGTCATGACATTCATACATCATGTAGTTATAGGATATTTTCTTTTAAAAATTATTTCCCTTTGATGTATGTCATAACATAATCATGCATTAAGTTTAATTCCTTGTAATTAAGGACAACTGGCATTTAACAACACTTATTAACAAGTGACATCCTAGGTGGATGTCTAATATCTCTACAATACCTAGATAGATATGCATGATCCCTAGAATAGGGCAAAACAAAACTTTACATCTCACAAAGACCTATAAGATGACTTGTATGTGTTTTTTCCACAATAGATACAAGTGAGATGTTAGGATGATGAACAAAACTCAACATGTTGATCTAGTGCATTTCTTTGAGTTTTAAGTTCATCAAAACACATAGTTATGTGTTTTCCCATCATTGGGAAAGCTAATGTACAAGTCATGTGCATTAAGCCGAAGGAACATGGTGGGATATTGGTTTTGAAAATATTTTTAAAATAATTTTGGAAAACCTTGGTGAAGGCTATCTTTTGATAGTAATCACCATTGAATAGTTAAACACAAACTTGAAGAAAACACTAAAGTTTTTGCAAGTTCTCAAGTTTGTGTCAATCTTTGAAAATATGATGTATTTTCATAAAAAACTATTTTTTCATGATAAATTATACCCTAAATAATGTCTACACCAATTTTTACAATTTTTGGAATTTTGTAGAATTTTCTAGGGGTTTCTGAAATTGGCTGAAATTGAATTTCAGCAATTTCAGGTCTTCAATCGATCAGTGGATCGATTGGAGTGCCTCAATCGATCAGCCGATCGATTGAGAAGGCATTTCTTGCGAGCAGAAGCTCGCTGGATCGATCAGCCGATCGATCCAAGAAGACTGAATCGATCAGTGGATCGATTCAGCAGGGTTCAATCGATTGGAACCCAACTCCAATCGATTGAAGATGCTGATTTTGGCTGGGAAAGCTTATTTTCAGCATTTTGAACCTATTTTAGTCTAGGTAATCATTCCAAACCCCTGAAAATACATTTGTATACATAAAAAAGGGTGTTTTCGTGTGGAAAACAAGGATGGATTGGTTAAGGAAGGCTAAGTTGAAGTTTAGGTTGAGGTTTGTTTCAAATTTTGAATATTTGAACCTCAAAACTTCTAAAATTGGGTTTCCTAAAGTTTTAGGGATTCCAAGTCATTGTTGGTGCAATGACAGAAGTTACCACCATGTCTTTAGGGGGAGGGACTCTTTAAAGACATGAAAATTATTTTTTTCATGAACCTTGGAAGGTGGTCAACCTTCCGTTAAGAACATGCTCAAGGTTGAGCGTTTGAACCTTAATGGGGAGTGGATATCCTCATTGTTCAAGTGGTTTTAAGTGGATAATGCTCAAGGATGGGCATTTGCCTACATTGGGGGAGAATGTAGGGTTAAGGATAATGAAGGGTATGGGACCTTCATTATCGTGTTGATCACAACGAGTGAAGTTGTGAACAACGATGAGCAACTCTTCACGGGGAGAGTTTTCAACAAGTGAATTTATTGATGTGTGCCCAAAAATGGGGCATGGTTTGATGTGTGACAATAGGGGGAGAATGAAGGGAGTAAGTTAGGCTTCTATCACCTAGAGGGAGTTTGCCCTCTTAGGGGGAGAATGAAGGGCTTAACTTATGTATTCATTACCTAGTGGCATGAAGAAGGTTTAGGCTATGGGATTAGCCTAACTTCCTAACTTACATGTGGTATTGTAAGTGATAGTGTTGGTATTGTCAAACATCAAAAAGGGGGAGATTGTTGGTGCAACATCCCTCAGGTCAAGGTTGACCTGGTTGACCAAGCTTGAGTCTTGGTTTGGGTTTCGATGTTTGACAATGCAAGGTTGATTGAAGAAGAGTCAAGTAGGTCAAGGATGACCGGATACTTGACTGGGAAGTCCTAACTAGGATGTTAGGCAGAAGGAAAGACCTAGTGAGTGAAGCTAGGCAGAAAGGAAATCCTGGTGAGTGAAGCCAGGTGAAAGTCCTAGTGAGTGAAGCTAGGCAGAAGGAAATCCTGGTGAGTGAAGCCAGGTGAAAGTCCTAGTGAGTGAAGTTAGGCAGAATGGAAGTCCTGGTGAGTGAAGCCAGGCAAGGGAAAATCCAGATCGGACATCTGGTGTTGGGAAGTCCAAGTAGGTCAAGGGAGTGACCGGATACTTGGCACGAAGAGAAAAGTCTAAGCAGGTCAAGGGAGTGACCGGATACTTGGCACAAAGAGAAAAGTCCAAGTGGGTCAAAGGGATTGACCGGACACTTGGTGGGAAGTCCTAGCAGGTCAAAGGAGTGACCAGATGCTAGGCATGATGTACCAATAGGTCAAGGTTGACCGGATGTTGGTTTGAGAGACTTACGACTTGGTTTTGGGCAAAAACCAAGAGCTGGATCGATCAGTGGATCGATCCAGGCCTTTCCCAGCGAACAGAGAGCCTTTGGATCGATCAGTGGATCGATCCAGAGGTCCCAATCGATCAGTGGATCGATTGAGACGCTGCTGATTCGCGCGATAAGCGCTGGATCGATCCGTGGATCGATCCAGGCGTTTTCTCCAGAGCACAGAGGCTCTCTGGATCGATCCATGGATCGATCCAAAGCCTCCCCGATAGACTGGGAGTTTTCGAATCGATCGGGATCCGACCGTTGCGTCGTATTTGAGCTGCAGGCGTGCGATGGCTGCGGCATCTCTTCACCGATTCATTTCAGATCTTCACCAGCTTCTCCACAGCGCTCTCAAAAAGCTCAAAGCTCAGATCGCCAGTTCTTGAAGCATCTTGGAAGTTTTCCAAGTCAAGAGGCGGATCAAAGCAAGAAAAGAAACTAGGGTTAGGGTTTTGCACTCATTGTAAGCTTGTAAGCTTGTATTTCTTGTATCCCTTTCCTCTCTTCTTGTATTGAGTCTTGTAGGGCTTCTCCGCCTTTGGTAGTTACCATTAAGGAGAGTTTTATTAGTGGAGGGTGTGTGTGTTGGTGTGGATCCTTGGACTAGTCACCTCTTGTGAGGTGGATACCAAGTAAACCAACCGTGTTAGCGTTGTGTGATTTGTTTCTGTATTTTCCGCTGCCATATCTTTGAAGAAACAAGCAACGCCGAACACCGGGCACGCGACGAGCTATTCACCCCCCCCCCCTTCTAGCTACTTTTGGTCCCAACAAATAGTTGTCTCATGGTATTATGTCTACGACGTATATACCTAGATTTACCATTATATAGATGGCTCTGTGCCTGACCGATTGCTGATTAACTATCGCAATGTATGCAAATTGTTGGCATAGGTTTTGACCATCGTGAAATATCTTCTAAGAATTATCGTAGTCATTCAGCCTCTTCATCGCATCTGTCAAGAGCTACAAACTCATATTTCATCGTGGATCTGGTAATTACCGTTTACTTAGAAGACTTCCAGGATATGGCTTCATCTCCAAGAGTAAATACATATCCACACATAGACTTAGAATCTTTTACGTCAGATATCCAACTCGTATCGCTGTATCCTTCTATCACAGTAGGATATCTCGCATAGTGCAATCCATATTCACGAGTATATCTCAAGTACCTCAGTACTCTTGTTATCCCTTTCCAGTGCTCAACACTGGAATTACTTGTGTATCTACTTAGTTTACTTACTACGTAGGTCAAGTCTGGTTGTATACAACTCATCATGTACATCAGACTTCCAATCACTCGAGAGTACTCTATTTTAGAGATACTTTCAACTTGATTGTTTGATAGATGTTGACATGTATCTATCGGCGTTTGTGCCAACGCAGTATCACCCTTAGTGAATTTCTCAAGAATCTTGTCCATGTAATGAGACTGACTAAGAACAAGTCCTTTTGTTGTTCTAAGAATTTTGATTCCTAGAATCACATCAGCTAGGCTCATGTCTTTCATGTTAAATCTTCAGTTCAACATATCTTTAGTGGATTTGATTATCTTATCATTATTCCCAATGATAAGTATGTCATCTACATATAGGTACAAGATGATGTAATCATTCTCTATGACTTTCATGTAGACACACTTATCACATTCATTAATTTTAAATTCACATTCCTTCATGGCATTATCAAATTTCTCATGCCACTATTTTAGTGCTTGTTTCAAGCCATATAATGACTTCGCTAATCTACATACCTTATTTTTCTGTCCTGTTACAGAAAACCCCTCAGGTTGCTCCATATAGATTTCCTCTTCCCGTTTAGAAAGGTAGTATTTACATCCATCTGATGTATTTCGAGATTTCATAGAGCGACAATAGCCAACAATACTTTAATGGAAGTTATTCTCGACACCGGATAATATGTATCAAAGTAATCAAGGCTTTCTCATTGTTGGTATCCTTTGATTATCAATCTGGCCTTATACTTATCAATTGTGTTACTTGACTTCATTTTCTTCTTGAAGATCCACTTGCAACCTAGTGGTTTACTTCCAGGAGGAAGACCCACAAGTTTCCAAGTGTGATTTTGCAAGATAGAGTCTACTCAGATGCAATTGTCTCTCTCCAGTGAGGTCCATCAGAAGAGCTTACAGCTTCTAAGTAGCTTTAGGGCTCACTTTCCAACATGAAAGTGATAAAATCGGATCCATGGGATTTTCTACCCGACCTCTTTTGCTCCGTCTAAGCTCAACCTCCACTGGTTCCTCATTATCTTCACCTTGTGTTTCATATGCCCGCTTTGAAGAGCTAGCATCCTCTCAGGTTTTATACGGAAACACATGCTTGAAGAACGAGGTATTTCTTGATTCTATTATCGAGTTCTTGTGTATCTCCGGTATTTGTGATTCATACACAACAAATTGATATGCACTGCTGTTCTATGCATATTCAATAAATATGCAATCAACAGTCTTTGGTCCTATATTAATTTTTTTCAAATAAGGAACCAACACTTTTGCAAGATACACCCACATTCGTAAATATTTGTAGAATGGTTATCTTCCATTCCACAACTCATAAGAGCTCTTATCTATTTTCTTTCGAGGTACCTTATTTAAAAGGTAATTAGCTGTTAACACAGCTTCCGCTATATGAACTCTAGCAGTCCAGAGCTCAATAGAAGAGCATTCATCATCTCCTTTAAAGTTTGGTTCTTCCGCTCAGCAACTCCATTTTACTGAGGAGTATAAGGAGCTATTGTTTTGTGTTTGATCCCATGTTCAACACACAACTAAGTGAACGGTGATACATATTCACCGCCTCGATCACTTCAAACTACCTTAATCTTTCTATTAAGCTGGTTTTCAACCTCATTCTTATAGAGAGTAAATTTCTCTATAGCTTTATCCTTGCTTTTGAGAAGATACACATAACAGTATTTTGTATTATCATCTACAAAAGTGATGAAGTATTTATTCCCACCATGTGTTGGTGTACCTTTGAGGTCACACACGTCAGTGTGAATTAGCCCGAGTGGTTCATTGCTTCTTTCAATATATTGAAAGGATAACCTTGTCATTTTAGCTTCAATACAAATCTCACACTTGTGTTTTGAGTCAAGGTGGAATGTAGATATACTTATCATAGTTAACATATCCTAGTCTATCATGCTACAAACATGAAGGCTCAAGCATATAAGTGGAAGAGCTTTCATTTTTATTTATCTTAGGCCTAATTATCATTACATTGAGGTTAAACAGCCCATCAGATATATAGTCTCTTCCTACAAACATTCCATTCTTATATAGCACAACTCTGTCTGACTCAAAAATAATGCAAAAGTCATGCTTGCTTAGCAGTGATCCAGACACTAGATTCTTCCGAATCTCCGAAACATACAACACATTGTTCAGAGTAAGGTCTTTGCCTGAGGTCATCTTCAGCACCACTTTTCTTTGGCCCATGATGTTCGAGGTTGCTGAGTCATGCTTGCTTAGCAGTGATCCAGACACTAGATTCTTCCGAATCTCCGAAACATACAACACATTGTTCAGAGTAAGGTCTTTGCCTGAGGTCATCTTCAGCACCACTTTTCTTTGGCCCATGATGTTCGAGGTTGCTGAGTTCCCCATGAACAGCTTGTCTCCATTGACTTCTTCGAAGTTGTGGAGCAGCTCCTTGTTACAGCACACATGTCTAGTGGCTCCAGTATCGATCCACCATTGCCGCGGATTTTGTTGAGACCAAAGGATGTCCGCATCTCTCCACAATGACATGATATTGTCCACTTTGGGCCTAGACCCTCATGGCTTTGTTCTTGGGCTCTACCCAAAAGGTCTCATGCCAATGGAGATATCTTATATCCTTTTTAACCTCATGATCTTTTCAAAATCTTTCCAATGTGAGACTTTGATTGAATTCCAACAGATTTGAACCCACCAGGTTCAACTCAGAGACCATAGCACAGAGGTTGTCCATTTTTGGTCCTTCGTTCAGGTTGGCCTCCTACTTCTTCTTCGACTTTCTGCACTACAAAGATTTGTGACCCACTCGGTCATAGTTGAAGCACTTCTTAGAGAACTTCTTTTTGCTAATGCCTCATCTAGGTCCCATCTTGGAAGATTTGGGGTTCTTCCGTTTCGAGGTTAGACCGTGCTTGACCACGTTAACTTTCACAATAGCCTGAGAGAGCAGTTTCCTCTATGAACTCTTATTGTCTTCTTTAATGCGAAGTCTAACAATGAGTTCCTCCACATTCATCTCTTTCCACTTGTACTTCAGGTAATTTTTAAAGTCCTTTCAACCGAGAGGCAGCTTCTCAATGATAGCAGTTACCTGGAAGGTTTCACTCAGAACCATCCCTTCTAAGTGAATCTTGTGTAAGATCATCTGAAACTCTTGGACTTAGCTGATCATCGTCTTGGAATCAACCATCTTGTAATCCAGGAATCGACCCACGATAAACTTCTTGGCCCCTGCATCCTCCATCTTATACTTCTTATCCAGGGACTCCCACAACTCCTTAGATATTCTCTTCATGCTATACACGACGTACAACGAGTCAGCAAGACAGTTGAGGATGTAATTTCAGCAAAGGATCTCAGAATGAGTCCATACCTCGACTGTACTGATGGTCTGCGCATCAGCATCCTCAGCATGCTTAGGAGAGTCCTCAGTCAAGAACCGAGCCAGATTGAGCATGGTCAGCTAAAAGAGCATTTTCTGCTACCACCTCTTGAAGTTTAGTCCACTGAACTTCTCTGGCTTTTCCCCGATATTGATTGGCATAGTTCCAATCGGGGTCGAGGGGGCTTTCATATGTTGAGTCTGTTGCACCTCAACACTTTGTTCTGTGGTCATCTCAACAGAATCGAATCTATTTCAAGATTGTTGGACAATTTGTTGCCGGAGATATTGGAGAATTAATTGAATTGAAATGACACAAAATCAATTCTAACTTATTTGTCAAGATGACTTGAGCTGATAATCTCAGGTTGCTAGCGGAGGCTGGTTTATGTTAATTGCTAAGTGCAGACCGAGCACTAAGTTCGAACAGCAAAGTCTGAGTGGGCGAAGCGGCTGACGGGGGAAGCGGCCAAATGGGCAAAGGGACCGTGGCCTGCGATAGTTGTAGTTTCCTTGAAACAGATCTGTTCCACCTCCGGCTATACTTCGAGGTTTCCTCGAGTCGTTTGTTTCATATGATACAATTACAAAACCATGAATGCAACCAAGCACTGGTTGTTCATGACGAACTGAGAATGCATTTGAGTGCTATCATAAGTAGTTCAGTCGAGTGGATGCACGACTGAGAGAACAGAATCAAGAAATGAAGGTGGAGGAATTCTTTTGCTTTCTCTTCTCTTACGCGTCTCTCTTTGCTCAAGATCCAGCCTCCTTATATAGGAGCTCTCATCTTGTCTGCAATAAATGACCAAATTATGATCATTTAATGCTGGGTTTAATCTCGTCATTAATGGATTTAATGTCTTCATTAATGTCGAGACGATACGTAATCACTATTAATTTCACATTAATGCTTCCATTACACTCTTGAGCATGTAGCAAAAAGATATTCAAGTGACAATATGTTGGTTCATTCTTTTAGACAAATTTTATCTCGATCGGTCCGACATTTGACATGTGCAGGTCATACTCGCACACGAGTCAACTTTGGTTCAGTACAATCCAAGCCTTGGATTTGCACTTATCTCTGTGTACTCACACGTGAGAGAGTCTCTCCCCATATATATGTTTACAACATCAATACATGTATCATAATTTAAACAGTAATAAAGTCAAGAAACTTCTAATGTAAGATTAAATCTATATACAATTTAACCTCTTTATCTCCACCTCTTTATTCTATTTATATTTCCAACATCGTAAGCATCTAGATGATGAGACAATATCATCTTAAGAAATCAAGATCTCATTTCTGACCATAAAACTTTTATCCAATAATGACAATTTATTAGCTCAAATAATTTAATTATTTCTTACATGCAATTTAGATCTTTGATTACCAATGAAAAGTATTTAATTCGTGGGGGGATGAATACTATCACAAGAGCCATTGGACGTGTATACTTGTCGAAGCCAATTGGAAGGAGAGAGGAGGACGGTTGCCGCCGCCATCGCTCCCTGCGTATAACATGAGATTGTGACCGAAAGAGAACATAAGATATATAAATAAAAAGAGTAACAAGATAAAACTTTAAATTTTGATAACAATATAATTTGATATATCCTTAAAAGAGTTGTTCAGTATTTAAGTTACAGATATATTGAAATTATATATATACATATATTACTTGAATTAAATCCGACTTCTCATACACATTAATTATAGAATGAATATATATCCTTTAGTGATATGAATTTCATTTCAATTTTTAACTTTGATCATCTACAACTTAGAGAATAAATTCCTAATTATCAACTCTATTTTCTTTTATTTCTGGGCGCCCACACTATATTTGACAATAATAAATAATTTGATAGAAACACTAAACTCTAAACTTGATTGAACAAATCATGTAATTTTTAAAGTAATACAAATAATATAATTTCTAAAGCAAAATAACAGAAGCAAGCTAACACTTTTGTAAAGTAAAATTACAGAAGTAAAATAATATGTTTTCCTGCCAATATAAAATAGAAAAGAAAAATCTTAAAAAGAAAAACAAGGGACATTAAGTTTTTTTATTTAACAACACAAACAATCAATCTCCCATTAATATACAGAAATGTTTAACATCAAAGACAATCTAAAGTACAAAAATGTTTAACATCAAAGACAATCTAAAGCAAGGCACATTCCCCTCCAACAAAAAATGTAGATTTTAAAAATTCCAAACAATACTCATGTAGATAAGGCTGGTGTATCAAATATTGGTTGAAATTACAAAGCCATAGCAGATACTTAACAAATTATATCAAGCTTGGAGGATTTTAGGGCAACTTGAGAGGATGTAGCGGTGGGGAGGAGAGTCGGGCGTCACGGCGAGAAGCTCGTGGGGAGGAGAGGATCGCATTGCGACGTGAGAGCTCGCAGCGAAGGAGCTTGTCGCAGTGAAGGAGCTGTTCGTTGCGCGTCGTGAGAGAGGGAGGCGGCAGGCGGGAAAACCTTAGCTTCGGCGGAGAGGGAGGAACGTGTTGCCAGCAAGAAAGGGAGTAGCGATAGAAAACCCTAGATCACGGGGAGGAGAGGATCGTGTGATTTTCTCTCTTAGCTTTAACGCGATTTTAATCTTTTAATGCATTTGACGTGGGAGATGTTTAAGTCAGCAATGCCGCACCATTCCGCACGAAAGATTCTGCAGGCGAGCTTTTTGCTATATATACATTATTGAAATTATTATCATGAATGGAAAAATGAAGGTGGTTCAATGATAAAATTATTGTCAATATGATTTTAAGATCATGAATTTGAATTTTGAAAATAACATCTTACAAAGTACAATAACACTTTTTTAAAATTCCATATATTTGATCCCTTAATTATTTTACCATTGCACCGTACCCCCATGCGGACTATATAATTTTTTTCCGTATCAGTACATAAAATTAAAATGGTCTTCCTATCATAAAAAATATTTCGCTAAAACTTATGAATATGAAGAAAGGCTAATATAGATATACAGACATGAAACTTATAATAGGATGAATATATGTCATCAGTTCTAGAGATTAAATTTCTAATTATTACGTAAAAATATTATATGTGTACCATTTGTGCTACCTCCTAGGGCACTCTATTTCATGGATATATTAAAATTACTTAATTATAACAAAGTTATCAAGTTGGACAAGTTAAAGGGCTGCAATAAATACACCTTTTTTTAATATTAATTAAAAAGATATTTATTTGTTAAAATACCTTTTTTTTCCCTTAGTAAAAGCCTAAAATCGTAAAATTTAAAAAAAAAAAAAATCCGTGGACAACAAGCTCACGTTAAATTTACAGCCGCCACAAAATAAATTGTCAAGTTTAAATACTTTTAGCTAATGACAAAATTATAATCAAACAATCATAATTTTCACGGTGAACTTGTGGTTACGAATACTCATAGAATTTTCTTGAGTGATTTTTTATTTTATCCTAAGCGTAAAAACTTATTTTAATAAATAAATAAATATATTTTTGATAAATATGAAAGCAATAAATAAATAAATAGCCCTCAGGATCTAGATAACACGGTCATCTACCTAACAAATGTTACGATAAATCAACAATAGAACAGTAAATAATTATAAAGGATAAATATTTCGGCATGAATTAATTTGATCGAATTACAAGGTTGCAATAAATCAGCAATTTATCTTATTAGGTACTAAATTTTAAAAATATACAAAATAGGCACTTAACTTTTATGTTTAGTAAAAGTACACTTTTTTTTATAAACAAAAAATTCTTATAGTAAAAATGATAAAAATAAAAGAATTAAAAAACATCAACAATTAATTTCCAGACTTTCAATGATAAATTTAAAACTGAACTTAGGGTCTCTATTAAATAACTTTCAAATTTAACCATAAACTCGTGGTCAGAGTGAATTTGCGGCAACAATTACTTTTATTTTTCTATAATTCACGGTTTTATTTCCTTTTTTTTTATTTATCTTTTTTGCTAAAATAAAAAATATATTTTGAAGATACTTTGCTAATACTTTTATAAAATGAAAGTTAAGTAACTATTGTGGATGTTTTTGAAAGTTTCATAGTAGATTACTAAATATAGATTCGTTAGGTCCTCTTAGTACCGGTCCCATGGTTCCATGAATATAGAGGGAGGTACGTACAGGTATACAGACGTTAAGCTACGTATCGTGGAATAAATCCTAAGTTTTCAGTTCGTAATGATGGGATAAATTTTAGATCTTCAATTTCTAAGAATCAGACATCTGACCATTACATATATCATATGTCCATCACACGACATACATTACCCTATTTAAACACATAGGCGGTCTATCTCTCCGTGCCGGGCCTAATTTTTTTTAAGTAAAAGATGGTTGTGCTTGTCTTGTCTCTTCTCTTCCTCGTCGCACTCCTCTCCTCTTTTCTTCTCGCCGGCGGCCGAGAAACAAGAACCAATCCGACGATCCAAAAGCTCCCGCCGGGCCCCGCGAAGCTCCCGATCATCGGTAACCTCCACCAGATACGCGGCAATCTGTTGCACCAGTCGCTATGGGAAATCTCCAAGCAATACGGCCCGCTCATGCACCTAAAACTGGGCCAAGTCTCCGCCGTCGTCGTCTCCTCCGCCGCCCTCGCCAAGGAAGTCCTCCAGACCTTCGACCTCGCCTGCTGCTCCCGCCCCCGCAACGTTGCCACCTCCGAGATCTCCTACGGCCGCTCCGACATCATCTTCGACCCCTACGGCGAGCGCTGGAGGCAGCTACGCAAGATCTGCACCGTCGAATTCTTCAGCGCCAGAAAGATCAGCTCTTTTACGTCCATAAGGGAAGCCGAGATCGCGAGGATGGCGAAGCGTATCTCCTCTTGCATCTCGAGCTCCCTCACCGTCAACGTGAGTGAGCTCGCCATGTGCTTCTCCTGCAACACGACGTGCAGGATGGCCTTCGGCGGAGACATCGCCGGGGATGACCACAGCGTTTACGACGTGTTCAGGGAAGTGCAGGAAGTGGCAGCTAGCTTCTTCATGGCAGACTACTTTCCCCTGCTTGGGTGGGTCGATGTGGCGACGGGGATGAAATCCAGGCTTCGGAAATCGTTTCTTGAGCTCGACGGCATCTACCAGAAATTCATCGATCGCCATCTCGATGCGAAGAGTCGATCAGGAAGTGAAGCGAATGAGGATTTATTGGATGTTCTGCTTCGGTTGCGGAAGGATGGACAGCTGACAGAGGAGAACCTCAGAGGAGTTCTTATGGTGACAACTATTTTCAGTTTCGAAGTCAAAATAAATTGTCGAAGTTAAAATTGATTCATTTATTGGCAGAATATTTTCTTCGGCGGGTCGGATACCTCGGCGGCAGTGCTGGAATGGGCAATGGCGGAGCTCATCCGGCAGCCGGAGTTGATGAAGAGAGCCCAAGAGGAAGTGAGAAGCAGCGTGGGGAGAAGCAAAGGGAAGGTGGAAGAAAGAGACCTGCACCAGCTTCAATACCTCAAACGCATCGTCAAGGAGACGATGAGGCTGCACCCACCGTCGCCGCTGCTCGTCAACCGGGAAATCATGCACCCTGTCACTTTAAATGACCGGTACCAAGTTCCTCCCAAGACGACAATCTTCGTGAATGCATGGGCAATCGGGAGGGATCCGGATGCGTGGGAGAGACCGGAGGCATTCGACCCGGAGAGGTTTGTGAACATGGTGTCGCCGGTGGCCGACTCGTTTGCGCACTATGACTTCAAGCTGATTCCGTTCGGCGAGGGGCGAAGGATTTGCCCGGGGAAGAATCTGGGGATGCTGATGGTGGAGGTGGCGCTGGCCAACCTCCTGTACTCGTTTGACTGGAAGTTGCCGGCGGGAATGAGTGAGGAGGACGTGAACATGGAAGAAGCGCTGGGGGTGACTGTGCACAGGAAGCATGCTCTGTGCCTCATGGCTGCCCAATTTGAGGCAAACTGAGCATGTCGTTGATCTCATGCATAAGACTAATGTTCTCCTTTAAGACTCGCATGCATGACGAATATTGGAGCTAAAGGTGGGAACCGCCCACCCCAGCGGCCCCCTGCGCCCGGCCCCACAGGTGTGCAGGAGGAGGTAAATCAGGGTGAATGCTGGGTTGGAGGTTGACGGGGGTTCGAGGCATTTAGACCAGCAGACGGGGATATTATCCCTCATTGCAACTGGTGACACTCGAACCTTCGACCAATTGGAGCAACGTCCCGCCAACCTACCAACTGATCCAGCCCCTGGGGGCCGCATGCATGACGAATATGTTCTTCGATACTGCTGTGGAATTGAATAAATGGAGAACATCATGATATATATATATATATATATAAATAAAAATGAAGTGTTAAATTATCTTTAAAAAGTTCGCGATGACAACGTTGGACTTTTTGTACGCAGGAAGAATATGTTATTAAAGATCAATTAATGCCTTAAATAAAATAAAAAAAATCTTTAGCGAACAAATTATGTGTATGGTTTTTTAACTTTAGTGATTCATACGGTAGTCAGAATCATCATAGTCAGATGTTAAAAAGATGTGAGAGTCAGAAGTCAAGGAGACGTGACAATCAAAAGTCAAGGGGACATGACAGTCAGAAGTCAAGAAGACATGGCAGTCAGAATACAAGGGGACGTGCTAGTCAGAAGTCAAGGGGACGTGACAATCAACAATTAGGGAAAGAAGAAGTAGGATCGTGTGACGACGTCAGCAACATGGCTCCCAGTCGAGTTCTCACAGACCAAGACTCCAGATCTGAGACACCCTGGTCTAAGACATGGGGGGCAATCGGGGTAATATCTGACCTGGATCTGACTGGTCGGGTTCTCACGGCTCGGTTACATCCAGGTCGGGTTCTCTCAGTGAGCTAAATCCCGGTCAGTTAACTCCTTGTAGGCTCTTGGACGATCTCACCACAGCTCCCGCCCCCTCAAGGTTTGGGGCATGTGTTATACCCGACAGATCAGCCTGAGTTGCCCTATTCATACCCGGTCGGGTCAGAAGGTCAGAACATAAGATGCTACATGACAACAAGGTCAGAGAATTGTAACCGTCTATCAGAGAATAACTTCTGTATGTTAGAGAATATGCCAATGGTATGCGGTCACCTGCGAATGAAACATTCCTTCAATCTACAGGAGGATGTCACGTGTCCTCCATCACCCGACAGGTCCTGACACCCGACATTCTTTGACATTGGTCAGTCTCCAGAGGTACACACTCTCATATAAAAAGGGAGGTTCTCTCCCTTACGCAGGTACGCTCTCTCGCACATTCGTACTTGTCTTCTAATTTTCTTTCTCCTTCGTACATTGTTCTTCTGGGGTAAAAGTACCTGACTTGAGCGTCGGAGGGCCTACTTCGGGGACTTTTCCCCTGATTTCTGGCCTCTAACATCCTGTGTGCTTGTTTGAGTGTGCGTAGAGATCAGGTACCGCCGGCTCAATCATCGTCATTTTTCAGCGCCACGTGGGGGTCCTTTCTGGTGGACGCATATGAGAAGGGTGTCTCAGTCGCCTCTTCGTCAACACTAGCAACAACTCATCTGACCTTCGTCTGACTCAGATTCTGAACAGGATCAATTTGGCGCCGTATGCGGGAACTTTCTTACCTGTTTTGGAGCGTGAAGATGGAGGATACCGGACGAATCAACATGACCATGACGGTAGGGGAGTACGAACTATTCAAAGAGGCTAAGAGGTGAGCGGCTTCTGAGAAACAGACTACTGCTTCACGATCGTACAAGATGTCTGCAGTTTCCAAGAACCCGACTTATGTTTCTAAAGAGCAACCGCAGGCCTCTATGACGGAAATCTCCCCGCCCAGGGACTCAAAGAAGGGAAAAACTATAGTCCTCAGGGAGGAGCCCCGAGGGGAGCCTAATGAGAAAGTGCTCTTCTCTCTAAGGGTACTAGAGGAGAAGCTACCGAAGGGGTACAAGCCCCCAGCCATCGGAGAGTACGATGGCAGCAAGGATCCGTAGGATCATCTTCAGAAGTTCCGAAATGCTGCGCTATTGCACCAATACAACGACGCCATTAAGTGCTGAGTGTTCTTGAATACTCTGTCTGGCTCGGCACAGAAATGATTCGATGGATTGCTAAACAGGTCCATCACTTGTTTCCATAACTTCAAGACTGTTTTCATGTGCCACTTCGCCGGTAGCAGGAAGTATCAGAAGACATATCACTGTCTCTTTGCCCTTAAGCAAGGGTTTGCCGAGCCCTTGAAAAGCTATATCAAGTGCTTCAACCAGGTAGCGCAGGACGTCCTGTCCGCTACCTCTGAAATATTGATAATCGCCTTCTCTCATGGACTAGTAGAAGGGGAGTTCTTCCGAGCCCTCATCCGAGAGCTCGTAAAGAACTTTGATGAAATGCTGGGAAAGGTTGCTAGCTACATCAACATGGAAGAAGCCCAGACAGCTAGGCGGAAGGCAGACAATGGGTCTATTCCCGCCAATAAATCAGATAAGAGGCCACCCCAATCACCAGCTCAGCCTCTTCCACGCGCCCGGGATGCCCGACCACTATTTCTTCCTGGTCAGGATCCCAAGTCGGCCCAACGTGTGACAGCTGTCCAAGCCCCAAGGACCGGTCAATGGGAGTCTCGCTATTGCACTTACCACTAGTCCCACAATCATTCCACTGGAAATTACATTCAGTTCGCTCGTGACTGTCGGCGCACAACTGAACTTAGCCTACCTCCACCTGAGATCGCGCCCAAGCTTCAAAGGTTGTTGGCCAACTAGCCTGTTGTGACAACAAGCCAGGCAGGTAGGCCTCTTCCCGAAAATGCAGGTCAGGGAAGCCAGCAGCCAGGTCGGGGTAGAGAGCAAATGGAAGCCACTGAGGAGGAGAACAAGGGAAACGCGACCATCCGCGAGATTGGTATGATCTTCGGAGGGCTCACAGACGGAGATTCCGCTAGGGCTCAGAAATCTCATGAGTGTCGCCTGGAGATATGTAACAACCCAAATTTCCTCTTTTTAAGTCCAAAAAATAATTTTAAAATATTTAAAAATGCTATATAAATATTCTAGAGATTTTTAGAGTATTTTTATGTAATTTTTGGAGGTCATTTGATATTTTTACTAAACGAAAGAAGTTTCGACAAAAAATGTCCAAGCCGAGATTCGAACCCGAGACCTCCGGCCGAACCCAACTTTAATCAAAACGCAGCTAACCAACTGTTCTGCAAGCGTTTTGTGAACAAATATAGAGCGAGATATATATATATATGTTATAATTGGAACCGAAGATACCGAATAGTTTAAAAAGGGTTTAATTTCTTTCCCGAACCCTAATTCCTTTTCTTCCTCCTCACGCGTGCGTCGACGCTTCTAGTCTCGGGCGGAAACGCAGCAAGAACCTAGGCGACTCCGGCGGCCGGCGAGCACCCTTCTCCGCGGGTTCTTCACAGATCTGAGCTCCTCTCGGCAAGGTGAATGCGCAGGCACAAGAAGAGGCCGAGAGTTGCAAGTCTCTGAACCCTAGAACCTTCCTTTCTTCTCGGTTTGAATCCAAGAACACGCTGTAAGTCGCTACTCACCTGCAATAGGATAGTTCCGGATTCCTATTCCTTTTGTTTTCGAATTTTTCTGTGAAGATGGTTGGTTTAGGGCTTGTTGCCGTAAACCCCAAGGAGAGAAAAAGGATGAACGGTCAAAGTAAAGCATATGGGTTGATTCCTTCAAGCTTTGGAATTAGTATTGTAGCTTTTGTTTTGAATGTTCTGGTTGGGACCTTGATATGCATGCTCAGTTCATGTGGAGTTTTATAGTTTCTGAATTCTGTTGTTCTTTTATAGTTTTCTTTCCTTGTTGCCGTGAATTGAGGATTTTGCATGGATGACAGATGGATATGGTTGTACTGGACCACTTTGGACATACAGTTATTGACTTATCCAATTGGGTCTTGGTTGCCCTTATCCTACTGATAGGATCTTAAGTGGGTTTTTGAGGTAGGATAATTTAGTTACTTGGGAACAGCATCTTGTGGTTTTATACCTCAAGCTTTATAGCTTGAATTCGGATTTTAGTTGTAGCGAATTGAGGATGTTGGAATTTTGTTTTTCCTTGCTTCTGGATCAGATTGGCCTTCTTCTTTTAGTTGTTTTGGAGATCTTTGTGAAGGGGTAAGCTTTGAATAAGATTACATAGGTTTGCTTTAAAAGTTATAGTGCAGATTCTGAATCTTTAGCATTTCAGATTTCGAACTGATTAGAAATTTCAGTTTTCTCAATTGTATAACATGTAGAGCTATTGGTTTATTAGGCTAATTGGAGGTTGATCCGGCAGTGATTTTGGTTTATTTTATGATGAAGTAGGTAGTGTAATTTCTTTAGTGCAGAAGTGTGGATGAAAGAGTGAAGATGAGCATATGTAATATGTTGTTTTGATGAGTATCATGTATTAAGATTAAAGATGATTTGAATTGATGTAATGAATTTAACAGGTGAGAAGTATGTGAGTAATTTAGATATGCAAGTAGTAAGTTCAGAGTAGAAGTTTAGTTTAGAAGATGAGAAAAGAGATTTATATGTTGATCAATATAGATTTTATACTGAGAATTCCTTTCTGACCATAAGTTTAATGACATAATTGATGTTCAGAATTAAAGTACTTGGATGTGTCAATATCAAGGATTCCATTTGGTCTCAGCCGGTTACTAGAATCTGAAATTCTAGGTTTATAATTGCCATGTGAGAATTTTAGTGCAGTTTAGACCTCCTTGAAGTGCAGAATTTTAATGCAGTTGAAATCTCCTTGTAGTGCAGAATTTTAGTGCAGTTGAAATCTCCTTGTAGTGCAGAATTTTAGTGCAGATTTTTATTAAGTATTAGTGTGCAGATTTTATTAAGCATTAGTGTATAGATTTTTATTTAACATTGCAATGCATATTTCTATTAAGCATTGCAGTACAGAATTTTGTTAAGCATTGTAGTGTAGATTTGCTTTAAGTATTTAGTTTATTTAGCAGTGCAGATTTGCTAATAGATAGTTTATGGATAGCATTATAGAACAAGGCTTAAGTTTTCCCTTAAATATGCATGATTGTGTGTTACCTAGTTGATTTCACTTATAGATGCATATGGAAAAAAAAAATACCCTAACAGTATTTTGAGTTTAAGAAAGGTATAAGAAAGATGAAGAAAAGAAAGAAAAATGCCAAGACCTTAAGTAGATCCCAAAGTCAAGACTTTAGGAATTTTGGCACACAAGGTGCTAAAGAAAATGCCGAGGCATTATACATTAGAAGTATTAAAAGATAACAAGTATTTTACTTTTATCAGTGGCACTGTGCTGGACTCTCAGTTGTCCTTGGGTTGGGCTCCCATAGTCGTCCCTAGGTTTAGATAACCTAGTATGTTGGACTCTCAGTTGTCCTTGGGTTGGGCTCCCATAGTCGTCCCTAGGTTTAGATAACCTAGTAAACCCTACTAGATTCGGGACCAGCTATCTCGGGTCTAGTTAGGGATGCGCGCATAGCAAGTATAGTTGCCGGGCCCAAGAAGAAGTTGATTATTATTTTGAAGTATTATAAGTATAAGTTTTTGAACAAGTAAAATAAGTTTCACATAAGTATAAAAGTATTAAAGTATAAGTTTTAAACAAGTGGAATAAAAGAATAAGTTTAGAACAAATGAAATAAGTTTCATTTTGTTTTAAATCAGCAAGTTTAGTTTTCTTTTATGCTGGCATATTATTTAGATTAGCTTACTGTTATTTACTATTAGAAGAGCATGAGTAGCTTTACATGTTTAGCATTTCAGTATGTTTGATTCCTTTGCTATTAGAGGAGCATGAGTAGCTTTACATGTTTAGCATTTCAGCCTGTTTGATTCCTTTACCATTAGATGAGCATGAGTAGTCTTCAGTAAGCATTCAGTTAGTTCATGTTATAGATATATGTACATGCATATCGAGATTTTTGTGAGTTAGATAGCGCTTACTAAGCATTTTGCTTATAGATTGCATTTCCTCTTACTGCAGATATAGGAAAGGAAAAGATTTAGCAAAGGAAGGCGACAAGGTGGCGCGGATGGTGTGTGATGCCAGGACTATGGAAATCTTGGGACTTAGTTTAAGAATTTGTTAGATTAATTCTGTATATAGGTTGATAAGAAAATTTTGGAGTAAGAAGTTGTATTTTATTTTGTTTCCGCTATTCATTACTTGCATGATTTGATTTTATTAAACTGCGTGGTGATGTTATTTCTTTTGTGTGTTTGATAGCCACCTGTGGCTGATGTATATTATGTTTGTATCTCAGTTTAAGGTCACCGGTACAGGGGAGACTCTGTCGAAATTTTTCGGTAGGGATTCCTTGTGGTTTCAATCATACTTGTTAAGTAGAGTTAGTAGTTAAGTAACGGTCATCCTTAGAGAGTAGTAGTAGTAGTAAGAAGGGTGGTCGTTACAAGATATATGTGTGGGATGCAATCGGGAGTAAGCTATAGGGCCCATCATCTGCTTTGGGCTGCAAGACCTGCAGGGGTTGGAGCTTCCTCATGATGATGCCCTAATAATCAAAGATGGCATCGCCAACAATCGCGTGGCTAGAATTTTCATTAATATCAGAAGCTCTGTCAATGCGTTGCTCAAGAGTGCATTCGAGGGCATGCAAATTGACGCCAGAGAACTCCAGCCTGTGGCTACTTCATTATACAGTTTCACCGGCAATGAAGTATGACCCATGAGCCAGATCAAGCTAGTCATATCCTTAGGTAGCGAGCCCTTGGTGAGGACACGGAGGAGCACCTTTATAGTGGTGGATTTGCCGTCCTCGTACAACATCATCTTGGGGAGACTGGCGCTGCACGAGTTCAAGGCAACAACCTCCACTTTTCATCAGACGATCAAATTCCCTGTGGGAAACTAGGTCGGGGAAGTTAAAGGTGAACAATTGGTCTCTCGCAGGTGTTACATCGACATGGTGAAGGTGGAGGCCCGCAAGGCTCAGAGAACCCAGGATGGCAGGATTTACGTCATCCAAGAGGAGCCTTTGCCTATAGCAGAGAAGCCCATCCCATGGGAGGAGGTACAACTCTATCCCGAACGCTCGAAGAGCCTCACCCACATATCAAGCGACCTGCCTATCGAAGTCAAGACGGACTTGGTCCAATGCTTGACTCGCAATAGGGATGTCCTCGCTTGGTCACCGAAGAGCTACCTAGGGTCAAGCCCGAGGTGGCTGAGCACAGATTACACCTTCTGCCTATTCCTGACCAGTCAAACAGAAGAAGAGGAACTTCTCGAACGAGCGAAATAAGATGATCCGAGCTGAGCTGGATCAACTCAGGAAAGCATGTCACATTAGAGAGGTACAATACCCATCCTAGCTCTCTAATGTGGTCCTGGTAGCTAAACCCAATAATAAGTGGAGAGTCTGCATCGACTTCCGAGATCTCAACCACGACAACCCTAAGGACTACTACCCGCTGCCCAGAATTGATCAGATAGTGGACTCGACCTCGGGTTGCGAAAGGATTTGCATGCTTGATGCTTATCAAGGATACCACCAAATCTCTCTGGCACAGGAAGATCAAGAGAAGGTCAGCTTCATTATGGCAGATGGTACCTTTTGTTATACTGTCATGCCTTTTGGATTGAGGAATACTGAAGCTACCTACCAAAGGATGATGGATAAGATCTTTCAGGAGCAAATAGGGCAGAATGTGGAGGTCTATGTGGATGACATCCTCATTAAATCCACTTTGGCCATAAATTTGATTGCAGACATCGAAGAAACCTGTGGCACACTACGATAGTATGGGCTGAAGTTGAATCCATTAAAATGCCTGTTTGGAGCTCGAGGGGGGAAATTCTTGGGATACCTCATTACTGAGCGAGGAATTGAAGCTAATCTGGAGAAGGTCCGGGCACTTCGAGATATGAAGGCGCCTTAGAATCTGAAGGAAGCTCAGAAGTTGGTGGGCAGAATAACTGCACTGTCCAACTTTATATCCCGATCTGCGAATAAAGCCCTGTCCTTCTTCAAAGTGCTCAAGAGAGTGGCCAAGTTTCAATGGGATGAAGAGTGCAACCAGACCTTCGAGGAACTAAAGAAGCATCTGGAGACCTTACCCTCACTATTCAAACCTACTGCTAGAGAGCTGCTCTGGATTTATCTGTCAGCCACCCCTGAGACCGTGGGGGCGGTGTTAGTAAAAGAGTAGGATGATGTACAACGGCCATTATACTTCTTCCGCCACTTATTAAAAGGGGACAAGTCCCGATACATGACCTTGTAAAAATTGGTCTATGGGCATGCTTTAGCTAAGATAGTTTTCAAATTCACATTTTTCTTTTTCAATTTGATATTCTTAGTTTTAAGCCTACATAAAAATTTAGGCATTAATTTTATACCTTCATAAAGTTGGTTAGGAGGAAGAAGGCATTCCTCACTTACCATGTCGATCTCAAAGTTTGACTCTCCTCCTTCATCGCTGATTTCCTCTGAAGTAACTCTCCCTTCATCGACTCTCTCCTTTTGGTGACTCGCCATTAGTGCTAGTCTAGCATACTCCTCTAGTTCAGACTCTTCTGATGATGACTCATCTTATGTTGCTTTGAGGTTCTTTTGTTTGTGCTTTCTTGAGTCTGACCTGGCTGTTGTTTTGATGTTGACACTGATTTAAGTTTGTATCAGATGTTAATTTAACTCAGATTAATTACTAATCTAGGTTGACTTGGTTGACCTGATTGAGAAAGTCCTAACTGGGATGTTAGGCAGTTGGAAAGTCCTGGTGAGTGAAGCCAGGCAGATTGGAAATCCTGGTGAGTGAAGCCAGGTGAAAACCCTAATGAGTGAAGCTAGGTGCAAGTCCTGGTGAGTGAAGCCAGGCAAGGGAAAATCCAGATGGATCAAGGGTGATCGGACATCTGGAGTTGAAAAGTCCAAGAAGGGAGCTTGGCACGGGAAAAGTCCAACTATGGTGACTTGGCACGGAATGGTTAGAGAGGGCTCGGTAGCTCGTTCTCTGGACCGGACAAAGTCAGAGAGAGCTCGGTAGCTCATTCTCAGGACCAATCCTAGTATCACATAGGCGTTGGATCGGTCAACAGACCGATCCAGTGAGATTTTGATTGCCTGATCGGCCCAAACCGATCATGAACTTGGCTCGATCGGTCCGGTGACCGATCAGAAACACCGAGCACATGTAATCGATCGGCAGACCGATCAGAAACACCGAGCTCATCGAGTAATCTGATCGGAGACCGATCGAGATGATGTCGCGAGAAGGAAAGGCGGGGTCGGTGTGTGGACCGATCCATATGCACTCTGATCGGTCCGTAGAACGATCAGGACATATCCTGATCGGTCTTGGGACCGATCGGTGGACGATCTTAGAGTGCGAGGAACCGACTATTAAGCCTCGATCGGTCTCGCACCGATCAGGATACTCGATCGGTGCGCGACCGATCGACATCAATCAAAGGTGTGATCGGTCCCCGACCGATCCATGCTACACTGATCGCACAGGTTCTGCTGGTTTCTGATTCGTTTTGAACTAATCAACTTCTGCTGTGAGCTTTATGTGGTGCAGGTTGCAGGTTTCATTCCAGTGCTTAATTTCAAATTAAGCCTCATCAAAGGAATAAGACAGAGCTTACTTTCTTCTGTGTATCACTGCGATGAGGGAAGATTGAGCATCAACGGATACTGATGCTAACAGACTGCAATCTCTGTTCGCGATCAGCTTGACTCCTGTGGGTTGGTTGGAGCTCAGAAGACACCAGCAAGACCAAGGATGGTATTGGTGTGAGTTCAGAGAACTAGCTGAGGAGGAAGAGTGATTGGCGATGCTTGTGTTTACAGCAGAGATTCGACGCAGAGTTTCTGCAGCGAAAGAGCAGAGGCATAAGAAGAGAGACGAGGAAGCAAGGAATAGAGCTCTCGGTTGATTGTGTGAAACAAGCTGTGCTGTGCTTTGTGCTTGAAGAGAGGCTGTATTCTTGTATTCCTGCTTGTGCTTATTCTTCGCTGATTGTGGTTGTGAGCTTCCTTTGATCATTTCACTTGAGCCACTACTGTAAGTCTTGTGCTTAATTTCTTACTGCTGTTAAAGACTTTGTGGAGTGGTTACTCCACCGAGAAGGAGAATCTTTTAGCCGGATAGCTTCCGGGGTGTGATCTACCTGAAGATCAAGGGATCGTTCACCTTACGGACACGCCGAGGAGTAGGGGCAAGTTATCCCCGAACCTCGTAAATTTCTGAGTTAGTGTGCTGTGTTTTCTCTTTGTTTTAGTTTTCTAATTCCGCTGTGCTAACAAAGTTCTTGAAGAAATTTGTGTTTAGTATTTTTCAAAGAGGTTATTCACCCCCCCCCCCCTCTAGCCATCTAAGATCCCAACAAGTGGTATCAGAGCAAGGGGCTCTTTGATTCGGATTAACACCCAAAAGAGCAAACAAGGATGGCTATGAAGGAAGGCTTTAGCACAAATCGACCACCCTACTTCGAAGGAGCAGATTTTCAATACTGGAAGGGCCGCATGGAGTATTACCTCAAGACCGACATTGCCATGTGGTTCTCAGTCAAGGAAGGTTTCACACCACCAAAGCATGAAGAAGGTAAGGAACTCGATTCGTCAAGGTGGTCTACCGAACAACTCCGCAAAGCACAAGCCGATGCCAAGGCTATGGTCACTTTGCAATGTGGAATCGCCAAGGACCAACTCGTCAAGGTGGGTCCATTCTCGAGTGCAAGAGACCTATGGAACAAACTCATCGAGCTCCAAGAGGGAACTCGAGATTCTCGGATTGCCAAGAGGGACCTATTCTTGAATCAGCTCCAAAATCTAACCATGAAGGACAATGAAACGGTAAGTGAACTTCATGGGAGATTCAAGGAGATCATCAACGGTCTACACTCTGTGGACGAACGAGTGGAGAATCGCGATCTAGTAAGGTACGCTCTTAAATCTTTTCCTAGGAATGCCTTGTGGTCATCTATGGTAGATGCCTACAAGGTATCCAAGGATCTTTCCATTGTTAAACTAGATGAATTTTTCTGTGAGATGGAACTTCATGAGCTTGCTAACAAAGGTCAAAAAGAGAAGGGTATTGCTTTATTTGTAGGACCAAAGAGCAAGGATGGAAGAAGGAAGAAGGAAAAGAAGAAGGAAAAGGAGATTTCCTCATCCACCTCTTCCTCCGAATCCGATGATGAAAGTGGATCATCATCAAGTGAGATGGCGAACTTCGTAAGAAGGATTATGAGAAGAAGCCGAAGATACAAAGGAAAAGGTAAAACTAATGATCAAAATTTTGATAAATCTAATGTTATATGTTATGAGTGTAGCAAGAAAGGACACATTCGGAGCGAGTGTCCGAAATTAAAGAGGAAGGAGGAACGAGCCAAAAAGAAGGAGGAAAGAGTCAAGAAGAAGAAGGCCCTCAAGGCCACTTGGGATGAGTCCTCATCAAGCTCATCGGAGGAAGAAGAGAAGATGGAAAAGAGCACACGACAATTAGCACTCATGGCAAGGGAGGTTTCGGACTCCGGAAGTGAGGGAGATTCGAGCGACACTTCAACCGCGGCTTCATCATCGTCGGATGATGAAGAGGTAACCTCTTCTCATATAGAAAAGTGTTATAAGACTATCACTCACTTATCTACATTGCTTAAAAAGTCAAAAATAGAAAATAAATTGTTAAAAGAAGAAGTAAAAACCTTAAGGACCCTTAGGGAAGATGAGGTCGATGACCTACATCTAGAAGTCCTTGAGGATGAGAACAAGGCTTTAAAGGGTGAGGTTGAGAAACTCAAGAAAATGCTTGAGAAGTTCTCAACTAGCTCTAAGACTCTAGACATGATTCTAAATGCCCAAAGGGCAGTCTACAACAAGGTCGGGCTAGGGTATCAACCCAAGGAGTCGAGTTTCATTTCTCTAATGTCTAGAACTCAAAATAGTAGATCACATGTTTCTAGGGCTCATGGAACTAGGAAAGGTATGACCAAGGCATGAGTTCCTAGGTCTTTCGTTGTAGAAGCATTAGGTCCCAAGATTTGGGTACCTAAAACCTCTATCTTCCGTGTCTTGTAGGCATTGGTCGAGGGGGAGCATCTATCAACTTGGTTTGTTGATAGTGGATGCTCCAAGCACATTACCGGGGACAAATCACTGTTTACAACCATTCAAAACAAAAGTAGAGGTAATGTGTCTTTTGGTAATAATGGTAGCCTTAAGGTTGTAGGAGTTGGAGACATTCATATATCCGAATGTCTCCATATCAAGAATGTCCTTCTAGTCAAGGGGATGACTTTTAATCTCCTAAGTGTCAGTCAATTGTGTGATACGGGTTACACAATTGAATTTCATTCAAGTCAATGTTTGGTTAAACACATTGACACACTTGACACGGTACTAGTAGGCACAAGGGTTGATAATATTTATCAAGTATCGTTTAAAAGTGCTACTAATGCTTTGATTAAGTGTTTCATGTCAAAAGAAGAAGAGTCTTGACTATGGCATAGAAGGTTGGCACATGTAAACATGAAGAACATCCGGAAGTTGGCCAACCAAGGATTAGTACGAGACTTACCCAGCATCAAGTACCACAAGACCAAGCTATGTGATGCATGTCAAAAGGGTAAGCAAACAAAAGTTGCTCATAAAGGTAAAAGCACTGTAAGTACATCTACTGCTTTAGATTTATTGCACATGGACCTATTTGATTGCAGTAGTGTAATATCATTGAATGGAAGTAGATATTGCTTGGTAATCGTTGATGATTTTACTAGATACACATGGACTTTCTTCTTGAAACATAAGGACCAAACTATAGATATTTTTATTTCTTTTTGTAGAAGAACTGAAAATGAAAAATCGACAACAATTAAAACCATTAGAAGTGATCATGGTGGGGAATTTCAAAATCATAGGTTTTTAGAGTTTTGTCAAGAAAAGGGATATAGGCATGAGTTCTCTACTCCAAGGACCCCACAGCAAAATGGGATTGTGGAGAGAAAGAACCGAGTCCTACAAGAGGCTGCACGAAGCATGCTCAATGAGTACTCACTACCGAGCTACTTATGGGCTGAAGCTGTGAATACAGCTTGCTATGTGCAAAATCGAGTTTTAATACATAGGTTTTTAGGAAAGACTCCCCATGAACTTTGGTTTGGGAAACCGCCTACAATTAAACATCTTAGAGTGTTTGGTTGTAAGGTGTTTATCTTGAACACCAAGGATCATCTTGGGAAGTTCACGGCTAAGGTTGATCAAGGGATACTGGTCGAGTACTCTCTTACCAGCAAAGCCTATCGAGTCTACAATGAGAGGACTAAATTGATTGAAGAGTCCTCGGATGTAGCTTTCGAAGAAATCCCTGATAATCAATCAAGGAATGTAGAAGAAATTCAATTCGAACTTAGAAGGCTAGATTTGAATGATCCAAACATGGAAAGAGTCGAAATTGACTCTGATGATGATGAGCAAGGGCAACAAAGAACTCAGGCAGACCCATTGCCTGATACTGAGTCCTCGCCTGTGCCGAGTGAGACCACTCATGAGGCACCGCCAACACCAAGGCAGTCTAGGTTAGCCTCTAGTCATCCCCAAGACCAAATTGTGGGAGACATCCAACAAGGGGTTAGGACTAGGTCATTCTTTAGAAATGAGTCTAATGAAGTCACATTGATCTCAGAGATTGAACCAAAAATAGTTGATGAGGCATTGCACGATCCTGATTGGATCTTAGCTATGCAAGATGAGTTAGGTCAATTTGAAAGGAGCCAAGTGTGGGACTTAGTTCCTAGACCTAAGAAGACCACCATTATTGGAACCAAATGGGTCTTCAAAAATAAGTTAAACCAAAAGGGAGAAGTCGTAAGGAACAAGGCGAGACTCGTAGCCAAGGGCTATAGTCAAGTCGAAGGCCTCGATTATGATGAGACTTATGCTCCCGTGGCACGATTAGAGTCCATTCGTTTAATGCTAGCTTTTGCTGCACATAGAGGTTTCAAGCTCTATCAAATGGATGTTAAATCGGCCTTCTTAAATGGTTTCATTAAAGAAGAGGTCTATGTTGAACAACCACCGGGGTTTGTGAATACCGAAGTTCCAAACCACGTGTACAAGCTCAAGAAAGCTCTTTATGGGCTTAAACAAGCACCTCGAGCATGGTACGAGAGGTTGTCAACTTACCTATTAGAAAAGGGTTTTGTAAGAGGCCAAATAGACCCAACACTATTTCTGCGTAGAGATGGTGAAAATATTTTTGTAGCCCAAGTGTATGTCGATGACATAATTTGTGGCTCAAATAACAAGGGCTATTTGAATGAATTCATTTCTCACATGGAAAGTGAGTTTGAGATGAGTCTAGTAGGAGAATTGACATTCTTCCTCGGACTTGAAATCAAACAAACTCGAGATGGAATTTATGTCCATCAGACAAAATACACTCAAGAGATGCTTAGAAAATTCAATATGAGTGACTCTAAGGAAGTGTCAACTCCAATGGCGACAAACACTCGCCTTGACAATGATGAGAGTGGAAAACCAATTGATCTAACGCAATATAGAAGCATGATTGGTAGTCTTCTATATCTCACAGCTAGTCGACCGGACATACTCTTTGCTGTGGGCATGTACGCTAGGTATCAAGTTTGTGCCAAGGAATCTCACTTAATTGCAGTTAAGAGAATTCTGAGATACCTTAAAGGCACAATTAGAGTAGGTCTTTGGTACCCACGTACTGAGTCTTTTGACTTGATAGGTTATACCGACTCCGATTATGCTGGGTGCAAATTGGATCGGAAAAGTACTAGTGGGGGCTGCCAATTTTTAGGTTCATCTTTAGTTAGTTGGTCAAGTCGGAAGCAACATTGTGTTGCTCTCTCCACGACCGAGGCCGAATATATTGCCATGGGAGAGAGTGTATCACAGTTATTGTGGATGACGCACACCCTAGAGGATTATGGACTTTCTTATAAGGGTGTACAAGTGCTATGTGACAATATTAGCACGATCAACCTAACTAAAAATCCAGTCCATCATTTGAGGACCAAACACATTGAAGTGCGTCATCACTTCATAAGAGATCACGTAGCTAGGGGAGACATTGCACTCACATATGTTGAGTCAAAGTCAAACCTAGCTGATATTTTCACCAAACCCCTTCCGGAGAATGAATTTAGTCATTTAAGGAGGGAGTTGGGAATGTGTTTGGCTCCTTAGGTCATTAGAACTTCACCATGATCAATAAGGACTAGTAAAATGACAAGAGTAATTGGGATAATAACTTGGGCAACTTGGGAACATCTCACACAAACTATAAGGTTTAACAAAATATTTTTGTTTGCTAGAAATGGGGTGAGATGCTAGGATCAACCAAATTATTCAAAATGTATCATGCATCTCTTGAATAATTAGGTTGAAGAGACATAAATTGAGTATGGGGAAGACCATTACATAATTCATGTGTATTTGGTTCCTAGATCTTACTCATATATTCCAACCAAGGAATCTTGGTTGGACTTTTGCCTAGAAATTATCTAATTATGGTTGATGGCTGATGTGTTGATTGATATTGTTGGTTGATTTATTTCATGACTTTGATTGATTGATAATAAGATGGGTTGTTAAAGGAAATGATAGCAACTTGGATATATTTTGACAAACTTGAAACTGATCATAGCAATCCTAAGTCTTAATTAATACCTTGGTTCACCTTAGGTAATAGTTTTATAAGGTTTTCTGAGATTGGAATCCTAAGATTCCAAATGTCTGAGTTTTTGGTTTTTAAAGTCTGAAACTTTCTGGCTCTAAACAAGCTCAGACCATAAGAGCTCATTTTTTTTTAATATACTTGTGGGTGTTGATTCTTAGATTCTAGGTTATGAATTTGGGAGATTCTGAATTCTTGAGTTCTGAACTTTTCAGAATTCTCGATAGATAACGGCTCATAATTTCACGGCTCATAATTTCAGTTACTGAAAATTATATCAGACACTGATCGGTCCAAGGACCGATCAGGATGATGCCTGATCGGTCTCCACGACCGATCAGGAGATTTGATGATACCTGATCGGTCTCCACGACCGATCAGGACATTCCTGACCACAGAAGGTTCACTGATCGATCCAGGGATCGATCAGGAGACACCGGCACACATCGACCCTACTGATCCACATCTGATCGGTCCCCACGATCGATCAGGACGATCCCTGACCGATCAGGACGTTCCCTGATCGGTCAGGATTGCTCCTGTTCGGACAGCCGTCCGATCATTTCATCACTGTTTACCCATCAGTAAACCATTAAAAACATCCCGATCTCTTCTTTTCCTTTTTCACGCGGAACCCTAGCCGACTTCTTCCCTCACCTCACTCCTTCTCTTCTCGTTGCACGCGGACCACTAGCCGAACCCTAGCCGAAGCTCTAGCTCGGAAGTCCTAGCCTAAAATTCAATGGCACCAAGGTAACTTCTAACTTCTCTAGAACCTGCATTTTATTTTCATTTCTCACTGAATCTGAATCTTCCTTTGTCACGGTTCTTGATTGTTGGTGGCTCCGGTGCTCACTCATTGCCCCATTTTACCACATTGTTAACTCTTATAAAGAAAGTAGTGGGTGAAGGGACCTCTAAATCTAAGTCACCTGAGAAATCGAACCCTAGGGCTACTTCCCGACCTCAACCATCTGTCTCGGCTAGATTTCCAAACCAACATTATGAGGATGCCTTCAACCAAAGAACATTCAAATTACTCCCTTGTAGGTCCGTGGATTGAAAATTCATGGACGAATTTTGCCCACAAGTGTCAGAAGTCATAGTCTACTACAAACTCGATTCACTAGTCTACTTGGAACGGGATATCAACTATGACTTGGTCTCTGAGTTCTATAATAACCTTCATCAGACTAATGATCTAGGTTATAAAACAAGAGTTGCTAAGCGGACTCTTGATTTCAGTGTCTCATCCTTCTTTGAGTATCTCGATTGTCGGAGGAGTACCGGTAATGTCTCTTCGATATTTCCTGACTTACCAGATCCTTTACTTCCACCTTTTGATATCTCACCTGACGATATTTATGAGTACTTCTTCAGACAGCCTAGACAAGGGCTAGATGAGCTAGATGTTGACTTCCCTACTTTTGCAGCCTTGAGATTATCTCCTCAAGACTACATTCTTTTTAAGATTATCACAAACTGCCTTCTACCTATCACATCTAAACCATTATCTGAGATCCGATCATATCATTGTCTTATGCTTTATGGTTTGCGTCGGTGTCTCGATTTTGAAATCATGCCGAGCATCTACTCCTCGATCATATCATATTCTAAGCCTAGCAGCTCCACTATTTATATGCCTTATGGGCATATAATTACTGATTGGCTCGAGACCCTTCAGGTTGATGTCTCTAAGGGTAGAATAGTCAAAATGGTCAGGCAGGATTGCCGACTTGGGAAACGGACATTTTCCAAGTCTGGCATCATAGGGCAAAATGGGGATGTTCGGTGGAAGGATGGGAGAGCACTAGGTGAGTTACCACGGGGACCTCCACGACAGGTTGCTCCTGTTGCTGCTCCTCCTGCTGCTGACGATGGAGAGGACGATCCTGATCTGCGCTGGCAGATCGCCGAGCTGGAGAGTCGCTTTGATCGACACGATGAACTACTGGCTGCTGAGCTCCATGGACTGCGTGTTCGGATCGACCAGCGCTACGATGACTTGCGCAGTCAGCAGCTGGTGACGCAGCAGCTACTTCTGGGCTGGATGGCCAACTACCCACCTCCGCAGCGATTCTCGGGCCATCCATCTTCGAGCTCCAGCATGCCGCCTCAGGATTACGTGCCTCCCATAGATGATGATGATGTTCCTCATGTTGAGGACATTGATTGATACATTCATTTTGACTGTCTATGTTTTTGGATGCTGCTTGTTGGAGATTTTATGTCTGACCTGGATGCTTGTTCATTTCATCTATGTATGATATTTATTTTCTTTCTTTATATCTTGCTCCTTATTGGTTTTTTTTTTAATATGCTACTTATATGCCTTGTTTTGTATGTCTCTTATTCATTTATCACTGTCTCATAATACACTTAGAGGGAATTCTAGGTGCATTAAGAAAACGACAGTATGGGTTAAGGGGGAGTCTTTTGAGTCTTATCACCCCATTCGCACCTTTTCGGTGTTTGACAAAGGGGGAGAGGATATCGAAGTTTAGAGATGTATGAAGGTTTGATTTTAGGGGAGAAGATAACGGGGAGGATCTTGATTCCCCTAAAATTATGAAAATAAGAACATTTCTGATCTAAACTTAAATCGTGTTGTCAAACAACAAAAAGGGGGAGATTGTTGATACAGTCTGACCTGGCTGTTGTTTTGATGTTGACACTGATTTAAGTTTGTATCAGATGTTAATTTAACTCAGATTAATTACTAATCTAGGTTAACTTGGTTGACCTGATTGAGAAAGTCCTAACTGGGATGTTAGGCAGTTGGAAAGTCCTGGTGAGTGAAGCCAGGCAGATTGGAAATCCTGGTGAGTGAAGCTAGGTGAAACCCTAGTGAGTGAAGCTAGGTGCAAGTCCTGGTGAGTGAAGCCAGGCAAGGGAAAATCCAGATGGATCAAGGGTGATCGGACATCTGGTGTTGAAAAGTCCAAGAAGGGAGCTTGGCACGGGAAAAGTCCAAGTATGGTGACTTGGCACGGAATGGTCAGAGAGGGCTCGGTAGCTCGTTCTCTGGACCGGACAAAGTCAGAGAGAGCTCGGTAGCTCATTCTCAGGACCAATCCTAGTATCACATAGGCGTTGGATCGGTCAACAGACCGATCCAGTGAGATTTTGATTGCTTGATCGGTGCATAGACCGATCTGATGAAACTAGGCTTGCTTATCGGTCTGGTGACCGATCAGGAAACACTCAGTAGCACACTGAGTGTAATCTGATCGGTCTGTAGACCGATCAGGAAACACTCAGTAGCCTACTGAGTGTAATCTGATCGGTCTGTAGATCGATCAGGAGATGATGTCGCGAGAAGGAAAAAGGCAGGGGATCGGTCTGTGGACCGATCCATATGCACTCTGATCGGTCTGTAGGACCGATCAGGCCATATCCTGATCGGTCTTGGGACCGATCAGGTGACGATCTTAGGAGTGCGAGGAACCGCACTCATTAAGCCTCGATCGGTCCGGCATCGATCAAAGATACTCTGATCGGCCGTGCGACCGATCGACATCAATTCAAAGGTGTGATCGGTCCGCCGACCGATCCACCACACCGCCTCGCACACACCGCCGTGTTACCGGTTTCGATTCGCTTTGAACTAATCAACCTGTGAGCTTTATGTGGTGCGGGTTGCAGTTTCATTCCGTGCTTAATTTCAAATTAAGCCTCATCAAAGGAATAAGACAGAGCTTACTTTCTTCATGTATCACTGCGATGAGGGAAGATTGAGCATCAACGGATACTGATGCTAACAGAATCTCTGTTCACGATCGGCTTGACTCCTGTGGGTTGGTTGGAGCTCAGAAGACACCAGCAAGACCAAGGATGGTATTGGTGTGAGTTCAGAGAACTAGCTGAGGAGGAAGAGTGATTGGCGATGCTTGTGTTTACAGCAGAGATTCGACGCAGAGTTTCTGCAGCGAAAGAGCAGAGGCATAAGAAGAGAGACGAGGAAGCAAGGAATAGAGCTCTCGGTTGATTGTGTGAAACAAGCTGTGCTGTGCTTTGTGCTTGAAGAGAGGCTGTATTCTTGTATTCCTGCTTGTGCTTATTCTTCGCTGATTGTGGTTGTGAGCTTCCTTTGATCATTTCACTTGAGCCACTACTGTAAGTCTTGTGCTTAATTTCTTACTGCTGTTAAAGACTTTGTGGAGTGGTTACTCCACCGAGAAGGAGAATCTTTTAGCCGGATAGCTTCCGGGGTGTGATCTACCTGAAGATCAAGGGATCGTTCACCTTACGGACACGCCGAGGAGTAGGGGCAAGTTATCCCCGAACCTCGTAAATTTCTGAGTTAGTGTGCTGTGTTCTCTCTTTGTTTTAGTTTTCTAATTCCGCTGTGCTAACAAAGTTCTTGAAGAAATTTGTGTTTAGTATTTTTCAAAGAGGCTATTCACCCCCCCCCCCCTCTAGCCATCTAAGATCCCAACACATCGCTGATTTCCTCTGAAGTAACTCTCCCTTCATCGACTCTCTCCTTTTGGTGACTCACCATTAGTGCTAGTCTAGCATACTCCTCTAGTTCAGACTCTTCTGATGATGACTCATCTTATGTTGCTTTGAGGTTCTTTTGTTTGTGCTTTCTTGACCCTTTGTCTTTGACTTTTAATTTTGGACCGTTCTCTTTTTTTTTTGTCCTTTCTCATCGCACTTATAGCATCGTACTTTTCTTTTTATTCCATGGAAGCTTGTTATGATGAAATTTATTGAATTTGTTAGTTTTAAAGAACTTTAAAAATGTTCTTACGATATAAGCTTTTTCACCTTCGTTGAGAGATGTGTCGGAATCTGATTTGACCTTTCTCATGTTCAGTTCGACATTGTTGTTTGGCTCCTTCTCCTTTCTTATGTCTGCACATCTAGATTCATGTAATTCAAAGGTAGAAAATAAATTTTCTAAACTACTTACCTCGAGATCCTTGGAAATGTAGTAGGTGTCTACTATTGCGGTCCTTTTGGGTGTTCTAAGAAAAGTGTTGAGAGCATATCAGATTGTATCTCGGTTTGTTACTAGTTTTTCGAGGTTCGTCAGTCTGATGATAATCTCCTTGATCTTTTCGTATAATTGAGCTATCATTTCTCCTTTTTGCATCTAGAGGTTTGTCGGTTGATTTCTGAACAAGTCATGTCTTGCTAGCTTGACTTTCGATGTCCTTTGTACAGCTCTAGGAATTTCTCCTATAGTTCTTTGGTGGAGTCGTAAGCGTCAATCCGGTTGACTTCTTAAGGTGGTAGAACGTTTAGTAGATGGAACTCTACTTTGCCGTTTGCCACAGAATTGACTTGCTCTTTCTTGCTCCATAATTGTTATTCTTTTTCGGCTCCTTGCTGATCTCTAGGAGCTGCAAAATCATATTTAATTGTAAGTAATATGTCAAAATTCATTTTAAAAAATATCTCCATCTTCTTCTTCCATGTAACGAAGTCTCCCTTGAACTTTGGTGGATGAATGCTCGCTCCGGCCATTTGTTCTTTAGACGGTGATTAGTCCTTCTGAAGCAACCTTTCTCTGATACTAATTGTAAGTCCACGTTAGGTCGGCTATAGGGGAGTGAATTGCCTGAAAAGAAAGTTAACAAAATCTCTTTTTTTGCTTAGCAAGGATAATGAAATTAATTAAGCAATTAATATAAAAAAAATAAATAGAAATAAAGGTAAGAGGCACAGCAGTTACTTGGTTACAACCTTGGTAGTTGTTAATCTAAGGCAATGAAAAAGCTTAGTAAAAATCTTCTTCGTTGAAGGCGGAAAAACCGCTTATAGTTATTGAATGCTCAGAAACAGTTACAAATTGAAAACAAGAAGTATTGCTTTATTCCTAGCACCTAAGGGCATTTTATAGCCTCCTGGGATAAAGTAGTCATTGGTATTCATCTCTTAAAGGTGACATTCAAAGAGGTCTAGGGCGTCTCCAAGATAATATAATTTATCCTCATCATAATAGAGTTTTATCCTCTTCAAACGGTAGCTTAACTGCTACTGGAGGTGTCTCCAATTATATTGAGGGCGCCTTCCATCACCTTGAGAGTGTCTTCCATGAAAATGCCCGAGGGTGCCTTCCATCACCTTGAGCGTGCCTTCCACCAGGCGTGAGGGTGCCTTCCATCAGCCAGCTCAACCAGTTAACCTTCAAAACTGGTTAACTCTTCTTCGTTCTTCTTTGGGTGTTACTCTAGCCGTCCGGAGTTAAGCTCACCCAAATCCAACTCCGATATTCTTCTCGAGCAAGCTTCCTGCCCAACTTATCATCTCTCGAACGTCGCACATGTTCTTCTCATCCACCACTGTATTCTTCCGCAACATCTCATCCCTCGGATGCACCGAGCCCGTCGACTCGCTTCCCGTGTCATCATTCTCGTCCGCTACGTCTTCCGCTTGACTTCTTATGTTCTTAAGTTCTTACACACTTAGACACAAGGTATCAAAGTCACAGAATTTAACTTAACCCGATTGCCCATATCAAAACTAACCTAGGGTACTTACACCCGATTGACCTATCAAAAAATATATATATATCTTTATGATTTAGGGATTAGATTATAGTATTAAACTTAAAAATTTTCAAAACGAATAAAATTTTAAGTGTGCATGGGATCTGCGACGTAAGATATCATCTCTCTTTCTCTCTCTCTCTCTCTCTCTCTCTATATATATATATAAAATTATTATCCTACTATTTTATGGTACTCACCTTGTGAGTATCATGTGTAATTTTTTTTAACTTAAATACTATAATCTAAATCTTAAATCCTAAATATATGACCCCTATAACATATGGAGAAAATATCAATTCAACTAGAATGGATTCAAAATTATATTACTAAATGGATCGGGATTATAAATCTTCCTATTTTCATCTATTAAACAATATTTAAGTACTTGAAACACTTGGAATGTCTCTTGAAAATTATCAAGTAGCAAATATTTCTTTAACAAAATCTAATTATAAGTTATTAAATGTAAAATGAATATAAATTTATCATTTTAGGGGCAATAGTCCCCAAAGGTCACAACAAATTCTTTATTAGGATTATAAGATCCGATTCTTTTATCATATTATATATAAGCGTGCTATCTTGCACACCTCCCGTCCGTGCCTCCGTACATGACTGAAAGAGTTTGTCCATATAGCAAATGCGATTAAAGCTATCATGCAAATAACTCCTCTCAGTCACATACGGAGACACTGATAAAGATGTATATATATATATATATATATATATATATAATTTTTATTTTATAATTTAAGTATTCGAATTTCATCCCATTAATGTTAGAGATAGACTATCTTCCTCCTACTTCACCTATTAGATAAATTCGAAGCACAACTTATACATAAAAAAAAAAAATCAATCTCTAAAATATTTCTCATTTAGAATTCAAATTTTGATTTGCTTATTGCTCTTCTAAATATTTTATCAACTACGACAACTCGTGAAAAGACATCTTGCACCTTTGTAGATACACATTATTGGACTCCATCTCTATAATACAAAGATTTCCTTTCAACTCTTCAATTCACTTAAAAAAATAATAAGCATCCCTTTGAGTTTTTCTCTTCTATAAGTTAGCCAAAGCGTTAAAAATTCACTAAGTTTTAAAATTTAAAGTGCTTCTATTTTAAAATAAAAATTTATGATATAGTAGTCAATTTTGATCAAATTGCTTCAACTTAGATCAAAATTACTACTCAAAGAACTTTTATATCAAAATACTCTTTACAAATTTGCTAAACTTGCTCAAACTAAATTAAAATTACTCCGACTTAATCGAAATCATTTAAACAATATTGTGACAATTATGAGTTGTATTTAATTATGATTAATAACCGCTACAATACTACTTAGGTAATTTGAATTAACCTGAAGCAATTTTAATTCGATTTTGCATACAATCAACATCGAATTCCTTCTAATGGAGATAATTGAATCTCCAATGGCAACCACTCACCATGAGATGAAGATGTTCTTTTCCGTCTAGAGAAGCTTAATGCCAGGTCAACCTAAAAATAAAAATGGCTGATCTTTCTTGAGAATTTGCGAATCGCAAGCCGCCTTTATGAATAATCACTAGCACAATAGCACAAAGTAGTCATCGATGCGCAAAAAGAATGCTGCCGAATCACATCAACACGAACCCGAAGATATTCCCAATCAATCTTCATGTTCCTCTTCACTTTCTGAATCTAAAAGCCAAAAAGGGCCAACAAAAATCATACATTATGATAGATGCTATTAGAAAGACACTATCAAAACCATGAAGTTTGAAGAGTAGTTACTGCAGAAGAGGACTTGCCTGATCGGACATCATCACCAACTCGGCCTCTGGCCTGGATTTGTTTCACAAGCATTCGATACATCAAAACCCACCAGTATATGTTAAGAACAAGCAGCAAGAAGAGAAGAGTGTTGAATACATAATAATATATGGGTCCTTCAAATTTGTGCTTCTCCTTGTCCAAGGTCAGGACGACTTCGTAACTGTTGAGACATGAAGTCAGTAGTTCACTCGGCTACATCTTAAAATAAAGAGATGCATGAGAATTGGCCACTAATGTGGTTTTAAACTAAAGCTTTGAATATTAAGTGCAAATGACTTTAGGCTAGGTTGAGTGGGATGGGAAGATAGCAGGAGAGAGGAAGGAGGGGAATTCGAAGACACATAGATCATGGATCACTCTCATATTTAAATTTTATGTTGCTTTCTATTCCCTAATCTTCCCCCTTATTACCGCCCAAGTAAACCAAATGTCGATAAGTACATTGTTGCAGGAATGTGATTCCCATATTATAAATGTTCAGATGCTCAAAACAGGCAAGAGATTAGTAAATACAATGCCATTGCAAAACACTATCCATAACTAATTATGCATCTTAGCACTGAAAACAGTCCCGAGTTACAAAAGCTACTTCAATAGCAACTTGTAAGAGAAATCGAATATTTTACCTTGTGCTTCGGAGGATCCAGAATGGAAAGTACGTAAGACGAAGTATGACCCATGATGCAACAAACATAAGAAATGAAATGGTAGCAAGCCATTCTGTTCCACTATACTTGGACATCTTCCCCACCTCCAAAAACACATCACTTGCATCATGTATGGCCAAAACAATTGAACCAACCCGAGCAAATCTGCCCAAATACAAAGAGATAAATTACTAAAGAATCATAATCTTAAAGTAGCTAAAAGACCAGCTTATTATTACTTCTAGAAACATTATCATTTTAAACCAAATATTTAACAGAGTTCGGTTACAAAACATAAATAAAACTACAATGTTTCTTCCAAATCTTTAACTTTGCGAGGCATTAGGCTGTATAATCTGGCTATGTACGAACTTCTGCTCATGCTATGCTCCCAGACATTCTTGTACTATCCATTTGATTTTTACAAGGAAATCCTTTATTAGTAGAACAAAGACTGATCAAACCTCTAGAGTTGGTGACGCATACCAGCTAAAGTCACTTTGTTTGTTCTAGAAAAGTATTTCATGTCCCCCATGATTTACTATTTTTTTCTGATATAGTTCTGTCCCCAGAATGCATGTTTAGTTTTGGGCACAACAATAATTGGGAAGTGGGTTCAATCGTTGCCTTCTTGTATTGTGCATGAGACCAGTGCGAGCTTTAGTCACTAGTTTTATCTCTTCGAATCGAAACGGGTGGGACAATATAAAAAAACTCTTCCAAGGGGAAAAGTTTGGGGTGCAAACTACCGTCGAAGGAGACCAAAAAGTATATACTATCAGTGTAACATAAACATATAATATAAATTAGGCTTTTTTTAAGAAAAGGCACTTTTCACTTTCTTACTTCCTGCTTTTGTTCTGGTTTCTTTGCTTCTGGTTTTGCTTTGCTTTCCTCCGATAAATTGAATCTTTGTTATCCCACTCGTGTTGTAGGGCATTTTCTATCTTGCCATCGGGCCGGCAATACTGGGCCGCTTGAGGTGAGCGATATCACCTTTTTCCAATAGAAAAGTATTTCATGTCACCACGTTCATGCTTAAATATGCATATCCAGTGCATCCCACACCTCACGTCTGCATATATAGTTGCATGTTGTTACTAATTTTCAGTTAATTTACCCACACAAGCAAGTTTAGTTAATTTAATTTTTAGAAAAATATAGATAAGGAGGTACCTAATTCAGTTTGTATTTAATTTAATTTTGAATGTAAAGAATCAAAAGATGAGAAAGGAAGAAATGCCTTGAAAAGAGAATGTAATAGGAACGAGAATGTTGATTGGACTATTTGGAATAAAAGATAACTTTTAGAATAAGGACTACATGTTTTTGTAATGTTAGACTGGGACACCCTTTGCTTTTTGTCAATCACTAGGAGTGGGCATATATAGCCTGAAACTGGTACACCAAATTGAAAATTTCAATTTTTTAGTTTATCAATTTGGTTTCAGTTGGAAAGTAGTCAATCCTTTTGGGTTCGGTTTGCTTTCAAGTTACTTCCTGGTGAGACCAATAAAACAAATCAAATCGACTAATACTTATATAAATACAAATACATATTTTAAACCACATTAACCTATAATTTACTATGTATTTGTTTATTGTCTGAATTCTTTTTATTGTAAACATTATAATAATTATTAGCTATAAATTAAATAATATATTGTTTAGTAGCTTAGTAGTTAGTATGTACTTGGTTTATGATTTTTTTTTAATTAAAATTTTGATTTAAACTGAAACAAACCAAAACCAAACCAAAATTCTCGGTTCAATTCCAACCCAAACCATTTTCATTTTGGTCTGAATTTTTCAAACTCAAAGTTTGAATTTGATTTACCTATGAAGTCAGTAAATCGAACTGTGCCCACCCCTAATAACTATGTATGGTAATTTCAAACTAGCTTGAAGGATTTTTATTTTGATTAGGCTCTTAAAAACAATTAAATTATATGCTTATTGTAGAATTTAGGGAATAGGAAAAGATTGTATTGTGTTCATTATCCTTCATGAGAAAAATAATCATGATAAATCACAAATCTAAAATTCCGTGTGAGACTAAATCTTAGTAGATAAGAAACCCTACTAATAAATACTTCAAACAGTCCTCGTAAACATGGAGCAATGGCACTATCTATACCAACTTGTTACGTACATTAGAAAAACTCTTATAAACATAACCATATACTAGACATAAAAATGATGAAATAAAATATAATGCTCGCAATGTGAAACCAAACTTAAAAATTAACAAAGCTTGCAACCAAGATCCAACTGACCTATGATCAACCAATTTTGAAAATAGTTGAAAAAGCGTGAGGGTGGTCCATACACAAGCAAAGGCTGATAGTGATGGTGTTTGTGTCCACATGAAGTGCAATCATCGATAGGTTATAAGGTCAAGACCAAACGTTGATAGCGGCAATGCTCATGTTTGCGTGGGATTTCAAATTGTGAGTGCCCATGTGAGATACAGTTGTCAATAGGTTGTTGCTTTATATGCAGAGGTTGTGTGGTAGTATTGTTGTTCCTAGAAAGACCTTGTAGTGCATAGAGGTAGGTGATCAAGCTATGAGCAAAAGGCTAGTAGTTTGGTGCTCCCGCCTCCCAGCTAGTTCCAACATTGCTTTCACATCTTAAAATGTTCTCTAATCTATAGGGTTGCTTGGACTTGCTTAATGAACATGAATACCTGATCCTCTTGAAAGGAGAGGAGGAACCTCTATCGATAAGTTTGGTAGTGGTTTACAAGCTCTAATGTTAGAAGGAGAAGGGGGATTATGTTGGCTCTGAGAGCAAGAGATAACGCGAGCTTTGTGAACAAGATAGCAAAAGAGGACATTGGAATCCATGTGAAGTTGTGGCTTGCATGTAAAGGAGTGTCACATGGATGTTCACGATGCTATAGTTGTGCTCCTAGAAGCATAGTTCTAGTAGTTGCTATAGGAAGTTCACTGGGAGACAAGTAGATATAGACACGTCTTAGAGGACAACCTCATAACTGAAGCAGGGATTTACCCAACATAATTAGGCATGATAGGTGGCAACAGATGTTGGCACCATGATGCACATGGTCGGTTGACAGTCATGGGCTTGCACCTCATTGGTGCATTTGGTCAATTGTGACAAGCTTTGAGGCACCCACTATGTCCTTAGGGGTCGTTGGATGGAGACAAAGAGACTAGGATCACTATATCTAGATTGAGATCAAGGACAACAAGGTGGAGAAGAGATTGGCAATGGAATAGAGAGAGCCTAAGAATTCCAACAATATCTGGGAAGAGAAAGTCAAGAGCCAAGGCATGTGGGGGAAAGTTGGATAAGGAGAGGTGGTCAGCAACATCCACCTAAGGAGAATACTACTTTGGAAAGACCCAATTCTAAAAGGGCAGCTCCAATATCATGTAGAACTTAAAATACAATTCATGAATTTAATAACAGCAAGTATTCAACGATTTTAAGTCCTATAGAAATCCTTGATGCAACTTTCTTCAAGTATAATAGGAGTCTTGAGAGTACAAGAGATGCAACGCCAATGATATCTTTATCATTTGGAAATCAAGCTATTTGTATGTGGAAGATGTTTTTGTCTTGTGAGACAACTTTTGGAACTATATAAGTGCTTATTGTAGACTTATGATAGTCCAATCTCACAAGAAACAAAGATTTCAAAAAGGCTCCAGCTGCTACCAGCCTAGTTAGCTGAATGAGTCAGGATAAATCAGTTGTGCACCTTAAACATCTTAAGCACGAATCAAATTACTATCAGATAAATGAAAAAAAGTTCAACTGAAAGTGTTTCCACAATTGTGTTATATGATACAAAAAAAATTCCAACATTAAATTGTTAAGTGAAGTTGGACTTAAAAGTTTTTAACTGTGATGTCAGTACTGTATTAGGGACGAAAAGAAATTTGTCACCATAATTTACTCAATTTAAATTGGTACATATCTTTTTGAAAAAGGAAATCAGCTATCGCTTAAAAGATTTTCCTTGAGTATCTAGAAGATGTGATGTTCAAATAAAGGCAGTTTAGATAGAAATTGCTATCAGAGTAATCAATCAATAAAACAGTTAATATTGTGAATAAGGATTTTCTTCATATTTCAAATAGTTTATATGAAGAATATAGACAATAATTCTGAACACACTTTTTCTCCTATATCCAAACCATTCTTGATAAAGTTTTTAAAAAATAAAATTTTCAGCTAAATAACAAACTATCTGCATGCATCCGTTATGGCAGAATGATGGGGGGAAAACAATAGAAAATTGGGGGTGACAACCAACCTGAATATATAAGAGAGCACAATCAGAACTACACTTGCTACATGATGAGACATTGAAACACCAAAGTCAGATCTCCTTGTTTCCCAAAATATGAGAGCAAAAATAGAATATGTGTAGAAACCAGCAGCATACATGTACACGACCTTAAGTTTTAACCTGGATGAAAAACAAACAAGACTTAGGCTTAATCCAATTAGCACACTAACAAGTAGCAAAAGATCATTGGCTGGAAAATAGCATGTCTTACTTTAGTTTTTGATCGGGCCAGACCTGATCTCCTGGTCCTACCCAAAAATATTTGGTATTTGTGAACCATGGTTCATTGTATGTGACGTAGACGGACAAAAGCTCTCCTGAACAGAAGTAAAGAAACTTCCATGCTGACTCCTTACACTTCTTGACTTTTCTTCTTCTTTCTTTTTCATCATTCATTGTTTTAGGTATAAGCCGCACAGCTAATGTCTATATAACAAGAAAAATCAATAAATTTCTCAATCCTTAATTGTGAACTAAACTGAAAAGGGAAGCATGGAGAGCCTACTAATCAAACATCAAACTTGATTCCATGTCCCATGTCACATACATAGAAGACAGATTAAACTACCATATATATGATTGCCTTACCCACACAATTACCTGGACAAATATACAGAACTCCTTAAAAGATGTTTTCCTACAGGTTCTCTTCAAGTTTAATTTTGTGCAAACAGACATCAGAGTAGTGGATTAACATTTGATCTCATTTATAAACCATTTTTGGGGCATGATAAATTGAAAAGTGTTGCCGTTATTACCAACAAAATAATAAGTTTTGTGATCACCCATTAAGGCCTTCTATCCAAGACTGCAAATTAAGATCTTTTTCCAAGCACAGAAGTCTGAACAATAATCTTTCTTTTAAAATATTGAAGGGATCCAAGATTATAAAACTAGTTATCTGTTGGAATTTTTTCAGCATAAAAGATTTTCCAAAAATGTCTTTCAAAACACGGAGAAGGAGAAGGAGAAAACTATGTTATCTGTTGGAAGTTTTTTACCACAAAAGATTTTCCAACAGTGTTTTTCAAAACACTAAAAAGGAGCCTCATAGGAGACTTTAATTTCACATTTCAAATTTGAAAGGAATCTAAGACATTTAAAATGTGTTCATGCATAAAGTATGTTTTACAAAAAGGTGTAATTAACGGAGGCTTGAACATGATGGAATCATTTGCTAAATCATGTGCATTGCACATGAGTATGTGACGCACTGTGCTGCATCCCACAAACGCACTGTCCTATACCACATGATGCCACTATGTCTAACAAGGCTTACTGGATGTACATGATGTACAATGTGACCTTTATTGGGGCATTGTACACTTTCTTAGTTGCAATGACATGTGTAATTAATTTATTGTCACATAGAAAATCACCATCCACCTAAGCCACCACATGTATATGACCAGACCACTGACTAGACCATTGAGTCTTGTAGACGAAGCTTTGACTAGCAGATTTGTGCACCTGGACAAAATCCAACAACTTTGTTTTAAAGTTAGGTGATCACAACTTGCACAAGATCAAATGATCTCATCGTATCTTAGATGAAATTTGCAAGACCTCAGTTGCACACTTAGGAAAGCGACTACAAACTTCAGGATCATCACTTGCTACAACTTGACAAATTATCATTCCAACCCATTAGTGACTATGTATTTCCTACAATCGTAAGACTTATATTTTAGCTGAAGATAGTGACGATCAAGGAGATAGCAGTTCTAATCCAATTGAAGAGGTTCACCAATTCCAATTTCAAACAGCGATTGAAAAAGATGCACCTCCTTCTTGCACCATTGGTGATGATCTATGTCCTCAACACTCCCAAGCACAATGAGGAAAAACTTTAGAGTCGATTCAAGAATGGAGTTAGAGGGAGAATAATGACTTGATCTGCTACAACCCTGATGCGGCAATAACTATCAATTTCGTTGATTCACGCACAAATACCAGAAACGATTTTCTAAACCCTATTGATTCAGCGGAATGTTATGGCAATCAAACTTGACGTTTGGGAAGAAACGACACGGCTACAAATTCTTATTAATCAAAACTTCTTTACATCAACCTTAAATAATTGTTTATATAGACTTCAAGCCCTAAGACACGAAGAAAGGAAAGAAATTCTGATAGAAAAGAAAAATTCTAAACATACAAAAAATCTAAAATATCCTAAACATACTCAAAATCCAAAAAGACAAAAGACAAAAATTATCAAAAATATTCTAAATACGAAACTCAATAAAAATAATAAAAAGATTAAAATTGCTTTCTCGAATTGCTCTTCTGTCCATATCATTCTCTTCAAGGTGGAGAAAATTCGCCCTCGAATTTAGAGGAATCTGGAATCAACTTAGAAAAATTCTCTCCGAAGTCTTTGGTCTAGCACTCGCCTTATGAGATCAGCCTCTTGAACAAAGGAAGCATCAACAAGAAAGAATCTTCATACCACCAATCAGCACTACAATTTCTAGGCCTAACTCCTGTACTAATGTTTTCCACAAGACGCTCCCACCAGGGCTTTGCATCATGCCATACTCCATCATAGGCTAGCTAAAATGCTTTGGATCTGCATAAGCTTTGATAGCTAAAGAATCAATGCATCTATCGATGATCTGAAGGTTTTCTGCATGAGGAAGAAGATCATCACATGTTTGGAGTGCTTTTATCAAATCATTTCAATTATGAAGAACCACTTGGTTGAAAAAGATCTCTAGCTGAGCAATCAAGTTGCTTTCTATGATTTTCTCAGTCATTTGAAGATGTTCAGCAGCACATCGAAGGTAAATGGCATTTGAGGCAGTGAGTTCTAACTTCACATCATAACAAACTTTGCTACTAGTTCAAATGCCTTAGCCCCACCACACAAATCTCTTCTTTATGAGAGATCTCTTTGATAAGCTTTTCCATAAGTCCGCTCTTTGACATAAGAGGAAACTTATGAAGATGGAAGGACATCTCCTCAACTTCAACAGCAACATCACTTCGAAGTCCCGTTGTGCAGTCCAATGCTTCATCTGCAATTTTATACATCTCTTCATCGTCAGAAACTAGCTCGCTAGTTGACTCGATCTCATCTTTGTCGTAAATTGGCTCACCGAATATTTCAATCTTTTTGTCCACATATTTCTTAAATAAACAAAAACTTTCCTCCTCATCAAGAACATCCTCTTCATAAATGTCCATCTCTCAAAATTGCTGCTCCATATCAAGATCAAAAGCATAGTCGACTTGTTATTTTCTTCTCGGCGACATGTTTCCACAAGATCAATTCGGCTCTAATACCAAACTGATGCAGCAATAACTATTGATTCCGTTGATTCACGCACAAATACCAAAAACGATCTTCTAAACTCTATTGATTCGGCAGAATGTCAAGAGATAGGCAACCAAACTCGACATTTGGGAAGAAACGGTGCAGCCACAAATTCTTATTAATCAAAACTTTCTTACATCAACCCTAAATAGTTGTTTATAATAGACTTCAAGTCCTAAGACACAAAGAAAGAAAAGAAATCATGATAGAAAGGAAAAATTCTAAACATACTAAAAATCTAAAATATCCTAAACGGACTCAAAATTCAAAAATACAAAAGACGAAAATTATCAAAAATATCCTAAATACCAAACTCGATAAAAATAATAAAAAGATTAAAATTGCTTTCTCGAATTGCTCTTCTGTCCGCATCAAACCCCAACCTTAAACCAATGTCTGACAATGTGTTGAAGACCTACCAACATCATGTGATGGAAAAAGAAGTTTCTTGTAAGTAAACTTCCCATAAGTCAATAATTCTAGTGTACTGAAACAATTATATGAGTTGCAAAGAATTTTCTAATGACTAAAAGAGATTAAATTGAGTTTGGACAAATTCTTTGCAATGACACTCGCCATCGACAAACTCCCACCTTTTTGTAAGGATTTTAAACCACAGAATTTGTGCACTCCAGTAGGCAGATTCCGACAACCTTGTTCCTGAATCGGACGGATGGTGGATTCTTGCAGGGGAGTGCAAGCGTAGAGGAGAGAACAATCTTATCAACATTGTAGAGGAAATTTCCAAATCCAGAATATACACTAACGATTTATTGAGGGTAAATTAAGCCCTACTACGCACTAGACGAGTGATAAGCCATCATTTCAACCCACTATCGACCACATTTTTCCAACCCTATTCACATAAATCTTAATTAAGCTAGTCAAAGCAAGACCGGATCTTCTCGAACACCCTGCATCCAAATTGACAAAAAAAAAAATCCAAACTTTCACCAATACATGAAACTTCGACAAAGGAAAATCCGAACAGTGATCAATACATCAACACAAGGTGCCCTAATCACGCACCTCGAAGACAAACCTATCGAGGAAGAATCTGATGGTGAAAAAGAATAGCGCAAATAAGGGCAGCGCCAGGAAGTCCTCGTACACGGGGTACGACTCCTGCTGCCAGCTCAATGATCTGAAACCTCCGATCAAATCCATCTCTCCGGCCCAACAGAGAGCTGCGAGATCCAGAAAGACGGGATCTCGCAAGCCGCCGAGGACGATCGTAGCTGGATGGCGTCGAGGGCGAGGAGAGATTCCCAATTTAGGTGCAATCTGCGAACGCAAGTGGTCGCAGAAGATTGAGAAGACACGTGGACGTTTTCAATTCGGTTTCAAGAAGAAGATATTAGCGACAAATGATGTCAAACCTTGCCTTGACAGCTACTTTATATTCTGTTTTGATACTTCAATGACCCGGTTGCTTTTCAGAATCATGAAATGAAATTAGATTCCATCCACCAACACAATATATATATTGCACTCTTAAAAAAACTAAAAATCCGGTATGTAGCCCCTACAATTCGATTAATCTCCCAGTGGATGGTCTGATCCTTACTCCACAAATCGGCTACCAATTAAATCCGAGATATACGAGAGGGTACTGACATGACGAGCCAATATCAGTAATAGTTTGAGCACCACCAGCGTTTAATATGCCTAGCACGAGAATCAAACTCTAGTTATTCGTGACTTACCATGCGCGCATACTCATGAGAGGGGAGGGGCCTACGTGACCACTTACCTGTGCACCTCCCCTCCCATGCGTGCACGACAGGTGCGTGCATATGGTATCGTGCAACATAATATTTCTATATAAAGTATGTGTTCTTAGGATAATATTATTTCAAAAATTAATATTTATTCATGATTAATTAAAATACTGAGAACAAACATATTCATTTTTACCATCATGTATTCTTAGGATAATCAAATGAATATATATTAAGCATGTAACTCACATGTTGATTAGTGATGTAAAAAATGATTATGTAAAATAATGTCTTTAAGATATACAAGAATTTTTTTCTTAACACTGGTTATTTAAGAGGGGCAAACATAAATTGATAGACATTTTATATATATTTATATAGAGAGAGAGGGGCATCCAGATTTTATAATCTAACTAATTTTATAGTAGACAGTTCGATCCAATATTCCATGTACGAAGTAAATTTAGGAAGTGCATTGGCTCTTAACATAATATCTCAGCTTCATCAATTGTTTAATCATCGTAGATGTGTCTTGCGTGAGAATTAAATTATAATTACTTAGAAAATACTATATATATATATATATATATATATATATATATATATATGCGCGCAATTATGAAATATTGTAGAGTTCCAATAATACTTTAATATATGTGAGGATAAATATAGAAGATGAAGATATAGCAAAGTCACCAATAATAATTGGTGTAAGATGATGTGGTGCAAACCGTAAATATATGGTTGTCATCGAGTAATAAAATATTAAATCCACATGAATTAGTAACTAGACTAGTCAAGAGGTTTGGGTTGTGCAAGTGCCAGAGATCTAAGGAGAAAATTCAGAGAATATGGTGCGAAAGGAGTATTAAGTGAGATGATGAGAGAAGATAAAAGAGAATGATTTGAGAGAATTCTAGGATTTTCGGTTTCACCATAATTGATGCGGTGGTAAAAAGTACCTATCAAGTATAAGTCAAGGGTGGAACCAGCAGCCGACGTGAAGGTCAAAGTCAAAGCTGTCAATGCCAGAGAACCAATGGACCCACCAAAGGTGGCCGAGCGGAAGTCGACGCCAATTGTCGATCAAACCTAAAGGTCCGATCGGCCATGTAGCTTATATGAGTGGGTCGCATGTCCAGCCACGGTAACCACGGAAAGAACATCAGATGTTCACAACTGACCAAGTGAATGTTGTGCCGACCGAGGTCATCTGTCCAGTTGAGCAAGATGCAACCTGCCGAACCGAGGTACTATGGAGCAGAGCAACTAAGATTGATCAGGCGGGGAATCCCGACCTAGCGGCTCACCCGCTCAGCTAAGCAGTGGGACTCCTCCCATATCTCATAATATCCCTCTGGGAAGTAATGTTGCTGATAATATGGCATGGTTAATAGGCAAATCGTAAGATAGAAGCTTCTACTATCATGTCAAATATTTGCATGTCCTTTAATGTATGGTATCAGAGATACTTTTCTGACATGTCCTTTCATAGGGTGATCGGGAAAGCATGCCCAAACCTTGAGGAGCGTGCACATCGCCTGCTAGAACACTATATAAATGAGGGTCCATGCACCGGCGGAGGTATGTGGCATCTGTTATTTGTGTTTGTGCTCTCACTATTGCTGCATTGCTCCGCCATCTTTCTACTATTCAGTGACTGACTTGAGAGTCGAAGGGTCAACGCCGGGGACCCCTTCCTTGGCCCAGCACTGACGTTTCTTGTGTTGCAGATCGGAGCAGAGTCTTCACATGATCAACCGAGGAGCCACATTCCCAGCTAGCCTTTTTCACCATTTTTAGACAGAATCATATTAGCGCCGTCTGTGGGAACGTAACCTATATCCGAGACATGGAGATGGAAGATGTCGAACCACTCACGACGATGACAAAGGAGGAATTAGACATGCTGATACAAGCCTAAGCAGTCGAGATTGTGGAGCAACAACAGCAGACAATGGTCGAGCGATGGGTACATGAGCCCTCGGCATTAGCAGCATGGAAGAAAACAGGAGGGTTATTCCAAGATCCTTCCAGGTCGACGACTTAGTATGGAAGAGAATCAAACTGGTCAACAACGTCAGTAAGTTGAAGCCCCCATGATGCGGACCGTATAAAGTGATATAGAAGCTCAGCTCGAGATCTTATTATCTGCAGGACGAGCATAGAAGAAACCTAAAACGACCATGAAGCGCAAATCATCTATAGCCCTATCAGACCGGGTAGTAAGTTTGCGTTAAATTTATGTAAATTGTAAAAATTATTGTTCCATGAATGCAAGAAGGTTTAAATAAAAAATAATTGAGTATCCAAACTCTAGCGTTGTTCGACCGAGTTATAAGCGAGCTTGCTCTCGTGCCAAGTGTCCCAGACTCTCGTGTCGTTCGGCCGAGTTATATGTGAGGTTGCTCTCGTGCCAAGTGTCCTAGACTCTCATGCTATTCAGCCGAGTTATAAGAGCGAGCTTGCTCTCGCGCCAAGTGTCCTAGACTCTCATACCGTTCAGCCAAGTCATAAGCAAGCTTGGCCTTGCGCCAAGTGTCCTAGACTCTCAAGTCGTCTGGCCAAGTCATAAGCGAGCTTGCTCTCGCACCAAGTGTCCTAGACTCTCATGTTGTTCAACCAAGTTATAAGCGAGTTTGCTCTCACGCCAAGTGTCCCAGACTCTCGTGTCGTTCGATCGAATTATAAGCGAGTTTATTCTCGCGCCAAGTGTCTCAAACTCTTGTGTCGTTCGACTGAGTTATAAGTGAGCTCACTCTCGCGCCAAGTGTCCCAGACTCGTGTCGTTCGGTCAAGTTATAAGAGAGCTTGCTCTCACGCCAAGTATCCCAGACTCTCATGTCGTTCGGTCGAGTTATAAGCGAGCTTGCTCTCAAGCCAAGTATCCCAGACTCTCGTCTTGTTCGATCGAATTATAAGCAAGCTTGCTCTCGCATCAAGTGTCCCAGACTCTCATATCGTTTAGCTGAGTTATAAGCATGCTTGCTATCATGCCAAGTGTCCCAGACTCTCGTGTCGATCGGTCAAGTTATAAGTAAGCATGCTCTCATACCTAAGTGTCTCAGACTCTCACGTCGTTTGACCGAGTTATAAGTGAGCATGCTCTCAAGCTTAAGTGAGTCGATTGCCTTTCTCATAAAAAGGCTTGTTATGTGACCTAGTCTTAGAGAGTCAGCCCGAACGATTGAGTTACGAGTAAACTTGCTCTACCATTAAGTGTAGAAACTCTCCTAGAGATCCAGAAGACCACTACGGTGGAAGTTCTTTATAGTATTACTCGAGTAGACTGTGGAAGCTAAGTCTAAAAGATGAAAAGAAGTATAATTATAAATTAGTGCACCCATAGAATGAAAACTCTAAGGCATAGAACAAGCATATATTGCATCATACTTAGAAGGTTCTAACAAAGTCGCTTAACTATTACAGGAAATTACTGGTAGACTTAAAAGAAAACATTACGCAAGATCAACAACAACGTCGTCCGGGAGTACTTTCAAAATCTTCTGCCTTTTGATGATGGTTAGACGAGCCTAGGCGGAAAGATAGTCTCCCTCCTTTAGCTGCTTGATAGTCCCATCAATACCATAGTTGATAGCTTGATGGTCCGGTCAATCAACAGCTGGTTGAAATCTCTTTAGCGGAGATACTCCACCTTGTCAGAATCTTCCTTGAGTTTAGCAAATTCGGCCCTTAGTGCTTGTATCTTGGTGCCTTTCTCGCCAATTAGTCTTTTGCGGTCACCGAGCTAGAGTTCATGGCTCACCTGCTCTGCAGTGCGGCCAACTTGCTCCATGACCAGAACCGCCTCTATTTCCTCCAACTTCTTTTCCAGGACTCGAGCCTCCTTATTCTTGATGTTCAGGTCTTCAATGACCTTGAGCTTCCGTGCCTTCGTCGAACTGATCTTTGTTTTAAAATTATGGGCTTTCTTCCTTAGCTTCTCCAGCTTGACGAATTGATCGTGGTTTTTGCCCTTCTCCACGGTCAATGCCCGTTAGACCTAAGGAGCTGCTCAGACTTCTTCTCCAAGTCCTCCTTTAATTGGATTGCCTCTGCAGTTAAATGTTCGATCAAGACTTGGGAAGTGCTCGCATCTCTGACCGGGATTTGTACCTATTTGAGCTCATGGTTTAACTAGGTCAGCCTTTGACAAATAGTCAGGTCATCCACCCGAAATTGTTACACAAAGAAATTGGTTAGGTCAAGCCGAGTGAAAAATATAATTATTTAAAATATTACACGAACTTACCCCTGTGGAATTTTGGCTGAATCGATCGGCCAACTCATCAGGGGGAATGGTCGCCGCCCTAGCTCTGGCATCCGCCAAGGTCTGGGCCAAGAGATCCTGGATTCTGATTTTATGCTCGAGATGCGTGGCTCATCCGAATCGGGGTAACGCCACTCATTACTGGCCAGTATAAGGATGGTCGTAATGGTTGTGTGGGCTGGAGCCGATTGGCTCTAAGCTGGCCTTGCCCATGGATTTTGACACCGGAGTCTAGCGGATGGTGGAGAGAGGAGTTGCAGGGCCGACCGACTCAGCCAGCAGATAAGGTTGTACGATGATAACACCGTATGGCAGCTCGGATAAGGAAGGCGTCCGGTCGGAGAATGAGGGAGTTGGTCCGCCAGTTGCTCTCTCAGGAGCGGTAGAAGTGGAGCTCTCTCCCCATTCGGATGGAGGTCGATGTGTAGATGTGACGGTAGAAGTTTGGGGGACAGAAGTTGCCAAGTAGGTAGCAACTTCTATTAAGAGTCTTTTGCGGCGTTAGCGCTGAACTAATGGCTCGATAAAGGTCATGGACTATGAGGGCACCACTACGGGCACCAAAGAAGGCCGCTCGGGAGGTAGCTCCCTAGTATTGGTAGCAGCATCACTCCCCACTACTCTGCTCACTTCTTCTTTGTCAGTCGACACTTCTGAGGTTCCGATCGACAAGAGCCCATGACTCTCCAGCTTGGTAGCTCCACGAGCTTCCAACTCTCCATCAGTTAACTTGGTGGAGTCGTTAAGTAAAACCTTAAACATCACTTTAGCCGCAAAAGAGAAGAAAAAATCAGTTAAATCCAAAAACAAGGGAAGGAAAAACTGCTCACCAAAAGTGCAGGGCAGCCGGGCACAGACGGGACTCAACCCAAACATATACAAAATGACCTACAGTAGCAGTTTATGAATGTGATATTTCATGCCAGCTAGCTGCGCTGCAACTTGGAGGTAGGTCGGCTCCCACCGATATCCTCCCAGCTCAGGGAAATTGGGCAGCTACATTTGCCAGCTTGTCGGGAAGGTAGCCCAGTCGGGAAGTTGGACGTAGAAGTAATACGACTTCCAGCCCTTGTTGGACGAGGACATCTTATTAAATAGACAGCGCCCACTCGGGCTTGGAAGAGGAAAACACCTGACTCAGACTGCTTGGGGTAATAAAAATAATAAAAAATATGGGGATAAAGAGGGATCCTATACAAATGGAATAGTATTACCAGTCCGCATAATAACCTAAAAGAGTTAGATACTAGTTGTCGTAACGAAATGTGGAAGTATCTACAGACTTCGGAGAAAAAAGGGTGGATTGGGAAATGGAAGTCAGCATAAAGTTGGCCCTTAAAGAAAGTTAGAAAGCCATCAGGAGGGGTGTAGGGGCAGTCGTAGGCGGAAGGAATGGCGAGTTTATGGTCGGAGGGAATATGGTATGTAAGTTTCATCTGATCAACCTCGTCCCCATTGAAGTTTGACAAAGTGGAGGTGTACCATAGGCCAAGTATGGCTATAGGAGGAGGAGAGCACGCCATTCAGAGGAGAAGATAGAAGATGAAGATCTACAGTAAAGAAAAAGAAAGGTGGAACTTACTGGACACAAATCGCCGGCGACGATAAACAGAGAGCAAAGAAGCAGATAAAAGCGAAGACGAAGACAATACAGTGCAAAGAGAAATGAAGGCCTTAAAAACCCTGTTGTCTATTATTCAGAGTCGTCTGATCAAGGATTTCGAAAAATTAGACTTGATCTGGGCCGTCAAAATTTGAAAAATAGCTGTCACATCGAACATTCGACGACACGAAAGCATAACACGTGGCAATCAATCACAGGGTGCAGTAATGAGGAATGTGAATGATCAACAAGCGCGTGATGAGAAAGCATGCTCGACATGCTTTGCATTAATGGCAAAGGATTTGATCGACTTCCAAGAAATCGTTTGAGCCAAGCGGCAGCCCAGACAGCAAAGTGCCCGATCGGAAATGAGAGCTACAAAAAATACTAAATGTCTAGACAATCGGTCTTGCAGCTTCCTTCGACTAGACTTGGGGGGAGGTTTGTGATATGGTGATAAAGATAGGCCCCCAAAAAAGTGGGTCAAAGCAAGGAGAACCAGGTGACATGGAGGTCAAAGCTAAATGGTCAAAGTCACATGGTCAAACTGACCTAGAACTGCTGATTAGGCAGGTTGGCTGAGCAGACCTCGCAATGGGCCTCATAGTGCCAGTCGGACGTAAAGGGTTGACCGGACCACCCGAACGGCCATCCTTCGCAACTCGCATATGAAGTTTGGAGCTAAGAACTAATCTACCTGGCTCACCGCCCTATCCGATCAGACCTAGGGGCCGATCAGACCTAGGGGTCGATCGGATATACTTCACCTCCTCGGCATAATAAGGGTCTAAGTAAAGAACGAGTTGTTGACTGCATTCTATAAGGCCGAGTAGGTGATATCCTGGCCGAGTGGCGGTCGATCGACCTACAGCGGGACCTACATACCTGTCATATCGTACTCTTTTAGAAGTTTATGCCGAAAAAGATAGAAATATATCGTCGGCAAATCATCTTTTAGAAGCTTCCAGCCTGTCAAATCATAGAGATTTGATCGCCCGTTTAAAGAAAAATGTAAGAGCACTTTATGGCCTATCCTTTCTTAGGAAAACTTTGGAAAACGTGTTGATGCTTTGAGATGCGTGTATAACACAGCAGTGACACTATAAAATAGATATATATCTAAGGTGAAGGTATGCGATGCTTCTTATTTGCACACGCTCTTTGTTACACTTTTCTGTTACTACATTTTTTCTCTTAAACTAATCACTGACTGGAGCGTTGAAGGACCAACGTGGGGATCCCTTCCTGGACCTGGCACTAGCACTCCCTATGTTGCAGGACAACGTGAAATCTTCATCGAATTGAGTTAGCAACGGAGTCACATCTCTAGCTCACCGCCTTCACCGATTTTGGATAGGATCAATCATCTTCTGAGTCAGAGTCAGGCCTTTGACTTTTTCTTTCATGTTGTTTGTTGCTCAAGTCCTCTTTCTTATGTTTTCAATCGCAGAAGCATGATTGTTAGCTCATTCCTTACCTATTTTTTGCTTCTTTGGGTTCAAATGAGGTTCTTCATCTGAATCCTCTGAATCATGTCTGTCGACTCCTGTCTATCCTCAAATATATTTCATTTTGTGAGATCCATCTTCTGAATCTAAATGTGTCACAACTCTTGAGTTTCTTCCTGTGCTTGGCTATCTGTTTCTAACCAAAGTTACTAGAGAAATCACTATCTGTGTCAGAATAATTTGTTTCGTCATTGTGATTTTGTTTTTCCTTCTCCCATCTCTTGATGGCATCCATTGACCTTTGTTGCTTACTTCTTCAGTGCTTCATTTTCTGTCATTAGTACCTACTTTCACTATCAGAATCACCAATATTAGTTTTGTAAGGGATCGGTGGCCGGCTTGAAGGGCGGTTAGATAGACGGCTTCCCCAAATCGATTACTTCCTACACTATGTTAGCTTGCGCAGCGGAATAATACAAATAAAATAAATAAGCTAAAGACTAAAGGAAAGAACAAGAAAGGAAACCGTTAACACGTTCATTTACGTGGTTCGGATATAACTTGCTCATACTCCACGGCGTGTCCGTAAGGTGGACGATCCCTCAATCCGTCGGTAGATTAGTCCCGGATAAACTCCGGCTAGCTCAACCTCCTTGTGGGTGGAGAAACCTCACCACAACTCTAACCAAGACCTCTTGGCACACAAAGATCTCTTGAGCACAAAAGACTACTAATTAGACTTTAACTAAGTCCAATTTCGTCAACTATAATCAAGCTCCCAAGCTTTGGTTATATAGGTCGCGGGTTGAAAACCCCCCTACCAGTCGACTGTCAAAACATGCAGTCGACTACCTCTGTGGAAATTCAACCGTTACATCCCAACGGCTCGGTACCAATCGACTGCTAAAACATGCAGTCGACTGATCCACACTGACCAAACAAATAGAATCATTCTGTTCACACTCAGTCGACTGCGTGGTCGACTGCATCAGTCGACTGATAAAACATGCAGTCGACTGCTACAGTAGCGCTACAATACTACTACAGTAACGCTACAGTCAAATCCTAAAACTAGAATTTTACTCCGAGTACAATCTCTCATGCACTCGTACCCTCACCCTTATGACTCGCTTGACGCTTCTTTGCAGCCTTGACCTCTTGCCTTCAAGCCTACTTCCTTTGGCTCTCGTCCCTCAGATGCATTCAAGCTCGCGGCTTGTCCCCAATGTCATTCTTCGTATATGCCTCGAAGTCGCTTCCCTCGACCCTGTCCTCGCTGCCTTGTCCACGGTCCCTCGGATGCTCCATCCTTCACTGGACCCGAAGTCGTCAACCTGAGTCACATGTGTATCCTGCAGTCCTGCACAACTCAAGTACGCATATCAAATAACAAGGGTGAACCTAACTTAAACCCTTTGCCCAAATACCAAAGCACATGGTCACACGGACCATTGGGATTGCTTCAACAAGTTTTTCACTCATCGTCCTTGAAAGTTAGCATACTCTTGCGAATAATTAAAGTCTCATGATCACGTCATCAACTTCAGCAACAATTTTATTCATCTCATCATCATCATCATAAATTGGAACTGATTATTTCATTCTTGTCGTCCACATCTTCCTCATAATAAAAAATTCTTCGATCTGCAACGTATTGGAAAACTCAGGAAGTTAAACTGGAAATCCGATATCTGCATACAGTTCATCTCAACCATAGTTCTCACGAATTTAATAGGGTTCGCAAAAGTGGAATTTAAATTAAGATAAGGGAACTTATGGCCTTTAAGATCTTGTACCGCTAGACGCTGGGATAACTCCGTGACTTATCTCTGTAGATCTTCAAGTATCTCGTCTCAGGTACTACGACTATGGTGCGAGACTTCCTCAACCAGAACATGTCTGTCACAACCTCAATCATGACCACGACAACCATCCATGGGATCTAAAGGCTTTGATGTCTCCAATTTCCGTAAAGGCTTTGATGTCTCCCCAGAGATAATCAGTGAAGCTAACTGGGATTATCATTTTTAAAGACTTTGATGTCCAACTTCTCTCAAGTATTTCTTCTTGTTCTTTCTTGCTTGTGGTTTAGCCCCCATCATGGCCGGAGGTGATTTTCTTCCACCTCACGAGTGGGGAAGGGGCTTGCTACTACTGTGGGTGCTCTTCACGGACTGCGAAGGGCTTTCTTGAGGCTGTTTAAGGTTTAACCATCAAGGTGAGTGTTCAAATAACCAGTTTTTCCTTCACTTTGGTGTTTCTGCGGTAGTTTGGTTTCTCCGGCGATTTTCCTGCGAAATCCACCGATTCCGACCGTCTTCTCCAATGAAGGTCCTCCACCACCTCCCACTGAACCAGCTGCAACGAGATTGGAGGAGAGTGGTCGGCTTTCCACTTACTAGGAAGCTGTGGTAACTCAATTAATACAAGGAGTTTCAATTGATGGACTTGGGCGGCAATCTCATGGGCAGGGATCCTCTGGTCCCAGATCCCTGGACCAGTCTTGGTCCCTTACTCATTCATTGGTTGGATGGGTTGGATCCCACCTGTTTAATAGGTGGGGTCCAATCCACCCATCCAATGAATGAATAGGGCCTCTTCTGGTCCAGAAATTTCTGGACCAGAGGATCTGGCCTCCAATCTCATTCCCAAGACCAGCTGGCTCTCTCACACAAGCATGCCAAAGAAAAGAAGGAAGGAGAAGGTTTCTCTGGTCAAAGGGCTCTTGGGGAGGTAGCAAATGAGGATGAGGTGACTGACCAAGAGTCCTACATGGCTGCCGCAATGGAACACACGGACCAAGTAGTGCAGGATGATGTGGAACAAGTTGATGATGTGGCCAACGGTGCTGACTTGCCCAACTTGTCACGTGGGACACATGAAGCTCCTCCCCAAGGTCAGGCTAAGGAGAAGAAACTCCACCAACGCCGGAGGAGGAAATCTTGCCGGAAAATCAGTCACCTCCGACAGAAAGAAACCAACCGGATGGACCTAATGTTACTACAGAGAATGAAAGGGACAGGCAGCCACAACAAAAGAAATCTTGGGTCAATCTCTTCAAGGACAATAGGAAGACAAAGAAGACAAAGAACGTCATGAGCTTGGATCAAAATGAGGCCAAGGGGGAAAAGTTAGCCTTCGATTTTGATGATATTGACACAATGGAGGATGCAATGGATTTCTGCCTCGTTGGTTGTTTCATGGGCCAACACCTGGGCAGAAATGGAGTGGTTGCAATAGCATCTCGATGGAAAATCCACTACAAGTCCTTCATGCATAAAAGTGGATGGGTTGTGTTCCAATTTGATACAAAACATGGACAACATCTTACAAGGAGGGTCATACTTTGCGTTTGGAATTCCCATCTTCTTGAAGGTCATGCAATGTTGTTTCCTTTTCAATGAGGATGAACGGCTCCTCCCGACTTGGATCCAAATCCATGGTTTGCCACCGGATTGTTGGTCGCAAAAGATATTGAGCATGATAGGATCGGAGGTTGGAATACCATGTACACGGACAAAATAACAAGGACAAGGGAATATTGGAGTATGCTCGTCTTATGATTGAAGTTCCGGTTGTCGGTGAAAGGGTCCATGAGGTCCCAATTACGCTGCCCACGGAAGTACAAATAGAGTTCAAAATATACTATGAAATGGTCCCTGATTATTGTGAAGTCTGTAGGAGAATTGGACACCGTAAAGAGGGATGTCGTAGAGCTGCTGCCCCTGTTGCCCGCCAGCAGAATCAGCCAGACCGAAGGCCATCTGCAGCTCCAAATCATTAGCAACCTGGAAGGCAAAGATCACAATCAATGAGGGGGAGGGGTAGGACAAGAACTAGATTTAGAACTCGCTCGAGGCAACAATGGAGACCGGCACAGCAGCAAACAAATGTGTAAGGTCCAGTGGAAAGAAATGGGCTGGAAATTGTAGCAGTAAGCAGCCCCATTCCAGTAGCAGTGGTACCTCCATCTGATTGTGGTGGTGAGACTCATAGAGGTGATGAAGCAACAGGGCAACATGTACATCAAATGGAAGTGTCGGATCTAGACACAAGTGGAAACATACACAACAATGAAGAAAGACAGCCGGCCATTGAAGCGAACCAACCTGCACCGGCTGAATCAGTGAGCTCATCCTCCTCTTCGGATACAGCAGCAAGTGTTACCTTATGCTCCACATCAAAGGCTTCATCATCCTCCCTTGCAACAGCCACCTCCTCCGGTGCAAAAGCGCCTGCAGAACCGGCATTTCCTATACTTAGAAGTCAAAGACAAATACGGGTGCGAGCAACCCGCAATGGTCGTAAATGAAGGTCGCTTCTTGGAATATTAGGGGCTTTCACAAGTCCCTAAAGCATGGAGGAGTGCAACACCTTCTCCAACAAAAAGATATTCAAGTTATAGCATTAATGGAAACAAAGCTCAATGAAAATTCCTTAAGTTCAATATTACAAAGGAGGTTCTCATGTATGGGTCATGCATATAATTTTGATTTTTCTAATCATAGTCGTATATTACTTCTTTGGGACTTGCAAAAGATAGATGTGTATATTATTATGGTCACCGATCAGTATATTATTGTCATGCTCGATGGCGTATTTCTAGCAAGGATTTCTTGGTGACTTTTGTATATATTGCCATGTTCAATGTCATATTTCTAGCAAGGATTACTTGTTGTGAACTCAATCACAACAAGAAGACCATTATGGGAGGTGCTCACAGATTTGGGAGATACTATCACAGATGCATGGATGATCATGGGGGGCTTTAATTATTTCTTATCCATTGATGAAAAGCAAGGGGTACTTACAGATTTTGCACAAGCTTGTGAATTGGTAGATCTCCAGTCCATTGGGTGTCACTTTACATAGTCTAATGGTACTATTTCTTGAAGGCTATATAGAGCTTTGGTTAATTATTTTTTGTTAATGGCAGAATTTGATGTGTATGTGGAGTTTATGGCACCGGGATGTCTCTCGGATCATTCATGTGCCATTATGCACACTTTGGCTAATGACCTGCCACCAAATAAGTCTTTCAAATTTATCAACATGTGGTCATTACATGAAGACTTTGAGAAGATTGTGAAGGGCTCATGGGCAACCCCAGCAATGGGAAATGCCCAATATGTTCTCAAGACAAAGATGTTCCGCTTGAAAGGGTGCTTGAGAGAGCTAAACAAAAAAAACTTTGGGCACATTTCAGATAAGGCAAGAAGAGCAAAGGAAGAGTTGGAGGAGGTGCAAAAAGATATTCTAGATGGTGGTCCAACTCCTATGGAGTACAATCATATTAGAAAGAAAGTCAATCTACTAGCTGAAGCAAAAAGATAATTTTATCAACAACGGACCAAGAATGTATACTTGAGGACTGCACACAAATGTACAAAGTTCTTCCATAATGTGGTGAAAAGAAATAACAAGAGAAATACAATCATTACACTCAAAAAATGGAATGGGGAACAAACCACAAGTATAGGTGAAGTTGCGGAGGACTTTGTAGACTACTTCCATGGTTTACTTGGCCAAAAGGAGATGTGCAGAATTTTAGGCAGTAATGAACTCACCGGAAGAAAGCCAACAAGGGGGCAATATGAGAATTTATCCAAGTCGGTTGTCCTTGAAGAAGTAAAGGTTGCACTATATGATATTGGGTGTGGAAAAATTCCGAGTCCGGATGGCTATGGTTCGAAAATTTTCACTTCTTCTTGGGATATCGTTAGTAGTGATTTTGTTGCAGTTGTGCAGGAATTTTTTTCAAAGTGGCAAGCTACTCAAGCAATGGAATCACTCATTGATCTCTCTTGTGCCAAAAGGAGGTCATGTTGTGGGGGTATCGGACTATAGGCCAATTTCTTACTGCAATGTTGTCTACAAAGTTATTTTGAAGATACTTGTTAGCTAGTTATCGGAGGTCTTAGATTTCTTATTGGATTCGGCTAAAGTAGCATTCATCAAGGGGTGTTCTATAGGTGATAACATATATTTGGCCGAAGAATTGCTTCGGAGGTATGCAAGGAAAAGGATCTCTCCTAGATGCATAATCAAAGTGGACTTGAAAAAAGTTTTTGATATGATGTATTAGGACTTCCTTATGTCGGCGCTCGTTCATTTTGATTTTTCCCAACGATATTACAATTGGATCAAGGAATGTGTCACAATGATATCCTGCTCAATCTCTCTAAATGGTGGTGTATATGGTCTCTTTAGTGGCCAAAGAGGACTTAGGCAAGGGGATCCCCTTTCCCCCCCTATTGTTTGGCCTATGCATTGAAGTGCTATCAATAAAGCTCAAGACCACCATCACTTTGCCATCTTTCCACTTCCATCTAATGTGCAAGTACGTGAGCATCACACATCTTGTTTATGCAGATGACCTTATGTTGTTTTACCAGACGAATACATCATCTACACAACACTTAGAGGATTGCTTGAATTTCTTTGGAGAGACCTCGAGACTAAGAGCAAATCCACAAAAAACTTAGATTTATATGACCGGTGTAGAGGCAAGGGAAAAGGCTCGGATCCTTGGTATTATGGGATGCCAAGAAGGTTCTTTTCCTTTCCGATATTTGGGAATTCCATTAGCGGCGGAGAATTAAGGATTACCAATTATGGGTCACTCCTAGAGGCTATTACAAGAAAGATTAATGATTGACCCAAGCACAATTTATCATATGCCAAAAGGTTGGAATTGCTAGGTACGGTTCTCCAAGGTATGGTATATTTTTTATTTTCAATGCTTCTAATTCCTAATGGAGTCATAGATAAGATAAAAGCTATTTGTTGTATGTTTGTTTGGTCCTCAAAACACCCTCCTATATCTTGGTCAAAGATTTGTTCATCAAAGCAAAATGGGGGGATGGCCTTAGGGATCTTCTTGCATGGAATGAAGCATTATTGAGCAAAGTTTTATGGGATATCAAGTCCAAAACAAATTCATTATGGGTCAAATGGGTGCATCATCATTATATGAAAAGTGCAGATTTTTTGACATGGAAAACCCAAGCTTCGGACTCTCCCTTGATCAAAAAACTCATAGAAATCCGCAACAAGGTCCTAGGAGTCTCGAATGGAGTAGGAAGAGCAAACATGAAAATGATGGATTGGTTCGTTGGTGATAATGTTGTGAATGCTTATCAATTCTTCATGCTAAGGGATTCAGAGGTGGCTTGGAAATTGGTGGTGTGGAGGCCAGAAATCGTACCAAAACATTGGTTTATTTTATGGATGTCAGCAAATGGATGTCTAAGAGCCAAGGATAGAATGAAGTATGAGCCGAACAAATAATGTGAGTTGTGCTGACATCACGATGAATCTAACCGGCACCTATTTTTTGAATATTCTTTGGCTTGTGATTTATGGTGTAAGGTGAGGCAATGGTTGGATATTGGGTAGATTTTTCACTCTTTTGATGAGTTGCAGCAAGTTCTAAGGCAGAATTATAAAGGTAGCAGCCGAAAGACGAAAGCTCGATATCTAGGCATCTCAAGCACGATCTATTTTATATGGGAGGCACGAAATAGAAGTCGATATCAAGGGATTTCACCATATATTGATTGGATGTTTCACAAAATTCATATTCATGTGCACCGCTTTATGGACCTCAAGTCAGCATGATGTTCCGTATAGCATGTGTTCGCCGGTTTCTGCCTAGAATTCTAAACCCCTATCCATGTTTTTGTAATTGATGGTAGCATGTGTAATTGCTGGAAATGTTGTCCGAGTTTTGTGATTGGTTTGTAAACACCACTGAGATTGCTATGTCCGTGAGATGCTATGTAATGGATGTAACTATGAATGCAGGTCCAAGCTTGGACTTGTGAGTGTGTGAAAAAGCAAGTCCGAATGTGGACTTGTTAGTGTATAATACCTCGGTTCTGAGATTCTGGTTAAGTGTATAGCTTAAAAGGTTAGATGGTACTATCCATATCATCAAGGTGCACCTTTCTTTTTGGAAGCTCAAACTTAAGAATTTCAAAATTAAGCGTGCTTGGCTTGGAGAAATCTGAGGATGGGTGACCTCCTGGGAAGTTTTCCGGGGTGCATGCGAGTGAGGACAAAGCACCCTGAAAGAACCTTTGGTGATCTGTGGAGCTAGTCGTCAACCCGATGAACAATTTTGATGGTGTTCCCGGTTCGGTCCGAGTGGAGCCCGCCCGAGCCGGAGCGTTACATAGTGTGTGATAAATGGATTGCATGATTGTAGAATGTATGCAACGTGGTTAGTGTAACATCATAGTGGGCTAGTGTGCTCATGTGATGAGAGTTTTGAAGGTATGGATAGAGTGGTAATTGTGGAGGTATAAGCTCTTAAGTTGCTTTGAGAATTTTTACCTCTCAAAACATATTTACACAATATGTACCTATTTCAAAAAAAAATAAAGATTTTGATATCTAATGACGTCAGATAGAATAGTGATTATCTTATGTACTGTATTAATAATTTCGTTAATTCTAATATGAACACTGAAAATAATCTTTTAAAACATGTTGATTCGGAAGAATACCATAAAATAAGAAAAATGAAAATAAATGACACAACCGAAAATATTATTCATCCAAAAACAAATTCTAATATTAACTAAATAATTATTTAAATAGACCTAAAATCCTAAAATAAAAAGTTGAAAATAATCCTAACAAAAAAAAAATTTAGAAAAAAATCTTCGGACTTTTCTGCATTAATATTTGTGGTGTTGAATCTTGATTCTAAGACCCTACGAGAACTTATGGGTTTGTGTCAATTCTGTTGATTCGAAGTCATGACCTCCAGCATTTTGTTGATATCACAAAGACGTGGTGTTGATTTCCAAGGATTAGCACAACTTATAGTGTTGTACTTGAAGAACAACACCACAATGTATTGTTGATATCACAAAATGATGGTGTTTTAAAATGATCAATATTGAAGTGTTGTTATTCCAAAAACAGAACCTTCGTATTACAACATGATGATGTTGATTTCCAAAAATCAACACCACTATAGTGTTGTTATTCAAAGACCAACACCAAGTTGTTTTGTTGATATCATAAAATAATGGTGCTGATTAGGGGGTGCAAATGAATCGAGCATGTTCATGAGATTTTCGAGCTGACTCGATAAATAATCGAATTCCAGTCAAAATCAAACATGTTTAAACTTTTTTTCCGAGCCTAAATTATTTAGTTCGATAATTTGCAAGCCGCTGGCAAGCTTTAATATTTTATTAATATAATATAATTATATATTAAATAAATAAATTTTGAGTCTTTCGAATACTTATTTTTCATCAATAGTTCGAATAGCTCACGAACTTGTTCAAATCTTTCGAGCCAAACTCGAACCCAAGCTCTGACTCGAGCCGAATCCATGTCTAAAATTTTAAACTTTTCGGGCTTTGAATCGAGCTCGAACTCGAATATAACTAATTTAAGACGAATTCAAGCCTTAGATTTTTCTTCATATTTAGCTCGATTCCATTCGTTTATATCCCTAGTACTGATTTTCAAATATCAATAGCACTATGATGTTGTTATGTGAAGAATAGAATCGCAGTGTACTATTGACATCACAAACGATGCTACTGATTTTCAAGGATCAACACAACTTTGATGATGTTATTCGAAAAAAATAACCATGGTGGTGCTGGTTTCAAAAATCAAAACATGTGTGGTGCTATTATTCAAAGATTAGATTCATAGTGGTGTTGGTTGTAAAAATCATAGTGCCCCAGGCGTAACCGGATCCTCTGGACCGCTTTTTGCGATCTAAGGGATGGTCCCTTTGCATGTATTGGTGGGGATGAATGGTCTCCACCTATTTTATAAGTGGGGGTCATCTATCCCACCAATATATGTAAAAGGACCATCCCCTGGACCGCAAAAAACGATCTAGAGGATCTACTCTCCCCCAAGGCACGGTGCAATGATAAGACACTTGGTGGATACTCAAGAGCACCACGGTTTGATTGTCAACCGAACCATGCACAATTCTATTTTGGAGAAAAAACTATGAAAAGTGACATGAAGTACGATTATCCAGGTGGGGTCAGATGACCCCACCTGACGATTCTAGTATCCAAGTAGAGCATGGCAACCTGCAACGATCAATAGTGGAAGTTGGCTGTCAAGGGTCTTCAACACGAGTACTTCCTAGATTTACTTTGATGACTTATGAAAAATTATTGTAGAACCGGATTGATCACCTCCAAAATTAATCGATTTGAAAAACTTAAAATCTGGATTATAAAAAAAATGAATCATAGAATTATTCACGAATCTTAAGGCAATGAAAACTAATGAATCTCCATTAGGTCTCTATCTAAGATCTCTCCAAGTTTAGTGTAGCATCACCAAATAGGATCGAAAAGGATCGGTGTATCTTCTTATTCATCTAATATTCTATCCCTTTTTTTATAACCAGTACGAAGTATCCTACCTTTCAGACTGACTAATCCTAGATATAACTGGTCCGACTCCATAAAAATTTTCTATCACCTATCAGAGTAAATTCAAAAATACTTACAACTAGGAATATAGCGAGGATTCAAAACTAATTGGAGTCAATGCCAACTACCTAAGACCGGCTACTCAGGAACGATGGTTTGTGATGAAATTGGAAAAACAAAACATAAAATTTAAAGCCATTAATTTTAAAAAAAAAAATGGAGCCAAGCCCACCCTAGTTCAATGGTGGCTCCGCCCCGGCTTGTAATGAGCGGTACAATAATCCAACATCCTAGATTTGTCATCCCACTGAAGGAAAATATACTACAGTGCGCCATAGTTAAGATCAAACTATGAATGCTTAAGAAATTATATAAGCACCCTACCACTGCACCATTAAAAAAAAACTCTAATGTTCTATCTTGTGCTACTAGAAGGTGATCTCAATGATCCAGAAGAAGATTAATCATCATTGCCCATATGTAGCTCGATATGAAGTGAAGATTTAGAAGAAGATATTAACCATTGAACTTTGCAACATGCCGCCTTCATTTTGAAAGTGTAGATTTCTGATATGTTCCTTGATCGTGTGCGAATCAAATCACTAAGTTATTGAATCACATGCCATACATAGTATCAGAGCAAGCAAAAAGTTGATTTCTCACCTAGAATGCCCCTCATTACCGGCCCCACAACGAAATGAAGGGAGATAAATCATGTACTAAGGGACTTCTTAGGTGGTAAATCACGTATCAGAGCAACCTCAAGCTCTGTTGCTCAGCCAATTGCTTGAAATGCAAAACCCCAAGTTATCAGCATAAATTCTCCGATCCCCTTCAGTTCATTCAATGGTTTCGCTGGCCTCGACACTTGAAATTAAGACTGCAATCATCGACCTTCAAGTGTAACACTATAATGCAATATCATTCATGACCCTTGTTTCAGTCGAAGAAAATCAGGAAGGAGGTGAAAGAAAGAGACAAATGCAGACATTCATTAATTGCCTCTAAGAAGCTGAAGGGCTCATGGGGCCATCAGAAAATATCACCACCAATCTGGAACCTGGAAATCTGGAACTTGTGTTCCATTTAAGAACAAGAAGCTACTCGTGCAATAAAGAATGAGAATGAGACCCCAAGTATAGTGTAATCAGAAAGGTTTGCCTACTGACAAACTCTAAGTTCGTTAAACTTTCATTTGTTTTTTTTTAATAATCCAAGTGTCCAAACTTCACCCGATTAATTTTGGAGATAGACAACCTTCCCCTAATTCACCTATCGAGTAAATTCAGAGTGTGCATTTTTCTCTCAGAAACTAATTTGATATTCTTATTGTTCCTTTGAGTACTAGTGCTGTATTGTTCCATGGCCAGACCAACTCCAACACAACTCTGCTGACAAGCAAGCTCATAGACACTAGAGTTCATACATAATCTGTCCTCTAATGGGACAAGGTTCCAAGCATAACCTAAAGGTTCAGATTTGCCTGTTGTCCTCATTAGGCTTATGATACAATAACTTGAACTACTTCAATCATAAAATGAATCAAGTCCTGGTCCTATAATTAATTGGCACAGTGTTCAGATTCAGATCTGAAATGTATACATATTCTGAACTGTTTCTACTCCCCTACAATTGGATACAATTCTCAATTGAAACATGATCCAAAATCGAAATGTAAATATATACTTCCAAGTTCTTGGTGACATTCTCAGCTGACTGTAAATATTATCTTGATCCTACTTGAAGAGTGAAGTATGGAAGCTTCATGGAAGAGAAGGGACTTATGTTTGAATGAAATGAGATTGGAGTACTCTTAGAGTGCTGCAACACTTCACATGGCTATTAATGGCGTTTATTGGGTGTGAAAGTCTAACCGAAAAAAGGTTGATGATTGCATTAGACCCACACAAATCAGCTGTGAAATTTGTCTAAATTTATGAACAAGCCGACTCTAAATAATTAGGACAAACATGACTTAACGATGATGATGATAATACTATATGAATAGCATTCGAGGTTTTTTTTTTCTTAAGAAAATAAGTGTCTTACTGAAGTTGAGGGACCCTTTCATATGTATCATTCAACACATGACCACCATCAGATGAAAACTGGAGGTTGTGGAAGTGGCTGATGACAACATACCATTATGTTTGTCAATAATCTTGGCAGGTGGATGTGCTGAAAAAAAGTTAGCTGGACCAGCAGAGAAATATATTATTTTTGATAGGCATAATCTAAACTTCACAAAAAAAAAGTATGAAAACAAGATAGTGACATTTACATTTGGACCTTGATTAACTAGGGTTGTAAACGAGTTAAATTTTGTGATATTCAAGCTTATTTGATGAGTTAAATTTTGTGATATTCAAGCTTATTTGATAAGATATCTGTGTCAAGCTTGAAAATGATAAAAATAAAAATAAACAGCAAAATCGATGTGACCCGAGCGAGGCCACCTAAGAGTCGCGCGAGGTGGACTGCCACATAGGGTGTTGGATTGCATGCAAAATTAAACAATAAAATGCAACGGAACAAGGAACTCGCCGAAGATTCAAGCGAATTCTAATTTCATCGTTGATGCAAAATTTTACCTCTTGATGCATAAAATCGTTGCGTATCAAGAGAGTCTAACCAATATCAACACAATCATTACATTCACACCTCTAATGATATCCACACGAGCACAGTCGTTGTCCGTCTCACGAACACAATTGGAGTCTCCCGATATTGTGCACATAGTGCTAGCTATCATGCATATATACAAGTTGAAATTAAACTATAACTATTAGGGTTATCTTATCAGATAAAGCGTAGCCAAGTCTTATCTAATAAGATTTTATCTAGTAACGTGATCAAGTCTTATCTACCAAGACATTATCTAATAACGTGGGTTTCATTTGGTTTGAGCATTCGAAAAACCCAAACAAATATTAGATTAACCATTAATTCAATAAGTTTAAGATCCAAATAGATCCAATAAGTTTAAGATCCAAATAAAAGTAATCCAATAAGATCCCATTAGATTAACTCATGATCTTTTCAATGTGGGACTTTGATTGTATTCCTAATAATCATCCCCTCAAACGAAATACCATCATTAATCTAACAAGTTTAAAATCCAAAACTAATTTCAAATTTAAAACTTAGGCCCACTTTATTTCAATCATACAAAAATAAAACAAACTCCAAAATTAATACGCTCTTTGTGTGACCCAATAAATTCTCGTAACGTTGGCAGTGACTCTAAAATCACATTTTAAAAACATAAACAATGAATGACAACTAGCAATGCATCATGGCTATCCAAGTGACGATAATGTCATAGATTCGACCTAAATTGTCAATGGCTATTTTATTGTATAACTTAGTCCTTTTGTCCATGATACCTAGATTAATTTACGAGACATAGATCGTGTCGTCCTCTCATTAATGTATGTGTTTCTTAATATCTAAGTAGACTCACTTGACCAAATAAGCTTAATATCTCATGCAGACTTATTTAAGCATAGTCATGCATTTTGGTAGTCCTACTTAATGAAGGGGAGTCTTGGCGCAACGGTAAAGTTATTGTCACGTGACCAAAAGGTCACGGGTTCGAATCCTGGAAACAGCCTCTTGCAAAAAGCAGGGTAAGGCTACGTACAATGGATCCTTCCCCAGGACCCCGCATGACGAGAGCTTCGTGCATCGGGCTGCTCTTTTTACTTAATCAAGGGGCCTGCGAACATCACTTCTGTTATATAGAATTGACAAATTTTTCACTCATATCCCTCCACATAACTCATTACATACGTAATGAATGACTTTACAATCAACCTTGTTACAGGTGACATTTGTCGATACTAAAATACATAACTCCTTATATAAGAAACCATAGTTATTTCTGGTCAAATGATTGTTTATACTAATAGTCATTATGAGAATATTTATGACACTCATATAACAATTCATGAAACATTCTCATGGTAGGTCAATTCAGTACATATTCTCTAATATATACTCATGTGTTAACTTGATTTTTTATATTCATGACTTATGAGATTAAGTCATTAGTTAACTTATATACTATTCTCAATGTATTAATATTGTCCTTGTATATTAATACTTGACTAGGAATTATTTAGAGTAGCATTATATACATCTATAGTCTCTCATGATCAATTCAACTAATTAATATATTATAGAATAGAACCTACCACTCTAGGATATTATTATATTTATTCAAACTTGCACATATTTAAAGCAAATATAATAAACATAAAATGTTGTCTTTTGTTAAAATATAATACAATAGTCTCATATTAATCATCTCATGATTGACTCTTAGAGCTGACACTAACACAGGGCTCCCTCATAGTGTTGCCCTATCTAAGGCAGTCGTGTGGTGTCACCATATGCAAGGCATGATCGTCTCGCATGGCCACGTCGAGGTGACCATGAAGTGTCACCCATTTCTAGCGAGCAGGTCGCACGATGTCACCCTATGCAGTGCATCCAATGCGGGTGCACACGGTGTCGTATTGCACGAGGCGATCGACTATGCAATACCGTCGTGCAATACTGCCCTACACGAGGTGATCAATCATGCAGTGTCACCTGCACAGGGGCCACCCATGGCTCACGTAGTTGAGGGCGGAGATGTGGCAAAGGAAGAAACGTGGTTTTCCGTCCAATTCGAACGAATAAAAAAAATTAATCTGTTGATAAATTCATAAATACATCCTTTCAATATTTTATAATAAATAATAACGAAAAGGATTAATAGTCCATCTTTTTTCATGAAATAAATAAACAAAAAACTTTCTGTACAAAATTTTTCTCAAATATTTTTAAATTTATCCTCCTAAGTAAACAAGGCATCAAGATCAAGCTTAACACCCATCAGCTGCGTTGCATGTTTGTGAGGTCAGGCAATTAATTCAAATTTTCAATTGATTTTTTTATTAAAAAATAAAATTAAAAGAATGTCTTTTTTTAGATCAAAACAATTTCAAAATAAAGCTGTTTTAAAGATGTTTTAAAGAAGTTTTGATTAAAATTGAGTCAAAATAATTCTAAAGTAAAACTGAAGTTAGAGTTGCTTTGATAGGTATTGTTTTCTAAAATGAAGCCATAATAAAAGGCATATTTTTTTATTATTGTTTTGATCTCTTCTTTGCCACTTCTTTTAGTCATCAGTCAAGTCTGTGTTAGAAGGACGTTGACCGAATGAAATTGGTCCAAAGGAACAAACAAAAAAGTAGTCAAAATAAAATTATTACCTGACTTGAAAAGAAAAGTAAATATATGTATACAATTAAGAAAAACTTCATTTCAGAGTATTTCATACTTCACACAGCATAGTACCAAGCTGCTTCCATGATGGTAAAAAAAATAATAATAATAATAATAACACTTTCCTCAACAAATACAAATAAATAAAACAAGAGACAGTTCTTGGAAGAGATAAGCCTTGAATTGAATAAATAATTCTTTTCAAAGTTAACGATTATTTGTTCAAGCTTGGCTTGATTCCATTTTTATGAGCTAAGCTTGATTCAAGCTTGACTTGAGTATCGTTCGTTTAGATGTTATCGAACTCTCAATTTGAATTGATTTGGTTGTTTAAAATGTTTACATTTTAAAGTTTCTTTAGTTGGTTACTGAATTTGATGTTACAAGCTTATTTATTTGTTATGAGAGCTTGTTTGTTTATTTACAAATTTAATAAGAAATTTGTTAATGAACAGTTCACAATCTTTGTTCACATATATGTGTCTATTCAAATTTGTTCATTTAATTGACCTCCTCTATATTGAACAACATAAACAAACTTTTCAGGAATGGAGATACTAGTTTAATTAGTCCAATTGCAACAAGTGCACCCATAAAATGAATACTAGTTTAGGAAAAGGACTCGATCAATGATTTCAAGCCACTAAGTAGGGCAACCAAAGAACTGAAAAAAAAAAAAAAAAGGCAGGCCAGTTAAAAATACCTCCACCCAAAATCTAAAGCAGATGCCTCAGCCTCACACACAAATAAAGCTAACCACTCTGCATAATTTTCAGCCACATCAGTTGTGAGGCAATTTCACAAACAGATGAGACGCGTCATAATTTACCATTGACCCTCCAGGATTTGATTGCCAATTCAATTGGCATTTTGCTTGTTGATTTTAGTGGCTAGAATCAAAAAGCTATCGATGACTGATTTGAAGGCTTTCACTTTGGGGGAAGAGAAATCAAGATGTGGAAGCTAAAATGAGAATGATGCAGAACAAGAAGACAAGAACTGGTACAGAGACTCACTGCTTACCTGATTCCCCATAACGAGACACGAGAAGTAACCCTCAGTGGACCAGGCAAGCTCAAGAAGGGAATGCCTTTTTTCCGTGCCAAGCTACTGCTCCTGGATGATTCAGCGTGTCCCTTATCTCGTTCTTGGTGACGCCTGTGGCCCCTTCCACTCGCAAACTTCCATGACAAAGAGAATCTCACACCTTTTTGGTTGCTTGCTGCCGCTGGCTCCTGTTGCGGCACTGTGCGGTGCAGGAGATGATAGCTCGTGAGCTCTTTTCTTCCCCATCCTCACGCTCTGCAGTGCCTACATCCACTGACAGCGTTCCGCGTGGAAGGTTAGCCATCATTGTCATCAAGAAGGACCAAAAATCAAAATATCATCCTTTCATTCGAACTATTTAACACCGTTATAATAATTATAAAAGTTATTGGGGTAAAAAGATGAATATGTTCGTCTCAGCGTTTCATCAATTCGTCCTAAGGTCAATACGAAGGAGGTAAATCATGAACGACTACTAACTTTTGAAATAGTGACTAGCACATGAAGGAGGTATTTACCTCGGCTATACCGGCTATACCGAAATTCGAACCCCAAATTTTATTATGACAATATCTTATGTGCTAACCACTAAATCCATCTAAGAGACAATAATTATAAAAGTTATGATCCACGAAACAGTGATTTTGACACGACGATACAGAAGTCCAATTAATTACCTCATCCTTGTGGTATTATTATCGGACAAATTCCTTTGTAATTTATTTTTCAATATCTAACTGAGGAATGGTGTTAAACCGTATGAAATGAACGGTATTATTTTTTACCATAAGTAAAATTTTAACTATGTAAATATAATAGTAGCTATTATATTTGTATAATAAATATAAGATGATAACGGTTTTGCTATTTTATTAAGACCGTTAAGCATTAATTTTGGTAAATTTTAAAATTAATTATGTTAATATTTTTCCTTTGCACACTAAAAATAATTTTAAAATTTATTAATAATTTTTTTATTATTTTATATAAAAATATATATAGTGTTATGATTCTTTTTAATTTCATAGAATTAGTAATATCACCAGCAAAGAAATTTTTATTAATAACTATCAAATATGATGTTAAATTATTTTTTTATAAAGGAGAATTTATTACAATAATTTGTTATTAGAATTCTTGAGTATTGTCCTTATATTATGCTGCTATATAGATTTGATGTACTTTTAACCCGTCTAATTTATAAATAAAGTACTAATTTATGTATATTCATGTATGCCAGAGGCTCATTTACTTTATGTTTTCTCTGATCTCCCATTATCAGGATCCTATTTTTAACCAACTCAAGACATAATTTCATAAGTATTATAATTTAATATTGATAAAAATAAAGTATTTATATTATATATAATATTGATAATTCAGTGTCTAAATTTTGTCCGATTAATTTTAAAAATAAACGGTATTTGTCTACCAAATAAATTTGGAGTGTAACTTATATATGCTTTACTGGTTGACCTCCAGAATATAATCCTTATTGGAATACAAACTGTGATTTTTTTTTATTTTCCTAAGTATTTTATGGTTAAAACACATCAAAGTATATATTATAGTTGATCCTGTCCGAACGCTTAGTCGATAGACGCTGGGGACGTAATGCTCTCTGTTATCTCCGACTAGTGATGTGGATCTCCGGCGGACCTGCAAAGAAGTCAAGCCGGGAGGGGTTTCCCGACGACGACCCTCCGACGCTCAAATCAGGCAGCGAAGATGAAGAGAAACGAAGTAACGTTACTGTGGCTATAGTAATGAGAAATTGCATACCTTCGTCGAAGTCTGGGGGTCCTTATATAGGACCCCGAGGAGGCGCGGGCACGCTTCTCAATGCGTGCACGCTTCCCCAAACATACCTCAATAGGGTTGTGTCAGAAAAGCATGTCTGACGTCATTCCGCAATCGCCCGAGCATATCCCGGATGTGACGGTAGAAACTTCCACCGTACGATATTCTGTCTGATCCGGCCGCCGACCATGCTGTTGGTCGGCGGCAGGTGTCTCGAGGACGAAGTTACCAGTTGTCCTTTTTGTCTCCTAGCGCTCTTGCCTGTTCCCGGGCCGAGCGGACCAGCCGCTCGGCACTCATGGCCTCCGGGAATGTGCATACCTCGGCCCGGGGCGGTGAAGCCCTGCTCATGTGCTCGGATGGAATTGCGTCTTATTGTCATGCGGTTCGGACGAGCGTTCCGCTCGGCCCATAGACTCTACTTGAGCATCGGAAACCCGACACCTGGTCGGGCTGTCTTTCGTCCGGTTCGGGAGACCCCTGACCTGATGTCCGGTCGGCCGGATGCTTGGTCAGCCTGTCAATCCGCTAGGCACAACCTTGGGGTTGACCCTCTTGACCATTGACCTCCACGTGTCGTTGACCTCCCGCCAACGAAGGTCCCCCGTCCTTACCACCGGATCAATAGTAATTATTAAAGAAAAAATAATTATATTGTAATAATTAAGAATGTATTGTAATAAATATAAATCATAACTATAATAATGTTAAATAAAATCCTAATGAATATAAAATGTCGAGTTAGCAAAAGATAATTATGCTTGTCTAGTACTCGTATCAAGTTGTCTCAGGTTCAATACAGAAAAAGTAAATTGCAGATGACTATTAACCCTTGGAGCGAGGTATTTACCTCGCCTATACTAATATTTAAATCTCAGATCTCAAATTAAAATGTGTTTAATCTTCCTTATGCAAATGATTATTGTGTTAATATAAAAGTATGAAATATTTTTATAATTTATTTGTATGTATTTTATCATGAAATTGATGATATTTGATTGTTTAGAATGAGCAATATCTATTTTTATTTTAATAATATTAAATTAAAAAATACTTTCAAACTTTAAAAAAAAAACAAACTGCTTTTGATAAGATTTAAAAAAAAACGCCACTTATAATGTATTCATAAAAAAACACACCCTTTTAATTTTTACCTTTAAAAGGAGGCTACACAGAACGGCAGCTGGTTAAGGGCTTTTTCTCTTCCTCGCCTTAACGCTCATGCTTCCTTGTTCAGCTGAAGGAAAGAATGGGGAATTGCCAAGCGTCTGAGGCGGCGACGGCGGTGATTCAGCACCCCGGAGGGAAGGCGGAGAGGCTTTACTGGCCGACGAGCGCCGCCGACGTGATGAAGAGCAACCCGGGGCACTACGTGGCCCTGGTGACGCTCACTGTCTCGGAGACGAAGCAGGACGGCGGCACCGTGAAGTTCACCCGGGTGCGACTGCTGAAGCCCAAGGACGTGTTGTTGCTCGGCCGGGTTTACCGGCTGATCACCTCCCAAGGTCCCACCTCGTAGGATTTTGAATTTGCAATCTTGGATTTCTTGCTTTATGGGCTAATGGTGTGAGGCATTTTAGCGATCGGCCAGAAGCTACGCAGGCGATCATGCAGAGAAAGCAGGACAAGCTCAAGAAATACCAGGCTGAATCATGCAGAGGACAGCTGCAAGAAGATGAACACAGGAAACCTGAAGCTGCTGGAGAGGCACAGCAGGAGGATTCAGAGAACAAACCTCAAGTTTGTGTTCTTTTTTTTTGTATCGTTAGTAGCTGATTTCATACAGCAGCCAATGCCTTCTCTCTTTGATGCGATTCAGGTGGCGAGGGAGGACGGAGACCAGCAAAAGAACAGCACACAAGCAGCGGCAGCAAGAGGCCGCCACTGGAGACCTTCATTGCAGAGCATCTCAGAAGCAGTGAGCTGATTGAGCCACAACTCTGTGTCTAAGTCTGCAGATGATTATGAAAAGTGTTTCGATGTAGAATTGAGGTTTGGAGTGTTGTTTCCAGAGATATCTTCTCAGAGTCCCTGTAAAGATCACAGTCCATGATGGATACTAAACATGGATTGCAATTTAACCTGTAAAGTTCCACCTTTTTATATCTGTAACAAAAATTTCACACAACTGTAGTTGCTTTGGAACAACATTTACTGGCAGACATTGGCAAACTCCTTTTACCGTAAAGCTTGGCTTGAACCCCTTGACATCATTATCACAAAGGTTTCCAGAAGGAAAAAAAAACATAAAAAATGCATTGTAAATTAAAAGATGATACTCACTACTCTTGATGAGAAATAGTGCCCTTGGCAACTAATATGTGAAGATGATACAATATTGGCATGAACTATCACAATGATTCTGGCTCAGGAAGTCTTAGCTAGTTTCTTATCTTATTTTGACAAGGATGGACTGGCAGACACTCGACTATTAATCACTATGCCAAATTTCAAAATCTTAGCAATGGAGCTCGTTAAGCAAATTCTTATTTATGACTGTGATAGCTCTCGGCAACGTTTGGTGGCAGCAACAACAGCATTCATCAGGGTAGCACGGTATGCACCCTTCTCCAGTTCATGAATCCCAGCTATTGTCGTCCCAGCAGGGGATGTCACTGCATCTTTCAGCTGACCAGGATGTTTTCCAGTCTGATTAACCATGGTTGCAGCACCTAACACCTGCAAAAAAGAACCTAAATTTCACAAGGATAACCAAAAGAAAGGAAGTTCTTGCTTGCTATTTATTATTAGTCCAGAGTTTAGGATGGGATGTTGGTTGGAGCAAATCAGAGGAATAGTCAGCATTTACCAATTGTAGAAAGAACAGATGATTATCTGAGATAACATTCGTCGTCCTAGGTAATAAACGAGGATTCATTTTTATGCCCGATTCAACATTACTTGACTAAGCAAGGGAATGAGTACACTATCGATTCCATGGATAGCAAGCGGTAATACACATGCTGCCGCCGTTAAACAAACAAGGAAATGGACGACTTGGCACAACAAATACCCAAATTAACTTGTTTATTGGCAGCTCAAATACAAATAAGGTGATCCACCAAAGAGGCCCAAAACTCGTTGATTGCATCCTCCTTAGGTGGCCACCATGCAGAAATGCAGGAATGGTCTCTTTATTCCATACTGGGTTTGCAAAGTGCATTTTTGAAAAAAAAAAAAAAAACACACTTTGTGCTGAAATGCATTGTATGAAAGAACTTGAATGTTTGGTTTGGAAATTATAGTTTTTGGTTATTATACTTTTTGCTTAACTCATCAATGATAATAGATAAACAATTATAAGAAAAAAACACTTATTAACTAAAATTTATAATAAATTATATATCTAATCTCCACATGTTAATCTTTTTATTAATGTGTAATATAATATGATATATTATTCTATAAGTATTATTTGACAATATAAATATCTTATGATTGAATCACTATTTTTACTATAAAGCTAGTACAATATACTTTTACATACATAGTAAAATATTAAAAACACTATTTGTTGGTCCAAACTAGTATTTGCTTATACTATATACTATTTTTTGTACAATTATTTTAAAATATATTGAATTATTGACATAATATTTTAACACATTCGTACTATAAAAACAATATTATTTATTTTATAGAATAATAATTTTAACATATTTTCATTTCTATATTATTTTAATATACGATGATAATTAATGAACATTATAGTCTATCAAAGAATGAAATAATCTTTCTATTTTTTTGAAATATAATTTACTCATTATTTACATATTATTTTTTTGTGCTGATTCATATTATTTAAATATTGAATATTCTGTTATGTTTATGCTTTGGCCCCCAAATATGCTTTGTTAAAGCACTCCCAAACCCAACCTAGTCAAAAGTGCTTTGTGAGGCAGCAGTAGTTTAACCTCTATTTGCATTTTGAAAATACCATAAATAATTCTTCGAAGTAGTTTCAGTCATGATTGATAGTTTGTGAGTAATCATTTATGCATTATTAACAAGATACCGTTTGTGATGCCAGACTAAGAGCAAGATCACGAGGAAGACCAGCTGCCACTCCACCATCAGCCAAGGCCTCTATTGCCAAATATACGTATGCAGGGCCACTACCACTGGAATTAGATAGCATGTCAATAAAAACCATGTTGAAGAATTACGATCAATTGAATGTAAAAAACTGCAACGTGCATCAGTAAATAACAAATTGCTTCCATCCAAAATATCAAAATGCAAAATCATGCAGAAGATGTACCTCAAACCAGTTACAGCATCAAAATACTTCTCATCTGCTGTCCATACCTTTCCAATTGCACGGAATAAACTGGCCACACGTTCTTCATCTTTTTCTGTTGCCATCTCCCCGGCACACATGACTGAGAATACTCAAGCATTTAAAGGCATAGAAATTGTTTCAGGGAGAAATCAAAATGGCACCCTTTTTCCCCCAAATTATCAAAGAAACATTCATTTTGAAAAAAAAAAAAAAAAACAACCGAAGGGTGCCCCTCCTTCCATACAATAACGCAATATGATTATAATATGCACTAGGATGCATTTAATGCATTGGTTAAGTTTAAAAAGAAACACAGATTTTTCACCTGATGCTGCTTGTCCAACAGCTGAAGGTGTATTTGGCATTACCCTAATTATCCGACGCTGACCAGACCAATCCTGTGTTTATTATTGAATGTACAGCAGAATCAAATCAATTTTTGAAGATTTTTCGATACCACAACCCCAACTCCAAAATAAAAAATACAAGAGAAATTACATGGTGAGAATGGAAACAAGTTGGAAAGCTTAATTGATGGAAACTGACAAAGAAATTATGTTGCATTAGTTGACTTGTGCTTGCAATTATTCCAGTTCATCAATAACAGTTCAGAAACAAGGAATATGTTGTTGGCTGTTAGCCATCATAAGCCAATATTCTTAGAATACAATTTCTCTAACTTCATAGAGTGCCGATCCACTAGGATCAGCTTAATATGATCATATTTCACAAGATTATTTGCAATGTGGGTGGTTGTTTCTTTGTCAGAATAAAAAATGCAAATCCTCATACTAGAGAACCTACATAATTAATGAACTATAGATCTGTATCACTGGACTTGCATTTTTTTTTGTGCAAATCCACTAGCCACCAATGGAAGTGCAATAGTCAAAAGTAAACTTTCTACATGTATTCACTTCCATCCCAAGGAATTTGTTGCAGGCAAAGAACAGTCTTTTTTTCTAGGCATCCTTTTCAATACATCAATATCATGCATCTTGCCATTTATGCATATATAGCTATGAATTCTAACAGCATAAGCAGTGATTGAGTATGTGTGATAATTTAAGGGACCTATAAATCATTGTAAATACCCTATCCACCCTACTCATTCACCTATTATGTGTCAGCTAGTTGACACAAAGAACAAGCTTGGGTAAGTAATCTTTAAATCCTCGGATATAATAGTACTTCACAAACCTAAGCTTGGGTCAAAAGTCTGCCATAAAACAGATTTGCAAGAGGTTATATGTTGAGTTGGATGTGTGATGTTATTAGGAAATAAAAAAAATATATAACATTATTATTTTGGAATAAGATGCAGAACGCCAACAAACAATGAAAAAATAGGAAATATATTAAGGTGAATATGACATAATTAATTACTATCAACCATATGGTTTTAAATAAAGCCCAATATAAGAACCATGTAACAAAATCCCAAACAGTTAGGAACATGGCTCATTATTATTGAGGACCATAGTTCCTCATAAGTCATAGGTACTCTACCAGAAAGGTTAGAATAGAAAGAAAGAGAAAATTAGCATTTATTAGTCCATATAAATGATCTTCATGAATCAACACATTCAATATCTAGTGAGGTTACGAAATAAGTTGAGAAAGATAATTAAAAATAATAAAGCAACCAACCTGCAAATCTCTTAGCTTAATTCCAGCAGCTATGGATACTAAAAGTTTCTCATCTGATAAAAAGGGCTTCAAATCTGACAAGACTTGTTTAGCTGCAATTAGCATCAATTATCACCATAAGAAACAATATGTTTGATATCTAAAGGTTGTGGAATGACCAATCATATTTATGGATCAAAGTGCTACGAAGTTGGAACAACACTATGAAAAATGCTAAATGCATAAGTAATATTGTTAGGATAGATAAGACAAAAAAAAAAATCCTATCTGGGAGAAATTGGGCATAGTTCAAAGAGATGATAAAGTGAGAGAAAACAAGTTGCAACAGTGTGGACACGCTCAAAGATGATCATGGAATTTATAATTAGACGATTAGGGTAGAATGTAGAGAGATCATAGAATCTCTAGTTGATGTAATAAAAATAGTTTAATTAATTTGAATATTACTAATGACATTGTGTTGCACAAAAGTTAATGGAGGAATAAGACTCATGTATCTGACTCTAAATAGTTAGCACCTACACCATCATTCAGCTTGATGATAATGATAATACTTAAATAAGAAATTACAAATATGCTGCAAAAACTTTAGATAAAGATCTTCTCTTCTCTTTGTCCATTTGTTTTAAAAATTCTCATACAATACATCTGAAAAGTTTCTCTATCTTAAGTTAAAAAAACAGAACATTTAACTGATATGATAAATCAATATAAGATAGAGTCAAAAGAATTTTTTACCTGTGATCTTTATATTTGTTCTATATCCCAGAGTATCAATGCAATAGTAGAAAATAAATCAAATAAGGATTTGCTTTGGATTGGCACAGAATACATTAAAAGTTTTGACCAAAAACATAAGTGACAAAGAAGTTCTATTTTTTCAATATGGCATTGAGAATATGTAAAATTAAGAAATTGTTATCTGTGATTAATTATGTTTGTTCTATATCCCGTTGAGAATATGAATATAATAGTGAGAAGTCAAATTAAAAAATGAAGTAAATAAAGGTAAAATAAACATCTGAATTCCCTGCCCAAGATACAGGTTGTTTTCTTAGACATGCAAGGCCGCAACTAGAGACGCTTGATTACAACACAAGTAGTAATGTACCCAAGAAGCTTCACTGAAACTAAAGATCCTTCAAGACAGCCATATAAGAAAGCATGCAGAAAGACTATGGCATTTGCAACAAAAATATATCCAAATTACACTATATAAATAATATAGAGCAGTTAATGGCCAAAATTTCCTTATCAAGTATGAATTATCTTATCATCATAGAAATAGTCATGGTAGAATGGATATAAATGGCAAATCTAGGTCTTTGTGTTCTGAATTAAAAAGCTGTTCCTCTATCAAGAGTTCGTAGAGAATTGTACCTGCTTGAGGTTTCACAGAAAGAACAATAATGTCACTCTCATCAACAACCTGTCATAAAAAATGGTCAAAGATGCCAAACAAGTAAAATAACTTTCAGAAACTAACTACCCAAAGTTTAGATGGAAGAAAACTACTTGGTAAATGAAAGACATTTGTAGGAATGTTCTTGCCAAAATTTGTAAAGAAAAAATGCTGAGAAATCTTTAAAAAAAAAAAAGCAGATTAACAAGAAAGAAATTATATAAAAGATTTCAGAATTAAAAGAGTATCATAGTCTAAAGAATGCGTTGACATCTTCACTAGTGGACTTTTTAATGGGGTGGGCCTAGTGGTCTCCAGAATCTGGAAGGTCCAGCATTTATCTGTTGGTATTCGTCTCTGATTAGCTGAAAGAGTTCAATTCATAATCCTATTAGTAACAGTAACATTTAAACAAATGATGTTTATTCATTCAGCCTTTTACACCATATATTGGCTTTTCATTGTATGTGGGAAGCCTCACTTCTTTACCTCTTAGTTATATAAGCAAAAGAGATCTAACCCAACAATCCAAAAGGAGAATAAATCTGGGTCTTTCCTTGGACTTGGTAGGGTTTCAGGTTTCCATATAAAATTTAATGTGTCAAGCCTTTGCATAAATGCCAAAAATAATTATCTAACTCAAATTCAATTAAATATTAATAAAAAATAGAATATAAGAAATCTAATAAAAAAAAGCATATGAATGGTTTGGAGAAATGTTAATCTTACCCAACTTGACCCTAATCTAAGTTTAAAAATAAAAAGGATAGCCCGGTGCACGAAGCTCCCGCCATGCGGGGTCCCGGGGAAGGATCCATTGTACGCAGTCTTATCCTGCTTTTTTGCAAGAGGTTGTTTCCAGGATTCGAACTCGTGACCTTTTGGTCACATGGCAACAACTTTTGGTCACATGACCCTAATCTAAGTTTAAAAATGACAAAACAAAAAATTGTATGAGTTAGGGATTGTGGTTTGTTTCCTGTTGTTATTTTTGTTGTACAAAGGTTGTTTGTGGGGTGTGTGTGTAATTAAAGTTAATTGAAAAACTTGATCTGAGGAAAACCCTGAAACCAGCTAGTGTCGAACATGGTTGTGAAAGATTTCACCAAAGAGAAGGGTTGGGTTGGAGTTAGGTTGGGGCAACTTCCCCTGACCCAAAACTAGGTCAGTCAGGGTTGGGAAAACCTGACAGACCATGCAATTAACAAATTTCTAAATCTGCAACAAAAGATTATCCATCTATTCTATAATTATAAGTTAAGAAACATAATAATAACAGCACGGTACAAATGTAGAAGCCAATAAATAAGACCCCCAATGAATTCTTGGCTGTGTGAAGTGGTTCTGAACAGATCCAGATCACATTCTTGGAGAATTATCCGGCTTCCTACTTTTGATTGTTGGAATTACTTTCATTGCCAGTATGAATGCCTGAGGTGTCTCTTAGGCACAGCAGCTGGGTTGAGGACATCACACTGAAACAGTGCTTTCCTCGTCTGTTTGACATTTGTAATGATCAGATATCCAGCTTTGGGAACTTAACTTGGAGTCTCCAACACTCCTCATCTATTTCAGACAAGCAATTTCCAGTCAGTGCCTATTTGAGCTTCATCAAATCTTTGGTGGTCTGGTTGATGCCTTTAAGTGCACTGTCACACATTGGCATTGGGATCCAACCGGAGTCTTTTCTAGCAGCTCAGCCTATTTTATGTTAGTCCATGGGGGTTTGTTGGAGAACCTTGGAAGGAGGTTATTTGGATCTCTTATGCAACTGTTAAACCGCAGATTTTTACTTGATATGTTTTGCATGTCAAACTCAACATCAAAGATGTTTAGAAGGAAGCATGTTACTATTGATGATATCTCGTATATCAACTATGGAGAAGCAGCTGAGAAAACTTCACTGAACTTATTCTTTGCCTTCCTCTATGCTTTTTCTGGATGGTGGCTAATTCATCTGTGTTTCTTTTTTTTTTTAGACTAGGCACCTAACTCCAGATCTCTGGAGTTCTGAAGCTAGTAGTCTCAGAATAGGCAAGCAACAGATGATATCTCTATGCTTGGCTGCATGTTGTTTTGGCAGCACGAGGTCCAGTATGGCATTTCTAAATTAAATTCCTATCTCAAAGCTCTACATATTTGGTAGGCAGATTCACTATGGCTTTGGAAGGTTAGAGTGCCTGCTGTAGCTTCATTTGGATACAAGAGGATCCTGTGTAAGCTTCATGATCTATTCATGGCTGATTTTGTAACTGCGTTTGGCTTTTCCTTTTTTTTCTCTGTAACCTGGTTGTATCACTATGTGTACTGACTTCAAGTTTATGTTAAATGAAATAGGAGCAAACTAACTTGGCTCTCTGAACTCATTTTTTCAAAAAAAAGTCCATAATTTATGAACAAACTACCCCAACAGTGGAATCTTCACCAGAGTTGTGATGAGCAATATGAACTTAAAATTAATTATTCATGTTCATAGAAGGTTAAAAGGATGATAATTTAGCATATTATTAAAAATGGTGGATTCAAGAAATCCTGTTTAGGCTCATGCTATATTGCTATGTAACTATGTAAGAACAGTATCATTTCTAGTTCAATCCAATACCTTCTGTAGGGATCACCCAATGACTTCAGCTGTTGACACAAGCTCTTTTCCACTTGTTATTCAATCGGATTGACCATTTTCAACTTCTCATATTTTTGGTATCCTTCACCCACCTACCAACCAAAGCAGGGAAGGAGCATCCTCTTCATGCACCAGATTTTCTATAGGGCTATTATGGCTATACTTTTGCATATACCCATAAATTAGCATATTCGTATAAAATTGTGGGTGTTCCTTGCAAAAATGAGTTTGCTGGATGAATGAAACTTGCAAACAACTAATAAGGACCATATAAAGTTCTGCCCAGACAATAACTAAAACATTGCATATTTTTGTTCTATTGTTTGTTGAATTTTCATAGCTAATCATTTGCTGGTCGAATTTTCATGTTTTTTTTTAGTTATAAAGAATGTTCATGATTCATGTAGCACGAATTGTGCGACAGATGATAGTCATCTATCATAGCCGCCTCCAAACTAAAGGAAGTTGGGAGAAATAGGATCTCATGGTGGTTATAATGATGATCATCTATCACTTGGTTTTCCTTTTTCAGCAGATTAAAAGTAATTTGAATTCACTTTATTCAATTATTGCACCTCCAAGTTGATATTGAGGGACTAATTTAGACAACGATTCCAAGAAAAATAGCTTTTTTAGTAAGCAGACTAAACAAAATCACCTATGTGACCGACGCAACGAAAAGAGAAGGGATAAGAAAGGAAATAATACCTGGGAGTTAGTCTCAAGGATTCGCACGCCAAATGATTCAAAAACGAGGCGACGCTCAGGACGCCGATGTGCGGTGCGGATGCTAGGTGGCGGGAGGACGCCAGACTTAGCGACACCCCGGGCGATGCTCTCTGCCATGTTCCCGGCGCCGATGAACCCTAGCTTGAATATGTCCGTGGATGGTACAGCCATCTCCGACAAGCAAGAACTCTCGACAGATCCACTTGCCCTTTCCTCTGCTAGGGGACAATGCTGACCTAGTGGCGGCGGCCGGAAGTGGATATTTAAGGGGTGGGCAGGCGGAAGAATTAGGGCTGCAAACGGTTCCATCTTCCAGATGTCGTCCCGTCCGTGACACGGAAGCTCTTAACACGGGAAAAGAGTTGATACAGTCAGTCGTACGAATATTAAAGTCGGCAACTATCGGCCAGTGGAAAACTTCTATCGGCCGTATTGGTCATGCTCAAATTCGGTGGGTCACGTCCTACCCATTGTAGTAATGTTACATACAATATAGTATAAGTCTACAAATAAAGAATAAATTAATAATAGAAGATAAAAATAATCAACTATGTAATATAGAAATATATCAAACTCATTCCAATAAAAACTCAAATAACTACGTATCAATATAATTTAAACATAATAAGTATCATAAATGAATAAAAGTATACTACAAAATTAAAATCGTACTCAAATTAATTATTACATGAACAAATTTGAAAAAAAAAATGCAAGAAAAATAATAATGGAAAAACTCTCGATGCGACGTGGAACTACGGATAGGATTTCCAAACGACTTCATATAATATATATCTACTATTTGAAGAAAGGAGAAAATATAACAGAATAGTGAATCCAAATGACTCCACGAGTAATAGAAAAGATATAGTGCATGATCAAAGTGGATAAAGATCAAAGTATTAAGTCTCACTAGTGTATCAACAATATAATAAAATGCACATACCAAAACCATACCAAAACTGATCTAACAAGTATGGTATAATGTGTTGGTGTAGGTTGCACTGATAATCAGGTTTTGATCTATGACAAATAGGTTAAAATTAGATATGTTGTTTATCTAACCACTACAAAAAAAAAACAGCTTTACCGACGAGGCTACTGACGGAAATTTCTATCCGTCGGTAGAGGCTGCATATTACCGACGAAATATTATATTCCGTCGGTAATATATACGTTACCAACGGAATAAAAGATTCCGTCGGTAATGTACTAACATTACCGACGGAATAAAATATTTCGTCGGTAATGTACCGACATTACCGACGGAATTAAAAAATTCTGTCGATGATGTTTGTTTTTTAAAAAATAATAGCTTTACCGACGGAATCTAGATTCCGTCGGTAAAGCCAAAAGAAACCCTAACCCGACCCCTTTTCCTTTCTTTCCACGCACGCGGCAGCATCTCCTTCCTCTTCCTCCTCCCCGATCTCGCCGGTAAGCTCCTTCCTCTTCCTCTTCCTCTTTTCTAGCTTCCTTTCTTTGTGGCCGCCAGCGCCCTGCTGGCCTTTGTGCCGGCCGGTGCTGGCAGTTGCCTGCCGCCAGCGGTCGCCTGGCCGCTGTGGCGGTCGCCTAGCCGCTGTGGCCGCCGCCAGCGGCCACCAGGCCATTGTGGCGGCCGCCAACGGCCACCAAGCCGCTGTGGCGGCCTCCTAGCCGCTGTGCCGGCCGCAAGCGGCTTGGTGCCCGTTGTGCGACCACCGCTAGCCTCCTGGTCGTTGTGCCGGATGCCGGCGGCCTCCTAGCCGCTGTGCCGGACGCCGGCGGCCTCCTGGTTTGTGTGCCGGACGTCGGCGGCCTCCTGGCCGCTGTGCCGAACACTACTGTGCCGGCTGCAGGTATGTCGGAACTGCTATGCTGACGAGTGTGTCGGATATATGCTGTTGTGCTGGCCTGTGCCAGTCATTTTTCTACTTGTTAATTTTTTGATAAATTTTGTGCTAAATTATTTTTATTTTGTAAACAGATAGCATTTGCTGCTCTTCTCCGGTACACATTCACATCTTCAAGTATATTTTAGTTTATTGTATTTTATATTATTTTGCAAATTGTTTAATTTACATATATGTTATGTTCGTATCTTAATCTGTAACATAATATCATTCTTTTGTTTGTTTTGTGTTTGTACGTTAATTTAAGATAATTTATAATTATCAATTTATTAGTTTTAGGTGAAAATGTCTATGAATAAAGCTTGGATGTACAATCGATTAGAAAATGGATTTATTAGAAATGATTTTATTGCTGAAGTTGAAGAATTTGTCAACTATGCTAAAAGTCATCCAGACTGTATGAATGATGCAGAATTAAAGTGTCTGTGCAATCATAAAAAATGTCAAAATAGAGCTTTCCGTGATGAAGATACTGTAAAAATGTATTTATGTAGGAATGGTTTTGTGCCAAATTACTAGAATTGGTACTGTCATGGAGAACCTTATTTGTATGAACCAATTGGGCCTTCCGGTGGTTCATCATCTGGCACAACTTTTACTGCACATGACTCATCAACTTATGATATTGGAATGCAATCAATGGTTCACGATGCAATGAATGCCGCAGTTGATTATTCCAATATAAACAAAACACCTGCACCTGAATATCAGCAACTATATAAAATGTTAAAGGCTAGTGAAAGAAAAGTGTGGGAAGGCATTCCCTCAGGTCACTCGCAATTATCAGCTACTGCAAGGTTGTTGAATATGAAAGCAGAACATCATTTTTCTGAAAGATGTTATGATGACATATGTCAATTAATGTCAGAGTTACTTCCTGCTGACAACATAATGACAGATAGTTTTTACAGTACCAAGAAATTGGTTAGAGGTTTAGGTTTGCCAGTAGAGAAGATTGATTGTTGTGTAAATAACTGCATGATATTTTGGCATGAAGATAATGAACTGAGTGAATGAAAAATCTGTACTCACCCTCGTTATAAGAATGTTACCCGCATACCAGGGAAGAAGAAGAAAAATATTGCTTGGAAAGTGATGTATTATTTTCCTTTAACTGCTAAGTTATATGCATCTGACGCTACAGCTTGTCACATGACGTGGCATCATGAACATGAGCATGAAGGAGGTATTATGTGTCATCCTTGTGATTCTTCTGCATGGAAACATCTTGATACTGTATTTCCCTCGTTTGCAATGGAACCACGTAATGTGAGATTGGGACTTTCCGCTGATGGATTTCAACCATTTGGTCAATCGGGACAGCAATATTCATCCTGGCCAGTTATATTAACACCATACAATTTACCACCCTAGATGTGCATGAAAGATGAATTTATGTTTCTTATTGTGCTTATTCCTGGTCCAACCAATCCCAAAGAGAAGATAGATGTTTTCTTGCAACCTTTAATTGCAGAATTAAATGATTTATGGAATGTAGGGTCAGTGACTTATGATGTTGCAAGTAAAAGTAATTTTAGATTGCATGCTGCATTATTATGGACGATCAGTGATTTTCCAGCATATTCAATGTTGTCAGGATGGAGCACAGCGGGTAAATTAGCTTGTTCACACTGCATGACAGATTCTTATGCCTTTTCATTACCTTGTAGTCGGAAAGTATCCTGGTTTGATAATCACTGGAAGTTTTTACCTATTGATCACCCTTTCAGGCGGAATAAGAAATATTTCCTAAAAAATGTTGTAGTCAGAAAACCTCCTCCAGCATTCCATATATCAGGTAAAGAAATCATTGAACAAATAGACAGTTATGAATTTCTACCAGTATCTCAATCTGGTTCTGATGAGATAAATAGATACATTGTTAGGATGTGTCAGTGTGGTTGGAAAAAAAGGAGTATTTTTTGGGAGCTCCCCTATTGGAAGTATCTACTTATTCGACATAATTTAGATGTCATGCATGTGGAGAAAAATTTCTTCGATAATATCTTTAACACTGTGATGAATGTGCCTGGAAAAACTAAGAACACTACAAAATCTCGTGAAGAATTAAAACAATTAGTAAACATACCAGAGTTGCATCAAAATGAAACAACTAATAGATTTCCAAAGGCTTGTTATACATTAGACAAAGATGGGAAGCAGGCTTTATGTAGTTGGTTGAAGGAAGTAAAATTCCCAGATGGGTATGCCTCAAATATGGCTCGTTGTGTGGATATGAATAGGTTAAAGATGTTTGGGATGAAGAGTCATGATTGTCATGTATTCATGCAAAGACTTATTCCAGTAGCTTTCCATGATTTACTTCCGTATAATGTTTGGCAAGCTCTCACAGAATTAAGTCTATTTTTTAGAGATTTGACAGCGAGGTGTATTACGATGGACGATATGCTTCGGTTAGACATAGACATTCCTCTCATATTATGTAAGTTAGAGCGCATATTTCCACCCAGTTTTTTTGATTCAATGGAACATCTGCCGGTACATTTGCCATATGAGACACAAATAGCTGGTCCTGTGCAATATAGATGGATGTATCCATTCGAACAGTTTTTGAGAAAATTAAAGAATAATGTTCGTAACAAAGCAAGAGTTGAGGGCTCAATATGTAATGCTTATCTGGTTGAAGAAGCATCTTCTTTCTGCTCCTATTATTTTGCTGATAATGTCAAAACCAGACATCGCAAGGTTCCTAGAAATTATGATGATGCTCAAGAAATAGACAATTCGATGCTTTCTATTTTTAAGTTTCCTGGCAAACCAATGGGTGCATCTATTTCTAGATTCTTAACTCCAGAAGAATATCATGCTGCAAGAACATACATACTCTTGAATTATGAAGAGGTCAAACCATACATAGAGTAAATTGACTTCTCTAATTAAAAAAGCATTCCCCGTTCAATTTGTTGCTTGATATCTCATTTACCTTAAAATTACCTTCTTTTCCAGATTATATGAAAAACAACTATATTTACAAAATCCATCAATAGATGCAGATGGTGTAGCTGAAAAGTTAGAGGTTGAATTTGCATTATGTTTTGAAATATAAAGTTGGAGATTTTATTAAGTATTTAAGTTCGTGTGTGTTAAGTAGTACATGTCAACTAATTGTGTAGGTTAAAGACCATAGAATATCAAATGTGACAGATGATAAGATCATGAATCTTGCATCAGGACCTCTTCGTAAAATAAAGGTCTACTCTGGTTTCTATGTTAATGGCCTCAAATTTCACGTGGCACTACGAGATTCACGGAGATTAACCTATAATTCTGGTGTTTGTGTCAAAGGATCTATGGACAACAATAACACTCAGTATGATTATTATGGTAGACTTGAGGAAATCAAAGAAGTTGAATATCCTGCATTACCTATTAAGAGGTGTGTGCTATTTAAATGTTCATGGTATGATCCTACCCCAAGAATAGGTACCAGAATACATCCAAAGTATAATTTAGTTGAGGTTAATGCAAACAAAAGGTTCAACAAGTTTGTGTTGGTGCAACCTTAGGTCAAGGTTGACCTGGTTGACCCGACTCGAGGTGACTTGACTCGAGTTGTATTTTGATGTTTGACTTGGGAAGATTGTCGGTGCAACCTTAGGTCAAGGTTGACCTAGTTGAGTTGCATGTTGATGTTTGACACTCGTGAGAGAGTTGTATTCTTGATGTTTGACAAGAATAGGTGTTTGGGAGATTGTAGGTACAACCTTAGGTCAAGGTTGACCTGGTTGACCTGATTCGGGAAAAGTCCAAGCAGGGAGCTTGGCACGCGAAAAGTCCAAGTATGGAGACTTGGCAACGGAAAAGTCTAAGCAGGGAGCTTGGCACTGGAAAAGTCCAAGTCTTGATATGGGACAAGAAAAGAAGTTTGGGAGATTATTGGTGCAACCGTAAGTCAAAGTTGACCTGGTTGACCTGATTCGGGAAAAAGTCCAAGTATGGAGACTTGGCACGGAGAAGTCCAAGCAGGGAGCTTGGCACGAGGGAAAGTCCTAACTGGGATGTTAGGCAGTTGGAAAGTCCTGGTGAGTGAAGCCAGGCAGTGGGAAAGTCCTAACTGGGATGTTAGGCAGTTGGAAAGTCCTGGTGAGTGAAGCCAGGCAGTGAGAAAGTCCTAACTGGGATGCTAGGCGGTGTGGAAATCCTGGTGAGTGAAGCGGTGGAAAGTCCTGGTGAGTGAAGCCGGCAAGGGAAAATCCGGATGGATCAAGGGTGATCGGACATCCGGTGTTGAGAAGGTCAAGTGAGTAAAGCTTGGCATATGGAGTCGGAGAGGGCTCGGTGGCTCGTTCTCCGAACTAGGTTAGAGAGGGCAATCTAAACCTAGGAGTTGGATCGGTCTGCAGACCGATCCGGTGATACTCAGTTGGTATGGAACTAGACTGTCGGCACCATCCTGGGCCTCCAGCTCGATCGGAGTTGGCATAGCAACCGTGGACCGGCAAGCTCTCTCATCGGTAAATAACAATTTCCCTGATCCGCGGTCAGAATCGTTCGGACCTCAAGGTCAATCGAGCTCAATTGTCCTCCACTCTGATCAGGAATGTGTCGAGTGAGCACCGAATTAGGTGTTGGACCCCATGAGACCGAACAGGCTTCTTCCCGATCGGTCCACGACCGATCGAGCTCTAGCGAGACCCATACATGTCTTTTTGTCCTCTTTTGAAAGTTTATGTCACTAACTACTCTTCTCTTCTGCTACTGAGCTGCTGGTGTGCTCTTGAGCTTTGCTGAGCTCTCATCGCTGCTGAAGCTCTGCGTGAGTTTCCTGCTGGTGTTCTAGCTGCTGGATCTGAGAAGCTGCTGCTTCATCAAGGTTCCAGTCGACAACAAGAGGCAAGCAAGTGTTTTACAATTTCTGTTGTTCTTGTTTGTTGTCTCTATTGTTGTACTCCTTTGTTTGCTGTTGCAAAAGACTGTGGCGAGGTTTCTCCACCCATAAGGAGTATTTATTAGCCGGGTTTCCGGGGATTCATCCACCGACGGATTGACAGGGCTCGTCCACCTTACGGACACGCCGAGGAGTAGGAGCCCTAATCTCCGAACCTCGTTACATCCTTGTGTTAAGGTTTGGTTTTCTTCTCTTTCGTTTCTTTGTTGTATTTTCCGCTGCGCTAACCCTAGTTTGTAGAAAGAAACGCGAGCGTTTTGGGGTCGGCTATTCACACCCCCCCTCTCTAGCCGTACGAAGAGATCCCAACAAGTGGTATCAGAGCGAGGCCGCTCTTCGACGGATCAACACCCGGGGGAGCACGGGCTAGAGATGGATCTCTATGGAGAAGATATCACGATTCAACCCTTCTACGAGTCTCACGACAACTTCACGTATTGGAGGGTAAGGATGATGTATTTTCTTAGGACTAATATGTTAAATTGGTTTTGTGTACAAGAAGGGTTTTCCCCTCCGATGGATGAGGAAGGAAAACCTATCAAGAAGAAGGAGTGGACGAAAGAGCAAATCCGACGATCCGAAATCAATAACGAGGTAACAAAAATTATTGAATTTGCGTTACCTAATAATGTTTTGTGCAAGATAGATAGGTACAACAACGCCAAGGAATTGTGGAACAACTTGGCCAAGTTTCATGAGGAGAGCTCCACTTCAAGCCATGAAGAGGAGCCTAGTGAGCCAAGTAGCTCACACCATGGAGGGAGCGAATTGAGAGTTGAGGGCTACTCAACATCCAAGGAAGAAGAGGAGGAGAGTTTCTCTTGTTCAAGTTCGGAGCAAGAAGAAGAAGTTTCCACCTCCGGAAGGGTTGAAGAAGAAAGCTCATCTCCACCCTCAACCCTAGGTAACTCAAGCAATTTAAGTTCAATTAAATTACACATTATGTGCTTTGAGTGTAGGGAACATGGACATTACAAGAGTAAGTGTCCAAAGAGGGTAAGAAAGACTCCACCGGCGCCAAAGGTCAAGGAAGCCGGAGTCCCGAAACGCAAGGGCAAGGAGCACATCGTGTGCTTCCAATGCAAGCAAAGGGGACACTATAGGAGCCATTGTCCGAGGGGGAGGCAACCTCACAAGGGCAAGAGACCGGGCACAACGATAGGGGGAGCTAAGGCAAACCCTAAGGTAACCTCTAAGGTTCATTATTGCAATTCTAATAAAACTCATGCTAGTAGTTTTGTTGCAATTGTTAATAATGATAAGCATGTTAACTTTAGGAACCAATACATGTGCTTAGGAGCTAAACATGTTAGCCTAGGTAAGGATAACACTAGAAATACCAACCCTAGGATTAACGCTTCTAAAGTTAAGGAAAACCTAGGTAGAAATCCCAAGAAGACTAGACACATGCCTAGGAATATCTCAAGAGAAAATGACAAATTAAAACTTGAGGTATTAGAGAGAGAAAATCAAGTCTTGAGGTCAAGACTTGATAATTTAGAAAAGACTCTTAAAAACATGGAGAAGTCATCTCTAGGGTTTAAGAGTCAAAAACTCAAGTCCAAGGACAAGAAAGGTTTGGGTCACAAACCTAAGTCCCAAATGGTCAAGCCCACTTACCACAATGTTCCATTCGATTATGGAACAAAACCTAGGGCTAGGAAGACCATTACCAAGGTTACAAGGAGTCACCCCTATAGTTGACCTTGACGAGACCCAAATGACCAAGGCTTCAAAGCCTAAGAGGGTCATTAGGAGGGTTGCTAGGGAAGTCATCCCTAGTGAATATTTAGTGAACCCAATGAGCTCAAATAGGTATTGGGTTCCTAGGAGCATCTTCTCTACCCCATAAATGGGTTAGAGAGTGTCAACTCCAATAAGAAGGGTAGTTAACCCAACTTTGAGGAAATTGACACTCAAGGAGCATTTTCAAGGCTTTGTGAACCTTTGAAAATGAAAAGGAATTATCGTTTACTCCTTGAAGAGTAAATTGTGCCATATTTGAAAAATATCGATTTTAATCTTATTTGGCACAATTTAAGAAAACCTAGAGAAATACCATAATTGGGATTTTGGTTTTCTCTTAGGGATATATGGGCAATCTAGGGTTAGATTTTAAGTTAGCAAAGGCTAAGGATACTTAGATAGGGAATTTAGGTATTTTATTTGTGCTAACTTGCCATGATTGGTTGCCATATGTCATGTCATGACATCATATTTATTTTATTATCATTTGAAATGTCATGATAATGCTTAGGTTATCTATATGTCATGTTTATTTAAGTTTTTAAACTTTATGCCATGACATCATGACATTGGCACATGTTTTTACTTATGATATCATTTTATGCCATGTCATCATCTCTTGCATTAATAATCAATGAAATTGATTTAAGGATGAAAAACACATTTTGATATTGAGATCAAATTTGTGTTTAGAAAATGCATGAGACCTTAGTCTAAGATACTTAAACCCATATCTCACATCAACATTGACTTGGATGTGTTTGATACACTTTAGATGTATGTGAGATATTAGGATCATGAGTTAGGATCAAGGTGCATAGTTTTTGTACCTAGATGAGCCTAATTCAAGAAATGGAGGATCATAGGGAAAGCTTGTGTACAAGTCATGTACATTTAGCCCTAAGATTATGGTCCTAAATTAAAAGGTTTAAAATCATTTTGAAATTGATTTGGAAAACCTTGATGAAGCTTTCCTAGTGATAGCATTCATCATTGACCAAAGTGATACAAAGTTGAGCTAAACTTGAACTATTTCAAAGTTTTTGAACTTTGTATCAAGATTGAAAAATGGAAGTTATTTTCATAGAAAACTATTGTTTCTTGATAGTATATGTTATGAGGAGTGTATCCTCAAAGTTTCATAATTTTTGAAATTTTCTGGAATTGTTTATGGGTTTCTGAATTTCGGGTAAAAGAAATTCAGGAATTCTGATAAGGGAGCTTGGATCGGTCACTGGACCGATCCAGGGAGGTGTGGATCAGTCCGGAGACCGATCCAGTAAGAGGCAGTGAGGCAGTCCGATCCCAGTGAATGTGGATCGGTTTGGGGACCGATCCAATGGGATCCTGATCGGTTTGCTGACCGATCAGGTCGTGCCAAATGCTGATTTTCCGACTGTTTGTCTGAAATTTCAGCTGGGAATTGGTGTTTTGGATTTCTAAAGGTTTGGAACTCTCCAAGACATTGTTGGTGCAATGGTCAAGGGGGAGTTGACCTTTAGGGGGAGTTTTACCTATTAGTCAAGGGGGAGTTGATTTTTAGGGGGAGTTTTTACTCTTAAAAGACTTGAGTGATATGGGATTATCACTAAGTTGATTGTTGAGTTTAGTATCAAGGGGAAAATTAAGAGTTTCAATGAAAGGTATGGGACTTTCATTAGGAAGAAACTCTTGACCTTGATACCCTCTTTTTCCTTTTTTGATGTGTGTCAAAAAGGGGAGAGTGTTCATTGGAGAAATTATTGGAGAACCCAAGTTAGGTTATCGGGTTAACCTAAGCTAGGGAAAGAATGTCAAGGAATGTTCAAGAAAAGAACATTGAAATTCTTTTTGATGTGTGTCAAAAAGGGGGAGAATTATTGGAGAACCCAAGTTAGGTTATCGGGTTAACCTAAGGGGAGAATGCCCAGAGAATGTTCAAGGAAAGAACATTGGACATTGGAAGATGGTTGGAAAACCTAAGTTAGGTTATCGGGTTAACCTAACTTGATTATGGGTTTTGTCAAACATCAAAAAGGGGAGATTGTTGGTGCAACCTTAGGTCAAGGTTGACCTGGTTGACCCGACTCGAGGTGACTTGACTCGAGTTGTATTTTGATGTTTGACTTGGGAAGATTGTCGGTGCAACCTTAGGTCAAGGTTGACCTAGTTGAGTTGCATGTTGATGTTTGACACTCGTGAGAGAGTTGTATTCTTGATGTTTGACAAGAATAGGTGTTTGGGAGATTGTAGGTACAACCTTAGGTCAAGGTTGACCTGGTTGACCTGATTCGGGAAAAGTCCAAGCAGGGAGCTTGGCACGCGAAAAGTCCAAGTATGGAGACTTGGCAACGGAAAAGTCTAAGCAGGGAGCTTGGCACTGGAAAAGTCCAAGTATGGAGACTTGGCACTGGAAAAGTCCAAGCAGGGAGCTTGGCACGCGAAAAGTCCAAGTATGGAGACTTGGCACTGGAAAAGTCCAAGTATGGAGACTTGGCACTGGAAAAGTCCAAGTATGGAGACTTGGCACGGAGAAGTCCAAGCAGGGAGCTTGGCACGAGGAAAGTCCTAACTGGGATGTTAGGCGGTTGGAAAGTCGTGAGTGAAGCGGTGGGAAAGTCCTAAGCGGGATGTTAGGCGGTTGGAAAGTCTGGTGAGTGAAGCGGGCGGTGGGAAAGTCCTAAGGGATGTTAGGCGGTTGAAAAGTCCAGTAAGTGAAGCGGAGAAAGTCCTAAGCGGGATGCTAGGCGGTGTGGAAATCACGGTGAGTGAAGCCGGTGGAAAGTCCCGTGAGTGAAGCGGGCGAGGAAAATCCAGATGGATCAAGGGTGATCGGACATCCGGTGTTGAGAAGTCCAAGTGAGTAAAGCTTGGCATATGGAGTCGGAGAGGGCTCGGTGGCTCGTTCTCGAACTAGGTTAGAGAGGGCAATCTAAACCTAGGAGTTGGATCGGTCTCCGATCGATGATACTCGATGTTTCTGATCGGTGCGGTGACCGATCGATTCCACTCAGTAGCATATGTGGAGTTCCTGATCGGTCCACGGACCGATCGGGCAACGATAAGTGAAGAAAGAGCTCTGATCGGTCCGGGGACCGATCAGTGTATCTGATCGGTCTCCACGACCGATCGGGACGATCACTGACCGATCAGGATGTTTCCTGATCGGTCCATGGACCCCACGATATCGGAGTTCTGATCGGTCCATGGACCGATCGGGTGACAAAGACTTCTTCCCGATCGGTCCACGGCATCGATCAGGTTCTAGCTGACGCAACGGCTAGTTTCTTCTTCGCAGGTATAAAGGGGTCGAGGGCCTGCATTTTAACTTCTTCCTCTTCTCTTCGCTCATGAGCTGCTGGTGTGCTCTTGAGCTTTGCTCACTGCTGAAGCTCTGCGTGAGTTTCCTGCTGGTGTTCTAGCTGCTGGATCCGAGAAGCTGCTGTTTAGGTTCCAGTCGACAACAAGAGGCAAGCAAGTGTTTTACAATTTCTGTTGTTCTTGTTTGTTGTCTCTATTGTTGTACTCCTTTGTTTGCTGTTGCAAAAGACTGTGGCGAGGTTTCTCCACCCATAAGGAGTATTTATTAGCCGGGTTTCCGGGGATTCATCCACCGACGGATTGACAGGGCTCGTCCACCTTACGGACACGCCGAGGAGTAGGAGCCCTAATCTCCGAACCTCGTTACATCCTTGTGTTAAGGTTTGGTTTTTTTCTCTTTCATTTCTTTGTTGTATTTTCCGCTGCGCTAACCCTAGTTTGTAGAAAGAAACGCGAGCGTTTTGGGGTCGGCTATTCACACCCCCCTCTCTAGCCGTACGAAGGATCCTAACAGTTTGAACCTTTTATTTTCGGGGTACAAGCAGCACAGGTTTTCTATCTTGAATACCATATAAAGAGAAGAAGGCCCAGTGAATGGTTGTCTATTTGTCGAATGAAGCCTCGCTCGATTATAGAAATGTCAAATGCCACTCAGGCTACTGATGCATTTCAAAATGACGAAGTTGAGAGATATTCAATTGATACACAACTTGAATCTACATCTCAATTACTTGTTGATATTGATAATGTCACTTATGAGGAGATAAATGATGGAGAGATGTCCAACAGTGAAGATGAATTGGTACTAACAGAGTCTAGCGATGAAGACTTGGAAACTATTAATGTTGATTAAATAGTTGCTAATGTAATGTCTGAATTGTACTTTTCTATATAATTTTGTATTGTGTTGCTAATGTTAATGTTATGCATGTGTGTATATATATTTTTGTATTGTGATGTTAATGTTAATGTTAATGTTATTACTAGTACATGCATGCTATGTTTTTGTGCAGATATATTATTATGGCTGAGCAGCAGACAGTAGCACCTCGTGGCTACAAGGTTATTAGAGTTGTCGGAGATACGTATGTATTTTTGTTATGATTAATACAAGTTATTAGAGTTGTCGAAGACTTGTTATTATTCATATCTATTTTTTTTCCTTGCAGATTTGTTCCTGATGGCCACCGGGTAGCCTCTTATATCACTAGTAAGTTTAAAGAGCGAGTATGTGCTTCTGGTACTACATGGAGGCATGTAGATCAGGAGATGAAGACATTTTATTACAATGAATTCGTAATAAGTAAAATTAATATATTTGGTATTCAATAATATATTTATCCTTTCGTATACTAAAATCTATACTTATAATTGCAGAAAAGGTATACATGGGAAGATGGTCAAGAAGAACAATTTAAAGCTACATGGAATAGTTATTGTGCTAAACTGTATAGAGACCTCATGTATTATATCAGGAAAAAGGGCACTAGGCCAGCGTATATTTCGGAGACGATATGGAGTGCATGGACGACCACCTGGGTTGCAGAAAGATGGCGAGAAAATGCTGAAAAGGCTCGATCTAATAGGAATACAGAGCCAGGTGGCCCGAGCACCGGAATCGCTCGGCATACGTCAGGATCGAAATCTATTGTTGAGCATGCTATAGATTTGGTAATTTAATTTAAAGCTATAATTTTTAACAATTTTTTATTTTATTATCACATTAGTATGTATAATTATGTCTCAAAATATTTGTGTATGTAGGAGCATGATCTTGCTCGGCAGCCCACATGCATGGAGGTATTTCTGAAGACCCATAAGAAGAAAGATGGGTCATTTGTCGATTCTCAATCTCAGACCCTACACGTAAGATTATTAACTTTATTTCATTTGTTCATGCATTTCTATTTTGATTAATTTTAATAATTGTTATCAAATTAAATATTGATATATTATAATTTTGAACACAGGATCAAATGACAGAAAGAGTGGCTCAGGCCTCTCAGCCACCATCAGAGGGGGGGGGGGGGGGGGGCCACAGTCTCTATCCACTGACACGCTAAATGAGATATATTATGATGTTGTCGGTGGAAGGACAAAAAACTCCACCCTCTACGGCCTTGGCTCCCAGGACAAAGTGGCATTTGATCGTTTGAGGACTCCTAGGGGCCGTGCTAGTTCCTCTTCTTCTAGTGAGGTGCAGTCATTAAGACGCGAAAATCAAGAACTGCGCACTCAACTGAAGACAATGGATGAGAGGATGGCTTCTATGGATGAGTGGAGGGTTGCTGAGGAGAAGAGGAGGACCGACCAGGAAACTCTCTTTGCCAGTATGCGAGAGATCGTGGCAAATTTCGCTCGCACCCAGACGCCAGATGGTCTTGAGTCCCAGGAGACTCAAGACCCATCAGACCGTGATGATTAGCTATGTTTCGAGGTTTGTTCAACTACTATTTAAATCTTTATTTATCATACAAGTTACATGCAAAATATATTTGATTGTTTTATTCTACTCTGCTCATTTCTAATATTTACATTAATATATGTTTCAGGCATCAGGGTGTATATATTCAGCACGATCATCATCATCATTTTATTTCTATCTAGGTGTTTATTTTTTTAAATGTAAAATTCATTATACATCTATGTAACATTTCGAATTATAGATTGATATCAATCTCATCATAATTTATTGTATTTTACTTTTTGCAGGATTTTACACTATTAGTTGTTTTTGGATTATTTGTTATCATGGTATGAATTTATACATTTGAGCACGGAAATATTTTGTTTATATTATGTTTGTTTATATATGTTTTGTTAGAATATGTAAACTGTGATTGAGTTAGTTTATTTGTTAACTATGATTGTATCTGTGATTAGGGTTAGTTTATTTGTAAATTGTGATTGCATCTGTGTCGATATTTGTGATTATATCTGTGATTGTGTTAGTTTATATCTGTATTTGAGATTATAGCTGTGATTGTATTTGTGATTATAATTTGTATACATGGGGTGAATGGGAAACAAAAAGAATCTGGCAATTTTTTTTTTGTTTTACTGACGGAATACCGACGGAATATGCATCCCGTCGGTATTCCATATCGTAATATACCGACGGAAAAACTAATTCCGTCGGAAATTTCTGACGGAAATACCAATTCCGTCGGTGGTTTCCGACGGAAATAATATTTTCGTCGGAATATTACGATATGAAGATTTTAATCAGGCCCCCCCCAACGGAAATTATATTTCCGTCGGAAAAGTTTGGCGCCAGGTGTCCACGTGTTTACTGACGGAAATTGATTTCTGTCGGTAGCTACCGACGGAAATATTGCCTCCGTCAGGAAAATAGGTCCCGACGCATATTCTCGCGACAGATTAATATCCGTCGGTAATCTGTCGGCAATGCCCATTACCGACGGATAATTCCGTCGGTATTGCTGGATATTTTTGTAGTGAACCTTTCTACCAAGTGTGCAGGAGTTGACTGGTCTAAAGGACTAGACACCAGGCTGAAATCCATCTAGGTCTGCAGGACCCGATAGTTGGTGCGAAGTCTAAATAGGTTCGTGAGACCTAATATCTGGCGGAAAGTCCGGTTGGATCCGCGGGACCTGACAACCGAACGAAATCCAGTTGGGTCGGCTGGACCTGACAACTGGCGGGAAAATCTGGTGGGTCAAACGCAAGTCAAGTGCTTGTAGTTGGTAAATGGAGGTAAGCAACGGGAGAAGAGATCTAGTGAGGACGTGTTCCGAGTTGAGGGTGTTAGGATGTATACTAAAAGTCTAGCTTTTGGTATAAACATTTATCTAGAAATAAGAATCACATTGGTCAAATGTCTACATTTATGATAAATGTAGTTGTTCAATTAATTTATATTGTAGATAACATGGTGTGTGGTGTCACACACAGAGGATCATGTTATCAGTACCTTATAAATTATAAACAGTAGCTCACGACCAAGATGGAAAGGAACAAACCATTGGAAGGTTGTAGTGTAATTAGGTATTAGTTTATCTTAACTATATAATTACACTAGTACACTTAGAGTGTATTGAGTAGGACCATTAGAGGTCGTTTCTTTTTATACTGACTTTATAAATGAACAAAAATCTCAGTTATTATGGAAATGTGTGCTCTTAATCCTAATATAATAACAAGCACATATATTTGATATTTATTTCTTTAATTTATCAATGGGTGAGATTTAGTTCGATAAATCAATAAGCCCGATAAGTTGGGAAATGATATCACTTATAGTGTGTGTTGTTGATTATAGAAGGAAACTGTGTCCTAGTAATCTAGGTTGAGAATGTCCCCAAGAGGAGCTCATAAGGATTGTCATGTTAAACCCTGCAGGTGGACTTAGTCTGACATGACGATGAAGTTGAGTCGTACTACTCTTGGAGCTAGATATTAATTAAGTGAGTTGTCAGTAACTTACTTAATTAGTGGACATTTGTTATCTTAAACACAGGGAGACTAACACACTCATAATAAGAAGGAGCCCAAAATGTAATTTGGGATTGGTGCAGTAGTTCAATAATAGTTCTTTAGTGAAATGAATTATTATTGATGAAATTAAGTTGTGTGTTCGAGGCGAACACGGGATGCTTAATTTCATCGGGAGACCAAAACCAATTCCTCCTCTCGGTCTCTATCGTAGCCTCTTGTATATAGAGATTTATATCCACCACATACCCACCTTCTTACCCATCCAATGGGGTCGGCCAAGCTAGCTTGGAACCCAAGCTAGGGCCGGCCAAGACCAAGTGGATGAGCCAAGTTGGTGGCCGGCCAAAGCTTGGGTCCCAAGCTTAGGTGGCCGACCGCTAAAATATTAAAAAGAATTTTTATTAAAATTGTTTCTTATGTGGATATCATGGTTTTAAAAGAAAGTTTAAAAATTAAAAATTTCCTTTTATAGCTTTCTACAAAAGATTAAGAGAAGATATTAATCTATTTCCTTATTTATAGATTAAAAGGATGGTTTTAATTTTTGGTAAAAACTTTCCTTATTTGTAAATCATCTATATGTTTAAAAGAGAGTTTAAAATTTGAAATCTTTCCTTATTTGTTGATTAAAAGGTGGATTTTAAATTTTAAGAAAACTTTCCTTTTTAACCATGTTCATGATTTAAAAGAGAGTTTAAAAATTAAATATTCTCTTTTATAAGTTTCTACAAGAGATTAAGAAAAGATTTGATATCTTTCCTTATTTGTAGATTAAAAGAGATTTTAATTTTTAGAGATAACTTTCTTTCCACATGTTTAAAAGAAAGATTTTAATTTATAAAATTTTCTTTTTATTAACCAATCATGAAGGGATGAAAATTATTGGAGAAATTTTTTATAAATTTCTGGAGATAAATTAGGAAGTTTTAATTAATTAAAACTCTCCTTGTTTGTAGTTTTAATATGGCCGGCCATTATAATTGATGAGAAGAAAATTGTTTTTAATTAAATATTTTTTTTTCAATGGAAAAAGAATTAAGGAAGTTTTTATTAAATTTTTCTTATTTGCCAAGACCAAGGATTATAAAAGAGGGGGTAGAGGAGGCTTCATGGTGAATATCTCTATTCTATTTTTCCTCTCTTTTCTCCTTGGGTGTGGCCGACCCTTCTTTTTTCCTTTCCTCTCCTTTGTGTGGCCGAAACCTTCTCTTGGTGGAGATAGCTTTGGTGGCCGGATCTAAGAAGGAGATGAAGGAGAGAAAAGAAGTCTCTTTTATAGCATCCCTTGGAGCATTGGTGGTGGTTAAATCTCTTCATCCTTGGAGGTGCTCTTTTTGTGGCCGAACCTTGCAAGGAGGAGAAGAAGGTGCTTTGGTGGTTTCTCATCTCGGAAGATCGTTGCCCACACAACGTCCGAGGTTAGAAGAGGAATACGGTAGAAGACCTAGAGGTTTTTTGCTTACAAAAGAGAAGGTACACTAGTATTTAATTTCCCCATCATGCTAGTTTTATTTCTTTGTAAAAATACCAAATACAAGAGGCATGTGATTCTAAATTTCGAATTAGTTTTCGATGTTGTGTTCTTTTGTTTTCTTTTCGAACTTGTGCTTCGATTATTCTTTTTGGTTAACCTAGAGTTATTTAAGGAAATTAAATATTAACTTTCCTTAAAAGGCCTTGTCTAGGCAGTGGTGGTTGTTCCCATATCCAAGAAGACCATGTACCTCGCCATGCAGTCCTAGAAGCCAAATTTGGAAATTAATATTTAATTAACTTTGTGACCTAGGTGATTTAGATTGTGTAAGACCGATAGGTTCGATAGAGGGGGGGGGTGAATATCGATTCGAAAATATAGAGTATTAGCGCAGCGGAAAAGTAAAGTAGACACAGTTATTTTTTACTTCGTTCGGAGCCTGTGACGACTCCTACTCGAAGGCCCGTGGTCCTTGACCACTTTCGTTGGGCAATCACTAGCAATTCGAATATAATTACAAAATGAATACAGGAAATGCTTAATGAAACAAAGTAATACCGACAAGAAAATTAACCAAAAACGAAGAAGCACTTTGTCGGAGCTTTGTTAGCGTCGCAGGAACGTAGAGCAGCGGGACCAGCAGTCGAAAGTTCTCAGTTGATGAGTGATTCTGAAGCTTCTTTTATATGCTGTCCCGGGCGCCTGAATCCCTTCCGGGCGCCTGGAATGTGACGTAGCTGCACAAACCATGATGCTCCACGTGGCGACGACTCGGCTGGATGAAATTTGCCTTCCGGGCGCCCGGACCTCCGGGCGCCCGGACCCCTCTTCTCCAGAAAGTCCTTCTCCTGCAAGAAAAGGTTAGTCCGAGGCAAATGTACCCTGCAGCAAAAGAATGTTAGCACAGTTTTATAGATGAGCAAAGTATGACTTAGATTCCGTCTTTCCGAGACCGGAATCTAGTCACGATCTCGACTTAGATATCCGAAATGGATCTAAGCCGGATCGACGCCTAATGTTCCCTACCCGGGAACGCGTCCTCGCAGTCACTCCCCTCCAGTGACTTACCTCACTTACCTGCCAGACGTCCGGTCAGCCCGTCGACCCGTCTGGACTTCTCGCCAAGCGTCCGGTCAGCCCGTCGACCCGCTTGGACTTCTCGCCAGCTATCCGGTCAGCCCGTCGACCTAGCTGGACTTCTCGCCAGCTATCCGGTCAGCCCGTCGACCTAGCTGGACTTTTCCTGCACACTTGATAAAGGTGTCAGACAACAACACACCTAACTTAACCTGATTTGTCATTCATCAAAACCTGAGTTAGACCGTTAGTGCTAACCGCACCAACAATCTCCCCCTTTTTGATGGAATGACAACCTGGTTAAGTTAGTTATAAAAATATGCAAAAATAGGCATGATTTTTGAGGTTTTTTAAGGTTTAAGTTAGTTTTTTTTTTGTTTTCATTTAGTTTCTCTAACTTAACTCTAACTTAACCAACCTAACCCTCCCCCTTTGGCATTCATCAAAAAACAAGGGTAAACAATCACAGTGAGAAATACCGAAAACAATAATACCTTGAACAATAACTGAGTTTTTAAATCCAAGAGAAGATCAAATTGACTTGGGGGAGTATAAAGTTTTGAAAATTTGTTTAAAGCATTAGCTTTTAGCTTTTAGAAAAAAAATGCTAAGTTTAGATAGGTTAATTTTCAAACATAAGTGTATAAGGTCTAAAAAAAAATTTTCAAAACAAGTTTCAACTTTGAAATGCTACTTAAACATAATTTTGAAATGCTACTAAATTTTGTAAAATTTATCCTTCAAATTAAATTGTCAAAATTAAGTAAAGTCAAATTTTTAAGAAGTAGACTCAGGACAATTTTCAAAGTAAAATTAAGTTTAAATCTTTACTTTTAGTTTTCAAAGGAGTCTTGGTAAACGTAAGATGAAATTTGTTTTTCAAAATCAAAATTTTCAAAGTTTAAAAGTATTAGATTCAAAATCATGGTTTAAAATACTTGAAAAGTTCAGTTTTCAAAGAATAGGTAAAGAGTTTGTGAGTTTAAAAATTTCACAATTTTAAACAAATTATTTTTAAACTCTGATTTTCAAAATTAAGTTTAAAATTCAATTTGGAAAACTAAAGTAGTTTATTTCTCCCCCTGAATTTGATATCTAACTTTAACCAGCTGTCTAACCAATTAGGTACTAACTAACTATTAGAAAATAGTAGCTTTCACTTGGTTAGTCAGATTAAGTTAATTATAATCAGTCAGTGTTTGACTTGACTGATGAACTTTAATCTGATTAATATTTGAATTGTATTTAACGTCCAGACTTATACTGATGCACTGAAATAAGCATCTTAAGTCCAGACAGATGGCCTATGCATCTCACCCCTTTCTATGTTTGTCAAACACAAGCAAGGTAAACCTAAGGTGTTGGTGAGATGCTCAAGAACTAAACCTATGGGTACATGCTTTCTAAGGATGTAAGACTAGTCTAAGGCCAAAACTGTTTTTGAAAGTTTAAAAATGGAAATTTTGAAAACAAACAAGTTTAGCCTATAAGTTGATAAAATCAGTTTTGAAAGTATTTATGAAGGATCCTAGTCTATTGAGCACATCCCTAATTGTCGTCGTAAGTTGCTAAATTCACTTTCAGGGAGTGGTTTTGTAAAAATGTCAGCTAAATTTGATTTAGACTCAATGTACTTGAGTTCAATATCACCTTTAGTAACATGATCCCTGATGAAGTGATGCCTAACTTCAATATGTTTGGTTCTTGAATGATGCACAGGATTCTTGGTTAAGTTAATCGAACTTATATTATCAATTAATACTTTTACATTTGTGATATTTAAGTTGAAATCTTTTAGAGTATGCATCATCCATAATATTTGTGCAACACACTCGCCTATAGCTATGTATTCTGACTCAGTTGTAGATAGTGCAACACAGTGTTGCTTTCTACTAAACCAGCTGACAAGGGATGGACCAAGTAGTTGGCATCCACCACTTGTGCTTTTGCGGTCTAATTTGCATCCAGCATAATCTGAATCAGAATATCCTATTAATTCAAAGTTGTTGGTCCTAGGATACCAAATACCTACATTTGTGGTTCCCTTGAGGTATCTAAAGATTCTTTTGACTTGAGTCAAATGAGATTCTTTAGCACAGGTTTGGTATCGAGCACACATACTAACTGCAAATAAAATGTCAGGTCTGCTTGCAGTTAAGTAAAGTAGACTACCTATCGCGCTCCGATAATGTTTTAAGTCTACTGATTTTCCATTAGGATCATCATCTAGGATTGTGTTTACGGCCATAGGTGTTTTTATTTCTTTAGTATTTTCCATTCCAAATTTTCTAAGTAACTCCTTAGTATATTTTTGTTGATAAATATAATTTCCTTCATTTGTTTGTTTGACTTGTAACCCTAGAAAATAAGTTAATTTTCCTACCAGACTCATTTCGAATTCGTGTTCCATTAGGTTTGTAAATTCGTTTAAAAATTCTGAGTTGGTTGAACCAAAGATGATATCATCTACATAAATTTGAGCTATAAAAATATCTTTTTTTATTGATTTCACAAATAGTGTTGGGTCAATTTGACCTTGATTGAACCCTTTAGAGGTTAAGTAAGAGGTTAGTCTTTCATACCATGCCCTAGGTGCCTGTTTAAGTCCATATAATGCCTTTTTTAATTTGTAGACATAATCAGGGTGTTCTAGGCTTTCAAAACCTGGCGGCTGACCTACATACACTTCTTCTTTTATCAATCCATTAAGAAAGGCAGACTTGACATCCATTTGGTATAGTTTGAATCCTTTATGGGCTGCATAGCTTAGTAACATTCTAATGGACTCTAGTCTAGCTACCGGGGCATAAGTTTCATCGTAGTCAAGTCCTTCAACTTGACTGAACCCTTTGGCAACTAACCTGGCCTTGTTCCTAGTAATTTCTCCAGTTTCACTTAATTTGTTTCGAAATACCCATTTGGTTTCTATTATTTTCTTATCGGTAGGTTGAGGTACTAGGTCCCAAACTTCATTGCGCTCAAATTGAGCTAATTCTTCTTGCATAGCTATGACCCAGTCTGGGTCAAGTAGAGATTCAGCTACAGTTTTGGGTTCAATATTTGAGATTAACGAGATTTGACTTAGGTTTCTGAAAGATGACCTAGTTTGAACCCTCAGGTCTGGGTCACCAATTATTTGATTAGTAGGATGGTTTGGGTTGACTCTTATGGTTCTAGGAGGTTGACTTTCTTGTAGGTGTTCTTCTTCTTCATTATTTTGGGTTTGGTTTGTTCCCTCAGAATTGATATGTTCGTGAACAGAGTCAACTGGTTGAGGTTGGGCTTGTTCTAGGTTTTGATTGGATTCTTTGAATTTTACATTGGTGGTTTCTTCAATTCTTAAAGTGACTTTATTATAAATTCTGTAGCCTCTGCTATTCAGAGAGTAACCTAGAAAAATTCCATTCTCTATTTTGGAAGTGAATTTGCCTAAGTGTTCTCTAGTATTTAGGATAAAGGCTGGGCAACCAAATACCTTAAAGTATTTTATATTAGGTTGCTTGTTGTAAAATATTTCAAAAAATGTTTTATTGTGGTTTTTGTTTAGTGTTGTTCGGTTTTGTACATAGCAGGCTGTACTAACAGCTTCTGCCCAAAAATATTTAGGTAAGTTGTATTCATTTAGCATAGTTCTAGATGCTTCAAGTAAGGTTCTATTTTTCCTTTCTACAATTCCGTTTTGTTGGGGAGTTTTAGGGCAAGAAAATTCATGATGGTAGCCATTTTCAAGGCAAAATTTATCAAAATTATGATTTTTAAATTCTCCTCCATTATCACTTCTGATTCTTTTAATTTTTATGCCTTTTTCATTTTCAATTTGTTTGCAGAAATTTGAAAAAATTTCAAAAGTTTCATCTTTATGTTTTAAGAATTTGACCCAAGTGAACCTAGAATAGTCGTCTATTATAACTAAACAGTATAGACTTCCATTTATTGATTTGACCCATGGGAGTCAAATAAATCTAAGTGTAAAAGTTCTAGGACTGAGTTGGTTTGGGATTCATTAATTGGTTTGTGGGTAGATTTTGTTTGTTTGCCTTGTTGACAAGCATTACATATTGTTGAATCTAAGTTAGGTAATTTTGGTAAGCCTCTAACTAGACCGTTTAATTTACTTATGTTTCTGAAATGGGTGTGTGACATTCTTCTGTGCCATAATCAGGTTTCTTCTTTTTGCGTTAAATAACACTTGACTGAAGAAGTGGTTAAGTTGATGGCATAGATATTGTCTTTTCTAAAGCCTTTTAGGCTTATAGTTGGATTATCTAGATGTTTGATCAAACATTCTGTGGATAGAAATTTTACCTTATACCTAGTGTCACACAATTGACTTATACTCAGAAGATTGTATTTAAAATTTTCAACAAGTAGAACATTTGAAATTATGAAATCTATGTTTAATTCAATATTACCTATACCAATTACCTTGAGTTTACCGTTGTTCCCAAAGGCAACTGTTCCTAGGCTTTTGTAGGTTAATTGAGTGAACTTGGTGTGATCTCCAGTCATATGTTTGGAGCAACCACTGTCCAAAATCCACTTGGTTTCCTACAACACGTAGGATTTATGTTAGTCTTAGTTTATCAATTTTTTAATCAATCATTACTTAAGAAATTGATTTAAGTTTTAAAATTAAAATTTTTGAAAATAATTTTTAAGTTTAAAATTTTGAAAATAATTTTTAAGTTTAAAATTAAAATTTTGAAAATAATTTTTAAGTTTAAAATTTTGAAAATAATTTTTAAGTTTAAAATTTTGAAAATAATTTTTAAGTTTAAAATTTTGAAAATAATTTTTAAGTTTAAAATTTTGAAAATAATTTTTAAGTTTAAAATTTTGAAAATAATTTTTAAGTTTAAAATTAAAATTTTGAAACTAATTTTTAAGTTTAAAATTTTGAAAATAATTTTTAAGTTTAAAATTTTGAAAATAATTTTTAAGTTTAAAATTTTGAAAATAATTTTTAAGTTTAAAATTTTGAAAATAATTTTTAAGTTTAAAATTTTAAAAATAATTTTTAAGTTTAAAATTTTGAAAATAATTTTTAAGTTTAAAATTTTGAAAATAATTTTTAAGTTTAAAATTTTGAAAATAATTTTTAATTTTAAAATTTTGAAAATAATTTTTAAGTTTAAAATTTTGAAAATAATTTTTAAGTTTAAAATTTTGAAAATAATTTTTAAGTTTAAAATTTTGAAAATAATTTTTAAGTTTAAAATTTTGAAAATAATTTTTAAGTTTAAAATTAAAATTTTTGAAAATAATTTTTAAGTTTAAAATTAAAATTTTTGAAAATTTAAAATTAAGTTAAGCCTTATTCATCTCACCCGATCTATATTATCAATCAGGGAATCCTATGATTTTGTGAGATGAAATTGGTTTGATTACAGACTTTTGGTTTAACTTGTGTTAGATTCAGATTTAGTTTTGGTTTCCACAAATAGGCATTCTTCGGATAAACTTCTAAGCTTGGTGAGTCACAGGGACATCATTAGAAGTAACCAACCTTTCGAAGTTTTCCGAATAGTCCTATCCACGGAACTTAGTACTAAATCTTGGTCTAACTGGTTAGGATTCGTTTAAGGGTAGCTTCGGTCAGTTCCACTTGGCCAAATGCACCAGATCGAAGCCATATCTTTCTAGACATGCGATGCCCAAGCTTCCCTAACGTACTATCATCCAAAAACTTCACCAGTACCATGAGTCGTTAACCTTTTTTTTAACTAACCTCGATTACCCTGCCAGTTAGTTTACTCGGGTATGTTAGTTTTGGAGGTGCCAGCTATTCTGGAGCCTCCCCCTGAATTATTGGCCATTAATTTAGATTTTGGGTTTGTGTCGATTCTTTTTTTTATAGTTATAATCAACTTGGTGATAGTCTAAATTTTGTTGAGTTTTGAATTTTGATTTTAAGTTAAATTTATTTTTTAGTTTTTGATCTGATTTATTCAAGTTTATATAATGTATTTTATCTTTAGGTATATAGAATTGATTAAGTCCTACTTGCGTGGTTAAGCACGCTTTCGGAACCCAAGCTTGTTTAGTTGCTTTGTGTTGGGTTAATAATGATTTAAAGGTTTTGTTTGATTTTGACTTATATCCAAGTCCGGTTTTATTATAGCATGCCTTTTGGTTATTTAGAATTAAATCTAAATTTTTAGATCTTGTTGTGAATTTTTCCAACAATTCCTTTAACTTATTAATTTCACTTTTTAATGATATATTCTCCTCCTCAAGTGTTCGGTCTTGAGTTGGATTCGAATTTTTTAATTGTTCCTTGAGGTTTTGATTTTCCTCAAGAAGCGATTTATTTTCATTTTCCAATTTAACTAATTTTTTATTTAAACACGAGATAATTCTAAAGAATTTATGATTTAAGTTTCGGTATACCTCTTCGGAACCTTCGGAAACGAGTGCGGACTCGTGGCTCGATTCGGGTTCGGACCCGTCTTCCGATTCCTCTGATTCGTCTTCCGTTTCAGCTTCGCGAGGTGACTTTGGTGTTTTGCCTTTCTCCCTCCGATTCGTCGGAGGAGGAATCGTCCCATGTTGCTTTGAGGGCTTTCTTCTTTGTTGACTTTGGTTTGTCAAGTTTCAATCTTGGGCATTCGTTCTTGTAGTGCCCCTTTTTGTTACACCCGAAACATGTGACATTTCTTGAGTCGGCTGGCGAACTGATCTTCTGAAGATCCTGTTTGTTGAAGCTTCTCTTTTTCCTGGTGAACATCTTCCTTACCAGGTTCACCAGGTGTTCTTCGTCCTCAGAGTCTTGATCGGAATCTTCTTCAGATTCGGGCTTGTTCTTCTTTTCTTTAGAGGAACCTGCAATTAAAGCTACACCTTTCTCGACCCCGGCGTTAGTTTGCTCATGAAGTTCTAATTCACAAAAGAGTTCATCCAATTTTAATTTAGATAGATTTTTTGAAATTTTGTAAGCATCTACAATTGATGCCCACAAATTATTTCGCGGAAAAGCATTTAACGCGTACCTTATTAAGTCTCGGTTCTCCATTTGGTGTCCTATCGCGTGGAGACCGTTGAGGATATCTTTGATTCTCGCGTGGAGCTGACTTGCCGTTTCTCCTTCCTGCATTTTTATATTAAAAATTTTATTTAACAGCAAATCTCTTTTTGTTACCTTCGCCTTCGTGCAGCTCGATCGGTTTATCCCAGAGCTCCTTAGCGTTTTCATGCGGTCCGACCCGGTTCAGTTCTTCTCGTGTTAGTCCGCAGTGTAGAGTGTTGATGGCTTTGTTCTCCATTGATGCCTTTTTCTTTAAATCATTTGTCCATTCTTCAGGGTCTATTATTTTCCCGGAGTTGTCTACTGGAATTTTATAAGCCTTTGTGACGCTCATCCATTGGTCGTAGTCTGTCTTCATGTAGACCTCCATTCTTCTCTTCCAGTACGAAAAATCATCCCCGTTGAATAGGGAGGACGAACTGTGCTGAAGCCTTCTTGTTGAGACATCTTATCCCGCACACACTAAATTAACTAGAAAAAAATTCCAAGACTTCGTCTTGGATTAGCAGTGCGGTAAAAAATAGAAACTCTAAGTGTAACGAAAAAAATCTTCCAAAAAGATAATAATATCAGTTTGGAATTAAAAATTATTTCACCCCCTGTCTGATTGGTGGTTGCACCAAATCAGAGCGGTACCCGCTCTGATACCACTTGTAAGACCGATAGGTTCGATAGGTGAATATCGATTCAAAATATAGAGTATTAGCGCAACGGAAAAGTAAAGTAGACACAGTTGTTTTTACTTCGTTCGGAGTGACGACTCCTACTCAAGGCCCGTGGTCCTTGACCACTTTCGTTGGGCAATCACTAGCAATTGAATATAATTACAAAATGAATACAGAAATGCTTAATGAAACAAAGTAATACCGACAAGAAAATTAACCAAAAACGAAGAAGCACTTTGTCGGAGCTTTGTTAGCGTCGAAGAGTTCTCAGTGATAATTGATCTCTATTGAAGCTCCTGCTGGGGCTTCTTTTATATGTCGTTCCGGCGCCTGAATCCCTTCCGGGCGCCTGGAATGTGACGTAGCTGCACAAACCATGATGCTCCACGTGGCGACGACTCGGCTGGATGAAATTTGCCTTCCGGGCGCCCGGATCCCTTCTGGGCGCCCGGACCTCCGGGCGCTCGGATCCCCTCCGGGCGCCCGGATCCCCTCCGGGCGCCCGGACCCCTCTTCTCCAGAAAGTCCTTCTCCTGCAAGAAAAGGTTAGTCCGAGGCAAATGTACCCTGCAGCAAAAGAATGTTAGCACAGTTTTATAGATGAGCAAAGTATGACTTAGATTCCGTCTTTCCGAGACCGGAATCTAGTCACGATCTCGACTTAGACATCCGAAATGGATCTAAGCCGGATCGACGCCTAATGTTCCCTACCCGGGAACGCGTCCTCGCAGTCACTCCCCTCCAGTGACTTACCTCACTTACCTGCCAGACGTCCGGTCAGCCCGTCGACCCGTCTGGACTTCTCGCCAAGCGTCCGGTCAGCCCGTCGACCCGCTTGGACTTCTCGCCAGCTATCCGGTCAGCCCGTCGACCTAGCTGGACTTCTCGCCAGCTATCCGGTCAGCCCGTCGACCTAGCTGGACTTTTCCTGCACACTTGATAAAGGTGTCAGACAACAACACACCTAACTTAACCTGATTTGTCATTCATCAAAACCTGAGTTAGACCGTTAGTGCTAACCGCACCAACAGATTGAACGTGTTAATTTTCGCAGGAGATCCAAGTCTAAACCTAAAAGAATATATAAGTTAAACTTGGGATCAAACGTGTTAAGTTCCGCAGGCGATCCAAGTTTAATTTAAAAGAACACATGGTAGCTAGGAAAGGTTCAGACATTTGTACAAAATTTTTGTACAGTGGAACCATTAGGCTTTCCGAGTAGCATCCAACAGAGGGAGCTGTAGGCGTCGGTCCAACTTATATTCATTTGGGAAACGTAATTTGAGACCTTGACTAGATCCTGGTCTCAGGGAAATAGAATTTAATTACTACTACTATCCTCCTGAATTGTACTAACTTTGTTTTGTAAGATAAACATATTTTTGTTACCCAGGACTAATTCTTTTTTACAGGGAAGAAGGTTGGAAAAAAGGGTGTCCGGGCGCCCCGTACTTCGGGCTCCCGGACCAGGTGAGTCCGAGATCCCAGACCAGGTGTGCCCGGGCGCTCGGACCAGGTATAAAAAATCTATCTTTGTAAAATGTTTTATTTTTATTTTTTTTAAATCATTTACAAAATGCTTTGTTTTTGAAAATTCCTTTCAAATTTTTCTTAATTATTTTGAAAATCTTTTATAAATTTTGAAATCTTTCAAAGTTACTTTGAAATTTTTTTCATTTACTCCTCCCTACAATAAAGTTTTTTTTTCCGAAAACAATGTATCTTTGTAACATTTATTATTTTCAAAAACTCGTTTTCGAAAATACTATTTAGAAACGTGAAATCATTATTTGAAAACTTACTTAAAAAACTAAGTTTGCAAAGTTTAGTTTGCTAAAACTTTATTTAAGTTTTCAAAAACTAGCTTTAGCTTGGTAAATAGATCAACTCCTTGATTGAATTGCTATTATTTCTACTTGATGCATGACATTATTTATTTGATGTATGTCAAAGAGGAAGAATAACGGGTTGGGTTAGAAAAATTAACTCGCTTTACTCAATTTAACTCTATGCTTGCTTAATTATATTTTTTTTTCTAACTCAGATTGTCATTACATTAAAAAGGAAGAGATTATTGGTGCAGGTTGCACTGATAATCAGGTTTTGATCTATGACAAATAGATTAAAGTTAGATATGTGTTTGTCTAACATTTCTACTAAGTATGCAGAAATTGACTGGTCTGAATGACCATACACTAGGTTGAAATTCAACTACGTTCGTGGAACCTGATAGTATAATGCAAAGTCCAGATAGGTCTGTGGGACCCGATATCTGGTGGGAAGTCTGGTTGGGTCTACGGGATCTGACAATTGGCCAAAGTGCAGTTGGGTCGGTTGGACTTGACAATTGGCGAAAAAATCTGGTGGGTCAAAGGCAAGTCAAGCGACTGCAATTGGTAAGTGCAAGTAAGCAATTGGAGGAAATATCTAGTGAGGACATGTTCCCGGTTGAGGGAACTGTAGGCATCAGTCCAACTTAAGTCCATTTGGGAAACCTAAATTCAAACCTTGACTAGATCCTAGTATCGGAGAGACAAGATCTAATTACTACTACTATCCTGCTAAATTGTGCTAACTTTGTTTTACAGGATAAATATATTTTTGTTGCACAGGACTAACTCTTTTTTTATAGGAAAAAAGGTTGAAAAAAAGGGTATCCAAGCTCCCGGAGCTGGTCTAGGCACTCAAAAGTGGTACGGGTGCCCGAACCAGGTACGCTCGGGCGGGTGCCCAAGCATCCTGGCGGTCCAGGCGTCCCGACCAAAAAAGTTATCGAGAAGTTGAGTTGGAGCGCGATGACTGGCCAAACCCACATCAACAGTCTCGGCCCCCGGACTGGGCCTATATAAGAGTCCTCAACCAACAGCTTCAAAAGATCATTTGCTACAACTTTTATATCCAAGTGCTGCTCCGAAAAGACTCCGACGACACTGAAAGGCTACTCCGAAGTTCGAAGAATGAAGAACGAAGACTTTTTCTATTTCCTTTCTGTTTGTCGGTAATAGTTTTATTTTCAGTTCTTGTACTAAATTTTTGTAATCCATTTACGAACTGATAGTGATTCCCCAATGAAAGTGATTGACGATCGCGGGCTTTGGATTATGAATCATCAGAAGCTCCGAACCAAGTAAAACTTGGCACTGTTAGTGTTATTTTTTTTTGTTTTCCTTTTCCGCTGTGTTAACTCACGATTTTCGACGAACGCTATTCACCCCCTCTAGCATATTTACGGTCCTACATAATGCTCAGTAATAATTGAGGATCTGCAATGAAACTACTCGTAGCCACATATAATGGCATATAACATGTATGACAATGTTAAACATATACAACATTCATACCTCAAACATATGTATCATATCACAGACATATGCAATAGTGTCTCTATCAAATGCAACACACACCACATGCATATGAATATGTATGTATCACTCCTACACACCACTCCAGTTACTATGACATCTGTGTGATCGAGTCGGCAAGATTATGACAACTATACACGACTCCAACTATCACTATATCTAAGTGGTCGGTCGGACATGATGCAAAATAGCTATCTGAGTACATAACAAGGAGATCATTGTCTGCATACAACTTTGCTACCACTACCCAAATAGTGAGTGGCATGACATGACAAGTTGTACGTAACTCTAACTATTAGTATCCCTGAGTGGTCGAGTGGGTAGATAATATGACTGATGACTCTCTCAACTGCAAAAGCGACAACCGTTGATAGCATGCATACAATGCAATGATGTGTAAAATGCATATAATCATGACATAGTTGATAGATTGAATTAGTGCGATAGAGGGGGGGGTGAATATCGCGGTTTTAAATCTTTTCTTTATCCTTTTAAAATCAGAGTTGTGCAGCGGAAAATAGAAAGAGGCAAGTTCATTTACTTCGTTCGGAGCTTAGCTCGACTCCTACTCGAAGGCCCGCGATACTTGATCGCATCAATAGACAAATCACTATAACCCTTCTTTCCGATCCTCGGAAAAAAGCAGATCATACAAATGAGCAAGATAGTAACAACCCTACTATCTTGCTTAAGTGAATTACAATGCAAGCTTATATAAAAATATACCGACAAGTAAATGCAGTTGAAGCTTTGGTCGACACTCCTGGATAGTGTGGCTTGCTGAGTTGATGAAGGCTTGTAGCACGGTTTGCTTGTAGAACAGAACTTTTATTGATCAGAGAGTATTCTGAGCCTCAGACCTCGAGCTCCTTTTATAAGTGTCATTGTTGTTCGGTCGACCGATCCCTATGTTCGGTCAACCGAACCCGCTCCCTTCCTTCCTGGCTGGAGTTTGACGCTGGCTCGATCTTTTGCATTAACTGATATTTAATGGTTCGGTCGACCGATCCCGTTGTTCGGTCGACTGAACAGTGACCTTCCGTGTTCGTCGAGATCTGCTCTTAATGCTCCATTAATGATTTTATTGTTCGATCGATCGAACCTCATTTTCGATCGACCGATCATGCTGTGATACCATGTTTGCGAGCCTGAACTGTTTTGCCAAATTTACCTGTTTAGTCGACCGAACCTTTTTTTGGTTGATGAAATGCCTTGATCGGTTGACTGAATCTCTTGTTCAGTTGACTGAACCCTTGGTAAATTGAAGGTTTCTGAGTGCTGAACGCGTGGCCGCTGACAGAGCCTGATTCTGAGTTCTGAGTCAAAAGTTATGATCATTTGAAGTCCAACGGGTCATATGATTCTGCAACACAAAGTTAGTTCGATATAACAATAATATTCCTGCAAAACAAAGTTAGCACAGTTATAATACATGAGTAGTAATATGCATGAGTATAACAGTTAGGACTGTCTTGATCTAAACTTGGAAACTTTCCCGATTTCTTCAGTTGGATCAGCGACCTTAGGTTGTTCCCTTCAGGAACCCGACCTCATTGTCGCTCCTCCAGTTATTTACCTCAACCTACTTGTCAAACGTTAGGTCTGTTGGGACCGAAAAGTAGCTAGAGGGGGGTGAATAGCTCGTCGCGTGCTAGGTACTCGTCGTTGTTGGTTTCTTCAAAGATGTGCAGCGGAAATACAAGAAACAAACCACACAACGCTAACAAGGTTGGTTTACTTGGTATCCACCTCACAAGAGATGACTAGTCCAAGGATCCACACCTACTCACGCACCCTCCACTAATAAAACCCTTCTTTTCGGTAACTACCGAAGGCGGAGAATCCCTACAAGACTCTCAATACAAGAAGAAGGAAAGGGAAACAAAATACAAGCGCAAAGCTTACAATGAGTACAGAAAACCCTAACCCTAGCTTCTCTTCTTGTCTTTGATCCGCCTCTTGACTTGGAAAACCTCCAAGATCCTTCAAGAACTGGCGATCTGAGCTTTGAGAGCGCTGTGGAGGAGCTGGCGAAGATCTGAGCTTTGTCGTGGAAGCGATGCCGAAGGAAATGAACGCCTGCGGCTTAAATCGACGCTAACGGTCGGATCCCGATCGATTGGAAAACTCCCAATCGATCGGGGAGGCTTTGGATCGATCCACGGATCGATCCAGAGCGCCTCTGTGCTCTTGGAAAAACGCCTGGATCGATCCACGGATCGATCCAGCTCTTATCGCGCGAAGCAGCAGCATCCCAATCGATCCACTGATCGATTGGGACCTCTGGATCTATCCACTGATCGATCCAGAGGCTTTCTGTTCGCTGGGAAAAACCTAGATCGATCCACTGATCGATCCAGCTCCTGGTTTTTGCCCAAAACCAAGTCCCAAACCTCTCAAACCAACATCCGGTCAACCTTGACCTGTTAGTACATCATGCCTAGCATCTGGTCACTCCCTTGACCTGCCAGGACTCCCCACCAAATGTCCGATCAATCCCTTTGACCCACTTGAACTTTTCTCTTCATGCCAAGTATCCGGTCACTCCCTTGACCTACTTGGACTTCCACCAGATGTCTGGTCAACCTTGACCCATCTGGATTTCCTCGTGCCAAGTATCCAGTCAATCCTTTAACCTACTTGGACTTCCCAACACTAGATGTCCGATCATCCTTGATCCATCTGGATTTTCCCTTGCCTGGCTTCACTCACCAGGACTTTCACCTAGCTTCACTCAGTAGGGTTTTCCATCTGCCTGGCTTCACTCACCAGGACTTTCACCTAGCTTCACTCACTAGGGTTTTCCATCTGCCTAGCTTCACTCACTAGGGCTTTCCATCTGCCTAGCTTCACTCACTAGGGCTTTCCATCTACCTAACCTTCCAGTTAGGACTTCCCAGTCAGGTAACCTACTTGACTCTTCTTCATCCACACTGATCAGTCCCTGATCAGAATCTCCTCACATGAAACAACTGCACCTGCATTGTCTATGTATTGTCAAACATTGAAACTATGACCAAGACTCAAGCTTGGTCAACTCAGTCAATCTTGACCTAAGGGATATTGCACCAACAATCTCCCCCTTTTTGATGTTTGACAATACCTTTAAGTTGGGACCACTCTAAGTTAAGCTAATCCCATAGCCTTAACTCTCTTCATGGCAAAGTATGAATGTTGGTTCTCTTCATTCTCCCCCTATGACCTCCCCCATAGGTAGTGAATGCCTAACTTAAACCACACATTCTCCCCCTATTGGCACACATCAAACAAACACTATCTCTCCCCCTGAAGAGATACTCATCATTGGTTACAACTGCACTCGTTGAACCTTTATCCCTTTTGAAACTCTCCCCCTGAAGAGTTTCTCAAGGTTGTAATCAACATCATAATGAAGGTCCCATACCCTTCATTTTCCCTACATTCTTCCGCAATGTAAAAAAATGCCCAACCTTGAGCATTTTTCAACCACTTGAAATAATGAGGATATCCACTCCCCATTTCAAGTTCAAATGCTCATTCATGAGCATTTTCTCTAAAGAAGATTAACCACCCTCCAAGGTTCATGAAAAATAATTTTCATGTCTTTAAAGAGTCCCTCCCCCTAAAGACATGGTGATAACTTCTGTCATTGCACCAACAATGACTTGGTATCCCTAAACCTTTAGGAAACCCAAATTTAGAAGTTTTGAGGTTCAAATGTTTAAAATTTGAAACAAACCTCAACCTAAACTTCAATTTAGTTTTCCTTAATCAATACATCCTTGTTTTCAATATGACAACACCCTTTTTATATATACAAATATATTTTGAGGGGTTTGGAATGATTACATTGACTAAACAAGGTTCAAAATGCTGAAATCAAGCTTTCTCAGCCAAAATCAGCATCCTGGATCGATTGGAGTTGAATTCCAATCGATTGAACCTAGCTGAATCGATCCACTGATCGATTCAACATGTGTAAATCGATCGGTTGATCGATCCAGCGAGCTTCTGCTCGCGAGAATTGCCTTCTGAATTGATCCACTGATCGATTCAGACACTCCAATCGATCCATGGATCGATCGGAGCTTTGATAGTTGCTGAATTTCAAATTCAGCCAACTTCAAAAACCCCTAGAAAATTCTACAAAAATCCAAAAATCATGAAATTTCGTGTAGACATTATTTAGGGCATACTTTATCATGGAAAAATAGTTTTCTATGAAAATACATCATATTTTCAAAGATTGACACAAACTTGAGAACTTGCAAAAACTTTAGTGTTTTCTTTAAGTTTATGTCTAACTATTCAATGGTGATTACTATCAAAAGATAGCCTTCACCAAAGTTTTCCAAAATTATTTTAAAAATATTTTCAAAACCAATATCCCACCATGTTCCTTGGGATTAATACACATGACTTGTACATTAGCTTTCCCAATGATGGGAAAACACATAATTATGTGTTTTGATGAACTTAAAACTCAAAGAAATGAACTAAATCAACATGTTGAGTTTTGTTCATCATCCTAACATCTCACTTGTATCTATTGTACACTAAAACACATACAAGTCATCTTATAGGTCTTTGTGAGATGTAAATTTTGGTTTTGCTCTAATTTAGGGATCATGCATATCTATCTAGGCATTTTGAGTGGTGAACATCCACCAAGGATGTTACTTGTTGATTTCACTTGTGTATAAATACCACTTGTCGGTATAACTTGTACATAAATGTCATTTGTTTATACCACTTGTTGGTAAAAACATTTGTCCTTAATTTTAAGGAAATAAACATAATGCATGATAATGTTATGACATACATCAAAATAAAATAGCTTTCAAAAGAAAAATTCCTATAACTACATGATGTATGTATGACATGACATGGTATTTTTGTATTTTTCATAATAAAGAAATGAATGCAAAATACAAAACTAAATATGATGTCATGACATATAATGGGCAAACAATCATGGCAAGATTTTGCATAAATAAAATATACCTAGATTAATTATCTAAGTATCCTTAACCACTTAGCTAATTCAAAATATACCACTTGTTTTAACTTAAAACGTTAAACCTAGATTGCCCTAAATGCTTCAAAGAAATGCCAAAACCTAAATTGATATTTCTATTTCTCTTGATTTGTTTATGCCACTTAAAAATTAAGCATATCCTCAAATGTTGGCATATTCCATTTTTCCTCAAAAGTAATCACATAAATCAAGGTCCGGATTGCCTTAAATTTCTAAGAGAATACCAAAATCCCAACTTGGTATTTCTCTAGGTTTTCCCAATTTATGTCATTTTAAGATAAAATCAATTTTTCACCATTAGGCACATTTTACTCTTTCAAGGAGTAAATAATAATTCCATTTCATTTTCAAAAGTTAACAAAAACCTTAAAAATGCTCCTTGAGTGTCAATTTCCTCTAAGTTGGGTTAACTACCCTTCTAATCGGAATTGACACTCTCTAACCCATCTATGGGGTAGAGAAGATGCTCCTAGGAACCCAACACCTATTGGTGCTCCTTGGATGCTCTAGGTACTCATTAGGGATAGCCTCCCTTGTGAGCTTGTTTGTGACTTTCTTAGACTTCTTAGAAGTCTTAGTCACATTTATTGCAAAAATACTCTTAGGGATGACTTCCCTAGTATTCTTGACTTGACCACTAGACCTAGGGTTGGTTCCATAACTATATGGAACTCTATGGTAAGAGGGCACATCCTTCTTAGCCTTGGGTTTGTATCCCAAACCTCTATGGTCATTAGATGACCTTTGTGCTCCTAGACCTAGGCTATGCTCATTTTGCCCTTTTAGGATATTTTCCATCTTTTTTAGGGTCTTTTCCATTTTATCAAGTCTTGACCTCAAGACTTGATTTTCTATCATTAAATCCTTAGATTTTGATTTTTCATTACACCTATGAGCATTTTTTTTTCTAGACTTATAACTATGGTCCTTAGTGTGATTGCCTAGGTTTTTATCTATCTTCCTAATCCTAGGTGTGGTAGTCTTGACATGTAGGGCCACATGCTTTTCCTTAATGCCCTCATGCTTTCTATTCTTATGGTAAATTGCATTAAAACGATAAAAATTAGAACTATCATGCTTTTTACCATAATGTAAAGGGGTAGGCTCAATAAATGTTACCTTCTTCTTTACCTTGGAGGCTCCCCCTTGACTAGTGCCTCCTTGAGCCTTGACCATCTTCTTCCCCTTGGGGCATTGACTTCGGTAATGCCCTTTTTGTTGACACAAGAAACACACAATGTGCTCCTTGCTCTTCTTTGTCCCGGGGGTGGTCTCCTTGGGCTTCTCCTTGCCCTTTTGTGTCACTTGACCCTTCTTCTTGGCCAAGTTGGGACACTTGCTCTTGTAATGCCCACTTTCCCTACACTCAAAACATATTATATGATTTTTATTTTTAATTGAAACATTTATACCTTCTTGTATAGGGATGGCACTTGCTCCTCCATTTGATATTTCTTGAATTTTGGAGGTGGCACCATCTTCTTCTTCTTCACTTGACTCGGATGTGGAGGCCTCTTTGCTCCGGGTTCATTGATCTACACTCCCCCTCAATCCTAGAGGTGGAGGCTTCATCATCTTGTACATGGGACAAGGAGTATGCTCCCTCCTTGTTCTCTTCATTGCACTCCCTTGAAGAAGAAGATTCTTCTTGGACTTCTTCTTCGGAGGTTGAGCATCTCTCAACCTCAGAGTCCTCCTCTTGGTCTTGCTCCAAAGAGTCACCCTCTCTGGATTCTTCTTGCTCTTGTACAGTGGAGGGGATCTCTTCATGAAGCTTGGCCAATTTACTCCATAATTCCTTTGCATCTTCAAATTCTCCAATTTTGCAAAGGATGGTGCTTGGCAATAAATTGACCAAAAGCTTGGTCACTTTGTCATTGGCCTCGCACCTTTGGACTTGCTCTTGGCTCCACTTGCTCCTCTTGAGAACTTTGCCCTTTGAGTTTGTTGGAGTCTTGAAGCCTTCCATAAGAGCAAACCATTGCTCTATCTCCATCATAAGAAAATTTTCGATTCTTGATTTCCAAGAATCGAAGCTCGTGGAAGTGTATGGTGGAGCCACCCTCGTGTCGAATCCGAGCCCATCTCAGAATTCCATTGTAGAAGTTGAGCTTTTGAATTTCTTTGACTTTAACAATTTTGCTTCAACTTCTTCACCCTCTAGCTCTTCTTGTTATGCTTGACCCTTCCGGCGATGATTCCGGTGAAGAGCGACCTCGCTCTGATACCACTTGTTGGGACCAAAAAGTAGCTAGAGGGGGGGGGGGGTGAATAGCTCATCACGTGCTAGGTACTCGTCGTTGTTGGTTTCTTCAAAGATGTGCAGCGGAAATACAAGAAACAAACCACACAACGCTAACAAGGTTGGTTTACTTGGTATCCACCTCACAAGAGATGACTAGTCCAAGGATCCACACCTACTCACGCACCCTCCACTAATAAAACCCTCCTTTTCGGTAACTACCGAAGGCGGAGAAGCCCTACAAGACTCTCAATACAAGAAGAAGGAAAGGGAAACAAAATACAAGCGCAAAGCTTACAATGAGTACAGAAAACCCTAACCCTAGCTTCTCTTCTTGTCTTTGATCTGCCTCTTGACTTGGAAAACCTCCAAGATCCTTCAAGAACTGGCGATCTGAGCTTTGAGAGCGCTGTGGAGGAGCTGGCGAAGATCTGAGCTTTGTCGTGGAAGCGATGCCGAAGGAAATGAACGCCTGCGGCTTAAATCGACGCTAACGGTCGGATCCCGATCGATTGGAAAATTCCCAATCGATCGGGGAGGCTTTGGATCGATCAACGGATCAATCCAGAGCGCCTCTGTGCTCTTGGAAAAATGCCTGGATCGATCCACGGATCGATCCAGCGCTTATCGCGCGAAGCAGCAGCGTCCCAATCGATCCACTAATCGATTGGGACCTCTGGATCGATCCACTGATCGATCCAGAGGCTTTCTGTTCGCTGGGAAAAGCCTGGATCGATCCACTAATCGATCCAGCTCTTGGTTTTTGCCCAAAACCAAATCCCAAACCTCTCAAACCAACATCCGGTCAACCTTGACCTGTTAGTACATTATGCCTAGCATCTGGTCATCCCTTGACCTGCCAGGACTCCCCACCAAGTGTCCGGTCAATCCCTTTGACCCACTTGGACTTTTCTCTTCATGCCAAGTATCCGGTCACTCCCTTGACCTACTTGGACTTCCACCAGATGTCTGGTCAACCTTGACCCATCTGGATTTTCTCGTGCCAAGTATCCAGTCAATCCTTTGACCTACTTAGACTTCCCAACACTAGATATCCGATCATCCTTGATCCATCTGGATTTTCCCTTGCCTGGCTTCACTCACCAGGACTTTCACCTAGCTTCACTCACTAGGGTTTTCCATCTACTTGGCTTCACTCACCAGGACTTTCACCTAGCTTCACTCACTAGGGTTTTCCATCTGCCTAGCTTCACTCACCAGGACTTTCCATCTGCCTAGCTTCACTCACTAGGGCTTTCCATCTGCCTAGCTTCACTCACTAGGGCTTTCTATCTGCCTAACCTTCCAGTTAGGACTTCCCAGTCAGGTAACCTACTTGACTCTTCTTCATCCACACTGATCAGTCCCTGATCAGAATCTCCCCACATGAAACAACTGCACCTGCATTGTCCATGTATTGTCAAACATCGAAACTATGACCAAGACTCAAGCTTGGTCAACTCAGTCAATCTTGACCTAAGGGATATTGCACCAACAAGGTCCTCCAGACCTGTTAGGACTTTATTGTCTGGCCGTGACTAGGGCTTTCTCGATTGAGTAAATAACCTGCATACTTAGCCAAATCATTAAATCATAACAAGACTTAACTTGAACCTTTGACAACATCAAAACTCAGGTTTGATTCTGGTGCACCTTTCACCAACAATAGTTATAGTTATCACCATGTAACAATATCACCAGTATATCCAATAGTAAAATATAGCAATCATACATACATATATGTAAGAATTCAACAGATGTCTACTAAACAACATATATAGTCAAATAGAAACACCTATAATACACACCACACTTGTGTATACTATCTATGGCATATGAATAGTTAAAATAAAACTCCTATGATACATACTATACACGTGTGTACTACTACAAAATATGAATAGCCACAATGATAATTCTTTAGTACATACCATACACATGTATACAATTACAAAACATGAATAGCTAAAGATGAGACTGTATAGACACACTACAAGAAAATTGGGATTCTACAACACTTAAACAACAACGTTTTTTGTAAAAAGCGTTGTCTATTTTTTTTTAACAACGTTTTTAGTGAAAAGCATTGTTTATTTCATTATTTTCTTATTAATAGACAACGCTTTTCTAAAACCCGTTGTCTATTAGTGATTTTTACAGGTCAAAGACAATGCTTCGTAAAAAGCGTTGTCTATTAGACTTTGTTTTAGTATCTACGACAACATTTTTTAAAAAGTGTTGTCTATTGTTAAGTTCTCATCTAAATCTTGATTAATACAAACCGTTGGATCTAAATAAGGAGTAGAAAATCTGAACCCTTCTCCTAACTCCTATCTTCCGATCGTTTTTGATCCCGAACCCTTCTCCCAACTCCTCATCTTACGCGGCCTTCTCCATCCAACTCCTCTCTGGCGAACCACTCCTCCGAACTCCTCTCCGTCAAGACCACACCTTCGTCAAGCGACAGATCCCAGTGCTTAGGTGATCGACCACGACAGATCGACCCATCTCTTCGCCTCCTTTGCCCCCGACGTTGAGGTGGTGACTGGTATAAGGAGGACAAGATGAGTGTGAGTCCAGTGCTGGCCTCGGACACCCATGGCAACCTGGACGAGCAGATCGCGCAGCTCATGCAGTGCAAGCCGCTCGCCGAACAGGAGGTTACATCTCGCCCTTTCCCTCGCTTATTTTCGTCTGATCGCTCCTTCGATTTATTCCTTCTCTGGTCAGGATGTTTGTTTTGGGGGTTTTCTGCTCGATTCATGTGTATTCTTTACAGATCTGAGGTTGAGTGGGTGTTTAGCAATTTACAGATCTGCGATGTGTATTCATGCATACCTCTCTTCCTTCCTTGTAAAATTTCCATTTTTTTAACGTTCTTCCATGATCTTATCACTGCCTGTGGATGCGAGGGGCAAGCCCCGATCGAGCCCAACAGGCAGATTTCCTCCATGGTAGAGGAGGCAGCGAGGTTAGCTAGGCATTTCTGCGAGATGGAGTGGCCTGTGCTCGTCTTCCTCGATTCCCACCACCCAAACAAGCCTGAGCCTCCTTATCTGCCTCACTGTGTTGTGGGATAAGGGGAGGAGGATCTGGTTCCAGGTACCTTCTCACTACTCGTTTAGGGTCGAAGCTAACTTGTTTGTTGAATTGCCTGTGTGGATGAGTTCATATTGCCAACGAAAGAGGTCTTTTTTGCCTCTATTTTTTCTTCTTCTATTTCTTATTTTAGTCATTCTGCAACTTCTGCCTTAACATTATCACAACAGGTTCACTTTTTTGTACTGAGATACGAGTGATGATATAGGAACTCAAAGAAGAAGCACTGCAACCGCCCAATCTTCAAAACATTCATCGGAGGATCAATGAAAGTGAGTAAGCCTATCTCCCTTTAAGAGAAATAATCTAAACTTATTACGAAGCGAGATTCCTAGATTTTTTAATCACCTACATATGTTGTGGAGTGTTATGCTTCTTAACCAGTTACTCTATATAATTCTTACATCAGTTGCTTCTATAATGACTGTATCATTTTTAGATTATAGCATTGCACATTTTGTAAATAATTTTCTCTTTGTTTTGATGGTTTTTTTTATGGTTGTTGACATGAATTTTGAATCTTGACCTTTGAAATTGTGATTTTTCTTGCATCGTTGTCATATTTTCATACACTTTTTAATAGCAAGTATTAAAAAGTAAAAAATATTTGTCAATTTCATCCCTTCACAAGGAAGAAAGAGGAGAGGAGAAGGAATTAGATTTTATCCAATTCCTTAGTCTTATTTTTGCCCCAATTGGGCAGACATGTAGGAAAAGGAAGTTGTAGTGACAACATTTACTTTTTCTTGTTGATTTTGCTTAAAATACTACCTTTTTATCATCTGGCCAAAAGAAACAAACATATTCAAGCCAATACACAGATCCCAGTAATCACTAGAAAAATATTTTAATTGAATTCTTGATTGCCTGTTTGTATTCAAGCTTTTGTCTGTAATCAACAGATGATAAAAAGGAATTGATGTTTGTTTCGGTTGCATATTCAAGCTTTAAACAATGGAGTTTGTCGAGAAATTTGAGGTCTTCCCAGACTTGAAACTGTTAATGTAGAATTGTCCAGTCCATATTTCATTCCTGGACTGTAATGATTTTCTTTGTTGGACTATGGGGTGGGTTAGTATCGCTTGTTAATGAATAATCTGATGATTTATTTATCCGATGTGACTTAATTATTTCTCCTTAATACAATTATAAATGCTTTAATTTGTTAGAGACGATGGGAAATAGTTTATCTGATCAGCATGTCATTCGGAATTCAGTTTTTGATTAAGCTGATTTTTCTTGTAAGTTATATAGAAAAAATATTCGTAGAGGTTTCTATTGTATCTTTTCATAAGTCTTTGGAAATTTATGAAATATTACTCAAGTTATAGGAGGACTCCTCTAGTTACATGCATTAACTGTTTGTTCTATTAACAAGGAATTGAGGTAACTGTCTTGCTAATTGCTAAAAGTTCACAATGAGCTGGGCAAGACAAAGATCACAACCCTTCCTAATGGTGCCAAAATTGCCTCTGAAACAACACCTGTATGTTTTAAATTAGTTATTCCTGTATTTTCTACTTGATGTTCTTTGTTTTAAGTATCTCGTAATTGGATATGTTTGTTCAGAGCCCAGTTGCATCCATAGGACTGTATGTTGACTGTGGTTCAATATAAGAGACCCCATTGTCATTTGGTGCTATTCATCTTTTAGAAAGAATGTCATTCAAAACCACAAGAAATAGGAGTCAGTTGCGAATGGTACGTGAAATAGAAGCCATAGGCGGAAGTGCTAAAGCATCAGCTTCTCGTGAACAGATGGGTTACACTTACGATGCTCTGAAATTGTACACGCCTCAAATGGTTGAGGTGCTTATAGATAGTGTCAGGAATGCTGTTTTCCTTGATTGGGGAAAACGTATGCTCAAGCATTCTTACTTTACTGTTAGAAGTTCACTAGTAAATTTCCATTTCACTATCACAGCTTAAGAAATTGAAGACAGAGCTAGGAGAGCTCTCTAGCAATCCTCAGGGCTTGCTTTTAGAGGCTGTTCATTCAGCAGGATATTCTGGTGCCTTGGCAAATCCTTTAATTGCTCCAGAGTCTGCAATAAGCCATTTAAATGGAACCATATTGGAGGGGTTCGTTTCTGTAAGATAGGTTTCCTTTTGTCACTCCATTTACTTTCTCAAATTGTAGATTGTTGACTTGACTGTCAGTATAATAATTACAGGAGAACTATACTGCTCCTAGGATAGTACTTGCAGCCTCAGGTGTGGAACACAAGGAATTGGTATCACTGGCTGAACCACTTTTATCTGATCTTCCAAAAGTGCCACGTCCACAAGAGCCAAAATCTGTCTATGTTGGAGGAGAGCATAGATGTCAATCTGATTTGCCGGTTAGTGGATAATTGGGCCCTATCTTTGGATTTCATCTTACATATCAATGATCTTTTCTCACTGGAAACAGAGCACTCATATTGCACTTGCATTTGAAATTCCTGGAGGTTGGCGTCAAGAGAAGGAAGCAATGGCAGCAACCGTTCTTCAGGTTGAAGTGTCAAATTAAACTCACAGTGTGTCTTGAAAGGATATGCTACTCACAGGATTTTTTTTTTCTCGCTCACCCCGTGATTCATAATGAATAATGAATGTTGCAGGTGCTTATGGGAGGTGGTGGATCATTCTCTACTGGTGGACCTGGTAAAGGCATGCATTCTCGGTTATGTACGTTACCAACATTTTGATTGCCTGTAATACTTATCAGGATGTTTTTTTTCTATGATCAAGATTAATGATTTTGAAGCCGGATTTTGTTGATAGCATTAGCAATTGAATACTTTAAAGGCTCATTCACATGTTTTATTTGTTAGAGTTTAGAATGCGTTTCATTTCTGTAAACTTTCTTTCTGCAGTTTGAAGAAACGTTGTATTTCTGCAAGCTTTCTTTCTTTCTTTCTGCAAGCATTTCATTTCTGAGTAATGAGTTTTGGTTCATTTATAGAAAATAGCTAGTAGAAGTAATTTTTTTGTTTATATTTCAGGCCAACTGTTCAATTTGTTCAAAGCTCACAAAGATCCTAGGCAAAATCCAATTGCTTATTCCTGTAAAAGATTGAGAAAGACAAGCTACTTCTTCAGTATTGTGGTAGTAATTACTGTACTTTTTTGTCCCGTTCTCAAGCCGATAATAATTTTTGAGTGTAGCTAGTAGAAGTAAACAGATTGTTGGCTTCGAGGTCGACTAGTTATTTTGTTCTCTTTTGTTTTATTTGTGAATATCACTATCTACTTTGAAACAGAATTAGTGTTAATTTTGATATTTACTAGCTTCTCATGTAATTAAATATTAATATTACTTCAATATCAGAATTCTATTATTTTGGTATGAGTTTGAAATCATTAGCTGAGTTGATTATATGTAAAATTCAAATCTAAACATGGTAAAAGAAAAATAATAGTTTCGTAAATATAAAAATAATAATTTTTAAATAATTTTTTTCTTTAAAACGACAATGCTTTTAAAGCGTTGCAAAAAGTATTGTCTTTGTAAAAAAACAACAACGCTTTTAAAGCGTTGTAATAGTGTTGCAAAAGCGTTGTCTTCGCTACAAACGACAACGCTTTAAAAGCGTTGTCGTTGAGCAGACTTTTAACAACAGTGCCTTTAACAACGCTTTTTCATGCACAAAGACAACGTTTTAAAAGCGTTGTCTATTAGCTTTTTTCTTGTAGTGACAATAAATATATCATATCTAAGATCAAGCACATAAGTATCAACTTCAGTTAAATAAGAATAAAGTCAAAGTAAAATAAACAAATCAATCAACTATATCCATGAGCTAAGGTTAATAGTCTATAGAGAGGAAGAAATACTCACCACAAATATAGATCATCCTGAACTATCTCCACATCAGAATGCTTGTCTCAAATCAGTATCCCACAACACAAAATACATATTATAGTTAAATTCTACCATAAATCAATTAGCTAAACCTAATCCTAATATGATTAATATTGGATCACTCATCCAATTAAACTTAACTAACCAATTAAATCTCAATTCAATTTATAGCCAATACCTCCCCTTTAACATGCTTCAATTTCATTTCCTTAACTTGCTAACCTAATAACAAGAATCAATCAACCTTCATTTACACTCAAATTCTAATTGACATCATCAACTTCATCGTTAAGAAGTTTATCACCTCAACACAACCACCAAATGTTATCCTTTCTAAATTCATGACCAAATTCTAATTTCATATAATGAGATTGATTACTCCAGTAATTGTCGCTAATCAGATTCCAAATCTATAAATGAACAACACTTAGTGAAGGGTTTCTCGTCACCTCGGGTTCTTCCCTGCAAACTGCCCATGGCGGTTGGCGATGGTCAGCTGGAGGCTGCAGCAATGACCATGTCGGGTTGCGACAGTAGTTACTGGAGGTGGCGAGTCGGTGATCCCCTTTCAAATCCCTACAAAGCTTGGCAACAATGGTGAGCAGGAAGGAGTCAACCGGGGCTAGCAATAGTAATGGCTGGCACTGCTCACAGCCGAAGGCCAAAGAACTATGGTGGGTGTTGCAACAGTTGTTGTGGCTCGCCGAGGGAAGAAATGGTAGACGTTGGTAAAGTTCTTCAACCTTGACAAATGGTAGATCACTTTAGGGATAGCACCGATGGTCAAATTGTTGCAACAACAACAAAGACAGCGTGAGCGTTAGTGGAAAAGGGAAGGAGAGAGTCAGCTGGGCTGCACCGGTGGTCAGGTGCAAGGTGGCGGCTACGACAATGCCGACTACGTTGAGAGGCGTGGATAAAAGAGGTGGACGACAGTTGTGGTGTAAGTGTTAGTATTAGCCCTAGTACCAATTATGAGATGATTGTAAAGGGCATATTATTGTATCATATATCATTATTAATAAAAGGAAAAGTTGGTTATTATATTTATTTCAGTTCAGTGCCAATTGAATAAATATAATAATGTCCTTAAGTAGTAGGTTATTATCTACAATATATCAATTGGTTGAATTGATAGTGAGATATTGTAGAGAACACTACTCTTAACTATTCCTAGTCAAGCATTAATATACAAAGGACAATATTAATGTGTTGAGACTAGCATGTAGGTCAACGGATGACTTGATCTCACAAGTCATAGATATGAGATATCAGGTTGACACATGAGTATATATTAGAGAATATATACTGAATGACCCGCCATGAGAATGTTTCATGGAATGTTATATGAGTGTCATAAACATTCTCATGTGATTATTGGTATGAATAGTCCTTTGACCTAAAGTCACTACGGTTTCCTATATAAGGAGTTGTATACTTTGGTATCGGCAAACGCCACCTTTAACAAGGTGGACAATAAAGTCGATCACTGGATATGCAATGAATTATGCGGAGGGATGTGAGTGATGTAGATGGGATCTATCCCTTCCATATGACGAAAGCGATATTTGTAGGCCCCTTGATTAGTAGGACACAAGAAAGCATGGTCATGCGCAAATGAGTCAATATGAGATATTGAGCTTATTTTATTGAGTGTGTCTACTTAGAGATCAAGAAACATAAAGGTTGATAAGAGGATGACACGGTCTATGCATCATTGATCAACTTAAATATCAAGGATAGAGGGACCAAGTTATACAAGATAATAGCCACGGACAGGTTAGGTCGGATCTTGACCTTCTCGTCACTTGGGTAGCAATGATGCCTTGCTAGATGTCACTCATTGGTTATGTATCTAAATGGTTTTAGATACATTACCAACGTTACGAGAGCCTATTGGGTCACACACAAAGAACACGTTGACTTGGAGATGGATTATGGGGTTAAGTTTAATCCGAATTATATACATTGAGTTAGATTCGAATGAATTCGGATTAGACTTATTGAGTAATGGGTTAGACTCATTGGTTTATTGGGTTAATGGCTTATTGGGTTAATGGTTAATCCAATATTCTAAATCCAACCCATTAAGATTAATGAATATTAATAAAGATTAATATATCATTAATCAAAAGGAAGATCAAGAGACAAAAGTATTTCGTATTCATTGGATGAATACAAAAGTCATTTGTAAAAGTAACCTTTAGGTGAAGTAACCTTTTTGGTAAAGTAACCTTTTTGGTGAAGTAACCTATTTGGTAAAATAACCCTTTTGTGAAGTCACCTTATATAGATGAAGTGACCTTTTGGATGAGTGTGCTCTTCTTGGTTTTGCTCTTCTTCCTTTTCTTCTCTTGGCCAAAAACAACCTTGTAGAGTTGCTAGCACAACGAATATTGTTTCTTCTCCAAGTTGTGAGTTTATGAGACGGACGGAGAACGTGTTCGTGTGGATACCGTAGAGGCGCGGACGTATTGATCGCGCTGAGATCCACATTTAAAGAAACGTTCTTGTCGGGATTGCGAAGGGCACGCAACAAAGGTATAACTTTCTCATGTAGAAGAATTAGTACTTAGTATATGGTTTCCTTTCGCTTGGATCTTCTGGAAAGGAACTAGATGTTTTCCGCTGCACTTTCGCGTGTTTAGCGCCCTAGTTCCAAATAGTAAGACCATCTCCAACCACAAAATCCATTTTGGTGTCATTTCAACACCATTTTGGTGTAATTTCAACACCAATTTGGTGTCACTTCAACACCAAATAATTTTTCAACTCCAACCAATACACATCATTCCTACACTAAAAGGAATATTCCTTTGAATATTCTATTTTTCCATCTTATAATTTATTATTGAACATACATATTAATTTATTAAATATTTTGATTACGATAATAATTACTATTAAAATTAATAATTTTATGATACATAATAACTAATTTTTATGATATTATGTTTTTAGTTACAAGAAAATAAAAATTAGTACTTTCATTCTTAATTTTGGTGAAAATAATTTAATAGGCATATTAATATTTAAAAATAATACACAATCATAAACAAATAAATAATAAAAAATTTACATAATAAATTCAAATTAAATAATATTAATTTATAATATTTAAGAATATTTTAAATATAAATTTAATATTATAATATATTATATTAAAAAAAGGCACTTGCACCAAAATGGTACAAATTTTAGTGTTACGTTGGAAAATATTTGGGATTCTTTTTACACTAAAATGATGTAAAATGATATGCATTGGAGTTGATCTAAGAGAAAGGAATAGGAGGAAATATAGGATTAATCAAATCTAATAACTCCTAACCTAAATAGATATTACAAAGAGACTTTCTCTAATTATAATAGATTTACCCATTAAACAAGTCATATAAATTTGATTTAAATTGTGAAAAATTATAAATTTTTTTGTTAAATTATAAAATTATTTTTTAATTAACACTTATTATTATTATTTTTTATTTATTTATTATATTTACACGGTGCTTAAATCATCATTTGTTTTTTTAACGAAACTGTCCAAATGAATGGAGGATTACAGATTTACTATATATAATAAAATGGAATTCATTTCTGGACGTATATGCTTGGGGAAAAATTTCTCCTACCTCTTGATTACTTCTATAAACTAATCCACCGTTTATATAATACGAAGACGAACATAAAGAGAGGTATGAGATGAATATAATCACTACTTTTACTGCATCACAAGTTGAAAAAAGCTTTTTTCATTGGGCTCTTAAGTTTCTCAAAAATTACAAACCTTGCTCTTCAAATTATTAAAATTATATACTAATTTTTTTAAAACGCCCTTCGACCTGCCATTTACCTAAGTTGATTGCAAAGTCGCAACAACTTGATTAATAGAGCCATCAATTTAAATTAGTCTATCAGATTAGACTGATTAGTTTACCTTGTCAAAAAATTTAAATAAGTTGGATTAAAATTTTATCAATCTATTATAAGATAAGTTCAAGTAGATCGATCCGTCTGAGCCCACAGGTCATATGAGTTAGATCCGTGATGAGTTCAGATTGAGCTACGAATTGAGAAAAAAATTTAAAATTTAAAATGAAAATGAAAAACTTAATAAGATGGTGAGAATTGACCCGCCCAATCTAAAATTGAAATATATATATCTCAATACAGACAGATGATGACAAACCAGCCCTTCCTATTATATAACGGATTTTCTGTTAGAAACAAATAATATGTTACTGGAGATTATATGTGTATTAGTTGAATTTAAATTGTACTGAATTAAATTCAATTTATGGTAGAAATAATCTGAGCGGATAATCTCAGGCTGTCAACAGGGGCTGGTTTCTGCTCCGAGCTGAAAAATTGCCGAGCAAGAAGATCGGCTGAGCCACTAGTCTATGTTACCGAGCGGGCGGATCGACCGAGCAGAGGGCAGATCGGCCAAGCAGATCGGCTGAGATGAGGTCAGATCGGCAGGTCGGGTCGGTCGGTCGACTGGTCGGGTCGACCGGTCAGGTTGGTCGGTCGGGTCGGCGGGTCGGTCGGTCGGTCGGGTCGGCCGGTTGGGTCGGTCGGTCGGCCGGTCGGGTCGGTCGGTCGGTCGGCGGGTCGGGTCGGTCGGTTGGTCGGCGAGTCGGTCGATCGGTCGGGTCGGTCGGTCGGTCGTGTCGCAGAGTATGACAGAAAGGATGATCAGGTCTGTTTAGAGCAGAATGACCAGGTATGTTTAGAGCAGATCTGCAGAACTGAAGACCAGGTCTGCAGAGCAGTCTCGACAGAGCAACAGGTCTTGACAGAGCAGTAAGGTCGGGCAAAATCCCGACCGGACAAGCTGACCGAGGCCTGCAAGTAGCAGTTTCCTTGAAACAGATTCGCCCCCACCTCCGACTGTGCTTCGAGGCTTATTTGGGTGGTTTGTTTCCCAGAATACAACGGTCTGACCGTGAACTCCACCAAGCACCGGTGGTCATGGCGAACTGAGTGATACCCGAATGCTACCGCGGGCAATCTGCCGAGCAGGAGTTGCACGACAGAGAAGGGGAATGAGGAGGAGAGCTTCTGCTTGCTTTCACTGTGTTATCTGTGTAACCTTTTACCTACGGTCGCAGCCTCCTTATATAGGAGCTCAAGGTCAAAGGACAACATTAATGATCAATTAATGATCATTACTCACATTTTTCACTTGGCCGTTTTGATTATGCATTAATCTTTCTTTAATGCATCCGTTACACAAGCAACAAAAAGATATATGTGGCAAAATGTTGGTTATTCTGCTTGGGCAAATTTTGCCCCAACCGGCCTGCACACCCACGCGTTAGAGAGAGTCTCTCCCTATGCATTTGTTCATATCCTCAATGCATGTGAATCAATATAAACCAACAAACTTATCTTGAAACTTCTAATATAGAACTAAAGTCTCATTCATAATAAAACTTGTTCTCTTCCACCTCTTCTCCATTCACACTTATTCAATATTTTCTACTGATCCATCTGCTGACCCTGCCTAGTAGTACTATTGATCGATCAGCCACTTATTCATGATTTTGCGACCTCTTGCTGTAATTTCATAGTCATTTGGCCTCAATTTTATTATAATTTCAGAGCCAACTCAACTACCTAATTGCAATTGTGCGATTGGTTATAAAATCATGATCACCGTAACTGTGATCTTATAGTCTTCTGGTCACGATTCTTTGCAATTGCTTAACCTAAATTTAGTTAAGAACTCTGAGTTGTTAATTTCAAAATGGATAAAATAGATGGGCTCAAGTGAAAGGGCATTGTGTTCTTTGAAAAGAAATGTGGTCTTGATATGTTGAATATAAGTGAGGTGAATGAAGAAGAGATGGAAGAGGAAAGAGACTCCATTGTGAATGAGATTTTAGTCCCACATTGAGAGTTTCATGGTATGTTGGTTGGTTTATATTGATTCACGTGTATTGAGGATGTGAACAAATGCATAGGGACAGACTCTCTCTCATATGTGGGTGCGTAGGGGGTGCCCTGGATTTGCCCTGAACCATGTTGACTCGTGTGTAGGCACGACATATGCATGTCGAATGTCGGACCGGTCGGGGGTAAATCAATTGGGTGCTACTCAGTTCGTCGTGCCCGCCAATGCTTGGTGGAACCACAGTCAACCATTGTATCCTGGGAAACAGATGACTTGAGTAAGTCTCGAAGCATAGCCGGCGGTGGGGCGAATCTGTTTCAAGGAAACTACGTCAGTCGCAGACCTCGGTCAGTTCTCCCGGTCGACCTCTATACTCGCCTTGCCAGACTTGTCTGTCCGCCCAGTCTACCTCTCGCTCGGCCGGTCTGCTTAGCCCGGCCTGCCTGTCTGTCCGCCTGACACCAGATCGCCCGAATTGCCTCTCACCAGGCCTGTCTGTCCTCCCGGTCGGTGTTACTGGTCAGCATTTCTGCCCTCGTGCTGCTCGGTCGATCAACAGCCTGTCTGTCCGCCTGACACCAGATCGCCCGAATTGCCTCTCACCAGGCCTGTCTGTCCTCCCGGTCGGTGTTACTGGTCAGCATTTCTGCCCTCGTGCTGCTCGGTCGATCAACCCATTCTGTTAACACTGTGCAGTCTCCCTTCATCACCTGGCAGAAGCCAGCCCTTACTGACAGCCTGAGATTATCCGCTCATGTCATCTCTATTGTAAGTTGAATTTAAATTATGTGTAATTTTAAATTCAGCTAAGTCCCCAAAATCTCTGGCCACAGATTGTTTTATCCGACAATCTTGAAACAGATTCGATTATGTTGAGATGGCTACTGAATGGAATGTTAAGGTGCAACGGACTCAACACATGCAGGCCCTCTCCGCCCCGATTGGAACTGTGTCAATCAACCACCGGGAAAAACCAGAGAAGTTCAGTGGACTGAACTTCAAGAGGTGGCAGCAGAAGATGCTCTTCTACCTGAGCACACTCAACCTGGCTCGGTTCTTGACCAAGGACCCTCCCAAGCTTGCTGAGGATGCTGATGCGCAGACCATCAGTATAGTGGAGGTATAGACTCATTCTGAGTTCCTTTGCCGAAACTACATCCTCAACTGCTTTACTGACTCACTGTACGCTATGTATAGCATGAAGAGAATGACCAAGGAGCTGCGGGAGTCCCTGGACAAGAAATATAAGATAGAGGATGCAGGGGCCAAGAAGTTAATCGCGGGCCGATTCTTAGACTACAAGATGGTTGACTCCAAGACGGTGATCAGCAAAGTCCAGGAGCTTTAGGTGATCTTGCACGAGATCCACTCAGAAGGGATGGTTCTGAATGAAACCTTCCAGGTGACTGCTATCATTGAGAAGCTGCCTCCGGTTGGAAGGACTTCAAGAACTACCTGAAGCACAAGCGGAAGGAGATGAATGTGGAGGAACTCATTGTTCGACTTCGCATCGAAGAAGACACCAAGAGTTCAGAGAGAAAATTGTTCTCTTAGGCTACTATGAAAGCGAACGAGGTCGAGCACGGTCAAATCTCGAAACGAAAGAATCCTAAGTCTTCCAAGATGGGACCCAGAGGAGGCACCCAGAGGAGGCATCAACAAAAAGAAGTTCTTTGGGAAGTGCTTCAACTGTGACCGAGTGGGTTATAAATTTTCGGAGTGCAGGAAGCCGAAGAAGAAGAAGGAGGCCAACCTGAACGAGGGATCAGAAATAGACGACCTTTGTGCAGTGGTCTCAGAACTGAACCTAGTCGGTTCAAACCGGCGACAATCGTGGATCGATACTGGAGCCACTAGACATGTGTACTGCAATAAGGAGCTGCTCCACAACTTCGAAGAAGTCACTGGAGACAAACTATTCATGGGGATCTCAGCAACCTCGGACATCATGGACCAAGGAAAGGTGATGCTGAAGATGATCTCGGGCAAGCACCTTACTCTGAACAATGTGTTGTATGTTCCGGAGATTCGGAGGAATCTAGTGTCTGGATCACTGCTAAGCAAGCATGACTTTCGCATTATTTTTGAGTCGGACAAAGTTATATTGTCTAAAAATGGAGTGTTTTTAGGAATGAGCTATGTATCTGATAGGCTGTTTAAGCTCAATGTAATGGTGATTGAGCCTAAGATAAATAAAACTGAAAGCTCTTCCACTTATATGCTTGAGTCTTCGTGTTTGTGGAATAGTAGATTAGGGCATGTTAACTACGATGTATTGCGTAGATTAATTAATATGCAAAGCATACCTACATTCCACCTTGACCTAAAACACAAGTGTGAGATTTGTGTTGAAACGAAAATGACAAGGTCATCCTTTTAACATATTGAAAGAAGTAACGAACCACTTGACCTAATACACACTGATGTGTGCGACCTAAAAGGTACGTCAACACGTGGTGGTAATAAATACTTCATTACTTTTGTAGATGATAATATAAAATATTGTTATGTGTATCTTCTCAAAAGTAAGGATGAAGCTATAGAGAAATTTGCTCTCTATAAGACTGAGGTTGAAAACTAACTTAATAGAAAAATTAAGGTGGTTCAAAGTGACCGAGACGGTGAATATGTATCATCATTTGCTGAGTTGTGTACTGAACATAGGATCAGACATGAAACTACAACTTCTTATATTCTTCAGCAAAATGGAGTTGCTGAGCGAAAAAATCGAATTCTAAAGGAGACGATGAATGCTCTTCTATTGAATTCTGGATTACCAGAGTCCATATGGGGGGAAGCTGTGTTAACAGCTAATTACTTTTTAAATAAGGTGCCCTGGTAGAAAATAGATAAGAGCCCTTATGAGTTGTGAAATGGAAGACAACCGTCCTACAAATATTTACGAATGTGGGGGGTGTCTTGCCAAAGTATTGGTGTCTGATTCGAAAATATTTACGAGCATGTGTTTCCGTATAAGACCCGTGAGGATGCTAGCTCCTCAAAACGGGCATATGAAACACAAGATAAAGATGATGAGGAAGAACCTATGGAGGTCGAGCCTAGACGGAGCAAAAGAGCTCGGGTAGAAAAATCCTTTGGATCAGATTTTATCACTTTCATGTTGGAGAGTGAGCCTTGAAGTTACTCAGAAGCTGTAGGCTCTTCTGATGGACCTCACTGGAGATAGGTAATTGCATATGAGATAGAATCTATCTTACAAAATTACACTTGGGAACTTGTGGATCTTCCTCCGGGAAGTAAACCACTAGGTTGCAAGTGGGTTTTCAAGAAGAAAAGGAAGTCAGATGGCACAATTGATAAGTATAAGGCCAGATTGGTAATCAAATGATACCGACAACGAGAATGTCTCGATTACTTTGATACGTATTCTCCTGTATTGAAAATAACTTCCATTAGAATATTGTTGGCTATTGCCGCTCTATGGAATCTCGAAATACATCAAATGGATGTAAAGACTGCCTTTCTAAACGATGATTTAGAAGAGGAAATCTACATGGAGCAACCTGAGGGATTTTCTATGCCAGGACAGAAAAACAAGATATGTAGATTGGTGAAGTCATTATATGACTTGAAACAAGCACAAAAGCAGTGACATGAAAAATTTGATAATGTCATGAAGGAATGTAGATTCAAGATCAATGAATGTGATAAATGTGTCTACATGAAAGTCACAGAGAGTGACTATGTCATCTTATGCCTCTATGTAGACGACATACTTATTATTGGAAGTAATGATAAGATAATAAAATCCACAAAAAAGTATGTTGAGCTCAAGATTTGATATGAAAGACATGGGCCTAATTGATGTGATTCTAGGAATCAAAATTCTTAGAACAACAGAAAGACTTGTTTTTAGTCAGTCCTATTACGTGGATAAAATTCTTAAGAAATTCACCAAGGGTGATACTGCGTTGGTACGAATACCGATAGATACGAGTCAACATCTATCAAAAAATCGAGGTGAAAGTATCTCTCAGCTAGAGTACTCTCGAGTGATTGGAAGTCTGATGTACCTGATGAGTTGTACACGACCATACTTAGCCTACATAATAAGTAAACTGAGTAGATACACGAGTAATCTCAGTGTTGAACACTGGAAAGGGATAACAAAAGTACTGAGATACTTAAGGTATACTCGTGAATATGGTTTGCACTATACGAGATATCTTGCTGTGATCGAAGGATACAACGATGCAAGTTGGATATCTGACATAAAAGACTCTAAGTCTATGAGTGGATATGTATTCACTCTAACAGGTGCAGTTATTTCTTAAAAATCTTCTAAGTAAACCGTAATAACCAGATCCACGATAGAATCTAAGTTTGTAGCTCTTGACAAATGTGGTGAAGAAGCTGAATGGCTACGACAATTCTTAGAAGATATTCCTAGATGGCCAAGACCTGTGCCGGTAATTTGCATACATTGCGATAGTCAATCAGCAATTGGTCAGGCACAGAGTCATCTGTATAATGGTAAGTCTAGACATATACGTCGTAGACATAATACCATTAGACAACTACTCTCCACGAGAGTTATCACTGCTGACTATGTGAAGTCAAAGGATAACCTATCGAATTCGCTAACCAAAGGGTTAAATCGAGAGTTAGTTGCAAGCTCATCACGAGGAATGAGCTTGATGCCATTGTCAGCGATCAGTGCAGAGGACACTCAACCTATGCTGATTGGAGATCCCAAGAACTAGGTTTAAAGGGACAACTAATCTGCACTGACTATACACACTATGGGGGATAACCCAATGAAACAGTGACTAGACGAGGGTAAGCCGATGGACTTTTAATGATCAAGAAGAGTATATGACAACTCTTGAGGGATCACATATGTGAGAAAGAAGTGGGGTCGCTTCGAAGAGAATTGGAGGCACAATTCTTAGAGCTTCTCACAGAACCAGACGTGTTCATGGCCAAGAACGAAACACTCATGAGAATTGAGTTGTATCAGGGAGAATTTTGGGTGAGATTTGTCACTACTTATACAAAAGGCAGTATAGTTCAAGGACATCATGTCTACTATCAGCCAATAAGTAACAAAATCTTCACAAGGAAAAGTTCAAAGGGTAAAACCTACCTATCCTATACTTGACTCAACTGCTGAATGCTATCACTTACTCTATCTCCATTCATGTGAGGGATTATTGGATATAAGTGATGTGAATGGATAAGAGGTGGAAAAGGAAAGAAGTTCCATTGTGAATGAGATTTTAGTCTCACATTGGGAGTTTCATGACATGTTGGTTGGTTTATATTGATTCGCATGCATTCAGGATGTGAACAAATGCATGGAGAGAGACTCTCTCTCACGCGTGGGTGCGCAGGGGAGGTGCAAATCCAGGGTCCAGATTTGCACTGAACCATGTTGACTCGTGTGCGGGTACGACCTACGAGCGTCGAATGCTGGACCGGTCGGGGCAAAATTTGCTCAAGTGGAACAACCAACATTTTGCCACGTAAACCTTTTGCTGCTGTGTAACGGATACATTAAATTCGAGATTAATGCATAATTAAAATAGTCAAGTGATAATGAGTGAAACGGTCGGCGTTTCACTGCTCGACGAGTAATGGTCATTAATCGACCATTAATGCTGCCGTTCATCTGAGCTCCTATATAAGGAGGCTGTGATCACAGGCAGAAAAGACACAAAGAAAGCAGCAACTCTCCGCCAATGTTCCCTCCTCCTTTGTCATGCTACGCCCGTGATAGCAATCGGGTGTCACTCAGTTCGCTGTGTCCGCCAGCACTTGGTGGAACCACGATCAACCTTTGTATCTTGGGAAACAAATGACCCGAGTAAGTCTCGAAGCATAACCAGAGGTGGGACGAATCTGTTTCAAGGAAACTGCGTCAATCGCAGGCCTCGGTCAGTTCTCCCGATCGACCTCTCTACTCGCCCTGCCAGACCTGTCTGCCTCTCGCCAGACCTATCTGCTCACCCAGTCTGCCTTCGCCAGACATGTCTGCCTCTCGCCAGACCTGTCTACTCGGCCGGTCTGCCTTTCGCCAAACCTATATGTCCACTCAGCCTGCCTCTCTCTCGGCCGGTCTGCTTCGCCCGACTTGCATGTCTGTCCGCCCAGTTTGCCTCTCTCTCGGCCGGTTTGCTTAACTCGACTTGCCTGTCTGTCCACCCGACACTAGATCGTCCGACCTACCTCTCACCAGGCATGTCTGCTCGCCCGGTCGATGTTACTGTCCGGCCAACCTTTCTGTCTGGTCGGCCTTTCTAATCTGCTGCGCTCGCTTGTGCTGCTCGGCCGATCAACCCATTCTGTCAATACTGTGCAAACTGTTTTCATCACCTGGCAGAAACCAACCCCTGCTGGCAGCTTAAGATTATCCGTTCAAGTCATCTTTATTGTAAGTTGAATTTAAATTCTGTATAATTTTAAATTCAACTAAATCTTCAAAATCTTTGATAACAGAATTATTTTATCTAAGATGTTCATCCAATTCAAATTAGATAAATCGTATCATCCAATTCAAATTAGATAAATCAGATACGATTGAACTAGGGGTTCTTTTAACGTTTCATATAGTATAAATAAAACTTTTATCAAGCGTAACATGCCACACTTATATTTTGAAGAGTTTAATAAGTTTCTTTAGTTTAGAATTATTGTGATTTCCAGTACTGTTATTATAAGATAAACTCATTATTGTATTTTGAAGATAATTATTATATTCCGTGAATATTATGTGCAGGATAAATTCGTCTAACTCTAATTTAAACTTTATCTAAATGATGTTATAATGTCATTTTACCCATACTAAAATTCTACCACCTTCATCCACCTACTTGTGATTTGGGTGCCCTCGACTATAATTTAGAAGTCATTTAACTTTAATTTGGCTGCAATTACATAGTTAATTCAGTCATCTCATCATTAAATTAACGAAATGAAAAGAGTAAATTATAATAGACGACTACTTTAGATGAGATAGATTTTATTTCCCAAACAATTATTCCCATGGGGATTTCGGTTAGGCCGGAGAGGCCAAATTCATGGCTGATTTAAAATTTGAAAATTGGAAATGGTTAGATCAATTTATAAATGATCATTTCTCGTTGAATTAGTTGACCAAGTCAACTCATATTACTCCTATATATGGAATTTATTCACCTCCCTTCCCCATTTAATCAACGACCTCTCCGATTCAATCTAATTCCTTAAAAGAATATAAGAATATTCCCTAACCAACGTAACTAACTCTGTTTCACTTTTAGCCTTCGTCCTCCTCCCTGAATCCTCTCCTGCCCATTCTCTTCTCCTCCATTTCCTCTCCTCCCTCCTCCTCTCCCTCTCTCTGGCATTTCTATCTCTCCCTTTCTGGGAAAACAGGCCGTTGCATCGCCATTAATGTCGTCTCCCCATTAATTGGAGAAGGTCATTACGTAATTGGTTTCCCCTGCAGCCAATGACCAAGAAGGTCGGAGACATTAGCATGGCGGCCCGGGCGGTGGCCATCCCTCCGGCACTCCTCCTCCTGCTCTTCTCCCTCGCCAGCCCCACCGCAGCTAATCTCTCCACCGGTTACTACCAAAAGACGTGCCCCAAGGCGGAGCAGATCATATCGGACGTAGTCACCGGGAAGCAGATCTCCACCCCGACCACCGCCGCCGGCTCCCTCCGGCTCTTTTTCCACGACTGCTTCGTGGGGGGCTGTGACGCCTCCATGCTCATCTCCACCAACGCCTTCAACCGGGCCGAGCGCGACGCCGACGACAACGTCTCTCTCCCCGGCGACGCCTTCGACACCGTCATCCGCGCCAAGACCGCGCTGGAGCTGCAGTGCCCCGGCGTGGTCTCCTGCGCCGACGTGCTCGCGCTGGCCACCCGCGACCTGGTGCTCATGCTCGGCGGGCCGTTCTACACCGTGCGCCTCGGCCGGAAGGATGCGCTGGCCTCCACCGCGGCCTCCGTCCCCGGGAACCTGCCGAGCCCCAACATGACCGTGGACCAGCTCATCGACGTATTCGCCAAGAAGAAGATGACGGTGCAGGACATGGTGGCGCTCTCCGGCGCTCACACCGTCGGCTTCTCCCACTGCAACCAGTTCGCCTCCCGCGTCTTCAACTACGACGGCAGCGGCGGCCACGACCCGACGATGAACTCCGAGTACGTACCTTTGTTCTATAACTCTGATCAATCAATCAATCAATCAATCAATCAAAACAATCTGTGTTTTTTGGGATCGCAAGGTACGCGGCGGCGCTGCAGCAGGCGTGCGCGAACTACGAGAAGGACTCGACGATCGCGGCGTTCAACGACCTGATGACGCCGGGGAAGTTCGACAACCTGTACTACCAGAACGTGCTCCGGGGGCTGGGGCTGCTGGCGTCCGACTCCGCGCTGGCGGCCGACAAGCGGACGCGGCCCCTGGTGGAGCTCTACGCCGCCAACCAGACCGCCTTCTTCAACGACTTCACCAAGGCCATGGAGAAGCTCAGCCTCGTCGGGGTGAAGACGGGCAGAAAGGGAGAGGTCCGCCGCCGCTGTGACGAGTTCAACAGTCTCTCCACTTGATCGATCAGTCCAATCGATCAGCCCAATCGATACAAAAGATCACATTATCTAGTGAATGAGAGGCAAATTACATGTACGCGTATCTATAGAACTATTAATTTATATGTTTTTTGTTAAAAGATTTCTGAAAACTTATTGGTTTTGATTGATATTTAATTTACCTGTATTCTAAATTATCCATGTAATTATATATGTGCTGAATTGTATGGTTAAACAGGACAAAATATTGTTGTCTACTTTAAATTCTAACTAATCCATGAGCCATAGTTTGAATGTTAAGTATTCATGGAATTATGTTCAAATCCGGAAATAGTCTTTTACACAATAAGGGAAGTCTAGATCCTTTCAGGAACTCCACACACTAGTAGGAATTTCATGCTTTAGACTACCCCTTTAGCATGGTGCTTAACTTTTGTCAATGATATATATATAAGAAAATAAACCATGTCTCTTAAGTGATTTCCACATGAGACTCACTAGTCCCTCCTTTTTTTTTTCTATATATGAATAGCACACTAGTATTTATATGGAACACAATTCATTTCTAGAGGAATGTTTAATCTCTTCCTTTGAACATTGAGTCTTCTTACCTCCTTTGTTCCTAATTTCCCATACTCCGCTTACAAAAGTTTAGTACCAAGTTCACCGGCTCCTCCTCACAAATGAATTTGACGATCGTTGTCCTTTACTGTCCTTCACTTTGTCTCTTTTACCTTCTCTCCCTCTTATGGTGGGCCTATAACTTCATACTACACGCTCACCCGAGCTTAGCTGAATTGATAATTGGTAGGTTGATTGTCACATGAGGTCTTGTGATCGAGTCTTGAGATTGACAGGGCGTAAATCCCTTCAACCTGTGTAAACTCATCCCATCAGTCACTTGACTTCTCAATCACTATGATTTATCTCCTCCGTATTGATCTTAAGACGGACTGACGAGGGCACTAGGAGTAAACGTATTCATCTTTTTGCCACATAACACTTCATACTACACACAAAAAAATACTATGTCAAGTTCATCATCCCCTCTTATGAAGGAATTTTAAAATTATCATCCTTCCTTTTCTATTTCATGTGCTTTTCTCCCTACAAAGTAGTAACCATCTTCACAGAAGAAGGGCACTAGTGGATATGCCTCCATTCAACACAAGACTAATCTCCATCCCTCTCTGCCTCTTCTATACTTTTCTCCATACATGGAATCATTGCTACTAATCTAATTGAAGGTTTTTAGTATACACACACCCTCATTAAATACCTAATGTCAATGAGACGTTCTATACGGTTCCATTGTTCAACACATGGTGTTTTCATTCAACATCCAACAATCTTCATGAAGGAAAACAAAAAATCTGGTAGTTGAAAACCTTATGATGTAAATCATATATGAATTTAGAAGCATCATCTCTGCGCTATCCCAAAATCTGAAGTTGAAAATCAAAATGTGATCTTCCACAAAGGTTAGGACTTCGGCGATATACGTTGTATATCGTTACCGAATGAGAAAACAAGGAATCATCAATTAATCTATCTAACCCTGCAGGGATCACACTCTATAGATAGCCTGATACACTTTATCCATTATGAACCCATTAATGATAATAGATGACGGACATAAAGTAAATGAGTTTACACATATAATATCAACATCCAAAAGCAAATCCAATAACAAATCAATTATATCACTTTAACATGTTTGGACTTAAGTGGCAAAATAGCGGTTCAAATCTCCTGTCCCGAAACTCCCTGTCCCTCTGTCCCACGCAGAAAACGACAAACTTGAACAGTATTTCTCGTGAGAAACACGTGACGAAGGCGGAAGCCAAAAAAGTCAAAATTGCCGAACAGTTTAGCTGCGAGAAACTCTTTCGACGCAACCCTCTCTTTGCCCTAATCCTTCCCCAGCTTCTGTCCCTCCAACTGTCGACGGCAACAGGCGAGGTGTCTGTTCCGACGAAGGCGAGCTGTCGACGGCAACAGGCGAGGCTTCTATCCCTTTCGGCAGGTCCGCCGGTGGGAAATCCCCCTCCAACTGTCGACAGCAACAGGCGTCTCCTTCCCACCTTCGACGCGACCCTTTCCCACCTTCGACGGGAGATCTTGCTTCGTCTCCGCCGTTCCTCGTCGAACATCCTGCTTCGTCTCTGCCGAAAGGTATAGGGTTCTAAAAAAAATGACTTCTTTTTGAAAAAACACAGCGGTGGAATCATTTTGTTTTTTATTAACACACTCCGCTCTACGAATTACTTCCCGATACTTTTATTCTCTTCGCTCTTTTTTTTTTAAGGGAAAAATAGTTGCTTTGTGTTTGCTCTTGGTTTTATCGGCAAAGAAGTGAAGTTTTTTGGGCATATTCTTTACCATATTAATTTTTCAACATTACATAACAAGAGTTGAATACCTTGTTAATTAGTTAGATATTCTGATTGTTAGAACGTGCTTAATTTTTAGTTGGATACCTTGTTAGTAAAGATTAAAGCTTGATTTAAAATAACCTAAAAGCTAAAAGCTAAAAGCTAAAATACCTTGTTAGTTCTCACAAATTAAAATAACCTAAAAGCTAAATAATTAAAATTGCCCTTGATTTAGTAATCTTATTTGTGGCCTGAACCATTCGAATTCAATTAGATTAATTATGTGGTCAAGGAGATAATTAAAAAAAAAAAAAGATAATACATGTTAACAATTTGACGTAAATCTTGAAGATTGTAACAAAAAAAAATGAAATAGAGAATAAGATAAAAGCTATGGCATTCTCCTTCACTGTCCTTCACTTTGTCTCTTTTACCTTCTCTCTCCTAGTGGGCCTAGAACTTCATACTACATGTTTACACGAGCTTAGCTGAGTTGTAAGTGACAGGTTGATTGTCACATGAGGTATTGGGGTCGAATCTCAAGTCTGACAGGGCGTAAATCCTTACAATATGTGTAAACTCACCCCATCAGTCACTTGTCTTCTCAGTCACTATGATTTACCTCCTCCATATTGATCCTGGAACGGACTGACAAGGGTATTGAGAGTGAACGTATTCACCTTTTTACCACATAAAACTTCATATTACACACAAAAAAACATGATGTCAAGTTCATCATCCCCTCTTATGAAGGAATTTTAAAAGTATCATCCTTCCTTTTCTACTTCTTGTGCTTTTCTCCCTACAAAGTAGTAACCATCTTCACAGAAGAAGGGCACTAGTGGATATACCTCCATTCAACACAAGACTAATCTCCATCCCTCTCTGCCTTTTCTATACTTTTCTCCGTACATGGAATCATTGCTACTAATCTAATTGAAGGTTTTTAGTATACACACACCCTCATTAAACACCTAATGTCAATGAGACGTTCTATACGGTTCCATTGTTCAACACAGTGTTATCATTCAACATCCAACAATCTTCATGAAGGAAAACAAAAATCTGGTAGTTGAAAATCTTATGATGTAATTAAATCATATCTGAATTCAGAAGCATCGTCTTTGCGCTATCCCAAAATTTGAAGTCGAAAATCAAAATGTGATCTTCCACAAAAGTTAGGACTTCGGCATTGTATATCGTCACCGAATGAGGAAGCAATGAATCATCAATTAATCTATCTAACCCTGCAGGGAGCACACCCTATATATAACCTGATACACTCTATCTATTATCAACCCATTAATGATAATAGATGACGGGCATAAAGTAAATGAGTTAACGCATACAATATCCACATCCAAAAGCAAACCCAATAAAAAATCAATTATATCACTTTAACAGGTTTACACTTAAGTGGCAAAATAGTGGGTTATAAATTCACGGTAGGGCCACTAACGGATTATCAAATATATAAAATATCTAATAATCTCCCACTTATATTACATGTGAAGATAACGCAACATAGAATATATTCCTTAGTTACATATAACAATGTCAATCTTAATTTATAGATAAAATACCCCTTTAAACAATCTGGTCCATTGATTTTATCAGCAAGGACTAAATGAGTCATAACTACCGTAACTATAACAAGTCTCATAGTAATCAAAATACAAACTTCATTAATAACATAGAGCTGAAATAGATGTGTAACATGAAATTACATGAAAAGTAATTTGTACATGCACATTCTCAACTGATCCTCTTAGTAACCCAAAGGGTCCATGTCTTGTTTATAAATACCTTAAGCTAAACTACAATTGTAAATCATGACCTATTTTTTATGACTCAAAATAGAGTTCATATCATATTTACTACACTAAATGCTAAACTACATTAGTAAATTATGACATCTTTATTTCAAAGTAATAATTAAAATACATTATTGTTGCAATAAATAAGAAACTGAATGTAAAAAATGAGTATATATATATATAATAACAAAAGTGTTCATTACATAGAGCAACAAAATAACAAGCATATATACAGACTTCCACTAAACAAATATTTCACCCAATAAAAGCACCCCCATATGTGCAACCTGCACATGAAACATATTGGATTGTAAGCTCTTGATGAGTGGATATGCAATCATAAAGTTTGTACTAATGTGCTCTATCCATATCTGACTACTCTAAACTCTTTCTTTGATCAGCAGAAACTTAATATCGATGTGTTTGGACTTCGACGAGATGTAGTTGTTCTTTGAATACAGTTATGTGGTTTTATTATTACAGTTGATCTTCAATGGCTTAGTAGCACCATCGATGATCTGAAATGCTATGGCGATGTTTTGTAAACATATCTCCTAATTCGATGCCTCATAACAGGTTATAAACTTTGCCTCTATCATAGAAGTGACTATAAGCGTCTGATGTGTTGATACCGTAAGTGTACGATCATCATCAAATAATAAAAAGTATCAATCCTACGGGGACTGTAGATTAAGTACTGATTGAATTTGTGAAGCAAGTTATCTAGAGAATTGCAAGTTATGTGACTTGAGAGAGAGAGAGAGAGAGGGAGAGAGAGAATTGACAGTCTAGAGCTCAACAAGAAGTTGAGAGCAAGCAAATGGTTGAGGGAGAAATCTAGATTTGGGGAAACGAACCTAGAATTTTGATTTTGCCACAATGATCATTGACATCCTAATTATTGTTTATTTTTCTATCTTTATGTTTGTTCATGCAAGTGAATCTATCCCGAAATATTGATATAGACTTTTGGAATTATACCAATGTGTCTACCAAACACCATGTCTACTTTCAAGGCAAAATTACTAGTACGACCACTTTCTCAAGGAGGCCCCTATCACGATGATCTCATGGTCCCCTTAGTTGCCCTCCTCTACCTTGTGATGATGAATCAGGGCATATTCATTAGCTTCTATGATAGCCAATGGTGCCCCTATTGGGGTGCTATCCCCTTGTGGTGTTCCGACTTACTTTTGTTGTCGACTCCCCATATTTCGATGATTTATGTGTTGAAGAGTTGGGTTTATCTTTCAATCCTTCCCCGCATCCTGTGAGATATGAAGCTGCAGGTTAGTGTCACAATCGTGTATGCATAATAAAGTCGAATCATAGAATAAACATGTCATGCAATCTAGAAAGATAACAAATAAATTGATTGTTAACAATTATATCGAGCTACTCCCTAATCCTAAAATCTAAATAACTACTCCATAGAGAAGAAAGTACAACTAGAAGATATGAAAGAAAGCAACAACTCCAGACAAAGAAAGAGGAGAAGAGAAGACTTATTGAGATTGTTGCTGAGCTTTGGAAGGAACTCCAAGCTCCAATTGGTGGACGAATCTCTTTGACGACTCTTGGAATAACGACTTTAGGGTCCCTAGGATAGGGAAAACTCTCCTCCTTGAGTTAGGAGGCTTCTTCAACTTTTTATAGCCCTTCTAACCATTAAAAATGGTTAGAAGCCACCCTATCGTCGTGACAAAACAGTCATGGCATGGTCATGCCACAGTCTATCTGTGCCCAGCTCGATGGAGAAAAGCACGGTCGTGCCTCCTCTAATGTTTGGTTCTAGAGAGAAAAGCACGGACGTGCCTAGAGGTATAACCTGCCTATGACCAACTAGGTGGAGAAAAGCACGGTCATGCCTAGGAGGCACGACTGCGGCTGGCCTACTATTTGATTCTAGAGTGAAAATTGTTGGTGCGGTTAGCACTAACGGTCTAACTCAGGTTTTGATGAATGACAAATCAGGTTAAGTTAGGTTTGTCGTTGTCTAACACTCTGATCGAGTGTGCAGACGAAGTCCAGACAGGTCGACGGGCTGACCGGATGCCTGGCATGAAGCCCAGCTAGGTCGACGGGCCGACCGGATAGCTGACACGAAGTCCAAATGAGTCGAAGGGCTGACCGGACATTTGGCACGAAGCCAGCTAGGTCGACGGGCCGACCGGATAGCTGGTACGAAATCCAAGCGGGTCGACGGGATGACCAGACGCTTGGCACGAAGTCCAACTAGGTTGACGAGCTAACCGGATAGCTGGCGAGAAGTCCAGACAGGTCGAAGGGCTGACCGGACGTCTGGCAGGTGAGTAAAGGTAAGTCACTGGAAGGGAGTGACTGTGATGACGCGTTCCTGGGAAGGGAACTTAGGCGCCGATCCGACTTAGAACTATTTTGAAACTCTAAGCCGAGATCTTGACTAGATTCCTGTCTCAGAGAGACAGAATCTAAGTCATACTCTTTATGTTAAAACTATAAACTGTGCTAATACTTTGTTTTGCAGGATATACATTATATATTTATCTCGGACTAACCTTGTCTTGCAGGAGAAGGAGTTTCTGGAGAAAGCTGGTCCGGGCGCCCGGAGGCGAATTCTATCCAAGTCGCGGCGTCGACACGTGGAGCTCGCTGGTTGGGACTGCTATGTCACACCAGGGCGCCCGAAAGGGATCCAGGCGCAGATCCTCTGGACCGCTTTTTGCGGTCCAGGGGATGGTCCCTTAGCATGGATTGGTAAAATGAATGGTCCCCATTCATAAAATAGGTGGGGACCATTCATTTTACCAATCCATGCTAAGGGACTATCCCCTGGACCGTAAAAAGCGGTCCAGAGGATCCAGGCTGGGCGCCCCGAGCATCCTATATAAGGAGGGTCAAAGGCGGAGCACAAAAAAATAACTCTGAATTGACGATCTGCTCTCCTACGCTCCTGCGACGTTGCGACGCTACTCCGACAAAGCTCCGTTCTTTTCTTATTGCTTTATATTTGTCGATATTTTATTTCTAGCTTTTATGTACTTAATTCTTGTAATCAATTATTCGAATTGCTAGTGGATTGCCCAACGAAAGCACTCGACGAGTGCGGGCCTTGGAGTAGGAGTCGACACAGGCTCCGAACCAAGTAAAAAGAACCTGTGTTAGCCTTGTTCCTTTTTATTTTACTTTCCGCTGCGTTTACTTTGTTCGAAAGATTTATATCGATATTCACCCCCTCTATCGATTCTTCACGATCCAATAAAAACAACTATCATGCCTAGGAGGCACGATTGTGATTGGTCTAGTGTGTTGGTGCAACATTCCTCAGGTCAAGGTTGACCTGGTTGACCAAGCTTGAGTCTTGGTTTGGATTTCGATGTTTGACAATGCAAGGTTGATTGAAGAAGAGTCAAGTAGGTCAAGGATGACCGGATACTTGACTGGGAAGTCCTAACTGGGATGTTAGGCAGGAGGAAAATCCTGGTGAGTGAAGCCAGGTGAAAGACCTAGTGAGTGAAGCTAGGCAATTGGGAAGTCCTAGTGAGTGAAGCTAGGCAAGAGAAAAATCCTGGTGAGTGAAGCCAGGTGAAAGACCTAGTGAGTGAAGCTAGGCAATTGTGAAAGTCCTGGTGAGTGAAGCCAGGCAAGGGAAAATCCAGATGGATCAAGGATGATCGGACATCTGGTGTTGGGAAGTCCAAGTAGGTCAAAGGATTGACTGGATACTTGGCACGAGGAAATACAGATAGGTCAAAGGGATTGACCAGACATCTGATGGAAGTCCAAGTAGGTCAAGGGAGTGACCGGATACTTGGCAAGAAGAGAAAAGTCCAAGTGATTGACCAGACACTTGGTAAGAGAGTCCTAGCTAGTCAAGGGTGACCGGATGCTAGGTCTTATGTACCAACAAGTCATGGTTGACTAGATGTTGGTTTAGGGGGCTTTGGGTTTGGTTTTGGGCAAAAACCAAGATCTGGATTGATCCGTGGATTGATCCAGCAGGTTTGGATTGATCCGTGGATTGATCCAGCAGGTTTGGATTGATCCGTGGATTGATCCAGCAGATCTGGATTGATCCGTGGATCGATCCAGCAGATCTGGATCGATCGGCCGATCGATCCGGTGAGTCCCCGCGAACAGAACCCCTCTGGATCGATCTGTGGATCGATCCAGAGGTCCCAATCGATCAGTGGATCGATTGGGAGCTGCTGTTTATGTGCGATAAGCCCTGGATCGATCCACCGATCGATCCAGGCTATTCCAGAAAGCACAGAGGCGCTCTGGATCGATCCGTGGATCGATCCAAAGCCTCCCCGATCGATTGGGAGCATTCCAATCGATCAGGATTCGACCGTTAGCGTCGATTTAAGCCGCAGGCGTTCATTTCCTTCGGCAGATCTTCACCGATTCATTCCAGATTCATCACAGCTCCTCCCCAGCACTCTCTAAGCTCCTCACCGCCAGTTCTTGAAGGTTCTTGGAGGTTCATCCAAGTCAAGAGGCGAGTTGCAACAAGAAGAAGAAGAAGCTAGGGTTTTTACTGCATCTCTTGTAAGCTTTTGCTTATTCTTTACTACCCTTTCTTCTACTTGTATTGAGAGTCTTGTAGGGCTTCTCCGCCTTCGGTAGTTACCGAAAAGGAGTGTTTATTAGTGGAGGTGTGTGTGTGTGCGTGGATCCTTGGACAAGTCACCTCTTGTGAGGTGGATACCAAGTAAAATCCTATTGTTAGCATTGTTGTAGTTTGTTTCTTTGTATTCCGCTGCGCATCACTTTGAAGAAACAAGCAACGAAGCACGACGAGCACACGCGAAGCTATTCACCCCCCCCTCTAGCTACTTTTCGGTCCTAACAAGTGGTATCAGAGCAAGGCCGCTCTTCACCGGAATCATCGTCGGAAGGGTCAAGCATAACAAGAAAAGCTAGAGGGTGAAGAAGTTGAAGCAAATTCATCAAAAGTCAAAGATTTCAAGAAGCTCAACTTCAAGATGCAATTCCAAGATGGACTTGGATTTGACACAAGGGTGGCTCCACCATACACTTCCACGAGCTTCGATTCTTGGAAATCAAGAATCGAAAACTTTCTTATGATGGAGATAGAGCAATGGTTTGCTCTAATGGAAGGATTTGAAGCTCCAACAAACTCCAAGGGCAAGCTTCTCAAGAAAAGCAAATGGAGCTCGGAGCAAGTCCAAAGGTGCGATGCAAATGACAAAGTGACCAAGCTTTTGGTCAATTTATTGCCAAGCACCATTCTTTGCAAAATTGGAGAATTTGAAGATGCAAAGGAATTATGGAGCAAATTGGCCAAGCTTCATGATGAGATCCCCTCCACTGTACAAGAGCAAGAATTATCCAGAGAGGGTGACTCTTTGGAGCAAGACCAAGAGGAGGACTCCGAGGTTGAGAGATGCTCAACCTCCGAAGAAGAGGAAATCCAAGAAGCTTCATCCTCAAGGGAATGCAACGAAGGGAACAAGGAGGGAGCATACTCCTTGTTTCATATTCAAGATGATGAAGCCTCCACCTCTAGGATTGAGGGGGAGCAATCCTTGGTGACGCCGGATCAAGAAGAAGGAGAAGCTTCTACATCCGGGTCAAGAGACAAAGAGGAGGAAGAAGATTCTACCTCCACAAGTCAAGAAAAATCAAATGGAGGAGAATCAAGGTCCGATCAAGAGGAAGCTTCTACCTCCGGATCCAAAGAAAATGCCACCCCTACAAGCAAAGGTATAAATATTTCAATTAATAATAAAAATCATATTATATGCTTTGAGTGTAGGGAACATGGGCACTATAAGAGCAAGTGCCCTAAATTGGCCAAGAAGAAGGGCCAAGTGGCACAAAGAGGCAAGGTGAAGCCCAAGGAGATCATCCCCAACACAAAGAAGAGCAAGGAGCATATTATATGCTTCTCTTGCAATCAAAAGGGGCATTACCGAAGTCAATGCCCCAAGGGGAAGAAGGTGGTCAAGGCTCAAGGAGGCACTAGTCAAGGGGGAGCCTCCAAGGTAAAGAAGAAGGTATCTTTTATTGAGCCTACCCCTTTACATTATGGTAAAAAGCATGATAGTTCTAATTTTTATCATTTTAATGCGATTTACCATAAGAATAGGAAGCATGAGGGCTTTAAGGAAAAGCATGTGGCCCTACATGCCAAAACTACCCAACCTAAGGTTAGGAAGGTAGATGGACACTTGGGCAAGAACACTAAGGATAATAGATACAAGCCCAAAAACAAAAATGCTCATGGGTGTAATGAAAATCAAAATCTAAGGATTTAATGATAGAAAATCAAGTCTTGAGATCAAGACTTGATAAAATGGAAAAGACCCTAAAAAGGATGGAAAATATCCTAAAAGGGCAAAATGAGCATAACCTAGGTTTAGGGGTACAAAAGCCATCCAATGGCCATAGAGGTTTGAGATACAAACTCAAAGCTAAAAGGGATGTGCCTAGTTATCATAGGGTTCCATATAGCTATGGAACAAACCCTAAGTCTAGAGGTCAAGTCAAAGATACAAGGGAAGATATCCCTAGAAGTATCTTTGCAACCAAAGTGACTAAGACTTCTAAGAAGTCTAAGAAAGTCACTAACAAGGTCACAAGGGAGGCTATCCCTAGAGTTGACCTAGAAAATGTGACCAAGGCTTCTAAGAAGCCCAACAAGGTCACTAGGAAGGTATCTAGGGAAGTTATCCCTAGTGAGTACCTAGAGCATCCAAGGAGCACCAATAGGTGTTGGGTTCCTAGGAGCATTTTCTCTACCCCATAAATGGGTTAGAGAGTGTCAACTCCGATTAGAAGGGTAGTTAACCCAACTTTGAGAAAATTGACACTCAAGGAGCATTTTCAAGGTTTTGTTAACCTTTGAAAATGAAATGGAATTATTATTTACTCCTTGAAAGAGTAAAATATGCCTAATGGTGGAAGAATTGATTTTAATCTTAAAATGACACATATTGGGAAATTCATAAGAACTACCAAGTTGGGATTTTGATATGTTCTTAGGAAATTTAAGGCAATCCGGGCCTTAATTTAAAGGTGCTACTCTTGTGGAAAAATGAAATATGCCAACATTTGAGGATATGCTTATTTTCAATTGGCATGCATTAATCAAGGGAATTAGAAATGCCAATTTAGGCTTTGACATTTTCATGAAGCACCTTAGGGCAATCTAGGTTTAAGTTGTAAGTTTAGCTAAGATTTTAAGGATACTTAGATAGTTAATCTAGGTATATTTTATTTATGCTAAATATTGCCATGATTGTTTGCCCATCATATGCCATGACATCATGTCTATTTTTGCATTCATGTTTTATTATGCAAAATCCAAAAATACCATGTCATGACATTCATACATCATGTAGTTATAGGAATCTTTCTTTTGAAAGTTATTTTATTTTGATGTATGCCATAACATTATCATGCATTAGTTTAATTCCTTGTAATTAAGGACAAATGGCATTTAACAACACTTATTAACAAGTGACATCTTAGGTGGATGTCTAATATCTTTAAAATGCCTAGATAGATATGCATGATCCCTAGATTAGAGCAAAACCAAAATCTACATCTCACAAAGACTATAAGGTGACTTGTATGTGCTTTAGTGCACATTAGATACAAGTGAGATGTTAGGATGATGAACAAAGCTCAAGATGTTGATTTAGTGCACTCTTTTGAGTTTTTAAGTTCATCAAAACACATAGTTATGTGTTTTCCCATCATTGGGAAAGCTAATGTACAAGTCATGTGCATTAAGCCCAAGGAACATGGTGGGATATTGGTTTTGAAAATGTTTTTAAAATGATTTTGGAAAACCTTGGTGAAGGCTATCTTTTGATAGTAATCACCATTGAATAGTTAGACACAAACTTGAAGAAAACATTAAAGTTTTTGCAAGTTCTCAAGTTTGTGTCAATCTTTGAAAATATGATGTATTTTCATAGAAAACTATTTTTCCATGATAAATTATACCCTAAATAATGTCTACACAAATTTTTACGATTTTTGGAATTTTGTAGAATTTTCTAGGGGTTTCTGAAATTGGCTGAAATTGAATTTCAGCAATTTCAGGCCTCCAATCGATCAGTGGATCGATTGGAGTGCCTCAATCGATCAGTCGATCGATTGAGAAGGCATTTCTCTGGATCGATCAGCCGATCGATCCAAGAAGACTGAATCGATCAGTGGATCGATTCAGCAGGGTTCAATCGATTGGAACCCAACTCCAATTGATTGAAGATGCTGATTTTGGCTGGGAAAGCTTATTTTCAGCATTTTGAACCTATTTTAGTCTAGGAAACCATTCCAAACCCCTGAAAATACAGTTGTATACATAAAAAGGGTGTTTTCGTGTGGAAAACAAGGATGGAATGGTTAAGGAAGGCTAAGTTGAAGTTTAGGTTGAGGTTTGTTTCAAATTTTGAATATGTGAACCTCAAAACTTTTAACATTGGGTTTCCTAAAGTTTTGGGGATTCCAAGTCATTGTTGGTGCAATAACAGAAGTTACCACCATGTCTTTAGGGGGAGGGACTCTTTAAAGATATGAAAATTATTTTTCATGAACCTTGGAAGGTGGTTAACCTTCCGTTAAGAACATGCTCAAGGTTGAGCGTTTGAACTTTAATGGGGAGTGGATATCCTCATTGTTCAAGTTGTTTCAAGTGGATAGTGCCCAAAAATGGGGCATGGTTTGATGTGTGCCAATAGGGGGAGAATGAAAGGAAGTAAGTTAGACTTTTATCACCTAGAGGGAGTTTGCCCTCTTAGGGGGAGAATGAAGGGCTTAACTTATGTATTCATTACCTAGTGGCATGAAGAAGGTTTAGGCTATGGGATTAGCCTAACTTACATGTGGTATTGTAAGTGATAGTGTTGGTATTGTCAAACATCAAAAAGGGGGAGATTGTTGGTGCAACATTCCTCAGGTCAAGGTTGACCTGGTTGACCAAGCTTGAGTCTTGGTTTGGATTTCGATGTTTGACAATGCCAACACTATCACTTACAATACCACATGTAAGTTAGGCTAATCACATAGCCTAAACCTTCTTCATGCCACTAGGTAATGAATACATAAGTTAAGCCCTTCATTCTCCCCCTAAGAGGGCAAACTCCCTCTAGGTGATAAAAGCCTAACTTACTTCCTTTCATTCTCCCCCTATTGGCACACATCAAACCATGCCCCATTTTTGGGCACTATCCACTTGAAACAACTTGAACAATGAGGATATCCACTCCCCATTAAAGTTCAAACGCTCAACCTTGAGCATGTTCTTAACGGAAGGTTAACCACCTTCAAAGGTTCATGATTGATTGAAGAAGAGTCAAGTAGGTCAAGGATGACCGGATACTTGACTGGGAAGTCCTAACTGGGATGTTAGGCAGGAGGAAAATCCTGGTGAGTGAAGTCAGGTGAAAGACCTAGTGAGTGAAGCTAGGCAATTGGGAAGTCCTAGTGAGTGAAGCTAGGCAGGAGAAAAATCCTGGTGAGTGAAGCCAGGTGAAAGACCTAGTGAGTGAAGCTAGGCAATTGGGAAAGTCCTGGTGAGTGAAGTCAGGCAAGAGAAATCCAGATGGGTCAAGGTTGACCAGACATCTGGTGAGAGTCCAAGTAGGTCAAAGGGATTGACCGGATACTTGGCACGAGGAAGAAAAGTCCAAGTAGGTCTTAGGGAGTGACCGGATGCTTGGCAAGAAGAGAAAAGTCCAAGTGATTGACCAGACACTTGGTGAGAGAGTCCTAGCTGGTCAAGGGTGACCGGATGCTAGGTCTTATGTACCAACAAGTCATGGTTGACTAGATGTTGGTTTAGGGGGCTTTGGGCTTGGTTTTGGGCAAAAACCAAGATCTGGATTGATCCGTGGATTGATCCAGCAGGTTTGGATTGATCCGTGGATTGATCCAGCAGGTTTAGATTGATCCGTGGATTGATCCAGCAGGTTTGGATTGATCCGTGGATCGATCCAGCAGATCTAGATCGATCAGTGGATCGATCCACCGATCGATCCGGTGAGTCCCCGCGAACAGAACCCCTCTGGATCGATCGGTGGATCGATCCAGAGGTCCCAATCGATCAGTGGATCGATTGAGACGCTGCTTCTTCGCGCAATAAGCGCTGGATTGATCAGTGGATCGATCCAGAAGTTTTTCCAGAGCACAGAGGCGCTCTGGATCGATCCGTGGATCGATCCAAAGCCTCCCCGATCGATTGGGACCATTTCAATCGATCGGGATTCGACCGTTAGCGTCGATTTAAGCCGCAGGTGTTCATTTCCTTCGGTAGAACTTCACCGATTCATTCCAGATTCATCACAGCTCCTCCCCATCACTCTCTAAGCTCCTCACCGCCAGTTCTTGAAGGTTCTTGGAGGTTCATCCAAGTCAAGAGGCGAGTTGCAACAAGAAGAAGAAGAAGCTAGGGTTTTTACTGCATCTCTTGTAAGCTTTTGCTTATTCTTTACTACCCTTTCTTCTACTTGTATTAAGAGTCTTGTAGGGCTTCTCCGCCTTCGGTAGTTACCGAAAAGGAGTGTTTATTAGTGGAGGTGTGTGTGTGTGCGTGGATCCTTGGACAAGTCACCTCTTGTGAGGTGGATACCAAGTAAAATCCTATTGTTAGCATTGTTGTAGTTTGTTTCTTTGTATTCCGCTGCGCATCACTTTGAAGAAACAAGCAACGAAGCACGACGAGCACACGCGAAGCTATTCACCCCCCCCTCTAGCTACTTTTCGGTCCTAACATAGTGCAGTGACAAAAGGCACTACCTGCCTGTATCTATTTCTGTGAAGAAAAATATGGTCGTGTTTGAGAGGCACAGTCATGGCGTCCGACTGTCTAACTCTGTGGAGAAAAGCACGGTCGTGCATGAGAGGCGACCATGACTGGCAAGTCCTAGTTGTAGTTGTCCAACACTGTGGAGGAAAGCACGATCATTCCTGAGAGGCACAACCATGTCAAGTGCTGGAAATGTCATTTTTGCTCAGTTCTTCGATTGACTTTAGCTTAAGGAACACACCCATATTTTGGGGCATGACCAAAAATGCTTAATTACTCCATTATTGCTCTAGATATATGCCCTTTCAATAAATATAAGTAAAGAACATATATCCAAATTAAAAGAGTAAAACAAACAAAAGGAAGATGCAAAAATATGAAATATGCTCTAGAGATGCCATAGAATGTATACGAAATAATGCTAAAAATCATATAAGAAACGCATATATCAATATCCCAGACTTAAATTTTTACTTGTCCTCAAGTAAAATCTGTAATTTAGACTTATGTGTGTGATTGATGCATCATAATCCCTAACGAATTAGCCTAATTCTATCACGTAGTTTCGCTAATGAGCAAGATAACCAAATTCTGTTAGTGTGGCCTAACTGAAAGTTCTCCATGCTCAATGCAAAAAGTGGCTCAACTTTTACTAGTTTCAACTTCTAATCGTGTTCCTAATGCTTCCGACGATAGACACTTTCCTGCGACAAGCAAGGTTTGTTCCCCCCCAAAAGTGTTATGCACCATCTGTACAATGTCTCAAAGGATTATTTGGTATCAAGAGAAATATAATAAGTATTTCTTCAGTAACCTAATTCGGTCTTAAAAGGGTATGTTGTTAGTTTCCACTCATGATAACTATTTTTTATCTTATATTTTGTTTTCTCTCTTTTTTTTTCTTAGTAAGGTGCAATGCTTTGAACAACTTTTTGTTTTTTTTCTATTTTTTTTCTAGGATTTTGATTTTTTTTTTCAATGAGTACTATGATATGAGTTTATACAGTAACTAAAATGCAGTTGAGGGGTCACCTAGGAAATAAGAATACTAGACCAATCCTATAAATCATGACTATTTTCAGATATATCACTATCAAAATCAAGCATAAGTGTAAAGAGATCCTAAACAACTAGGCTAACACCAAAACTACTCTTACAGTCAAAACGCTACTTAAGTCATGCTACTACTAATAAAAGAAAAGACAATACTAAGCATACTAGCAAATTACACAAGAACATAAAGTCTATCATGCTAATGTCATGCTATAAGAAACAAACAAGTATATGCATGAACGATAACATGTAAGCATGATAAAAAAAACATTATGATGCATAAAAAACATGACAAAACTAATCAATCTAAACTAAAAACTAGGCTAACATATGTATATCCTCAGACTTAAACATTTCATATCCTTAGACTTAAACATTTCATTACCCCTAATGAAAACAAAAACACTAATAAGGAGGAGGAGGAACCTTTGTTTATCTTAATTTGGGGTGCCTAACTTGAAGAAGTCTTGCTCCTCTTCCATCTCAATGGGCATGCTAAAGAAACACCTCTTCAATCTTTGTCCATTCATCTTAAAAGATCTCGATTCCTTACTCCAAATGTCTACTACTCTATACAAATATACCTTCCTGATTATGTATGGTCCCAACCACCATGATTTTAGTTTTCCTAGAAAAGGTCTGATCCTTGAATTGAAGAATAAAACAAGATCTCCTTCATTAAATTCCCTTCACATAATGTGTTGTCATGACACCGCTTGGTTCTCTCCTTATATGATCTTTCATACCTATAAGCATCCATCCTCAATTCATCTAGTTAATTTAACTGAAGTTTTCTCTTTTCACTGGCTGTCTTTAAGTTGAGGTTTAGGCGTTGGATTGTCTAGTAAGCCTTATGCTCTAACTCTATTGGAATGACAAAATTTTCCATAAAATAGTTGAAACAGAGTCGTATCGATGGAAGTTTTTAGGTTGCTCGGTTTGCCTATAGAGCATCATCTAATTTGTTAGACCAATTTTTTCTGGATAAGGACACTATTGGTGCATTTAACACCAATGATCAAATCTGAGTTTTGATTAATGATAAATAGGTTAAAGTTAGATATATTATGATCTAACCTTGTTATCGAGTGTGCAAGGTTAACTAACTTGACGGGTCAAGAAGACTTGACACCAGGTAGGAAGTCTAGTTGGGATATTTAATTCTCGATTGACAAAATTTAGATGTGGGATTATGGCAGGAGGAAGTCCGGATGTGCTATTCCGATAGGAGATCGGGATGCTCGAATTCCAGTTGGCGAAATCCGAATGTGTGATTCTGGTAGGAAGACCTGGTGGGTTAGATTGGACATCGAGAAGATAACTCAATACTCGTAAGTGAAGGTAAGTCATTGGAGGAGAATGACTAAGTGAGGGCGCGTCCCAGTTGAGGGGACAGTAAGTGTCGATCCAATTTAGGTCTATTTCAGAAACCTAAATTGAGACTCTGACTAATTCATAATATGGAGGACATGGTCTAAGTCATAAATTAATCATATCATTATTGTGCTAACCTTGTTTTGTAGGTTAAATATTTTATATTGGACTAACATATTTTACAGGTAATGGAAGCACAAAAGTCCTCGGGTGAATAGTACCCGAGACGCCTTCTAGACGACGGAAGGCGCCTTCAGTACTGTTCATGGAAGGTGCATTCGGGAGCTTGGAAGATGCCTTCCAATGGAAAAAATCAGACTTTATCGACAATAAGGAGTGAACTGTTCAGGATCAAATTTTACATATTGGAGGTGCCTTCAATGATATGGAAGACGCCTTCCACACCTTATAAAAGACCATTTTGACCAAGGCTTCTTACACATCAATTCTACAAGCTTCTACGTGTCTATTTGGCGTTATGACTGCTCCAAATTCCTACTGCTACCCTACTATGACTATGCTATGCCTAACTGCCACTGAAAAATCGTCCAACATCGAACATGATTTGGTCATCTTCGAAAGTGTTGGGTAACGAGTTCTAATATTATACTTAAATATTGCAAAAGGAAAAGTGGAGCATGTTACATTTTGTCCTACTCTTTTTGTACTCGATCCCCTCTTCTAGCGGTTTCGGAAGGGGTTATTAGTGATTACTCGTTGATATGTCCGCGGGACCTAGGTCTTGGAATAGGAGTCGCCGAAGGCTCTGAACTAAGTAAAATCGCTTGCATTCTTATCCTTTTATATTTCTGTTCTTATTTTCGTTGCACTTACTTTGATTTTTTTTTTTTAAAAAAAAAAGAAAAGTTTTTGAAAACCACGTGATTCACCCCGTCTCACATGCGTCTCAATCCAACAAATGGTATCAGAGCCAAGTTAGCTCTGAATTGGTGCAACTACTAATCAAGCCAGGACAATTATTTTTTTGGATTTTAGTTTTTAGTATTTTATTTGAATTGGTAACATTTACCTTTTCAAATAAATCTTTCTCATTCGGTTTTAACTCGAAGTTGGTGCAACACCACTAGAGTTTTCGATATTTATTTTTACCTCAAACTCTGCTAATCCAAAACTTAGTCGTAGGATATTTTTTTTTTTTTTTTTGCAAGATATTTCAAATGGCCCAACTTGAGGAATACAACATCGCTCATCATCCTCTCTTCAATGGAAACAACTTTTCATATTGGAAGAAGAAAATAGAGGTCTACTTGAAGACGAGCATCGAGCAATAATTCACTATCTGATGAGGGTACCGAACGATTGTAGATAAAGCAACTAAATTATCACTTGATCCAGAAAGATGGAACCCAGATGATAAAAAAAAGACTCAGATTGACTTGAAGGCATTGAACACGATCTAGTGCAGACTCACGAAAGAAGAACTCAACCTAGTTGGCTTGCACGAAAATGCAAAGGAGCTATGGGACAAGCTCATCGAATCACATGAAAGAATCAATGATGCCAAGGTAACTAAATGGCACCTTCTTCTAAATACTTTATTTAATATTAAAATACAGGACGGAAAAACAACAAGCCAACTACATGTGAGGATCAAAGATATTCTCAATGGCCTGCACATGATCGGACATCAACTCAAGAACTGCGATGTTATTTGTAAGCTCTGAACTGTTCCTCGAACCTCACTATGGGCATCGATCGTAGATGCCTATAAAGTTTCGAGGAACCTTTCAAAATTAAAATTAGATGAATTATTTTGTGAATTAGAGCTACATGAACAAACTAATACTACAAAGGTCGAGAAAAGAATTGCATTTTTTGCAGGTACTTCGAAGAGAGCTAAACTCGAGGTAGAAACTCAATTTGACTCAGAATCAGATGTAGAAGACCAATTAGTGATTATGGTAAGAAAGATATTCACTAAACGCAAGAAAAACTTTACCAAATGCGACAAAAAGATAGACAACTCAAAGGCTAACATCACATGCTACGGCTACAACAAGAACATGCACTTCAAACACGAATGCCTGAATGAAGACAAGATCAAGAAGAAAAAGTAAAAGAAAGCACTCAAGGCAACTTGGGACGAGTCTTCCTCAGACAGATCCAAAGCTGACGAACCAAAGCAAACTAGCTACCTCATGCTGATGACAACTAGAGGCGAAACGAATCAAGAAGAAGAATCTGAATACGCGTCGAGCAACGGATCCACATTTGGTTTAGATGAACCAACTAGGGTAACATTTAATTATACCATAAATTTTTTTTTTTAAAAAATATTTCTTGCTTAAACAAAAAATTAACAAAAATCGAGGAACATGCTAAACTCCTCCTTAAGGAAAATAACATCCTTAAGGAACAACTAAGCTCAACCTTCTTAACTGACGAAGTTCAAAATAGAAATTTAACTCAAGCTACAAATCTTGAGGAAGAAAATTCTATCTTAAAAAGTCAAGTTAAAGAGTTAAAAGAACAGTTAGAAAAGTTTACCTTAGGATCCAAGTATCTAAACATGATGCTTGGATCCCAAAGAGCTTTACGAAGCCTGCAAACTTCACCAGGTTGGTGTGAAATACCAGGAAGAGATGTCATATAAATTTCTTCATGAAGATCATCATTTAAAAATACATTCTTGACATCCATCTGAGATATTCTCCATTGATAAACAGAAGCAACAACAATCAGAGTATGACCAGTCATCAATTTTACAAGAAGAGCAAATGTTTTCTCATAATCCATGTCATACTTTTGAGAATAACCTTTAGCAACAAGACTAGCCTTGTATCATTCGATAGATCTATCAGATTTAGTTTTGATCTTATATACTCAACAAGAACCAATAGTGTGTTTTCTGGTGGCAATGAAATCAAATATCATGTATGAGTCTGATGTAAAGTAGTTAATTTCTCAGCCATAGCACTCTATCAAAGTGGATTACAAATAGCTTCTCTATATGATACAGACTCAAAAAGATAATGAATAGATGTAACAAATGAAGCAAAAAAATGAGAATAACAAGAGTAAGCAAAATCTGGTAGTTTAGTAAACTTACAAACACGAGTGGATTGTCAACGGTGCAGAGAAGAATCATCTGCAACCTCAAGAGATGATTAGGTAGTGACAAAAGGAGAAGCATGTGGAGCGAATATCTCAGGAACCAAAGTACCAGATTTAGTTGAACTACCAGTAGGAGCTATGGGTAAAACTTCCTTAATGTCACTATTAAAAGAATCAATGCAAAGCAAATTTGACTTTATTATATTATGCAAACTAGCTGAAATAGAAAAAAAATGGAATATGCTCAAAAAATATAACATGACGAGAGACATACAATTTTTTACTAATGGGATCAAAGCAACGATATCATTTTTGAGTAACATTATAACCCAAAAAGACACAAAGAGCAAACTAAGAGGCTAATTTATTACGCTCGACATGTGAATGAAGGACAAAATAAGTATAACCAAAAACACGCAACAAGGAATAGAGAGAAGCACGCCCATATAATGTTGGTGCAGGGAGCACTAGACGATTGAACCTGTATTTTGATAATGGAAAGGAGTTCAAAGTTAAGGTTACTTGATGTCTAACAAGTATGAATGAGCTTTTATGAAAGTCTTAAGTGTTCTTAAGTAAAAATCCTAGTAGATTCTAGAAAGATGGAAAACCTTAGGGGGAGATAACCCTAAGTCCTAGGGGTGGTAACCCTACGTTATGGAAAGTCCTAGCTGTAGTTAGGTAATGAAGTCTTGGTCCGAGGAACTAGCAAAGTCTTGGCGGGTCGAGCACTTTGGGCGAAATTCTAGAGTCGACGACTCTAGGTGAAGATTCTGGTGGTCGCGGATCAGGTGAAAGTCTGACGGGTCGTGGAGTGGACGTTCAGCATGAAGACCTGAAGTCTCAGACATTGAACAAAAGTTCAAACGGTTTGGAGGACCGGTCTGGAAAAAGGTAAACTCTCATGAGAGGAGTAAGTGAGGACGCGTTCCCCCGAAGAGGGAACAATAAGGGTCGGTTCGACCTAGGTTTCTGGGAAATCCGAAAATCATAACCGGACAATCTGGAGGTTGTCAAAAGTTATTATTTTATTGCTCTATTGTTTGCTACTTGTCTAACTCTGTTTTGCAGAAAGACTAACATTTTTATAGGGTCAGATGGTGCCTTGTTCGATCGACCAAACGTCTGGATCGGTCGACCGAACCCTCAAACAAAAGGATCAAATTTCTAACTAGTTGATCAGGTTCAACCAAGGGATAAGTCGAACCATGGGTTCAGTCGACCAAATAATGGATAGGCGTCGAAATGGTCGGGCTGAGTTAATCATATCAGATAAGCCAGCTAGGAAAGCAGGATCGGTCGATCGAACGACGGGATCGGTCAACCGAACAAAGACTCTTATCCGAGTAGCAGTATCTAGATGGAAAGCCGGGCAGGTTCAATTGATCGAACACCTGGATATGTCGATCGATCAGCGTCGAGTCAAACATGATCCCAAAATCAGTGAATCTAGATCAGGTCTAGCTTGGCTATAAAAGGGGGCCTCGACCAGCACTTCGGAACAACTGAAACAGAATGATCTTCTAACGTGTGCGCTGCTCCAAAACTACTCAACAACGCCAAACCGCTGCTCCGATAATCGACAAACATCTTCTTAATCCTTTATTGTTAGTAACTTAATTTTATATAGCAATTGTACTTCAAGTTGTAACTTTCCGAATCTATAGTGATTGCCCAATGAAAATGATCGATGATCGCGGGCCTTGGAGTAGAAGTCGTCACATGCTCCGAACCAAGTAACCAAAAGTGTTAGCGCTTATATTTTGTTTTCTTTCTTTATTCCGCTGCGTCTTACTCTGAGATTGTTTTAAACGAACGTGAAAGTCACGAGTGCTATTCACCCTCCCCCCTTCCTAGCATGCATCAATCCAACATATAATTTTTCAAAATGTGACAAACCTAAATTGTATAAGGTTGGAATTCTGTTAATCACATGAGCAACGGTAGGAATTTCTCTCTCCCCCCCCCCCCTAAAAAAAGATACTAGAAACACTGGCAGACAATAAAAATGAGTGGGTTGTTTTAACAAGATGCCTATGTTTTTGTTCAGTCATATCATTCTATTCAGGAGTATCTGTATAAGAGGTTTGATAAATAGTACCATCAAAAGCAAGTAAAAGTGAAAAATGATTCGAAGTATATTCACCCCCTAAATTACAACGAAAACACTTTATGACACTAGAATGTTAAGTTTTCACAAGAGCTCTAAAGTTACTGAAAATGGTAAGATAATCAGACCCGTGTTTCATAAGATAGACCCAAAAATAACTAGTGCAATCATCAATAAACAAAACATAATACCTTGACCCCCCCTTGTAGGAATAGGAAATGGTCTCCACACATCAGAATAGATAAAATCAAATAGAGCATAAGAAAAAAGAAAGACTTTTAGAAAATGATAAAGTAGAAAATTTGACCAGTTTACAACCACTACAATAAGAAATATTAGAACTTTTTAAAGTTCCTAATACTCCTGTAGAAGCTAAAAACTGCAAACGATACGCTGAAACATAACCTAAATGAGAGTACCATAAATAAAAATTAGAAAATGAACGACTCCGCTAAAAAGATAATAAATCCACACTCGAAGCTACAACTTTAGATATTTTGAGTTGATCTAAAACATAGAGTCCTTCTTACCTATGGTCTGCCCCAATTAACCTTTGAGATTGCGGGTCTTGAATATAATAATTGGATGAAGAAAAAGAAACATGATATCCAGACTCACATAATTTACTAACAGAAATAAGATTTACAATTAAATTCGGAGTACAATAAACATTAGTAAGAGATAAACAAAATGTAATAATTGAATCAACACCTACTAATGAAATAGGAGTACCATCAACAGTCACAATAAATATAGAAGAACGGGAAGAAAAAGAAACAAAAATGATAAATTAGATGACATATGATGGGAGACATCAAAGTTAAAAAATTATAAGAATGAAGATATATTTGAAATATCATACGATGATAAACCTATACAAGAGGAAGCTGACATGACAGAGGGTTGTGAAATAAGAAATTGTTAAAACTGCTCCAACATACACAGATCAGATTTCTATGAAGTATCTGCACAATCAGGTATGATGACAAAATGAATAATGCTCAGAATAACCAAACAGTAAGGATACACATCTGTATAATCCGTAAAGATGGATGTCAGGACGATCCGTGGTCACACAAAGAATCAAAGGCAGAAAAGGATGTCAAACGTAGAAATCGGTAGCATAGGGTGTCGGTGTCGAAATAAATAGAAAAGGGTGTCAGTGCCGAAATTGGTAACACAGGGTGTCGGTACCGAAATCGATAGAAAAGAACGTCGACACTGAAATCGGCAACATAGGGCATTAGCGCCGAAATCGATAGAAAAGAACTTCAGAGCCAAAATTGGCAAAAAAGAGTATCGACTTCGAAATCAGCAGGACAGAGCATCAGTGCCGAAATCGGCAGAAAAGAATATCGGCATTGAAATTGGTAGAAAAGAGCATCGTTGAAATCAACAACAAACGAAATCAGCGCCAAAATCAGTAGAAAAGATGTCGGCGTCAAAATCGATAGCAGCGGTAGGAGACGATAGCGGCAACAGAAAATAATAACGAGCGATAAAAAAAATTAAATCAAAAAAGGAGAATCGCTTTGATACCATGTAAAAATTTAAAAAAAAGAAAAAATTAATTATATTATTGAATCCAAAATTAATTCTTATAAATACAGAGTATAAAATCTTATATAGTCCAGTTAATAAATCTTAAACCCTAAATATAAAAAGAAAAATGATTAAATTATCTTTAAAATTATAAATAAATAAATATATAATTTAATATTTATAGACTTCCCGGTCGAGTCTTCAGCATTGCACCAAAAGATCTCAATGTACACACTTGCCCGAGCACCGAGCATGCCACGATCCCAAGCTCTCACATACCGGAGAGCAGACTCATTCTTCAACCCAACCCCATGTCCCATAGTTCGGATCCTCTGTCCCGAACCTTCTCTGTCCCCATGTCCCACTGTCGATCGGACGGTCCAGATTACATCTTAAGGCATCATGGCATCTTTAAGATGTGTGCAGTATCCTTGTGATGTGCAAGGTAGCCTTGAGATGTAATCTAGACCGTCCGATCGACAATGAAACATGAGGACAGAGAAGGTTCTGGACAGAGGATCCGAACTACATGTCCCATGTATCTTCGGAAGGAGACGGCAGTTGAAAAATTATCATTATCAAAAACTTTTTAAAATATAAATAGTTTCAAAAATCTAATGATGTAAAAGATAAAATAATCTTAAATAATAATAAAAATTGCTTGGAGTCTCTAAGAATATCTTAGATGTTATTTTTAGATCCGAACCCGATCTATTATGGGCTCCATCCGGTAATTAATTATAGAATTTTAAAAAACAATTTGATCTAGTGCGTATCGTCCTTATATCCGAATCAAGTTATGACATTCAAAAATTTATTCTGCAGTTTCCGCATCATATCATCTATAAATTAACTTTTGACGTTGATAAGTTCATGTCCGAGTTCCAACCTACAACTTGTGTATAATCAGTAGTTGATCTCTAAAATATCCACACAACTGACAAGCAGATCGAGTCTTTATCAGTTAGATGAAGAAAACTTGCAGCAAATGGTTGGTCGTTCAGCATTCTCATCTAATTCGACTGAAAAAGAAGTTTGCAGTTGTGCAAAATTAGCAAAAATCCACGTGTTATAAACAATGAATTGTGTAAGAGTAATATATTCGAACAGAGTCCAACACGTCTTCACATGTGTAGTATTGTATTCTATTCAGTCACCTCTCTGCCTTTTCCTTCACTCAGACGAATGCTCTGTTTATCCAGATGAACGAATAAAAGAGGAAATAAATTAATCATGAAGAAAGATTTGTTCAAAATTATACGTTTACAAGCGAAAATTATCTCAACACTTATGCAATTTATTTTTCTACATCCATCCTCTGATCCTCAAGAGTGTAAATGGCATATAAGGGTTTCTTTGGTTGTGAGTTCTCACGGCCGAGCCACAAACTTGCAACCATTTTGTGGCCGCGACTCGCGACTAGTCCGTGCCGATCTGCAATCACGAGCTCAATGCGAGCTTATAAGTTCAATTATTGGCTAATGCAAAATTGTTCAACAATCAGAATAAAGTTTTATCTCATTAAATGACATCGGATATATAAATTCTTTTAAATAATTAAATTAAATATTTTTTATATTATCATTTATATTTAAATAAATTTTAATTTATTTATTATTTTAATATTCTTATTTATTTGAGATATATATATTTATTATATTTTCATATTATCTAATTGAAATATTGATAGATAAGCTTCACCATCAATGGACGAATATAATAAATAGTTGAATTCTGGACGGTAGCAATTCAAGCCAAAGTCAAGTTTTATGATTTTTAAATTTATTTAATAAGATAATCGAGCAGAATAGAGTCGAGCCGAGTCAAGCTAAATCAATTTTACATTTTACCCGAGGCTAATTAAGTTTTTTAGGAAATATATTTCCAGTATGACCAACGATGTGACAAATCTGACATCAGTCTGAACTTTGCTTTTGACCTCTTTAATGTCATTGAGTATTTGACATCTAAAGTAAAAATAACTTGTCCGACGACAGTTGTTGGACGACGTCACAGGAAAAAGTTTCTGCCTTGTGGTTGACAGTTGTCGAGAAAAACCACATAGACAGAATCGTTGAGGAAACCTTTTTTTTTAAAGAGAAACACAGTGATTAAGGAAGAGGAAAGAGAAACAAAGGGATTGCAGTGGAAGAAAATAGAGAAGAACAAGCAAATTAAAATACGTAGGAAAGAAGAAGAGGCTTGAGGGAAACAAAATTAAAAAGGTTCATCATTTATTGGATCTCCAGGCCCTGATACCATGTAAAGCTATAGTAAATACAACGTCAGAAATTATTTGGCTTCAATCACTTCTTTCTAAACTTCATCTTGCATCAAATATTACACCAAAAATTTGGTGCGATAATATTGGAGCAACATATCTCACAGCAAATCCAATCTTTCATGCTCGTACAAAACATGTGGAAATTGACTTTTATTTTGTTCATGAACGTGTGACAACTCAGCAGTTATCCGTCTCTTATATTTCTGCTGAAGATCAAATCGCTGATATCTTTACTAAGTCATTATCTAGACAACTTTTCAACAAGTTAGCAAACAAATTCAACGTCAAAGATTTCCCATTAAGTTTGTCAGAAGTAAAAGAGATAAAAAAGAATTATCAAAATTGACCGGATCAAATCATCAAATTAAATCAAATTAGTATTTGAATTATTCTAATAATTCTATTATAATTATTAGAATAATTATCCGAATTATTGTAATAATTCTGTTATAATTATTAGAATAATTCTCAGAATTATTCTTAGAATAATTCTGTTATTTATTAATTAGTCAGTTGATCAAGTACTTTTTAAACATTATATATTGTATTGTCCTTAGACAAATATCAATCAACAATCAATGTTATTATTCTCATATTTTTTCTTGTTCTTTCCCTATTCTTCCTTTTATATTAATGAACTAAAAATATATACATTTAAACAAACATAAATAAAACTCTTCTCAAATTCAACATCGATTTTTTTCATAAACTTTCGATTCATTCAACCGCACGGTTGAATTCAAATCCAAGCTTTGACTTGAAAAACACCCCTAACAAATCAGTGAATGCCCAATAAACCTTCTTTAATTTCTTGCACGGCAAAGAGTTGTGTGAAAACATTAAGAAACACCCTCAATCGGTCAGTGATTAAAGAAAGCCTCATCAATCTTCTAACTAAACCCATTAATTCCTCTCTCTCTCTATCTCTTCTCCCTTGTCTCCGGCGATCCGGCCATGACTTCCTCAGCCCCCTTCCTCCTCTTCCTCGCCGGATTCCTCCTCGTGCCGGCTTCTGCCGTCTTCCCGGCTGCCTCCACCTTCATTGCCAACCCCTGGCTCCCCTTCAAAAACCTCTCCGGCTGCCGTCACGGCCAAGACTGGCCCGGCCTCGCCGCCCTCAAGGGCTATCTCCGGCACTTCGGCTACCTCCCCCGGTCCAACTTCACCGATGCCTTCGACGACGAGCTCCAGGTCGCGATCCGCAATTACCAGCGCAACTTCGGCCTCAGCGTCACCGGGGAGCTGGACGCCGCCACCGTTTCCCAGATCATCACCCCTCGCTGCGGCGTCGGCGACTTCATCAACGGATCGTCCACCATCAACGGATCCGCCCACGGCCGCCACCTCTACTCCTACTTCCCCGGCCTCCCCCAGTGGCCCTTCTGGCGGCGTGATCTCAGGTACGCCATCACCGCCGCCTCCGACGTCTCCATCGACCGCTCCGTGCTGAGCGAGGTCCTGGCCCGGGCCTTCGCGCGGTGGGCCTCCGTCACCACGCTGACGTTCTCGGAGACGGATTCGGAGGCGGCGGCAGACATCCAGGTCGGGTTCTACCTGGGCTCGCACGGCGACGGGGAGCCGTTCGACGGGCGGCTGGGGACGCTGGCGCACGCGTTCTCGCCGACGGACGGGCGGCTGCACTTCGACGCGGCGGAGGCGTGGGTGGCGCGGGGGGACGTGGCGAAGGCGAGGTCGGACGCGGCGGTGGACTTGGAGTCGGTAGCGGTGCACGAGATCGGGCACCTGCTGGGGCTGGGCCACTCGACGGCGGCGGAGGCGATCATGTACCCGTCGCTGAGGACGCGGACGAGGAAGGTAGAGTTAGCGAGCGACGACGTGGAGGCGATTCAGAATCTGTACGGGAGCAACCCCAACTACCAGGGCGGCGCGGGGAGCACGCCGGAGAGCATCCCGGAGAGGAATGGGCCGGACGGAGGGCGGCGACGGTGGTTGACAATTTTGCCTATACTGGCCGTTGGATTGTGGTGGGAATAAGTAGAATTCATGGTTATTAAATATTTTTCTTTTCTTTTTTTTCTTTATTTTCAGATTGACACATTTACATTTTATTTTTATTTGTTTTGATACACTGAGTCGGTTGTAATCTTTTGTATAGTTGTACAATATTATACATACATGTTGTTAGAAAAATCATGAAATGGATATAATTTTAGATCTGGATTTCCCTCATTGCTAACACTTATTAATATTAATGCTGATGTGTTCACAGATAATCCGTCCGGAGAGACACCTCCTCATCTTCCCCGTGCGGTCCAATTATCTGTTAAATATATATGAATAGATAATAGGGGAAGAGATAAATCATTCTATTATTATGAACCTAATTTAATCTCATATTAAAAGGTATATTAGTTAGTTTATATTAATTCACATCTCATATTAAGAGTTTTAAAGTATATTAATTATTTTATATTGATTCATATATATTGATTATATGACTCTTTCTCATGCGTGGCTGTGCAAAGGTGGTGTAAATTTAGAGTCTGAATTGTACTGAACTATGTTGGCTCATATGCGAATACGACCTGCGTGTGTCAAATGCCGGATCAGTCAAGGTAAAATTTGCCCAAGTGGAACAACCAACATATGTAAACAACCAAATAAAATGTTAGCGTTTCACAGCTCTCCACCTACGTTCCTCCTCCTCTGTCGTGCATCTCTTGCTCAGCAGAGTACCCATGATAGCAGGTACCCCGAATCTGTTTCAAGGAAACTGCAACCATCGCAGGCCTTGGTCCACTCGCCCACTCAGCTGCTCTACCCGCTCAGGTTGCTCTGCCTTCTACTGTAAGGTTGCTCTTCCCGGTCGACCCCTTCTGTGACTCAGTCGATCTGTTGCCCAGTTGATCTGTTGCTCGACAATTGCCTGCTCGGCCGCTCATCCTGATCAGCTGCTTTGTGGCTCAGGCTACTCTGCCTTTAGGTAGCCCTGTCTTTCCCTACTCGACCGCTATACCCGGTCGGCTACTTTGCTCGATCAGTCACTTAGACTGATCTGCTGCTCGACTGCTCTACTTGCAACTACTCTGCTCTGCTCGATGGAGTACTCACCCACTCGACCTAATCTACCACTCTGCTGGCTCAGACGATTTTTCCGCTCGGCCAACCTACCCGCTCTTGATTCGGCTACACTACCACTCGACCACCTGATCAACTACTCTGCTCCTCTGCCCACTCAGCCATTCAGCTACTCTGCTTGCTCAGCCACTCTGCATGTTGCTTTGCTCACCCTGCCATTTAGCTACTCTGCAGTCAGTACTTGGCAGAAACCAACTCTGTTGACAACCTGAGATTATTTGCTCAGGACATCTCGATAGATAAGTTGAATTTAATTTAGTGTATTTAAATTTAGCTCATTTTCCAAAATCTTCTACAGATTGTCCAACAATCTTGAAATAGATTCTGATTCTATTGAGATGGCCACATAATAGTGCAACAGACTCAACACATTAAGGCCCCCTCTGCCCCGATTGGAACTGTGTTAATCAATCACGGAGAAAGGCGAGAGAAGTTCAGTGGATTGAACTTCAAGAGGTGGCAGCAGAAGATGCTCTTCTACTTAATCACGCTCAATCTGGCTCGATTCTTGACTGAGGACCCTTCCAAGCGTGCTGAGGACGTTGATACACAGATCATCAATGCAGTGGAGGCATGGAATCATTCTGAGTTTTTCTACCAAAACTACATTCTCAATTATCTTGCCGACTCGCTGTACGCTGTGTATAGCATGAAAAAAATGACTAAGGAGTAGTGGAAGTCTCTGGACAAGAAGTACAAGATGAATGATGCAAGGGCCAAGAAGTTCATCGTGGGTCAATTCCTAGACTATAAGATGATTGACTCTAAGATGGTGATCAGCCAAGTCCAGGAGCTTCAAATAATCTTGTATGAGATCCACTCAGAAGGGATAGTCCTGAGTGAAACCTTCCAGGTGGCTACTATCATGGAGAAGCTACCTTCCGACTGGAAAGACTTCAAAAACTACCTAAAGCACAAGCAGAAGGAAATGAATATGGAAGAACACATTGTTAGACTTCGCATTGAAGAAAACAACAAGAGTTCAGAGAGAAAGTTGTTCTCTCAAGCTACTATGAAAGCTAACGTGGTCGAGTATGGTTAAAACTCGAATGGAAGAACCTCAAGTCTTCTAAGATGGGACTTAGAGGAGGCGTCAACAAAAAAAATTCTTTGGGAAGCTCTTCAACTATGGTCTAGTTGGTCACAAATCTTCGAAATGCATAAAGCCGAAAAAGAAGCAGGTGGTCAACCTAAACAAGGGACAGAAATAGATGACCTCTGCGCAGTGGTCTTAGAACTGAACTTGATCGGTTCAAATCCGCAGTAATGGTGGATCGATATTGAAGCTATCAGACATGTCTGCTGCAATAAGGAGCAGCTCTATAACTTTGAGAAAGTCAATAGAGACAAGTTGTTCATGGGAAACTCAGCAACCTCAGACATCATGGGCCAAGGAAAAGTGGTGCTGAGATGATCTTGAGCAAGGACCTTACTATGAACAATGTGTTGTATGTTCTAGAGATTCGGAAGAATCTAGTGCCCGAATCACTGTTAAGTAAGTATGACTTTCGTAGTATTTTTGAGTCAGATAGAGTTATACTATCGAAAAATAGAATGTTTGTTGAAAAAGCTATGTATTTGATGGGTTATTCAAGTTCAATGTAATGGTCATTAGGCCTAAGATAAATAAAGATGAAAGCTCTTCCACTTATATGATTGAGTCTTCATGTTTATGGTGTGGTAGACTAGGACATGTTAACTATGATGTGTTGTGTAGATTGATAAACATGCAAAGCATACCTACATTCCACCTTGACCTAAAATACAAGTGTAAGATTTGTGTTGAAGCGAAAATGATAAAGTTATCTTTTCAACATGTTATGAGAAGCAACTAGCCACTCGGACTAATTTACACCGATGTGTGCAACCTTAAAGGTACATCAACATGTGGTGGGAATAAATACTTCATCACTTTTGTAGATGATAATAAAAAATATTGTTATGTGTATCTTCTCAAAATTAAGGATGAAGCTATAGAGAAATTTGCTCTTTATAAGAATGAAGTTGAAAACTAGCTTAATAGAAAGATTAAGGTGGTTTGAAGTGACCGAAACGGTGAATATGTATCACTGTTCACTGAGTTATGTGCTGAACATGGGATTAGACACGAAACAGAAGCTCCTTATTGTTGGTGCAACCTTAGGTCAAGGTTGACCTGGTTGACCTGACTCGAGTTGACCTGACTCGAGTTGTATTTTGATGTTTGACGAGAATAGAAAAGTTCTATTCTGATGTTTGACGAGAGTAGAAAAGTTGTATTATGATGTTTGACAGAATACAAACTTGGGAGATTGTGGGTGCAATCTTTGGTCAAGGTTGACCTAGTTGACCCAAGGTGAGTCGACCTGATTTGGGAAATCCTAGTGAGTGAAGCCAGGTGAAAGTCCTGGTGAGTGAAGCCAGGCAAGGGAAAGTCCTGGTGAGTGAAGCCAGGCAGTTGGAAAGTTCTGGTGAGTGAAGCCAGGCAAGGGAAATCCAGATAGGTCAAGGTTGACCAGACATCTGGTGAAAAGTCCAAGCAGGGAGCTTGGCACGAGAAAAATCCAAGTATGGAGACTTGGCACGGAAAAGTCCAAGCAGGGAGCTTGGCACGGGAAAAGTCCAAGTATGGAGACTTGGCACGAGAAAAGTCCAAGTATGGAGACTTGACACGGAAAAGTCCAAGCAGGGAGCTTGGCACGGGAAAAGTCCAAGTATGGAGACTTGACACGGAAAAGTCCAAGTATGGAGACTTGGCACGAGAAAAGTCCAAGTATGGAGACTTGGCACGGAAAAGTCCAAGCAGGGAGCTTGACACGGGAAAAGTCCAAGTATGGAGACTTGACACGAGAAAAGTCCAAGTATGGAGACTTGGCATGGGAAGTCGGAGAGGGCTTGGTAGCTCGTTCTCCGGACTAGGTCAGAGAGGGCTCAGGAGCTCGTTCTCTGGACCGGACGAAGTCGGAGAGGGCTCGGTAGCTCGTTCTCCGGACTAGGTCAGAGAGGGCTCGGTAGCCTCCGGGTTCGGGCTGGAAAGCTCCAAGACTCACGAGCATTGGCTCAGTCTGCAGACCGATCCAGTGTAGCTTGGTCGTCTGGATCGGTTTGGTGACCGATCAGTGACCACACAGATCGTGGGTATCTGATCGGTCTGGTGACCGATCAAGAACCAAACAGAATGTTTCTGGATTACCTGATCGGTCTGGTGACCGATCAGTAATCATACAGAAGCGAAGAAGATCGGGAGAAGAAAGAGGGGGATCGGTCTGTGGACCGATCCACCTGAGTCCTGATCGGTCCACAGACCGATCAGAGACGAGGCCAACTCTCACAGAGAGTTGGCTGATCGGTCTAGGGACCGATCAGCCTAAGGCCTGATCGGTCCCAAGACCGATCAGAACACTCCTGGACCGATCAGGAGTGTGCCTGATCGGTCCAGGCCCTAGCCGTTGCGACACAACAGCTAGTTTACGTGTCTTATTCTTCGCAGGTTATATATCGAGGTCGAGGGCCTCTACAGTAACAGTTCTTGCTCTTCCTCCTTACTGCTATTTGAGTTTTGCTGAGCTCCTCTTTGCTGAAGCTTCGTGTGAGCTTCCCTCGACTGGTTGATCAGCTGCTGTTGGCATCATCCGTGAAGTTGCTGCTTCATCAACGGACTCCAGTCGACGAGAAGAAGGCAAGCAAACTTGGTAGAGTGTATTTACATTCATATTATCCATTGTTTCTTGCTTTATTTCTTGTACTCCTTTATTGCTGTTGCAAAAGAGATTGTGGCGAGGTTTCTCCACCCAAAAGGAGTTCATATTAGCCGGTTATCCGGGGTCTCATCCACCGACGGATTGATAGGCTTCGTCCACCTTACGGACACGCCGAGGAGTAGGAGTTTCATCTCCGAACCTCGTTACATCGCTGTGCTTGAGGTTTGATTTCTCCATTTACATTTCTGTTGTTATTTTTCCGCTGCGCTAACTTGATTTGTAGAAAGAAACGCGAATTTGGGGTCGGCTATTCACACCCCCCTCTCTAGCCGCATCCGAAGGTCCTAACACTTATACACCTCAGCAAAATGGTGTTACTGAGCAGAAGAATCACATTCTAAAGGAGATGATGAATGCTCTTCTATTAAACTCTGGACTACATAGTTCAAGTGGGGGGAAGCTGTGTTAACAACTAATTACCTTTTAAATAAGGTACTCTGAAAGAAAATATATAAGAGCCCTTATAAGTTGTGGAATGGAAGATAACCATCCTACAAATATTTATGAATGTGGGGGTGTCTTGCCAAAGTATTGGTGTCTGATCCGAAAAGGATTAAGATAGGACCAAATACTGTTGATTGCATATTTATTAAATATGCACATAACAGCAGTGTGTTTCAATTTTTTTGTATATGAGTCACAAATATAGGATGTACATAAGAACTCGATAATAGAATCGAGAAATACCTCGTTCTTCGAGCATTTGTTTTCGTATAAGATCCGAGAGGAAGCTAGCTCCTCAAAATGGGTATATAAACACAAGATGAAGATGATGATGAGGAACCAATCAAGGTTGAGCTTAGACTGAGTAAAAGAGCTTAGGTAGAAAAATCTTACGGATCATATTTTATCTCTTTCATGTTGAAAAGTGAATCCCGAAGTTACTCAGAAGCAATAAGCTCTTCTGATGGATCTCACTGGAGAGAGACAATTGCATCTGAGACAGAATCTATTTTACAAAATCAAACTTGGAAACTTATGGATCTTCCTCTCGGAAGTAAACTGTTAGAGTCAATATATAGCTAGAGGGGGGTGAATAGCTCGTCGCGCTCATTATCTTGCTTCATGATGATGATATGCAGTGGAATGAAACACGAAACACACTTACAACACTAACATGAAGGATTTACTTGGTATCTATCTCAAGAAGAAGTGACTAATCCATGGATCCACACACACGAGCGCTCTCCACTTAGAAAGAAACTCCTTCTCGATACTACCAAAGGTGGAGAAACCTCGTATAACACTTACACAAGCATACAACTCAACATAAGAAGAAAAATACAAAGAATATAAATGAAAAACCTTCTTCTTGCTCTCTTGTTGCTTGTAGATGCCTCTTGAACCTAGAAAGTGCAACAACACTTGTCTCCAAGAGCTTCTAAAAACTGGCAGAGAGTAGTTGGAGAAGTCGTGTGAAGATCAGAAGAAGGTCGTCGAAGAAGTAAGCTCGCCACGGCTTTATACTTGGTGCTTCTAGGCTCCCAATCGATTGGGCCCTCTCCCAATTGATTGCCACATCAGATCCACATAATCCCAGACGTCCATCACTCACTTCCTGCGCAATGGTTATATCTCAATCGATTGACCAATCGATTGGGGAGGCTTGAATTGATCGGTTGATTGATTCAAAGAGCCTCTATGCTCTCGCTGGAAAAACCTAAATTGATCGATCAATCGATTCAGCTTTCTCACGTCTGCGCGAGAAATTCAGCCCCCAATCGATCGCCCGATCGATGGGTGGTGCCCAATCAATCGTCTGATCGATTGGGGACCCTTCTGTGCTCACGACATCGCTTCCCAATCGATCAGCTGATCGATTGGGAAGATGTTTGTGTTGGGGTTGCAAGGTTGCAAACATATTCCCATATTGAAAACATATGGGAAAGATCATGAGTTTATAAGAAAAAAAGATATCTCCATTGGTATGAGGCCTTTTGGGGAGAGCCCAAGAGCAAAGCCATGAGGGCCTAGACCCAAAGTGGACAATATCATACAATTGTGGAGATATCTGAATTCTTTTCGATCCTACAATTGGTATCAGAGTCTGGACTGTCAAAAGATTTAACCACCGACTGTGCACAAGAGCTATGGTCTGATTGAGCCATGTGGGTACAATATTAACCTCGAACAAAGAAAGTGGGGGCTCCTATGTTCGGATCAAGAGGACCAGACATCAGGCAAGAAGTCCGAGTTGTGGCTAGGTAAGGAAGTCCTAGTAGGTCGGGTGGACCGAGGGGCAGGAAGACCTGGTGGGTCGAGAATCGAACGTAGGAAGCTTGTGGTCCTTTGTTTGAGGGGGGATTGTTGGGGTTACAAGGTTGCAAATATAGTCCCACATTGAAAATATATGGGAAAGATCATGGGTTTATAAGAGAAAAAGATATCTCCATTAGTATGAGGCCTTTTGGGGAGAGCCCAAGAGCAAAGCCATGAGGGCCTAGGCCAAATCCAACATCCAGTCAATCATAACCTATTGGGATTCCTCGTTCCTAGCATCCGATTAACCTTGACCTACTGTGACTTCTTCACCAAGTGTCCAGTCAATCCTTTGACCCACTTGGACTTTTCTCCTCGTGTCAAGTGTCCTGTCAACCTTGACCCACTTGGACTTGTCGTCTCGTGCCAAGTGTTCGGTCCTCCATGACCCACTTAGACTTCCTTTCACCAGATGTCCAGTCACTCTTGACCCATCTGGATTTCCTTATGCCAAGTATCTGGTAACTCCTTTAACTTACTTGGACTTTCTAACACTATATGTTAGGTCAACCTTGACTTACCTAGATTTTTACGTGTCTGACTTCACTCACTAGGACTTTTCATCTGCTTGGCTTCACTTATCAGGACTTTCACCTAGCTTCACTCACTAGGATTTTTCCACTGCCCGGCTTCACTCACCAGGACTTCCACTTGCCTAACCTCCAGTTAGGACTTTTCCAGTCAAGTATTCGATCAACGTTGACCTACTTGACTCTTCTTCACATTAAACTAATCAAACCTTGACCAAAGGGAAATTGCACCAACAATATCCCCAATCGAACGATTACTTCTGCAATCTCCATATATTGTCAAACATCGAAACCTAAACATCAAGACTAAAGCTTGAGCCAACTCAAGCTTAGTCAACCTGGTCAACCTTGACCTAGGGGATATTGTACCAACATAAACTACTATGTTACAAGTGGATTTTCAAGAAAAAAGTAAAGTCAGATGATACAATTGATAAGCATAAGGGCAGATTGGTAATCAAAGGATACTAACAACGAAAATACCTTGATTACTTTGATACGTATTCTCTGGTGTCAAGAATAACTTCTATTAGAGTATTATTGTCTATAGACGCTCTATGGAATCTTGAAATATATCAAATGGATGTAAAGACAACCTTTCTAAATGGGAATTTAGAAGAGAAAATCTACATGGAGCAACCTGAGGGGTTTTCTATACGAGAACAGGAAAATAAGGTTTGTAGATTGGTGAAGTCATTATATGGCTTGAAACAAGTACTAAAGCAGCGACATGAGAAATTTGATAATGCCATGAAGGAAGGTGGATTCAAGATTAATGAATGTGATAAATGTTTCTACATGAAAGTTGCAGAAAATGACTACGTCATCTTACGCCTATATGTAGATGGCATACTTATCATTGTGAGTAATGATAAGATAATCAAATCCACTAAAGATATATTGAACTCAAGATTTAATATGAAATACATGGGTCTAGCTAATGTGATTTTAGGAATCAAAATTCTTATAATAATAGAAAGACTTGTTCATAGTCAATCCTATTACATGGATAAGATTATTGAAAATTTTACCAAGGATGAAACTATGTTGGTACGAACATTGATAGATACAAGTCAACATCTATCAAAAAATTGAGATGAAAGTATCTCTCAGATATAGTACTCTTGAGTGATTGGAAGTCTGATGTACCTAATTTGTTACACATGACCAGACTTGGCCTATGCAATAATAAGTAAACTAAGTATATACATAAGTAATCCCGGTATTGAACACTAGAAAGGGATAATAAGAGTACTGAGGTACTTAAGATATACTCATGAATATAAATTACACTATACGAGATATCCTACTGTGAAAGAAGGATACAGCAATGCGAGTTGGATATCTGACATAAAAGATTCTAAGTCTACGAATGGATATATATTCATTCTGGGAGGTGTAGTTATTTCCTAGAAATCTTCTAAGCAAACGACAATAACCAGATCCACGATGAAATCTGAGTTTGTGGCTCTTGATAAATATGGTGAAGAGGCTGAATGGTTACGGTAATTCTTAGAATATATTATGAGATGACCAAAACTTGTGCCGACAATTTGCATACATTGCGATGGTGAATTAGCAATTAGTCTAGCACAGAGCCATCTGTATAATGGTAAGTCTAAACATATATGTCGTAGATATAATACTGTTAGACAACTACTCTCAACGGAAGTTATCACTGTTGACTATGTAAAGTAGAAGGATAAGCTAGCGGATCCGCTAACCAAAGGGTTAAATCAAGAGTTAGTTGCAAGCTCATCATGAGAAATTGGTTTAATGCCATTGTCAGCGATCAGTCTAGAGGACACTTGACTTATACTGACTGGAGATCCTAAGAACTAGGTTCAAAGAGACAACTAATTTGCACTGACTAGACACACTATGGGGGATAACCTAATAAAATATTAACTAGACCAAGATAAGATGATGGGATTTTAATGATAAAAAAAGAGTAGATGACTACTCTCGAGGGATCACCTATGTGACAAAGATATGGGGCTACTTCGAAGAGAATTGGAGACACAATTCTTATAACTTCTTACAGAATCAGGCATGTTCATGGCCAAGAATGAACACACTCATGAGAAATGAGTTGTATCAGGGAGAGTATTGGGTGAGATATGTCAATGCTCACACAGACGGTAGAATAGTTCAAGGGCATCGTGTCTACTGTCAGCCAGTAAGCAAACAAATCTTCACAAGAGAAGGGTCAAAAGATAAAACCTACATATCCTACACTGGACTCAATTGTTGAATACTATTACATACCTTATCTCCATTCATGTGGGTAATTATTGGATATATGTGAATGGAGAAGAGGTAGAAGAGAAAAGAAGTTCCATTGTGAATGGGACTTTAGTCTCACATTAGGAGTTTCAAGGCATATTAGTTGTTTATATTAATTCACATGTATTGATGATGTGAACAAATGTATGGGGAGAGGCTCTCTCTCACGCGTGGGTGCGTAGGATGAGTGCAAATCTAGGGCCTAAATTTCACTGAATCATGTTAACTCGTGTGCAAGCAAAACTTACGTCGAATGCCAGATCGATCAGGGAAAAATTTTTCCAAGTGGAACAACTGATATTTTGCTATATAAACATTTTTGCTACTTATTTAAGTGTGTAATGGATGCATTAAATTAGAGATTAATGCAAAATGTAAATGGATGAGTGAAACGTTGGCATTTTATAGCTCGACAATTAATGATCATTAATTAATCATTAACGTTATCCATTGGTCTGAGCTCCTATATAAAGAGGCTGCTGTTAGGATGTATACTAAAAGCCTAAGCTTTAGGTATAAACATTTATAAGAATCACATTGGTCAAATATCTACATTTATGATAAATGTAGTTGTTCAATTAATTTATATTGTAGATAACATGGTGTGTGGTGTCACACACAGAGGATCATGTTATCAGTACCTTATAAATTATAAACAGTAGCTCACGATCAAGATGGAAAGGAACAAACCATTGGAAGATCGTAGTGTAATTATGTATTAGTTTGTCTTAACTATATAATTACACTAGTACACTTAGAGTGTATTGAGTAGGACCATTAGAGGTCGTCTCTTTTATACTGATTTTATAAAGGGGCAAAGACCTCAGTTATTATAGAAGTGTGTGCTCTTAATCCTAATATAATAACAAGCACATATATTTGATATTTATTTCTTTAATTTATCAATGAGTTAGATTTAGTTCGATAAATCAATAAGCCCGATAAGTTGGGAAATGATATCACTTATAGTGTGTGTTGTTGATTATAGAAGGAAACTGTATCCTAGTGATCTAGGTTGATAATGTCCCCAAGAGGAGCTCATAAGAATTGTCATGTTAAATCCTGTAGGTGGACTTAGTCCAACATGACGATAAGGTTGAGTGGTACTACTCTTGGACTAAGATATTAATTAAGTGAGTTGTCAGTAACTCATTTAATTAGTAGACATTCGACATCTTAAACACAGGGAGACTAACACACTCATAATAAGAAGGAGCCCAAAATGTAATTTGGGATTAGTGCGGTAGTTCAATAATAGTTCTCTAGTGGAATGAATTATTATTGATAAAATTAAGTTGTATGTTCGGGGCGAACACGGGATGCTTAATTTTATCGGGAGACCAAAGTCAATTCCTCCTCTCGGTCCCTATCGTAGCCTCTTGTATATAGAGATTTATACCCACCACATACCCATCTTCTTACCCATCCAATGGGGCCGGCCAAGCTAGCTTGGAACCCAAGCTAGGGCCAGCCAAGACCAAGTGGATGAGCTAAGTTGGTGGCCAGCCAAAGCTTGGGTCCCAAGCTTAGGTGGCCGACCAATAGAAAATTAAAAAGGATTTTTATTAAAATTATTTCTTATGTGGATACCATGGTTTTAAAAGAAAGTTTAAAAATTAAAAATTTCCTTTTATAGCTTTCTACAAAAGAATAAGAGAAGAGATTAATCTCTTTCCTTATTTGTAGATTAAAAGGATGGTTTTAATTTTTTGGTAAAAACTTTCCTTATTTGTAAATCATCTACATGTTTAAAAGAGAGTTTAAAATTGGAAATCTTTCCTTATTTGTTGATTAAAAGGTGGATTTTAAATGTTAAGAAAACTTTCCTTTTTAACCATGTTCATGATTTAAAATAGAGTTTAAAAATTAAATATTCTCTTTTATAAGTTTCTACAAGAGATTAAGAAAAGATTTGATATCTTTCCTTATTTGTAGATTAAAAGAGATTTTAATTTTTAGAGATAGCTTTCTTTTTATCCACATGTTTAAAAGAAAGATTTTAATTTATAAAATTTCTTTTTTATTAACCAATCATGAAGGGATGAAAATTATTGGAGAAATTTTTTATAAATTTCTAGAGACAAATTAGGAAGTTTTAATTAATTACAACTCTCCTTGTTTGTAGCTTTAATATGGCCGACCATTATAATTGATGAGAAGAAAATTGTTTTTAATTAAATAAATTTTCTTTTTCAATGACAAAAGAATTAAGGAAGTTTTTATTAAATTTTCCTTATTTGCCAAGACCAAGGATTATAAAAGATGAGGTAGAGGAGACTTCAGGGTGAACGACTCTATTCTATTTTCTCCCTCTTTTCTTCCTTGGTGTGGCCGACCCTTCTCCTTTTCTCTCTTCCTCTTGTGTGGCCGAAATCCTTTATCTCTTAGAGCTTGGAGGAGGTGGCCGGATCTAGCTTGAGGAAGAAGGAGAGGAAGCTTGCATCCCTTGGAGCTTGGTTGGTAAAAAAAGTTCTTCATCCTTTAGAAGATATGCTTGGCCGAAACTTGAAGGAAGAAAGAAGAAGGTGCCTTGGTGGTTCTCGTCTCGGAAGATCGTTGCCCACACAACGTCCAGGATTAGGAGAGGAATACGGTAGAAGATCAAGAGGTCATTATCTACTAAGTAAGGTATAACTAATATAGTTTTCCGCATCATGTTAGTTTTATCTCCATGTAAAAATACCAAATACAAGAGGCATGCGATTCTAGTATTTCGAATTAGTTTTTGATGTTGTGTTCTTTTATTTTTCTTTTCCTTGTGATTTGATTGCTCCTTTTGGTTGACCTAAAGTTATTTAAGGAAATTAAATATTAGCTTTCCTTAAAAGGCTTTGTCTAGGCGGTGGTGGTTGTTCCCATATCCAAGAAGGTCATGTGCCTCGCCATGTAGTCCTGGAAGTCAATTTTGGAAATTAATATTTAATGGAATTAATAACCTAGGTAATTTGGATAAAACGTGTTAAGTTCCGCAGGAGATCCAAGTCTAAACCTAAAAGAACAAATAAATTAAACTTAGGATCAAACGTGTTAAGTTCCGCAGGCGATCCGAGTTTAATTTAAAAGAACACATGGTAGCTAGGAAAAGGTTCAGACCTTTGTACAAAATTTTTATACAGTGGAACCATTAAGTTTTCCGAGTAGCAACCAACAGCTGCGATCGCAGGTAATACACACACAAAAAGTTGAAGCTCTCCACCTATTTTCCCCCTCCTCCTCTATTGTGCATCTCTTGCTTGATGAAGTACTCGTGATAGCAGTCGGGTACCTCTCAGTTCACCATGACCACCAGTGCTTGGTGTGCATCACGATTAACCATTGTATCCTGAGAAATAAATAACCCGAGAAAACTTCAAAGCACAGCCAGAGGTTGGGCGAATCTGTTTCAAGGAAACTGTGACCATCGCAGGCCACGATCCACTCTCCTGCTCTACTCGCTCGGACCGCTCTGTCACTTGGACTGCCCTACCTTTAATTATAAGGCTGCTCTATCCAGTCAACCCCTTCTATGACTCAACTAATCTGCTGCTCGGTTGATCTGCCGCTCGATCGTACTATCCGATCAGCTGCTAGTCCTGATCAGCTACTCTGTCACTAGGGCTGCCCTGCCTTCTACTGTAAGGATGCTATGCCCCATCAACCCCTTCTATGACTCGGTCGATCTTCCGCTCGGTTGATTTGCTGCTCAACCATATTACCCAGTCAGTCGCTCATCATGATTAGCTGCTCTGTCCCTTGGGCTACTTTACCTTTAGGCAGCCCTGTCTTTCCCAACTCGACCGCTATACCCGGTCGGCTACTTTGCTCGATCGGTCACTTAGACTAATATGCTGCTTAACTGCACTACTCGCAACTACTCTGCTCTGCTCAATCGAGTACTCGCCCGCTCGACCTGATCTACCACTTTGCCGGCTTAGACGGTTTTCTCGCTCGTCCGATAAGCCCGCTCGGCCAACCTACCAACTCTTGATTTGGCTGCATTGCCACTCGACCACTTGATCAACTGTTCTGCAGCTCTACCTGCCTGGTCATTCGGCTGCTCTGCTCGTTCAGCCACACTACAGTCAACACTTGGCAGAAACCAGCCCCTACTGATAGCCTGAGATTAATTGCTTAGGTTGTCTCTGTTGGAGCAATCTGGGTACCCTAGGTTTTGATGTTTGGGCAAATATTTAAGTTAAGTTTATTGTTGTATTTGATATGCATTGTGAGTGTACAGGATACAGGTACAACAAGGAAAGTCCAAGTGTGATCTTAGCAAAGGAGGAAAGTCCAAGGATGAGTCTTGGCGGTGTAAGTCCAAGCATGTAGTCTTGACAACGTAAGTCCAAGTGTGATCTTGGCAAAAGAGGAAAGTCCAAGGATGAGTCTTGGCGGTGTAAGTCTAAACATATAGTCTTGGTAACATAAGTTCAAGTGTGACTTGACAATGGATGAAGTCCCGGAGGCACGACCTCTTGGCAAAGGAAGACCCGACAACAATGACAAGGCCAATGGAAGCTCCAGAAGGCAAGACGTGAAGGATGGAGAGACATCCGAGGGACACAAGGATGATGGAGGAGGATAGAAGGCTAGGTCTAGGTTGGTCGGGCGAGGACGAGTGCTGAGTGAATGTACTCGGGGTTACATCTTAGGATTAGGGATACTGTAACAGTACTATAGCGTTACTGTAGTAGTACTGTAGCGTTTCTGTCGCAATCGACTGGTGGTTTCATCAGTCGACTAGTGCAGTCGACTGGGAGCAAATAGAGGGCTGGTATCGAGCCGTTGGGCTTGAACGGTCAAATTTCTATAGAGGGCAGTCGACTGATAGTTTTGGCAGTCGACTGGTAGGTGGGATTTTTCAACCCGTGGCCTATATAATCAAGACTTGGGAGCTTGGTTGAGGTTGATGAAATAGAGATAGTTAACCCCTATTAGTAGTCTATCTGTGCCATATCGTCTCAAATGTTATTGTGAGAGTTGTGGTGAGGTTTCTCCACCCACAAGGAGCTGCGTGAGCTAGCCGGAGTTTGCCGGGGAGTCATCCACTGACGGATCGGGATCATCCACCTTATAGACAACCGTGGAGTAGGAGCCCTAATCTCTGAACCATGTTAAATGATCGTGTAGCTTGGTTTGCATTTCTTGTCTTGTATTTAGATTAGCTTCCTACTTGTTTATTTGTATTTCTACTGCGTAACTAACAAGTGTAGGAAGAAGCGATCGATTTGGGTGAGACGCTATTCACCCCCCTCTAGCGGACGTTAAGGTCCCAACAAGTAGTATTAGAGCTAGGTGAGCTCTTGTTGAACTAATCACCAAGAGAGCGGCTAGAGGAAGAAGATGGAGTTGGAGGGACCTCTCGGATGAGACATCCGAATCCCACCTCCATACGAGCGCGAGGACTTCGACTATTGGAGGAATCGCATGGAGATGCAGTTCCAAATGAATTGGAACCAATGGATTGCGTTAGAGGAACCATTTAAAGCTCCAACGGACAAGAAGGGAAAGCGTCTCCGATGTCGATATTGGACCGAGGAGCAAAGGGAGCAATCGGAGATGGACAAGGAGGTAACTAGAATTTTAATTAATTTATTACCTCCTAATGTGATATTGAATGTATGTGAATATGAGAACGCAAGTGACCTTTGGAAAAAGATAATTGCGCTTCATGAGAGTCCTACACAAATCCAAGAAGAGAAGGAGCCCAAGGAGAAGGACTCATTGGTCCAAGAAGAGAAGAACCAATCGGATATTGGCACTGGTTCAACATCCGAGGAGGAGAAGGAAGATGAGGAGGTATCATCCACATCATCAAGGGAGGAAGAAGTGGAACCGTCCACATCTTCAAGTGAAGAGGAAGAAGAGCAATCCAAGGAGGAGGAGATCTTGGAAGCTCAACCCTCCACCTCAACTACCAAGAAGAGCACAAAGGACCACATCAAATACTTTGAGTGTGGTAAGATGGGACACTACAAGAGTAGGTGTCCTTCGCTCAAGAAGGTAAAGGAGGTAAACTCTAAACTCACTAAAGTTAATTTAGAAACTAATGTGAGTTGTAGGAAGAAGAAGGAGAAGAAGCATATTCGATACTTCACATGTGGTGAGTGAGGTCACTACCACACAAAGTGCTCAAGAAGAGGAGAGTTCATGAAATTGGCGCACTTAAGGAAGTGGGAGAAGAAGAGAGCTTCAAGGGTAAGGGAGGTAAACCCTAACTTGAATTCAAGTTCAAATTCAAATTCAAATTCCTCCATGCATGTTAAAATAATATGAATTATTTGCTCATGTATATTTATGGTTTTAGATATAATGATAGGAATAGGGTTAATGTATGTGATAACCTTAGGAAATCATTTTCAAATGATAAACCTAAAAGGAAACAACCTATCTTGCCTATGGGAAAGAAAGTAGGTGAAAACCTAAGCATTAATCCCAAGAAATGGAGACATATGCCTAGGAAGGTGGGTAGGTCTAGGGATGCCCAAGGTGGGCATGTTGATTCTAGGGTTAGAACCCTAGAATTAGAAAAACAAGCCTTGAAGGCAAAGCTTGAGGAAATGGAGAAAGTCCTAGAGAGGTTCATTATTGGACCTAAAGGACTTGACATGTATTTGGGTGGTCAAAGATCTAAAAATATCAAATTGGGTCCCTCCAAGACCAAAAGGAGGTCAAGTACTAAAGTGGCACATGACATTGGTAAGGGAGGAGTGACCAAGGACAAGGGAAAGTCATCCAAGGCCAATAAGAAGGAATATGCTAGTGTGACATATATTTACGGTAAGGATGAGGTGTCCAAGGTTAAGGACAAGAAGAAATTAACCAAAGACAAGGTGTCTAAAGTTAAAAAGGTGAGTTTTTTTTTTTGGCCAAATATCACCCGAGGTACACCGAAGTGGCCTAGCCATAGTGGATGAGTCACCTAGAGAGGTGGCTAAGACTAAGATCTCTAGGAGGAGTTCAAAGAGTCTTTGGGATATATGGTAAATGAATCTCAAGCGGACTATGCTTGGGACTCAAAATGGGTCATCAAATGTGTCAAAGTGGTTTAGAGACAGATTTGAGTCTAAAATATAAAAAATTGACACAATTGGGTTGAGTATCATGCATGAAAATATGAAAAAGGATTCATATTGCATGAAAATTAGTTTTGAATAAATATATGCCATATAAACTAATGCTAATGATGCATTATGGTTTAGTATAGGCAGATACATCAAGAAGAAGTCAAAACTAGGACTTTAGGTCAAGGTTCAATTGAACCATTTAGATAGTTTTAAATTTTATGTCAATCTTGGGATCTGTAATAAATATATTTTTATATATATTTTTTCCAAGTAGACAAGGTTAAAATAGACCTCTCCACAAAATTTATAAATTTTTTGAGGTCTGTGGAATTTTTGGCGCATTTCTGAAAGTGGGTAAAAGGCTGATTTTTGCCAACATAGAGTATCAGTCAACTGGCAATCGACTGAGGTTTATACCAGTCGACTGGTAACACTGTTCATGAGCACAGAATGTCTCTGTAAGCTCATTTTGACAATGACAGTCGACTGGGACTTATAACAGTCGAGTGATACGGTCTGAAAATATTTTTTAGCATTAGAAAATGACCAAAAGAGTGGTGAACATATATGTAATCTTATGGAAGATTAATACATGATGTTTATGGTCATTAGAGGTCAAAGAGTCCAATAATTGTGATATTATTGGAGCTCTTTTTGATATATGGCAAAGGGGGAGAAATTTAGGTTTAAGTGGGAAACCTACACACCTTTGAAAGAAATCCTAGCTCAAGGGGGAGCTTAGGTGAAGGGAGAGTGATTGCTCATTTATTAGCAAAGAGGGAGAAGTTTACCTTTGCAAGAAATCCTATCTCAAGGGGGAGCTTAGGTGAAGGGGGAGCCTAGGATTAGGTTCCATGATTTATGCATTTGTAGATTACATGTTTATTTACATTATTATTGCTATATTATTTCCCTAATTTAAACGGGTTGCTAAACATCAAAAAGGGAGAGATTGTTGGAGAAATCTGGGTACACTAGGTTTTGATATTTGGGCAAAGGTTTAAGTTAGGTTTATTGTTGTATTTGATATGCATTATGAGTGTGCAGGATACAAGTACAACAAGAAAAGTTCAAGTGTGATCTTGGCAAAGGAGGAAAGTCCAAGGATGAGTCTTGGAGGTGTAAGTCCAAGCATGTAGTCTTGGCAACGTAAGTCCAAGTGTGATCTTGGCAAAGGAAGAAAGTCCGAGGATGAGTCTTGGCGGTGTAAGTCTAAGCATGTAGTCTTGGCAACGTAAGTTCAAGTGTGACTTGACAATAGATGAAGTCCTGGAGCCACAACCTCTTGGCAAAGGAAGACCGACAACAATGACAAGGTCGATGGAGGCTCCAGAAGGTAAGACGTGAAGGATAGGGAGACATCCGAGGGACGCAAGGCTGATGGAGGAGGATAGAAGGTTAGGTCTAAATTGGTCGGGCGAGGACGAGTGCTGAGTTAATGTATTCGGGGGTTAAATCTTAGGATTAGGGTTACTGTAGCAGTACTGTAGCGTTACTGTAGCAGTCGACTGGTGGTTTCATCAGTCGACTGGTGCAATCGACTGGTGGTTTCATCAGTCGACTGGGAGCGAACAGAGAGCTGGTATCGAGTCATTGGGTTATAACGGTCGAATTTTCACAGAGGGCAGTCGACTGATAGTTTTGGCAATCGACTGGTAGGCGGGATTTTCCAACCCGTGGCCTATATAACCAAGACTTGGGAGCTTGGTTGAGGTTGACGAAATAGAGGTGGTTAACCCCTATTAGTAGTCTACCTGTGCCCTAGCGTCTCAAGTGTTCTTGTGAGAGTTGTGGTGAGGTTTCTCCACCCACAAGGAACTACGTGAGCTAGCCGGAGTTTACCGAGAAGTCATCCACCGATGGATCGGGATTGTCCACCTTACGGACAGCCATGGAGTAGAAGCCCTAATCTCCGAACCACGTTAAATGATCGTGCAACTTGGTTTGCATTTCTTGTCTTGTATTTAGATTAGCTTTCTACTTGTTTGTTTGTATTTCCGCTGCGTAACTAACAAGTGTAGGAAGAAGCGATCGATTTGAGTGAGACGCTATTCACCCCCCCCCCCCCTCTAGCGAACGTCAAGGTCCCAACAGTCTCGATAGATAAGTTGAATTTAATTTAGTGTATTTAAATTCAGCTAATTCTTCAAAATCTTGGGCAGATTATCCAACACTATCCTCTTTGAGGTGTCACCCAGGTAACGCTCATGTATAGAAGCTCCCTTTAGTGGAGACTTTCTTATCGAACTAGTTCTCTTGGATATCAACCTTTGATAATTTCTGACAATTGTAACTGTCGTAATCGATTGCTAGAGCCACCCTTGGCTAGATAGTCTAAGAGGAGAGTGATGCCTGACCAATGATCAGACCATGCCAGATGTACGATTCAACCAATGCCCCCTCTAGAGTCCTAAATTTCATTGCCTGGCTAGCTAGTTCCTAGCTCTCCGTGTGTGAGGCGAGCTACTTGGCACGTATGACAGCTCGCGTGGCCAGCGCATTAGACCATATGAATATTTTCTCTTATCGGTTATATAACGTTTGACGACGATATGTGAAAGTATGATTTTCTTCTGGCGAGAGGAGGCTATTTTTCTCTCTTGAGTTGTTTATTTTCTTCTTACTTGCACACCTGTGAGCCTTAACTTCCAGCCCAGAGTTGACTTGACCATTGGAGATGGACATAGCCACAGCTTGGAGATTGGAAGGGAGAGGAGGGATCCAAGTGTGTAGAGGAGAACACCATCAAAACCCAACCTTCTTCTTCTTAATACTTGTGCATACTCGATCCACAAATCCACTTACTTTCCTTTGTCTGGGATCTTCCTCTAGGCTCAACAACACTTATAGCTTACGATTACTTGCAATGTTAAGTATTCTACTATGAGCACTACTTTCAATATGTAGATGAATAACGCAAAGGTTTAGGATCGGAGGAGTGGTTTGAGACATCTAATGAAGGTGTAACAAGGTTTATGAGTATGAGGAGTGGGTTAGAGATCTAAGAAGGCTTACCTCAAGATGAGCAACAATATTGACTAAACAAATTGAGCACGAGCTTGATTAAAAGGAATAGAGATAAATACTCTACTACAACATGATGCTTGTGTATGGCTTGAGTTATCCCTAAAGCTATGGTGCAATGAAAAGATTTCAAGTTGTCACACAAGCATCCGTAATTTAATCCCCAGTTATGGTGTATTTGTAGAGATTTTTTCTCTAAATGAGGAGCACAACTACAGGATGTTGAGTTTTTGGGCCGCCCACAGTGAGTACTTCTCAATTTAGCCTAGCGGCCGGTGGAAAACTTCTGTGAGACCAGGTCAGTCACCCTAGATTCGGTGTTACTTGGTTCATCATTTTTATATATGACTTGAGTTAGCCCTCGGGGCACCATTGAGTTGGCTACTATGGGGAATATATTGCTACAATGGACAAGGGGTCAAATCTCGGTGAAGTTGAGAAAAATGCCCTCCCACAGTGACCAACTGTAGTTTCTCAATTTACCTCCTCACAGATGACTGTGAAACCTCTGACAATTTCTAGTGGAGACTTTCTTGTCGAACTTGTTGTCTTGGATCTCAACCTTCGACAATTTCTGACAATTGTAACTGTCTACTTGGTTGCTAGAGCCACCCTTGGCTAGATAGTCTAAGACGAGGGTGATGCCTGGCCAATGATCAGACCACGCTAGATGTACGATTCAACAGTTGTCCCCTCTAGAGCCTTACATCGCATTGCCTAACTAGCTAGTTCCCCACTCTCCGTATGTGTGGCAAGCTACTTGGCGCGTATGACAGCTTACATGGCCACATGAATATAACATTCGACGACAGTATGTGAAAGTATGATTTTCTTCTTGCATGCGGAGGCTATTTTTCTCTCTTAAGCTATTTATTTTCTTCTTACTCTCACACTCATGAGCCTCAACTTCCAGGCTAGAGCTGACTTGACCATTAGAGATGGACCTAGCCACGACTTGGAGATTGAAAGGGAGAGGAGGGTCCAAGCGTATAGAGGAGAACACCATCAAATAGTGTGAATGATAAGTCAAGTTGCTTTAAAGTTAAAATGAAACAAAACATATAAAGATTTTAAGGGGTTTGAAAACTTTTAGAGGTTCATAGTCAAAATGATGATGCTAGATCATGAATCTTAAAGCCCTACCAACCGTTGTATGGTCCAAAGAAAATGAAATGAAGCCCTAGGGCAATAGTACATGTTGGTGTTGAAAGTACTAGCTAATTAAACTTGTATTTTGATATTGACAAAGGTTTAAACTTAAGGGTTGTTGTGATCTAACAAGGTTACCTGAGTGTGCAAGCAAGTCCTAAGTGAGGATAGGCAACAAAGTCCTAGTTGAGGATAGGCAACGAAGTTCTAGTTGAGACTAGGCAACGAAGTCCTGGTCAAGTGGATTGGGCATGAAGTCTTGGTCAAGGGATTAGGCATGAAGTCCTGGTCGAGTGGACTAGGTAGAAGACTTGACAGATCAAGGACATCAGGCCGAAGTCCTGGGGGTTGCAGACATCAAGCGAAAGTCTAGGCAGGTCGAGGATCAGACGTCTAGCAGAAGCCCCAGAGGTCAAGATTGGATGATGAGTAAAAGTTCAAATAGGTGTTTGACAAAAAGTAAACTCTCATGAGAGGAAGAGGAGTAGGTAAGGATACAATCCCACATTAAGGAAATAGTATACATTGGTCCGACCTAGGGTTTCACAGGAAATCCGAAAGTCAGGCATATTAGAGGTTGTCAAATAATATTGTTTATATTATTCAATTTTTTTTCTATACTAACTTTATGGTGTAGAAAATATTTAGCCTGGAAGTGATGATCCAGGCACCTGAAAGGTATTCAGGCGCCTCTATCACCTCGGCGTACGGCAGAGGGAGGTGAGGTGGTGTATTTCAATTGATCAGTGCATTAGATCCAAGGACCTCAAAGGGATTGTGACACCGAGCAAAATAAGTATATTATTCTGGGGAGTGAAGTTGTAGAGGGATTAACAAGAAAATAAAAGAGAAGTAACACAAAAAAAGGAATAACCTAAATTAGGCTTAAACCTATTATGAAATCAAGAGCGTAGAGAAAAGAGATGTAGCTATAACATGACTTAAGTGAAACTAATTGGTTCGATATCAAAATAATATGTCCTAAACATCATCTAAGCATAGGTTTATATAGATCTCAAAACTCTCAAAAAAATCTAAATGAAAAAAATAACCAGCTAGACTTATTTTCTAAAATTTAGGATAAATTAATTAACCAGACTTTGTTCCATGAGATTTATGACCAAATTAAATATAATTTAAAAAATAAACTAAACTTAATTAATGGATTATTAATTAAAAATTTTAAAAGATGCAAATCTGAGTACTTTGGATTCTCTCCTGCATCAATCATCCGGAGTTGAAGAGAACTCATCCTCAAGTTTAAAGTAGTGCCAGGTGGTAGCCAGGAGGAAGATCATCTGGTACCCAATTGGCAAAATCTATTACAAGTTGCTGAACTATGAAAATCCTCATCGATTCATCGACAAGCATGACATCATGGACACTACTCTTGTCCATATTAAAGCTATAATCTTGTAGGTCCTATTTATTCATGACCTTAGCTCTTCCAGCACTCAGCAAAATTGAGCCATCATCATATATTGTCAATGAGGTAACTGGTGAGAAGTGTTTTTCTAGCACTGTAAGACACTTCTTAGATTACAAGTTCCAAACTCTAACAGTAGTAGCACCATCGCCTGAGAACAACAGTAACTGGTTTAGCTGGAATTTGATAAATGTCATAATACCCCGGTGACCTTTAAAGAAATGTGGGCAAAATCCACCGTCTATGTCCCAAAGACAATCCATTCTGTTTGCTTCACCTAGAAATCCACTAGAAGAATGACATGCCATGCTCTTTATTGAACCATATCCCTTCCATGAATGAATGCACTTGCGGGAGGAGAGCTCCCAAACTCAAATTTGACGGTTGTCGGTAGTAGTGAAAAGGAACCTGTCATCAAGTCTCAAGGTGAAGGAAGTACTAGAATCTGAAAACCCGCCAAGACTCCTTAGGGTAGAGGAATCAAACGAGCTCGTTAGTTTTACTTCGTCACCATAGGAGCAAACAAGGAAGCAACTGTCAAAGGACACAACAAAAGATCCACCATTGTAGAACTATTGTAGCAATAACACGTAGGGGTAGCTTTGCTTCAAAGCTAGAGGCGATATCGTGTCCATCGCCAACGGCTGCGTGGAAGGTCGAACTTGGATTTGATTGCTTCCGCAGAATCATAGCTCTTCAACTTTGTTAATTTGCTAATGTTCCATTACCTTTGATGAAGAAGAACCTGTTGTACTCTAAATGCATGAAATTAGAACATAAACTGTAAACACTTACAGCGATCTCCCACAGATCTACAATCGACGACGGTAGAATGTGATCTTCGGACTTGTTGTCAGAAGAGAAATTAGAAAATTGAAAAGCTCTCCGTAATTTCACAAACCAAATCCCATAGCCTCTGATGTCCTTCTTCCTCTCGTTCTTCCACACCCCGTGAACCACCCATGGACGCGCCCTTTATAATGGGAATTATCCCAAGGGTAAAAGGGATTTTTTCCTAAAAGAAAGTGGGCAATGTGGGCATGCCCGCGTTCCTATTTCCTATATCTCCCACTTATCCAAGGTAAGTCATTAAGACTAGTTCATCCAGGTAAGTCACTATGACCAGTTAGTCACAAAGACTAAATAAGTGGCATAGACTATATAAGAGTTTAGTCTCAAAGACCATATCAGAATATCTAATCCATACATAGAGAAAATGGTTCATGCAACATCAAGCACACTGAGCGATAGATGCTAAGAAGATTGTTACACCTTACATAGTCACTCTTTTAGCAATCAATGTAACAAAGTTGTTACACTTTATTCTATCGCTATTCCAAATGAATTAGAGACTTTTTTATAATAACACATAACCTCTCTATCCTGGTGGCACATAGCCTTTATCCAGGAAACATTCAATCTCTTAGTGGCACACAGTCATTATCTTGGAGATATCCATGTCTTGCTATTTACCCAGATTAAATAATCTTCATTTACATCAATATGACCATCTCTAATAAGTTATAATGATTATTATGTCAAGAGCATATTTCATATTCAATATTTATAATTATTTTTATACATAACAGAAATGGATCGACTAGTGAATAACTTCAAAAGATGTAAATTTATTTAATCTTCCTTTTTAGCTAGAATCTATTCATTCTAATCAATCACTTTCCTAGTTATGCTCCATAGACCGAATCATCCATAGTCATATAATACATGCTAAAATAGCAGACACTGATTAAAACTTCAAATAAATAGCTAAATAGTCACTAAGGTAAAATTGAGATTAACTTATAATCTCAAAGGTCTCACATAGTAAAGAAATAGGGGTCCATTCTCCTACTACCTTTATTATCGTAATAGCACATGTGGTATGAATCATATGCTACGATGTTATTCTCTTTATTAAAAAGAGTGCATGTTTTCCTCAAATTTAACATCGCGCAGATTTTGATCTAGATATATCTAATGTATAATCCTGAATTCAACATATGAATTCTAATATGGTCTTCAACAGGTTCAGTAAATGGTGGGTTCATTTACTTCGATCATTATTCAATATAAATGATCTCATCTTGACATAATTATCAAGGTGACCTTAACTTATAGATTTGTCTCTGTTCACAGCTACGTATGTTGTCCCATAAGTAACGATTTTACCTCTATTTATACTTAACAAACATAGATGATTGTTTATGTGAGTGGACCAATCTCAACCAGTGACATGCTCACTGAGATCTTATATGAATGTAACAAAATCATATACACTGAATAAATTATGGTAAATTACACAACCAAATCACATTAATTGATTGTTATTACAATATTGTTACATTCTACAAAGTCCTAAAGACTTTACATATTTTTTAAATGACTCTCTAGTCATTGGCTTTGGCTTAGTAAAAGGATTTGCAAGCATAACACGTGTAGGAACATACTTAAGAATTACCTTTCTTTTAGCCACAATATCTCTCACAAAGTTATATTTTACAACTATATGCTTATCTTTGTTGTGATATTTGGAATCCTTGGAAAAAGTTATTATAGTTTGACTATCACAGTAGATAGTTACTGGACTCCCACTGTCTTCAACAATCTTCAGATGCTTCAGGAACCTTCTCAACCAGACTACTTCTTGCACAACCACTGAATATGCCACATATTTAGCTTCCATAGTTGACAAAGCTACACAATCTTGTTTCTTGCTGTTCCATGAGATAGCGCCACCATTCAGCAAGAATGCATAGTCTAATGTGGATTTTCTATCATCTAGGTCTCCAGCCCAATCTACATCTGAATAACCTTTCATACTCATATCTTATCCTTGGAAATAGAAACAATAATCTATTATCACCTTCAGATATCTGAATATTCTTTTTATCGCCTTCTAGTGTCTTGATCCTGGGTTTGACTAGAAGCGACTGACTAAGGCAACAACATAGTTGATATCAGGATGTGTACACAACATAGTATATATCAAACTACTAATAGCACTGACATATGATTTTTATTCATCTCAGCTACTTCTTCTGGAGTTTTGGGATACATACTATTACTCAAAACAGTACCTTTCACAATAGGTGTATGTTCTACGTTACAATTAGACATGCTGAAATGATGTAACATCTTATTTATATAAGACTTTTGTGGCAAACCCAAAAGTATTTTAGAACAACTCTTTTAGAACAATCTCTAATGATCTTCACTCCTATGATGTAATCAGCTTTTCTCATATCCGTTGTATCAAATTGTAATGACAGCCACTTCTTGACTTCATTCATATACCCTATGTCATTTCCACCTATCAGCATATCATTAATATATAATGATAAAATGGCATACTCTTTGTTTTTCTTTTCAAGAAAATACAATGATCCTCATTGATCATCTCGAAACAATAAGATAAAACAACTTCATTTAATCTTATGTTTCATTGTCTTGACGCTTGCTTCAACCCATATATAGACTTTCTAAGTCTATATACTTTCTCCTCTTGGCCTTCAGCAATGAAACTTTTTGGTTAAGCCATATAGATTTCCTCATCAAGCTCACCGTTAAGAAAAGTGGTTTTTACATCCATTTGATGTAATTCCAAGTCATAATGTGCGACAAAGGCCAAAATAACTCGTATTCATACAAATTTCACTACAGGAGAAAATGTCTCTTCAAAGTCAATACTCTCGATTTGGGTATATCTTTTTGTAACTAAATGAGTTTTGTATCTGTTAATCGATCCATTAGTTTTTCTCTTTATTTTGAGAATTCACATATTCCCAATAGCCTTTTGGCTCAAAGAAAGATCGACTAAGTCCTAAACATGATTCTGATTCATAAACTCCATCTTTTCAACCATTGCAACTTTTCATTTTTCTCTAACTCTACATCTCAATGCTTCCTCAATGAATTGAGGTTAGTCATCATCAACTAGAAGTGTTATCAATACCTCATTCTCAATATCAAATCTCTTCTTAAGTTTGATTTTACGAACATTTCTTCATAAGTTGGGATATTGAGAAGTCAACTCATGACTTTGCATATCACTCTCACTTGGTTGAGTAGACTTACGCATCCCTTTTGACACCTTTCTTGTTGATAATATCTCATCCTTCTCAAATAGAGGAACTCTTTTATCAACATCACATCTGGTTGGGAACTCTGTTTCAAGAAAAGTTACATCTCTCGAATCTATTTCAAAGATGGTTCCATCTAGTTGCTCACCTATGAAAATATAACCTTTAGAGGTCTCATGATATCTAATAAAGATACATTTCTTACCCCTAGGTCCCAGTTTTCCATACTTGTGAGCATTATCATGAACATAAGCAGGTGACCCCCAATGATCTCAGATTACTCAAATTCGATTTTCTACCTGTCCAACGTTCATATAGGGTAGATAGAACTAATTTTGAAGGCACTTTGTTAAGCATATAAGATGTAGTTAATAATGCATCTCCCCAATAGCAGATAGGCAAATTGGCCTATGCCATAATAAACCTAATCATTTCAAGAATAGTCATATTTTTTCTTTCAACTATCCCATTTTACTGTAGAGTTCTAGGGATTGTTAGCTGTCTAATAATCCCTCTATCATTATATATTGTCTTGAACATATCAGACAAATATTCTCCTTCATGGTTAGTGCGTAAAGTCTTAAATTTACATTCTATTTGATTCTTAACTTCATTCATATAACAAATGAAGCAATCCAATGCTTTAGATTTATGAGAAATCAAATACACATGACTGAAACGAGAGAAATTGTCAATAAATGTAATGAAATAGGAAACTCCATGTTTAGCCTTCACATTTATTGGACCATAAATATTCGAATGAATTAACTGCAATGGTGATTCAGCTCTTATAGCCTTACCAAATAATTTCCTAGTTGCTTTTCCAACAAGACAATGCTCACATATTGACAAGTGAATCTTAGCTCGAGTGTCCAATTGACCCTCTTTAGCCAATCGATTCATACGTTCTTGTCCTATGTGTCCTAATATAGCATGCCAAATCTCATCAGTTATATCTGTATCACTAGTTAGAGCAATGTTTGAAAAATAACTTTCAATAGTAGAATTGACATTTGGTTCTACATCAAGAAGAACCATAAAATCATTTGTTAAAAAATCATATCCGATTGACACTAAGTCAATCTTAAGTTCAACACATTGATTGTAAAAATTAATACAATACCCTAAATCAAGAAGACATGTAATGGAAACAAGATTTCGTTGAATTTCAGGAGCATACAAGACATCATGTAGAAATAAAACACTACCACTATGGAGGTTTAGTTTGCAGGTGCTAATTTCTTTGACTTCAACTCTTGCATTGTTTCCCACATAGATCCACTTGTTGTCAACTGGTACCCGATGGTACTCTACAAATGTTACTCGCTCCCAAGCTACATGGTTGGTTGCTCTTAAATTTATAATCCACAAAGGATAAGAATCAACTAACAACACTGAACTAGCAACAAAATACTCAGGAAAAGAAGACACATTTGGATTTACCTTTTTCAGCTTAGTGCACTCCCAAGCGAAGTGGCCCTTCTTGCCATAGTTAAACCTAGTCAACTTATTTTTAGGTTTCTTTCCAATCTTCTTTCCTATCTTCTTGACTGGGCACTATCCCTCAGCAACAACTTCTTTCTTCTTTCCTTTCCCCTTCTTGAACCATTTTTTTTCATAGATCCAGATGATCCAATAGAACCTACAGTCACATAGGCTAGTCCAAAAATCCTTGCGGATTCAACTCTCTCCGCCTCCAATTCTACATGGTGTGAGATGTCAGTGAAAGTGTTGATACTCTCACTGTGAGTTAGGGTATGCTTCACAGTCTCCCAAGAATCTGGAAGGGAACGAATAACTACTTGAACCTGTTGTTCATTGGTCAACTTATGACCAGCAATTTTAAGCTCCCGAATCATGTTTGACATCTCCTTGAGGTATTGAACCATTAAAATATTCGGACGCTTCTTATAGCTGTCAAACTTGATCGTCAATAGTCAAAGCTTGCTTAGACTTACTCCACTGTATTTCTCTTTAAGGGCTACCCAGACTGCATGAGTCGAAAGATATGACTCATACTCAAAAGCTAGGTCATCTACCATTGAACTAATCAATATGCCCTTTGTAGTGGAGTCTTTTTTCTTCCATGCCTTATAGGCATCAATATCTCATTTGTGTTGTGCTGTGCAGTGGAACCATCTACAGGTTCTACCAAAACCTAATTTACAGCCTCTAGAACTTTTTGTTCCTCAAGTACATACTGTATCCGGAGGTGTCAGATCTTATAGTTATCCCCATTAAGTTTTTCACCCTTGTTGAGTTCAGTTATAATGTTCTTAGTTGTCATAATCTATCATAAATAAACACATTAGTTAGTATCCAGTATAATTCATGTAGAATCGATGACGTGCTAGAGAAGGGTGAATAGTTCTCGTGACTTTTTCACTCATTTCGGAGAACACAGAATAACATAATAGAAGATAGAAAGAAAATAGAGCAATCGCTAACAAGGTTTCTTTTACTTGGTTCGGAGCCTGTGACGACTCCTACTCCAAGGCTCGCGGTCGTTGATTGCTTACGTTGAGCAATCACTATAGATCTGAAAATTCTTTACACAGAACAAGTACAAGAATATTGAAATATAACTTGTTACCGATGACTTGGTGAAAGAGTAATCTTCTAGCTTGGTCATCGTCGGAGCAGCGTTTAGACGTTTCCGAAGTGCGCGCAAGAGCTCGAATTGTTCTTAATTGATCGTTCTGAATATGTTGTCATGAAGTTCGTGGTCGACCCTCCTTTTATATTTGAGTCAGACCTGATCCAGATCTACTGATCTCGGGATTAGTCTTTGACTCGAAGCTAATCGGTCGATCAATCCAGGTGTTCGGTCAACCGAACCCTCTGAACCTGCCCAGATTCTCGTCCACATGCTTTTGCTCGGATAAGAGTCTTCATTTGGTCGACCAATCCTGTCGTTCAGTCGATCGATCCTGCTAACCTCGTTGGCCTATCAAATCAAATCCACTCGGCCTAACCACATCGACGCATATCCATCGATCGATCGACTGAACCCCAGGTTCGATCGACCGATCCTTCGGTCGAACCCAATCAGATAGCTTGGAAATCTACTTTGCTTGCTTGTAGGTTTGGTCGACCGATCCCTAGTTTGGTCAACTTATTAAGGCCGAAACTCCAACTTGTAAAATGTTAGTTCCCTGCAAAACAGACATTTGAAAATAAGCAGATAACATGTGAAGTAAAATCCGTTTTGACAGTCATCAAACTGTCCGGTTTTGACTTTCGAATTTCACCAAAAATCCTAGGTCGAACCGATGTCTACTGTTCCCTCTTCAGGGAACACGTCCTCACCTACTCCTTTCTGGAGAGTTTACCTTTTGCCAAACCTGTCCTCCAAACCATCTAAAATTTTGGTCAACGCTCGAGACTTCAGGTTTTCATGCTGGACGTCCGCTCTACGACCCATCCAGACTTTCACCTGGTTCACAACCACCAGGATTTTCACCTAGAATCCCTGACTCTAGGATTTCACCCAAAGTACACAACCCACCAAGACTTTCCAGAACCTAGGGTTACCACCCCCTAGGACCTAGAGTTACCTCCCGCTAGAATTTTCCATAATCTAGGGTTACCACCCCCTAGGACTTAGGGTTACCTCCCCCTAGGGTTTTCCACCTGCCTAGTATCCACTAGGACTTTTGCCCAAGAACACTTAAGACTTTCCTGCAAGTTCAATCATATTTGTTACATAATAAGACAACTTAACTTTGAACACTTTACTATTATCAAAACATAGGTTTGATCGTCTAGTGCTCTATGCACTAACAATTCATATGCATGCAATTTATGATTGGCTCAATATTAATTTGAGTTGGTTTATAAAATCAAGTGATAACCATATTTTCACTCATTATTCATATGACCAATCAAATTAATATTGATCAATTATATTACACACGTCCTAATAAATGAACTAATCATTTATTATATCATGATTAAATGAACTAATCATTTAATAAAATGAACTAATCATTTATCATGTAGAGTAAACAACATAAATAAACATATGAATGAACATATCATTAACATAAAAAAATATGCTACATATTGTTAACTTATAACAAACTGAAATAAACTAAATGGACTAATACTATTCATATATAATGACAATAATAATAATAGAACTCTAATAACTAGATAGGCTAACATCACACCCACTATGACAGACACTAGTGTAGTAGCCCACATTATACCTTTCAACCTGAACTCGTTTGGGGCAATCTCAGGTGGAATAGCTTCAGGATTCTCTTTCAGATTCAGAATTGGATCCATTTCTAGATCCTCCACACATTCTTCTGAATCCTCCTCTGATTCTTCATGATCTTCTTTTGAATCCTCCTCGAATTCGTTGGGATCCTCCTTTGGATCCTCTTTTGATTCTTCAGGACCACATGCTAAATGAAGTAAATGTCTACACATCTCTGAATATAGGATGTGCCTTTCAGAATCATCCCAAAGTTGGAGTGCTATCTACCTAAGATGTTTCGACAGTGAATAAACTAGAGCCCATCTTCTATTTGTGTCTTGGACTGGAAACTCTTCTCTCTCGAATTTCCAGAACAACCGATCGAGCTAACCAATTGTTAGGATGTATACTAAAAGCCTAAGCTTTTGGTATAAATATTTATCTAGAAATAAGAATCACATTGGTCAAATATCTACATTTATGATAAATATAGTTGTTCAATTAATTTATATTGTAGATAACATGGTGTGTGGTGACACACACAGAGGATCATGTTATCAGTACCTTATAAATTATAAACAATAGCTCACGATCAAGATGGAAAGGAACAAACCATTGGAAGATCGTAGTGTAATTAGGTATTAGTTTGTCTTAACTATATAATTACACTAATACACTTAGAGTGTATTGAGTAGGACTATTAGAGGTCGTCTCTTTTATACTGACTTTATAAAGGGACAAAAACCTCAGTTATTATGGAAGTGTGTGCTCTTAATCCTAATATAATAACAAGCACATATATTTGATATTTATTTCTTTAATTTATCAATGGGTGAGATTTAGTTCGATAAATTAATAAGCCCGATAAGTTGGGAAATGATATCACTTATAGTGTGTGTTGTTGATTATAGAAGGAAACTGTGTCCTAGTAATCTAGGTTGATGATGTCCCCAAGAGGAGCTCATAAGGATTGTCATGTTAAACCCTGCAGGTGGACTTAGTCCGACATGACGATAAGGTTGAGTGGTACTACTCTTGTACTAAGATATTAATTAAGTGAGTTGTCAGTAACTCATTTAATTAGTGGACATTCGACATCTTAAACACAGGGAGACTAACACACTCATAATAAGAAGGAGCCCAAAATGTAATTTGAGATTGGTGCGGTAGTTCAATAATAGTTCTCTAGTGGAATGAATTATTATTGATAAAATTAAGTTGTATGTTCGGGGTGAACACGGGATGCTTAATTTTATCGGGAGACCAAAACCAATTCCTCCTCTCGGTCCCTATCGTAGCCTCTTGTATATAGAGATTTATACTCACCACATACCCACCTTCTTACCCATCCAATGGGGCCGGCCAAGCTAGCTTGGAACCCAAGCTAGGGCCAGCCAAGTTGGTGGCCAGCCAAACTTTGGGTCCCAAGCTTAGGTGGCCGGCCACTAGAATATTAAAAAAGATTTTTATTAAAATTATTTCTTATGTGGATATTATGGTTTTAAAATAGAGTTTAAAAATTAAAAATTTCCTTTTATAGCTTTCTACAAAAGATTAAGAGAAGAGATTAATCTCTTTCGTTATTTGTAGATTAAAAGGATGGTTTTAATTTGGTAAAAACTTTCTTTATTTGTAAATCATCTACATGTTTAAAAGAGAGTTTAAAATTTGAAATCTTTCCTTATTTGTTGATTAAAAGGTAGATTTTAAATTTTAAGAAAACTTTCCTTTTTAACCATGTTCATGATTTAAAAGAGAGTTTAAAAATTAAATATTCTCTTTTATAAGTTTCTACAAGAGATTAAGAAAAGATTTGATATCTTTCCTTATTTGTAGATTAAAAGATATTTTAATTTTTAGAGATAGTTTTCTTTTTATCCGCATGTTTAAAAGAAAGATTTTAATTTATAAAATTTCTTTTTTATTAACCAATCATGAAGGGATGAAAATTATTGGAGAAATTTTTTATAAATTTCTGGAGACAAATTAGGAAGTTTTAATTAATTAAAACTCTCCTTTTTTATAGCTTGTGGTGGCCGACCATATGAATTGATGAGAAGAAAATTATTTTTAATTAAATAAATTTTCTTTTTCAATGGCAAAAGAATTAAGGAAGTTTTTATTAAATTTTCCTTATTTGCCAAGACCAAGGATTATAAAAGAGGGGGTAGAGGAGGCTTCATGGTGAACGACTCTATTCTATTTTCTCCCTCTTTTCTTCCTTGGTGTGGCCGACCCTTCTCTTTTTCTCTCTTCCTCTTATGTGGCTGAAATCCTTTATCTCTTGGAGCTTGGAGGAGGTGGCCGGATCTAGCTTGAGGAAGAAGGAGAGAAAGCATGCATCCCTTGGAGCTTGGTTGGTGAAAAAGTTCTTCATCCTTTAGAAGATATGCTTGGCTGAAACTTGAAGGAAGGAAGAAGAAGGTGCCTTGGTGGTTCTCATCTCGGAAGATCATTGCCCACCCAATGTCCGAGGTTAGAAGAGGAATACAGTAGAAGATCAAGACGTCATTAAAAGTTCACAAAGAAAGGTATAACTAGTAATTATTTTCTGCATCATACTAGTTTTATTTCTTTGTAAAAATACCAAATACAAGAGGCATGCGACTCTAGTATTTCGAATTAGTTTTCGATATTGTGCTCTTTTATTTTTCTTTTCCTTGTGATTTGATTGCTCCTTTTGGTTGACCTAGAGTTATTTAAGGAAATTAAATATTAGCTTTCCTTAAAAGGCTTTGTCTAGGCGGTGGTGGTTTTTCCCATATCCAAGAAGGCCATGTGCCTCGCCATGCAGTCCTAGAAGCCAATTTTAGAAATTAATATTTAATGGAATTAATAACCTATGTGATTTGGATCGAACGTGTTAAGTTCTGCAGGAGATCCAAGTCTAAACCTAAAAGAACAAATAAATTAAACTTAGGATCAAACGTGTTAAGTTCCGCAGGCGATCCGAGTTTAATTTTAAAAAACACATGGTAGCTAGGAAAAGGTTCAGACCTTTGTACAAAATTTTTGTACAGTGGAACCATTAGGTTTTCCGAGTAGCAATCAACAATTGGTATCAAAGCTAGGGTTTTGCCTCTGTGTATTTGGTATTAGTTTAATTATGCACATGTCATACATAATTTAGGCAGGATAATAGTAGGATGTGCTAACTTTGTGGATGCAAGAACCAACTATTATGGCTTATAGATATTGTGTGTGATTGGACCCTTGGACATGTCAAGGGCATTATATTGTGTGTGCATGATTGTATTTTAAAATACAGCAAGAGCTGTATTTAGTTTTATTAGGATTTTATTTTTTGATCTAGTTACATGTACATTCCTTTTATGGAATATAGGATCGATGGATGTAAATTTTATTTTATGTTCGATCTAGTTTACATGTACATTCCTTCAAGGAATATAGGATCAAAAAATGTAAAATTCTATTTATGTTGCGGATCGAATCTTGCAAGGCGTGGAACCTTTTGAGGACCAGAGGCGCAGCGGAACAAGGAGCAAGATGGATGCGACAACTAGACCCGGTGGCGTTGGCCAAAGATGGCAGCAGCTAGGGTTGGTGACACATGGAGGACAACAATAGATAAAAGTCATAATAGTTGAAAATTAGTTTTTCTATTTATTGCTTTTTATGTTGTGCTGTGTGTGCTTGTTAGTATGCATGTTAAGTAGGCTAGCATAGTCAAAATTCCTCACTTTAAATAACTAAGTGGGAGAGGGTTTATTTTTTTAAAAATAAATTCCACGGTCTCCATTACTGGTTTATAAGTGATGCAACAAGCTTGCGCGTTGGCTCTGAGTGCCTTCCTCCATATCGGATGAGCTTGTTTGTGGATCACTAGATTAAACTTCCATTTTGGATGACTATAGGAAGTTAATTAAGAGCGTGGGATCTTCCCCATCGGAAGGGGCACAATCTTATTAATGGACTTAGTGTCAAGTAATGGTATACACTTAGGCACATCTAATAGTATCCTCCCCATCGGAGTCACTGCTATTATTTGTGTGACCGAAGAAAACCAACTATTAATTTGTCAAATAAATAGGTTGACAAGATAATAAAATTAAAAACTCCTCTTACAAATGTTTGATTTTGTATACGTTCATACTATCGTGGCATACAAAATTCACGGTGTTTGAGATTATTTTATTTTGTCATAAAGATTTATTGATAAGATAATTAATGGGTAAAATCCTCCTCTTACAAATGTTTAAATTTTGTATACGTCCACACTATCGTGGCATGCAAAATTCACGGTGTTTGAGGTGTTGGTGAATTTAAATAATATTGTTTGAGGAATCAATGTTATTTTAAATTCAAAAGTTTGACCAAATATTTGATTAAAGACAGATCAACTATTAATTTTATTCGTCATAAAGTAAAGTTGACGAGATAATAAAATTAATAGATAAAATCTCTTCTTTGATTTTGTATACGTCCACACTATCGTGGCATACAAAATTCATGGGGATTTTAAAGAATTGATCTTGATCAAATATTTTTGTGATTCTTAGAATTTAAAATGTTTGTCAATTCCCTAGATGTTATACTATAGAAAAGACTTAGTAGTCTCAATTGTAATAATTGGAAATAGGACTTGGACATTAAGGAAGACTGTCTTCTTAGAATTAAGAACAATATAGGTGTATTTAATTCATTAGTTGAAACATGTTTAGTGGTGTTATCTACCAGAACCTGGAGTGTAGATACAGATGCCATTAACAATGTCCATAATTCATTGCAGGGTTCCAGGAAACCCGACAACTAAATGAAAATAAAAACACCGTCCACATGGGCACTGCTGTAAAAGTGACAGCTGTTGCAGTGGGAGATGTTTATCCTTTAATAGGAATAAAATATGGATTATTAGAAATTGTCTTTACGTACTAAGTTTAGAAAGAACCTGATTTCAGTTTCTAAACTATTATAGAATAGATATTTTGATAACAAAGATGTTATCAAGAAAAATAGAGAAGTTATCTATTCTGGTATGTTGGTTGACAATTTATAATCCAATAACTCCCACGATGCAATAAATGGAAATTATAACACATCTTCTAACTTTAATAAGAGAAAGCAACCTTCGGAAATGAACCAATCATATTTTTGGCATCTAAGGCTAGGTTATATTATCTTGAGTAGGATTCAAAGGATAATAACCAATGAACTCTTGGATTCATTGGTAGTGGAAATCTTTCCAACCTGCGAGTCTTATTTTGAAGGAAAAATAACCAAGAAGCTTTTAAGTTTAAGGGGTAAGGAGCCAAAGATATGTTGGAATTGGGTCATTCTGATTCTGTGTAAACCTTTGACTATCCAGGCAAGAGGTTGTTTCGAATATTTCGTCTATTTTATAGATGACTATTCGAGATAAGGATACATTTACTTGATGCACCGCAAGTCTAAGTGCTTTGATTAGTTCAAAGAGTACTAGGCTGATGTGGAGTAAAGGTAAAAGTATCAAGACACTACGGTTAGATCATAGTGGCGAGAACCTCTTAGGAGAGTTTAGGAGTCACTTATCAGAAGATGGGATTTAATCTCAACTAACTGCACCTGATACACCCCAACAGAATGGTGTAGTAGAAAGAAGGTATAAGACACTTATGGAATAATTAAATCGATGATGAGTTATTCAGAAAATTATCAAATTTGTTTTAAGGATATACACTAGAAACGGAAGTGAACATAGTACCTTCTAAGTCAGAACTCTCTACTCCCATAGAATTGCAGATTGGGCGTAAGTCTAGTCTGAAGCATATTCGGAGGTCTAGCACATGAGAGACACTGATAAAGTTGGACAGGAATTCACTTATTTGTGGGTTATCCTAGAGAAACAAAAGTAGGTTTATAGTCTTAAAAATCAGAAGGTCATTGTTAGCATCAATGATCGATTTTTAGAAAAGGACTATGTAATAAACCACAAGCCCATAAGTAAATTTGTTCTTAAAGAAATTATAAAGGACATGTCTAATCTAGTACCAACTGTACAAGATGAAATATCACAAGAAACTGTAACACGTATCACAATTGATACACAATTATAGACAGTGCATCATCGTAGTGGGAGGGTTGTCAAACAACCAAAAAGATTCATGTTTTGGAACTTGATCCCAAATGAACATGAGCCTGATCCTAGAAATTTGATGAAGCACTCCAAGATAAAGATGCAGCATCTTGGCAAAGAGCAATGAATACAGAATTAGAATATATGTATTCTAATCAAATCTGGAAGCTTATAGAACCACCAGATGATGTAAAAGTCATTGGGTGAAAATAGGTCTACAATAGGAAAAGATGGATAGATAGAAAGGTGGAAACTTTCAAAGCAAGGCTTGATGAAAAAGGAAACTTTTTCACTGGTAGTCATGCTTAAGTCTATCCGGATTCTTTTATCTATTTGGCAAGTGGATGTCAAGACAACATTCCTTAATGGAAGTCTTGAAGAAAGTATCCATATAAAGCAACCAGAAGGGTTCATTGCAAAGGGCAAAGAGCATCTTGTGTGCAAACTCAATCAGTCTATGGACTGAGGCAAAGCTTCAAGGTCTTGGATATCTGGTCTAATAAAGTAATCCAGACCTATTGATTTATTCAGTGACCTGATAAGTCTTGTGTAATACAAGAAGTGTGATGGAAACATGGTGGTATTTCTTGTACTATATGTAGATGACATTTTTGATAGTTGGAAACAATATCAAAGTGTTGTCAGAAGTAAGGGTATGGTTGTCCAAACAATTCGATATGAAGGACTTGGGAGAATGTATATATTCTTGGGATCAAAGTAAAAAGGGATCGCAAGAAAAGAATATTTTACTTATCCCAAGCTTCATATATCGGAAAAATTCTTGCTCGTTTTAAGCATACAAAACTCCAAGAAAAGGTTTCTTACCTTTTAGGCATGGAGTAGCTTTATCTAAAGAGATGTCTCCAAAGACATCAAAGTAGATAGAGGAAATGAAGGCAGTTCTTTATGCTTCGGCTATCGGAAGCATAATGTATGCTATGCACGAGATCAAAAATCTGTTTTGTCAAGGGCATAGTTAGCAGATATCTAAGTAACCTTGGACAAGGATATTGGACTGCAGTAAAGCATATATTAAAGTACCTTAGAGGCACTGGAGATCATATGCTAGCTTACAAGGCAGATAATTTGGTCCCTATAGGTTGCACGAATTTTGACCTCCAATCGGGTAGGGACAATAGTAAGTCGATCTTGGGGTTTTGTGTTTACTTTAGGAGGTGAAGTCATAACTATGGAAGAGTGATAAGCATAGGTGTTTTTTCGGACTCCACCATAGAAGTTAAGTAAGTAGCCTCTAAGGCAGTCATAAAAGTTGAATGACTCAATAACCTCAAGATGGACTTAGATATGATTTCTGGTTTATCCAAAGATTATTACAATTTATTGTAATAATAGTGGTGCAGTTGCAAACTCAAAGAAACCATGAGTCCATAAGGCAAGTAAAACACAATAGAGCGCAAGTACCATCCAATACGAGAAATTGTATAAATGAGGAGAAGTTGTTACCGCCTAGATTGCATCAGATGATGACCTATAGATCTTTTCACTAAGGCCCTTAAGGCAAGAGCTTTTGATGGGCATGTTGAAGGATTGGGAATCAGATGTATGGCAGCAGATAAGGCTGTTGGATCGAAAATAATTTAGATATCTCCACAATGACATGATATTGTCCACTGTGAGCCTAAGCCCTCATGGTTTTGCTCTTGAGCTCTCCCCAAAAGGCCTCATGCCAATGGAGATATCTTTTCTCTTATAAACCCATGATCTTTCCCATGTGTTTCCAATATGGGACTATGTTTGCAACCTTGCAACCCCAACAATCCCCCCCTCAAACAAAGGACCATAGGCTTCCCACGTCCGATCCTCGACCCACCAGGTCTTCCTGCCCCTCGGTCCACCCGACCTACTAGGACTTCCTTGCCTAGTCACAACTAGGACTTCCTGCCTGGTGGCTGGTCCTCTTGATCCGAACATAGGAGCCCCCCACTTTCCTAATTCGAGGTCAATATTGTACCCACATGGCTTAATCAGACCATAGCTCTTGTGCACAGTCGGCGATTAAACCTTCTGGCAGTCCAGGCTCTGATACCACTTGTTTGATCGAAAAGAATTTAGATATCTCCACAATGGCATGATATTGTCCACTTTGGGCCTAAGCCCTCATGGTTTTGCTCTTGGGCTCTCCCCAAAAGGTCTCATGCTAATGGAGATATTTTTTCTCTTATAAACCCATGATCTTTCCCATATGTTTCCAATATGGGACTATGTTTGCAACCTTGCAACCCCAACAAAGGCAACTTAATCTTTTAGTATAAGTGGGAGATTGTTAGGATGTATACTAAAAGCCTAAGCTTTTGGTATAAACATTTATCTAGAAATAAGAATCACATTGGTCAAATATCTACATTTATGATAAATGTAGTTGTTCAATTAATTTATATTGTAGATAACATCGTGTGTGGTGTCACACACAGAGGATCATGTTATCAGTACCTTATAAATTATAAACAGTAGCTCACGATCAAGATGGAAAGGAACAAACCATTGGAAGATCGTAGTGTAATTATGTATTAGTTTGTCTTAACTATATAATTACACTAGTACACTTAGAGTGTATTGAGTAGGACCATTAGAGGTCATCTCTTTTATACTGACTTTATAAAGGGACAAAGACCTCAGTTATTATGGAAGTGTGTGCTCTTAATCCTAATATAATAACAAGCACATATATTTGATATTTATTTCTTTAATTTATCAATGGGTGAGATTTAGTTCGATAAATCAATAAGCTCGATAAGTTGGGAAATGATATCACTTATAGTGTGTGTTGTTGATTATAGAAGGAAACTGTGTCCTAGTGATCTAGGTTGATGATGTCCCCAAGAGGAGCTCATAAGGATTGTCATGTTAAACCCTGCAGGTGGACTTAGTCCGACATGACGATAAGGTTGAGTGGTACTACTCTTGGACTAAGATATTAATTAAGTGAGTTGTCAGTAACTCATTTAATTAGTGGGCATTCGACATCTTAAACACAGGGAGACTAACACACTCATAATAAGAAGGAGCCCAAAATGTAATTTGGGATTGGTGCGGTAGTTCAATAATAGTTCTCTAGTGGAATGAATTATTATTGATAAAATTAAGTTGTGTGTTCGGGGCGAACACGGGATGCTTAATTTTATCGGGAGACCAAAACCAATTCCTCCTCTCGGTCCCTATCGTAGCCTCTTGTATATAGAGATTTATACCCACCACATACCCACCTTCTTACCCATCCAATGGGGTCGGCCAAGCTAGCTTGGAACCCAAGCTAGGGCCGGCCAAGACCAAGTGGAAGAGCCAAGTTGGTGGCCGGCCAAAGCTTGGGTCCCAAGCTTAGGTGGCCGACCACTAGAATATTAAAATGGATATTTATTAAAATTATTTCTTATGTGGATATCATGGTTTTAAAAGAGAGTTTAAAAATTAAAAATTTCTTTTTATAACTTTCTACAAAAGATTAAGAGAAGAAATTAATCTCTTTCCTTATTTGTAGATTAAAATGATGGTTTTAATTTGGTAAAAACTTTCTTTAATTGTAAATCATCTACATGTTTAAAAGAGAGTTTAAAATTTGAAATCTTTCCTTATTTGTTGATTAAAAGGTGGATTTTAAATGTTAAGAAAACTTTCCTTTTTAACCATGTTCATGATTTAAAATAGAGTTTAAAAATTAAATATTCTCTTTTATAAGTTTCTACAAGAGATTAAGAAAAAATTTGATATCTTTCCTTATTTGTAGATTAAAAGAGATTTTAATTTTTAGAGATAACTTTTTTTTATCCATATGTTTAAAAGAAAGATTTTAATTTATAAAATTTCTTTTTTACTAACCATGAAGAGATTAAATTATTGGAGAAATTTTATAAATTTATGGAGATAAATTAGGAAGTTTTAATTAATTAAAACTCTCCTTGTTTATAGCTTGTGGTGGCCGGCCATATGAATTGATGAGAAGAAAATTATTTTTAATTAAATAAATTTTCTTTTTCAATGGCAAAAGAATTAAGGAAGTTTTTATTAAATTTTCCTTATTTGCCAATACCAAGGATTATAAAAAAGGGGTAGAGGAGGCTTCATGGTGAACGACTCTATTCTATTTTCTCCCTCTTTTCTTCCTTGGTGTGGCCGACCCTTCTCTTTTTCTCTCTTCCTCTTGTGTGGCCGAAATCCTTTATCTCTTGGAGCTTGGAGGAGGTGGTCGGATCTAGCTTGAGCAAGAAGGAGAGAAAGCTTGCATCCCTTGGAGCTTGGTTGGTGAAAAAAGTTCTTCATCCTTTAGAAGATATGCTTGGCCGAAACTTGAAGGAAGGAAGAAGAAGGTGCCTTGGTGGTTCTCATCTCGGAAGATCATTGCCCACATAATGTCCGAGGTTAGAAGAGGAATACGGTAGAAGATCAAGAGGTCATTAAAAGTTCACAAAGAAAAGTATAACTAGTAATTATTTTCTGCATCATACTAGTTTTATTTCTTTGTAAAAATACCAAATACAATAGGCATGCGATTCTAGTATTTCGAATTAGTTTTCGATGTTGTGTTCTTTTATTTTTCTTTTCCTTGTGATTTGATTGTTCCTTTTGGTTGATCTAGAGTTATTTAAGGAAATTAAATATTAGCTTTCCTTAAAAGGCTTTGTCTAGGCGGTGGTGGTTGTTCCCATATCCAAGAAGGTCATGTGCCTCGTCATGCAGTCCTGGAAGCCAATTTTGGAAATTAATATTTAATGGAATTAATAACCTAGGTGATTTGGATCGAACGTGTTAAGTTCCGCAGGAAATCCAAGTCTAAACCTAAAAGAACAAATAAATTAAACTTAGGATCAAACGTGTTAAGTTCCGTAGGCGATCCGAGTTTAATTTAAAAAAACACATGGTAGCTAGGAAAAGGTTCAGACCTTTGTACAAAATTTTTGTACAGTGGAACCATTAGGTTTTCCGAGTAGCAACCAACACCAATAAGTCATCCGAATTCGTAAACCAAGTCATAATCAACCTCCTTAATCTCCTCCCAAAGCTCATATTGTCGTATATCGTGACTAGCCATCTAACAAATTAAAATTAAATAAGTCAGTACAAAACTGACTAACTAGTACAAAACTGACTTAATTCAATTTTTATAGGCATAAAACTAACATTATAAATTAAGAAAAATAATCTTCTTAATTTTTAGGAGTCTAAGTCTACTGACTCATCGGACCGATAGATCAGGAATCCAGATTCTAGGCTTAGTACGTTGTCCTCAATTAGAACTAATATAATTGGATAGGGATCTACTGTACGTATATTATGTTATTATTTAATTTAAGCTCATTTCAGTTAATTTCAAACTTATTGATCAAACTCAGGTCTGTATAATCAAATCAATGCCCATTAGATTAAATTTGACTCATTAGAATAAATATAATACATTTGATCAAATTTGACCTACTTGAATAAATATGGTCACTTGATCATATTTGATCCAACTCCAATTAAATCAATCTAAATTGATTCGGATTTAGATCAAACTAGTTTGATTAAATTAACTAATAGTTTAAACCTGACCAGAGTTTAATTTAAACCGATTAATTTAATCAGATTATTTCAGTTCAATTAGTCTAGTTTAACTGGCCCAACCAAGATCTGATTCAAATCATGATTCCAAATCAAACCCATTTAAATTGTGAACCCAGTTCAAGTGAACCAAACCCAATATTTGAAGCATTAAATAACTCAAGGGATAATATTATTTCATTTTTCATTGTGTTAAATAAAATCAACATTTCATTTACGCATGCATCAAATATAATTAAGAAAAAAATATATTTTTTTGATCCAACATGCATTAGCATTAATAATAAACAAATGCCTTGTAAAACCTTATATGCTAACCTAATTGTAGCATTTTCTTTTCTTCTGCCGTTCGTGGCCGCCATCTTTCTACCCATGTAACCCCTAAGACCATCTCAACCATAAAACATATTTTAGTGCATTTTTAATACTAATTTAGTATATTTTAGCCCCTAATATTTTGCTACTCGAAAAACCTAGAGATTCCACTGTACAAAAATTTTGTACAAAGGTCTGAACCTTTTCCTAGCTACCATGTGTTCTTTTAAATTAAATTTTGGATCGCCTGCGGAACTTAACACGTTTGATCCAAAACTTAATCTATTTGTTCTTTTAGGTTTTGACTTGGATCTCCTGCGGAACTTAACACGTTCGACCCAAGTCACCTTAAGTTATTAATTCCATTAAATATTAATTTCCATAATTGGTTCCCAGTACTGACGTGGCGAGGCACATGACCTTCTTGGATATGGGAGCAACCACCACCGACTAGACAAAACCTTTTATAGAAAGCTAATATTTAATTTCCTAAAATAACTTTAGGTTAACCGAAAAGAACAATCAAATCACAAGGGAAAGAAAAACAAAAGAACACTGTATCGAAAACAAATTCGAAACTCTAGAATCGTATGCCTCTTGTATTTAGTATTATTTCCAAAAATAACTAGTATGATGCGGAAACAAAAATTACTAGTTATACCTTTTAGAAAGACCTCTTAATCTTCTACCGTATTCCTCTTCTAACCTCGGACGTTGTGTGGGCAACGATCTTCCGAGATGAGAACCACCAAGCACCTTCTTCTTCCTTACAAGTTTCGGCCATCAAAACTTCTCCTAGGATGAAGAGGTTCGGCCACCACCACCATGCTCCAAGGGATGCTAGAAAAGAGGCTTCTTTTCTCTCCTTCTCCTTCTTAGATCCGGCCACCAAAGATATCTCCACCATGAGAAGGTTTCGGCCACACAAAGGAGAGGAGAGGAAAGAAAGGGCCGGCCACAACCAAAGAGAAAAGAGAGGAAAAATAGAATAGAGTCGTTCACCTTGAAGCTTCCTCTACCCCCTCTTTTATAATCCTTGGTCTTGGCAAATAAGGAAAATTTAATAAAAACTTAATTCTTTTGCCATTGAAAAGGAAAATTTATTTAATTAAAATAATTTTCTCTTTTCAAATTATAATGGCCGGCCACTCTTCTCCCCAAAACAAGGAGAGTTTTAATTAAAAAAAAAATTAAAACTTCCTAATTTGTTTCTAGAAATTTATAAAAATTTCTCCAATAATTTTAATCCCTTCATGATTGGTTAATAAAAAGATATTTTATAAATTAAAATCTTTCTTTTAAACATGTGGATAATTTCTAAAAAGGAAAGTTATCTCTAAAAATTAAAATCTCCTTTCAATCTACAAATAAGGAAAGATATTAAATCTTTTCTTAATCTTTTGTAGAAACTAATAAAAGAGAATTTTAAATTTTCAAACTTTCTTTTAAATCATGAATATAATTAAAAGGAAAGTTTTTACCAAAATTAAAATCAACCTTTTAATCTACAAATAAGGAAAGAGATTTTAACTCTTCTCTTAATCTTTTGTAGAATCTTATAAAAGGAAGGATTTAAATTTTTAAACTCTCTTTTAAATTATATTATCCACATAAGAAAAATTTTAAAATTAAAATTCCTTTTTATTTTAATAGGGACGGCCACATGAATTCACCCATGAACATATCCATGGCCGGCCCTAGCTTGGTCTCCAAGCTAGCTTGGCCGACCCCTATAGGATGGGTAAGAAGGTGGGTATAGGTGGGTATAGTACTCTATAATTAAGAGGCTACGATAGGGACCGAGAGGAGGAATTGGTTTTGGTCTCCCGATAAAATTAAGCATCCCGTGCTCGCCCCGAACACACAACTTAATTTTATCAATAATAATTCATTCCACTAGAGAACTATTATTGAACTACCGCACCAATCCTAAATTACATTTTGGGCTCCTTCTTATCATGAGTGTGTTAGTCTCCCTGTGTTTAAGATAACAAATGTCCACTAATTAAGTAAGTTACTGACAACTCACTTAATTAATATCTAGCTCCAAGAGTAGTACCACTCAACTTCATCGTCATGTCGGACTAAGTCCACCTGCAGGGTTTAACATGACAATCCTTATGAGCTCCTCTTGGGGACATTCTCAACCTAGATCACTAGGACACAGTTTCCTTCTATAATCAACAACACACACTATAAGTGATATCATTTCCCAACTTATCGGGCTTATTGATTCATCGAACTAAATCTCACCCATTGATAAATTAAAGAAATAAATATCAAATATATGTGCTTGTTATTATATTAGGATTAAGAGCACACACTTCCATAATAACTGAGGTCTTTGTTTCTTTATAAAGTCATTAAAAAAAAAACGACCTCTAATGGTCTTACTCAATACACTCTAAGTGTACTAGTGTAATTATATAGTTAAGATAAACTAATACCTAATTACACTACGACTTCCAATGGTTTGTTCCTTTCCATTATGGTCGTGAGCTACTGTTTATAATTTATAAGGTACTGATAACATGATCCTCTGTGTGTGACACCACACACCATGTTATCTACAATATAAATTAATTGAACAACTACATTTATCATAAATGTAAACATTTGACCAATGTGATTCTTATTTCTAGATAAATGTTTATACCAAAAGCTAGGCTTTTAGTATACACTCTAACAATCTCCCACTTATACTAAAAGACTAACCTGGCTGCCATACATCTGATTCCCATGCCTTTCAAAAGCTCTTGCCTTAGGGCCCTTAGGTTATCATCTGATGTAATCTAGGCGGCAACAACTTCTCCTCGTTTATACGATTTCTCGTATTGGGTGGTACTTGCGCTCTATTGTGTTTTCTTACTTTATAGACTTATGGTTTCTTCAAGTTTGCTACTGCACCAATGTTATTACAATAAATTGTAATAATCTTTGGACAAACCAGAAATCATATCTAAGTCTATCTTGAGGTTATTAAGTCATTCAGCTTTTATGGCTATCTCAGAGGCTTGCCATATACTCAGCTTCTATGGTGGAGTCCAGAAAAACACCTATGCTTATCACTCTTCCATAGTTATGACTTTACCTTCTAAAGTAAACACAAAACCCTGAGGTTGACTTATTATTGTCCCTATCCGATTGGAAGTCAAAATGCATGCAACCCACAGGGACTAAATTAATTGCCTTGTAAGCTAGCATATAATCTCTAGTTCCTCTAAGGTACTTTAATATATGCTTTACTGCAGTCCAATGTCCTTGTCTAGGGTTACTTTGATATCTGCTAACTATGCCCTTGACAAAACAGATTTCTGATCTCGTGTATAGCATACATTAGGTTGTCTAACTGCTGAAGCATAAAGAACTGCCTACATGTCCTCAATCTCCTTTGATGTCATCGGAGACATCTCTTTAGATAAAGACACTCCATGCTTAAAAGGTAAGAAACCTTTCTACGAGTTTTGCATGCTTAAAACGAGCAAGGATTTTTCTGATGTATCAAGCTTAGGATAAGTATATTTTTCTTGCGATCCTTTGATCTCAAAAATATATACATTCTCCCAAGTCCTTTATATCGAATTATTTGGACTACCATACCCTTACTTCTGACAACATTTTGATATTGTTTCCAACTACCAAAAATGTTATCTACGTATAGTATAAGAAATACCACCACGTTTCCATCACACCTTTTGTATACACAAGACTTATCCGTTTACTCAATAAATCCATAGGTCTGGATTACTTTGATAAACTGGATGTTCCAAGACCTTGAAGCTTTGCATCAGTCCATAGACTGATTGAGCTTGCACACAAGATACTCTTAGCCCTTTGCAATGAACCCTTCTGGTTGCTTTATATGGATGTTTTCTTCAAGACTTCCATTAAGGAATGTTGTCTTGACATCCACTTACCAAATAGATAAAACTATCCGGATAGACTTAAGCATGGCTACCAGTGAAAAAGTTTCCTTTTTCATCTAGCCTTGCTTTGAAAGTTTCTACCTTCCCTTCTATCCTCTTTTCCTATTATTGACCTTTTTATACCCAAAGGCTTTTACACCATTTGGTGGTTCTACAAGCTTCCAGATTTTATTAGAATACATATATTTTAATTCTGTTATTCATTACTCTTTGCCAAGATATTGCATCTTTATCTTGGAGTGCTTCGTCATATGTCCGGAGATCAGGTTCATGTCCTCCAGGGATCGAGTCCAAAAACTCTCCCAAAACATGAATCTTTTTAGGTTGCCTAACAACCCTCCCACTACGACAAGACACTTTCTGCAATTGTGTATCATTTGTGATACGTGTTGCAGTTTACTTGTGGTATCTCATCTTGTACAATTGGTACTAGATTAGACATGTCTTTTATTATTTCCTTAAGAACAAATTTTCTTATGGGCACGTGGTTTATTACATAGTCCTTTTCTAAAAATCGGTCATTGATGCTAACAATGACCTTCTGATTTTTAAGACTATAAACCTACTTTCATTTCTCTAGGATAACCCACAAACAAGTGAATTCCTATCCAACTTATCATTGTCTCTCTTCAGCATATGTGCTGGACTACCCGAATCCGAATATGCTTTAAGATAGGCTTACGCCTATTCAGCAATTCTATATGAGTAGAGAGTTCTGACTTTGGAAGGTACTATATTCACTTCCGTTTCCAGAGTATATCCTTAAAATGATTTTGGTAATAACTCATCAATCTACTTATTTCCATAAGAGTCCTATACCTTTCTTTTTCTACACCATTCTGTTGGGGTCTACCAGGTGCAGTTAGTTGGAATTGAATCCCTACTTCTGATAAGTGACTCCTAAATTCTCCCAAGAGGTACTTGCCACTATGTTCTAACCATAGTGACTTTTACTTTAACATTTCTCCGCATCAGCCTTGTACTATTTGAACTAATCAAAGTACTTAGTCTTGCAGTACATTAAGTAAATTTATTTGTATCTTGAATAGTTGTCTATAAAATAGACGAAATATTCAATACTACCTCTTGTCTGGATAGTCATAGGATCACACAAATCAGAATGAACCAATTTCAATATATCTTTGACTCCATACCCCTTAAACTTAAAAGCTTCTTGGTTATTTTTTCTTCCAAGTAAGACTCACAGGTTGGAAAGATTTCCACTACCAATGAACCCAAAAGTTCATCAGCTACCAATGAATCCTACTCAAGTTAATATAACCTAGCCTTAGATGCCAAAGATATTAATGGTTCATTTCCGAAGGTTGCTTTCTCTTAAAATTAGAAGATGTGTTACTAATTTTCATTTGTTGCATCGTGGGAGTTATTGGATTTATAAATTGCCAACCAACGTACTAGAACAGATAACTTCCCTCTTTTTCTTAATAACAACTTTGTTATTAAAAGAGGCAGAATATCAAGTTCTTTGAATAGTTTAGAAACTGAAAACTAGTTCTTTCTAAACTTGGTGCGTAAAGACAATTACTCAAAAATCCATGTTTTATTCTTATCAAAAGATAAACATCTCCCACTGCAACAGCTACCATTTTTACAGTAGTGCCCATGTGGACGGTGTTTTAATTTTCATTTAGTTGCCGGATTTCCTGGAACCCTGCAATGAATTGCGGACATGATTGATGGCATCTGTATCTACACTCCAGGTTCTGGTAGATAACACCACTAAACATGTTTCAACTAATGAATTAAATACACCTATATTGTTCTTAGTTCTAAGAAGACAGTCTACCTTAATGTCCAAGTCCTATTTCCAATCATTACAATTGAGACTACTAAGTCTTTTCTATAGTATAACAACTAGGGGATTGACAAACATTTTAAATCCTAAGAATCACAAAAATATTTGGTCAAGATCAATTCTTTAAAATCCTCATGAATTTTGTATGCCACGATAGTGTGGACGTATATAAAATCAAAGAGGAGATTTTATCCATTAATTTTATTATCTCGTCAACTTTACTTTATGACGAATAAAATTAATAGTTGATCTGTCTTTGATCAAATATTTGGTCAAAACTTTTTGAATTTAAAATAAAATATTGATTCCTCAAACAATATTATTTAAATTCACCAACACCTCAAACACCGTGAATTTTGCATGTCACGTTAGTGTGGACGTATACAAATTCAACATTTGTAAAAGGAGGGTTTTACCCATTAACTATCTTGTCAACGTATCTTTATGACAAATAAAATTATCTCAAACACCGTTAATTTTGTATGCCACGTTAGTGTGGACGTATACAAAATCAATCATTTGTAAGAGGGGTTTTAACCCTTTAATTTTATTATCTTGTCAACCTAGTTTTATGACAAATTAATAGTTGGTTTCATTTGGTCACACAAATAATAGCAGTGACTTCGATGGGGAGGATACTATTAGATGTGTCTAAGTGTATACCATTACATGACACTAAGTCCATTAATAAGATTATGCCCCTTCCGTTGGGGAAGATCACACGCTCTTAATTAACTTCCTATAGTCATCCAAAAATGGAAGTCTGTTCTAGTGATCCACAAACAAGCTCATCCGTTATGGAGGAAGGCACTCAGAGTCAACACGCAAGCTTGTTTGCTTCACTTACAAACCAGTAATGGAGACCATGGGATTTATTTAAAAATCCCTCTCCCACTTAGTTATTTATAAACGAGGAATTTTAACTATGCTAGCCTACTAGTCATGTATACTAACATGCACACACAGCACAATATAAAAGCAATAAATAGAAAATCTAATTTTCAACTATTATGCCTTTTATCTCTAGTTGTCCTCCGTGTGTTGTCATCCCAAGATGCTGCCATATTTGGCCACCGCCACCGGGTCTAGATGTCGCATCCATCTTGTTCCTAGTTCCGCTGCGCCTCTGGTCCTTAGAAGGTTCCACGCTTTGCAAGATTCGATCCGCGACATAAATAGAATTTTACATTTTGATCCTATATTCCATAAAAGGAATGTACATGTATCTAGATCAAAAATAAAATCCTAATAAAACTCCTGCTGTATTTTAATACAATCATGCACACATAGATAAATGCCCTTGACATGTCCAAGGGTCCAATCACACACATAATAAATAAAAGCCATAATAGTTGGATCCTGCATCCACAAAGTTAGCACATCCTACTATTAACCTACCTAAATTATGTATGACATGTGCATAATTAAACTAATACCAAATACACAGAGGCAAAACCCTAGCTCTGATACCAATTGTTGGTTGCTACTCGGAAAACCTAGAGGTTCCACTGTACAAAAATTTTGTACAAAGGTCTGAACCTTTTCCTAGCTACCATGTGTTCTTTTAAATTAAATTTTGGATCGCCTGCGGAACTTAACACGTTTGATCCAAAACTTAATCTATTTGTTCTTTTAGGTTTTGACTTGGATCTCCTGCGGAACTTAACACGTTCGACCCAAGTCACCTTAAGTTATTAATTCCATTAAATATTAATTTCCATAATTGGTTCCCAGTACTGACGTGGCGAGGCACATGGCCTTCTTGGATATGGGAGCAACCACCACCGACTAGACAAAACCTTTTATAGAAAGCTAATATTTAATTTCCTAAAATAACTTTAGGTTAACCGAAAAGAACAATCAAATCACAAGGGAAAGAAAACAAAAGAACACCATATCGAAAACAAATTCGAAACTCTAGAATCGTATGCCTCTTGTATTTAGTATTATTTCCAAAAATAACTAGTATGATGCGGAAACAAAAATTACTAGTTATACCTTTTAGAAAGACCTCTTAATCTTCTACCGATTCCTCTTCTAACCTCGGACGTTGTGTGGGCAACGATCTTCCGAGATGAGAACCACCAAGCACCTTCTTCTTCCTTACAAGTTTCGCCATCAAAACTTCTCCTAGGATGAAGAGGTTCGCCACCACCACCATGCTCCAAGGGATGCTAGAAAAGAGGCTTCTTTTCTCTCCTTCTCCTTCTTAGATCCGGCCACCAAAGATATCTCCACCATGAGAAGGTTTCGCCACACAAAGGAGAGGAGAGGAAAGAAAGGGCCGGCCACAACCAAAGAGAAAAGAGAGGAAAAATAGAATAGAGTCGTTCACCTTGAAGCTTCCTCTACCCCCTCTTTTATAATCCTTGGTCTTGGCAAATAAGGAAAATTTAATAAAACTTCCTTAATTTTTTTGCCATTGAAAAGGAAAATTTATTTAATTAAAATAATTTTCTCTTTTCAAATTATAATGGCCGGCCACTCTTCTCCCCAAAACAAGGAGAGTTTTAATTAAAACAAAATTAAAACTTCCTAATTTGTTTCTAGAAATTTATAAAATTTCTCCAATAATTTTAATCCCTTCATGATTGGTTAATAAAAAGAAATTTTATAAATTAAAATCTTTCTTTTAAACATGTGGATAATTTCCAAAAAGGAAAGTTATCTCTAAAAATTAAAATCTCCTTTCAATCTACAAATAAGGAAAGATATTAAATCTTTTCTTAATCTTTTGTAGAAACTAATAAAAGAGAATTTTTAATTTTCAAACTTTCTTTTAAATCATGAATATAATTAAAAGGAAAGTTTTTACCAAAATTAAAATCAACCTTTTAATCTACAAATAAGGAAAGAGATTTTAACTCTTCTCTTAATCTTTTGTAGAATCTTATAAAATGAAGGATTTAAATTTTTAAACTCTTTTTTAAATTATATTATCCACATAAGAAAAATTTTAAAATTAAAATTCCTTTTTATTTTAATAGGGACGACCACATGAATTCACCCATGAACATACCCATGGCCGGCCCTAGCTTGGTCTCCAAGCTAGCTTGGCCGACCCCTATAGGATGGGTAAGAAGGTGGGTATAGGTGGGTATAGTACTCTATAATTAAGAGGCTACGATAGGGACCGAGAGGAGGAATTGGTTTTGGTCTCCCGATAAAATTAAGCATCCCGTGCTCGCCCCGAACACACAACTTAATTTTATCAATAATAATTCATTCCACTAGAGAACTATTATTGAACTACCGCACCAATCCCAAATTACATTTTGGGCTCCTTCTTATCATGAGTGTGTTAGTCTCCCTGTGTTTAAGATAACAAATGTCCACTAATTAAGTAAGTTACTAACAACTCACTTAATTAATATCTAGCTCCAAGAGTAGTACCACTCAACTTCATCGTCATGTCGGACTAAGTCCACCTGCAGGGTTTAACATGACAATCCTTATGAGCTCCTCTTGGGGACATTCTCAACATAGATCACTAGGACACAGTTTCCTTCTATAATCAACAACACACACTATAAGTGATATCATTTCCCAACTTATCGGGCTTATTGATTCATCGAACTAAATCTCACCCATTGATAAATTAAAGAAATAAATATCAAATATATGTGCTTGTTATTATATTAGGATTAAGAGCACACACTTCCATAATAACTGAGGTCTTTGTTTCTTTATAAAGTCAGTATAAAAGAAACGACCTCTAATGGTCCTACTCAATACACTCTAAGTGTACTAGTGTAATTATATAGTTAAGATAAACTAATACCTAATTACACTACGACCTTCCAATGGTTTGTTCCTTTCCATTATGGTCGTGAGCTACTGTTTATAATTTATAAGATACTGATAACATGATCCTCTGTGTGTGACACCACACACCATGTTATCCACAATATAAATTAATTGAACAACTACATTTATCATAAATGTAAACATTTGACCAATGTGATTCTTATTTCTAGATAAATGTTTATACCAAAAGCTAGGCTTTTAGTATACACACTAACATATTTTTTCAACTCTAACCAATATATACTATTTTCTATCTTAAAAAAATATTTCTTAGAATATTCTATTTTTCCATCTTATAATTTATTATTCAACATACATATTGATTTGTTAAATATTTTTATTGTGATAATAATTAATATTAAAATTAATAATTTTATGGTACATAATAACTAATTTTTATGATATTATATTTTTAGTTACAAGTAAATAAAAATTAGTACTTTCATTCTTAATTTATGAAAATAATTTAATAGATATACCAATATTTAAAGACATTTGTAGCCGACAAGACTTCACCTTGATCAGCAATTGATGCATTCATATCGTGCTCTTTTTCAATTGTCATATTATGCATAATAATACATAAAGTCATTATATCATGTAAAATAATTTTCTACCAAAAACGTGAAGATCCTACAACAATTGCAAAGCGTGATTGGAGCACTTCAAATGCTCGCTCAACATCTTTTCTACATGCTTGTTGTTTCATTGCAAACAACCTATTCTTTGTATCGCGTGGATATGAATTGTTTGAACAAGTGTAGACCATTGGGTATATACCATCAGCTAAATAGTAATCCATGTTGTACTCTTTTTCTTGAATGACATAACAAGTAGGAGGAGCAATACCTTGAGCAAGATTAGAAAAAAGATGAGAAGACAACAATACATTAATGTCATTGTTAGATCCGAGTAAACCAAAATATGCATGTCATATCCAAAGATCATAATCAACTATAACTTTTAGAATAATTGTTGGCTTTCCACTGTGACCAGAATATTGCCCAGCCCATGCTGTTGAGCAATTTTTCCACGTCCAATGCATGTAATCTAGACTACCCAACATACCAAGAAAACCACACTGCTTACCAATATGAAGAAGCATGGTAAAACCATTAGCATTGGGTAATCGCAGGTACTATCTTCCAAATACTTCGACAACAGCACGACAAATTCTTTTCACACTTTCTATGATAGTTGATTCTCCTATTTTGAAGTACTCATCAATAGCGTTTGCAATACACCATATGCCAATATTCGAAATGCAACTGTTATTTTTTGTAAACCTGACAAATCAAGTTTTCCAACTCCGTCTCTTTTCTACAGAAAATAATTATCATGATTACTAACCGCATTAAAAATATGCATAAATAAATTTCTTCCCATTCGGAATCTTCTTCGAAATGTTACAACATTATATGTAGGATTTTCAGCAAAGTAATTATTGAATAGACTACGATCAACGGCTTCTCTATTACGATTGATCACTATGTGACTAAGAATAGATCCTTGATGTTTGCCTTTGTTGCTTTCTTCACTCAGATGATTCAAAATGACTTCATTGTTTAGGCAAATCGTTTGAGTGATAAGCCTTCTATGTGATTCAAATATTTCATCATCTTCAAAGCTTGAGGATGATAAATTTGGCGTACCTTCATATCTAGCATTCATTTTTTGAGATAAAGAATGTGATTGAATTGTTTTCAGTTATGGTATGTATTTATAGTGTATAATGCACACACCATTATTATTATTGCAGGAGATGGGGCATCACAATGCACAGATAATATTATTATTTTTTTACAGACGACAGGGCAACACAATGCACACAACATTATTATTATTTCAGGAAACGGGACATCACAATGCACACACAATATTATTATTTTTGCAGACAACGGTGTTGGTTAATCCTAGGAAAATGTAGCGGTTCCACTGTACAAAAATTTTTGTACAAGTGTCGAACCTTTCCTTAAATAACCTATTGTGTTCTTTAGAAGTTAAATTAGGAATCGCAGACGGAACTTAACATCATTGATTCCAAATTTAACTTATCTGTTCTTGATGGTTTAGATTTGAATCGCAAGCGGAACTTAACACTATTGATTCAAATCCACCTATGTTATTAATTCCATTAAATATTAATTTCCAAAATTGGCTTCCAGGACTGCATGGCGAGGCACATGGCCTTCTTGGATATGGGAGCAACCACCACCGCCTAGACAAAGCCTTTTAAGGAAAGTTAATATTTAATTACCTTAAATAACTCTATATTAACCAAACAGAACAATCGAATCACAAATTCGAAAAAGAAAAAACACAAACTCAAAAAATAAATTCGAAAAACTAGATCTAATTGCCTCTTGTATTTAGAATTCTTACAAAGAAAATAACTAGTATGATGCGGAAGAAAATTACTAGTTATACCTTCTCTTTGTAAGCTAATGACCTCGAGATCTTCTGCCGTATTCCTCGCCTCGCCTTGGACGTCGTGTGGGCGACGATCCTCCAAGATGAACACCACCCAAAAGAGCTTCTCCTCCTTGTAATATTCGGCCACCACCACCACAATAGAAAAGAGAGAAAAGGGAGAAGAGAGGGAGAGAGGGGTCGGCTACCAAGAGAGTCTCCAAGTCAAAGAATAAGAGTTGTGTCTCATGAAGCCCCCTCACCCCTTCTTTTATATTACTTACCCAAATCAAATAAGGAAAAACTTTTTACAAAAAATAAAATCATCCAAGAGTTTTTCCTTTTCCCTTTTTATTTTTCCTTTTCTTTCCTCTTGATTGAATCAATCACCAATTTTAATTTTGTTATGATTTTAATTAATTTTAATATGGTCGGCCACTTGCTTGGGCACCAAGCAAGGTGGCTTGCTTGGGCACCAAGCAAGGTGGTCGGCCACCTCATCAAGGGGAAAAAGGAAATATATTTTTTATAAAATTTACAAGAAAACTCTTATAAAATTTTACAAGCTCTCTTTCCTAAAGTAGGAGTTAAAAAAGGAAAGTTCTAAAAATTAAAACCATATTTTAAAATTTAAAACCATATTTTAAAATTTAAAACTTCTCTTACAAAATTTCCTTTTTTAACATGATGATAGAAAATTTTAAATTTTAAAACTTTTCTTCCTTTTTTTCTTAAACCATGAGGATGGTTAAAAAAGGAAAGTTTTAAAACTTTTAAAACTCTCTATTAAAACATGTGGCCAAATTCAAATAAAGAAAGTTTTTAAAATTAAAATCTCTCTTTTAAAACTTATAGTTTTCTATAAAGAGAAGATTTTAAAAATTCAAAAACAACCCTCCTTGTTTGAATATTGTGGCCGACCCCTTCATGCTTGGTCACCAAGCAAAGGGTCGGCCCCTATAAAGAGGATGTGGCCGGCCCTTGCTTGGTCACCAAGCATTGGACCGGCTCACTTCTTGGACACCAAGAAGAGCCTTACATTTGGATGGACTTGAGGCTATAATGAGGCTACGACAGGGACCTAGAGGAGAAATTGGTTTTGGCCTTCCGATGAGCTTGAGTATCCCGTGTTCGCCCCGAACACACAACTCAAGTTCATCGATAATAACTCATTCCACTAGAGAGTTATTATCGCACTACCGCACCAATCCCAAATTACATTATGGGATTCTTCTTATCATGAGTGTGTTAGTCTCCCTGTGTTTAAGATTACGAATGTCCACTAATTAAGTAAGTTACTGATTACTCACTTAATTAATATCTAGCTCCAAGAGTAGTACCACTCAACTTTATTGTCATATCGGACTAAGTCCACCTGCAGGGTTTAACATGGCAATCCTTATGAGTTCCTCTTGGGGGCATTCTCAACCTAGATAACTAGGACACAGATTCCTTCTATAATCAACAACACACACTATAAGTAATATCATTTCCCAACTTATCGGGCATATTGATTTATCGAGCTAAACCTCATCCTTTGATAAGTCAAAGAAATAAATATTAAATATATGTGCTTGTTATTATATTAGGATTAAGAGCACACACTTCCATAATAACTAAGGTCTAGTTCTTTTACTAAGTCAGTACAAAAAAAACTTACCTAAATGGTCCTACTCAATACACTTAAAGTGTATCAGTGTAATTTATTAGTCAAGATAAACTAATACTTAATTACACTACGACTATTCTGATTGTTTATTCCTTTCCATCTTAGTCGTGAGCAACTGTTTATAATTTATAGAGAACCGACAACATGATCTTCTGAGTGTGACACCACACTCCATGTTATCTACTATATAAATTAATCGAACAATTTCATTTAACAAATAAATGCACATATTGACCAATGTGATTCTTTTATTTCAAAAATAAATGTTTACAAAAGCTAGGCTTTTAGTATATACTCCAACAATCTCCCACTTATACTAAAAGACTAAACTGTCATATCTGTTGCCATACATCTGATTCTCATCCCCTCCACATGCCGATCGAAAGCTTTCGCCGGAAGGGCCTTAGTGAAAGGATCTGCCAGGTTATCTACTGATGCAATCTTGGCGACGACAACTTCTCCTCGCTTGACGATGTCTCGTATCAGGTGGTACTTGCGCTTTATATGTTTACTTGCCTTATGGGCTCGTGGTTCCTTCGAGTTTGCAACTGCACCGCTATTATCATAATAAATTGTGATGATCTTGGGCAAACCAGGAATCACATTTAAGTCCATTAGAAAGTTCCTGAGTCATACGGCTTCTTTGGCTGCCTCAGAAGTTGCCACATACTCAACTTCCATGGTTGAGTCCGAGACGCATTTCTGCTTAACACTCCTTCATGCAATGGCTCCACCTCCTAGAGTAAACACATAGCCTGACGTAGACTTACTATTGTCCCTATCTGATTGGAAGTCCGAATCCGTGTAACCCACAGGGAGCAAATCATCTGCCTGGTAAACTAGCATATAGTCTCTAGTCCTTATCAGGTACTTTAATATATGCTTCACCGCAGTCCAATGTCCTTGTCCAGGGTTACTCTGATATCTGCTAACCATGCCCACGGTAAAACAGATATCAGGTCTCGTACACAGCATTGCATACATAAGGCTTCCTACAGCCGAAGCATAAGGAACTGCCTTCATGTCCTCTATCTCCTTTGATGTCTTTGGAGACATCTCTTTAGAGAAGGCTACTCCATGCCTAAAAGGTAAGAAACCTTTCTTGGAGTTTTGCATGCTAAAACGAGCAAGGATTGTATCTATATATAAAGCTTGGGATAGACACAACATTCTTTTCTTGCGATCCCTTATAACTTTGATCCCAAGAATGTGTGCACATTCTCCTAAGTCCTTCATATCAAATTGTTTGGACAACCATACCCTTACGTCTGATAATACCTTGACATTGTTGCCAATTAACAAAATATCATCTACGTATAGTACAAGAAATACCACCATGTTTCCATTACACTTCTTGTATACACAAGACTCATCCGGACACTGAATAAATCCATATGATTGGATTACTTCATTAAACCGGATGTTCCAAGATCTTGAAGCTTGCTTCAGTCCATAAATGGATCGATTGAGCTTGCACACTAGATGCTCTTTGCCCTTTTCAATGAACCCTTCTGGTTGCTTCATATGGATGTTTTCTTCAAGACTTCCATTAAGGAAAGTTGTCTTGACATCCATTTGCCAAATATCATAATCCATATGAGCGGCAATGGACAAGAGTATTCGGATAGACTTAAGCATGGCTATCGGCGAAAAAGTCTCCTCATAGTTGATTCCCTCTTTCTGAGTATACCCTTTCGCAACAAGCCTTGCTTTGAAGGTTTCTACCTTCCCATCTATCCCTCTTTTCCTTTTGTAGATCCACTTGCATCAAATAGCTTTTACACCATCAGGTGGTTCTACAAGCTCCCAGACCTTATTAGAATACATAGATTCTATTTCGGAATTCATTGCCTTTTGCCAAGATACTGCATCTATATCTTGGAGTGCTTCGTCATATGTTCGGGGATCAGGTTCATGTTTACCTGGGATCAAGTCTGAAGACTCTCCCAAAAACATGAATCTCTCAGGTTGCCTCACAACCCTCCCACTACGATGAGACACTGTCTCTGGCTGTGTATCATGTGTGACTCGTGTTGCAGTTTCTTGTGGTACTTCATCTTGTACTGTTGATACTAAAGTAGACGTGTCCTCTCTAATTTCTTCTAGAACTATTTCACTCATGGGCTTATGGTTCATTACATAATCTTCTTCTAAAAATCGAGCATTAGTGCTAACAATGATCTTCTGATTTTTAGGATTATAAAACAAACCACCTTTCGTTCCCTTAGGATATCCCACAAATAGTCAAACTTCTGTACGTGATTCCAACTTGTCAGTATCTCCCTTCAACACATGTGTTGGACTACCCCATATCTGGATATGATTCAAACTAGGCTTATGCTCATTCCATAATTCCATGGGAGTAGAAGGAACTGTTTTAGAAGGTACCATATTCAGAATGTACACTGCTGTTTCTAAAGCATATCCCCAAAACGAATTTGATAATTCTGAATAACTCATTATCGATCTAACCATTTCTATAAGAGTCATATTCCTTTGTTCTGCCACACCATTCTAGTGGGGTGTACCAGGTGCAGACAATTGGGATTGAATCCTGACTTCTGATAAGTAATTCCTAAACTCTCCAAAAAGGTATTCGCCACCACGGGCAGACCGTAGTGTCTTGATACTTTTACCAAAACGTTTCTCCACATCAGCCCTATATTCTTTGAACTTGTCAAAGCATTCAGACTTGCGGCGCATCAGGTAAATGTATCCATATCTTGAATAATCGTCTATAAAGGAGACGAAGTATTCATAACCACCTCTTGCCTGGATAGACATAGGACCACACAAATCAGAATGAACCAGTTCTAACGCATCTTTGGCTCTATACCCCTTGGCCTTAAAAGGTCATTTTACCTTCCAAGCAAGATTCACATGTTGGAAAGTTTTCCAACTCTAATGAACCCAAGAGTCCATCGGCTACAAGCCTTTGAATCCTACTTAAATTAATATGTCCAAGCCTTAGATGCCAAAGATACGTTTGGTTTATTTTCGAAGATTCTTTTCTCTTATTAAAGTTAGAAGATGTGTTATTAATTTCCATATTTTACTTTGTGAGAGAAATTGGATTTAAAGTGTATAAATTGCCAACCAATGCACCAGAATAGATAATCACCTTATTTCTCTTTATAACGACATTGTTACTAAAGGAAACAGAATATCCATCCAAATACAGTTTAGAAACTGAAATTAAATTCTTTCTAAAACTGGGTACATAAAGACAATTTCTTAAAATCAAATTTATATCCTATCAAATGATAAGTAGACATCTCCCACTGCAACAGCCGCCACCTTAATAGCATTGCCCATGTAGACAGTTATCTCTCCATCAAATAGTCACCGGGTTTCCTGGAACCCCTGCAAAGAATTACAGACATGATCAGTGGCTCCCGTATCTACACACCAAGTGCTAGTAGATAACACCGCTAAACATGTTTCAACTACTAGAGTATGAGATATACCTTTATTGTTCTGGTTCCTACGAGGACAACCCGCTTTCCAATGTCCAGACTGCTTGCAGATGAAGCACTTGCCCTTCGGCTTCTTCATTCTAGCTTTCTGTCCTGTACCCTGAGGTTTATTCACCTTTTTTACTGAAAAGACCTGTTTCTTCTTCTTCTTTCCTTTCGACTTAAAAGTAGAACTATTTTCTGCATAGTAAATTTGAGAACTGTAACGAAATATTCCTTCTACTACCTGTAGTTCTGTCAGAAGCTCCGCCAACGTATACTCTCTTTTGTTCATGTTATAATTCAGGCGGAACTGCTCAAAACTTCTGGGTAGCGTTTGGAGAATTATATTTACCTGGGTTTCCCCATCGATTTCTCCTTCAAGAACTTGTATTTCGTTTAGATAGGTCATCATTTTGAGGATATGATCCCTTACGGGTGTCCCCTCAAACATGGTGGTTGTCATTAGCTTTCTCATTGTCTCTTGTCTAGCAGTCCGACTCTGGTACCCAAAGAGTGTTAGGATCCTTTGTACTCGTACGGCTAGAGAGGGGGGGTGTGAATAGCCGACCCCAAATCTTTGCTCGTTTCTTTCTACAAATTAGGTTAGCAGCGGAAATAACAAAAGGAAACGAAAACAAAACAAACCAAACCTCAACTCGTCGATGTAACGAGGTTCGGAGATGAAACTCCTACTCCTCGGCGTGTCCGTAAGGTGGACGAAGCCTATCAATCCGTCGGTGGATGAGTCCCCGGAAAACCGGCTAATACAATATACTCCTTGTGGGTGGAGAAACCTCGCCACAATATTCTTGCAACAGCAAGAAAGGAATACAACAAGAAATACAAGAAGACAAGAACAATAAATGTAAAAACACAGGTTTCCTTGCCTCCTCGCCGACTGGATTCGTTGAAGCAGCAGCTCCTCAGAACACCTACAACAGCAGGATATCCCAGTCGAGAAGCTCACGCGAAGCTTGTGAAGAAGAGCTCAACAAAGCTCAAGCACCAGAACAGCAGCTCTGTAGAAGAAGAGAAGAGGAAGTTCTCGCAGCGGCAGCCCTCGACCCCTTTATACCTGCGAAGAAGAAGAAACTGGCGATCGATCAGGCCCTACCCTGATCGGTCATGGACCGATCAGGCCGATCGGTCCCGGACCGATCGGTTAGTGCACGTAACCTTCATGCGTGCTCGATCGATGCGTGGACCGATCGGGCTCTGCTGGATCGATCCCAACTCGGCCGTGCTTCCGCGACGCCGTCTCTGATCGGTCCCCCGTCGGGACAGATCGATCGTGGACCGATCACCGCTTTCTTTTCGCCTCTGCTTGCGATCGGTCACGGGCCGATCGATCGAACAGAGTTTCGATATCGATCGGTCACCGACCGATCGAGCAAACATAGACACCGGATCGGCGGTGACCGATCCGAGCAATTTTGCCCAAACCAAGTTCCAAGACTTCAAACTAATATCCGGTCAACCTTGACCTATTGGTACTTCATCCCAAGCATCTGGTCACTCCCTTGACTGCTAGAACTCCTCGCCAGTGTCCGGTCAATCCCTTTGACCTACTTGGACTTTCCAACACCAGTCCGATCATCCCCGATCCATCTGGATTTTTCCTTGCTCGGCTTCACTCACGGGACTTTCACCAGCTTCACTCACGATTTCCACACCGCCTAACATCCCGGTTAGGACTTTCTCCCGGCTTCACTCACTAGGACTTTCCCAGCTTCACTCACGGGACTTTCATGCCGGCTTCACTCACCGGGACTTCCACCTTCACCTAGCTTCACTCACTAGGATTTTTCCCCGTGCCAAACTCCTGTTTGGACTTTCCCGCCAAGTCTCCATACTTGGACTTTTCCTGCCAAGTCTCCATACTTGGACTTTTCGCCAATCAGCTCACCTGGTCACTTTGCCAAGTCTTCATACTTGGACTTTTCCCGAATCAGGTCAACCAGGTCAACCTTGACCTAAGGTTGCATCAATAATCTCCCAAACATCTATTCTTGTCCCACATCAAGAATAGAACTCTCTCACGAGTGTCAAACATCAACATGCAACACAACTAGGTCAACCTTGACCTAAGGTTGCACCGACAATCTTCCCAAGTCAAACATCAAAATACAACTCGAGTCACGTCAACTCGAGTCGGGTCAACCAGGTCAACCTTGACCTAAGGTTGCACCAACAAAGAGTTCTTTGAGATTGTTCATTATATCATAAGCTGTTGGTAAATCTTGATGCTGATGTTGCAATACATTTGACATTGATGCCAAAATGTAACACCGCGCCATCTCATCAGCTTTTACCCATTTCTTATGATACTCAATCTCCTCTGGGGTAGAGTCACTGTCAGGTGCATCAGGGCAAACCTCAGTCAGTACAAATTTATAGCTTTCAACAGTAAGAACAATGTCCAGGTTTCTTTTCTAATCAATATAGTTGGAACCAGTAAGTTTGTTCTCTTTCAATATAATGGCCAGTGGGTTGAAAGTCATCCTAAGAATCACAAAAATAAACTTTGATCAAGACTCTAAATTTAGAATACTATTGATTCCTCAAATAATACTATTTTAAATTAACCAACACCTCAAATCATCGTGAATATTGCATGCCACGTTAGTGTGGACATATACAAATTCAACATTTGTTAGAGGAGGGTGTGACCCATTAATTTTATTATCTTGTCATCCTAACTTTATGACAAATAAAATTAATAGTTGGTTTCACTTTGGTCACACAAAACAATAGCAGTGACTCCGTTGGGGAGGATAATATTGAATGCGTCTAAGTGTATATCATTACTTGATACTAAGTCCATTAAATAGGATTATGCCCTTCAGTTGGAGAAGATCACACGCTCCTAAATAATTTCCTATAACCATCCATAAAAGGAAGTTTGATCTAGTGATCCGCAACAAACCCATCCGTTGTGGAGGGAAGCACTCAGAGCCAACACGCAAGCTTGTTGCATCACTTATAAACCAGTAATGGAGACCATGGGATTTATTAAAATCCCTCTCCCACTTAGTTATTTAAAATTGAGGATTTTAACCTATGCTAGCATACATCACATGCACATAAACATCACAGTAAATAAAAGCAATAAATTTGGAAATTAATTTTCCAACTATTATGGCTTTTTCCTTCACTATCTTCAGTATACTTCAACCTTAGTTGCTGCCATCTATAGCCACCGCCATCGGGTCGAGTCGTCCATCCATCTTGCTTCTTATTCCGCTGCGCCTCTGGTGCTCCAAAAGTACCACGCCCCGCAAGAATCCGATCCGGGACAAAAATAGAATTTTACATTTATCGATCCTATATTTCACGAGGGAATGTACATGTATGCTAGATCGAACAAAAAATAAAATTCTAAAAATAATACAGCTCCTGCTGTATTTGATACATATAATCATGCACATAAAATAATTCCCTTGACATGTCCAAGGGTCCAATCACATACAATATCTAAATGTCATAATAGTTGGAGTCTGCAACCAAAGAGTTAGCACATCCTACTATTATCCTGCATAAATTATATATGACATGTGCATAACCTATTTGAATTCTAAACACACAAAGGCAAACCCTAGCTCTGATACCAATTGTTGGTTAATCCTAGGAAAACGTACAGGTTCCACTGTACAAAAATTTTTGTACAAGTGTCGAACCTTTCCTTAAATAACCTATTGTGTTCTTTAGAAGTTAAATTAGGAATCGCAGACGGAACTTAACATCATTGATTCCAAATTTAACTTATCTGTTCTTGATGGTTTAGATTTGAATCGCAAGCGGAACTTAACACTATTGATTCAAATCCACCTATGTTATTAATTCCATTAAATATTAATTTCCAAAATTGACTTCCAGGACTGCATGGCGAGGCACATGCCTTCTTAGATATGGGAGCAACCACCACCGCCTAGACAAAGCCTTTTAAGGAAAGCTAATATTTAATTTCCTTAAATAACTCTAGGTTAACCAAAAAGAACAATCGAATCACAAATTCGAAAAAGAAGAAAACACAAACTCGAAAAATAAATTCGAAAAACTAGATCTAATTGCCTCTTGTATTTAGAATTCTTACAAAGAAAATAACTAGTATGATGCGGAAGAAAATTACCAGTTATACCTTCTCTTTGTAAGCTAATGACCTCGAGATCTTCTGTCGTATTCCTCGTCTCGCCTTGGACGTCGTGTGGGTGACGATCCTCCAAGATGAACACCACCCAAAAGAGCTTCTCCTCCTTGTAATATTCGGCCACCACCACCACAATAGAAAAGAGAGCAAAGGGAGAAGAGAGGGAGAGAGGGGCCGGCCACCAAGAGAGTCTCCAAGCCAAAGAATAAGAGTTGTGTCTCATGAAGCCCCCTCACCCCTTCTTTTATATTACTTGCCCAAGGCAAATAAGGAAAAACTTTTTACAAAAAATAAAATCATCCAAGAGTTTTTCCTTTTCCCTTTTTATTTTTCCTTTTCTTTCCTCTTGATTGAATCAATCACCAATTTTAATTTTGTTATGATTTTAATTAATTTTAATATGGCCGGCCACTTGCTTGGGCACCAAGCAAGGTGGTGCCCAAGCAAGGTGGTCGGCCACCTCATCAAGGGGAAAAAGGAAATATATTTTTTATAAAATTTTACAATAAAATTCTTATAAAATTTTACAAGCTCTCTTTCCTAAAGTAGGAGTTAAAAAAGGAAAGTTCTAAAAATTAAAACCATGTTTTAAAATTTAAAACTTCTCTTACAAAATTTCCTTTTTTAACATGATGATAGAAAATTTTAAATTTTAAAACTTTTCTCCCTTTTTTTCTTAAACCATGAGGATGGTTAAAAAAGGAAAGTTTTATAACTTTTAAAACTCTCTATTAAAACATGTGGCCAAATTCAAATAAGGAAAGTTTTTAAAATTAAAATCTCTCTTTTAAAACTTATAGTTTTCTACAAAGAGAAGATTTTAAAAATTCAAAAACAACCCTCCTTGTTTGAATATTATGGCCGGCCCCTTCATGCTTGGTCACCAAGCAAAGGGTCGGCCCCTATAAAGAGGATGTCGTCACCAAGCATTGGACCGGCTCACTTCTTGGACACCAAGAAGAGCCTTACATTTGGATGGACTTGAGGCTATAATGAGGCTACGACAGGGACCTAGAGGAGAAATTGGTTTTGGCCTTCCGATGAGCTTGAGTATCCCGTGTTCGCCCCGAACACACAACTCAAGTTCATCAATAATAACTCATTCCACTAGAGAGTTATTATCGCACTACCGCACCAATCCCAAATTACATTATGGGCTCCTTCTTATCTTGAGTGTGTTAGTCTCCCTGTGTTTAAGATTACGAATGCCCACTAATTAAGTAAGTTACTGACAACTCACTTAATTAATATCTAGCTCCAAGAGTAGTACCACTCAACTTTATTGTCATGTCGGACTAAGTCCACCTGCAGGGTTTAACATGACAATCCTTATGAGCTCCTCTTGGGGACATTCTCAACCTAGATAACTAGGACACTGATTCCTTCTATAATCAACAACACACACTATAAGTAATATCATTGCCCAACTTATCGGGCATATTAATTTATCGAGCTAAACCTCACCCTTTGATAAGTCAAAGAAATAAATATTAAATATATGTGCTTGTTATTATATTAGGATTAAGAGCACACACTTCCATAATAACTAAGGTCTAGTTCTTTTACTAAGTCAGTACAAAAAGAACTTACCTAAATGGTCCTACTCAATACACTTAAAGTGTATCAGTGTAATTTATTAGTCAAGATAAACTAATATTTAATTACACTACGACTATTCTGATGGTTTGTTCCTTTCCATCTTAGTCGTGAGCAACTGTTTATAATTTATAGAGAACCAACAGCATGATCTTCTGAGTGTGACATCACACTCCATGTTATCTACTATATAAATTAATCGAACAATTTCATTTAACAAATAAATGCACATATTGACCAATGTGATTCTTTTATTTCAAAAATAAATGTTTACAAAAGCTAGGCTTTTAGTATACACTCCAACAAACGGTACATCATAATGCACACGCTATTATTATTTCAGGAGATGAGATATCACAATGCACACACAACATTATTATTTTTGTTAGCGACAGGACATCACAATGCACACCATTATTATTATTTTAGGATACGGGACATCACAATGCACACACAACATTATTATTTTTGTTTGCGATGAGGCATCACAATGTATACCATTATTATTATTTCAGGAGATGGGACATCAGAATACACACATAATATTATTATTTTATAAGTGACGATACATCACAATGTATACACCATTATTATTATTTAAGGAGATGGGACATCACAATGTGTATGTACCCTGTGGTAGTTTTTATGTGATCAGTCAAGTAAAGCTAGGTCCTGTTGGTATTTAACCCCTGTGTCTAAGTGTGCAGGAACATAGGAGCACAGGAAGTCGAGAGAAAGACGCGGCTAGAGAGAAGGACGGCATGGAAGAGAGCCGACGGGCTCGGTGCGTCGGAGGTTCGAGGTCCTGCAGAAGAGTATGCGAACAGACGAGAAGGAGGCGCGCGGCATTTCCAAGGGACGAGAAGCTGGAGCAGAAGTTTGCTCGAAGGCCGAAAAATGGATTCGGGTGAGCCCTATTCCAGATGGCCGAAATCATCCAAGCGAGCAGAGCCGGAGCAGAAGACCCATACCAATACGAGCGGAACCGGAGTGCAAGGCTGGGATAGAAAGTCAACAGAATGTTGACTTTTTGAATCCAGATGCCCGGACCTAGTCTGGGTGTGGAGTAGATTTTATCCGGAATGTGACATGGTACGTTCTGTTGCGACAGGGATAAAAGTTTATCCCCGCAAGCACCTGGAACCCTTCCAGGTGCCCCGAACATGGCTATAAATATAGCCCTGGTCCCAGAAGTTAAGATAGAACACTTGTAATCAATCCTGATTCAATATATCTTTGTAATTGAGTACTTCAACTGCTGTAAGAGACTTCTCCACCTACACTTGAAGGAGAATTTGATTAGTACTTTAGAGTCTTGGATTAACAATCTTCACAATGTAACCAAGTAAAACTCACAGCCTCTTCCTTTCTTTAATTAGTTTCTTATTTTTTATACAAGGGTTAGATTTATTAAAGCTGTAAAAGTTCGAGAAAGGTTTTTTATTGGATCGATCGCATGTGAAAGGGGGGGGGTGAATCACGTGGTTTTCAAAAACTCATTTTGTCAGTTTTAAAATCAAAGTGTACGCAGTGGAAAGTAAATAAAAAAGTAAACAAAACACCAGAAAATACGAGCAATTTTTACTTGTTTCAGAGCCTTCGGTAACTCCTACTCTAAGACCCTGGTCCCGCGGACCTATTGATGGATAATCCACTAAAAATCTCTTCTGATATCTCTGGAAGAGAGAATCGAGTACAAGAAAGATTAGGTCAAGTGTAACACCCTGCACTTGTCCTTTTGTAGTAATTAAGCAGGAAAAAAAACATTACCAACACTTAAGGATTGAAATAAGAGCACTTGTGTTGATGTCGGTCTGCCGGGCGAGATCGAAACTCCTCGGAGTTGTCGTCAGGTACAACAGTTTTGCCATAGAGTTGTAGCAGGAACCTGGAGCAGTCGGAAGCTTAAATAAATGCGCAATAACTCATATATCAATGTTGTTCCAATGTCTTCTCGAGACAGCCTTATAAAAGGAATGGAAGGCGCCTTCTATGAACAGTTTGAAGGCGCCTTCACTGCTTGAGGGGGCCTTCGATATTATTCATCTGAAGGTAATTTTTCTCCTTTTGTCTTGCAAAACAACATTAGTCCAAATAACCTGCAACACAAGTATTAGGACAAACAATAATTAATAATAATAGGCTAGTAATTAGTTCCTATCCTCCCAGGACCAGGAACTAGTCAAGGTCTCAGCTTTGAGATCCCAAATGGACCTAACCTGGACCGACGCCTACTATCCCTTCAACCGGGAAGCATCCTCACTTGGTCACTCTCCTCCAGTAACTTACCTTAACTTATCAGTTTGCTAGACATTCGGGCAGTCCGTCGACCTAGCTGAATTTCTTGCCAAATGCTCGGTCTGCCCGTCGATCTATCTGGACTTTGTACCAACTATCTGATCGGCCCATTGACCTAAGCTGGATTTCTTGTCAGATATCTGGTCAACCCGTCGACCTATCTGGACTTCTCCTACACACTTAATCAAGTGGTTAGATCACACCAACACCTAACTTAACTTTCTTGTCATTCATCAAAACTTGAGTTAGACTGTTAGTGCAAACTACATCAATAAATTTTTTTAATGTGCGAGCTATTCACTCCCCTCTAGTCAATCGCCAAGGGTCCTATAAGTAGTATCAAAGCAGGTTCACTTTAGGAGGACTAACCGCCGAACAAAGCATACGAGATAGCCGGACCAAGCATCTACCCACTGAAGTTCGAGGGGAAATTCGTAAGCTGAAAGAAAAAGATGGAGGTATTCTTTAAGACAGATTTTGATTTACTTTTAATAATGAAATTCAGTTTTGTATCACCTGAGAGTAAAGAAGAATACCAATGGATGAAGAAGGAGCAAGCTAGCTTCGTGGTAAATAGCAAAGCAGAGTTTCACCCGATTAGCATTTTACCACCTCAAGAAGTCAACCGGATCAGAGCCTACGAGTCAACCAAGGAGCTCTGGGAGAAATTCCTGAAACTATACGAAGGGACCTCGGAGGCAAAACTCGCGAGACGAGATCTACTCAAGAACCATATCAACAACATCAAGTTAGAAGAAGGAGAAATCATTGCACACCTTCACTCAAGAATAAAGGAAATCATCACCAGACTCACGAATCTGAGGGAAAAGGTAAGCAACCAAGATTCACTAAGGTACGCGCTTAACGCATTTCCTAGGACTACTGAATGAGCTTCATTAGTAGATACTTATTATATATCTAAGAATCTAGAATCAAGTACTTTAGAAGAAATATTTTCAACTTTTGAAGTCCATGAAACTAGATGTGCAAATCTGAAGGAGTCAAAGCACAACATTGCCTTAAAGGCAAAAATGGACGAACGAGATTTTGAATCTTCTCTCGATGATGATGAAACGACACTCATGCTAAGAAAATTTAAAAAATTATTTAAAATTAATAAATTTTATCAAGTGCAGGGTAATAAAAGGAAAAGAAAAATAAGATGCTACCACTACATGAAGAAGGGCACATGAAAGATATGTTAGGGTCGATTTGTAGCTAGAGGGGGGTGAAAAGCTCATTGCGTTCATTGTCTTGATGCTTCGTGATGATGTGCAGCGGAAAAGAACTCGAAGCAAACACTCACAACATTAACAAGAGTATTTACTTGGTATCCACCTCAAGATGAGGTGACTAATCCAAGGATCCATACACACGAGCACTCTCCACTAAGAAAACACTCCTTCTTGGTAACTACTGGAGGTCGAGAAACCTTGTACAAGACTCACACAACAAGATACACTCAAACAAGAAGAAAATACACAAGTGTATAAATAAAAACCTTCTCTTGCTTGCTCTTGTTGATGTAGATCACCTCTGGACCCTTTGGAAAGTGCAACAACACTTCTCTTCCAAGATCAAAGTTCGTCGGTGAGTGTCGGAGAGAATCACAGCCAGATCAGGGAAGAAGTGTTGTGGAGAAGAAGCTCGCCAACAGCTATATACTTCGCGCTTCTAGGGCTCCCAATCGATTGGACATGCTCCCAATTGATTGCCACGTCAGATCCACGCCATACCAGTCGTCCATCGCTCACTACCTACGCAACGGTCACATCCCAATCGATCGACTAATTGATTGGGGAGGCTAAATCGATCGGCTGATTGATTCAGCCTTCTTCTGTGCTCTCGTGTTTGTGCGAGAAAACTTGCCCCAATCGATTGGGGAGCCCAATCGATTGGTCGATCTATTGGGGAGCATTCTGACCTCGCGATTTCACTTCCCAATCGATCGATTAGGCCAGCCTTCTTCGCAGCACACCTTCAATCGATCGGTTGATCGATTGACTTCCCTTTGACTTATTTAAGTCAAGTCTAGGGTCCCCAATTCCAACATCTGGTCAACCGTAACCTATTGGAACTCCTCGTTCCTAGCATCCGGTTAACCTTGCTTGCTGGGACTTCTTCACCAAGTGTCCGGTCAATCCTTTGACCCACTTGGACTTTTCTCCTCATGCTAAGTGTCCAGTCAACCTTGACCCACTTGGACTTACCATCTCGTGCCAAGTGTCTGGTCCTTCATGACCCACTTGGACTTCCACCAGATGTCCAGTCACCCTTGACCCATCTGGATTTCCTCGTGTCAAGTATCCGATCAGTCCTTTGACCTACTTGGGCTTCCCAATACCAGGTGTCTAATTAACCTTGACCCACATAGATCTCCACATACCTGGCTTCACTCACCAGGTCTTTCCATCTGCCTAGTTTCACTCACCAGGACTTTCCATCTACTTGACTTCACTCAACAAGATTTTCTCAATACCCGGCTTCACTCACCGAGACTTTCATCTGCCTAGCTTCACTCACTAGGTCTTTCACCTGGCTTCACTCATCAGGATTTCCTAACTGCCTAGCTTCACTCACTAGATCTTTCACCTAGCTTCACTCACTAGGATTTCCAACTGCCTACCTCCAGTTAGGACTTTTCCAGTCAAGTATCCGATCAATCTTTACCTACTTGACTCTTCTTCACATCAAACTGGTCAGTCCTTGACTAAAGGGAAATTGTATCAACAATTTTTTCAATCGAACGATTACATCTGCAATCTCCATGTATTGTCAAACATCGAAACCCAAACATTAAGACTCAAGCTTGAGCCAACTCAAGCTTAGTCAACTTGGTCAACCTGACCCAGGGGATATTGCACCAACAATCTTTCCCTTTTTGATGTTTGACAATACCTTTAAGTTAAACTAATCTCATAGTTGTTAGGACCAAAAGTAGCTAGAGGGGGGGGGGGGGGGTGAATAGCTCATCGCGTTCGCTCGTTGCTCGGCGTTGCTTGGCGTTGCTTGTTTCTTCAAAGATGTGCAGCGGAAATACAAAGAAACAATCACACAACGCTAACACGGTTGGTTTACTTGGTATCCACCTCACAAGAGGTGACTAATCCAAGGATCCACACCAACACACACACCCTCCACTAAATAAAACTCTCCTTTATGGTAACTACCAAGGGCGGAGAAGCCCTACAAGACTCAATACAAGAAGAGAGGGAAAGGATACAAGAAATACAAGCTTACAAGCTTACAATGAGTATAAACCCTAACCCTAGCTTCTCTTCTTGGCTTTGATCCGCCTCTTGACTTGGAGAACTTCCAAGATCCTTCAAGAACTGGCGATCTGAGCTTTGTGAGTGCTGTGGAGGAGCTGGCGAGAGATCTGGAGTAAATCGGAGAAGAGATGCCGAAGGAAATCGCCTGCGGCCTTTATCGACGCCAGCGGTCGGATCCCGATCGATTCAATGTTATCGCGATCAGGAGCTTCCCAATCGATCCACTGATCGATTGGGACCTCTGGATCGATCGACTGATCGATCCAGCAGGCTACTATGCGCTCGCGATTGCCTCCTAATCGATCCACTGATCGATCGGGACGAAGGCTTCTCGCGGGGACACCCCAATCGATCCGATCGATTGGGCTCCAGCCAATCGATCGGCTGATCGATCCAGCTGCTGGGTTTTGCCCAAAACCAAGTCCCAAAGACCCCAAACCAACATCCGGTCAATCCATGACATGTTGGTTCATCATGCCTAGCATCCGGTCACCCTTGACCTGCTAGGACTCCCTCACCAAGTGTCCGGTCAATCCCTTTGACCCACTTGGACTTTTCTTTATTATGCCAAGTATCCGGTCACTCCCTTGACCTACTTGGACTTTTCTTCCTCTCACCAGATGTCTGATCAACCTTGACCTATCTGTATTTCCTCGTGCCAAGTATCCAGTCAATCCTTTGACCTACTTGGACTTCCCAACACCAGATGTCCGATCATCCTTGATCCATCTGGATTTTCCTTGCCTGGCTTCACTCACCAGGACTTTCACCTAGCTTCACTCACTAGGGTTTTCAATCTGCCTAGCTTCACTCATTAGGACTTTCCTTCTGCCTGGCTTCACTCACCAGGACTTTCACCTAGCTTCACTCGCTAGGGTTTTCCTTCTGCCTGGCTTCACTCACCAGGACTTTCACCTACCTAACATCCCAGTTAGGACTTCCCAGTCAAGTATCCGGTCAACCTTGACCTACTTGACTCTTCTTCAATCAATTTCTTATTGTCAAACATCTAAACTCAAACCAAGACTCAGCTTGGTCAACCAGGTCAACCTTGACCTGAGGGATGTTGCACCAACAATCTCCCCCTTTTTGATGTTTGACAATACCACAATAACACTTACAATACCACATGTAAGTTAGGCTAATCCTATAGCCTCAATCTTCATGCCACTAGGTAATGAACACATAAATTAAGCTCTTCATTCTCCTCCTAAGAGGGCACACTCCCTCTAGGTAATGAAAGCCTAACTTACACCCATTCACAGGTCCTTTCATTCTCCCCCTATTGGCACACATCAACCCATCTTTGGGCACACATCAACCCATCTTTAGGCACACATCAACCCATGCCCCAATTTTGGGTACACATCAACAAATCCATTTGTTGACGACTCTCCCCCTGAAGAGTTGCTCCTCGTTGTTCACAACATCACTCGTTGTGATCAACACGATAATGAAGGTCTCATACCCTTCATTTATCCTTAACTTCTCCCTCAATGTAGACAAATACCCAACCTTGAGCATTTTCTAACCACTTGAGTTTCCACTTGAAATAATGAGGATATCCACTCCCCATTTCAAGTTCAAAAGCTCATACATGAGCATTTTCTTTAAAGAAGGTTAACCACCTTCCAAGGTTCATGAAAAATAATTTTTCATGTCTTTAAAGAGTCTCTCCCCCTAAAGACATGGTGGTAACTTCTGTCATTGCACCAACAATGACTTGGAATCCCTAAACCTTTAGGAAACCCAAATTTAGAAGTTTTGAAGTTCAAATACTCAAAATTTGAAACAAACCTCAACCTAAACTTCAATGAAGCCTTCCTTAACCAATCCATCCTTGTTTTCACATGAAAACACCCTTTGTATGTATACAAATGTATTTTGGGGGGTTCGGAATGGTTATCTAGACTCAAAGGGGTTCAAAGATGTTGAAATCAGGCCTTCCCAGCCAAAATCAGCAACTTGGATCGATTGGAGTTGGGTTCCAATCGATTGAACCTTTCTGAATCGATCCACTGATCGATTCAGACTCCCTGGATCGATCGGCTGATCGATCCAGCGAGCTTCTGCTCGCGGGAGACTTGCCTTCCGAATCGATCCACGGATCGATTCAGGCACTCCAATCGATCCATGGATCGATCGGAGCTCTGATAGTTGCTGAAATTCCATTTCAGACAATTTCAGAAACCCCTAGAAAATTCTACAAAAATCTAAAAATCATGAAATTTTGTGTAGACATTATTTAGGGCATACTTAATCATGGAAAAATAGTTTTCTATGAAAATACATCATATTTTCAAAGATTGACACAAGCTTGAAAACTTACTAAACCTTTAGCGTTTTCTTCAAGTTTGTGTCTAACTATTCAATGGTGATTACTATCAAAAGATAGCCTTCACCAAGGTTTTCCAAAATCTCTTTGAAAACATTTTCAAAACCAATATCCCATCATGTTCCTTGGGCTTAATGCACATGACTTGTACATTAGCTTTCCCAATGATGGGAAAACACATAACTATGTGTTTTGATGAACTTAAAAACTCAGAAGAATGCACTAAATCAACATCTTGAGCTTTGTTCATCATCCTAACATCTTACTTGTATCTAATGTGCACTAAAACACATACAAGTCACCTTATAGTCTTTGTGAGATGTAGATTTTGGTTTTGCCCTAATTTAGGGATCATGCATATCTATCTAGGCATTTTAAAGATATTAGACATCCACCTAGGATGTCACTTGTTAATAAGTGTTGCTAAATGTCATTTGTCCTTAATTACAAGGAATTAAACTAATGCATGATAATGTTATGGCATACATCAAAATAAAATAACTTTCAAAAAAAAGATTCCTATAACTACATGATGTATGAATGTCATGACATGGTATTTTTGGATTTTGCATAATAAAACATGAATGCAAAAATAGACATGATGTCATGGCATATGATGGGCAAACAATCATGGCAAGATTTATCATAAATAAAATATACCTAGATTAACTATCTAAGTATCCTTAAAATCTTAGCTAAACTTACAACTTAAACCTAGATTGCCCTAAAGTGCTTCAAGACAATGCCAAAGCCTAAATTGGCATTTCTAATTTCCTTGATTAATTTATGCCAGTCGAAATTAAGCATATCCTCAAATGTTGGCATATTTCATTTTTCACAAGAGTAGCACTTTTAAATTAAGGCCCGGATTGCCTTAAATTTCCTAAGAACATACCAAAATCCCAACTTGGTAGTTCTTCTAAATTTCCCAATATGTGTCATTTAAGATTAAAATCAATTCTTCCACCATTAGGCACATTTTACTCTTTCAAGGAGTAAATAATACTTCCATTTCATTTTCAAAGGTTAACAAAACCTTGAAAATGCTCCTTGAGTGTCAATTTCCTCAAAGTTGGGTTAACTACCCTTCTAATCGGAGTTGACACTCTCTAACCCATTTATGGGGTAGAAAAAATGCTCCTAGGAACCCAACACCTATTGGTGCTCCTTGGATGCTCTAGGTACTCACTAGGGATAACTTCCCTAGATACCTTCCTAGTGACCTTGTTGGGCTTCTTAGAAGCCTTGGTCACATTTTCTAGGTCAACTCTAGGGATAGCCTCCCTTGTGACCTTGTTAGTGACTTTCTTAGACTTCTTAGAAGTCTTAGTCACTTTGGTTGCAAAGAGACTTCTAGGGATATCTTCCCTTGTATCTTTGACTTGACCTCTAGACTTAGGGTTTGTTCCATAGCTATATGGAACCCTATGATAACTAGGCACATCCCTTTTAGCTTTGGGTTTGTATCCCAAACCTCTATGGCCATTGGATGACTTTTGTACCCCTAAACCTAGGTTATACTCATTTTGCCCTTTTAGGATATTTTCCATCCTTTTTAGGGTCTTTTCCATTTTATCAAGTCTTGATCTCAAGACTTGATTTTCTATCATTAAATCCTTAGATTTTGATTTTTCATTACACCCATGAGCATTTTTGTTTTTGGGCTTGTATCTATTATCCTTAGTGTTCTTGCCCAAGTGTCCATCTACCTTCCTAACCTTAGGTTGGGTAGTTTTGGCATGTAGGGCCACATGTTTTTCCTTAAAGCCCTCATGCTTCCTATTCTTATGGTAAATCGCATTAAAATGATAAAAATTTGAACTATCATGCTTTTTACCATAATGTAAAGGGGTAGGCTCAATAAAAGATACCTTCTTCTTTACCTTGGAGGCTCCCCCTTGACTAGTGCCTCCTTGAGCCTTGACCACCTTCTTCCCCTTGGGGCATTGACTTCGGTAATGCCCCTTTTGATTGCAAGAGAAGCATATAATATGCTCCTTGCTCTTCTTTGTGTTGGGGATGATCTCCTTGGACTTCACCTTGCCTTTTTGTGCCACTTGGCCCTTCTTCTTGGCCAATTTAGGGCACTTGCTCTTGTAGTGCCCATGTTCCCTACACTCAAAACATATAATATGATTTTTATTATTAATTGAACTATTTTTACCTTCTTGTGTAGGGATGACATCTTTTCCTTTGGATCCGGAGGTAGAAGTTTCCTCTTGATCGGACCTTGATTCTCCTCCATTTGATTTTTCTTGACTTGTGGAGGTAGAATCTTCTTCCTCCTCTTCGTCTCTTGACTCGGATGTAGAAGCTTCTCCTTCTTCTTGATCCGGGGTCACCAAGGATTGCTCCCCCTCAATCCTAGAGGTGGAGGCTTCATCTTCTTGAATATGAAACAAGGAGTATGCTCCCTCCTTGTTCCCTTCGTTGCATTCCCTTGAGGATGAAGCTTCTTGGATTTCCTCTTCTTCGGAGGTTGAGCATCTCTCAACCTCGGAGTCCTCCTTTTGGTCTTGCTCCAAAGAGTCACCCTCTATGGATACTTCTTGCTCTTGTACAGTGGAGGGGATCTCTTCATGAAGCTTGGCCAATTTGCTCCATAATTCATTTGCATCTTCAAATTCTCCAATTTTGCAAAGGATGGTGCTTGGCAATAAATTGACCAAAAGCTTGGTCACTTTGTCATTTGCATCGCACCTTTGAACTTGCTCTTGGCTCCACTTGCTCCTCTTGAGAACTTTGCCCTTTGAATTTCTTGGAGCCTTGAAGCCTTCCATTAGAGCAAACCATTGCTCTATCTCCATCATAAGAAAATTTTCGATTCTTGATTTCCAAGAATCGAAGCTTGTGGATGTGTACGGTGGAGCCACCCTTGTGTCAAATCCAAGTCCATCTTGGAATTGCATCTTGAAGTTGAGCTTGTTGAAATCTTTGACTTTTGATGAATTTGCTTCAACTTCTTCACCCTCTAGCTTTTCTTGTTATGCTTGACCCTTCCGGCGATGATTCCGGTGAAGAGCGGCCTCGCTCTGATACCACTTGTTAGGACCAAAAGTAGCTAGAGGGGGGGTGAATAGCTCGTCGCGTTCGCTCGTTGCTCGGCGTTGCTTGTTTCTTCAAAGATGTGCAGCGGAAATACAAAGAAACAATCACACAACGCTAACACGATTGGTTTACTTGGTATCCACCTCACAAGAGGTGACTAATCTAAGGATCCACACCAACACACACACCCTCCACTAAATAAAACTCTCCTTTATGGTAACTACCAAGGGCGGAGAAGCCCTACAAGACTCAATACAAGAAGAGAGGGAAAGGATACAAGAAATACAAGCTTACAAGCTTACAATGAGTATAAACCCTAACCCTAGCTTCTCTTCTTGGCTTTGATCCGCCTCTTGACTTGGAGAACTTCCAAGATCCTTCAAGAACTGGCGATCTGAGCTTTGTGAGTGCTGTGGAGGAGCTGGCGAGAGATCTGGAGTGAATCGGAGAAGAGATGCCGAAGGAAATGAACGCCTGCGACCTTTATCGACGCCAACGGTCGGATCCCGATCGATTCGAATGTTCCCAATCGATCGGGGAGGCTTTGGATCGATCCACGGATCGATCCAGAGCGCCTCTGTGCTCTGGGAAAAACGCCTGGATCGATCCATGGATCGATCCAGCGCTTATCGCGCGAAGCAGCCGCGTCCCAATCGATCCACTGATCGATTGGGACATCTGGATCGATCCAGAGGCTCTCTGTTCACTAGGAAAGGCTTGGATCGATCCACTGATCGATCCAGTACTTGGTTTTTGCCCAAAACCAAGTCCTAAGCCTACCAAACCAACACCCGGTCAACCTTGACCTGTTGGTACACTATGCCTAGCATCTGGTCACTCCTTTGACCTGCTAGGACTTCCCACCAAGTGTCTGGTCAATCTCTTTGACCCACTTGGACTTTTCTATTCATGCCAAGTATCTGGTCACTCCCTTTGACCTACTTGGACTTCCATCAGATGTCTGGTCAATCCCTTTGACCTATCTGTATTTCCTCGTGCCAAGTATCCAGTCAATCCTTTGACCTACTTGGACTTCCCAACTGCCTGGCATCACTCATCCATGGATTTTCACCTGGCTTCACTCACCAGGACTTTCACCTAGCTTCACTCACTAGGGTTTTCAATCTGCCTAGCTTCACTCACTAGGACTTTCCTTCTGCCTGGCTTCACTCACCAGGACTTTCACCTAGCTTCACTCACTAGGGTTTTCCTTCTGCCTGGCTTCACTCACCAGGACTTTCACCTACCTAACATCCCAGTTAGGACTTCCCAGTCAAGTATCCGGTCAACCTTGACCTACTTGACTCTTCTTCAATCAATTTCTTATTGTCAAACATCTAAACTCAAACCAAGACTCAGCTTGGTCAACCAGGTCAACCTTGACCTGAGGGATGTTGCACCAACAATAGTCTCAACTTATTCTTTATGTCAATGCCCTTTGGATAATGAAGGCATAATTTAGACCCTATATTCTCTCCTAAACTTTCCTTAAAGGACAAAGGCCTAACTTAAACCCTACATTTCTCCCCCTATTGGCACACATCAAAAACTCTCCCTTTGAAGAGTTACTCAACATTGTTCACAACCTCACATGTTGTTCACAACACTACAATGAAGGTCTCATACCCTTCACTGTATCCAATGCTCACCCCTGAGCATTAAACCAACTTCACATTCACAATGAAGGTCACATAGTCTTTCATTATAGCCAATGTTCATCCTTGAGCATACTCCTTTTCTATAATGAAGACATCTAATCTTCTATTGTCCCCCAATGCTTAAACTTGAACATTTTTCCAAACGAAGGATTTACCACCTTCAATGGTTTTGGAAAAATATTTCCATGTTTTTAAAGAGTAGCTCCCCCTAAAAACATGCTTCAAACTTCTATCATTGCACCAACAATGACTTGGAGTTCCTAAATCTTTAAGAAATCCAAAAATTCGAAGTTTTGAGGTTTAAAGGATTCAATGTTGAAACTAACTTCATCCTAAACTTAAACCTAGTGTTCCTTAACCATTTCTCCTTATTTTCATCATGAAAATTACCCCTAAATATATACAAATATGTTTCAAGGGGTTAGGAATGGTTAAAGGGGCTAAAAATGGCTTAAAGTGCTAAAATCAAACTTTCCCAGCCAAAATCAGCCTTTTCAATCGATTGGGTTCGGGCTCAATCGATTGACACTTGCTCAATCGATCCACTGATCGATTCAACAACCTTCTACTTGTAGAAAACCTGCTTGAATCGATCAACTGATCGATCCAACTGGGGTTGAATCAATCGACTGATCGATTCAACGAGCTTCTACTCGCGATATTTCCTTTCTCAATCGATCGATTAGAGTATCTCAATCGATTAGGCGATCGATTGAAGTTCTGATTTCCTAAAATTCAATTTTAACGAAATTCAGAAATACCCTAAAAATTCTACAAAATTCTAAAAATTATGAAAATTATTGTAGACATTATTTAGGGTATATACTATCAGGAAAAAATAGTTTTCTAAGAAAATACTTCCTATTTTTAAAGATTGACACAAACTTAGAAACTTGTAAAAACTTTAATATTTTTTTCAAGTTTGTGCCTAATTTTTCAATGATGATTACTATCAAAAGATAGCTTCACCAAGGTTTTCCAAAGTATATTTAAAATATTTTTCAAAACTAATTTCTAATCATGTTCTTTGGGCTCAATGCACATGACTTGTACATTAATTTTCTCAATGATTGGAGTACACATATCTATGTGTTTTGATAAAATTAAAACTCAACTAGATGCCCTAAATCAGTATCTCACTTGTATCTAATGTGTACTAAAACACATATAAGTCACCTTATAGTCTTCGTGAGATGTAGATTTTGGTTTTATCCTAAACTAGGGATCATGCATATCTATCTAGGCATTTTGAATTATGAATAGTCACCTAGAATGTCACTTGTTAGTAAATGTCATTGTCATTAATTATATGAAAATTAAAATAATGCATGATGATTTTATAACATACATCAAAAAGAATAATTTTTAAAAGAAAATATATCATAGCTACATGATGTATGTATGACATGACATGGTATTTTTATATTTTTCATAGTAAGCATGAATGCACAATATGATGTCATGACATATGAAGAGCAAACAAAGCATGACAATTTTTTTACATAAATAATATACCTAGATTATCTATCTGAGTTTCCTTAAATAAATGCTAAACCTAAAATTGATCCTAGATTGCCTAATTGTCTTCAAGAAAATGTCAAACCCCAACTTGACATTTCTTTTGTTCTTTCCTTTTTGTGCCAATGAAAATCAAATTAATTCCCTCAAATTATGGCACATTTTACTCTTCTAAAGAGTAAACATATGATTTATTTCATTTTCAAAGATTTACAAAAACCTTGAAAATGCTCTCCAAGTGTCAACTACATCAAGGTTGGGTTAACCACCCTTCCAATTTGAGTTGACACTCTCTAATCCTCTAGGGTGTAGAGAATATGCTCCTAGGAACCCAGCACCTATTGGTACTCCTTGGATGTTCAAGGTATTCACTAGGGATAAGTTCCCTAGATACCTTTCTAATGACCTTTCTAGGCTTCTTAAAAGTTTTGGTCACTTCCTCTAGGTCAACTGTAGGGATAACTTCCCTTATGACCTTTTTAGTGACTTTCTTTGACTTCTTAGAAGTCTTAGTCACATTTATATTGGCAAAAATACTTCTAGGGATAACTTCCCTTGTATCTTTGACAACCCCTAGACCTAGGGTTGGTTCCATAATTATATGGAACCCTATGATAAAAAGCTTCATCCTTCTTAGTTTTAGGTTTGTATCTCAAACCCCTCCTACCATTGGATTATTCTTATCTAATTATCCCTAGGTTATGCTCCTTTTGACCCTTAATAATATTTCTATTTTCTTTAGGGTCTTTTCTAATTTATCAAGCCTTGACCTCACGTCTTGGTTTTCCAACCTTAAATCCTTAGATTTTCGATTTTTCTTGATTTCCATGAGTATTTTTATTTTTAGGCCTATAATTAAAATCCTTAGAGTTATTGCCTAGTTTATCTGCCTTCCTAGCCTTAGAGGTGGTAGTTTTAGCATAATAGGCTACATGATTTCCTTTAACACTATCATGCCTCTTATTTTTATAGTAAATAGCATTAAAATGATATAAGTTAGAACTAGCATACTTTTTACCATGATTTAAAGGGATAGGCTCAATAAATGATGCCTTGGATTTTACCTTGGAAGTTCCCCCTTGACTTGTGCTTCCTCCTTTAAGCTTGACCAATTTCTTCCCCTTTGGACATTGGCTCCAGTAATGTCCTTTTTTGTTGCAAGAAAAGCACACAATGTGCTCCTTGCTATTATTTGTTGTAGGGGTGGTCTCCTTGGGCTTCTCCTTGCCCTTAGGTGTCACTTGGGGCTTCTTCTTGGCTAATTTAGGACACTTACTCTTGTAGTGCCCATGTTCCCTACACTCAAAGCATATAATATGATTTTTATTATTAATTGAACTAATTGTACCTTCACGTGTAGGGATGACACTCGATCCTCCAATTGATTTCACTTGACTTGTGGAGGTTGCCTCATCCTCTTCTTCTTCACTTGACCCGAAAGTAGAAGTCTCTTCTCGCTTCGATGTCAATGATCTACACTCCCCCTCAATCCTAGAGGTGGAGACTTCATCATCATCATCCTCATGTACATAAAACAAGGAGTATGCTCCTTCCTTGCCTTTTTCTTTGCATTCCTTTGAGGATAAAGTTTCTTGGACTTCTTTTTAAGAAATTAAGCATCTCTCAACTTCGGAGTCCTCTCCTCTTGATCTTGCTCTAATGAGTCACCCTCTTTGAATTTCTCTTGGTTTGGTGCAATGGAGGGTTCTTCATGAAGCTTGGCCAATTTGCTCCATAGTTTATTTGCATTCTTGTATTCTCTAATTTTGCAAATGATTGTGCTTGGCAATAGACTAACCAATAATTTGGTTACCTTGTCGTTCGCCTCGCACCTTTAAGTTTGCTCCTTGCTCCATTTGTTTTTCTTCAGAATTTTGCCCTTTAAATCTTTTGAAGCTTCAAAGCATTCCATTAGAGAAAGCCATTGCTCTATCTCCATCATGAAAAAAAATGTTTATCCTTGATTTCCAAGAATCGAAGCTCATTAATATGAATGATGGAGGCACCCTTGTATAGAATCCAAGTCCATCTTGGAATTCCATTTGAAGTTGAACCTTTGATGAAGTCTTTGAATTATTGAAATTTGCTTCTATAGGATCGAAAAGAATTTAGATATCTCCACAATGATATGATATTGTCCACTTTGGGCCTAATTCTGCATGATTTTGCTCTTGGGCTCTCCCCAAAAGGCTTCATGCCAATGGAGATATCTTTTTCTTATAAACTCATGATCTTTTTCATGTGTTTTTAATATGAGACTATATTTACAACCTTGTAACCCCAACAATCCCCCCTCCCTCAAACAAAGGACCATTGGGTCCCCCTCAAGCATCGGGTCACTTTTAACCTACTTAGGGCCTCCCCTCGAGCATCGGGTTACTCTTGACCTGCTCAGGGTCTCCCCTCAAGTATCGAGTCACTCTTGACCTACTCAGGGCTTCCCCTACTTTGTTCAAGGTTTCACCCACATGGTTTAATCTTGGATCATGGCTTTAGCTCGTGCTTCTTCCTGTTAGGATCTCTTCGTACGGCTAGAGAGGGGGTGTGAATAGCCGACCCCAATCTTTCGCCTTTCTTCCTACGATTAGGTTAGTTGCAGCGGAAATACAAGGAAGAAACTAAGAAGAAGAAAGCAAACCTCAAACGCAAGGATGTAACGAGGTTCGGAGATGAACTCCTACTCCTCGGCGTGTCCGTGAGGTGGACGAGCCCTATCAATCCGTCGGTGGATGAGCCCCCGGAAAACCGGCTAATACAATATACTCCTTGTGGGTGGAGAAACCTCGCCACAAAACGTTTGCAACAGCAGACTAGAATACAAGGAATACAAGTAGAAAGACAAGAACAATGTATAAACACTAACTCGCCTTCTCGTCGATTGCCTGTGAAGCAACAACTTCTCGGACAACAGCGGAAGCTCACCGTCGACTGGAAGCTCAACAAAGCTCGGATCGCAAGCGGAAGCTAGAAGCGAGAAGTAGAAGAAGAAGAAGAAATCACAGAAGCTCTCAATATACTGCGAAGAAGACAGTGAAGAAACTAGCCGTTGCGTCAGCTAGAACCTCGATGCGTGGACCGATCAGTAACATCTGATCGGTCGCAGACCAATCGGGAAGAAGCCTATGTTTGGTCCCCGATCGGTCCATGGACCTATCGAAACCTCTGATCGGTCCACGCCGATCAGAACCTGATCGGCCTACGGACCGATCGAGCTTCTTTCTCCGCCATCGTTCTCCTTCCGATCGGTCTCCCGATCAGATAACCATCGATAGCATCGATCGGTCACCGATCGGTCACCGCACCGATCAGATGAGCCATGTATCATTGGATCGGTCTGCAGCCCGATCCAAACTTTTCAGCCCTAAACCTAAGGCTTCCACACCAACATCCGGTCAACCTTGACCTGTTGGTACATCATGCCTAGTATCCGGTCACTCCCTTGACCTGCTAGCACTCCCCGCTAAGTGTCCGGTCAATCCCTTTGACCCACTTAGACTTTTCAACACCAGAAGTCCGATCATCCCTGATCCATCTGGATTTTCCCTTGCCTGGTTTCACTCACCAGGACTTTCCAATTGCCTAACATCCCAGTTAGGACTTTCCCACTGCCTGGTTTCACTCACCAGGACTTTCCACACTGCCTAACATCCCAGTTAGGACTTTCTCACTGCCTGGCTTCACTCATCAGGACTTTCCAACTGCCTAACATCCCAGTTAGGACTTTCCCTCGTGCCAAGCTCCCTGCTTGGACTTTTCCAGTACCAAGTCTCCATACTTGGACTTTTCGCGTGCCAAGCTCCCTGCTTGGACTTTTCCAGTGCCAAGTCTCCATACTTGGACTTTTTCCCGAATCAGGTCAACCAGGTCAACCTTGACCTACGGTTGCACCAACAATCTCCCAAGTTCGTATTCTTGTCAACACATCAGAATACAACTTTTCTACTCTCGTCAAACATTGTCAAACATCAAAATACAACTCGAGTCAGGTCACCCTTGACCAACTCGAGTCAGGTCAACCAAGTCAACCTTGACCTAAGGTTGCACCAACAATCTCCCCCTTTTTGATGTTTGACAAAATCCAAAATCAAGTTAGGTTAACCTGATAACCTAACTTAGGTTTTCCAACCATCTTCCAATGTCCAATGTTCTTTCCTTGAACATTCTCTGGACATTCTCCCCTTAGGTTAACCCGATAACCTAACTTGAGTTTTCCAATAATTCTCCCCCTTTTTGACACACATCAAAAAGAATTCCAATGTTCTTCCTTGAACATTCCATGACATTCTTCCCTAGCTTAGGTTAACCCGATAACCTAACTTGGGTTCTCCAATAATTCTCCAATGAACACTCTCCCCTTTTTGACACACATCAAAAAGAAAAAGGAGGGTATCAAGGTCAAGAGTTTCTTTCTAATGAAAGTCCCATACCTTTCATTTGAAACTCTTAATTTCCCCCTTGATACTAAACTCAACAATCAACTTAGTGATAATCCCATATCACTAATCCTTAAAAGTCTTTTGGAGTAAAAATTCCCCCTAAAAGTCAACTCCCCCTTGACAATTAGGTAAAACTTCCCCTAAAGGTCAACTCCCCCTTGACCATTGCACCAACAATGTCTTGGCGAGTTTCAAACCTTTAGAAATCCACAAAACCCAACTTCCAGCTGAAATTTCAGACTAACAGCTGAAAATCAGAAACTGGCACGCACTGATCGGTCCCCAGACCGATCAGAATCCCCCTGGATCGGTCCCCAGACCGATCCACGCTTCACTGATCGCACTGGATCGTCACTGATCGGTCACCAGACCGATCAGAACTTCCCTGGATCGGTCCGGTGACCGATCCACACTCTGAAATCAGAGATTTCTGATTTCCTTTCCGGAAATTCAGAAACTCCTAATAAATTCCAGAAAATTCCAAAAATCGTAAAATTTTGAGGATACACTCCTCATACCATATACTATCACGGAAAAATAATTTTCTATGAAAATAGTTTCCATTTTTCAATCTTGATACAAAGTTCAAAAACTTTGAAATAGTTCAAGTTTAACTCAACTTTGTATCACAATGTTCAATGATGAATGCTATCACTAGGAAAGCTTCATCAAGGTTTTTCAAATCAATTTTAAAATGCTTTTAAAATCATTTGAATTTAGGACCATAATCTTAGGGCTAGATGTACATGACTTGTACACAAGCTTTCCCTATGATCCTCCTTTTCTTGAATTAGGCTCATCTAGGTACAAAAACTATGCATCTTGATCCTAACTCATGATCCTAATATCTCACACACATCTAAGGTGTATCAAACCACATTCAAGTCAATTTGATGTGAGATATGGGTTAAGGTCAACTTAGGCTAAGTTCTCATGCATTTTCTAAACATCAATTTGATCTCAATATCAAATTATATGTTTGTCCTTAAATCAATTTTATTGATTATAATGCAAGAGATGATGACATGGCATATAATGATATCATAAGTAAAAACATGTGCCAATGTCATGATGTCATGGCATAAAGTTTGAAACTAAACTAACACATGACATATAATAACCTAAGCATTATCATGGCATTTCAAATGATCATAAATTAAATATGATGTCATGACATGGCATATGGCAAACAACCACGGTAAGTTAACACAAATAAAATACCTAGATTTCCTATCTAAGTATCCTTAATCACTTAGCTAACTTAAATTCTAATCCTAGATTGCCCAAAGTGCTCCAAGAAAATGTCAAAACCCAAATTGACATTTCTTGATCTCTTGTTTGATTTATACCATTTAAAATTCTACAAGAGTAGCACTTCATTGTTAAGGCCCGGATTGCCTTGATTACCTAAGAGAATATCAAAATCCCAATTTGATATTTCTCTAGGTTTTTCCAAATTGTGTCAATTTAAAGTAAGATTAATATATTCTCACTTTGGCACAACTTACTCTTCTAAGGAGTGAATGACAAAGATTATTCCATTTCATTTTCAAAGGTTCCCAAAAACCTTAAAAATGCTCCTTGAGTGTCAATTTCCTCAAAGTTGGGTTAACTACCCTTCTTATTGGAGTTGACACTCTCTAACCCATCTATGGGGTAGAGAAAATGCTCCTAGGAACCCAATACCTATTAGAGCTCATTGGGTTCACTAAATATTCACTAGGGATGACTTCCCTAACAACCCTCCTAATGACCCTCTTAGGCTTTAAAGCCTTGGTCATTTGGGTCTCATCAAGGTCAACTATAGGGGTGACTTCCCTTGTGACCTTGGTGGTGGTCTTCCTAGTCCTAGATTTTGTTCCATAATCGAATGGAACATTATGGTAAGTGGGCTTGACCAATTGGGACTTAGGTTTGTGACCCAAACCTTTCTTGTCCTTGGGCTTTGAAATTTGACCCTTAAACCCTAGAGATGACTTCTCCAAGTTCTTAAGAGCCTTTTCCAAAGTATCAAGTCTTGACCTCAAGACTTGACTCTCCTTCTCTAATACCTCAATTTTTGATTTGTCATTTTTCTTTGAGGCATTCCTAGGCATGTGTCTAGTTGATTTGGGATTCCTACCTAGGTTCTCCTTAACCTTAGATGAGGTAATTCTAGGGTTGGCATTCCTAGTAGTATCCCTATCTAGGTTAACATGTTTAGCTCCTAAGCACATGTATTGGTTCCTAAAGTTAACATGCTTATCATTATTAACAATTGCAACAAAACTACTAGCATGAGTTTTATTAGAATTGCAATAATGAACCTTAGAGATTACCTTAGGGTTTGCCTTAGCTCCCCCTATCGATGTGCTCGGTCTCTTGTCCTTGTGAGATTGCCTCCCCCTCGGACATTGGCTCCTATAGTGTCCCCTTCGCTTGCATTGGAAACACACCACGTGCTCCTTGCCCTTGCGTGTCGGGACTCCGGCTTCCTTGACTTTTGGCGTCGGTGGAGTCTTTCTAACTCTCTTTGGACACTTACTCTTGTAGTGCCCAAATTCCCTACACTCAAAACACATTATATGCAATTTACTTGAATTTAAAGTGTTTGAGTTACCTAGGGTTGAGGATGAATGGATGCTCTCTTCTTCATCCCTCCCGGAGGTAGAAGCTTCTTCTTCGTGCTCCGATCTTGAAGAAAAACTCACTTCCTCTTCTTCTTTAGATGTTGAGTAACCCTCAACTTCCAATTTGCTCCCTTCATGATGTGAGCTACTTGGCTCACTAGGCTCCTCTTCATGGCTTGAAGTGGAGCTCTCTTCATGAAACTTGGCCAAGTTGTTCCACAACTCCTTGGCGTTGTTGTACCTACCTATCTTGCACAAAACATTATTAGGTAACGCAAATTCAATAATTTTTGTTACCTCGTCATTGATTTCGGATTGTCGGATTTGCTCTTTCGTCCACTCCTTCTTCTTGATAGGTTTTCCTTCCTCATCCATCGGAGGGGAAAATCCTTCTTGTACACAAAACCAATTTAACATATTAGTCCTAAGAAAATACATCATCCTTACCCTCCAATACGTGAAGTTGTCGTGAGACTCGTAGAAGGGTTGAATCGTGATATCTTCTCCATAGAGATCCATCTCTAGCCCGTGCTCCCCCGGGTGTTGATCCGTCGAAGAGCGGCCTCGCTCTGATACCACTTGTTAGGATCTCTTCGTACGGCTAGAGAGGGGGTGTGAATAGCCGACCCCAATCTTTCGCCTTTCTTCCTACGATTAGGTTAGTTGCAGCGGAAATACAAGGAAGAAACTAAGAAGAAGAAAGCAAACCTCAAACGCAAGGATGTAACGAGGTTCGGAGATGAACTCCTACTCCTCGGCGTGTCCGTGAGGTGGACGAGCCCTATCAATCCGTCGGTGGATGAGCCCCCGGAAAACCGGCTAATACAATATACTCCTTGTGGGTGGAGAAACCTCGCCACAAAACGTTTGCAACAGCAGACTAGAATACAAGGAATACAAGTAGAAAGACAAGAACAATGTATAAACACTAACTCGCCTTCTCGTCGACTGCCTGTGAAGCAACAACTTCTCGGACAACAGCAGCAGCTGACCGTCGACTGGAAGCTCACACGAAGCTTACTGGGGAGAGCTCAACAAAGCTCAGATCGCAAGCAGCAGCAAGCTAGAAGCAGGGAGAAGTAGAAGAAGAAGAAACTCTGAAATCTCTCCTTTATACCTGCGAAGAAGACAGTGAAGAAACTAGCCGTTGCGTCGCAAAGCCTGATCGGTCCGTGGACCGATCAGTAACATCTGATCGGTCTGCGGACCAATCCAGAAGTATTGTCTGTGGTCCCCGATCGGTCCATGGACCGATCAGAACTCCGGATCGGTCACGACCGATCGACTCTCTGATCGGTCTACGGACCGATCAGGCTTCTTTCTCCGCCGCCATCGTTCTCCGATCGGTCTCCAAACCGATCGATAACCATCAGAGATCGATCGGTCACCGACCGATCGATGAGCCATATCATTGGATCGGTCTGCCCGATCCAAACTTTTCAGCCCTAAACCTAAGGTTTCACACCAACATCCGGTCAACCTTGACTGTTGGTACATCATGCCTAGTATCCGGTCACCCTCGACCTGCTAGCACTCCTCGCTAAGTGTCGGTCAATCCTTTGACCCACTTAGACTTTTCAACACCGGTCCGATCATCCCCGATCCATCTGGATTTTCCTTGCCCGGTTTCACTCACGGGACTTTCCAATTGCCTAACATCCCATTAGGACTTTCCCACCGCCTAACATCCAGTTAGGACTTTCCCCGCCTGGTTTCACTCACCGGGACTTTCCACACCGCCTAACATCCCAGTTAGGACTTTCTACCAGGCTTCACTCATCGTGACTTTCCAACCGCCTAACATCCCGGTTAGGACTTTCCCTCGTGCAAGCTCCTGCTTGGACTTTTCCAGTACCAAGTCTCCATACTTGGACTTTTCGCGTGCCAAGCTCCCTGCTTGGACTTTTCCAGTGCCAAGTCTCCATACTTGGACTTTTCCAGTGCCAAGCTCCCTGTTTGGACTTTTTCCCGAATCAGGTCAACCAGGTCAACCTTGACCTACGGTTGCACCAACAATCTCCCAAGTTCGTATTCTTGTCAACACATCAGAATACAACTTTTCTACTCTCGTCAAACATTGTCAAACATCAAAATACAACTCGAGTCAGGTCACCCTTGACCAACTCGAGTCAGGTCAACCAAGTCAACCTTGACCTAAGGTTGCACCAACACTTCCGGTGGTTAGTCCGGCGAAGAGCGACCTCACTTTGATACCAATTGTAGGATCGAAAAGAATTTAGATATCTCCACAATGGTATGATATTATCCACTTTGAGCCTAAACTCTCATGGTTTTGCTCTTGTGCTCTCCCTAAAAGGCCTCATGATCTATCATATGGGTTTTCAATGTGGGACTATGTTTGCAACCTTACAACCCCAACAGCTTCAACTTCTTCTCCCTCTAGCTCGTTGCCCCTTCTGGCGATGATTCCGGTGAAGAGCGACTTCACTCTGATACCACTTGTTAGGGTCGATTTGTAGCTAGAGGAGGGGGTGAATAGTTCGTCGCGTTCATTGTCTTGATGCTTCGTGATGATGTGCAGTGGAAAAGAACTCGAAGCAAACACTCACAACGCTAACAAGAGGATTTACTTAGTATCCACCTCAAGATGAGGTGACTAATCCAAGGATCCACATACACGATCACTCTCCACTAAGAAAATATTCCTTCTCGGTAACTACCAAAGGTGGAGAAACCTCGTACAAGACTCATACAACAAGATATACTCAAATAAGAAGAAAATACACAAGTGTATAAATAAAAACCTTCTCTTACTTGATCTTGTTGATGTAGATCGCCTCTGGACCCTTTGGAAAGTGTAACAACACTTCTCTTCCAAGCTCGAAGTCCGGCGGTGAGTGTCAGAGAGAATCACAGTCAATCGGGGAAGAAGCATTACAGAGAAGAAGCTCGCTAACGGCTATATACCTCGCACTTCTAGGGCTCCCAATCGATTGGGCATGCTCCCAATCAATTGCCACATCATATCCGCGCCATCCCAGCCATCCATCGTTCGCTACCTACGCAACGGTCACATCCCAATCGATCGGTTGATCGATTGGGAAGGCTGAATCGATCGGTTGATCGATTCAGCCTTCTTCTGTGCACTCACGTCTACGTAAGAAAACTTACCCCAATCGATTGACCAATAGATTGGGGAGCCCAATCGATCGGTCGATCTATTGGGGAGCATTATGTGCTCGCGATTTCACTTTCCAATCGATCTGTCGATCGATTAGGCCAACCTTCTTTGCAGCACACCTTCAATCGATCGGCTGATCAATTGAACCATAGTTCAATCGATCGGCTGATCAATTGAACCATAGTTCAATCGATCGGTTGATCGATTGACTTCCCTTTGACTTGCTTAACTCAAGTCTAGGATCCCCAATTCCAATATCTAGCCAACTGTGACCTATTGGACCTCCTCGTGCCTAGCATCCGGTCAACCTTGACTTGCTGGGACTTCTTCACCAAGTGTCCGATCAATCCTTTGATCCACTTGAACTTTTCTCCTCGTGCTAAGTGTCCGGTCAACTTTGATCCACTTGGACTTACCATCTCGTGCCAAGTGTCCGGTCCTCCATGACCCACTTGGACTTCCACCAGATGTCCGGTCACCCTTGACTCATCTGGATTTCCTCGTGTCAAGTATCCGATCAGTCCTTTGACCTACTTGGGCTTCCCAACACCAGGTGTCCGGTCAACCTTGACCCACCTATATCTCCACGTGCCTAGCTTCACTCACCAGGTCTTTCCATCTACCTAGTTTCACTCACCAGGACTTTCCATCTGCCTGACTTCACTCACCAAGACTTTCACCTAGCTTCACTCACTAGGGTTTTCACCTGGCTTCACTCAACAAGATTTTCCCACTACCCGGCTTCTCTAACCGGGACTTTCACCTGCCTAGTTTCACTCACTAGGTCTTTTACCTGGCTTCACTCACCAGGATTTTCCAACTGCTTAGCTTCACTCACTAGGTCTTTCACCTGGCTTCACTCACTAGGATTTCCAACTGCCTACCTCCAGTTAGGACTTTCCCAGTCAAGTATCCGGTCAACCTTTACCTACTTGACTCTTTTTCACATCAAACTGATCAGTTCTTGACCAAAGGGGAATTGTATCAACAATTTCTCCAATTGGACGATTGCATCTGCAATCTACATGTATTGTCAAACATCAAAACCCAAACATCAAGACTCAAGCTTGAGCCAACTCAAGCTTAGTCAACCTGGTCAACCTGACCTAGGGGATATTGCACCAGTAAGATAACTACCCAAAATTAAAGAGCAATGACAAGGACAAGGAAAAGAATAAGAAGGCAACCCAGAACAAGTATAAAACTCTAAAGGCAACGTGGGATGAAACGTCGTCCGAATCATAGATCGAAGCAATCGCCGGACTTGTGCTAGTGGCAAGTCACCAAGAAGATGAAGACAAAGCAAGCTCGTCCGAAATGAGCATCGAGAGCATCGATGAAGGGGGAGTGACATCGGAAGAAAATAGCACTTCAGGGGGAGCTTCAAATTACAGGATCGACAAGGTAAGTTAGGTACGGTCTCTTCCTCCTGACAAATTATTTCAGTTTGTAAAAATATTATCAAAAATTTATTGTAAGTTAGAAAAAGAAAATAAGGAATTAAAATCAACATTTATTGGTTCTTGTTGATTAGAAGATTTCGACAAAGTAAAAATTAAAAATGAAAAATTAAAAAAGGAAATAGAAAATTTAAAAACTCATGCATGCTCACATATTCAATATGTTAGAAAATACAATGAATTAAATTGGTACTTTAAATAGAACAAGGGTTAAATTAGAAAAATATCACAAAAATATATTCCTAAGAAATTTTTGATTAATCCTATAGGAAGGAATCTATTTTGGATTTCAAAATCATGTTTAAATTGATTTTTTTTTACCTAGGGCTTTCAGAGAGAAAATTAAATATTTAATTTCTTAAAAAGACTTTATCTAGAAGTGGTTGTTATTCCAATAACCAAGAAGGTCTAATGTCTCGCCACAGCTTTGAAGTCAATTATTGAAATAAGTATTTAATTGACTAACTGTTAAACATCTAGTTGTTATAAAAATGCTTTCAATTGCTAAATATTTTGTTAGAAATTAATTAGAAATTGATTTTTTCCAAAAAAAAATAACTTTATCACTTATCTGTAAGAAAAAATTTTAAATTTTTTTTAATGTTAAAATTTTTTAATTATTGAACAAATTTTTTTCTATTTAAAAATAATTTTAACTTTATATGAAATTTTTTTTACCATATGTTAAATTTTTTATAAAAAAATCAGATTTTTCGAAGCTCAAACTTTAATATTTTTCTGAAATTTTTCCCAGACTTTTATTTTTTTAAAATAGCATTTTTAAAGTACCCCATTTTTAATATGATCAAAAGGGGGAGTAGTGAAGGTTAAGTTTAGGGGAAGAGTAGTATAATTTTGCAAAATATTTTTAATTTTACAAATTTTATAACTGTTATTTTTTAGGTTTACCCTAACTTAACTTGTGTTTGCTCATATCAAAAAGGGGAAGATTGTAAGTATCCCGTGGTAGTTTTGATATGATCAACCAAGTAAAGTTAGGTTATGTTAGTATTTAACTCTTGTGTCTAAGTGTGTAGGAACATAGAAGCACAGGAAGTCGAGCGAAAGACGCAGCTAGCGAGAAGAACGGCACGAGAGAGAGTCAACGGACTCGGTGCGTCCGAGGTACGAGGTGCTGCAAAAGAGTACGTGGGTGGACGAGAATGAGGCGCACAACATTTCCAAGGAACGAGAAGCCGGAGCGAAAGTTTGCTCGAAGACCGGGAAATGGGTTTGGATGAGCCCTATCCAGATGGCTGAAATCACCCAAGCAAGTGGAGCCGGAGTGGAAGACCCAGACCAATGCGAGTGGAACCAGAGCAGAAGGTCTGGACAAAAAGTCAACAAAATGTTGTCTTTCTGAATCCAAGCACCCGGACCTGGTCCAGGTGCCCAGAACCCTTCTGAGCGCTCGAAGCAGGATTTTATCTGAAACACGACATGTCAAGTTTCGTTGCAATGGGATCATAGTTTATCCCCCCCCCCAGGCGCCTAGAACCCTTCCAGGCGTCTCAACCAGGGCTATAAATATAGCCCTGGTCCGAAAAGCTAAGATAAAATACTTGTAATCAATCTTGATTTAGTCTAGCTTTGTAATTAAGTGCTTCAACTACTATAAGAGGCTTCTCCGCCTACACCTAAAGGAGAATTTGATTAGTACTTTAGAGTCTTGGATTAGCAACCTTCACTGTTGTAACCAAGTAAAAATTGTAGCCTCTTCCTTTCTTTAATTAGTGTCTTATTTTTTATGCAAGTGTTAGATTTATTAAAGCTGTAAAAGTTCAAGGAAGATTTTTTTTTATTGTGCAGGCTATTTACCCCCCTCTAGCTAGTCGCCAAGGGTCATACACAATGCACACATAACATTATTATTTTTATAGGCGACGTGACATCACAATGCACACACCATTATTATTATTTCAGGAGATGGGACATCACAATGCACACACAACATTATTATTTTTACAGGTGATAGGACATCACAATGCATACACAAATCTTATACAATGCACATACTTTTTTTCCTATATAATGGCATACTAGACATGACCATCACAATGCACCTTTACTCTTGAAAAAAAATGAGTCCGAATTCTCATTCATCATCATACTCAATTGAAGAAGATAAACATTTATGTCATGTTTATCTTCATATTTCTCATAATCCAATCATATGAATCAACCAAAAGAATGATCAATTTTGGGCAAGAGTTGAGATGGAGTATAATCTAGATCCAAATTTCAAAAATTCAGAGCGACCTAGAAGATCATTACAAAAAGAATGAATACTATCATTGTTGCTATTTCCAAATTGAAGGGTTGCATACGACAAATCAAAGAATTGAATCCAAGTGGAGCATCAGAGGAAGATATTGTAAGTTGTTATCATTATTTTGTTGACTATATCAATTTTGTAATCAATATCTAATTTAATTATTAATTGTGTTTCATAATTGTATTATTTTCTTACAGATAAATCGTGCTCAAATGTTATTAGTACAAGACCCTAATTACTTAAAGGGCTTCAAATTTGGACATGTGTGGATTATTCTTCAAGGTATTGAGAAATTCAACAGTGACAACGTCAAAATTGCAGCTATAAGAGTGCACGACAAACTACTCAAGATGATTATTCTCAATCATATAATCTCGAGAAAGATTTTTATTCACCTTCATCTCCACATGTCTCTTCATTTAATCTTAGCATCACTAATTCTGATAGTTGTAATACTTCAACTAAATGACATATTGGGGTGCAAAAAGCAAAACTGAAGAGAAAGAATGAACGACAACTCACAAAAATGGTTTCAAAAAATGATGAACTTGTTGCGATGCTGAATTGAAGTACTGATGCTGCTATATTCAAGGAAGAGAATAAAATTTTATTCAAAGATTTGAATATCATCGCTGATTCGATAATGCGTGAATTTATTCACGATGAACAAGTCCAAATTATGCAAAACAGGACTGAAAACTAAAAATCTCAATCAATTCTACGTCAAGGAGAAGGATCTAAATTCAATTCGTCTCAAGAAGAAAGACAAGGATCTCAATATCCTTTAAATGGTTTCAATCAATTTCATGATTATTTCAGTGATTTATTAGGAGTGATTTTCCATAATATTAAACAATGATTTGTTTAGTATTGCAATGTTATTATAGTTATTTTAAATGTATGTTTACTTTAGTGTTTGTCGCATTTTTAAATTGTATTCTGGGTTATTATATATTTTATATTTATGCAATTTGAAATTTTAAATATTTAATTGTGTGTTTGTTATGAAATTACCACTATTATAAATTTTAAAATATTTATAATCTGGAGTAATATAATAAATATTTTTAAATATTACTTATTTAAGTTAATAGCTAATATAAATTTATAATATATAAAATTTGCATAATAAATTTAATTAAATTAAATAATATTAATTTATAATATTTAAAAATATTTTAAATATACATTAAATATTATAATATATTATATTTAAAAAAAAAAACACTTGCATAAAAATGGTGCAAATTTTGGTATTACATTGGAGTTTATTTGATGTTCGTTTTACACTAAAATGGTGTAAAAGAGTATTGGTTAGAGATGGTCTAATCCTCCATCGGGAGACCATCGGCCTCACTAACTGGTGGTGATGATTTCCTTCCGCCGTAATAGGGTCATTGGCCACTGGAGATAACAACAACATGGTCGTGGTTATCACGACTTTTAATACCGTAGTCTCAGGAGGAAATCGTGACACAGTCGCGATTTATAGGCGACTTGCTCTACTCCTTCATGGCTCGAGAGCTCTGCAACGACTGGTATCTACCAGTCCTCGGCGATGGCAGAAATCGCAACTACGTCACGATTTCAATGATCTTCGACATTGAACAGGGTTGTTGAGGCATACAACAAATTTCATAGGGATTTTCGAGAATTTCATGCTTTTAGAATGTATACCGCTCTGATACCAATGTTGTACTCTAAATGCATGAAATTAAAATGTAAACTATTAACACTTACGGCGATCTCCCATAGATCTGCCATCGGTAATAGTAGAATGTGATCTTCGGACTTGCTGTTGGAAGAGCAATTACAAAATCGAAAAGCTCTCCGTAATTTCACAAGTCAAATCCTGCAGCCTCGGATATTCTTCTTCCTCTCGTTCTTCCACACCCTATGAAGCACCCTTGGATGCGCTCTTTATAATGAGAATTATCGTAGGGGTAAAAAAGACTTTTCCCAAAAGAAAGTGGGCAATGTGGGCATGCCCACATTCCCATTTCCTACAAAACCACTGTTGAAAGAATCAATTTGGATGAGATAGTAGATATTTGTTTGACTTATGTAATATTCATATCATTCTCTTTTATACTGTCAATGATATCCTTAGAACCTATTGCATCACAATGATCATTTGCATCTTGTTTTTGAAAAAATTACGAACAAGTTTTAGTGGTGCATTTTTCTTCGATATTGCAAACAACAATACCATCCGTGTCATAACCTTTAATTTGTTTTGCTTCTTCCTCAATTTAAAAATCCCTATCAAGTTCATCCACTTCTTCATCATCATAAATTGACTCCCTAGTTAACTCAGTCTCATCTTCATCATAAATTGGACCACCAACTATTTCGATCTTATCATCTATATATTTTTTAAGAAAAATTTTATTCAAATTAAAATAGCATAACTTATAACCATTAAGATCTCGAGCACTATGATCACAGTGTGAGACATCCTCAGCTGGAACCTATCTATCACGACCTCGACCATTCACCTCACTATCTTCAAGATCTTGCACCGCTAGACACTGAGATAACTCTGCAACTTGCTTCTGTAAATCCTCAATCATCATTACATCCTGGATATTATGATCATAGTGTTAGGCTTCCGCATTCAGAATCTGCCTACGTCCATGATGACCTCTATTGGATCTTAATGAGCTCTGATACCAACGTCAGAGGGATTAGCAAGAAAACAAGAGAGAAGCAACAAAAAAAAAAAAAGAATAGCCTAAATTAAGCTTAACCCTATTATAAAATCAAAAGGACAAAGAAAAGAGTTGCCACAATGAGATCTAGGGTTCGAATCTCGGTAAAGTCGAGGTAAATGCCTCCCTTATGTGCTAGTCACTATTCCAAAGGCTAGTAGCCGCTCGTGATTTACCTCCTCCGTGTTAGCCCTGGGACGGGTTGGCGGGGGCGCTGGGGCGAGCGTATTCGCCTTTTGCCACAAAAGAGGACAAAGAAAAGAGATGTGACCGTAATATGACTTAAGAGAAACCAATTGATTCAATATCAAAATAACTTGTCATAACATTATTTAAGTGTACGTTTATATAGCTCTCAAAATATTCAAAAAAATCTAAACGAAAAAAATAAACAACTAAACTTATTTTTTAAGATTTTAGATAAATTAACTAACAAGATTTAGTTCCCTAAATTTTAGGACCAAATTAAATATAATTAAGAAAAAATAAACTAAACTTAATTAACTGATTACTAATTAAAAAAACAAAAGATGTAAATCTGGATATTTTAGATTCCCTCCCGCATCAGATTGAGGCGTCTGGGATGAGATAGAATCAACCAGGAGGAGCTCTACTCAGCGCTCGCCACATTAGCGATTGAGGCTCTTCAAAGTGATTGAGGTGTCTGGAAGTGGATAAGCTGCAACGAGCTCAGATCAAATCAGCTCTGGTCCAAGCGCCTTAAAGGTATAGAGGCGCCTGGATTACCATTTATAAAGAGGCTCAACCTGCATGTTGATACATTAATTCTCTACGACTTCCGTGCTTGCATGCTACTTTGAAAAGCTCTTCACAGCGCGAAAATGCTGCTCCAATGACGACGCTCAATCTTCTACTCTAAAGTCATCGATATACTTGTTTTTATTACTTGTACTTTAAATTCTGTATTCTCTTGTAATATTCGAATTATTAATGAAATGTCTAACAAAAGCAATCGATGATCGTAGATATTGGAATAGGAGTACTTACAGGTTTCAAAATAAGTAAAACTAAACTGTGTTAGTATTGTTTTATTTTCTTTATTTTCGGCTGCGTACTCCCAAGTTTTACAAAAAAAATGTGAAAAAATTACGAGCGATATTCACCCTCTCCTCTCTTTAACATGCTTTTCGATCCTTGAGTAGAACGGCAAAATAGTTTCTCAATTTTTTAGACATATAAGGTTCAAATCCTAACTTTATGAATTAATGGATAAGTTATTCATTGCAAGTGTTTTTTTATTTATAAAATTTTTTATAAGATCGGATTAATCATGATTAAATTAGAATTAATCTACATAAATTAAATATACGATGACAACTATGAAAAAAATATATTAAGTAGATTCACGTGGCTTAAATGAAGAAGGGACAATGAAAGTATGGACAAAGGCAAGCAACATTCCCATGCAGACGACCGCGGAAGTAGGAAAAAAAATGTTGAAAGAGATGCTACAAGGTTGAAAGAGATGCTACAAGGATATGAAGTAAAAAAATGTTGATCAATGAATGTCAAACATTAAACATTAAAGAGACGTAGATCGGAGTAATATTTGCGTATTAAAATTATTACATATGAAGTATTATTATAGTAAAATATTTTTATTAATTTAGCTAAAATTATTTAAATTTTATTAAAATGATGTAGTAGTTATGTGGTAACTATTGTAATAATTTTAAAATATTTTAATTGAGTTTAATAATTTTAATTAAATTAATAAATAATATTTGTATATAAAATACTTAATGTTTAGCTTAAATGGCTTTTATTTAATATTTATTTTCCCGAATAGTCAAAGATTTATAATGAACTAAGTCAATACAGCAATGGAACTGCTTCGATCTGAAGCATCACAAGACGTCGTCTCCTTTCTATTCCTTCCGTAGCAAGAAACGATCGGTTGACAGAGCTTGAAGACGCATCGATGGCGGAGCACGATAACGGCGTGGAATCCGACGGCGAGAGGAAGGCCGCTGCAGCCACCCACAACCTCGGATCCCTCCTCGCCACCGACCGGCGGGACTTCCTCCTCCGAAACAACGGCGATCAGGTTTCTGGCTACTCCCTGCTTCCGCTTAGTTTTAAAAAATACTCACAAATTGCGCACCCAATTCCGAAAATATCACTCCGTTGCTGTTTATTCTGAATCGTGTTGTCGGGGCAAACAATTTTTGAATTAGCGAAGCTACTTTCTCCCGATCGCAAAAGGTCCATACCACTTTCCTTCGATTGTTTTCATTCCGATACTCTGTTTCCTTTTTCCCGACATTATCTCAAACATGGCGAGGTTGAGTGATTTTTAAACTGATTTCATTCATTTACTACTGAAGTCTAACTCATTCTAGCCCTTTTTTTAAAAAACTTAATCTTGTTTTTTTGTAAATTTTCCAATGACCTTGAGATGTTCAATTTCTCAAAAAAAAAACATCAGATCAATTTTTGTCAATGCTGATCTGATAGCTGATTTGCCATTTTACCAGATCTTACTATGATCACCTTTTCATTCAGACTTGGTTGAGGTTTGCTATGACATGATCAATGTTTGTGGTTTGTACTAGAAATTTGTATGAGATATAATTGTTTACCTTTTAATCTTGAATTCGGAATTTCTTATATTTGATTCTGGAGATAAATAGGATAACTAGTTAACTGGATATGATAGGTGTTTTATAGAACAGTTTATTGTGAAGCATACGCTGCAGGCATATACTTCCACTTCTTCTACCTTTTTTCTGGTAATTTAACACTCACAAATTGTGCACCCAATTCCGAAAATATCACTCCGTTGCTGTTTAGTGTTTATTCTGAACCGTGTTGTCCGCGAAGCTACTTTCTCCCTATCACAAAAGATCCATACCACTTTCCTTTGATTGTTTTCATTCCGCTACTCTATTTCCTTTTTCTGACATTATCTCAAGTGATCCGGTGGTAAGAGCCCGGGACCCCTAACGAGGGGTCAACGCCCCGTGGAGGTCAAAGGAGGGGTCAACGCCCCGTGGAGGTCAAAGGCCCAGGTGGTCCGTCGAAGAAGGGTGAGCCGACCGGACTCATGAGAAAAGGGCAGGCCGATCGGTCTATCAGTAAACATCTGATAGTAAAAGGCGCCCTGACAGGGATCGGGGTTCCGACGCTCAATGAAACAGTAAATAATGACCGAGCGGAAGGCTTAAGAGAAGGCAGGACGTAATGGGTGCGCCGCCCGGCCGGCGCAGGGAATTATGGTCGTCCGGACGGCGCTCTTCGTCTAGCCGGTCGGACGGACGTCCTGGCCGGCGGTGGGTAAATAGGGACAGGAACATCTGCTGACAGCCGTCAAGTCGTATGGCTAGGCCATACTCCTAGACTGACAACGGGGTGTTCTGTTGTCCCATCGAAGGCGCGATGGGACTGTTGAAGTATGGCGTCAGGTAAGCTTTCTGACAAACCCATACCGAGGTATGGGCTGCGGACACGTACGCGCCTCGGTGGGCATGTAGAAGCTCTTTCACCGCTCTATATAAAGAGCCGCAGACTTCGCCGGAGGTACGCGTTCTACAAGCTTTGGAGCTACTTTTTCCACCACTTGCTTACCTGACTTGAGCGTCGGAGGGTCGCCGCCGGGAACCCCTTCCCGGCCCGACTTCTGTGCAGGTTCGCCGGAGTTTCGTGAGACTAGCCGGAGATCTACATCAGCAACCCGGAGAGCGCCACGTGCCCAGCGTCCGTTGATTCAGCATTCGGACAGGATCATCAAGCATGGCGAGGTTGAGTGATTAAAACTGAGAGCCAAACAAGTAAAAAAAATCTAATCCAAACTGATTTCATTCATTTACTAGTGAAGCCTAACTCATTCTAGCCATTTTTCTAAACTATTCTTGTTTTTTTTTTTTGTAAATTTCCCAATGATCTTGATCTGACAGCTGTTTTGTATTAGCGTTAGTCGACTTTGACAACCATTTTACCGATCTTACTATGACATAATCAATGTTGTGGTTTGTACTAGATATTTGTATCAGATAACATTGTTTACTTTTTAATCTTGAATTCAGAATTTCTTATATTTGATTCTGGAGATAAATAGGATAACTAGTTAACTGGATATGATAGGTGTTTTATATAACAGTATGCTGTGAAGCATATGCCGCAGGCATTGCGAAACAGATTTTGTACTTGAACTGAATCTATTTCCCTAGGTAGCTTAGCGTGATTGTAATGCCTGGTACTTGGGTTGTAGGTGATGTGTTTTTTGCCACTACATTCTTAACTCAACTAGCTACAACTTCAGTCTCTTAACATGGAATATGTTACACCTACACTAACACTCTTGAAGATTTAAACAAAGTTAATTATATTTATGACATCGTGTCTCCATGTATAATTTTCCAGGTAAAGATTAGCGAACTAGATGGTAAAGCTGTTGGTCTTTACTTCTCAGCTTCTTGGTGTGGACCCTGCCAAAGATTTACTCCAAAACTAGTTGAGACTTACAATGAGCTATCATCAAGATGCTGCAAGTTTGAGATTGTTTTTATCTCGGCTGATGAGGATAAAGAATCTTTTACTGATTACTTTTCTGAGATGCCATGGCTTGCTATTCCCTTTGAAGACTCTGATGTCCGTGATAACCTCAACGATTTGTTTGATGTTGGTGGGATACCTTATCTAGTGGTCCTTGATGCTGATGGGAAAGTTCTGACTACTGAGGTTGTTCAGATTGTGAATGACTACGGACCCGAGGCTTATCCTTTTACAGCTGAAAGGATTCAAAAGTTGAAAGAAGACGAACAGGCTGCAAAACAGAATCAAACTATTCAAAGCTTGCTTGTCACCTCCTCTCGTGATTATGTCATCTCAAAGGATAATCATAAAGTATCTACTCTTTACTCTTAGGTTGATCTGTAATATCTTAAATGCATTCATTTGACCTTTTTTTTTGCATTTGAAACAGGTGCCTGTTTCTAACCTTGAAGGAAAAATTGTTGGTATATACTTCATGATTAGCTCTTTCACTTCAGGTGATGATTTCACAAAACTACTTGTGGAGATGTATCAAAAGCTGAAAGAAAATGGTGAGAACTTTGAAGTTGTCCAAATCAACTTGGATGACGATGAATCATCTTATGACCAAGGATTCGAGGATATGCCATGGCTTGCTATTCCTTTCAAGGACAATATCTGTCATAAACTAGTCCGCTACTTTGCGCTAGAAACAATTCCTACGCTGGTTATAATTGGTTCTGATGGAAAGACTGTACACTCTAATGTAACTGAACTTATAGAAGAACATGGGATCGAGGCATATCCATTCTCTACTGAGAAGTTAAAGGAGATTGCAGAAAAAGAGAAGACAAAGATGGAATCTCAAACTCTCCTATCGCTTCTTGTTTCAGGGGAGCAGGATTATGTCATTGGAAAGGATGGTGTTAAGGTACTACCTAAATACTCTTTCTTTCTTTTCAGTTGATCTACTAGAAGATACCTTCTTCCCAATGGATACAAGGGTAAACCCTTAGTATCTATCTTCTAAATGAACATTACATTTATTTACAACCCCAAATAAACTTAACAGTATATTGGAACAGAACTCTTTGTCATAGGGATGGCAATGGGCCGGGTTTAAACCCGTCCCCGTATTAAACCCGCCCCGTTCAAGGCGGGTTTAAATCCAGTCAAACGGGTTACGGGGCGGGTCTAAACCTGTTGACCGGGTTTAGAAGTGGGTTCGGTGCGGGTTATGAGTTTCAATGAACCCGTCCCGAACCCGCCCCGTATATAATAATAATAATAATATATATATATATATATATAGCGTGTTGGCGGGTCCAACACCCCCCGAACCCATCGAGTTTTGAGAGGGGTCGGGGCGGGTTGAAAAAGTAGGCGGGGCGGGCTCAGATTTGGATTCATTTTTTTCTAGCTAGGCGGATTCTGGGATTGGCCAAACCCGGCGCGAACCCGACCTGTTGTCATCCCTACTCTTTGATCAACTTCCACAAACTATTTACGAGACTATGATAAACTTAATTCATATCTACCAACTTAAGTCATAATCTATACATGACAGGCTTTTGGATGTGTGTTGCATACTAACATTCTAAATTCTGTACCTGGTGATTTCTAGTTTCTACTTGTATGTGCATTTATAAATATGTACTTATATGATATGATTATTTACTCATAATTTAACAGAAACTTGCAGTGACACTGGCAATATTTTTAGTTGACCTAAGTTTTAGGTTGATTAAAGATCTTTGGTCAACCTAAGCTTTAGAGCAACTGTCTCAGTGGTGAGTTAATGTTTTTTTTATTTGTTAGACCTTCCAACTACTAAGGATCAATCTTGAACATCAAAACAACCTATCGAATAGCCTCTAGAGTCTAGGATAAAGCTCCCTAGATAACAAACTTTAGCTGAAAGTTAAATCTCATCAACGCAACAATTTACATGAAATAAACTCAAGGTTACAACATCATTCACGATACAATATATGCATACATTAGGTCCATCTTCAATCTTGATAACTATCCACAAGTTCCAAGTGTAGGATCGGTGTGCACGTGAGAGAGAGAGAGAGAGAGTGAATCATGTATATTTTAAAAACAATTATCTTTTTGAAATACCAGTGTGTAGCGGAAAAATAAAAGCAATTAAGTAAAGAGAAACAGAATTCGAACCCAAGGAGTTACTTGGTTTGGAGTCTTCGATGACTCTTACTCCAAGACACACGATCTCTCGAACTGTATCGACGAGCAATCCACTATGAACCTTTTCCGGAACCGCCAGAAGAGATAATCGAATACAAGATATCGAAGAAAGGGAAGTGTAACAGCCTACACTCCCTTTTTGCAAATAATAAAGAGATGCAGTAATTAACTTCGTTACCAACTCACAGAAAGAGGATCCGGAATTGCTGAAGAGTTGGTGTCAATCTGCTAGCAGCAGTTGGAAGTCGTGGAGCGCACAGTAGCAGTCGGGCGTGTTTGCCATAGTAGAAAGGTCTTTGCAGCTCGTAGAGAAGATCTGTGTTGATGGCTGCTCGAACAGGGCTTATATGGACTGTGAGGGCACCTCCAGCTTCGTCAGAGGCACCTCTAACAGCAACTTTTATTCCCTTATCTTCAGAATCGATAAAACCCACAACTTGAGGATTTTATTCTCTAGAGGGCGCCTTTAAAGCTCTTCGAGGCGCCTTCAACGTCAAGCTTCAAGGTGCCTTCAGCGTCAAGCTTCAAGGCGCCTCCATCTGTATGGGAGGCGCCTCCGCGCCCTTCTGCACGGGGACTTTGACCAAAGCATTTGAGGCGCCTCCACTCAAACTGGAGGCGCCTCGGATCATTGTTCACCCGAGGCTTGAGGTGCTTTTCACCCCTACAAAATGTGTTAGCCCAAATAATAAGTTATACCCTACAAACAGAGTTAACATGATAATATAATAGCATTATTAATTAGATCCTGTCTGTCTAAGACTAGGATCTAATTATGGTCTCAGTTTAAACATCTAAAATAGACTTAAACTGGATCAACGCCTAAAGTTGTCCTCATTGGATCACTCTCCTCCAGTGCTTCACTTACTTGCTAAACATTTGGTCCTTCCAGACCTGTTTGGACTTTCTCTGATTATGCTTAGTGTCTGATCAATCTGATCCACTAAGACTTACCTACAATACTGAGTTAGCACTTAGATATAAAGCAAGGTAAAACAGTGTTAACAGCTCTCAGGATTCGCTGGTCCGGTCGACCGTGCGTGATCGACCGGAAACCAGACGGTCACACATGCTTAGAGTTTATTCCTCCAAGACTTCTCATTACCTAGGGTTACCTCTCCTTAGGGTTGCCTAGCTTCACTCATTATGACTTCCATTATTTGGCTTCACTCACCAGGACTTTCCCCACCTAGCTTCACCCACTAGGGCCTAGCTTCGCTCACTAGGACTTTCATTGTCTAGCTTCACTCACCAAGGCTTTCACCATCTAGCGTCACTCACCATGACTTCTATCGCCTAGCTTCACTCGCTATGGTCTGGCTTCACTTACCATGACTTCCACCACCTAGCTCCACTCACTAGGGTCTGACTTCACTCACTAGGACTTCTCCTTGCCAACTTCCGGTTAGAACTAGTTCCTCAGTAGACTTCCCACCTGTTTATCTTTTGATTAAGACTTACCCTTGCTAGTCATCTAGTCTGACTAGACTTCTCTCTTCCAAACATCAAGTCATATTTGGATCAACCCTGATCAAACTTACCAAACTTATGTACATTGTCAAATATCGAAACCCTAGAGGTCAATTCACCAACACCAAGTTCCTCACAGTTCCACCTTCAATTCATAAAGTTCATCTTCAATCTTTAAATCAATCATGTAGACTGCATACTCATTATCACATGCATAGCTAACTTAAGTTGTATTGTGAACGATCAAAACACTATGGTTAAGTCTAACTACAAGGCAGGAACTATTATTATCAAAGCAAAGTCTTCATTAACCTTGTCAGTTCATGAGGATGGGAACTTAGATTCACAAACTAGATTATTATCCGGAAGCAAAGTGGTTATTGATACACCTTTTTCATTTGATGGTCAGTTGAAAAAAAAAAATTAGGGTTAGATTACCTTTCGGTAAATCACTTCTCATACCTGAATATTAGTGTTGAAAGCATTACCCATTGCCTTCTATTACTTGTATCACTTTTTTCTCTTTTGGAAATAAAGTACAGTTGTTTATTCTGCTTAAGAGGTATGATTCAAACAACCATTTACTTTTGCCTAATTGCTCTTATTGATTAGGTTCCAGTGTCTGAACTTGTCGGTAAGCATATACTCCTTTACTTCTCAGCACAGTGGTGTCCTCCTTGTCGTGCCTTCTTACCCAAGTTAACTGAGGTATACCACAAGATCAAGGAGAAGGATAGTGCTTTCGAACTTATATTTGTGTCAAGTGATCAGGATGAGAGCTCCTTCAATGACTTCTACACAGAAATGCCATGGCTAGCACTGCCCTTTGGAGATGAAAGGAAGAAGCTTCTGAGTCGCACATTTAAGATCTATGGCATTCCATCACTTGTGGCCATTAGCCCGACCGGTAAAACCATCACCACTGAAGCAAGAGATCTGGTTTGGGCTCATGGCGCCGCTGCCTATCCTTTCACCAAGGAGCGAATCCAGGAGATTGAGTTGGAGGTCGAGGAGACGGCAAAGGGTTGGCCTGAGAAGCTTAAGCACGAGCTACACGAGGAGCATGAACTCGTGAAGAGTCGTCGCAAGAGTTACATTTGTGATCGTTGCAATGATGAGGGAAATGATTGGTCCTTTTACTGCAATTCTTGTGACTTCGATTTGCATCCGAAGTGCGCACTAGAGCATGATACAGAGATCACCAACACTGGTGATGGTGGTGATAGTGTCAAGGAAGGATACATCTGCGATGGCGAAGTGTGCTATAAAGTTTGAAGTCGATTACTTCTCTCTGGCTCTATGGGAGCTGTTTAAGATCTTTATTTCTTGTGTGAGATCTTGCTGGTGTTCTACAACTTTATTATCCCTTGTAAGTTATTAGAATTCTCTTTGAATAGCTATACTACGGTATCATACAGAAGGCATATCTGTGTATCTGCTATAAAATTGGTAATATCACATGTTCTGCATTTCTTTCTGTTTCAAGAAATCTTATAACTCTTCATTTTCTTTTTCTTAGTTTTCCTGCTTAATTACCCGATCCGAATCAAAATTATTCCCCACGAATATACGCCATGTTTCTCTAGAGGCGAATATACCCGTACGATTATACGTATTAAATCCACGTAGCCAGAAACCACATACGCATGCAACGCATCGTGCGGCGTATTCGGAGAGATTTGGCGTCTCGGCGGCCCATTCTCACACGTAACCGCCGATTCCGTTGTCCACGTGTCCGATCAAGTCGGGGCCGGGGCCCGCCGCTCACCATCTGTGAAAGGATCCCAAAGGCATCTTCCGCAGCATCTTCCGCCCGTTGCGATTTCGCCACTCAAATCGTACGGCCACGATTAACCCGCTCCGGCCCTATATTTATCCTCTTCTTCCGTCGCCTTCCCCATTCCCACTCTCTTCTTCCGATGGACTTGCTCGAGGTCCCTCTCGATGTCTTAGCGCTCCGGCTCTACGCGCTTTCGGTCGACGCCGCCGTGACCTACCTCGCTCTCCTCGTGGCCGCAGCCGTCGCCCTCGGCCTCTGGAGCATCAGGGGCGCCGCCGCCGCCGCCTCCATTTCTCACTCTCCTCCTCAGGATGCCTCCCTTTCAGAGCCCGAGAAGCCCAAGCTCGACCTCGCCTCTCTTCCGGCGGCCTGCCACCTGAGCGATCCGAGCAGCGGCACGCCGAAGTCTCGGTTCACCGCCTACTACTCCGGCGAGCGATCCGACCCCATCGACCACGATTTCGACGAGATCGACCGGCGGTCGAGAGGGGCGGCGCCGTGGAGCGGCAACTGGAGCTTGGAATGGACGGCCGTTAAGAGAGCGGGGCACCTCGGGTGGTACAGCCACCAGGACATGACGGAACTTAACGGCAGCGTCGTCAAGCTCTGGGACGCCCGGCCGACGCCGGCGGCGATGCTGTTGCGCCGGCGACTGTAGAAAATTAAGAAAATTGAATTATTAAAATTAGGCTGTTGTCTTTCCAATTTGCCCGTGAATTAAATCAAATTGGGCCAAAAATAAAAAGGTAATTAATGAGAAGAAATGGAGTCTTGGAAGAGAATCTATGAGCTTGTTTGAAGAATTTGGCATGAAAAAAGAATGGATTTTTGTCGAGTTTGGTGAGTGTGGATGTGAATTTCATCAGTCACATCTAATTAATTACGACGTCTAATTAATAATGGTTTCACGTCACCAACCCTCATGGAGCAATCAATTTAATGTGGTGCAAATTCTTTTGCCATCTCACATTTGATAGGAAAGCAACAAATCTCCAATTCACCTCCATTGAATTTAGGGTTCAAATTTCATCTTTTGTGATTGGATTTTGATGGAAAAAACAATGCCCTTGGATTTCTGAATTTGTGATCACATGGTTATGTCATATTAAATCTTGAATCGTTGTATAAACAGAATAAGTAATTATTAAATTATAGTTGCTATAATATTATATAGGCATTAAGTATAATTTCATAATTATTAGGTGAATATTGTTGAATAAGATAATTTTATAGTGTAACAATTATAAAATTATTTAAATGGGAAATTGACATGAGGTGAAGGAAAGGCCATCGATGATACCCATGAGCTTGGACACACACACACAGAAATCACACGGGGCATTAGAGCGAGAACCAAGGAAGAGGTCTCCGGTGCAAATCCTCATACGCTCAAGCCAGGGGTAGCACAAAGCAAAAAGTGCAGAAAGATAATGAACAGTAGTAATGTAGTAGATGTGTATGTGTGCATGTATGTGGCAAATGGAGAGAACCTTCCTTTTTATACTGCCTCTCATAACCTCCGCGATGATGAAGCATTAGAGAATTTCGGGTGTCAAGGTATGTCAAGTGATGACTGAAGTACGATGGATTCTCATTGGGTAGAGGAAGATTCCCTGCTATGCAGGTGGCAAAGTATCAGAATTTTCTCTGATGAATAGTCGTTATTCTCTGACAAATTATTACGATTCTTAGACAATGTTGTCTCCCGATCAACTGAGAAGTCGACCAAGTATAAACTAGGGCGGTGCCTAGAAAAAATGAGGGGACCAAGCCCTGGGAGCCCGACCAGCTAAAAAGTCGACCTTGTGTAAACTGGGGCAGTACCCATGAGGAAATTATCAGTGCAGAAAGCATCAGACGATCGAACCTAAGTTTCGATTATAGCAAAGAGCTCAAAGTTAAGGTTTCTTGTTGTCTAACAAGGTTGACTGAGTTTGCAGGAAAGTCCTAAGTGATCTTAGATAAAAGAAAGTCATAGTTGATACTAGGTAGGTGGAAAGTCCTAACTGCCAAAAGTCCTAGCTGCGGAAAGTCTTAGTTGCGGTTAGTCAACAAAGTTTTGGTCCGAGGGACTAAACGAAGTCTTGGCGGGTCGAGGACTTTGGACGAAACCCTAGAGTCGAGGACTCTAGGTGAAATCCCGGGGGGCATAAACACCAAGTGAAAGACTGGACGGGTTGTGGATCGGATATTCAGCATGAAGTCCTGGAGTCTCGGATGTTGAGCAAAAGTCCATATGGTCTGGAGGATCAATATGGTAAAAGGTAATTTCTCCTTAGAGGAGTAGGTGAGGCTTGAGGGGATGTTCCCCGTTGAAGAAATAGTAGGTGTCGGTTCTACCTAGGGTTTCCGAGAAAACTGAAAGTCAGAACCGGACAGTCTAGAGACTATCAAGTAATTTTATTATTCAAATTTTATTTGTGCTAACTTTGGTTTGTAGGTATATTTGATATTTTGGACTAATGTATCTTGCAGGTAGTGAAAATCACATTTCAAGTTTGGATGAACAGTACTCAAGGCCCTTCCGGGGTAGTTGGAGGCGCCTCGAGTGGCTTGGCTAAAGGCCCACACGAAGAGGCGTGAGGCATATATGCCTGAAGGTGCCTTGGAGACTGGATGGAAGGCACCTTCCATAAGCTTGAAGGTGCCTTCAAAGGGATAAATTTCGCAGATTGTGGAAGTTATCGTCTTCAACGCTGCGGGGATAAGTTGCACGGCTAGAGGCGCCTTCAATGGGTTGAAGGCACCTTCAACCGTCAATAAAATGAGACCACAAGTAGATGCCTGAATACAACTTGAATTTGAGATCCTTCTCACATGCGTTGCTCCAAAGATGATCTGACGAACACTGCTCCGACAACCAAAAACTCTACTTTCATAATTCTAAGTTTTCGGTATAATTTCAATTATTGTAATTAATTATTGCACTTGTAATTCTCCGGATTGATAGTGAATTGCCGAGAGTAAGCACTTAACAAATGTGGGCCTTAAAGTAGGAATCATCACAGATTTCGAACCAAGTAAAAATAAACTGTGTTAGCGATTGTTTTTTATTTAACTTATATCCTGTTGTGTTTTACTCGATTATTTTTTAAATGAACGTGAAAGCTACGAGCATTATCCTCCCCTTCCCTCTAGTGCAATGATCCTACAAAAATAAGAGGATTGAGCCCTGGGACCCGGCTAGCTAAGAAGCTGACCGAGAGTATATCGAGAGTTGTGCCTATGAGGTAGGAGAACCAAGTCCCCGAAGAACTTCTCGACCTTAATTGTTATTTCCTTTTTGGACCAGATCAGGAACTTCCCGTCCTTGACCACTCTTGCTTTACTTTTGACCGTCACATGATCTTAGCTATTAATCATCTTAATTATTGACTCCCTGACCTTCCATTATACTCCATATCACTATATAGATCACATTAAATGATTGAATAAAAGTTATTTATCACCTGATACAGAGATGGTTTAATGGCAGAGATAAAATTAGGAGGGAAAGGCAGGGGCAGTTAGGTCTTTGCACAAGTTAGGGCTTTAAGGGGAGAAGCACTGTTCATATTGAGAGAGGGGGGCTTCGTGTTCTCTAAGCCGCCGCTACCACTGGATGGCCAGGCCGCCTCCCAGCGCCCCTCGTCACCTAGTGCCTCTCGCCGTCGGTGGTGGTCTCTCACGCGTGCTCATGAAGTCACCCATCTCCTCTCTTCCCCTCTCCCTCTCTCCGTAGACGTCAGTTCACCGAAGGAGAGTCGTCTCCTCCTTCAGTCTCCAGGCGGACGGTGACGAGGAGCACCACCACCGTTGCCACCAGCGTGCGTCGCCGCCCCCAGCGAGCACTGTCACCGCCTCCTGCGACCATCGCCATCGCTTCCTGCAGCCACCATTGCGCGCTGCCTCCTCCCGCGGCCACAGTCGTCACCTCCAGCGGGTGTCACTGCCGGCAGCCACCGCTGCCTCCTCCTGCGGCCATAGTCATTGCCTCCAGCGGGTGTCGCCATCGGCAGCCACCGCTGCCTCCTCCCGCGGCCATAGTCGTCGCCTCCAACGGGTGTCGCTTCTGGCAACCACCTGTTGCCTCCTCCCACGGCCACAACTGCCGCCTCCGGCGGGTGTTGCCTCCAGCAACCGCTGTCGCCTCCTCCCATGGTCACAGCCGCCATCGCCTCCTCCCGCGGTCACAGCCGCCGTCTCCAGTGGACGCCATCACCCTCCGGGCAGTAGTCGTCAGTGTACTGTTTGTTTGCTCCAATATTCGAGTCAAGATGGGGTTCCGACCATCGAGTCGTGTTATGTTTCGCTATTTATATTGTTATTATGTTCGTGAGCTACTTGTATCATCCGGCCTACGAGCCGCTATCATATCCGGCCTGTGTGTCGTGTTCCGACCTGCGAGCCATCATCACATCACGGCCTGTGAGCCGTTGTAGTATTCCGGCTCAGGAGCCACCGTCATATTGCGGCCGACATGTTGCCTCTTGGATCCATGCTGCACTGGATTCCATGTCGTCGCCCTCAGATCCGGCTCCTCAATTGGCTCACACCCATCTACTTGTCCGGGCCGTTACGACTCGATCAACACCGCGACCAGCTCACCGACCCATCCGAGAGCGCCCCCCGGGGCCATGGTATGTCATTGTACTCGTCTTATATTTATTTAGTTGTGCTATCATTATTTGGTTGCTTATATATTCGTGGGGCCCGCCTCGAGCATCGGGATTTCAGAGACCGGGGTAACCCGGTCGCTGGTTGCAGGTAGTGTTGACCAGAGGACATCGGACAACTTGATCAACACAGAAGACAGCTCACCATCTGGATCAACCCGCCTCGACTTGAAACATTAAAGTTTTCAAGACTTTTCAAGTTTGTGTCAATCTTTGAAAATAGGTAGTATTTGTTAGGATCTTTCGTACGGCTAGAGAGGGGGGGTGTGAATAGCCGACCCCAATTCGTTCGCGTTTCTTCCTACAATTCGTTAGCGCAGCGGAAATAAAACAATAGAAGCGACAAAGAAAGAGATCAAACCTCAAACTCGATGGATGTAACGAGGTTCGGAGATTAGGGCTCCTACTCCTCGGCGTGTCCGTAAGGTGGACGAGTCCGGTCAATCCTTCGGTGGATGAGTCCCCGGAGAACCGGCTAATATAAACTCCTTATGGGTGGAGAAACCTCGCCACACTCTTTTGCAACAGCAAACAAAGGAGTACAACAATGGAGAAAACAAACAAGAACAATAGAAATTGTAATACACTCGCTTGCCTCTTGTTGTCGACTGGAACCTTGATGAAGCAGCAGCTTCTCGGATCCAGCAGCTAGAACACCAGCAGGAAACTCACGCAGAGCTTCGACGAGTTCAACAGAACTCAGCACAATGAGAGCTCAACCAAAGCTCAGCAGAAGCGAAAAGATTCAGAAGAACCGGAACCTTGTGGCTCGCGGTAGCCCTCCTTTTATAACTGCGAAAGCGAAGAAAACACGGAAGAAATCTGGCGTTGCGGCGCGGCTAGTACTCGATCGGTCGGGGACCGATCGGGACCTATTCGATCGGTCCCGGACCGATCAGCTTTCTTCACGTAAAGCGCCCACCTTCGCGGGTTCGATCGGTCTATGGACCGATCAAAGCACCTGGATCGGTCTGCCGATCCCAACCTCAGCGACATCGTCTCGATCGGTCCCCGATCGATCGGGACGTAACTGATCGATGCGTGGACCGATCACCGCCTCTCTTTGCCTCGTTGCTGGCGATCGGTCACCGATCGATCAAGAACGAGAGCTTGATATCGATCGGTCACCGACCGATCGAGCAAACAGATCCGGATCGGATGCGGTGACCGATCCGAGCTTGGTTTGGCCCAAACCAAGTCCCAAGACTTCAAACCAATATCCGGTCAACCTTGACCTATTGGTACTTCATCCCTAACATCTGGTCACCCTTGACTGCTAGAACTCCTCGCAAGTGTCCGGTCAATCCTTTGACCTACTTGGACTTTCCAACACCGAGTCCGATCATCCTTGATCCATCCGGATTTCCTTGCTCGGCTTCACTCACGGGACTTTCACCTGCTTTACTCACCAGATTTCCACATTGCCTAACATCCCGTTAGGACTTTCACAGCCCGGCTTCACTCACCGGGACTCTCCATGCCTGGCTTCACTCACGGGACTTTCCACACCGCCTAACATCCAGTTAGGACTTTCTCATTCACCCTAGCTTCACTCACTAGGATTTTCACCGCCTTCACTCACCAGGATTTTCCCGAATGCCCGGCTTCACTCACCGGACTTTCACCTTCACCTAGCTTCACTCACTAGGATTTTTCCCGTGCCAAACTCCTGTTTGGACTTTCCCGTGCCAAGTCTCCATACTTGGACTTTTCGCCAATAGCTCCCTGCTTGATCTTTTGCCAAGTCCCCATACTTGGACTTTTCCCGTGCCAAGCTCCCCTGCTTGGACTTTTCCGTGCCAAGTCTCCATACTTGGACTTTTCTCGAATCAGTCAACCAGTCAACCTTGACCTACGGTTGCACCAATAATCTCCCAAACATCTATTCTTGTCCCACATCAAGAATAGAACTCTCTCACGAGTGTCAAACATCAACATGCAACTCAACTAGGTCAACCTTGACCTAAGGTTGCATCAACAATCTTCCCAAGTCAAACATCAAAATACAACTCGAGTCAAGTCAACTCGAGTCGGGTCAACCAGGTCAACCTTGACCTAAGGTTGCACCAACAATCTCCCCCTTTTTGATGTTTGACAAAATCATAATCAAGTTAGGTTAACCCGATAACCTAACTTAGGTTTTCCAACCATCTTCCAATGTCCAATGTTCTTTCCTTGAACATTCTCTGGACATTCTCCCCTTAGGTTAACCCGATAACCTAACTTGGATTCTCTAATAATTCTCCCCCTTTTTGACACACATCAAAAAGTATTCCAATGTTCTTCCTCGAACATTCCTTGACAATCTTCCTCTAGCTTAGGTTAAACCGATAACCTAACTTGGGTTCTACAATAATTCTCCAATGAGCACTCTCCCCTTTTTGACACACATCAAAAAGAAAAGGAGGGTATCAAGGTCAAGAGTTTCTTCCTAATGAAAGTCTCATACCTTTCATTGAAACTCTTATTTTCCCCTTGATACTAAGCTCAACAATCCACTTAGTGATAATCCCATATCACTAATCCTCAAGGAGTAAAAACTCCCCCTAAAAGTCAACTCCCCTTGACTAATAGTTTAAAACTCCCCCTAAAGGCCAACTCCCCCTTGACCATTGCACCAACAATGTCTTGGAGAGTTTCAAACCTTTATAAATCTAAAAACCAACTGTCAGCCGAAATTTCAGACATGCAGTCGAATTTCAGCACATTGGCACGCTATCAGACCTCACTGGATCGGTCACCAGACCGATCCACAGCACTCTGGATCGGTCCAGTGACCGATCCAGCCCTCCCTGGATCGGTCCAGCGACCGATCCAGACACTGATCACAGGGATTTCTGATTTTTCTTCTCCCGAAATTCAGAAACCCCTAATAAATTCCAGAAAATTCGAAAAATTGTGAAATTTTGAGGATACATTCCTCATAACATACATTATCATGGAAAAATAGTTTTCTATGAAAATAGTTTCCATTTTCAAATCTTGATACAAAATTCGAAAACTTTGAAATAGTTCAAAGTTAAGTCATCTTTGTATCATCTTGCTCAATGAAGAATGCTATCACTAGGAAAGCTTCATCAAGGTTTTTCAAATCAATTTTAAAATGCTTTTAAAACCATTTGAATTTAGGACCATAATCTTAGGGCTAAATGTACATGACTTGTACACAAGCTTTCCCTATGATCCTCCATTTCTTGTGTTAGGCTCATCTAGGTACAAGAACTATGCACCTTGATCCTAATTCATGATCCTAATATCTCACACACATCTAAGGTGTATCAAACACATCCATGGCAATTTTGATGTGAGATATGGGTTTATGTATCTTAGACTAAGGTCTCATGCATTTTCTAAACACAAATTTGATCTCAATATCAAAATGTGTTTTTCCTTAAATCAATTTCATTGATTATAATGCAAGAGATGATGACATGGCATATAATGATATCATAAGTAAAAACATGTGCCAATGTCATGATGTCATGGTATAAAGTTTGAATTTTAACTAAAGCATGTCATATAAATAACCTAAGCATTATCATGACATTTCAAATGATCATAAATTAAATATGATGTCATGACATGGCATATGGCAAACAATCATGGTAAGTTAGCACAAATGAAATACCTAGATTACCTATCTAAGTATCCTTAATCACTTAGCTAATTTAACATCTAATCCTAGATTGCCCTTATATCCCTAAGGGAAACCAAAATCCCAGTTATGGTATTTCCCTAGGTTTTCCTCAAATTGTGCCACTTAAGATTAAAAATGATATTTCCACCATTAGGCACATTTAGCTCTTCAAGGAGTAACTAGTAATTCTATTTCATTTTCAAAGGTTAACAAAACCTTGAAAATGCTCCTTGAGTGTCAATTTCCTCAAAGTTGGGTTAACTACCCTTCTTATTGGAGTTGACACTCTCTAACCCATCTATGGGGTAGAGAAAATGCTCCTAGGAACCCAATACCTACTTGAGCTCATTGGGTTCACTAAATATTCACTAGGGATAACTTCCCTAGCAACCCTCCTAATGACCCTCTTAGGCTTTGAAGCCTTGGTCATTTGGGTCTCATCAAGGTCAACTATAGGGGTGACTCCCCTTGTAACCTTGGTAATGGTCTTCCTAGCCCTAGGTTTTGTTCCATAATCGAATGGAACATTGTGATAAGTGGGCTTGACCATTTGGGACTTAAGTTTGTGACCCAAACCCTTTTTGTCCTTGGACATTGGTTTTTGACCCTTAAACCCTAGAGATGACTTCTCCATGTTTTTAAGAGCCTTTTCTAAATTATCAAGTCTTGACCTCAAGACTTGATTTTCCCTCTCTAATACCTCAAGTTTTAATTTTTCATTTTCTCTTGAGATATTCCTAGGCATGTGTCTAGTCTTCTTGGGATTTCTACCTAGGTTTTCCTTAATTTTAGAAGCGTTAAACCTAGGGTTGGTATTTCTAGTGTTATCCTTACCTAGGCTAACATGTTTAGCACCTAAGCACATGTGTTGATTTCTAGTGTTAACATGCTCATCATTATTTGCAATAGCAATAAAACTACTAGCATGTTTCTTATTTGAATTGCAATAGTGTGCCTTAAAAGGTACCTTAGGGTTTGCCTTAGCTCCCCCTATCGATGTGCATCCCTTGTCCTTGTGAGGTTGCCTCCTCCTTGGACATTGACTCCGATAATGTCCCCTTCGCTTGCATTGAAAGCACACCACGTGCTTCTTGCCTTTGCGTGTTGGGACTCCGGCTCCCTTGACTTTTGGTGCCGGTGGAGTCTTCCTAACCCTCCTTGGACACTTACTCTTGTAGTGCCCATGTTTCCTACACTCAAAACACATTATGTGTAATTTGCTTGAAATCACAGTGTTTGAGTTACCTAGGGTTGTGGATGGAGATGAGCTTTCTTCTTCAACCCTTCCGGAGGTGGAAACTTCCTCTTCTTGCTCCGAACTTGAGCAAGAGGAACTCTCCTCCTCTTCTTCCTTGGATGTTGAGTAGCCCTCAACTCCCAATTCGCTCCCTCCATGATGTGAGCTACTTGGCTCACTAGGCTCCTCTTCATGGCTTGAAGTGGAGCTCTCCTCATGGTACTTGGCCAAGTTATCCCACAATTCCTTGGCATTGTTGTATTTACCTATCTTACACAAAATATTAGTAGGTAATGAAAATTCAATTGTTTTAGTTACCTCATTGTTGATCATGGATTGGTGGACTTGTTCCTTCGTCCACTTGTTCTTCTCTAGAGGCTCTCCTTCTTTATCCATTGGAGGAGAAAACCCTTCTTGTACACAAAACCAGTTCAACATATTAGTCCTAAGAAAATACATCATCCTTACCTTCCAATATGTGAAGTTGTCGTTGTAGAAGGGTGGAATCGTGATGTCTTCTCCGAATTGATCCATCTCTAGCTTTGCTCCCACGGATGTTGATCCGACGAAGAGCGTCCTCGCTCTGATACCACTTGTTAGGATCTTTCGTACGGCTAGAGAGGGGGGGTGTGAATAGCCGACCCCAATTCGTTCGCGTTTCTTCCTACAATTCGTTAGCGCAGCGGAAATAAAACAATAGAAGCGACAAAGAAAGAGATCAAACCTCAAACTCGATGGATGTAACGAGGTTCGGAGATTAGGGCTCCTACTCCTCGGCGTGTCCGTAAGGTGGACGAGTCCGGTCAATCCTTCGGTGGATGAGTCCCCGGAGAACCGGCTAATATAAACTCCTTATGGGTGGAGAAACCTCGCCACACTCTTTTGCAACAGCAAACAAAGGAGTACAACAATGGAGAAAACAAACAAGAACAATAGAAATTGTAATACACTCGCTTGCCTCTTGTTGTCGACTGGAACCTTGATGAAGCAGCAGCTTCTCGGATCCAGCAGCTAGAACACCAGCAGGAAACTCACGCAGAGCTTCGACGAGTTCAACAGAACTCAGCACAATGAGAGCTCAACCAAAGCTCAGCAGGAAGCAGAAAAGATTCAGCAGAAGAACCGGGAACCTTGTGGCTCGCAGCCGTAGCCCTCCTTTTATAACCTGCGAAGAAAGCGAAGAAAACACAGAAGAAATCTGGCTGCGGCGCAACGGTTAGTACTGATCGGTCGGGGACCGATCAGACCTATCGATCGGTCCCCGGACGATCAGCTTTCTTCACGTGACGCCCACCTTGCGGGTTCGATCGGTCTATGGACCGATCAAACATACCTGGATCGGTCTGCCGATCCCAACCTCAGCGACATCGTCTCGATCGGTCCCCGCATCGATCGGGACATAACTCGATGCGGACCGATCACCGCCTCTCTTTGCCTCTGTTGCGATCGGTCACCACGATCGATCAAGAAAACGAGATATCGATCGGTCACGGACCGATCAGAGCAAACAAGTATCACTGGATCGGTTTGGTGACCGATCCAGAGCTTGGGTTTGGCCCAAACCAAGTCCCAAGACTTCCAAACCAATATCCGGTCAACCTTGACCTATTGGTACTTCATCCCTAACATCTGGTCACTCCCTTGCCTGGCTTCACTCACCAGGACTTTCACCTGGCTTCACTCACCAGGATTTCCACATTGCCTAACATCCCAGTTAGGACTTTCTCAATGCCTAGCTTCTAGCACCCGGTCTTTTCCACTGGCTTGCATAACTCACCAGGATTTCCACACTGCCTAACATCCCAGTTAGGACTTTCCCACTGCCTGGCTTCACTCACCAGGACTCTCCACACTGCCTGGCTTCACTCACCAGGACTTTCCACACTGCCTAACATCCCAGTTAGGACTTTCTCATTCACCTAGCTTCACTCACTAGGATTTTCACCTGGCTTCACTCACCAGGATTTCCCCGAATGCCTGGCTTCACTCACCAGGACTTTCACCTTCACCTAGCTTCACTCACTAGGATTTTTCCCCGTGCCAAACTCCCTGTTTGGACTTTCCCCGTGCCAAGTCTCCATACTTGGACTTTTCGCGTGCCAAGCTCCCTGCTTGGACTTTTCCGTGCCAAGTCCCCATACTTGGACTTTTCCAGTGCCAAGCTCCCTGCTTGGACTTTTCCGTGCCAAGTCTCCATACTTGGACTTTTCTCGAATCAGGTCAACCAGGTCAACCTTGACCTACGGTTGCACCAATAATCTCCCAAACATCTATTCTTGTCCCACATCAAGAATAGAACTCTCTCACGAGTGTCAAACATCAACATGCAACTCAACTAGGTCAACCTTGACCTAAGGTTGCATCAACAATCTTCCCAAGTCAAACATCAAAATACAACTCGAGTCAAGTCAACTCGAGTCGGGTCAACCAGGTCAACCTTGACCTAAGGTTGCACCAACAGTATTTTCATAGAAAACTATTTTTCCTTGATAAAGTATATTCTAAATAATGTCTACATGAAGTTTCATGATTTTTAGAGTTGTGTAGAACTTTTGGGGAGTTTCTGAATTTCGCTGAAATTGAATTTCAGAAAATCAGAAATCCAATCGATCAGCCGATCGATTGGGCTGGTTTCGATCGATCAGTCGATCGATTGGGAAGTCCATTCCTGTGAACAGAAGGGTATTGAATTGATCAACCGATCGATTAACCCAGTCTGGATCGATCAGTCGATCGATTCAAAGGGAATTTCTGCGAGCAGTAACTTATGGAATCGATCAATGGATCGATTGAAGTGATTTCAATCTATTGAGTCCCAACTTCAATCGATTAGGAAGTCTAGTTTTGGCTGGAAAATCCTGATTTCAGCACTTCAAGTCACTTCGAGTCCCGTTAACCACTCCAAACCCCTTGGAATACATTTGTATACATTTAGGGAGGGGGGGTTTCATAATGAAAACAAGTATGGATTGGTTAAGAGAAATCAAAGTAAAGTTTCAGATAAGGTTTAGTTTCAATTCTGTATTTTGAAACTTTAAAACTTCAAGTTTTGATTTTCAATGGTCATTAACCATTCCTAACCCTTTGGAATATATTTGTATACACTTAGGGGGAGTTTTCATGATGAAAACAAACATGGTTTGGTTAATGTAGACTTAGGTGAAGTTTAGGTTGAGGTTTAGTTTTATTATTGAATTTTGAAGCTCAAAACTTCGAATTTTGGTTTTCCTAATTATTTAGGAACCCCAAGTCATTGTTGGTACAGTGATAGAAGTTTGACCATATTTTTAGGGGGAGTTACTCTTTGAAAACATAAAAAAAATCTTTCCAAAGACCTTGGAGGGGGGTTAAACCTTCGTGATGAAGTAATACTTAGGGTCGAGTATTGGGAAGCAATGGAAAATTGATTATCTTCATTGCTAGGATGATAAATGCTCTCAGATGAGCATTATGGAGTAGATTGCTGCTCAAGGGGGGGCATTGAGTTAATGAAGGGGATCAGACCTTCATTGGTAAAGTGAAAAATGCTCTTGGATGAGCATTGTGGAGTAGATTACTACTCAAGGGGGAGCATTGGATTAATGAAGGGGATCGGACCTTCATTGGTAAAGTGAAAAATTCTCCTGGATGATCATTGAGAAGAAGATTACTGCTCAAGGGGGAGCATTGAATCCAATGAATAAGAGTTTCATTGGGAAGTTGATGCATGTTCTAGGATGAGCATTGTGAAGTGAAGTAGAGCTCAAGGGGAGCTTTGGAGACAATGGAGGCTATGAGATCTTTATTGTGGGGTTGGTAACAATATGAGGTTATAAACAACGTAGAGGTAACTCTTATGGAGAAGAATTTGTTTTCAGTTTTTGATGTGTGACAAAGGGGGAGAATGAAAAGTTAAGTTAGGCCTTCATCATCCCAAGCAAGGGAAGTTTGCCCTCTAGGAAAGGGAGAGAATGAAGGAAACCTTCATTCATGCTTTGTCATGAAAGGGCTAAGGCTATGAGATTTAGCCTTGGTTTAAAAAAGATGTAAGGCTATGACATTTAGCCTTGTGATAAAGAAAATGGTTAAGGCTATGGAATTTAGCCTTGGTGTAAAGAAGAGGTTAAGACTATGAGATTTAGCCTTAGTGTAAAGAAGAAGCTAAGGCTATGGGATTTAGCCTAACTTAGTGGTATTGTCAAACATCAAAAAGGGGAAGATTGTTAGGGTAATTTCCCTAGGTCATGTTTGACCAGTTTGACTAAGCTTAAGTTGAGTCAAACTTGAGTCGGGATTTGAGTTTTGATGTTTGAGAATATAAGAAGATTGACAATATATGGAGATTGCTAGGGCAATCATCCGGTTGTGGAGATGGTCAAAGAGTTGACCAGGTTGATGAGAATACAAGTCAAGTAAGTCAAGGATGACAGGTGACTTGACTGGGTAAGTCCTAACTGGAGGTTAGGCGTCTATAAGTCATAACTGGAAGTTAGGCGTCTGAAAGTCCTAGTAAAGAGCTAGGCAAGGGAAAAGTCCTGGTGAGGAGCCAGGCAACAGGAAAGTCCTAGTAAGGAGCTAGGCAAGAGAAAGTCCTGGTAAGGAGTCAGGCAATTGGAAAGTCCTGGTGAGGAGTCAGGCAGTCAGAAAGTCCAAGTGTGATCTTGGCAAAGGAGAAGGTCCTAGTGAGGAGCCAGGCAATTGAAAAGTCCAAGTGTGATCTTGGCAAAGGGTGTAAGTCCAAGCATGTGGTCTTGGCAAGGTAAGTCCTAGTGTGACTTGGCAAGAAGAACTCGACAACTAGGATGAGGCCGAAGGAAGCTTCTGAAGGCAAGGCGTGAAGGATGGGAGATATCTGAGGGACGCAAGGCTGATGGAGGAGGCTAGAAGGCTAGTTCGAGGTTGGTCGGGTGTGACCAAATGCTAGGCATGGAGACCCAACAGGTCACGGTTGACCAGGAGTTGGGTTGGAGATTTTGGACTTGAGTTTGAGTCAAGTCCAGGTTGGTCAATCGATCGGGCGATCGATTGAACTAGAGCCCAATCGATCAGTGGATCGATTGGAGTGTGCCGTGATTGTGGGAAAGCCCAATCGAATGGTCGATCGATTGGGATGTGAAATCGCGAGCACAGAAGCTTTTCCAATCGATCGGGTGATTGATTGGGAGCCGCCAATCAATCGATCGATCGATTGGGCAGGGGAGTACTCGCGCGATCGCGAGAACATAGAAATCTTCTGAATCGATCCACCGATCGATTCAGATGTTCCCAATCGATCGATCGATTGGAATTCGACCGTTGGGCAAGATGTCGGTGATGGACGACTGCGATTGAGCAGTGCTGATGTGACAATCGATTGGGGATAGATTGGATCGATTGGGAGCACTATTTAAAGTCTTGGCAGAGCGTTTTCTCCGGAGTTTTTATTTGCGAGCTTTCTTCCTGCGATTTTGCTGCGATCTTCAGCGACTTTCTCCGATCTTCACCGCCAATTCTTGAAGGCTCTTGGGAGTGTTCTCTCAAGATTCAAGAGACAACAACAAGCATAAGTAAGCAAGAAGAGAGTGTCTTTCCGTGTATTTGTATTACTTCTTCTTGTATTTTTGTATGTATTGTTGTGTGAGTTTGTACGAGGCTTCTCCGCCTTCGGCTGCGACCGAGAAGGAGTGTTTCATAGTGGAGATAGCGTGTCGTGTGTGGATCCTTGGATTAGTCACCTCTTCTTGAAGTGGATACCAAGTAAATCTACTTGTTAGCATTTGTATAGTTTGTTTTCGAGTTGTATTCCGCTGCAAACCATCAAGACGAAGCAAACGACGCAAGCGCGCGACGAACCGCTATTTACCCCCCTCTAGAGGGCACAAAGGTCCCTACAGAGATGTCTTCATTGGTCACGGAGCATATCATAGCAGCTTATCTTCCCTGTTCAGGGTCGAACTATCTCCAATGGTCGCGAACAAGAGTGTCCCCACTGGTTTTGGACCAGAATATCTCATAGGATATACGCCCGTTCGGCTCACGACTTTCGCTTCCCTGCACCTTCGACTCACGGGCTACACTCCAGTTCAGTTCACATGCGATGTGCCCATTCGGCTCACGACTTTCGTCTCCGTGCGTATTCGATTTCACGGGCTATGCTCCCGCTCAGTTTTCAGGCTCCACTCTTGCCCAGCGCTGCTTCGCCTCTCGCTCAGTATTTGTCCAGGAGCTCACTTGGCGTTCGCCCGATAGCTTGCCTGGCTGTCGCTCGGCCCTATTTTCCGTCGCTCGGTTGACACTTTAGTAGCCGCCCGATCGTCCACTTAGCCACGCGCTTGTTTTGCTCAATATCCTGGTGGTCATCAGGTTTGCATTTTATAGTCACCTGGTTGACATTTTCAGGTCGCCCAATTGCATTTTACAGCAATCCGATCGACATTTTACAATCATCTTGTCGGCATTCTCTGGGCCGCTCGTTTAGCATTCTCATAGTCGTCCGACCGGTATCGCTCAGCCGCCCGTTCGGCCATACACTTGAGCTGCTCAGTCGAACACTCGACATTCTCTTGATGGTCTGGTCAGCATCTATTGGTCGGCTGGCTGACATTTTCTCGGTCACCCGTTTGGCATCGCTTGCTCGTTCGCCCGGTCAGCATCTTATGGTCACCATGTCGACATTTCGAGATCGCCGGATTACATTTTACAGTCATCCGACCGACATTTTCCGGGGCTCGATTTCCATTCTTCCGGTCGACATCCTTCTGATCGCCTAGTCGACATCTTCGTAGTTGCGCGCTTGGCATCACTAGTCCGCTCAGTCTGCTCATTATCCCGCGTGTCGCTCTGTCTACTAGCATTTTACTCGTCGCCCGCTTGACGTTCTGCCGCTTGCTCGGCATCGGTTCGGTTGTAGACCTGGTATTATTTCTTGTAGCTCGCTTGCATCGTTACCATCTCTCGCGTGACGCTCGTTCGATACTACTTGAGTCACTTGCTCGGCATCACCATAGCTACTTGTTCGACGTGATAAGACGAGCCCAGTGGTCTGATTTCACGTTCGGTAGCGATTCTATTTTGGGACTTGGTCTAGTCAGTCGGACTTGCGCCTCCTTCGACTAGACTTGAAGGGGGGTTTGTGATACGGAGATGGTTTAGTGGCAGAAAAGAAATTAGAAGGGAAAGGCAGGGCAGTTAGGTCTTTGCACAAGTTAGTGCTTTAAGGGGAGAAGCGCTATTCATCTTGCGAGGGGGGCTTCGTGTTCTCTAAGCCGCCACCACCACTGGATGGCCAGGCCGCCTCCCAGTGCCCCTCGCCACCTAGTGCCTCTCGCCGTCGGTGGTCGTCTCTCACGTGTGCTCATGCAGTCACCCCTTTCCTCTCTTCCCCTCTCCCTCTCTCCGTAGATGTCGGTTCACCGGAGGAGAGTCGTCTCCTCCTTCAGTCTCCAGGTGGATGGCGACGAGGAGCACCACCACCAGCGTGCGTCGCCGCCCCCAGCGGGCACCGCCACCGCCTCCTGCGACCATCGCCATCGCTTCCTGTAACCACCACCGTTGCCACCATTGCGCGCTGTCTCCTCCTGCGGCCATAGTCGCCGCCTCCAGCGGGTGTCGCCGCCAATAGCCACCGCTGCCTCCTCCCGCGGCCATTGTCGTCGCCTCCAGCGGGTGTCACCGCCGGCAGCCACCGTTGCCTCCTCCCGCGGCCATAGTCGTCGCCTCCAGCGGGCGTCGCTTCTAGCAACCACCGCTGCCTCTTCCCATGGCCATAGTCGCCGCCTCCAGCGGGTGTCGCCTCCGGCAACCGCCATCGTCTCCTCCCGCGGTCACAGTCGCCGTCTCCAGTGGACGTCGTCACCCTCCGGGCAGTCGCCGCCTGCGTACCGTTTGTTTGCTCCGATATTCGAGTCAAGATGGGGTTTCAACCATCGAGTCGTGTTGTGTTTCACTATTCATATTATTATGTTTGTGAGTTACTTGTACCATCTGGCCTGCGAGCCGCTATCATATCCGGGCTACGTGTCGTGTGTCGGCCTGCGAGCCGTCATCACATCCCGGCCTGTGAGCCGTTGTAGTATTCCAGCTCAGGAGCTGCCGTCATATTTCGGTCGACATGTTGCCTCTTGGATCCATGCTGCACTGGTTTCCATGCCGTCGCCCTTAGATCCGGCTCCTCAGCTGACTCACACCCATCTACTCGTTCGGGCCGCTCGACTCGATCAGCAGTGCGACTAGCTCACCGACCCATCCGAGGGCGCCCCCCTGGGCCAGGGTACGTTACTGTACTCGTCTTGTATTTATTTAGTTGTGCTATCATTATTCTGCTACTTATATATTTATGGGACCCGCTTCGAGCATCGGGGTACCGGAGACCGGGGCAATCCGGTCGCTGGCTACAAGTAGTGTTGACCAGAGGACATCGGACGACTTGGTCAACATAGAAAATAATTTACTATCCAAATTATGGAGATACGGTCAATATTTCAAATACGTTACATCGACAATTCCGTCTTTTCATATTTTCGATAGGAACATCACCTTTATTATCCTTGTTTGAAATTTTAAAACCGTAATTGGTACCCTGCAGACGTAATACAACTGACTGATTTATGATTAAAAAAATGATGCTCTTTTAATTTGTGCCCTTTTCTCCTTTTCTTTAAAACAGTTACTCCTCAACCAATTGTTAAGGATGACTATGAATAAACTTAGAACAACTAGAAACCAAAAGATATATCTATTTATTGGATTACAGAAATGCGATCGAGAAGCTAGGCAAGGCAAATTTCAGCTAGCTAGCTTGCTACATGATCAGTCTCGGCGGAGGAAGAAGCCATGTCCGCCCTTGAACGAACCTCGTCGTCAAGAAAGGCTTCGCCTGCTCGTCGTTCAGCTCTCTCCCGTAGCTCACCCGCCGATTCCTCACCGCCCCTGGCCCCGTGCACTCGTACTCCCCAAAAAACACCGTCCTACCATCAACAAACACTAATTCATCAGACCAACAACAACAACAACGAAGAAGAAGAAGATGATGAAGCTACTTTTGGACAGCAGGGTTGCCCTTGTCGTCCCATCCTCTCGGATCAACATTCTTCCCCATGTAGGTGCGAGCGAACACCACCTTGGACATGTTCCTCCATGCTCGGCCAAGGTACGCACTCCCTGTCCCGGTTATCCTACAGTCGACGAAGGAGAATCCGCCATGGTCGTCGCTCCTGCTCCTGCCCTGTGCTGTAATGTACGTCACCCCGTCGGCCACCGACTGGATCTCACAGTTCTGCGAATTATATTAATTAGTTTCTGAAGTGAGAAATCGATAGCTACGTGCGTATACCTTGTAGAGAGATCTCCCGTAACCGAAGATGAAATCGACAGTCCCTCTGATGAAACAATCCTTGAAGAAATGCCGGCCTCTGTCGTCGCAGAGAGTGTCCTGAAATCCGTAGAACTTACAGTTGAAGAAGGCCGCCTTGTCGCCGGATATCCTCATCGCCACCGCCTGAGCGTTCTCCATCCCGACACCAGGCCTCGGCGCCGTGTTCTTCGCTCGAGCATTGGAAATCAATTGAATTCAATCATGACTGAAAGTGCAGTTGCAGAGCAGAGAGAGTGAGCTAGCTACCTCGAATATGATATTGGCGGCGACGAAGTAATCGGACTCGACGGCGACGGTGGCGCTTCTCCAAGTCCCGTTTTTCGAATATGCCGTGGCGCCGTAGGATATCGTCGGCATGGCCCGCGGGTGGCCGTAGAAGGTAACGTACGGCTTCGACGCGTGGAGCAGGAGCTTCTCTGTGTAGACTCCGGGACCGATTTTCACGATGACTCGTCGGGTGTTGCCTCTCGGGATGCTCCTGAGGGCGTCTGTGACGGTCCTGAAGTTCCCTCGGCCGTCCTTGCTCACCGTTATCACTCTCCTATTCCGCTCTGCCAATACAAGGCCAGGGTCGAGGCGGCGGCGGCGGTGGGCAGAGTCGGCAGCAGGGATGGTTAGGAGGAGGGCGGCGATGAGGAAGGTGGCGAGGAGCTTTGCGTCCATCTCCGGTGGAGGAGAAACATAGGGAACTAAACCGATTAAACTGTCAAGCTTCTTGTCTTGATCGATCTTAATTTAGGGAGGATCGTGATCGTGTAAGGAATTCAGTTACTTGGAATTGTTCTTTAATGTTGTGGAGTTCAACAGCCGCTTTGGAGCCGGGAATAATTAAGTTGGACATTAATTAGTGAGGCTCAGTTAACGGATGAATTTGGTGGTGTAACTGAAGATGAAGATCTGAAGAGTTTGCTAGCTACTTTTATGATTAAGATAACTGAAGAGCTCACAAAACCTTGATTATTATGATTACGGGTGTAAACGATAATTTCTTAAAAAAATAAATAAATAAAATAAATGATGTTAGGCGCAATGCTTATTATTATTATTATTATTATTATACTCGATCGATGTTAGCTAGGTTGCATTAGGGATGACAATAGGTCGAGTTCAGATCGGATTCTATATCCTCCGTTCCCATACCCATCGGGTATAGGATCTCCGATGGGTATACTCATACCCATTAAATGATCGGATATCTTCTATAGTTATAATTTTTTTTCTTTCAATCCAACTATTATCATTAAAAAAATATATATTAAAATTAACAACCTATTAAAAATATATATAATTAAAAAAATAGATTAAACATCTATATAGTCTCCTCCTAATATCAAAAAAAATAGTAAGTTGATTTTGAAAAAAAAAATTCTTTAATATATGTATATATATTATTTAATCGGATATTCGGATCGGATATCAGGTATTAATAGTCCCTCCATACCCTCCTCCATTCGGGTCGAATGTCAAATTCTCCATCAAATTCAGGTGAAATTACAATCCCTAGGTTGCATGCCTCCGCATGGACAATCCTATATTCAGTTGGAGTTGTACTCAGTCATAAATGAAGGTATATATATATAATTTTTCTTTATTTTTTTTAGTTTAAATATTATATCCTAAGCCCTGAACCTTTATCCATAAACCCTAAACACTAAGTTCAAAAAAAAAATTACACTAGGTGCTCAACATAACAAAATTACCTAATGTAATTTTTTTAAAAAAACTTAGGGTTTAAACCTTAGGATTATGATTTATTAGTGTTTTAAAAATTTTAAAAAATACACTACAACATAAAGTAGACAGCATAACATTCATTTTAAAAATAATAATAATAAATTGTATGCTTTTGTAAAATTTATTAGATTTTTTAATTTAAGCATAATTTTTATTATATTTTAATGAGATAAATCAATTAGATGGTGAATAAATCTATTTAAATTATCCTATTTATGTTTGGAGTAAATCACTATTATCAGTCGTCTTGTGTGCGCTCGTGCATCCCACCACTGTTGTCGTGCTTGCGCCCATGAACTGCCATGCTGGGGAGCACATCTAACACTATCTGATTCCTCTAGTAGCAATAAGAAGCAACGACGTTGAGAGATGTTGAGAAGCCGAAGCCTTTTTCTTCCTCCTCCGTTTAATTCATTTCTCCATATCATTTTTTATCATTATAACGACTAAGAACGTAGTCTCATAGCAAGAAATATTATTTATCTGAATTTTGGCACGACATGGGGTGTTCTTGTGTTGGAACGCCCATCCCAGCAGTTCCATGTTAGTTTTGATGAACTCTACTTACAAGTGACTTGTAAGTTAAACTATCAAACTTGTTTTTTCTTCAAAAAAATTTGATTTGAATCTGTTTAAATTAATATTTGAATAATTTAAACAGAACTCAAATTCGAAGACATTTTGAGTTATAGTTTGATTTTGCTAGAATTAAAATTTCAACAACTCAAATTATACTTGAACTCGAATTTTATTTTGAACGGAGTTAGAGTCAAAATTATTCATATTAATATTTTAGGTTACCCTTATAATTACCATGATTGCAAATATAAGAAAAAGACTCGCTAACTTTGGCTGCCGAAAGAATCACTTTAATGTGTACTACTTACTTGAATCCTTCTGAAGAAAAAAAGTTTAGAAGAATATGTTAGATATTGGGGCTTTAAATGGACCAAAACGATTTTGAGGAAGGAAATCATCAATTGTTGAAAGTCGTATTTGACTTCAAAATTGAAATCTACGATTCGCGTAGATAGATTTAGACTATTAATTTGCTCAAAACCGATTAAGGGTGAATGAGAAATTAATGTTTAAAGTCGGCCCAAAATAACATTTATTATTCATTAATAAAGTGCATGGGAGAATAGTCCCACATCGGAAATTCTCGATGTGTATTCTCTACTTATTAATGAAGATGTGTTAATGGAATTAACATAAAAAATAAAAGGACAGGTGCTCCCTTAGCCCAGGGCGAGTAGGTGCTCGCACATGTGAGCCCGCCACGTGCGCAATGGGCGCTTTGTAGGCGCACTTTACACTTCTGGCACTCGGGTGGCGTGTCAGGCTTGTACCTAACGTGGTGCTCGTTAAGCACCGTAGCGGAACAATATCGTTTACGGAGATAGTGTCGAACACTAGCCTCGACGATCAGTTTACATACTCCAGAAGCTACTCGGGAATAACAGAATACGCTACATATAGGTTAAGGGGTTTATTTCAAACCGTGTAGTTTTTTTAATAAAAAATTTAAAATCTAAATTTAAAATATAATTATTTAAAACTTAGTGATTTCATAAAAAAGATATTTTCTTAAAAAAAATTAAAATGATATCTTAATATATTTTAATTTTAAAAATACTTTTATTGTACGTAGTAGCTATAAATTAATTTAATATATTTTTTTAGTTTAACTTGATCAAAATTATTATCCATTGAGTAGTGATGTGGTGGAGAAGGCAGGACCATGTGATAAGTTTAGGATTCAATCATCGGTATCCAACTTGTCGAATTGATCCGAGTTGTTGACTCGCCTCGGGTCAGACCTTTAGCGATGTGAAGGGATACGATAATTATCATAACATGACGGGATATGACAGATACAATGGAGCTTTTAGTGAGGTACGCCCTTGGATTTTTTTTTTTTTCTATATGAGATGCTACCCTTGAGCTTCTCTCCATATAAAAGGAGGTGATTCTCACATAGGACTAGAGGAGGATTCTCTACTTATATGATCTCATTTGCTTTACTCCCTTCTTTATCATTTTCTTTCATTCTATTATATTATTTGTTAGGCTCTATAATAGTTTAGGCATCGAAGGAACCCGGAGAGTTAGCTACTTCACGAGAAGAAAATGACAAGAAAACTTTGACATCATCATTCCATGATGTAGGATAAATTCCTATCGTCGCTTTATCACTCTGAGATGGAGGGTAGAAATCCACTGCATCAAATTATTTTGTCGGAGCATCTCCCCAATTGAAATATGTAGTTATTTTTTTGTGTCTTTTTTTAAGGGTTGAGCTAATTAGATTTTGACTTTATGTGGTTTAAAAGTTGGGTTATAGTGTTTGAGTTTAAAAAAAAATTAAAACTAAATAGAATTCAGATGGTCACATATGTATTTAGAATGTTTAAAGTTTTGGATTTAAAGAATTTTTTATTTAAAAAAATAAAAAGAAATTGAGGCGCTTAAATTTAGGTGCCTCAACCAAGCAATCAATCGATCCACAACGAATGATCTACGACATTGTGTATATATGTAGCCTTCGGCGTAAATCCGTATCAATTTTTTTGATAAAATTTATTAAATACAATTTTTTCTCAATCATCGTAATTCTCCCTCACGTCATTCTCCTCGTCGAAAGCCTCTCGCCATGCCCTCCCTCACCTCGCCAATGATATATATAGTGATCGATCTAGATCCTTTCTGTTCTAATAGTTACGCTTCTGGATCGATCCAGTGATCGATCCAAACCCTTTCTGTTCGAACAGAAAGGATCTCGATACCCTGGATCGATCCAGAAGCATAACTATTCGAACAGAAAGGATCTGAATCGATCCAGAAGCGTAACTGAGCTGATACAAAGGATCAAGATCTGTTTTGGTGTTTTAGCTAATTCGATCCAAACACAAATTTTGTCATTATATATCGAATGGAGCGACATTTAGCTCAAACTCATAAAGAGGTTGCACCTTGTGTTAATGTTCCGGATTATATTAAGAAAGAAATTAAAGAATGACTTGACAAAATTAGAGCATCTAAAATCAAACAAACCGAATTGTTACGTTAAATTGATGAAGGTCCCCAAAATATGAATACACAATCATCAAAACTGAGCAATTGAATCACATTGAATCAGTTCATCAAACTTTAAGATAGACCAACAATTGAATTACTAACATATTGAGAGTGATAATTAACAAGTATTAAGAAAAGAAAAAGTTAAACAAGACAAAGTGGAACCACCACAAGCTTCACCATCATCACACTTGACTTGAGCAAGTAAAACATGTAGCTAGCAAATATATGCATTTGGTCAACCATTTCAATTTACATAGTCAAAATTATTAGCAAATGCAACAACCAAAATGGTGCTTATACGGTTGAAGGCCACCCCTAGTTTGATGTAGACATCTCAATGGAACTCAGGTGTTTATGTCTTCTTTTGTTCTTCAGCAGACACCTCAATAGAACTTTCAGGCCAAAGGTGAGAAGATCGACACAAGCTGGAAAAAAAAAGAGAGTAAAAACTTGAATCAGATCATGTAGTCAATGAAATTACAAAAATAATTTATAATAGGAACAAAGTCGAAAAAATAGAAAACAATCTCATCAACATGTTGCATCAGCAAATCTGGCCTAAGGATATAACAGAGAGAATGATGTTACTGCGACACTTATTTACAAACAAAAAAAAATAGAATTGAAAATTACAAGCACCAATGGATCCTTAAGTTTGAGTTGTGAACACTTAAAGCACTTTGTAGTATCTTTATGAATTATCCTGCGACTTCTACTTAATAAGCAATATAAGAATAAAGTCAGACAGATTGGTACGTGACAGGTTAGCCAAGTGGATAGAAAACAGTAATGGATTCTATCAATATGACCATAGAAGATATACTATAACATGGTGTTTACTTCATTACTTCGAGGGGCAATAAGAGCTAGAGAATTATGGTAGTTTATGTTGGTCCCCGTAGGTGTTTTGATGTGATCAACCAAGTTGGTTAGGTCCTGCTGTGTTTGATCCCTGTGTTTGAGTGTGTAGGAGCTTAGGAGCACAGGAAGTCGAGCGGAAGACGCAGCTAGCGAGAAGGACGACACAGGAAGGGAGCCGACGGGCTCGGTGCGTCCGAAGGACGAGAGAGCTGCGGAAGAGTACTCCGGTGGGCGTGATGAGCATGCGCGGCGTTCGAGGGACGTTAAGCCGGGACGGAAGACTGCTCGAGGAGAAGGCCGGGAATTGGGTTCGGGTGAGCCCTATTCCGGTTGGCCGGGATCACCCAAAAGAACGGAGCTTCAGAAGCCAAAGCGAAAAAGAAAAGGAGTCAACAGAGGCTGAAATTACTGTAGCAGAAATTACTGTAGCAGGAACCTTGAAGGCGCCTTAAACATATTGAAGGCGCCTTCAACATTGAAGGCGCCTTGAAAGGCTTGTTTAAGGCGCCTTGAGCTAGGTCAGTTTGACCGTTTGCGCTGCGGATAAAGTTTTATCCGCTGACCAAGCTGGAGGCGCCTTGGACTCTCGGGATAAGATTTCCAGGACCTATATAAAAGCCCCTGGAGCTACGAAAGTCACAACAACTCAAGCAATCATTGTGTAGCCATTCCTAGCAATAGTTCTAAGCTTCCAAAGTGTAAAAGGCTTCTCCGCCTTCAGAGAAGGAGAATTTTTCTATTGAGCTCTTCATTGCCCTGGATTAACAACCGTCTTGGTTGTAACCAAGTTAACTCCCGGTCTTCTCTGTCTTTCTATATTTTCGTATTGCTTTATTAATTTATTACTATTGCACTAATTGAGTTGAAAGTATGAGGAGGGTATATTTTATTTTTGTTTACAGCAATTCACCCCCTCTTGCCGGCCTCCGCTGCACCTACATTTTATTAGAAATGAAATAGATGAATACCAACCATAGATAATTACAACATCCTAGCGCATGTTGTTAGAATTTACAACAATAAAGATAATATATTATATTCATTTTTTTAATAAACAATAAACCATTATAATTTAACAAATTAACACTTTGATAGTACCAGCTACATATCCCAAATCAGGTTCAGGTTCATATGTGTCGTCAAGACTGATATGATTATTATCTTCAATTGATCTGATAATTGACACATTGTCATATACAAAATATAATAAAATATAATAAAAATACAAAATTATTCGACACATATCCTTGCTACAAATTGGGACAGTTACGCTTGTCATATGATACTCCTCGATGTCCGCACCCATGACAAAGCCTAGAATTTAAGGTTGATTTCTCCTTTGATGATTTTAATATCTCCCCACATCCCTTAGTTCTTATTGTAGAAGGATCAATAATACCAAGACCCTCATCAATGGATTTCTTTCTTTGACTTCTATCACTGTATGTTGTACTAATGGACATCTCTTGAATTTTATTGTAGATATAATCAAATTGTTCATCCAAGAAGGTTGCTCTCTCATTACTCAAAGATGCATCATCAACTAATACTAAAGCTTTATAGGATAACCTCGAGTGCCTCGACATCAAATACCTTTCTGAATCTGGATTATCAATGAAATTTTGCTCCCCTAAAGTATATATTGCTCCAACTTTTGCATCTCGTGTCCATCGTTTGAGTATATACATATCAGGCAAAAGAAACACTTGGTTGATACGAAAAAAAGCTAACATATGTCTGCATGAAATTCCCTTGAACTCAAATTTTATGCAGCTACACGATATATAGTCCCTTTGTTTGTCATGAGTGAGCACTCTTGATTTTGAGGAAGAACTACTTTGAAATTTCATCACATGGTAAACCGCTGAGGCAACTCCTGTAAATGTCTGTTGCACATAATAATTATAACTCTCGGTCATTTCACTTTGAAACTCCAACCATTTCTTTTTTGTGTATAGCTTAACCATTTGAATTTCCATTGGCCAGGTTGTCTTAACCTTGGGATGCTCATTCATATCAATATGATCTGCAACTAACTCATTGTGTCTTTGGTGTCTCAATGCTCTATTAAAACGGGTGATAAAATCCATTAATGAGTTCTTATTTGAGACATATTTATTGAAAAATACATGTGAGCCTTCAGAGCTTTGACTACTTGACATTCTTGTAAAAAATACATGACTAAAATATATTGGAACCCATTTGTGTCGCAATTCATACATCAAGAATAACCAATCATTTTTCTCTAAGTTAGAGAATTTGATAGTCTTTTCCCATGACTTCTCAAAATCATCAGGTGTTATAGAATTTGTAATGACATTCTTTATGTTGTGATAGTGGTTTCGAAAAGTCAAAGGGTCTAATTTTTCTAGGAATTTGTTCAATATGTGCCACAAACAATATCTATGCATTGTTTGAGGGAAAACCTATGCAATAGCTTTTGTCATAGCAGGATCTTGATCAGTGATGATAATGTTTGGTGCACCTTTAGGCATGACTTCTAAAAACTTTGTAAGCAACCAAACAAAAGACTCAGTTTTCTCATCACTAATAAATCTACAACAAAAAAGAATTGTCTAATGATGATTGTTAACTCCTACAAATGGTGCAAAAATCAAGTCATATCTGTTGGTGTTATATGTAGTATCAAATACAGCTATATCACTAAATACACTGTATGCCCTTCTTGATACATGATCAGCCCAAAAGCACCTATTAAATTTTTTATCCGAATCAGTCTCATAATCAAAGAAAAAAGCTGAATTCTTTTCTTGCTCAGATGTAAAAAACTCAATCAGTGTTTCAGCATCAATACCCTTTTGTTCATCCCTAAGATTTCTCTCAAAGTTTCTAATATCTTTTTCTGTGCAACCTACCCACTCAGGGTCTCCATACTCTATCTCTAATAAATGCATTTGTTGATAAGTTGGTATATTGACTTCTGAAAACTGTTTTGTCAATACTTTCTTGGCTACTAAAACACTACGATGTGAGCGTAGCAAATGCACTTTTGATGAAGTCGAGAGCGGATGATTATGGGTTCCTATGAAGTTACAGACAACCCAATTAGGCCCCGTCTGTTTCTTGACAAATGCAATATTTGACTTACAACCCGTTCTAATTGTGTTGCGTGCTATTTCCCTTGTTACTTGATTAGAGTTTGGATGTTTATTGTTCTGTATTAGATCTGTATGCCCTTCTTTAAAGCATACAATTTGTTTCCATGTCACTTCATTTGTCATCTTATTTTTCCTGCTCGTGCTATCCCTTGAACTAAATTCGGCTTCTCGAGCATATTGGTTATAGAACGAATATGCATCCTCTAATGATGAAAATTTCATTCCAATTTTTGGCTTTCGAGCATCTGCAACTTGGGGAATAAATTTTTGATTATCAACTCTATTTTCTTCCATTTTTATGTGTCCTCACATTATATTAGACAATATATAAATAAATACTACATTTTATTTCTTAATGTCTAGTAGGAAACATGTACTTTAGAGTACCTAGAATTTTCAACAGCTTTAACTTCAAGAACTACTTTGCTAATTTTGTTAATGGTCAACATCCACTGAAGAGTAGTCAAGCAAGTAAATGTACACAAATTTTTTAAAATTATTGTGGAGACTATTTTATGCAGACCATCAGATAGAAATACCCAAAATATATTACTTAAACAATAATTAATGCAACTATTGCAAATTGAAGCATATTACTAAAATAACAATTGATGATGAAATTATCTCAAAAAATTAATTATGATATGAATAATGGAATGATTGCTGCTTAGGAAGTAAATGATTTCAGTTCTACATCATGACTAATGAAATAATCATGTGGCAGGAATGGGAATGGAGCTAGTTGAATAGCCATCAAAGAAAAACCTCATTTGCAACTGGAGGAGAGGGAGGAATGCGCCGTCGGCGAGAGAGGGAAGAGAAGCACAAAAACCCTAGATCCCAGCACCTCGTTTGCTTCGGAGGAGAGGGAGGAATGCGCCGCCGGTGAGAGAGGGAAAAGAAGCCAGCAAAAAACCCTAGATCGCAACGAGAGAGGTTTGCTTCGGCAGAGAGCTCGTCGTGCGTCAGCGATAGAGGGAGGCGGCAAGCTTCGACGGAGAGAGATCGCAGCGAGAGAGGTTTGCTTTGACCGAGAGCTCATCGCGTGTCGACGATAGAGGGAGGCGACAAGCTTCGGCGGAGAGAGGGGGAAGAGAAGGAAAAAACAAAGCTTGCATTTTTTGCTTCTATTTCTTTAACTTAGCTGACGTGTTGCTTTAACTCAGCTGGCCACGTCCTTCTTGCCGCACCAAACCGTAGGAGATCCATCCTGTATATATATATATATCCAAGTGTGAGTAGACGGACGTTGGGAAGATGGTGCTCACGTTGAGTGGATGTCGACTGAAGGCGATGTGGACCTCTGATGAGCTAAGCCTGCAACCACAGAGTCGTTAGTATCGAGCCAGGGAGGAGTTCCCCGGTGATGGCCCTCCAACGCCCAAGTCAGCTATCGACGCCAAGCGAATGAAGTAAAGAAGAAAGGAGCAGCAGTGTGGCTATAGCTATTGTAGTCAAAAACATACCTCCGATGAAGCTTTGGGGCTTCTTATATAGAGCTCTCAGGAGGGGCGCACACGTTTCTCGAGGCATGCACGCTTCCCAAAATCATACCTGGAAAGGTAGTGTCAAAAAAAACGTGTCTGACGTCATACCTTAACAGACCGAGCATATCCCTAACGTGACAATGGAAGCTTTCATCGTACGATCTTCCGCCTGGCCATGCCCCTGATCATGCCGCCTGTCGATGACACTGGTCCCTAGGAAGATATTGCCAACTGCTCTCTTTGTTTGCTATTAGGTTGAGCGGGAGAGCTGCTCGGCCAGTCTACCACCAGGGTGATGCAACGGTCGGGCCGAACGCCCACTCGGCCAGTGATTTGATATCCGGCTCTGCCTTGTCAAGCTAAGGCTCCTTCTCTTGTTGGCCCGAGACTGTGTCCATTGCTCTGCCGAGCGGGGAGAACGCTTGATCCTTGTCTTTCCCTACTTGAGTTTCATGAGCGTCGGAAGTTCAGTGTCCGACCGAGCTGTCGAAGTGTCGGGCCAGCTACTCTTCCTGCTAATCAGGAAGGTAGTTCGCTCGATCAGACGCCTGCTCAGGACGTTGACCACTTTGACCTCCTGCCGGGCGGGCCCCACATTAACACCGGATCTATATATATATATATATATATATATATATATATATATATATATATATTTATATATTTATTGATTTATTTATTTTTACTAAGGTAAGTCCGTAAGTCTTTGACTATAACGATAGACTCATTTTTAGGCGACTACGTTTGTGAACGATAGCTTGGTTCGTCGTGCGTAAGGATTCGCCCGTAAGTCTCCTCTTTTTTGCTTCCCCGTCGTGTTTTTTCTCAGCATCTCGAAGTCGTCGTGCGTAAGGATTCGCCCATGGCGTCTTCGAGCAATGCGAAGCAGAAAAGGATAGTCGAAGACGACGAGGAGGAAGACGAAGAGCAAGAAGAAATTATGGAAGAGGTTTTTTTTACCCGATCCCTCCTTTCTACTAGTTTTCTTCCTCAGATCTTCTCACGATCTCAATAAAATTGCTTCAAATCCTTCATTAAAATCCTTTGTTTTTACAGTCCTTTTATTTGGTTGAATATTCTGTTTTCCGTTGGTTTCTTATGTGAATAACTTGATTATGCCGAATGAGTTACATATTTTTTTTAGGAATAAATTGAGGATTTAGATAGACAGGGAATTGCATTCGAGGAAAGAGACACTTTCCGCGAATTAGGTTTGCTTGATGATCTGTGTCCGCTTGTGGGATGGGAATTGGCCCTGGAGTGTCATATCGTATTTCTCTGCTTGATCTTTCCAACCTTTTAACACAAGGTTGAAGATCTGTCATGGGGAGTGATCTGTTTGGGAACCTGACTACTCTGATTGAAGATCATATATAAATCATTTTCTTATTTTATCAATTATTCTATATTCTTTGTTAATTTTATCCTTAAAGGCCACCATTTATAGTCAGATATACTGATCAATTAATGCCACACTTCCAAATAGCACAAGGTTTGTATTGTTCGACATCGCCGTGCAATGCTATTGGTTTGAATCAGTTGTTTGACATGATGGAATGTGGCAGTCAAAATTTCAAATGTATTTTTTTTTTTAAAATCATTGGCATGATATACTTCAGTCAGTGAACTACAAAGTTCTCAATTCTGGCTGGATTTTCAAATTCATTCAGTGTTCAGAAGTAAAAAATTTGGCAGTAAATCATCTTTGTTTAACATTTTATCTTCCATTGGATGACATGTTATGTTTTATGTGGTTTTCTTGGCAGCTTGAGGGTTTTGACGATTTTACACTTGCATCTTCATGGGAAAGGTACCATTTTGTAGTGTGATGGAAGTATGCATCGATCCCTTGCAGGGTGCTTAGGATCAACTTATCTCCCTTTATTCAAGCTTGGATATGAACTGATTCCTATGATTGATTTTTTCTTGATTTCCAGATTAACTGATCCTTTCTTCTTTCTTTTTTGACAAGGTTCATATCTGAAATAGAAGCCATTTGCCGTGCATGGATGGTTGATGGCCATAAGAATTTGGTGGTATGGCGTTTTATCTTTTCATAATTTGTTACACACACTTTTGCAAGATGTAGTTGTAGAGCAAATGAACAATTGCATTAAGATATTCTCATGTTTAGGAACTAGTATTGCAAATTTGTGCAGTTGTTTTAAAACCTTAGCATATGGTGAACCCTATTGCATTTACTTGACAAAGATGTATTGGAATTACAAACTTTCATTTCAAGCAATTGAATTCTGTTTGAAGTAAACAATTTTTATCGATTAGCTGAAATACTTCTTGGATTCAAGAGAAATATTAGGAACCCCGACTAGCCACAGAAGATATGTAGAAACACGAAACAAACTGTTATTCCAGACCAATTCTTTTTTTTTAAGGAAATATGCAGTGTTTATTTGGAAATATAATATGAACATAGTTGAAGTAGGAGTAGGAAGCTTAAAGAGGAAGGAATCAACTACGGAAAAAAGAGGGCATGGAAAAAATCATTGGAGAAAAATTATAAAATATTTTCCATGACTGTTTCCTTTGTCAGAGAGGAAAGAAACAGTGAAAATTTTCAAAACTTTGTTTGTCAAAGATAAAAACTAGAAACATAAGTCAAAAATAGATTTAATATTATTTTTTTAGAATTTTTTCTTGGATTTTAGCAACATTGTATGTGAAAATGAGATTGCAACCCAAATTGGATGGAAGTAATATAGGAGAAAACTAGAAAAAGATTTTATAGCCTTTTCTTCCCTTTTACTTTTCCACTAAAGAAAACGAAGGAAAAGTGTAGCTGGGATTTGTTTCAGTTTTTCTTCTTGATAGGATTGGAAATAAAAATGGGAAAAAAATTATAGTCATTGTTTTTATTCATCGGTGTTATTGTGTATAGTTTCATCCTCTACCTTATACAATGCATCGTGCATATGTCATTTTGTAATCTCACGACGACAACTCCCTAATTTCTCTTGACCGCAACTTCCTTCAATCATGTTAAGGAATAGATAGGTGATCTTTGCCCTATACTAGCTTCCTCAAGTTGTCTGTGCATGAGTTGTATTAGGAAATCTTGGATTCAATCCTACGACACATTAATCCTGCAGAATATTCTATTTGATTTTGTAGAAGGCAAAGAGGTCTCTTCTAGAACAAACTGGGTATGCTGATCCTATGGACTAGATTCTAGCAACTACTCAGTTAAATTATGAAGGACCTTTACCTACTCGTTGTGTTACACTTTGATACGACAGGAAAGGTAACGGAAGCAAGGGAAAGGAAGAAAAGTTCTTAAGTCAGGACCACTATGGGTACTTGAACTTAAGATATTATGATTGAAGTTCACACAAACAGACTTACAAGCACTCAAACAAGCACTCAAACTTACAAGCTTTCTTAGTAGAACTCCGAGTATTTCTCCTATGCCCTTCTAAGATCATTTATGAGGTTTTATAGGTAAAGAGTAGAGGAAAAGGAATAAGATCGGGTACACTTATGGGCCCCATCGCATCTTATCCTTTCACTACTTTTTATCCCATTAACCCGCATTATTGTACTATGGCCATCACTTTAGGCCAATAATACCTTATAATTTATTTCTTCAAAAGTTTGGGCTAAAGAATGCGCCGGCAGTCTTTCAACGAAAAATGGATACATGCTTTCAAGGTTGTGAGGAATTTCTAGTTGTATATATTGATGACATCTTAATATTTTCAGCAGATGAAGAGCAGCATTGTAAACACCTTAATCAAATGCTGGATATATGTCAGAAGGAATGACTAGTACTTTCACCAACCAAAATGAAGATAGCACAACCAGAGATGGAATTTTTGGGGGTTATTATTGGAAACCGAAGGATTAGACTTCAACAACATATAATTAAGAAGATTATAGACTTTGATGAAAAAACCCTTATTTCTTTGAAAGGGTTACGTTCTTTTCTTGGGATTTTAAATTATGCAAGATCTCATATTCCGAACCTGAGCAAGTTGTTGGGACCATTATACTCCAAAACATCCCCACATGGAGATAGGAGATTCAAAGCATCAGATTGGGCAATAATTAAGGAGGTTAAAACACTGGTACAAACTTTACCTGACTTAGAATTACCTCCTGAAAATGCATATATTATTATTGAAACTGATGGAAGTATGGAGGGATGGGGCGGAGTCTATAAATGGAAACATGCAAAATTTGATCCTAAAAAGACAGAAAAAATTTGTGCTTATGCCAGCGGGAATTTTCTGTAATTAAATCTACTATTGATGCGGAAATTTACGCCTGTATGGAAGCTTTGTCAGCTATGAAGATTCATTACTTAGATAAAAAGGAGATTACGTTGAGGACAGACTGTCATGCTATTATTAAATTCTTCAATAAATCTGTAAGTAACAAGCCTTCCCGTGCCCGATGGATAACCTTCACGGACTATATTACTGGCACAAGAGTTGACATAAAGTTTGAGCATATTGAAGGCGTGAATAATGAGCTGGCAGATGCATTATCAAGACTGGTACATCATATCGTGAATAAAGCAACTTTATCTGAAGATCAGATTCAATTATTAAGCCAAGTGGGAGACTCAGTGGAGGAGACTCAAGATGTAAGTGACACGATTAAAGGGGTTCTTGGCAGGACTATAATGGCGTTATTCACAAAGGCGACACTCGAAAAAGATGCTGGGAACTGAGCCCCGGGGAGCCGTTCCTTTGTAAATTATTGTACTATGACTATCACTTTAGGCCAATAATGCGGGTTAATGGGATAAAAAGTAGTGAAAGGATAAGATGCGATGGGGCCCATAAGTGTACCCGATCTTATTCCTTTTCCTCTACTCTTTACCTTTAAAAACCTCATAAATGATCTTAGAAGGGCATACGAGAAATACTCGGAGTTCTACTAAGAAAGCTTGTAAGTTTGAGTGCTTGTTTGAGTGCTTGTAAGTCTGTTTGTGTGAACTTCAATCATAATATCTTAAGTTCAAGTACCCATAGTGGTCCTGACTTAAGAACTTTTCTTCCTTTCCCTTGCTTCCGTTACCTTTCCAAACCCATGGGCACCTAGTGTTAATTTTTTTTTAAAAAAGATTTTTTCACTTCCTTTAGCCTAAACACTAAACCCTAAAAAAATGATTTTTTTAATAAAAAATTTTACACTAAGTGCCCATGCGTTGCCCATAGATGGGTGAGCAGGTAACAAAACTACACACACTGTGTGTGATGTATGTATGTATTTATTTATAAATATTTTATTTTGCCAAATTGAATGACACAATTATCCATCTTGAATCTCAACCAAAGAGATCACGGCTCGAAATTTGAAGCCATGATCTTTTTGCACTAGTTTCTTCGCTTCTACCACACAATCCTAACACGCTTCGAGCATTGCCTCCATTCACAGCCCAACACCACAACCTTTCAATGCTAAGAACGTCCATGCACATTACTAGTTTCAATTAATGGCCAAACAATAAGTCTCGCATGTATTGACCAAAATAAAATCAGATTTTGATACATAATTATTATAACATATTTATGAACCAATCAATATACAATGGTTATTGTCTAAATATCTACTCTATTATATTTATCAATTAACACACCTAAAAGGTCTCTCAATAATTAAATAAAACTTCTAAAAAACCTTCCCTACTCTATTTATCAAATAACTCTTAATGAGATTCCACTTCCTATTCCACCCCTTCCTCAAGACCATGGCATCTACCCTTCCTCAAGATAGCGACATTTGAACTCGGCGACTCCTTCCTTACCTATCCACCTCTCTAGACATCTACCCTTCCAGCACCGTTTGCATTCACAACCCATGACCACATCTTTTCAACGCTGAGAATGTCCATGCTAACACATTACTAGTTTCAGTCGATGGCCAAACAATGACTTTCACATGTGCTGACCAAAGTGGAATGTGATTTTGATACTTTATTACAACAACAACCAAGTCTTGCCCCACTAGGTGGAAGGATAATAAAATCTTATAACATATTTACGAACTAGTCAATATATAATGTTTATTGAATCTTACTATAAGGAATTGCGATAAAATAATAAAATCTATTAAACCTATATATATTTAACAATTTTACTAACTGAATTTACAAATATAATTTTAATCCTTTAATTGTCATGCATAAAATAACTATGTATGGTAAATTATTTTTCTTAATTATTCAAATTTTATATCACTTACTATAGGTTCTTAAACAAGTATAATTTGCCCTCGGAGCTATGGTGCAGTGGCAAGGCATCCAGGTTGTCACCCAGGCACTCGTGGTTCGATCCCCAGCTATGACAAATTTGCAGGAGTTTTTCCTTCAAATGAGGCTCGCAACCAAAGGATGCCGGGCTTCTTGGGCGACCTTGGTGGCTGTTGGAAAAATTCCGTGGGCAGGGTCGGTCACCCCGGGCTAGCTAGGTTTATCATTTTTTTTAACAAGTATAATTTATACACTAATAAACAAGTAAAACTATTTAAATATTCTATATCTTTAAATAATTGAATCATGAATTAAAATCTCGAGCTGTTTCGCGTTCCGCCCGTCGACCAGCACAAGCACACCTCTGGCGTTAGTGCGCCGCGTTGCATCCGGGCTTCGTCGGGTAGGCCTAGCCACGCATGCCAGTGGTCGTTGCGGAACAGAGGAAAGTTTTTAACTTAGACTTTAATTAAATAATTTAAGTTAAAAATTTTAATCAACTCCTAGCTATGATTGAGATAATTTAAATATACTTAATTAAAACCTAATAAAATTATCCCATTATATATATATATATTTTAATTTTTAAATATTTAGATTAATTTTTTTATTTTTAGTTAATATATTTTCTATTTTAAAAATACCGAAACTATATTGGTATGACACGATACAGTACCGAAACTGTATCATTTTTGTCCGGGACCGAAACCTCACGGTTCGAGATTTTAAACCATGATCTGAACAATAATTTACGGAAAAGCTAATTCATTGGCAATATTAGAATCCAAACTAAATGTCTCTTAAAATTCTGTGATAACACCTACTAGTTTTTCATTTCTAATCTAATTAATTTATTCTTTTTGTTTGTTCACGTACAGCGATAGTTTGAGAGTGCATTCAATCCTTTATCTTCTGAATTCTAATTAAAGAAACACTGTTTAGCGATGCCAAAAGATATGTTTTTCTATAAGTTTGAACCAAGTTTAATCTAATTTATAGGTTTGCTGGGCCAAGGCTTGAAATAAATCTCTCACTATACTTTGGTTGTTTCTGGTATTGAAAACCTTTATTTTTTAATTTTAATTTCTAATTTTTGTTTTCTTAAATGATTCCCCCAATGTGCAATATGTTGGTATTCACTGTGCAACACTTTATGTCTTTTTGCCTATGCAATTGTTATGAAATTTTGTATAATTTTGTCCTATATTATATCTTTAGGCTGTATACTACTATGCCTGCATCAATTACACAGTAGCATACTAAGAGTTGAGCTCTGTATTATACTTCTCTTTCTGTGGTATGTAGCTGCAAGTTCCATGCTACTGTTTACATCATACTATCATAATTTTAAATGTGGCATATAAACAGAACCTCAAGCCTTATTAATACCTTGTAGATCTTGGACTATTTGTTGTTCAATGTGATGCAAGACTCAACTTGTGTTTGATCGACAACGCTAGGTGCTCATTGTGCTACTTAAGCAGTTAGGAACTAAGTGCTACTTATATTGTACCAATAAAATAGATATGATACATCTTCCCTGTCTAAGGATTACTATTTTCTTTTGCAGCAAAAGGGTGCAGAACAATTGGGTTCACGAACAAATTTGTATAAGGTCAAATCTGAGATAAAGTATAGTACAAAATTTTACCGCATTGAGCATTACTTTGGTGTCTCTAGTAATGGTAAATGAATATTGAAGTAAAGTTCTTTCTTTTCTCATAATAAATGTGACTGCTGGCCCCTTAATTCAAATTGTCACAGGCAAAGCTGCAGATTGGGATGACAATTTGCATGATCTGCAGTTGTCTTTTGGCGTGTCTGATTTTCTGGTATGTTTTTTATTTTCCATTTATGCTTAGAACTTGCTTGGTAGGTTTCTCACGAAACTAATACATGTTTCTCGTAGCATTGACCAATAACCATTAACAATATAATAGCGTGATGTTACAGTTCACATGGCGCACACTGTTTTTCCTCATAAACTACCCTAGATGCTACTTCTTGGTTGATATGTAAATCTAATATGCTGCACAAAGAAATTTCTAAATTTCTAAATATTCACTAGTAAAGCATCATGTATATTGGTTGAAACATAAAACTTACTGTGTAGTGGGGTATCAATTACAATCAGTTAAATAATTGTCTTAAATGGTTCCATAATGATAGATACAGTTTGGAAATAGAGGAACATCTGCTTGGGTTATTTTAGAAAAAATTTTCAATTCAATAATTAGCTAGCTTACCTGAATACCTGGTCACCAAGTATGTGTTGATTAATGGAGATATAAATAGAGGAACATCTGCTTGGGTTATTTTAGAAAAAATTTTCAATTCAATAATTAGCTAGCTTACCTGAATACCTGGTCACCAAGTATGTTTGATTAATGGAGATATAAATCTGAAGATTGTGGGCCATTATTACAGGCTGAATCAAAAAAATTTGCTAAAACAATTCATAATATTGAATGGTGGAACCAAGCATTATGTTGTTGAGCCATTCTGTGGTTGGGTTTGCAAATAAAACTGTTAGTGTCTATAGTGTCTTAAAAAATTATTTATCATTTTGTTAGGAATTTATTACTTCCAAGTTTCTACATGACATGGGGGAAGATGAGGAAAGTTTCTGCTAAATGCTGAGAAGATTCTTGTACTTTTGGAAATTATGTCTTGTTATATCTCCAAGAATATTCTGTGGAATATCTTTGTTAATCATAGGAATTCTTAAATATAGAGAATCTCTCTTATTTCTCTCCCTTTTTTCTCCTATTGTTTTTTGTTCCTTTGTTCTATATATCATTTTTTTATGTATTCATTTTCTTAGTTTGTGGGTTATTGTCCATATAATACATAGTCTCCATGTGTCGAGAAATGACAAGGACAAATTGTATTTATCTAGCATAGGTTTTAAATCTTGTGTCGTGCTGGTCGACATAGGTAAAACTTTCCATTCCGTTTGTTGATTGACATACAAGAAGACATGAAACTCCCAATTTTTACCATGAAACCCACTACTGGTTGCTGCCTAACACCCTATCCATCCCCTCATGGCTAATCGAAACCCACCATGCCCCCTCATCATCGGTCTAAACCCTCTGCATCCTTGGCTAACAAGTTTTTCTCACCCGTGCTATTTGCTTGTCCATGAGGATTGGTACACTTCTCTTAGTTCTTTTTATTTTTTCTTTTAATTTCATTGCTCTCCTACTTCCTTATGAATCAACAACTGTAGGAGAACATAACATCTTATTATTGTTTTAGAAGAATCACATCTGATTGATGTCCTTGCCATTTTTCTCCTTGATTTTAACAGTGAATATTTATCTGGGATAACTTCTAACTTCTCCTAAAGTTCTGTCACTTTCATTTTTTGTGCAAGTGGCTATTTTTGTCACCATTTTTTTTGGTCATGACGATGTTATTCTCATTTCCTAGTTATACTTATGCTAATATAACTAGTTAACAACCATACATTTTTAGTCTGTAATTATTAATGTATGTTTTACTTTCACAACCAGGTTGTTGCACCTGTAAGTGCTAGTGGGGTAGTTCTTGATGCACCTGAATCTACGAAATTATTAAGTGCTGTTGCAATTGCTTTGACAAATTGTGGCAGGTTAGTTGCCTAGTCAAAAGTTCTACTACCCAGCCATCTATTGTTTTTTTCGTCAGTCTATGTTCTTGGTTTTGTAGTTATTACTTTCTTGAACACAGTATATAGTGAACTTAAGAGAAATATAACATGATATTGCACATGTAGGCTAAGAGAAGTTTGTTGGAAGAAGTAAAATAGGACATAAGTGACAAGATATTGCACATGTAGTCTACTTTTTTTTCTGGCAAGAGATTAACATGGACATTTTCTGTTGAGACCCTTGGCTATGGACCACGTAATGGGACGGTTTACCGGCTAGTCGGCAGGATCAACCTTCGTCTTCTTGGTTTTACGACCTTGACAGCCTATGGTGATAGGGGGGGGGGGGGGGGGGGGTTTGAGGCTCGAGGAAATTAGAGAACCTCTCGATCTATGGATTTATTTATTTTTTTAAAACTCAATGATAATCTGTCTTGCATTATTTCAACCATTTAAATACAACTAGGGCGTTCCTTCTCGACGAAGGAAGAATACAACCCCTGAATAAGAAAGGTTTTATTTTTACTAAAAATAAAAAGATACTAGACTCAATTCTACTTAAAATAAAAGATACTTGACTCAAATAAAAATCAATTACTATAAATTATTATAGCTGAATCAATTCTCTTGATTTGCACCATCCTTTCTAAATCTGCTTCTCTTGATTTGCACCATCCTTTCTAAATCTGTCGTGCGTGTATCTCTTATATTTGATGGGCTCCAGGTTCTCTTTTGTTGTATGGACTCGTTCCATAACATTACTCCCTCCATGAGAAACGGGTTTGTTCGCAAACACGAATGATGGGTAATGTTCCATGATAGTCACTGCATCTTCCCATGAAGTCTCGACAGGGGATAAGCCCTCCCAATGAACCAGAATTTGGGAGCGTCCACGATGTGAGCGATAGTCGAGAACTGCTAGAGGAGAAGGAATGTAATCTTCCTGATGTATGGGGGGAAGAGTGGGGACGCTAGGGATGCTGCCATGATATTTCTTTAAAGAGGACACATGAAAAACTGGGTGGAGCTTGGCGTGGTCTGGCAATTGGAGTTTGTAAGCGACATTACCCACACAGTCAATGATTTTAAAAGGCCCATAAAAGCGAGGAGACAGTTTTGAATGGTTCTTGGACACTAAACTTACTTGACGATAAGGCTGAAGCCTCAACAACATTGGATTAGTAAGCTGCTGGGTTTTGATTTTCTCATCGAATATCGAGCAGGCCGAAACAATGTGGCAGCAGATGCACTTTCACGTCGTAACAACAATAATGGATAGTTGACCGCTATCTTCGTGCCTAAATTAAATTTAACAGAGGACATCCAATCTGAATACTCTACTTCCCCGGAAATTCAGCACCTTATTGAGGTGTCACAGCGAGTTTACGCGATCCTGGGACCGGTAAACTTGGCTCTGATACCAATTTGTTGAGACCCTTGGCTATGGATCGCGTAATGGGACGGTTTACCGGTTGGTCGGCATGATCAACCTTCGTCTTCTTGGTTTTACGACCTTGACGGTCTATGGTGGTAGGGGGGGATTTGAGGCTTGAGGAAATTAGAGAACCTCTCGATCTATGGATTTTTTTTTTTTTAAACTCAATGATAATCTTTCTTGCATTATTTCAACTATTTAAATACAACTAGGACGTTCCTTCTCGACGAAGGAAGAAGACAACCCCTGAATAAGAAAAGTTTTATTCTTACTAAAAATAAAAAAAATACTAGACTCAATTTTACTTAAAATAAAAGATAATTGACTCAAATAAAAATCAATTACTATAAATTATTATAACTGAATCAATTCTCTTGATTTGCACCATCCTTTCTAAATCTGCTTCTCTTGATTTGCACCATCCTTTCTAAATCTGCTGTGCGTGTATCTCTTATATTTGATGGACTCCAGATTCTCTTTTGTTGTATGGGCTCGGTCCATAACATTTTCATTTTATATATGTTTCCTGCAGTTTCTTGTAGACTTTTTATGATAACTATCCTGTCAATGATTTAGGGCTTCTTAAGAACATAATAATTAAGACAATTTTGTTTACTTTGGGGAGATAACTAGTTCATAATCCAATACTACATTGTTGTGCATATCCAAATAACTTGTTCATTAGTTTAATTTCATATAGCTGAGTAGCATATAATTAATAAGTGACATGCAATCCAATCATTCCTCAGTAAATTCTGTGAATGAGTAGAATCTAGGGAAACTAGCTAACATTCTGGTGTGGATGGTTGATGTTTTTGTATGTTCGTTTGGTTCATAGACCAAGCAGACGTTACTAATAGTTTATAGTTTCCATGCAGTAATTGGCCTGCATTTGTTCCAGTGCATGATCCTTCTCGAAGAGCATATATTGGAATCCAAAATTTGGGCCTTATATTCACCAGAAGGTTTGATGCTGATAGGATTGCCAGTCAGGTCCCAGTAAGGCTCATGCATTTGGAGGGTCTTTATGAGTTATTTATCTCAAAATTTGTAAGTCACTGAACTCTAAATTGATTTTATTTCTTCTTATTAAGATTCTAACAGATTACTCTCTAGGCAATTGCAGGTTAGCCATCTGTGATTGAGATAATCCAATCTCACTTTGCCTTCTTAATTGATTTTCATGTCACTGGCACATTGATCTCTTACCACTTGAGATATTCTTCTGTTTTCTCTTTTTCACCTAAATAACCTACGAAGTTTTTAAGCTTTTGTATTCACTACAAGAAAAATTTAGATTCCCCCTCCTCATCTTTCTACCTATGATCTATTTACTTGGAAACTTCTATCACCTTTAGGACCTAAGATGACACGGTCAAGACCATGAACACCAGTGTGGCACCACCAATGATGGGAGGGATTTCATTCGTAAAGCTTATGATCCCATCGGTTCCTCAATTCTCCACTTTGGGAATTACTGAAGCTTTTGGTCTATGATTCTTCATAGGTCAAGACAATTATATGAGGCCATCAACGCTGAACATTTGAGTAGGTATCAGCTATCCTCCAAGAGCTTGACAAGGATGAGGAGCTATCTAGGTTATCATAATGATAAGCTGGGAGGAAAAGAAAGAAGATGGCAAGAGACGTTCATGGGGAGGAATGGAAGAGGAGCTCAAAGTGAGGAAGAGGAAGTAATGGGGAGTTCATGGAGTTTAAGAAGAAGATGAAAGTAGATTTCATGGAGAGGAAGAGAAAACATATCAGAGTAGTTCATAGAGATGAAAAAGAAAGAAGATGGAAGAGAAACTCATGGAAAGGGAGAGGAAGAACTGAAGAAGATAATAAGAGGAGTTCAAGTTCATGAAGTGGAAGCGGATAAAGCATGAACGAGATGAAAATCAAAATATAATTTTGCCCATTGTCATAGTAAGATAGACGAATGATATTCCATTTATTTAATAAACAACCAACTACAATATCTCATGAGTGGGTATGGGGAGATGTTAAGTGCTAATGAAGGTAAACATTAGCGGAATAAAGTGCTAAAAAAATAAGGAAAAAATGTAATGACGTGATTAACTAGGTTGGGGTAGACTACATAGTGACTTGGTTTGATTGTTGGTTCAAGTTGTTTTGTATTGATTTATCTTAGTCCCAAGACTTTGCGTATGCTTATGCAGTGGTCACCAGAAGATTGGTGATTGGTGAATGGACTGAATTCGAGATTATGGTCACTAAAAACTTTCACTTTGAGCAATACTTAACGAATTGACCGCAGGTCTAGACAATTGAGTGGACAAAAAGTTTAGTTGCTTGGTGATATAGCCATTGGTGGCTCAATGATACCTTTTGCATTAGTCAAGTGAGCCTATTTTTAGTCAACTAGAGGTTGAAAAATATGTTTGGTGGAGCTATTATTATATAAGTGCTCAGAGTTTTAATTCAACATCTTCATATAAAAATATTTTTGTTTGTCCAATGAATAAGTGCTCAAATTCCAATATTTAACACACGTCCTTAGGAATATCCTCTCATCTAAGATTGATTTACATTTTATCATCTTTGAGAGAAGAGAGCATATTGCAATCATATTGATATTGTAAGATGCTTACTCCATTACTTTTTGTGAAGGAGTGATTTTAGTGTGTTAGAACTAATAGAATTAAGATATTTCTATAATGGTATGATATTGTCCACTTTGGGTCTAAGCACTCATGGTTTTATTTTTAGGCTCAACCCAAAATGCCTCATGCTAATAGAGATATCTTTCCCTTATAAGTCCATGATCCTTTTCATGTGTTTAATGTGGGACTTTATTTGCAACCATTGCAATCCAACAATCCCCCCCTCAAAACTAAGAACCTTTGCCTCAAGCCTATTCGTGTGATGTCATCTGAACCTTGACTCACCAGGACTTTCCTGTCCCTTGGTCCAATCGACCTACTAGGACTTTCTTACCCCTCAATTCACCCGACCTACTAGGACTTTCTTGCCCCTCAGTCCAACTGACTTACTAGGAATTCTTTGCCTAGCCACAACTAGGACTTCTCTGCTGTGTCTGGTCGTCTTGATGCAGACATGGGAGCCCCTACTTCCTTTGTTAGAGGTCAATATTCCATCCACATAGCTCAATGACGGTTAGTCCTTCTGGCAGTTTGGGCTCTTATACTAATTGTTAGGACCGATAGAGTTAGAGGGAGGAGGGTGAATAGCTCGCTTCGATTTCTTCTTTGCAGCGGATACTTAAGTCTAGAACCCCACAATGTTAATAATTTAATTTACTTGATCTCTACCTCCTTGAGGTGACTAATCCAAGGGTCCACACCAGTAGTCACAGATTCCACTATGAACTTCTCCTTCTCGGAACAAACCGAAGGTGGAGAAACCTTTCAAAACAAAACTTTAAAGAAACTCTCAAAAGAATACAACAAGGATAAGAAGAGAGAAAAGATTGCAATGTCATGACTTGATTATTCTTCTCTTGATTGCTTGAGGATTGAAGATGAGAGCTTCACTGGAGAATAGTAATAGAACAATTGTCTTCGTTGTGTCAAAATCTCCCCTTTTAAACAATTTGAAATCTAGATGTTTCTTATCTTTTCGCTGCTGCCAATCGATTACGGTGTGTTTGACATGCCCGTTGAGCGATAACAATTCTAGATCGACGGCTGAGCTTATTCCATTTTGAATCCCAATCGATTGGTATCAAACCTTGATCGATTACCCATCTTAATTGATAAGTTAATCGATTTGGGAGCCTTCTATTCTCGTGAAGAAACCTTCTCAATTGACCAGCCAATCGATTGAAGAGTTTTCTGTTCTCGCAAAGAAAGCTCTGAATCGATTGGGAAACTTTTTGTTCTTGCATGAATGACTTCTCAATCGATCCGCAAATTGATAAGCTAATCGATCCGGGAACGTTATGTTCTCACGCGAGTGGCTTCTCAATCGATCGACTAATCGATTGGGAATTCTTAATCGATTAGATAATCGATCCGGGAACATTCTGTTCTCGCGAAGTTGCTTTTCAATCGATTATCCAATCGATTGATGGTTTCTCAATCGATCCATCAATCGATTGATATATTCTTTTGCTTCCGGATTTTAGGTTTTAGCTCATCAATCAATTGGCAAACTTACCCATCATTTGGTATATCCTAAAACATGATTTTTATCCCTAAACTCAATCGATGCCAGATGGACTTCTTGTTCCTTGAATTTTGTGCCTACAGCTTCCTCATCTCTGGGTCTTCATGCCAAGAATCCGGTGTCTTCAGTCTTTTGACATGCAAAGACTTTTTCTTGCTAAGAATCTGGTCACCGACCTTCTTGGACTTCTTCCATCTTGCACACTCGTAACTTGAGTTAGATCTAACATATTGACCTAAACTTAAATAACTGTCAACACATTGAAATTTATGGGGCATGATTGCACCAATAATCTTTCCCTTTTTGATGTTTGACAATTTATTTAAGTTTAGGCTAATTTCTAACATATCATAATAACAACAAGATGATAAACAATGATATCAATATATTATCAAATCATCATGTCATTATCAAACGAGCAAGAACTTCATATCAAACAAACATGAGTTAACTTCATATCAAACAAGCATGAACTTAAATCTCATATTTCTCCCCCTTTGCCAAATATCAAAATGAAAGAAAAACTCCCCTTCAATATGTGCACCATAAACCAATGAAACTACAGGTACACCCCTACGTATCATGCAAGCAACCAATCAAACACTATGATAACAAGACGAAGTACACCTCCGTCACAACATAAATCCATAAAAATGGCAAATTTCACACGCAAATAGTAGTTGAAGTACAAACCAGAAAAGGCAAGTCATAAAAACACCTATACAAAAGGTGTAGTCTATATAAGTCATATAGAGACATAAAACTCAACAATGTCATCATCAGCAAGATCAGTAGCAGCAGTACTCGGAGAAGCATCTACAATAGAAGGAACAACATTTGCTGGAGGAGGAAGCTAAGAAGGATGGCCCGACATCCAAGAGCGTACTAGAGCAGTCAGAGAATCAATGCTCACCTGCAGATCACTTTGTCGGCGCCAATGGTGGCAAGCTCCGTGCGCACCTCAGCTATATCCATGAACATCTCCTCAAAATGAGTGTCCATGGTCTCCTCGAGCGCAAGAAGATCTCCATCTCCAGCATAAGGATCAGGTGCATCAACAGCCTCCACTAGAATAGCTGTCACAGGAGCTGGTGCCTGTCCTGCCCCCCTAGGTCGTGCCCTCGGTCCCTCACCTAGTGCAAGGTCATCGATCCATCGCATGCCATCCGAACCAGTCTCTATCCCAGATTTTAAAAAGGACCGCATTGATATCCTGGATTAGTTGGCAGTCATAGGCTCCAATTTCCTTCGAGAAACATCAATATGCATGGATTACAGTCATTCTATAATAATGTTGCCAAAAGGCATATGGACTGTACCATGCACAGGCACCAGATGAAATGAGTGATGTAATTAAAGATGTTCAACACGATATTGACATCAAGAGCATGCCGAAGGGTGTATAACATAAATAGATGAGGTGGTCTGATAACAGCTAGGGCACGCGAGACAATAGGTAAAAGAAAGTGAATAATCACTTTAAACAATGTATTGTCTCTAATCGAGATTTCAAGAGCAGAGAAGTTATTAAGATGTGCATTTGGTCGGATGAGATCAACCAAATAAATGCTCATGTAAGGAAGATACGGTGATATGCTCTAAGGTGGGCGTAGCAACTCAGGCAACACGGGATAGAATACAAAGTCGTTCGAGGGACGACACCCTAAAAAGGTTTGAAGAATATCAAAAGAGAAATCCAAATTGCACTTGGTGACACGAGTTCGATAGTGCACCCCATCAGATTGTGCAAATTGTTGTAAAACTTAGAGACTAGCCCTACATTGACACTCTGCTCACAATAAATGATAGATTCGAGTTTATAGTGTTCAATGAGGGCATACACACTAAAGCAGAAATCATGGAAGAATTGTCTATCAATGGATCTAGAAGAAATAAGTTTAAAGGTATTTTTGCTGAAGGCTTGCTAAAGAGTAGCATTAGGGAAACAAGAGTCAGTGGGAGGTTGAGGACGGGTAGAGGTCAGGATGACCCCTCATTGGACTCGTTAGCCTTTTGCTTCTTTTTAAGCATGATCAATGAAATGCAATCCAAAAATCAACAACAAAATGCAATGAATGATGCATGAATGAAATGAGAACAAAAACAATGCGATTAGAGCATTTGCAAAAATTCTAAGAAGAAAGAAACCTAATGAAATGGAGATTGAGGTTAGGGTTTACTTTGGCGGTGCCATCTAGAGCGTAATGTAGGGGACTGGCTTCTAAGGGAAGAAGAGGAAGCAGTTGGTTGAACGATGAAACCGGTTGGAATCACCTCTCCACTAGCCTCGCAACACCCCAAAGTGAGGAAGAGGTCTCGAGAACTGAAGAGGCACTAATGGATACAAGTCTAGGTTTACCAGGGCCAAAGGTTGTTAGAAAAGAGCGCTGGAGACAGAGAGGGAAGCCACGCAACAATCGGCGAGGGAGAGGCGGAAAGTTAGGGTTCGGGAGGAAGTTGTGCTTGCGATTACTTCGAGCACGAGGTTTAAAATCGCGTAAGTGAATCGATCGGATAATCAATTAGGAGGGGTATTCGATTTGGATTGATTGAATCGATTACCTGATCGATTCAAAGAGAATATGTGCGCACACGAAGATTTACCAATCGATCAAGGTTCTTATTGAATCGATCCAGTAATCAATTCCAAGGCTTTATGTGAGAAATAGCAGAGTTTCTAATTGATTGGTGACTGTCACCCATCGATTGAGATTACTGAAGCTCCAAAAACCTGATTTTTTAGCCATATTGCCCCCTTTTTCAATTGTGATGAGTTTCCTTATGAATATAAGATGTAGTTATGATAGAAATCTGAATTTAAATGTGTCAAAATGGTTAGTTAAGGATTTCTTTGTTGAAATGTTCGAGCATGATCTTCGGGAAACACATACATATTAATTTTGTATTGGTCTTCCCTATGATTGGTCAAGTCAATGATTCATAAAATATTTTTAACCCTCTTGCTCAAAGTAATGTATCATAACAAACATTATGGTCAAGAGGATTGATCCTAGCATCTCACTCTCATCTAGATAAATCAAAAACACAAATAAGGTAAAACCTATATTTTTGTGAGATGCATTTTAAGGTACGATCAGTTTCATTTAGTTTCATTCTTGAGGTGTTCATGAAGGGTTGTTTAATGAACAAAACACATTCCTAATTCTCTTCGCAAATAACTAAGGGTTGAATTTTGATTCAACATAACTAAGGATAATATCACCTCTAGCCACATGATCTCGAATAAAGTGATGTTTTACCTCAATGTGTTTTTTTCTTAAATGGTGAACCAAATTTTTGGTCAAATTTATGGTACTCATATTATCACAAAGAACTTGTACATTTTTATATATGAATTTATAATCCTCTAAAGTGTGAGTCATCCATAACAATTGTGAAACACACTCTCCTATAGCTATATATTCGGCTTTGGTTGCGGAGAGTACTCTCCCATAGCTATCTATTTGGCTTCGATTGCGGAGAGTGCTACACAATGTTATTTTCTACTTGACCAACTAACTAAAGAGGATCCCAAAAATTGACATCCACTATTAATACTTTTGCGATCCAATTTGCACTCGGCATAATCGGAATCGGAGTACCCCACAAGATCAAAAGTTTCGGTTCTAAGATATCAAAGACCTACATTTTGAGTTCCATTAAGATAACGAAGAATTCGTTTGACCGCACATAAATGTGACTCCTTGGCATAAGATTGATGTCTTGACACCGGAGATTTACCCTTTTTTTTGTTGTCATTGAAGATCTTCTTGACATCCTTCTTGTCGAACCTCCTAGAACGTCTCATCATTTTTCGAACAAAGTTTGCCAGCTCACTTGATGATAGCTCCTCATCACTATCACTCTCTTATTCAGATTTGGAAGAGGACTGTTCCTTCTTCTTTTCGTTGCTTTTCTTCTTACTCTTTTCACCTGCAACCAAAGCTATACGTTTCTCCTTATGCCAAAATATCAATCTTGTACCAAGGAATCACATTTATGTGCGGTAATTCTTCGTTATCTTAAGGAAACTCAAAATGTAGGTCTTTGGTATCCTAGAACCAAAACTTTTGATCTTGTGGGTACTCCGATTTCGATTATGCCATGTGCAAATTGGATCACAAAAGTACTAGTGGTGGATGTCAATTTTTGGGATCCTCTTTAGTTAGTTGGTCAAGTAGAAAACAACATTGTGTAGCATCTCCACAATCGAAGCCTAATATATAGTTATGGGAGAGTGTTTCACAATGTTATGAATGACTTACACTTTGGAGGACTATAAATTCATATATAAAAATGTACAAATTTTTTGTGATAATGTAAGTACCATAAATTTGACCAAAAATTTGGTTCACCATTCAAGAACAAAGCACATTGAGGTAAAACACCACTTTATTTGAGACCATGTAACTAGAGATGATATTATCCTTAGTTATGTTGAGTCATAATTCAACTTGGTCGATATTTTCACTAAACTACTTCCCAAAGCTGGATTTAGTTATTTGCTAAGGGAATTAGGAATGTGTTTTATTGATTAAACAACCCTTCATGATCACTTCAAGAATAAAACTAACTAAAACTGATCTTACCTTAAAATTCATCTCACAAAAATATAAGTTTTACCCTGTTTTTGTTTTTGATTTATCTAGATGGGAGTGAGATGCTAAGATCAATCCTCTTGATTATAATGTTTGTTATGATGCATTACTTTGAGCAAGAGAGTTAAAAATATTTTATGAATCATTGACTTGACCAATCATGGGGAAGACCAATACAAAATTAATGTGTATTTGGTCCGAAATCATGCTTAGACATTTTAACGAAAGAAATCCTTAACTAACCATTCCGACATATTTCTATCGTAACTACATCTTATATTCATAAGCAAACTCATTACAATTGAAAAAGGGGATGACATGGGCTAAAAAATTAGGTTTTTGGAGCTTCAATAATCCCAATCGATTGGTGATGGAAACTCTGTGATTTCTCATAGAAAGCCTCGGAATCGATTACTGGATTGATTTAGTAAGAACTGATCGATTGGTAAATCGTTGTGTGTGCACAAATTCTCTTTGAATCAATCAAGTAATCGATTTGGTCAATCCAAATCAATTACCCCTCCTAATCGATCATCCGATCGATTCACTTATGCGATTTTAAACCCCGTGTATGAAGTAATCGATTCAAGCACAACTTCCTCCCGAGCCCTAACTTTCCGCCTCTCCCTCGCCGATTGTTTCACCGCTTCCCTCTCCGCTTCTCTGACAACCTTAGGCCCTAGTAAACCTAGACTTGTATTCCTTAATTCCTCTTTAGTTCTCAAGCCCTCTTCCTCACTTCGGGGTGTTGCGAGGCTAGTGGAGAGGCGATTCTAGTGGGTCTCGTCTTTCGACCAGATGCTTCTTTTTCTTCCCTTAGAGGTCAGCTCCCTACATTACGCTTCAGATGACACCATCAAAATTAAACCCTAACCTCAATCTCCATTTCATTAGGTTTCTTTGTTCTTAGAATTTTTGCAAATGCTCTAATCACGTTGCTTTTGTTCCATTTCATTCATTGCATTTTCGGTTGCATTTCATTGATCATGCTTAGAAAGAAGCAAAAGGTTAACGAGTCCGGTGAGGGGTCATCCCAACCTCTACCTCGTCCTCATCCTCCCACTGACTCGTTTCCCTAATGCTGCTCTTCAGCAAAAATACCTTTAAACTTATTTCTCCTAGATCAATTGATAGACAATTCTTCCATGATTCCCGCTTTAGTGTTTATGCCCTTATTGAACACTATAAACTCGAATCTATCGTCTATTGTGAGCAGAGTGCCAATGTAGGACTTGTAATTTTACAACAATTTGCACACATTTGATGGGGTGCACTATCAAACCCGTGTTGTCAAGTGTAATTTGGATTTCTCATTTGATATTCTTCAGACCGTTTGGGGTGTCATCCATTGGACAACGACTTTGTATTCTATCCCATGTTGCCTGAATTGCTGCCCCCACCTTTTGAGCATATCATCATATCTTTCATGCATGCACATTTATTTGGTCGATCTTGTCTAGATGGACCAAATACACATCTTAACTTCTCTGCTCTTGACTAGGGAATATAGCAGATACTAAAGTGATATCATAGTAAATATCCATACCTGAAACCATATCCTAGGCTAGTAAGGTCGGGAATAGTACAAACCTGCTACAGTACTGCTCATAACTACAAGAGCATCATGTGAGGTATACTACCAATAAGTACATCAGTGTCTAAACACATACCTCAGGTATATATCTCAACTGTGAGCATATCAACATAAGTAAGCAACAACAATATAAATAAGCAATAGCAGCATAAGTAAGTAATCAGCAGATATAATAATAACAGCGTATGCACGGATGGTCACTCCCGCCCACCCCTCTGCACCATGACCCCTGTATGGTCGAGAGGCCGGGACAATGACAGACTGTACACCACTCTAGCTACCACTACTCTCGAGTGGCCGAGGGGACAGTTGCATAGCAGCTGAATAGCTACGTCTGCGACGGGGTCCCTGTTGCCGGCGACTCCAACTATCACTACTCATGAGTGTGCGAGTGGGGGCCACGACAGGAGAAGCGGCACGCTCCAGCTACCACTACCCATGAGTGTCCGAGCGTGCGACCCTGGCCAACGACCGTCTCAACCACAAGGGAGCCAAAGTCGCCGACATGCATGCAATGACATGATGCGTAAAATGCAGCAGCCATCATATATATATAAACAGAAACAGATATGCTACATGAAGCCAGCATGCTCAATAAGAAACATGAATAAATAGTAGTCAAAGCAAGTAAACATGGTATCTGGTATCTATATATCCAGTATCTAGTAGCTAGTATCTGGTGTCTGGTATCTACTAAATATCATGGATAACAACAAGAGACTGTATAAATGCAGAAACGAGTAGCTCAAAGATTGAGTGGAAGTATCAAACGCAGGAAAAATACGAGTGGAGTCAAGATAAATACAGAAACTATCCGAAGGTATAGCTCATGCACTAAGAACAATGTACTAAAGAGATAAAGTAAGAAGTACCCGCTTTATGTGTAGATCGTGCTGAAACTATCCTTACGTCGAAATACTAGTCTCGAACTAAAGTCCTGCATCACATGATATACAGATTCAGCTAGTTACATAGGAATTAAATAGCTAAATCAAATCCCCAAACCTATTTAGGGTAATCCTAATCGAAATCCGATCATTGATTAACCACTTAAACTAGAGTTAAACTAGTTTAACCCTAGTTAATGATTAATTCCAACTAATATCAATTCCTTGATTAATCCATGTAGCAATAGATTTACCAACAAGCCAACTCAACATGAATCCAACGTACCTAATTAAATTAGGATTTACAACTATGGCTTACCTCAAAAATCTCATCCAAGTCCAAGGTGACCGCTGGTGAAACATGACTAGAGGAATTCACTACCGAAACAGGATTGCCGGAATTTGCGGATCACCAGTGAATAATCATTGAGTGCTACAAAATCCAGACAAGCATCATATCTCCACATCCCAAACAGAATATGCAATCAAACCATACCAATCCAACACCGAGCAAGACTTACACTAAACTAGATCCAAGATCCCTTAAAAATAAATCAGGATGCTGCGATGGTAGTGAGCCAGGGCAAGGTTAGGGCAACGATTGCTTGATCTATTGGCACAACACAGGCAGAGGAACAAAGCAGTGATTCGTGAGTTGGTTGCTGGACTCGACGCCAAGAAAGATCATCCGAGAGAGATCGATGACGAACAACACAGCACTGGAGGTGGTGCACCGAGCTTAGGTAGCTGCGACGCTAGCTGCGACGCTAACAGCTGGTCTGCTCCGGCGAAGAGATGACTTGACACTGGTGCTCACGGTGACGATGATGATGGGAAATGGAACAACAAGAGCTCGATAGACCTGTGTCGGCAATGAAATGGTTTGCAACGTACCGTGGCAAAGAGGGGATGGAGCCGATGACCTCTAATGGTAGCGACTCCGCCCAAATTCGCAAGTGTGCGGCCTTGCTGCCCTCCCTGGTGATCACTCCTCCCTTCCGGCATCTGCAACATAGGGTTGTGGATGGCGTCTGATTGGAATTGGCGATGACAGTGAGAAGTCGAGAAGAAAGGGATTGGATCTAGGGCACGACCTCGGCAACGGAGGGAGCTTTGCAACTCTTGCGACAGCCGCCAGTGTCGCCGATTGGTCCCGCGAGGTTGTGCCGCACGAAAGAGGATGATACCTCCTTGCTCTTGGTCGAAGGCAGCCCGTGCAAGGGAGGACAACTCCGAGAGCTCGGCGGCAGATCCATCTTCGACGATCGAAGGTGAGGAGGAGATGGCATTTGTGGCGGTTCGAGCGAGAGGGGAAGAAAGAAGAATCGGATGGGGAAATTAGGGAACTTAGGTTTTTTTTCAATAACACTTAAATACTTAGGTTTAAGTTAATTAAATCTGAGTAAATTCCTCAATCAACTCCTAACTAAAATAGGTATTCCAAACTGGCTTTCTCAGAGTCCATTAATTGATCCTCTTAAACTCGTTATACGAGCTCTGAAAAATTCTCAAAAAATTTCTAAAAATTTCAAAAAATCCAATAAGATTATTTGCCAATTAACCTTATTATTTAATTATTATTTGGGCACTGTATTTACATTCTCCTCCACTAATACAAATTTGGTCCCCAAATTTACTGTTCAACTCAGGGATCTTCATCCAAGAATAACCACCAAGCAACAAACTCATATACCACTCTATCCAAGTATCATGAACATATCTCCAATCATGACAACCCACCTCCAAGTGAATAGTGATGACTCTGTGGGTTATGCGCTCACCCTGCTTCCGCTACTCCCACATTTCTATATAGACAACTGTGGGTAATTCAACTGCCTCCAAAATCCATTACCCACACTATCAGCAAAACCTCTAACATCTGTATAGGGCGCTCAAACTATCCACCAGTCTGAGGGTAAAAATCTATATTAAAGCGAAGCTCTGAATCCAAAGTCTGCTGTAAAATCTGCCACTATTGTGACGTGAATCACAGACTTCAATCCGATACAATATTCAGAGATATATCATAAAGTTCGATAATATCTCTATAGTATAACCCTGCTAAGCGATCCAAAGGGTCCACCCTATGGATCGTTAGAGAGTGAACAAAACTAATCATCAAATCAATGATTACCCAAATCGTATCATATCCTCTCCATGTCCTGGGTAATCTCACAACAAAGTCCATTATATCATGCTCTCATTCTCATTCTAGTATCCGAATCTACTAGAACAATCCTGCTAGACATTAATATCCAGTCTCCGCTTGCTGACATACTAGATATCAAGCTACAACTCCGCGATGTCTTCCTCCATGTCGCTCCACCTATCGGAACACTACAAGACTCTGTATATCGGGTGTCACCCGAATGATCACAAATCCAACTCGAGGTGTTTCCACCAGTAACTTCTCCCGGATAAGAAATGACTCAGGAACACACATAATCTCTCACCGAAATAAAGAATCTCGTATAAATGATGTCACAACATTTTCAACATGAAAATAGTAACTACTAATTCCAGATCATGAGTTGGATAATGCTTCTCATGGTCTTTCCGCTGCCGAGAAGAATCTGGAACTACTCGACCGTGCTACATCAAAACTGCACCAAAACCCTATTATAATACATCTGTGTAGAGTATAAATCCGTTTACACGAGAAGATAAAACTAGGACAGTGCAGTTATCAGTTTCGTTTCAACACCTGAAACTGATCTCGTAAGCATCTATTTAGGAAAGTTCCATACCCTTCCTAGACAATCCAGTTAACGACATAATAATGTTAAAGAAACTCTCAACCAATCTCTAGTAATACCCAGCCAGACCAAGGAAGCTGTAAGTCTCCTGTACAGACTTCAACTACTCCTAACTAGTAACAACTTTTATCTTCTGTGGATCCACTAATATACCCCTGCTAAAGACAATATATCCCAAACAATCCACAGAAGACATTGGGGCGCGACAATTTATTGGTATTAGAGCCACAAGTTTACGAGGCCTATTTTTCGTGTTTTGGATTTTCGTGATTTGATTTTTCGATGTGACTTCGGAGTTCTGATGGGATCCAGTGCATTAGTGCTGGTATGATCGCACCCAGAGGAGTCCCTGCCAGACAAAAATCCGGCAGCATCTCCCATGTACCGGTGACAATATGAAACATACATACATACAAAATACATCAACTACATACAGCTGGAATATATACACAACCACGCAGTTATATAATCAGCCCACACGGCTGTACTAAAAACCTGCTATGGTACTGCTCATAACTACAAGAGCATCAGGTGAGGTATACTACCAATAAGTACATCAGTGTCTAAACACATACCTCAGGTATATATCTCAACCTATGTGAGCATATCAGTATACGTAAGCAACAATAGCATAAATAAGCAATAATAGCATAAGTAAGCAATCAGCAGATATAATAATAACAGCGTATGCACAGATGGTCACTCCCGCAAAATATTGATGTCTGTCAGACAATCTCGAGACCACCTCAGCAAAGCATTGATCTGCTGGGAACAATCCTCTACAGCTAAGAATCCCAAGGGACCAAAACTGTTAATCATCCTCTGATCTTGAGATCTTACGTCATCAACCAGAGTGGTTGTCTGTCTCCTTTACACTCAAGAATACAGTTATACGAGCCTATAGAACAGGATATGTTCTATAGGCTTGTATAACTGTATCCTGTTCTATAGGCTCGTATAACTGTATCCTTGAGTGTAAAGGAGACAGGCAACCACTTTGGTTGATGACGTAAGATCTCGAGATCAGAGCATGATTAACAGTTCTGGTCCCTTGGGATTCCTAGCTGTAGAGGATTGTTCCCAGCAGATCAATGCTCTGCTGAGGTGGTCTCGAGATTGTCTGACAGACATCAATATTTAGACATCAATATTTGCGGGAGTGATCATCCGTGCATACGCTGTTATTATTATATCTGCTGATTGCTTACTTATGCTGCTATTGCTTATTTATGGTGTTGTTGTTACTTATGCTGATATGCTCACATAGGTTGAGATATATACCTGAGGTATGTGTTTAGACACTGATATACTTATTGGTAGTATACCTCACATGATGCTCTTGTAGTTATGAGCAGTACCGTAGTACTATTCCCGACCTTACTAGCCTAGGATATGGTTTTAGGTATGGATATTTACTATGATATATCACTTTAGTATCTGCTATATTCCCTTCGAGACTGTATACCTTTGTATCTCTAGTTCTTTACTATACTCATGCATTGTCTGTCTATTATCCGCTGAGTCTTTATACTCATCACCTCGTAAATTGGTTATTTCGCCATGTAGCAGGTAAAGGATTTATGGAGTCGCCTGGAGATCCTGTCCGCCAGTCCCACGTTACATTCGAGGACGTTCTTATGGTTTCGGTATTCCTTACGCTATTAGTGTTTTGGTTTTGTAATTTGTTCGTGTATGTGCATCTTTTATATGGAGTTTGGCTTTGTAGTATCTTGTATTTGGTTTGTTATTGTCGTGTCAAGCCGAGCCGGCTCGCAGTTGGTTGTATTGTGTTTTGTGATCATTATTGGTGATTTCCGCTGTGTTGGTTTTTAGTACAGCCGTGTGGGCTGATTATATAACTGCGTGTTGTGTATATATATATTTCAGCCGTATGTGGTTGATGTATTTTGTATATATGTATGTTTTATATTGTCACCGGTACAGGGGAGATGCTGCCAGATTTTTGTCTAGCAGGGACTCCTCCAGGGGCGTGACAATTTATTGGTATCAGAGCCACAGGTTTACGAGGCCTATTTTCCGTGTTTTGGATTTTCGTGATTTGATTTTTCGATGAAATTAGGTGCAACACGAGGACTTCCCGGGGGGTCACCCATCCTAGTACTGCTCTCGCCTAAGTACGCTTAACTTCGGAGTTCTAACGTTTGGGCTTCCGAAAAGAAAGGTGCACCTTGGTGATATGGATAGTACCATCTAACCTTTTAAGCCATACTTAACCAGAATCTCAGAACCGGGGTATTACAATAGAACTTTTGAGAATTCCCAATCGATCGATTGAGAAGCCACTCGCATGAGAACAGAAAGTTTCCCCATTCGATTGGTTAATTGATTCATAGCTTTCTTTGTGAGAACAAAAAGCTCTTCAATCGATTGGCTTATCGATTGAGTAGGTTTCTTCGCCAAAACAGAAGGCTTCCGAATTGATTATCTATTATTTGATCAATTAAGATGGGTAATCGATCAAGGCTTGTTACCAATTGATTGAGATTCAAAATGGAATAATTTCAACCGTCGATCTGGAGTTGGTAACGCTCAGCGGGCATGTGAGACACACCGTAATCGAGTGGGATCTTCACCAATTGATTGGCAGTGGCGAAAAGATGAGAAACAGCTAGATTTCGAAGGGTTTAAAAGGGGAGATTTCAACACAACGAAGACAACTGTTCTATTGCTATTCTCCTATGAAGCTCTCATCTTCAATCCTCAACCAATCAAGAGATCAGCTCTATCGGTCCTAACATAGTGAACATTTGGAGGTGGCGCACTTGACGCGCTAATAGTCTGTGTTTTAGGAGCAGAATCTTTGAACCACATTATATCATCATATGTTAGTGTTGTAATTGTTTTATTCTTATTTTCACTGTCTCTATACTTGACACAACAACCGAAGATTCAAAGGCACTCACATGCAACTGACAATTTGTTTGTATTTGTTTTATAGTAATTTGTATTTAGGGTTTGGTTTATTCACCCTCCCCCTTTAGCTAGATGTGCAGGACCATTTTCAATCCTACAGTCTTTTCCCTGTAAACTAGTCTTGATGTCCTTGATATTTGATGGTCAGGTGCAAATCACTTCATTACTTTTCTCATTTCTTCTTCTTTTTTGCAATTGTGACCTTTGGCTAAACAAAGAGGAAAAGAATGATTAGTATGAAAATCTTGTATTTTCCATGTCTTAGCCATTGTTCCTAAATCCCATCACCATAAATCCTTCTAAATTTTCATATTTGATACTTGAGCAACCTTTTTATTTCTTTTTGTTGTTACTTTTACCCTTTTTTGTGCTTGAAAATCGTAACCTGTTTGATTATTGAACTATTTAATGATATCAGATCATATATATGCTATGTATCTCTCATGACTCTTACATATTCTAATTGCTTCTGGAGGCCTTATATCCTATGGATTTTTCGGCAAGCTTTTTCAAAGTTCAATTTGCCATGAAGCTCACATATAGAACTCCTCCATATGAATCTGACGATGAGATTGCCAGTATAGATCCTGAAGATAATGAATCAACCAAAGACACTGTTATTCTGAATCACACTAAAACACAATGGGATGAAGACTGCCCTTGGACAGAATGGTATTCTGCTGAGGATCCAGTAGCAGGTACTTTTTAGTTACAAACACCTTAGCTGACACGTTACATTTCCATAACTAAAACCTTGCAAATAAATTTATTTCTCAAATCCATGTAGTAATAGTGTTGTCTGCTTCTGTTATTCTATGCATGTGTTCATATGAGATTCTTATGGCTCGTTGCTACCTTGTGTGGTATGCCCATTTAAACACACTGTAACTGAGGCAAAATGTCTACTATATGTATAATTTAGTTCTCTATGGATGTTAACACTACACATGTTGGATTGTCATTTTACAGAAAAGAGGAACATATAAGAAGTAAAAGTTCCTTTATATGGTTACTTATGTACTTATATAAGAAGTAAAAGCACAGAATTAAGTCATACACGTGGATATGTTTTGCTTGTAATTATTTTAAATATTAAAATTGAACATTATTAAGATTCTGCAAAACTTGGTTCAAGTTCTGTTAGTATTTTTGCTAACTTCGATTAGTGATTTCTTAGATGTTAAAATGCTTGTGTTAATCTACTTTTATATGAAGATGTATTTCTGTCACCTAGCACATATTATATTGGTAATTGAGTCTTACCAGAAGAAATTTGGTTTATTAAATCTATTTTATTCATTTTCCACGATGTCTTTGTTGAGTTCATTAGTCATCTTTTCTAAGATAGTGGCAACTTATCCCAGATTTATCATTTGGTGATATGGCATATTACCTCCTGTTTGTTTCAGCTTTTGAGCTGCTCGTGATTTGGTCAAATAAGATGTTTGAGGGTTCTCTTGAGATGGCAGAACTAGAAAATGCATCCTCATTTGATGCAGAAAAATGGCTTCTATATCCTATCATTTCCCCAAAAATGTAAGATTTATTTGTGGTTCTTTTCGAAAAGATTACTCATGTGGTATAACAATAACCTTTTTGGTTTCATATGAATTTTAATAGATGCTTTCCCTGAGATAACATTAAATATGATACCAACTCATTCCTGTGCTGGATGAACTTGAATTATTCTTAGATTATAAATACTTATTCTGGTTGCATTGTAATTGTTTAAAGCAAAACCTAAAATCTCATGTCCTAAGAACCACGAGTTAGGCCTTTATATAGAAAAGAAGATATAGAACAAAAGTCAAAAATACCCCTATTACATATTTTAACACTCCCCCTCAAGCTGGAGAATATAGATCATATGCACCAAGCTTGTTACATATGTAGTCAATTCGGGGATCTCTAAGTGACTTAGTGAATATATCTGCTAGTTGATCATGTGAGCTGACAAAACTAGTAGATATTTCTCCAGATATGACTTTTTCTCTGACAAAGTGATAGTCAACTTCAATATGCTTTGTCCTCTCATGGAAGACTGGATTTGAGGCAATATGCATAGCGGCCTGGTTGTCACATATGAGTGACATTGGTGTAACCTCTCCAAACCTTAGTTCCTGAAGCAATTGTTTTAACCATATAAGTTCTTGACTGGCTATAGCCATAGCTCAATATTCTACCTCTATACTGGATCTTGCCACAACATTCTGCTTTTTGCTTTTCCAAGAAACAAGGTTACCTCCGACAAATAAACAAAAACCTGAAGTAGATCTTCTATCAGAGGAAGATCTAGCCCAATGTGCATCAGAATACCCCACAATTTGAGTATGTCCTTTGTCTTTATATAGAAGACCATTTCCTGGTGCACCCCTGATATATCGAATAATGCGAGTCACGACATCCCAATGTTCTTTGCACGGAGAGTTGAGAAACTGACTTACTACACTTACTGCAAATGAGATATCCGGACGAGTGACAGTAAGGTAGCTTAGTTTCCCTACTAATCGCCTATACCGTTCAGGATTTGAAAGAGGCTCCCCCTGATTTGGCAGGAGTTTGACATTAGGATCCATGGGATTGTCGACTGTCTTTGAGTTTAACATTTCTGTTTCTTCCAGAATATCCATTGCATACTTCCTTTGGGATATAATGATCCCATCTTTAGACTGTGCCACTTCTATCCCTAGGAAATATTTGAGTTTGCCGAGATCCTTTGTCTGGAAATGTTTGAAAAGATGTTGTTTTACTTGTGAAATCCCAAGATAATCATTACTTGTGATGACAATATCATCAACATAAACCACTACATAGATGCAACCAGTAGATGAGTGACGATAAAAGACAGAATGATCAGCCTCGCTTCGAGTCATGCCAAACTGTTGAATTACGGTACTAAATGTTGGTGATCGGTCGGCCGGCTTGAAGGGGGGTTGGATAGACGGCACCCCCAAATACTCGCTTCCTACGTATTTGTTAGCACAGCGGAATACAAACAATACAAATACAAATACGAAAGCTAAAGACTAAGAATGAGAGAGACAAGCAAACCAATTGACACGATCGTTTAACGTGGTTCGGAGATTAGGGCTCCTACTCCACGGCTGTCCGTAAGGTGGACGATCCCGATCCTTCGGTGGATTACTCCCCGGCAAACTCCGGCTAGCTCACGTAGCTCCTTGTGGGTGGAGAAACCTCACCACAACCCTCACAAGAACTCTTTTGACGCTAGGGCACAAGTAGACTACTAATAGAGATTAACCACCTCTATTTCGTCAACTCAAACCAAGCTCTCAAGCTTTGGTTTTATAGGCCACGGGTTGGAAAACCCCGCCTACCAGTCGAAAACACGCAATCGACCGCCCTCTGTGGAAATTCGACCGTTACATCCCAACGGCTCGATTTCACACATCACCGACCGCCTGCCGATCGCACGATCGCCAAAACACGCAATGATCACAAGATCACGGTGGCGCTCAAGATCGCTACAAGAACGCTTACAAGATCGCCACAAGAAACCCTAAAATCTAGGATTTTACTCCGAGTACAATCTCTCGTGCACGCACCTCACCCTTATGACTCACTTGATTCTTCCTTGCAGCCTTTGACCTTTTGCCTTCAAGCCTACTTCCTTTGGCTCGCCTCGGATGCATTCAAGCCCGCGGCTCGTACCCAATGCCATCCTTCGCGTATGCCTCGAAGTCGCTTCCCTCGGCCCTTGTCCTCGCTGCCTTGTCCACGGTCCCTCGGATGCTCCATCCTTCACCGGACCCGAAGCCATCAACCTGAGTCATATGTGTATCCTGCAAACCTGCACAACTCAAATACACATATCAAATACAAGGGTGAACCTAACTTAAACCCTTTGCCCAAACACCAAAACACATGGTCCCGCGGACCATTGAGATTGCTCCAACACTAAATCTACTGAACCATGCTCTGGGTGACTGCTTGAGACCATATAAAGATTTCCGTAAGCGACATACAAGACCAGAAGACTCCCCCTGAGCAACAAAACACGGAGGTTGCTCCATGTAGACTTCCTCTAGCAGGTCACCATGTAAGAATGCATTTTTGATGTCTAATTGATGAAGGGGCCAATGACGAATTGCAGCAATAGACAAGAAAAGACGCATAGAAGACATCTTGGCAACATGAGAAAAAGTGTTTCCATAATCCAATCCAAATACCTGAGTATAGCCTTTAGCGACGAGACGAGCCTTAAGCCGATCAACCGTGCCGTCTACACCAACTTTCACCGTAAACACCCAACGACAACCAACCACTGATTTTCCAGGAGGTAGAGGAACGAGGTCCCAAGTCCCACTGCTTTGTAAGGCACGCATTTCATCAAACATGGCTTGTTTCCATCCTGGATGGGCAAAGGCATCACCTGCAGTCTTTGGGAGAGAAACAGACGACAAGGAAGACAGACAATAATAATAGGATGGAGAAAGACGATGATAGCTCAAAGAAACATAGTGAGGAGAAGGATTACGAGTGGAACATATACCCTTTCGAAGTGCAATAGGAACATCAGAGTCATGAGATGGGACCGGAGGAAATGGCGAGGGACTTGGCTCCAAAGATGTGCCCACGACAGTGTCAGTGTTGGTCGGCGGCAAGGCAGAACGAGGACGACGCTGATAAACCTGCAAAGGAGGAGACGAGGCTGGAGATGATAGAGGCGCCTCCAGAGGACAAAAGATAGTTACTGGTGCAGGTGGAGAGGGAGAAACCTCGGCCTGTGAAGCGGAAGGACCGAAAAAAGGAACCGAGTCAAAGAATGTGACATCAGCAGAGATGAAGTACCGATGAAGAGTAGGGGAATAACACTTGTACCCTTTTTAAGACCGTGGGTACCCAAGGAAGATACACTTATGAGACCGGGGAGAGAGTTTGTCAACTCCGGGATCAAGAGCATGAGCAAAACATATAGAACCAAACACCCGAGGTGGTAAAGGATGAAGAGACTGATGTGGATAAAGGACCTGATGAGGTATTTTACCCTGGAGACTGGATGAAGGTATGTGATTGATGAGATAACAAGCAGTAAGCATGGTATCACCCCAAAACTGATGAGGGACATGAGAATGAAGAAGAAGAGTCCGAGTGGTCTCAAGGAGATAACGATTCTTGAGTTCTGCAACCCCATTCTGTTGAGGGGTATGAGGGCAAGACATGCGGTGCAACACACCATGAAATGTCAAGAAAGTACGAAACTGAGTATATAAATACTCGCGTGCATTATCACTTTACAAAGTTCGAAGGGAAGTACCAAATTGAGTTTTTATTTCAAGAAAAAAGGATTCAAAAATAGAAAACAATTCTGAATGATCCTTCATCAGATATATCCATATACAACGGGAAAAATCGTCTATAAAAGTAACAACATACCTTGACCCCATTGTAGAAGAAACACGACTTGGACCCCAAACATCAGAATGAACCAAAACAAAAGGAGACATAGCCCGACTCTCAATGCGAGGAGAAAAAGAACTACGAATATGCTTACCTAATTGACACGACTCACAAGATAAAGACTCTAAGTGAGAAAGACTAGGATGTAACTGCTTCAACTTATTAATACCTGGATGTCCCAACTGAGCATGAATAAGTAGTGGAGATGACGCTGTCGAACCAACAAAAAGAGGGTTGTTGAAGTCGATATAGGCCATGAGATTCACATCCGAAGCCAATCATCCTCCCCGTACTCCGGTCTTGTAAGGAAACAGACGTGTTAGTAAAAGAAATGACACAATCAAGAGAACGAGTGAGTTGACTTATCGACAATAAATTAAAAGGAGCTCCGGGAACATAAAGAACATTATGAATGGAAAGAGATGAAGAAGGATGAACAATGCCAATACCCTGGGATTGAGTTTGAGAACCATGGGCCATGGTGACCATTGGTAAATTACCAAAAGTAGTGAGAGAGGAAAGTAGGGATTTATTACCAGTGATATGATCGGTGGTTCCAGAATCAAGAACCCAAGAACTTGAAAAACGAGATATGCCAGCAAAGGAAGTACCAGCATGTGCAATGGTAGTAGTGGAATCAGCGACGATTCTCAAACCATTTCAAAAAGTCAGTATAGGAAGGTGTTGGAGTCGAATCAGGTGTTAACTGTGAAGTGGAAGCTAAAGAAACAACAAAACTCTGAACGATCTGAGCAGAGCACGAGGAGGACGACCATGTAGACTCCAACACTTATCAATCGTGCGTCCCGGTCGGTGGCAATGATCACACCAAGGATGTCCTTTGCCTCCCTTGCGAGGTGAAGGTCCTTTGTGTCGAGAGACCAAAACTGACGAGTCGACAAAAACGGAAGAAGGCATCGTCAAAACTTTGGCCGGACACGGAGAAGAGTCGCCCAAGTATTGTCCATGGTAGCTTCTGTGGGGCTGCCCAGGATTTGATCACGGACATGAGAATAATATGTGGGCAGACTATATAAAGCCAGAGACATAAAAAATTTCTTCCGATTTTCAAGCTTTTCAACAGGATTGGCCGCAGGTGGGAGCAGTTCATTGAAGTTACAAAGAAGGCTAGAGACTGAACCCAGATAAGTTGACATTGAATCCTTAATCTGATGGGCGCTGAGGATGGTCATGAGATCTTCACAAACTTGATAGAGTCGTCGAGAGGTGTTTGTAAAGAGTTGTTGAGCCTGTGTCCAAACAGCTTTGCAGGTTTTATGAGTACGGAAGACATCCTAAGAGATGGATGGATGGTGGTTCGGATAATGCAACACAACTGAGCGTCAACCTTTTTCCACAGAGGACGATCAACGACTTGAACATCTTCTTCAGTTTGAGTGAGATGTGTCTCATAACCCTGTCCAACAAGTCAAAGCTCAATGTGAGATGCCCAAGAGATATAATTTTTACCATCTAACTGCTCGGAAGAGAAGGGTGCAGTGATATGGTTGGTAAAGATTGAGGTATCCGGCTTTAGCGCGCTAGATGTAGCCATGAATAGAACTGTGAACCGGACTGCTGGAATAGATGAATTGAGCTTGCTTCTGCTGGAAGAGATTTCCTAGCAACTAACCACAGAAGGAGGGGCTGCAATCGCCGGCTTGTTGGCTGCTGGTGACAGGGAAAACCAACAGCGGTAGAGGTGAAGCTCTGCGCAACAGCGTCGAACCAAAGCTAGGGCAGAAGAAAACAACAACGGCAGAGGCTTGCTCCGTGCGGCCTCCGGTGGCGGCGGCGCAACCCAGGATTAGGGCAGAGGAAGAAAAGAAATGAGTGGAGACCTTACTGGTGGTAGCCTCGTCCCCCCTCGCACTGAAGAAGCCGACAGCCCGTCGCCTCTGGAGAACTCGTGGAAGAGAGAAAGGCCGACGAGGAGTTCGACGGGTTCCCGACGAGGAGAAAGGTCGACGAGGCTCGAGCCCGATGAGGAGTTCGACGAGTTCTAGTCGTCGCGGCCAGCAGACATGGTGAAGCTCAGGTACGACCGACTGCGCGCTCAGGCGGGGCGGGCGCAAACCCTCCTGGATGACGCGACGGCGGCGCAGGGGGAACGGATGGGGCAGAGAGGAAAGAAATTAGGGTTTTAACCTTGCTCTGATACCATGTTTAAAGCAAAACCTAAAATCTCGTGTCCTGAGAACCACGAGTTAGACCTTTATATAGAAAATAAGATATAGAACAAAAGCCAAAAATACCCCTATACATATTCTAACAGTAATAATTGAGTTCAATCACATCAACCCATTATATTGTCAAATTTTGATTAATTAGGTAACAAACACTATAAGTTGCCATCTTTCAAAACTTGAGAAAATAAATGTTGCTCTCTATTTACTCTTGAGTAAGGTTTAAAATATGGCTCCATGTCGAAGTATACATTTTTTGATCAAAATACAATTTCAGTACGACACCCGTTATGCATTAACACAATTGAACCTTGCTGAAATAATTTTGAATTACTTTTTGTATCCTCTTACCTATGCTTGTTGCATTCCTGAAAAAATTACCTTTTTAATCGAGATAACATTTTACCATATATATTAAGAAATGAAATTTGTTACCATATATATTAGTAATATGAAATTCTAAAAAAAGGGTGCTCCTTGATTTTTGCCCAATTTTTTTAATTAGTTAAATTTGTTTTAAATTGGTTAAGTTTAAGAAATTAATGGGTTAGATTTTAATGGGTCTTCTTTTTAATTTTTATAATTGTATAAAATAAGACTCATTGAGTCAAAAGAATCATCACAATTCTTTTGATTTTCTATTCGTATGTAAGAACCATTTCTTTTTATATGTGAATCATATATTGGATTGTATTGTATGATATAAATCTTGAAATATATGATTCTAATTTCTGAACAACTATGGTCTTCAGTTAATTCTTCAAAATCAAACTTTTTGTTGCATTCTAGGAATCTGATAACCTCTGCTAGCGGTTGGCTAGTTGTAGTTTACCCACACAATGCTGCCTCTATGGAATAGATGACTGCAATGTTTACATGTTTATTGATTTTCTCCAGCTTCAGAGCTTGCATGCATGATTAATATTTTACGACACTACAAAACAAATTGAGAGAAAAGAGGAGAATAGAGGTTGAGGGAAAATGCAAACAGCTTGAAACCAGTATAAATAACCCAATTGGCTATATGACCAATAAGCTGTTGGTAGTAGACACTGTTCAGTATAAAGCAGTATACTTCTTGATACATGCAGTATATTGCTCGGTTGCTGAGCAGTATCCAGAATGTGCCATTCCTTTTGACTGTCCACCAAAATCGGTGCGCCAATGATCCTTTGTTTGACCTGATAAATCTAAATCGTAATGAGTAGGAGGGTACAGGATTTCAAACGTTTCCCTTGTACAAAAGTTATTTCATTAGTATATTAAATTGATTTTAATATTACTAATAATATATCCTTGCATAGAACTCAATGGAAGCATAAGATCTATATACTTTACCCCCATTTAATTTGGACACATGTCTTGACGATGATATAACAGTGCAGTAAAATTGCAATTGAATTATCCATTGTAACTTAAACCAATTTGGGGTAGTATTTTCTCTATATTCTTGGGATGTTTAGTTTTTCTTCTTGGAATAATATATTTTTTTGTGCGCTAATCAATGTTTCATTCCAATTTTGTCATCTTCTCAGGTTATTTACATTTTCTCAGGTTATTTATTAACTGCTCACAACTCTGCTATTATAGACCAAAAGAGAAATTTAAAGAGTTCATTATGTTGTTTTCTACTTATGTTTTCAACTCGTCTAAAATTTTATTTTAAACATCATCATATGTAAAATATAATACTTCTTTTCTGACCAAAAGCATATAATACTTCTTCTCTGACCAAAAGAATATAATACTTCTTCCTAAAGTTTGCTTTTTATCAGTTTGCACCCTTTATTTACCTTTTTGTCCCCTAATTTTGTTCCCTCCATTGTGGAATTGGAAGGTAAAGTGATTGATCATCCACATCTTTTTCTTATTTAATTTCATTGAAGACATTCTTTGATAATTCTTTCTAGGACAAATGATGTACCTGGGAAGTTTGTTGGATTTGCTTCCCAATTACATCTTCTAGTAAGTGCACTAGAGAAATCATACGAGGCACAATTTTTGGAAGACTTTGTTTCAGGTTATATTTTATTATTATGCTTTCCCATACATGTAGCATGGGCATATTTGGTACACAAATCATTCTTCCTGACTTTTTATTTCTCTTTTATGTTAGACAGTTGAAAATCCAGCATCTGGTAGTTCAACGTCTTCAACTGTACCTCCCCCAACTGTCGTCGACCGTGTTCTGAAAGAAATTTTTCATGATGGTATCGTATCTCACAGATAATCCAGTTGTCATCTATGTATTTGTTTGTGTCAAGTTTTTTATCTTGATATTTTTATGCTCGATGCTCTGATCCTGCAACACATTACCGTGAACCAGAAATTAGTTATTTTATGCTTTTAGAACATATTGCCAATGGTATCTGTCTCTAGGTGGTCCATTTTATTTGTTATATTATTATATTTTGCATATAGATGATACTTCCTTGATTGACTCTTGGATGTGTGAAATTAGTTCGTGTCTTCTTATTGAATGATGGCATTGTATATATTTTTCTTTAATTTATTAAAGTAGGAACATCCTTTACAAATCAAATGTTTGGAATAATTAGAAATGATACCTTGGAAGGCAAATTAGTTGTTCATGCACGCGATGCCTCAGTTTTTTACTTACACATTGTGAGGTATATGAGAGAATTTTGGTTTCCATGTATTGTTTATTGAGTAAAAACTTAATTAGATATTGTTCTTGGTCCAAATCTTTTTCCTTGATCTGACCAAGATTGTAATGATACTGACCCCTAATACATGGCACGTATCAGATGGTTTGGAACTTTTTAGATTTGGCCTTTCCCTTTTCATCCTGTAAGGTAACTGGTAAGTGGCATGATTGCTAGGGTCTAATCCTGGAATGGGTTTATCACTGACAATGACAAAAAGATTGTTACTTCAGAATTGGTTAGAAATAGAAATATTGCTTAGAAAGCAAACTAGCCCTATTACCTCATTAAGTAAATACCTCATAGTTTTTACTTAGTGTGAAGTCTAGACTAAGGATATTTAAAATTTTTGTTAGGTATGTTTCTTGGTTGTTGATCCACCCAAGATTGTTAAATTATCAACCTTAAGTTTCAATTACTTAAAGATAAGAGGGAGAGGAGGGAAGAGTGACAAAAAGATGTACATATATGATGAACTTTAATATGTAATGTTATGAGCTTTCCCTTCATCTCCCTCATATCTTTCATCCAAGTAATTGAACCATAAATACATAGCACCTATTAGATTACTTGAGACTTTTTAGATTTGTTGTCTTCTTTTCATCCCACAAGTTCACTAGCATGATTGGCATAAGACTGAGCACTAAATTAGGATTATCACTCATAATGACAAAATTTATTACTTTACAATATTTCTTTGGAAAATCCTTAGAATCCTTGTTGTATTAGTAGTTAGGTTGTGATACAAGTGTAGTAAGAGTAATCTTATGAAGAATTTACATTTTGTTTAATCTTTGTAATTGCCTCAATTCCATTATCATTAGTCTTTAGGTTTTGGATCCCAGTTGATTATGTATGATAATTTTAGGCAAGCTTAGAAATCTTGTTCCCAGTTGGAGTTTTGGTCCTCGGACAGAATGAGAATTCACTGGCTGTGCTGGTGTCGGCGGGTGTGCCGAGCATCAACCCTAGATATAGAGCACTAGGTGGAGGAGGACGCTCAACACCACTGGTTGTACTGAGCAACAACCCTAGGCCACAGCGGAGGAGAATTAGATGGCAGAGGATTATCATGTATCTCTGAGTGTGCACCCAAATCAAATCAAAGTGTCTGCTCGGGCATAAAACTGTATCTAGTCTTGCGATCTCTCACTAAAGCAAACAGACAGCAATTGCTGACTCATAATCTCTCTATTTCATTGTGTGATCTCCAGCTAAGTGTGAACAAAATCTAACTGTCACAGATCCAAAATATCTCTATGATCTTATGATCCCCAACTAGGTACTGTAGGACCTAACCATCATAGATTCAATCTCATCACTTGTACGGCTAACTCTTATCTCTCTCAATGCAATACAATTATCCAAACAGATTACCATGTTAGTGTACGTACATCTCATATGCCATGTTAGCACAAGTAACTCTATAGCAATAAAAGTAGAATAATTCTAAATGTGCATCCGTGAAATCTCTAATCTCATGTCATCAAGAAAGGTAAATTAAACTTGTTATAAACAACTGCTTGTTAATGAATCAAACAGTAAATATGAACAACTCAAGCAAAGATGCAATAAGGTAAAATGGAGTGTTTGCCGAGTTAGAGTTCAGCTGTGACCAGCTTATTGCAATCTCACTAGGGTTGGGTCCCATATTATTTGACATCTCAATCAAATTACTCAGACTACTCAATTTACCGCAAATTTCAATGGTCATTGATCAACAATCACTATAGTACAATGTCGTTTGGTTTCTGATCTAGAATTAGGATGTAGACATTTACAGTTGTACTTTTGTCTAAAGGAATTGGGAAACTTTCATGTTGAGTAGATAACAACTGTGATTGATTCCACAAAATGATGATTGCAGTTTTCTATAACATGCTTTAGTTACTGTGAATAATATTTAAATGATATTCTATTTTTTATTTCATTCTATAAATTTGATATTCTGTCCTACCTCCAGGTGGAAGCTTGGCTCTAAAATTTGAAAATAAAAACTGTCGTGCAGTCAAAGGCGCACCTCTAGAATCATTGTTTGCTCAGTTTTGCCTACATTCACTTTGGTTTGGTGGTTGTAACATACATGGTTTGCATCTCTATCTGATCTCATTTACATACTCTTCATAGAATATACAATTTGTAGTTTTACTTTGTTGCTTTAAGAATTTTTATTTACCTTTGACTTCCATTCTAATTCTGAATTCAATCATATATTTATATAGTTTACATTAATCAGAATAATAGCTTTGTTGTTAATATAGCTATAGCATCCCTCTGGATTGAATTTGTTCGTGAAGTTCACTGGTGCTGGGATGAGTCACAACCCTTGCCAAATATGCCAAAGGATTCCAGCATTGACTTATCTACTTGTCTTATACATCAGAAGTTGCAAATGGTAAAGCCCATATGTTTTACAATTAACATTACTTGGAATTCTTTCCTTCCCTACTACTTTAGCATATCAATTTACTAGTAAACATTGACACGGTTATACACTTTGACCTTCCTGCTGCATAATTTTGAATGCACATAGTGATTTGCGTAACTTGTTTCTTTTATCATTATGTGCATATCTTGTTTCTTTTATCACCTCTAAAATACATCTTCCATCACTTTGTTCTATCTTATATATTAAAGATTAATCTTTTAGCATGCTTAAGATTTTATTTTAAATGTATTTTCAAAAGGAAGAAAAGAAAGAACCAAGTCATTCATGTAGGTGACCTCCAATCAGCTATTTGAAGGTTCATAAGTGTTTATGATCCTTCCTCTATTATCCTAATATACTTTGTTGGGTCACTTCGGAGCTAGATGATGATGATGCAGCGGAAAACCTCACAGCAAGCTCACAATGCTAATACTAGGATTTACTTGGTATCCACCTTGAGAAGAGGTGACTAATCCAAGGATCCACACACATGAGCACTCTCCACCAAGAAAAAACACTCCTTCTCGGAACAATCCGGAGGTGGAGAGACCTCGTACAAACTCACACAAGCATACAACTCGAAACAAGAAGTAAATGTAAACAATACAATGAATAACCTCTCTTGTTCGATCTCGTGTAGCTTGTCGATGCCTCTTGAATCTTGGAAGTGCAGCAACACTTGTCCTCAAGATGCTCCAAGAATTGGCGGAAGAATCGTAAGCTCGGTGGAGAGGATTTTCGTGTAAGCGCTGTCGAGTTTGAATCTTACTGTCGCCTTTATACTTCACGATCTAGGGCTCCCAATCGATTGAGCATGCTCCCAATCGATTGCCACGTCAGATCTGAGCAACCTAGCCGTCCAAAGCTCGCAACCTGCGCAACAGTCATATCCCAATCGATTGACCAATCGATTGGGGAGGCTTGAATCGATCGACCGATCGATCCCGAGCGCCTCTGTGCTCTTGCTGAAAAAAGCCCTGAATCGATTGACTGATCGATTTAGACTTCCTCGCATCCTTGCGAGAAATCCAGCCCTAATCGATCGACCGATCGATTAGCGTTGTCCAATCGATCGGCTGATCAATTGGGACTCTTTCTGTGCTCGCGAGAAGGTCTCGCCAATCGATCGATTAGGCTGCCTTTACTCACAGCGCATCTTCAATCAATCCGCTGATCGATTGGGCTCTAGTTCAATCGATCGGTTGATCGATTAACCAAACCCTAACTTGTCTACTCAAGTCTAAGATCCCCAAACTCAACATCCAGTTAACCTTGACCAGTTGGGACTTCTCATTGCCTAGCATATGGTCAACCTTGACCTGTTAGGACTTCTTCACCGAGTGTTCGGTCAATCCCTTGACCTATTTGGACTTTTCTCCTTGTGCTAAGTATCCGGTCAATCCTTTGACCTACTTGGACTTCCAATCACCAGATGTCCGGTCATCCTTGATCCACCTGGATTTCCATTACCTGGCTTCACTCACCAGGACTTTCTTACTGTCTACCTTCACTCACTAGGACTTTCACCTGACTTCACTCACTCGGATTTCCATCTGTCTAGCTTCGCTCACTAGGTCTTTCACATCACCTGGCTTCACTCACCAGGATTTCCAGGAGCCTAACTTCACTCACTAGGACTTTCCACACTAAGTGTCCGGTCAACACTGACCCACTTGGATTTCCTCTTCCGCCAACCTTCCCGTTGGACTTATCCTTGCCTAACCTCCAATTAGGACTTTCCCAGTCAAGTATTCGGTCAACCTTGACCTACTTGACTCTTCTTCTTGTTAGCCTGGTCAAATATTGACTAGAGGGAAATTGTTCCAACAATCTCCCTAAACGGACGATTGCACCTGCAATCTCATATATTGTCAAACATCGAAACCCCAACATCAAGACTCAAATTTGAGTCAACTCAAGCTCAGTCAACTCAAGCTCAGTCAACTTGATCAACTTTGACCTAAGGGATATTGCACCAACACACTTAACTATTAGTTGGTCTTTTTACATGTATTATGCCATGTGGTGGTTTGAGGCATGCCTATGATAAACGGTCTCCCAGGCATTCAGAGCACAAACAGGGTAAAATTTGTGTCTAATTAAATCATAGTTGCTATGTTATGCTTCCTTAGCTCAACGTGGCACTAGCTCTAAACTGAGATTTAAAACCTTCTGTTCTGCTAAATAACACAATCCACAAATTTAGGGTTTGTTCTTTTGTGAATTATTGCTGCTAAATACCAATAATTGCCTTATTAGAAACCACTAGTATTGAAGGTGGGGAAAAAAATGCTCAACCCATTGTGTCCATACCTTTTCTTTCCTTGCCATGGCAGGTAGAATGACCCTGCTGGAGGAAGTTTAAAGGATATCAATCTGGAGATTCATAACTGGGCTTTATTAGCAAAATATTGGAGGTTCTCAGTAAAATAGAATAATATGGACCCTTAACTTGCCACATCTTCTACACTATGACATATACTTCTACTGGAGATTGGAAAATTATGATGTTACATCCATTCTTCATTTATCATGCCATTAGATATGGAAGAGGACTCCTTTTTGGCATGATGGTGTTTCAGTGTTCATATTCACTCATTCACTTAGCTGTGGTCCATTTTCTTTGCTGGGATCTTCTCTTCAAGCACACAGACTTTAGAAGTATAGAAGATGACCCATCCAGATGAATATGGAAACTCTACATGGAATTTTCTTTGTGCCGCATATACCCCATATGCATTCCTCAGCAGCTCTGTCACATGACAACTGGGCAATTCTCGATGGCCTACCAGAAGATCAGGTTGGATGGATTATAATTTAATGGTCAATTCACAGTATCCTCACTACAAAAGTAGTGTTGAGTTAGTTTTAGTATCTCGAGATGGAGCACTGTGGTGAGCTTTTACCTCTCTCAAAGCCAAAACGTCCTGGAGAGTTCACATCCCATCTGATACTCCTTTGCCTGAATGCTGAATGGGCATCCAGACAATTTTTTTCCTTTGGTTCTAATACCTTTTTCATTTGAAGAGAAGCTAATAGATTGTTCACTATCAATGATTCAGTGTAACTTAAAAGAATCTGAACAACTTGTGCTCTGTCCCTCTATATTTTGCTAGAAAGAAACAACTGAGTCTTTCACAATGTTAGTTGAGTCAACCATTTTCTGCTTATCTATACCACTAAAGCTCCTTAGCTTTTTGCTGCACTCTCCTTCATTACTCACTTATTTCCTTATAGAAGTATTAGTAAATACTTAAGATTACCATATACTGCTAGTGGTGCAACACCAAGCTGCAAGGAGATGAACATGAAGCACCAAGCTTCTACAATGATAAATTTATTGAATAGAAAATATTATTGGTTGAAAGATTAATTATAAAGTGGGAGTTTAAGTCTTTTTAGAGGCTCCAATCCAACTAAAATTGAAAAATAAAATAAAATAAATGGGGTAACAAATACCCACTTACTTAAAAGATACTCATTAAACTCTAACAAAATTAAAAAAAATATTGTTGCCAAATTAAAAAAGACATCAAGCATCTAAAATAGGACAATTACTGAACTTGACTACAATTTAAAATTTTAAAAAAGAAAATCAATTCTTAATTTGCATCATTCTCCCTCACTGAATTGTACTCCAAGTTAGTAGTGTGCATGTTCGATTACGTCAATATTTCCAATGTGCAAGGAAGAATAATAACATCATCCAAGTCTTTCCCTTTCCATAAACATCAAGAATTCATCATCTTGTTGTTTGGATGTGCCTTTCATTGAGTGAGAAATTTCAAATTCTGAATTTTTTTTACTGTTTTAAATTTTATTTAAAATTTTTAAAAAAATTCTAAAAAAATCTAATAAATCAGATTTATATTCTGATATATTTTTTAATTTTTTGTATTGTTTTAATATTTAATTGATATTCTGATCTTTTTACTATTTTAAATATATATTATTTAAGTTAATAATTAATTAAATGAATAAATAGCTAATTTATATAATTATTATATATAAAATAGTATCTTTGTATTAATTTATATAATTATGATTATTTAATTTGGGCATTGGAGAACTATAGAGTTGACATAAACAGAATGTTATAAGAATCAATGTTTCCATATGATCCATGTCACTTCTTTTGGTATTAGTAAGGTAATATATTATGATGTATCAATTTTAATTCGAGTTATTGATAGATTAATTTTCTTTAAAGAAAACTATATTTGATTGTTTTTCTAGCAATATTAAGTTATTCAATAATGGAGAACTTATATAAAATTAATACAACAACAACCAAGTCTATCCCACTAGGTGGGGTTATATAAAATCAATATACAACTTATTTTTAAATTATACACAATAAATATATTTATCTGATAATTATTATATATAAATAAAAAAATACCAAAACTGTATTAGCACGGCACGATATGATACCGGAATCGTATCGTTCCGATATAGGACCGAAACCTCGGTACGGGTCGAGATTATAAACCTTGAAATTAACGTATCTTGTAATTTGAAAATTGAACTAATGCATAAATAAGTTGGTAGGACAAGCATTGTAATTAATTTTCTTCATAATATTGCTGAATAAAGTAGATATAAAGATGTTAATGCTTCTAAAATTGATGCGAAAAACTTGAAATTCGTAAATTCATTATGAAAATTTATCATATCACTAAATATTAATGCTTTTTGGAATAAAAGTTATGAAAAAAATTAAATTTGTGAATACAATATGAAAATTTACCATATCAGTAGATACTTTATAATAATCACTAATAGTGCAATTCATTGTTGGCGTATACAACTTTCATATGCAAAATGAAACTCTTAGGTTGGTAGATAGAAGTATCTACTGTCATAAAATTGTGATCTTCACTTTTCTTCATATTTTTTCAAGCTTGCAATATGCATTGAGAAGAAATCAAGCCACTTTGACAAGAGCACTGAAAATGTGAACCAGATTTATGATGAAAAGGTGACCCATTATTTCCACGATTTTTTAGTCTTTGTCAGTTAAGATTGGATAATAGCACTCCTGAGCTTGAAATACAGGTAAATGCTGCAACTTATCCATCCAAGTCTGTGAAAGATAAAAATGACTGGTAAGATATGCACTCACTGTTGTCTTTCTTTTACATTCGTTGTCATAAAACATTTCCTGAGCATTTAGCATCAAGACTGTAAGTGGATAACCTTCAAATAATTTCTAACTGTGAGAAGAGCTTCTGTGCAATCAGAAAGATAAGTGCAATCTGCAAACCCACTTACTCCAAAATACATATCCATGGGTTGTAACACTGACTTAGATTTTAATTAGGATCAAAGTTTTCTTAAAATTTATTTCCCACATGCTCATTCCAACTTTTTGTATACACTTCCTGTCTTATTGTTGATTACATAGCTACTTTATGTTATTCATTTGTTTGCACCTGAAAATAGGACTGGATATACTGAATCTTTGATACCTTATGAACCAACCAATATTGTTCATTATAATTGGATGCCTTCATTTTAAAATTCAGATTTATAAAATAGGATTAATTTCCACGTAGTTCTAGAATAGTACCTTTTTTTCTGGTGAGGGAGGCAACATTTACATGGTTTTGTAGCTAGGAGAGGAATTCTGTTAGTGGTGGAGGGTTCAAATGACATTTTTTCTATGATGTTTTGTGTTGGAAATTGATGAGGACCAAATTGTAGATACATAGATCTCAATTGTAATATACCAATCTGAGGGTTGTAAATGAAAATTAGCAATAATGGCAATCTATATTGACGTAGATGGAAATTACCTAAGAGTATTATCATCCCTAAAATTAACATGGTATTAGAGCCTCGTGTTCCTTTTCCTTCCCAGTAGAGCTGAACCAGGCATTTGTGAATAAGTTTGGTGTTCGACTTGGTAAGAGCTTGTTTATGTTCGTTCAATATACACAAGATCAATTAAATAAATAAGTTTGAACATCTCGTTAAACTAAATAAACAAGCTTGAACAGCTCGTTAAACTAAACAAACAAGCTTGAACACATATATGTTCAGCTCGTTAACGTTCGTGAACAATGTTCGTGAACATCGCTCGTGAACAATGTTCACGAACCTTATTCATTAATAAAACTCTTATCAATATGTTAAATAAACAATAAAATAAAATAAACAAATAAGTTTAAATTATCAAGCTCAATAACTAATCAAACAATTAAAAGTTTCAAACAATCAAACAAGCTTGAATTGAGAGCTCGATAACATCTAAACGAACCAAGCTCGAACCAAGCTTGAATTGAGAGTTTGATAACATCTAAATGAACTAAGCTCAAGCCAAGCTTCAAATAAGCTTAAGCTCATAAAAAATAAACCAAACCAAGCTTGAACAATCATTTCAAAGGCTTGGTTCATTTTAAGCTCGGCTTGGCTCAGTTACCTTATCAAACAAGCTTGAACATCCCAAAACTCGGCTCGGTTCGGCTCGGCTTGTTTACAACCCTGCTTACCAGTTCTCAGAAAAGAACCTAACTTCTCATGTCTGATATGATAGCTTTCTCCTCTTCTGGTGTTCCTGACCTTATCCGATAGGGAGCCTTTTCCAGAGGGAAGGAACAAATAACTTTCTCTTGCACTACTGCATAAGCTTACTGGAGAAATCCATAAGCTTACTCCTAGCAGTGCAACCACGGTGTTCCTCTGCATGTTTGCTCCCAAGTAGTGAGGTCTTCTTCTAGATTCTCAGGAAACAAGGAAAACTGCATCTCAGAACCATGCAGTTCTTCCAGTATCAAATTTTGCTGGTTTTCTTGTCTTTATCGAATCTGGATGCTCATAAGGTCACGGGTTCGAATTCTGGAAATAGTCTCTTGCAAAAAAAAGCAGGGTAAGGCTGCGTATAATGGATCCTTCCCCGGAACCCCGCATAGCGGGAGTTTCATGCACCGGGCTGCCCTTCTTTTTTGTTTTTATCGGATATGGATGGTCATAATAGTGAAGACTTCATACTCTCAGTAACATTGCTTGAAGTTTTCTTTTTTGTGGTCCGTTTTAAAACTAATCTGATTTTGTTTTGATTTTTTAGACCATATTTCTTCCAGTCCTTTCAGAACAGCTTCTCCTAGGCTTTCCACATTTCCAGCCTCTTTTTTATATTCAAGTTTCTTCCAAAATACAGTACATGTCTTAGATTTTTCTATTTTCTTCACTGCTTATCCACTGTTTCTGATCAAATTTTTGCTCTGCTTTAGCTTCTGCTTAAAGATTGTTTGGAGTTGGTTTCATTAGATCTGCATTAGCCATACTGCTGAGGTGCAGATCCAGACTAGTTTATTTTCAACCTTCACCTCGGTTTTTCATTCAGAAGCCCCTTCAAACAGCCTCTTCAATAGCAAATTTCCAGACATCAGTTATCCTGCTTTCTGAAATCTGCAATTCCGTATTAGATTTGTCTTTAATTCAAGGACTGATTATCTGGTACAAGGCTAGAGTCTCGAGAATTATCATTTAACTTACAAAAGATTGTCCTCAGCCTATCAATCTTCAGTCTTGAAACAAGTTCAATTTCCATTCCTCCCAGTATGCAATTCACCTTCTTAAACAATGAGAATTTCAAACTACGTGATTGTGTAGTGGAGGCTTTCAGTTGGGAGGTAGAAGCATTCGGTCCCTTGGATAACCGAGTTTGGCTTAAAACTTAAAAGTCTGTTAAAAATCTATACTTGTTCATTAGATAGGCTCAATTTTATACCTTTTCCCACCTCAGTAATAGTATCAACACTTGCTAAGTTTTCCTCCTTATTATTGGATTTCAATTTATTGGTGGACCTATATTTTCCAGCAAGTTTTCCTGGTTTGAAAGAGTTTATTGCAGCAGTCACACCAATTTTTTAGTGAATCTCCTCGCACTTATAGGTAGCAAGCATAGAGCTTGGTTGGTGATCTACTGAGGGACTGTGTGGCTCATTTTTCTCTCCTCCCTTTGTACTTCAGCAAAATGCTTCTCAGAGAGACGTACCGACTTGGTCCCAAGCAAACAGTCATGCATTTCATCAACATTAGTATTGAATCCTTAGAGGAAACCAAATAATTTTTCCTTTGCATATTGCTATATTTTAGAATTCAGATCATCATTCAGATGCTCCTACTTTGGATCATAAGAAAGGTGCATCTCCTACCACAACTTCATTAATGCATTATAAGGGTGACACTAAGAGGACCCTGCTAAGGAGTGTGGATAGTACTCTAAATCTCAAAACACTGAGCTGTATTTTTTTCAAGATCGAAATAGATTTCTTGGACAACTTCCTAAATCTTGACATGAGATAGGTGTGCCCTTTCTTTGGCTCCATTGAGTTTAGCTCCATTGAGTTTAGCTCCATTAAGTTTAAAATTATTATTCTAAAACTCTCACATTATGGTTGCAACAACCTGTTTATGGTTCATTATCAACAGATTTAAATTACTTAAAACTTTGTTACAGTCACCCAAGAACTTTTCTGCATCAAGATCCAGAATTATCTTCCTCGAGTTCTGAAAAACACACTAATACAGAAGAATATCCTAATTCACAAACAACAAATCTACAACGGAAAGGATCAGCTGGTGTTGTCGGTTCAATGATGCTGTTGTGCTCGTCTCAAAAGATGCATGCTCCATACACACAGGTTATCTTTTCATCTTGGTTCTTTTGTGCAGTTGTACACATCAAAGCTTTATTTCTCATCTGTTAATTGTGCTTTCTATGTTCTCAATTCTAGGATGCACCAATTATGACAGAAGATATGCATGAAGAAAGGCTTCGTGCTGTTGAAGCTTCTGGTGATGCTTTTGTAAGTTTGATTTCTATTTCTAACTTTAAGGCTTCTCTCTTAATATTCTTATTTGTTAAGCAAGACTTGCTGGTTCACAAGCTGTCCCTTAGCCAATTCTCTATCCTGACCATGTTGACCATTGCAGAGTTGATATTACTACTAGAGTCATCTAATTTAGAAACAAGGAATAATTAACACAATAAAAGATAAAAATATAGTTATAACTTAGAAGACTATTATTGCCGCACTCCTAGATATACCTTTTTCATTTCAAGGCTCCAATCTCGATGCTTTGAGACTACTCATGTGAGTTGCTCAAATATTCACCTTCCAAATTTATTAGAAAATTAAATAAATATGACAAAACACAAATCTTAGGACCTTCGGATAGCGGCTAGAGAGGGGGGGTGTGAATAGCCGACCCGAAATGCACGTTTCTTCCTACAATTTGAGTTAGCGCAGCGGAAATAAAAGATAGAAACGAAACAGGAGAATATCAAACCTCAAACGCGACGATATAACGAGGTTCGGAGATGATACTCCTACTCCTCGGCGTGTCCGTAAGGTGGACGAATCCTATCAATCCGTCGGTGGATGAGACCCCAGAAAACCGGCTAATAAAAACTCCTTCTGGGTGGAGAAACCTCGCCACGATCTCTCTTGCAACAGCAAGATCAGAGTACAAGAAATACAGCAAGAAGTCAAGATCAATATGAATGTAAAACACTAGTTTGCTTGCCTTCTCGTCGACTGTTGATGAAGCAGCAACTTCACGGATGCCAACCACGGTAACTGCTCGATTGGGTTGAAACCCGAGGAAGCTCACGAAGCTTCGGTGGAGAGCTCGCATAGTGAGGAAGAAGAAGTGTAGTCAGCTTCACTGTAGTGGCTTATAAACTGAACTGCGAAGAAGACAAAGAAGAAATCTAGCGTGACTCAACGGCTGGGACTGAACCGATCGAGCTCCACCGATCGGTCGAGCGGATCTGATCGGTCGGGGACCGGCCCCTGATCGGTCCCGGACCGATCAGAGCTCGATCAGTTGCTTGCGATACGTTTCAGACCGATCGGCCTATAGTGGATCGGTCCACGGACCGATCAACCTATGTCGAATCATATCGCCTTCTGCGATCGGTCACGGGCCGTCGGATAACCTGAGCTCGTGTAGTTGCGATCGATCGCGAGACCGATCGGATAACAAACATCCTGGATCGGTCGACGGACCGATCCGGTAGCACTCCTGGATCGGTCGGACCGATCCAAACCCTCGATTTTAGCTTCCCAACCCTAAACCCTAACGTCTTCTGGTCCGGAGAGCGAGCTGGGCCCTCTCGACCTGGTCGGAGAACAAGCTAGGGCCCTCTCCGACTTCGCGTCGGGTCGAGCAGAGGCCCTCTCGACTGAGTCCGAGAAGCAGTGCCGAGCCTTCTCGACTTCGTCCGGTCCGAGCGAGCTGAGCCCTCTCGGACCTGGTCGGAGAGCAGTGCCGAGCCCTCTCGACCGTCCGGTCCGAGCGAGCTACCGAGCCCTCTCCGACTCCATCCGGTCCGAGAGAGCGAGCCCTCTCGACCTGGTCCAGGAGAGCAGCCAGAGCCCTCTCCGGCCTCCCAAGCTTCCATACTTGGACTTTTCCCGTGCAAGCTCCTGCTTGGACTTTTCCGTGCCAAGTCTCCATACTTGGACTTTTCCCGTGCCAAGCTCCCTGCTTGGACTTTTCCGTGCCAAGTCTCCATACTTGGACTTTTCCCGAATCAGGTCAACTCAAGTCGGGTCAACCAGATCAACCTTGACCAAAGGTTGTACCCACAATCCCCCAAGTTCCTATTCTTGTCAAACATCAAAATACAACTTCTCTATTCTTGTCAAACATCAAAATATACCTCGAGTCAGGTCAACTCGAGTCGGGTCACCCAGGTTAACCTTGACCTAAGGTTGCACCAACAATCTCCCCCTTTTTGATGTTTGACAAAAACCATAATCAAGTTAGGTTAACCCGATAACCTAACTCAGGTTTTCCAATAGTTCTCCAATGTTCTTCCCTGAACATTCTCTGAACATTCTCCCCAAACTCCAATGTTCTTCCTTGAACATTCTCTGGGCATTCTCTCCCTTTTTGACACACATCAAAAAGAGTGAATCAAGGTCAAGAGTTTCTTCCTAATGAAAATCCCATACCTTTCATTGAAACCCTTAATTTCTCCCTTGATACTAAAATCCACAGTGATAATGCCATATCACTCATCCTCGGAAATCTTGACGAGTAAAAACTCCCCCTAAAGGTCAACTCCTCCTTGACCATTAGGTAAAACTCCCCCTAAAGGTCAACTCCTCCTTGACCATTAGGTAAAACTCCCCCTAAAGGTCAACTCCTCCTTGACCATTGTACCAACAATGTCTTGGAGAGTTTCAACCCTTTAGAAATCTAAAGCTCCAACTTCCATAGCTGAAATTTCAGACAACAGTCGAAAATCAGCATTTTGGCACGCTCTGATCGGTCACCAGACCGATCAGGACTCCACTGGATCAGTCACCAGACCGATCCACACTGCCCTGGATCGGTCCAGTGACCGATCCAGACTTCCCTGGACCGATCAGGATCTTCTCTGATCGGTCCACAACTCTCTGATAAGGATTTCTGATTTTTCTCCCGAAATTCAGAAACCCCTAAAAAATCACAGAAAATTGTAAAATTTTGAGGATACATTCCTCATAACATATATTATTATGGAAAAATAGTTTTCTATGAAAATAACTTCCATTTTTAAATCTTGATACAAAGTTCGAAAGACTTTGAAATAGCTCAAGGTTAATCCATCTTTGTATCAACTTGCTCAATGATGAATGCTATCACTAGAAAAGATTCATCAAGGTTTTTCAAATCAATTTTGAAATGATCTTAAAACATTCAATTTAGGACCACAATCTTAGGGCTAAATGTACATGACTTGTACGCAAGTTTTCCCTATGATCCTCAATTTCGAATTAGGCTCATCTAGTTACAAGAACTATGCACCTTGATCCTAACTCATCATCCTAATATCTCACACACATCTAAGGTGTATCAAACACATCCAAGTCAATTTTGATGTGAGATATGGGTTTAGGTCATCTTAAGCTAAGTTCTCATGCATTTTCTAAACAACAATTAGATCTCCATATCAAATTGTGTTTTTATCCTTAAATCAATTTAATTGATCATAAATGCAAGAGATGATGACATGGCATAAAATAATATCATAAGTGGAAATAAGTGCCAATGTCATGATGTCATGACATAAAGTATGAAACTTAAATAAGGCATGACATATAAGTAACCTAAGTATTATCATGACATTTTAAATGATAATAAGTTAAATATGATGTCATGACATAACATATGACAAACAATGTATGGCAAATAACATATAAAGGTATAGAAAATACCTAATTCTAGCCTTAGTTGCCATTTTTGATAATTTTACCATAAATTCTATATTCCTAAATGTAATAGACCTAAAATCATATACTAAAGATTTTTAGATCACTATGTGCCAATTAGATTGACCCTAGAAAACTCCTCAAATGTGGTTGGCACATCCTAATCACCTTAAGAATAATTTTTAATTTCATTTTCAAGGCTTGATTACACCTTGAAAATTCCTAAAATGCCACCTTTTGCCATGAGTAGGTTAACTACCTATCCAATTAAGGTTGGCACACCCTAAACCATCTAGCGTGAAGGAATCACGCTCCTAGGAACCCAATACCTATTTGAGCTCATTGGGTTCACTAAATATTCACTAGGGATGACTTCCCTAGCAACCCTCCTAATGACCCTCCTAGGCTTTAAAGCTTTGGTCATTTGGGACTCATCAAGATCAACTCTAGGGGTGACTCCCCTTGTGACCTTGGTGATAGTCTTCCTAGCCCTAGGTCTTGTTCCATAATCGAATGGAACATTATGATAAGCGGGCTTGACCACTTGAGACTTAGGTTTGTGACTCAAACCTCTCATGTCCTTGGGCTTTGATTTTTGACCCTTAGACCCTAGAGTTGACTTCTCCAAATTCTTAAGAGCCTTTTCTAAGGTGTCAAGTCTTGACCTCAAGACTTGATTTTCCTTCTTTAATACCTCAAGCTTTAATTTTCCATTTTTCTTTGAGGTATTCCTAGGCATATGTCTAGTTGTTTTGGGATTCCTATCTAGGTTTTCCTTAACCTTAGATGAGTTAACTCTAGGGTTGGCATTTCTAGCATTGTCCTTATCTAGGCTAACATGTTTGGCACCTAAGCACATGTATCGGTTTCTATGGTTATCATGCTTATCATTATTGACAATTGCAATAAAACTACTAGCATGTGTCTTATTAGAATTGCAAGAATGTGCCTTAAAGGATACCTTAGAGTTTGCCTTAGCTCCCCCCATTGATGTGCTTGGTCTCTTTTCCTTGTGAGGTTGCCTCCCCCTTGGACATTGACTCCTATAATGTCCCCTTTGCTTGCATTGGAAGCACACCACGTGCTCCTTGCCCTTGCGTATCGGGACTCCGGCTTCCTTGACTTTTGGTGCCGGTGGAGTCTTCCTAATCCTCTTTGGACATTTACTTTTGTAATGCCCATATTCCCTACACTCAAAGCACATTATATGTAATTTACTTGAAATTAAGTTGCTTGAGTTACCTAGGGTTGAGGATAGATATAAGCTCTCTCCTTCATCCATTCCGGAGGTAGAGGCTTCTTCTTCTTGCTCCAGTCTTGAAGAAGAACTCTCCTCCTCTTCTTCCTTAGATGTTGAGTAGCTCTCAACTTCTAATTCCATACCTCCATGATGTGAGCTACTTGGCTCACTTGACTCCTCTTCATGACTTGAATTGGAGCTCTCCTCATGGAACTTAGCCAAGTTGTTCCACAACTCCTTGGCATTGTTGTATCTACCTATCTTACACAAGATATCATTAGGTAATGAAAATTCAAAGATTTTCGTTACCTCGTCGTTGATTATGGATTGGTGGATTTGTTCCTTCGTCCACTTCTTCTTTTCGAGAGGTTCTCCTTCTTTATCCACCGGAGGAATAAAACCTACTTGTACACAATTCCAATTTACTAGGTTAGTCATAAGAAAATACTTCATTCTTACCTTCCAAGCGCGAAGTCGTCGCGATCGTAGAAGGGTGGAATCATGGCGTCTTCTCCGAGTTGATCCATTCTCTAGCTCGTGCTCCCCGGGTGTTAATCCGAAACGACCTCGCTCGATACCACTTGTTAGGACCTTCGGATAGCGGCTAGAGGGGTGTGAATAGGCCCCAATGCGTTTCTTCCTACTGATTTGAGTTAGCGCGGTGAAATAAAAGATAAAGCGAAGCAGGAGAATATCAAACCTCAAGCGGACGGTATACGAGGTTCGGAGATGATACTCCTACTCCTCGGCGTGTCCGTAAGGTGGATGAATCCTATCAATCCGTCGGTGGATGAGACCCCGAAAACCGGCTAATAAAACTCCTTCGGGTGGAGAAACCTCACCACTCTCTTGTAGTGTACAAGAAATACTGCAAGAAGTCAAGAACAATATGAATGTAAAACACTAGTTTGCTTGCCTTCTCGTCAATTGTTGATAAGCAAGAACTTCACGGATGCCAACCACAACAGCAGCTTGACCAGCCGAGGAAGCTCACACGAAGCTTCAGCGGTGGAGAGCTCAAAGCTCGATCGCAAGAGCAAGAAGTGTAGTCGGTTTCCCTGTAGTGGCCTTCTTATATGAACTGCGAAGAAAACAAAGAAGAAGAAATCTAGCGTTGTGACTCGGCTGAACTGACCGTCGAGCTCCACCGATCGGTCGAGCGGATCTGATCGGTCGGGGACCGATCGGGCCCTCCGATCGGTCCCTAGACCGTCAACTCACAGAGTTGGTTGCGATCCTGATCGATCGTGGACGATCGGCCTATAAATGGATCGGTCCACGACCGTCGACTATAAATGTCTCGAATCATATCGCCTTCTTACTAATCGGTCACGGGCCGATCGGATAACCCACGAGAGCTCGTGTGGTTGCGATTGTCACGAAACCGATCGGATAACTAAGTATCCGGATCGGTCGACGGATCGATCCAGAAACTTTCTTGGATCGGTCTGGGGACCGATCAATGCCTACGCTGATCGGTCCCCTAAACCCTAACGTCTTCCCGGTCCGAGAACGAGCTACCTCTCTCGACCTAGTCTGGAGAACAAGCTATCGGGCCCTCTCCGCTTCGTCCGGTCGGAGAGCGAGCTGAGCCCTCTCGACCTAGTGCGGAGAATGAGTGCCGAGCCTTCTCAACTTCGTCCGGTCGAGAGCGAGCTCAAGGCCCTCTCGACCTAGTCAGGAGAGCAGTGCAGAGCCCTCTCCGACTTCGTCCGGTCCGAGCGAGCTCGAGCCCTCTCCGACTCCATCCGGTCGGAGCGAGCTCGGCCTCTGACCTAGTCCGGAGAACGAGCTACCGAGCCCTCTCCGACCTCCCATGCCAAGCTTCCATACTTGGACTTTTCCCCGTGCCAAGCTCCCTGCTTGGACTTTTCCCGTGCCAAGCTCCCTGCTTGGACTTTTCCGTGCCAAGTCTCCATACTTGGACTTTTCCCGTGCCAAGCTCCCTGCTTGGACTTTTCCGTGCCAAGTCTCCATACTTGGACTTTTCCCGAATCAGGTCAACTCAAGTCGGGTCAACCAGATCAACCTTGATCAAAGGTTGCACCCACAATCCCCCAAGTTCCTATTATTGTCAAACATCAAAATACAACTTCTCTATTCTTGTCAAACATCAAAATACAACTTCTCTATTCTTGTCAAACATCAAAATATACCTCGAGTCAGGTCAACTCGAGTCGGGTCACCCAGGTCAACCTTGACCTAAGGTTGCACCAACATCTCCAACTTGCCTAAATAACTCAGTGTTGTTTTAATAACAGTAAATTGTCCTAAAATCCTTAATAGCAAACTCAATTTCCTCCTCAGTCCTTGCGTCAAAAAAATCTATTCTCACTCCCTACATGCAAACTTTTCTTTGCTTCAACTCCCTAATATACACCGATTTACTTAATTGCCCTTATTTTTTTTGGTACAAAAAGTCCAAAATGAAGTATAATTCCTTCTAAATACAGTATATTTAAACTATAATATAGTATATTTTCTATCAAATTGAGCACGGCTCTTTTTCTACTTGACCAATCGATTGATATACTCGATTCTAGTTAATGATGCTAAATTTAGAAGGAATTATATCTCATTTTGGACTTTTTGTACCTATAAAAAATAATGAGAGATTTTGTTCTATAAAAAATAATGGTATAATTCCTCTTAAATTCAATACCATTTAACTAGAATCGAGTATATCAATTGATTAGTCAGGCGGAAAAAGAGTTGTGCTCAATTTAATAGAAAATATATTAGATTCTAATTTAAATGTGCTGAATTTAGTAGGAATTATACTTCATTTTAGACATTTTGTACTTAAAAAATGAGGGCAATTAGGTACGTGTGCATTAGGGAGTTGAAACAAAGAAAAGTTTGCATGAAGGGAGTGGAAACAAATTTCTTTCTTATGCAGGGACTGAGGAGGAAGTTGAGTTTGCATGCAGGGAGTTTAGGATAATTTACTCTTTTAATAACTTGAAATTTGTTTTTATGTCAATCACTATTCCATATAGGGTGTAAACTTCTTTGGGTGTATACAAAATATGTGTAACAATAAACACGATTTATGATAATCTATAATAATCAGCAATCTAGAATATATCATATATGTAACATGCAACTGAAAACAAGTGTTTAAATTAATGCATGTAAGTCACAACACCAAAAGCTTACCTTACAAAGTATTTCACAATCGCAAGAGATAAACCTATTAAAAAAATCATGAAGCTCTTATTATTTGAGGAATGAGTAGGTCAAGTAATTACCCATGTTTTTATTTGATTCAGATGAATCACAGATTGTCATTTTTTTTTATCTATTTACTTTTTTTGTATATCCTCATATATGACTCCATATATGGCCACACAAATTGCATATGCATAAGCCATGTAGTCTTGCATATTGAAACTGCATAAAGATATGTTGTATGGGTCTATGGGATGCTGTTGACTGCTGCAAATGCCTATGCAACTGTGCAAGTTACTTTTTAAAACCATGCTATATGTTAATTATGACTATGAGTATGGATGTGATTTCATGTTTCAAGTTTAAAATATGTCCCTTTGAAGTTGTTAGTTTACTTCATAATGGAAGAATTTTCAAGTGTTTATTTAGACCAATTTCTAAGGAAAATGAAGATGCTACATCATTATGCTACATGGATAACATAAGCACAAATTTATTGGAAACAGTTGCAAATTAATTAACCTAGTATGATTTTACGCCACTTCAACAAGATTGATTCTGAAATCCTTGAGATCCGAGGCTTATGGAAAATTGAAAGGATATCTTGGTTTTACCACTTTGAAATTCTATCCACTGGCCCCGTGAAAGGATATCACTGAATGATAGGCTAGCGTTTTGATTTCAAAATAATAACCATCAAACTTTTGCGGAGTTTCCGGATGGGAAAATGGCTCAGTTAATCTAAATTTCTTTAACTATTGGAGAAAGGACATGCTGAAGCAAGAGTTGATATAATGTAGATCTTTGTGCTCACGTATAATGGCATAATGCTTTATTTCTTTGAATTCTACATATGCCAAGTTAGTCTAGTAAGGAGTTAGCACATATTTGAATAATTTTATTTCATATACATATAGATTTTTATTTTTCATATTTATTCTATATATTTATCAACATTTTTTTACTATTTCATCCATGGGATTTTTGACATATTGTAATTCTTATGTACAGAGCTTCTCTGGACAATTGGAAAGAGATATCCTCTCATCTGGTAAGATTTCTGTAGCTTTTCTTTGGTTTGCCAATTTTCTTCTAGTTATTGATATTCGAATTTAAAGTTTTAACTTAGTTTTTTTATTTGTTTTCAGCTCCTTCGTATGTTTTTTTCTCATGGTTTGGAAGTAAATGCAAATTTTTATTGGCATTTGGTATTTGATTGTGAATTTGTCTTTACTTTCAGATTTTTTTTTAATGATAAACTGTTTTTTTTTTCTAATGTTTGATGCAATGTGGTAGGCTCACTCTGTGGGATATTGTAGCAATAAAAAGTATTTATACTTTCCTCCTGTTTTTAGTCAGCTCTATAATCATTTTCTCTATTTAGCTTTCTGCAGGGCAAAATAGGTTGTTAAGCTTAAATCAGTCAAATCTTCTGGTGTTTCTTCCTTTAGTTCTACTCTCCCCGCTATTCTTATCTAACCCCCTGGCTTTTCTTAAAGAAAGAATATATATAAATTAGAAATTCATTGAAGGATTTTAATGTTTTATGTTGCTTGATTAGATATGTCAGCATTCAAGGCTGCAAACCCAGATGCAGTGTTTGAAGATTTTATTCGGTGGCATTCACCTGGTGATTGGGAGGACAATAAGATGAAAGGAAGTGCAGGTGAACTAAATGACTGGCCTCCTCGTGGAAAGCTTTCACAACGCATGTCTGAACATGGGAATTTATGGCGGCAGATTTGGAATGCTTCTCCACCTTTGCCTATTTCTGAGCAGAAGCCTCTTCTTGATCCAATTCGAGAAGGAGAAAAGGTACTTATTTTATCAAAATATCGAGTACTTGCTAAAATTATGTTTTTATTTGCACCTTAATGAAGCCCAACAATCTAATTTTATTTGGAATCTAGAAAAAAAAATCAATGATTAAGGAATATAAATTCAAGAATTTTAATCCTTTGTGCAGATACTCCATTACCTTGAAACTTTGAAACCATATCAGCTGCTTGAACAAATGGTTTGCACAGCCTTCAGAGCATCAGCTGACATTCTGAACCAGACTTCATGTGGTGATTTTAAACCTATGAAAACAAAACTTGATCAGCTTTATCTTACAATAGCATCAAGTTTGAAATGTTTTCAAGGTATGTGATAATGACTCATCGGGAACACTTGCCTTTCAACTTGTAAAATTTAGATTCAGTAGCAAATTGATTCTTAATTGTGATTCAAGTATTAATTATGTTTCATCACAAATGTCAGCCTTTGATGTCTTGTTAAAGTGTTAAAACTACAGTATCTTGAAAATCTAACTACTTGTTGGCTATGTGACTAGTTCACCATCTCAGTGATTGTCCTTTCACAAGCAATGGTTTGGAATGCCTATTTAAACTCCTTTATTGCGGCTTAGAAACGATCATTTAACCTCTGCATTGTTGTCAATGACTTGTGGCTTGGTTTAGAACTCCATTTTTCATCTGCTTGACCATAGTGTCCATTGTCCATTCTAACTACACTACTTTTAGCATTAGTGAAATGGAAAAATGGAATACATGCTACATTGTGACAATCTTATTTTTTTTACAGCAAATCATCTTCTTGAGAAGGATGAATTGATTGGTGACTTAAGACGGCTTTGTCTAGTATTTGAGCACATAGAGAAGTTGCTAATCCTTGCAGCTTCAATTCATCGTAAGTTGATAGACGCTCCACGACTTTCAGAAGCAGTGTTCAATGACTATTTTGCATTTTACCTGCCCAAAATGGGGAACAGTTTAGAGAGCATATGCTATGATCAGGTACTTCATCTTTTATTAAAGTTGATTAGCTAACTTCATGTCCCAAAGCTCGAGCTGCTAGATAAGAGACCAATTTATATTTATATTGTTAATACTCTCTATTCATGTCTGAGTGACACATACTTATTTTATTCTTACCTTTATCTTTCATGATAAAATAGCATGCTTCCTTCTCAACTTGATTGGAACACATAATTTATGCATTATTTCAATTATCTACATCATGTTTAATTGCTTTCCCCTTAAATTTGTCATAATGCCAAATTAATATAAGCATTTTTGAATTGCTCTTCAACCAATACCTGTAGATCTTGTATTTGAAACCTGCTTTGGAGATAGTTTCCTAAACTTTTGGTTGGAATGTTGCTTTCGTCATTTGGGTGGGGTATATCCCTGGTTTTAGTTTAGGAATAATCTCATTTTGCACCCTATATTTTACATGTTTTGGCAAAATTTTACCCAGACTTAGAAAAATGTTAATTGGCTGTAAAATTACAGGATTAGATTTTGTTAATCAAATAACAATCGACACTAGCCATGTGGATCACATGATGGATAGATTGGGCATAAGACAAGTTAGGTAAAAAGAGAGATCATAGTCCATGATATACCTAGTCCATTAGTTGGCCAGTTCTAACAAAACCATGTATCGCACATAGAAAAAGAATCTCAAAAGTCTAGGAGAAAATTGATATTTTTTGAAAATCTGTATGGCTTTTCCAGAAGTGGATAAGGTATGGAATGCAAAGTAAAATCCCTCAATTCTAGAGGATGGTAAAAAACTATGATAAATATACCCTTTTTTAGTAGATTCTTGTCAATAAAGAAGTCAACAGTTATCAGCATCTCTATGATATCATCATTACAGATCCTAGCAAGTTATTTTTGCAAGAGGGCTCTTTTGTGTTATTCTCTAATTTCCTGACTTTGTTTTAGGAGTTCAAAAATAAGCAACTAGTAATGCCATACGAAAGAAATGCTGTTGCCAGTTTGTTTCCTCCTCCCACCGCCAATCAATCATGGAGAAAAGTATTGAGCATGGGAAATCTACTAAATGGGCATGAACCTATTTTAAGAGAAATAATCTTCTCCATTAATGATCGCATACAAGACAGTCATTATGCTACTGGTATTCCTACATCCAGCATGGAAGAAATCCAGACACATCGCATGTACATATGTGGGACATCCAATGATCTCTGGGTTGCATTATCCGTTACATCGTGGGATTAGTTGCCCTCATCTGAAAAGGACACGCCTTCAATACATTTGCTGTTTTCAAGTTTGCAGGCCCTCAGGTCTCCATGGTGCTAAATTACTGAGCCTGGGACATCTACTAACAGTATGATATATTCTCTCTACTGCTTTCCCCTTGGATCACCATTTACACTGGAGAGTTCCTTTTGTTTGTCACCTTGGAGATTTTAAAAGAATTGCAAGCGAGCGATTACATCAACTTTCAAATTTGGGAAGTGTCTTTACTAACGTTCGCTTCTCTTGAGTACTAACACTGTTTCGCTCCAGGTGTGATAATACGCCTAAAGTCCTTTGTCCCATGGTGTTGATCCTGCCATACAAGGTGACTCCCTATGCTGATATTACTTTGATAATTATTGATTGATTATGAACACTCTTGGTGCTGCAACATGATCGTTGTGATGAATTTGTTCCTGTGTGACTAATGATACCAGCATATCTTTTTATGATATTCTGAGACCTTCAACTGTGATAAATTCATATCCATTTTCATAACTCTCTTTGACACACAACAAATTCAGCATGCAGCTTTATATTACAGTTCCATGAACCATGAATTACTTTAGAGAAAGCAAAACACAGTGCCTATATTCCTATAGCTTTGTTGTCAATGTGATAAAAAGTTGCCTGCTCCATTTGATACCATTTGATATATAACAAACTAGCAATATTTTTTCAGGTGGAGCTATAGTCCTACCTGTCTGTAAGAAACTTTTGAGAGCTTTTTGCTCATCATCATTTTCAGATAAAATTTATGGAATGTCTTGATTTACAAATTTGACGATTTGGTACTTGCCTGTATACAACTTGATCGAATCAGACTTTTTTGCTTCAGCAGGATATTCTTAAGGTAGAATACTAGTAATTCTGAAGTTTGAGCTAACCATCAAATTAGTTAATCTAAAAGTTCTCTTGAGCATCACTAAGTGAAGGAGGGTGATTTCGTAGGGGAGGCGCTTCTTCAAACCTTGTTAGAGTCTTTAAATCGCCCTCTGTTCTGGCGTTCTCTTGTTCATGTGTTTTGCTATTTTTTTTTTTCTTTTTTTAACTTGTTGAACGTTTATTTTTTTTTTTTAAAAAAAATGGTCACGCTCAACTTAAATCGTGATCGCCCCTCTATGTTGAATTCTTGGATCCGCTACTGGCTACATTATATGATGTCTTACAAGTTAGTGAGCCAATAAAGGTACAAGGTGGGGAATAGTATAGAGCCTTCCCATTGTCTTGTGTCAAGGAGGTAGATTCGATCATAGTTCGGAAGCGCCGGTTAGATGGTTCTTGATAGGTCAACCCTTAACCGTTTAAGATAGTTACGGTTCACGATTTGAAATTGTCGATTTACAGTTTGATTCATGATTCACTACGATTTATCATGATTCAAGATTATTATATTAAAAAAATATAAAATTATAAATTCATAAAATCGTTTACATGTTGTCGGACCATGATTATAATCGTATAACAAAAGAAAATCATTAATTAGTTATCAAATAATTAATCAACACATGAAATCATTTGTTGACAAACTATTATAAATTAACTAAGAAATGAATAAGCATCTCTTTCATTTTTTTTCAATTATTAAAAAGAATAATATAGTAAAAAAAATTATTGATTAGTTATTAAATAATTAACTAATACATAATAACATTAATAATTGTATTTTAGTTGGTTAGTAGGCCTTGGTTCGTGTTCCAACACCAACAAATCTTATTTTATAACAAATGATCATGTTCGCGCACTGAGTCGATGGAAACTGGGACGTGACTCTCTCGACTGCTCCCCGGTGATCTCCGCAACGACGTAGCCTCCGATGAACCTGCAACAAAGTCAGGCCGGGAAGGGGTTCCCGATGACGACCCTCCGACGATCAAGTCAGGCGATGGCAAGAAGAGGCAGAATAGATACTGTGGCTACAGTAGATAAGGAGAACAACCATACCTCCGTCGAAGTCCGGGGGTCTTTATATAGGACCCCGGAGAGGTGCGCGCACGCTTCCCAAGGCGTGCACGTCCCTCAAAGCATACCTCATAGTGGTTGTGTCAGAAAAGCATGTCTGACGTCATACCGCAATTGTCCGAGCATATCTCTGCTATGACAGCAGAAGCTTCCTCCGTACGATCCTTGGTACGGCCCGGCCGCCGACCATGCTGCTTGTCGGCGGCAGACGTCTCGAGAATGATATCACTAGCTGCCCCTTTTGTCCTCTTCTACGCCCTTTGTCTCTAATTGGGCCGATCGGGCTGATCGGTCGGCCTCCCGGGCGCTCGGGGTATACACGCACCTAGGACCGGGTGAGACGGTCGATCGGTCATATACTCGGTGTTGGTGCAGCGGAGACCGGCAAGAGGGGGGTGAATTGCCTGCAATAAAAACTAAACCCTCCTCAAGGCTTTCAACTTAAATAATAAAACAACAGTTATGAAATTCAACAGAACTAACATAAACAGAAATATAAGACGCAGCTATTTACTTGGTTACAACCAAGAAGGTTGTTAATCCAAGACAGTAAAAGAGTGCACTAGAAGAAGTCTCCTTCTCTGAAGGCGGAGTAGCCTTTTACACTTGAAGAGCACAGAACTGTTGCTTAGGAAATGAGAATACAGGAGTTGTATTTCAAGATTGTTCGTATTCGTTCACTGTTTTCGATATCTCAAGAGCTACCCGAGACCCTCTTTATATAGGAGTACTCGAGCTTATCAGTTCACCTGATCCTTCGGGATCAAGTTTGACTCGAGAGGGATCGGTCGACCGAACCTGCTGTACCTGCACAGCTTCGCGTCCAGGTGCAGTCTCTATGAATCGAGCTTGGGTTCGGTCGACCGATCCTTTTGTTCGGTCGATCGATCTGCCAACGGTCTTTTGCTGAGTTGGCCTGATCAGTTTGCTCGACTTGGTCTCTGGATATACTTCGGTTCGGTCGACCGATCAGCTCCCCAACGGTTGGCTGCTTGACGTGGCTTCTGACGTGTCACCAACAGCTGGCTTCGGATAAAGAAGGGTTCAGTCGACCGATCAAGGAGTTCGGTCGACCGAACCATTGACAAGTCAACTTCCAGTTGACTTGTTTCTGGTTCGGCTTCTTGGGTGATTCCGGCCTACCTGAATAGGGCTCACCCGAACCCAATTCCCGGCCTTCTCCTCGAGCAGGCTTCCGTCCGGCTTCTCGTCCCTCGAACGTCGCGTACGTTCTTCTCGCTCCACCGGAGTACTCTTTCGCAACTCTCTTGTCCTTCGGACGCACCAAGCTCGTCGGCTCCCTTCTCGTGTCGTCCTTCTCGCTAGCTGCGTCTTCCGCTCGACTTCCTGTGCTCCTAAGTTCCTGCACATTCAGACACAGGGTTCAGACAAAACGCAGGACCTAACTAACTTGGTTGATCACATCAAAACTACCACGGGATCCAACAATCTCCCCCTTTTTGATGTGCATCAACCCAAGTTCAAGTTAGGGTAAAACAGACACAAAAGGTAATTTTAAAGAAAAAATTACTAAACTAGCATATTAAGCATAAGTTTTGCAATAAGTAAAATTGCAACATTATAAAAGAGTTAAAAATTTAAACTTTTAAAATTTTCCTAACTCCTCCTAAACTTGTACTAAATTAAAAATTTAAACTTTTTAAATTTTTTCTAACTCCCCCTAAACTTGTACTTTTCTCTCCCCCTTTGATCACAGCAAAAACGGGGAAGAAATTTCTAAAAAAAAAAATTTAATATGATTTCTTAGAATTTGCAAAAAGAATTTCTAAAAAGAAATCTATTTTTTTTTTTAAGTAAAAAAAAATATCCGAAATTTAGAAAAGTAAAAAAAAATGTTTATGCACTTTCAAAGCATTTTAATTTTACTTTTAATGCTTTTTCATAAAGTTAATTAAACATTTTTATTTCGATATTTCGGCTTCCAGGTCGTGGCGAGGCACTAGGCCTTCTTGATTATTGGAGCAACAACCACTTCCTTAGACAAAGCTTCCATAAAGAAACTCAAAGTTTAATTATCTCACTGTAAGCTTTTAATTTTTGAAAAATTAATCAAGTACAGATTTTGGAACCCAATAAAGGTTCCTTCCTACGGGATTCTTTAAAAACATAGGGGTATATAACTTTTAGGAATTTTCCTAAGTTGACCCTGATGTTGTTTAATGTACCAATTCAATTTTCCATAAATTCTAACTTGATTTTGGAAATTTCTTTAAACATGCATCACTTTTCAATTTTTCAATTTCATTTTTTAATTTTGTATTTTCTAATTGCAAAAACTCATTTTCAAAATTTAAAATTTCCAAACTTATTTTTAAATTGGCAATTTCTTTTTCTGATTTGAATAGATCTTTAGATAAAGCTTTAATAAACTCAAAAGATTGTTTAGGGTTTAGGGCACGTACCTTACTTACCTGTTTGTCGGTAGCTCCCCCTTCATCGTAGCTTTCCTCTTCTGTCTCTCCCCCTTGATCAATGCTCATCTATGAGTCTGAGTTATCTTCAAAGAGGTGGTTGGCCACCAATGCTAGTCCCGAGAATTCTTCGACTTCTGACTCGGAGGATGAAGAGTCGTCCCATGTCGCCTTCGGATTTTTGTGCTTGGAGGAATTTGGTTTCTTGTAATTGGTCTTTGTCTTCTCCTTTTGCTTGCACTTCAAATTTGGGCAGTCCTCCTTGATATGCCCATCTTCGTTGCAATTGTAGCAACGGACTGTCCTTCTCTTTTGACGATGTTTACTTGACTGCGATCTAAATTGGTTAGATTTAAAAAACTTGTTAAATCGTTTTACCATTAACGTAGCTTCGTTTTCGTCAATCGTTGCTTCGGAGTCGGGATCGTCCTTTTCAGCTCGTAGGGCAATGTTGAAGTTCGACTTTTCTACTTGATTTTCTGTAATTCGAGATTCGTGAAGTTCGAAAGTTGAAAACAAATTTTCTAAACTACTTACCTCAAGATCCTTAGAGATGTAGTACGCATCTACTAAGGATGCCCATTCTGGAGTCCTCGGGAAGGCGTTGAGCGCGTATCGGATGGAATCCCGATTCGTTACTTCTTCTCCAAGGTTTGTTAGTTGCGTGATCAATTCTTTGATCCTTGCTTGGAGCTGCGCTACCTTCTCTCCTTGGTTCATGCGGAGGTTCGTCAACTGGTTCCGGAGGATGTCGCGCCTAGCTAGCTTCGCTTCGGATGTACCCTCGTGAAGCTCCAGGAATTTTTCCCAGAGATTTTTCGCGGAGTCGTAACTTCCGATTCGGCTTACCTCCTGAGGTGGCAGAACACTGAGGAGGTGGAATTCCGCTTTCCCGTTGGCAACGAAGCCGGCTTGCTCCTTCTTGCTCCACGTGTTTTCTTCTTTGTCTTTAGGAGCTGCAAAACCATATTTCATAGTAATTAATATATCAAAATCTGTTTTAAAGAATACCTCCATCTTTCGCTTCCATGTTGCGAAATCTCCGTCGAACTTCAGGGGATGGATGTTCGCGCCGGCCATTGTTCAGATCTTTGTGCTTCAGATGGCGGTTAGTCCCTCTGAGGCTGTTGGGCTCTGATACCACTTGTTGGTGCAGCGGAGACCGGCAAGAGGGGGGTGAATTGCCTGCAATAAAAACTAAACCCTCCTCAAGGCTTTCAACTTAAATAATAAAACAACAGTTATGAAATTCAACAGAACTAACATAAACAGAAATATAAGACGCAGCTATTTACTTGGTTACAACCAAGAAGGTTGTTAATCCAAGACAGTAAAAGAGTGCACTAGAAGAAGTCTCCTTCTCTGAAGGCGGAGTAGCCTTTTACACTTGAAGAGCACAGAACTGTTGCTTAGGAAATGAGAATACAGGAGTTTTATTTCAAGATTGTTCGTATTCGTTCACTGTTTTCGATATCTCAAGAGCTACCCGAGACCCTCTTTATATAGGGGTACTCGAGCTTATCAGTTCACCTGATCCTTCGGGATCAAGTTTGACTTGAGAGGGATCGGTCGACCGATCCCCAGGTTCGGTCGACCGAGCCTGCTGTACCTGCACAGGTTCGCGTCCAGGTGCAGTCTCTGTGAATCGAGCTTGGGTTCGGTCGACCGATCCTTTTGTTCGGTCGACCGACCTGCCAACGGTCTTCTGCTGAGTTGGCCCGATCAGTTTGCTCGACTTGGTCTCTGGATAGACTTCGGTTCGGTCGACCGATCAAAGGTTCGGTCGACCGATCAGCTCCCCAACAGTTGGCTGCTTGACGTGGCTTCTGACGTGTCACCAACAGCTGGCTTCGGATAAAGAAGGGTTCGGTCGACCGATCAAGGAGTTCGGTCGACCGAACCATTGACAAGTCAACTTCCAGTTGACTTGTTTCTGGTTCGGCTTCTTGGGTGATTCCGGCCTACCGGAATAGGGCTCACCCGAACCCAATTCCCGGCCTTCTCCTCGAGCAGGCTTCCGTCCGGCTTCTCGTCCCTCGAACGCCGCGCACGTTCTTCTCGCTTCACCGGAGTACTCTTCCGCAGCTCTCTCGTCCTTCGGACGCACCGAGCCCGTCGGCTCCCTTCCCGTGCCGTCCTTCTCGCTAGCTGCGTCTTCCGCTCGACTTCCTGTGCTCCTAAGTTCCTGCACACTCAGACACAGGGTTCAGACAAAACGCAGGACCTAACTAACTTGGTTGATCACATCAAAACTACCACGGGGTCCAACACTCGGATGGGGCACCGACTAGTTGTTCTGCCGTTCGGCCTAGCAGCTCAGCTACTGGGCATAGCGGTTCCTCTATAAAGGAGCTTGTGAGCGTTGGAAGCTCAACCCGAGGTCGAGCTGTCTTCGTGCCGACCCGCGGTCTACCCAGGCCGGTCGGCCGGGAGACTCCCTCCTGCTCGGCCGGACCTTTGACTCTCATGTGTCATTGATCTCTTCCTCTGTGGCCCCTGATCCTTACCACCGGATCAACAAATATAAAAAATAAAAACCCATCAAATTATTTGTTTTAACATATACAAAATGTCAAAAATAAAAGCCCATCAAATCCAAAGACTCTTGAACTTTAACCGGTCTGGCAACTTACCAGGTTGGTTGGTGCCCGCAACCCGAGTCAATCGGTAACCGGCCGGTTGGTACTCAACATTTATTTTAATGTTGAATATTATCTTAGAATAAAATCTCATACTCCATCTTATACCTATGCAAAATATAACTTCACTAAGCAGTTTATTTCAGTCTCCAGAGATCAGATTCTTATCTTTTATTTCAGTCTCCAGAGAAAGACAATATGTGATTATGAAGTATTGTAGACATGTTCAGAGAGAGGAGTTTTATAAACAGTTTGGGATTTCAACTTGAGGCCTGTCTCTTTCATCTAACTGCAGCTTAATTAGTCAATATTGTTCAGGTTTTTAACAAAAGAAGATTATCTATTACCAGAACTCAATACTTTTATCCTTTCATCTTTTCTGAAAACCAAAGCCTGGAATTCAATCTTTTTGCTGTGCTTGTTTGATCTTTGATCTCATGAACTTTTGACCTCTGAATTCCCTGACCATCATGAGCCTGATTTGTGATCATCATGAGCAATGGTACTACTACTTATTTCAGTTCTCAAAGACTTTGGTGGTAGTCAATCAAATGTGATGCGGCAGGAAAGTTAAAGATGGTAGACACTGGGAATTAGTCACTTTGGCAGTCAGCTTTGGATTGGATTGCATGACTTGCTGAATGATTGAAGGAATCCATGGTGGTAGGTCAGCCTCTGCCTCCCAAACAGTGGGATGTTCTGCAGAAAGGAGAGAGATTTGTGGGGGGTGGCCAAAGCACGCTCATTAGGTTTGCAGAAACTTGTTTCAGCATTGGATTCTTGTGCCTTTTTTTTTAAAAAAAAAATTCTTTAACATAATTCCATCCAAATTTCAATATGTCAACTTATACTAAAACTTTGCATATCATAGCAAATTCATATCCTTGCACCTAGTGAGGGATAGATTGATGTAGCCAAAGCACAAAGATTAACTTGTTGATTCACATATAATAGTCAGGAAAATCTTAAAAAGTCAAAAAAAAAAATTGAATTGTTGATTTACACGGAATAGTAAAAAAAAATCTTAGAAATAAGACACTTAGAATAATTTATCAATCTTCAACTGTTTTTAACCAAAAGTTATGTTGGTATTTATAGAATGAGCTAGTAACCTTGATGTGGTGGAAGTTATCAATGGTTATCCCTAAATTCAATATAAGTTTTTCTATTTTGACTTACTCCCCTATAGTGATTGAGTGAGAATGCACAAGAGGTTTGTAGGATTGGTTGGGATGATTATGGGAGCGAACTCCGGGCTAATATGAAGCTTTATGAATACAAGTTATGTTTTAGAATAAAAAAAAAAATCAATAATTGAATTGGAAAAGTATTTCATAACTGAAAAGTATATCATTAAGAAAAAAAAAATCTAAAATCATGGCTAAGGAATACGAAAATTAAATCAAAATTGAATTTTAATTTTTTTAAAAATGATTTATTTAAAAAATAAAATTCTATTAAAAAATAAAAAAAATACAAATTTAAGGCATGATTATAGGAATTGTTTAAAAAGTTATCAATTTGAATATTTTTTTTTTAATCTCAACTTGTTAAAATGGCATTTTGCACCACAGATTGATTGTATCAGTTGCAAAAGCTAGTTCATTTGTAGGAGTGTTTCATAGAAGAGTTAAAGCAAGGAACTTTAGGAAGCATTAAACATGTGGCAAAGATGAAGACATTTTTTAGGGTTTTTTCTTTAAGAACATAGATAAATAATTACTAAATGAGATATTAATAGAGTATGGAAAAGGAGATATAATAGTTCTTGCCCTCATTTTCAAGAGAAATTGAATGGAAGTTTTGAAAGTACTTAGCGAAATGAAATTAGACTAAGCACAAGGTAAACAAAAGTTGATAAATGTTCAAAAATGTGATATTGTTAATTTTTTAGCTGAATCATATTTGTCTCAACTAATAGTATTGTTGAATAAGTGAATGACAAAATTGTAGATCAGATTAACCAAAATTGTACTTAGAGATATTTCTCGGTCAAAAAGATTTGTCGAATAGTTTGTCGCAGATTTCAGTGCACCAACTATGCAAAAGATCGATTTACTTGATCAAATTTTTTGTACTGATTTGTATGCCTACCAAGGATACATACAAATGTAATTATGCAATAAATGTAATTATGTAAACTTGATATTAAGATTACTATTTTCTAATCATTTTTTTAAAAAAAAGGATGTATATATATTAATATTTTTTTAAAGAGTATAAACATGACTTGTCTTAGATTGTTTCATATCACCAAAATAACCTAGAAGGTTAAGTTGGGCATAGAGGTTGGGGTCCATGGGCCTAACTCGACTTAGGTCTGAATTTGATTTAATTTTTTATTTATAAATCAACAATGATATTATAGATATTATTTCAAATAATATTTAATAAAATATCAATTTTAATTTTTAATTAAATTTTAAAACAATTTTAAAAAATAATTTTAAAATATAAATATGACACTTGATAGGTTAATTGCTTCCACTTTTGCACGGGCTCCCAAAAAAAACTAAACTCAAACAATAATCAAAACTAAAAAAATAATAATATTCATCAATTTGTTTTTTTTAAATGAAGATTAAATTATCTCAACTTATTAATAAATGAATAAAATGGATGTTTCTTTAGCATGGGATCAGATCAATTTGGCTTAATTTTGTTTGTCTTATATAAAATAATTTATGCAAGTATTCAATTAAAATTAAGGTCTAAACTAAATTAGGTGGTTCGATGCTTCACAGCAATAATAATTTATTTTGCACGACAGCCAAATGTTTAAATACCATCCTTGATATGTAATTTATTATTTATAGTATTTTTTTTTATTATTCAGTTTCACTCGACTAATCTTGTTGAAGGTAGACTACCTTCCCCCTTTAGGAATTACTTTGCCTACCGAATAAATTCGAAGCATAGTTTAGTGAGGATGAAATTCAAACTTTAATCCTTTTATTTATTGGTGTTTTTCTATTGTATCATATGTTGTGCCTAGGTGGATCATGGCTCTGATACTCTTTGTTGTGCCCAACGGATTTTGTTCTTGTTCTCTCTAAAATGTCTTATGCCAATGAATATGAGATTTTGATTGAATCCGAACATTATATCCTTGGGAGTATTGTATGTAGGCTTTAAATCTAAAGGAAATTAATAGCTAATGAATGAGAATTAATTATTTGTGAATTATAGGATTAGTGGAAATAAATATTAAAAAATATAATAAAAAATATATGCAAAACCTATAACAAAGTTAATTACCAAAATATATGCTCCAATTTTTTACTACAAATTAGTACATACAACTTGTATTTTAATAAATTGACAAGTTAAACAAACCCTTAAGTTTTCTGATAAGATAATCAAATAAAATAGATATTGGAGAATATAAATTGATCTATCAATGTGATATAAAAATTTATCAGTACTTTATATTAATCATTGCTCCATACAATTGCACATATATAAATATAATCTGCTAAAATCATTTTTCAATTTCGCAAATAGAAGCAAATGGGTAACTAATACAATTGTTAGTAATAATCAAATTTTCATTCTACTAATCTTTGATTTTTATATTTGTTATGATCCACTTAATTAAGATATTTATTGATTATCTAAGTGTATAATAATATTATCGTAAATGAGTCTCTCAAAGTTTTTCTCAATAAACCACTCCAATTTTTTCTTTAAATTCATTTTTTTTAGCTTTTCTATTTTTATATATTTGACATCCATCTTAACACTTCATCTTTACAACTTTTATTTTCTACTTATGTATTTACTTCATAGTCCAATATTCAACTTTATATAACATAACAAATCAAATAACTATTTTATAAATTTCTAAAACTCCTAAATCTCTTTATAAGTGAATTATTACTTAACCATGTAGTTTAAATTTCAAATTAACCAAATCGCATAGGTAACTTTAAAAATACTCAAATCACGTATCTGATACCCATTTTGTCATATTGCTCATTCACTTTCCGAATCGATTGTTATAGTGTAGCAATAGATTCAGTATATTTTTGTGATAAAAAAAAGATTTTTAATTTATTAATATGCTTCTGTGATTAAAAAACATTATATAAAAAATGATTAAAAAACTTTATATGATCGAAAATTCGCTACTCTTAATATTGTGTATTGAATTAATGTTGAGATAATGGATATAATCAAGAAAACTAGATGAACATATAGGATCTAATTCTATGTCATTTTGAGTTTTCTAGGTTCATCAGTTGATTTTAACCAAAATCGACGAGAAATCTAGAGAGCTTAGAATGACATAGAACAAGGTTCTATATGCTCATCTAGGATCTCCTGATTATATTTATGCCTTCAAATATTAATTCAATACATCATATTGATAGCAACGAATTTTTGAATATGAATTAGATTTTTCAGACATATTCGTATTTAAAAAATTGATACTCTTAATATGACTTATGGAAATGATATTTGAGAGTATGAATATAATTAAGAGAATTAGACGAGCACATATGACCTTATTTCATATCATTTCGAGCTTTTTAAGTTCATCAGTTGATTTCAGTTAAACAATAGATATAATCAGGAGAACTAGATCAACACATAGGATCTGATTCTATGTCATTCTGAGCTCTCTAGGTTTATCAGCTAATTTTAGCCAAAGCTGGCTGAAGGACCTAGAGAGCTCAAAATAATATAGAACAAAGTCCTATATGCTCATCTAGTTCTCCTGATTATACTTATACCCTCAAACATCAATGCAATATATCATATTGAGAGTAACAAATTTTTTGAATACGAATCATATTTTTCGGATAAATTTGTGTTATAAAATTGATGCTCTCAATATGACTTATGGAGATGATGTTTGAGAGCATGAATATATATAATTAGGAGAACTAAACATGCACATATAACCTTATTTCATGTCATTCCAAGTTCATCAGCCGGTTTCAGCCAAAATCAATTGATGGGCTTGGAGAGCTCGGAATGACATGGAATCACTTCTTATATATTTGTCTGTTTCTCCTGATTATATCCATAGCCTCAAATATCAATTCGATACATCATATTGAAAATCATTTTTTTATCATAAAAATTTTAAATTTTTTTTTAAAAAATAATTGATTGCTACAATGTAATAATCGATTATTATTTTTTTTTTTTGATACCGAATCAATTGCTACATACAGTGAAGGAAAGCGAATGAGCGGAGGGGCAAAATGAGTATCGGGTATACGATTTGGATATTTTCAAAACTACCTACGCAATTTTGATAATATAAAGTTTAAACTACTTGGTGGTTCAATAATTTACCTTCTCCTTTTTAAAATAGATAGAAGTTAAATATAACTCCTTAATAAATACCTTACTAAATTAGGTATCCCTGGTCCATCCTCGACTAACCCTATCTGGATGAGTATAAAATATGGTTGCTTGTAACAAACTACATTGTATTTTTTTTTCCTTTAATAAAGATGGAGATTAAGTCGTAGGGCACTAAAAACTTATCTTATTTCCTCGTTTATACTTAATTAGAAACCCCATTAGAGGTGGTTTACCTATTAATTGTTTAAACCACATTCATGAACACATTAACTAGAGGTGGTTTACCTATTTAATTATAGCATTTCTCATTTCTCAAATATTAAAGGTTAAATGCTAAATATGCGTTAGTACGTCCGGTTTAAATCAAGTATAGTTTGAACCGGTTGACTAATTCGAACCAAGATGGACCGGGTTTACGATCGTAGGTTTTCCTGGCTATTCCAATAAAAATTCGACACACCCAAAATTTAAACCCAGACGAGAAGAAACGTCGGTCTCACAGACCTCACGTCGCCACCCGGCGTGGGCCCGCGTCTCGATTACCCTCTATACGCGTCGCCCTTCCGACGCCGCTTGGCGACCCACTTTTTCTACCTCCCTCCGCTCCGCTCTGCGCCTCGGCCGAGAACAGAGATCGCGCGGGAGTGGAGCAGTCTGTTGATCGGCGGCGGTGAGGAGGCGGGAATCCGATAGATAGCGTTGCGATCGTGCATGGAGTCCGGAGAAGGCGGCGGTTCGTCCTCTTCGCCGGCAGCCGACAAGACTGCCCCGCCGCCGCCTCCGCCGCCGCCGCTGAGTCGGTACGAGTCGCAGAAGCGGCGGGACTGGAACACGTTCTTGCAGTACTTGAGGAACCACAAGCCGCCGCTGACGCTGGCGCGGTGCAGCGGCGCGCACGTGATCGAGTTCCTCAAGTACCTGGACCAGTTCGGGAAGACGAAGGTGCACGAGGCCGGGTGCGCCTTCTTCGGCCAGCCGAACCCGCCGGCCTCCTGCGCCTGCCTCTTCCGCCAGGCCTGGGGCTCCCTCGACGCCCTCATCGGCCGCCTCCGCGCCGCCTTCGAGGAGAACGGCGGACTCCCGGACTCCAACCCCTTCGCCGCCCGCCCCGTCCGCATCTACCTCCGCGAGGTCCGCGAGAACCAAGCCAAAGCCCGCGGCATCCCCTACGAAAAGAAGAAACGCAAACGCACCGCCGCCGCCGCCGCTGCCGTCGCAGGGGAATCCTCTTCCAACCCGCCGCCGCCGCCGCCTGCAACTGCTGCCTCCTCGTCGGCGCCGGATCCTCCCGCCGGTAGTTCGCCGTCCGTCTCATAATTATGCATTAAAAACTAACGATCTTAACAATCACTTCATGATCAATTACTTCCTCCTCCTCCTCCAACTTTGAAAAACAAACAAAAAAGAAAGAAGAAAAGAAAAAAAAAATGTAATTTTGATGGTGCCGGGCAGCAAGAACTGACATGAGATTCCAGTCTTCGCCCTATTCATAGTACGAACACGCTTTAATTTCCTTGTTTACGTGCATTATTGTCACAGACTGCTGTCCTGATTCGCCTCCTCTGTTCATCCTTTTTCTTTTCGAGCACTGCTTTAATGGCAGACATTTTCAGTGGCGGCAACAGATCATATCATCTACATTCTACACTACTCGAATCGCGTTATATCACATATTTTACTGGTCCCCCCTCCCCTGCATGGAACAACAACAAGAAGAAGAATCGAAACGTCAATTATATTACCCGCACGAGTGCAGCTCAACTCTCTCTCTTCTTCCTCCTCAAGTCTAGGGTTTGATTTGGGGCCGGCGGTCTTCACGTTGCCGAGAGATTTATGATCTGTATTAATTAAACGCTAATTACAGTCGATTTGCTTTACGATGGATGGGAGACTGAGCCTGTCCTACCACTAAAGTGAGATGAACAGTGGCGGCCGACAGTTTTAAAGTTGAAAACATACACATTTTAATTAGTCTGTTTCGCCGTGGGAAGGACGGTAAACGAATCGAGCAGGGCTAATTCATTTAGTGTCTTAATTTGAATTATAATTTGAGTTGATTATGAGCTAAGCGCATCCTCGTTGATATGAACGTTAATATATGTAATCTCTTTAAATATCATGTCAGGTAATGTCTACCTTTTTATTAACTTAACATACACTCATATTCATTTTTTTCATTAATATTGATTATTTGAGGATCCATTATCCATTTATTTATTTTTATTCTTTATATCTAAATTTTATTTTTAAATTTTTTTATATAAAATCTACTTATTAACCATGTTCAAATAATTAAATATTCTTACTGTAGGGATATTATAATACTCATCTATATTAATTTATAATAATATTTGATCCTGTCCGATAATCGAGATGGTGAAAACTGAGAACGTGGTACTCCGATTGACCGTATGTTGACTCCTTAAGGCCCTGCAACTACAGCTGCGTCAGTACCGAGCCAAGGAAGGGGTCCCGGCGATAACCCTCCGACGCTCAAGTCAATCACCGACGATGTGTGAAAGCAGAGCAAAGTAGTGAATAGTAACAGCAACAATGGATTATCGCATCCAACACATACCTTCGCTGAAGCTTAGCCCCCCCCCCCCCCCCTTTATAAAGGGCTCCTGTAGCACGTGTGCATGCTTCCCAAGGCGTGCACGCTTCTCGAAATTTTTCCTGAAAAGATGTATCAGTAAAGTGTCTCTGACACAATACCTTAACGAGTCGAGCATATCTCTGAAGTGACAGTGGAAGCTTCTGCCGTACAATCTTCTGCCTGAATCAGCCGCCGACCATGCCGCCTGTCAGCGACACAGGCTCCCAAAAAGATAATATTAAGCTAGCAATGTCTTTTACTGGGCCGAGCGGGATAGTCGCTCGGCTCGGATGAGTGTGTTATCTGGCTAAGCAGGGAGGCTGCTCGACCGGCGCTTCCGTTGTCTTGAGAAAGTCGCTCGGCCGCCCTTCTATTTCTGCATAGCTCGGTCGTAAATTCGCACTGTTCTAGTAGATCTATGTAAGGCCGAGCGGGGAAGTCACTTGGCGTGCTCTTGCAGATACCTAGCAGTCTTTCTGAGCGTTGGAAGCTCGAAACCTCGCCGAGCTGTTATAATTTCGGATCGGGTCTTCCTTATCCCGATCGGGCGAGTGTGCTACCCGATCGACCAATGGTCTAGGGGCGTTTGACCGCCTTGACTGGCCCCCACCATGGCACTGACCTCCACCAGGGTGGGGTCTTCCCCCCTTATCACCGCATCACAAGCCTCCCCTTTAAGTCTAGTCGAAGGAGGCTGCAGCCCGACTAAGTGGACCATTGTGCATCGATTTCTTCCCGATCAGCCTTCATCATTGTATAGACTCCAGTCAGGCTGTACCTAATCCTTGTCGATTGGCTTTCTGAAAGTAGTCACTCGGCCAAGCATCATGCTTCTTTGATCCAATCGGAAGAACATATGTTTACCCTTGTAGGATTTTTCCTCTAGCTATCTTAGGCGAGCGGGGGCTCGGCTGATGTCACCCGAAAATCTTGGAATTCATGCAAATTATTTTTCATTAAGGCAGAACGGGTTCCCATACCGCTCTTAATTGTCGTCCAGTGATAGCGCACCATGTGTCAGACCCACAGCCGCGCGCACGCTTGACGTGACAGGCATTGATGGCAACATTTGGCGGTTTAAATTTAACGGTCGGATCTTTGCATAGGTTTTCGTGACCTAGATCGGACGACTTCGGTCAGCCGAGCCGGGGGTATATGAGTTCGCTGCCTCACTACCTTCACCTTCGTGCTCTTGCGCTTGTGTTCTCCGGCGATTTTGTCCGCGTTCTCTAGCGGCCTTTTGCATGTTGTTGGCCACTTCTTCATTTCTGCTCCGACGATCCTCATCCCGTAAGCTTCTTTTTCTTATTCTCTTTTAGTCTCTGACCTCTCCTTGTTCCTGGTGTCTTTCCAGTGATCTTTTTGCTTCTTCGTTCGCATTTCCTTCGCTAGTTTTGCTTTCCATCGCAATGGTGAGCTCTTCTCAGTGTCGGACCTCCCTCTCGAACTCTGGTACACCACCATGGAGACCAAGTTTGATGAGGGCGACGCTAAGAGCCTTAAGAACGCTTTTGAGATTCCCCCTGATCATGGGATCATTTTAGCTTCCTCATCCGATCGGCAAAATGAACCGCCGACCGACACCATCTATCTGTTCCAGGACCAATTTGTGGTCGATCTCCACTTCCCTATCCATCCCTTTATCGTTGAAGTTTATAATTATTTCCGTGTTCCCCTTCCACAACTTGTACCGAATTCCTTTCGCCTTCTGTGCGGCGTCATTGTGTTGTTCCGGCTACATGACATCCCTTTGACTCCTCGAGGTTTTCACTACTTCTATTACCCCAAACAGTCCGAACAGGGTACCTTCCTGTTTCAGTCTCGGATCGGGTTGGTTTTCTTTGACAAACTGCCGACTTCCAATAAACATTGGAAGGAATATTTCTTTTTTATACGCCTCCCCCAAGCGGCCGAGCTTCCGGACCCGCTGACAGGTCGGCCTACCACCTCAACCCGACCTAAAGAAATATAAGAGCCGCTCGGACTAGCTTCACGCCGCCTCCATGCTGGCCGACCAGAAGTTGCTGCTTGACGGCGTGTTGTACATCTTCGGCCTGAGTCTGATCCATACTGGGCTCCCGACCAGCTTAGGTAAGAGGTTTCATGTACGTTTTCCCTTTGATTCTAACTGATTTTTCTGCTTCTTTTGCAGCTAAAGTCATGGTGCGTGCTCGGATGTCCGACCTTGCGAAGCTTCAGAACGCTGAGATCGAGGCGGTTGCCATTGAGGAATTAGCGAACCGTGGCCTACAGCCGGTCGGCTCTCAAGATGAGAGCGCAGCGACTCCCGCCCTGGCGAGTGGAGGGAGAGCAGCTAGCCAAGCCCCCAGTATTGAGATTGTCAGCGGCTCGAAGCAACCATCCGAGCAAGTGGCCATTGTCCGCTCGGAGAGTTCGGATTCCTCCGGCGAGCCGTTGCTAAAGCGTAAAAGGCGCCAAACAGAGTCTTCATGCTCTGCTACCTCGGCGGTGGGATCTGCCGAAAGGGTCGAGGTCGGCATCTCGAATCCCTCCGCGGTTCCTGAGACTACGCCCGAGATATCCTCCGACCGGACTGTTGAAGCAATCTAGGTGCCCAGGTTTTGATGTTTGGGCAAAGGTTTAATTTAGGTTTATTGTTGTATTTGATATGCATTGTGAGTGTGCAAGATATGGGTACAACAAGGAAAACCCAAGTGTGATCTTGGTAAAGGAGGAAACTCAAGAATGAGTCTTGGCGGTGTAAGTTCAAGCATGTAGTCTTGGCAACGTAAGTCCAAGTGTGACTTGGTAATGGATGAAGTCCCGGAGGTGAGGAGCTTCTTGGCAAAGGAAGACCCGACAATATAGACAAGGCCGAAGGAAGCTCCAGAAGGCAAGACGTGAAGGATGGGGAGACATCCGAGGGACGCGAGGCTGATGGAGGAGGCTAGAAGGCTAGGTCTAGGTTGGTCGGGCGAGGATGAGTGCATGAGAGATTGTACCCGGAGTAAAATCCTAGTTTTAGGGGTTTACTGTAGCGTTACTGTAGCAGTCGACTGGTGCATGAACCAGTCGACTGATGCACTGTAGCAGAGAGTCGTTGAGAGAGTCGTTGGGCTGGCACCAGTCGACTGGTGCATGGACCAGTCGACTGGTAACGGGCAAATTAGGTTGTTGATTTGTTCCAAGCTCTATTAGAAGGAGCTTGGTATGACCGGCCAAGGTGACGAAATTGGACTTGGTTAAAGCCTAATTAGTAGTTACCAAACGTGCTCAAGGTTCTCTTGTGTCCAAGTGTTCTTGGTTGGTGTTGTGGTGAGGTTTCTCCACCCACAAGAAGTTGCTTGAGTAGCCGGAGTTTGCCGGGGGTTAATCCACCGAAGGATCGGGATCGTCCACCTTATGGACAGTCGTGGAGTAGGAGCAAGTTATCTCCGAACCACGTTACATTGACGTGCATTGGTTTGCATTTCCTTTCTTTATCTTTAGCTTTCATATTCGTATTTAGTTTCGTATTATTCCGCTGTGCAACTAACGAATATGTAGGAAGTCATCGATTTGGGTGAGACGCTATTCACCCCCCCCTCTAGCGGGCACATCGATCCCAACAAGTGGTATCAGAGTGAGGGCGATCTTCTACAGACTAACCGCTAAGAGAGCAAGAAGCTAGAGGAAGAAGAAGATGGAGTCCGAAGGACCGCTCGGATGGGATATCCGAATTCCACCTCTGTATGACAAAGAAGACTTCAATTATTGGAGAAAGCGGTTGGATACATGGTTCCAAATAGATTGGAACCAATGGGTTGTCTTGAGTGACCCATTTGAAGCTCCTACGAACAAAAAGGGGAAGCCCCTCCGACCACGACATTGGATCAAGGAACAAAGGTAGCAAGCGGAGGCGGATAAGGAGGTAACAAAAATTTTGTTAAATCTATTACCTTCTAATATCATTGTGAGTGTAGGTGAATGCACAAGTGCATGTGATCTTTGGGAAAAGATCATTGTCTATCATGAAGACCCGTCACAATTCCAAGGAGTGGAAGAGCCCAAGGAGAAGGGTTCATTGGTTCAAGAAAAGAAGGACCAATTGAATGTTGACACGATCTCAACATCCGAGGAGGAGAAGGAAGATGAGGAGGTATCATCCACATCATCAAGGGAGGAAGAAGTAGAACCATCCACATCTTCAAGTGAAGAGGAAGAAGAGCAATCCAAGGAAGAGGAGATCTTGGAAGCTCAACCCTCCACCTCAACTACCAAGAAGAGCACAAAAGACCACATCAAATGCTTTGAGTGTGGTAAGATGGGACACTACAAGAGTAGGTGTCCTTCGCTCAAGAAGGTAAAGGAGGTAAACTCTAAACTCACTAAAGTTAATTTAGAAACTAATGTGAGTTGTAGGAAGAAGAAGAAGAAGGAGAAGAAGCACATTAGGTGCTTTACATGTAGTGAGTGGGGTCACTACCACACAAAGTGCCCAAGGAGAGGAGAGCTCAAGAAATTGGCGCACTTGAAGAAGTGGGAGAAGAAGAGAGCTTCAAGGGTAAGGGAGGTAAACCCTAATTTGAATGCTAGTTCAAATTTAAATTGTTATAATGCTATTTATCATGAAAATAGAATGCATGATAAACCTAAGGACAAATATATACCTCCTCATGCTAGATCTACCATACCTAAGGTTAGGAAGGTAGATAACTACTTAGGCAACAATTCTAAGGACTTTAGATATAAGCCTAAGGCTAGCAATGCTCATAGGAATCAACAAAAATCCAAATCTATGGATTTAGTAAGGGAAAACCAAGTCTTAAGGTCAAGACTTGATAACTTAGAGAGAACCTTAGCAAGAATGGAAAACTTGTTTAAGGGGCAAAGTGAGCACAACCTTGGAATAGCTCGACAAGAGTCATCCAATGGCTAGAGAGGTTTGGGATACAAACCCAAAGCCAAGAAGGATGTGACTTCCTTTCATAGGGTTCCATATAGCTATGGAACCAAACATAAGACTAGTGGTCAAGCTAAAAGTACAAGGGAAGTTGTCCCTAAAAGTACTTTTGCAAAGACCAATGTGACTAAGACTTTTAATAAGTCTAATAAAGTCACAAATAAGGTTACAAGGGGAGTTAGCCCTAGAAGTGACCTAGTGGAAGTGACCAAGGCTTCTAAGAAGCCTAGAAATGTCCTTAGGAAGGTATCTAGGGAAGTCATCCCTAGTGAGTACCTAGAGCATCCAAGGAGCACCAATAGGTTTTGAGTTCCTAGGAGCATAGTCTCTGCACCCTAGATGGGTTTAGAGAGTGTCAACTCCAATTGGAAGGGTAGTTAACCCAACCTTGATAAAAGTTGACACTTGAAAGCATTTTCAAGGTTATTGTTAACCTTTGAAAATGAAAAGGATTATTAAGTGTACTCTTTAAGAAGAGTAAATTGTGTCAAAATTTGAGGATTTGAGTTTAACTTAAATTGACACAAATATGAAAATACAAGGAATACAAGTTGGGATCTTGGTCTCCTTTTGATGGGTTAAGGGAGATTTTTAACCTTAATCCAAAGTAATCACTATTTGGAAGAACAAAGTATGTCAAATCTTAAGGAATTGAAATACATGTAAATCGGCACACTTGAAAAGGATTAGAAATGGCTAGTTGAGATCTTAGCATGTTCTTAAAGGATTAAGAGCAAAACTAAGTCTCAATCTAAATGTTTGATCCTTAAAGAGAGTAATATGTGTCAAACAAATATTTGAGAATTGAATTCTTAATTTCAATTGGCACAAATAGAAAAGGGATAAAAGAAATGTCAAGTTGGGTTTTGACATTCTTTCAAGAGATAAGCAATCTAGACTTAATTTTAAGATTTTAGCTAAGGTTTAAGGATACTTAGATTATCTAGATATATTTTATTTATGCTAAAATACTATGATTGATTGCATATTATATGTCATGACATCATGTGTTGCATTCATTTTATTATGAAAAATATAAAAATATCATGCCATGTTATACATACATCATGTAGCTATAGCATGCTTTGCTTTTGAAAATTGCTTATTTTGATGTATGCCATTAATCATCATGTAGTATGTCAATTTCCTTATAATTAAGGACAAAAGACATTTATTATGTATGGAAGTGCCCCAACAAGAGAGATCATATCAAGTGACATCCTAGATGGATGATCATGATTTTTACAATGCCTAGATAGAGATGCATGATCCCTTAGTTTAGGGCAAGACCAAATATACATCTCACAAAGAACTATAAGGTAACTTGTATGTGTTTTAATACACATTAGATACAAGTGAGATGTTAACATGGTGAACTAAACTCAAGATGCTGATCTAGTGCATCTTGTTGAGTTTTAGGTTCATCAAAACACATAGTTATGTGTCTTCCAATCATTGGGAAAGCTAATGTACAAGTCATGTGCATCGAGCCCAAAGAACGTGGTTGGATATTGGTTTTGAAAAAGATTTCAAAATACTTTTGAAAAACCTTGGTGAAGACTATCTTTTGATAGTAATCATCATTGGAAAGTTAGACACAAACTAAGAGAAAACATTGAAGTTTTCAAGAGTTTTCAAATTTGTGAAAATTTTGAAAATAGGAAGTATTTTCATAGAAAACTATTTTTCCCTGATAAAGTATCCTAAATAATGTCTACATGAGTTTTCATGATGAAAACAAGTATGGATTGGTTAAGAAAAATCAAAGTGAAGTTTCGGTTGAGGTTTAGTTTCATTATTGAATTTTGAACCTCAAAACTTCGAGTTTTAATTTTCCTAATTATTTACAAATCCCAAGTCATTGTTGGTGCAATGATATAAGTTTGACCATATTTTTAGGGGGATTTACTCTTTGAAAACATAAAAATCTTTTCAAAGACCAAAAGGAGGTCAAGTGTTAAGGTAGCACATGATATTGGTATGGGAGGTGTTACCAAGAACAAGGGAGAGTTATCCAAGGCCAATAAGAAGGAATATGCTAGGGTAGCATATAATTATAGCAAGGATAAGGTGTCCAAGATTAAGGACAAGAAAAAATTAACCAAATACAAGGTGTCTAAGGTTAAGAAGGAGAGTTTTGTAGGCCAAGTGTCACCTGAAGTGCACCGAAGTGGCCTAGTCATAGTAAATGAGTCACCTAGGGAGGTGACTAAGATTAAGAGCTCAAGGGGGAGCTCAAAGAGTCTTTGGGGCATATGGTAAATGATCTTAAGTGAACGAAGATGTGCCAAAGGGATTAGAGATGGATTTGAGTCTCTATTATACTTGGTTGTCACAATTGGGTTGAGTTTCATGCATGAAAATATGACATTGGGGTTATATTATATGAAAAATAGTTTTTGATGTATAGATGCTATATAAACCAATGCTAGGGGTGCATTGTGGGTTGGTATGGGAAAATACATCAAGAGGAAGCCAAAACTAGGACTTTAGGTCAAGGTTCAATTGAACCATTTAACTAGTTTTGAATTTTGTGTCAATCTTAGAATTGGTGATAGATACATTTTGTAATGTATTTTTTCCAAGTAGACAAGGGTACAATAGACCTCTCCACAAAATTTAGAGATTTTTAGAGGTCTAGGAAATTTCTGGTGCATTTCTAAAATTGGCCTGAAAAGGCTGATTTTTGCAGAAATAGGGTGTCAGTCGACTGGTGCAGATACCAGTCGACTGGTAACAGTGTTTTTGAGCATAGAATGTTTCTGTAAGCTCATTTTGTCGATACCAGTCGACTGGTGCCGATACCAGTCGACTGGTAATAGTAGATTTCGACCACAGAATACTTCTGTAAGGTTCTGTCGAAGGGGGCAGTCGACTGGTACGTAGTTCAGTCGACTGATACCAGCCTAAAAGTGGTTTTCAACGTTGTTCTTGATCGTGTCAACTCGTTTAAATGTATGAGATCCATGGGAGATAAATACATGAGTTTAGGGTCAATTTAGATGACCTGTTTTCAACAATTGGGATATTGTTGAAGCTCTTTTTGATGTATGGCAAAGGGGGAGAAGTCTAGGTTTAAGTGGGAAACCTATACACCTTTGCAAGAAATCCTAACTCGAGGGGAAGCTTAGGTGAAGGGGGAGATATTGTTTAGGCAAAGGGGGAGAAGTTTACCTTTGCGGGAAATCCTAGCTCAAGGGGGAGCTTAGGTGAAGGGGGAGCTTAGGTGAAGGGGGAGCCTAGGGATTTAGGTTCCATTATTTATGCATGAGTTGATTTGTATATTTATTTGCATATGTATTGTATTTATGTTTCCCTAACTTAAACAGGTTACCAAACATCAAAAAGGGGGAGATTGTTAAAGCAATCTAGGTGCCCTAGGTTTTGATGTTTGGGCAAAGGTTTAAGTTAGGTTTATTGTTGTATTTGATATGCATTGTGAGTGTGCAGGATATATGTACAACAAGGAAAACCCAAGTGTGATCTTGGTAAATGAAGAAACTCCAAGAATGAGTCTTGGCGGTGTAAGTCCAAGCATGTAGTCTTGGCAACGTAAGTTTAAGTGTGACTTGGCAATGGATGAAGTCCCGGAGGTGAGGAGACTCTTGGCAAAGGAAGACCCGACAATATAGACAAGGCCGAAGGAAGCTCCAGAAGGCAAGACGTGAAGGATGGGGAGACATCCGAGGGGCGCGAGGCTGACGGAGGAGGCTAGAAGGCTAGGTCTAGGTTGGTCGGGCGAGGACGAGTGCATGAGAGATTGTACTCGGAGTAAAATCCTAGTTTTAGGGTTTTACTGTAGCAGTTACTGTAGCAGTCGACTAGTGCATGGACTAGTCGACTGATGCACTGTAGCAGAGAGCCGTTGAGAGAGCCGTTGGGCTGGCACCAGTCGACTGGTGTATGGACCAGTCGACTGGTAACGGGCAAATCAGGTTGCTGATTTGTTCCAAGCTATATAAGAAGGAGTTTGGTATGGCCGGCCAAGGTGACGAAATTAGACTTGGTTAAAGCCCAATTAGTAGTCACCAAACGTGCTCAAGGTTCTCTTGTGTCCAAGTGTTCTTGGTTGGTGTTGTGGTGATGTTTCTCCACCTATAAGGAGTTGCTTGAGTAGCCGGAGTTTGCCAGGGGTTAATCCACCGAAGGATCGGGATCGCCCACCTTACGGACAGCCGTGGAATAGGAGCAAGTTATCTCCGAACCAGGTTACATTGACGTGCATTGGTTTGCATTTCCTTTCTTTGTCTTTAGCTTTCATATTCGTATTTAGTTTCGTATTATTCCACTGTGCAACTAACGAATACGTAGGAAGCCATCGATTTGGGTGAGACGCTATTCACCCCCCTCTAGCGGGCACATCGATCCCAACACGGACTCCTTCGGTGGCCGAGCTGTCGCAGGAGCTTATCACCGCAGAGCCCCTAGCTTCCATGCCGCCATCACGGCCATTGAGGGTTTGGCGATCGGCCATCCTCCCAGCATCTCCGTCCTAGCCGATCGACCCAACAACCTCAGCCCACTTGGCTCCGGGCAGTCGACAATCCGTCACGATGATCCTTCACCTGCCAACGGAGGAGTACAGCGAGCCGAGCACCCGGTCAGCACTCCTGAGCATCAAGTCATCATACGGGGTCCGCTCGCCCAAGTCTGGGAAGAAACCCAATCCCGAGCGGCGGTGATGCCCCCGGGCGCACTCGCCAACAGTCACACCCAAATGACAACTGGGCTAAGCTCCTTGTGATTAACTTTCCTCCTATCGGCTCTAATCCTTTTACATGTTTGTAGTGTTAGGTGGAGAGTCTGGCCATGTGCCACATGCTAGCTCATTTAGAGGATGAGTTCCGGAAGCAAGTCTCCATCAGCCAACCTGCCGCCGATCTGAGGGAGATGGCCAAGATGAAGGGCGACCTGGAAAAGGCGACCAAGCTCCTGGATGCTGAATGGGCTAAAACCTCCTGCCAGGAGGAGATGTTGGTGTTGGTTTCTACTCTGAAAACCTAATAGTTCCACTGTACAAAAATTTTGTACAAAGGTCTGAACCTTTTTCTAGCTACCATGTGTTCTTTTAAATTAAATTTGGATCGCCTGCGGAACTTAACACGTTTGATCCAAAGTTTAATCTATTTGTTCTTTTAGGTTTAGACTTGGATCTCCTGCGGAACTTAACATGTTCGATCCAAATCACCTAGGTTATTAATTCTATTAAATATTAATTTCCAAAATTGGCTTCCAGTACTGACGTGGCGAGGCACATGACCTTCTTGGATATGGGAACAACCACCACCGACTAAACAAAGCCTTTTAAGAAAAGCTAATATTTAATTTTCTTAAATAACTCTAGGTCAACCGAAAAGAACAATCAAATCACAAGGAAAAGAAAAACAAAAAAAACACAAATTCGAAAACTATTTCGAAATACTAGAATCGCAAGTCTCTTGTATTTGATATTATTTCCAAAAATAACTAGTATGATGCGGAAAGAGAAAATACTAGTTATACCTTTTAGAAAGACCTCTTGATCTTCTACCGTATTCCTCTTCTAACCTCGGACGTTGTGTGGGCAACGATCTTCCAAGATGAGAACCACCTAGCACCTTCTTCTTCTTCCTTTAAGTTTCGGCCAAGCACCAAAATCCAAGGATGAAGAACTTTTTCCACCAACTAAGCTCCAAGGGATGCAAGCTTTCTCTCCTTCTTCTTCTTCTCCAAGTAGTATCCGACCACCACAAAAACTCCAAGCAATGGAAGAGTTTCGGCCACCACAAAGAGGAAGAGAGGGAGAGAGGATGGTCGGCCACAACACCAAGGAAAAAGAGGGAGAGAATAATAGAAGTTGTGTGTCATGAAGGCACCCCAACCCCCTGTTTTATAATCCTTAGCTTTGGTAAATTAAGAAATTTAATTATAATAAAATTTCCTTAACTTTCCTTGACATGAATTAATTAAGAAAAATAAAATAAAATTTCCCAATTAGGCATATCATGGCCGGCCACATCAATAAGAGCAAACAAGACAATTTCAATCAACAATTAAAAATTCCTTATTTGTCTTCAGAAATTAAAAAAAAATAAAATTTTCCTTTAAAATCCCTTCATGGTTGATAAAAAGAAATTTCTATATTTTTAATTTTTCAACATGTGAATAATTTACAAAGAAGAAAAATAAAATATCTTTCCAATCTACAAATAAAGAAAGAGATCTAATTTCTTTCTTTAATCTTTTGTAGATCCTTTTAAGAGATATTTAATTTTTAATCTCTCCAATAAATTATATCTTTCACATAAGAAAATTTAAAATTAAAATCCTTTTTAATTTAATGGGGGTCGGCCACCTAAGCTTGGGTTCAAGCTAGGGCCGGCCACCCATGAGCCAAGGCTTGGCCGGCCCTAGCTTGATCCACAAGCTAGCTTGGCCGGCCCCTATATCATGGGTATGAAGGTGGGTATAGGTGGGTATAGTACTCTATAAATAAGAGGCTACGATAGAGACCGAGAGGAGGAATTGATTTTGGTCTCCCGATAAAATTAAGCATCCCGTGTTCGCCCCGAACACACAACTTAATTTTATCAATAATAATTCATTCCACTAGAGAACTATTATTGAACTACCGCACCAATCCCAAATTACATTTTTGGGCTCCTTCTTATTATGAGTGTGTTAGTCTCCCTGTGTTTAAGATGTCGAATGTCCACTAATTAAGTGAGTTACTGACAACTCATTTAATTAATATCTTAGTCCAAGAATAGTACCACTCAACCTTATCGTCATGTCGGACTAAGTCCACCTGCAGGGTTTAACATGACAATCCTTATGAGCTCATCTTGGGGACATTATCAACCTAGATTACTAGGACACAGTTTCCTTCTATAATCAACAACACACACTATAAGTGATATCATTTCCCAACTTATCGGACTTATTGATTTACTGAACTAAATCTCACCCATTGATAAATTAAAGAAATAAATATCAAATATATGTTCTTGTTATTAAATTAGGATTAAGAGCACACACTTCCATAATAGCTGAGGTCTTTGTTCCTTTATAAAGTCAGTATAAAAGAAACGATCTCTAATGGTCCTACTCAATACACTCTAAGTGTACTAGTGTAATTATATAGTTAAGATAAACTAATTCCTAATTACACTACGACTTTCCAATGGTTTGTTCCTTTCCATTTTGGTCGTGAGCTACTGTTTATAATTTATAAGGTACTGATAACATCATCTTCTGTATGTGGCACCACATACTATGTTATCTACAATATAAATTAATTGAACAACTACAACTAAATGTAGACAATTTGACCAAATGTGATTCTTTATTCAAAATAAATGTTTACAAAAGCTTAGGCTTTCAGTATACACTCTAACAGTTGGGTCAACTCAAGAAGCAGGTCAACACTTTTGACAAGAAGATTGAGTCGGCTACCGCTAGGAAGAACTGGGCCTTCGAGGACCTGGAACTGAAGAACAAGGAGGCCAGAGATCTCACCAGCAAGCTCAAAGAGGCTGAAGATTTTATGATGACTTAGCGAGCGAGCCAATTGACACGGGAAACCGAGCTCTAGGGCCAGCTCTCTGATAAGGACGCAGCACTGAAGCTAGCCCAGGATGAGCTAGGGAAGGTGATGGTTGAGCTAGAGGGCTCCCGAGCGGCGATGAAGATTTGCCAGGACACTGAGCCGAGTCAGTTTGCAACACTAAGATAGAACTACATCCGCTCAGACGCTTTCAATGATAAAGTCGTCGCTCGTTATCTTCGGCTCAGTAACCTCGCAATAGACGAGATGATCGGCCAGCTCAAGGCAGGCGACCACCTTCCCGAAACCTTGAAGGACAACGTTATCAGTCGGGATAAGATGACCGAGTCACTACCTGACGACGCTCTGGACTACCTTGAGTGAGGCTGAGCGCTGTAAATTTTTGAGTCTCAATGTAAGCTCGCCCGTTCGGCCAAGTTTTTATTTTTATCCTACAACTGTGATCTTGAAATGTAATCTTCAAAATTTTCGTTTTAATATATGCACGCCCGTTCGGCGAAGCATTTCCTTTCACAGCTTTTCTTATCTTTGACTGTAAATGCCCCTGCTCTCATATCTGTGACTAATCGCTTGACCATAGGGGTAGGCTCGGATTTAAGGTCGTCGCTCGACCATTAGTGAGGACACGCATTTTAACGTCGCCGCTTGAAGATTTGGTACGATAATTGGGGAAGACTTGGGTTTAAGGTCGTTGCTCGACCGTTGGGGAAGACTCGGGTTTAAGGTCGCAGCTCGACCGTTGGTGAAGACACACATTTAACGTCGCCGCTTGATGATTTGGTGAAGACTCAGGTTTAACGTCACCGCTCGACGATTTGGTGTAGACACGTGTTTAATGTCAGCGCTCGACGATCTAATGTAGACACGCATTTAACGTCCCCACTCGACGATTTAGTGAGGACTTGGGTTTAAGGTCGCCACTCGACCATTTGTGTAGATTAGGGTTTAAGGTCGCCGCTCGACCATTGATGTAGACTAGGGTTTAAGGTCGTCGTTCGACCACTGAGGGAGACAAGAGTTTAACGTCGCCGCTCGACGATTTAACGAAGACTAGAGTTTAACGTCGCCGCTCAACGGTTTTGGGAGACGATATTTTAACGTCGCCGCTCGATAGTTTGACGAAGACTAGGGTTTAACGTCGCCGCTCGACGGCTTGACGAAGACTAGAGTTTAACGTTGTTGCTCGACGGTTTGGTGAAGACTAGGGTTTAACGTCGTCGCTGGACGGTTTGACGAAGACTAGAGTTTAACGTCGCCGCTCGACGATTTGGTGAAGACTATGGTTTAACGTCGCCGCTTGCCGGTTTGGTGAAGACTAGGGTTTAATATCGCCGCTCGACGGTTTGACGAAGACTAGAGTTTAACGTCGTCGCTCGACGGTTTGGTGAAGACTAGGGTTTAACGTCGCCGCTTGACGGTTTAATGTAGCCATTCGACATGTAGCTTAGAAATCTTTTTATCTTGACCCTGCATTCAGAGAGGACGTACAAAAATGTATAAATACACTTCTACACTTACACACCTCTCATTCGGCCCGATAGGGTTGGAGATGGTTTGCGCTCCATGGTCATTCTAGTCGCCTCCCCGTCTCATCCTCCAGATAATAAGCACCCGAGCGGAGCTTTTCCACGACCCCTGAAAGGCCTTGCCCATAGAGCTTCTAGCTTGGTGATGTCCCGATTGGTCGAGCCAGTTGCCTCCCATATGGTCGAGCCGAGCGCGCAAGACTCGAAGGATTTCCCGATTGGTGACTTCTGTTTGCCCGTTGCTCTACAGATAGGCCACGAAAGTGAAGGCTTGCTGGATACCATATCCTTCGCACCACTCCTTGAGCCTATGACCAGCGAATTTTCTTCCATTATCTGAGACGAACTGGCGAGGAATGCCGAATCGGCAGATGATGTTCTGCCATATGAACTTCATGATCATCTGCTCGGTTATCTTGGCTAGGAGCTCGGCTTCGATCCATTTGGAGAAGTAGTCCACCGCGATGAGCAGGAACTTCCGTTGATCGGTTGTCATAGGGAAAGGTCCCACGATATCTATGCCCCATTGATCGAACGGGCACACTACCGTGGATGCTTTCATTTCCTCGGTTGGTCGGTGTGGCATGTGGTGGTATTTCTGGTAAGATAAATAGGTGGCCACCGTTTGAGCGGCGTCCTCTTGGAGGGTCGGCCAGAAGTATCCAACCAGCAGTATTTTCTGGGCCAACGCGTGGTCGCCCGGGTGACCCCCGCAAGCGCCTTGGTGTATCTCCTTCAGGATGTAATCGATGTCTTTTGGTCCGATGCATTTGAGTAGAGGTCGGGCGAAGACTTTCTTGTACAACTGGTCTCTGATTAGAGTGAATCGCCTGGACCTTTTTCTCAATAATCGAGCTTCTTCCTGATTAGGTGGTGTCGTTCCTGACCGTAAGCATTCTATCAGTGTTGTCCTCCAGTCGTTTGGGAAAGTGAGTCCTTCCATTTGATCGATGTGTGCCACCAAAGAGACTTGCTCGATTGGTCGGCCTATGACGATCGACGTTAATGAGCTAGCTAACTTGGCTAACTCATCTGGAACCTAATTTTCCGATCGGGGGATCTTCTGTACAACAATCTCTTGAAAGTTAGCCTTTAGTTTTTCAAAGGCCTTTGCGTAGAGCCTGAGTCGGATGTTGCTTATTTCTAACGCTTCGGACAGTTGTTGAGCGGCCAACTGAGAATCCGAATGGATCAAGACTTTGACTGCCCCGACGTGCCGAGTGGCTTGTAAGCCGACTATTAGCGCCTCGTACTCAACTTTGTTGTTGGTGGCCCTGGAGTCTAGCCGAACGACCAACTGCATTCGATCTTCTTGTGGGGAGATGAGTAGTATGCCGATGCCGCTCCCCTGTCGAGTGGACGAACCATCCACATATATCCTCCACACGACTCTTGGCTCCGGGCTCTATATCTCGGTGACGAAATCCGCCAAGGACTATGCTTTAATGGTAGTTCGGGGTTGATATTGGATGTCAAACTCGCTGAGCTCCGTTGTCCATTTGATCAGCCGTCTGGATGCCTCGGGATTGAGAAATACTCGCCCCAAGGGACTGTTGGTCATCACGATTATAGAGTGAGCGAGGAAGTATGGGCGAAACCTTCGAGCGGCGAGCACTAAAGCATAAACCAACTTCTCAAAACCAGTGTAGCGAGACTCAGCATCTTTAATATGTGGCTTAAAAAGTACACTGGTTGTTCCTCACCGCTCTGCCTAACTAATGATGAGCCAACTGCATGCTCTGTAGACGACAGGTAGACCCGGAGCAGCTCACCAACACATGGCTTGGCTAGGATAGGCAAGGAGTTGAGGTATTCTTTGAGCTCTTCGAATGCCTTGTCGCACTCCTCATTCCATTGAAATTTTTGTTAGGATCCTTTGTACGGCTAGAGAGGGGGGTGTGAATAGCCGACCCCAAATCGCTCGCGTTTCTTCCTACACTTCGTTAGCGCAGCGGAAAAATAAACTAGAAACGAAAGGAAGAATATCAAACCTTAACACAGCGATGTACGAGGTTCGGAGATGATACTCCTACTCCTCGGCGTGTCGGTAAGGTGGACGAGCCCTGTCAATCCGTCGGTGGATGAATCCCCGGAAACCCGGCTAAAATATACTCCTTCTGGGTGGAGAAACCTCGCCACAAAATCTTGCAACAGCAAGCAAAGAGTACACGAGATACAACAAGAAATACAAGACAATATGAATGCAACAACACTAGCTTGCCTTCTCGTTGTCGACTGAAGTCCCAGATGAAGCAACAACTTCACGGACGGATGCCGACAAGCAACTCAGCAGCAGCTGATCCAGTCGTGGAATGAAGCTCACGCGAAGCAAAGCTCAAGCACCAGAACAGCAGTTCTGTCGCAGAGAAGGAGAGGAAGAAGCAGTAATGCAGCAGCAGCTCTCGACCCCTTTATACCTGCGAAGAAGACAGCGAAGAAACTAACCGTTGCAACGCAACGGCTAGAACCTGGACCGATCAGGCTTCAGCCTGATCGGTCTGGGGCTTGCCTGATCGGTCGTGGGGACCGATCAGGCCCTGTGCTGATCGGTCCCCAGACCGATCCCAGCTCTCCCAGCCGTGAGCGCACTCGTCTCCTGATCGGTCGTGGAGACCGATCAGGCATACACCTGATCGGTCCCTGGACCGATCAGGAGCTTCTTTCTTCACTTCTGATCGTCGCCTGATCGGTTCAGGGACCGATCAGGAACTCCACAGTATGCCACTGAGTGGAATCTGATCGGTCACCAGACCGATCAGGAAACACTGAGTTTCACTGGATCGGTCTGCAGACCGATCCAACTCCTAGGTTTAGAGTGCCCTCTCTAACCTAGCTCGGAGAACGAGCTACCGAGCCCTCTCCGACTCCATATGCCAAGCTTCACTCACTTGGACTTCTCAACACCAGATGTCCGATTACCCTTGATCTATCTGGATTTTCCCTTGCCCGGCTTCACTCACCAGGACTTTCCACCTGGCTTCACTCACCAGGATTTCCACACTGCCTAACATCCCAGTTAGGACTTTCTCACTGCCTGGCTTCGCTCACCAGGACTTTCCAACTGCCTAATATCCCAGTTAGGACTTTCCCACTGCCTGGCTTCACTCACCAGGACTTTTCCACCTGCCTAACATCCCTGCTTGGACTTCTCCGTGCCAAGTCTCCATACTTGGACTTTTCTAGTGCCAAGTCTCCATACTTGGACTTTTCCCGTGCCAAGTCTCCATACTTGGACTTTTCCCGTGCCAAGTCTCCACACTTGGACTTCTCGCGTGCCAAGCTCCCTGCTTGGACTTTTCCAGTGCCAAGTCTCCATACTTGGACTTTTCGCGTGCCAAGCTCCCTGCTTGGACTTTTCCCGAATCAGGTCAACCAGGTCAACCTTGACCTAAGGTTGCACCTACAATCTCCCAAACACCTATTCTTGTCAAACATCAAGAATAGAACTCTCTCACGAGTGTCTAACATCAATATGCAACTCAACTAGGTCAACCTTGACCTAAGGTTGCACCGACAATCTTCCCAAGTCAAACATCAAAATACAACTCGAGTCAAGTCACCTCGAGTCAGGTCAACCAGGTCAACCTTGACCTAAGGTTGCACCAACAATCTCCCCCTTTTTGATGTTTGACAAAACCCATAATCAAGTTAGGTTAACCCGATAACCTAACTTAGGTTTTCCACTCATCTTCCAATGTCCAATGTTCTTTCCTTGAATATTCTCTGGACATTCTCCCTTTAGGTTAACCCGATAACCTAACTTGGGTTCTCCAATAATTCTCCCCCTTTTTGACACACATCAAAAAGAATTCCAATGTTCTTCCTCGAACATTCCTTGACATTCTTCCCCTAGCTTAGGTTAACCCGATAACCTAACTTGGGTTCTCCAATAACTCTCCAATGAACACTCTCCCCTTTGGTCACACATCAAAAAGAAAAAGGAGGGTATCAAGGTCAAAAGTTTCTTCCTAATGAAAGTCTCATACCTTTCATTGAAACTCTTAATTTCCCCCTTGATACTAAACTCAACAGTCAACTTAGTGATAATCCCATATCACTAATCCTCAAAAGTCTTAAGGAGTAAAAACTCCCCCTAAAAGTCAACTCCCCCTTGACAATTAGGTAAAACTCCCCCTACAGGTCAACTCCCCCTTTGACCATTGCACCAACAATGTCTTTGAGAGTTCCAAACCTTTAGAAATCCAAAAAAAAAACACCACTTCCATAACTGAAATTTCAGACAACAGCTGAAAAATCAGAAATTCGGCACGCCCAGATCGGTCCCCAGACCGATCAGCCCTTCACCAGATCGCACTCGTGCTACTGGAACTCACTGGATCGGTCTGCAGACCGATCCACAATACTCTGGATCGGTCCGCAGACCGATCAGATCTTCCCTGGATCGGTCCCCGGACCGATCCAGCCACTGAAATCAGAGATTTCTGATTTTCTCTCCGGGAGAAGTTCAGAAACTCACAGAAAATTACAGAAAATTCCAAAAATTACGAAACTTTGAGGATACATTCCTCATATCATACACTATCAAGGAAAAATAGTTTTCTATGAAAATAGTTTCCATTTTTCAATCTTGATACAAAGTTCAAAAACTTTGAAATAGTTCAAGTTTAACTCAACTTTGTATCACAATGTTCAATGATGAATGCTATCACTAGGAAAGCTTCATCAAGGTTTTTCAAATCAATTTTGAAATGATTTTAAACCCTTTAATTTAGGATCATAATCTTAGAACTATATGTACATGACTTGTACACAAGTTTTCCCTATGATCCTCAATTTCTTGAATTAGGGTCATCTAGGTACAAGGACAATGCACCTTGATCCTAACTCATGATCCTAATATCTCACACACATCTAAGGTGTATCAAACCACATTCAAGTCAATTTGATGTGAGATATGGATTAAGGTCAACTTAGGCTAAGTTCTCATGCATTTTCTAAACACCAATTTGATCTCAATATCAAATTGTGTCTTTCATCCTTAAATCAATTTCATTGATCATTAATGCAAGAGATGATGACATGGCATAAAATGGTATCATAAATGAAAATATGTGCCAATGTCATGATGTCATGGCATAAAGTTTAAAACTTAAATAAACATGACATATAAACTAGTCTAAGCATTATCATGACATTTCAAATGATAATAAAACTAAACATGATGTCATGACACGTGAGGGCAAACAATTATGGCAAGATTTAGCATAAATAAATATACCTAGATTATCTATCTAAGTATCCTTAACCACTTTGCTAACCTAGAATTTAACCCTTGATTGCCCTAAAATGCCAAAATCCTAATTTTGACACTTCTTGAACTCTAGATTAATTCATGCCACTTAAAGATCAAATTTATCTTCAAAACTTGGCATGTTTCATTTTTCCTCGAGAGTTCTCTAGATTTTCCCAAATTGTGCCAATTAAAATCATTCTTTTCCATAATGGCACATTTTACTCTTCCAAGGAGTAAATGATAATTCCATTTCATTTTCAAAGGTTCACAAAACCTTGAAAATGCTCCTTGAGTGTCAATTCCTCAAAGTTGGGTTAGCTACCCTTCTTATTGGAGTTGACACTCTCTAACCCATTTATGGGGTAGAGAAGATGCTCCTAGGAACCCAATACCTATTAGAGCTCATTGGGTTCACTAAATATTCACTAGGGATAACTTCCCTAGCAACCCTCCTAATGACCCTCTTAGGCTTTAAAGCCTTGGTCATTTGGGTCTCATCAAGGTCAACTATAGGGGTGACTTCCCTTGTGACCTTGGTAATGGTCTTCCTAGCCCTAGGTTTTGTTCCATAATCGAATGGAACACTATGATAAGTGGGCTTGACCACTTGGGACTTAGGTTTGTGACCCAAACCTTTCTTGTCCTTGGACTTGGGTTTTTGACTCTTAAACCCTAGAGATGACTTCTCCATGTTTTTAAGAGCCTTTTCTAAATTATCAAGTCTTGACCTCAAGACTTGATTTTCCCTCTCTAATACCTCAAGTGTTAATTTGTCATTTTTCTTTGAGGTATTCCTAGGCATATGTCTAGATGATTTGAGATTTCTACCTAGATTTTCCTTAGCCTTAGATGAGTTAATTCTAGGGTTGGCTTTCCTAGTGTTATCCTTATTTAGGCTCACATGTTTGGCACCTAAGCATGTGTATCGATTTCTATAATTAACATGCTTATCATTCTTGACAATAGCAATAAGGCTACTAGCATGCATCCTACTAGAATTGCAAGAATGTGCCTTAGAGATTACCTTAGGGTTTGCCCTAGCTCCCCCTATACATGTGCTCGATCTCTTGTCCTTGTGAGATTGCCTCCCTCTCGGACATTGGCTCTGATAATGTCCCCTTCGCTTGCATTGGAAGCACACCACGTGCTCCTTGCCCTTGCGTGTTGGGACTCCGGCTTCCTTGACATTTGGTGCCGGTGGAGTCTTTCTTACCCTCTTCGGACACTTACTCTTGTAATGTCCATGTTCCCTACACTCAAAGCACATAATGTGTAATTTAATTGAACTTAAATTGCTTGAGTTACCTAGGGTTGAGGGTGGAGATGAGCTTTCTTCTTCATCCCTTCCGGAGGTAGAATCTTCTTCTTGCTCCGATCTTGAACAAGAGGAACTCTCCTCCTCTTCTTCCTTGGATGTTGAGTAGCCCTCAACTCCCAATTCGCTCCCTCCATGATGTGAGCTACTTGGCTCACTAGGCTCCTCTTCATGGCTTGAAGTGGAGCTCTCCTCATGGTACTTGGCCAAGTTATCCCATAATTCCTTGGCATTGTTGTAACCTATCTTACACAAGATGTTAGTAGGCAATGAAAATTCAATTATTCTCGTTACCTCTTCGTTGATTTCGGATTTGTGAATTTGTTCTCTTGTCCACTCCTTCTTCTCAAGTGGTTTTCCTTCCTTATCCACCGGAGGAATAAAATCTTCTTGTACACAAAATCAATTCATTATGTTAGTCATAAGAAAGTACTTCATCCTTACCTTCCAATACGCGAAGTCACCGCATTCGTAGAAGGGTGGAATGGTGACATCTTCTCCGAGTAGATCCATCCTCTAGCTCGTGCTCCCCGGGTGTTAATCCGATGAAGAGCAAACCTTTGCTCTGATATCACTTGTTAGGATCCTTTGTACGGCTAGAGAGGGGGGTGTGAATAGCCGACCCCAAATCGCTCGCGTTTCTTCCTACACTTCGTTAGCGCAGCGGAAAAATAAACTAGAAACGAAAGGAAGAATATCAAACCTTAACACAGCGATGTACGAGGTTCGGAGATGATACTCCTACTCCTTGGCGTGTCCGTAAGGTGGACGAGCCCTGTCAATCCGTCGGTGGATGAATCCCCGGAAACCCGGCTAAAATATACTCCTTCTGGGTGGAGAAACCTCGCCATAAAATCTTGCAACAGCAAGCAAAGAGTACACGAGATACAACAAGAAATACAAGACAATATGAATGCAACAACACTAGCTTGCCTTCTCGTTGTCGACTGAAGTCCCAGATGAAGCAACAACTTCACGGACGGATGCCGACAAGCAACTCAGCAGCAGCTGATCCAGTCGTGGAATGAAGCTCACGCGAAGCTTGCGAAGAAGAGCTCAACAAAGCTCAAGCACCAGAACAGCTGCCGCAGAAGAAGAGGAAGAAGAAGTACATAGGTCCCTCGACCCCTTTATACCGCGAAGAAGGCGATGAAAAAACTAACCGTTGCAACGCAGCGGCTAGAACCTAGACCGATCGGTTTCACCTAATCGATGGGGCTTCTGACGGCCGTGGGACGGATCAGGCCTGTCTGATCGGTCCCGGACCGATCCAGCCTCTGAAATTGGCTGCGTCTCCGATCGGTCGTGGAGACCGATCAGATACACCTGATCGGTCCCGGACCGATCAGAGCTCTTTCACTACTTGATCGTCGGTCTGTGGACCGATCAGAACTCCACAGTATGCTATCGAGTGGAATCTGATCGGTCACCGGACCGATCAGAAGTATCACTGGATCGGTCTGCAGACCGATCCAACTCCTAGGTTTAGAGTGCCCTCTCTAACCTAGCTCGGAGAACGAGCTACCGAGCCCTCTCCGACTCCATATGCCAAGCTTCACTCACTTGACTTCTCAACACCGATGTCCGATTACCCTTGATCTATCTGGATTTTCCTTGCCCGGCTTCACTCACCAGATTTCCACGGCTTCACTCACCAGATTTCCAAACGCCTAACATCCCGTTAGGACTTTCCCCCTGGCTTCACTCACGTGACTTTCAACCGCCTAATATCCCAGTTAGGACTTTCCCACCGCTCGGCTTCACTCACGGGACTTTTCCACCGCCTAACATCCCACTTAGGTCTTTCCCTCGTGCCAAGCTCCTGCTTGGACTTTTCGTGCCAAGTCTCCATACTTGGACTTTTCCAGTGCCAAGTCTCCATACTTGGACTTTTCCCGTGCCAAGTCTCCACACTTGGACTTCTCGCGTGCCAAGCTCCCTGCTTGGAATTTTCCAGTGCCAAGTCTCCATACTTGGACTTTTCGCGTGCCAAGCTCCCTGCTTGGACTTTTCCCGAATCAGGTCAACCAGGTCAACCTTGACCTAAGGTTGCACCTACAATCTCCCAAACACCTATTCTTGTCAAACATCAAGAATAGAACTCTCTCACGAGTGTCTAACATCAATATGCAACTCAACTAGGTCAACCTTGACCTAAGGTTGCACCGACAATCTTCCCAAGTCAAACATCAAAATACAACTCGAGTCAAGTCACCTCGAGTCGGGTCAACCAGGTCAACCTTGACCTAAGGTTGCACCAACAATTTTGTCGCCCGACGTAGTATTTTGAAGAATGGCGAGCTCCGATCGACTGTCTTGGAGATGAATCTAGATAGCGCTGTGATCCGTCCGATCAATTGATGGGCCTCCTTCAGGTTGTAGGGCGGGGGCATATCTTGCAATGCTTTTACTTTGGCTGGGTTCGCCTTGATACCCCGCTCAATTATGATATAGCTGAGGAAGCGTCCACTCTTTGCGCTGAATAGACACTTACTTGAGTTCAACTTTATCCCATAATTCCTAAGTGTCTGACAGATCTCCTCAATATCTGCACATAGGTCAGTTGCTCGGAGGGATTTTATCAGGATATCATTTATGTATACCTCCATGTTACGGTCGATCTGCCGTCAGAACACTTTATTCATCAATCTTTGATAAGTGACTCCGACATTCTTGAGTCCGAATGACATGACGTTGTAGTAGTACGTACCATCGACCGTAATGAAGCTGACCTTTTCTTGATCTTCGCGGGCGAGCGACACTTGATGATAACCTTGGTAGACATCCAGCATGTAGATCAGCTCACATCCCGCAGTGGAGTCCACCATCTGGTCAATCCGAGGCAACGGGTAGAAGTCCTTCGAATATGCTTTGTTCAGGTCACGGAAGTCAATGCAGAATAGCCACTTGTTGCCCGATTTGGAGACGAGGACAACGTTGGCGAGCCAGTTAGGAAATTGAACTTCCCTCATGTGTCCGGCTTACAACATCTTTTCTACCTCTGCCCGGATGATCAAGTTCTGCTCGGCGTTGAAATCCCTTTTTTGATGTTTTACTGGACGAGCGTCCGGTCGAACACGTAGCTTATGCTGAGCTATGCTTGGAGAGATGCGGGGAAGCTCCTGTGTTGACCATGCAAACACATCATGATTTTGTTGGAGACAGGCGATCAACTCCGCCTCTGCTCGGCCCCCAGATCCACAGCTATGAAAGTAATTGCCTCCGCTCGGCGAGGATGGATTTGGATTTCCTCTTTCTATTCATAGACTAGGGCAGGAGGTTTTTCAGTAACAGTATTTACCTCTAGCCGTGGAGTCTTCCGGGCGGACCTAGCTTTGGTTTTGACCATCTCGATGTAGCAGCGCCGAGCGGCTAGTTGATCGCCTTTGACCTCTCCTACCTGATCGTCTATTGGGAACTTGATCTTTTGGCAGTAGGTAGAGACTATTGCCTGGAACTTGTTGAGGGTCAGTTAGCCCAGGATGACGTTATAGGCTAAGAGGGCGTCTACCACGATGAAGTTTGTGGTTTGGGTCCTCTTAAGCGGTTCTTCTCCGAGTGAAATGGTCAATCTTGTTTGGCCAATCGACAATACTTCATTGCCGGTGAACTCGTATAGTGGGGTCGTCATAGGCAACAGCTTGACCTGATCGATCTGCAGCTGATCGAACGCCTTCTTGAAAATGATATTCACCGAGCTCCCTGTGCTAACAAAGATACGATGAATGGTATGATTAGCGATCACCGCGCGGATGATCAAGGCGTCGTCGTGAGGGATCTCGACTCCCTCCAAGTCTCGGGGTCCAAAGCTGATCTCGGGCCGGCTCGCCTTCTCCTGGCTGCATCCCACCGTATGTATCTCCAGTCGTCGCGCGTACAACTTCTGGGCTCAATTGGAAACGCCGCTGACCGGACCATCGGCGATGATGTTTATTTCTCCTCGGGCGGCATTGCTTCGATTCTCTTCCTTCCGAGCGAAGGGCCTGCTTCGGTCGTCCCGACCCCGGGCAGGCTCAGCATGCTCTCTTCATTGGTGCTATCGCTCGGGCAATCTTCCCACGTCTCGTTGCCCGACGGATTGATGTGTATGCCACCGATCGAGAGAGAGGGATCGACGACGGTAGTTTTGCTAAGCCGGTCGACTAACGATGGGCGTCAATCCTTGGCAATCACATGTGTTGTGATGTGGACTGATGGAAAGAGCAAAACATAGATGTTCATACCTTGCCCTTTGATGCTTTCGGTTGGCCGGAAGTGACATGCTGCACGACATGCGTCCTTGTCTCATGTGGCTGCCCTCCTTCGGCTCTTGGCCCCTTAGGCGGCTGGTGGTTGCTCATCAGTCGGCGTTCGGTCGACGCCGAGTGTTCGGCTAGCGTCTCCTTCCTTCTAGCCGCTTAGGCTTCCTCCACGTTGATGTACTCATTGACCTTTTAAAACATGTGATCATAATCTCTGGGCGGCTTCCTTATGAGCGATCGGAAGAAGTCTCCCTTGACAAGCCCTTGAGTGAATGCATTCATCATGGTCTCAGATGAGACCGAGGAAATATCCATGGCCACCTGATTGAAGCGCTGTATATAGGCTCGTAGAGCTTCTCTCGACCCTTGCTTCAAGGAAAATAGGCTGACGCTTATCTTTTGATAGTGTCTGCTGCTGGCAAAATGGTGTAAGAAGGCCGTTCGGAAATCTTTGAAGCTTCGTATAGATTCGTCTGGCAGCCTTCTGAACCAGCGTTGCGCCGAACTGGAAAGCGTGGTGAGGAAGACTCGGTATTTCATTCCATCTGTGTACTAGTGGAGTGTGTCTTTGTTATCGAACCTATCCAGATGATCATCTAGATCGGTCGAACCGTTGTAGGACATGATCACCAGTGGGGTATAGTGCCTAGGGAGAGGATCTCGCAATATGTCCTCGGAGAATTGACGATTGATTCGCTCAGGAGAAGTGTTGCCCCGAGGCGCCTTGCCTTTTTGTGCATCTCGAACGGGCGCTTCGTCCGAAGAAGATCCCCGCTCTTGGTTGGCTTGGGCTATCTCCGAGGGTGTTTAGAACAATGCCCGATGAAAAGGTATTGGCGCGGGTGGCGCTTCGCCATGCATGCCGATCGACAACCTATTCTACCCCGGATAGAGAGTTGCTCTGGGCGGTCCTCTTGTGTTGCTCGACCTCCTGCTACGGACGTTGCTTGCTGTGCTTGCCGATCGGCTAGCGCCTTCTGTTGTTGTTGCTTGACTATTTTCTGTGCTCGGGCTTGCACGAGCAGGTTGAGTTCTTCTTGGGTGAGCATCACTGTGTGAAGTCATCCAGCGTCTTCCATCCTCTCGGCTCGGATGCAGGTTGTGTTCTCACAGACGACGCCAAATTTGATCCTGTCCGATAGTCAAGGTGACAGAAGCTGGGGACGTGGCGCTTCAGTTGACCGTATGTTGACTCCTCGAGACCCTGCAACCACAACTTCGTCAGTGCCTAGTCAGGGAAGGGGTCCCAGGCGATGACCCTCCGACGCTCAAGTCAGTCACCACCGACGTATGGAAGCAGAGCAAAATAGCGAATAGTAACAACAATAGTGGATTATCGCATCTAACACATACATCCGCTGAAGTTTGGACCCCCCTTTATATAGGGCTCCTGTAGCGCGCGTGCATGCTTCCTAAGGCGTGCACACTTCTCGAAATTTTCCCTGAAAAGATGTATCAGTAAAGTGTCCCTGACACAATACCTTAACAAGCCGAGCATATTTCTGAAGTGACAGTGAAAGCTTCTGCCGTACGATATTCTGTCTGAACCAACCGCCGACCATGCCGTCTGTTAGCGGCACATACTTCCGAAAAGATAATATCAAGATAACAGTGTCTTTTATTGGGTCGAGCGGGATAGCCGCTCGGCTTGGATGAGTGTGTTATCTGGCCGAGTCGGGAGGCCGCTCGACCGGTGCTTCCGCTATCTTGAGAAAGTCACTCGACCGTTCTTCTATTTCTGCATAACTCAGTCATAAATCCACCCTGTTTTGGTAACTCTATATAAGACCGAACGGGGAAGCCACTCAGTGTGCTCTTGTAGATACCTAATAGTTTTTTTGAGCGTCGGAAGCTCGAAACCTCGCCGAGCTATTATGATTTCGAATGGGGTCTTCCTTATCCCGATCGGACGAGCGTGCTACTCGATTCGCCAATGGCCTAGGAGCGTTTGACCACCTTGACTGGCCCCTACCATGGCACTGACCTCCAGCATGGCAACGAAGCGGGGCCTTCCCCCTTATCACCACATCAATATTTAAATATTATAATACCCACATATTAACACTAATGTGGATTCTCAAATTAAGAATTATAATTTGTCCAGATTGCTACGTATAAGTGGTGCTGATATTGTTGTGAAGTTTTGGTGGACATAGTGAACAATTATAAAGGTAGATTAGGTTGAAGGTTACGGTTGATAATCTTAACTATTTATCTAAGATTATACTATTTAATTCGAGTAATAAGTGATTTCCAAATAACAAAATATACCTGTCACGTTAACAAATGAGGAATGTAACAGAATGTAAAGTATGAGGTTTACCTCATTCCGGAGTTAAAAATAAAAATCTCTTAAATGTTTTATTTCTCAAAATGAGTATTTCAAAGATGAATCCAGTAATATTAGATTATGATTTATTCTTTATAATTTTGATTATGTGATTAGTAATCACATAATTAAGATTATAGATAATAACATATAACTAATTTCTGAAAAATTAATTTTAAATTAATAAACTTTGAAAAATAATTCAAGCGGATTCTATTTGATAAAACTAAAAATCGGTTAGAAAATTAAATTTTATATTTTGAGTAGATATTTTTAGAGTATTTAGCTCAAATAAAAATCTATTATAAAGGCAAAGTAGAAGAGAAAGGAATATGAAATTCTCCCAAAAAGATATTAAACCTTGGAGGGAGGTGCATATGCACATTCACTTTGCATCTTATGACATCTAAGATAAGTATTCCATACTTGCATTCTAAAGAGTTCCTAAAGCATCGACATTTAAAGTTTTTATAATTTATAGTATTGCTATCCAAGATAAAAGTTATTGTATTTTAAAAGACGATGGTCTAGAGTAAATTTTAATATGAATTGTATATATTATATTTGATAAAGATAATTCAGTGTAAACAGCTTCTATTAACGGGGAGTTTTGAAGAAAGATTAGAGCACATTAGATCTATTATACATAGTTGTAAGAGATTTCTATGACCATAGGGTAGCATGACAATAATTTTACTATTGTAAAAAGACGGTCTTAATTCATTATATTAAATTTAATAAATTTTAAAAATTATGCCAAATGGAGGAAGAAAATAATTATTAAGTACATTCCATTTTGAAGTATTCATGTATTATCATTTAAATATTCTTAAATTATCCACATTATGTTACCATCAAATCCACTCAAATAATCTCATTGATTCTCATCTAATATTCTCTAGAGCTAGCGAGAGGATGCTTTTGACCATCCCATCTTTTTTACCTACCACTCACTCTAAATCCTAAAACTCTAAACCCTAAAACTCTTATATCTACCATTCTTTCTACTTACTTTCCATTTTGTTTTTGTGAAGTTTGTTGTCAATCACCGCTACATCGAGGCAAAGATCTTTGCGAACATATACTCTTTCGCACTCACTTCCTTAGGTGTCTATAATTTGACCAACCTCCCTCATGTAGTCGAATCCTCTACATATTTTTTTTATCATTACTCTTTCAAGTAATAGAATCTTAATGGTTGCATCAATCACCCTATTATTCTAATCGCGAGAACACGCAAATCAGCCAAGTGTTATAAAGAGTATCCTATTCGAGGTTAAGCGATAATTTTTATAAAAATTATTATAGATATATCGCGTCAATTTGAAGTTAGATACGCAAATCATCTTGAGTTAGACATGCCTTCTAATAACATTTGAGCATGTAAATTATCTATATGTTCACTCAAACATATTAAAGAAAAAAGAATACTTTCAAATAATATTTTTTAAAAAAAAAAAATCTAAAGACAAATTTTTCTTTGCCATTCTAGACTTTTGTCTGTGGCAACAACCTACATGAACCATTCTAGACTTTTGTTGAATGACTGGAGACAGAATGATAAAGACAAATGTTTAATTATTAGGTGTTCAAAATTTTAATTACAAAAATATTGCAAGGAGGAATTATGTGTCTAGAAGAGTATACATTTCAACTTTGTCTGATGTGATTATTATTATTTTTATTAGCACCGTTCCTTCATGGTAAGTTGGCCCATCTTTTTCTTTCTTTTTCTCTCTTTTAAGTTTCTGGGTTTTCTTTTCCAAAATCTGTCTCCAGTAAAGACTAAAGGACAAATTGAACTTGGAAGAGAAAACCTACCAGCAATTTTTAGGGGGCAAAAATATTATGTAAATCATCAAAAAGGACACTAGTTTTTTATAAGTAAAAGGACGTCCAATCAAATATTTTATCCTATAAATATCCTTATTTTTAATGGTTTTATAATAGTTATGACTAATTGTTATAATGGTAGCAATACACCATTATTCTTTACTTTCAATGCTATTGTAACAATTACAACTAATTATTACAATATATAACAATTAGCACAACACCTTTGTAGTATTATAGGAACTATTAAATAGCTGTTATTATATTTAAAATGATTTTAATCAATTTAAAATAATTTTAGTAAAGTTTAAATAATTTTAATAATAAAAGATATTTTAATATAATACTGGTCAACTTTAGAATTTATGGTTTAGCTACAATTATATAACAACTAAGTAGCTGTTATAATTATTTTAAAGTAATTTCAACCAACATTTTAATGAAGTTTAAATAATTTTGACTAAATTAATAAAGAATATTTTGATATAATAATATTTTATGTATAATAATTTTAATTTAAATAAAATAATCAATTTTTTATATTGTAAAAACTATCAAGTAGTTATTATATTACAATAACACTGGAATAAAATGTATTTTGAGTACAAAACATTTGATAGGACGTCCTTTTGATTTATTTTTTGTTTTGAAAATGAAACGCCCTCTTGACAATTTACATAATTTCAAGTGCCCTTTTAATTTTTACCTTTTGATATGAAAATTTTTGAAGATAGACAGTTTTGCTCTTAGTTCGCCTACTAAATAAATTTAAAGCACAACTTATGTACGATGAGAAATAATAAACATTCTTTTTGATTAAACGAAGGGCAGCATATGTATGTATGTGGAAGGGGGCTTTACTTTAGAATTCATAAGTCTAAATTTCAAGACTTTTCATTCAGTAATCTTAATGTTTTTGAGCCCTCTTGTGAGGCCACAAACTCATCTAACTATCCACACTTGAGCACAAGTCAATTCTAACCAAGATCTTTGTAGCTTGTTTGTTCCCTATAACTATAATTTTTTTGCATCAAAGTGTTTTAACTAAATTAAAACACTTTAATGGCCCAAAAGAGGTTAAACATCAATGATAGCCTTACACCCATTCACCTTGCAAGGATTGCTTATAACTCTACCTAACTCAATCAAGTCTAACCAAGATGCTCGTCGCCTGTTAGTTCTATGTGTTGAGATTGTATAGTTGTAAACATAGTCCCATATTGAAAACACATTGAAAAAATCATGGATTTATAAAAGAAATATATTTTCATTGACATGAGGTCTTTTGGGTAGAACCCAAAAGTAAAATCATAAGGATTTAGACTCAAAATGGACAATATTATACCATTATTTAGATATCAAAATTCTTTTTGATCTTACAATTAATATCAAATCTAGACTGCCAGAAGATTTAACCGCCGACTGTGCAAAAAAACTATGATCTGATTGTGCAATGTGGATATAATATTGACCTCGAATAAAGAAAGTATGGGTTCCTATGTTCGGATCAAGAGGACAAGACACCAAGCAGGAAGTCCTAGTAGGTTGAGTGAACCGAGAGATAGGAAGACCTAATGGATCGAGGATCGGACGTGGGAAGCCTGTGGTCCTTTGTTTGAGAGGGGGATTGTTGGGTTGCAAGGTTGGGAAAGATCATGAGTTTATAAGAGAAAGATATCTCCATTGACATGAGACCTTTTGAATATAATCCAAGAGTAAAATCATAAAGATTTAAGCACAAAATGGATAATATCATACTATTATAGAAATATCTAAATTCTTTTCGATCCTATACCATGTAACTATAATTTTGGCATTAAGATGTTTAGTACACCAAAATATCTACAACCATGTAACCAAGATCCTCGTCACACAAACTCACGACACATATCTACAACCATTGGATTGTGTAATAGATTTACTACAAGATATATAACCTAAAGATGCCACTTGCACACCATATTGAACAACAAATTTACACACTAAATTTTTTTATTCTTCACATCCGCACAAAGACAATAATAATGTTAATAACAATGGGGCACAAATATAATTAAGAGTATTCAATACACAATAAAAATAATAAAGATAAAGCATACACACTAACAAGTAGATTTATATTTTTCAGAGATCTCACCCCATTATCTATATATAATGCATCCTATGTATCATCTGGGATCGACACTTACTATCCCTTCACAAGAGGAATAAGGTAAACCTCTACAATACAAGAATGAAACCTTTACCTGATCAATGGGATTTTGCAAGACCAAATTTAACCCTGATCAAAGATTTTGCTAATAAATAAAGCTCGCCACTTCCTGATAATGAAAATGAGGGTTTAAGAGAGAAAATTACCAAAAGATTGAGATGTTAAATCCGCTCTTGAATCCTTTTGTTTTGGTGAAAGATGTGTCCAAACGCTCTCCAAGAACTAGTATACAAAGCCTTCTGATGAATAGATTTTAGCCGCCTCCAGTCAACTGGATCCAAGGTTCAAAAACCTTTTACAAAAAATGATAGATGAGTTACTCAAGTAAATGCAAAATTTTATCCAAATCAGAAATAAATTTTCCTAATAAATTGTCATCCACCAGGGACGAATGGAACTAGGAAAAGGCTCAATGTAAAAGAAGTCTAGTGGCCCATGAAATATCATAGAACATATATCTCATGCAAATTTATTCTTGTCAGGTTTTAAAATCATATTATTTACAAAATTAAGCAATGAATCACTACTAAGTGGTTACGTCTTCTTATGAAGTGGGTGGCTAATGCACTAATTCACTCTCTTATGTCTACACATTCTGCTAATGTTCGAAGAAGAATTCAAAAGCAATCCCCTTCTTTCTTTTGGATGACTATTCCAATCATTCAAATTAACACAATGATTAGACTTCTACTATGCAATTAACTCCTGGTGGCCAATAGGTGATCAAGATCTTGCCGTTGTTCGTGATGCCATATGCACTACAAGAATTCAATCACTACTAATAAAGACTTCAATTGTGAATATTTAGGCAACAAAATATAATTATATCCATACTTGATAGCAAGTTAGTCAAGATAATTTTTCTTCTAGGAAAATTTATTAAGACAAACTCGTCAAATCAAATCTAGAACTTTTCCTTGGGAAATTTGTCCAATTAATCTAGGCGAGGGAATAACTCAATGCATGCAGATCTTTAGCATTATTGAAAAGCTTGATGTGAATCTAGAATCAAGGATGAAGAATTATAACATACACTTCATTAAGAAATAATCACTTCCTTAATTGAAGCATGAAAAAGGATGTTATATGAAGTTATATCTGGAAATATTCCTGCATTCTTGAATCTGTGAAGCATTCTATACGCATACCATAAAAAACTGCTCTTGCAAAGGCTGTGCAAAAGTACATTAGTGATTGTACTGGGTTTGTGCCTATATAGAATCATATACTTAAAAATATTATAGCATTCCAAAGGTCTGTTAGCCTTGGAGAAGTACTGCATCAAACAAGTCATGCCAATGGTATCAAGTTTGGTTCCCTCAATGTCCATTCTTATCAAAATCCTTCAGATCATAGATGAGTTACACTGTTTGCAAGCCACTGAAAGAATTGTATTGAATGAAACCGAGTCAGGACCTTTTCCACTCTGAAAAACAAAGATCAAAAAACTCTAGTGCCTCATCAATAAAATTATGTTTGCGTAACCCCTTTAGGATAATGTCATATGTGACAGTAGTTGGCAGAAAACCCTTCTACATCATACTATCTAGCAGTTCAAATACCTCATCCATGTTCCCCTTGCAGCATAAACAATGAAAGTACATATTCCAAGTGACAATATCTCTACTATTGTTTCCCCAATAGACTACTTTTTGCAGGAGATCTATTGCATTATTACCATCCCAGACTTCAATAAACCACTCTCTAGTGTACAACAGGAAACCTGATTAGGAAAGTAGCCTTTCTGTTCCATAAGATGAATGAAGTTATGAGTTTCAATGATTCAATTGCTGGAACAAAGACCATGGAGTAGTACATTACATGTCACTAGATCAGGTCAACATCCATTCTTATGCATCGTCTCAAAAATACCAAATGCCTTCTTAGACTCCCTTTTTTTTTGCAAAGGCTCCTAATAAGTATAGTGAATGCGACAACTGTAGGCATGCAGCCTTCATCTTCCATAAGTTTCAAAACACGATAAGCCTCTTCCCACAACTCTTCCTTTCTCAACCCGAGCACCAAAACTGTATAGGAATAGACATTTGGACCAAAACTGCCTTCTTTTTCATGATAAAAAGGAGAGAAAGAGCTATATGGCTAAGACATGATTGGGAAAAGCAAAAAAGAAATGCATTGAAGGTGTAGACATTTGGCATAAAACCTTTTTCCTGCAATAGCGAGAGAACCTCAGAAGCTTGGTGAATCCTGCCATTTCTAATTATGTTCACTATCATATTATTTGCATTTGCCCATGTGGGCAAATGACCAAACTCCATCATGAGCCCTGACATTTCAAGAGATATCTCAAGGCTACCGGAGCTTATTGATTTCTTCGCCAACATCGTGAAAGATGGAACATACTTGTGGTTGTCCCGGAAGTGGAGGCGATGCCGGATAAAGCTCCGGCCGGGACTCACTGTAGACAGCTCCGCCTGGGCTCGCAGCAGAGATGGCCGACACTCAAACGTACTCGCCGGCGATCATGAGGGAAAGGCCGCCGCTGGGGACGGCGATGCCCGAGTTGAAGAGTCGGGACCTAGAAGGGATAAGCCGCGTCGGGGGATCGCGGAGCAATGTGATCGTGACGATCAGCTGAGGGTTTTAGGGCGAATGAGATTTTGTTAATAAGGCCGGCCGGCCGGCCGTGTATTTGGGTCAACCAGAGCTCACGATCGCTATTCACAGCCAGGCCTTGACTTCGACTTGATTAGGATGGTAATGGACCGGTTGAAATCCAGTTTTATAATAAATTCATCCCGACTAGGGGTGTAATCGAGCCAAGTTGAGTCGAGCCGAACTCTTGGATGTTTAAGTTTGGTTCATTTATAATTGAGTCGAACTCGAGCTTTATTTAACGAATATATTCATGGTTCACGAGCTTATTCGAACTTTTATCGAGCTTAAACAAGCTTAATAAATATAAATTATAAATTTAAATATTCATTAAAAATTAAATTATATATTTTTTAAAAAATATAATATTTTTGTTAAAATTTATAATTTTATTCTAATAAATAAATTTAATATATTTGTCTATGTTTTTCATAAGTAGAGTGTAAAATCTATAAATTCAATATCAAAACTATTATTTTTTTTATTTAAAAGTTGATTTATGAGCTTAACGAACATGTTCACGAGCTAACGAGCCGAATATTGTGAAGCTTGAGTTTGATTTGTTTATCTTAACGAGCCTCATTAAACGAGCTCAAACGAGCTTTTATCGAATCGAGTTTCGAATAGCTCACGAGCGGCTTGGCTCATTTACACCCCTAATCCCGATGGGACGGATTTTAGACTTGTCTAAATAGATCTTAAGACGGATCACGAGTTTAACCGGATCCGTCCGAACCCGCCTCGTATAATATTTTTTTATTAATTATTAATGGAATAAAAATTGATAATTAATTTTTAATGGAATCAAAATGGATATATTTTAATTTATGATAATATTTTTTATTACAAAATATTATTAATATAAATGTTGAAAATAAATTTAATGTTTAATTAATTTTTAAAAAATTTTATTTTGTATTTAAAAAAAAATAAAATATGACGAGTCTAGTAAGTCTAATCCGGATCCGCTCCGCCGAGTTCACGGGACAGGATGGTGCGGGTCCAAAGGGAGACGGGGCAAGCCCTGAGTTTGACCAAATCCCCCCCCCCCCAAAAATCCGGAGCCATTGTCATCCCTAGACTTGACTCGAACCCAAAATATAGGTGAACTGAGTGTAAAGGGGTTTAAGACGAATAAGATTTTGTTTAATAAAGTCGTGTATTTGAGTCAACTAGAGCTTACAATCAAGATTCACAGTCAAACCTAGACTTCGGCTTGACTCCCACCCAAAGAATGGGTCAACTAAGAGGGTTTAATCCAAATAAGATTTTGCTAATAAGGTCGGTCGTGTATTTGGGTTGACCAGAGCTCATGATCGTGATTCACAGCTAGGTTTAGACTTCGGCTTGACTCGCAGACAAAGTACGGGTCATTTAAGTGTAAAGGGCTTAGCACGAATGAGATTTTGTTTAATAAAGTCGTGTATTTAGGTCAACTAGAGCTCACAATCAAGATTTGCAGCCAAGCCTAGACTTGGGTTTGACTCCGCCCCAAAGCGAGGGTCAACTTAGGGTTAAGGGGTTTAGGGCGAATGAGATTTTTCAATAAGGACATGTATTTGAGTCAACTAGAGGCCACGATCGTGGTTCGCAACTAGGCTTAAACTTTGGCTTGACTCATGCCCAAATCGTGGGTCAATTGATGGTTAAGGGGTTTGGGGTGAAAGAGATTTTTTATTTAATAAAGTCATGTATTTGGCTCAACTAGAGAGCTCACGATTGCAATTCATAGCCATGCCTAGACTTCGGCTTGACTCTCGCCCAAGGTGTGGGTCAAGTTAGGGTTAAGGGGTTTAGGACGAATGAGATTTTTTTTAATAAGGGCTTGTAATTGAGTCAACTAGAGCCCATGATCAAGATTTGTAGCCACGCCTAGACTTTGGCTTAACTTGTGCCCAAAGCATGGGTCAACTGAGGGTTAAGGAATTTAGGACGAATGAGATTTTTTAAAAAAAAATAAAGTCGTGTATTTGGCTCAATTAGAGCTCACGATCGCGATTCATAACCAAGCCTAGACTTCGGCTTAATTTGCGCCCAAATTGTGGGTTAGCTCAGGGCTAAGGGTTTTAGGGCAAATGAGGGTTTATTTGGGTCCACTATTCGCAGTCAAATCATGAGCTCACAATCACAATTCACAACTAGGCCTCGGGTTCGACTTCACTCGCACCCAAACTATAGGAGTGATTCACAGCCACGAGTTTACCATGATCGTTTAGCAACACACTTGAGCGAACACTATTGTTGTGATTTTTACGATAGGTAAATGCTAAATTTGTTCACAAATTGTGTTAGTAAACGAAGAAAAATATCTTAATTTCTATGTAATTCATCTTTTCTCTCGTCGAGCAATTAGGGTTAAGACTAGTTGTGTCATTGCCTTTGCATTCTCATGCCTTACATTCATCCTTCTTAGCCCCCATAACCTCTTCTCACAATAGCTACCTTATCATTGCCCGTTTAACCGGTAAAAAACCCTAAAATTAATCCACAATTGCATGTGTTATAACAAGAAGAACATGATTGTGAAATGATGTCTCTATGTATATCAACAAAGTTAGAGTGCGCCGAAGTTGTTCAGTTAGACGCCCTCCAATGTTAAGTATCTATATTTTTGATACTTAATTATCTGTTTAATATTGTTAGAGGATGATAAGTCGCGCCTTGTGATTCAATAGGTTTACATGTAAGGTAGGCATCTGTATCACTTGTTCTTAGACTTATCCCATTGATCTCAATTGAAGATCAATGTACACGATATTTGAGTGATGATCCCTTGAACAAGAAATAAGTACACCATGTATGTTGTTGTTTTTATTTTTATTTATTTATTTTAATTAGTATAAGGTACATAGCTTACGTTGATTAATCTTGGGATGACTAATTTCATAGAAATTTCTTATTGAAAAAGTAAAAAAAGTATATCATGTTAACCATGCGAAAATAAGTGTACATTCAACATAAGATTTATCACTTCTAGTAAAAGGAAAATATATCATTGATCAATAATACACATGAGAAAAATATATTTTTTAAATTATTACAATAAGAATATTTTTAATTCTAATCTATATTAAGGATACTATATTATATCGGTTATGAATTATACTGGTTACAAGATACATTATTATTTTAGATGAGTCAATATAAATCAATCGGTAATTTATCAAATAATGCACCTAAATTTTTAAATTTACTAAAAGACATACGTTATTTTACAATTTACCAAAGAACACACATTTTCAAGTGTTATTCCTATTTTACCCTCCTAACAATATGATTTTTTCTATTGTTTTTCTTTCTTTTTTTACTATTTTTCTCTCTCTTCACTTTTTAACCAGCATGCAGAATATATGAATAACAGATTTAGTCAATTTTTTAATAATATTTTAATACATTTAAAGAAGCCAAAATCAACAATGAATAGTATATTTAAACTTCTTGCAATCTCAGAAATTCACTGGAATTGAAATGAGTGTAATCGGAATTCTCTAGGTCTATCAGTGAGTTTCAGTCAAAATCCACTGATAAACCTAGAGAGCTCTGATTGCATCCATTTCAGTTTCTATGGATTTTTAAGGTTGCAAGGAGTTCAAATATGATATCCATTATTTATTTCGGGGTTTCATAAATATTAACATGTAAAATAAAATAATCATAAAAAATATCCACGTTGGACTTGATATGGAATCATATCAGGTCCAACGTGAGTCTAATATGAAATCATATCAGGCTTAATGTAGACCTGATATGAAATAATATCAGGCTCATGTTGAGAAGAGAATTGAGTGACTGAGGATGGAGGAAAGAGACCTCACAGTGTAAAGTATTAAGAAAGCCAAAGATGACAGAATCGATCAATGGAAAAAAAATTACGAGGAAGACTCCCAGCCAACAAAGGCCAACATAGTGGCAAAAGGTGGAACCGCCACCCAACAAAGGCCAACATAGTGAATCCCATGGGAGAAGCTTCACAACGTGAAGGAGCAACCTAACCTAGCAGCAATTTCTATTTTTTTTTAAAAAAAAATTATATAAGGATTTCTCCGAAAAAAAAAATGAAGAAGGGTAATTTAATAATATTTATTTATTTTAAAAGAAAATAAGATTTTTTTATAAAAAACAATTCTAACAGAATTGGACTGGGAATAGGCCCACTGCGAAAGATGCTCTTCTGGTCGCTACATGGGCTCGCAATCTTAGTCCCACATCGACGGAAAGAAAGCAATAGAGGAGAGCTGCATCCGATATAAACCATAATAGAGGTCAATCAAAAGCATGATCCTTCAGGCAGTAAACGGGATATGATGAGTGGTAATTTACTTGCGCAGTTTTTGTGCGTGATGAGCACCCGACCCAAGCCTGTTACGACAACGGGAGTGCTCCAATTCTTACCCTGCTGATCCCTATTGATTTTACTTTCGCTATTTCAAGTTTCCTTTTATAATTATTTATTTTATAATTTTAATAACATTTAAATGTATATTTTAAAAAGGAACTCTTGATTTTATTCTATTTTATTTAAGTCCTTTTTATTAAAAATAATATCTTTATGGTATTTATAATAAAATAGAAAGACTTGCATAGCAGAAAAATACAATACATTATATTTACAATAGAATAGATAATTAGAATAGAGATTATCGATGTATATCTCTGAAGACAAATTTCTTCCATTTTTAATCATGTGATGTGATGGTTGACTATAAATTGATATTGTCATTTATCTATGAAGAGTAGTTACATCATGAATGTAATCACCTTGCTAAGAATACTTGGAGGCTATTACAAAATGAAGCTTGAGCTTGAATTTTATTCCCATCCTCATCTAATCAAAGAATTCTCATTCTCATCCTCCATCTCTATCCTCATCCAAGAACAAATATAAAAGGATCTCAGAGAATTCTCTATCCCTATATTCAGGGGCGTAGCTAGGTGGAGCTTTGGGGGTACGACCACACCCCCTGAAATTTGAGAAAAAAAAATTGTACATTGGAAAAAAAAACTTAATTATAAATTTTAACATTTTATGAAATTTTACATAAAAAAAATTCAATGAAAATTAGATCATGTTTTATTTTTTTTCTCTCTCTGGGTTTCTTTTTCCCCTCTCTCCTATTTTTTTTATTTATCTTCAATATCGTGTTTTATTTTTTCCTTGTGTTTTCCTCTCTGCCACTACCGTTTACATTATTGTCATTACACGATATTATTGGCAGTTGTCGTTATTTGCTACGAGTATCAACATCGTCACTACACCAATTATCCATAGCAAACACCTTTTGGATTATGGTGAAATTTTCTTATTTGATTTTTTTCGTTACAGATTTAAGTGCTAAAAAAATATGGTGTCAATTTTTCATATTTATGTTTTTATTTGTTAGTCAAGTTTACTATCAATTTTATTATTATTTTTGAATGGTTGGAAAAATATTAGTCATTAAATTAAGTAATTATATGTCTAAAATATTATGTTAATAATAAATTAGGTGAAATATGAATGTCGAGATATTTTAAGAAAATATGAGATATACCTACTTCAAATAGGGCATCTCCCCCTCCACTATATCCTTCTTCTCTTCCTTTTCCATCTAAATGATTCTTTGACTTTGACTCATAGATAAGGTCGACATATCGTTGTTTCAACTAAAATCAAGGACTAAATTAAAAAAAATTGAATTTAAGTTCATTTTTAACTCATTGAATTCAAAATTTATACTTTTAGAGAGTGAAAAATATTGATTTATACTAATATTTATATTTTTAAAATTGCCCCTGCTAGTCTAAAATCCTAGCTACGTCACTGCCTATATTACATCACTCTACCCTCATCCAAGAACAAATATAAAAGGATCTTAGAGAATTCTCTATCCCTATATTACATCATGTTGCATCGGGGCACATCCGAAAACAAATATAAAAGGATATTAGAGAATTCCCTATCCCCTATATTCCATCATGTTGTATCGGGACAGATTTAGGAATAATATGTTGGATATTGGGGCCTAAATGGACCAATACGATTGTGAGGAGGAAAAATCGGAAGCCATCAATTGTTGAAAGTCGTAATTGACTTCAAAATTGAAATCTACGTTTCGCGTAGATAGATTTAGACTATTAATTTGCTCAAAACCGATTAAGGGTGAATGAGAAATTAATGTTCAAAGTCGGCCCAAAATAACGTTGGTTATTCATTAAGAAAATGCAAGGGAGAATAGTCCCACATCGGAAATTTCCGATGTGCATTCCTTACTTATTAATGATGTTGAGTTATTGGAGTTAACTCAGAAAAGTACCAGGTACTCTCTGCTCAGGGGCGAGCAGGTGCTCGCACCTGTGAGCCCGCCACCCGCCACGTGCGCAATGGGCGCTTTGTAGGCGCACTTTGCACTTCGCACCGTCTCAGGAGCTTAAATTTATGCTCCAGGTGACATTGCAGTGCCTACATGACACTCGGGTGACGTGTCAGGCTAGTACCTGATATGGCAGTGCTATGTGGCATCCTCGTGGGCAAAGGGAGATGACTGGACAGTTGGTTGGGCGAACGGATGGCAGCCGTTGATCAACGTTGATCAAAGAAGTATGGTGGATCGCTTGTGATGCGATCTAGAGCGTTGGATCACAATGAGTCACGATCTGACGGCTTGGGATGAGACATGATCTGAAGCATCGGATCAATGGATCCAGATCCGATGGCTGATAGATCTGAGGGTCACAACTCTTAGATCTGATGGATGAGATTAAAGGGGCTATGTGAAGGGTTATAACTCTTCAGTCCGGACGGCCCAGATTAATCCACCCAAAGGTCACACCCCTCCCTAAAGCCTCTTCCTTCTGTATAAATAGAACCCTCCAGATTGGAATCAAATCACTAAACTTAATCTTCTCTTCCTCAAGTATTCACTCACTCATCTTGTGCATTCAAGAGTCCAAGAAGCCTACGAGAAGGTTCGCTGGTCTCGGAAGTCGGAGTGCTACGATTCCGAGACGATTGTCGTCGTTGTATCTTGGGAACGAATTGCAACAATCCGTTAAGCACCGTAGCGGAGCAATATCGTTTACGGAGATAGTGTCGAACACTAGCCTCGACGATCAGTTTGCATACTCCGGAATTTACCGGAAACAACAGTCGTAAACGATATTCCGTACAAACTGATATGGCTACCAACGACGTTCCAACCGCCATTCCGACCGCTGTTCCGACGGCCGTTCCGACATCCATTCCGCACGGAGAAAAGCCGGAGAAATTCACCGGAGCCGACTTCAAAAGATGGCAACAGAAGATGCTGTTCTACTTAACAACGCTAAACCTTGTACGGTTTTTGCGTGAAGACCCGCCAGTCGCTACGGACGGTAGCAAGGCTGCTTGCGATACGTGGACGCACGGAGATTTTCTGTGTCGCAACTACATTCTCAACGCCTTGGACAACACGTTGTATAACGTGTATTGTTCATTGGAGACAGCGAAATCTTTGTGGGAATCGCTTGAGAAGAAATACAAGACCGAAAATGCCGGACTGAAGAAATTCATCGTCGGCCGGTTTCTGGATTTCAAGATGGTGGACTCAAAGAGCGTCTCATCTCAAGTCCAAGATATGCAATTAATACTGCATGATCTGGACGCCGAAGGAATGAAGCTGAACGAGTCATTCGCAGTTGCTGCGGTAATTGAGAAGCTCCCTCCGTCATGGAAGGATTTCAAGAATTACCTAAAGCACAAGCAAAAGGAGATAGGGCTGCAAGACCTGATCCTGAGGCTACGAATAGAGGAGGATAATCGAAAGTTATCCGACTGCAGAGGAACCAAGCGGACTATAGACGATATGTCCAACCTGGTCGAGCCGAACGCTAAAAAGCCGAAACAGTTCAAGAAGAAGGCACAAGCAAAGAAGTTCAAGGGATCCTGCTACAACTGTGGAAAGGCAGGACACCTGTCCAAGGACTGCAGACGCCCGAAGAAGCCAACCAAGGGGCCAAAGGATGCTGCGAACCACGTCGCAACCTCTCTTGAGGACTTGGATCTCACTGCGGTTGTATTTGAAGCCAACTTGGTGGATACCAACCCGAAGCAGTGGTTCATTGATACTGGAGCAACTCGTCATATCTGTTCCGATAAGGCGATGTTCTCCAAGTATACTCCGATAAATGGCGGGAAGCTCTATATGGGTAATTCCACGACGTCGCCAATTGTCGGACTCGGAAAAGTTGTTCTGAAGATGACGTCCGGAAAGGAGCTAACACTCATTGATGTACTCCATGTTCCCGACATCAGTAAGAACCTAGTTTCTGGAGCGGCACTAGTTAAGGCCGGATTTAGGCTAGTGTTCCAGTCAGACAACTTTGTACTTACGAAGAATAATATCTTCGTAGGAAAGGGGTACCTAGAAAAGGGTCTATTCAAAATGGTTGTAATGCCTGTACTCCGAAATATTGATGGTAATAAAATAAATGCTTCTAGCTATGTTGTTGAGTGTTTTAATTTGTGGCATGATCGACTCGGACATGTGCATAATAATACTCTTAAACGTCTCGTCAAATTAAATTTATTACCAAACGTCAATGTTGACGGAACACACAAATGTGAAGTGTGCGTGGAAGCAAAAATGACGAAACTACCTTTTCATTCGGTGGAAAGGTCAACGACTCCTCTAGAGTTAATACATAGTGATCTATGCGACTTGAAATTTGTGCAAACTAGAGGAGGTAAAAAGTATTTTATTACTTTTATCGATGACTGCACAAAGTTCTGTTATGTCTTTCTTTTAAGAAGTAAAGACGAAGCCCTAGAGGCATTTAGAACTTATAAAACAGAAGTTGAAAATCAACTTGACAAACGAATTAAAATAATTCGTAGCGATAGAGGTGGAGAATATGGTGCACCGTTTAATGAATTTTGTTCAGAATCTGGCATTATTCATCAAACAACGACACCTTACTCACCTCAATCGAACGGTGTTGCCGAACGTAAAAATCGGACACTAAAAGAGATGATGAATGCTTTGTTGATAAATTCAGGCTTACCTCAAAACTTGTGGGGGGAAGCAATATTATCGGCAAATCACATTCTCAACAAAATCCCTCATAAGAAAAGTGATAAAACTCCTTATGAACTATGGAAAGGCCGCGAGCCATCGTACAAATACCTGAAAGTGTGGGGGTGCTTGGCAAAGGTCGAAGTACCTAAACCAAAGCAAGTAAAGATCGGACCTAAAACGCGTTCGATGCGGTATTTGTCGGATATGCCCATAATAGTAGTGCATATCGTTTCCTAGTTCACAAATCAGATATTCCTGATATTCATGTGGGAACAACCATAGAATCTCGGAATGCAATATTCTTTGAAAACGTATTCCCAAATAAGAAGGGAAATGTTGAAAATGATAACAACGGAAGTTCAAACGAGAATGTCGTTACCGAACTTAGCTGTTATAAAAGAACTATTGACGATCAAAACAAAGAGCCACGTCGTAGCAAACGGGCTAGAGTTGAGAAATCGTTCGGGCCAGATTTCATGACTTTCATGTCAGAAATGGAACCAAGAACATTAAGTGAGGCTCTCTCTAGTCCCGATGCTCCAATGTGGAAAGAAGCTGTCAATAGTGAGATTGAGTCTATCATGAATAATCATACTTGGGAATTAGTAGACCTTCCTTCTGGTAATAAACCATTAGGTTGTAAGTGGATACTAAAACGCAAGTATAAAGCTGATGGATCAATTGACAAGTATAAGGCCAGACTTGTAGCCAAAGGGTACAAGCAAGAGGAAGGCCTTAATTACTTCGACACCTACTCACCGGTGACAAGGATTACGTCCATACGAGTGCTAATAGCCATTGCAGCACTGTATGACCTTGAAATACATCAAATGGATGTTAAGACTGCGTTCTTAAATGGTGAGTTGGAAGAAGAAATTTATATGGAGCAACCCGAAGGGTTCATAGCTCCAAGAAATGAGAAAAAGGTGTGTCGACTTGTTAAGTCGTTATACGGACTTAAGCAAGCGCCTAAACAATGTCACGAAAAATTTGACAAAGTAATGCTGTCAAACGAATTTAGAATAAATGAATGTGACAAATGCATTTATGTCAAAGACACACCCAAAGGCTATATAATCGTCTGTCTGTACGTAGACGACATGCTAATAATGGGCAGTAATCATGATGTAATCATGACTACAAAGAAAATGTTGACCAAAAATTTCGATATGAAAGATATGGGTCAAGCAGATGTTATATTGGGAATTAAAATTCTCAGGACATCAGAGGGGATAGTTCTAACACAATCCCATTATGTAGAATCAGTATTGAAAAGATTCAATGCGTACGATCTTTCTACTGTAAAAACACCTATGGATCTAAGTCAACACTTAGCGAAAAACCATGGTGAGACCATATCGCAGTTGGAATACTCTCGGATAATAGGCAGTTTGATGTATCTTACAAACTGCACACGTCCGGATATTGCCTGTACGGTCAACAAGCTGAGTCGTTTCACCAGTAATCCAAACGACGCCCATTGGAAGGCATTGATGCGAGTTCTTAGATATTTGAAATATACTATGAACTATGGATTACATTATGGAAAATATCCCGCTGTGTTGGAGGGATATTGTGATGCTAATTGGATATCAGATACAAAAGACTCCAAATCCACTAGTGGATATGTATTCACGATCGGTGGGGGAGCAGTATCTTGGAAATCCACTAAACAGACGTGCATTGCTCGGTCAACTATGGAATCCGAGTTTATAGCACTAGACAAAGCAACTGAGGAAGCTGAATGGTTGCGGAACTTCTTGGAAGATATTCCGAGCTGGGAAAAACCTGTACCTGCCGTACTGATCCACTGTGATAGTCAATCGGCGATTGGAAGGGCACAGAGTAGTATGTATAATGGGAAGTCAAGACATATACGTCGTAGACATAATACCATTAGGCAGTTGATCTCGAATGGAGTGATTGCAATCGACTATGTTAAGTCCAAAGATAATTTGGCAGATCCTCTTACGAAAGGGTTGAGTCGAGATCAAGTATACTGCTCATCAAGAGGAATGGGATTAAAAATCTACAACTGAAAACGATGTAGTGAAAAACCCAACCTTGTTGACTGGAGATCCCAAGATCTTGGTTCAATGGGACAACAAAGTTTCAGAAGTTGTGGTTCAGCACAGGAGATAGTTTATCTCTATCCCAATCCTAGGATGAATTTGTGCTGTCCTACCTCATGTAGTGAGGTTAAGCTTATGCTTTTAGTGACTTCTATACCTTATAAGGTGGAGTATGGTAGGATACTCTTGATAGAAGTGTCACCTATGTGAGTGTGAAGACAGGCCGCTTCAATGAAACACTCATGAATCCAAGATGGTGTCCATGGCCAAAACGGAACCAACCATGAGAACCTAAAGTAGGTGAGATAGGTCTCTGTGTGGGTGTTATTGTCTTAGTATACACAAACAGCTGAGCAGTTCAAGACATCACGTTCACTGCGCAGCCTAGTATACTCGATAGCATTCCACTACGGAAGGTTCAAAGCCACAAGCTACCTCTCCCGATGCAGTGACTTATCGATTGGACTCTTGTAAAGTGTCAGCATGCATACACGCATTACATTAATTTCCATTCATGTGAGGGATTGTTGGATATTGGGGCCTAAATGGACCAATACGATTGTGAGGAGGAAAAATCGGAAGCCATCAATTGTTGAAAGTCGTAATTGACTTCAAAATTGAAATCTACGTTTCGCGTAGATAGATTTAGACTATTAATTTGCTCAAAACCGATTAAGGGTGAATGAGAAATTAATGTTCAAAGTCGGCCCAAAATAACGTTGGTTATTCATTAAGAAAATGCAAGGGAGAATAGTCCCACATCGGAAATTTCCGATGTGCATTCCTTACTTATTAATGATGTTGAGTTATTGGAGTTAACTCAGAAAAGTACCAGGTACTCTCTGCTCAGGGGCGAGCAGGTGCTCGCACCTGTGAGCCCGCCACGTGCGCAATGGGCGCTTTGCACTTCGCACAGCCTCGGGAGCTTAAATTTATGCTCCAGGTGACATTGCAGTGCCTACATGACACTCGGGTGACGTGTCAGGCTAGTACCTGATATGGCAGTGCTATGTGGCATCCTCGTGGGCAAAGGGAGATGACTGGACAGTTGGTTGGGCGAACGGATGGCAGCCGTTGATCAACGTTGATCAAAGAAGTATGGTGGATCGCTTGTGATGCGATCTAGAGCGTTGGATCACAATGAGTCACGATCTGACGGCTTGGGATGAGACATGATCTGAAGCATCGGATCAATGGATCCAGATCCGATGGCTGATAGATCTGAGGGTCACAACTCTTAGATCTGATGGATGAGATTAAAGGGGCTATGTGAAGGGTTATAACTCTTCAGTCCGGACGGCCCAGATTAATCCACCCAAAGGTCACACCCCTCCCTAAAGCCTCTTCCTTCTGTATAAATAGAACCCTCCAGATTGGAATCAAATCACTAAACTTAATCTTCTCTTCCTCAAGTATTCACTCACTCATCTTGTGCATTCAAGAGTCCAAGAAGCCTACGAGAAGGTTCGCTGGTCTCGGAAGTCGGAGTGCTACGATTCCGAGACGATTGTCGTCGTTGTATCTTGGGAACGAATTGCAACAATCCGTTAAGCACCGTAGCGGAGCAATATCGTTTACGGAGATAGTGTCGAACACTAGCCTCGACGATCAATTTACATACTCCGGAATTTACCGGAAACAACATAATATCCTCATATATGTCCTTAATTCGAATCCGATTTTTTTTTTTTCAAATATGAACATGCAAAAATTCTCCAAATTTATCCCGATTTCAAATTTTTCCCAGGATTCCGAATCCGTTGTCATCGCTAATAACAATATCATAATGTTTGAAGATGTTCTCCTACCTTGTAGTTTAATACCACGGTCAGTGCTGTCAGAGCTGAATGATTTCATTAGTCCACGTAATAATTGGACAAAGACTCTACATCATCTCTCTCTCTCACGAATAATTTTGAAAGTGACTAAAAAGGTAGAGCAAAGAGGACGTTAATGAAATCCTTTCATCGCCAAGTTGCACCACAAGTTGCATAGGTAGAGATTAGTCGAGGCAACAATGTGCAAAACATGATTTGCTCGTCTCCATGCCCTCGTCAGTCCGTCTTAAGACCATCACAAGTGAGATGAATCATGGTAACTAAGAGTCCAGATGGATGGAAGAATGAGTTTTTTGAGATGCAGAGATTTATGCCTCGCTAGCCTTAGATTCGAGCCGTGCGCTAGATGTGTAAACCACAATCCACTGACTACGATCTGTGGGGTGAGTTTTTTTCACCACACAAACCTCTCTTTCTCTTGGGAAGAAAAGAAGTCTATTCGGCGGCAGAATTATTTCGTAAAACAAGGAATGATTTCCATAGGATTTATTTTTCAAAAAATTAAATATTTTCTATATTTTATTATTGGGTCGGCGACGAAGAACGGTTGGGTGAGTGAAATCACAGTGTGTCCACCAATAGCAACAAGGTGTCCCTACAGAAAGAAGAATCAAAAGCAGCAATTTTTAGAAACCGCTTCACACTATTTTTTTTTATGACTTTTTTTCCCAATTCATCTCTAATGCATTTAAATTGTAAATTTAACTTTAAATTTAAGGACATATTTATTTTTCATTTTACTTTTTCATCGTTATTATTATAATATTATAGTTGATTATAAATTATAAAATTTTTAAAAGTTGTATTTAACTAGGAGTGTCAATTCAGGTGGATCGAATCAGATTGGATCGGGTTGAGTTTTTTTTTAAACCCAACCTGAACCTGATCCGAATCTGAGTTCAACCCAAAATATCTAAATCCGAACCCGAACCCGATCAACCTAAACCCGACCCATATCACCCGAAAATCCGATTCAAAGCGACTTTTTAAGAATATTTTTCCTAAATTCTTCACTTTTATCTAAATACTCCATCATTATCGTACAAATATGATATTAATATACATAAAAATATTTAAAATTTTAAAATAAAATTTAATTTAACCCTAAAAAAATCCACAGAACTCTATATTTAAGTCAACCCAGGTCAACTCGAACCCGATCCGACCCAATCCGAAAAGTTTTAACTCTCCAACCCTCCAACCCGAACCCAAAAATGTCCAACCCGAACTTGATTTTTTTTTGGTCGATTTGGATTGAGTCGTCGGATCAAGTTCATTTTTGATATCCCTATATTTAACTTTAAATTTAAGGACATATTTATTTTTTATTTTATATTTTTTCATCGTTATTATTATGATATTATAGCGGGTTATAAATGATATGTATTTATTATGGATGTTATCTTTTTAAATGAATAAACATATCATTAATTTTTAGATTTCCACATTCAAAGGTGATCATCGACTTCTGGGTTACTATATTAAATAGAGGTGTCTTTTTATTACTTCTCACTGCCTAGGTAGGCCTCACCTTTTGCTAAGGCGGAGATGGTAGGCAGTGAAATATTAATCAACCTCCTAAGCGGTTGGGTGTCGCCTGAGATGCGTTGGGTGCCACCTCCTCGGCAGCACTCGATTTTTGTTTGTCACGAAAAACTAATTGAATCGATTAACTGATTGATTTGGAAGGATTTTCACGATAAATAGAATCCTGCCGAATCGATCAGCTGATTGATTCGACGTATTGAATCGATCAGTTGATCGATTCAACACAGTTTTATTTGTCATGAAAATCTGTTGAATTTATTAGCTCATTGATTCAGCTAGTTTTTGCGACAAACTTCTTCCCTTTTAATCGATCAGTGATTCAACACTATCAATCGATTAGTTGATTGATTCAAGGAGAAGAAAAAAAATAAAATATACGGATTTATAAATTATAGGATTTTGTTTTAAACTTTTAATCAGGATTTTCAGCCACCCTAAACTCTAATGCTCTGTTTATCTGAAGGCATGGATCAAGAAGGGAAAGGAATTTACCATGAAAATATATCCTCAGAGGAGGGAATGGAAAGATGAAAGAAAGAAAAAATAAATCAAAGTAGACTACATAAGAGAAAGGGAAGGGAAGCAGAGGAAGGAAAGGTGAGCGACGCCATGACCTCTTCGTTGTCTGAGTTCTTGTGGCGAGGTCATTATCGCTGCCTCGCCGCATGGTCGCAGATGGTGCGTGAGCAAGGGCGGAGCCAAGTTCATGGCTACCCGGGCTGTAGCCCGGGTAGCCAACGATGGCAAGAACGAAAATTACAAGATAAGAAAGGGAAAAAATGAGAAAAATTAGGGATTAGCCTGGGGCGGCGATGTCGGCGTCTGCGGCTAGCCCGGGGCGACGACGTCGCCGTCAGCGGCAAGTTTAGAATGACGACGTTGGCGATCTTTGTGTCAACGCTTGTGACCCATATCTTGAGATCAGCCCAGGTAATTGACCCGGGCTGGCTCCGCCATTGTGCGTGAGGCCACGGCTGTGACCTTGCGGAGAGATCGTGCCTCGTTCATGGCCTCGGGCAAGGTCGCGCATCGCTCGCAAACACGAGGGAAGTCGCTTATTTCCTCGCAACCTCGTTGCGCGATAAGCGCACGCCAGACAAGGTAGTGGCGTATGAGATGTGCTCACCCACGACCTCACAGAGAGGTCCCTTCCAGCCCTCGACCTTACGACGCGATGTCATTGTCGACTAGGTTGTGCTCGCTCCCGACCTGGCAAAGAGGTCTTGTTTCACCCTTGAACTTGTAGAGAAGTCATGTCTCACCCTTGACCTCGGGGCCCTAGGCAAGGTCGTCGGCGATGAGGTTGTGCTCTCTTGTGACCTCACAGAGAGGTCTGGTCTCGCCCTTGACCTCGTGGTGCAACGAGTGCGCACTAGGAAAAGTCGTCGCCGGCGAGGTTGCACTTGCTCGCGACCCCACAGAGATGTCCTATTTCGCCTGCGACCTCACGACATGATTAACAAGGCCATGATTGTTGTCATCGATGTAGCTATTGAATAACCTGGAAGTAAAGGACTGATGGAAAGTTGCTTCCGTCCATTTTTGGGTGGACGAGAAAACATGTCAATTTTGATTCATGGATGTATGTAAAATCCATCGGTGTATGTTTTTTATTATGAGTAAACAACAGAAAATGTATCCATTGATGTGTAATCTAGGGGTGTCAATTCGGGTGGGTCGGGTTGAGTTTTTTTTATTTAACCCAACCCGAACCCAACCCGAACCCGAGTTCAACTCAAAACACCTAAATCCAAACCCGAACCCGAACCCGAACCCGATCAACCTGAACCCGACCCATATAACCCGAAAATCCGATTCAAAACGACTTTTTTGAGCTATTTTCCCTATAATTCTTCACTTTTATCTCAATACTCCATCATTATCATACAAACATGATATTAATATACATAAAAACATCTAAATTTTTAAAATAAAATTTGATTTAACCCCAAAAAAACCCTACCCTATATTTAAGTCTACCCGGGTCAACCTGAACCCGACTCGACCCGACCCAACCCGAAAAGTTTCAACTCTCCAACCCTCCAACTCGAACCCGATCCGAACCCGACCCGAACCCGAAAATGCCCAACCCGAACCTGCTTTTTTTCGGGTAAACTCGGGTTGGGTCGTCGGGTCGGGTTCATTTTTGACACCCCTAGTGTAATCTGTCCTTTATATTATCCGCGCTCTGAAGTAAAGGGACCGTAAACCACATCGTCTTCTCCCTCCCCTTCTTCTAAATCCCATTTTCTTCTCCAACCTGCCCTAGTTGCTGCCTCTTCTCCCTCCCTTCTTCTGAAAAATCAACGAGCAGCAAGGAGCTTGCTTCCCTAATCTCTTCCTCCTTCAGTCTTTATCAAGGAGCTTGCTATTGTCGAGACTGCTAAGTGCCCCGTGTAAGAAGTCCTTGGATGAGGATAAATTGAAGTGTAAGAATGCAATTGAAGAAGCAAGAATAAAAAAAAAACAAAAGAATATCAATGAAATGGATGTGAGAAAAGAAGTTGTTCTTGAATATGAGGAAAACGAAGGGGCTCTAGGGACAAGAAGGAACTCACTTACTCTTGGCCCTGTGGATAGATTCATATCCGTCATTGATCTCGAATCTTTATTGAGTGAAAGTAAGAAGACAAAACAATAGCAAAATATTATTGATATACTTTAGAAGCAAAGAACACACAGTGTACACTAATATGTAGCTTGATGGGTGCACGAGTTCGGTATTCTTTTTCATATCATTGACAATGATAGTGTTGGATCGTGAGAGTTCGATAGAGGGGGGGGGGGGGGTGAATATCGATTCGAAAAACAACGTTGAAAAGAGTTAACCGCAGCGGAATTTAAAAGAACAGACACAGTAATTTTACTTCGTTCGAAGCCTGTGACGACTCCTACTCGAAGGCCCGTACTCTGTGAGTACTTTCGATGGGCAATCACTATCAATTCGAATGATGATTACAAAATAATTAAGTACAGGAATTGACAGAAATAAAATACCGACAAGAGAAGAAGAGTTAGACTTAAGAAAGCGCTTTGTCGGAATAGCCTCGCGGCGTCGCAGGAGCGTAGAGCAGCAGAGCAAGTAGTAGATTCTTAGTTGATGAATTGATGTTGAAGCTCCACCCCTGGGGCTTCTTTTATATGCTGCTCCGGGCGCCTGAATCCCTTCCGGGCGCCCTGGTGCGACGTGGCAAGTCTAATCAGCGAACTCCACGTGGCGATGACTCTTCTTGGATAAAACTTGCCTCCGGGCGCTCGGAACCCTTCCGGGCGCCCGGACCCCTCTTCTCCAGAAAGTCCTTCTCCTGTAAGAAAAGGTTAGTCCGAGACAAATATACCCTGCAACAAAGATTGTTAGCACAGTCTTATAGATAAGCAAAGTGAGTATGAATTAGAAAAAAGAGTATGACTTAGATTTCGTCTTTTCGAGACCGGAATCTAGTCACGATCTCGACTTAGATATCCGAAATGGATCTAAGCCGGATCGACGCCTAATGTTCCCTTCCCGGGAACGCGTTCTCGCAGTCACTCCCCTCCAGTGACTTACCTCACTTACCTGCCAGACGTCCGGTCAGCCCGTCAACCCGTCTGGACTTCGTGCCAGCTATCCGGTCAGCCCGTCGACCTAGCTGGACTTCGTGCCTAAGCGTCCGGTCAGCCCGTCGACCCGCTTGGACTTCGTGCCAGCTATCCGGTCAGCCCGTCGACCTAGCTGGGCTTCATGCCAGACATCTGGTCAGCCCGTCGACTTGTCTGGACTTCTCCTGCACACTCGATCAAAGTGTTAGACAACAACAAACTAACTTAACTTAATTTGTCATTCATCAAAACTTGAGTTAGACCGTTAGTGCTACTCGCACCAACAATCTCCCCCTTTTTGATGGAATGACAACCTAGTTAAGTTAGTGAAACAGATGCAAGAAAAAATAAGTAAATGGTTTTTAAGTTAAGTTTTGTGTCTTCAAATTGGTTTAGCTAACTTAACCACCTAACCCTCCCCCTTTGTCATTCATCAAAAGAACTAATGTCAAGTAAGCATAAATACAGACTTCAGACAAAGTAGAAAATAATGTCAAGTTAACCTAGGGGAGTTTTAAAAAAAAAATGATAGTTTTACCTTTATTTCTTAAATCCTTGAAAAAAAAAAACGAAGTCTTGAAAAATAGCTGATTTATAACTTAGTAACTTTGAAAAAAATTTTAAGTTTGCAAACATCACTTTAAAAAAATAATTTGCAACACTAAATTTTTACAAATCAAATTATCAAAATTAAGTTAAACCTAATTTTTAAAATGCAGGAGTTTTCAAAATAATTTTGTAAAATTCTTTTTCCAAAATCAAATTTTCAAAGTTCAAAAGTACTAGTTTCAAAACCATGGTTTAAAATACTTGAAAAAATTCAGTTTTTAAAGACTAAGAAAAAAGGATAAAAAGTTTGTGATTTAAAATAAACAATTTTGAGTTGATATTAAAATTTTTTTCACAATTTTAAACAATTTGATTTTGAAGATTGATTTTTAAACTTTGATTTTCTAAATTAAGTTTAAAATTCAATTTGAAAAACTGAATTAGTTTTATTTCTCCTCCTGAACCTGACATTAAATCAAATGTTTAACCAGTTAGTTACTGACTGACTATCAAAAGATAGCAGCTTTCACTTGGTTAGTCAAGTTAAGTTCAAACTTAACTTGATTAATATATATTTTGTATTTAATGCCCAGACTTATATCGATGCACTGAAATAAGCATCTTAAGTTTTAGGCAAGTGGCCTATACATCTCACCCCTTTCTATGTTCGTCAAACACAAGCAAGCTAAGCCTAGGGTTTTGGTGAGATGCTCAAAAACTAGTCCTATGGGTACATGCTTTCTAAGGATTTTGAACTAGTCTAAGGCTAAAAGTATTTTTAAAACTCTAAAAATAGGAAAGTTTTGAAAATGAAACATGTTTAACAATCATTTTTGAAAATATTTTTGAAATTCGAACCTTCTAGACTATTAAGATAGAACATAATCAATCCATATCAGAAATAACACTAGATAGATCAAAAGTATTCTACAAGTGATGTAGATAACAAAAGTGTGTCATAACTAGAGCTACTGAGATGAGGAAGGGGTGGTCCAGATCCCAAGGAGCGGAGTAGTGTCATCAACTCAGTGTGTCGGGTCTGCCCGTCAGCTCGTAACTCGGAGACCTCTCGCCGCATGTCTCGCTGAAAGTCAGAGTTCTCCTGCTGGAGACTCGCCATAGCTCTCTCTAGTCCGGTCATACGGTCGGCTAGAGTGCGAGGAGCGTGACGTGGTGCTCGAACTGGGGGTGGTGGTGGAGCCGGAGCGGCCTCCTCCGGAAACAGTGCAAGCATGAACTCATCCTGCTCGGCCTCCCCCTGTGCGTTTGGATTGGGCTGGTGCTGTGCCCCCCTCCGTCAAGACATAGTACCGTCGTTCTCATCTATGTGGATACCAGCTAGGGAGAAGTTCCTAGCTGCTATAACGTCAAACTCGGTCATATAGCGAATGTCTCCTCTAGTGACATCAATGTCCAAAGAGGACATATATGCTGTCAGAATGTGACAGTAAGACATGTGGACTCGTCTATTAGTCACGTATCCAGCAGAGTAGATAATGGTGGAGAAGATATGTAGGCTGATGTCAATATCTAACCTATGACTCAGGGCATAAAGTAAAAATGAGTGGAATGGGCGCATCACGGCGATGTCATGTGTGGTCAGTGGTAGAATGCAGAAGACTAAGACCCTATAAAGAGCGTAGTCCTGGACTCGAAGGTCTACTGACCTAAACTAGGTCACAGTGGGTACTCGCTCTCCCCCAAAAAAATACGAATAAATCGTATCAAGAGTGATATGCGAGTAGGAATCTCCGAATGGTAGATCCTCGGGAGGATAGCACAAAAAAGGACAAGGGGATGGACGTAACTCTAAAAACTCCCGGATAGTCGTAGGGGATAGCGTGATATCAGTACCCGCTGCCGTAGTGGTATAGGTAAAGTCGTCTACTTTCACTAAGTTGTTGTAAAATTCAGCACACAGACTTATGTTTACTGGACTAGTACATTCAACAAGATTTCGTAAGTTATAGTGGTTTATAACCTCCATAACGGGAGCACAGGAAACTAGAAAAAAATGATCTATCTAGACATTTAGTCCTAATGGCCATATAAATGGTTGACTCAAACTTGATTCTAAGTTCATCTGTGGGAAACCTAGGGTCAGTACTAGCATTAGAGGGCCCAGCACTAGTATTTGTTCGTTTCCTACTGTATATAAAAGACATATTCTAAGTGAAAATATCAAGTCAAATTTAAAGAATTTTTAGACAAGGAAAAAGGATTTACCGAGGAGCCATCGTAAAATATAGAACTGATGACCTCAGTTGAGTCGCAGCAGCGTCTTCACCGCAAAAAAAATTAATTTTAGAGCACTCTCGCACTGAGGTTCGGATAGAACCTAGGTAAAAGTGAAAGGTTTGTGGGGCAAGTGTTGGGGGCGCCTGCTGCCCCATATTTATAGGGAGCTCCGGGCGCCCGGGGTTGATTTTGGGCGGGGCGCCTGGATCCCTTCTGGGCGCCCCGGAAGGGAATACCAAGGGCGCGCTCCCCTGGTTTTTTTTTTTTTTAAAGTTAATTTAATAATTTTTATTTTTTTTAAAATAATTTAATAATTTTTAAAATAAATTTAAAGTTAAGTTAATTTTTAAAATAATTTTTAGAGTTAATTTAATTTTTAAAATAATTTTTAAAGTTAATTAGATAATTTTTAAAATAATTTTTAAATTTAATTTTTAAAATAATTTTTTAAAGTTAATTTAATTTTTAAAATAATTTTTTAAAGTTAATTTAATTTTTAAAATAATTTTTTTTTTAAAGTTAATAATTTTTAAATTTAATTTTTAAAAATAATTTTTAAAGTTAATTTACATTTTTAAAACAATTTTTTAAAGTTAATAATTTTTAAAGTTAATTTAATTTTTAAGATAATTTTTTAAAGTTAATTTAAATTTTTAAAATAATTTTTTAAAGTTAATAATTTTTAAAGTTAACTTAATTTTTAAAAAGAATTTTTAAAGTTAATTTAATTTTTAAAATAATTTTTAAAGTTAATAATTTTTAAATAATTTTTATAGTTAACTTAATTTTTAAAAATAATTTAAAGGTTAATTTAATTTTTAAAATAATTTTTAAAGTTAATTTAATAAATTTTAAAATAAATTTAAAGTTAAGTTAATTTTTAAAATAAATTTAAAGTTAAGTTAATTTTTAAAATAAATTTAAAGTTAAGTTAATTTTTAAAATTAAAAATAATTTAATCGTAATTCATTTTAGTTATTTAATTCGAAATTTAATTTAATTCAAAATTTAACTTAACTAATTTAATTCGAAATTTAATTTAATTAACTTAATTCGAAAGTTAATTTTGATCCTTAGTCATCTCACCCGATCTAAGTTTTCAATCAGGGAATTCTATAATTTTGTGAGATGAATTAGATTTAATTATAGAGTTTGGTTTAACTTGTGTTAGATTCAGGTTTAGCTTTGGTCTCAACAAATAGGCATTCTTCGGATAAACTTCTAAGCTTGGTGAGTCACTTGGACGTCATTAGAAGTAACCAACCTTTTGAGGTTTTCCGAATAGTTCTATCCACGGAGCTTAGTACTAAACCTTGGTCTAACTAGTTAGGATCCATTTAAAGGTAGCTTCGGTCGGTTCCACTTGGCCAAATGCACCAGATTGAAGCCATATCTTTCTAGACATGCGATGCCCAAGCTTCCCCAACGTACTATCATCAAAAAACTTCACCAGTACCATGATTCAAGTTAAACTGGGTCCCTTTTTAACTAATCCTAATTACCCTGCCGGGTTAGTTTATTTGGGTTACCCTGTCGGGTAAGTTAGTTTTGGAGGTGCCAGCTATTCTGGAGCCTCCCCTTGAATTATTAATTTAACTTTTTGTTTTAGGTTTGTGTCTATTTCTTTTATAGTTATAATTAACTTGGTGATAATTTATATTTTGTTGAGTTTTAAAATGTTTAAATTTTGAATTTTTTTATTTAGGTTTGTATTTTGGTTTTTGATTTGGTTTATTTGAGTTTATATAATATATTTTTTCTTTAGGTATATAAAATTGATTAAGTCCTACTTGCGTGGTCAAACACGCTTTCGGAACCCAAGCTTGATTAGTTGATTTGTATTGAGTTATTAATGATTTAAAAGTTTTATTTGAGTTCGACTTGTATCCGAGTCCGATTTTATTATAACACGCCTTTTGATTATTCAGGATTAAGTCTAGATTTTTTGATCTTGTAGTGAATTTTTCTAGCATTTCTTTTAACTTATTAATTTCTGATTTTAATGATGAATTCTCTTCAAGTGTTAGATCTTGAGTTGAATTTGAATTTTTGATTTGTTCCTTAAGGTCTTGATTTTCCTCAAGGAGTGTTTTGTTTTCATTTTCTATTTTAACCAATTTACTATTTAAGCAAGAAATAATTTTAAAAAAAAATTTGTTTAAATTGAAATATACCTCATCCGGGCCTTCGGAAACGAGTACGGACTCGTGGCTCGATTCGGGTTCGGACCCGTCTTCCGATTCATCTCCCGATTCGTCTTCCGTTTCATCTTCGTGGGCCATCAGCGCAAGGTGGCTCTTGTGCTTCTGCTCTTCTACCTCCGATTCGTCCGAGGAGTCGTCCCACGTTGCTTTGAGGGCCTTCTTTTTGGTCGGCTTCGGTTTGTCGAACTTCAGTCTTGGGCATTCGTTCTCGTAGTGCCCCTTTTTGTTGCATCCGAAGCAAGTCACGTTCTTTTGTTCCGTGGGAGAACTGATCTTTTGAAGGTCCTTCTTGCTGAAGCTCCTTTTTCTCCTGGTGAACATTTTTTTTACCAAGTTCACCAGGTATTCTTCGTCTTCGGAATCTTGATCGGAATCTTCTTCAGATTCAGACTTGCTCTTCTTTTCTTTGGAGGAGTCTGCAAATAAAGCAACACCTTTCTCGGCTCCAGCATTAGTTTGTTCATGCAGTTCTAACTCACAAAAAAGCTCGTCTAACTTTAATTTAGATAAATTTTTAGAAATTTTGTAGACATCTACGATAGATGCCCACAAACTATTACGTGGAAAAACATTTAGTGCGTACCTTATTAAGTCTCTATTTTCCATCTGGTGGCCTATCCCGTGGAGTCCGTTGAGGATGTCCTTGATCCTCGCGTGGAGTTTGTTGGTGCGGTTAGCACTAACGATTTAACCCAGGTTTTGATGAATGACAAATGGGTTAAGTTAGTTTTGTTGTTGTCTGACACTTTGATCGTGTGTGCAGGAGAAGTCCAGACAGGTCGACGGGCTGACCGGATGTCTGGCACGAAGTCCAGCTAGGTCGACGGGCTGACCGGATAGCTGGCGAGAAGTCCAAGCGGGTCGACGGGCTGACCGGACGCTTGGCGAGAAGTCCAGCTAGGTCGACGGGCTGACCGGATAGCTGGCGAGAAGTCCAGACGGGTCGACGGGCTGACCGGACGTCTGGCAGGTAAGTGAGGTAAGTCACTGGAGGGGAGTGACTGCGAGGACGCGTTCCCGGGAAGGGAACATTAGGCGTCGATCCGGCTTAGATCCATTTCGGATATCTAAGTCGAGATCGTGACTAGATTCCGGTCTCGGAAAGACGGAATCTAAGTCATACTAACTTGTGCTAATTCATACTATTATAAAATGTGCTAACAATCTATGTTGCAGGTTATATATTGCCTCGAACTAACTTTGTTTTGCAGGAAAAGGGAGTTTTCTGGAACAAGGTGGTCCGGGCGCCCGGAAGGCAAATTATATCCAGCCGAGTCGTCGCCACGTGGAGCATCACGGTTTGAGCAGCTACATCACATTCCAGGAGCCCGGAAGGAATCCAGGCGCCCGGAGCAGCATATAAAAGAAGCCCCAGGCAGGAGCTTCAGACAACAAGAACAATTCATCTGAGAACTCTTCTACTGCTGGTCTTGCTGCTCGACGTTCAGTGCGACGCCAACAACGCTCCGACAAAGTGCTCCTTCGGTTTTTATTTAATTTCCTTGTCGGTATTGCTTTATTTTCACTAGCATTTCCTGTATTCATTCTGTAATCATATTTCGACTTGTTAGTGATTGCCCAACGAAAGTGGTCAAGGACCACGGGCCTTCGAGTAGGAGTCGTCACAGGCTCCGAACGAAGTAAAAAATATTTGTGTCTATTTTACTTTTCCGCTGCGTTTATACTCTAAGTTTTCGAATCGATATTCACCCCCCCTCTATCGAATCTAACGGTCCTACAGAGTTGACTTGCCGTTTCCCCTTCCTGCATTTTTATATTAAATATTTTATTTAAAAGTAAGTCTCTTTTTGTTACCTTTGCGTTGCTCGTTCCTTCGTGCAGCTCGATCAGTTTGTCCCATAATTCTTTAGCGTTTTGATGCGGTCCGACCCGGTTCAGCTCTTCTCGTGTTAGACCGCAGTGTAGCGTGTTGACTGCTTTGTTTTCCGTCGACGCCTTTTTCCTCATGTCCGGAGACCACTGTTCCGGATCTAGTGGATTTCCAGAGTTGTCGACTGGAGCTCGGTAGACCTTTATGACGCTGAACCATTGATCGTAGTCCGTCTTTAGGTACACCTCCATTCTTTTCTTCCAGTACGAGAAGTCATCCCCGTTGAATAGGGGAGGACGTACTGTGCTGAAGCCTTCTAGTTGAGACATCCTGCACACAAGTAAACAACGACAAAAAATATCCCAAGACTTGGTCTTGGATTAGCAGTGCGGGAAAAAATAATAGAAGTATCCAAATTGGTGTTGCACCAATTTAGATTTAATTGTAATGAATTTTTTTTCCAAAACAGGTAATAATACCAGATTGGAATTAAGCACAAAACTGAAAGCCGAAAAATAAAATTTAATATTTCACCCCCTGTCTGATTGGTGGTTGCACCAAATTAGAGCGGTATCTGCTCTGATACCACTTGTTGGATCGTGAGAGTTCGATAGAGGGGGGGGGTGAATATTGATTCGAAAAACAACGTTGAAAAGAGTTAACCGCAGCGGAATTTAAAAGAACAGACACAGTAATTTTACTTCGTTCGGAGCCTGTGACGACTCCTACTCGAAGGCCCGTACTCCGTGAGTACTTTTGATGGGCAATCACTATCAATTCGAATGATGATTACAAAATAATTAAGTACAGGAATTGACAGAAATAAAATACCGACAAGAGAAGAAGAGTTAGACTTAAGAAAGCGCTTTGTCGGAATAGCCTCGCGGCGTCGCAGGAGCGTAGAGCAGCAGAGCAAGCAGTAGATTCTTAGTTGATGAATTGATGTTGAAGCTCCACCCCTGGGGCTTCTTTTATATGCTGCTCCGGGCGCCTGGATCCCTTCCGGGCGCCCTGGTGCGACGTGGCAAGTCTAATCAGCGAACTCCACGTGGCGACGACTCGTCTTGGATAAAACTTGCCTCCGGGCGCCCGGACCTCCGGGCGCCCGGACCTCCGGGCGCCCAGACCCCTCTTCTCCAGAAAATCCTTCTCCTGCAAGAAAAGGTTAGTCCGAGGTAAATATACCCCGCAACAAAGATTGTTAGCACAGTCTTATAGATAAGCAAAGTGAGTATGAATTAGCAAAAAGAGTATGACTTAGATTCCGTCTTTCCGAGACCGGAATCTAGTCACGATCTCGACTTAGATATCCGAAATGGATCTAAGTCGGATCGACACCTAATGTTCCCTTCCCGGGAACGCGTTCTCGCAGTCACTCCCCTCCAGTGACTTACCTCACTTACCTGCCAGACGTCCGGTCAGCCAGCTATCTGGTCAGCCCGTCGACCTAGCTGAACTTCGTGCCTAAGCGTCCGGTCAGCCCGTCGACCCGCTTGGACTTCGTGCCAGCTATTCGGTCAGCCCGTCGACCTAGCTGGGCTTCGTGTCAGACATCTGGTCAGCTCGTCGGCTCGTCTGGACTTCTCCTGCACACTCGATCAAAGTGTTAGACAACAACAAACTAACTTAACCTGATTTGTCATTCATCAAAACCTGAGTTAGACCGTTAGTGCTATCCGCACCAACAGATAGCTTCAAGAGGTTTGTGAAAGCGGCTGGTCAATTTGGCCCAGGTTATTGTCCTCCAACTCAATACTTATTAAGGGAGTCCTTATTGAAGAAAGAGGTAGATAGAATTAAAAGTATATTAAAGAAGAAAGAGGAAGAATGAGTTTTAAATGGTTGCTCAATTTGACTGATGCTTGGACTGACTGGAAAAGAAGAAATATCATAAATTTGTGTGTCAATTGTAAAGAAGGCACAACTTTCCTTCTAGGAAAACATCAGATGAAGCACATATCGAAAATTATATATTTGAATATGTGGATAAGTGCATTGAAGAAGTTGGACCCCAAAGTGTAGTTCAAGTGGTAACGGACAATGCTTCAAATAATATGGTGGCAAAATATTTGTTGAAGGAGAAGAGACCACATATATTTTGGACTTCATGTGAACTCATATCGTGAATCTTATGCTTCAAAGAATTGGCAGCCAACCAAAATTCAAAGGAGTGATTGAGAAGGTAAAAAACATGACAATCTTTATTTATGCATATCACAAGACATTGTCAATGATGAGAAAGTTTACCAAAAAGGACATAGTGAGACCGGGAGTAACACAATTTACAACCGCTTTTCTAACTTTGCAAAGCTTGATGAAGAAGAAAAGTGAACTAAAATCTATGGTTGCTAGTGAAGAATGGAATGCATGCAAACATTCAAAAAGTGTAATGGGGAAGGCGATTCATAATACCACTATGAGTGCCTCTTTTTGGATTGGAGTAAGTTTTTACTTGAAGGTTTTCCTCTTTAGTTAAGTTGCTTCGTCTTGTTGATGAGGATAAGAAGTCATCTATGGATTTTGAATACGGAGAATTACTTAGAGCGAGAGAGGAGATTAAATTGACATTAAAAAAAATCAAGAGCTTCACTATTGTCCGATTATTGATATTATTGATGAGAAAAGTCGTAATTGGCTTGATAGTGTTGGTGCGGGAAGCATCCGATGATCGAATCTGAGTTTTGATAATGACAAAGGATTCAAAGTTAAGGTTATTTATGATCTAATGTGTTTGAATGAGTTCGTAGGAAAAGTCCTAAGGTATCTTAGGCAAAAGTCCTAGCTATGGTTAGGCAGGCAGAAAATCCTAGGGGGTGGTAACCCTATGTCTTAGGGTGTGGTAACCCTAGGCGGAAAGCCTTGGCGGGTCGAGATCTTCGGGCAAAAGTCCTAGAGTCGGAAACTCTAGGTGAAAATCTCGGTGTCGCGGATCAGGTGGAAAGTCTGGGCGGGTCGTGGAGCGGATGTCCAGCGGAAAAACATGAAAACTCGGGCGCTGAGCAAAAGCTCAATCGATCTGGAGGACTGAACTGCCAACATGTATACTCTCCTGAGTGAAGTAGGTGAGGACACGTTCCCCGCTGAGTGAACAGTAGGAGTCGGTTCGACTTAGGATTTCTGGACCGAAATTCAAAGTCAGAACCGGCGGAGATTGTCAAATACTTCTGTTATTATGTTTATAGTATGCTAACTTTGTTTTGTATGATATGTTGTTATTTTATGGACTAACATGTCTTGCATGACGTAAAAAGAATTCAAATCCCTGGATGAACAGTGTCCGGGGCGCCTCCATGGAGCTTGGAGGCGCCTCGGGTGCTTTGGCAGAAGTTGCGCAGAAAGCCGGATTGAAGGCACACTCTTGGAGTGCTAAGGCTCCTCGGACGGACTTGGAGGCGCCCTTAAGGGCATCGGAGGCGCCCTCAAGAGGATAAGCAGCGGGAGTTGAAGATCTTATCCACGTTGGGAATCCACCGGTGATGGAGGCACCCTCAAGGGTATTGGAGGTGCCCTCAAAGACTTATATAAGCCTGTCTCGAGCAGAGACTTAGAAGAACATCGAAAAAGCAATCTTTCTTCAGCGCACTGCTAATAAGACGATCCAGTTGAGCTATAACAAGACCCCGACGATCCAAAGCTGTGAAGCTTCAATTTCTTATTGTCGGTATAGTTTTTTAGTATAGTATTATTGTAATAATCTCTTGTAATATTTGCGAGCTTATAGTTGTTGCCCAAAGTAAATGCTCAACGAGCGTGGGTCTTAGAGTAGGAGTCGCCACAAGCTCCGAACCAAGTAAATCCTTGTGTTTGCTTGTGTCTCTATGTTTTATATTTTTCGCTACATTTACTTGCTGATTTTCTGAAATGATAAGTGAAAGCCACGAGTACTATTCACCGCCCCCCCCTCTAGCACTTTTCGATCCAACAATTGGTATCAGAGCGGGGTCGCTTTGATTTGGTGAAACCACCAATCAAGCATTTTTTTGTAGTGATTTTCAATCTTTTTGGAGTCGATCGGAATCGGTATTATTGCCGCCTTTTAATCGAGTTTTTTTCGTAATCTAATTTCTCCTCGAAGTTGGTGCAACACCACTCGAGTTCACGTGTTTATTTTTTTTTAACCCACACTACTAAATCCAAGATCAAGTCTTGGAATCTTTGTCGTTTATTTTTCTGTGTATGAGATTCATTTCTCAAATGACCCATCAAGAAGGCTATAACACAACCCGACCACCGCTCTTCTCCGGGGAAGGCTTCAGCTACAGGAAGGGCCGAATGGAGTCCTACCTCCAAACTCAGTTTGAGGTATGGATGATCATCAAGATCGACATCTCACTCCCACTTGACGGCGCAGGAAAACCCGTATCATGCGAAAACTGGGAACCTAGCATAATAAAGAAGGTAGAAACCAACGCAAAAGTAACGTGTATCCTACAATGCGGCCTTGCAAAGGAGGAGCTGAATCGAGTCGGCCCCTTCTCATGTGTAAAAGAGTTGTGGCAAAAACTGATCGAGCTATACGAGGGTACATTAGACACGAAGGTAAGTAAGAGGGATCTCATTTTTAACAAATTATATAATATAAAGTTGCAGGAGGGTGTAACAGCAAGCCAATTGCATGCACGCATCCAAGACCTCCTCAACGGTCTCTACGCAATCGGACAAAAGGTGAAAAACAGAGACATAATCAGGTATTCACTCAATGCTTTTCCGAGGAATACCTTGTGGGCATCCATGGTAGATGCTTACAAGGAATCCAAGGATTTATCTTTAATTAAACTTGACGAATTATTTTCTGAATTTGAATTACATGAACAAATTAATGCTGGATCGGTCGAGAAGGGTATAGCTTTGATTGCAGGTACAAGCAGAGCGCGTGAACCAAAAGCAAGACGCAGAATTGAACCAGAGTCAGAAGGAGAACCAGCCTTAGACGGTGACGACAATGAGATCACAGCCGAACTCGTTAACTTAGTAAGAAAGTTTTACAAAAAGAAGAAGAGCTTCAACAAGAAGGACATCAAGAAGGTGATCCAGTCCAAGGAGGTTTAACCAAGTTCAAAGATGAAGTTCGAAGTAACCTGCTACGACTGCAACCAAAAGGGACATATCAAAGCCAACTTTCTGAATCAAAAGAATACAAAGAAACAAAGAAGGAAGAAAGCTCTGAAGGCAACTTGGGATGAGTCCTCATTAGAAGAGTCCGATGAAGAGCTCGAACATACGAGCTTCCTTGCACTGACGGCCCGGGACCAAATCAACGAATCCGAAAGTGAGAACGAATCAGAAGCAGAATCAGAGAAAAGTCACGGATCCGTATCCGTTTCCGAAGGGCCTAACCCCGAGTAAGTAGTTCTCGGTTGCATAACCTAGTCAATTATCTTATGTGTAAATTAGCTAAATCTAACGTTCAGATCAAATCACTTCTAAAGGAGGTAACATCCCTTAAAGAAGTGACTAACTCCGAATCATTAACTGACCCTATTCAGACTGAAACCTCAACTCAAGTCCAAAAGCTTGAGGAGGAGAATTCCAGCCTAAAAACTCAAGTCAAGGATTTGAAGATCATGTTGGAACGATTTACACTGGGTTCTAAGAATCTTGATTTGATTCTTGGAAAATAAAAGGTCATATACAATCAATCCGGACTAGGATTTACAACAAAAAAGAAATTTCGCTCATATCTATCTCTTGTCAATAGAACAAACAAGAAACTAGTCCAAGCATGGGTCCCCAAGTCAAACTTGGTTAATCAAGTTGGACTTGGTCAATATTGGATCTCCAAGGATCAAATTCATTACCTTGATAGATCATATCGAGGCTATGATCCAGGGGGAGCCAATAGAAAGACCATTGTTAGAATTGTTTGATGAATGCTTTATTTCTTCTACTTTCATTATATGCTTAGATTAGGATAGATTAAGGACCCAGGCATAATTTACACTTGATTGGTTAGTCCTAGGAGTTTCAAAAAGGAAAATTAAATACCCAATTTCTTTGAGCGACTTTGTCCAGAAGTGGTGGATGATCACATACCCAAGAAGGTCTAGTGCATCGCCATAGCCTGGAAGCTAATCTTTGAAATATGTATTTAATTGACCAATTAAAAAACCTGAGTCTAACTCAAATGTAAATTAATCCTTAGACATAATATAAATCAAAGATAAAATTAAACCATCTCACAAAATCTATAAGGATTCCTGATTGACAATTTAGAAATGGGTGAGATGGACCTAGATAAAATTCAAAAGTGAATTAAAATAATTTTAAATTAACAAATTAATTTTAAACAAATCAATTGTAACCTAATTAAATCAATTTCATTTTAATAATTAATTAATTTTAACTTAATTTTCAATTAAATTAATTTTAACTTAATTTTTAATTAATTAATTTTAACTTAATCACTTAAATAATTTCAACTTAATTTTCACTTAAATAATTTTAACTTAATAATTTTAAAGATATTTTTAAAGCAAAAACCTTTAATCATTCAAACTCCCCCAAGTTAATCTGACTCATGCTTGTATCTTTTAAATTTCTTTTGTATTTATGATTACTTGATCCATGATTGTATTTGATGAATGCCAAAGGGGGAGGGTTAGGTGGTTAAGTTAGCTAAACCAAAATTGAAAATACAAACTAACTTAAAAACCCTTTAAATGCTTGTTTTTACTTGCATATTTTTCACTAACTTAACCAGGTTGTCATTCCATCAAAAAGGGGGAGATTGTTGGTGCGGTTAGCACTAACGGTCTAACTCAGGTTTTGATGAATGACAAATTAGGTTAAGTTAGTTGTGTTGTTGATCTAACACTCTGATCGAGTGTGCAGGAGAAGTCCAGACAGGTCGACGGGCTGACCGGATGTCTGGCACGCCCAGCTAGGTCGACGGGCTGATCGGATAGCTGGCACGAAGTCCAAATGGGTCAACGGGCTGACCGGACATTTGGCACGAAGTCCAGCTAGGTCGACGGGTCGACTAGATAGCTGGCATGAAGTCCAGACAGATCGACGGGCTGACCGGATGTCTGGCAAGAGGTAAGTAAAGGTAAGTCACTGGAGGAGAGTGACTGTGAGGACGCATCCCAGTTAAGGAACAATAGGCATCGGTCCAGCTTAGGTCCATTTTGGATCCCTAAACTGAGACTCTGACTAGGTTCTAGTCTCGGGAAGACAGGACCTAAATCATAAATCTATATAAACTATTTATGCATATATTTTTATAACTCTATGTTGTAGATATAAATGTAGAGCTTCGAATTCTGCACGCGTAGCAACTGACAGAGCTTGATTCTGAGTTCGGAGTCAAAAGTTATCGCCCTCGGAAGATTACTATGTCAAACAAGTAGTTGGACGCGCCTGGGATCAGCCAGATTTGAACTCTCCTCATCTGATCCGAATTTTTGGGATCTGATAAGCTCTGGAGACTCCTCCAAAGGGCTATAAAAGGAGGGGTTGAGCAAGCTTCAAACATAGAACCTTCATACGTGCTTCAACGTATCCAAACGACTTTCCAACTGCTCTGGGCTCCTGCTACGAAGCTGCTGCGCTCGACGACTGCTCCGAGGAGTTCCTATCGTACCTGGCAGACCAACATCAACACGAAGTGCTTCATCTTTTGATCCTTAAAAGTGTTGGTAACATTTCCTTTATTGTACTTAATTATTATAAAAGGCAAGTACAGTGTGTTGCACTTGGCTTCATTCTTATTGTACTCGATTCTCTCTTCCGGGGGTACCGGAAGAGGTTTTTAGTGGATTGCCCATCGATAGGTCTGCGGGACCTGGGCCTTGGAGTAGGAGTCACCGAAGGCTCCAAACCAAGTAAAAACTGCCTGTGTTATTTTTGGTGTTGCTTTTCGTATTTACTTTCCGCTGCGTACACTCGTGTTTTAAAAATCGAAAAGAAGTGTTTTTCAAAACCATGTGATTCACCCCCCCCTCTCACGTGCGTCACGATCCAACATTGTTGGGGTTGCAAGGTTGCAAACAAAGTCCCATATTGGAAACACAAGGGAAAGATCATGGGTTTATAAGAGAAAAGATATCTCCATTGGCATGAGGCCTTTTGGGGAGAGCTCAAGAGCAAAACCATGAGGGCTTAGGCCCGAAGTGGACAATATCATGCAATTGTGGAAATATCTAAATTCTTTTCGATCTTACAATTGGTATCAGAGCTCGGGCTGCCAGAAGGTTTAACCGCCGACTGTGCACAAGAGTTATGGTCTTATTGAGCCATGTGGGTATAATATTGACCTCGAACAAAGAAAGTGGGGGCTCCTATGTTCGGATCAAGAGGACCAGACACCAGGCAGGAAGTCCTAGTTGCGACTAGACAAGGAAGTCCTAGTAGGTCGGGTGGACCGAGGGGCAAGAAGACCTGGTGGGTCGTGGATCGGACGTGGGAAGCCTATGGTCCTTTGTTTGAGGGGGGGTTTGTTGGGGTTGCAAGGTTGCAAACAAAGTCTCATATTGGAAATACATGGGAAAGATCATGGGTTTATAAGAGAAAAGATATCTCCATTGGCATGAGGCATTTTGGGGAGAGCCCAAGAGCAAAATCATGAGGGCTTAGGCCCAAAGTGGACACGAATGAGATTTTGTTTAATAAAGTCGTGTATTTAGAGGTCAACTAGAGCTCACAATCAAGATTTACAGCTAAGCCTAGACTTTGGCTTGACTCCGACCCAAAGCGTGGGTCAACTTAGGGTTAAGGCTTTTAGGGCGAATGAGATTTTTCAATAAGAATATGTATTTGAGTCAACTAGAGACCACGATCGTGGTTCGCAGCTTGGCTTAGACTTTGGCTTGACTCGTGCCCAAATCGTGGGTCAATTGATGGTTAAGGGGCTTAGGGTGAATGAGATTTTTTTTAATAAATTCATGTATTTGGGTCAACTAGAGAGCTCACGATCGCAATTCATAGCCATGCCTAGACTTTGGCTTGACTCCCGCCCAAAGTGTGGGTCAACTTAGGGTTAAGGGGTTTAGGACGAATGAGATTTTTTTTAATAAGGGCTTGTAATTGAGTCAACTAGAGCTCATGATCGTGATTTGTAGTCATGACTAGACTTTGGCTTAACTTGTGCCTAAAGCATGGGCCAACTGAGGTTTAAGGAATCTAGGGCGAATGAGTTTTTTTTTTTAAAAAAAAAATAAAGTCGTGTATTTGGGTTAGAGCTCACGAACATGATTCATAGCCAAGCCTATACTTCGGATTAACTTGCGCCCAAATTGTGGGTTAGCTCAGGGCTAAGGGTTTTAGGGCAAATGAGGGTTTATTTGGGTCCACTATTCACAGTCAAATTATGAGGTCACAATCACAATTCACAGCTAAGTCTCGGGTTCGGCTTCACTCGCACCCAAACTATAGGAGTGATTCACAATTGCATGTGTTATAACAAGAAGAACATGGTTGTGAAATGATGTCTCTGTGTATATCAACATAAGTTAGAGGGCGCCGAAGTTGTTCAGTTAGATCCCCTCTAATGTTAAGTATCTATATTTTTTATACTTAACTATCTGTTTAATATTGTTAGAGGATGATAAGTCATGCCTTGTGATTCAATGGTTTACATGTAGGGTAGGTATCATTGGTTCTTAGACTTATCCCATTGATCTCAATTGAAGATCAATGTACATGATATTTGAGTGATGATCCCTTGAGTAAGAAATAAGTACATTGTGTATGCTATTGTTTTTATTTTTATTTATTTATTTTAATTAGTACAAGGTACACAGCTTATGCTGATTAATCTTGGGATGATCAATTTCATAGAAATTTCTTATTAACACTCAAAGTAAAAAGTATATATTGTTAACCATGCGAAAATAACAATCACAATTCACAACTAGTCCTCGGGTTCGCGAATTGTGCTCGTAAATGAAGAAAATTATCTTAATTTTTGTGTAATTCATCTTTTCTCTTGTCAAGCAATTAGGATTAGTGCAAGTTGTGTCATTGCCTTTGCATTCTCTGTTGGATCGAGATGCGCTAGAGAGGAAGGGTGAATAGCGCTCGTGGCTTTCACTCGTTTCAGATTCGTAAAACACGTTCAGAATAAAGCAGCGGAAAAATAAAACACACAGAAGGACCTAAGTGGTTTTACTTGGTTCAGAGCCTTGGGCAACTCCTACTCCAAGGCCCACGCTCGTTGAGCGTTTACTTTGGGCAATTCACTATGAAAGCGCAAGGTTACAAATTTGTATTATAAAAGAATAATTAAAAGGCTATACCGATAACCACAAATATAGAAACTGGAGCTCAGGGTCGTCGGGAACTTGTCGTTGCTTGGCCGGGATGTTTCTTGAGTAGCACGCAATGGAAGAATACTTTAGAAATCGTTGAATAGCTTCTGCTCGAACACCCCTTTTATATAGTGCTGGAGGCGCCTCAAACCTCATCTAAGGCGTCTCCAAGCCTCCGGGTTAGCCGCGTGGATCATCGCTGAACTGGTCGCAACTCATCCACTTGAAGGTGCCTCCAAGCCACTCCATGGCGCCTCCAAGCTCTGGTCCGAGGCGCCTCCAGCTCCATCCGAGGAGCCTCCAAGCCTGCTGAGCAGCCAGCTTCTGCTTTGCACCCGAGGCGCCTCCAAGCTCCATGGAGGCGCCTCGGACATTGTTCATCCGAGGCTCAACCTTGTTTTTTTGTACCTGCAAGACATGTTAGACCCAAAACACAAGCATATCCTGCAATACAAAAGTTAGCATATATAATAACATAAATATAAAGTTTGACAGTCATCGGACTGTCCGGTTCTGACTTCGAATTTCCTACCGGAAACCCTAGTTCGAACCGACGCCTACTGTTCCTTCTTCCGGGGAACGCGTCCTCATCTACTCCACTCAGGAGAGTTTACCATTGCCAGTTCGATCCAACAGATCGACTGGACTTTTGCTAATCGTCCGTTGCTTCCGGTCTTCATGCTGGACGTCCGGTCCACGACCCGTCCAGACTTTCACCCGGTTCGCAACACCAGGATTTCAACTTAGGGTTACCGCCCCCTAGGATTTTTGCCCGAAGCTCCGACCCGTCAAGACTTCCCGCATAGGGTTACCACCCCCTATGACCTAAGGTTACCACCCCCTAGGGTTTTCCACTTGCCTAACCGCAGCTAGGACTTTCCTGAAACACTCAATCATACACATTAGATAACAATTAAACTTAACTTTGAATCCCTTTGTCATTATCAAAACTAAGGTTCAATCATCGGATATTTTTCGCACCAACAATCTCCCCCTTTTTGATTATGGCAACCGAAATTCAAAGTTAAGTAAAAGAAAATGTAATAAAGATAAACATAAATGAGCACAAGCATAAATAAAACATAAGCACATTAAAGCTCCCCCTTAATAGAAACTCTCCCTTAAAATAATTTCTTTTTATTTTAAATAATTTCTTTTTATTTTAAATATTTTCTTTAATTTCTTTGAATTTCCTTATACTCTCCCCCTTTGCCATATATCAAAATAAATAAGAGAGTAAAGTGAGTATAGACATAAACACTTAGCTCTTTTAAAATAAGTTTTCTTGTAAATGTTTAGCTAAATTAGAAAATTTGCCATAAGTTTGGAACCACAATTTTTTCAAGGATTTTAAAATTTAAGTTTGAGAAGTAGTTTTTAAATTTTTAAATAATTTCCAAAGTATGCTTTTAAAAGATTTTTCAAAGCATTTTGAAAGATTTAAGTGAAATTTTTTAAATAAATTTTTGAACTAATTTTTCAAAGGATTTTTAAATAAGTTTTAGAAATAATTTTTCAAAGGATTTTAAAATAAGTTTTTGAAACAATTTTCAAAGAATTTTTAAAATAAGTTTTTGAAATAATTTTCAAAGGATTTTTAAAATAATTTTTCAAATAAAGAATTTTTAAAATGATTTTTAAAGAATTTTTAAAAGTTTTTTAAAATAATTTTTAAAATGATTTTTAAAGAATTTTTAAAATGATTTTTAAAGATTTTTTCAAAAGATTTTAAAAAGATTTTTCAAATGATTTTTAAAGGATTTTTAAAATGTTTTTTAAAATATTTTTCAAATAGTTTTGAAAGATTTTTCAAATGATTTTTAAAAGATTTTTCAAATGATTTTTAAAAGATTTTTCAAATAGTTTTGAAAGATTTTTCAAATAATTTTTAAAAGATTTTTTTAAAAAGATTTTTCAAATAGTTTTTAAAAGAATTTTCAAATGATTTTTAAAAGATTTTTCAAATAATTTTTAAAGAATTTTTCAAATGATTTTTAAAAGATTTTTCAAATAATTTTTAAATTATGTTGAAAAGATTTTTAAAATGAGTTTTAAAAGATTTTTCAAATAGTTTTTAAATTATGTTTAAAAGTTTTTTAAAATGATTTTTAAAAGATTTTTCAAATAATTTTTAAAGAATTTTTCAAATGATTTTTAAAATGTTTTTTTAAAGATTTTTCAAATAGTTTTTTTGAAAGATTTTTCAAATGATTTTTAAAAGATTTTTCAAATAGTTTTTAAAGGATTTTCAAATAATTTTTAAAGGATTTTTAAAATAAAGATTGATTGGGTTTAGTTGATTTTAATTAAGTTTGATTAAATTTTTGTACAATTTGAACTTATTTGAACCAAGATCCATCTCACCCGATTCTAAATTATCAATTTGGTAATCTTAAGTAATTTTGTGAGATGGTTATCTTTAATTTAGGTTATTTCTAAGGATTAATTTACATTTGAGTTAAACTTAGGTTTTCCAATTAGTCAATTAAATATGTCTTTCCATGATTGATTCCCAGGTTAGGGCGAGGCTCTAGGCCTTCTTGGGTATGGGATCATCCACCCCTTCCTAGACAGAATCACTCAAAGAAATATATATTTAATTTTCTTTTTAAAACTCCTAGATTTAACTAGCAAGTGTAAATTATGCCTAGATCCTTAAGCTATCCTATTCTAAGCATGTATATTGCAAGGAAAATAAATAAACAAGTATCAATCAATTTTATCTATTTATTGAGATAGTTTTTCTATTAGCTCCCCCTAGATCATAGCCTCGATATGGTCTATCAAGGAAATAGATCTGATCCTTGGGGACCCAATAGTGACCAGGTCCAACTTGATTAACCAAGTTTGACTTGGGGACCCATGCTTGAATTATGTTTCTATTATTTCTATTTACTAGAGATAGATATGATTTATACTTACTTTTGGTTTTGAATCCAAGTCCGAACTTGTTGTAAACGGCTCGTTGTTTTCCAAGAATCAGATCCAGATTCTTGGAACCCATGGTGAACCGTTCCAACGTGTCCTTGAGTTCTTTAATTTGAGTTTTCAAATTGAAATTTTCTTCCTCAAGTTGTTGGACTTGAGTTGAACTTCCAATTTGAACTTGCTTAGTTAAAGAACTCGAGTCAGTCGCTTCCTTAAGGGTTGTTACCTCCTTTTGGAGCGACTTGACCCGGATGTTGGATTTTGCCAATTTTTTTTAACAAGTAAGTTACTAATTCTTGCAATTCATGTAAATGAGTTTCGGCGAGTAGGGCACTTACAGTGAGGTTCGGTCTTTCGGAAATGGATGCGGATCCGTGACTTTGCTCGGATTCGGTGTCTGACTCACTTTCGGTTTCGTCAAGGTTTACATGTACTGGCAACGCGAGGAAGCTTATCGATTCTTCTTCGTCGCACCCGGATTCATCTGATGATTCGGACCAAGTTGCCTGCAACACCTTCTTCCTTTGTTGCTTTCGATTTGGACAGTCCGGCTTGTAGTGCCCCTTCTGGTTACAGCCGTAGCAAGTGACTCTAGTCTTGTCCTTTGTGTTCGTTTGAGTCGCCTTTTTTGACTTGCATATCTTCCATACGAGCTCTATCAATTTGGAAGTAACTTTGTCTTTGTCCTATGTGTCTGATTCGTCTTTGGACTCAGGTTTGGTTTTGCGCCTTGATGTTGGTTCGCGCATTCTGCTAGTACCTGCTGTTGGTGCAATCGACCTAGGTTTTGATCGGTACGATCATAGTTTTGATGTGTGTGCCAAAGAGTTTAAGTTAGGTTCACCCTTGTATTTGATATGTGTATTTGAGTTGTGTAGGTTTGCAGGATACACATGCGACTCAAGTTGATGGCTTCGGGTTCGATGAAGGATGAAGCATCCGAGGTAGCGAGGACAAGGGCCGAGGGAAGCGACTTCGAGGCATACGCGAAGGATGACATTGGGGATGAGCCATGGGCTTGAATGCATCTGAGGGACGAGAGCCAAAGGAAGTAAGCTTGAAGGCAAAAGGTTAAAGCTGTAAAGGAAGCGTCAAATGAGTCGTAAGGGTGAGGGTACGAGTGCATGAGAAATTGTACTCGGAGTAAAATCCTAGTTTTAGGGTTTTACTGTAGCAGTACTATAGCGGTCGACTGCATGTTTTAGCAGTCGACTGGGTGCGAACAAAATGGTTCTATTCGTTCGGTCAGTGTGGATCAGTCGACTACATGTTTTAGCAGTCGACTGCACCAGTCGACTGCATGTTTTAGTAGTCGATTGGTAAATGACCGTTGGCATACTATTGATGTTGTGAAGTAGCCGTTGGCTACCTCCAACGGTAACACCAGTCGACTGATGGTTTTGCCAATCGACTGGTGTCGAGATGAGTTGACATGATGATCAACTCTCTCCTCTTATTTATAGGAAGCTTTGGGGCTTGAAGGAGGTTACTCATGCTTGTTGAATAACTCCTTGTCATTGCCCAAAGCTTCCAAGCCTACTCTCTTCCTCCTAAACCTAAGTTCATCATTGTAAAGAGGAAGAGATCCTTTGTGAGAGGTTTGCTCCACCGAGAAGGAGAAAGCTCTAGCCGAAGATTGCCGGGTATTGATCCACCGAAGGATCAAGGGCTCGTCCACCTCAAGGACACACCGTGGAGTAGGAGCAAACAATCTCCGAACCACGTTACATCGAGCTTGTTAGCGATTTGGTATTCTTTATTTATTGTTTTCATTAGTTAGTTGTATTTCCGCGTGTGCACTAATCTTTTGTAGAGAAGAAAAGAAGTTGGGGGTGACCTAGCTATCCAACCCCCTTCTAGCCGGCCACCGATCCCTTACACCTGCAACAAAAGTTATACCCTTTTCGACCGAGCGTGCATTAATCTGCTCATGCAACTCGAATTCAGAAAATATTTCATCTAATTTAATAGAAGAAAGATCCTTGGAAACCTTGTAAGCATCTACCATGGATGCCCACAAGGTATTCCTTGGAAAGGCGTTTAAGGCATACCTTACGATGTCCCTGTTCTCCACCCTTTGGTCGATCGCATGAAGCCCATTGAGTAGGTCCTAGATGTGTGCATGGAGCTGGCTGGCCATCTTACCTTCCTGCATTTTAATATTGTATAATTTATTGAAAATTAAGTCGCGCTTACTTACTTTAACATCGGAGGTGCCCTCGTGCAACTCGATTAGTTTGTTCCACAGCTCTTTTGCACTTGAGAATGGTCCAACTCTGTTGAGTTCTTCTTTTGAAAGGCCGCATTGTAGCATGCAAGTCGCTTTGGCATCAGCTTTCACCTTCTTCTTTATGCTAGCATCCCAGTTGATGCATGAGACGAGTTCTCTGGTGCCGTCGCGTGGAAGCTCGAGACCGGTCTGGATAATGATCCACATCTCGACTTGCGTCTTGAGGTGGTATTCCATTCGGTTCTTCCAATAGGCAAAGTCCTCGCCGGAGAAAAGTGGCTGGCGGACTGTGCTAAATCCTTCTTGAATGGCCATTTAAAAAGCCTGCGCACCAAAAAAGAGAAAAACAACTGGTCCCAAGACTTGATCTTGGATTAGTAGTGCGAGAGAAGGATAAAGATAACAAGTAACTAATTTTAGGAAAAAATAATAATAAAATATTTTAAAAAATATATAAAAAATATTATTTCAAATTTTTGAAAACGCGATATTTTGCTAATATGGACCAATGGTGAAAAGATGACAATGAATTTTTCGAAATTAATTTTGGAGAAAAAACGAAAGGCGTAAGGTTTTATTTTTACCCTATAAGAACAAGAAAGCGACGAAAAAAAAATGCTCGAACGGTAATTGTACCAATTCAGAGCAACCCCGCTCTGATACCAATTGTTGGATCGAGACGCGCTAGAGGGGGGGTGAATAGCGCTCGTGATTTTCACTCGTTTCGGATTCGTAAAACACATTCAGAATAAAGCAGCGGAAAAATAAAACACACAGACGGACCCAAGTGGTTTTACTTTGTTCGGAGCCTTGGGCGACTCCTACTCCAAGGCCCACGCTCGTTGAGCGTTTACTTTGGGCAATTCACTATGAAAGCACAAGGTTACAAATTTGTATTACAAAAGAATAATTAAAAGGCTATACCGATAACCAAAAATATAGAAACTGGAGCACAGGGTCGTCGGGAATTTGTCGTTGCTTGGCCGGGACGTTTCTTGAGCAGCACGCAATAGAAGAATACTTTAGACATCGTTGAATTAAGCTTCTGCTCGAACACCCCTTTTATATAGTGTTCGAGGCGCCTCAAACCTCATCCAAGGCGCCTCCAAGCCTCCGGGTCAGCCGCGTGGATCATCGCTGAACTAGTCGCAACTCATCCACTTGAAGGCGCCTCCAAGCCACTCCAAGGCGCCTCCAAGCTCTGGTCCGAGGCGCCTCCAGCTCCATCCGAGGTGCCTCCAAGCCTGCTGAGCAGCCAGCTTCTGCTTTGCACCCGAGGCACCTCCAAGCTCCATGGAGACGCCTCGGACACTGTTCATCCGAGGCTCAACCTTATTCTTTTGTACCTACAAGACATGTTAGACCCAAAACACAAGCATATCCTGCAATACAAAAGTTAGCACATATAATATCATAAATATAAAGTTTGACAGTCATCGGACTGTCCGGTTCTGACTTCGGATTTTCTACCGGAAACCCTACGTCGAACCGAGGCCTACTGTTCCCTCTTCCGGGGAACGCATCCTCACCTACTCCACTCAGGAGAGTCTACCTTTGCCAGTTCGATCCTCCAGATCGACTGGACTTTTGCTCAGTGTCCATTGCTTCCGGTCTTCATGCTGGACGTCCGGTCCACAACCCGTCCAGACTTCCACCCGGTTCGCGACACCAGGATTTCAACCTAGGGTTACCGCCCCCTAGGATTTTTGCCCGAAGCTCCGACCCGTCAAGACTTCCCGCATAGGATTACCACCCCCTATGACCTAAGGTTACCACCCCCTAGGGTTTTCCACTTGTCTAGCCGTAGCTAGAACTTTCCTGAAACACTCAATCATACACATTAGATAACAATTAAACTTAACTTTGAATCCCTTTGCCATTATCAAAACTAAAGTTAAATCGTCGGATACTTTTCGTACCAACATTCTCATGCCTTGACATTTATCCTTAGCCTCCACAACATCTTCTCACAATAGCTACCTTATCATTGCCTGTTTAACTGCTAAAAAACCTTAAAATTAAACTACAATTGCATGTGTTATAACAAGAAGAACATGGTTGTGAAATGATGTCTCTGTGTATATCAACATAAGTTAGAGGGCGCCGAAGTTGTTCAGTTAGATCTCCTCTAATGTTAAGTATCTATATTTTTTATACTTAACTATTTATTTAATAGTGCTAGAGGAAGATAAGTCACGCCTTGTGATTTAATAGGTTTACATGTAGGGTAAGTATCACTGGTTCTTAGACTTATCCCATTGATCTCAATTGAAGATCAATTTACACGATATTTAAGTGATGATCCCGTGAATAAGAAATAAGTACACTGTGTATGTTGTTGTTGTTTTTTTTATTTATTTATTTTAATTAGTATAAAGTACATAACTTACTTCGATTAATCTTGGGGATGATCAATTTCATAGAAATTTTTTATTGACCATAAAAATAAAAAAGTATATCATGTTAACCATGCGAAAAAATGTACATTCAACATAAGATTTATCACTTCTAGTAAAAGGAAAATATATCATTGATCAATACTACACATGAGAAAAATATATATTTTTTAATTATTACGATGAGAATATTTTCAATTCTAATCTATATTAAGGATACTATATTACAACGATTATGAATTATATTTGTTACAAGATACATTATTATTTTATATGAGTCAATATAAATCAATTGACAATTTACCCTATCTAAATTTTTAAATTTACTAAAAGGCATATGTTGTTTTATAATTTACCAAAGAACGCACATTTTCAAGTGTCATTCTTATTTTACCCTCATGACAATCTGACTTTTTCTATCGTTTCTCTTTTCTTCACTATTTTTCTCTCTCTTCACTTTTTAACCAGCATGTAGAATATATGAATAACAGATTTAGTCAATTTTTAATAATATTTTAATATATTTGAAGAAGTCAATGTAGGACCGTTAGATTCGATAGAGGGGGGGTGAATATCGATTCGAAAATATCGAGTATAAATACGCAGCGGAAAAGTAAATGAACACAGTTGTTTTTTACTTCGTTCGGAGCCTGTGACGACTCCTACTCGAAGGCCCGTGGTCCTTGACCACTTTCGTTGGGCAATCACTATCAATTCGAATATTACAGAGTTAAGTACAAGAATTGACAGATAAAGAAAATACCGACAATAGAATTAAAACAAAATCAGCACTGAGTCAGAGAGCTTTTCGTGGCGTCGCAAGAGCACAGAGCAGCAGATCTTGGATTCTAAGTTCTTGTTGAAGCTCTACCCTTGCCCCTTCTTTTATATGAAGCTCAGGGCGCCCCGGATCCCTTCCAGGCGCCCTAGTGAGACGTGGCAGGTCCAACCAGTGAGCTCCACGTGGCGACACGCAATCGGGATAAAACTTGCCTCCCGGGCGCCCGGACCACCTTTCTCCAGAACAGGTCCTTCTCCTGCAAGACAAGGTTAGTCCGAGGCAAGTATAATAAATTTCCTGCAAAACAAAGTGTTAGCACAGTTCATGAGTTTGACATGAAAGGTATGACTTAGATTCCGTCTTTCCGAGACCGGAATCTAGTCACGATCTCGACTTAGATATCCGAAATGGATCTAAGCCGGATCGACGCCTAATGTTCCCTTCCCGGGAACGCGTCCTCACAGTCACTCCCTTCTAGTGACTTACCTTTACTCACCTGCCAGACGTCCGATCAGCCCTTCGACCCGTCTGGACTTCTCGCCAGCTATCTGGTCAGCCCATCGACCTAGCGTCCGGTCAGCCCGTCGACCCGCTTGGACTTCTCGCCAGCTATCCGGTCAGCCCGTCGACCTAGCTGGACTTCGTGCCAGACATCCGGTCAGCCCGTCGACCTGTCTGGACTTCTCCTGCACACTCGATCAAAGTGTCAGACAACAACAAAACTAACTTAACCTATTTGTCATTCATCAAAACCTGGGTTAAATCGTTAGTGCTAACCGCACCAACAATCTCCCCCTTTTTGATGGAATGACAACCTGGTTAAGTTAGTGAAAACAACATGCATTTATGATGTGGTTTTTAAAGTTAGTCTGTATTTTCAAATTGGTTTAGCTAACTTAACCACCTAACCCTCCCCCTTTGGCATTCATCAAAAATAAGCATGGATTAAGTAAGCATACACATAGATTTCTGACAAAGTAAGAAATAATGTCAAGTTAATCTGGGGGAGTTAAAACAAAGATTATTTTGCTTTTATTTCTTAAATCTTAAAACTAAGTTTTGAAACATAACTGATTTATAACTTTGTAATTTTGAAAGATAGCTAATTTTTCAAGTATAGTTTTTAAGGTCAAAGTTAAACCAAGACTAGAGGGGGTTTACTCTAATTTTGATGGGTTATATCTAATTTTCAAAATCAATTTTCAATAAAAAGTAAAACGCAATTCTTAAAAATAACTTAGTTTACTTAGTTTTATAAGAGTTAGTTTTCAAAACTAGGTTTAAGAAATTGTTAAGAAAACATTTTTCAAAACACAAATTTTAAAATATTTTAAATAAAGGGAAAATTTTAATTAATTCCTCCCCCTGAACCTGACATAAAATTTTGAAAATATTTGCTAAATATATTCAAAGTAGAAAAAAAATTGAGGTAGAATTTTATAGAGAGATTTTAAAGAGAAGATTAAAAAATAACACTTAAAGAGATAATTAAAAACCTCCCCCTGAATTTGATACTCCTTTAATTTATTAATCCTCCTTATTTATTACTCCCTCTTAATATAAAATTTTACAACCGTAACATATTTTCGTACCTAAGTGTTTTAGGCGATTGTATTATTATCTTTATAAAATTGTTCATTTAAATTTGACTAAACATAATTAACGTTAGATTCAGTTGAAATGAGTTAACCTTTAGTGTAATGTTAAGTAAGATAAGTTGTTATTAATTCAATAATTAATCAATATTAATAATTTATTGATTAAATTTTGCTTGATTCAATAATTTAATATAATCTAAATTTTGTATTAATTGATGAAGGTGTTAGTTATAATTTAACTTTTCATTTACTTCCTTTTAAGTTGGATTAACTTAGTTTAAAGTTGGTAGTAATTTGAAGTTAAACTCGTTATTAAACAAGGTTAAGGAAGGTTCAATTTAAGTCAAACTTTAATTATGTTTTACTAAAAATAATTAATATTTTAAAGGTTGATAAAAAAATGAGTTAGAGTAATTTTAATATTTTTACTAAGGTTAAACCTAGGTTCTAATCAAATCAAGCTTAGTTCTCAAATAAAGTGTTAAGTTCTACTTATTAATTACATAATTAAGTTTAAAGTTAAAGTTAACTGAATTTAAGCTTTTAAGTTAGGTATCTAAGTTTTAAATGAATTTAAAAGAATTATAATTATTATTATTTTTAAGGGATTTCTAACAAGATTTTAAAATAATTTTTATAATTATTTAATTAATATACGTTCAATTCAGTTTTGATTTTAGATTAAGATTAATATCAGTGATTAATTTAGATTTAAGTTTTAAGTTTAAGTTAAATTTTTAAGTTTTAATTTAAGTTTTAATTTTTCAGTTAGGTTAAATTAAGTTGAAAAGTAATGTTTAAATTAAGTTTTAATGAGTTTTAATTTAAGATCTAATTTTCAGTTAAGTTAAATTAAAAAATAATTTTAAGGTTAAAATGATGTTTAAGATTGAAAATGAGTTTAAAGTCAAAATAATAATTTTTAAAGTGAAAATAGTCTATAGAAATAATTTATTATTATTATCATTTTTTTTAAGTTAAAAGAATTTTATTATAGTGAAAAAATAAGAAGAATTTTTCAAAATGATACATAATTTTTAAAATAATTTTTAAATAATTTTTAAAAGTTTTTTTTTAAAATAATTTTTGAAATAATTTTTAAGTTAAAATAATTTTAAAAATATAATTTTTATATTAAAATAATTTTAAGTTAAAATAATTTTTATGTTAAAATAATTTTTAAAATAACAATAATTTTTAAAAGGTTTTAAAAGAATTTTTAAAAGAATTTTTAAAGTTTTTAAAATGATTTTTAAAAGAGTTTTTTTTTTTAAAAAATAATTTTTAAAATGTTTTAAAATAATTTTTAAAAGAATTTTTTAAAGTTTTTAAAATGATTTTTAGAAGAGTTTTTTTAAAATAATTTTTTAAAATGTTTTAAAATAAGTTTTAAAAGAATTTTTTTTAAAGTTTTTAAAATGATTTTTAAAAGAGTTTTTAAAATAATTTTTTTAAAAAAATGTTTTAAAATAATTTTTAAAAGAATTTTTTAAAGTTTTTTTAAAATGATTTTTAAAAGAGTTTTTAAAATAAATTTTTTTTGAAAAATGTTTTAAAATAATTTTTAAAAGAATTTTTTAAAGTTTTTAAAATAATTTTTAAAAGAGTTTTTAAAATAATTTTTTAATAATGTTTTAAAATAATTTTTAAAAGAATTTTTTAAATTTTTTAAAATAATTTTTAAAAGAGTTTTTAAAATAATTTTTTAATAATGTTTTAAAATAATTTTTAAAAGAATTTTTTAAAGTTTTTAAAATATTTTTTAAAAGAATTTTTTAATAATGTTTTAAAATAATTTTTAAAAGAATTTTTTAAAGTTTTTAAAATAATTTTTAAAAGAGTTTTTAAAATAATTTTTAATAATGTTTTAAAATAATTTTTAAAAGAATTTTTTAAAGTTTTTAAAATAATTTTTAAAATAAATTTTTAAAAATGTTTTAAAATAATTTTTAAAAGAATTTTTTAAAGTTTTTAAAATAATTTTTAAAAGAATTTTTAAAATAATTTTTTAAAAATGTTTTAAAATAATTTTTTTAAGTTTTTAAAAGAATTTTTATAATAATTTTTTAAAAATGTTTTAAAATAATTTTTAAAAGAATTGTTTTTAAAGTTTTTTTTTTATAATGATTTTTAAAGAGTTTTTAAAATAATTTTTTAAAAATGTTTTAAAATAATTTTTAAAAGAATTTTTTTTTAAAGTTTTTTTTTAAAATGATTTTTAAAAGAGTTTTTAAAATAATTTTTTAAAAATGTTTTAAAATAATTTTTAAAAGTTTTTTAAAATGATTTTTAAAAGAGTTTTTAAAATAATTTTTTTTTAAAAAAATGTTTTAAAATAATTTTTAAAAGAATTTTTTAAAGTTTTTAAAATAATTTTTAAAAGAGGTTTTAAAATAATGTTTTAAAAATGTTTTAAAAGAATTTTTTAAAGTTTTTTAAAATGATTTTTAAAAGAATTTTTAAAATAATTTTTTAAAAATGTTTTAAAAGAATTTTTTAAAGTTTTTAAAATGATTTTTAAGTTTAGAATCAATTTTTTAAGTTAAATATAAAATTTTTAAAGTTAAATTTAAAAATATTTTTTAAAGTTAATTTTTGTTTTAAAATAATTTTTTAAAGTTAATTTAATATTATTTTTTTTTTAACTTAATTTAGTTTTAATTCGAAATTTAATTTTTAATTAATTCGAAATTTGATTTTAATTTGAAATTCAAAATTTAATTTTAATTAATTTTAATTTAATTTGAAATTCAAAATTTAATTTGAATTTGAAATTAAATTTAAAATTTAATTTTAATTTGAAATTCAATTTAAAATTTGAATTTGAATTTTAATTGATTTTAATTTAATTTGAAAATTAATTTGATCCTTATTCATCTCACCCGATCTAGATTATCAATCAGGGAATCCTATAATTTTGTGAGATGAATTAGATTTTATTACAGAGTTTGGTTTAACTTGTGTTAGATTCAGGTTTAGCTTTGGTCTCAACAAATAGGCATTCTTCGAATAAATTTCTAAGCTTGGTGAGTCACATGGACGTCATTAGAAGTAACCAACCTTTCGAGATTTTCCGAATAGTCTTATCCACGGAGCTTAGTACTAAACCTTGGTCTAACTAGTTAGGATCCATTTAAAGGTAGCTTCGGTCGGTTCCACTTGGCCAAATGCACCAGATTGAAGCCATATCTTTCTAGACATGCGATGCCCAAACTTCCCCAACGTACTATCATCAAAAAACTTCACCAGTACCATGATTGAAGTTAAACTTGAACCCTCTTTAACTAGTCCTAATTACCCTGTCGGGTAGGTTGGTTGGGGTTACCCTTTTCGGGTAGGTTGGTTAGGGTTACCCTGTCGGGTAGGTTTGTTTTGGAGGTGCCAGCTATTCTAGAAACTCCCCCTGAATTATTGGCCATTAATTTAGTTTTTAGTTCTGGGTTTATTATAGTTAAGTTTTGGTTAAAATCTAATGTTTAATTTATAATTTAGATTCAAGTTTTTAATTTTGAATTAATTAAATTAGTCAAATTATCTTTCTTTAAGAGAATGTATTTAATATTTAAATTTTCTTTCAATTTCACTTTTATTAGGTTAATTGAATTATCTTTCTTTAATAGCTTATTTTTAAAGTTTAAGTTTTTATTCATTTTTAACTTTGAATTAATTAAATTGTTCGAATTATGTTTCCTTAAAGGTTTATCTTTTAACCTTTTATTAATTGTTAATTTTGAAATTTCTAGATTATTTTTGTTTAATATGTTATCTTTAACATTTAATTTTAAGTTTGTTAAATTCTGTTTTGATTTTATCAAAGTGTTTGATTTTATCCTTATATTTTCTTTATTTTTTAAGTTGATATAATTAGTGGAATTTGTTAGATTATTCTTATCGTTAAAATTTAATTTTTTATTAATTAAATTATCTTGGGTTTGGATAGGATTTTCTAGATTAATATTGTCTAGATTATTAAATAATTTATTAATTTTATCTAGATCAATATTGACCTTGTCATCTCTATCATTTGAGTTTTCAGATTTGTTTAGGTTCAAGTTTGAATTTTTTAAATTAATTGGATTTGTTTTATCAGATAATATCCTAGGGGTATTTTTGTAATTATTGTCAACTACATTATTTTCACATATATTTTCAGAAATAACCAGATCAATGCTCATATTTTTTAAACTACTATTAGCAGGGGTATTTTGGTAAATATCACTAACCTTGAGCGCAACCCCTAATTCAGTAGGCTTTTCGATTGGATCTAACCCGAGTTCGGATTCAATTTTTACTTGATCCTCGAGCTCCATCGGCTCCTCGTGAAGTTTGATCAATTGGGTCCAAAGCTCATGTGCATCTTTGTACTTTTCTAGTCTGCATAAAACATTGTTAGGTAAAACATGTTAGACCCAAAACACAAGCATATCCTGCAATACAAAAGTTAGCACATATAATATCATAAATATAAAGTTTGACAGTCATCGGACTGTCCGGTTCTGACGTCGGATTTTCTACCGGAAACCCTAGGTCGAACCGACGCCTACTGTTCCCTCTTCCGGGGAACGCATCCTCACCTACTCCACTCAGGAGAGTCTACCTTTGCCAGTTCGATCCTCCAGATCGACTGGACTTTTGCTCAGTGTCCATTGCTTCCGATCTTCATGCTGGACGTCCGGTCCACAACCCGTCCAGACTTCCACCCGGTTCGCGACACCAGGATTTCAACCTAGGGTTACCGCCCCATAGGATTTTTGCCCGAAGCTCCGACCCGTCAAGACTTCCCGCATAGGATTACCACCCCCTATGACCTAAAGTTACCACCCCCTAGGGTTTTCCACTTGTCTAACCGTAGCTAGAACTTTCCTGAAACACTCAATCATACACATTAGATAACAATTAAACTTAACTTTGAATCCCTTTGCCATTATCAAAACTAAAGTTAAATCGTCGGATGCTTTCCGCACCAACATTCTCATGCCTTGACATTTATCCTTAGCCTCCACAACATCTTCTCACAATAGCTACCTTATCATTGCCTGTTTAACTGCTAAAAAACCTTAAAATTAAACTACAATTGCATGTGTTATAACAAGAAGAACATGGTTGTGAAATGATGTCTCTGTGTATATCAACATAAGTTAGAGGGCGCCGAAGTTGTTCAGTTAGATCTCCTCTAATGTTAAGTATCTATATTTTTGATACTTAACTATCTATTTAATAGTGCTAGAGGATGATAAGTCACGCCTTGTGATTTAATAGGTTTACATGTAGGGTAAGTATCACTGGTTCTTAGACTTATCCCATTGATCTCAATTGAAGATCAATTTACACGATATTTAAGTGATGATCCCGTGAATAAGAAATAAGTACACTGTGTATGTTGTTGTTGTTTTTATTTATTTATTTATTTTAATTAGTATAAAGTACATAACTTACGTCGATTAATCTTGGGGATGATCAATTTCATAGAAATTTTTTATTGACCATAAAAATAAAAAAGTATATCATGTTAACCATGCGAAAAAAATGTACATTCAACATAAGATTTATCACTTCTAGTAAAAGGAAAATATATCATTGATCAATACTACACATGAGAAAAATATATATTTTTTAATTATTACGATGTGAATATTTTCAATTCTAATCTATATTAAGGATACTATATTACAACGATTATGAATTATATTTGTTACAAGATACATTATTATTTTATATGAGTCAATATAAATCAATTGACAATTTACCCTATCTAAATTTTTAAATTTACTAAAAGGCATATGTTATTTTATAATTTACCAAAGAACGCACATTTTCAAGTATCATTCTTATTTTACCCTCCTGACAATTTGACTTTTTCTATCGTTTTTCTTTTCTTCACTATTTTTCTCTCTCTTCACTTTTTAACCAGCATGTAGAATATATGAATAACAGATTTAGTCAATTTTTAATAATATTTTAATATATTTGAAGAAGTCAATGTAGGACCGTTAGATTCGATAGAGGGGGGGTGAATATCGATTCGAAAATATCGAGTATAAATACGCAGCGGAAAAGTAAATGAGCACAGTTGTTTTTTACTTCGTTCGGAGCCTGTGACGACTCCTACTCGAAGGCCCGTGGTCCTTGACCACTTTCGTTGGGCAATCACTATCAATTCGAATATTACAGAGTTAAGTACAAGAATTGACAGATAAAGAAAATACCGACAATAGAATTAAAACAAAATCAGCACTGAGTCGAAGAGCTTTTCGTGGCGTCGCAAGAGCACAGAGCAGCAGATCTTGGATTCTAAGTTCTTATTGAAGCTCTACCCTTGCCCCTTCTTTTATATGAAGCTCAGGGCGCCCCGGATCCCTTCCAGGCGCCCTAGTGAGACGTGGCAGGTCCAACCAGTGAGCTCCACGTGGCGACGCGCAATCGGGATAAAACTTGCCTCCCGGGCGCCCGGATCACCTTTCTCCAGAACAGGTCCTTCTCCTGCAAGACAAGGTTAGTCCGAGGCAAGTATAATAAATTTCCTGCAAAACAAAGTGTTAGCACAGTTCATGAGTTTGACATGAAAGGTATGACTTAGATTCCGTCTTTCCGAGACCGGAATCTAGTCACGATCTCGACTTAGATATCCGAAATGGATCTAAGCCGGATCGACGCCTAATGTTCCCTTCCCGGGAACGCGTCCTCACAGTCACTCTCTTCCAGTGACTTACCTTTACTCACCTGCCAGACGTCCGATCAACCCTTCGACCCGTCTGGACTTCTCGCCAGCTATCCGGTCAGCCCATCGACCTAGCTGGACTTCTCGCCAAGCGTCCGGTCAGCCCGTCGACCCGCTTTGACTTCTCGCCAGCTATCCGGTCAGCCCGTCGACCTAGCTGGACTTCTCGCCAAGCGTCCGGTCAGCCCGTCGACCCGCTTTGACTTCTCGCCAGCTATCCGGTCAGCCCGTCGACCTAGCTGGACTTCGTGCCAGACATCCGGTCAGCCCGTCGACCTGTCTGGACTTCTCCTGCACACTCGATCAAAGTGTCAGATAACAACAAAACTAACTTAACCTATTTGTCATTCATCAAAACCTGGGTTAAATCGTTAGTGCTAACCGCACCAACAGTCAAAATCAATAATGGATATCATATTTGAACTCCTTGTAACTTTAGAAATCCATATAAACTGAAATGAGTGTAATCGGAGTTCTCTAGGTCCATCAGTGTGTTTCGATCAAAATATACTGATGGACCTAGAGAGCTCCGATTGTACTCATTTCAGTTTCTATGGATTTCTAATATTGCAAAGAATTCAAATATGATACCATTATTTATTTCGATTTTTCATAAATATTAACATGTAAAATAAAAGAATCATAAAAAATATACACATTGGATCTAATATGAAATCATATCAGGTTTGACGTGGATTTAATATGAAATTATATTTAATCTATTTCATATCAGACCCAATATAAATTTGATATATAATAATATCATATCCACGTTGATAAGAGAACCGAGTGACTGAGGATGGAGGAAAGAGACCTCACGACGTAAAAAAATTAAGAAAGTCAAAGATGACAAAATCGATCAATGGAAAAGAAATTGGGAAGAAGACTCATCGCCAACAGAGGCCAACATAATGATCCCATGGGAGAAGCTTCGCAACCTGAAGGAGCAACCTAACCTAGCAGCAGTTTCTATTTTTTTTTTTTTTCAAAAAAAAGTTATATAAGGATTTCTCCAAAAAATGAAGGGTAATTTAATAATATTTATTTATTTTAAAAGAAAATAAGATTTTTTTTTTATAAAAAACAATTATAACAGAATTGGACTGGGAATAGGCCCACTGGGAAAGATGCTCTTCTGGTCGCTACATGAGCTCGCAATCTTAGTCCCACATCAACGGAAAGAAAGCAATAGAGGAGAGCTGCATCCGATATAAACCATAATAGAGGTCAATCAAAAGCATGATCCTTCAGGCAGTAAACGGGATATGATGAGTGGTAATTTACTTGCGCAGTTTTTATGCGTGATGAGCACCCGACCCAAGCCTGTTACGACAACGGGAGTGCTCCAATTCTTACCCTTCTGATCCCTATTGATTTTACTTTCGCTATTTCAAGTTTCCTTTTATAATTATTTATTTTATAATTTTAATAACATTTAAATGTATATTTTAAAAAGAAACTCTTGATTTTATTCTATTTTATTTAAGTCCTTTTTATTAAAAACAATATCTTTATGGTATTTATAATAAAATAGAAAGACTAGCCCATGGCAGAAAAATACAACAACAAATTGATCAAGAGTCGGGTCGTAGAATTAAGAATCTTGCTAACGAACGCTAATTAGAGCTGGCAACACATTTTTGTTGTGCCACCTCAGGCAGGCATGGCCCGATAAGTCTACTTCTTTTCGTGCTTGGTCAAAGTCCGGTTTGTGGTTGGGTTATGGACTATGGCCTATGTGCATTGGGTTATTACAAAAAGAAACTTGAGCTTGAATTTTATTCCCATCCTCGTCTAATCAAGAAATTCTCATTCTCATGCTGTGAAAATTAAATCCCCATCTCTACCCTCATCCAAGAACAAATATAAAAAGATATCAGAGAATTCTCTATCCCTATATTACATTATGTTGCATCGGGATACATCTAAAAACAAATATAAAAGGATACTAGAGAATTCTCTATCCTTATATCACATCATGTTGTATCGGGACATATTTAGAAATAATATCCTCATATCTATCTCGAATTCGAACTTGATTTTTTTTTCCAAATATGAACATGCAAAAATTCTCCAAATTCATCCTGATTTTAAATTTTTCCCAAGATTCCGAATCCGTTGTCATCGCTAATAACAATATCATAATAAGGCAGACGATGTAATAATGAAATCCTTTCATCGCCAAGTTGCACCACAAGTTGCATAGGTAGAGATTAGTCAAGGCAACAATGTGCAAAACATGATTTGCTCATCTCCATGCCCTCGTCAGTTCATCTTAAGACCATCATAAATGAGATGAATCATGATAATTAAGAGCAACTTCAACCAGTGCCCTTTTACATCATTTTAATATAAAAGAGACATCATATCTCCTCCAATGGAAATCCCAAAACTTGCACCAAAATGGTGCAAGTGAACAGTGCAGCAACCTATTTTGGTGCAAATATGGATTTTTTAAAATATAATATATTATAATCTTAAATTTATATTTAAAATACTCTTAAATATTATAAATTAATATTATTTAATTTAACTGAATTTATTATGTAAATTTTATATATTATAAATTTATATTAGTTATTAACTTAAATAATTAATATTTAAAATATTAGTATGTTTATTAAATTATTTCTAATAAAATTACAAAATACTAATTTTAATTTTCTTGTAACTAAAAATATAATATCATAAAAATTAGTTATCATGTACAATAAATTTTTTAATTTTAATAGTAATTATTATCGTAATAAAAATATTTAATAAATTAATATATATGTTGATAATAAATTATAAGATGGAAAAATAGAATATTTTAAAAATATTCCTTTTAGTGTAGGAAATGGTGTGCATTGATTGGAGTTGGAAAAACTTTTGGTGCTCAAATGACATCAAATTAATGTTGAAAGTGCACCAAAATAGATTTTATAGTTGGAGATGTCTAAGAGTGCAGATAATGGAAGAGTGAGTTTTTTTTGAGATACAGAGATTTATGCCTCGCTAACCTTAGATTCGAGCCGCGTGCTAGATGTGTAAACCACAATCCACTGACTACGATATGTCGGGTGAGTTTTTTTTCACCACACAAACCTCTCTTTCTCTCAGGGAGAAAAGAAGTCTATTCGGCGGCAGAATTATTTCGTAAAATAAAGAATGATTTCCATAGGGTTTATTTTTCAAAAAATTAAATATTCTCTATATTTTATTATTGGGTCGGCGACGAAGAACGGTCGGGTGAGCGAAATCACAGTGTGTCCACCAATAGCAACAAGGTGTCCCTACAGAAAGAAAAATCAAAAGCAGCAATTTTTAGAAATCGCGAAACACTTTTTTTTATGACTTTTTCTCCAATTCGTCTCTAATGCATTTAAATTGTAAAATTTTTAAAAGTTGTATTTAACTTTAAATTTAAGGACATATTTATTTTTCATTTTACTTTTTCATCGTTATTATTATGATATTATAACTGATTATAAATTGTAAAATTTTAAAAAGTTGTATTTAACTTTAAATTTAAGGACATATTTATTTTTTATTTTATTTTTTTTCATTGTTATTATTATTGTGCAAAAGGCGGGTCCCGCCGTCCAGCGGCCCCCTAGGCCTGGCCCCACAGGAATCCTAGGAGGAGGTAAATCAACGGTGAATGCTGGCCCGGGTAAAGCGTGGTGTCTCCGGAATTTAACACAGCCGGCCCAGATTATTCATCCAGTGCGCGTCCATGGACCTTCGACCCTATGACTCATTGTGCAAGGATGTCACGCCTTAACCGGTTGATCCAGCCCGCGGGGGCTTCATCGTTATTATTATGATATTACAGCTGGTTATAAATGATATGTATTTATTATGGATGTTATCTTTTTAACGAATGAAAGTATAATTAACTTTTAGATTTTCACATTCAAAGAGTTGTCTTTTCATTACTTCTCACGAGACTTATTCATTCACATCAGTTTCTCTATCTAAAATATATAATTTAGGGTAAAAAAGTTACTTTATTAAATTTGGATATCCACTTTTCAAAACATCATAAATCAGCTTCCCTATTTCTTCTCTCTCCTCTATAATATTTAGGGAATGAAATCCATTCCCTAAATTTAGAGAAGTACTGTTCATAAATGCATAATTTAGGGAATGGATAGGGTAGCTGATGCAAAAAAATTTTAGCTACCCTATCCAAAATTTAAGGTAAAATTTTTGAATAGGGTATCTGATGTAGATGCTCTAATACCAATGTTTAAAAAAATCCCCGTTTAGGGATGCCTAGGTGGTCAACGGTAGCCCGTAGCCCTTGCCTTTTGCTAAGGCAGTAAGATATTAATCAGCCGCTTAGGCGGTTGTGCGTCGCCTGAGATGAGTTGGTTGTCGCCTCTGTTGGTGCAACCTTAGGTCAAGGTTGACCTGGTTGACCCGACTCGAGGTGACTTGACTCGAGTTGTATTTTGATGTTTGACTTGGGAAGATTGTCGGTGCAACCTTAGGTCAAGGTTGACCTAGATGAGTTGCATGTTGATGTTTGACACTCGTGAGAGAGTTCTATTCTTGATGTTTGACAAGAATAGGTGTTTTGGAGACTTGGCACGGGAAAAGTCCAAGTATGGAGACTTGGCACTGGAAAAGTCCAAGTATGGAGACTTGGCACGGAGAAGTCCAAGCAGGGAGCTTGGCACGAGGGAAAGACCTACCTGGTGAGTGAAGCCAGGTGGAAAGTCCTGGTGAGTGAAGCCGGGCAAGGGAAAATCCAGATAGATCAAGGGTGATCGGACATCTGGTGTTGAGAAGTCCAAGTGAGTGAAGCTTGGCATATGGAGTCGGAGAGGGCTCGGTAGCTCGTTCTCCGAACTAGGTTAGAGAGGGCACTCTAAACCTAGGAGTTGGATCGGTCTGCAGACCGATCCAGTGCCTTCTGATCGGTCCGTGACCGATCAGAATTCCATCAGTAGTATCAGATGTTCTGATCGGTCCCCGAACCGATCAGGACTATCGAAAGGTGAAGAGAGCTCTGATCGGTCGACGGACCGATCCACCTTCTCCTGATCGGTCTGAGACCGATCAGTGGCTGAAATTCGGAGAGGTGTCGATCGTTCGGGACCGATGGCCCGATCGGTCCCCACGATCGATCGAGCAAGCCGTCGGTCTGATCGGTCGAGTTACCTAGTCTGCGCTGCAAGCTAGTTTCTTCACCGTCTTCTTCGCAGTATAAAGGGGTCGAGGCTGCACAAATATCTCCTTCTTCTTTTCTACTGCTGCTGAAGCTTCTGCTTCAACTGAGCTTCGATTGAGCTCGCCTCCGAAGCTTCGCGTGAGCTTCCAGTCGTCGACTTGCTGCTGCGTTTGGGTTGTGAAGTTGCTGCTTCACCTCTAGTCGACAAGAAAGCAAGCAATTGGTAGAGTGCTATTGTATTCATATTGTATTGCTTTTCTTACTGTTCTTGTACTCTTTGTTTGCTGTTGCAAACGTTTGTGGCGAGGTTTCTCCACCCACAAGGAGTATATTGTATTAGCCGGTTCTCCGGGGACTCATCCACCGACGGATTGACTGGACTCGTCCACCTTACGGACACGCCGAGGAGTAGGAGCCCTAATCTCCGAACCTCGTTACATCCTTGTGTTAAGGTTTGGTTTTCTTCTCTTTCGTTTCTTTGTATTTTCCGCTGCGCTAACACGTTTTGTAGGAAGAACGCGAGGATTTGGGGTCGGCTATTCACACCCCCCCTCTCTAGCCGCGTACGAAGGATCCTAACAAGTGGTATCAGAGCAAAGGTTTGCTCTTCATCGGATTAACACCCAGGGAGCACGGGCTAGAGGATGGATCTACTCGGAGAAGATGTCACCATTCCACCATTCTACGAATGCGGTGACTTCGCGTATTGGAAGGTAAGGATGAAGTACTTTCTTATGACTAACATAATGAATTGGTTTTGTGTACAAGAAGGTTTTATTCCTCCGGTGGATAAGGAAGGAAAACCACTTGAGAAGAAGGAGTGGACAAGAGAACAAATTCACAAATCCGAAATCAACGAAGAGGTAACGAGAATAATTGAATTTTCATTGCCTACTAACATTTTGTGTAAGATAGGTTACAACAATGCCAAGGAATTATGGGATAACTTGGCTAAGTACCATGAGGAGAGCTCCACTTCAAGCCATGAAGAGGAGCCTAGTGAGCCAAGTAGCTCACATCATGGAGGGAGCGAATTGGGAGTTGAGGGCTACTCAACATCCAAGGAAGAAGAGGAGGAGAGTTCCTCTTGTTCAAGATCGGAGCAAGAAGAAGATTCTACCTCCGGAAGGGATGAAGAAGAAAGCTCATCTCCATCCACAAACCTAGGTAACTCAAAAACTTTAATTTCGAGCAAATTACATATATTATGCTTTGAGTGTAGGGAGTATGGACATTACAAGAGCAAATGTCCAAAGAGAGTTAGGAAGACTCCACCGGCGCCTAAGGTCAAGGAAGCCGGAGGCCCGATACGCAAAGGCAAGGAGCACGTGGTGTGCTTCCAATGCAAGCGAAGGGGACACTATAGGAGCCAATGTCCGAGGGGAGGCAACCTCACAAGGACAAGAAACCAAGCACATCAATAGGGGGGGCTAAGGCAAACCCTAAGGTAATCTCTAAGGTTCATTATTGCAATTCTAATAAAACTCATGCTAGTAGTTTTGTTGCAATTGTTAATAATGATAAGCATGTTAACTTTAGGAACCAATACATGTGCTTAGGAGCTAAACATGTTAGCCTAGGTAAGGATAACACTAGAAATACCAACCCTAGGATTAACGCTTCTAAAGTTAAGGAAAACCTAGGTAGAAATCCCAAGAAGACTAGACACATGCCTAGGAATATCTCAAGAGAAAATGACAAATTAACACTTGAGGTATTAGAGAGGGAAAATCAAGTCTTGAGGTCAAGACTTGATAATTTAGAAAAGGCTCTTAAAAACATGGAGAAGTCATCTCTAGGGTTTAAGAGTCAAAAACCCAAGTCCAAGGACAAGAAAGGTTTGGGTCACAAACCTAAGTCCCAAGTGGTCAAGCCCACTTATCATAGTGTTCCATTCGATTATGGAACAAAACCTAGGGCTAGGAAGACCACCACCAAGGTCACAAGGGGAGTCACCCCTAGAGTTGATCTTGATGAGTCCCAAATGACCAAGGCTTCAAAGCCTAAGAGGGTCATTAGGAGGGTTGCTAGGGAAGTCATCCCTAGTGAATATTTAGTGAACCCAATGAGCTCACATAGATATTGGGTTCCTAGGAGCATCTTCTCTACCCCATAAATGGGTTAGAGAGTGTCAACTCCAATAAGAAGGGTAGTTAACCCAACTTTGAGGAAATTGACACTCAAGGAGCATTTTCAAGGTTTTGTGAACCTTTGAAAATAAAATGGAATTATCATTTACTCCTTGGAAGAGTAAAATGTGCCATTATGGAAAAGAATGATTTTAATTGGCACAATTTGGGAAAATCTAGAGAACTCTCGAGGAAAAATGAAACATGCCAAGTTTTGAGGATAAATTTGATCTTTAAGTGGCATGAATTAATCTAGAGTTCAAGAAGTGTCAAATTTAGGATTTTGGCATTTTAGGGCAATCAAGGGTTAAATTTTAGGTTAGCAAAGTGGTTAAGGATACTTAGATAGGTAATCTAGGTATATTTATTTATGCTAAATCTTGCCATGATTGTTTGCCCTCACATGTCATGACATCATGTTTATTTTTATTATCATTTGAAATGTCATGATAATGCTTAGGCTAGTTTGTATGTCATGTTTTATTTAAGTTTCAAACTTTATGCCATGACATCATGACATTGGCACATGTCGTCATTTATGATACCATTTTATGCCATGTCATCATCTCTTGCATTAATAATCAATTGAATTGATTTAAGGATGAAAAACACATTTTGATATTGAGATCAAATTTGTGTTTAGAAAATGCATGAGACCTTAGTCTAAGACACCTAAACCCATATCTCACATCAAAATTGCCATGGATGTGTTTGATACACTTTAGATGTGTGTGAGATATTAGGATCATGAATTAGGATCAAGGTGCATAGTTCTTGTACCTAGATGAGCCTAATTCAAGAAATGGAGGATCATAGGGAAAGCTTGTGTACAAGTCATGTACATTTAGCCCTAAGATTATGGTCCTAAATTAAAAGGTTTAAATTCATTTTGAAATTGATTTGGAAAACCTTGATGAAGCCTATCTTAGTGATTGCATTCATCATTGGACATTGTGATACAAAGTTGAGTTAAACTTGAACTATTTCAAAGTTTTTGAACTTTGTATCAAGATTTGAAAATGGAAGTTATTTTCATCGAAAATTATTTTTCCATGATAATGTATGTTATGAGGAATGTATCCTCAAAATTTTACAATTTTTGAAATTTTCTGTGATTTTCTAGAGGTTTCTGAATTTCGGGAGAAGAAATCAGAAATCTGATATCAGACTTGTGGACCGATCAGGAGGCTGATCGGTCCAGGTCTGTGGATCGGTCACTGTGACCGATCCAGGGAATCCCTGATCGGTCTGGTGACCGATCAGGGCGTGCCAAATGCTGATTTCAGTCTGTTGTCTGAAAGTTCAGCTAGAAGTTGGGTTTTGTGGATTTCTAAAGGTTTGGAACTCACAAAGACATTGTTGGTGCAATGGTCAAGGGGGAGTTGACCTTTAGGGGGAGTTTTACCTAATTGTCAAGGGGGAGTTGACTTTTAGGGGGAGTTTTTACTCCTTAAGACTTTTGAGGATTAGTGATATGGGACTATCACTAAGTTGATTGTTGAGTTTAGTGTCAAGGGGAAAATTAAGAGTTTCAATGAAAGGTATGGGACTTCCATTAGGAAGAAACTCTTGACCTTGATACCCTCCTTTTTCTTTTTGATGTGTGTCAAAAAGGGGAGAGTGTTCATTGGAGAATAATTGGAGAACCCAAGCTAGGGAAAGAATGTCAAGGAATGTTTGAGGAAGAACATTAGAATTCTTTTTGATGTGTGTCAAAAAGGGAGAGAATTATTGGAGAACCCAAGTTAGGTTATCGGGTTAACCTAAGGGGAGAATGTCCAGAGAATGTTCAAGGAAAGAACATTGGACATTGGAAGATGGTTGGAAGTTAGGTTATCGGGTTAACCTAAGGGGAGAATGTCCAGAGAATGTTCAAGGAAAGAACATTGGACATTGGAAGATGGTTGGAAAACCTGAGTTAGGTTATCGGGTTAACCTAACTTGATTATGGGTTTTGTCAAACATCAAAAAGGGGGAGATTGTTGGTGCAACCTTAGGTCAAGGTTGACCTGGTTGACCCGACTCGAGGTGACTTGACTCGAGTTGTATTTTGATGTTTGACTTGGGAAGATTGTCGGTGCAACCTTAGGTCAAGGTTGACCTAGTTGAGTTGCATGTTGATGTTTGACACTCGTGAGAGAGTTCTATTCTTGATGTTTGACAAGAATAGGTGTTTTGGAGACTTGGCACGGGAAAAGTCCAAGTATGGAGACTTGACACTGGAAAAGTCCAAGTATGGAGACTTGGCACGGAGAAGTCCAAGCAGGGAGCTTGGCACGAGGGAAAGACCTACCTGGTGAGTGAAGCCAGGTGGAAAGTCCTGGTGAGTGAAGCCGGGCAAGGGAAAATCCAGATAGATCAAGGGTGATCGGACATCTGGTGTTGAGAAGTCCAAGTGAGTGAAGCTTGGCATATGGAGTCGGAGAGGGCTCGGTAGCTCGTTCTCCGAACTAGGTTAGAGAGGGCACTCTAAACCTAGGAGTTGGATCGGTCTGCAGACCGATCCAGTGAAACTCAGTGTTTCCTGATCGGTCTGGTGACCGATCAGATTCCACTCAGTAGCATACTGTGGAGTTCCTGATCGGTCCCTGAACCGATCAGGCGACGATCAGAAGTGAAGAAAGAAGCTCCTGATCGGTCCAGGGACCGATCAGGTGTATGCCTGATCGGTCTCCACGACCGATCAGGAGACGAGTGCGTTCGCTGTGAGAGAGAGCTGGGATCGGTCTGGGGACCGATCAGCACAGGGCCTGATCGGTCCCCACGACCGATCAGGCAAGCCCCAGACCGATCAGGCTGAAGCCTGATCGGTCCAGGTTCTAGCCGTTGCGTTGCAACGGCTAGTTTCTTCGCTGTCTTCTTCGCAGGTATAAAGGGGTCGAGGGCTGCTGCTGCACGAAGATCTCCTTCTTCTTTTCTACTGCTGCTGAAGCTTCTGCTTCAACTGAGCTTCGATTGAGCTCGCCTCCGAAGCTTCGCGTGAGCTTCCAGTCGTCGACTTGCTGCTGCGTTTGGGTTGTGAAGTTGCTGCTTCACCTCTAGTCGACAAGAAAGCAAGCAATTGGTAGAGTGCTATTGTATTCATATTGTATTGCTTTTCTTACTGTTCTTGTACTCTTTGTTTGCTGTTGCAAACGTTTGTGGCGAGGTTTCTCCACCCACAAGGAGTATATTGTATTAGCCGGTTCTCCGGGGACTCATCCACCGACGGATTGACTGGACTCGTCCACCTTACGGACACGCCGAGGAGTAGGAGCCCTAATCTCCGAACCTCGTTACATCCTTGTGTTAAGGTTTGGTTTTCTTCTCTTTCGTTTCTTTGTATTTTCCGCTGCGCTAACACGTTTTGTAGGAAGAACGCGAGGATTTGGGGTCGGCTATTCACACCCCCCCTCTCTAGCCGCGTACGAAGGATCCTAACAGCCTCCTCGGCAGCGCTCGATTTTTTTGTCATGAAAAACTAACTGAATCGATTAGCTGATTGATTTGGAAGGATTTTCGCGACAAACAGAACCTCGAATCGATCAACTGATCGATTCGGTTTCAAGGGGAAGAAAAAAAAAGCAAAAAATATAGATTTATAAATTATAAGGTTTTGTTTTAAACTTTTAATCAGGATTTTCAGCCACCCTAAACCCTAATGCTCTGTTTATCCGAAGGTGTGAATCAAGGAGGGAAAGGAATCTACCATGGAAATATATCCTCAGAGGAGGGAATGGAAAGATGAAAGAAAGAAAAAAAAATAAAAGTAAACTACATAAGAGAAAGGGAAGGGAAGCAGAGGAAGGAAAGGTGAGCGACGCCATGACCTCTTCATTGTCCGACTTCCTGTGGCGAGGTCATGATCGCTGCCTCGCCGCAAGGTGGTAGACGAGGCGTGAGGCCGCGACTGCGACTTTGCGGAGAGATTGTGCCTCGCTCGTGGCCTTGGGCAAGGTCGCGCGTCACTCGCAAACACGAGGGAAGTCACTTATCTCCCCGCAACCTCGTTGCGCAATAAGCGCACGCCAGGCAAGGTCGTGGCCGATGAGATGCGCTCACCCACGACCTCACAGAGAGGTCCCTTCTCGCCCTCGACCTTGCGGCACGATGTCGTTGTCGACTAGGTTGTGCTCGCTCGCGACCTTGCAGAGAGGTCTTGTTTCGCCCTCAAACTTGTAGAGAAGTCCCGTCTCACCCTTGACCTCGCGACCCTAGTCAAGGTCGTCAACGACGAGGTTGTGCTCTCTTGTGACCTCACAGAGAGGTCTGGTCTTGCCCTTGACCTCGCGGTGCAACGAGTGTGCTCTAGGGAAGGTCGTCGCCGGCGAGGTTGCGCTTGCCCGCGACCCCATCGAGATGTCCTGTTTCGCCTACGACCTCACGGCATAACGAACAAGGTGATAGTTGTCGTCCTCGATGTAGCTATCGAATAACCTGGAAGTAAAGGATGGATGGAAAGTTGCTTCCGTCCATTTTGTGTGGAGGAAAAAACATGTCAAATTTGATCCGCAGATATATGTAAAATCCATCGGTCTATGTTTTTTATTATGAGTAAACAACGGAAAATGTATCCATTGATGTGTAATCCATCCTTTATATCATTCGCGCTCCGAAGTAAACGGACCATAAACCACATCGTCTTCTCCCTCCCCTTCTTCTACATCCTATTTTCTTCTCTAACCTGCCCTAGTTGTTGCCTCTTCTCCCTCCCTTCTTCTGAAAAAATCAACAAGCAACAAGGAGCTTGCTGCCCTAAGCTCTTCCTCCTTCAGTCTTTATCAAGGAGCTTGCTGTTGCCGAGACTGCTAAGTGCCCTGTGTAAGAAGTCCTCGGATGAGGATAAATTGAAGTGTAAGAATGCAATTGAAGAAGCAAGAACAAAAAAAAAATAAAAAACAAAAGAATATCAATGAAATGGATGTGAGAAAAGAAGTTGTTCTTGAATATGAGAAAAATGAAGGGACTCTAGGGACAAGAAGGAACCCACTTGCTCTTGGCCCTATGGACAGATTCACATCTGTTATTGATCCCGAATCTTTATTGAGTGTGATCCCGTCCGGAGGCTGAGTTGGACAGAGGTGGACTGTGTTGTCCTAGAGGTTGATGGAAAGTCGTTGCGAAGCCTGGTTGATCTAGCACCCGCCGGAAGGGCTCACACGGGCGGATGACGGGGGATGATGATCGGGATGATGACGCGAGGGCTCTGCACACACTCAGACAAGCCACTTCACGTTAGAGACCAAGAATTAGGGGAAAAGTCCCCGGGTCAGACCCTTCGACGCTCAAGTCAGGTACTTTTTTTCCAGAAACACAGAGAAAGGACGAAAAAGTAAAAGACGAGTGTGAAAAGACGAGTGAGCGTACCTGCGTAAGGGACAAGGCTTCCCTTTTATACTGCAATGGGTGCTTTCGGAGTCTGACGAGTGTCAGGGAATGTCGAATGTCAGGTTTTGTCTGGCGGTGAATGACACGTGGTGTCCTCCTATAGGTCTAGGAAGGAATCAACGGGTGGTGAGCACCAGACCGTTAGCATATTCTCTGACAGGTAGTGATTATTCCCTGATAGGTTGTTACGATTCTCTGGCTTGCTTGTCGTGTAGTGTATACTTGCCTCGATCTGTTAACCCTGGACTGGGTCTCTATGCTTGTCGGCCTCGCTCTGTGGGGTGTAGACCTATATTTCCTAACCTGCGTTTGCTGCTTCACAAATCCAGATCTGTACATCCAGTCCTGTCCTGCATGTCCCGTCTTGTGAACTCCTAACCTGCCTTACCTTGTATCGTGACCTGTATGCATTGGTTTGGTTCCGCTTATCCTGCGTCCCGACATGTACGCCTCCGTCCGATTCCATCTGTCCCAACCTGTATGCCTTATCCCGATTCTGTCTGTTCCGACCTGTACGCCTTAGCCCGATTCCGCCTGACCTGTACGCCTTATCCCAATTCCGTCCATCCCGACCTGTACGCCTCCGTCCGATTCCGTTTGTCCCGACCTGTACGCTTTAGCCCGATTCCATCCGTTCCGACATGTACGCCTTATCTCGATTTCGTCTGTTCCGACCTGTACGCCTTAGCTCGATTCTGTCCGTTCCGACCTGTACGCCTTATCCCAATTCCGTTCGTTCTGACCTGTACGCCTTATCCCGATTCCATCTGTCTCGACCTGTACGCATTATCCCGATTTCGTTTGTTCCGACCTGTGCGCCTTAGCCCGATTCCGTCCGTTTCGACCTGTACGCCTTATCCCAATTCCATCTGTCCCGACCTGTACGCCTCCATCCGATTCTGTCTTTCCTGACCTGTACGCATTAATCCATGTGTCCTATGCCAGAAGTCCTGACCTGTATCCTTGGCTGGCACATCTCTACCTGCACGTTTTAGTCCCTGTGTTCTGTACCGTAACACTATAAATCCTGGCCTGTATCCTTAGTTTGCACATCCCGACCTGTACGCTTTAGTCCAAGTATCCTATGCTAAAAGTCCTGACCTGTATCCTTGGCTGGCACATCTCGACCTGCACGTTTTGGTCCCTGTAACGACCACTGTACTGGATTTTATGTTTTGCTACTTCCGCTACTTTATGAATCCGAGTAGCGGAAGTAGCAAAAATAATTAGAACCGCAAATAGCTGAGGCGGGAATCGAACCCGAGACCTATGGTGTAAGGGATAATGTTAGTAACCAGTTGAACCCAGCAGGGCCGTGCTGAGAGAAAGGAGAAACGTTTATATTTATATTAGAGTTGGACCGAAATTACCACTTGATATAAATAGGAGGTTTAAGTGGGTTTGGGTTATTTTGATTAACTTGGTTCGGCAATATCAATTCCACCGTGACCTATCCCTCTCCCAAAACCCTTCACCGCCGCCCACTCCTCTTCCTCCTCTTCTCTCGGCGCCCAAGCCCCAAGGGCCCTCGGTTCACCTTCCGGCGACGACTCCAACACAAAAGAGGTTCTTCTCCGCGAGAGGAACGCGAAGACGTGATCGGATCGTCGAGAGGATCATCTCCACCAGAACTCTAGCGAATAGAATCGTAAGAAATTACGATCAAGAGGTAAGAAACCCCTCACCTGCAGTATAATAGCTTTCGTTTGATTGCATACTGTTAGATTTAGCTATATGCAGGTTTTTCGGCACATAGGGTGTGTTTTAACCCTCCTCGAGGATTTAGGGATCTAGTTGAACACCTCTAGACGGGCCGGACACGTTGTTCCCCTTTAGTTGGAGATTCTAGACGTTGTCGGGTGCCTAGAGGTGATCTCCCCATTAGAGGAGAGAGTTGGAGCACACCAAGTGTTCGGTAAAATGTTAGTGTAGCTAAATACCACCTCAGTTATGTTTAATAGCTCAGTTAGATGCATTAGAGGCATTTAAACCAGCACATTAGTTTAGTTCAGTTTTATGGGACTACGGTCCAATGGGTGGGCTCCCACAGTCCCCTCTAGGTTCAGATAACCTAGCTCTAGGTTCAGATAACCTAGCTCTAGGTTCAGATAACCTAGCTCTAGGTTCAGATAACCTAGAAACAGCATGTTATATCAGTTAGCTATAGATATCAATATTTTATTTTCAGTGGCACTGTACTGGATTAGATATCCATTGGGTTGGACTCCCACAGTCGTCCCTAGGTTCAGATAGCCTAGACAACCCTGCTAAATTCGGGACTTGCAACCCCGGGTCTAGTAGGGATGCGCGCACAGCAAGTACAGTTGCCGGGCCCAACAGCATGTTTAATATTTTCACCTATTATGTATTAGATTTCAAAACTCAAAATCAATTATGCTAGTTGAGTTTGTTTCTAGTGACAGATTTAGTTTCAGTTAGTTTAGCTTATGTTCAGTTCAGTGCTTTTATTGCTTGCTACGATATGATCAGTGCTTATGCCATGCTCATGTGTTGTGCTTTATGATTTCAATATACCATGACTTAGCAAGTTCAGTGCATAATTTCAAATAGCATGCTTTAAAAACCATATTGCACCGAATGCATGTTTTTGTGAGGTAGATGGTTTCTTACTAAGCTTTAAGCTTACAGATTCTACTTTTCCTTATACTGCAGATAAAGGTAAAGGAAAGATGGACTAACAGAGGGAGCTGGAGGGCAATGCAAAGATGGTGTGTGTGGCAGGAACTGGAATCGAAGATCTTTAGGGGACTTAAACATTCTAGCTTAGAATAATGAACTTCAGTATTTTGCTTTTTATGCATTTTAAGTTGTTCAATGCTAGAAATTAAAGAACCATGCACTATAACAAGTTAGATTGCTAGTCACATGTGATTAGAGTGTTTATTATGCATTAGATAGTTGTAGTGTGAGGTTTTGGCACGAACCAGTGCTGAAATCAGAGTTTCAGTGCGAAATCAGACACCCCAATCGATCGGTGGATCGATTGGGGGGTCCCAATCGATCAGCTGATCGATCGGGCAACTTGCTCCGCGAACAGTAGGTTTCTGGATCGATCATCTGATCGATCCAGCAATTTCTGTCGCGAACAGAAGGTTCGGGGATCGATCCCTGGATCGATCGGTCAGTCTGGATCGATCAGCCGATCGATCCAGAATATCGTCCCGAGCACAGTAGCGTGCTGGATCGATCACTGGATCGATCCAATTTATGTCCCGCGTACAGTAGCCGGCTGAATCGATTCCTGGATCGATCCGACGTTCCAATCGATCAACGGATCGATTGGGAGGTCTGATAATAGCCGAAGAACGTTTATTTCAGCTCCTTGACCATAGGGGATGTAGTATATGTTAGGTATACTTTAGATTACATCCTTCAGTACATGTAGAACCAGGAACAGTTATCAGTTAGCAACTAAAATTTAAATTAGATCAGTTTTCCGCGCAGTTAGCACAGCATAACTGTAGCGATCGGCCTTACAGCTTAGTACCTAGAAGGCGGGTCGTTACAGAGTGGTATCAGAGCAGTGTTCCATACTTCCTACACACACATCAGCATTATGCCTACAGCTTCCAAGTAAGAATACCTCTACTCTATTTATGTTTCTTGCTTTCATGTTTAGGAATAATTATAGCATGCTTATGTGTGATAGCCTCTAACATGTTTATAGTAGCTAGTTAAACGTGATTAGATTAGTTATGTACATCCTCTATGTCTTTAGAAATGGCACGAGGACGCCCAGCTAAGCAGGCACCAGCTACTGAGCCCCAGCAAGAGGCAGGCAGTTCAGTGCCTCCCCCAGACCTTACAGCAAGTCTCCTCAGAGTCCAAGGGCCAAGGAAACTCTCACACTCAAAAATAGCAAGGCCACAGCTCTAACTGGAAAGGGAACTCCAACAGCAAGCGCAAATCAGGAAGCGACTCAAAAGGAGGGCCATCTAGCAAGCGACCCAGTTATCCAAAGTGTGTCACTTGTGGGAGATTCCACCCAGGGGTTTGTCGCAAGGGCACACGAGGATGCTTTGAATGTGGACAAGAAGGGCACATGGCCAAGCAGTGCCTGAACAAGACCGGTCTTCCTCAGCCACAGCAGATCCAGTATGCAGGCCAGCCAGCTCAGTTACATCAGATGCAGGCCGCTTTAGAAGGTCCACTCATCAGCCAGGGCCGATTAGAAGCCCCTCCAGCTATGGCGAATGCGAGGATCTACTCACTCACCAGAGAGGACGTAGCAAATGCCTCGACAGTCGTCACAGGTCAGATTAGCATTTTTCAGTGTAGTGCTACTGTTCTATTTGATACTGGGGCAACCCATTCATATATAGCCAGGGTGTTCTCCGAGAAATTAGAAATACCCCCAGAGATACTCAGTGGTCAGTTTCTGACGGCACTACCTTCGGGAGAGGTCATGGCATCCACGCACTGGCTCAGAGCAGTGCCAGTCATTATAGCAGATCGGGAACTCTTTTGTGATCTGATCCTGCTAGAAATGGCTGACTACGACGTCATCCTTGGGATGGACTTTCTGATCAAATATGGTGCTTCCATAGAGTGCCGTAAACAGAAAGTCGTATTCCAACCCGAAGCAGAAGCACAGTTCGAGTACATCGGAGAACCAAAGAGGAAAGCCAGAAAATTTCTCTCAGCTATGAAGGCACAGAAGTTGATGGATTCGGGATGTGCGGGGTACCTAGCACATGTAGTCACTACCAGCCAGGACGAGGACCAACAGCTAGCAGAGGTCCGAGTTGTATGTGACTACCCAGCAGTCTTCCAGGCCTAGCACCAGTCAGGGAGATTGAATTTGAGATAGAGATCTTCCCCGGCACCAATCCTATTTCCAAAGTGCCCTACCGCATGGCTCCAGCAGAACTGAAAGAACTTTATGAGCAGCTACAGGAGCTACTTGACAAGGGCTTCATACGCCCTAGTCACTCACCATGGGGAGCGCCTGTGCTATTCGTGAAGAAGAAGGATGGAAGCATGCGGCTATGTATAGACTACAGAGCACTGAATCAGGTCACGATCAAGAACAGGTATCCTCTTCCCAGAATAGATGACTTGTTCGACCAGTTAAAAGGAGCAGCAGTGTTCTCTAAGATTGACCTCAGATCAGGATTTCACCAAGTCAGAGTCAAGGAGGGTGATATACCGAAGACAGCATTCAGGACCAGATACGGACATTACGAGTTCGTAGTCATGCCTTTTGGCGTGACAAATGCTCCAGCTACATTCATGGATCTTATGAACAGGGTATTCAGGGAGTATTTAGATAAGTTTGTTATTGTGTTTATCGATGACATCCTTATCTACTCAGGAACTCGGGAAGAACACTCGAGCACCTGAAACTAGTATTGCAGACCCTTCAGCAGAACCAACTATACGCCAAGTTCACGAAATGTGAGTTTTGGCTAAATCAGTGTCCTTCCCGGGTCACGCCATCTCAAAGGATGGTATTATGGTAGATCCAAAGAAGATAGAAGTAGTAAATCGGAGGAGACCAAGAACGCCGTGAGATCGGGAGCTCGGGATTAGCGAGGATATTACAGAAATTTGTAGAGGACTTCTCCAGATAGCCTCCCCAGCTCTCACCGGGAAGAACAAGAAATTTCGGTGGACAGAGGACTTCAGTGAACTCAAGAGGAGATTGACTAGTGCACCTATTCGACACTGCCACGAAAATAGCTTTGATATATATAGTGACGCCTCTAAATTGGGATTAGGGGCTCTTGATGCAAGATGGCAAGGTGATCGCCATGCCTCCGACAACTCAAGGATTATGAGAAGAACTACCCTACTCATGATCTTGAGCTTGCAGAGTGTTCGCTCTCAAAATTTGGAGACATTACTTGTATGGAGCTCGGTGCAGAGTGTATACGGATCATCGAGTCTGAAGTACTTCTTCACTCGAAGGATCTGAATATGCGACAGCGCAGTGGCTAGAGCTAGTCAAAGATTATGACATAGACATCCTCTACCACCCGGGGAAAGCCAATAGGGTAGCAGACGCACTTAGCAGAAAATCCAGCGCTACTTTATTTCTAGCAGCCATGTCACCACCCCTACGAAGGAGATCGCGGATTTTGGTCTCGAACTCATCGTCGGACAGCTCTCTACTATGACCTTAGAGTCTACCTTGCTTGGTGATATTCAGTCAGCTCGGGATCCTGAAATTGAGAAAATCAAGCAAGGGCTAATAGAATCAGAAAGTAGAGAGTGTCCGATAGCGGGTGTTGTATTTTGGTGATAGACTACGTGTTCCGGATCGGGAGGGACTACGGAGATGATTTTAGATGAGGCTCACAGGACTCCTATGCGATGCATCCGAGCTCCACCAAAATGTATCAAGACCAAGAAACGTTTTGGTGGCCCGGATGAAGCGAGACATCGCCAGATATGTTAGCATGCCTCACCGCCGAGGGTCAAGGCGGAACATCGCGACTGTGAGGAGTTCTGCCTATCTGGATCCCGGAATGGAAGTGGGAGGATATCTCGATGGACTTCATAGTGGGGCTACCGAACCACGAATGGTTTTGATGCCATCCGGGTAATCGACAGGTTGACTAAATCAGCCCACTTTTAGCTATCAAGATATCCTACTCCATGGAGAAGCTAGCTAAGTTGTATCTCCAGGAGTCAGACTACATGGAGTTCCACGAACCATCATTTCAGACGAGACAGCAGATTCACATCACACTACGGGAGTGCGATAACAAGATTGGGCACCAATTGAAATTCGACCAGACATTCCATCCTCGACGGATGGCCGACGGAGCGAGTAAATCGGTACTCAAGATATGCTCGGCGTGTGCCCTAGACTTCAAGGAAGTTGGTGCAAATACCGAGTTTGGCGGAATTTGCATACAACAACAGTTATCAGGCCACTATCGGCATGACACCTTATGAGGCACTCTATGGGCGGAGGTGCAGATCACCAATCTGTTGGTATGAGAGTGGTGAACAGAAGGAACTAGAGATTCAGACAGATCTAGTGGCAGATACCACAGCAGCCATCCAGCAGATCCGCCAGAGGATAGAGACAGCACAGAGCCGCCAGAAAAGCTATGCTGATACACGACGCAGACCCCTAGAGTTTTCAGTTGGGGATACAGTTTTCCTCAGAGTAGCCCCCATGAAGGGAGTCATGCGTTTTGGGAAGAAAGGCAAGCTAGCTCCCAGATATGTGGGACCATACCGTATCACGAAGAGAGTGGGCAAGGTAGCATATGAACTAGAGCTACCTCAGGAGATGTCAGCTGTCCACAACGTATTTCATGTCTCCATGCTGAAGAAGCATATTCCAGACGCCACCCAGGTGATTGAGCCCCAGTTGGTACAGGTCCGTGATGATCTCAGCTACGACAGTCGGCCTATTCAGATAATAGACCGAGCAGTAAAGAAATTACGGAACAAGGAAGTACCATTAGTCAAAGTCAGCTGGCAAAATCACACAGCAGCAGAGGCGACTTGGGAGACAGAGGCCAGCATGAGACAGAAGTACCCAGAATTGTTTTAAGTTCGGGGACGAACTTTTTATAAGGTATGGGGGATTGTAACGCCCGAAAATTCTCAAAACTGTTTTAGAAATATAGTATGATTTTTCTGGAATTTTTAGATATTTTTCCGGAATTTTTCGAGTAGCGGAAGTAGCAAAAATAATTAGAACCGCAAATAGCTGAGGCGGGAATCGAACCCGAGACCTATGGTGTAAGGGATAATGTTAGTAACCAGTTGAACCCAGCAGGGCCGTGCTGAGAGAAAGGAGAAACGTTTATATTTATATTAGAGTTGGACCGGAATTACCACTTGATATAAATAGGAGGTTTAAGTGGGTTTGGGTTATTTTGATTAACTTGGTTCGGCAATATCAATTCCACCGTGACCTATCCCTCTCCCAAAACCCTTCACCGCCGCCCACTCCTCTTCCTCCTCTTCTCTCGGCGCCCAAGCCCCAAGGGCCCTCGGTTCACCTTCCGGCGACGACTCCAACACGAAAGAGGTTCTTCTCCGCGAGAGGAACGTGAAGACGTGATCGGATCGTCGAGAGGATCATCTCCACCAGAACTCTAGCGAATAGAATCGTAAGAAATTACGATCAAGAGGTAAGAAACCCCTCACCTGCAGTATAATAGCTTTCGTTTGATTGCATACTGTTAGATTTAGCTATATGCAGGTTTTTCGGCACATAGGGTGTGTTTTAACCCTCCTCGAGGATTTAGGGATCTAGTTGAACACCTCTAGACGGGCCGGACACGTTGTTCCCCTTTAGTTGGAGATTCTAGACGTTGTCGGGTGCCTAGAGGTGATCTCCCCATTAGAGGAGAGAGTTGGAGCACACCAAGTGTTCGGTAAAATGTTAGTGTAGCTAAATACCACATCCGTTATGTTTAATAGCTCAGTTAGATGCATTAGAGGCATTTAAACCAGCACATTAGTTTAGTTCAGTTTTATGGGACTACGGTCCAATGGGTGGGCTCCCACAGTCCCCTCTAGGTTCAGATAACCTAGCTCTAGGTTCAGATAACCTAGAAACAGCATGTTATATCAGTTAGCTATAGATATCAATATTTTATTTTCAGTGGCACTGTACTGGATTAGATATCCATTGGGTTGGACTCCCACAGTCGTCCCTAGGTTCAGATAGCCTAGACAACCCTGCTAAATTCGGGACTTGCAACCCCGGGTCTAGTAGGGATGCGCGCACAGCAAGTACAGTTGCCGGGCCCAACAGCATGTTTTGTATTTTCACCTATTATGTATTAGATTTCAAAACTCAAAATCAATTATGCTAGTTGAGTTTGTTTCTAGTGACAGATTTAGTTTCAGTTAGTTTAGCTTATGTTCAGTTCAGTGCTTTTATTGCTTGCTACGATATGATCAGTGCTTATGCCATGCTCATGTGTTGTGCTTTATGATTTCAATATACCATGACTTAGCAAGTTCAGTGCATAATTTCAAATAGCATGCTTTAAAAACCATATTGCACCGAATGCATGTTTTTGTGAGGTAGATGGTTTCTTACTAAGCTTTAAGCTTACAGATTCTAGTTTTCCTTATACTGCAGATAAAGGTAAAGGAAAGATGGACTAACAGAGGGAGCTGGAGGGCAATGCAAAGATGGTGTGTGTGGCAGGAACTGGAATCGAAGATCTTTAGGGGACTTAAACATTCTAGCTTAGAATTATGAACTTCAGTATTTTGCTTTTTATGCATTTTAAGTTGTTCAATGCTAGAAATTAAAGAACCATGCACTATAACAAGTTAGATTGCTAGTCATATGTGATTAGAGTGTTTATTATGCATTAGATAGTTGTAGTGTGAGGTTTTGGCACGAACCAGTGCTGAAATCAGAGTTTCAGTGCGAAATCAGACACCCCAATCGATCGGTGGATCGATTGGGGGGTCCCAATCGATCAGCTGATCGATCGGGCAACTTGCTCCGCGAACAGTAGGTTTCTGGATCGATCATCCGATCGATCCAGCAATTTCTGTCGCGAACAGAAGGTTCGGGGATCGATCCCTGGATCGATCCAGAATATCGTCCCGAGCACAGTAGCCTGCTGGATCGATCACTGGATCGATCCAATTTATGTCCCGCGTACAGTAGCCGGCTGAATCGATTCCTGGATCGATCCGACGTTCCAATCGATCAACGGATCGATTGGGAGGTCTGATAATAGCCGGAGAACGTTTATTTCAGCTCCTTGACCATAGGGGATGTAGTATATGTTAGGTATACTTTAGATTACGTCCTTCAGTACATGTAGAACCAGGAACAGTTATCAGTTAGCAACTAAAATTTAAATTAGATCAGTTTTCCGCGCAGTTAGCACAGCATAACTGTAGCGATCGGCCTTACAGCTTAGTACCTAGAAGGTGGGTCGTTATAGAGTGGTATCAGAGCAGTGTTCCATACTTCCTACACACACATCAGCATTGTGCCTACAGCTTCCAAGTTAGAATACCTCTACTCTATTTATGTTTCTTGCTTTCATGTTTAGGAATAATTATTGCATGCTTATGTGTGATAGTCTCTAACATGTTTATAGTAGCTAGTTAAACGTGATTAGATTAGTTATGTACATCCTCTATGTCTTTAGAAATGGCACGAGGACGCCCAGCTAAGCAGGCACCAGCTACTGAGCCCCAGCAAGAGGCAGTGTAACGATACAGCATTAGTGGCTCAGATACAGAAGCAACTAGTTGAACAGCAAAAGGAGATAGCCACCTTAAAGGCTAATCCCCACAGTCACCCCGAAACCTAACCTAGCGACCCCAGCATTTATAGAGGTTCCACCAGTCCAGCCCACAGCACCAGTAACTCCAGCAGCGGAAGCAAAGAGAGAGGCTTACCCGATCCAGTGGCGTGAATCAAGCCCGAGAACTTCTCGGGCACCAGTGAACCATGGGATGCACAAGCCTGGTTCAAAACACCGAGAGCACGATGGAGCTTCGGGACTGGACACGAGAAGGTGAAGTGTGCCTCCTGCTGCCTGACAGGTGGTGGGAAAGAATCGAATGAAGCGCCCAGTGACCAGATGACATGGGCCGACTTTGAGAAAGAATTCTTCGAGGAGTTCTTTCACATGCGGTTACAAACCGCCACTACGACGAGTTCACGGAGTTTCGTCAGGCAACCTATCGGTTGAGGAAGCCGTGAAGAAATTCAACAGGCTGCCTATGTCTAGTTAGTACAGAAAAGGAACGAGTCCGGTTGATGCTCAAGATGCTGAGGCCAGAGATAGCAGTGAACGTGGCTGGTGGCATACATAGGCCACAAACCACAGAGGAGTTAGTGAGCAGTGCCTTGACCACAGAACATTACCAGAACAGCATGAGGCAGCAGAAGCAAGTCTCCTCAGAGTCCAAGGGCCAAGGAAACTCTCACACTCAAAAACAGCAAGGCCACAGCTCTAACTGGAAAGGGAACTCCAACAGCAAGCGCAAATCAGGAAGCGACTCAAAAGGAGGGCCATCTAGCAAGCGACCCAGTTATCCAAAGTGTGTCACTTGTGGGAGATTCCACCCAGGGGTTTGTCGCAAGGGCACACGAGGATGCTTTGAATGTGGACAAGAAGGGCACATGGCCAAGCAGTGCCCGAACAAGACCGGTCTTCCTCAGCCACAGCAGATCCAGTATGCAGGCCAGCCAGCTCAGTTACATCAGATGCAGGCCGCTTTAGAAGGTCCACTCATCAGCCAGGGCCGATTAGAAGCCCCTCCAGCTATGGCGAATGCGAGGATCTACTCACTCACCAGAGAGGACGTAGCAAATGCCTTGACAGTCGTCACAGGTCAGATTAGCATTTTTCAGTGTAGTGCTAATGTTCTATTTGATACTGGGGCAACCCATTCATATATAGGCAGGGTGTTCTCCGAGAAATTAGAAATACCCCCAGAGATACTCAGTGGTCAGTTTCTGACGGCACTACCTTCGGGAGAGGTCATGGCATCCACGCACTGGCTCAGAGCAGTTCCAGTCATTATAGCAGATCGGGAACTCTTTTGTGATCTGATCCTGCTAGAAATGGCTGACTACGACGTCATCCTTGGGATGGACTTTCTGATCAAATATGGTGCTTCCATAGAGTGCCGTAAACAGAAAGTCGTATTCCAACCCGAAGCAGAAGCACAGTTCGAGTACATCGGAGAACCGAAGAGGAAAGCCAGAAAATTTCTCTCAGCCATGAAGGCACAGAAGTTGATGGATTCGGGATGTGCGGGGTACCTAGCACATGTAGTCACTACCAGCCAGGACGAGGACCAACAGCTAGCAGAGGTCCGAGTTGTATGTGACTACCCAGCAGTCTTCCCTGAAGAGTTACCAGGCCTAGCACCAGTCAGGGAGATTGAATTTGAGATAGAGATCTTCCCCGGCACCAATCCTATTTCCAAAGCGCCCTACCGCATGGCTCCAGCAGAATTGAAGGAACTTCATGAGCAGCTACAGGAGCTACTTGACAAGGGCTTCATACGCCCTAGTCACTCACCATGGGGAGCGCCTGTGCTATTCGTGAAGAAGAAGGATGGAAGCATGCGGCTATGTATAGACTACAGAGCACTGAATCAGGTCATGATCAAGAACAGGTATCCTCTTCCCAGAATAGATGACTTGTTCGACCAGTTAAAAGGAGCAGCAGTGTTCTCTAAGATTGACCTCAGATCAGGATATTACCAAGTCAGAGTCAAGGAGGGTGATATACCGAAGACAGCATTCAGGACCAGATACGGACATTACGAGTTCGTAGTCATGCCTTTAGCGTGACAAATGCTCCACTACATTCATGGATCTTATGAGCAGGTATTCAGGGAGTATTTAGATAAGTTTGTTATTGTGTTTATCGATGACATCCTTATCTACTCAGGAACTCAGGAAGAACACTCAGAGCACCTGAAACTAGTACTGCAGACCCTTCAGCAGAACCAGCTATACGCCAAGTTCACGAAATGTGAGTTTTGGCTAAATCAGTGTCCTTCCGGGTCACGTCATCTCAAAGGATGGTATTATGGTAGATCCAGCAAGATAGAAGTAGTAAGTAATTGGAGGAGACCAAGAACGCCAGATCAGGAGCTTTCGGGATTAGCAGGATATTACAGAAATTTGTAGAGGACTTCTCCAGGATAGCCTCCCGACAGCTCTCACCGGGAAGAACAAGAAATTTCAGTGGACGGTTCAGTGAACTCAAGAGGAGATTGACTAGTGCACCTATTCGACCTAAAATACGTATACGATATATATAGTGACGCCTAAATTGGGATTAGGAGGCGGTCTTGATGCAAGATGGCAAGGTGATCGCCTATGCCTCCGGACAACTCAAGGATTATGAGAAGAACTACCCTACTCATGATCTTGAGCTTGCAGCAGTAGTGTTCGCTCTCAAAATTTGGAGACATTACTTGTATGGAGCTCAGTGCAGAGTGTATACAGATCATCAGAGTCTGAAGTACTTCTTCACTCAGAAGGATCTGAATATGCGACAGCGCAGGTGGCTAGAGCTAGTCAAAGATTATGACATAGACATCCTCTACCACCCAGGGAAAGCCAATAGGGTAGCAGACGCCCTTAGCAGAAAATCCAGCGCTACTTTATTATCTCTAGCAGCCATGTCACCACCCCTACAGAAGGAGATCGCGGATTTTGGTCTCGAACTCATCGTCGGACAGCTCTCTACTATGACCTTAGAGTCTACCTTGCTTGGTGATATTCAGTCAGCTCAGGATCAGGACCCTGAAATTCAGAAAATCAAGCAAGGGCTAACAGAATCAGAAAGTAGAGAATTCAGAGTGTCCGATAGCGGGGTGTTGTATTTTGGTGATAGACTCTGTGTTCCAGATCAGGAGGGACTACGGAGACAGATTTTAGATGAGGCTCACAGGACTCCCTATGCGATGCATCCAGGCTCCACCAAAATGTATCAAGACCTGAAGAAACGTTTTTGGTGGCCCGGGATGAAGCGAGACATCGCCAGATATGTTAGCATCTGCCTCACCTGTCAGAGGGTCAAGGCGGAACATCAGCGACCAGGAGGAGTTCTGCAGCCTATACAGATCCCAGAATGGAAGTGGGAGGATATCTCGATGGACTTCATAGTGGGGCTACCCAGAACCACGAATGGTTTTGATGCCATCTGGGTAATAGTCGACAGGTTGACTAAATCAGCCCACTTTTTAGCTATCAAGATATCCTACTCCATGGAGAAGCTAGCTAAGTTGTATCTCCAGGAGATCGTCAGACTACATGGAGTTCCACGAACCATCATTTCAGACAGAGACAGCAGATTCACATCACACTTCTGGGAGTGCGTACAGTCACCAAATTGAAATTCAGCACAGCATTCCATCCTCAGACAGATGGCCAGACGGAGCGAGTAAATCAGGTACTCGAAGATATGCTCCGAGCGTGTGCCCTAGACTTCAAGGGAAGTTGGTGCAAATACCTGAGTTTGGCAGAATTTGCATACAACAACAGTTATCAGGCCACTATCGGCATGGCACCTTATGAGGCACTCTATGGGCGGAGGTGCAGATCACCAATCTGTTGGTATGAGAGTGGTGAACAGAAGGAACTAGAGATTCAGACAGATCTAGTGGCAGATACCACAGCAGCCATCCAGCAGATCCGCCAGAGGATAGAGACAGCACAGAGCCGCCAGAAAAGCTATGCTGATACACGACGCAGACCCCTAGAGTTTTCAGTTGGGGATACAGTTTTCCTCAGAGTAGCCCCCATGAAGGGAGTCATGCGTTTTGGGAAGAAAGGCAAGCTAGCTCCCAGATATGTGGGACCATACCGTATCACGAAGAGAGTGGGCAAGGTAGCATATGAACTAGAGCTACCTCAGGAGATGTCAGCTGTCCACAACGTATTTCATGTCTCCATGCTGAAGAAGCATATTCCAGACGCCACCCAGGTGATTGAGCCCCAGTTGGTACAGGTCCGTGATGATCTCAGCTACGACAGTCGGCCTATTCAGATAATAGACCGAGCAGTAAAGAAATTACGGAACAAAGAAGTACCATTAGTCAAAGTCAGCTGGCAAAATCACACAGCAGCAGAGGCGACTTGGGAGACAGAGGCCAGCATGAGACAGAAGTACCCAGAATTATTTTAAGTTCGGAGACGAACATTTTATAAGGTATGGGGGATTGTAACGCCCGAAAATTCTCAAAACTGTTTTAGGAATATAGTATGATTTTTCTGGAATTTTTAGATATGTTTCCGGAATTTTCCGAGTAGCGGAAGTAGCAAAAATAATTAGAACCGCAAATAGCTTAGGCGGGAATCGAACCCGAGACCTATGGTGTAAGGGATAATGTTAGTAACCAGTTGAACCCAGCAGGGCCGTGCTGAGAGAAAGGAGAAACGTTTATATTTATATTAGAGTTGGACCGGAATTACCACTTGATATAAATAGGAGGTTTAAGTGGGTTTGGGTTATTTTGATTAACTTGGTTCGGCAATATCAATTCCACCGTGACCTATCCCTCTCCCAAAACCCTTCACCGCCGCCCACTCCTCTTCCTCCTCTTCTCTCGGCGCCCAAGCCCCAAGGGCCCTCGGTTCACCTTCCGGCGACGACTCCAACACAAAAGAGGTTCTTCTCCGCGAGAGGAACGCGAAGACGTGATCGGATCGTCGAGAGGATCATCTCCACCAGAACTCTAGCGAATAGAATCGTAAGAAATTACGATCAAGAGGTAAGAAACCCCTCACCTGCAGTATAATAGCTTTCGTTTGATTGCATACTGTTAGATTTAGCTATATGCAGGTTTTTCGGCACATAGGGTGTGTTTTAACCCTCCTCGAGGATTTAGGGATCTAGTTGAACACCTCTAGACGGGCCGGACACGTTGTTCCCCTTTAGTTGGAGATTCTAGACGTTGTCGGGTGCCTAGAGGTGATCTCCCTATTAGAGGAGAGAGTTGGAACACACCAAGTGTTCGGTAAAATGTTAGTGTAGCTAAATACCACCTCGGTTATGTTTAATAGCTCGATTAGATGCATTAGAGGCATTTAAACCAGCACATTAGTTTAGTTCAGTTTTATGGGACTACGGTCCAATGGGTGGGCTCCACAATCGCCTCTAGGTTCAGATAACCTAGCTCTAGGTTCGATAACCTAGAAACAAGATGTTATATCGATTAGCTATAGATATCAGTATTTTATTTTCAGTGGCCTGCATGGATTAGATATCCATTGGGTTGGACTCCCACTCGTCCCTAGGTTCAGATAGCCTAGACAACCCTGCTAAATTCGGGACTTGCAACCCGGGTCTAGTAGGGATGCGTGCACAACAAATACATTGTCGGCCCAACAGATGTTTAGTATTTTCACCTATTATGTATTAGATTTCAAAACTCAAAATCAATTATGCTAGTTGAGTTTGTTTCTAGTGACAGATTTAGTTTCAATTAGTTTAGCTTATGTTCAGTTCAGTGCTTTTATTACTTGCTACGATATGATCAGTGCTTATGCCATGCTCATGTGTTGTGCTTTATGATTTCAATATACCATGACTTAGCAAGTTCAGTGCATAATTTCAAATAGCATGCTTTAAAAACCATATTGCACCGAATGCATGTTTTTGTGAGGTAGATGGTTTCTTACTAAGCTTTAAGCTTACAGATTCTAGTTTTCCTTATACTGCAGATAAAGGTAAAGGAAAGATGGACTAACAGAGGAAGCTGGAGGGCAATGCAAAGATGGTGTGTGTGGTAGGAACTGGAATCAAAGATCTTTAGGGGACTTAAACATTCTAGCTTAGAATTATGAACTTCAGTATTTTGCTTTTTATGCATTTTAAGTTGTTCAATGCTAGAAATTAAAGAACCATGCACTATAACAAGTTAGATTGCTAGTCATATGTGATTAGAGTGTTTATTATGCATTAGATAGTTGTAGTGTGAGGTTTTGGCACGAACCAGTGCTGAAATCAGAGTTTCAGTGCGAAATCAGACACCCCAATCGATCGGTGGATCGATTGGGGGGTCCCAATCGATCAGCTGATCGATCGGGCAACTTGCTCCGCGAACAGTAGGTTTCTGGATCGATCATCCGATCGATCCAGCAATTTCTGTCGCGAACAGAAGGTTCGGGGATCGATCCCTGGATCGACCGGTCAGTCTGGATCGATCAGCCGATCGATCCAGAATATCGTCCCGAGCAAAGTAGCGTGTTGGATCGATCACTGGATCGATCCAATTTATGTCCCGCGTACAGTAGCCGGCTGAATCGATTCCTAGATCGATCCGACGTTCCAATCGATCAACGGATCGATTGGGAGGTCTGATAATAGCCGGAGAATGTTTATTTCAGCTCCTTGACCATAGGGGATGTAGTATATGTTAGGTATACTTTAGATTACATCCTTCAGTACATGTAGAACCAGGAACAGTTATCAGTTAGCAACTAAAATTTAAATTAGATCAGTTTTCCGCGCAGTTAGAACAGCATAACTGTAGCGATCGGCCTTACAGCTTAGTACCTAGAAGGCGGGTCGTTACAGTTCTGTGCCACAAGGCTATACATCCTGACATGTATCCTTAGTTTGCACATCCCGACTTGTACGCTTTGGTCCAGGTATCCTATGCCAGAAGTCTTTACCTGTATCCTTGGTTTGCACATCCCGACCTGTACGCTTTGGTCCATGTATCTTGTGTCGCAAGACTATAAATCTTGACCTGTATCCTTGGTTGGCACATCCCGACCTATACGCTTTGGTCCAAGTATCCTGTGCCGCAAGACTATGATTCCTGACCTGTATCCTTGCTTTCGAGTTTCTACTCGATGCGTAGGTCTAACCCCGGACTGCCACTTATGCTTGACCAAGACCATCTTGTAACCTGACCCTTTGAACTCCACGTAGGTCTGATTCCTGACCTCCATGTAGGCCAGACTCTTGACCACCATGTAGGCTTGACTTCTGACCGCCACGTGAGTTTGACTTCTGATCGCCACGCGGGCTTGACTTCTGACCACCCCACGGGCTTAACTTCCGACCACGTCCGCTGTCAGACCCCACTATCATGCACCGTATCACAAGCCTCCCCCTCAAGTCTAGTCGAAGGAGGCTCTGGTCTGACTGACTAGACCCCAACCTCAGTCTTACCTGTCCTGACCTGTGTTTCATTATTTCTTGACCCCTTTTCCCCACATCCCACTTAGAATTTACCACCGTCCATAAAAGATAAGCGAGATTTTATTACACGCGTGTTGATTCTTAGATTTCTGATCATGCATCTTTCCCATAAATATAACACTGTTCCCCAAACGTCATCTCAGGTTCCGAGGTAATCCCTTCACCTTCTTCCTCCTTATAAAAGGGTTGCATATACTTCCACCACCTTTTCTTCAAGTTAACCCCCTCTTATTCATGGAACCAGACGAGCTATCCAGTCTACGTCACCAGCTCGCTCTTAAAGAAGAAGCCTTGCTTGAAATGACGATAAGCAAGGAACTTCAAACCTCTCTCTGTAGGGAAATGGAAGAGCTCTGGCAGGCGGCCCAATCCAGAACCCGAGTCGAGGTAGCTCTCAAGCTTAAGACTCATTCGGACTTCCAGAGTCAGGTCCATTATATTATTTACCTGAAGATGAACACGAAGATACTGTGGCCTTCCTGAAAGAGGAAAGCCGGATAAAGGATGAGACCATTGGCCAACTGCAAAATACCATCAAACTTATCAAGGAAGAACTAGCTCAAGCCCAGGCTCATCTGGCAAGGAGGGATCAGGTCTCTGGATCTGGATCTCGTAATGATAATGTGAACTGAAAAATGTTCTTCAACTTTTCTTACATAATACTCCAGGTTTTCTCTACCTCCAAGGTTATGGGTCTGTACTTCAACCTCTATTAAATAATATTCCTTGCATTGTTTGTCTTCAAAGTTGTGGGTCTATAATTCCTTGTTTCTTATAGTACCATATTCCATAGACACACGACTCCAAGGAAATTTTCTAGAAAAGAAAACTTAGAAAAGATAATTTATTTACTATACCTTTTTCTTATGAGAAAGGGCGGGAAAGTAGTAGGCTGCATGACTTGTCTGTTTGGACCTTCATATTAGCCATAGAAGTACGACTGCAGATCTGTTGAGCACGAAAGTAGACCATGCAACTTCATATTGAGGCGAGAGGAAGAGATACTGACCGATTCAAAGAAAACCAAGCCGATCCGAGATTGAAAAAGAAAAGTGCCAAATTCGGATTGCTTAGGATAATAGAAATAGTGGAAGATCTTGGGCCTAAGGGGGATGTTATGCACTCGGAACAGGACTACTACGCCACACAACAAACGGAAAGAGTTGGGGACCAGTTGGGCGAGCGGGATGCGGAAGTACTCGCAAACTTCAATAAAGAACGGATGGATAGGAAAGCGCAGGCCGACAACAAATTGGTCTCGGAAAAAACACACTGTGCCGGCCTGCAGTGTATGAGGCCGGTCTGACGGTCCGGCCAAAATGATTTCATGGTCGGACGGGATGTCAAAAGCATTGATCAAGCTCGCTGCGTCATCCTCGTCAAACCTGGTCTCCATGGTGGTGTACCAGAGACCAGGGGTGGGATCAACCGACTGAGGAGAGCTTGCCATGATCGAGAAAGAAAAAAAATGGTGTCTGAGGAAAAGGTCACCGGGGAAATTGAGGAACAGGGTCGCCGCGGAACACCGAAAAATGCGAGAGAACAAAAAGGAAAGAAGGAAGCTTACGAGAAAAGGGAAGTTGAAGATCACCGGAGCACTCAACACAGGATCTCCGGAGCACTTGACGCAGAATCGTCGGAGCACACGAGCAAGCAGCAGCAACAATAAGATAGAGGTCGGCGTATCCGACTTATAAAGGGCGAGCTCGGCTAAGCGGAGCCGTCTAATCTAGGTCGCGGAGACCAACGCGCGCATCCGACCATTGATTTTGAACGACCGCCTGTCACGTCACCGCAGACCCTTCGATTGCAGGGCAAAGGCAGCGGCAATACGTGGCATCCACCCATTGGGCGCATTTAATGAATGCCATAACCCGCGTGCTTGGCCTTAATGGCAAGGATTTGTACGAATTTTGAGGCGATTTGGATGATGTCAGCTTTGACCATCTGCGGACCAGGATGCGAAACAACAAAAGTAGCAAGTGCCAGCGTGTGTGTCGCCGCTCGGCTTATAGGAGCACGATCCGGGATGTTCGCCACTTTTGAATGAGCCGATCGAAGCATCTTTCAGCGCCCTAGCCGATCGACCGACTAGGCACTAGGCTACTTGTCCAGTTAGTCGGACTTTCAGTCTCCTTCGACTAGACTTGAGGGGGAGGCAGGTGATCCGACGGTAAGATAGGGCCCCCGCCCGACAGAGGGTCTTAGGCCACGTGTGACGTCAAAGTCAACAGTCAAGGTAAAAGTCAACGGTCATCACCTCAGCTCGGCTCGGCTCGGGTCCGAGCTCCCACGCCCGGTGGGTGACTAGCACGGCTTAACAGCAGGGGACGAGGGTTGAGCGGTTTTCGTCTCTGCCGAGCGGGAACCATGGTCATCGAGGTTCTCCCGTTCGCCCGGGCAGCGCTGGGGCCACCGTATGATTGGCTGAGCAGATGTCTCGCTCGACCGACCACGACGTTAGCCGAGTGGTTCTTCCGTCCAGCTTGGTACAAGACAAAAGGAGCAGGTAACTCTATCTTCCTCGAGACAAGCGTCGCTGACAGGCAGCATGGTCAACGGCTGGATCAGACAGAGAATCGTACGACGGAAGTTTCCACTGTCACGTCAAGGATATGCTCGTACTATTGAGGTATGACGTCAGACACGCTTTTCTGACACACTCATTCCAAGTATGCTTTGAGGGTTGTGCATGCCTTGGCGAGCGTGCGCGCACCCCTGAGAAGCCCTATATAAGGGTCTCCAGACTCCAACGGAGGTATGCATTATTCATCACTGTAGCTACAGTTCTTGTCACTCTCTTTCGATTTCTTGCCGCCAGGAGCTGACTTGAGCGTCGGAGGGCCGTCGCCGGGAACCCCTTCCCGGCTCGGTTTTGTGCTTGTAGGTTCTCGCCGGAGGTCTACGTCACTCAAAGGGCCACACGGAGTCAACGAGAGCGCCACATCCCCAGCGACCATCGACTTAGCACTCGGACAAGATCAATATTGACAGCCAAAGTGAGATAGTACATGTGGAGTTGTTAAAATATATCAACAAAGCGGGGGGATTTTGAAGATCATTGGCTATAATTGGATGTACAAAAATGATGAGAAATACGATTTGGGTAAGAACTAAGTACTTACTTTATTTTTGTTATTTTTATTGCTTGTTTGTTATTTCTTGATTTTGCTTATTGTTATTATTTGATTTGTTTTTATTTGGTTTGATGGTGACATCTTTTTGGATATGGTGCACCTAAATTACAAAAAATGGTTAAAAGAAACCTTTCTTTAACTACAAGTTCTTTCGATTGTGAGAGAAATTGGAGTACTTTTGAGGGGGTGAGTACTTAATTAGTAATTGCTTACTAAATTATTGTTTATTGACTTAATAATTAATATATTTATTTAATATAGATCCATACAAATAAAAGAAATAGATTAGATACTGAAAGGTTGAACAATTTAGTTTATGTTCAATTCAATGGCAAGATCATATATAAAAAGAGAAGACAAGCAAAAGGAGTAGATGTCTTACTTGCTAGTGAAACAACTATGACATAAGGATGGATTGTTGATGGTGGAGATGAAGACGTTGAGACAAATATTGAAGATGTCAAAGAACCTCACAAAAAAGTATTTGTATCAGATGAAGAAGAGGAAGATGTCATGGATTTTGAGTTTGAATCTAATACAAAGAAAGTGTTGGAGAAATATGGAGATGAACTAGAAGAAGAATTATGGATATAGGAGATTATATGAGTTATTTTGTGACTTGTGAGAAAATTTTTACTATTTTGTATGCCTTGTCAGTTTTAGACTTTCAGTTTGTAGTTTGTACTTTGATCTTTTAATATTCACATTTTAACAACTATAGATTCGTAGCTGTTATAACTCATATTCGGTTTAGGATTTAGGCGGAAATTATAAGTGAGAGGTAATAATGAAAATAATATAGTAAAGGGTTGTTAGATAATTCGAATAAAATGTGATATCACTCACCCCAAGTAATCAATATTATCATTCCTATCGTAAAATACAAGCAAGTATATTACATAGATATTTTGCCCTAGCATTGTGATTCTTTATATGGAAAGGTTTAATATCCATATTTGTATCTACTAATAGAATTAACTTTAAGATCTAATATAAATATTTATGTAAATATTAATTATGTCAACTTAAGAGAATGGAGGGGTGTTGGATAATTGTAGATAGAAAAAAAATATAATGAGATGTAACCTTCGTGAATCCAAAAACTTAAGGATATCATATCCTCTGTTCTCAAAATCACCTGTCCCCATGTCTCACTCGTCATCCTAGTCTATCGTCGACGACCTCTTGCTATTGCCCTGATCAACACTATAACTCTTGGAGAAGGTGAATCCAGAGGGTCGCCATCGGTAGGATCGGTGTTAGAATCTGGCCGAATATGAGCAGACTTTCTTCAGCCGTCATCTGAATCCCTGCTCAGATCCAACTAGATTCCGGCGCCGATCATACCGATGGTGATCCCCTTGGGTTCACCTTCCCCAAGGGTTATAGTGCTGATCGGGATGATGATCGAAGGCTATCGATGGTGAACTGAGATGACGAGTGGGACACGGGGACAAGGAATTTTAGGGACATAGGATCTATCTAAAAATTAAGGGGCCTTTTTTATTTTTATCCAATGGACAATATTGTAATAAATAGTAAAATTATAAGTATTTTAATATTAAAAAAAGCGGATTTTCCCTGTCCGCTAGCCTGTCGCTCACACTCCACGATCATATCTTCTACCGATCGTCGAACCCTAGAAGAGCTCGCGCTGCTCCCCCGCCAGTCCTACCGCTGCTGAGCATCTCTTCGACGGGCACCTCCTGCCGCCGATAGGTTCCTCCTCATCTTCTTATTCTAGTTTTCCTCTTCTTCTTTTTCTTCTAGTTTCTTTTTATACTGGTTCCTTCTTCTTCTTCTTCTGGTTTCTTCCTTCTTTTTCCAAATACTGATCTGGTTGAATTGCAGTATTTGTGTGGTCAAATTGTTTAATTCCAATAGACGTCCGCATCAATTGTTGTCGTTTTTTTCCTTTCTTTTTTGTTTTTCTATAATATTGAATGCTGTCTCTCCGATTCAATAGTGTAATCAAACGTAGGAATTGAATACAACGTTCGACTCTAGATTCCATTCCATTTTCATTCCTATTCCTATTGAAATTCCATTGGATCATCCATATGACTTTTCCTGATGGTGTTTCCACGAATTCTACGGGCTACTCGCCCTCTTCATAGTAATGGCTACATTCTCCCCCATATCGCTTTCATTACTCGTCGTTTCCTCTTTGTTGATCCTTCCGATGGAACTTGCTCTTCTTCTATGTGCAACTCTACAATCTCCGAGCAATTCGTCCTTAAAGAGCTCTCCGACCTCCTCCCTATTGATCTTGACCCTCCAAAACCCCGCCTTTTTACTGAGAGGCCAATGCAAGAGTGCGCATTGACTAGCCTTCGGGATCAAATTCTCTCTCCTGCTGAGAGGCTTAGGGGAGTCTTTCTTCAGAAGTTACCAGGTAGGTCTGCCCTTGAGTCTGCACTCTCAGCCATCAGCGTCGACCTGACCCACGACATCTACTCTGATGTGCTAAACAAGGGAAACCTAGGCGGAGCAGCTATGGTCTCCTTCTTCAGCTGGGCAATTCAACAGCCAAAGGTGGTACCGTGTACCAAAACTTACAATGTGATGTTGAGGGCCCTTGGCCGGAGGAAGTTCTTTGACTTTGTTGATGAAATTTTGCTACGAATGAAGGATGATGATGTTAAAGTCAATGCTGAAACCTTGGAGATTTTAATGGACAGCTATGTTAGGGCTCGCCGAGTTTTGAAAGCCGTTGAACTTTTCAAAAATTTGGCGGAGATTGGAGCTGAGCGGAATGTTGAATCTCTCAATATATTGTTAAAATGCTTGTTTCGAAGATCTCATTTCAAGGTTGCAAATTCTTTGTTCCACACAACTAAAGGAGAAATCTCTTTTGACTGTACAACATATAATGAGATGATTGGTGGATGGGCAAAGTTTGGTAGGGTTGATAAGGTAGAGAGCTATTGGATGATGATGACAGCAGATGGTTTCAGCCCTAATAGTGTGACATATAAACACATCATTGAGGCATTTGGACGGGCAGGACGGATTGATGAAGCTGTAGATATCTTCAAGAAGATGAAGGAGAAGGATTGTCCCCAAGATACCATTTCTTACAACGCAATGATCTCTAACTTCATAGCACTTGGAGAATTAGACAAAGGCATTGAGTACTATAGAGGCATGATAGAGAAGGAATGCTCACCAAATATTGATACCTACAGTATATTGATTTGTGCACTCCTCAAAGTGAGGAGAGTTGCGGATGCCCTTGAAATTTTTGATGAGATGGTGTGTTGTGGAATTTTGCCTAGCACAGGGATGATCACTTCCATCATTGAGCCTTTATGTAGCTTTGGACCTCCCCATGCTGCTATGGTTATTTATAACAAGTGTAGGAAAGCAGGATGTAAATTGTCTCTGAGAACTTACAAACTTCTTCTTATGAGGCTTTCAAGGTTTGGCAAAGTTGGGATGGTGCTAAAAATCTGGAAGGAGATGCAAGATAATGGTTATGATTCTGATAAAGAAGTTTATGAGTACATTGTTAATGGACTGTGCAACGTTGGGCAGGTCGATAATGCTGTTCTTGTTGTAGAGGAATCTCTGCGGAGAGGGTTTTGTCTTCCAAGGACCATCTATAGCAAACTAAACGGCAAGTTGTTGCAGATGAATAAAGTCGAGAGAGCATACCGCCTCTTTCTGAAAGTGAAAGTGGCACGTAAAAATGCTAATTCACGAAGCTATTGGCGTGCTAATGGTTGGCATTTTTGACTGTGAATGCTGGCCCAGCTGTTTTACTATGTAAGTTAGTTTTCACACTTGATAACAACCTTGATGAGAGAACAGTAGCTTCTGTAGGTAATCTTTAAACATGTTCATTGTTGTTCATTTATCCCCAAACCCTATTGCTTTGGTAATATGATAAGTTTTTGGTGGGAATGACCTGACCTGACCTTATAAAATCTCCTGCATTCTTTCAATTGATCTGCTAACTAATTGCAATATAAATAAAGTCGTCTTCCCTGTCTTTGGTGTGCAGGGGAGCCATATTTTATGTGAGAAGTCTGATGTTAGTGAAATGCTTTATTGGGTATGATGGCTATCTTTAATTCCCTTTTCCCTTTTCCCTTTTCCCTTTTCCCTTTTCCCGTCTCACTTGCAAGCATTTGCTAATTGGTGTTTCTTTCAATAGTTTATAATGCCTTGAAATGGAGTCTATATTCATAGGTTGATGTAAATTTTTTTTTTGCCGGGTGTAGCCAAGTTGGTACTCGGGTGGCAAAGTTGCTTCATTTGACAATGATCGATTTCTGCTGGGTTCATTCCCTTGAGGATTAAATGTCCTTTCACCTAGGAGGTCACTTAGTACTATGATTTATCTCCATTCATCTTGCTATAGGGCTGGCGATGAGGGACGCTTGAGGTGAGCGAAATCACAGTTTGCTTCATTAGTTGATGTAATTTTACTCGATGCTTGGTTAAGAAGTGATTAACACAACTATAGTTATCACCTGAGTAAAAATCAAAAGGGTGTTTCATTTTATTGGAGTCCTCAAAGGAGTATTCTTTTTTTTTATTAAAAGGGCATCCCATGTAGCGTCAATATATTTTATTTTTCAAATCTGCCCTTGTTTTTGGCGATGTTGTAGCAGCTATGGGTTCATAGCTGCTACAATATGAACACTTTAACTCTAATTAACATACATAAAACTGTTATAGTTCCTAAATGTTACAATATGAGCCCTTCATTTATGATTAACACAAGTCAATATTATGTTATAGTAGCACTTTGACTCTATCAACACTAATAACATTGGTCAAAATTATATTTAGCAACTATGAGATCATAATTGTTATAATTGTATAGTTATAGTAGCTACGAATTCATAGCTGCTATAATTGTGTCACATAGCTACTATAATTATGCAGTAGTTATCAATCGGTGGCTACTATAATAGCGCTAAAAATAAGGACTGTTTCAGAAAATAAAATAGATAAAGGTGGAATGGGGTGTTCTTTTGATAATAAATGAAAAAGAAGGGTTCCTTTGACAATTTCAATAAAAACAAGGATGCCCTTTTTACCCTTATTAGTTTCTCAATTGAAGATAATTAAGGTCTGAAGGTGATGCAGGCCACCTAAACCACTGCTGTCTTCCAATCTATTTATAGCTACGCAAGCTGAGTCAATACAACCATCCAAAGAAGCAAGCCCTTAAATGACCTCCCTCATGGTGTTGACAGCATGCAGAAGCTTCTCATGGAGTCAACAAAGCGGACAAGTTGACTGACCAAATCGTAGACAAGTGGAGCAGAATCCTACATCCTTCAATCTTTGACTTCTGCAAGATTCTGATCATATGCATTTAGATTTCATACAGAGCTGGTATTCTCTGTTGTTAATGACTCACAAGTGATCTTTGTTTAGTTCTTGCTAATAACATACTGCTATTGCTTACAGAACAAATGCAAACACCAGTCAGCTAATCTCGACACAACAATGGAGATGTCAAGAGCTTATTATGACTACTTGGATTCTCTAATGCTGTAACATTTGTAGCGTCGGGACTCCGTAGTCGACTGAATTCTGCAACATTCGATCATAGGGATTGCTAATTGAACGGAGATTAGAGCGAGCAGCCATCACTGGGTAAGGTTGCAGCAAGTTGGATTTAGCTTCATGAGGTTGAGGTCTGCTAATTGCTTGCCCGGTGCTGCTTCCTCTGCCCGTAGGCACTTCGTGGTTGTGCTTTCCTTCGTAGGTTGTGATCACCGATCTCGGGTCGCTGGATGCCCTCTCCACATGCTTCCTAACCGGGCAACCCGTCGTCGTGCATTTGTAGTAGCTCCTGTCGATAGATATATTAGAATCTAATTGACTAACCACCTATCTACATGATGGACCACAACAAAGACTTTGAAGTTCTTTCTCACCTTGGGTTTGGATTTCCTTTCACCACCTTCTGCCCATATTTTCTCCACCTATATCCGTCGACAAGGATATCAACATCACTCGGAGTTTGCACAACAACTCTGGGCTCCCTGATTGTCTTACTTCCGGTGGTCGATAATTCTTCACCATCACCTTCCTTCTTGCTGCACAAATTTAGTTCTTTACATGTCAAACTTCTTTGATTTAGTTCTTTCTAACAAAGCCATGACTAAGCTCACCTGCGCTTTGCTTCCAATTCATCTTCATCGAATTCCTCTGCGTCGGTGTTGCTCCTGTGCGCGGTATCGGCGTCGTCATCCCCAAATGAGACCGATGAATTGTCCGGCGTGAGAGCTGAATCAGTAGGCAGTGTGCCTGCTTCAGAGGGCAGAGCAGCATGAGTTGTCGCCTGAGAGGAAGCTGAGTTCCTCCTAGCGGACTGAGGCTTTGGGTGGTTGTGGCTGCCCTTGTACACAATCTCAGTGATCTGCCCGTCCACGGCCCTCTCCACCTTCTTCTTCATGGGGCAACTAGGATGAGTGCACTTGTAGTAGCTCCGCGGGTTCTCGCTCCCTCTCACTTGCTTCTGCCCGTACTTCCTCCAGTTGAATCCATCATCATCCGATCTCTTCTCTCTCGGAGCCTGAGAATTCCCTTGCTGCGATCGGTTCAAAAGGATCAGATCGAGAAAAGAAAAATTGAAGTTATAGATCAAGAGAACATGAAGAATACCTCTGTGGAGTTTGGCAGTTGTAGTTGACTTTGGAAGGAGAAGTCGGAGAAGGCTGTGTTCTCCTCTTTAGCTCCGGGGAAGCCCCAGCTGAGATGTTGTGCAGGTAAAGATCCAGTGGTGGGAGAAGGCAAGATCTATCGATCGATACAGATTCCGTGAATTAGTTTCGATAACTCAAATAGATTCGATCGAGCAATTGAGCTTGGTCGGTTGACTTACTGAGGAAGAGGAGAGGAGGACAGGGGAGTCCAGGAGCTCTGTGAGGCTGAGGCTGGCGGGGAAGGAGAAGAAGGAAGGGGAGAGGGGAGGAGGAGAGAGGGGGAGGGAGGGAGGTGGCGCAGACTTGAACTTGGCCACACCACCTGCTGGCTCCTGGCTCAACCCAAGCCGCAGAGGCTCCTGATCATCACTTCCGGTGAGCAGCTCGGTGAAGGAGGTGGCGAAGGGCGAGGAGAAGGCCAAGGCCGGCGGCCGCGACGACGCACCGGAGCTGCTGCGGATGGATGAAGCCATGGAGATGGGGAAGAGGAGAGTGCGTTGTGGTTCTTATGGAGGTGGAGGACGTAGTTAATTGTAAGTGTTGATGTGCGATACGGATGGTTGCTTCGCGGAAGGGGATGAAGGCGTTGACTTGGATAGCCGTCAAAGATGGTGGGTTGACTAGTAAACCGGCCTGTGCTTACAAGTTGCGTTATGTAAAAAATTAAAAAGGGTGCTCTTTTATGCAACAGTAAAGAAACATTTTTTTTTAATTTATCATTAAAGTAGCATTCTCATTAAGGGTGTACACGAATTAAATCTGACTGAATATACACAAAAATTTAAAGCTTGAATTCGACTTGAAATAGATATATTTGAGTTTGAGTTCGATTCAAAATTTGAAAAATTTTAAATTTTTGTTTGAGCTCGGTTCGAATTAGGGATCGAGTTTGAGTTCGTCTCGAAAGATTTCAATGTATTCACGAACTATTCGATTTATTGTTCGAAAATAGTTACTCGAGAAGTTCGAAATGTATTTATTTAATATATATTTAATTTATATTAATAAAATATTAAGTCTCGTAAGCGGCTCATGAACTATCGAATAATATAATTTGAGCTTTGAGTTTGGTTGAAAAAAGTTGAAATATATTCGATTTCGGTTCCAATTCGATAAATTTAAATACGAATTAAATATTTTTCAAGCCAATTCAATTCATTTGCACCCCTAATTCTCATCTCATTCAGGTGATGAACATCCAATGTAACTTTCTTTTACGTCTCCAAATAGAAGAACGAGAATAGGAGGTATGAACTAACTTATCCATCAAAACTTTTAAATAAGGGAGTTGTAACAAATGAATCGAAGGCAAGCAAATTTAGTCAATATCTTTGTTTCCAAGTAAAGTGACTAATTCGTCACATATCTTTTTTTTTAAATAAAAATTTTAATTTTTTTATTTAGAAAAATATCTCAATTATCTAAGAGATTTGTATCATTTGTGTTAGATGTTTGTTAGGAAATATAGCAAGATATGCACTGTTAAGATTTGGTAGTTGCATTATGTCCACTAGATATTAAAATCGGTCCAACCAATCCCATCACTCGGATGAGTGGGACCTACAAAGCTGGCCCTTAACCATTCAGATTCTCTTATTTTAATAATAATAATAATAATAATAATATTATTATTATTATTATTATTATTAGGGCTGTGAAACAAACATATGGCAGCTTACGCGCAAGTTGGTTGTTGCTCTGCCACTTAATAAGTTGTACTCAAAGTATTGCAAAATAGTTATTAGAATTCATGGTAATGGCTACAACACATTGAATGTAATATATCAGTTTTTTTTCTTCTAAGTTTTGAGTATTAAGCATAAAAAAAAAATTTAAAGGTGCTTATGAAATGTATGACATATTAAAACACTATATATATATATATATATATATATATATATATCATGGGTGAGTAAAATATAAAGTTTATATAAATATATTATTGATATACCATATATTTTATGTCGCACACCTCGTAAGAATTTTTTTTTATACTTAATACTCTAATCCAGCATTTAAATCTTAAAATTAAATCTGATTTGCATAACCGAGAGCTTAAAAAGAATAAACAAAAAATAATAAAAAAATTGAGTTGCACTGGTGCGCTCGACGTTGAAACCTAGCGTAACAATATATATAGATAGAAGATATCCTGGACGACATCCGTGGGTGACAAACAATCAACGAAATACTATGTTTTTCTTTTTTTATTTATTTATTTTTTTAAGCTCCCGATTATGTCAATAAATTTTACTTTTAGGATTTATGTACGGTTTGAGTTATAAAATTAAGTAAAAAAAAAAAATTTTGAAAAAAAAATTAAGTGCTCAGGTATTGTACAAGGTAAAATATGTATATATCAAAAATATATATGTAGTAATTGTTTTAAGTTTAGTATTTAGGATTTAGAAGGTATTATTTAAGATTTAGAAAGTGAAAACACAAGATGCACAGTTTATGTTGGACATGGGTAGCATATCATTCCTCTAAACTTTAGCAGCAAGGTCATATCTAGTTGGGCCAAAACAAGCATTAAAACCAAGACGCAAATAGGTGTTTATTTGGTTAGGATAAAAATAAAAATTAAAGAAAGTTTTTGTTGAGATTTTTTTTTTGTGAAAAAAATAGGTTATTCACCGCCGTTATTTAATTATTATAAAATAATGAAAAAAACGAATTTACAAATTATTCACAGACAATTTTTTGAATAATTTTTATCCATTCTATTTTCTCTCACATTTTTTTTTTTTTTTTTTTTTTTTTTGTCATTTTTCTCACTCTCATGACTGTGGGGCTTAGAGCTATCAATCGATTTAGGTGCAACCTATCGAATTGCCAGCTCTGTTGAACAATTTAAATGAGTTAGTTAAAATTTTATTAAGTTATTTAAAGATGAACCTAAATGTATGGATTGTGGATCTAGACGGATTGACCCATGACGGGATCAGTTAACATATGAACCCACCTATCACAGGTCGAGCCATCTAACAATACTAGCAGAGCCCTACTCAACCACATTATGCGGCCCTGCAGCAACCCTACATGGCCATCTCTTTTCTTCCTTTTTCTATTTTCTTTCCCTAAAGATTTTTTAAATTTCTTCCCTTCCTCAGTCCACACTTCAAAATAATACAATGAAGATATGTTTAGGTCAATCAAAAAGGTCAACTGAGTCAATCGTGTTGGTCTAGCTTGTCACATTGGTATGATTGAGTCAAATGGGTTAAAGGGTCAAGACTGACTAGATAGATTTTTTAGCCTACTTGCATTAGTTAGGTAGAGCCAACTAGATACTAATGTATTATAAGGAATAATTATATGTATCTATTATATTCCTTTACATATTATATATTTTTATAGATACAACCTTGTAATAAAAAGTAAATTATGAAAATTTCACAAGTTGTTTATACCTATCAATAATTTAAACCAGTTATGCAAGCTGGTTGACCTAGACAACTAGTGTCATGTCCCGATAGGGCTCTAAATGAATCAAGCATTCATGAATAAGTTTATTGTTCGACTTGGTAAGAACTTGTTTATGTTTGTTCAATATACATAAGATTACTTAAACAAACAAGCTTGAACAGCTCGTTAAGCTAAACAAACAAGCTTGAACACATATGTTCAGCTCGTTAACGTTCATGAACAATATTCGTGAACAACGTTCATAAAAAATGTTCACGAACCATATTTATTAATAAAACACTTTTCAATATGCTAAATAAATAATAAAATAAAATAAATTTAAATTATCAAGCTCAATAACTAATCAAACAACTAAAAGTTTCAAACAATCAAACAAACTTGAATTGAGAGCTTGATAACATCTAAACGAACCAAGCTCGAACCAAGCTTGAATTGAGAGCTTGATAATATCTAAACGAACTAAGCTCAAGCCAAGCTTCTATTGGTCCCTTTGGAGGCCGGCAAGAGGGGAGAGGTGAATTACCCTAAAAAAAAAATAAACCAACCTTTCTCAGATTTTCAACTAATAATAAAACTTGTAATCAAAACAAAAAGAGACTAATTAAATGAATTAAGACACAGAGGATTTACTTGGTTTGCAATCAGAGGATTCCTAATCTAAGAAAAATATGGTGCACTATCTGATAATCTCCTTTGGGCGGAGTAGCCTCTTACATCGTTGACAGCACAAAAGAAAAAGCAGAAATGAAAGAACTGGATTACAAGTTGTTGTTCTAAACTGTGGAAATCAGTGCTCTATTTATAACACTGTTCGGGGCGCCGCGAAGGGTTCCGGGCCCCCTGGGGGGGGATAAACTTTATCCCCTAACATTCAAATCGAGTTAAAACTCGATCTGGTCAAAAAGTCGGGTCCGGGCGCACGGAAGCATCCCGGGTGCCCGGAAGCATCCCAGGCGCCCGGAATGGTTCCGGGCGCTAGGACCAGGAAAGTCAATAGGGTTGACTTTTCTCGGTCCAAGACCTCTGCTCCGGTTCAACTCGTCTCGGTCTAGGTTTTTCACTCCGCCTCCGCTAGCTTGGGTGATCTCGGCCATACAGAATAGGGCTCACCCGAACCCAAGTTCCGGCCTTCTCCTCGAGCAGCTTTTCCCCCCAGTTTGACGTCCCTCGAACGTCGTGTACGTTCTTCTCGTCCACCGGTGTACTCTTCCGCGGTCACCTCGTCCCTCGGACGCACCGAGCCCGTCGGCTCTCTCCCTGTGTTGTCCTTATCGCTAGCCGCGTCTTCCGCTCGACTTCCTATGTTCCTAAGCTCCTGCACACTTAGACACAAGGGTTAAAACAAATAGGACCTAACTTAACTTGTTTGATCACATCAAAACACCCTGGGGTTCCAACAATCTCCCCCTTTTTGATGTGAGTAACCCAAGTTAAGCTAGGGTAAAACAAACATAAAGTAAAAACAATTAAGTTTGCAAATAAGTGCAAATATGATTTTTCAATGAAGTTATACCTCCCCCTAGACTTAACATTCTTCTCCCCCTTTGATCACATAAAAAATTAGGGTGCCTTAACAAGTCTAAGGTTAACTTTAAAAAAAAATTAAAAAAAATAATTTTCAAAGTTAAAAATAAATTTTGTGCAACGGAATGAGTAACTTTAAAAAAAATTCTAAGTTAAATTTCTAAGTTAGAAACATATTTTTAACAGAAGAAATTTTCACAAGTGTTGAAAAAAATTCTAAGGCAAAATTTCTAAGGGAAAAACATTTTAATAGAAACTATTGAATTTTTTTAAATGAAATTATTAAGCATTTGGAAGAGTTTCTAAAAATTTAAAAAATACCTTTAAATTAACAATAAAATTTGTTGTGCAACTTAAAAGTATTTTAAAATTTTTTTTTTTTATTAATTTAATGATTTTTTAGTTAGTCAATTAAACTCTTATTTCGATACTTGACTTCCAGACAGTGGCGAGACACTAGACCTTCTTGGTTATTGCCTTATTTGAGCAACAACCACTTCTTAGATAAAGCCGCATAAAGAAATTAAATGTTTAATTTTCTTGCTGAAAATGCTAAGTCTAATTTTAATTTTTAAACTAAACAAGTTTTTGGAACCCAATAGAGGTTCCTTCCTACAGAGTTAATTAAGTATTTTCTAGGCACATAGACTTTTGATATTTTTCTGATTTGATTTTGGTGAAACCTATAGTACCAGTTTAATCCTCTATAATTTTTAAAAGCAGAAATATTTGAGCAGATAGGTTTTTTTAAATTTTCTATTTCTTCTTTTAATTTATCATTTTCAAATTTTATTTTATCAAAGCCTTCTATTAGACAAGATTTTGTCAAAATTCTTTTTATTTATAAAATTTCATTTTTTTAATTTGGTATTTTTATTTTCTAATTTGTACATGGATTTTGCCATAGCCTTAATACCAAAATAAAGTTGATCAGGAGATAAGAGGCATACCTCACTTACCATATCGGACTTGAAGCCTGACTCTCCCCCTGTTTCACTGCATTCGTCTGAAGTCGCTCACCCTTCATTGATGTTGGGTTCCGATATACTTTGCCCTTCATAGCTTGCCATCAGTGCTAGTCCGACATATTCTTGTACTTCGGATTCAGATGATGAAGTGTCGTCCCAAGTGGCTTTTAGAATCTTGTGCTTCTTGGGTATCTTGACTTTGTCCTTCTTTAATTCTGAGCAATCTTCTTTTAAGTGTCCTTCCTTTTGACACTGGTAGCAATGGACCCTTCTTCTATTTCTTGGATTTTTCTTATTATGCATTTATTTAAATTTATTAGATCGAAAGAATTTTTTTAAATTCCTTACCATATATGCTTCTTGGTCTTCTTCTGAGTCTGACTCGGGTTCATCCTTCTTGGTTCCGTTCAGCGCCATAATCTGGCTTGAGTCTTTTGTTGTCCCTACACATCTGGTTTCATGTAATTCAAGAGTAGAAAATAATTCCTCTAAGGTACTTACATCAAGATCCTTTGAAATATAGTAGGCGTTGATGACTGAGGTCCATTCTGGAGTTCTGGGAAACGCGTTGAGTGCGTAGCGTATGATGTCTCGGTTGGTTATTGTTTCACCGAGGTTCTCGAGTCCAGTAATTAATTCCTTTATCTTCGTGTGTAGATCAGCTACCTTCTCACCTTTTTCCAGACGGATGTTTGTCAGTTTGTTCCGAATGATGTCTCTTCTGGCGAGCTTGGCTTCGGATGTGCCTTTGTGGAGTTCTAGGAACTTCTCCCAGAGTTCTTTGGCCGACTAGCAGCTTCCGATGCGGTTGACTTCTTGAGGCGACAACACGCTCAGCAAGTGATACTCCGCTCGGTTGTTCGCTACGGAATCATTCTGCTCCTTTTTCGTCCAAAGTCTTTCTTCTTTTTCTTCTCCATTCTAATTCGTAGGAGCTACAAAATCGTATTTTATTATTAAATGAATTTCGAAATTGATTTTCAGAAATACCTCCATATGACGCTTCCAGTGTGCGAAGTCCTCCACGAATTTTGGTGGAATGATGCTTGGTCTGACCATCTTGTTGCTTTGATCGGCGGTTAGTTCTCCTGAAGCGTCCTTGCTCTGATACCACTTGTTAGTCCCTTTAGAGGCCGACAAGAGTGGAAGGGTGAATTGCCCTAAAAAAAAATAAACCAACCTTTTTCGGATTTTCAACTAATAATAAAACTTGTAATCAAAACAAAAAGAGACTAATTAAATGAAATCAGACACAGAGGATTTATTTGGTTTGTAATTAGAGGATTGCTAATTCAAGAAAAATATGGTGCACTATCTGATGATCTCCTTTGGGCGGAGTAGCCTCTTACAGCGTTGACAGCACAAAAAAAAAGTAGAAATGAAAGAACTGGATTACAAGTTGTTGTTCTAAACTGTGGAAATCAGTGCTCTATTTATAGCACTGTTCGGGGCACCCCGAAGGGTTCCGGGCCCCCTGGGGGGATAAACTTTATCCCCTAACATTCAAATCGAGTCAAAACTCGATCTGGTCAAAAAGTCAGGTCCGGGCGCCCGGAAGCATCCCAGGCGCCCGGAAGCATCCTGAGCGCCCGGAATGGTTTCGGGCGCCAGGACCAGGAAAGTCAACAGGGTTGACTTTTTTCAGTCCAAGACCTCTGCTCCAGTTCAGCTCGTCTCAGTCTAGGTCTTTCACTCCGGCTTCACTAGCTTGGGTGATCTCAACCATACGGAATAGGGCTCACCCAAACCCAAGTTTCGGCCTTCTCCTCGAGCAGCTTTCCTCCCCGGTTTCTCGTCCCTCGAACATCGTGTACGTTCTTCTCATCCACCGGTGTACTCTTCCGCGGTCACCTCGTCCCTCGGACGCACCGAGCTAGTCGGCTCTCTCCCTGTGTCGTCCTTATCGCTAGCCGCGTCTTCCGCTCGGCTTCCTGTGTTCCTAAACTCCTGCACACTTAGACACAAGGGTTAAAACAAACAGGACCTAACTTAACTTGTTTGATCACATCAAAACACCTTGGGGTTCCAACAATCTCCCACTTTTTGATGTGAGTAACCCAAGTTAAGCTAGGGTAAAACAAACATAAAGTAAAAACAATTAAGTTTGCAAATAAGTGCAAATATGATTTTTCAATAAAGTTATACCTCCCCCTAGACTTAACATTCTTCTCCCCCTTTGATCACATAAAAAACAAGGGTGCCTTAACAAGTCTAAGGTTAACTTTAAAAAAAAATTTAAAAAAAATAATTTTCAAAGTTAAAAATAAATTTTGTGCAACGGAATAAGCAATTTTAAAAAAATTCTAAGTTAAATTTCTAAGTTAGAAACATATTTTTAACAGAAGAAATTTTCACAAGTGTTGAAAGAAAATTCTAAGGCAAAATTTCTAAGGGAAAAATATTTTAATAGAAACTATTGATTTTTTTTTTTAAAATGAAATTATTAAGCATTTGGAAGAGTTTCTAAAAATTAAAAAAAATACCTTTAAAATAACAATAAAATTTGTTGTGCAACTTAAAAGTATTTTAAAATATTTTTTTTTTATTAATTTAATGATTTTTTAGTTAGTCAATTAAACTCTTATTTCGATACTTGACTTCCAGACAGTGGCGAGACACTAGACCTTCTTGGTTATTGCCTTATTGGAGTAACAACCACTTCTTAGATAAAGCCGCATAAAGAAATTAAATGTTTAATTTTCTTGCTGAAAATACTAAGTCTAATTTTAATTTTTAAACTAAACAAGTTTTTGGAACCCAATAGAGGTTCCTTCCTACAGAGTTAATCAAGTATTTTTTAGGCACATAGGCTTTTGATATTTTTCTGATTTGATTTTGGTGAAACCTATAATACCAATTTAATCCTCTATAATTTTTAAAAGCAGAAATATTTGAGCAGATAGGCTTTTTTAAATTTTCTATTTCTTCTTTTAATTTATCATTTTCAAATTTTATTTTATCAAAGTCTTCTATTAGACAAGATTTTGTCAAATTTCTTTTTATTTATAAAATTTCATTTTTTAATTTGGTATTTTTATTTTCTAATTTGTACATGGATTTTGCCATAGCCTTAATACCAAAATAAAGTTGATCAGGAGGTAAGAGGCATACCTCACTTACCATATCAAACTTGAAGCTTGACTCTCCCCCTGTTTCACTGCATTCGTCTGAAGTCGCTCCCCCTTCATTAATGTTGGGTTTCGATGTACTTTGCCCTTCATAGCTTGCCATCAGTGCTAGTTCGACATATTCTTGTACTTCGGATTCAGATGATGAAGTGTCGTCCCAAGTGGCTTTTAGAATCTTGTGCTTCTTAGGTATTTTGACTTTGTCCTTCTTTAATTCTGAGCAATCTTCTTTTAAGTGTCCTTCCTTTTGACACTGGTAGCAATGGACCTTTCTTCTATTTCTTGGATTTTTTTTTATTATGCATTTCTTTAAATTTATTAGATCGAAAGAATTTTTTTAAATTCCTTACCATATATGCTTCTTGGTCTTCTTCTGAGTCTGACTTGGGTTCATCCTTCTTGGTTGCGTTCAGCGCCATAATCTGGCTTGAGTCTTTTGTTGTCCCTGCACATCTCGTTTCATGTAATTCAAGAGTAGAAAATAATTCCTCTAAGGTACTTACATCAAGATTCTTTGAAATATAGTAGGCATCGATGACTGAGGTCCATTCTGGAGTTCTGGGAAACGCGTTGAGTGCGTAGCGTATGGTGTCCCGGTTGGTTACCGTTTCACCGAGGTTCTCGAGACCAGTAATTAATTCCTTTATCTTCGTGTGTAGATCAGCTACCTTCTCACCTTTTTCTAGACGGATGTTTTTCAGTTTGTTCCGAATGATGTCTCTTCTGGTGAGCTTGGCTTCGGATTTGCCTTCGTGGAGTTCTAGGAACTTCTCCCAGAGTTCTTTAGCCGACGAGTAGCTTCCGATGCGGTTGACTTCTTGAGGCGGCAGCACGCTCAGCAAGTGATACTCCGCTCGGTTGTTCGCTACGGAATCATTCTGCTCCTTTTTCGTCCAAAGTCTTTCTTCTTTTTCTTCTCCATTCTGATTCGTAGGAGCTACAAAATCATATTTTATTATTAAATTAATTTCAAAATCAATTTTCAGAAATACCTCCATACGACGCTTCCAGTGTGCGAAGTCCTCCATGAATTTTGGTGGAATGATGCTTGGTCCAACCATCTTGTTGCTTCGATCGGCGGTTAGTCCTCCTGAAGCGTCCTTGCTCTGATACCACTTGTTAGTCCCTTTGGAGGCTGGTAAGAGTGGAAGGGTGAATTGCCCTAAAAAAAAATAAACCAACATTTCTCAGATTTTCAACTAATAATAAAACTTGTATTAATAAAAAAAAAGAGACTAATTAAATGAAATCCGACACAGAGGATTTACTTGGTTTGTAATTAGAGGATTGCTAATCCAAGGAAAATATGACGCACTATCTGATGATCTCCTTTGGGCAGAGTAGCCTCTTACAGCGTTGACAGCACAAAAGAAAAAGTATAAATGAAAGAACTGGATTACAAGTTGTTGTTTTAAACTGTGGAAATCAGTGCTCTATTTATAGCACTGTTCGGGGCGCACTTAAGGGTTCCGGGCGTCTCGAAGGGTTCCGGGTGCCTGGGGGGGAGGGGGAGGATAAACTTTATCCCCTAACGTTCAGATCGAGTCAAAACTCGGTCTGTTCAAAAAGTCAGGTCCGGGCGCCCGAAAGCATCCAGGGCGCCCCGGACTGGTCTGGGCGTCCGGAATGGTTCCGGGCACCCGGACCAGGAAAGTCAACAGGGTTGACTTTTCTTGGTCTGGGACCTCTGCTTCGGTTCACCTCATCTCGGTCTAGGTCTTTCGCTCCGGTTCCGCTAGCTTGGATGATCTCGGCCATCCGGAATAGGGCTCACCTGAACCCAAGTTCCGGCCTTCTCCTCGAGCAGCCTTCCTCCCCGATTTCTCGTCCCTCGAATGTCGCATACGTTCTTCTCATCCACCGGTGTACTCTTCCGCGGTCACCTCTTCCCTCAGACGCACCGAGTTCGTCGGCTCACTTCCCGTGTCGTCTTTCTCGCTAGCCGCATCTTCTACTCGACTTCCTGTATTCCTAAGCTCCTGCACACTTAGACACAAGGGTTAAAACAAATAGAACCTAACTTAACTGGTTTGATCATAGCAAAACACCTTGGGGTTCCAATAGCTTCAAACAAGCTCAAGCTCATAAAAAATAAACCAAGTCAAGCTTGAACACTCATTTCAAAAGCTTGGTTCATTTTAAGCTCGACTCAGCTCGGCTTGGTTACCTTATCAAACAAGCTTAAACACCCCAAGCTCAGCTTGGTTACCTTATCAAACAAACCATTACCTCGGGGTGTCATGGCTTGGGGTTAACGTCTCTGTCATGCGCTTTCAACTATGTACCTACATTTACCTCCCTCCATATCCATATGGTATTTCATATGGTCATGTCGGCTCTAGGGAGGCCGCTGATGTGGCGGTTCGACATTTTTTTTAGTGAAATACACATTGATCTCAATGAAATACCAAAATTTAAAACAAGTAACAACTAGCAAGTGATACCAAAATGAACATCAAGTAGCCTAAGCTAAATAACAAATAACATCAAAGTTTTCAAAGTTCCAACTTCAAAGAAAAAAAAACATGGAAACAAACTAGTAGTCTACCAACTACAAAGTACACACTACAAAGATAACATCAGTTTGTACTACAAATCCTTAGGAAAATTTCTCTCCTTCTCCATATTCTTCTATGACATGCTCTTCGTCTGATTCAAAATCAAACTCATACACACTCACTTCCTCCTCACTCTCGGATTGAAAGTCATCCTCATCAAGTTCTCTAAGTCTACTACTTCTTCTAGGCCTAAGCGCTTCATCTGCTCCCATAGCATCACTAACAACTTTCCAAGTCATGCCCATGTCGTGTTCAACTTCATCATCAGCCCGATCAACAATCCAATCTTGTGCAGAACTTGCATTACTTGCTAGAAGAACCTCAATAATCCTCTCTTTCTCCACTCATTTCTTGTTCATCATTTTTACATTGAATTGAACAAAGACTAGATTATTTAATCGATGTGTATCTAGTCTATTCCTTTTCTTTGTATGCACCTACAAATACAATTAATATTTATGAGAACATAATGAATTATTAGTCTATTAGTATTAAAATAGTTCAAGACTTTAAGCTACTAACCCCTTCAAATGTATTCCAATTTCTTTCACACTCCAATGAACTAGTAGTTAAAGAGAGGATCTTCATAGTAATTTTCTGCAAGTTAGGAGTCAATGCACCAAAAGTCGACCACCAATTTGCTGCGTAATTATAAAAAAAAATAAGTCAATAACATGAATAATATTAATAACCTCAAACAATAAAAATATTATGAGTATTTATTTAATTTCTTGGATCAAACTTGTCATCATCCAATGAACATGCTTTTACTGCAATGGGTTTCCCAAGATAGACTCATTTTTCTTATACATGGGTAACTCCTCACTCAAAATGATATATTGCATATCAATATCCCCAAAAAAGATAACATCCATATAATCAATGACCCCAATTGTGACAGTTTAATCCAAATAAAGAAGTGGATCCTTATAATGATAAAAAATATTCAACAAATAAGCCATCAAATGCAGTGGACTTCTAGCCTATCTTTCATCTTTGCATCAATAATATGCTGATAGTTTTTTGGAACATTACTTAGAGCATTCTTAATATCTTTCTTAGCTTGCAGAAGCTCACCATACACAAAACCCATAGATGGTTTCTTATTGGCATCAACAATTCGAAGCACCTTCACCAAAGGTGCAAAAACCTTCAACCACAATGACACACTAGTCCAAAAATCCAATACTCAACATTGTTGTGTAAGATGTTTTCCCTTTAACACTCTTGGAAAATTTACATTCTTCCCAATCAGTGCTAGTAAACATTGCCCTTAATTGACTTTTTTTCTCAGATAAACTTTGCAAAGTTAGAAATGCTGAAGCAAATCTAGTCACCCCTGGTCTCACAATATCTCTCTTCTTTGTATATGATCTCATCAATGCCAAGGTCTTATGGTAAGCATAAATAAATATAGTTAATGTCTTGGCTTGATCAATGACTTTCTTGAACCTTGGTATACTTGCAATGCTTTCAAGCATAAGATTTATAGAATGAGTAGCACATGAGGTCCAAAAGATTGTTGGCCTCTTCTCCTTCAACAATTTTGCAGCTCCCATGTTATTTGAGGCATTATCAGTTTGAACAATATTTTTTGGACCAACCTGTTGAATGCATTGCTCTACATACTCATAAATTAGTTGACTTGTATGGGTTTCATCTGAAGATTCTTTAGAGGAAAGAAAAACGGTGTCTAATTTAGAATTGACACACAAGTTCATAACTAACCTCCTTTTTCTGTCACTCCAAGAATCTATCATAATTGAGCACCCATTCAATTTCCTGTCTTCTTCATTTGTCTTCAGTAAGCCTTTGATCCTGTCAACCTCTTTCTTCAAATATGGCTCGCTCATTTCATATCTAGTAGGAGGTTTAAACCCTGGCTCAAATTGGCCAACCACCTCCATCATCACCTTAAAGCTATCTCTATCGACAACATTAAAAGAAACACCAGCTTCATACGCCCATCTACAGACATATTCTTTAACCAGACTTGTTCTTTCTTTGAAAAGAGCATCATTGATGTTTTGTTCCCGCTTGCTCTTTGCTAAGTTCAAAGAAGTCTCAGGGTTAATGACACTTGAAAACTTATCCATAAGACCAAGGGTACGTGATGGTTTCATGGTCCCAAAAGACTCTTGAAATTCATCCACATCAATGTCTTTTCGAATATTCACATTCGATCTTAAAGATTCCTCTTCAATTTTCTTGTTTCTCTTCATCTTTCCCTCATTAATTGCGTTTCTACACTTAGCTTGATCATCTTTTGAAGACTTTGGACATGCAGACACATTTCCCATTATGTGTGCTACATGTTCTTTTATTCTGCAAACTCCTCCAGACATAACTTTCCCACACAAAATACATTTGATTTTGTCCAAGTTCTTCGCATCAATTAACATCCCATACACCCATCCAACATTGTTCGATTTTCATTTTAGTACTTCACAATCTTGAGAAGCACTAATCGAGCCCGAACCCTCGGGAGCAGTTGAAGATGCCATAACTGCATAATAGCAAGCCAATGAAAAAGCTTCTAATGAAAAATTGAAGAATTGAAATATTAACAAAAGCTTCTAATGAAAAATTGTAGCTGGTAAACCTCATTAATTCAATAAGTATTATTGTATTAGCATGTCAAATCTCTTTAATCGACCAAGAAGCATCAAAGAAGAACCAAGAAGCAAGATGGCAGAAGCACCAAGAAGCATCGAAGAACTAAGAAGCATAAAAGAAGAAGCAAGAAGGAAGTAGCACCAAGAAGCATCGAAGAACCAAGAAGCATCAAAGAAGAAGCAAGAAGGAAGAAGCACCAAGAAGCATCAAAGAACCAAGAAACATCGAAGAACCAAGAAGGCAGAATCACCAAGAAGAACCAAGAAGCATCAAAGAAGCAGCAAAGAAGAACCAAGAAGCAAGAAGGCAGAAGCACCAAGAAGCATTGAAGAACCAAGAAGCATTGAAGAACCAAGAAGCATCAAAGAAGAAGTAATAAGACAAGCAAGAAAGATGGAAGAATCAGTCCTCACCAATTATGCAAATTCTTGCTTCTAGTCCTCACCAGTGGTGCAGATTCTTGCTTCTTCGAGTTTGATGAAGAGAAATTCCAGCGAGGCGTAGCAGAAAACGGTGGACGGGTGGACTGGAATGAACGTCGCGATGATACTTTTACGGCGGCAGAGAGAATCGCAGAGAGATTATGGTGGAACTGTGGAAAGAAACATAGTAGTTTTGGGCTTTTGGGCTATAAATAATTATAGAAAAAATGTTTTGGTCCAAAACAAAAAAAAAATTGTTCGGTCTAAACGGCGCCTAGGCCGAATAGATCGCCTATTCGACACATAGGACCGCACATAAATAATACCGCCTAGTTTGGCTGAATAGGAGATTTATGTTGGGACCAAAATGTAGCTAGAGGGGGGGGTGAATAGCTCGTCGCGTGCTTCGTGGTCGGCGTTCCTTGTTTTTTCAAAGATGTGCAGCGGAAATGTACAAGAAACAAAATACAACGCTAACAAATAGATTTTACTTGATATCCACCTCACAAGAGGTGACTAATCCAAGGATCCACACACGCACGCACCCTCCACTATGAATAACACTCCTTTGTGGTAACTACCAAAGGCGGAGAAGCCCTACAAGTTCTCTCTACAAGAAGAAAAGGAAAGGGAACAAAATACAAGCAAAAGCTTACACAATTGCACAGGAAAACCCTAACCCTAGATTGCTTCTTCTTTTGTAGATCCGCCTCTTGACTTGGAAATGCCTCCAAGAACCCTCAAGATCTAGCGTGAGAACTGTGGAGAAGTGACTGGAGGTGTTGTGAGGATCGGAGATGAAAGTCGTAGAAGTTCTGCCGAAGAAGACGCACGCCAACGACCTTTATCTGCGCCAACGATCGGATCCCGATCGATTGGATTGCTCCCAATCGATCGGGGAGGCTTTGGATCGATCGGCTGATCGATCTAGAGCGCCTCTGTGCTCTCAGGAATTGCTTGGATCGATCGGCTGATCGATCCAAGGCTTATCGTGCGAAATCGCACTCCCAAATCGATCCACTGATCGATTCGGGGCTCTGGATCGATCCACTGATCGATTCAGCCCTGTTTTGTGCGATCGGACACTTGCCCCAATCGATCCACTGATCGATTGGGAGGAAGCTTGTCGCGAAGACTCGTCCAATCGATCGGCCGATCGATTGGGCATGAACCAATCGATTGACTGATCGATCCAGCTCATGATTTCTCCCAAAATCAAGTCTAAGGCCTCCTAAACCAGCATCCGGTCAACCATGACCTGTTGGTATATTATGCCTAGTATCTGGTCACCCTTGACCTGCTAGAACTCACTCACCAAGTGTCCGGTCAATCCCTTTGACCCACTTGGACTTTTCTCCTCTTGCCAAGTAACCGGTCAATCCCTTTGACCTACTTGGGCTTTCACCAGATGTCTGGTTAACCTTGACCCATCTGGATTTCCCCGTGCCTGGCTTCACTCACCAGGACTTCCCTTCTGCCTAGCTTCACTCACTAGGTCTTTCAATCTGCCTGGCTTCACTCACCAGGACTTTCACCTAGCTTCACTCACTAGGATTTCCCTTCTGCCTAACTTCACTCACTAGGACTTTCACCTGCCTGGCTTCACTCACCAGGACTTTCCAGTCTGCCTAACTTCCAAGCTAGATCTTTCACCTGGCTTCACTCACCAGGATTTCCTAGTCAAGTATCCGATCAACCTTGACCTACTTGACTCTCCATCACAATCTCCACACATGAACAATTGCACCTGCAATCTCCATGTGTTGTCTACATGTATCGTCAACATGTATTGTCAAACCATCAAAACATAAATACTAAGACTCGAGCTTGACCCAATTCAAGTTCAGTCAAACTAGGTCAACCTTGACCTGGGGAATATTGCACCAATAATTTCCCAACAATCTCCCCCTTTTTGATGTTTGTCAATACATTCTTTAAGTTAGGCTAATCCCATAGCCTCAACCTTCTTCATGCCACTAGGTAATGAAGACATAAGTTAAACCCTACATTCTCCCCCTAAGAGGGCAAACTCCCTCTTAGATAATGAAGACCTAACTTAAAACCCTTCATTCTCCCCCTATTGGCACACATTAAAAAAAAACACTCTTCCCCTGAAGAGTTGCTCATAATTGTTCACAACTTCACTCGTTGTGATCAACCCGATAATGAAAGTCTCATACCTTTCATTTATCCTTAACCCTACATTCTCCCCCAATGTAGACAAATGCCCAACCTTGAGCATTTACAATTTGAATCGAATGCTCAACCGTGAGCATACACAACTTGAATAACTCAAATGAAGGTCTCATACCCTTCATTTGTATCGAATGCTCATCCATGAGCAAACACAACTTGAACCACTTGAACAATGAGGATATCCACTCCCCATTAAACGCTCAACCTTGAGCATGGTCTTAAAAGAAGGTTAACCACCTTCCAAGGTTCATGAAAAATAGTTTTCATGTCTTTAAAGAGTACCTCCCCCTAAAGACATGGTGGTAACTTCTATCATTGCACCAACAATGACTTGGAATCCCTAAACCTTTAGGAAACCCAAATTTATAAGTTTTGAGGTTCAAATATTCAAAATTTGAATCAAACCTCACCCTAAACTTTAATTTAGTCTTCCTCAACCAATCCATTCTTGTTTTCAACATGAAAACACCCTTTTTGTGTATACAAATATATTTTGAGGGTTTAGGAGTGGTTTCCTAGACTAAAATAGGTTCAAAATGCTGAAAATAAGCTTTCCCAGCCAAAATCAGCATCTTCGATCGATTGGAGTTAGGTTCCAATCGATTGAACCTTCTTGAATCGATCCACTGATCGATTCAGAAGGGCTGGATCAATCGGTGGATCGATCCAAACGGCTTCTGTTCGTGAGAAGTCTGCCCTCAATCGATCGCCCGATCGATTGAGACCCTTCAATCGATCGGGTGATCGATTGAAGTCTGATAGTTGCTGAAATTTCATTTCAGTCAACTTCAGAAACCCCTAGAAAATTCTACAAAATTCCATAAATCATGAAAATTTGTGTAGGAATTATTTAGGGCATATATTATCATGGAAAAATAAGTTTCTAAGAAAATACATCATATTTTCAAAGATGGACACAAACTTGAAAACTTGCAAAAACTTTAGTGTTTTCTTCAAGTTTGTGTCTAACTATTCAATGGTGATTACTATCAAAGTATAGCCTTCACCAAGGTTTTCCAAAAGAATTTTAAAATGATTTTCAAAACCAATATCCCACCATATTCCTTGGGCTTAATGCACATGACTTGTACATTAGCTTTCCCAATGATGAGAAAACACATAACTATGTGTTTTGATGAACTTAAAACTCAAAAGAATGCACTATCTCAACATCTTGAGTTTTGTTCATCATCCTAACATCTCACTTGTATCTAATGTGCACTAAAACACATACAAGTCACCTTATGGGTCTTTGTGAGATGTAAAGTTTGGTTTTACCCTAATCTAGGGATCATGCATATCTATCTAGACATTTTTGAATTATAGACATCCACCAAGGATGTTACTTGTTGATAAATGTCATTAGTCCTTAATAAACAAGGAATTAAACTGATGCATGATGATGTTATGGCATACATAAAAAAGAAATCATTTTCAAAAGAAAATTTCCTATAACTATATGATGTATGTATGACATGACATGGTATTTTTGTGTTTTTCATAATAAGGCATGAGTGCAAACACAAATAAATAAATATGATGTCATGGCATTTGATGGGCAAACAAAGCATGACAAGTTAGCATAAATAAAATACCTAGATTACCTACCTAAGTATTCTTAACCCCATAGCTAATTTTAAATCTAACCTAGATTGCCCAAAGTGCTTCAAGACAATGTCAAAGTCTAAATTGCCATTTCTAATTCTCTTGATTAATTTATGTCAATTGAAATTAATCATATTCCTCAAGTGTTAACATATTTCATTTTTCCACAAGAGTAGCACTTTAAATTAAGGCCCGGATTGCCTTTAATCTCTTAAGAACATACCAAACTCCCAACTTGGTAGTTCTTATGATTTTCCTAAATTGTGCCAATTAAGATTAAAATCACTATTTTCAAAATTTGGCACATTTTACTCTTCCAAAGAGTAAACAACAAATCTATTTCATTTTCAAAGGTTAATAATAACCTTGAAAATACTCTTTGAGTGTCAATTTCTTCAAAATTGAGTTAACTACCCTTCTTCTTAGAATTGACACTCTCTAACCCATCTATGGGGTAGAGAAAATGCTCCTAGGAACCTAAAACCTATTGGTGCTCCTTGGATGCTCTAGGTATTCACTAGGGATAACTTCCCTAGATACCTTTCTAGTGACCTTGTTAGGCTTCTTAGAAGCCTTGGTCACCTTTTCTAGGTCAACTCTAGGAATTTCTTCCCTAGTAACCTTCTTTGTGACTTTCTTTGACTTCTTGGAAGTCTTAGTCACATTTGTTGTTGCAAAGATACTTCTAGGGATAACTTCCCTTGTATCTTTGACTTGACCTTTAGACTTAGGGTTTGTTCCATAACTATATGGAACCCTATGGTAAGTAGGCACATCCTTTTTGATCTTGGGTTTGTATCCCAAACCCCTATGACCCTTGGATGAACCTTGTGTTCCTAGCCCTAAGTTATGCTCATTTTACCCTTTTAGGATACTTTCCATCCTTTTTAGGGTATTTTCCATTTTATCAAGTCTTGACCTCAAGACTTGATTTTCCATTATTAAATCCTTAGATTTTGGTTTTTCATAAAGTCCTTGAGCATTTTTGTTTCTAGGCTTACAGTTATGATCCTTTGTGTTCTTGCCTAGATTTTTATTTACCCTCCTAAACCTAGGTTGAGTAGTTTTAGCATGAAAAACTACATGATTTTCCTTAATTTTATCATGCCTCCTATTTTCATGGTAAATAACATTAACATGATACAAATTAGAACTAGCATGCTTTTTACCATAATTTAAAGGGGTAGACTCATTAAAAGTTACCTTTCTTTTTACCTTGGAGGCTCCCCCTTGAATTGAGCTTCCTCCTTGAGCCTTGACCACCTTCTTCCCCTTAGGGCATTGATTTCGGTAATGCCCCTTTTGATTGCAAGAGAAGCACACAATATGCTCCTTGCTCTTCTTTGTATTGGGGATGGTCTCCTTGGGCTTCTCCTTGCCCTTTTGTGTCACTTGGCCCTTCTTCTTGGCCAATTTAGGGCATTTACTTTTGTAATGCCCATGTTCCCTACATTCAAAGCATATGATATGATTTTTATTTTTAATTGAGATATTTTTACCTTCACATGTAGGAATGACACTTGGTCCTCCATGTGATGTGGATGTAGAGGCTTCCTCTTGATCCGAAATTGATTTCCCTCCTATTGATTTGTCTCGACTTGTGGAGGTGGAAGCTTCTTCATCCTCTTCTTCTTTTGACCAGGATGTGGAGGCTTCTTCTTGCTCCGGAGTCAATGATCTACACTCCCCCTCAATCCTAGAGGTGGAGGCTTCATCATCTTGTACATGGAACAAGGAGTATGCTCCCTCCTTGTTCCCTTCATTGCATTCCCTCGAAGATGAAGCTTCTTCTTGGACTTCTTCTTCGGAAGTTGAGCATCTCTCAACTTCGGAGTCCTCCTCTTGATCTTGCTCTACTGAGTTGCCCTCTTTGGATTTTTCTTGACTTGGTACAGTGGAGGGCTCTTTATGAAGCAATATAATGCCAATTTGCTCCATAGCTCTTTGGCATCTTTGAATTTTTCAACTTGAGCCAAAATATTGCTTGGCAATAAATTGACCAAAAGCTTGGTCACTTTATCATTTACCTTACTCCTTTGCACTTGCTCTTGACTACATTTGTTTTTCTTGAGAGGCTTGCCCTTGGAGTTTGTTGGAGCTTCAAATCTTTCCATTAGAGCAAACCATTGCTCTATCTCCATCATCAAGAAGTTTTCGATTCTTGATCTCCAAGAATCGAAGCTTGTCATTGTGAATGGTGGAGGCACCCTTGTGTCAAATCCAAGTCCATCTTGGAATTGCATCTTGAAGTTGAGCTTCTTGAAATCTTTGACTTTGATGAATTTGCTCCAACTTCTTCACCCTCTAGCTTGTTGACCCTTCTGGCGATGATTCCGGTGAAGAGCGACCTCGCTCTGATACCACTTGTTGGGACCAAAATGTAGCTAGAGGGGGGGGGGGGGGGGGGAATAGCTCGTCGCGTGCTTCGTGGTCGACGTTCCTTGTTTCTTCAAAGATGTGCAGCGGAAATGTATAAGAAATAAAATACAACGCTAACAAATAGATTTTACTTGGTATCCACCTCACAAGAGGTGACTAATCCAAGGATCCACACACGCACACACCCTCCACTATGAATAACACTCCTTTGTGTTAACTACCAAAGGCGGAGAAGCCCTACAAGTTCTCTCTACAAGAAGAAAAGGAAAGGGAACAAAATACAAGCAAAAGCTTACACGATTGCACAGGAAAACCTAACCCTAGATTTCTTCTTCTTTTGTAGATCCGCCTCTTGACTTGGAAATACCTCCAAGAACCCTCAAGATCTGGCATGAGAACTGTGGAGAAGTGACTGGAGTCGCTGTGAGGATCGGAGATGAAAGTCGTAGAAGTTCTGCCGAAGAAGACGCACGCCAACGACCTTTATCTGCGCCAACGGTCGGATCCCGATCGATTGGATTGCTCCCAATCGATCGGGGAGGCTTTGGATCGATCGGCTGATCAATCCAGAGTGCCTCTGTGCTCTAGGAATTGCTTGGATCGATCGGCTGATCGATCCAAGGCTTATCGTGTAAAATCGCACTCCCCAATCGATCCATTGATCGATTGGGGGCTTTGGATCGATCCATTGATCGATCCAGCCCTGTTTTGTGCGATCGCACACTCGCCCCAATCGATCCACTGATCGATTGGGAGGAAGCTTGTGGCGAAGACTCGTCCAATCGATCGGTCGATCGATTGGGCATGAACCAATCGATCGGCTGATCGATCCAGCTAATGATTTCTCCCAAATTCAAGTCTAAGGCCTCCTAAACCAGCATCCGGTCAACCATGACCTGTTGGTATATTATGCCTAGTATCTGGTCACCCTTGACCTGCTAGAACTCGCTCACCAAGTGTCCGGTCAATTCCTTTGACCCACTTGGACTTTTCTCCTCTTGCCAAGTAACCGGTCAATCCCTTTGACCTACTTGGGCTTTCACCAGATGTCTGGTCAACCTTGACCCATCTGGATTTCCCCATGCCTGACTTCACTCGCCAGGGCTTCCCTTCTGCCTAGCTTCACTCACTAGGTCTTTTAATCTGCCTGGCTTCACTTACCAGGACTTTCACCTAGCTTCACTCACTAGGATTTCCCTGCTGCCTAGCTTCACTCACCAGAATTTTCACCTGCCTGGCTTCACTCACCAGGACTTTCCAGTCTGCCTAACCTCCAAGCTAGATCTTTCACCTGGCTTCACTCACCAGGATTTCCTAGTCAAGTATCCGATCAACCTTGACCTACTTGACTCTCCATCACAATCTCCACACATGAACAATTGCACCTGCAATCTCCATGTGTTGTCTACATGTATCGTCAACATGTATTGTCAACATGTATTGTCAAACCATCAAAACATAAATACTAAGACTCGAGCTTGACCCAATTCAAGCTCAGTCAAACTAGGTCAACTTTGACCTGGGGAATATTGCACCAACAATCTTCCAACAATTTTCAGTTCGGATAAGGGCCGCCTAGCGCCTATACGATCGTCTATGTCGAAATATGCAACACTGCATCTCTCTTATAACAGTGACAAATGAATCATGAATACAAGATCACAAGGCAACGCAAGAAATAATCAACAACTCACACGGCTGGAGCATACACAACTACGCAATTATATACTCAGCTCATACAACTGGAACAAAAAGAACATAACCACGCAGTTATATAAGCAACCCATATGGTTGAAATAGAGAATACAGTGAAAGATAATAAAACTACACTGCCTACACAACTAGTATAAACACAAAATATGTAAGATAAAACACTGACTGTATGTTGACATGAGTTACACCACAATACAAACCCAAAATGAATAAATGGGGCTATAAGGCTAAAATCCAAAAGCAAGTCGAATCACTACACACCAAGTCCGAAAAACAAAGAATAGCACAATGCGAAATAATGAGAAAACGGATCTCGGATGTGACGTAGGGCTGGCAGCTAGGATCCTCCAAGCAACTCCTCCAACATCTACCTGTTACTTGGCAAAAGAAAAACCAGTACAAGGGGTGATGAGTGCGAATCATTCAACGGGTAATAAGAATATGATAGTGCATGGATAAAAGTGTAAGGCGAGCAAAGATATACTGTCTCAGTAGAGAAATAAGAGCATAATCATATATGACATGATAAACATGCATACCCGTTCCAGTCTAACACAAATAGTATAATGATCAGTAACTCACTAGGAATCAGCAACAAACATGCTCATAACACTTTATATATATATATATATATATATATATATATATAGTATAACCATGTATGATAAACTATAATAGATGATCAAATATGAGAGCATCGCTCCATCACAAGAATGCGTCATATGTGGGAGCAACACTCCCCCACAAGCAATCCGTCGTATGTGGGAACAACGCTCCACCATAAGCAATCAGCAATATGTGAGAGCAACACTCCACCACAAACAATACAATATATCTGGAAGCAACGCTCTACCACAAGCAATACTATATATGTGGGAGCAACACTCCACCACAAGCAATACAAATGACTAAGACATCTAGCTATCTAGCTAGGGACTGTGCGAGAACACTCTACCACAGATAACCCGTGGGCAGTCCGAAATGTCAAGGTCCTTGTCTGCACGAGAATACTCTACCACAGATAACTTGTGGGCAGATAGGATGTAGCTATCTAGCTACGGGCTGTGCGAGAACACTCTACCACAGATAACTCGTGGGTAGCCCAGGATATAACAATCACTGTCAACTAGCTCTGGCTACGAGGGAACAATGATCGTCAAACTAGCTCATACCACATGCGAGCAATGATCATCAAACTAGATCATACCACAAAAAAGTAATGGTCGTCAGCATGCATATAGTGCAATGATGAACATGATGTAAATAATCATAATACCGATATAATGGTCATCAATGCAACAACTCCCTCAACATAAATATAACATAATCAACATGATCCTCTAATAGTACACACCAGACACATGTGCACACATCACACAGGTTTAATCGACAAGATACGTCCAATAGTACACACCTGACACGTGTGTACACATAGCATAGGTATAATCAACAAGATATCTCTAATAATACACCATACACGTGTACACACACCACCACACAAGTTTAATTGACAAGATATCTCCAATAGTGCACACCTGATACGTGTGTACACACAATATAGGTATAATCAACAAGATACCTCCAATAATACACCAGACACATGTACACACACCACCACACGAGTTTAATCGATAAGATACCTCCAATAGTATACACCTAACACATGTGTACCACAACATAAGTATAATTAACAAAATACCTCCAATAATACACCAGATACGTGTACACACACCACCACACAAGTTTAATCGACAAGATACCTCCAATAGTACACGCCTGACATGTGTGTACACACCTGAGAAGGGCAAAGCATAAATGGCTCTCACACGGCCGATGCAGTCACTGTCTTGGCCTCACGCGGAGGAAGATGACCAGCGATTGGTCGAGAAGGGGTAGCAAATAAGGATCAGACACAGGGAGGCAGATCACGATCGGGATGGGGGAAAAGAAGAAGAGGGCAGCGAGCTCGAGAGGAGAAGTAAAAATCGGAAAATTAAAACCTAGGATTAAGCCATCAAAACCTAAATTTTTATTTCAATCAACTCCCAACTCAATAGATATTCTAAATATATTTTCTCTAAGTCTAATAAATTCATCCCCTAAACCTGTCATATGGACTCTAATTAAATCCCAAAATTTTTCTATAAATTCTTAAAAAGATAATAATATTTATTATTTAATTATCGATCTTACAATTAGAGTTTATTAAATTGAGCAAATGTAAAGATCTTGTCGATGCAAATGGCTCAGACGTTTAAGTCAATTGAGTCAGATCAATCACCCTAGGATAGGGGTGAATATCAGTTCATAATCGAACTACAAGTCCAAACCAATTAAACCACTGCACTGCATATCCAAATCAATTAAATCGAACGTTATTATAAAAATAAATTAAAATGATATAAAATTAAATTAAATTGATAAAAAGAACAATAAATTCAATCATAATCAAAAAAATTTTATTAATAAATTTAATCGATTTATAAATTTACAATAAAAAACAAATTGATTAAATAAAAAATCTATATTTTTGGGAAAAAAACACATGAATTTTCAAATTAACTGAATTTCCAAATTCAATTGATTATTTGATTTAATTAACTTTCCTCACCCCTACGAGCTCTATAGATCCATTTGATAACAAAATTTGATAAACCTAGTTAGCCCTAGAGTGATCGGTCTGACCTAATAAATTTTTCCTATCGGTTATCAAGATAAATTAGAAAATGCTCGCGGTGGATCGTCAAGAAACCCAACATCTTTTGGTTGTGAGCCTCAATTAAAAGAAAAATTCATATAAATTCGTCATAACTGGGGATCGATTCGCAAGTACTTAGGTAATAACCTGGATGCCCTGCCGTTGTACCATAGTTCTAGTAGAATATTTATAAAAAATTTTCCTCCAAATAGAGCACACAACCAAAGGATAATGAGCTTCTGGACTGTCCGTCACGAGTGCTTCCCGATTTACCCTGATGGCTAATGGAAAATTTTCGTTGGACCAGATCGGTCACCCTAGAATTATTTAATGAGACTAACTGGATTTATTATTTTTTTTATAGATCTACTTGATGCACACGGGGCTAAGGTGCAATAGAAAATCATCAAAGTTGTCATTCAAATATCTATGATTCAATCTCCAGTTATAATATATTTATAAAAAAAAATTCCAAATGAGGTGCGCAATCACGAAATGCTAAACTTTTTTATCATCTGTCACGAACATTTCCTGATTTATCTTGACGACCGGTAGAAAATATTCATTAAATTGGACCAATCATCCCAGATTCAATATTACTTGATTTATCTTTGTTTTCCCTATCGATCCACTTGATCCAAGTGGGTTTGAGTGGATTAGGTGTGGCAAAGCTAAGCCGGCGGCTAGTGAGCTCGATAAGCCCGACAAGTCAAATGGGCTCTTCTAACTTCGATGGTTCGATCGAGTTGGATGAGTTGGACGGGTGGAGGAGCAGCTACTAGCTAGTGCCTAAATGATTCAATTGAGCCGACAGATCTAACACTGTTCAATCTTCTATCATTCCCGCTGAGAGGTGACCAAGATTTTGATTCTCTTTTCTTCCAAATTCCATCTATAAAACACATCTCTCTGTTTCACTTTCTTCCCCGATCGAGATTGCTCGTAATGCCTGCGGCGGAAGTGATGCCGGAGAAATCTCTCGAAGGGAAGCGTGTTGATGTTTGGGAAACGGCCGCTCCTCCTCTGCCAAAAAGGTGATCTGTCTGTTCATTTGCTGCTTAAAGATCTGCAAATCTTTTATGCTCTGTTTGTTTTTAGGCTCGAAGGCAAGGTGGCGATCGTCACGGGCGGCGCCCGCGGCATCGGCGAGGCTACGGTGCAGGTTTTCGCCCGGCACGGCGCGAAGGTGGTGGTGGCCGACGTTGAGGACGTCGACGGGGAGTCTCTGGCGGCGCGGCTCGGCCCTTCGGTGAACTTCGTCCACTGCGACGTGCGCGAGGAGGCGGACATCGAGCGACTGATGGACCGCACTGTGGCCCGCCACGGCCGCCTCGACGTGTTCTGCAGCAACGCCGGCGTGCTCGGCCGGCAGACCCCGCGCAGCGACCTCAGCATCGCGGCGCTGGATGCGGAGGAGTTCGACGAGGTGATGCGCGTCAACGTGCGCGGGGCGGCGCTGGGGATGAAGCACGCGGCGCGCGCCATGGTGCCGCGCCGCGCCGGGTGCATAATCTCGGTCGCGAGCGTGGCCGGGGTGATGGGCGGCATGGGCCCGCACGCCTACGCCGCCTCCAAGCACGCCGTCGTGGGGCTCACCACGAACGCTGCCTGCGAGCTGGGAAAGCACGGGATCCGGGTCAACTGCGTCTCCCCCTTCGGGGTGGCCACGCGGATGCTGGTCAACGCCTGGCGCGAGGTCGAGGACAAGCACGTCGATCCGGCGGACGCGCCGCCGACAGCGGAGGAGGTGGAGAAGACCGAAGAAATGGTGAGGGGGCTGGCGAACCTGAAAGGCGTGACGTTGATGGCCAGGGACGTGGCCGAGGCGATCCTCTACCTGGCCAGCGACGAGTCCAGGTACGTGAGCGGCCACAACCTCGTCGTCGACGGCGGCGTCACCACCTCAAGAAACCTCATCGGACTGTAACACGCTCAAGAACGCCGTCTGCTCTGCTGTACTTGATTGTTTCTTCTTCCTCCTCGACACTGATATCAGATCGTTGTTCAAGCATCCTTCATTGTCTGTAATTGATTCATTGTGGAATCAACAATCTCTCTTCTATGCGTTCCCGTGTTCTAATTGATCATAAACTAAATAAAAAGCATAGCTCGTTAATGTTCATTGATCCAGCTGAAATTGAAGAGATGGCGTACTGATGACGGCGATGGCGTGGTTGTTGACCGGTAGCACATTATTTACTCCCGGGAGCGGATTCTTTTGGATCTTGTGCGTATTGAAACGAGTAAACAAAACATCATTGTCTAATGGCGAAAGTCCTTCGATACACAAATCAATTTAAATTCTAAATGGGTGAATGAAGAACGCCAGAACAGTAGAGAATATACGTGCAAAAGTAAGCTTGAGATATGGACAAAATGTATTGATCATGTCCGAAAACGGAAAGGTGGCTAGCTGAGGATGTAGCTACTGTGTTGACTTGATGTAAGCCGCACCTTGCTCTGTAAAACAAGCAATGTCGGTGTCGAGTCAGGGAAGAGGTCCCCGGTGTTAGTTCTTCGACACTCAAGTCAATCATTGGAATTGTAGAAGAATGTGGAGCAATAATATGACAAACGCAAATAGTGAATAATACGTACCTCTACCGGTGCATGGAACCCTCTGTACATAAAGCCCTGGTGGACGACGTACACGTTTCTCGAGACGTGAGCGCGTTCTCCAATGTGTCCTATGAAAGGACCTGTCAGGAAAGTGTCTCTGACACCATAACAAGACGTACATATCCCTGACAAGACAGCAAAAGCTTCCGCTGTACGATCCACCTGTTGATCATGCTTTGTGTCAGCTGCACTATCTCTCAAAAGGATATTGAGAGATACGACGATGATCCCACTACTCGACCGAGCAAGGTAGCTGCTCGGCTGGGGACTCCTCCACTCGATCGGCCTCGACTGTTCTTTTTTAAGACAATTGGGTATAATAGACTGTCGTCTCCCGATCGGACAAGTGCTCCGGTCTCCTGGCATTCTGTCTCTCCGTACTGAATATCTAGCAATCTTACTATACTGTTCCGAGCTAGACGGGCGATCAGCTCGGCCAAGCCTATTTTCGATCGGACATTGTCTGCCCCGACATGCCCTTCTAGTCGACCTCCGCTCGACCACCGTAGGCGAGTCCTTTGACACCCTAACATTGACCACCTTGACTTTAACCTCCATTTTGGCAGTTGACCCATACCGGGCAGGCCCCCCTTATCATCGCATCACATACCTTGCTAACAGAAAGGACTACACTTTATATACCACCTCTCATAACTTCCGTAATTATGAGATGATGAAGAATGTTAGAGGTTGTCAAGTAATAAAAAGGGTACAACCTATGCAATAATTGTCTGAAAAATCTTTCCTTATCCACATGTATATCTCTTTTGTCATTTATTGTTTATGTCATTGATGAGGTAATTAAAGAAATATGGTGGCAAAAGGTGAATACGCTCGCCCCCAGCGCCCCCGCCAACCCGTCCCAGGGCCAACACGGAGGAGGTAAATCATGGGCGGCTACTAGCTTTTGAAATAGTGACTAGCACATAAGGGAGACATTTACCTCGACTTTGCCGAGATTCGAACCCCAGACCTCATGGTGGCAACACCTCATGCGCTAACCACTAGACCCATCCAAGGGGACTGGTAATTAAAGAAATATGCTGTCATATGTGGTCGGCTAATGAGAGACGTGATGATTCAAGAAGAAGGTTCCAGAAAAATATTTTCTGACATATAGTTATTATTCTGACAGGTTGTTAGGATTCTTTGCTTAAGTTGTTTGCTGAATATATCTTGGCCCGCCTATAAGGTCGTTCGTCTTTTTGCTTATCCTCACATTAAGCTGATTAGTTATGTACTGAATGATGTTAGCAATCCGTTCGAAAAATAATATACTGCATGGATTATGTTGTCCATTTGGAAAGTTATATGAAGCTAAGTGCCCTAGGCTCAGTCAACCTTTGCCCGAACGAGCGTATAATGGGCCACTCGGGGAAATGAAGTTGTGTTCTTGAGATGTTCAATCAGTACTTCAAGCCGAAGTACCTTAGGCTTGGTCGACCTTTTGTTCGGCCAGGTATATAATAATTTGTAGGTAAAGCAAACCCGGAATTCCGACCGGATCTATAAAGAAAGGTACATTTCATTTGTGCATATGAGAAACAAGTATGGACCTATATAAACTCATCCGGTTCTATTACCAAATGGATACATAGGGATGATCAGTAATAGGGTCGACTAGGCGTGTGTAGAGATAGGCTCGTACGAAGTAGAGAGTTTGACCTCTCTCTCCATCGGACCTATGGTCAATTGATTGCGGTAAAAAAAACTCAGTTGACTATTGAATGACCAGACTTGGCAACTTCCTAATTCAAGAGTAAAGAATTAAACCCCTATATCCAACCAACTTAAATGTCGGTTGACCCTATTCCAAATGACTTGCAATCCGGTCGGATTGGCACTACGAGCCTTAACGCTGGCGAATATCAAAGCCAGGTGGGGAATGTTCCCTTCCATTGAATTTGACCGCCACATCATCTTCTAGGTCCACTCGTCACCTCCCATATCATTCATGAATAGAGTTGAACACATACGATAGTCCCTACGGATTGGCACAGTTAGTATTTGCTCCAATAGATCTTAAGATCAATTTATAGCAGATGCAAAATACATCACTGGGTGTATGACCTCCTCTATGCAAAAAAGGTCGTTGAGCTAGGATAAAATATCCCTCATGATTTATCTGCTTGTATCTTGTCGTGAGATTGATATTAGACCGCTTAGGATGAGCGATATCACATTTTACTCTAATGAATAGAGTTGATAAATAATATTAATTAATAATTTGTGAATAAAATTTATGAATCATATTTTTCAATAAATTCCTATCAACTATAAATAAATTAAAAAATTTTCAAAATGAATAAATAAATTTATATTATCAGGCTCAATATCCAATCAAACAAGTTTTAAAATGTAAAAACTTTAAATAATCAAACAAGTTTGAATTTATAACTCAATAACACCTAAACAAATCAAGCTCAACCTCGTAAAAATAAAAATAAAATCAAGCTTGAACAACCACTTTAATAGCTTGGTTTATTTTAAGTTCAACTTAGTTTGACTCAATTATCTTATCAAATAAGTTCAAACACCATAAAATTTAGCTCAACTTAGCTCGCTTACCGCCCTAAGCTCGTCCAATCTTGATCTGCACGTTCAACTTTGCCCACAACATGCTTAATGCAGTCACACTTTGACAGTGTTTATCAGAAGCATGTCTGAATCTGTAGTACTGAAAATTATGAGTTAGATCTTTCATGGATATACAAAAAATCATCTTTTATCTCAGATAAGGAGAGAGAGAAAAAAATCTAATGTGCATTAGGTCTCTATGTCTCTAAAACCATAATTCTATTTATACAATGGTATATATTTTATAGAATTCCACACAAAACAGACCCAACCTCTACCAAGTTCAACTGGTGCCCATGTTCTCCAGCTCTCTCAAGTCAGTTTACTGAATGTCTATTTAAAGCTGCTGAAAATCTTTCTTTATTCTTAGATGGTGAGGTTTCAATATTATCCTACATTAAACTATATCTTCAAAAATCTTCCAGCTAGCCCCAGTTGGGTGTTAACTAATTAATATATCTTTCTGCATTAATCAATTAATCCAGTACTAAGTGGGCGTGAGTTGCGAAGAGCATTGGCTGATGAGTTTCAACTCAGAGAAGAAAAAACAGAAACAAGGACAAGGCAAGTGAGACAACTTGTGCAACTGTCTCTGCCTCGATCTTGGATGAGGGTGATAGTCAACTGAACAAGTTGACTTTCTATTGATTTCCGAACACAATTTGTCAAGATTTGACAGCTTGATTGAGTGAGCAGAATCTAGTGGTTGAGGCATTTAATTTGTACCTTTGAACTGATAGGAAATTCAGGAGAAGGGTAAGCTGATTGACAGAATTAAAGGTCTGGAAAATGTCCAACTAAGATACTTAATTTTCACTAGCATATAGCCACCTAAGCATTTGAACTTTACTCTCATTGGTTGGTTAGGGAATGTCAATACAAGAATAGATATCTGAGGGTCATGTCTAAAGAGAGACAATGTGTGTTAGAGTGACATTGCACTGAAGAGTATATAAAATCCTTTTTTTTTAAAGAACAAAGAAGTTGATAGCGATGTTTTACATAGATACAAGTAGAATGGTTGAGATGACGAGCACTAAGATTGACTGTTACAGGTTGTTTCTTGCCCAGTCACCCTGATCTAGTGCTTTCCTCACGAGTCACTTTTGGTAGTATGCAGAAAAAACTTGGGATCGGTTCACCTCCTTATGCCTAAAGAAATAGAAAGTCGTCAAGTACTCTTTATGATCATGAGATAATTCTAAAACTTAAAGAAAAGTTTTACAAAATGACGTTTAAACTTGCTATGTTATATAGATTTGAATGTTGAATCATAAAGCAAGCACACAAATAAAAGATTAAATTCGTAAAGATAAGGATGTTAAGATGGATGTGTAGACATATGATTATTAACAAGATCAGAAATGAGAATATTAGAGAGAAAGTCGAAATTGCACCTATTGAAGGAACACTCACGCATTTAAGATAATACGAATATGTACTTAGGCAACTAATAAGCATCCTAGTTATGCAATGTGCATGAGACCATAATAAATATACATATTAATTGAAGAAGAGAAATATCAAATAAAATAGGATAATTTTTATTTAAATATAAATGAAGATATAGTTGGGGATCGAGTCCAATGACGGTGGAGGATCCATATAGTCGACCCTACTTAATACTACTGTTACTGTTGTTGTTGTAGTGACATTCCACTAAGGAGAAAAGTCTTCTATGCAACATGGATTTTATCTTAGGCCTTCTATTAAGTCCGAAGAGGCATGTCTAAATTTGGGTGATAATTGGTGAATTGACTAATGTAGGCCACTCCTTATTTGTCATAAGGAAACCTCACTAGACAAAAAGATAGAACTAGTTGTAGAGAGCTCGTAAGATTGCATAATAGTATCATTTTTGTATCAGATAGATGGACAATTCAACATACCTCCTAGATGTCCAGCGATCTATTTCAATGTTATGTGTAGATTTTCGTAGGAGTTAGGAGGATCACTTCCACTTGGTCGAGTTTGTCTACAATAATAGCAACCACTTATTCATTTAGATGGCACACAATGAGGCCTTTTACCGCGTAAGTGTTGCTCCCCTAATCTTTGAGGAAAAAAAAGATTGATACCGAGAAAACATGATTATTATGTCGATAACATGTTGAGATTTCATTAAAAAAAGTTGTATGACTTGGACAACTTGTTGGATTGTTGTTCCAAACAAATTCATCCTCCCCTTTATTGAATTCTTCATGATCTTATAAATTTCCACATGTAGCTTGCATCACTTGTTGGTGGTTCACAACTTTTATGTTTCTTCACCCTTATGGATGAGACAGTCAATAACATAGAACTGATGTCTAAATGGATAATAATATATCAAAACATGGAAATTATGATAACTGAATAGTAATAAATGTTATGAAATTAAAAATCTTCAAGACATGATAAAAGGTTGAGCCATAAAGTTTGGATAACTAAATGTGGTGCCTATTTGTATCATTATTAATTTTGTTTTTTTATTATTATTGTATCACTGGTTTGGCAGAGTTATTGTTGATACTTTATATTTATTGATTTGGCATGTTCAATAAATTGACAATGTTAGTTTACTCAACCATAGATAAGGGGAAGGGTGCTCCTTTGGTCATAATAAAAAGTGGACTTGTTAGGGTCACAATGGAAAGCACATGACGACCTATGGTCACGTATAACACACATGAGTGATGAAATGTGCAAACATATGCACCCATGTATGTGTTAGGCATAGTACAACGTTCACGTGGCATATATGGGAAAAGGTTTATGGAGCACACATGGATCACCATGTTCTTTGTTGGTACATTTTATATTTCGTCAAAACACAACATTACGAGTCATATTGAGTCTTGTATGAGCCAACAAGTTAGAAGTTAGACTTCTACCAAGTGGTGCAATCAACTAATATTCAACTAACTAGTGCCTAAAACTCGTGTGATCTAATAGCCTAAGATAAAACAATGGATGGATGCATCCAAGAAACACATCCCAACTAAAGAGTCTAACTAGTTTGCATAAGGGTTAGAAATGAATGAGGCAAAACCATTTTGAATACAATAAGCAAAAACTCTTAGATGAAGCTCCAACCATTAGATTTACCCACTTAAGTAGGCAAATCTTTTTCAATAGTACAAGTTGTAGAAGAGTGGACGATCATATTGCATTTAGAGGAAATTAAATTAACTAAATCTTGGTCGCACACCATTGATGAGGATGAATTAAGCCGGATGAAATTATGCGTTTTAGAATTTGTCATTTGCTATTATAAAAATTGTCAATCTATTGTCTGGTTCCACTTTAGCAGCATTACTTAAGAAGCATTCTTTGTTCTAGAGTTCCAAGAAATTTGGAGATTTAGAGTAACTCAATATCAGACAAGGGTGCCACTTGTTGAGCAGGTAGGTAAATGCACATCTAGCATCCATAGATCACAATATCTAAGGATTAGGTTTTAAATGTCACTGGATCTAAATAGACTCTTGTGAGTCTTCAGGACTGGAATGAATCAAAGTCACACCTACTTAGGATTCATAATTTAGATGATACATGGAACCTTCATTGAAGTGTTTCTCAAGTCAGTAAGAGTTCAGAATTTCCCCTTTTTTTCTTAAACTGAACTGCTAAAGAAACCATTAAAGAAAAGTAGGGAGCAAGAGTATGAGGAGATGAAGTTTCATGACTATTGACTAGTAACTATAACAATTCCCGTAAGTGGTGACTGGTGTAAGATTGATGTATTATGACAATTCAATGAATTTTTGTTTCATAAGAGCATCCACATTGATGTTAATATATGAGTGTTATAACATATAAATGGTGTTACAAACCAAAATGCATGAGTGTTATAACACCCACACATTAAGAGCATTCAATTCCTTGAACATTGTTAATGAGTGAATTTTATATAAAAACATTTAAAAATTCAGAAAATAAATTTTGAATAAAAGAATAAAAATGAATAAATGGATAGTGGGACCAACAAATAATCAATATTAATGTTAAAATGAATGTGACTGTGTTAATAAAAGAGTGGTGTTAATATAATAGATACGTGATATGTTATTTGAAGATGTGACATATATTAACGTTCAAACCAATACGGACGTCCTAAGTGATTATGAGAGTTGCCTAGACCTTACATGTAGCCTATATATATTAACTCTATTCCATGAAAATTTACCAAGACTTAATATTAAAGATTGTTGACTAGTGGAACTTACAACTTACGGTCCAAGGTTCACCTGAAAGGGTGAAAGGCGAGAGGATTTGGAATGACTTTATCAAAGGTTTGGGAGAGTAATAGCTATGGTAAATTGTATTGGATGAAATATGTCGATTGATCCAACTAGTTTGCATTTACAATAGATGAAGTGTTGGTATGGTAATATGGATCACGACTTACTTGTCATCTCATTCTTTCTAGTTCATTAGATGTACTTCTTTTAGTATCATCGTCATTCTCTTTAAGGCGATTTCACTTTGTTCATATGCTTTATTGGCAATTATTTTCCAAGATACAATAACCTTTGATTCAAATTAAGAGCATTCTAAATTTCAAATCTTAGCAAACTTTCAGAGTCTTGAAACTCTTAGATGGATAAGAGAAGGAGAAGAACTTAAAATGACAAATCATAACTTGAGAATTAAGTGATTTAAATGATCGAAGAGAAGATTTATTGTTGAAGGTGAAGGAAGACCTCAACACACAAAAATATATAATTTTTAGCTATTCAGTCATTAGTCTAAACCAAATAATTATAATCACATTATAGCCTGTTCTTTGTCATGTTTATTTTGGCAATGAGCAAAATTTAAGAACTTATAAGTGCTTACAATTTGAAGCATTCCTCACTTTACACTTATAAGAAATTTTTCATTGTATCCTTAGAGGGAGAATTTACAGGTATTTATACAAGTACTAGTGATTAGAAGAACAAAAATAAACCATTGACATTGAGAAATAAAAAGGTAACAATTTTTTTTTGGAAAACAAAAATACTAGTGCATTTCTTTGGAAAACAAATTCAAAAAGATGATGAAGACACACCTGAGTGGAAGAATCTTGCACCTCTGATCCTTGGATTATACAGTTGTTTCTTCTTTGAACTCTTGGACATTACTGATATGATAATAAAAATAGCCTGAAAAGGTTGATCTCCAAGGAATCTTTGCATCTAATTAAGTGGGGGTAATGTGGCAGCCAAACAGTAGTCGACTTGTGATCCTTCTTCAATGCAGCAACTGTTGCTTCCGGTCCTAATGGCGATCTGTTGCATTTGCAAGGGACAAAACAAGCGCCATCGCATAGCAAGCTCATCGAGTGTGGTGGGCTGGTTGGCGGCGATCCGAGCGCCACCACTGTGAACTGGTCACCAGTATGCTTGGGCCACGCAACAGATCGCGACATCGATCTGCTCGCCGTCTCCGGACTTATTAGCCGATTTTACCCTATCTAGCGCTCAAAGTTTGAAAATACCTAAAATAGTCATCTAACCTTTTCTTTTTTAACTTAAAAACGTATTTATTTTTTTTAATATCTTTTTCCTTTTAAAATCATCTCATTGTGGGGCGGTGTATTGCGCGTCTAGTAAAATTACAATTGTGACTGACCATTCTTTCATGAAGATTGCAACTTACAATGGCCATGGTACACTCCATAGGACGGACAAATAGTCATTACATGAAATGTTGCCATTGAAAGGTCAGGAGGTTATTATTCAAAGGTAAAGTATATATGATTTATCTATTTACAAGTGACTATGAAACCAATTTTATAGGGTGTCCAGGATCAACGTATAACCTTTTACTATCACAATCAGAAGCGGAGTCATCCTTGGGCTAGGGTGTGTTGGAGCAATCCCAATGGTCCGTGAGACCATGTGTTTTGGTATTTAGCAAAGGGTTTAAGTTAGGATTACCCTTGTTATTTGATATGTGTACTTGAGTTGTGCCGGACTGCAGGATACACATGTGACTCAGGTTGACGGCTTCGGGCCCGGTGAAGGATGGAGCATCCGAGGGACTGTGGACAAGGCAACAAGGACAAGGGCCGAGGGAAGCGACTTCGAGGCATACGCGAAGGATGACATTGGGGACGAGCCGCGAGCTTGGATGCATCCGAGGGACGAGAGCCAAATGAAGTAGGCTTGAACGCAAGAGGTCAACGCTGCAAAGAAGAGTCAAGTGAGTCGTGAGGATACGAGCGCATGAGAGATTGCACTCAGGAAAAAATCCTGGTGGGCACTGTAGCAGTCAACGAGCACTGTAGCAGTTATTGTAGCAGTCGACTGATGCACTGTAGCAGTCGACTAGTGCACTGTAGCGTCGGCTGGTAGAAAGTCGTTGGGCTGGCACCAGTCGACTGGTGCAAGGACTAGTCGACTGGTAACGGGCAAATCAGCTTACTGATTTGCTCTAAGTTCTATAAGAAGGAGCTTGGGATGGCCGGACAAGGTGACGAAATTTGACTTGGTTAAAGCCTAATTAGTAGTCACCAAAGTGCTCAAGGATCTCTTGTATCCAAGTGTTCTTGTTTGAAGTTGTGGTGAGGTTTCTCCACCCACAAGGAGCGGTTTGAGCTAGCCGGAGTTTCCGGGGACTAATCCACCAACGGATTGAGGGATCATCCACCTTACGGACAATCGTGGAGTAGGAGCATCATCTCCGAACCACGTTACATCGATGTGCATTGGTTTGCTTGTTCTTTTCTTTGTCTTTAGCTTTTGTATTCGTAATTTGTATTGTATTATTCCGCTTGCGTACTAACGAATACGTAGGAAGCGAGTAATTGGGAGCGCTGTCTATCCAACCCCCTTCAAGCCGGCCACCGATCCTCCTATAGGGTGGACTCCAACCCCACATATTTTTAAAAATTTACTAGTAAAATTTTATTTCAGGCTCATCCTTATTTTATTTTAGTCCATATAATCTATAGTAATTTTATTCCAGTCCTTAATTTTTTCCTATTAAATTACCAAAATTTTTAATTAAACCTAATTTTTTCCTTATTTGCTACTTCACCTCCATACATGTACTGCTCTATATATCGTACAAGCAGCCAATGCCACTGCCTTCCTTGTCTCTCTTAACATGCGTCTAGCAACGACTTAACTAGCACAATCGTGGCAAATCTTCTCCTTATTAGCGCGCTATATCTGTGGGATATTGCCGTAGTCGTAGTCGTGCCCTTGTTGTCACTACTTTCCTCCCTGACTATCACGACATCACATTCATTACTATCTCCGTTGATAGTTTTGTCATCGTTGCTCTCCCTGCCACGAGCGATGCCGGCTCCGTCTTGTCATCATGACTCGACCGCAACTATTTTCGCCAGAACACCAACGCCAACGATCAACCCCAGGTAATTTTAAATCCTGATTACGCCCCTGATCACAATGACCATGACAGTTGTGTGATTGTGAAATCGCAGCATGCAGGGCAATCAGAACTTGATTGCAAATTCACAATTGTTGACCTAATAGTTTCGATTTCGTTGATTGTTGATCCGTCATTGTTACGGATAAACATGACCAAATTACCACATAGACAACCACATAGCGATTAGATGATTATACCAAATGTTATCGTGAAATCACAACCATAACTATCATAATTTCACTGTCATAGTGTGACTAAGCATGATCCAATAATGGCCAAATCATTGCAACGGTCAACGACCACTTTGAGAACCACTTGATCTCGTCGAAACCATCTCAAAATGGATTCATAGAGTTTTTTTAACGAATGATATTTCATAAAAAAAATAAGTGTGATTTTAGTATAAAAGTTAGGTATCTAAGTGTTCAAACTTCATTTAACAAATTCTGAATATGTCTTTCTCTGATTTATATATTTAAAATTTATTTTTTAAAATATTCATTTTATTTTAAATTTAAATTCTGATCTATATCCCACATCTGCAAGGGCGTTTAGGTATTTATCAAAAATTAGTAGGTACTATGATAAATTGGCCAGCTGCTTAAAGAGCCGGCCAGTAAGTGGATAAGGTTGGTGGGTCCCGTCGAAATGGGCCACTGAAGTTGGAGTTGGGATCAAACAAAGCGATGCGATGGCGACGCGACGTTGCGGCAACCTTTGTGGTTCTCGCTCGCTCCACGTCATCGTGATTTGACCGCATTCTTTTCTTTTTTAACAACAAAAGTCAACAACGGAGCACCGCCACGTGTTGGTTCGACGATATGATATTGGTTTCTTTCCATCTGTCCGTGCAGGCACTGTTACTGGGAGTGCAGATCCGTAATTATGATCTTTCTTAATTTCGCATTGGATCAATGTCAAAATCACATAAAATCAGCATAAAATTAACTACGATCTATATTTTTACCTAAATTATAATTTTAAGTCGACAGACAGTTGGAGGCTGTCGGCAATAGACGAGCTACTTCTGCTTTGTACCATACGGTTCATTGACGGTCTCTGATAACTTTACTCGATTCAAAATTATAATATAGGTAGAATTTAGAAAAAAGAACAATTAATTTTAGTCAAATTTCAACAATGATATAAAGTGTAAATTATAGAAGGGACATGAAAAAAATCAACCATTGAGGATTAAACCTGTCCAAGAGTCGAGATTACAGATGCTGGGATATAACGCTCCTGTTGACTGTGCATAGACCTCCGATGAGACTAGTCTGCCAGCACAAAAGAGTCAATGCTGAGCCGGGGAGTAGTTCCCCTGCGATGATCCTCCGACGCTCAAGTAAGATCTTCGGTGAAAACAATAAGCAAGCAAAGAAACGAAAGTGACAGCGTAACTATAGCTACAGTAGAATGAACATACCTCCGTCGAAGTTTGGGGTCCATTATATAGGGCTCCTAGGGGTGCGCGTGCATGCTCCTAGAGGTGTGCACGCATCTCAAAGCTTCCCCTGATAGGACGTGCCAGAAAAGTATATTTGACATCATACCTCGACAACCCGAGCATATCCTGACAAGACAGTGGAAACTTCTATGGTACGATTTTCTGCCTGATCATGCCGCCAACCATGATGTCTGTAATCTGCGGCACGAGTCTCGAGGAGGATATCAGTCGATCCTGTCTTTGTCTGTTAGTGGGCCGAGCAGGTGGGCCGCTCGGCCAGCTTTTGTCTGCTAGTGGGTCGTTCGACTATTTCCACTGCTTGGGCTGAGCGGGGTGGCTGCTCGGCTACTTCCATTGTCTAGGTTCGCTGGGTCTGGCTTGCGCTTCGCTGGCCACGATCTGATTCGTGATCGATCCGACTGTCCACCCGGCACATGCCCAGTCACTTGGCACTCGACTTGCCGGTCGGCGCTTGCTTTGGTGATAGTCTTTGAGCGTCGGAAGCTTGACCTGGGACCGAGCTGTGATAACGTCGGACTGGTCATTCCTTAGTCTGATCGGCTGATGGGGTCGCCCAGTAGGACGCTAGCCTGGGGGTGTTGACCGTCTTGACTTTGACCTTCCACGTGACGCTGGCCTCCTACAAGGTGGGGGCCCTACCTTACCACCGGATCAAGGATCAAATAATCTGTACTCTTGTTCCTACATAGTCAATTATTAAATTTAGATGTAAGATATATGTTTTTTTAACATTAATTATCAACTTTTAAAAAATATATTAAAATTTAAGGTTTAATATTTATATATATTTTTTAAAATTAATAATTTATATTAAAAAATATATAAAATTTCAATTCTAAATCTAAATGTTAAATTTTAAATTTTAAAAAATTAATAATGGACGGTTAAAAAGTAGAAAAATGATATGTTCAAGAAAAAAAATCTCAAAAAAATATTTAAGGATAGATATATAAATTTATGGGATCCATAAAAAGTCAAATGATAAATGATGAGTTATGAATTTATATATTTATTTTTAAATTTTAGAGTTTTTTTTTTTTTAACCTGTTCTAAAAAGTAACGGTCTGTTTGGGAGGAGGTGAGGGAAGGAGAAGGAAGGGGAAATAAGGGGAAGGGAAACTTTGAACCTTGTTTGGGAAGGAGTGAGGAAAGGGAAGGAAAGGTAAGGAAGGGTAAGCTTTAACCTCCGTTACCCATGGAAAGAGAGATTTTCTTACACCCCGAATTGGGGTGTAAGGAAGGGGAAGGGAAAATAAAAAAAAATTATTCCAATTTTATCCCTGTTCTTAATAGTTTAATAAATGTTCCAATTTCTAATTTTTCTATATCGTCGGAGTCCAATTTCCCCGCCTTCTTCACAGCTCGCTTGCTGCCAGATCATTAGAGGGGATCTGACACGTCTTCTAACTGAATTGAAAGGAGAAACCATTTTTATCCTCAAAATTTAAGAGGATATTTACTATTTTTAAATTTTTCCATCAAAAATTAATAAATTTTTAAAAAATAAGAATTCTCGTCGTTATCTTCCAAATTTTTTTATTTAAGGTTTTTAAAATCATTATTTTCATTATTTCTCATTTAATTATTTGATTATCGATAATTCATTATTTTATTATGAATAATATAAAAAGATTAATTTTTTATTAAAAAATAACTAATTTAAATGATAATATAAAAAAATTAATTTTATTATTAAAAATATCTAATTTATATTTATAAAAAAATATTAATATTATGAAAAATGTCTAATTTAAAAAATGAGGATATTTTTGTAATTTTATCTATTTAACCTTCATTTCCCTTCCTTTCCTCCCAAACAAAGTAATACATGTTACGTTAATGAACCTTCCCTTCCTCTCAAACAAGGAGAAGTTAAATACTTTACTTCCCATCACTTCCCCTTCCTTCCCCTCCCTTCCCCTTTCGTTAATGAACCTTTCCTCATTCCATCCAAATAGAAGATAAGAGGGACAGTATCGGTAAGGACAGGATTGGACGACCATGATATTGGTGTTGAGTTGCAACTTGAAACCTTTTAACCGACTCCAATTAATGGGATACAGTGGATGCCACGTTTGCCACCACTCCCATAAATGAACAAATTAAAAAAAATAATAATAATAAAACTAATATAAAAAACACAATTTTTTTCTCGCTTTATATGGTATATAAATAATGGACAGTTCTAAATGAATTAAATTTAACCGGTTAAAATTAACTTTTATCCTAATTTTTAAATCAATATTAAGGATTTCTAAATACTTTAATAATTTATAAGTCAATTATATCATTTTTCATATATTTTATATTTAGTTTTTTAAAAATTATTTCTCTAAATTATTAATTAATTGTATTTTTAAGATGACAAATATTCATTAAATCCTTTAAATTTATTTTTTAACTGGCCAAATTCTCACTATTTCCATAAATTCGTATTGTAACATGAAATAATAGTTATAGCTGCTATTTTGTCTCTTATAGCATGTACGTAATCAAAAAAGTAAATATTAAATTTAATAGGAATGTTATTGAATAAATTAAATTTATATTGTAACATGATAGTAATGTTCGTCCTAGTACTTCTATTAATTTATCTCAAGATTAATATGAAGAAGTTAAATTACGAGTAGTTATTAGTTTTTAGAATAATAACTAGTATATAAAGAAAATATTTATCTAGATTTTATCGAAATTTGAATCTCAAATCTCATGATGACAACCCCTTATGTGTTAATCATTAGATTATTCTGAAAAAAAATATATTGTAACATATATTATATATGAGGTAACTATTGCACTATAAATATTGAGGCCAATTCATGATTTAAATTTATAATCGACTCGACGGCCAACCCAAAAAAAAATAAAATCAAAGAAGTCTTATTTTAGTTTTTTTTGTCCTTAAATAGTTTGTTTGATGTTGCTTGAGTTTTCTCATTCTCTCTAATTTCATGGAGGTGGATAAGAATGAAACATAAATAAATAAATTACTTCAGAATATATTTAAATTCACCAAAATTATCCGTTGTATCAGACGACCAGTGCGTCATCTCTTCGGTCGACACGTTGCCGGGCGTGTTAGACCAACGGTCACGATGGATTCTCCCGTTGCGTGGTCGGCCCCGCCCCCTACACCTGTCCGCCGCTCCTTACCTTTTCCTTTCCCAATTTTATCCTTCTTCCAATTCTACCTGTAAAGGTACCACGAGGATCTACCCTCCACTTACATTACAGAAGCAACTTGAAATGACTGGTTTTTTAAATCATGCCGAAACCTTTGACTTTGTCTTTATATGTTCTTATTTTAATGAAAGCTCACATCAAGCTGTAAGAAATCTAGAAGATTGTAGGTTATCTTCCTTTAACAAAAACATATTCTCTCTGTTAAATTTTTTATGTTTATTGTGATCAAAATACGGTGTTTAAAAGGTTTCCCACCATTTTTCACCTTAAAAGAATTACTCGCTCTGATTCCAATATCCATTCCTTGGTCTGGTTTCATCTAGGCAATCAAGGCATGAAAAGATAGAACTAAAAGCAAGAAACTCTCTGAGTTCGATGACATAACTCATTTGGTAAGAATTTGCAAGGCCCTGTGTTATGAGTAAATTTTGTTGGTCAGATTTTGGTTAGCTAAAATTCTTTATTTTTTAATCACAATGCATACATGTATATGCATGTAATTAATATATACTGTATACATATAATATTACTAAAATGTCTTTATACATGCATACATATATGAATTCTAGTTGGTCAGATTTTGACCATTTAACATTACCCCTGTGTTAAAATGATAAGAGAATAATGAATAAAATAAGCCGAGAAGAATTTACATTTCTTTGCTTGAGCAAATGATTGACTGCTGGTAGTGTAACATGACACATAATGGCATGATGCTCCTACCAATATACTGATTTTTGTTGAATGATAAAAGGCATTAAGTTTGAGCGATAAAAAGTATGAAGATCGAACATTCAGGAACATATGACTAAAAACATTGAAGAAAATTATAACGGGTGCTTGGGATTGGGTTGAATTAGTTAGTATGGGGCAGAGTTACTACCATAGGGTTGTTGGGACTGGTCGAGCTAGAGGGGGGTGAATAACTCGTTTCGATTTCATAATCTTTTTTGTTTGCACAGCGGAAACTTTGAAGCAACGCTAGCTCCTTGAATTTACTTAGTATCCACCTCCTTGATTAGGTGACTAGTCCAAGGTCACCCTTCCACTATGGAACCTCTCCTCGGAACTACGCCGAATGTGGAGAAATCTTACAAGATTTACAATTCTCTCTCTCTTTCTCTCTCTCTCTCTCTCTCTCTCAAAGAAATAACTGACAACATGGAAGAAAAGAAGCCTGGTCAGTCGATAGGCAGATCGATTGGTTACTCCTAATTGATCAACTAATCGATCCAGGAGCACGTGCTTTCACGTAAAAGCCTGGTCAATCGATTGACTAATCAATCGGTTACCCCTAATCGATCAGTTGATCGATCCAGGAGCACACTGTTCTTTAGCGTAAAAGCCTTATCAATCGATTGACTGATATTGGTTACCCCCAATCAATCAAATGATCGATCCAGGAGCGCTTTGTTCTCGCGAAGATGCTTCTCAATCGATTAACCAATCGATTGTTGATTGATACACATTTCAGCTCACAATTCAATTTACACCTAAACCCAAATCATTTCAAGTACCTCATGCCAGATGAACCTCTTGTTCCCTAGAGCTTCCTCATCTCCGGGTCTTCATGCCAAGAATCTGGTCCTCGACCTCCTTAGACTTCTCTTACCTTGCATCAGGTCTTCCAACCTGTAGGGACTTCATTTGCTAAGACTTCTCCTTGGACTTCTCTTGCCTTGTGTTTGGTCTTCCACCTTGCAAGGTTTTCTCTTGCCAAGAATCTGGTCCTTGATCTCCTTGGACTTCTCTTACCTTGCATCCGGTCTTCCGACCTGCAAGGGCTTCTCCTGCAAACTCGCAACTCATATTAGATCCAACGTATTAACCTAAACTTAAATAATTGTCAACACATTGAAACTTTCAGGGCATGATTGACACCAACAATCTTCCCCTTTTTTATGTTTGACAATCTATTTAAGTTTAGGCTAATTTCCAACATATCATAATAAAAATAAAACGATAAACAGTAATATCAAAATTAGCAAATCATCAAGTGAGCATGAACTTCATCTCAAATAAGCATAAACTTAAACTTATATCTCCCTCTTTGTCAAATATCAAAAAATATTTACAAGAGCTCCCCCTCAATATGTGGATTAATCAATCATGATATACAACAAAGTAGGGGTACTCCCCCTGAGCCAAAGAATGATAGGGTACACCCCTACGTATTATGCAAACAAACACTATGATAACAAAACTAAATACACCGCCGTCACAAACATAAATCCATAAAAGTGATATATCATATATATCACACAAAATAGTATCTGAAGTGCACATCATAAAATACAAGTCAAACAAACATATTAATACAAGAAGTGAGAACTACATGTCATAACGAGACATAAAAATCAACCGTGTGGCCCTCAACAATAGCAATACTCATGAGAACATCTATAACAGGTGGGACATCACTCACTGGTGGGGGAGGCTGAGAAGAGTGGTCCGACCTCCAGGATCTCGCTAGATCAGTCAGAGAGTCAATTCTCTACATATCAATTTGTCAGCGCCCAATGATGGCAACCTCGGCGCGCACCTCAGTAATATCCATGTGTAGCTCCTTAAAGTGAGTGTCCATGGTCTCCTCGAGTGTAAGTAGCTGAAACTGAGCAACTCCAATGTGACCGAGAGAAACAGCTGCCTTAACACCCTCCTCTGGATCAGCTGCCAAGGGAGTTAGCACATGTGCTGCCCACCGAGGTCGATCCCTCGACCCCTCACCAAGTGCACGTCGGTCGATCCATCGTACACCATCTGAATCAGCCTCTATCACGATTTTTGTGAAGGACCACACAGATATTCTGGAATACACAGCGGTTATAGGCTCCAGCTTCATCCGGGAGACATCAATGTGCATGGACTCCAGCCAGTCTGTAATGATGTGGCTAAAAGGCATATGGACTGTTTGATGCACTGGTTGAATGAAATGAATGATGCAATGAAAGATGTTCAAAGTAAGATTGACATCAAGGGAATGTCGCATGACGTACAATAAGAACATGTGAGAGGGTCTGACGATAGCTAGAGCACAGGAGGCAATAGGTAAAAGATAATTAATGACTACATTGAATAATGCATTGTCTCTAACTGATAATTCAAGTGAGGAGAATGTATTAAGATATGCATTTGGACCATCCGGATGAGGATGGCCAAAGAGACTCCGATGCATAGAGTAGATGGTGATATGCTCAAACGGTGGAGGCAAAAGATAGGTAATGTGGGGTAAAATATAAACTCATTTGTCGATGACGACACCCCAAAAAGGTTTGAAGAATCTCACAAGAAAGTGCAAAGTTCGTTTGGCTACACGAGTTCGGTAAACAACCCCATCAGATATATGCATGTCATTGTAGAACTCAGATACAAGCCCTTTGTTTACACTCCTCTCACAATAGACAATGAATTTAAGTTTATAATGTTCGATTATGGAATAAACATCAAAACAGGAATCATGATAAAATTACTTATCAATGGACCTAGGAGTGATAAGCTTGAAGGTATTTCTGTTAAACGTTTGTTGAAGAGCAGCATTGGGGAAATGTTGGTCAGTGGGGGGTAGGGGTCGGGGTAGAAGTAGAGATGACCTCTCACCGGACTCACTTACCTTCTGCTTTTTTTTAAACATGATTAATGTAATGCAATGAATGCAGTGCATGAATGATATGCCATGCCGAAACACAAACATGGGTAGCAGGATTAGAAACCTAAAATACTACTAGGAGAATAAAATCGGGAAGAAAAGTAGAGTTAAGGTTTAGGATTTACTTAGAGTTTGGATTCTTCAGAACGTAGGAAGGGGTGGTCGTCGAGCTAATCTTCGGTTGTGTGATGACGAGATGAGGGAAGCAGTAATCCCTGAGCGCCTTCTCCGTGAGGAGGAGAGCACGAAAGTGGGAAAAGAAAAGTAAGGGCCTTTGTCACTGGAGAAAGACGGAGAGAATCGCTGAATCTCTCGAAACCTAGGGCACGAGACGCTCGAAGACGTTTGGAAAATGGGAATTGATTTTAGGTCACAGCACGGAATTTAAAATTGTGTGATATGGTGCATGTTTTGTGGGGTCGGTATGATGATGTGATTGTGAGTCAATGCCCCAAGAGGGTCAGAATTCAAGCTGACCTGGAGGTCAGGAAGGTCAGAAGTCAAGCCTCCGTGGCTGGTCAACAGTCAAGTTGATGTGGAAAGCAGGGATGTCAAAAGTCAATCTTACGTGGCCAGGGTCAAAATATCAGCCGACATAATGGTCAAGGAAGGGGATTATAAGCCAGACAAGGACCAACCCTGACAGCGGTCAAGGACCGGGCCCATGGGCCAGATATAATGGGGGACAACCTACAAGCCGAGGATTATGTGTATATGCAGGTTGGGAAACAGACCAAGCGTGCAGGTCGGGACATCCAAGCCAAGGATCATAGGTATACATGTAGGTCTGGACACAGACCTGGCTCGCAGGTCGAGACATCCAAGCCAAAGATCATAGATATATACGCAGATCGGGAAGCAGACCAGGCTCGCAGGTCAGGACATCCAAGCCAAAGATCATAGGTATATACGCAGGTCAGGAAGCAGATCAGGCTCGCAGGTCGGGGCATCCAAGCCAAAGATCATAGGTATATACGTAGGTCGGGAAGCAGACCAGGCTCGCAGGTTGGGACATCCAAGCCAAAGATCATAAGTATATACGCAGGTCAGGAAGCAGACCAGGTTCGCAGGTCGGGGCATCCAAGCCAAAGATCATAGGTATATACGTAAGTTGGGAAGCAGACCAGGCTCGCAGGTCGGGACATCCAAGCCAAAGATCATAGGTATATACGCCGGTCGGGAAACAGATCAGGCGTGCAGGTCGAGACATCCAAGCCAAGGATCATAGGTATACATGTAGGTTTGGACACAGACCTGACTCGCAGGTCGGGACATCCAAGCCAAGGATCATAAGTGTACATGTAGGCCTGGACACAAATATGGAGCGGAGGTCGGGACATCCGAGCCAATGATCATAGGTATAAATGTAGGTCAGAAAATAGACCTGGCGTGCAGGTCAGAACATACAAGTCATGGATATCAAGTATACGGTAAACAGTAGATCTGAGCACATATCTAGCGTGTAGGTCGGGACATACGAGCCAAGGATATCAAGTATGCATAAGAGGTCGAGGTACAGGTCTGGGAATACATACTCGTAGTTCAGACACTACAGGACAAACAAGCCAGGGAATCGTAACCACTTGTCAGAGAATGTCAGAGAATAATCAGTGACAGGGAATATGCTAACAGCCAGGATTCCATACACCTTTGGTTTTGTTGCCAGCCTATTAAGAAGAGACGCGTGTCAACCACCACAAGACAAAGCCTGACAGCCGACATTCCCTGACACCCGTCAGACCAGAAACTTCCGTTGCAATATAAACCCGCTGGTCTCGCAATCCTCGGACCATACGAACTTCACGCCTTTCCGGGTAAGACGTGTCAGTGGCATAGCAATACGCGAGAAACCCTCGACAAAGCGTCGGTAATATCCGGCCAATCCCAGAAAACTGCGGATCTCCTGAACTGACTTCGGCTGCTCCCAACCGGTGACAGCCTCGATCTTCTGAGGATCAACTGAAATACCTCTGCTAGAAATCACGTGTCCCAGAAAACCGACTGAGGATAGCCAGAATGCACACTTGCTGAACTTCGCGTACAGCTGATGTCGTCGAAGAATCTCCAAGACTGTGCGAAGATGCTGTGCATGCTCCTCCTCGGAACGAGAGTAGACCAATATGTCATCAATGAAAACGATAACAAACTGATCCAGATACTCCAGAAAGATGCGGTTCATCAAATCCATAAACACCGCTGGAGCATTGGTAAGCCCAAATGGCATTACCAAAAACTCATAATGACCGTATCTGGTACGGAAAGCTGTCTTCTGAATATCTGAGTCTCTGACCCTCAGCTGATGATATCCGGATCGCAGATCAATCTTAGAATACACTGAAGTACCTCTGAGCTGATCAAACAAATCCTCAATCCGTGGTAATGGATATTTATTTCTGACGGTCACTGAATTCAGCTGCCTGTAGTCAATACATAACCTCATGGTGCCGTCTTTCTTCTTGACAAATAGAACTGGAGAACCCCATGGTGAAACACTAGGGCGAATAAATCCCCTGTCTAAAAGCTCCTGGAGTTGAACCTTCAGCTCGTTCAACTCTTTTGGTGCCATACGATACGGAGCTTTCGATGTCGGCGCGGTTGCCGGAATCAGCTCAATAGCGAACTCCACTAGCCTTCTGGGAGGTAAACCTGGCAGCTCCTCAGGAAATACATCCGGGTACTCACGGACCACAGGAACGTCGGAGAGCTGCGAATTACTGCTGTCTTCAGTACTAATCAGAGATAATAAGAAACCGTGACAACAGTGAGACAGCAGCTTCTGAGCCTGAATCGCCGAAATAATCGAGATGTCGTCGTCTCTAATGCCAGTGAAGCTCCACGAGGGTTGGTTCGGAGGCTGGAAGGTGACCACCCTCATCTGGCAATCAGCGGTAGCATGATAAACTGACAGCCAATCCATGCCAAGTATGACATCAAACTCGACCATCTCCAATACTAGAAGATCTACCGTAAGTATCATGTTGCCAAAGTCTAACGGGCAACCTCTGATCTCCTGGGTGACGTCTAAAGTATCACCGGACGGTAGAGAGACAGTCAATCGCCGCAACCTAACAGTAGGTAATCTACCAATCTCCCGCATAAAGGTACGGGATATAAAAGAATGCGAACTACCAGTATCAATCAAAATATCAGCAGTAAATGCATAAATAGAAATCGTACCGCGGAAAACGGATCCGTCGGCCCGATGAGCATCCTCTATGGTAATCGCATGAACACGACCAGTCTCTGGCGGAGGAGGAGGTGGTAACACTGCCAGCGGCTGCTGCGGCTGGGCAGAAGCCTGCCACTGAGGCGCTGCTGGACTATGTGCCAGATAAGACTGAGAGGATGGTGACTGATACTGTGCAGCTGGCTGGGACTGAGTCTGATACTGCCCCTGGGCAAAACTCTGGGGTGCTACAGAAGCACTGGAGTACTCCTGTCCAAGCATGCCAAATGCTGCTGCGGAGGGAGCTGCTCCCTGCTGACGCTGTGAGGGGGTGAATCTCCGCCCTCCTCGTCGAGACACTGACTGACTAGACTGTCCCCTCTGCTCTGACCCTCCGGAAGCCGTGTGCTGAGCCTTCAGCTGACAATCTCGGCTCTGGTGCCCAGGCAGTTTGCAATAAAAGCAAACTGACTGTTCCAGAGTGCAAGCTGAAGTGATGTGATCTCTGGAACCACATCGGAAACACTGTATATCATTTGGTGGGTGTTTCCGATCCTGCCGAGAGGCCGGAAGCGTCACGAGGAAGGCATCACGACCGAGGCCTCAGAAACCCGGAAGAACTCGACCGATCGTCTGCGACTACTCGATGTTGTCCATCGCTGTATCTGCCGGACTGCTACGATGTCGACCGTATGCTTTCTTTTCTGTCCGGATATCTTTGTCTGAGCTAACTCTATCATCAAAGCTCGATTCAATGCATCGAGTAAGATGTAATCCCTAATCGGCAAGTGTACATGCAGATAACCATCCAATCCTCAGTATAAAGCGCATCATGCGAGTTACGTCCTCCGCAACTAACTCGGACAAAAGCGAGCCAACCGGAGGAATTGATATACTCGGTCACCGAGCGATTATTCTGCCTCGGACTCATAAAATCCTATCGTGAGCCATCCGATAGGACGTGGAAAGAAACGGCTCTCAAAAGCCTCTCACGAACTGGTCCATGTGACGTTCGCTCTGATAATAGAAACATGTAACCCACGGTATTAGCTTCATCCGTAAATGATAGGCGGCCATCTGCTTTCTCCCACTCGGAGCAAGCCATATAGAAAAAGTCGCTCCATAGTCTCTATCCATGACAGAGCCATACTCGGATCGAGATCTCCGCGGAAAAGAGTGAAGCGAGTCTTCATCGACTCGGCCAATGCTGGAATCCTAGCTCGTGCAGCAACAAGGAGCTGGCGGAAACACTGGAGCTGATACTACGGGTGGTACCGCGGAATAAACCGGAGGAGGAACTCCCGATGCTACTGTATATACCGGAGCATAGGCCGTCGGTGGTACTGCCTGGGGGACAAAAGTGGTGGCAGTTGGAGGTACGGTAGAAAAAGGTACCGGATATGGTGCAGCTGCTGCTACTGTAGGCACTGGGGGTACAGGTGTCACTGGTGTCGGGTACACTGTAGGTCCATGTGACGGTGGTATTGAATACGCTGTAGGCTGCGCTGGAGCAGATGTCGAGTACACCAATGGTACCCCTGATGGTACGGTAAACAGGGTAGGCGTGGATACCGTCGGTGTGGCCAAAGTAGGTATCTCTACAGGAGCTATCGGAATTTGAGAGCTCGATGCTCCAGCTGCATCCTGAGTCTGTCCCTGACTGACAGGCTCACTAACAGTGGGCATCTCTGGTATATCCAGAGATCCTGTGGTCCTCGCACGTGGTCGTCCAGCACCACGTCTCGCAGCAATACGAGTAGATCGTCTCATATCTGTTAAATTAAATTACAGATATCAATACCAATATAACAACCATAAAATAACAACATACCTATTTGCTGTCTGAAGATGTTCCGTCGCTGTCCAGTCCCCAATTTGACCTCAAAATTCCGAACGAGAATATCGCCGGAAATCCAATAAATCCGAAACGGAAATCCGAAACATAACCATATCGAAATTCGAAAATGCCCAGTTTGACTGGCAAACCTGGCTAACCCAAATATCCTGAATACCACCAACCGGTATCCGATAAATCTCCAGAATACTGAAAGCAGGTATCATAACCCGCTCTGATACCAAATAAATTGGTATCAGATAAATCCAGAAAATCCAAAATACGAAACAAAATATCGTAAAACTTGGCTCTGATACCACTAAATTGTCACGCCCCAGAGGAGTCCCTGTCCGAGAAAATTTCGGCAGCATCTCCCCTGTACGGTGGACAATCTGAAACTTTTCTACATCTCACAAATACCACAGCCACAGGCGGCTGGAATAATAACAACAAAATAAAACATCACCACGCAGTTATATATAATCTATTCAGCCTCTGGCTGTCACAACCACGCAGTTAAGATAATTAAACAGTAAAAATAATACTCTGACTCGAAATCCACCCTACTCCACTACACTCGTAAATCTCAAATCCGACGAACTCACCTCTTCTGCCCTCCAGGCAGGCATGTAGTAGAATAAAAATCCAAATTCAAATTCATCGCAATAATAAAATCCATACAATATCCATAAGCAGAATAATACAAAACATAACTAAAACAAAGTCTGATAGCGAAAAGCTAAAATAAAACAACAACTCAAAAACCAGCAGAGGAGTAGCACTACGTGCTGTGGGGACCAGCGACTGGAACTCCCTCCTGACAGCATCAACCTAAAAATAACAACAATGGAGGCGGGGTGAGTCCAACACTCAGCAGGTACAGTTGATATGCAAAGTAAAGAAATAACACCTAGCACTAATCATGCGTACAGTCTCCTGATAAAGATAAAGGTAAATGCAAACCGAAGAAGTCAGGAGAGAATCTGTACTAACCAGGACACAGTCCGAAATGTATAGAAGACCTGTATGCATGTCAAACAAGGTATCCAAGCAATGTGCAGCATATAAGTGTAACAAACACAAACACAAACAATAAATGCATCATGCATATGATGCCAATGTCATGGTCACCCCAGACGCCAGTCAGCCGACTCACAACAAAAGTGGGACCAAGTGGGTAGGGTGACCGTGCACTCGGAACACTACTCGATGGTGATCGAGTGGACGGATCTTTGTCGAGTACATCGTACTCTACCCCAAATCATAAATGGGGGCGCTCAATGCTCGGTACGGGAGGGATCTCTAACGTGCTACACGCTGCGTCACACTACCCATGAGCGGACCAACGGAGCACCGGAAGAGCCAAACTGACGTGCTACCACGTTGTGTCCCGCTACCCATGAGCGTCACAACGGAGCACCGAACAGTGATGAAACTAGCAAAGTGCTCGACAATAAAGGAGCAATCAATCACTCAGCATGCAATCATGCGAATGGTGCATGTCACTAAACATGGTAATATACTAAACCAATCTCTGGACATATCATAATGTGCACCAAAGCGAATGAATCATATCAAGGTATCTGATCATATAAGGTATCAAACATAGGTCCTGACATGGTAAAATATGGTTATATCACTACCCATGAGCATGTGGAATCAGGTACATATCCATACAAGATGTAAACAAACAATCAATCAATAGGTAGCATGTATTGGGCAGTGATTAACCGAAACAAGTAAGAAACACAATTAATGCATCTTGTTAATTTAATTACTAAGCATATCAAAGACAATAAGTCAAAAGTACCCGCCTCCGAAAATAGAAAGGTCCAATCTGACTCCGAGATACTCGTCTCGCGTCAAGGTCCTGTGTAACAAAAATACATTTACTTTTATTTAGCTAGAATACAAACAAACAACTAAGTAAATCCTAAATAGAAATTTAGGGATAAACCCTAAACCATTTCCCTCGACCTTTCTAACAGTTAATTAGGGTTAATTACCTTAACCCCAAACAACCTTTTTGATAAAAATCCAAAAACCTAAATCCATATAACCTAATTATTCTACACAACCTAATGATGAATAAATTATCAATAGGTATCAAGATCATACCTAAACATGGATTAATCCAATATATTCCTAATCCAATACATGAATCTAACTCATCAACATGTAACAATTACTCTACTTCTTACCTTGATTCAAAGCCACTGGTTTATACTGAAATCCAAGAGTTGCTGGAATTCTTCACTGTTCGGATTTGATGAAATCAAGATCGACAGCAAATCAAGCAACAAATTCTAATCAACCACAGAAGTTTACCTCCAAGATTTGACTAGGGCATAGCTCTGAGTCGTCTTCGACACTGTCGAGCAAAACTCACACAGGACTCGGTAGTGTTGCTCCTGTCCAAACTAACCTGTGCAGAGGTAGCAGTGGACCAAGGCTAGGGCATGAAAGCAAGCAAATCTCCAGCGATGGTCAGCTCTGTTTACTCCTGTCCGAACCCAATCCTGAGCAAAGATACACCGGCGAGACGGTCGGCGTCGGCGCTATGCCGAGATGCGACAGAGAGGAAGAAAGGCACAGATAGCCGGCGCTAGGGTTCTTGTGGCCGGCGCTGCCTCGGAAGGAAGAGGGAAGATCGACGATTGACAAAAGAAGGCGGCAGTGGCGACTAGGGCACGACTCGGCGTCGGTAGGCAGAGATCAGGCTCGGAAAAGAGGAGATAGTAGCATCGTGGCACAGAGGAGGTCGGCGGCTTGATCGGCACTGCTCGGGCTTTGGCCGGTGGTAAGAAGAAAGGAGATGGGTCGGCGGCGTCGCGAGCTCAAAGGGGAGGAGGAGTCGGCGCCAATTCAGAGTCAAGGAAGAAGAGGAAGCTTCGGCAGTGGCGAGAAGAAGCAAGAATAAGAAGTGGCCGAGGGGTTTTGTGCACTCGGGGAGGAGGAACCGCTCGTGCGGCCGGTTAGGGCAAGGGGGAGAAGGCGCGCAAGAGCTGCGGCAGGGGAAAAGAAATGAGGAAACGGCGAAAATGCAGGAAAAAGGAAATAAATAAATAAAGGAAAAGAATTAAGAAAAATTCAACTTTTCCTCATTTAATTGGGGTAGCCAAAACAGGCTTTTCCGGACCCCGTTTATATCCCCGTTAACTCATCCGTACGAGCTCCGAAAAATTCCCGAAATTTTTTCATAAATTCTGAAAAATTCCCTTATTAATATTCGCCTATTTTTCGGTATTTTACATTCTCCCCCACTAATAAAAATTTGGTCCCCAAATTTCGTTATCTACCATCAGCAAGTACTAACAACAGATATAGAAAGTATAAATGCTGAACGGTAAACTGAATAACATACCTCACGTGAAAAGATGGGGATATCGAGCTCGGATAGTATCCTCGAGCTCCCAAGCAGCCTCCTCGTCCGAATGATGCTGCCATCCGACTTTAACCAGTCGGATAGTCTTGTTCCGCAACTGACGCTCTTTCCGGTCGAGTATCCGTACCGGAACCTCCTCATATGTAATGTCAGGCTGAACTGGAACTGGAATATCTGCCAGCACATGTGTCGGATCAGGCACGTATCTCCTCAGCATCGATACGTGAAATACATCGTGAACGCCTGACAGGGACGGTGGTAGTGCCAATCGGTAAGCTACCGCTCCGATCCTCTCCAAGATCTCGAAAGGACCAATGTACCGTGGAGCTAGCTTACCTCTGAGACCAAATCTCTTCACCCCTTTCGTGGGTGAAACTCGTAGAAATACATGGTCGCCAATAGAGAACTCTAGTGGTCTGCGTCTCCGATCAGCATAACTCTTCTGACGATCCTGCGCCTCTGACATCCTCCGTCTGATAGTACGGACCAACTCTGCATCCTGCTGAACCCTATGAGGTCCCAACAACTGAGCCTCTCCAACCTCATCCCAAAGGACGGGTGTCCGACAAGGTCTACCATACAACGCCTCAAACGGTGCCATCTGGATAGCCGAATGGAAGCTGTTGTTGTAGGCAAACTCTACCAGATGGTCCTCCCAACCGCCTCCAAATCCATAACACATGACCTCGGCAGGTCCTCTAAAGTCTGAATGATCCGCCTCGATGCCCATCCATGCGTGGATGGAAAAGTCTTGAAGCAGATGTGCCCAAGGCCCTGCAGACTCGCCCCGAGACGTAAACCGTGGATCTCTATCCGAAATGATACTCAACGGGACACCATGTAGTCTGATGATCTCCCGACAATAAAGATCTGTCAATCGACCCAGGGGATCAGTCCTCCGAATCGCTAAGAAATGCGCAGATTTGGTTAATCGATCAACGATTACCCAAATCGCGTCATGACCTCGTCGTGTCCTTGGCAACCCTACCACAAAGTCCATGGTAATGTGATCCCACTTCCACTCAGGAACAGGAATCTGCTGAAGTAATCCTGCAGGTCTTTGGTGTTCAGCCTTCACCTGCTGACAGACAAGACATCTAGCTACGAAATCCGCGATGTCTTTCTTCATGCCGTTCCACCAGTAGGAACGCCTCAAGTCTCGATACATACGGGTCCCACCTGGATGGATCGCAAATCGAGAACGGTGTGCCTCCTGTAATAGCTCCTGTAAGACCGGATGAGACTGAGGTACGCATAATCTGCCTCGGAAGTATATGATACCCTCCTCGTCTCGTGTAAACTCGGTTTGCTGCCCGGAAGCTATCTGACTGCTAATAAACTGCAAATGCTGATCACTAGCCTGTGCCTCTCGGATCCTCGTCCTGATCGACGACTGAGCAACCATGGTAACAAGAATACTCTGGTTCCTGCTCCTCAAGATCTAACTCAGAAACTCGAATCAAGTCCGGATCAAGTCCGTGCAAGAAGTCCCTCTGCACTTCTGCCGAGTGCATCGGCAACCACATTAGCTTTCCCGGTGGTAGCTAATGGTACAATCGTAGTCCTTCAGGAACTCCATCCATCTCCTCTCTCAAGATTAAGCTCCTTCCGGTGAAAATATATTTGAGACTCTTATGATCATGAGAATCTCAAATGTGATACCGTATAAATGATGTCGCCATAGCTTCAGAGCAAAGATGATGGCAGCTAACTCCAAGTCATGAACTGGGTAGTTCTTCTCATGCTCCTTCAGCTGACGAGAAGCATAAGAGACTACTCTGCCGTGCTGCATCAGAACAGCGCCCAAACCCTGTAGAGACGCGTCGGTGTAAAGTACAAATCCATCCTCTCCAGAAGGTAAAACCAAAACTGGAGCCGACACTAATCTCTGCTTCAGCTCCTGAAAGCTGGTCTCGCAATCCTCGGACCATACGAACTTCACGCCTTTCCGGGTAAGACGTGTCAGTGGCATAGCAATACGCGAGAAACCCTCGACAAAGCGAAACCTGCGGATCTCCTGAACTGACTTCGGCTGCTCCCAACCGGTGACAGCCTCGATCTTCTGAGGATCAACTGAAATACCTCTGCTAGAAACCACGTGTCCCAGAAAACCGACTGAGGATAGCCAGAATGCACACTTGCTGAACTTCGCGTACAGCTGATGTCGTCGAAGAATCTCCAAGACTGTGCGAAGATGCTGTGCATGCTCCTCCTCGGAATGAGAGTGGACCAATATGTCATCAATGAAAACGATAACAAACTGATCCAGATACTCCAAAAAGATGCGGTTCATCAAATCCATAAACACCGCTGGAGCATTGGTAAGCCCAAATGGCATTACCAAAAACTCATAATGACCGTATCTGGTACGGAAAGCTGTCTTCTGGATATCAGAATCTCTGACTCTCAACTGATGATATCCGGATCGCAGATCAATCTTAGAATACACTGATGTACCTCTGAGCTGATCAAACAAATCCTCAATCCGTGGTAATGGATATTTATTTCTGACGGTCACTGAATTCAGCTGCCTGTAGTCAATACATAACCTCATGGTGCCGTCTTTCTTCTTGACAAATAGAACTGGAGAACCCCATGGTGAAACACTAGGGCGAATAAATCCCCTGTCTAAAAGCTCCTGGAGTTGAACCTTCAGCTCGTTCAACTCTTTTGGTGCCATACGATACGGAGCTTTCGATGTCGGCGCGGTTCCCGGAATCAGCTCAATAGCGAACTCCACTGGCCTTCTGGGAGGCAAACCTGGCAGCTCATCTGGAAATACATCTGGGTACTCCCGGACTACAGGAACATCGGAGAGGTGCGAACTACTACTGTCCTCAGTACTGATCAACGACAACAGAAAACCATGACAGTCGTGAGACAGCAGCTTCTGCGCCTGAATCGCCGAAATAATCGAGATACTGTCGTCTCTGATGCCAGTGAAACTCCACGAGGGTTGGTTCGGAGGCTGGAAGGTGACCACCCTCGTCTGGCAATCAACGGTAGCATGATAAACTGACAGCCAATCCATGCCAAGTATGACATCAAACTCGATCATCTCCAATACTAGAAGATCTACCGTAAGTATCATGTTGCCAAAGTCTAACGGGCAACCTCTGATCTCCTGGGTGACGTCTAAAGTATCACCGGACGGTAGAGAGACAGTCAATCGCCGCAACCTAACAGTAGGTAATCTACCAATCTCCCGCATAAAGGTACGGGATATAAAAGAATGCGAACTACCAGTATCAATCAAAATATCAGCAGTAAATGCATAAATAGAAATCGTACCACGGAAAACGGATCCGTCGGCCCGATGAGCATCCTCTCTGGTAATCGCATGAACACGACCAGTCTCTGGCGGAGGAGGAGGTGGTAACACTGCCAGCGGCTGGGCAGAAGCTTGCCACTGAGGCGCTGCTGGACTATGTGCCAGATAAGACTGAGAGGATGGTGACTGATACTGTGCAGCTGGCTGGAACTGAGTCTGGTACTGCCCCTGAGTCGGATAATAAGGTCCTGGAATAGAACTCTGGGGTGCTATGGAAGCACTGGAGTACTCCTGTCCAAGCATGCCAAATGCTGCTGCGGAGGGAGCTGCTCCCTGCTGACGCTGTGAGGGTGTGAATCTCCGCCCTCCTCGTCGAGACACTGACTGACTAGACTGTCCCCTCTGCTCTGACCCTCCGGAAGCCGTGTGCTGAGCCTTCAGCTGACAATCTCGGCTCTGGTGCCCAGGCAGTTTGCAATAAAAGCAAACTGACTGTTCCAGAGTGCAGGCTGAAGTGATGTGGTCTCTGGAACCACATCGGAAACACTGTATATCGCTGGTGGACTGTTTCCGATCCTGCCGAGGAGACCGGAAACGTCCTGAGGAAGACTGTCCTGACTTCTGAGGCCTACGAAAACCCCAGAAGAACTCTCGACTACTCTGAGGCTGTCCTGTCGCCTGTGTCTGCTGGACCTGCCCTGATGTCTGACCCGTATGCTTTCTTTTCCTGTCCGGATATGCTGTCTGCCGAGCTAACTCTATCATCAAAGCTCGATTCAATGCATCAGAGTAAGATGTAATCCCTAATCCAGCAAGCTGTACATGCAGATAACCATCCAATCCCTGTATAAACTGCATCATGCGAGTTCTGTCCTCCGCAACTAACTCTGGACAAAACTGAGCCAACCGGAGGAATTCAGTATTATACTCGGTCACTGAGCGATTATTCTGCCTCAGACTCATAAAATCCTGTCGGCGAGCCATCTGATAGGACAGTGGAAAGAAACGGCTCTCAAAAGCCTCTCTGAACCTGGTCCATGTGACGTTGCGCTCACCAATAATAGAACGCTGAGTAACCCACCAGGTATTAGCTTCATCCCGTAAATGATAGGCAGCCAGCTCTGCTTTCTCCCACTCGGAGCAAGCCATATAGAAAAAAGTCTGCTCCATAGTCTCTATCCATGACAGAGCCATACTCGGATCGAGATCTCCGCGGAAAAGAGTGAAACGAGTCTTCATCGACTCGGCCAGTGCTGGAATCCTAGCTCGTGCAGCGACGATATCAGTGATCTGTGTCGGGACGGCTGTAGGAGCTGGCGGAAACACTGGAGCTGATACTACGGGTGGTACCGCGGAATAAACCGGAGGAGGAACTCCCGATGCTGCTGTATATACCGGAGCATAGGCCGTCGGTGGTACTGCCTGGGGGACAAAAGTGGTGGCAGCTGGAGGTACGGTAGAAAAAGGTACCGGATATGGTGCAGCTGCTGCTACTGTAGGCACTGGGGGTACAGGTGTCACTGGTGTCGGGTACACTGTAGGTCCATGTGGCGGTGGTACTGAATACGCTGTAGGCTGCGCTGGAGCAGATGTCGGGTACACCAATGGTACCCCTGATGGTACGGTAAACAGGGTAGGCGTGGATACCGTCGGTGTGGCCAAAGTAGGTATCTCTACAGGAGCTATCGGAATTTGAGAGCTCGATGCTCCCGCTGCATCCTGAGTCTGTCCCTGACTGACAGGCTCACTAACAGTGAGCATCTCTGGTATATCCAGAGATCCCGTGGTCCTCGCACGTGGTCGTCCAGCACCACGTCTCGCAGCAATACGAGTAGATCGTCTCATATCTGTTAAATTAAATTACAGATATCAATACCAATATAACAACCATAAAATAACAACATACCTATTTGCTGTCTGGAGATGTTCTGTCGCTGTCCAGTCCCCAATTTGACCTCAAAATTCCGAACGAGAATATCGCCGGAAATCCAATAAATCCGAAACATAACCATATCGAAATCCGAAAATGCCCAGTTTGACTGGCAAACCTGGCTAACCCAAATATCCTGAATACCACCAACCGGTATCCGATAAATCTCCAGAACACCGAAAGCAGGTATCATAACCCGCTCTGATACCAAATAAATTGGTATCAGATAAATCCAGAAAATCCAAAATACGAAACAAAATATCGTAAAACCTGGCTCTGATTCCACTAAATTATCACGCCCCAGAGGAGTCCCTGTCCGAGAAAATTTCGGCAACATCTCCCCTGTACGGTTGACAATCTGAAACTTTTCTACATCTCACAAATACCTCAGCCACAGGCGGCTGGAATAATAACAACAAAATAAAACATCACCACGCAGTTATATATAATCTATTCAGCCTCTGCTGTCACAACCACGCAGTTAAGATAATTAAACAGTAAAAATAATACTCTGACTCGAAATCCACCCTACTCCACTACACTCGTAAATCTCAAATCCGACGAACTCACCTCTTCTGCCCTCCAGGCAGGCATGTAGTAGAATAAAAATCCAAATCCAAATCCATCGCAATAATAAAATCCATACAATATCCATAAGCAGAATAATCCAAAACATAACTAAAACAAAGTCTGACAGCGAAAAGCTAAAATAAAACAACAACTCAAAAACCAGCAGAGGAGTAGCACTACGTGCTGTGGGGACCAGCGACTGGAACTCCCTCCTGACAGCATCAACCTGAAAATAACAACAATGGAGGCGGGGTGAGTCGAACACTCAGCAGGTACAGTTGATATGCAAAGTAAAGAAAATAACACCTAGCACTAATCATGCGTACAATCTCCTGATAAAGATAAAGGTAAATGCAAACCGAAGAAGTCAGGAGAGAATCTGTACTAACCAGGACCCGGTATAAGGACAAACAGTCCGAAATGTATAGAAGACCTGTATGCATGTCAAACAAGGTATCCAAGCAATGTGCAGCATATAAGTGCAACAAACACAAACACAAACAATAAATGCATCATGCATATGATGCCAATGTCATGGTCACCCCTGACGCCAGTCAGCCGACTCACAACAAAAGTGGGACCAAGTGGGTAGGGACAAGTGCACTCGGCAACACTACTCACGATGAGTGATCGAGTGGACGGATGTCGGAGTACATACGCATTCCTACCCCAAATCATAAATGGGGAGCGCAATGCTCTCAACTCCGGGTACTGTGACGGGAGGGATCTCTAACGTGCTACACGTCACACTTCCATGAGCGGACCAACGGAGCACCTAAGAGCAAACGTGCTACCACGCTGTGTCCCGCTACCCATGAACGTCACAACGGAGCACCGAACGAAAACTGGCAAAGTGCTCGACAATAAAGGAGCAATCAATCACTCAGCATGCAATCATGCGAATGGTGCATGTCACTAAACATGGTAATATACTAAACCAATCTCTGGACATATCATAATGTGCACCAAAGCGAATGAATCATATCAAGGTATCTGATCATATAAGGTATCAAACCTAGGTCCTGACATAGTAAAATATGGTTATATCACTACCCATGAGCATGTGGAATCAGGTACATATCCATACAAGATGTAAACAAACAATCAATCAATAGGTAGCATGTATTGGGCAGTGATTAACCGAAACAAGTAAGAAACACAATTAATGCATCTTGTTAATTTAATTACTAAGCATATCAAAGACAATAAGTCAAAAGTACCCGCCTCCGAAAATAGAAAGGTCCAATCTGACTCCGAGATACTCGTCTCGCGTCAAGGTCCTGTGTAACAAAAATACATTTACTTTTATTTAGCTAGAATACAAACAAACAACTAAGTAAATCCTAAATAAAAATTTAGGGATAAACCCTAAACCATTTCCCTCGACCTTTCTAACAGTTAATTAGGGTTAATTACCTTAACCCCAAACAACCTTTTTGATAAAAATCCAAAAACCTAAATCCATATAACCTAATTATTCTACACAACCTAATGATGAATAAATTATCAATATGTATCAAGATCATACCTAAACATGGATTAATCCAATATATTCCTAATCCAATACATGAATCTAACTCATCAACATGTAACAATTACTCTACTTCTTACCTTGATTCAAAGCCACTGGTTTATACTGAAATCCAAGAGTTGCTGGAATTCTTCACTGTTCGGATTTGATGAAATCAAGATCGACAGCAAATCAAGCAACAAATTCTAATCAACCACAGAAGTTTACCTCCAAGATCTGACTAGGGCATAGCTCTGAGTCGTCTTCGACACTGTCGAGCAAAACTCACACAGGACTCGGCAGTGTTGCTCCTGTCCAAACTAACCTGTGCAGAGGTAGCAGTGGACCAAGGCTAGGGCATGAAAGCAAGCAAATCTCCAGTGATGGTCAGCTCTGTTTACTCCTGTCCGAACCCAATCCTGAGCAAAGATACACCGGCGAGACGGTCGGCGTCGGCGCTATGCCGAGATGCGACAGAGAGGAAGAAAGGCACAGATAGCCGGCGCTAGGGTTCTTGTGGCCGGCGCTGCCTCGGAAGGAAGAGGGAAGATCGACGATTGACAAAAGAAGGCGGCAGTGGCGACTAGGGCACGACTCGGCGTCGGTAGGCAGAGATCAGGCTCGGAAAAGAGGAGACAGTAGCATCGCGGCACAGAGGAGGTCGGCGGCTTGATCGGCACTGCTCGGGCTTTGGCCGGTGGTAAGAAGAAAGGAGATGGGTCGGCGGCGTCGCGAGCCCAAAGGGGAGGAGGAGTCGGCGCCAATTCAGAGTCAAGGAAGAAGAGGAAGCTTCGGCAGTGGCGAGAAGAAGCAAGAATAAGAAGTGGCCGAGGGGTTTTGTGCACTCGGGGAGGAGGAACCGCTCGTGCGGCCGGTTAGGGCAAGGGGGAGAAGGCGCGCAAGAGCTGCGGCAGGGGAAAAGAAATGAGGAAACGGCGAAAATGCAGGAAAAAGGAAATAAATAAATAAAGGAAAAGAATTAAGAAAAATTCAACTTTTCCTCATTTAATTGGGGTAGCCAAAACAGGCTTTTCCGGACCCCGTTTATATCCCCGTCAACTCATCCGTAAGAGCTCCGAAAAATTCCCGAATTTTTTTTATAAATTCCGAAAAATTCCCTTATTAATATTCGCCTATTTTCTGGTATTTTACAGATGGTAAGAAGTGGGATGAATTTTTTAAACAACGACTTCTTGATTTATCCTAATGACTAGTGAAAAATTTTTATGGATCAAGTTGAGATTATCAAAATATATATAATATAAAAAAATGACTTAAATATAGTTGTAACATATATGGATTATAGTTGTTATTATAGTTGTTACATAGTTATAACAATTATAATTTATAGTTAACATAGCTATATAGTTGTAACAATTATTAGGATTTAATTGTTATAATATAATGTTCATTAATATTGTGTGTATATATTGTAATAATTATAAATCATAGCTGTTATATTATAATGTTGATGCTTATATTATAACAATTATGATTTATAATATAATATTAACTAAAAATAAAATGTTCATGTTATAATAGTTCATAGCTATTATAATACAAAGTGTTACTAGTATTGACTAGAGTTGAAACATTCTTATTGCAATAATTATAAATCATAATTGAGATTAGATATAATATTATTTTAATGATAAATAAATAAAAGTCCATTTGATGATTGTAATAACAATATTTGAAGGTCTAAGATTTTTACTTCATTTTTTTTTATATACTAGAGGTCTATTGATACAATAAATTCGAAGGTCATTTTTTGTAAATATATTTTTATAACAATATTAAAGATCGAAATAAAAGTGCTAGAATGACATTACATTACTAAAGAGAATGAATGAAGACAACTATAATGATATGGTTTAAGGTTTTCTTTTTGTAATAAATACATTATTTATAACAATAAGATATGAGCATCTTTTGAAGTAAAGGTGAAGTCGTCGTCTTAACAGTCCCTTCAGATGGTTCCATACTCGATGAAATGGAATAAATTACGAGGGGCATTTGTCTTAGCGCAAGATATGAGCATCTTTGATAATCCTTTTAGAGACAAGATAAAATGCTATAGCAAAATTATTAAAGAGGAGGTGATTGCGAGATAGCATGTTATAGTGACATTGTTGAAGAGGCCATGAATGCGATTCAGGTGATGAACATGCCATGTAACTTTCTTTTGTGTCTCCAAATAGAAGAACGAGAATAGGAGGTATGAACTAACTTATCCATCAAAACTTTTAAATAAGAGAGTTGTAACAAATATCCATCAAAACTTTTAAACAAGAGAGTTGTAACAAATGAAGGGAAGGCAAGCAAATTTAGTCAATATCTTTGTTTCCAAGTAAAGGGACTAGTTCGTCACATATCTTTTTTTAAATAAAAATTTTAATTTTTTTATTAGAAAAATATCTTAATTATCTATGAGATTTGTATCATTTGTGTTAGATGTTTGTTAGGAAATATAGCAAGATATGCACTGTTAAGATTTGGTGGTTGCATTATGTCCACTAGATATTAAAATCAGTCCAACCAATCCCATCACTCGGATGAGTGGGACCCGCAAAGCTGGCCCTTAACCATTCAGATTCTCTTATTTTAATAATAATAATAATAATAATAATAATTATTATTATTATTATTATTATTACTGTGAAACAAACATATGGCAGATTAAGCGCTAGTTGGTTGCTGTTCTGCCACTTGATAACTTGTACTCAAAGTATTGCAAAATAGTTAGTAGAATTGATGGTAATGGCTAAAACACATTGAATGTGATATATCAGTTTTTTTTTTTCCAACTTATGGTAATAGTAGCATTAAGCATCAAAAAAAACTTTAAGGTATTCATGATTATATATATATATATATATATATATATATATAAAAGATATATTCATTATCTATATATTGATAATCCACATTTAAACATTATTACAGATCTACTCCTCGGTATATGAAATATCTTAGATTCTCAATAACAATAACAATAACAAATCTTGAAATAGTACGACATGAATATAGACTTCCTGAGAGATTAAATCAGAGATTTAGTTAACTTAATTTATTAAGTACTTTTATTAGAAATAAATTTTAAGCCTTTCAAAATATATTGAATAAAATAAACCTAAACTCTAAAGCCAAAATCCTATATGACATACCTACAAGCTAAAAAAAATTATGTACAATCGTCCATGATCTCATCATAGGTGAATAAAATATAAAATTTATATATATATATATATATATATATATAAAAGGAATAATTGATATATGATTGAGTCAAAAGGGCTAAAGGGTCAAGACTGACTCAATAGAATTAGGTAGAGCCAACTAGATGCTAATGTATTATAAGGAATAATTGTATGTATCTATTATATTCCTTTACATATTATATATTTTTATAGATACAATCTTGTAATAAAAAATAAATTATGAAAATTCCATAAGTTGTTTATATCTATCAATAATTTCAACCAGTTATGCAAGCTGGTTGACCTAGACAACTAGTGTCATGCCTCGTCGATTGTCTCGAGGGTAAGATTGTTTGATGAAAATTAGACAACAACTCCCTTATAATAGTGACAGATGAATCATGAATACAAGACCACAAAGCCATAAAAAAAATAATCAACAACTCACACGGTTGGAACATACATAACCATGCAGTTATATACTCAACTCATACAACTGGAACAAAAAGAACATAATCACGTAGTTATATAAGCAGCCCATATGACTGAAATAGATAATACAGTGGAAGATAATAAAACTACATAGCCTACACAGCTGGTACAAATACAAAGTATGTAAGATAAAACACTGACTGCATGTCGGCATGACTTACACCACAATACAAACCCAAAACGAATAAATGGGGCCACAAGGTTAAAATCCAAAAGCAAGTCGAATCACTACACACCAAGTCCGAAAAACAAAGTAAGAATAGCACAGTGTGAAATAACCAGAAAAAGGATTTCAGATGTGACGTGGGACTGGCAACCAGGATCCTCTAAACAACTCCTCTAACATCTACCTGTTACCTGGCAAAAGAAAAATCAGTACAAGAGGTGGTAAGTACGATCACTCAGTGGGTAATAACAATATGATAGTGTATTAATAAAAATGTAAGGTGATCAAAGATATACAGTCTCAATAGGGAAATAACAGCATAATCATATATGACATGATAAACATACATACTCATACCAGTCTAACACAAACAGTATAATAATTAGTAACTCACTAGGGATCGACAAAATATATATATATATATATATATATATATATATATATATATATATATATATATGATAAACTGTAATAGATCATCAAATGTGAAAGAATCGCTCCATCACAAGAATATGTCATATGTGGGCACTACGCTCCCCCACAAGCAATCCAACGTATGTGGGAGCAACGCTCCACCATAAGCAATCCACAATATTTGGGAGCAACGCTCCGCTACAAACAATACAATATATGTGGAAGCAACGCTCTACCACATGCAATACAATATATATGGGAGCAGAGAGGGGGGGGTGTGAATAGCCGACCCCAAATTCTCGTTTCTTCCTACAATTTGAGTTAGCGCAGCGGAAATAAAAAGTAGAAACGAAAATGGAGAAGATCAAACCTCAAACGCGACGATAAAACGAGGTTCGGAGATGATACTCCTACTCCTCGGCATGTCCGTAAGGTGGACGAATCCTATCAATCCGTCGGTGGATGAGACCCCGGAGAACCGGCTAATAAAAACTCCTTCTGGGTGGAGAAACCTCGCCACAATCTCTTTTGCAACAGCAATAAAGGAGTACAAGAAATAAAGCAAGAAACAATGGATAATATGAATGTAAATACACTCTACCAAGTTTGCTTGCCTTCTTCTCATCGACTGGAGTCCGTTGATGAAGTAGCAACTTCACGGATGATGCCAACAGCAGCTGATCAACCAGTCGAGGGAAGCTCACACGAAGCTTCAGCAAAGAGAAGCTCAGCAAAGCTCAAATCGCAGTAAGGAGGAAGAGCAAGAAGTATATCTGTAGAGGCCCTCGACCTCGATATATATCCTGCACCTGCTGCACCTGTGAAGAAGACAAAGAGCAACACAGAAATCTAGCCGTTGTGTCGCAACGGCTAGGCCTGGACCGATCAGGCTCCACCCTGATCGGTCTGGGAGCCATCTGATTGGTCTGTGGACCGATCAGGCCCTAGGCTGATCGGTCCCCAGACCGGTCAGCCATCTCTGTGAGGGTTAGCTTTAAAGCCTGATCGGTCTGTGGACCGATCAGGCAACGATCAGTAGCTTCCTGATCGTTTTCTGATCGGTTTGTGGACCGATCAGATAACCTACAGCGAACCACTGTTTGGTTACTGATCGGTCATCAGACCGATCCAATGCCTTAGAGCTTCCCAGCCCTAAATCCTAAAGCCTTCCCGGTCTAGAGAACGAGCTACTGAGCCCTCTCTGACCTAGTCTGGAGAAATGAGCTACCGAGCCCTCTCTGACTTCCATGTCCGGTCCAGAGAAAGAGCTACCGAGCCCTCTCTGACCTAGTCCGGAGAACGAGCTACCGAGCCCTCTCTGACCTAGTCTGGAGAATGAGCTACCGAGCCCTCTCCAACTTCATCCGGTCCAGAGAACGAGCTACCGAGCCCTCTCTGACCTAGTCCGGAGAACGAGCTACCGTGCCCTCTCCAACTCTGTCTGGTCCAGAGAACGAGCTCCCGAGCCCTCTCTGGCCTAGTCCGGAAAACGAGCTGCCGAGCCCTCTCCGACATCGTCTGGTCCAGAGAACGAGCTCCCGAGCCCTCTCTGACCTAGTCCGGAGAACGAGCTGCCGAACCCTCTCCGACTTCCCATGCCAAGCTTCCATACTTGGACTTCTCCCGTGCCAAGCTCCCTGCTTGGACTTTTCCGTGCCAAGTCTCCATACTTGGACTTTTCCCGTGCCAAGCTCCCTGCTTGGACTTTTCCGTACCAAGTCTCCATACTTGGACTTTCCCCCGTGCCAAGCTCCCTGCTTGGACTTTTCCGTGTCAAGTCTCCATACTTGGACTTTTCCCCGTGCCAAGCTCCCTGCTTGAACTTTTCCGTGCCAAGTCTCCATACTTGGACTTTACCGAATCAAGTCAACTCAAGTCGGGTCAACCAGGTCAACCTTGACCGAAGGTTGCACCCACAATCTCCCAAGTTTGTATTCTTGTCAAACATCAAGATACAACTTTTCTATTCTCGTCAAACATCAAAATACAACTCGAGTCGGGTCAACCAGGTCAACCTTGACCTAAGGTTGCATCAACAATCTCCCCCTTTTTTATGTTTGACAAAACCATAATCAAGTTAGGTTAACCCGATAACCTAACTTAGGTTTTCCAATAGTTCTCCAATCAATGTTCTTCCTTGAACATTCTCCCCAAACTCCAATGTTCTTCCTTGAACATTCTCTAGACATTTCTCCCCCTTTTTGACACACATCAAAAAGAGTGAATCAAGGTTAAGAGTTTCTTCCTAATGAAAGTCCCATACCTTTCATTGAAACCCTTAATTTCCCCCTTGATACTAAAGACAATAATCAACTTAGTGATAATCTCATATCACTCATCCTCAGAAATCGAGTAAAAACTCCCCCTAAAAGTCAACTCCCCTTTGACCAATAGGTAAAACTCCCCCTAAAGGTCAACTCCCCCTTGACCATTGCACCAACAATGTCTTGGAGAGTTTCAATCCTTTAGAAATCTAAAATACCAACTTCCAGCTGAAATTTCAGACAATCAGTCGAAAATCAGCATTTTGGCACGCTCAGCCCTTTACTGGATCGGTCACCAGACCGATCCACACTTCCCTGGATCGGTCCAGTGACCGATCCAGACCTCCCTGGACCGATCAGCATCCCCTCTGATCGGTCCACAAAGCTCTGATAGGAATTTCTGATTTTTCTCCCGAAATTCAGAAACCCCTAAAAATTCACAGAAAATTTCAAAAATTGTAAAATTTTGAAGATACATTCCTATATTATCATGGAAAAATAGTTTTCTATGAAAATAACTTCCATTTTCAAATATTGATACAAAGTTCGAAAAACTTTGAAATAGCTCAAGGTTAATCCATCTTTGTATTAACTTGCTCAATGATGAATACTATCACTAGAAAAGCTTCATCAAGGTTTTTCAAATCAATTTTGAAATGATTTTAAACCATTCAATTTAGGACCACAATCTTAGGGTTAAATGTACATGACTTGTACACAAGCTTTCCCTATGATCCTCAATTTAGAATTAGGCTCATCTAGGTACAAGAGCTATGCACCTTGATCCTAACTCATAATCCTAATATCTCACACACATCTAAGGTGTATCAAACACATCCAAGTTAATTTTGATGTGAGATATGAGTTTAGGTCATCTTAAGCTAAGTTCTCATGCATTTTCTAGACAACAATTTGATTTCCATATCAAATTGAGTTTTTATCCTTAAATCAATTTAATTGATCATAAATGCAAGAGATGATGACATGACATAAAATAATATCATAAGTGAAAACATGTGCCAATGTCATGATGTCATGTCATAAAGTATGAAACTTAAATAAGGCATGACATATAACTAACCTAAGCATTATCATGACATTTCAAATGATAATAAAGTAAATATGATGTCATGACATGTCATATGGCAAACAATATATGGCAAATAACATATAAAGGTATAGAAAATACCTAATTCTAGCCTTAGTTGCCATTTTTGATAATTTTGATCATTTTGCCACAAATTCTATATTCCTAAGTGTAATAGACCTAAAATCATATACTAAAGATTTTTAGATCACTATGTGCCAATTAGATTGATCCTAGAAAATTCCTCAAATGTGGTTGGCACATCCTAATCACCTTAGGAATAAGTTTTAATTTCATTTTCAAGGCTTGGTTATACCTTGAAACTTTCTAAAATGCCACCTTTTGCCATGATTAGGTTAACTACCTATCCAAATAAGATGGGCACACCCTAAACCATCTAGCGTGATGAAATCACGCTCCTAGGAACCCAAAACCTATTTGAGCTCATTGGGTTCACTAAATATTCACTAGGGATGACTTCCCTAGCAACCCTCCTAATGACCCTCCTAGGCTTTAAAGCCTTGGTCATTTGGGACTCATCAAGATCAACTCTAGGGGTGACTCCCCTTGTGACCTTGGTGATGGTCTTCCTAGCCCTAGGTCTTGTTCCATAATCGAATGGAACATTATGGTAAGTGGGCTTGACCACTTGAGACTTAGGTTTGTCACTCAAACCTCTCATGTCCTTGGGCTTTTGCTTTTGACCCTTAGACCCTAGAGTTGACTTCTCCAAATTCTTAAGAGTCTTTTCTAAGGTGTCAAGTCTTGACCTCAAGACTTGATTTTCCTTCTCTAATACCTCAAGTTTTAATTTATCATTTTTCTTCGAGGTATTCCTAGGCATATGTCTTGTTGTTTTGGGATTCCTATCTAGGTTTTCCTTAACCTTAGATGAGTTAATTCTAGGGTTGGCATTTCTAGTATCATCCTTACCTAGACTAACATGTTTGGCACCTAAGCACATGTATCAGTTTCTATGGTTATCATGCTTATCATCATTGGCAATTGCAAAAAAGCTACTAGCATGTTTCTTATTAGAATTGCAATAATGTGCCTTAAAAGATACCTTAGGGTTTGCCTTAGCTCCCCTCATAGATGTGTTTGGTCTCTTGTCCTTGTGAGGTTGCCTCCCCCTCGGACATTAGCTCCTATAATGTCCCCTTTGCTTGCATTGGAAGCACACCACGTGCTCCTTGCCCTTGCGTATCGGGACTCCGGCTTCCTTGACTTTTGGTGCCGGTGGAGTCTTCCTAATCCTCTTTGGACATTTACTCTTGTAATGCCCATATTCCCTACACTTAAAGCACATTATATGTAATTTACTTGAAATTAAGTTGCTTGAGTTACCTAGGGTTGAGGATGAACATAAACTCTCTTCTTCATCCCTTCCGGAGGTAGAGGCTTCTTCTTGCACCAATATTGATGAAGAACTCTCCTCCTATTCTTCCTTAGATGTTGAGTAGCCCTCAACTTCTAATTCCATACCTCCATGATGTGAGCTACTTGGCTCACTTGACTCCTCTTCATGACTTGAATTGGAGCTCTCCTCATGGAACTTAGCCAAGTTGTTCCACAACTCCTTGGCATCGTTGTATCCACCTATCTTACACAAGATATCATTAGGTAATGAAAATTCAAGGATTTTCGTTACCTCGTCGTTGATTGTGGATTGGTGGATTTGTTCCTTCATCCACTTCTTCTTCTCGAGAGGTTCTCCCTTTTTATCCACCGGAGGAGTAAAACCTACTCGTACACAATTCCAATTCACTAGGTTAGTCATAAGAAAATACTTCATTCTTATCTTCCAATACGCGAAGTCGTCGCGATCGTAGAAGGGTGGAATCGTGATGTCTTCTCCAAGTAGATCCATTCTCTAGCTTGTGCTCCCCCGGGTGTTAATCCGACGAAGAGCAACCTCGCTCTGATACCACTTGTTAGGACCTTCGGATACGGCTAGAGAGGGGGGGTGTGAATAGCCGACCCCAAATTCTCGTTTCTTCCTACAATTTGAGTTAGCGCAGCGAAAATAAAAAGTAGAAACGAAAATGGAGAAGATCAAACCTCAAACGCGACGATATAACGAGGTTCGGAGATGATACTCCTACTCCTTGGCGTGTCTGTAAGGTGGACGAATCCTATCAATCCGTCGGTGGATGAGATCCCGGAGAACTGGCTAATAAAAACTCCTTCTGGGTGGAAAACCTCGCCACAATCTCTTTTGCAACAGCAATAAAGGAGTACAAGAAATAAAGCAAGAAACAATGGATAATATGAATGTAAATACACTCTACCAAGTTTGCTTGCCTTCTTCTCATTGACTGGAGTCCGTTGATGAAGCAGCAACTTCACGGATGATGCCAACAGCAGCTGATCAACCAGTCGAGGGAAGCTCACACGAAGCTTCAGCAAAGAGGAGCTCAACAAAGCTCAAATCGCAGTAAGGAGGAAGAGCAAGAAGTATATCTGTAGAGGCCCTCAACCTCGATATATATCCTGCACCTGCTGCACCTGTGAAGAAGACAAAGAGCAACACAGAAATCTAGCCGTTGTGTCGCAACGGCTAGGTCTGGACCGATCAGGCTCCACCCTGATCGGTCTGGGAGCCATCTGATCGGTCTGTGGACCGATCAGGCCCTAGGCTGATCGGTCCCCAGACCGGTCAACCATCTCTGTGAGGGTTGGCTTTAAAGCCTGATCGGTCTGTGGACTGATCAGGCAACGATCAGTAGCTTCCTGATTGTTTTCTGATCGGTACTGTGGACCGATCAGATAACCTACAGCGAACCACTGTTTGGTTACTGATCGGTCATCAGACCGATCCAATGCCTTAGAGCTTCCCAGCCCTAAATCTTAAAGCCTTCCCGGTCTAGAGAACGAGCTACTGAGCCCTCTCTGACCTAGTCTGGAGAAACGAGCTACCGAGCCCTCTCCGACTTCCATGTCCGGTCCAGAGAACGAGCTACCGAGCCCTCTCTGACCTAGTCCGGAGAACGAGCTACCGAGCCCTCTCCGACTTCCACGTCCGGTCCAGAGAACGAGCTACCGAGCCCTCTCTGACCTATTCTGGAGAACGAGCTACCGAGCCCTCTCCGACTTCATCCGGTCCAAAGAACGAGCTACCGAGCCCTCTCTGACCTAGTCCGGAGAACGAGCTACCGAGCCCTCTCCAACTCTGTCTGGTCCAGAGAACGAGCTCCCGAGCCCTACCATGGAATGTCCACAGGACCCTCTCCGACTTGTTCGGTCCAGAGAATGAGCTCCCGAGCCCTCTCTGACCTAGTCCGGAGAACGAGCTGCCGAGCCCTCTCCGACTTCCCATGCCAAGCTTCCATACTTGGACTTCTCCCGTGCCAAGCTCCCTGCTTGGACTTTTCCGTGATAAGTCTCCATACTTGGACTTTTCCCGTGCCAAGCTCCCCCGTGCCAAGTCTCCATACTTGGACTTTACCGAATCAAGTCAACTCAAGTCGGGTCAACCAGGTCAACCTTGACCGAAGGTTGCACCCACAATCTCCCAAGTTTGTATTCTTGTCAAACATCAAGATACAACTTTTCTATTCTCGTCAAACATCAAAATACAACTCGAGTCAGGTCAACTCGAGTTGGGTCAACCTTGACCTAAGGTTGCACCAACACGTATGTGGGAGCAACGCTCCACCATAAGCAATCCACAATATTTGGGAGCAACGCTCCGCTACAAACAATACAATATATGTGGAAGCAACGCTCTACCACATGCAATACAATATATATGGGAGCAACACTCCACCACAAGGAATATAAATGACTAAGATATCTAGTTATCTAGCTAAGGACTGTGCGAGAACACTACCACAGATAACCCGTGGGCAGTTCAAAATGTCAGGGTCCATGTCTACACGAGAACACTCTGCCACAGATAATCGTGGGCAGACAGAATGTAGCTATCTAGCTATGGCTGCGTGAGAATATTCTACCACAAATAACTCGTGGGTAGCCCAGGGTATAACAATCATTGTCAACTAGCTCTAGCTACGAGAGAGCAATGGTCGTCAAACAAGCTCATACCACATGGGACCAATGATCGTCAAACTAGCTCATACCACAAGGGAGTAATGGTCATCAAACTAGCTCATACCGTAAGAGAGTAATAGTCGTCAAACTAGCTCATACCACAAAGAAGCAATGGTCGTCGACAAGCGTATAGTGCAATGATGAACATGATGTAAATAATAATAATACCGATATAATGATCATCAATGCAACAACTCCCTCAACATAAATACAACATAATCAACATGATTCTCTAATAGTACACACCAGACACGTGTGCACACATCACACAGGTTTAATCGACAAGATACGTCCAATAGTACACACTTGACACGTGTGTACATGTAGCATAGGTATAATCAATAAGATATCTCTAATAATACACCAGACACGTGTACACACACCACCATACAGGTTTAATCGACAAGATACCTCCAATAGTGCACACCTGACACGTGTGTACACACAATATAGGTATAATCAACAAGATACATCCAATAATACACCAAACACGTGTACACACACCACCACACAAGTTTAATCGACAAGATACCTCCAATAGTACACCCAACATAGGTATAATCAACAAAATACCTCTAATAATACATCAGACACGTGTACACACACCACCACACATGTTTAATCGACAAGATATCTCCAATAGTACACACCTGACACGTGTGTACACACAACATAGGTATAATCAATAAGATACTTCCAATAATACACCAGACACGTGTACACACACCACCACACAGGTTTAATCGACAAGATATTCAATAGTACACACCGGACACATGTGTACATACAATATATAAATATCCAGAAAACATGATCAATCAATCACATATACATGTATGCATGGAAAGATCCAACATGCGACTACCAACAAGATATACAATAAGTAACAACACTTATACACATGGACACACTAATATATGCATAGTCAGCATAATAACTCCTACAGTACACACTATGTTGGGGTTGTAAGGTTGTAAACATAGTCCCACATTGAAAACACATGGGATAGATTATGAATTTATAAGAGAAAGATATCTCCATTGGTATGAGACCTTTTGGGTAGAGCCCAAGAGCAAAACCATGAGGGTTTATGTCCAAAGTGGATAGTATCATACCATTACGGAGATATCTAAATTTTTTTCGATCCTCCAATTGGTATCAAATCCCAGATTGTCAGAAGGGCTAACCACCGACTATGCACAAGAGTCATGGTCCAATCCAACCATGTGGGTGGAATATTGACCTCGAACAAAGAAGTGGGGGCTCTCGTGTTCGTATCAAGCAGGAAGTCCTAGTAGGTCGAATGGACTGAGAGGCAGGTGTTAGAGTGTATACTAAAAACCTAGCTTTTGTAAATATTTATTTTAAAATAAAGAATCACTTTTGATCAAAAATATCTACATTTATGTTAAGTGTAGTTGTTCAATTAATTTATATCGTAGATAACATGGTGTGTGGTGTCACACACAGAAGATCATGTTATCAGATCTTTATAAATTATAAACAGTTGCCCATGACTAAGATGGAAAGGAACAAATCGTTGGAATAGTCGTAGTGTAATTAGGTATTAGTTTATCTTAACTAATAAATTACACTAGTACACTCTAAGTGTATTGAGTAGGACCAATTAAGACAAGTTCTTTTTATACTGACTTAATAAAAGAACAAGAGTTTAGTTATTATGGAAGTGTGTGCTCTTAATCCTAATATAATAACAAGTACATATATTTAGTATTTATTTCTTTGACTTATCAAAGGGTGAGATTTAGCTTGATAAATCAATAGGTTCGATAAGTTGGGAAATGATATTACTTATAGTGTGTGTTGTTGATTATAAAAGGAAACTGTGTCCTAGTTATCTAGGTTGAGAATGTCCCTAAGAGGAGCTCATAAGGATTGCCATGTTAAACCCTGCAAGTGGACTTAGTCCGATATGACGATAAAGTTGAGTGGTACTACTCTCGGAGATAGATATTAATTAAATGAGTTGTCAGTAACTCATTAAATTAATGGACATTCGATATCTTAAACACAGGAATACTAACACACTCATGATAAGAAGGAGCCCATAATGTAATTTGGGATTGGTGCGGTAGTGCAATAATAACTCTATAGTGGAATGAGTTATTATTGACAACTTGAGTTGTGTGTTTGGGGCAAACACGTGATACTCAAGCTCATCGGAAGACCAAAACCAATTTCTCCTCTAGGTCCCTGTCGTAGCCTCATTAGTGCCTTAAGTCCATCCATATAAAAGCTCATCTTGGTGACCAAGCCAAGGGTCGACCACTTCCTCTTCAATGAGGGTTGGCCCTTTTGCTTGTGTCCAAGCTTGTAGGGATTGACCACAATAATTCAAATAAGGAGGGGTGTTTTAAATTTTTAAAATCTTCTCTTTGTAGAAATCTACAAGTTGTAAAAGAAAGATTTTAAATTTATAAAACTTTCCTTATTTGAATTAGGCTACATGGTTTAAAAGAGGTTTTTAAAAAGTTTTAAAATTTTCCTTATTTAACCATCCTCATGGTTTTTTTAAAAGAGAATTTTAAATTTAAAACTTCCCTTTTTGTAACCATGTTAAAAAAAAGGAAATTTTAGAAGAGATGTTTTAAATTTTAAAACATAATTTTAAATTTTAAAACTTTCCTTTTTTAATATCCACTTTAGGAAATTAAAAGAGAGCTTGCAAAAATTTTATAAGAGCATTCATTCTTTGCTTGTAAATTTTTACAAAATTATTTTTCCTTCCTCTTACGGCCGGCCACCCTTGCTTGGTGCCCAAGCAAGGTGCCGACCAATCAAAACAATCAATCCATGATTGGTGATTGAATCAATCAAGAGGAAAGAAAAGGAAAAAATTAAAAGAGAAAAGGAAAAACAAGAGGAAGATTTTAATTTTTGTAAAAAGTCTTTCCTTATTTACCTTGGGCAAGTAATATAAAAGAAGGGGAGGGGAGGCCTCATGAGATATCAATTCTTATTCTCTTGTTGGAGCTCTTCATTGTGGTCAGCCCTCTCTCCCTCTCTCTTCCCTTTGCTCTCTTTTGCTCCTTGGCGGTGGTGGTGGCCGAAAATTAGAGAAGGAGGAGAAGCTCTTTGGGTAGGTGTTCATCTTGGAGGATCGTCGCTCACACGACGTCCAAGAGGAGGTGAGGAATACGGTAGAAGATCTCGAGGTTATTAGCATATAAAGAAGAGGTATAACTAGTAATTAATTTTTGCATCATACTAGTTATTTTTCTTTGTATGAATTCCAAACACAAGAGGCATTAGATTCTAGTTTTTCGAATTTGTTATTCGAATTTGTATTTTTTTTTATTTTTTGAATTTGTGATTCGATTGTTCTTTTTGGTTAAACCTAGAGTTATATAAGGAAATTAAATATTAACTTTCCTTAAAAGGCTTTGTCTAGGCGGTGGTGGATGCTCCCATAACCAAGAAGGTCATGTGCTTCGCCATGCAGTTCTGGAAGTCAATTTTGAAAATTAATATTTAATTGAAGTGGATTTGGATCAATAGTGTTAAGTTCCGCTTGCGATTCAAGTCTAAACCATTAAGAACAGATAAGTTAAATTTGGGATCAATAATGTTAAGTTCCGTTTGCGATTCCTAATTTAACTTCTAAAGAACACAATAGGTTGTTTAGGAAAGGTTCAACACTTGTACAAAATTTTTGTACAGTGGAATCGGTATGATCTTCCTATGACCAACCTGTTGGAGCAATCCCAATGGTCCACGGGACCATGTGTTTTGGTGTTTGTGCAAAGGATTTAAGTTAGGTTCACCCTTGTTATTTGATATGTGTACTTGAGTTGTGCAGGACTGCAGGATACACATGTGACTCAGGTTGACGGCTTCGGGTCCGGTGAAGGATGGAGCATCCGAGGGACTGTGGACAAGGCAGTAAGGACAAGAGCCGATGGAAGCGACTTCGAGGCATACGCGAAGGATGACATTGGGAACGAGCTGTGGGCTTGGATGCATCCGAGGGACGAGAGCCAAAGGAAGTAAGCTTGAAGGCAAGAGGTTAAAACTGCAAAGAAGAGTCAAGTGAGTCGTGAGGGTATGAGTGCATGAGAGATTGTACTCGGGAAAAAATCTCATGGGGGGTACTGTAGCAGTTACTGTAGCAGTCGACTAATGCACTGTAGCAGTCGATTGATGCATTGTAGCAGTCGACTGGTAGAGAGCCGTTGGGCTGACACCAGTCGACTGGTGCAAGGACCAGTCGACTGGTAACAGGCAAATCATATTACTGATTTCTTCCAAGCTCTATAAGAAGGAGCTTGGGATGGTCGGCCAAGGTGACGAAATTAGACTTGGTTAAAGCCTAATTAGTAGTCACCAAAGTGCTCAAAGTTTCTTGTGTCCAAGTGTTCTTGGTTGGTGTTGTGGTGAGGTTTCTCCACCAACAAGGAGTTGCTTGAGTAGCCGGAGTTTGCTCGGGGCTAATCCACCGAAGGATCCGGATCGTCCACCTTACGGACAGCCATGGAGTAGGAGCATCATCTCAGAACCATGTTACATCGACGTGCATTGGTTTGCTTGTTCTTTTCTTTGTCATTAGCTTTTGTATTCGTAATTAGTATTTGTATTTCCGCTTGCGCACTAACGAATACGTAGGAAGCGAGTAATTGGGGGCGTCGTCCATTCAACCCCCCTTCTAGCCGGCCGCAAGATCCTCCAACACAACCAATAGCAGGAAGTCCTAGTTGCGGCTAGGCAAGGAAGTCCTAGTTTGTCGTGTGGACCGAGGGGCAGGAAGTCCTAGTGGGTTGAGGATCGGACGGTAGGGAGCTTGTGGTCCTTTGTTTGAGGGGGGATTGTTGGGTTGCAAGGTTGCAAATATGGTCCCATATTGAAAACACATAGAAAAGATCATGGGTTTATAAGAGAAAGATAGCTCAATTGGTATGAGGCCTTTTGGGTATAACTCAAGAGAAAAATCATGAGAGTTTAGACCCAAAGTGGACAATATCATACCATTATAGAGATATCTAAATTCTTTTCGATCCTACACACCATTATAATAAAGAGATCATCTCAAAGATCAAGCATATAAGTATCAAGCACAGATAAAATACAAGTGGAGTCAAGGTAAAGCAACATAATCTATTAAATAATCCATGCACTAAGTTCAAAGAACTATATAGACCAAGAAAGAAGTACTTGCCTTTATATAACTTGTGTTAGAAATAACTCTTATGTCACGTTACTCGTCGTAAATCACTAACCTGTATTTCACATAATATACAAATTTAGCTAATTATATATGAATTAAATAGCTAAACCTATTTAGGGTAACTCCATTCCAAATATGATTATCGCTTAACCCCTAATATATATTTAGGTCTCGGTAAAAACAATTCACCACCTAAACTCAAGTTAATCCAGCTTCAACCCTAATCAATCCAAAATCCACATATACAACTCAATCAATTTCTATAATCAACTATCCATTGTATCATCTACTAGACATCATGATCATTTGTAATCCAACCAAAACAAAACTCATGTATTAAGTTTCCTACTTCATCAAACAACAATTCTGTTTAACGAAAATTTACCTAATTTTTCATTTTCTTCTCAAGTAACAGCTCCCCTGCTATTTCACAACCGGCACAATTGATGCCGAGAATGATGGCCCGCTATAATAACTAGCCAAGCATTAAATTTTAACATTCCAATATAGGGGATGGAAATTTGGTCTTCTCTAATCGGATACATAGCATGCCTTACCTCAATCTAGTGTCGGCATACCCCTCTCCATGACCAAACCTTCCGGCCGCCTAGTGATTGGCTGATGATAGAGAGGAAAAGGATAATGCAACATTGATCCAGGCTAGGGCATGGCTCCGGGAATTGGAAACAACACTCCGGTGGGAAGAGACAGCGGCGATCAAGTGGTACTGACACAATCGGCAACGACGCCAAGCAATAGATGGCATCGATGATGTAAGCTAGGGCACGGGAGGAGATCGACAGCTCCCCCTCAACCAATGACATCACAGATCTAGCCTTTAGCAAAGAGGCGGCGTTGACTCAAGGAGAAAGGGATTCTGCGAGAAGGGCAAAGCATCAATGGTGTTAGAGTGTATACTAAAAGCCTAGTTTTTTGTATAAATATTTATTTAGAAATAAAGAATCACAATGGTCAAATACCTACATTTATTAAGTGTAGTTGTTCAATTAATTTATATTGTAGATAACATGGTGTGTGGTGTCACACACAGAAAATCATGTTATCAGTTTTTTATAAATTATAAATAGTTGCTCACGACTAAGATGGAAAGGAACAAACCATTGGAATAGTCGTAGTATAATTAGGTATTAGTTTATCTTGACTAATAAATTACACTAGTACACTCTGAGTGTATTGAGTAGGACCATTTGAGGTAGTTTCTTTTTATACTGACTTTATAAAAGAACAAGACCTCTATTATTATGGAAGTGTGTGCTCTTAATCCTAATATAATAACAAGCACATATATTTAATATTTATTTCTTTAATTTATCAATGGGTGAGATTTATTTCGATAAATCAATAGGTCCGATAAGTTGGAAAATAATATTACTTATAGTGTGTGTTGTTGATTATAGAAGGAAACTTTGTCCTAGAGAGTTAGGTTGATGATGTCCTCAAGAGGAGCTCATAAGGATTGTCATGTTAAACCCTGCAGGTGGACTTAGTCCGACATGACGATAAAGTTGAGTGGTATTACTCTTGGAACTAGATATTAATTAAGTGAGTTGTCAGTGACTCATTTGAATTAATGGACATTCGATATCTTAAACACAGGGAGACTAACATACTCATAATAAGAAGGAGCCCAAAATATAATTTGGGATTGATGCGGTAGTTCAATAATAGTTCTTTAGTGGAATGAATTATTATTGATGAAATTAAGTTATGTGTTTGGGGCGAACACGGGATGCTTAATTTCATCGGGAGACCAAAACCAATTTCTCTTCTCGGTCCCTATCATAGCCTCTTAATTATAGAGTACTATACCTATCTATACCCACCTTTTTACCCATTCTATAGGGGCCGGCCAAGCTAGCTTGGAGTCCAAGCTAGGGCCGCAGCCAAAGGCATGGTTCATGGGTTCATGAGGTGGCCGACCCTAGCTTGAACCCAAGCTTAGGTGGCCGGCCCTCTTAAAATAAAAAGTAATTTTATTTTTAAAATTTTTCTTATGTGGATTCCATAGTTTTAAAAGAGAGTTTAAAATTTAAATCTTTCCTTTTATAGCTTTCTACAAAAGATTAAGAAAAGATTTGAAATCTTTTATTATTTGTAAATTGAAAGGTAGATTTTAATTTTGAGAAAACTTTCCTTTTTTAATCATGTTCATGATTTAAAAGAGAGTTTAAAAATTAAATATTCTCTTTTATTAGTTTTTATAAAAGATTAAGAAAAGATTTGATATCTTTTCTTATTTGTAGATTAAAAGGATATTTTAATTTTTAGAGATAATTTTTCTTTTTGGAAATCATCCACATGTTTAAAAGAAAGATTTTAATTTGAAGGGAAAAATTATTAGAGAAATTTTTTATAAATTTTCGAAAACAAATTAGGAAGTTTTAATTCTTATTTGAATTAAATTTTCCTTGATTGGGATTAGAATAGTGGCCGACCATATGGTTTGAGAAAAAGAAATTGATTTTAAATCAATTAAATTTTATTTTTCATGGCAAAGGAATTAAGGAAGTTTTTATTAAAATTTCTTTATTTGCCAAGACCAAGGAATAAAAAAGAGGGGGTAGAGGTGCCTTCATGATATATAACCTCTATTCTATTTTTCTCCTCTCTTTTTCTCCTTGGGTGTGGCTGGTCCCTCCTCTTTCTCTCTTCCCTTTCTTGTGGCCGAAACCTCTTCATTGGTGGAGTTGCTTTGGTGGCCAGATCAAGCAAGGAGAAGAAGGAGAGAAAGGAAGCCTAGTCTCTAGCATCCCTTGGAGCATTGGTGGTGGCCGAACCTATCCATCAAGAAGGACTCTTGGTGGCCGAAACCTAGAAGGACGAAGAAGGTGTTTGGTGGTTCTCATCTCGGAAGATCGTTGCCCACACAACGTCCGAGGTTATAAGAGGAATACGGTAGAAGATCAAGAGGTCATAAAAGTTCACAAAGAAAGGTTTTACTAGTATTTATTTTTCGCATCATGCTAGTTTATTTTTCTTTGTATGAATTCCAAACACAAGAGGCATTAGATCTAGTTTTTCGAATTTATTTTTCGAGTTTGTGTTTTCTTTGTTTTTCGAATTTGTGATTCGATTGTTCTTTTTGGTTAAACCTAGAGTTATTTAAGGAAATTAAATATTAGTTTTCCTTAAAAGGCTTTGTCTAGGCGGTGGTGGTTGCTCCCATATCCAAGAAAGCCATGTGCCTCGCCATGCAGTCCTGGAAGTCAATTTTGGAAATTAATATTTAATGAAATTAATAACATAGGTGGATTTGGATTAATAGTGTTAAGTTCCGCTTGCGATCCAAATCTAAACCATTAAGAACAGATAGGTTAAATTTGGAATCAATGATGTTAAGTTCCGTCTGTGATTCCTAATTTAACTTCTAAAGAACACAATAGGTTATTAGAAAAGGTTCGACACTTGTACAAAATTTTGTACAGTGGAACCGGTACGATCTTCCTAGGACTAACCAACAAATGACTCTCACACGACCGATGCAATCACTATCCTGACCTAACGCGGAGGAAGATGACCAGCAACAAACCAGGATTAGACACGAGGAGGCAGATCACGATCGGGATGGGGGAAAAGAAGAAGAGGGCAGCGAGCTCGGGAGGAGAAGAAAGAATCGAAAAATTAAAACCTAGGGTTAAGCCATCAAAACTTAAATTTTTATTTCAATCAACTCCCAACTTCGATAGGTATTCTAAATAGACTTTCTCTAAGCCTAATAAATTCATCCCCCTAAATTTATCATACAGACTCTAATTAAATTCTAAAAAATTTCTATAAATTTTTTAAAAATTAATAACACTTATTATTTAATTGTCGGTTTTGCAATTACAGTTTATTAAATTGAGCAAGTATAAAGATCTTGTTGATGCAAGTGGCTCAGATATTTTAGTCAATTGAGTCAGGTCAATCACCCTAGGATAGGGGTGAATATCAATTCATAATCGAACTATAAATCAAAATCAATTAAACCCTTGCACTGCACATCCAAATCAAGTAAATGGAATCTTATTATAAAAATAAATTAAACTGATATAAAATTAAATTAAATTGATAAAAAAATAAATTCAATCATAATCATTTTTTATTAATAAATTTATTCGATTTATAAAATTTAAAATCAAAAACAAATTGATTAAATTAAAAAAAAGTCTATATTTTTGAAAAAAAAACACATGAATTTTCAAATTAACTGGATTTCCAAATTCAATTGATTATTTAATTTAATTAACTTTTCTCATCCCGAACCTATGAGAGCTATATAGATCCATTTGATCTCCGGATGTCACGGTAAAATATTCAGATTGTTATCCAGATATTCGTGGATTGAACCCCAGCTACAGTGTATTTATAAGAATATTTCCTCCAAATAGGAGGCGTAACCAAAGGAAGTTGGATTTCTACGCTGATCACCGCGTGCGCTTCCCGATTTATCCTGGTGACCGATGGGAAACTTCCGTAGGGTCGGGCCGATTATCCCCAGGGATAGTCAATGAGGCTAACTGGGATTATCATTTTTTTCTATAGATCCATTTGGTATAAAAATTTATAAACCTAGTTAGCTTAGAGTGATCGGTCCGACTCAATAAGTTTTTCCTATCGATCATCGGGATAAATTAGAAAGTGCTCGTGGCGGGCGGCTAAAAAATCCAGCATCCTTTGGTTGTGGGTCCCATTTCGAAGAAAAATTTATATAAATTCGTCATAGCTGAGGATCAAACCGCGAGTACTTGGGTGACAATCTGGATGCTCTGTCGTTGCACCATAGTCCTAGCAGCATATTTACAAGAATTTTTCCTCCAAATAGGGCACACAACCAAACGATAATGGGCTTCTGGACTGTCCATCGGGAACGCTTCTCGATTTATCCTGATGACTAGCAGAAATTTTTCGTCGGACCGGACCGATCACCCTAGAACTAGTTAATCAAATTAACTGGATTTATCATTTTTTTCTATAGATCTACTTGATGCTCACGAGGCTAAGGTGCAACAAAAAATCATCAAAGTTGTCATTTAAATATCTATAGTTCGATCCCCAATTATAATATATTTATAAAGATTTTTCTTTCAAATGAGGTGCGTAATTATGAAATGTTAAATTTCTTAACGATCTATCACGAATACTTTCTAATTTATTTTGATAATCGATAAAAAATATTCATTAAATTAGATCGATCAGATTCAATATTAAACTTTTTCTATCGATCCACTTGATCCAGTGGGTTTGGGTGAATTAGGTGTGGCAAAGCTAAGCCGACTAGTGAGCTCGATAAGCCTCGACAAGTCAAATGGGCTCTGCTAACTTCGATGGTTCGATCGAGTTGGATGAGTTGGACGGGTGGAGGAGCAGCTACTAGCTTGTGCCTAAATGAATCAATTGAGCCGACAGATCTAACACTGCTCAATCTTCTATCATTCACACAGAGATGACCAAGACTTTGATTGTCTTTTCTTCCAAATTCTCTCTATAAAACACATCCCTCTGTTTCACTTTCTTCCCCGATCGAGATTGCTCGCAATGCCTGCGGCAGAAGTGATGCCGGAGAAATCTCTCGAAGGGAAACGTGTTCATGTTTGGGAAACGGCCGCTCCTCCTCTGCCAAAAAGGTGATCTTTCTGTTCGTTTGCTGCTTAACGATCTGCAAATCTTTTATGCTCTGTTTGTTTTAGGCTCGAAGGCAAGGTGGCGATCGTCACGGGCGGCGCCCGCGGCATCGGCGAGGCTACGGTGCAGGTTTTCGCCCGGCACGGCGCGAAGGTGGTGGTGGCCGACGTTGAGGACGTCGACGGGGAGTCTCTGGCGGCGCGGCTCGGCCCTTCGGTGAGCTTCGTCCACTGCGACGTGCGCGAGGAGGCGGACATCGAGCGACTGGTGGACCGCACTGTGGCCCGCCACGGCCGCCTCGACGTGTTCTGCAGCAACGCCGGCGTGCTCGGCCGGCAGGCCCCGCGCAGCGACCTCAGCATCGCGGCGCTGGATGCGGAGGAGTTCGACGAGGTGATGCGCGTCAACGTGCGCGGGGCGGCGCTGGGGATGAAGCACGCGGCGCGCGCCATGGTTCCGCGCCGCGCCGGGTGCATAATCTCGGTCGCGAGCGTGGCCGGGGTGATGGGCGGCATGGGCCCGCACGCCTACGCCGCCTCCAAGCACGCCGTCGTGGGGCTCACCACGAACGCCGCCTGCGAGCTGGGAAAGCACGGGATCCGGGTCAACTGCGTCTCCCCCTTCGGGGTGGCCACGCGGATGCTGGTCAACGCCTGGCGCGAGGTCGAGGTCGAGGACGAGCACGTCGATCCGGCGGACGCGCCGCCGACGGCGGAGGAGGTGGAGAAGACCGAAGAAATGGTGAGGGGGCTGGCGAACCTGAAAGGCGTGACGTTGACGGCCAGAGACGTGGCCGAGGCGATCCTCTACCTGGCCAGCGACGAGTCCAGGTACGTGAGCGGCCACAACCTCGTCGTCGACGGCGGCGTCACCACCTCAAGGAACCTCATCGGACTGTAACACGCTCAAGAACGTCGTCTGCTCTGCTCCATCACATTACTTGATTGTTTCTTCTTCCTCTTCGACACTGATATCAGATCGTTGTTCAAGCATCCTTCACTGTCTGTAATTGATTCATTATGGAATCAACAATTTCTCTTCTATGCGTTCCAGTGTTCTAATTGATCATAAACTAAATAAAAAGCATAGCCGACAATTGAAATTTTGACTTTTCGCTAGAGATAACAAAGGAGAATAGATGACGCTAGGAATACACTTTGTTTGGTCACATTCTTTGCTCCCTCTTTGTGGTGAATTATAAAAATGCAGACACAATTTTGTTTCCTTATCTTTTCTGTGTATATGTTTCTTAATCTTCTTGCAATTTTGTTTGGTAGTAATAATGCAGGACTAGCTTTTAAGTAAAAATTGGGAAAATAAATGAAAACAAAGGAAGTGCATTATGGAGGAAATCTATGAGAAGGGAAGGGTGAAAGCAACTTTTGAGGTCTAGAGACAAAAATAATGAGCCATGAAATCACAGACAAATACAACCTTCAAGTTTATGCTGCCAAAATGCAATTGATCTACCTTCAAGTTTATAAATTAGAGGCTTGACATGCATCTTTATTTATTTATTTTTTTGGATTTTTTTCTATATTATCCATCTGACATGTATTTTGCATTTATGCAGACCTTTAGTCACACTTGTCTACCCCTTGTAAGTACCATTCTGAACTACTAATTGCAAGATGATAGAACTTTTGAAAGAAGTTCTCAATTTCACAGATTTATTCCGAGTAGTTAGACTTTTCTTGGTCTTGACAGGTATGCTTCTGTGAAAGCAATAGAATCCAAATCTCCAGAAGATGATCAGCAGTGGCTTACCTACTGCGTGCTGTATTCTTTAGTTACTTTGTTTGAGTTGACATTTTCTACCCTCATTGAATGACTTCAATTTTGGCCTTATGCAAAGCTAATATTTAACTGCTGGCTGGTTTTACCATACTTCAGTGGTGCCACATTTATTTATGAGAATTTTGTGAGACCTATGGTTTTGAATCAACAGACCTTGAACCTTTGGTCTCTCTCTTCAAAAAGTGGCACCTTTGGCAAGCCAGATGACGTTCTATTAGCCGCTGAGAAATTTATTGAGCAAAATGGAACAGAAGCATTTGAAAAACTTATAAGCAAGGCTGGAGGCTTGTCCAATCCCAAGAAGAACATGCATGCAACATTTCACGACGACAGAGATGACAGAGAGGAAAATGAGTCTTGGAAGATGAACAGGTTGGCTTGGGAATCCAGCTCTTGAACAAACAACAGTTTTATGATTTTTGATGGCAATGCTAAGGGCATCTCCAATAGTTAGAATTCTAAAAAAAAAAATTTATGATTCCAATATATCACATCATACCACATCAACATTCTAAAAATCTATTGAAACACCTCCAATAGTTAGAGTTCTAAAGAGTTCTAAATAATTTTTAAGTGGTCTAATTAATAACATGTAATTGCATTGCTACATGCATATTACATCAATTTCAAAGAAAAAAATATCTTTAAAATTTCACTACTGCTCTTAAAATACAATGCTCAAACCTTGCATCCACAATAATTAAAACTTTTTTGTTCAGCTTTTTTATTTTTCAAACCTTTTTAAAAACCTTGCATTGGAGATGTCCTAAGAGCATCTCCAATGCAAGATTTTTAAAGAGGTTTGTAAAATGAAAAAGTTAAATAAAAAAGTTCTAACCATTATGGATGTAAGGTTTGAAGTTTATTGTTAAAGAGCAGTAGTGAAATTTCAAAACTACTTTTTTTTTTTTGTTGAAATTGATGTAATATGCATGTAGTCATGCAATTACATATTATAAAATGAAGCACACAGAAATCATTTAAAGCTCTAACGTAACTATTGGAGATGTTTCAATAAGTTTTTAGAATGTTGATGTAGCATGATGTGGCATATTGAAATCATAAAAAAAGCTTTTATAAAACTCTAACTATTAGACGTTGACGTGTGCAAATTTGACAGAATCGCCAACATAGTTATGACCTCTTGACTTTGTATATAGACCTAGTTGCATACTTCTGTTTTTTTCTCTCTTTCTTTCCATTCTTTCGATCTTGTGCATACTAAGATGAGCAAATAAAATGTCAGTGTCCAAAAATCAGGGGGGAGTCCCTGACGAAAATCCTTCGACGCTCAAGTCAATCTAAATTCCGAACAGGTGAATGAAGAATGATAGAGAACGTGCGTGTGAAAGTAAGCTTGAGATATGAACAAAACGTGTTGATCCTGTCCGAAAACGGGAAGGTGACTAGCTAGGGATGTGGTTGTTGTGTTGACCTGATATAGACCGTGTCCTGCTCTATAAAACAAGCAATGTCAGTGTCGAGCCAAGGAAGGGATTCCTGACGTAACTTATTCATGGATTGACGATATTTTCTCGACACCACCTTCGTCATTTCTTTCATGTCATCCTCTGTAAATCTTGAAGTGTATCTTGCTCCTAAATGGAAAAGGACAAAGCGGTCTTGTTGCCTTCCACCGTCTAGTGAAAGCTTCCATGTTTATAAAGGAATTTCTTTAAAGCGACCACTAGCGTCTAGCCCCGTTCAAGATACATGGATGAGGTTAGGCTACTCATGCAGTGGTCGAACTTCTGCCCAAAATCATGTGTTCACGACGAAGAGCCTCTGGAATGCCCTGAGGAATCCTCTTGGAGTAACCATAGGATGCTCGCCTTTACGAATTTTTCCCATCCCCGACCAAAGGACATGAGGGAGATGGAAAATAACACATGGTGTATAGTGCTCAGAACACTGAGTACGTTGATCAAGGGTGATCACTCATGGAGAATACTGTGGACGCAACTCGACCAATACGAAAATGACACAACTTGTGAGAACAATGTGAGTACTCATAGGGGTTCTAAACACTGTGTTCAATATTAAACTTATGATGTAATCAAAATATAATTTTATTCATAATATTTTGTCAATAAAGCTATAAATGTAATTTATAGCTATTACATATTATTTTCTTACACGTAAGTAGCTACTACATTATGTAACAACTATTGCCAACTAGCTGTTGTGATTATTCTGATTTTTATGGGGTAGATGTTAAAGCATACAAATTTTTTCCGTTTATCATTTGTATGCCCTTTCAAAAGGTCTTATTTTTCCCCTTTTATAGCATTGTAGCAGTTAACATTTCAAGTAGTTGCTACAACGTTGTATTAGGTAACCATGACAGTTACTGCTACAACATTGTAGAAGCTAACCATTGCAGTAGCAATTTTAGCATTGTAGCAGGTATCATTCCACGTAGTTGCTACAACGTTGTAACAACTAACCGTCGAGTTAGCTGCTACACGTTTTTCATCTGTATGTTAGTAATAGAGAGGTGGTAAGCACAATAGTAGCTGTGAGATTGAAAACGTCGGTGAAACTGGAATAGACGAGGGCGAGAGAGAGAGAGAGAGAGAGAGAGAGCGGCGAGATAGAGAGTGGTGAGCCAAGTAGCTTGCAACGTCTTTGCTTGTTAGTTTCTTCTACATGTTGTGGCAACTCACAACTCTGGAGTAGCTTCTACAATGTGTAGCAACTAATCTGTAGTAACTGCTACACGATGTGGCAGCTCACATGTCTGGAGTTTCTTCGAAAATGTGTGGCAGCTAATCCGTAGTAACTGTTACACAGTGTAGCACTACTCTTGAGAAGTTGCTATACGTTGTAGCAGCTTCTGACAACTAGCTGCTGAAATGTGCTGCAGTAGCTGCTGCAATGTGCTGCAGTAGCTGCTGCAATGTGCTGCAGTAACTGCTGCAATGTGCTGCTATGACATGTAGCATCTTGTAAGTAATTATACGTTAACTAATAAAACATGTAGAAGCTCAATTTAAGTGATCTAAATAAAAAACTAAGATCGGCAGACTAACATCTTATTGAGCGTAAACGAAGAAAGACTTGGAGACTATAGTTGGGTTTGATATATATGAATAGAATTATATATTAATATGATTTACAATACAACGTACACGCCCTAGAATTCAATATTTTCCAATAGATGGATGTCCGCTTTAATAGTTGTTTTGGTGTCTCATAGAGGTACCAGAATGTTCCTCCTACCCCAGATAGGGGTGTGTGGCTGAATAATACGTTGGATAAAGATGAGATGCTTGCTCCATCTGCCTATGTTTATGAGACTTACCTTCACAAGTCTATGAAAGAGAGGCTATCTCCGAGTTGGCTCGGTTTAATTTATAAGGACCTTATTTTATCTGCTTGCTGCTCCAAATCTTGCTACTGTTGCGATATTAGTCGACCATCTGCTTGGGTCTTCTTTGTCAGGATGGTGATCGCGGAAGCATGCTTCAATACCAGGTCATCCAGTTTGGTAGTCCTTTGCTCTAAGTCCAAATCAATTTTTTCCCTTAAGGCGACTTTGGCTCGAATTTGGGAATGAGCAGCAGATAGACGCACCTCAAGTTCTCCCTGTTGTGAGTGATGAAGATCCAAAGCTTGCATCACATGTGCTAGGGATAGCTCTTTCTCAGATAATAGTTGAGGACAAGGGGGAAAAATCTAAATTCATAGCTCTTGACAATATACCCAGGAGAAGATGAAGAAAGAAAAGGTAAGATCAGTGCAGCGAGAATTACCAAAGGTAACCCCCCCCCCCCCCCCTTTTAATCAGGTCATGGGACACATGATATGGGGGGAGGGGGTCACGGGATGACTGTAGTCGATTTGAAGTTTCTCAAACGATCAATGTTTATCAAACGGATGGGGAGGATGACATGACAGTCAAAGTATAGGTGATGTGGTGGTCAAAAGTCTGGGTCAAAGTTAAATTAGCGGAATATTCCTCATATGAGACGGGGATTCAACCAAAAATAAAGTTCCTGAGTCCATCCTACAGGGTTCCATAGTAGGACGCTACAAGTTCTAGTAGCTACTTCGACAATTAATTGCTACATCATGTAGCAGTTAACTGTCCATGTAGTTGTTACAACGTATAACAGCCACTCGGTAAGTCGTTTTATTAGTAGCTTCATTTTCTAAAAAATATATCCCCAAAAATTATTTTTGTAGTTGTATATCAACTTGGTAAAAAATGATTTTAAATTTTTTTCCCTGCTGCACAGACTGTGCTTTGCCGCTACACGTTCTAGCAGCTACTTGGACAAATAATTGCCACGCCCTGTAGCAGCTAACTATCCATGTCGCTGTTACAATGTGTAGTAGACTACTTGGAATGTTAGTTGCTACAACGATGTAGCAGGTTTTGTTTCGACAAATAACTTAATACTGCACCTTGTAGCAGTTAGGCGGTAGTTGTTGCTACACCGTGTATATATTACTTCTCTCGCAATTGCTAAAATGTTAAAGTGAGAGACTATTTACCCTTTTGTCCAAGCTTCCACGAACATGAACACTACTAACCCATACTAAGTTCGGGAGTAGCTACCGTCGCTTTGTCTACCAACCTCACTACAACGTCTGATTTTCTCCTTCGAATCTTCATCCCTGTCGTAAGTTAATTTGATTCTTCACTTAGGAATTAGGGTTTGAACATTTAGGGTTTATATAGTTTTGAATCGCCTTCTAGAATAGTGTAGTTAACTCTACGAGCATTTAAATATTTCCTTTATATTATATTTTCTCCTAATTAATCATCATCATTGATTGAAATTTATAAATATATTTGAAGCTAAATATTTCATTCTCTAGCAGTGGAAGACACCTGTGATGCTAATCAGCTATACATTCCCCAAGTTGCTGAAGATCGAAAACCATGAATTGAGATGAAATTTTCATCAGTAGAGGAGGCATTTTCGTTCTATAATCAATATGCACATGAAGTCGGATTTAGTGCAAGATTAGGCATTAGCAAGAAAAATAAGAGGACAAATGAAGTTGGATGGAAACAATTTGTATGATTTAAAGAAAGACATACAGATGATAAACGAAAAAAAGAAGCACAAGTTGACAATGTAAAGGAAAGAGCACGTGACGAAATAAGGACTAGATGTAGGCCAAAACTTTCACTTGTTAAAGAATAGACCGTGCCAAATTGGATTTCCACAAAATTCATGGAAAGTCATAATCATCCACTCTCCACTCCTTCGAAGGTGCATTTGCTTCGCTCACATTGCCATATTTCTGAAGCCAAGAAAGTATTAACACAGCAGTTTTCATAGGCTAATGTGCTAACTTGTCAACAAGTTCGATTATTGGAGATAGATTCTGGAGGGCCTGAGCACCTAGGTTGAACAGAACGGGATATTATAAACTTTGAGAAAGACCTAAGGGATGAACAAAAGGAAATTGATGCCGAAACACTGATTGAATTATTTGCAACTGAGAAAGAGAAGAATTCAGCCTTTTTATATGATTATGAGACTGATTTAGGGTTTATAAGGAATTATAAGGAATTATATATTTGTAAGAATGAGGAAAACTTAAAAAAAATATACAATAGCCAAGAAAGAAGCTAAGAAAGTGGTGAGTGAAGCAAAAAATGAAACTTTTGAACGGTTATATCAAAAATTGGATACAAAAGAAGGGGAAGGAGACATTTATAGAATAGCTAAAGTGAGAGAAAGAAAAACAAGAGATCTTAGCCAAATAAAATGTATTAAAGATGAATGTAATAGGGTATTAGTAAGCGATGGAGAAATAAAAGAGCGGTGGAAGAGGTATTTTCATCAACTTTTTAATGAAGGTTTAGGAGACCAACTTAACTTGGGTAATTTAATTAGGTCAAATGAGCATCGAAATTTTAATTTTTATCGTAGAATTCAAACTTCAAAAGTAAAACAAACTTTAAATGAGATGCACAATGGAAAAGCCGTTGGACCAGATGATATTCCAATAGAGGTATGGAAGTGCTTAGGGAAACAAGGTATTGAATGACTTACAAAATTATTTAACATGATATTGAAAACGAAAAAAAATACATGATCAATGGAGGATAAGTACTCTAGTTCCCTTATATAAGAATAAGGGAGACGTACAAAATTGTACAAACTATAGGGGTATTAAACTAATGAGTCATACTATGAAACTTTGGGAAAAAGTAATAGAAAAAAGATTAAGGAAGGAGACAACAGTGACAGAAAATCAATTTGGGTTCATGCCTGGAAGGTCGACAATAGAAGCTATACATCTTCTTAGATAATTAATTGAAAAATATCGGGAGCAAAAACAAGATCTACACATGGTATTCATTGACTTAGAAAAAGCGTATGATAGAGTCCCAAGAGAAATTATATGGCGAATTTTAGAAAAGTATACTACTTCTAGGCCTAAGCGCTTCATCTACTCCCATAGCATCACTAACAAGTTTCCAAGTCATGCCCATGTCATGTTCAACTTCATCATCAGCCCCATCAACAATCCAATCTTGATCACTTGCTAGAAGAACCTCAATATTCCTCTCTTTCTCTCAATTTTTCTTGTTCATCATTTTTACATTGAATTGAACAAAGACTAGATTATTTAATCGATGTGTATCTAGTTTATTCCTTTTCTTTGTATGCACCTACAAATACAATTAATATTTATGAGAACATAATGAACTATTAGTCTATTAGTATTAAAATAGTCCAAGACTTTAAGCTACTAACCCCTTTAAATGTACTCTAATTTCTTTCACACCCCGATGAACTAGTAGTTAAAGAGAGGATCTTCATAGCAATTTTCTGCAAGTTAGGAGTCAATGCACCAAAAGTCGACCACCAATTTGCTGTGTAATTATAAAAAAAAAAAGTCAATAGAATGCATAATATTAATAACCTCAAACAATAATAATATTATGAATATTTATTTAATTACCTGGATCAAACTTGTCATCATTCAATGAACATGCTTTTACTTCAATGGGTTTCCCAAAGATAGCCTCATTTTTCTTATACATGTGTAACTCCTTACTCAAAATGATATTTTGCATATCAATATCCCCAAAAAAGATAACATCCATACAATCAATGACCCCAATTGTGACAGTTTGATCCAAATAAAGAAGTTGATCCTTATAATGATAAAAAGGATTCAACAAATAAGCCATCAGATGCAGTGGACTATCTAGCCTATCTTTCATCTTTGCATCAATAATATGCTGATAGTTTTTTGGAACATTACTTAGAGCATTCTTAATATCTTTCTTAGCTTGCAGAAGCTCACCATACACAAAACCCATAGATGGTTTCTTATCGGCATCAACAATTCGAAGCACCTTCACCAAATGTGCAAAAACCTTCAAGCACAATGACACACCAGTCTAAAACCCAATACTCAACACATTTGTGTAAGATGTACGGTTTTCCCTTTAACACTCTTGGAAAATTTGCATTCTTCCCGATCAGTGCTAGTAAACATTGCCCTTAATTGACTTTTTTTCTCAGATAAACTTTGCAAAGTTAGAAATGCTGAAGCAAATCTAGTCACCCCTGGTCTCACAATATCTCTCTTCTTTGTATATGATCTCATCAATGCTAAGGTCTTATGGTGAGCATAAATAAATATAGTTAATGTCTTGGCTTGATCAATGACTTTCTTGAACCTTGGTATACTTGCAATGCTTTCAAGCATAAGATTTATAGAATGAATAGCACATGAGGTCCAAAAGATTGTTGGCCTCTTCTCCTTCAAAAACTTTGCAGCTCCCATGTTATTTGAGGCATTATCAGTTAGTATTTGAACAACAATTTTTGGACCAACCTGTTGAATGCATTGCTCAACATACTCATAAATTAGTTGACTTGTATGGGTTTCATCTGCAGATTCTTTAGAGGAAATAAAAACGGTGCCTAATCTAGAATTGACACACAAGTTCATAATTGGCCTCCTTTTTCTGTCACTCCAAGCATCTATCATAATTGAGCACCCATTCAATTTCCATTCTTCTTCATTTGTCTTCAGTAAGCCTTTGATCCTGTCAACCTCTTTCTTCAAATATGGCTCGCTTATTTCATATCTAGTAGAAGGTTTAAACCCTGGCCCAAATTGACCAACCACCTCCATCATCACCTTAAAGCTATCTCTATCGACAACATTAAAAGAAACACCAGCTTCATACGCCCATCTGCAGACATATTCTTTAACCAAACTTGTTCTTTCTTTGAAAAGAGCATCATTGATGTTTTGTTCCTGCTTGCTCTTTGCTAATTTCAAAGAAGTCTCAGGGTTAATGACACTTGAAAACTTATCCATAAGACCAAGGGTACGTGATGGTTTCATGGTCCCAAAAGACTCTTGAAATTCATCCACATCAATGTCTTTTCGAATATTCACATTCGATCTTAAAGATTCCTCTTCAATTTTCTTGTTTCTCTTCTTCATCTTTCCCTCATTAATTGCATTTCTACACTTAGCTTGATCATCTTTTGAAGACTTTGGACATGCAGACACATTTCCCATTATGTGTGCTATATGTTCTTTTATTCTGTAAACTCCTCCAGACATAACTTTCCCACACAAAATACATTTGATTTTGTTCAAGTTCTTTGCATCAATTAACATCCCATACACCCATCCAACATCGTTCGATTTTCGTTTTAGTACTTCACAATCTTGAGAAGCTTGAGAAACACTAACCGAGCCCGAACCCTCGGGAGCAGTTGAAGATGCCATAACTGCATAATAGTAAGCCAATGAAAAAGCTTCTAATGAAAAATTGAAGAATTGAAACATTAACAAAAGCTTCCAATGAAAAATTGTAACCGGTAACCCTCATTAATTCAGTAAGTATTACTATATTAGCATGTCAAATCTCTTTAATCGACCAAGAAGCATCAAAGATGAACCAAGAAGCAAGATGGCAGAAGCACCAAGAAGCATAAAAGAAGAAGCAAGAAGGAAGAAGCACCGAGAAACATCGAAGAATCAAGAATCATCAAAGAAGAAGCAAGAAGCACCAAGAAGCATCAAATAACCAAGAAACATCGAAGAACCAAGAAGGCAGAAGCACTAAGAAGAACCAAGAAGCATCAAAGAAGCATCAAAGAAGAACCAAGAAGCAAGAAGGCAGAAGCACCAAGAAGCATTGAAGAACCAAGAAGGCAAGCAAGAAACATGAAAGAATCGGTCCTCACCAGTGGTGCAGATTCTTGCTTCTAATCCTCACCAATGGTGCAGATTCTTGCTTCTTCGAGTTTGATGCAGAGAGATTCCAGCGGGGCGTGGCAGAGAATGATGGGCGGATGGACTGGAATGAACGCCGCAACGATGCTTTTACGACGACAGAGAGATTCGCAGAGAGATTAGGGTGGAACTGTGGAAAGAAACATAGTAGTTTTAGACTTTTTGGCCATAAATAATTATAGAAAAAAGGTTTTGGTCCAGAACAAAAAAAAAACTGTTCGATCTAAGCGGCGCTTAGTCCAAAAAACCAATACAACTCCTCAACATCTACCTGTTACCTGGCAAAAGAAAAACCAATACAAGGGGTGGTGAGTGCAGATCACTCAACGGGTAATAAGAATATGATAGTGCATGGATAAAAATGTAAGACGAGCAAAGATATACAATCTCAGTAGAGAAAAAGAGCATAATCATATATGACATGATAAACATACATACCCGTACCAGTCTAACACAAACAGTATAATGACTAGTAACTCACTAGGAATCAGCAACAAGCATGCTCATAACACTTGGACAATATATATATATATATATATATATATAACCATGTATGATAAACTGTAATAGATGATCAAATGTGAGAGGATTGCTTCATCACAAGAATGTGTCATATGTGGGAGCAACGCTCCCCCACAAGCAATCCGTTGTATGTGGGAGCAACGCTCCACCATAAGCAATCCGCAATATGTGAGAACAACGCTCCACCACAAACTATACAATATATTTGGAAGCAATGCTCTACCACAAGCAATACAATATATGCGGGAGCAATGCTCCACCACAAGCAATACAAATGACTAAGACATCTAGCTATCTAGCAAGAGACTGCGCGAGAACACTCTATCACAGATAACCCGTGGGCAGTCCGAAATGTCAGGGTCCTTGTCTGCACAAAAATACTCTACCACAGATAACCTGTGGGCAGATAAGATGTAGCTATCTAGCTACGGGCTGCGCAAGAACACTCTACCACAGATAACCCGTGCGTAACCCAGGGTATAACAATCATTGTCAACTAGCTCTGGCTATGAGGGAGCAATGGTCGTCAAACTAGCTCATACCACATGCGAGCAATGATCGTCAAACTAGCTCATACCGCAAGGGAGCAATGATCATCAAACTAGCTCATACCGCAAGAGAGCAATGGTCGTCAAACTAGCTCATACCACAAAAAAACAATAGTCGTCAGCATGCATATAGTGCAATGATGAACATGATGTAAATAATCATAATACCAATATAATGATCATCAATGCAATAACTCCCTCAACATAAATACAACATAATCAACATAATCCTCTAATAATACACACCAGACACATGTGCACATATCACACAGGTTTAATTGGCAAGATACGTCTGACATGTGTGTACACGTAGCATAGGTATAATTAACAAGATATCTCTAATAATACGCCAAACATGTGTACACACACCACCACACAAGTTTAATCGACAAGATACCTCCAATAGTACACACCTGATAGTGTGTACACACAATATAAGTATAATCAACAAGATACCTCCAATAATACACCAGACATATGTACACACACCACCACACAGGTTTAATCGACAAGATACCTCCAATAATACACACCTGACACGTGTGTACCACAACATAAGTATAATCAACAAAATACCTCCAATAATACATCAGATACGTGTACACACAAAACCACACAAGTTTAATCGATAAGATACCTCCAATAGTACACACCTGATATGTGTGTACACACTTGAGAAGGGCAAAGCATCAATGGCTCTCACATAGCCGATGCAATCGCTGTCCTGGCCTCACGCGGAGGAAGATTACCAGCGATCGGTCGAGAACGGGTAGCAAATCAGGATCAGACACAGGGAGGCAAATCACGATCAGGATGGGGGAAAAGAAGAAGAGGGCAGCGAGCTCGGGAGGAGAAGAAAAAATTAGAAAATTAAAACCTAGGATTAAGCCATCAAAACCTAAATTTTTATTTCAATCAACTCTCAACTTCAATGAGTATTCTAAATAGGCTTTCTCTAAGCCTAATAAATTCATCCCCTAAACTTGTCATACGGACTCTAATTAAATCCTGAAAAATTTCTATAAATTTCTAGAAAATTAATAACACTTATTATTTAATTGTCGGTCTTACAATTAGAGTTTATTAATTAAGCAAGTGTAAAGATCTTATCGATGCAAGTGACTCAGACATTTTAGTCATTTGAGTCTGATCAATCACCCTAAGATAGGGGTGAATATCAATTCATAATCGAACTATAAAACAAAACCAATTAAACCACTGCACTGCACATCTAAATCAATTAAATCGAACACTATTATAAAAATAAATTAAACTGATATAAAATTAAATTAAATTGATAAAAAAATAATAAATTCAATCATAATCAAATTTTTTTATTAATAAATTTAATCGATTTATAAAATTTAAAATCAAAAATAAATTGATTAAATAAAAAAAATCTATATTTTTGGAAAAAACACACATGAATTTTCAAATCAATTGAATTTCCAAATTCAATTGATTATTTAATTTAATTAACTTTTCTCATCCCTAACTTATGAGAGCTCTATAGATCCATTTGATATAAAAATTTATAAACCTAGTTAGCTCTAGCGTGATTCAATAAATTTTTTCTATTGGTCATCAGGATAAATTAGAAAATGCTCACAATGGGCGGCCAAGAAGTCCAGCATCCTTTGGTTATGGTCCCATTTGGAAGAAAATTTCATATAAATTCGCCATAACTGGAGATCGAACCGTGACTGATTGGGTGACAACCTGGATGCCCTGTCGCTGCACCATAGTCCTAGCGGCATATTTGTAAAAATTTTTCCTCCAAATGGAGCACACAACCAAAGGATAATAAGCTTCTGGATTTCTCGCCGCAAGCGCTTCGCGATTTACCTTGGCGGCTAGTGGAAAATTTTCATGAGACCGAGCCGATCACCCCAGGACTACTTAATAAGATTAACTGGATTTATCATTTTTTTTCTATAGATCTATTTGATGCCCACGGGGCTAAGGTGCAACATAAAATCATCAAAATTGTCATTCAAATATCTATGGTTCAATCCCCAGTTATAATATATTTATAAAGATTTTTCTTCCAAATAAAGCGCGCAACCACGAAATATTGAACTTCTTGACCGTCTGTCATGAACGCTTTCTGATTTACCCTAACGCATTAAATTGGACTGATAATCCCATATTCATGATTTATCATTTTTTTCTATTAATCCACTTAATCCAAGTGATTTTTCTGATTTATCCTGACGATCGATAGAAAATATATACATATGTATGATAAATTGTAATAGATCATCAAATGTGAGAGCATCGCTCCATCACAAGAATATGTCATATGTGGGAGCAACGCTCCACCACAAACAATACAATATATCTAGAAGCAACACTCCACCACAAGCAATACAATATATGTGGGAGTAATGCTCCACCACAGCAATACAAATGACTAAGACATCTAGCTATCTAGTAAGGGACTACGCGAGAACACTCGACCACAGATAATCCATGGACAGTTTGAAATGTCAGGGTACCTATCTGCACGAGAATACTCTACCACAGATAACCCGCAGCTATCTAGCTACGGGCTGCGCGAGAACACTCTACCACAGATAACTCGTGGGCAGCCCTGTTAGGATGTATACTAAAAGCCTAGCTTTTGGTATAAACATTTATCTAGAAATAAGAATCACATTGGTCAAATGTCTACATTTATGATAAATGTAGCTATTCAATTAATTTATATTGTAGATAACATGGTGTGTGGTGTCACACACAGAGGATCATGTTATCAGTACCTTATAAATTATAAACAGTAGCTCACGACCAAGATGGAAAGGAACAAACCATTGGAAGGTCGTAGTGTAATTAGGTATTAGTTTATCTTAACTATATAATTACACTAGTACACTTAGAGTGTATTGAGTAGGACCATTAGAGGTCGTTTCTTTTATACTGACTTTATAAAGGAACAAAGACCTTAGTTATTATGGAAGTGTGTGCTCTTAATCCTAATATAATAACAAGCACATATATTTAATATTTATTTCTTTAATTTATCAATGGGTGAGATTTAGTTCGATAAATCAATAAGCCCGATAAGTTGGGAAATGATATCACTTATAGTGTGTGTTGTTGATTATAGAAGGAAACTGTGTCCTAGTAATCTAGGTTGAGAATGTCCCCAAGAGGAGCTCATAAGGATTGTCATGTTAAACCCTGCAGGTGGACTTAGTCCGACATGACGATAAGGTTGAGTGGTACTACTCTTGGACTAAGATATTAATTAAATGAGTTGTCAGTAACTCACTTAATTAGTGGGCATTCGACATCTTAAACACAGGGAGGCTAACACACTCATAATAAGAAGGAGCCCAAAATATAATTTGGGATTGGTGCGGTAGTTCAATAATAGTTCTTTAGTGGAATGAATTATTATTGATGAAATTAAGTTATCTGTTCGGGACGAACACGGGATGCTTAATTTCATCGGGAGACCAAAACTAATTCCTCCTCTCGGTCCCTATCGTAGCCTCTATATATAAAGTCTTGTATCCACCCAAGCTCATCTTCTAATCCATGTTGTTGGTGTTGCTATCCAAGGATGCTCATGTTGTTGTGATCAACATGATCAGCAAGTTCATGTTTGCTTGCTGTGAGATGTCGTTTGTTTAAACAAGAACAACAACTCACGTTGGTGTTCAATTGCTTCAACATTTTGCTTGCCAACTGTTTTCACCGTGAGAAGCTTTGAGATGTCAACGTGAGAAGCTTGAGAAGCTTTGAGATATCAACATGAAAATCTTTGAGAAACTTACCAAACGATGATGTGTCAACGTGAGAAGTTTTTGATAAACTTGCCAACGTTGATATGATTCATGTGAGAAATTGGTGAGGCTTATCACATGGAATTAAAAGGACTTTAATTTTAATTTTTAAATTCTTTTTATAACTATCCAACCATGAAGGGATTAAAAGGGGAAATTTATTTTTATAAATTTCCGGAAGCAAATAAGAAAGTTTTAATTTGTGTTTAAAATTTTATTTGCTTGGAGATTTTAATGTGGCCGGCCATTGTAATTGAAAAAAGGAATTTAATTTTAATTAATTAAAATTTTCTTTTTCATGGCAAAAGAATTAAAGAAGTTTTTATTTAAATTTCCTTATTTACCAAGACTAAGGATTATAAAAGAGGGGGTAGAGGTGCCTTCATGGTGAACGACTCTATTATTTTTCTCTCTCTTTTCCTCCTTGGTGGCCGACCCTAGCTTCTCCCTATTCTCTTCTTCTTGTGGCCGGCGGCAACCCCTCTTGGTGCTCTTGATGGTGGCCGGTTCTAGCTAGGAGAAGAAGAAGAGAAAGGAGGTTTTGTTTCTTGCATCCCTTGGAGCTTGGTGGTGGTGGCCGGACCTCTACTTCTCTTGGAGAATTGTGGTGGCCGAAACTTAGAAGGAAGAAGAAGGTGCTTGGTGGTTCTCGTCTCGGAAGATCGTTGCCCACACAACGTCCGAGGTTAGAAGAGGAATACGGTAGAAGATCAAGCTTGTATGGGCCAGCCCTATTGCTTGGTGACCAAGCTTGTAGGGGCCAGCCAAGATTAATTCAAATAGGAGGGTTGTTTTGAATTTTTAAAATTTCCTCTTTGTAGAAAACTATAAGTTTTAAAAGAGAGTTTTTAATTTTTTAAAACTTTCCTTATTTGAATTAGGCCACATGTTTTAATAGAGAGTTTTAAAAGTTTTAAAACTTTCCTTTTTTAACCATCCTCATGGTTTAAGAAAAAAAAGGAAGATAAGTTTTAAAATTAAAATTTTCTATCATCATGTTAAAAAAAGAAATTTTATAAGAAAATTTTTAAATTTTAAAACATAATTTTAATTTTTAAAACTTTCCTTTTTTAATTCCTACTTTAGGAAAGAGAGCTTGTAAAATTTTATAAGAGGATTATTTCTTGTAAAATTTTTTAAAAATATATTTCCTTATTCCTCTTGATGAGGTGGCTGGCCACCTTGCTTGGTGCCAAAGCAAGTGGCCGGCCATCATAAAATAAAAATAAAAATCATCAAATCAAAATTGGTGATTGATTCAATCAAGAGAAATGAAAAGGAAAAATAAAAAGAAAAAAAGAGAAAACTCTTGGATGATCTTATTTTTTGTAAAAAGTTTTTCCTTTTTTGCCTTGGGCAAGTAATATAAAAGAAAGGGTGAGGGGGCTTCATGTGACACAACTCTTATTCTTTGGCTTGGAGACTCTCTTGGTGGTCGACCCCTCTCTCCCTCTCTTCTCCCTTTGCTCTCTTTTCTATTGTGGTGGTGGTGGCCGAATATTACAAGGAGGAGAAGCTCTTTTGGGTGGTGTTCATCTTGGAGGATCGTCGCCCACACGACGTCCAAGGCGAGGCGAGGAATACGACAGAAGATCTCGAGGTCATTAGCTTACAAAGAGAATGTATAACTAGTAATTTTCTTCCGCATCATACTAGTTATTTTCTTTGTAAGAATTCTAAATACAAGCAGCAATTAGATCTAGTTTTTCGAAATAGTTTTTCGAGTTTGTGTTTTCTTCTTTTTCGAATTTGGGATTCGATTGTTCTTTTTGGTTAACCTAGAGTTATTTAAGGAAATTAAATATTAGCTTTCCTTAAAAGGCTTTGTCTAGGCAGTGGTGGTTGCTCCCATATCCAAGAAGGCCATGTGCCTCACCATGCAGTCCTGGAAGCCAATTTTGAAAATTAATATTTAATAGAATTAATAATTTAGGTAGATTTGAATCAATAGTGTTAAGTTCCACTTGCGATTCAAATCTAAACCATTAAGAACAGATAAGTTAAATTTGGAATCAATGATGTTAAGTTCGTCTGCGATTCCTAATTTAACTTCTAAAAGAACACAATAGGTTATTTAAGGAAAGGTTCGGCACTTGTACAAAAATTTTGTACAGTGGAACCGGTATGTTTTCCTAGGACTAACCAACATAATCAACAAAATACCTCCAATAATACACTAGACACATGTACACACACTATCACGCAAGTTTAATCGACAAGATACCTCCAATAGTACACACCTGACACGTGTGTACACACAATATAGGTATAATCAATAAGATACTTCCAATAATACACCAAACATGTGTACACACACCACCACATAGGTTTAATCGACAAGATACTCCAATAGTACACACCTGACACGTGTGTACATACAACATATATTTTTTTCAAAAAACATGATCCATCAATCACATATACCTGTATGCATGAAAAGATCTAACATGCGACTACCAACAAGATATACAATAAGTAACAACACTTATACACATGGGCACACTAGCATATGCATAATCAACATGATAACTCCTACAATACACACCATACACGTGTATACACTACAGAGTAGAAATATCAAACGGTGAGACTATATAAATAATAAAGATATCATCTCAAAGATCAAGCATATAAGTATCAAGCATAGATAAAACACGAGTGGAGTCAAGGTTAAGCAACCTAATCCATCAAATAATCCATGCACTAAGTTCAAAGAACTGTAGAGACCAAGAAAGAAGTACTCGCCTTTATATAACTCATGTCGGAAAAACTCCCATGTCACGTTACTCGTCGCAAATCACTGATCTACATTTCACATAATATACAAATTTAGCTAATTATATATGAATTAAATAGCTAAATCAAATTCTCAAAACCTATTTAGGGTAACTCCAATCAAAATATGATCATCGCTTAACCCCTAATATATGTTTAGGTCTCAGTAAAAATAATTCACCACCTAAACTCAAGTTAATCCAGCTTCAACCCTAATCAATCCACAATCCACATATACAACTCAATCAATTTCTATAATCAACTATTCATTGTATCATCTACTAGACATCATGATCATTTGCAATCCAACCAAAACAAAACTCATGTATTAAGATTCCTACTTCATCAAACAACAATTCTGTTTAACCGAAAATTTACCTAATTTTCCATCTTCTTCTTAGGTAACAACTCCCCTGATATTTCACAGCCAACGCAATTGATGCCAATAATGATGGCCAACTATAATAACCAGCCAAGCATTAAATTTTTACATTTCAATACAGAGAATGAAAATTTAGTCTTCTCTAATCGGATACGTAGCATGCCTTACCTCAATCTAGTCCAGGCATACACCTCTCCATGACCAAACCTTCCGGCCGCCTAGTGATTGGCTGATGATAGAGAGGAAAAGGGTAAGGCAACACTGATCCAATCTAAGGCATGGCTCCGGGAATTGGAGACAATGCTCCGGTGGGAAGAGACAGCGGCGATCAAGTGGTACTAACACAATCGACAGCGGTGCTAAGCAATAGATGGCGCCGGTGATGTAAGCTAGGGCATAGGAGGAGATCGATAGCTCTCCCTTTACCGGCGGCATCACAGATCTAGCCTTCAGCAAGGAGGCGGTGTCGTCTTAAGGAGAAAGGTATTCTGCAAGAAGGGCAATGTGTCAATGGCTCTCACATGGCCGATGCAGTCTTTGTCCTGGCCTCACGCGGAGGAAGATGACCAGCGATCGGTCGAGAAGGGGCAGCAAATCAAGATTAGACACGGGGAGGCAGATCACGATCGGGATGGGGTAAAAGAAGAAGAGGGCAGCAAGCTCAGGAGGAGAAGAATCAGAAAATTAAAATCTAGAGTTAAGCTATCAAAACCTAAATTTTTATTTCAATCAACTCTCAACTTCAATAGGTATTCTAAATAGACTTTCTCTAAGCCTAATAAATTCATCCCCTAAACTTATCATACAGACTCTAATTAAATCTCGAAAAAAATTCTATAAATTTCTAGAAAATTAATAACACTTATTATTTAATTACCGGTCTTACAATTAGAGTTTATTAAATTGAGCAAGTGTAAAGAACTTGTTGATGCAAGTGACTCAGACATTTTAGTGGAGTCAGATCAATCACCCTATCCATAGGGGTGAATATCAATTCATAATCGAACTATAAATCAAAACCAATTAAACCGCTGCACTGCACATCCAAATCAATTAAATCAAACATTATTATAAAAACAAATTAAACAGATATAAAATTAAATTAAATTGGTAAAAAAAATAATAAATTCAATCATAATCAAATTTTTTATTAATAAATTTAATTGATTTATAAAATTTAAAATAAAAAACAAATTGATTAAAAAAATCTATATTTTTGGGAAAAAACACATGAATTTTCAAATTAATTGAATTTCTAAATTCAATTGATTATTTAATTTAATTAAATTTTCTCACCCCTAACCTATGAGAGCTCTATAGATCCATTTGATAAAAAAAAATTGGCTAAATAACTTTCAACCCTCCTGTGTTTTCCATCCAAAAGCAGTTTGCCCCTTATATTTAAAAAATGACACTTAGCCCCCCTATATTTTAAAGAAAAAAAAAGAAAAAAATAATAAATGACCAAAATAATCCTTACTTTTATTTAAATGTTAAAATTATGACTAAATAATTTTAAGCCCCTTTTATTTTCCATCCAAAAGTAATTTTCCTCCTGTATTAAAAAAATGACACTTAGCCCCCTATGTTTTAAAGGAAAAAAAGAAAAAAAAAAGTAAATGATCAAAATAAATCCTTTACTATTCTAAATGTTAAAATTATTCTAACTAAAACAACCTTATTTAAGGTAACCTTAGATTTTTAGACAAAAAGAAAAGTAAAAAATAAAAAATCTTACATAATCATTGAAAGTTTAATCTTAATCAAACCTGATTTATATATAGGTCAAAAATTTCAGTTATTCCTAAAAAAACTCTCACAAAATTTATTCATGCACCAGTAAAAAATTTTTCAAGAATTTGCAAGAATTTTTTTTCCAAATGGGGCACACAACCAAAGGATAATGGGCTTCTAGACTGTCTGCCGGGAGCGCTTCCCGATTTACCCTAATGGATAGTAGAAAATTTCATGAGACCGGACCGATCACCCTAGAACTAGTTAATCAAACTAACTTGATTTATTATTATTTTTTCTATAGATCTAATTGATGCCCACGGGGCTAGGTGCAACAGAAAATCATCAAAGTTGTCATTCAAAGATCTGTGGTTCAATCTCCAATTATAATCTATTTATAAAGATTTTTCTTCCAAATGAGACGCGCAATCATGAAATGCTGAATTCTTGACCACGAACACTTTTTGATTTATCCTGACAGATAGAAAATATTCATTAAATTGTACCGATCATCCCAGATTCAATATTACTTGATTTATCATTTTTTTTCTATCTATCCACTCGATCCAAGTGGGTTTGGTGGATTAGGTGTGGCAAAGCTAAGCCAACTAGTGAGCTCGATAAGCCCCGACAAGTCAAATGGGCTCTGCTAACTTCAATGGTTCGATCGAGTTGGATGAGTTGGACGGGTGGAGGAACAGCTACTAGCTAGTGCCTAAATGAATCAATTGAGCCGACAGATTTAACACTGCTCAATCTTCTATCATTTACACTGAGAAATGACCAAGACTTTGATTCTCTTTTCTTCCAAATTCTCTCTATAAAACACATCCCTCTATTTCACTTTCTTCCCCGATCGAGATTGCTCGCAATGCCTGCGGCGGAAGTGATGCCGGAGAAATCTCTCGAAGGGAAACGTGTTCATGTTTGGGAAACGGCCGCTCCTCCTCTGCCAAAATGGTGATCTTTCTGTTCGTTTGCTGCTTAACGATCTGCAAATCTTTTATGCTCTGTTTGTTTTTAGGCTCGAAGGCAAGGTGGCGATCGTCACGGGCGGCGCCCGCGGCATCGGCGAGGCTACGGTGCCGGTTTTCGCCCGGCACGGCGCGAAGGTGGTGGTGGCCGACGTTGAGGACGTCGACGGGGAGTCTCTGGCAACGCGGCTTGGCCCTTCGGTGAGCTGGGAAAGCACGGGATCCGGGTCAACTGCGTCTCTCCCTTCGGGGTGGCCATGCGGATGCTGGTCAACGCCTGGCGCTAGGTCGAGGACGAGCACGTCGATCCGGCGGACGCACCGCCGACAGCGGAGGAGGTGGAAAAGATTGAAGAAATGGTGAGGGGGCTGGCGAACCTGAAAGGCGTGACGTTGATGGCCAGGGACGTGGCCGAGGCGATCCTCTACCTGGCCAGCGACGAGTCCAGGTACGTGAGCGGCCACAACCTCGTCGTCGACGGCGGCGTCACCACCTCAAGGAACCTCATCGGACTGTAACACGCTCAAGAACGTCGTCTGCTCTGCTCCATCACATTACTTGATTGTTTCTTCTTCCTCCTCGACACTGATATCAGATCATTGTTCAAGCATCCTTCACTGTCTATAATTGATTCATTGTGGAATCAACAATTTCTCTTCTATGCGTTCCCGTGTTCTAATTGATCATAAACTAAATAAAATGCATAGCTCATTAATGTTCATTGATCCAGGTGAAATTGTCCCCTTGGGGTGGTGCGATGGTTAAGATATGAGGTATTGCCACATGAGGTCTTGGGGTTGAAACTCGGCGTGATCGAGCATAATCTCTCCCATGTCTTGGCCATTTGCACTAATGGCAAATAGTCATCCGTGATTTAACTCCTCCCTGTTAGTCTAGAGATGGATTGACGGGGCGTTGAGTGTCGAGAAAACAAATTGGACTATAAACAAGTAAATAAATTACTTGTATTATATTCACACTACAAAGACACTACAACACTTTTGAGGATCACTCACAATTTTAGAGAGGAAAAGAAAAAGAAGATGAAGAACAACTTTCAACTTGAAGACTCTATACTTTTATTTTTCGTTGGATGATAAAACAAGAATGCAGGGGGAGTATTTATAGTACTCACCATACAAGATACATAGTTGATCAGAAAATTAAATTCTATCTACCAGGAAATTCTATCCCTATCCATTGGATGAGAGAAATACTCTCAACCATACATTTTAATTCTTATCAATTAAATTCTATCTATTGAATGAGAGAAATACTCTCAACCACACGTTCTAATTTCTATCTGTTAAATCATTTCCATTGAATGAGAAAGAATACTCCCATCTATATTTTTATTTTTATCCGTTAACGAGTTGGTATTGATTTTCAACACTCCCCCTCAATACCAACCCTTTGTACTGTGCTGAGTTGATAACGGAACATCTTAAATTTGTTGGCGTTTAATCCTTTTGTAAGCACGTCCGCAACTTGATCATCTGTACTGATTTGTCTCATCTCAATTTCTCCTTGCAGAACTTTTTCTCTGATAAAATGATAATGAACTTCAACATTCTTAGTTCTTGCATGAAAGATTGGATTTTCTGCCAAACGAATTGTTGATTGATTGTCACAATATACTGGAACTGTATAATCTACTGGTTGATGTAAATTATTCATTAGTTGTATTATCCATGTGCTCTCTTGAGCTGCCATTGCTGCTGCTCGATACTCAGCTTCAGTAGTTGACAATGATACAGTTGGTTGTCTCTTGCTGCACCACGAGATTGTTCCAGAACCAAGCTTGAATACATAACCAGTTGTTGATCTTATTGTGTCACAATCTCCTGCATAGTCAGCATCGCAGTAGCCAACTAACTTGCAGTCTTCATTTCTTTTGTACAAAAGGCCATAATCAATTGTGTTCTTTACATATCTTAATATTCGTCGAGCTGCTTCCAAATGAGGCTTCTTTGGATTTTGCATATACCGACTTATCACACTGACTGCATAAGAAATATCAGGTCGAGTTAAGGTTAAGTAGATGAGACTACCTACCAATTGTTGATACATAGTTGCATCTTCTAAACTTTTCCCTTCATGTGCACATATTCTGATATTTGGCTCCATGGGTGTCGAAATCGGCTTGCATTTGAGCATTCCAAACTTTTTCAACAAGTCTTTGGAATATTTTTGTTGACAAAGAAATATTCCATTTTGTGTGCGATCAATCTCTAAACCAAGAAAGTGCTTAAGTTGCCCAAGTTCTTTCATTTGAAAGCGAACTGATAAATTCTCCTTTGTTTGAAGAATTTCTTCTTTGTCATCGCCTGTTATGACTAGGTCATCCACATATACTAACACGATAGTTAATTTTCCTTTATTTGTTTTGATAAAAAAAACTGGAATCTGCAGATGTTACTAAATAACCACTTTGAGTTAGAAATTCAGCAATTTTACCATACCACGCCCTGAGTGCTTGTTTCAATCTGTAGAGTGCTTTCCGTAGCTTACACACATATTCAGGATTATGTTGGTTCTGAAAACCTATTGGTTGGATCATATAAATTTTCCGATCCAATTCTCCATGAAGAAAAGCATTCTTCCATCCATCTGCCATAAATTCCAGTCTTTGTTGGCTGCAAGTGCAAGAAGGATTCGTACAGTTGTAAGTTTTGCCACTGGACTAAATGTTTCATCATAGTCTAGTCCATACTGTTGAGAGAAACCACGAGCTACCAATCGTGCCTTGTACCTCTCGATTGACCCATCTGGACGACGCTTTATTTTGAAAACCCACTTGCAAGAAATGGGTTTCACATCTCTTGGTTTTGGTATGAGATTCCAAGTTTGATTTTGCTGCAGTGCATCAATCTCTTCTTTCATAGCTATCACCCACTCAGGACTTTGCGACACTTCTTCAAATGTCTCAGGCTCTGTTACTTCTTCAACTATGGCTGCATTGACATATTTTGGATTTGACCTTCGTGTTCTATTTGACCTTCGGAGTTGAGATTGTGGAGTTGATTCTTCCATTTCACTAGGTCTCTCTTCTTCATTTAGTTGTTGATATATGCTGGTTTGCCAAGGACTCTGAGCCACTCCTTGCTCAATATCATTGTCATTTGGATCTCCTAATTCATCTGAACTTGGTTGAAGTTGAACAATATGCTCTCCCATCTTTTGTTGCAATTTGTCTTCGAGGTCTTTAGAATCTGACAATACCTCCTTAACGGGATTCCACCAAGAAGATGCTTCATCAAACACTACATTTTGTGAAGTGTAACATCTTCCACTTGTTGGATCGCAACATTTCCACCCCTTTCTTTGGCTATCATATCCCACAAAGATACATCTAATAGCTTTCTTGTCGAACTTGGTTCGTAAGTGATCAGAAACAAATACAAAGCATACGCATCCAAATACTCGAAGGTAGCTAACTGTAGGTTTTATGTTCCATAATTTCTCAAAAGGTGAAATGAATTCTAACCTGGGTTGAGGAAGTTTGTTAATGACAAAAGCTGCAGTCCTCATTGCTTCAGCCCAAAACCGTCTAGTTACATTTTTGTATTGCAACATACTCCGACAAACTTCTGCAAGATGTCGGTTCTTTCTTTCTGCTACACCATTCTGCTGTGGTGTGTTGGCACATGTGTACTGATGGTATATTCGACTTTCTCTTAAGTATTGGGAGAACTCTCTTGAGCTATATTCTCCCCCGTTGTCTGTGCATAGACAACAGATCTTTGTTCCCAATTCTCCTTCGACTGACTGTTTGAACTCTCTAAACTTGGAAAATGTATCAGATTTTTCTTTCATAAATAAGATCCAGACATACCTTGAGAAGTCATCAATGAATGTCACCATGTACCGCATACCGCCGATTGATGGTTGCTTAACGGGTCCGAATACATCAGAGCGGACTAACTCTAATGGTTCCTTTGCTTTAAACTTTGACTCTTGATATGGTAATTGGTGTGCTTTACCATATTGACATCCTGCACATACCGTGTCTGTTCGTATGTCTAGTTGAGGAAGCCCCTTAAGCATTGACTTCTTCATCATCATGTTTAACTTGGAATAGTTAACATGACCTAATCTCATATGCCATATGTCTGATGTTTCACTTTTCCTTGTCTTGTCTATATATGCAGACTCTACTGACATCACGTAGACCGACTCTAGTCATTGTCCTTCCATTATCGGTGTTTCTAATATTTTGAGATTTTGATATACCTTTACATCTTCAGGACCAAATAGAACATAGTGACCTGATGATGTTAGTTGAGACACAGATAATAACTTTTTCTTCATTCCTGGGACATGATAGACATCTTGAAGTGACACCTGGTTAGAATTATATCGGGGCGTAATTATTGTCTTACCAATGTGAGCTATTGGTAACCTTGAGTTGTTGGCTGTCACCACCATACGAGCTCCCTTATATTCGGACAAGTTTTGTAGCTTTTCTTTATCACATGTCATGTGATTTGAGCCGCCTGAATCTACGATCCAATCATTTTTGTAGTTAATCTTGTCTGACATTGTTGTAAAAGCTACTTCATTTTCCTCTATAGCAAACAAGGCTTCAGCATCCCAGTCATCTTCGCTATTCTCCTTAGGATTGGAGGTAGCAGTATTACTCTGAACAAACTTTTTCTTGGCCCAACAATCTTTTTCCATGTAGCCCACCTTCCCACAATTGTAACACTTGCCAATAAACTTTCTATTATTGGCATGATTCTGTGGGACTCTTCTTGGATGATGACCTTCATTGCCTTGATAATTCTTTACTTTGTCACCATCCTTTTTAGATCCATCACCAGCATGTCGTTTGAAGCTACCCTTACTTTTATTGGTGTAGAGCGCTTCCTCCTCACCCTTTAGCGAGACTTCTCCCATTTGCTTAGTCATAGCTTCTTGGCCTGCAAGTAAATTTTCAAACTCAAGAAGTGATGGTTGTGTTGGCCATCCTTGTATAGCAGCAACAAATCCTCGATATTCTGGTTTCAAACCATGGATAATTATTCTCTTTATCCTGGTTTCCCCAATAGGAGCTTCTGGATCTAATTCTGAAATTTCGCGACATATCGACTTTACCTTGTGAAAGTATTGGGCAATCGTTTTGTCACGTTGCCCTATTGCTAGTAGCTCATTCTGCAGGAGTTGCAATCTTGCATCATTCTTCTTTGAAAAGAGTGTAGCAAAGGTATCCCATACTTCCTTTGGTGTTTTGGCATCTTGGATGTGCTCCAACATTTCTTCTTCAATTGTGATTTTTAAAGCAAACATTGCTTTACCTGCTTTGATCCTCCATTTTCGCAAGATGTCATTAGCATCTTCTGCTGGTTGCATGACTTCACTACCACCAACAACCTCCCAAAGATCCTGACCTTGTAGGTAGGACTCCATACATGTTGTCCATGTGTTGTAGTTTTTGTTGTTGAGTTTCTTGGCTCCTACTATTTGAAGGTCGCCCATCGTGTCGGAAAGATTTTGATTATACCAAACAAGTTTGATGAACAACCTTGTACAATATAAACCTCCTTACGATTCAAGATAACTCCACCAAGAACAATCCCTGATCGTTCAGCTCTGATACCAATTGTCGAGAAAACAAATTGGACTATAAACAAGTAAATAAATTACTTGTATTATATTCACACTACAAAGACACTACAACACTTTTGAGGATCACTCACAATTTTAGAGAGGAAAAGAAAAAGAAGATGAAGAACAACTTTCAACTTGAAGACTCTATACTTTTATTTTTCGTTGGATGATAAAACAAGAATGCAGGGGGAGCATTTATAGTACTCACCATACAAGATACATAGTTGATCAGAAAATTAAATTCTATCTACCAGGAAATTCTATCCCTATCCATTGGATGAGAGAAATACTCTCAACCATACATTTTAATTCTTATCAATTAAATTCTATCTATTGAATGAGAGAAATACTCTCAACCACACGTTCTAATTTCTATCTGTTAAATCATTTCCATTGAATGAGACAGAATACTCCCATCTATATTTTTATTTTTATCCGTTAACGAGTTGGTATTGATTTTCAACATTGAGAGCGAGCGAATCACCTTTTGCCACATTGATCCAGGTGACATTGAAGAGATGGCGTACCGATGACAGCGATGGCGTGGTTATTGAAAGCCGACAATTGAAATTTTGACTTTTCGCTAGAGATAACAGAGCAGAATAGATGACGCTAGGAATACACTTTGTTTGGTCACATCCTTTGCTCCCTCTTTGTGGTGAATAATAAAAATGCAGACACAATTTTGTTTCCTTATCTTTTCTATGTATATGTTTCTTAATCTTCTTGCAATTTTGTTTGGTAGTAATAATGCAGGACTAGCTTTTAAGTAAAAATTGGGAAAATAAATGAAAACAAAGGAAGTGCATTATGGAGGAAATCTATGAGAAGGGAAGGGAGAAAGCAACTTTTGAGGTCTAGAGACAAAAATATTGAGCCATGAAATCACAGACAAATACAACCTTCAAGTTTTTGCTGCCAAAATGCAATTGATCTAGTTGTGTATAAATTAGAGGCTTGGCATGCATCTTTATTTTTTATTTTTTTTTGGGTTTCTTCTATATTATCCATCTGACATGTATTTTGCATTTATGCAGACCTTTAGTCACACTTGTCTACCCCTTGTAAGTACCATTCTGAACTACTAAATGCAAGATGATAGAACTTTTGAAAGAAGTTCTCAATTTCACAGATTTATTCCGAGTAGTTAGACTTTTCTTGGTCTTGACAGCTATGCTTCTGTGAAAGCAATAGAATCCAAATCTCCAGAAGATGATCAGCAGTGGCTTACCTACTGGGTGCTGTATTCTTTAGTTACTTTGTTTGAGTTGACATTTTCTACACTCATTGAATGACTTCAATTTTGGCTTTATGCAAAGCTAATATTTAACTGCTGGCTGGTTTTACCATACTTCAGTGGTGCCACATTTATTTATGAGAATTTTGTGAGACCTATGGTTTTGAATCAACAGACCTTGATCCTTTGGTCTCTCTCTTCAAAAAGTGGCACCTTTGGCAAGCCAGATGACGTTCTATTAGCCGCTGAGAAATTTATTGAGCAAAATGGAACAGAAGCATTTGAAAAACTTATAAGCAAGGCTGGAGGCTTGTCCAATCCCAAGAAGAACATGCATGCAACATTTCACGACGACAGAGATGACAGAGAGGAAAATGAGTCTTGGAAGATGAACAGGTTGGCTTGGGAATCCAGCTTTCGAACAAGCAGCAGTTTTATGATTTTTGATGACGATGCTAATAGACGCTGGAATTAGACGTTGCAGTGTGCAAATTTAGTAGAATCGTCAACATAGTTGATCTGGGTTACGAAGAATGGACTTATTTTTAGTAAAAGAGGAGGGAAAACTAGTCGAGCAGTAATGTTCGTATAAGCTCGGCGGGTAAAGACCGATCGAGCGAAAGAGGTCGACCGAGTATCTAGGTTCAGCAGGTCAGGACAAACCAAGCAGGAACAGCCAGTCGAGCAGAAGAGGCATTTAGCCCCACAGCAAACAAGGCACAGTATACTCGGCAGGTGAAGACTAACCGAGCGAAAGAGACCGACCGAGTATCTAGGTTCGGCAGGCCAGGACAAGCCGAGCAGGAATAGCCGGTCGAGCAAAAGAAGCATTTAGCCCCACAGCAGACAAGGCACAGTATGCTCGGTAGGTGAAGACTGACCGAGCGAAAGAGGCCGACCGAGTATCTAGGTTCGACAGGCCAGGACAGGCCGAGCAGGAACAGCCGGTCGAGTAGAAGAAGCATTTAGCCCTACAGCAGACAAGGCACAGTATGCTCGGCAGGTGAACACCGACTGAGTGAAAGAGGTCGACCGAGTCTTACACCGTTTAACTTCTCATAAACTCTAGCATATAAATCGTATAGAAATACTTTGTGATTATACGAGGGCTTAACTAATTTGGCGGGAAATGTCTTCTAGAAGCTTGTACAGGTTTGCTAAACGACAAAGAAGGTACATCTGGGGTACGATAAAGATTCCTTAAACTATTTTCACATGTGGTACTTACGTCATCTCATAACCAACTTTAACAAACCGGGGTCCACCTCATAACTGTGGAGGTCAAGTGAGGTGGTATAAAAAGTGTAATCCTCTCCACTGGTCAGGTAAGTAATCATTCCTACACAACTCAAACCCTAATTTTTATCTTCTTCCAGATTTCTTCTTCTTCTCGCCGAAAACTGACTTGAGCATCGGAGGGCATGACTAGGAATTCTCACCCCGGTCTTAGGCCACTAACGCTTTGTTGGTTGATCGGTTGGTGTGCAGGAAGGCGGAGTTATTCATCTAAGTTTCGGATCTACGATTTATTCCTCATCATCCTCCTCCCCGGGCTGTTCTTCAGATCTGCTTTGGTTTTCTCAGATCTGTGGAGATTCATTTACTGAGGTTGTCACGTCCTATTCACCGAAGGAGCACTTTGCTACATGAGACTTCTCGTCGTTCATCTTCCCCAGGGCCGTCATCAGGCACCACCCCAGTTATCCATCTCGTCGATCTCAGACTGTATATAGACCTAGTTGCATATATACTTCTGTTTTTTTCTCTCTTTCTTTCCATTCTTTCAATCTTGTGCATACAAAGACGAGCAAATAAAATGTCAGTGTCCAAAAATCAGGAGGGAGTCCCTGACGAAGATCCTCCGATTCTCAAGTCAGTCTAAATTCCGAACAGGTGAATGAAGAACGATAGAGAACGTGCATGTGAAAGTAAGCTTGAGATATGAACAGAACGTGCTCATGCAGTGGTCGAACTTCTGCCCAAAATCATGTGTTCACGACGAAGAGCCTATGGAATGCCCTGAGGAATCCTCTTGGAGTAACCATAGGATGTTCACCTTTACGAATTTTTCCCATCCCCGACCAAAGGACATGAGGGAGATGGAAAATAACACATGGTGTATAGTGCTCAGAACACCGAGTACGTTGATCAAGGGTGATCGCTTATGGAGAATACTGTGGATGCAACTCGACCAATACGAAAATGACACAACTTGTGAGAACAATGTGAGTACTCATAGGGGTTCTAAATACTGTGTTCAATATTAAACTCATGATGTAATCGAAATATAATTTTATTCACAATATTTTGTCAATAAAGGTATAAATGTAAATTATAGCTGTTACACCTTATTTTCTTACACGTAAGTAACTACTATATTATGTAACAACTACTGCCAACTAGCTGTTGTGATTATTCTGATTTCTGTGAGGGTAGATGTTAAAGCATACAAATTTTTTCCGTTTATCATTTGTATGCCCTTTCAAAAGGTCTTATTTTTTCCCCTTTACAACATTATAGCAGTTAACATTTCAAGTAGCTGCTAAAACGTTGTAGCAGGTAACCATGACAGTTGCTGCTATAGCATTGTAGAAGCTAACCATTGCAGTAGCTATTTTAGCATTGTAGCAGGTATCATTCCACGTAGTTGCTACAATGTTGTAACAACTAACTGTCGAGTTAGCTGTTACACGTTTATCATCTGTATGTTAGTAATAGAGAGGTGGTAAGCACAATAGTAGACGTGAGATTGAAAACGTCGGTGAAACTGGAATAGACGAGGGCGAGAGAGCGACCGGCGAGATAGAGAGTGGCGAGAAAAGTAGCTTGCAGCGTCTTTGCTTGTTAGTTGCTTCTACATGTTGTGGCAGCTCACAACTCTGGAGTAGCTAAAACAATGTGTAGCAGCTAATCCGTAGTAACTGCTACACGATGTGGCAGCTCACATGTCTGGAGTTTCTTCAAAAATGTGTAGTAGCTAATCCGTAGTAATTGTTACACAGTGTAGCACTGCTCTTGAGAAGCTACTACACGTTGTAGCAGCTTCTAACAACTAGCTGCTGCAATGTGCTGCAGTAGCTGCTACAATATGTAGAGCTTGTAAGTAATTATACGTTAACTAATAAAACATGTAGAAGCTCAATTTAAGTGATCTAAATAAAAAACTAAGATCGACAGACTAACATCTTATTGAGCGTAAACAAAGAAAGACTTGGAGACTATAGTTGGGTTTGATATACATGAATAGAATTATATAATAATATGATTTACAATACAACGTACACGCCCTGGAATTCAATATTTTTCAATAGATGGATGGCCGCTTTAATAGTTGTTTCGGTGTCTCATGGAGGTACCAGATTGTTCCTCCTACCCCAGATAGGGGCGTGTGGCTGAATAATATGCTGGATAAAGATGAGATGCTTGCTCCATCTGCCTATGTTTATGAGACTTACCTTCGCAGGTCTGTGAAAGAGAGGCTATCTCTGAGTTGGCTCGGTTTAATTTATATTATAAGGACTTTATTTTATCTGCTTGCTGCTCCAAATCTTGCTGCTATTGCGATATTAGTCGACCATCTGCTTGGGTCTTCTTTGTCAAGATGGTGATCGCGGAAGCAAGCTTCAATCCCAAGTTATCCAGTTTGGCAGTCCTTTGCTCTAAGTCCAAATAGGTTTTTTCCCTTAAGGCGACTTCAGCTCGAATTTAGGAATGAGCAGTAGATAGACGCACCTCAAGTTCTCCCCCGTGTGAGTGATGAAGATCCAGATCTTGCATCACATGTGCTAGGGATCACACTTTCTTGGATAATAGTTGAGGTCATGGGGGAAAATCTGAATTTATAGCTCTTGACAATATACCCAGGAGAAGATGGAGAAAGAAAAAGTAAGATCAGTGCAACGAGAATGACCAAAGGTAACCGATTTTAATCAGTTACCCCCCCCCCCCTTTTTAATCAGGTCATGGGACACCGGGTTTTGGGGGGGGGGGGGGGGGGGGTCACGGGATGACTGTAGTCGATTTGAAGTTTCTCGAACGATCAATGTTTATCAAACGAATGAGGAGGATAACATGGCAGTCAAAGTATAGGTGATGTGGCGGTCAAAGTCTGGGTCAAAGTTAAATTAGCGGAATATTCCTCACATGAGACGGGGATTCAACCAAAAACAAAATTTCTGAGTCCATCCCACAGGGTCCCATAGTAGGATGCTACAAGTTATAGTAGCTACTTCGACAATTAACTGCTACATCATGTAGTAGTTAACTGTCCATGTAGCTGTTATAACATATAGCAGTCACTCGGTAAGTCGTTTTATTAGTAGCTTTATTTTCTAGCAGATATTACTCCTAAAATTATTTTTGTAGCTGTATATCAACTTGGTAAAAAATGATTTTAAATTTTTTTTCCTGCTGCACCGACTGTGCTTTACCGCTACACGTTCTAGCAGCTACTTGGACAAATAACTGTCACACCCTATAGCAGCTAACTGTCCATGTCGCTGCTACAATGTGTAGTAGCCTACTTGGAATGTTAGTTGCTACAACGATGTAGCAGGTTTTGTTTCGACAAATAACTTACTACTGCACGCTGTAGCAGTTAGGCAGTAGTTGCTGCTACACCGTGTATATATTACTTCTCCCGCAATTACTAAAATGTTAAATTGATAGACTATTTACCCTTTTGTCCAAGCTTCCACGAACATGACCACTACTAACCCATACTAAGTTCGGAAGTAGCAATCGTCGTTTCGTCTACCAACTTCATTGCGACGTTTGGCTTTCGCCTTCAAATCTTCGTCCCTGTCGTAAGTTAATTTGATTCTTCACTTAGGAATTAGGGTTTGAACATTTAGGGTTTATATATTTTTGAATCGCCTTCTAGAATAGCATAGTTAACTCTACGGGCATTTAAATATTTCCTCTATATTATATTTTCTCCTAATTAATCTTCATCATTGATTGAAATTTATAAATTTATTTGAAGCTAAATATGTCATTCTCTAGCAGTGGAAGACACCTGTGATGCTAATCAGCTATACATTCCCCAAGTTACTAAAGATCTAAAACCACGAATTGGGATGAAATTTCCATCATTAGAGGAGACATTTTCGTTCTATAATCAATATTCACATGAAGTCGGATTTAGTGCAAGATTAGACGACAGTAAGAAAAATAAGAGGACAAATGAAGTTGAATAGAAACAATTTGTATGCTTTAAAGAAAGACATACAGATGATAAACGAAAAAAAGAATCACAAGTTGACAGTGTAAAGGAAATAGCATGTGATGAAATAAGGACTGGATGTAGGTCAAAACTTTCACTTATTACAGAACAGACCGGACCAAACTGGATTGTTACAAAATTTATGGAAAGTCATAATCATCCACTCTCCACTCCTTCGAAGGTGCATTTGCTTCGCTCACATCGCCATATTTCTAAAGCCAAGAAAGTATTAACTGTTGGCGCTGGGAATTCAGTTCTATGTAAATCCCCTATACAAAAATTTGTACGAGTACAGAACCTTTCCTAGCAACCCACATGCTCGATCAGACATGTGTTTGATCAATCAAGCAAGTTCTTGATTGATCAAAGCGCACCTTGATCGAAGCACAAGATCGTTGGCCTCTTGTGTTGGTGTTCAGGATCCATACAAAGAAAAATGAACTAATTGCACAGCGGAATAAAAGAACTAGTTGTACCTTTCTTCGTAGCTAAAGACCTCAAGATCTTCTGTCGTATTCCTCTCCTCTTCTTGGACGTCATGTGGGCGACGATCTACCAAGATAACACCACCCTCTTTTCTTCTCTTTCAAAATCGTCGGCCACAAAAGAGTCGCTAGGATAGAGTACGTTCTAATCTTCTTCCTTCTCTTCTTCTTCCTCTTCTTTCTCTTCTTCCTCTTCTTTCTCTTCTTGCTTTCCTTGCTCTTCTTCCCTTTCTTCAAGACGCCACCCACAAGTGGATGGGAAGGGGTGCCGGCCACCAAAGGAGAAGGGGGGGGGGGGGGGGGGGGGGGCAAACCAAGTTAAATTAAACTAAACCAAGTTAAGTTAAATCAAACCAAGTTAAACCAAACCCGGTTATGGATGGGTGGATGCAAGACTTTATATATAGAGGCTACAACAGGGACCTAGAGGAGGAATTGATTTTGACCTCCTGATGGACGTGAGCTTCCTGTGTTCTACCCGAACATCCAACTCAAGTTCATCAATAATAACTCATACCACTATAGGGTCATTATTGAACTACCGCATCAATCTCATTTTACAATATGGGCTCCTACTTATTATGAGTGCATTAATCTCCCTGTGTTTAAGATATCGTATGCCCGTTAATTAAATGAGTTACTAACAACTCACTTAATTAACATCTGACTCCAAGAGTAGTACCACTCAACTTTATTATCATGTCGGACTAAGTCCACCTGCAGGGTTTACATGATAATCCTTATGAGCTCCTCAAGGGGACATCATCAACCTAAATAAATAGGGCACAGTTTTCCTTTATAATCAACAACACATCATATAAATGGTACTATCTCCCAACTTATCGGGCCTATTGATTTAACGAATAAATGTCACCCATTGATAAGTTAAAGAAATAAATATTAAGCATTTGTATTTGTTATTATATCGGGATTAAGAGTACGCACATCCATAATAATAGAGGTTTTGTTATTTTATGCAGTCAGTATAAATCGAACAACCTCAAATGGTCCTACTCAATACACACATAGTGTACTAGTGTAATTTTATAGTCAAGACAAACTAATACCAAATTACACTATAACCATTCCAATGGTTTGTCCCTATCCATCTTGGTTGTAAGCTACTATTTATAATTTATAAGGAACCGATAACATGATCTTCTGTGTGATACCACACATCATGTTATCTACAATATAAATTAAATGGACAACTGCATTGATATATATATAAATATAAAATACAGACATTTGACCAAAGCGATTCTCATTTCAAAATATCTTAAAAATAGATGTTCATATAAAAGCTAGGCTTATAGTATACATCCCAACAATAACACAGCAGTTTTCAGAGGCTAATGTGCTAATTTGTCAACAAGTTCGATTATTGGAGATAGATTCTAAAGGACCTGAGCACCTAGGTTACACAGACGGGATATTATAAACTTTGAGAAAGACCTGAGCGATGAACAAAAGGAAATTGATGTCGAAACACTGATTGAGTTATTTGCAACTGATAAAGAGAAGAATTCAACCTTTTTATATGATTATGAGATTGATTTAACAGAAAGATTCACTAGGTGTTTCTGGACGGATCATGTATCAAGGAGGGCATACATTGTCTTTGGTGATGCAGTTGTATTTGATACCACATATAACACCAACAAATATGGGTTGATTTTTGCATCCTTCGTAGGAGTTAATCATCATCATGAGAGCATTGTATTTGGTTGTGCCTTTCTAAGTAATGAGAAAACTAAATCGTTTGTTTGATTGCTTAAGAAGTTCATAGAAGTCATGCCTAAAGGTCCACCAACTGTAATCATCACTGATCAGGATCCAGCGTTGACGAAGGCCATTGCCCAAGTTTTTCCTCGCACAGTGGATCGATATTGTTTGTGGCACATACTTAATAAATTTCCCGATAAATTATCTTGTTTGACTTTTTGCAACTACTATCAAACTATAAAGGATGTAATTGTTAACTCCTCAACCCCTGATGAATTTGTGAAGTCATGGGAAGAAGTTATCAGGTGTTCTGGCTTGGAGAAAAATAATTGGTTAACATTGATGTATGAATTACAATAAAGGTGGGTCCCATTATTTTTTAGCCATGTATTTTCTGCTGGAATGTCAAGTTGTCATCGATCTAAATGCTCACATTTATTTTTCAAGAAGTATGTATCACACAAGAATTCATTAATGGATTTTATCACACGTTTCAATAGAGCATTGTGACACCAAAAACACAATGAGTTAGTTGCCGACCATATTGATATGGTCGAGCAGCCAAAGATTAAGACAAACTGGCCTATGGAATCTCAAATGGTTAGGGTGTACACCAAAACAAAATAGTTGGATTTTCAAAGTCAAATGAGTATGAGTCATGGTTATTATGTGCAACAAGCATATATAGTTGGTGATTTAGTGGGTTACCATGTCATGAATTTTCAAAGTGGTTCATCTGCAAAACCAAGGGTCCTCACGCATGACAAACATATAGACTACATATCATGTAGTTGTAGTAAATTTGAGTTCGAGGGCATTCTATGTAGGGATATGTTAGCTTTTTTCCGTATTAACTATGTGTTTCTACTGCCTGATAAGTACATACTCAACGGATGGACAAGAAATGCCAAGGTTGGGGCAATCTATGATTTTAGTGAGGAAACTTCCATCGGCAGTCCAAATGCGAAATTAATGGCAAGACACTCGAGGTTGTCCTATAAAACTTCAGTAGTGATCGACAATGCACCTTTGACTGGTGAGGGGACAAACTTTTTGGATGTCTAATTCGATTGTATATATAGTAAAATTCAAGAGCTGAACATTAGCAGAAAATGTGACAACCAAAGTTAAAAGAAGAAAGGTATCAATGGGGCCCCCTCTATTGTTGATCCTTCTTTAGTAAGGGCAAAGGGTTGTGGGAAAAGATTGAAATCTTCAAAAGAGACATCAACCTCAAAGTTTAGGCTATGTCATGGATGTGGTCACCGAGGTGTCTCACACGACAAGCGCAACTGTCCATTATTGTAGCAAGGATATGCGTCTATTATTTATACATTTATAGTATAAATTTAGCTGAGCATATATGATTTTTATCCATTAATAGTAAAGTTAATGACGAGTCGATTGTCAGATCAACTGCTACAGAGAAAGATAATACCAACGATGATGAATCCTATGAAGAAAATTTGGCATCTATAGCTGGTATATTCTAGTTTTTATTTAACCATATTACTAAATCTTGATAAATTGCGGCTTATAATTATGATACTATTGTTGTAGGTTCTAACACCTTACCTTTTGCGTTATGAGGCTAGGTTTACCAAACTCTCGGTGAGCGATTATTATTAATTACAGATGGTTTTCTTTCTACTCTGAATCTTACACTATTATTCCAATAAGAATCAGAGTGTATCACATAAACCTAAATTTTGGTTATAAGAAAATCATTTTTTCATAAAACTTCCTTTCGTCACCATCCCTCTTTCTGACATTAATTAATTGATGGGACTGATGGTCTCCATAAATTCAATAATTTCAAATTATATAAGTGACCATTGATTTATTAATACAGAATAAAGCTTGTTAGTTGAATGGGCAGTAGATACTACACTTTGTAGTAGATCACGTTTCTGAAGTAGCTGCTACAATTGTAGCAGCTAATCCGCACTAACTGTTACAGCGTATAGTAGCTAATATTTAATCACTCATTCTACTCAAATTTCCACACTATTTAAATTATATAACTGGCCATTGAGTTATTAATACACAGTGTAGCAGCTAATCCGAAGTAATTGCTATACAGTGTAGCAGCTACTCTTGAGAAGCTGCTACATCGTGCTGCGGCTCTTTATACATTAAGTTGATACAATGTGTACAAGCTCATTTTTTTTATCCAAATAAAAATCACATGTGGGAATAGTTGTATTCACACATCCACTACTGGGCTTCTAAGAAAGCAGGTTTTCAAGTTGATGTTGTAGCAGTTCAGGGTCGGAAACAGCTACAATATATGACTTCATGTTGTAGCAGCTATCGATCCGTAGCTGCTACAACATAGAGAGAGACATTAGGTAAGACATCTTAGATCATTAATAGAATAATAGCATAGAAATCGTGTTATTTTAGGAAAAAGGTGACGGTTTGAGTAAATCTTACCTTGCGTAAAAATCAAAAGAGAAAACCAAATGTATAGATAAGGAACGGAAATGTTTGTAAATATTCTATTATAGCAGTTAATCTCTAATTATAGGCAAGGTAGCTTATACATACGCCGCTCTATAGATTTGTAGCAGCTATCATACTTGACCCTAACTGTTACAATATTGTAGCAGCTAATCGTTGAGTTAGCTACTACAGATTTGTAGCAGCTATCATTCCAAGTAGCTGCTACAGTGTTGTAGCAGCTACCTATGAAATTAATTACCTGTTTATCAGCCGAGACGTCCAATAAAGATAATCAAGGATACAACCTGTAGCATATAGTTACCCCAAGCTGCTATAACGTGTAGCAGCTTCTCAAGAGTAGCTACTACACTGTGTTTCAGTTAGCTGATACAACTTGAAGTAGCGACTCCAGAGACGTGAGTTACTACAACGTGTAGCAGCTGCTGCCAATGCAGGTAACAAGGCCTAATCTCGATTAATTATTAAATGGTTACTTATATAAATTAAAAAAAATGATTTTATGGAGACATATAAATGAATTAATGGCAACCTACTAAATCTGGTCCATTACTCTCTCATCGTCCATAAAATGACCACTCATAGCTGTCATAACCCATATAACTAGTCATATCTGTCATAAATCATAACCCGTGACTACCTCTCCTGGTAAAATCCTGCATTGTTAGAAGGGAAACTATAGGCTTGTGAGTACACCTATTCCATGATTGAATTGTATAGCGCTGTAGTGTCCCTAAATAATAGAGGGTGGCTTCGTTCATGACATCCCAATGGAAATGAGTAGCTTATTCACGGAATGATGACATTTTCTCGACACTGTTGGTACAACCTTAGGTCAAGGTTGACCTGACTCGAGTTGTATTTTGATGTTTGACGAGAATAGAAAAGTTCTATTTTGATGTTTGACGAGAATAGAAAAGTTGTATTATGATGTTTGACGGAATACAAACTTGGGAGATTGTGGGTGCAATCTTTGGTCAAGGTTGACCTGGTTGACCCGAGGTGAGTCGACCTGATTCGGGAAATCCTGGTGAGTGAAGCCAGGTGAAAGTCCTGGTGAGTGAAGCCAGGCAAGGGAAAGTCCTGGTGAGTGAAGCCAGACAGTTGGAAAGTCCTGGTGAGTGAAGCCAAGCAGTTGGAAAATCTTGGTGAGTGAAGCCAGGTGAAAGTCCTGGTGAGTGAAGCCAGGCAAGGGAAAGTCCTGGTGAGTGAAGCCAGGCAGTTGGAAAGTTCTGGTGAGTGAAGCCAGGCAAGGGAAAGTCCTGGTGAGTGAAGCCAGGCAGTTGGAAAGTTCTGGTGAGTGAAGCCAGGCAAGGGAAATCCAGATAGGTCAAGGTTGACCAGATATCTGGTGAAAAGTCCAAGCAGGGAGCTTGGCACGAGAAAAGTCCAAGTATGGAGACTTGGCACGGAAAAGTCCAAGCAGGGAGCTTGGCACGAGAAAAGTCCAAGCAGGGAGTTTGGCACTGGAAAAGTCCAAGTATGGAGACTTGGCACGGAAAAGTCCAAGTATGGAAACTTGGCATGGGAAGTCGGAGAGGGCTTAGGAGCTCGTTCTCCGAACTGTGGTCAGAGAGGGCTCGGTAGCTCGTTCTCTGGACCGGTTAGAGTCGGAAAGGGCTCGGTAGCTCGTTCTCCGGACTAGGTCAGAGAGGGCTCGGTAGCTCATTCTCAGGACCAGGTAGGGTTTAGGGCTGGGAGCTCTAAACCTGGATCGGTCCGGTGACCGATCCAGTGATACGCTGGTTGACTGATTGGTCTGGTGACCGATCAGTAACCAAACAGTGTGTTTCTGTGAATTACCTAATCGGTTTGGTGACCGATCAGTAATCATACAGAAGCGAAGAAGATCGGGAGAAGAAAGAGGGGGATCGGTCTGTGGACCGATCCACCTGAGTCCTGATCGGTCCACAGACCGATCAGAGAGTTGGGCAACTCTCTGTGAAGCGTGTTGATCGGTCTGGGGACCGATCAGAATAGGTCCTGATCGGTCCCAAGACCGATCAGAGAAGGTCTGGACCGATCAGGGTGGAGCCTGATCGGTCCAGCTCTAGCCGTTGAGTCACAACGGCTAGATTTCTGCTGTGTCTTCTCCCCTCTTCGCAGGTTCGCAGGTTCAGGGATATAAGGGATATAAAGGGGTAGAGTGCCTCTACAGTAGAAGGAAACGACCTCTCTTTTCTTTCTGATCTTACTGCAATCAGAGCTTTGCTGAGCTCTCATTTTCCTGAAGCTTCGTGGAAGCTTCCTTCGGCTGGTTCCTGCTGTTGTAGGTGTTTCGTGAAGTTGCTGCTTCATCCAGTCGACGAGAAGGCAAGCTGTGTTTTTACATTCTTACTGCCTTTGTATTGTGCTGTATCTTTGTACTCCTATCTTGCTGTTGCAAGAAGTTTGTGGTGAGGTTTCTCCACCCATAAGGAGTTTCTATTAGCCGGTTTTCCGGGGTCTCATCCACCGACGGATTGATAGGCTTCGTCCACCTTACGGACACGTCGAGGAGTAGGAGTATCATCTCCGAACCTCGTTACATCATCGTGTTTAAGCTGCTTTCTACTCCTATATTGCTTTTGCAAAACATTATGGCGAGGTTTCTCCACCCAGAAGGAGTGTTACATTAGCCGGTTTTCCGGGGACTCATCCACCGACGGATTGATAGGCTTCGTCCACCTTACGGACACGCCGAGGAATAGGAGTTTCATCTCCGAACCTCGTTACATCGACGAGTTTGAGGTTTGCTATTCTCCGTTGTCGTTTCTATTGTTTATTTCCGCTGCGCTAACCTTGATTTGTAGAACGAAACGAACGATTTGGGGCGGCTATTCACACCCCCCCTCTCTAGCCGTGACCATCGATCCTAACAATTAGGAGGGTTGCTAGGGAAGTCATCCCTAGTGAATATTTAGTGAACCCAATGAGCTCCAATAGGTATTGGGTTCCTAGGAGCGTGATTTCATCACGCTAGATGGTTTAGGGTGTGCCAACCTTAATTGGATAGGTAGTTAACCTACTCATGGCAAAAGGTGGCATTTTAGGAATATTCAAGGTGTAATCAAGCCTTGAAAATGAAATGGAAAGTTATTCCTAAGGTGATTAGGATGTGCCAGTCACATTTGAGGAGTTTTCTAGAGTCAATCTAATTGGCACATAGTGATCTAAAAATCTTTGGTATATGATTTTAGGTCTATTACACTTAGGAATATAGAATTTATGGCAAAATGATCAAAATTATCAAAAATGGCAACTAAAGCTTGAATTAGGTATTTTCTATACCTTTATATGTTATTTGCCATATATTGTTTGTCATATGCCATGTCATGACAGCATATTTATTTTATTATCATTTGAAATGTCATGATAATGCTTAGGTTAGTTATATGTCATGCCTTATTTAAGTTTCATACTTTATGACATGACATCATGACATTGGCACATGTTTTCACTTATGATATCATTTTATGCCATGTCATCATCTCTTGCATTTATGATCAATTAAATTGATTTAAGGATAAAAACTCAATTTGATATAGAAATCAAATTGTTGTTTAGAAAATGCATGAGAACTTAGCTTAAGATGACCTAAACTCATATCTCACATCAAAATTGACTTGGATGTGTTTGATACACCTTAGATGTGTGTGAGATATTAAGATTATGAGTTAGGATCAAGGTGATAGCTCTTGTACCTAGATAAGCCTAGTTCGTAATTGAGGATCATAGGGAAAGCTTGTGTACAAGTCATGTACATTTAGCCCTAAGATTGTGGTCCTAAATTGAATGGTTTAAAATCATTTCAAAATTGATTTGAAAAACCTTGATGAAGCTTTTCTAGTGATAGCATTCATCATTGAGCAAGTTGATACAAAGATGGATTAACCTTGTGCTATTTCAAAGTTTTTCGAACTTTGTATCAAGATTTGAAAATGGAAGTTATTTTCATAGAAAACTATTTTTCCATGATAATATATGTTATGAGGAATGTATCCTCAAAATTTTATAATTTTTGGAATTTTTTGTGATTTTTTAGGGGTTTCTGAATTTCAGGAGAAAAATCAGAAATCCCTATTAGAGATTTGTGGACCGATCAGACGGGATGCTGATCGGTCCAGGGAGGTCTGGATCGGTCACTGGACCGATCCAGGGAAGTGTGGATCCAGTGAGGTCTGACCGGTCTGGTGACCGATCAGAGCGTGCCAAAATGCTGATTTTCGACTGTGTTGTCTGAAATTTCAGCTGAAAGTTAAAACACAGTTTGTGTTTTGGATTTCTAAAGGGTTGAAACTCTCCAAGACATTGTTGGTGCAATGGTCAAGGGGGAGTTGACCTTTAGGGGGAGTTTTACCTATTAGTCAAGGGGGAGTTGACTTTTAGGGGGAGTTTTTACTCTAAAGACTTTAGTGATATGAGATTATCACTAAGTTGATTGTTGACTTTAGTATCAAGGGGGAATTTAAGGGTTTCAATGAAAGGTATGGGACTTTCATTAGGAAGAAACTCTTGACCTTGATTCACTCTTTTTGATGTGTGTCAAAAAGGGGGAGAATGGGAGAATGTCCAAAGAATGTTCAAGGAAGAACATTAGAGTTTGGGGAGAATGTTCAAGGAAGAACATTGGAAAACCTAAGTTAGGTTATCGGGTTAACCTAACTTGATTATGGTTTTTGTCAAACATCAAAAAGGGGGAGATTGTTGGTACAACCTTAGGTCAAGGTTGACCTGGTTGACCTGACTCGAGTTGACCTGACTCGAGTTGTATTTTGATGTTTGACGAGAATAGAAAAGTTCTATTTTGATGTTTGACGAGAATAGAAAAGTTGTATTCTGATGTTTGACAGAATACAAACTTGGGAGAGTGTGGGTGCAATCTTTGGTCAAGGTTGACCTGGTTGACCCGAGGTGAGTCGACCTGATTCGGGAAATCCTGGTGAGTGAAGCCAGGCAAGGGAAAGTCCTGGTGAGTGAAGCCAGGTAGTTGGAAAATCCTGGTGAGTGAAGCCAGGTGAAAGTCCTGGTGAGTGAAGCCAGGCAAGGGAAAGTCCTGGTGAGTGAAGCCAGGCAGTTGGAAAGTTCTGGTGAGTGAAGCCAGACAAGGGAAAGTCCTGGTGAGTGAAGCCAGGCAGTTAGAAAGTTCTGGTGAGTGAAGCCAAGCAAGGGAAATCCAAATAGGTCAAGGTTGACCAGACATCTGGTGAAAAGTCCAAGCAGGGAGCTTGGCACGAGAAAAGTCCAAGTATGGAGACTTGGCACGGAAAAGTCCAAGCAGGGAGCTTGGCACGAGAAAAGTCCAAGCAGGGAGCTTGGCACGAGAAAAGTCCAAGTATGGAGACTTGGCACGGAAAAGTCCAAGGAAACTTGGCATGGGAAGTCGGAGAGGGCTTGGGAGCTCGTTCTCCGAACTGTGGTCAGAGAGGGCTCGGTAGCTCGTTCTCCGGACTAGGTCAGAGAGGGCTCGGTAGCTCGTTCTCAGGACCATGTAGGGTTTAGGGCTGGGAGCTCTAAACCTGGATCGGTCTGGTGACCGATCCAGTGATACGCTGGTTGACTGATCGGTCTGGTGACCGATCAGTAACCAAACAGTGTGTTTCTGTAAATTACCTGATCGGTTTGGTGACCGATCAGTAATCATACAGAAGCGAAGAAGATCGGGAGAAGAAAGAGGGGGATCGGTCTGTGGACCGATCCACCTGAGTCCTGATCGGTCCACAGACCGATCAGAGAGTTGGGCAACTCTCTGTGAAGCGTGTTGATCGGTCTGGGGACCGATCAGAATAGGTCCTGATCGGTCCCAAGACCGATCAGAGAAGGTCTGGACCGATCAGGGTGGAGCCTGATCGGTCCAGCTCTAGCCATTGAGTCACAACGGCTAGATTTCTGATGTGTCTTCTCCTCTCTTCGCAGGTTCGCAGGTTCAGGGATATAAGGGATATAAAGGGGTCGAGTGCCTCTACAGTAGAAGGAAACGGCCTCTCTTTTCTTTCTAATCTTACTGCAATCAGAGCTTTGCTGAGCTCTCATTTTCCTGAAGCTTCGTGGAAGCTTCCTTCGGCTGGTTCCTGCTGTTGTAGGTGTTTCGTGAAGTTGCTGCTTCATCCAGTCGACGAGAAGGCAAGCTGTGCTTTTCCATTCTTATTGCCTTTGTATTGTGTTGTACCTTTGTACTCCTATCTTGCTGTTGCAAGAAGTTTGTGGCGAGGTTTCTCCACCCAGAAGGAGTTTCTATTAGCCGGTTTTCCGGGGTCTCATCCACCGACGGATTGATAGGCTTCGTCCACCTTACGGACACGCCGATGAGTAGGAGTATCATCTCCGAACCTCGTTACATCATCGTGTTTGAGGTTTGATCTTCTCCACTTTCGTTTCTACATTGTATTTCCGCTGCGCTAACCTAAATTGTAGGAAGAAACGATAATTTGAGGTCGGCTATTCACACCCCCCCTCTCTAGCCGCTATCCGAAGGTCCTAACAGACACCACCTTAGTCATTTTCTTCATGTCATTCATTGTAAATCTTGAAGTGTATCTTGCTCCCAAATGGGGAAGGACAAAGCAGTCTTGTTACATTCCACCGTCTAGTGAAAGCTTCCATGTTCGTAAAGAAATTTCTTTAAAGCGATCACTAGCGTCTAGCCCCGATGCGTGTATGTTGAAGAGGTTAGGCCGCTTATGGAGTGGATTAGGAGAGGGTGATCACCTTGAAGAACTTTTCCCAACCACGACCAAAGGATGCGAGGGAGGTGGAAAATGATATAAGCTGGTTGATGTTCACAACACTCTGTACGTTGATGAAGGGTGTTCCCTCATGGAGAAGACTGTGGACACAACTCTGCCAATATGAAAATAACATTATACAACTTATGAGAGCAATGTAAGCGATCATGGGGGTTCTGAACACTGTTCAATATTAAACTTACGATGTAATCGAAATGTAAATTTATTGACAATATTTTCTCATGTAAAGGTATAAATGTATTTTATAGGCATTACACCTTGTTATCTTACTCCTAAGTAGCTGCTACATCATGTAGCAGCTACTGCCAGTAATTTTTAATCACCCAATTAATTTATTTTTGTATATATTATTACTATTTTATTTCTTAAGTATGTTGCCATATCTTGAAGTGGTAAATTCAAGTGGACTCATGAATAATGATCAAACTCGCAAACACAGAACATGAGGTCCACGTTGTAGCAGCTAGTTTGTGGTAGACATAAACACCATTGTAGGAACTGAAAAATTATTTTCAAATAACACATTAAATGCAACGAGAGGAGTTGGTGAAATTTAATTTTATTCAAGTTGATGTTGTAGCAGTTACTGGTCCATAACTGCTACAACACAGACTTCATGTTGTAGCAGTTACCAATCAGGATCCAGTATAACAAAGATAATTATAAGTCAAACTTTATCAAGATCCATTATTAAAGTGATTTGCTACAACGTGTAACAGCTTCTCATAAGTAGCTATTACACTGTGTAGCAGTTAGTGCAGATCAGGGATGAAAGCCCACTCCTATCAATTTTATGCAGACCAGTAGAAAGCCCGCTTGGCCATCGAGTTAACTGCTACAGCGCTGTAATTATTTTGGCAGCAGGTAATTCTGCGATCCTAGACTTTATTGTCTCCACATGGGAGCCTGACTACTTCCATTTGCATATTTTTGGAAGGACATGTTATCTATAAGGATTCATTATTCTGACATGTTTACACATCCAGACTTGCAATACAATAAAATTGTTTAAATAAGATATTTTCTATATAAATCTTATGAGACTATCATTATATTTAAGCACTTACAGCTAGGAGATGTGCGAACCTTTTGAACATGGGAGCTTGATTTCCTGCAAGACCCTCTGGTTTCGGCCTCTATGAAAGCATCACACCAATCACCCCCAGTTGTGAGCTCATAAAGTCATATACAGCCTTACACCAATTATACCTACCCAAATTAACAAAATCATCTACACAATCTATTAGTGACTCTACTGGTAATCTAGATATACTGCTAGTAGTAGTAAATAAAATAGAAACAAAGGAATACAATATTAAAAATTGACAAAAGAGAGTATCAGATTCAGCAGATGAAGATTGTTTACTGAAGCTGATCATCTTGTTCTCTAACTTCTTCTGTGTACACTCCACATTACTAAAGTGTTGAAGAAATAGTGGGGTGGTGGCAGCATGTTGCTATAAATTTACTACATCGCCTTGGTCTAAGAGTCCTAGAATCAGTGAAACATCTTTCCTTGTGAAGCTAATCTCCTTATCATGAAAGATGAAACATCTGGCTTCAACGTCTCAATTGTCAAACATATTTTGTATAAGACTTCGGATATTTATAATTTCAGGCATGACTACTGCCCAAGCAAATGAGCTTCCATTGATCATCTCCATCTGTCGGTCGTTTATGTATAGTGATGATAAAAAAAATCCTTGAAGTGTGGGTAATTACTTTTCCAATGCACTTTCTTACGATATGCCTGGGAAGCAGCAGTTCTCTGGCTCGCCATTTAATTCTGTCAAACAAATACATAAGATCTTAGTGCTACTAAGTTACCTTCAGTGCAATGTAGTTGGTTTTCACCCATACTATGATACCTTACGCTGTTATTTTTTAACCATAATTTGATACATTATAATGTCTATAATTTCTCCTAGGTAGTACAATGTGAGTAGTTGCTGCTAAACATGAGTACTCTACACATTATAGCAGTTAGGGTCAAGTAGCTGCTATAATAGTGAGAAGTCAATCGGGACTATAGGGTTTAACCACGTTGTACCAATCAATAGGATTCAACTACAATAGCTGCTACAACAAAGATAAACATTTTTTAAACACTCTATTCCCTCAACCATAATCTTAAACCCAAAAGCCCTAAAATCATTAAACCCTATTGTAGCAGCTAGGAGACGAATCAAAACCCTAAAAATTCAAACCCCTAAACAAAACGACATAACTCAAACTTTCATCCCTAACAGAATATTTACGATGGAGGCGAAGATTTGGATGAGAAACAAGTCGTCGCAGTGAGATTGATTGACGAAGACATCGTGTGGGCACCGATCTACTATGATTGAAATTCTTTCGAAATATTTTTCACACGGCAAGTTTAGGAGTTAAACCTTTGGCAAATGAGGGTAAAAATGTAATTGCATAGTATATATATTTGCACAATCATTATAAAAAGGTAATTGATAAGAAAAGGTTATTTGGAGATCAGCAGTACCTACTACGCGTTATAGCAGCTATTCTGGGGTAGCTGCTACAAAGTGTAGCAGCTAATCAGAAGTAACTGCTACACAGTGTAGCAGCTTCTGACGACTAGCTGCTTCAACGTGTTGCAGTTGCTTCTACAACGTGTAGAACCTCATTTAATTGATCTAAATAAAAAACTGAGATTGTTATGATTTATTATTGGTTGAAAATGCAGAATAACATCTTGTTGAGCGTAAACGAAGAAAGAGTTGTTACATCGTTATAGTAGCTAACTTGGAATGTTAGCTGCTACAAGTTGTAAAAACTATATGAAAAGTTAGTTGCTATAAGGTGTAGCAATTATTTGTCGAAATAGCTGCTACAACGTGTAGTAGCAAAGAAAAGGTGTTGCAACAGCCTAAATAATTTTAATTAATTTTTTAACAAGTTGATAAACAGCTGCAAAAAATATTTTTAGGGTTAATATCTACTAGAAAATATAGCTGCTAAAAAAATGACTTACCAAGCGGTTGCTACAAGTTGAACAGCTACATGAAGAGTTAACTGCTACAAGGTGTAGCAGTTAACTGTCGAAGTAGCTGCTACACATTGTAGCAGCTACATGGACAGTTAGCTGCTACAAGATGTAGCAGCTAACTGTCGAAGTAGCTGCTATAACTTGTAGCAGTAAAAGAAAGTCCAAGTGGCTGCAGGCGTTTGTAGCAGGCGTCGGCCTTGCACGTCGTAGCATAAATCCTTCCTTCCTTCTACGACCACCATTCCAAGTTAGCTGCTACAAGTTGTAGCAGCTACAAGGACAGTTTGTTGTGAAGTAATTGCTGCAACATTTAGAAGTGAAGCAAAGGCGCTGCATCAATAAAAAATAATTTCAAATAATTTTTTACCAAGTTAATATACATGAACTTAAATATTTGTAGGTGTAATATCTGCTAGAAAATGTAGCTACCAAAAAAATGACTTACCAAGTGGTTGCTTCACGTTTATAGCTGCTACAACGTGTAGCAACTAACGCGCAAACGTGGCTGTAGCCTACAGGCATTTGTAGTCGACGGCGTCCCTACACGTTATAACATTAATCCTTCTAATATATGTATGCTATAACGGTGGGGAATAACAAATTAAAATGAAACAAATTACCATTGGGAATTGAGAGAGGTGTTAACTCTCATAGCAGCTGTGAGATTGAAGATGCGAGTGAAACTTTCCCGGCAGGAGCACGAGGTCTGACGGACGACGGACGACAGAGACGGAGGGAGCGAGGGAGAGAGAGCGGTGAGGGAGATTTTGTTAGGAACTAGATGTGCTAAACACGCAAACGCGCAGCGAAAAACACTAGTTCCTCCAGAAGATCCATGTGAAGGGAAAGAGAAATTACTACATATACTAAGTTTTCTAACATGATAGTATTATACCTTTGTAGCGTGCTCACGGACTCCCGACAGCTCGGATCACAGCACAATCTCACGTTCGCGCCTCTACGGTATCCACACGAACAAGCGTTCGTTTGTCTCACAAACTCACAAGATGGAGATGAAACCGCCTAAGGTTGTGCTAGCAACCTAGAGAAGGTTTCGGCCAAGAGGAGAGGAGAGGAAGAAGACAATGAAGAAGTTACAAAAAATGAGAGGAAAAATGGCTTAAGTATTTTCATCCAATGAAAACACTTAATGTATATTAATTTCATTAATGAGCCTTAATGATCATTCACTCTCCATTAAGGACATATTTGAAAACCTCTCATTTTAAATTTAAATTTTGAAAATTAAATTACATGATTCATTGAATTTGAAATTCAATGAATTTCTTCATTAAGCCTCACTTGAGTCTAACTCAAGTCTCCTCACTTGAGTCTAACTCAAATCTAATTCACTTGAGTCTAACTCAAGTCTAATTCAATCTAGTCTTACTCAATTAATCTCATACAATTCAAATTCAATGAATCACATTTCATTAATTTGAATTGACTCCTTGAGTCTAGTTTGAATTGGACTTAATCCAACAATTAGATCCAATTGAGTCTAACTCAATAAGTCCAATTCGGATAAGACTTAATCCAATGATTCATCATATGAACTCATCTCTAAATCTACTTGTTCTTTGTGTGTGACCCAATAGGTTCTCGTAACGTTGGTAATGTATTTAAATTAACATTTAGATACATAAGCAATGAGTGGTATCTAGCAAGACATCATTGCTACCTAAGTGATGAGAAAGTCGAGATCCGACCTAACATGTCCGTGGTTATTATCTTGTATGACTTGGTCCCTCTATCCTTGATATTTAGATTGATCAATGAGGTATAGACCGTGTCATCCTCTTATCAACCTTTGTGTTTCTTGATCTCCAAGTAGACACACAAAATCAAATAAGCTCAATATCTCATATTGGCTCATTTGCGCATGGTCATGTTTTCTTGTGTCCTACTAATCAAGGGGCCCACAGATATCGATTCCGTCATATGAAAGGGATAGATCTCATCTATATCACTCATATCCCTTCGCATAATTCATTGCATACCCAGTGATCGACTTTATTGTCCACCTTGTTACAGGTGACGTTTGTCGATACCAAAGTACACAACTCCTTATGTAGGGAACCGTAGCGACTTTAGGTCTAAGGACTATTCATACCAATAGTCATATGAGAATGTTTATGACACTCATATAACGATCCATGAAACATTCTCATGGCGGGTCATTCAGTATATATTCTCTAATATATACCCATGTGTTAACCTGATATCTCATATCCATGACTTGTGAGATTAAGTCATCTGTTGACCTACATACTAGTCTCTACACATTAATATTGTCCTTGTATATTAATGCTCGACTAGGAATAGTTAAGAGTAGTGTTCTATGTATATCTACAATATCTCACTATCAATTCAACCAATTGATATGCTATAGATAAGAACCTACTACCCAAAGACATTATTATATTTATTCAATCGAGACTGAACTGAAATAAATATAATATCCAACTTTGCCTTTTATTAATAATGATATATGATATAAAATGAGCTATTTACAATCATTTCATAATTGGTACTAGGTCTAATACTAACAGATTTTAATTTGGAAAATTTCCCACGCAAAAGTTTTGAATAGAAGGCGGAATGAGAGATAGAATAAATGACATATTTTTTGTAGCAAAATCAAGCATCTCAGGCCCAACGAAGGCTGGTGTTAGATTGTTTTTTCCCAGCATACATATATATATATATATATATATATATATATATATATATATATATATATATATATATATATATATATATATTCATTATTTTAGATTAGAACATATATTCACTATCTATATATTGATAATCTAGACTTAAACATCATCACAGATCTACTCCTCGGGTATATGAAATATTTTAGATTCTCAATAACAACAACAACAAATTAAAAATTTATTGGAACAAATCTCGAAAATTTTAGTCCAACATAAACAAATATTAAGTGATCTAAGATGAAATAAAGACTTCCTGAGAGATTAAATCAAAGATTTAGTTAACTTAATTTACTAAGTATTCTTACTAGAAATAAATTTTAAGCCTTTCAAAATCTATTAAATAAAATAAATCTAAACTCTAAAGTTATATATATATATATATATATTTTTTTTTTTTGTTTGTTGATATAACACACCTCTTATGTCGCACACCTCTTAAGGAATTTTTTTTATGCTTAATACTCAATCCCAGCCTTTAAATCCTAAAGTTAAAATCTAATTGGTATAATCGGAAACTTAAAAATAATAAACAAAAAATTAAAAAAAAAATGAGTTGCGCTGGGTGCACCTGACGCTGACGCCTAGCGTAACAATATATATAGATAGAAGAAATCCTGGACGACATCCGTGGGTGACAGACGATCAGCGAAATGTTTTTTTTTTTGTTTTTTTTTTTAAGCTTCTGATTATGTCAATAAATTTTTACCTTTAGGGTTTAGGGTTTGAATTATAGTATTAAGTAAAAAACAAATTAAATTGAAAAAAAATAGGTGCTCATATAGTGTACAAGGTAAAATATACATATATCAAAACTATATATATAGTAATTGTTTTAAGTTTAGTGTTTAGGATTTAGAAGGTATGATTTAATATTTAGAAAGTGAAAACACAAGATGCACAATTTATGTTGGACATGGGTAGCATATCATTCCTCTATACTTTAGCAGCAAGGTCATATCTAGTTGGGCCAAAACATGCATTAAAACCAAGACGCAAATAGGTGTTTATTTGCTTAGGATAAAAATAAAAATTAAAGAAAGTTTTTGTTGAGATTTTTTTTTTTTTTTGGAAAAAAATAGGTTATTCATCGTCGTTATTTACTTATTATAAAATAATGAAAAAAATGAATTTACAAATTATTCACAGACCATTTTTTGAATAATTTTTATCCATTCTATTTTCTCTCACGTTTTTTTTGTCATTTTTTTCACTGACATGTGGGGCTTAGAGCTAACAATCAATTTTGGTGGAGCCTATCCAATTGACAGCTCTGCCGATTTAAATGAGTTGGTTAAAATTTTATTAAGTTATTTAAAGATGAACTTAAATGTATGGGTTGTGGATCTAGACGGATTGACCCATGACGAGCACAGTTAACATATGACGGCCAGGGACGCGCCGCCGACAGCGGAGGAGGTGGAGAAGACCGAAGAAATGGTGAGGGGGCTGGCGAACCTGAAAGGCGTGACGTTGACGGCCAGGGACGTGGCCGAGGCGGTCCTCTACCTGGCCAGCGACGAGTCGAAGTACGTGAGCGGCCACAACCTCGTCGTCGACGGCGGCGTCACCACCTCAAGGAACCTCGTCGGACTGTAACACGCTCAAGAACGCCGTCTGCTCTGCTCCATCACATTACTTGATTGTTTCTTCTTCCTCCTCGACACTGATATCAGATCGTAGTTCAAGCATCCTTCGCTGTCTGTAATTTGATTCATTGTGGAATCAACAATTTCTCTTCCAGTGTTCTAATTGATCATAAACTAAATCGAATGCATAGCATGTTAATGTTCATTGATCCAGCTGAAATTGAAGAGGTGGCGTACTGAAGACGGCGATGGCGTGGTTATTGACCGGTAGAACACTATTTACTCCTAGGAGCGGATTCCTTTCGAACTTGTGCATACTAAGACGAGTAAATAAAATATCAGTATATAAAAATCAAGGAGGGGTCATTGACGAAGGTTCTCCGACATTCAAGTCAGTCTAAATTTCAAACGGATGAATGAAGAATGATAGAGAACATACGTGCGAAAGTAAACTTGAGATATGGACAAAATGTACTGATCCTGTCCGAAAATGGAAAGGTAGCTAGCTAAGGATATGACTGCTACGTTGACTTGATGTAAACCGTGCCCCGGTCCGTAAAAAAGCAACGTCAATGTCGAGCCATGGAAGAAGTCCCTGACGTTGGCCCTTCGACACTCACGTCAGTCACCGGAACGGTAGAAGAATGTGGAGCAATAGTTGGACAAGAACAAACAGTGAATATCTGTCGGTGTATGGAACCCTCTATATATAAAGTCTTGGTGGACGGCGTGCACGCTTCTCAAGGTATTGGCACGTTCTCCAATATGTCCTATGAAAGGACCTGCCAAGAAAGTGCCTCTGACACCATATCTTAACAAGGCATGCATATCCATGACAAAACAGTAGAAGCTTCCACTATACAATCCACCTGTTAACCATGTCTTGTGTTAGCTGCACTATCTCTCAAAAGGATATTGAGAGATATGACAATGATCCCGCTACTCGACCGAGCGGGATAGTCGCTCGGCTGGGAACTCCTCTGCTCAGTCGGCCTCGACTGTTCTTTTTTACGGCGATTAGGTATAGTAGACTGTCACCTCCTGATCGGACAAGCGCATCGTTCTCCTAGCGTTCTATCTCTCTGTACTAAACCTCTGGCAATCTTACCATACTATTCTGAGTTAGACGGGCGATTAGCTCGGCCAAACCTGTTTTCGATCGGACATTGTCTGCCCCGACAGACCCTTATAGTCGACCTCCGATCGACCACCGTAGGCGAGTCCTTTGACACCCTGGCGTTGATCACCTTGACTTTGACCTCCACCTTGGTAGTTGACCCGTACCGGGCAAGGCCCCTTTATCACCACATCACGTACCTTGCCAACAGAAAGGACTACACTTTATATACTACCTCTCATAATTATAACTTCCGCAATTATGAGGTGATGAAGAATGTCAGAGATTGTCAAGTAATAGAAAGGGTACAACCTGTGCAATAATTGTCTGAGCAATCTTTCCTTATTGAGATGTGTATCTCTTTTGTCGTATATAGTTTATGTCCTTGATGAGATAATTAAAGGAATATGTGGTCGACTAATGAGAGACGTGATGATTCATGAAGAAGGTTCCAGAAAAATATTCTCTGACATATAGTTGTTATTCTGACAGGTTGTTAGAATTCTCTGCTCAAGTTGTCTGCTGAATATATCTTGGCCCGCCTATAAGGTCTTCCGTCTTTTTGTTTGTCCTCACATTAAGCTGATTGATTATGTACTGATTGATGTTAACATTCCATTCGAAAAATAATATACTGCATGGGTCGTGCTGGAAATCCATTTGGAAAGCTATAAGTGCCCTAGGCTCGATCAACCTTTTGTCCGAACAGGCGTATAATAGACCCCCCGAGGAAATGAAGTTGTGTTCTTGAGATGTTCAATCTGTACTTCAAGCTGAAGTACCTTAGGCTCGATCGGCCTTTTTTCCAACCGGGCATATAATAATTTGTAGGTAAAGCGAACCTGGAATTCTGACCGGATCTATGAAGAAAGCTACCTTTCATTTGTGCATATGAGAAACAAGTATGGAGCTATATAAACCCATCCGGTTTTATTACCAAATGGATACATAGGGATGATCAATAATAGGGTAGACCGGACGTGTGTAGATAGGCTCGTACAAAGTAGAGAGTTTGACCTTTCTCTCCATCAGACCTATGGTCAATTGATTGTGAGGTGGGTCGACCCCCCACCCCCTCCTCCAAAAAAAAAAAACTCAATCAACTATTGAATGACCAGACTTGCCAACTTCTAAATTCAAGAGTAAAGCATTAAACCCCTATATCCGACCGGCTTAAAGGCCGGTAGACCCTATTCCAAATGACTTGCAATCCGATTGGATTGGCACTACAAGCCTTAACGTTGGGCGAATATCAAAACCAGGTGGGGAATGTTCCCTTCCATTGACTTTGACCGCCATATCATCTTTTAAGTTCCACTCGTCACCTCCCACATCATTTATGAATAAAGTTGAACACATTTGATTGTCCCTACAAATTGACACAGTTAGTATTTGCTCCAATAGATCTTAAGATCAATTCATAGCGGATGCAAAATACCTCACTGGGTACTTGTATCTTGTCGTAAGACTAATATTAGACCGCTTAGGATGAGCGATATCACATTTTACTCTAATGAATAGAGTTGATAAATAATATTAATTAATAATTCATGAATAAAATTTATGAATCATATTTTTTCAATAAATTCTTATCAACCATAAATAAATTTAAAAACTTTCAAAATGAATAAATAAATTTATATTATCATGCTCAATATCCAATCAAATAAGTTTAAAAATGTAAAATATTTAAATAATCAAATAAGTTTGAATTTATAACTCCATAACACCTAAATAAATCAAGCTCAATCTCATAAAAATAAAAATAAAACCAAGCTTGAACAACCACTATAATAGCTTGGTTTATTTTAAATTCAATTTGGTTTGACTCAATTATCTTATCAAATAAGTTCAAACACCATAAAATTTAGCTCAACTTAGCTCGCTTACTGCCCTAAGCTCGTCCCATCTTGATCTGCACGTTCAGCGTCGCCCACAACATGCTTAATGCAGTCACACTTTGACATTGTTTATCAGAAGGATGTCTGAATTGTAGTACTGAAAATTATGAGTTAGATCTTTCATGGATATACAGAAAATCATCTTTTATATCAGATAAGGACAGAGAAAAAAACCTAATGTGCATTAGGTCTCTATGCCTCTAAAACCATAATCCTATTTATACAATGGTATATATTTTATAGAATTCTACACAAAACAGACCCAACCTCTGCCAAGTTCAACTGGTGCCCATGTTCTCCAGCTCTCTCAAGTCAGTTTACTGAATGCCTATTTAAAGCTGTTGAAAGTCTTTCTTTATTCTTAGATGGTGAGGTTTCAATATTATCCTACACTAAACTATATCTTCAAAAATCTTCCAGCTAGCCCCAGTTTGGGTGTTAACTAATTAATATATCTTTCTGCATCAATCAATTAATCCAGTACTAAGTGGGTGTGAGTTGCGAAGAGCATTGGCTAATGAGTTTCAACTCAGAGAAGAAAAAACAGAAACAAGGACAAGGCAAGTGAGACAACTTGTGCAGCTGTCTCTGCCTCGATCTTGGATGAGGGTGATAGTCAACTGAACAAGTTGACTTTCTATAGATTTCCGAGCACAATTTGTCAATATTTGACAGCTTGATTGAGTGAGCAGAATCTAGTGGTTGAGGCATTTAATTTGTACCTTTGAACTGATAGGAAGTTCAGGAGAAGGGTAAGCTGATTGACAGAATTAAAGGTCTGGAAAATGTCCAACTAGGATACTTAATTTTCACTAGCATATAGCCACCTAAGCATTTGAACTTTTCTCTCATTGGTTGGTTAGGGAATGTCAATACAAGAATAGATATCTGAGGGTCATGTCTGAAGAGAGACAATGTGTGTTAGAGTGACATTGCACTGAAGAGTATATAAAATCCTTTTTTTTTAAAAGAACAAAGAAGTTGATAGAGATGTTTTACATAGATACAAGTAGAATGGTTGAGACGACGAGAACTAAGATTGACTGTTACAGGTTGTTTCTGTTGGAGTGTATACTGAAAGCCTAAGCTTTGTAAACATTCATTATGAATAAAGAAATCACATTTGGTCAAATTGTCTACATTTGTTTGTAGTTGTTCATATAAATTATATTGTAGATAACATAGTATGTGGTGTCACATGCAGAAGATGATGTTATCAGTACCTTATAAATTATAAACAGTAGCTCACGACTAAAATGGAAAGGAACAAACCAAACCATTAGAAGGTCGTAGTGTAATTAGGTATTAGTTTATCTTGACTATATAATTACACTAGTACACTCAGAGTGTATTGAGTAGGACCATTAGAGGTCGTTTCTTTTATACTGACTTTATAAAGGAACAAAGACCTCAGTTATTATGGAAGTGTGTGCTCTTAATCCTAATATAATAACAAGCACATATGTTTGATATTTATTTCTTTAATTTATCAATGGGTGAGATTTAGTTCGATGAATCAATAAACCCGATAAGTTGGGAAATGGTATCACTTATAGTGTGTGTCGTTGATTATAGAAGGAAACTGTGTCCTAGAGATACTAGGTTGATAATGTCCTCAAGAGGAGCTCATAAAGATTGTCATGTTAAACCCTGCAGGTGGACTTAGTCCGACATGATAATAAGGTTGAGTGGTACTACTCTTGGACTTAGATATTAATTAAATGAGTTGTCAGTAACTCACTTAATTAGTGGACATTCGATATCTTAAACACAGGGAGACTAACACACTCATAATAAGAAGGAGCCCAAAAATGTAAATTGGGATTGGTGCGGTAGTTCAATGATAGTTCTCTAGTGGAATGAATTATCATTGATAGAATTAAGTTGTGTGTTCGGGGCGAACACGAGATGCTTAATTTTATCGGGAGACCAAAACCAATTCCTCCTCTCGGTCCCTATCGTAGCCTCTTATTTATAGAGTTCTATACCCACCTATACCCACCTTCTATACTCACCCAATAGGGGCCGGCCAAGCAAGCTTGGGAACAAGCTAGGGTCGGCCTAGGTATGAATTTGGGTGGCCGGCCCTAGCTTGAACCCAAGCTAGTAGGGCCGGCCAAAATAAATTAAAAAGAATTTTAATTTTTATTTTTATTATGTGGAAGAAATAATTTATTAAAGAGAATTTGAATTAAATTATCTCTCTTGTAAAATTTACAAAAGATTAAAGAAAGAGATTAGATCTCTTTCCTTATTTGTATATTGGTGAGATATTTTATTTTCTCTTTAAAAATTATTCACATGTTGTAAAATTAAAATTATGGAAATTTCTTTTTATTAACCATGAAGAGATTTTTGAAGAGAAATTTTATTTTTAAAATTTCCGGAAACAAATAAGGAAAGTTTTAATTGTTGATTAAAACTTGTCCAATTTGCTTCCCAATGATGTGGCCGGCCATTAGAGATTAATTGGGGAAATATTATTTTATTTTTCTCAATTAAATCATGTCAAGAGAATTAAGGAAATTTTATTGTAATTAAATTTCCTAATTTGCCTAGGCCAAGGAATATAAAAGAAGGGGTGAGGGTGCCTTCATGTGATACAACCTCTATTGTTTTCTCTCCCTCTTTTGTTCCTTGGTGTGGCCGGCCATCCTCTCTTTCTCTTCCTCTTGTGGTGGCCGAATCTCCTTCTTCCATTGGAGCTCTTGTGGTGGCCGGATACTACTCGGAGAAGAAGAAGAAGAAGGAGAGAAAGCTAGCATCTCTTGGAGCTTGGTTAGTATTTTGGTTTTTCTCCTTGGTGAAGTTTTCCTTTGTGGCCGAACCTTGCTTGGAGGAGAAGAAGGTGGTTGGTGGTTTCTCATCTCGGTAGATCGTTGCCCACACAACGTCCGAGGTTAGAAGAGGAATACGGTAGAAGATCAAGAGATTTTTCTACAAGGTATAACTAGTAATTTTTATTTCCGCATCATGTTAGTTATTTATGGAAATAATATCAAATACAAGAGGCTTACGTTCTAGAATTTCGAATATGTTTTTCGATATTGTGTTCTTTTGTTTTTTTCTTTTCCTTGTGATTTGATTGTTCTCTTTGGTTAACCTAAAGTTATTTTAGGAAATTAAATATTAGATTTCTATAAAAGGTTTTGTCTAGTCGGTGGTGGTTGCTCCCATATCCAAGAAGGCCATGTGCCTCGCCACGTCAGTACTGGGAACCAATTATGGAAATTAATGTTTAATGGAATTAATAACTTAAGGAGACTTGGGTCGAACGTGTTAAGTTCCGCAGGAGATCCAAGTCAAAACCTAAAAGAACAAATAGATTAAGTTTTGGATCAAACGTGTTAAGTTCCGCAGGTGATCCAAAATTTAATTTAAAAGAACACATGGTAGCTAGGAAAAGGTTCAGACCTTTGTACAAAATTTTTGTACAGTGGAACCTATAGGTTTTCAGTAGCAACCAACAATTGGTATCGAGCTAGGGTTTTGCCTGTGTATTTGGTATTTAGTTTAATTATGCACATGTCATACATAATTTAGGCAGGTTAATAGTAGGATGTGCTAACTTTGTGGATGCAGGATCCAACTATTATTGCTTTTAGTTATTATGTGTGTGATTGGACCCATGGACATGTCAAGGGCATTTATATGTGTGTGCATGATTGTATTAAAATACAGCAGGAGCTGTATTTAGTTTTATTAGGATTTTATTTTTGATCTAGATACATACATTCCTTTTATGGAATATAGGATCAAAATGTAAAATTCTATTTATGTCATGGATCGAATCTTGCAAGCGTGGAACCTTCTAGGAACCAGAGGCGGAACTAAGGGCAAGATGGATGCGACTAGACCCGATGGCGGTGGCCAAATATGGCGTGACTTGGGATGACAACACACGGAGAACAACTAGAGATAAAAGCCATAATAGTTGAAAATTAAATTTTCTATTTATTGCTTTTATATTGTCTTCTATGTGTGCATGTTAGTTTACAAGTTTAGTAGGCTAGCATAGTTAAAATTCCTCATTTATAAATAACTAAGTGGGAGAGGGATTTTAAATAAATCCCATGGTCTCCATTCTTGGTTTGTAAGTGATACAAAGCTATGAGTGCCTTCCTCCATAATGGATGAGCTTGTTTGTGGATCACTAGAACAGACTTCCATTTTTGGATGACTATAGGAAATTAATTAAGGCGTGTGATCTTCCCTAACGGAAGGGGCATAATCTTATTAATGGACTTAGTGTCAAGTAATGGTATACACTTAGACACATCTAATAGTATCCTCCCAATGAGTCACTACTATTATTTGTGTGACCAAATAATACCAACTATTAATTTTATTTGTCAAAAGTTAGGTTGACAAGATAATAAAATTAATGGGTTAAAACCCTCCTTTACAAATGTTGAATTTGTATCGTCCACACTAACGTGGCATACAAAATTCACGGTGATATGAGGTGTTGATTAATTTAAAATAGTATTGTTTGAGGAATCAATATTATTCTAAATTTAGAGTTCGACCAAAAGTTATTTGTGATTCTTAGGATGACTTTCAACCCACTATACATCATACTTCAACAAAATAGACTTACTGGACCTAATTACATAGATTGGAAAAGGAACCTGGACATTGTTTTGAAAGCTATAAATTTGTACTGACTGATGCACCCACTGGTGAATCTACCCAAGAGGAGATTGAATATCATAAGAGATGGGTAAAGGCGGATGAGATGGGCGGTGTTACATTTTGGCTTCAATGTCAAATGTATTGCAACATCGGCATAAAGATTTACCAACGACTTATGATATTATGAACAATCTCAAGGAACTCTTTGGTCATCGGGATAGGGCTTCTAGGCAAGAAGTCATGAGAAAGATAATGAGCGCCACCATGCAAGAGGGTACTCTGTAAGGGATCATATCATAAAAATGATGGCTTATCCGAACGAGATACGGATCCTTGGAGGAGAAATTGATGGGAAACCCGGATCGATATGATCCTCAAACACTACCTAGAAGTTTTAAGCGGTTCACTGAACTATAATATGAATAAAAGGATTTATTCATTAGGGAAACTACTGAAGCAGCAGAAGGATTATTTCGTCACAATTCTCAAATTCATTATCTTGAAAATGGTTCTACTTCTAAATCGAGAGGAAAGAAGAAGAAGAAACAAGTTGGTTCAGAAAGAAAGTGAATAAATCTAAGAGTGCAGGATTTAAAGCGAGTGAAGAAGCCGAAGGGCAAGTGCTTCATCTGCAAGCAGGCAGGACATTGGAAGGCGGACTGTCCTCGTAAGAACCAAAACAAAGGTATATCTCATGCTCTAGTTGTTGAAACATGTTTAGCGGTGTTATCTACCCACACATGGTGTTAGAATCGGAGCCATTGATCATGTCTGCAATTCCTGCAGGGGTTCGAGGAAACTCGACGACTACATGAAGGGAGATTACAGTCTACATGGGCAATGCTACTAAGGTGGCGGTTATTGCGGTGGGAGGCGTCTACTTATCTTTTAGTAGAAATAAAATTTAGTTTTAAGAAATTGTCTTTATGTACCAGTTTAGAAAGAATTTAATTTCGGTTTCTAAACTTTTTAGATGGATATTCGGTTTCTTTCAGTAATGATGTAGTTATTAAAAGAAATAAAGTGATTATCAGTCCGGTGCATTAGTTGGCAATTTGTATACTTTAAATCAATTTCTTCCACAAAGCAAAACATGAAAATTTATAATTCATCTTCTAACTCAAATAAGAGAAAAGAACCTTGAAATGAACCAAGCATATCTTTGGCATCTAAGGCTTGGTCATATTAACTAAGTAGGATTCGGAGGCTTATAGCCGATGGACTTTTGGTTCATTAGAGTTGGAAAATTTTCCAACTTGTGAATCTTGCTTGGAAGGTAAAATGACCAAGAGGCCTTTTAAGGCCAAGGGGTATAGAGCCAAAGAAGTGTTAGAATTGGTTCACTCTGATTTGTGTGGTCCTATGTCTGTCGAGGCAAGAGGAGGTTTTGAATATTTTGTCTCTTTCATAGGCGATTATTCAAGATATATTTACCTAATGCGCCGCAAGTCCGAGTGCTTTGATAAGTTCAAAGAATACAAGGCTGATGTGGAAAACGCGATGTAAAAGTATCAAGACACTACGATCTAATCGTGGTGGCGAATACCTCTTAGGAGAGTTTAGGAATTACTTATCGAGGCGGGATTCAATCCCAATTATCTGCACTGGAACACCCCAACAGAATGGTGTAGCGAGCGAAGGAATAGGACTCTTATGGAGATGGTTAGATCGATGATGAGTTATTCGAATTACCAAATTCATTTTGGGGATATGCTCTGGAAATGACAATGAACTTAGTACCTTCTAAATCAGTTTCTTCTACTCCCGTAGAATTGTGGAATGGCAAAACCAGTCTAAGACATATTCGGTTTGGGGTAGTCAACTCTGATGCTAAAACCATATCTTGATAAGTTAGAATCTCGTATGAAGTTCGCATGTTTGTAGAATATCCCAAAGGAGCGAAAGGTGGTTTATTTTATAGTCCTAAAGACGAAGGTCATTGTTAGCACCAATGCCCGATTTTAGAAAGACTATATAATGGATCCACAAGCCCGATAAAGTTGTTTTAGAAGAACTTAGAGAGGACATGTCTACTTCCAACAGTACAAGATGAAGTACCACAAGAGCCTGCAAGTATCACACATGATATACAACCACAGTGTCTCGTCGTAGTGGGAGGTTGTAAGGCGACCTTAAAGATTCATGTTTTGGGAGAGTCTTGGACTTGATCCGTAAACATAAACTGATCCACGAACATATGAAGCACTCCAAGATATAGATGGATCTTGGCAAAAGGCAATGAATTAGAAATAGAGTCAATGTACTCTAATAAGATCGAGAGCTTGTAGAACCAAGCAGTTGGATGCAAGTGGATCTACAAAAGGAAAAGAGGACCAGACGGGTAGAAACCTTCAAAACTAGGCTTGTTGTGAAAGGGTACACTCGAAAAGAGGAATCGATTATGAGAAACCTTTTCACGGTATGCTTAAGTCTATCAGGATACTCTTATCCATTGTTTCATATGGATTATGAGATTTGGAAAATGGATGTCAAGACAGCTTTCCTTAATGGAAGTCTTGAAGAGAACATCCATATGAAGCAACCAGAAGGATTTATTGAAAAAGGCAAAGAGCATCTAGTGTGCAAGCTCAATCGGTCCATTTATAGATTAAAGCAAGCTTCAAGATCTTGGAACATCCGGTTTAATGAAGTAATCCAGTCATATGGATTTATTCAAAGTCCGGATGAGTCTTGTGTATATAAGAAGTGTAACGGAAACGTGGTGGTATTTCTTGTACTATATGTAGATGATATTTTGTTATTTGGCAACAATGTCAAGGTATTATCAGACGTAAGGGTATGGTTGTCCAAACAATTTGATATGAAGGACTTAGGAGATTGTGCACACATTCTTGGGATCAAAGTTATAAGGGATCGTAAGAAAAGAATGTTGTGTCTATCCCAAGCTTCATATATAGATACAATCCTTGCTCGTTTTAGCATGCAGGATTCCAAGAAAGGTTGCTTACCTTTTAGACATGGAGTAGCTCTATCTAAAGAAATGTCTCCAAAGACATCGAAAGAAATAGAGGACATGAAAGCAGTTCCTTATGCTTCGGCTGTAGGAAGCCTAATGTATGCAATGCTATGTACGAGACCTGATATCTGTTTTGCCGTGAGCATGGTCAGCAGATATCAGAGTAACCCTGGACAAGGACATTGGACTGCGGTAAAGCATATATTAAAGTACCTGAGAAGGACTAGAGATTATATGCTAGTTTACCAAGCAGACGATCTGCTCCCTGTGGGTTACACGGATTTGATTTTCAATCGGATAGGGATAATAGAAGTCTACATCAGGCTATGTGTTTACTTTGGGAGGTGGAGCCATGCGTTTCGGACTCAACCATGGAAGTGAGTATGTAGCGACCTCAGAGGCGCTAAAGAAGCGATATGGCTCGGGAACTTTCTAATGGACTTAGATGTGATTCTGGTTTGCCCAAAATCATCACAATTTATTGTGATAATAGTGGTGCGGTTACAAGCTCGAAGGAACCACGAGCCCATAAGGCAAGTAAACATATAGAGCGCAAGTACCACGTGATACGAGATATCGTGAAGCGAGGAGAAGTTGTCATCGCCAAGATTGCATCGGATAACCTGGTCGATCCTTTCACTAAGGCCCTTCGAAAGCTTTCGATCGGCATGTGGAGGAATGGGAATCGGATGTATGGTAGAAGATATGGCGACTTAGTCATTAGTATAAGTGGGAGATTGTTGGGTGTATACTGAAAGCCTAAGCTTTGTAAACATTCATTATGAATAAAGAAATCACATTTGGTCAAATTGTCTACATTTGTTTGTAGTTGTTCATATAAATTATATTGTAGATAAGATAGTATGTGGTGTCACATGCATAAGATGGTGTTATCAGTACCTTATAAATTATAAACAGTAGCTCACGACTAAAATGGAAAGGAACAAACCATTAGAAGGTCGTAGTGTAATTAGGTATTAGTTTATCTTGACTATATAATTACACTAGTACACTCAGAGTGTATTGAGTAGGACCATTAGAGGTCGTTTCTTTTATACTGACTTTATAAAGGAACAAAGACCTCAGTTATTATGGAAGTATGTGCTCTTAATCCTAATATAATAACAAGCACATATGTTTGATATTTATTTCTTTAATTTATCAATGGGTGAGATTTAGTTCGATGAATCAATAAACCCGATAAGTTGGGAAATGGTATCACTTATAGTGTGTGTCGTTGATTATAGAAGGAAACTGTGTCCTAGAGATACTAGGTTGATAATGTCCTCAAGAGGAGCTCATAAAGATTGTCATGTTAAACCCTGCTGGTGGACTTAGTCCGACATGATAATAAGGTTGAGTGGTACTACTCTTGGACTTAGATATTAATTAAATGAGTTGTCAGTAACTCACTTAATTAGTGGACATTCAATATCTTAAACACAGGGAGACTAACACACTCATAATAAGAAGGAGCCCAAAAATGTAATTTGGGATTGGTGCGGTAGTTCAATGATAGTTCTCTAGTGGAATGAATTATCATTGATAAAATTAAGTTGTGTGTTCGGGGCGAACACGGGATGCTTAATTTTATCGGGAGACCAAAACCAATTCCTCCTCTCGGTCCCTATCGTAGCCTCTTATTTATAGAGTTCTATACCCACCTATACCCACCTTTTATACTCACCCAATAGGGGCCGGCCAAGCTAGCTTGGGAACAAGCTAGGGCCGGCCTAGGTATGAATTTGGGTGGCCGGCCCTAGCTTGAACCCAAGCTAGTAGGGCCGGCCAAAATAAATTAAAAAGAATTTTAATTTTAATTTTTATTATGTGGAAGAAATAATTTATTAAAGAGAATTTGAATTAAATTATCTCTCTTGTAAAATTTACAAAAGATTAAAGAAAGTGATTAGATCTCTTTCCTTATTTGTAGATTGGTGAGATATTTTATTTTCTCTTTAAAAATTATTCACATGTTGTAAAATAAAAATTATGAAAATTTCTTTTTATTAACCATGAAGAGATTTTTGAAGAGAAATTTTATTTTTAAAATTTCCAGAAACAAATAAGGAAAGTTTTAATTGTTGATTAAAACTTGTCCAATTTGCTTCCCATTGATGTGGCCGGCCATTAGAGATTAATTGGGGAAATATTATTTTATTTTTCTCAATTAAATCATGTCAAGGGAATTAAGGAAATTTTATTGTAATTAAATTTCCTAATTTGCCTAGGCCAAGGAATATAAAAGAAGGGGTGAGGGTGCCTTCACAAGACACAACCTTTATTGTTTTCTCTCCCTCTTTTGTTCCTTGGTGTGGCCGGCCATCCTCTCTTTCTCTTCCTCTTGTGGTGGCCGAATCTCCTTCTTCCATTGGAGCTCTTGTGGTGGCCGGATACTACTCGGAGAAGAAGAAGAAGAAGAAGGAGAGAAAGCTAGCATCTCTTGGAGCTTGGTTAGTATTTTTGGTTTTTCTCCTTGTTGAAGTTTTCCTTTGTGGCCGAACCTTGCTTGGAGGAGAAGAAGGTGGTTGGTGGTTTCTCATCTCGGTAGATCGTTGCCCACACAACGTCCGAGGTTAGAAGAGGAATACGGTAGAAGATCAAGAGGTTTTTCTACAAGGTATAACTAGTAATTTTTATTTCCGCATCATGTTAGTTATTTATGGAAATAATACCAAATACAAGAGGCTTACGTTCTAGAATTTCGAATATGTTTTTCGATGTTGTGTTCTTTTATTTTTTTTCTTTTCCTTGTGATTTGATTGTTCTCTTTGGTTAACCTAAAGTTATTTTAGGAAATTAAATATTAGATTTCTATAAAAGGTTTTGTCTAGTCGGTGGTGGTTGCTCCCATATCCAAGAAGGCCATGTGCCTCGCCACGTTAGTACTGGGAACCAATTATGGAAATTAATGTTTAATGGAATTAATAACTTAAGGAGACTTGGGTCGAACGTGTTAAGTTCTGCAGGAAATCCAAGTCAAAACCTAAAAGAACAAATAGATTAAGTTTTGGATCAAACGTGTTAAGTTCCGCAGGCGATCCAAAATTTAATTTAAAAGAACACATGGTAGCTAGGAAAAGGTTCAGACCTTTGTACAAAATTTTTGTACAGTGGAACCTATAGGTTTTCCGAGTAGCAACCAACAGTTTCTTGCCCAGTCACCCTGATCTAGTGCTTTCCTCATGAGTCACTTTCAATAGTATGCCAAAAAACTTGGGATCGGTTCACCTCCTTATGCCTAAAGAAATAGAAAGTCGTCAAGTACTCTTTATAATCATGAGATAATTCTAAAACTTAAAGAAAATTTTTACAAAACGACGTTTAAACCTGCTATGTTATATAGAGTTGAATGTTGAATCATAAAGCAAGCACACAAATAAAAGATGAAAGTCGTAAAGATAAGGATGTTAAAATGGATATGTAGACATACAATTATTAACAAGATCATAAATGAGAATATTAGAGAGAAAATCGAAATTGCACCTATTGAAGGAACACTCACGCATTTAAGATGGTACGAATATGTACTTAGGCGACTAATAAATATCCTAGTTAGGCAATATGCATGAGACCATAATAAATATACACATTAATTGAAGAAGAGAAAGTCAAATAAAATATGATAAATTTTATTTAAATATAAATGAAGACATAGTAGGAGATCCAATCCAATGACGGTGGAGGATCAATATAGTCGACCCTACTTAATAGTACAAAGACTTAATTATTGTTGTTGAAGTAGTGACATTCCACTAAGGAGAAAAGCCTTATATGCAACATGGATTTTATCTGAGGCCTTCTATTAAGTCCGAAGAGGCATATCTTAATTTGGGTGATTATTGATGAATTGATTAATGTAGTCTACTCCTTGTTTGTCATAAGGAAACCTCAATAGACAAAAGGATAGAACTGTGTTGTAGAGAGCTCGTAAGATTGCATAATAGTATCATTTTGTATCCCATAGATGGACACTTGAACAGACCTCCTAGATGTCTAGCGATATATTTCAACATTATGTGTTAGATTTTGGTAGGAGTTAGGAGGATCACTTCCACTTGGTCGAGTTTGTCTACAATAATAGCTATCACTTATTCATTTAGATGACACCCTATGAGGCCTTTTATCGCGTGAGTGTGGCTCCCCTAATCTTCGAGGAAAAAAAAGATTGATACCGAGTAAACATGATTATTATGTCGATAACATGTTGAAATTTCATAAAAAAAAAGTTGTAAGACTTGGACAACTTGTTGGATTGTTGTTCCAAACAAATTCATCCTCTCCTTTATTGAATTCTTCATGATCTTATAAATTTCCACATGTAGCTTGCATCACTTGTTGGTGGTACACAACTTTTATGTTTATTCACCCTTAATGGATGAGACACTCAGTAACATAGAACTGATGTCTAAATGGATAATAATATATCAGAACATGGAAATTATGATAACTGAAAAGTAAAAAATGTTATGAAATTAAAAATCTTCAAGACATGATAAAAGGTTTAGCCATAAAGTTTGGATAACTAAATGTGGTGCTTATTTGTATCATTATTGTTTTTGTTTTTGTTTTTTTATTATTGTATCACTGGTTTGGCAGAGTTATGGTTGATACTTTATATTTATTGATTTGGAATGTTCACTAAATTGACAATGTTAGTTTACTCAATCATAGATAGGGAGGGCGCTCCTCTGGTCATAATAAAAAGTGGAGTTGTTAGGGTCACAACGGAAAGCACATGACGACTTATGGTCAAGTATAACACACATGAGCGACGAAATGTGCAAAGTCATATGCACCCATGTATGTGTTAGGCACAATTCAACGTTCACGTGGCATATATGGAAAAAGGTTTATGTAGCACACATGGATCACCATGTTCTTTGTTGGTACATTTTATATTCCGTGCAAACACAACATGACAAGTCATATTGAGTGTTGTATGAGCCAACAAGTTAGAAGTTAGACTTCTACCAAGTGGTGCAATCAACTAACTCAATAGATTTAACTAACTAGTGCCTAAAACTCGTGTGATCTAATAGCCTAACATAAGACAACAGATGGATACATCCAAGAAACACATCCCAACTAAAGAGTCTAACTAGTTTGCATAAGGGTTAGAAATGAATGAGGCAAAATCACTTTGAATACAATAAGCAAAAACTCTTAGACGAAGCTCCAACCATTGGATTTACCCACTCAAGTAGGCAAATCTTTTTCAATAGTACAAGATGTAGAAGAGTGGACGATCGTATTGCATTTGGAGGAAATTAAATTAACTAAATCTTGGTCGCACACCATTGATGAGGATGAATTAAGCCAAATGAAACCATGTGTTTTAGAATTTGTCATTTGCTATTATAAAAATTGTCAACTTGTTGTCTGTGTTCCGCTTTAGCAGCATTACTTAAGAAGCATTCTTTGTTCTAGAGTTCCAAGAAATTTGGGGATATAGAGTAACTCAATATCAGACAAGGGTGACACTTGTTGAGCAGACAGGTAAATGCACATCTAGCATCCATAGATCACAATATCCAAGGATTAGGTTTTAAATGCCACTAGATCTAAATAGACTCTTGTGAGTCTTCAGGACTGGAATGAAGCAAAGTCACACCTACTTAGGGTTCATAATTTAGATGATACAGGGAACCTTCATTGAAGTGTTTCACAAGTCAGTAAGAGTTCAGAATTCCCCCTTTTTTTCTTAAACTGAACTGCTAAAGAAACTATTAAAGGAAAGTAGGGAGTAAGAGTATGAGGAGATGAAGTTTCATGACTATTGACTAGTAACTATAACAATTCCTGTAAGTGGTGACTGGTGTAAGATTGATGTATTTTGGCAATTCAATGAATTTTTGTTTCATAAGAGCATCCACATTGATGTTAATATATGGGTGTTATAACATATAAATGGTGTTACTAACCAATATGCATGAGTGTTATAACACTCACATATTAACAATGTTCAATTCTTTGAACATTGTTAATGAGAGAATTTTATATAAAAAAATAAAAATTAAGAAAATAAATTTTGAATAAAAGAATAAAAATGAATAAATGGATAGTGGGACCAACAAATAATCAATATTAATGTTAAAATGAATGTGACTGTGTTAATAAAAGAGTGGTGTTAATATAATAGGTACGTGATATATTATTTAAAGATGTGACATATATTAACTTTCAAACCAATACAGATGCCCTAAGTGATTAAGAGAGTTGCCTAGACCTTACATGTAGCCTATATATATTAACTCTATTCCATGAAAATTTACCAAGACTTAATATTAAAGATTGTTGACTAATGGAACTTACAACTTACGGTCCAAGGTTCACCTGAAAGGGTGAAAGGCGAGAGGATTTGGAATGACTTTATCAAAGGTTCGGGAGAGTAATAGCTACGGGAAATTGTATTGGATGAAATATGTCAATTGATCCAACTAGTTTGCGTTTACAATAGATGAAGTGTTGGTATGGTAATATGGATCACGACTTACTTGTCATCTCATTCTTTCTAGTTTACTAGATGTACTTCTTTAAGTATCATCGCCATTCTCTTTAAGGCGATTTCACTTTGTCCATGTGCTTTATTGGCAATTGTTTTCCAAGATACAATAACCTTTGATTCAAATTAAGAGCATTCTAAATTTCAAATCTTAGCAAACTTTCAGAGTCTTAAAACTCTTAGATGGATAAGAGAGAAAAAAACTTAAAATGACAAATCATAACTTGAGAATTAAGTGATTTAAATAATCGAAGAGAAGATTTATTGTTGAAGGTGAAGGAAGACCTCAAAACGCAAAAAAATATAATTTTTAGCTATTCAGTCATTAGTCTAAACCAAATAATTATAATCACATTATAGCCTGTTCTTTGTCATGTTTATTTTGACAATGAGCAAAATTTAAGAACTTATAAGTGCTTACAATTTGAAGCAGCCCTCACTTTACACTTATAAGAAACTTTTCGTTGTATCCTTTGAGGGAGAATTTACAGGTATTTATGCAAGTACTAGTGATTAGAAGAACAAAAATAAACCATTGACACTGAGAAAGAAAAAGGTAACAATTTTTTTTGGAAAACAAAAATACTAGTGCATTTCTTTGGAAAACAAATTCAGAAAGATGGTGAAGGCACACCTGAGTGGAAGCATCTTGCACCTCTGATCCTTGGATTATACAAACTATGAAGCCAAATCCCTCATGCGAATACAGCTGTTTCTTCTTGAACTATTGGAAATTACTGATATGATAATAAAAATAACCTGAAAAGGTTGATCTCCAAGGAATCTTTGCATCTAATTAAGTGGGGTAATGTGGTAGCCAAACAGTAGTCGACTTGTGATCCTTCTTCAAAGCAGCAACTGTTGCTTTCGGTCCTAATGGCGATCTGCTGCGTTTGCAAGGGACAAAACAAGCGCCATCGCAAAGCAAGCTCATCGAGTGTGGTGGGCTGGTCGGCGGCGATTCGGGCGCCACCACGGTAAGCTGGTCTCCAGTATGCTTGGGCCACGCAACAGATCGCGACATCAATCTGCTCGCCGCCTCCGGACTGATTGGTCGATTTTACCCTATGTAGCACTCAAAGTTTGAAAATACCTAAAATAGGCATGTAAGTATTATTTTTTAATAATTTTTCCTTTTAAAATCATCTCATTGTGGGGGCGGCGCATCGCGTAACTAGCGAAATTACGATTGTAACGACCACTCTTTCACGAAGATTGCAACTTACGGTGACTATGGTAGTCCACGGGACGAACAAATGATTATTACATGAAGCATTGCCACTAAAAGGTGGGATGATCAATTTCTGATAGTGAAATGCTTACTAAGTTTTTGTCATTCTTCATAATCATTATTCAAAAACAAAGCATCCGTGATTTACCTATCTACAAATTGTTGGAGTGTATACTGAAAGCCTAAGCTTTGTAAACATTCATTATGAATAAAGAATCACATTTGGTCAAATTGTCTACATTTGTTTGTAGTTGTTCATATAATTTATATTGTAGATAACATAGTATGTGGTGTCACATGCAGAAGATGATGTTATCAGTACCTTACAAATTATAAACAGTAGCTCACGACTAAAATGGAAAGGAACAAACCATTAGAAGGTCGTAGTGTAATTAGGTATTAGTTTATCTTGACTATATAATTACACTAGTACATTCAGAGTGTATTGAGTAGGACCATTAGAGGTCGTTTCTTTTATACTGACTTTATAAAGGAACAAAGACCTCGGTTATTATGGAAGTGTGTACTCTTAATCCTAATATAATAACAAGCATATATATTTGATATTTATTTCTTTAATTTATCAATGGGTGAGATTTAGTTCGATGAATCAATAAGTCCGATAAGTTGGAAAATGATATCACTTATAGTGTGTGTTGTTGATTATAGAAGGAAACTGTGTCCTAGAGATACTAGGTTGATAATGTCCCCAAGAGGAGCTCATAAGGATTGTCATGTTAAACCCTGCAGGTGGACTTAGTTCGACATGATGATAAGGTTGAGTGGTACTACTCTTGGATTTAGATATTAATTAAATGAGTTGTCAGTAACTCACTTAATTAGTGGACATTCGATATCTTAAACACAGGGAGACTAACACACTCATAATAAGAAGGAGCCCAAAAATGTAATTTGGGATTGGTGCGGTAGTTCAATAATAGTTCTCTAGTGGAATGAATTATTATTGATAAAATTAAGTTGTGTGTTCGGGGCGAACACGGGATGCTTAATTTTATCGGAAGACCAAAACCAATTCCTCCTCTCGGTCCCTATCGTAGTCTCTTATTTATAGAGTACTATACTCACCTATACCCACCTTCTATACCCACCAATTGGGGGCCGGCCAAGCTAGCTTGGGAACCAAGCTAGGGCCGGCCTAGGTATAAGGCCCTAGCTTGAACCCAAGCTAGTGGGGGCCGGCCAAATTAATTAAAAAGGATTTTAATTTTAATTTTATTATGTGGAAGAAATAATTTATTAAAGAGAATTAAAATTAAAATATCTCTCTTGTAAAAGATCTACAAAAGATTAAAGAAAGAGATTAGATCTCTTTCCTTATTTGTAGATTGGTGAGATATTTTATTTTCTCTTTAAAATTATCCACATGTTGATAAAATTAAAATTATAGAAATTTCCTTTTATCAACCATGAAGAGATTTTTAAAGAGAAATTTTATTTTTTAAAATTTCCGGAAACAAATTAGGAAGTTTTAATTGTTGATTAAAACTTGTCTAATTTTTTCCTTCATTGATGTGGCCGGCCATTGAAGTTTGATTTGGGAAATTTTATTTTATTTTTTCTCAATTAAATCATGTCAAGGAAATTAAGGAAATTTTATTATAATTAAATTTCCTAATTTGCCTAGGCTAAGGAATATAAAAGAAGGGGTAGGGGTGCCTTCATGAGACACAACCTCTATTATTTTCTCTCCCTCTTTTCCTTGGTGTTGTGGCCGGCCATCATCTCTTCTCTTCTTCCTCTTTGTGGTGGCTGAAACTCTCTATTGCTTGGAGCTCTTGTGGAGGTCGGATACTACTTGGAGAAGAAGAAGAAGAAGGAGAGGAAGCTTGCATCTCTTAGAGTTTGGTTGGTGTTTTTCTTCTTCCTTGGTGAAGCTTTCTTGTTTTGGCCGAACCTAGCTAGGAGGAGAAGAAGGTGCTTGGTGGTTTCTCATCTCGGAAGATCGTTGCCCACACAACGTCTGAGGTTAGAAGAGGAATACGGTAGAAGATCAAGAGGTTTTTCTACAAGGTATAACTAGTAATTTTTCTTTCCGCATCATGCTAGTTATTTATGGAAATAATACCAAATACAAGAGGCTTACGTTCTAGAATTTCGAATATGTTTTTCGATGTTGTGTTCTTTTGTTTTTTCTTTTCCTTGTGATTTGATTGTTCTCTTTGGTTAACCTAAAGTTATTTTAGGAAATTAAATATTAGATTTCTATAAAAGGTTTTGTCTAGTCGGTGGTGGTTGCTCCCATATCCAAGAAGGCCATGTACCTCGCCACGTCAGTACTGGGAACCAATTATGGAAATTAATATTAATGGAATTAATATTAATGGAATTAATAACCTAAGGAGACTTGGGTCGAACGTGTTAAGTTCCGCAGGAAATCCAAGTCAAAACCTAAAAGAACAAATAGATTAAGTTTTGGATCAAACGTGTTAAGTTCCGCAGGCGATCCAAAATTTAATTTAAAAGAACACATGGTAGCTAGGAAAAGGTTCAGACCTTTGTACAAAATTTTTGTACAGTGGAACCTATAGGTTTTTCGAGTAGCAACCAACAATTGGTATCAGAGCTAGGGTTTTACCTCTGTGTATTTGGTATTTAGTTTAATTATGCACATGTCATACATAATGTAGGCAGGTTAATAGTAGGATGTGCTAACTTTGTGGATGCAGGATCCAACTATTATGGCTTTTAGTTATTATGTGTGTGATTGGACCCTTGGACATGTCAAGGGCATTTATATGTGTGTGCATGATTGTATTAAAATACAGCAGGAGATGTATTTAGTTTTATTAGGATTTTATTTTTGATCTAGATACATGTACATTCCTTTTATGGAATATAGGATCAAAAATGTAAAATTCTATTTATGTCGCGGATCGAATCTTGCAAAGCGTGGAACCTTCTAAGGACCAGAGGCGCAGCGGAACTAGGAGAAAGATGGATGCGACAGCTAGACCCGGTGGCGGTGGCCAAATATGGCAGCAGCTTGGGATGACAACACACGGAGGACAACTAGAGATAAAAGTCATAATAGTTGAAAATTAGTTTCTCATTTTTTTCCTTTTATATTGTGCTGTGTGTGCATGTTAGTTTACAAGTAAAGTAGGCTAGCATAGTTAAAATTCCTCATTTATAAATAACTATGTGGGAGAGGGATTTTTAAATAAATCTCATGGTCTCCATTACTGGTTTGTAAGTGATGCAAACAAGCTTGCGCGTTGGCTCTGAGTGCCTTCCTCCATAACGGATGAGCTTGTTTGCGGATCACTAGAACAGACTTCCATTTTTGGATGACTATAGGAAGTTAATTAAGAGCGTGTGATCTTCCCCAACGGAAGGGGCATAATCTTATTAATGGACTTAGTGTCATGTAATGGTATACACTTAGACACATCTAATAGTATCCTCCCCAACGGAGTCACTGCTATTATTTGTGTGACCAAATAATACCAACTATTAATTTTATTTGTCAAAAAGTTAGGTTGACAAGATAATAAAATTAATGGGTTAAAACCCTCCTTTACAAATGTTGAATTTGTATACGTCCACACTAACATGGCATACAAAATTCACGGTGTTATGAGGTGTTGGTTAATTTAAAATAGTATTGTTTGAGGAATCAATATTATTCTAAATTTAGAGTTCTTACCAAAAGTTATTTGTGATTCTTAGGATGACTTTCAACCCACTGTCCATCATACTTCAACAGAATAGATTTACTGGACCTAATTACATAGATTGGAAAAGAAACGTGGACATTGTTCTTACTGCTGAAAGCTATAAATTTGCACTGACTGAGCAGTGCCCTGAAGCACCTACTAGTGAATCTACCCAAGAGGAGATTGAATTTCATAGGAAATGGGTAAAAGCAGATGAGATGGCGCGGTGTTACATTTTGGCTTCAATGTCAAATGTATTGCAACATCAGCATCAAGATTTACCAACAGCCTATGATATTATGAACAATCTCAAGGAACTCTTTGGTCATCAGGATAGGGCTTCTAGGCAAGAAGCCATGAGAAAGATAATGACTGCCACCATGCAAGAGGGTACTCTTGTAAGGGATCATATCATAAAAATGATGGCTTATCTGAACGAGATACAGATCCTTGGAGGAGAAATTGATGGGGAAACCCAGATCGATATGATCCTCCAAACACTACCTAGAAGTTTTAAGCAGTTCCGCCTGAACTATAATATGAATAAAAGGATTTATTCATTAGGGGAACTACTGACAGAACTTCAAGCAGCAGAAGGATTATTTCATCACAATTCTCAAATTCATTATGCTGAAAATGGTTCTACTTCTAAACCGAGAGGAAAGAAGAAGAAGAAACAAGCTGGCTCAGCAAAGAAAGTGAATACATTTAAAGCTGGAGTGAAGAAGCCGAAGGGCAAGTGCTTCATCTGCAAGCAGGCAGGACATTGGAAGGCGGACTGTCCTCGTAGGAACCAAAACAAAGGTATATCTCATGCTCTAGTTGTTGAAACATGTTTAGCGGTGTTATCTAACAGCACCTGGTGTATAGATACGGGAGCCACTGATCATGTTTGCAATTCCTTGCAGGGGTTCCAGGAAACCCGACGACTATCTGAAGGGGAGATTACCGTCTACATGGGCAATGCTACTAAGGTGGCAGCTGTTGCAGTGGGAGACGTCTACTTATCTTTTAGTAGAAATAGAAATTTAGTTTTAAGAATTTGTCTTTATGTACCCAGTTTTAGAAAGAATTTAATTTCAGTTTCTAAACTGTTTTTAGATGGATATTCAGTTTCTTTCAGTAACGATGTAGTTATTAAAAGAAATAAAGTGATTATCTGTTCTGGTGCATTAGTTGGCAATTTGTATACTTTAAATCTAATTTCTTCCACAAAGCAATACATGGAAATTTATAACTCATCTTCTAATTCTAATAAGAGAAAAGAACCTTCGGAAATGAACCAAGCATATCTTTGGCATCTAAGGCTTGGTCATATTAACTTAAGTAGGATTCAGAGGCTTATAGCCGATGGACTTTTGAGTTCATTAGAGTTGGAAAATTTTCCAACTTGTGAATCCTGCTTAGAAGGTAAAATGACCAAAAGGCCGTTCAAGGCCAAGGGGTATAGAGCCAAAGAAATGATAGAATTGGTTCACTCTGATTTGTGTGGTCCTATGTCTGTCCAAGCAAGAGGAGGTTTTGAATATTTTATCTCTTTCATAGACGATTATTCAAGATACGGCTACATTTACCTAATGCGCCGCAAGTCCGAGTGCTTTGATAAGTTCAAAGAATACAAGGCTAATGTGGAGAAACGATTAGGTAAAAGTATCAAGACACTACGATCTGATCGTGGTGGCAAATACCTCTTAGGAGAGTTTAGGAATTACTTATCAGAGGCTGGGATTCAATCTCAATTGTCTGCACCTGGAACACCCCAACAGAATGGTGTAGCAGAACGAAGGAATAGGACTCTTATGGAGATGGTTAGATCGATGATGAGTTATTCAGAATTACCAAATTCGTTTTGGGGATATGCTCTAGAAACAGCAGTATACGTTCTGAACTTAGTACCTTCTAAATCAGTTTCTTCTACTCCCATAGAATTGTGGAATGGGCGAAAACCCAGTCTAAGACATATTCGGATTTGGGGTAGTCCAGCACATGTTGATAAGTTAGAATCTCGTACAGAAGTTCGCATGTTTGTAGGATATCCCAAAGGAACGAAAGGTGGTTTATTTTATAGTCCTAAAGACCGGAAGGTCATTGTTAGCACCAATGCCCGCTTTTAGAAGAAGACTATATAATGGATCACAAGCCCAGAGTAAAGTTGTTTTAGAAGAACTTAGAGGACATGTCTACTTCAGTACAAACAACAAGAGACTGCAACAAGTATCACACATGATATACAACCACAGACAGTGTCTCGTCGTAGTGGGAGGGTTGTAAGGCAGCCTTAAAGATTCATGTTTTTGGGAGAGTCTTCGGACTTGATCCCGGGTAAACATAAACCTGATCCACGAACATATGACGAAGCACTCCAAGATATAGATGCAGCATCTTGGCAAAAGGCAATGAATTCTGAAATAGAGTCAATGTACTCTAATAAGGTCTGGGAGCTTGTAGAACCACCTGATGGTGTAAAAGCCGTTAGATGCAAGTGGATCTACAAAAGGAAAAGAGCGACAGACGGGAAGGTAGAAACCTTCAAAACTAGGTTTGTTGCGAAAGGGTACACTCAGAAAGAGAGAATCGATTATGAGGAAACCTTTTCACCGGTAGCCATGCTTAAGTCTATCCGGATACTCTTATCCATTGCTGCTCATATGGATTATGAGATTTGGCAAATGGATGTCAAGACAGCTTTCCTTAATGGAAGTCTTGAAGAGAACATCCATATGAAGCAACCAGAAGGATTTATTGAAAAAGGCAAAGAGCATCTAGTGTGTAAGCTCAATCGGTCCATTTATGGATTAAAGCAAGCTTCAAGATCTTGGAACATCCGGTTTAATGAAGTAATCCAGTCATATGGATTTATTCAAAGTCCGGATGAGTCTTGTGTATATAAGAAGTGTAACGGAAACGTGGTGGTATTTCTTGTACTATATGTAGATGATATTTTGTTAATTGGCAACAATGTCAAGGTATTATCAGACGTAAGGGTATGGTTGTCCAAACAATTTGATATGAAAGACTTAGGAGATTGTGCACACATTCTTGGGATCAAAGTTATAAGGGATCGTAAGAAAAGAATGTTGTGTCTATCCCAAGCTTCATATATATAGATACAATCCTTGCTCGTTTTAGCATGCAGGATTCCAAGAAAGGTTTCTTACCTTTTAGACATGGAGTAGCTCTATCTAAAGAAATGTCTCCAAAGACATCGAAAGAAATAGAGGACATGAAAGCAGTTCCTTATGCTTCGGCTGTAGGAAGCCTAATGTATGCAATGTTATGTACGAGACCTGATATCTGTTTTGCCGTGGGCATGGTCAGCAGATATCAGAGTAACCCTGGACAAGGACATTGGACTGCGGTAAAGCATATATTAAAGTACTTGAGAAGGACTAGAGATTATATGCTAGTTTACCAAGCAGACGATCTGCTCCCTGTGGGTTACACGGATTCGGACTTCCAATCAGATAGGGACAATAGTAAATCGACCTCAGGGTATGTGTTTATTTTGGGAGGTGGAGTCATAGCATGGAGGAGTGTTAAGCAGAAATGCGTTTCGGACTCCACCATGGAAGCTGAGTATGTGGCAGCCTCTGAGACAGCCGAAGAAGCTGTATGGCTCAGAAACTTCTTGATGGACTTAGATGTGATTCCTGGTTTGCCCAAAATTATCACAATTTATTGTGATAATAGTGGTGCAGTAGCAAACTCGAAGGAACCACGAACCCATAAAACAAGTAAACACATTGAGCGTAAGTACCACCTGATACGAGACATCGTAAAGCGAGGAGAAGTTGTTATCGCCAAGATTGCATCAGAAGATAACCTGGCAAATCCTTTCACTAAGGCCCTTTTGGCGAGAGCTTTTGATTGGCATGTGGTGGGAATGGGAATCAGATGTATGGTAGAAGATATGGCAGCTTAGTCATTAGTATAAGTGGGAGATTGTTGGAGTGTATACTGAAAGCCTAAGCTTTGTAAACATTCATTATGAATAAAGAATCACATTTGGTCAAATTGTCTACATTTGTTTGTAGTTGTTCATATAATTTATATTGTAGATAACATAGTATGTGGTGTCACATGCAGAAGATGATGTTATCAGTACCGTATAAATTATAAACAGTAGCTCACGACTAAAATGGAAAGGAACAAACCATTAGAAGGTCGTAGTGTAATTAGGTATTAGTTTATCTTGACTATATAATTACACTAGTACATTCAGAGTGTATTGAGTAGGACCATTAGAGGTCGTTTCTTTTATACTGACTTTATAAAGGAACAAAGGTCTCGGTTATTATGGAAGTGTGTACTCTTAATCCTAATATAATAACAAGCATATATATTTGATATTTATTTCTTTAATTTATCAATGGGTGAGATTTAGTTCGATGAATCAATAAGCCCGATAAGTTGGGAAATGATATCACTTATAGTGTGTGTTGTTGATTATAGAAGGAAACTGTGTCCTAGAGATACTAGGTTGATAATGTCCCCAAGAGGAGCTCATAAGGATTGTCATGTTAAACCCTGCAGGTGGACTTAGTCCGACATGATTATAAGATTGAGTGGTACTACTCTTGGATTTAGATATTAATTAAATGAGTTGTCAGTAACTCACTTAATTAGTGGACATTCGATATCTTAAACACAGGGAGACTAACACACTCATAATAAGAAGGAGCCCAAAAATGTAATTTGGGATTGGTGCGGTAGTTCAATAATAGTTCTCTAGTGGAATGAATTATTATTGATAAAATTAAGTTGTGTGTTCGGTGCGAACACGGGATGCTTAATTTTATCGGGAGACCAAAACCAATTCCTCCTCTCGGTCCCTATCGTAGTCTCTTATTTATAGAGTACTATACCCACCTATACCCACCTTCTATACCCACCAATTGGGGGCCGGTCAAGCTAGCTTGGGAACCAAGCTAGGGCCGGCCTAGGTATAAAATTGGGTGGCGGGCTTAAACCCAAGCTAGTGGGGGCCGGCCAAATTTAATTAAAAAGGGATTTTAATTTTAATTTTTATTATGTGGAAGAAATAATTTATTAAAGAGAATTAAAATTAAAATATCTCTCTTGTAAAAGGTCTACAAAAGATTAAAGAAAGAGATTAGATCTCTTTCCTTATTTGTAGATTGGTGAGATATTTTATTTTCTCTTTAAAATTATCCACATGTTGATAAAATTAAAATTATAGAAATTTCCTTTTATCTACCATGAAGAGATTTTTAAAGAGAAATTTTATTTTTTAAAATTTCCGGAAACAAATTAGGAAGTTTTAATTGTTGATTAAAACTTGTCTAATTTTTTCCTTCATTGATGTGGCCGGCCATTGAAGTTTGATTTGGGAAATTTTATTTTATTTTTTCTCAATTAAATCATGTCAAGGAAATTAAGGAAATTTTATTATAATTAAATTTCCTAATTTGCCTAGGCCAAGGAATATAAAAGAAGGGGTAGGGGTGCCTTCATGAGACACAACCTCTATTATTTTCTCTCCCTCTTTTCCTTGGTGTTGTGGCCGGCCATCATCTCTTCTCTTCTTCCTCTTTGTGGTGGCTGAAACTCTCTATTGCTTGGAGCTCTTGTGGAGGTCGGATACTACTTGGAGAAGAAGAAGAAGAAGGAGAGGAAGCTTGCATCTCTTAGAGTTTGGTTGATATTTTTCTTCTTCCTTGGTGAAGCTTTCTTGTTTTGGCCGAACCTAGCTAGGAGGAGAAGAAGGTGCTTGGTGGTTTCTCATCTCGGAAGATCGTTGCCCACACAACGTCCGAGGTTAGAAGAGGAATACGGTAGAAGATCAAGAGGTTTTTCTACAAGGTATAACTAGTAATTTTTCTTTCCGCATCATGCTAGTTATTTATGGAAATAATACCAAATACAAGAGGCTTACGTTCTAGAATTTCGAATATGTTTTTCGATGTTGTGTTCTTTTGTTTTTTCTTTTCCTTGTGATTTGATTGTTCTCTTTGGTTAACCTAAAGTTATTTTAGGAAATTAAATATTAGCTTTCTATAAAAGGTTTTGTCTAGTCGGTGGTGGTTGCTCCCATATCCAAGAAGGTCATGTGCCTCGCCACGTCAGTACTGGGAACTAATTATGGAAATTAATATTTAATGGAATTAATAACCTAAGGAGACTTGGGTCGAACGTGTTAAGTTCCGCAGGAGATCCAAGTCAAAACCTAAAAGAACAAATAGATTAAGTTTTGGATCAAACGTGTTAAGTTCCGCAGGCGATCCAAAATTTAATTTAAAAGAACACATGGTAGCTAGGAAAAGGTTCAGACCTTTGTACAAAATTTTTGTACAGTGAAACTTATAAATTTTCCGAGTAGCAACCAACACAAATAACTGTGGGACTAATCTTATAGGACATTCAGGATCAACATATGACCTCTTTCTATCACGATGACCATGATAATTGTATGATTGAGAAATCGCAACATGCAAGGCAATTAAAACTTGATTACAAATTCACATTTGTTGACCTAATAGTCTCGATTTTGTTGATTGTTGATCCATCATTATTACAGAGAAACACAATCGAATTACCACATAACAATTAGATGATTGTACCAAATGTTAACCATAGCTATCACAATTTCACTGTCATGGTGTGATTAAGCATGATCGAATAATGGCCAAGCCATCACAACGGTCAACTACCACTTTGAGAATCACTTGATCTCGTCGAAACCGTCTCAAAATGGATTCATAGAGTTTTTTTAATAAATAATATTTTATAAAAAATAAGTGTGATTTTAGTATAAAAGTTAGGTATCTAAGTGTTCAAACTTCATTTAACAAATTCTGAATATGTCTTTCTCTAATTTATATATTTAAAATTTATTTTTTAAAATATTCATTTTATTTTAAGTTTAAATTCTGATCTATATCCGTGGCGTTTAGGTGTTTTTTCAAAAATTAATAGGTACTATGGTAAATTGGCCAGCTGCTTAGAGAGTCGCCAGTTAGTGGATAAGGTTGGTGGGTCCTGTCAAAATGGACCACTGCAGTTGGAGTTGAGATCAAACAAAGTGATGTGATGACGACGCGACGTTGCGCCAACCTTTGTGGTTCTCGCCCGCTCCATGTCATCATGATTTGACCGCATTCTTTTCTTTTTTTAATAACAAAAGTCAACAACGGAGCACCGCCACGTGTTGGTTCAGCGGTATGATATTGGGTTCTTTCCATCTTGTCCGTTCAGGCACTGTTATTGGAGAGGAGATTTTTTTTTTTGTCGGTGCAGAGGATGTTTCATTTTTCATACATGGATAAAAATACATGATCTCTATCTATTTTATAAATAAAGATTATGTATTCTTACTAATACATATAAAGGGAATAGTTTTTAGTCGTAAAAGTGATCCAGAGGATCTAACCTATTGTTACTTGGAGTGTAGATCCGCAATTCTGATCATTTTGTAATTTGCATGTTCGAAATCCGATGAAATCGAACTAAAGTTAATTATCATCTATACTTTCATCTAAATTATAATTTTAGATTGACAGACGATTGAAGGGCGTCGATAATAAATAGAGTGTTTCTATTCTGCACTATATAGTTCACCTATTATCAACGGTCTTTGACAGTCTGACTCAATCCAAAATTATAATTTATATGAAAGATAAATCAATAAAAGAGTAATTATTTTTTGTCAGATTTTAATCTAACGTGTAAATTAATAAAAAAAGATCATGAAAAGATTATGAATTACGGATCAAGGATCTGAACTATGGTTCGAAATAGTCAATTATTAAATTTAGATTTAGGATTTAAAATTTAAAATTTATATTTTTAATATTAATTATCAACTTTTAAAATATATATATATATATATATATATATTAAAATTTAAGGTTTAAATTGATAATTTATATTTTTAAAAATAAATTTTCAATTCTACACTGTAAATTTAAATTTTAAAAAGTTAACAATGGACAGTGAAAAAGTAAGAGGGACAGTATTGGTAAGGACAGGATTGGACGAACCATGATATTGGTGTCGAGTTGCAACTTGCACCCTTTTAACCGACTCCAATTGGATCTCAGTGGATGCCGCGTTTGCCACCACTCCCGTAAATGAACAAATTAAAAAAAAAAAAAAAAAAAAAAAAAAAAAAAAAAGAGAGAGAAAATTAATATAAAAAAACACATTTTTTTTCTCACTTTACATGGTATATAAATAATGGACAGTGCTAAATGAATTAGCTTTAACCGGTTAAAATTAACTTTTTTTCCTAATTTTTAGGGTATGGTTAAGGATTTCTAAATAATATCATATTTTATAAATCAATTATATTATTTTCCATCTATTTTATATTTAGTTTTTTAAAAATTATTTCTCTATATTATTAATTAATTATATTTTTAAGATGACCTGTGTTTATTAAATCCTTTAAATTTATTTTTTAATTGGTCAAATTCTTACTATATTGTAACATGAAATAATATTTATAGCTGCTATTTTGTGTCTTGTAGCATGTACGATATCTAATTATTACAATATAAATATTAAATAAATAGATAAGTCTGTAATAACTATAATAGAAATATTATTGAATAAATTAAATTTACATTGTAACATATATCATATATGAGGTAACTATTGCACTATAGATGTTGAGGACCCATTTATGATTTAAATTTAAAATCGACTGACGGGAAAAAAAACCAAAGAAGTTTTTATTTTAGTTTTTTTTTTGTCCTTAAATAGAGTTTGTTTGACGTTGCTTGAGTTTTCTCATTCTCTAATTTCATCGAGGTGGATAAGAATGAAACATAAATAAATAAATTACTCCAGAATATATTTAAATTCATCAAAATTATCCGTTATAAGACGACCAGTGCGTCATCTCTTCGGTCGACACGTTGCCAGGCGTGTTAGACCAACGGTCACGATGGATTCTCCCGTTGCGTTGTCGGCCCCGCCCCCTACACCTGTCCGCCGCTCCATACCTTTTCCTTTCCCCATTTTATCCTTCTTCCAATTCTACCTGTGAATGTACCAGGATGATCCACCCTCCACTTACATTACAGAAGCAACACCGGTCCCCTAATCCCCTACAATCAAAAAACGTGTAAGGTAAATGAGTAAGTAAAAATGGGGTAAGTGAAATATGGGTCGACACAAAACCCATAAATAGAAAACAGAACAAAGTAGGAATATCGGATCTTCTGCAGGGATGGTTTAACGAAGCCATTTTGTTTGGACTTATTCGATGTGGGATGATTCCGATGCCGCTGTCTTGACTCTTGTTCTTGAATGGATGGTTCGATCGTAATTAAAATTATGCAATTCTTGGAGAGGATCCATCCCTCCAGGGAATCTCATTTGTTGGTGTAATCCCTTTATAAATTCCTGCTTTTGCGCTTCCGTCTCGATTTCCTTTGCGTTAATGGCAGAAATCAAGAGGCGGAATCCACTGGAGTTCTTCGATTAGAATTGGCACGAGGAGAAAGGTTCGAGCTTTTCTGCTGCTGGAGTTTGTTTTGTTTGGCTTCTTGTTTGTTTCGAGAGGGATTTGGAGTGATGTCGTCGTCGTCTTCGGCTTCGGCGACGGTCCGAGTGGAGAAGGCGACAAGCGACCTTCTTATGGGGCCTGACTGGACTTTGAACATGGATATTTGTGATTCCGTCAATTCCGACCACTGGTGAGTGTGATTGTACAAGTTTCGATGCTCGTTAGAGCTTCCATTTTTTTTTTTAAACTGCGTGTGGAGATGGAAATTTGCTACATCCATCCCCGCAAGGTTGATTTTTTCCCCTCCCGAGTGTCATTTTGTTGCATCGATTCTGATTTTGGACTGAATTTTGGGGATTGGGGCTCGTGCAAGTCTTTTTTAGACTTGATCTTTGGTGTTGATGCTTTTAATTGTTGCTCTCATGGAAGCGTGTTTTGGTATCGATTTATTGGATGGCTAGGGTTTCCCAGGTGGTCCGCTGTGGTTCCTTTTTTTTTGTTCTAGTTCTGTTTTACAATGATTGTTCGTTAGCTCGTGTTAGTAGCCTTGTCTTATCAAAGTTGACCAAGAAATTTGTACGTGTTTCTGTTATATCTGCGTGGAGCTGCACCGTGAGCTTTATTGTTAGATAGCCAGTAATCTTTGCAATATTGTTGCCTTTGTTGAGAGGGACTGATAGAAGCAGATATGTCTCAAAGATTTAAGTGTACCTAGGAGATGATTTTACTCTTGAAATTGATGCCTATGAGTTTGGTGGCGAAAATTACAATATTTATTGACAATTTAAAAGCTAACGTTCATCAGTACGTTGACTGCTTTTGAATTGGTGATCCTGCCGTAGATGTTTTCTGACGCTACTATCTGATAAAGTACTGCAATAATTATAGTTGCCCACCTTTGATTTATCTCCAATTATCTTGTTAACCATTACTTGAAGCTGCTGAAATCGCTTGATAAGGATGGAAAGTGCTAGTCCCTCCATGTGTGAAGTTAAACTAGGAACAGACTGCTATCTTGATTGTGACTTGACAACAATTATTATTTTTTAGCGTCAAGCATGTGTCCCCCCTCCCAAATTTCCAAAAGTTCTAGCCTTCATGTTTCAGAGATTGATTGTGGTAAGCAGATGTTATCTGGCTGTAGATTATTGTTGATCTGATCCATTGAATCAATATTATCTTTCTGGTTAGGTTATCCTTCTCATTTATTGTTCATCATCATATTCTTTTGTTATAAGGTTTCTATTTCTTCGTACTGTTCTTGTTGGTATAACTTTTTGTCGCAGAAGAATCTAATTGCTTTTCACTTTTGGTTAGCTTATTTTATGTCCTAACACACTGAGGCTGGGGAGGCATGTCAAAGTTCTTTGTAGAAATTTCTGACACATCCAGATTGAAATGACTGGTTTTTTAAATCATGCCGAAACCTTTGACTTTGTCTTTATATGTTCTTATTTTCTCTAATGAAAGCTCACATCAAGCTGTAAGAAATCTAGAAGATTGTAGGCTATCTTCCTTTAAGAAAAACATATTCTCTCTGTTAAATTTTTTATGTTTATTGTGATCAAAATACGGTGTTTAAAAGGTTTCCCACCATTTTTCACCTTAAAAGAATTACTCACTCTGATTCCAATATCCATTCCTTGGTCTGGTTTCATCTAGGCAATCAAGGCATGAAAAGATAGAGCTAAAAGCAAGAAAATCTCTGAGTTCGATGACATAACTCATTTTGTAAGAATTTGCTAGGCCCTGTGTTAAAATGATAAGAGAATAATGAATAAAATAAGCTGAGAAGAATTTACATTTCTTTGCTTGTGCAAATGATTGACTACTGGTAGTGTAACATGACACATGATGGCATGATGCACCTACCAATATGCACTACCATGGCACATGATGGCATGATAAACCTACCAATATACTGACTTTTGTTGAATGATAAAAGGCATTAAGTTTGAGCGATAAAAAGTACGAAGGTTGAACATTCAGGAACATATGACTAAAAACATTGAAGAAAATTGTAATGGATGCTTGTTTAGCATGATCATATAATCACAACTAGCCCCCGGGGCAGGGTTGAGTTGGCTAGTATGGGGCAGAGTTACTACCATAGGGTTGTTGGGACCGGTCGAGCTAGAGGGGGGTGAACAATTCACTTCAATTTCTTAATCTTCTTGGTTTGCACAGCGGAAACTTTGAAGCAACGCTAACTCCTTGAATTTACTTAGTATCCACCTCCTTGAGAAGGTGACTAGTCCAATGATCCACACTACAGTCACCCTTCCACTATGGACCTCTCCTTCTCGGAACTACGCCGAAGGTGGAGAAATCTTACAAGATTTACAGTTCTCTCTCTCTCTCTCTCTCTCTCTCTCAAGAAATAGCTAACAACAAGGAAGAAAAAAAACCTGGTCAATCGATAGGCTGATCGATTGGTTACCCCTAATTGATCAATTGATCGATCTAGGAGCACACTGTGTTTTCGCGTAAAAGCCTAGTCAATCGATTGACTGATCAATCGGTTACCCCTAATCGATCAGTTGATCGATCCAGGAGCACACTATGCTTTCGCGTAAAAGCCTTATCAATCAATCGGCTGATATTGGTTACTCCTAATCGATCAAATGATCGATCCAGGAGCGCTCTGTTCTCGCGAAGATGCTTCTCAATCGATTAACCAATCGATTGTTGATTGATACACATTTCAGCTCACAATTCAATTTACACCTAAACCCAAATCATTTCAAGTACCTCATGCCAGATGAACCTCCTGTTCCCTGGACTTTGTGCCTGGAGCTTCCTCATCTCCGGGTCTTCATGCCAAGAATCTGGTCCTCGACCTCTTTAGATTTCTCTTACCTTGCATCCGATCTTCCGACTTGCAGGGACTTCATTTGCCAAAACTCTGGTCCTCGATCTCCTTGGACTTCTCTTGCCTTGCATCCGTTCTTCCGCCTTGCAAGGTTTTCTCTTTCCAAGAATCTGGTCCTCGACCTCCTTGGACTTCTCTTGCCTTGCATCCGGTCTTTCGATCTGCAAGGGATTCTCCTGCAAACTCGCAACTCATGTTAGATCCAACGTATTAACCTAAACTTAAATAATTGTCAACACATTGAAACTTTCAGGGCATGATTGCACCAACAATCTCCCCCTTTTTAATGTTTGACAATCTATTTAAGTTTAGGCTAATTTCCAACATATCATAATAAAAACAAAATGATAAACAGTAATATCAAAATTAGCAAATCATCAAGTTATCAAGTGAGCATGAACTTCATCTCAAATAAGCATAAACTTAAACTTATATCTCCCCTTTTGCCAAATATCAAAAAATATTTACAAGAGCTCCCCCTCAATGTTTAGATTAATCAATCATGATATACAACAAAGTAGGGGCACTCCCCCTAAGCCAAAGAATGATAGGGTACACCCCTACGTATTATGCAAACAAACACTATGATAATAAAATTAAATACACCACCGCCACAAACATAAATCCATAAAAGTGATATATCATATATATATCACACAAATAGTGCCTACATCATAAAATACAAGTCAAACAAACATATTCATACAAGAAGTGAGAACTACATGTCATAACGAGACATAAAAATCAAACGTGTGGCCCTCAGCAAGAGCAGTACTCATGAGAACATCTATAACAGGTGGGACATCACTCGCTGGCAGGGGAGGCTGAGAAGAGTGGTCCGATATCCAGGATCTCGCTAGATCAGTCAGAGAGTCAATTCTCGTCTGCATATCAACCTCTGCGCGCACCTGAGTAATATCCATACGTAGCTCCTCAAAGCGAGTGTCTATGGTCTACTCGAGTGTAAGTAGCTAAAACTGAGCAACTCCAATGTGACCAAGAGAAACAGGTGCCTCAACACCCTCCTCTGTTGCCACGGGAGCTAGCACTTGCGCTGCCCACCGAGGTCAATCCCTCGGCCCCTCACTAAGTGCACTTCAGTCGATCCATCGTACACCATCTGAATCAGCCTCTATCACGATTTTTGTGAAGGGTCACACAGATATTCTGGAATACGCGGCGGTCATAGGCTCTAGCTTCCCCCGGGAGACATTAATGTGCATGGACTCCAGCCAGTCTGTAATGATGTGGCCAAAAGACATATGGACTGTTTGATGCACTAGTTGAATGAAATGAATGATGTAATGAAAGATGTTCAAAATAATGTTGATATCAAGGGAATGTCACATGGCGTACAACAAGAACATGTGAGAGCGTTTGACGATAGCTAGGGCATGGGAGACAATAGGTAAAAGACAATTAATGACTACTTTGAATAATGCATTGTCTCTAACTGATAATTCAAGTGAGGAGAATGTATTAAGATGTGCATTTGGACCATCCGGATGAGGACGACCAAAGAGACTCTGATGCATAGAGTCGATGGTGATATGCTCAAACGGTGGAGGCAAAAGATCAGGTAATGTGGTTTAAAATATAAACTCATTTGTCGATGGACAACACCCCAAAAAGGTCTGAAGGATCTCACAAGAAAAGTCCAAACTTCGCTTGGCTACATGAGTTCGGTAAACAACCCCATCAGATATATGCATGTCATTGTAGAACTCAGACCCTTCGTTTACACTCCTCTCACAATAGACAAGGAATTTGAATTTATAATGTTCGATTATGGAATAGACATTAAAACAAGAATCATGATAAAATTATCTATCAATGGACCTAGGAGTGATAAGCTTGAAGGTATTTTTGTTAAACGCTTGCGGAAGAGCAGCATTGGGGAAATGTTGGTCAGTGGGGGGTAGGGGTCGGGGTAGAAGTCGAGATGACCCATCACCGGACTCACTAACCTTCTGTTTTTTTCTAAACATAATTAATGAAATGCAATGCAAACATCATCAAAATGCAATGAATGTAGTGCATGAATGATATGACATGCCGAAACAGGATTAGAAACCTAGAACACTACTAGGAGCATAAAAGCTGGAAGAAAAGTAGAGTTAAGGCTTAGGATTTACTTAGAGTTCGGATTCTTCATCCAGAACGTAGGAAGGGTTACTACTCCTCTCGTCTCGTCGTCACACAACCCAGCTTAGCTCGACGACCACCCCTTCCTACGTTCTGGATGAAGAATCCGAACTCTAAGTAAACCCTAAACCTTAACTCTACTTTTCTTCCAGATTTTATGCTCCTAGTAGTGTTTTAGGTTTCTAATCCTGTTATCCGTGCTCCGGCATGGCATATCATTCATGCACTGCATTCATTGTATTGATGATGTTTGCATTGCATTTCATTAATCATGTTTAGAAAAAAGAAGAAGGTTAGTGAGTCCGGTGAGAGGTCATCTCGACTTCTACCCCGACCCCTACCCCTACTAACCAACATTTCCCCAATGCTGCTCTTCAGCAAGCGTTTAACAGGAATACCTTCAAGCTTATCACTCCTAGGTCCATTAATAGGTAATTTTATCACGATTCCCGTTTTGATGTTTATTCCATAATTGAACATTATAAACTTAAATCCATTGTCTATTGTGAGAGGAGTGTAAACGAAGGGCTTGTATCTGAGTTCTACAATGACATGCATATATCTGATGGGGTTATTTACCGAATTCGTGTAGCCAAGCGAAGTTTGGACTTTTCTTGTGAGATCCTTTAGACCTTTTTGGGGTGTCGTCCATCGACAAATGAGTTTATATTTTACCCCACATTAACTGATCTTTTGCCTCCACCGTTTAAGCATATCACCATCGACTTTTTGCATCAGTGTCTCTTTGGTCGTCCTCATCCGGATGGTCCAAATGCACATTTTAATACATTCTCCTCACTTGAATTATCAGTTAGAGACAATGCATTATTCAAAGTAGTCATTAATTGTCTTTTACCCATTGCCTCCCGTGCCCTAGCTATCGTCAAACCCTCTCACATGTTCTTGTTGTACACCATGCGATATTGCCTTGATGTCAACATTACTTTGAACATCATTCATTTCATTCAACTTGTGCATCAAACAGTTCATATGTCTTTTGGCCACATCATTACAGATTGGCTAGAGTCCATGCACATTCATGTCTCCCAGGGGAAGCTAGAGCCTATGACCGTCGCGTATTCCAGAATATCTGTGTGGTCCTTCACAAAAATCATGATAGAGGTTGATTCGGATGGTGTACGATGGATCGACCGACGTGCATTTGGTGAGGGATCGACCTCGGTGGCCAGCACAGGTGCTAGTTCCCATGGCAGTTGATCCAGAGGAGGGTGTTGAGGCACCTGTTTCTCTTGGTCACATTAGAGTTGCTCAGTTTCAGTTACTTACACTCGAGGAGACAATGGACACTCGCTTTGAGGAGCTGCGCATGGATATTGCTGAGATTGTCATCATTGGGCGCTGACAGATTGATATGCAGATGAGCATTGACTCTCTGACTGATCTAGTGAGATCCTGGATGTCGGACCACTCTTCTTAGTCTCCCCCGCCAGCGAGTAATGTCCCACCTATTATAGATGTTCTCATGAGTACTGCTGCGCATAGTTGATTTTTATGTCTCGTTATAACATGTAATTATCATTTCTTGTATGAATATGTTTGTTTGACTTGTATTTTATGATGTGCACTTCAGACACTATTTTGTGTGATATATATGATATGTCACTTTTATGGATTTCTGTTTGCGACGACAGTGTATTTAGTTTTGTTATCATAGTGTTTGTTTGCATGATAGTAGGGGTGTACCTATCATCCTTTGGCTTAGGGGTAGTGGCCCTACTTTATTGTATAGCATGATTGATTAATCCACATATTGAGGGGGAGCGCTCTTGTAAATATTTTTTGATATTTGGCAGAGGGGGAGGTATAAGTTTAAGCTTATTTGATATGAAGTTCATGCTCACTTGATGATTTGCTAATTTTGATATTACTATTTATATTGTTATTATTATGATATATTGGAAATTGACCTAAACTTAAATAATTGTCAACACATTAAAACTTACTGTTCATGCACCCACAAGGGCAAGCCTCTCCCCGTACTGGCCAACTACAACTTTCCGATTTATCTCCTCACGGATGGTTGTGGGGCCGATGTGTGGGGTGGCCAACTACACCTTTTGCTACCATATAATCACAACTAAATCCAAGGTGCTGTTGTGTAATTGAACTCTACTGAATAAGTTGATATCTGGAAATGTATAAATTCTAGCTTGAACAGAAAATTATATTGAGCATCTTCTTGTATTTAAAAAGGTCTAATTGAATTCTCACACCTAGATATCTTTCAAATATTTGATTCTGTTAAAAAAAATGTTTCTCACATATTGAGGGGGAGCGCTCTTGTAAATATTTTTTGATATTTGGCAAAGGGGGAGGTATAAGTTTAAGCTTATTTGATATGAAGTTCATGCTCACTTGATGATTTGCTAATTTTGATATTACTATTTATATTGTTATTATTATGATATATTGGAAATTGACCTAAACTTAAATAATTGTCAACACATTAAAACTTACTGTTCATGCACCCACAAGGGCAAGCCTCTCCCCGTACTGGCCAACTACAACTTTCCGATTTATCTCCTCACGGATGGTTGTGGGGCCGATGTGTGGGGTGGCCAACTACACCTTTTGCTACCATATAATCACAACTAAATCCAAGGTGCTGTTGTGTAATTGAACTCTACTGAATAAGTTGATATCTGGAAATGTATGAATTCTAGCTTGAACAGAAAATTATATTGAGCATCTTCTTGTATTTAAAAAGGTCTAATTGAATTCTCACACCTAGATATCTTTCAAATATTTGATTCTGTAAAAAAAAATGTTTCTCACATATTGAGGGGGAGCGCTCTTGTAAATATTTTTTGATATTTGGCAAAGGGGGAGGTATAAGTTTAAGCTTATTTGATATGAAGTTCATGCTCACTTGATGATTTGCTAATTTTGATATTACTATTTATATTGTTATTATTATGATATATTGGAAATTGACCTAAACTTAAATAATTGTCAACACATTAAAACTTACTGTTCATGCACCCACAAGGGCAAGCCTCTCCCCGTACTGGCCAACTACAACTTTCCGATTTACCTCCTCACGGATGGTTGTGGGGCCAATGTGTGGGGTGGCCAACTACACCTTTTGCTACCATATAATCACAACTAAATCCAAGGTGCTGTTGTGTAATTGAACGCTACTGAATAAGTTGATATCTGGAAATGTATGAATTCTAGCTTGAACAGAAAATTATATTGAGCATCTTCTTGTATTTAAAAAGGTCTAATTGAATTCTCACACCTAAAGATCTTTCAAATATTTGATTCTGTAAAAAAAAATGTTTCTGTTGTTTAGCTTTCCAAGAAAAGTTATGTTGCAGTTATTTTGGGGTGTGAATCAGTGTCAAACCAAAAGCAAAAATGCACGTCAGTGAGTGAGCTTTGGTCTTGCTTTTAGATAGTTAACTTGTCTCAGATATCCTAGCCATCACAAATTCTTGATATGAGTTTTCCTTTTGTCCTCAAGTAAATGAAAAAGCTGATACAGTGAAGAACAGTTCGTGCCAAGAGAAATAATGGAGTTGTCTAAAAAATGATGTGAACCAGAGGTAGAAGAATAATAATATATGAAGTTATTTTTTTCTGCTATGTAAAGAGCATGATGAGTTTGATAAAAGAGAATACAATAAGGTTTATATCTCTGGGAGTGGGTGGGAGTGGCTAGGGCAATTATTGAAGAAGATGATCTATTTGTTTGACAACAAATCTTCCTTTGAGAAAAAAGTTAGAATGCAGGGGACTTCAGGAAGTAATTTGATATTTATGAAATATTTTGCTTGTATTTTCTGCTCCTTTCTCTCATGCTCTAGCTTAATGATGATATTTTTTTCTTAAACTTCAATGTACACATTTTCATGTTAGAAATTCAAGCTTCTTGATTGAATTATGTATCAAGAATCTTTTGATTTTTTTGTCTCCTATTAATAGGTCAGCAATTTTTTTGTTTTATTAAGGACATTTCGAACCTATGAATTTCTTCTTGGCATAACATAGACGTGCCAACGTTCTGCTTTTTGATTTTTTTTTTTTCCTTAAAATATGTTTGCAAAAGTTAATACCAAGTTGTGAAACAGGCAGGCGAAAGATGTAGTCAAAGCTTTGAAGAAGCGCCTGCAACACAAAAATCCGCAAATTCAATTTTTATCCTTGACAGTAAGTGCAAGTTTGAATGCTGAGTTTCTTAATTGAGAAGATGAAGCATGTTGTTTCCATTATTCAGATTTCCATGTCATTATTTATTTATTTTCTGTTTGATGGTCAATGAAAAATAAATTTTATTCTTAACTTTTGAAGGAAAATCTTTGATGTACACCATTAGTTAACCTATCTGATGCAGGTGATTTGGTTACTCCAGATATAACATATTTTGGAACCTTGAAGTATATTTTATGTGGCTGAAATTTCTTTTGGAATAATCATGGGTAATATATGATTTTAACTTGCCTGAAGTATTTAATGCGGTTTTTTTTTTCTTTGCAGCTATTAGAGACGATGATAAAGAATTGTGGTGACTATGTACATTTTCAGGTTGTTGAACGTGAAATTCCTCAAGAGATGGTCAAAATTGTTAGGAAGAAGGTTAGTTAATACTTCTTTACACTAAGATCCATGATAGTTGATCCAAAATGGTTGAGACTACATGACTTTATGATGCTGATATTTCTAAAGAGAATTGTATATGTATGTATAAGAAGTATTTTATTAGTATGTTTTATATTATCCTACATAAGCATTTTTATGTATTATGTCATATAGGTTGGTTATTTGTAAAGAACAATATTACATCTTGGTACTAATTGTTGATAAAATAACAATTTCACACCCAAAGATACACTCATCCTTCTAGAAGTTGCTAATTGTGTATCCTTATTTGCTCTGTTGGACTCGGATATAATTATCCAACAAATCTAAATGTTCGACACGTCATCGTCATCATAAATTACACGGACCTAGATGTTTAGTTCATCTTTTGCACATGGTCAAGTGTTCGAAAACCAACACAAGTACACAAGGGTAGATAAAGAGTCTGACTATCAGAGCTTATAAGCTAAGGGATCATATTTTCACTATCACATTGCATGTATTTGAGGTATGAGTTAGCAATATGTATTTTGTCGCACATCGAACTCTATGCAAGGTTATTTCATATTTTCATTAGTAGTGTTTCTTATAAACCACTTTAGTTATAATAAATACAATTTTGTTAGTTTCCTTGTACTCTCACATCCTGTTATAATTGATCCAATCAGTGTTCGAAATCTCGTTTCGTGCCGCCCGACATGGACGGTTTTTACCGTTCCGCCAGGCAGCCGAAACCGGCACGGGAGGCGTCCCCGTCTCGGCGGCGCCGGAGGAGACGCGAGACACCTCCAGCGGCGTCCCGCGACGCCTTCGGCACCGAAGGTGTCATGCGCGACGGATTCTGCGGCGCCGGAAGCATTCGGCAGGGTCGCCGGACGCTTCCGGCGCCACCGGACGCCCCTCGCAGGATCGGCCGCGATCATCGCAGCGCGATCTTGCGTTCTGCCGCCGTGATTTTTTTTTCGGTTTTAATAATTTTTTATTTTATTTAATTAATTTAAAGAATTCCCAAGGATGCGGGAAGGATGTGTGATAGTTCGAAGAGGCTTTTATAAACCCTAATTAAGTTATCCTAATAAAATATATTTAAAATTAAATAAATTTTATTAATTAATATTCTGAAAAAAATAATATTTTAAATTTCATTTAAAAATTTTAAAAAATATACAATAATTCTTATTTATATTCTAATATATTTTTTTATTATTTTAAATTTCATTTAAATATTTAAAAAAAATCTAATTTTTTTTTTTTAATTCTAATAAATTATATTTATATTCTGAATTTTTTTTATTTTTTTTTAAATTTTTTACTTGATATTTTTTACTATTTAAAATATATATTATTTAATTAATAATTAATTAAATTAATAAATAGTTAATTTATATAATTATTATTAATATAAAGTAATATCTTGTCTATTATTATTATTATTATTATTATTATTATTATTATTATTATAGATACTTCTATTTTAATTTGAATTATTAATATATCAATTCTATTTAAATAAAATTATTTTTAATTATTTTTTCTAACAATATTAAATTATTCAATAATTGAGAACTTATAATAAATCAATATACAACTTATTTTTATATACATAATAAACATATTTATCTTATAATTACTATAGATAAATAAAAAATACCGAAACTGTATCGGCACGGCACGATACGATACCGAAACCGTATCGTTCCGGTTTAAGACCGAAACCTTGGCACGGGTCGAAATTTTAAACCTTGGATCCAATTAGTCTTAACTATATATTTTATCTGTCATTCTTGAACATGCTTATAGTATCTTAGACTATTCTTTTTATTATTATATCATTTAATAAGTTACACCTAATTGCTCTTCAGTATCAGGACATAACAAATATTGCTATACGGATATTTTCTGTGAGATGTTGGTATTGAGGCATGTGAAACCTATTATTAGAACTAAACATGGCTTAGTCTATGGAGATTTTACTGTCACTCAATTCCTTATGATGCTCAGTCATTTCTGATCATCCTTTTGTTTAACCATCAGACTGATATGCAAGTGAGGGACAAAATTTTGGTACTGTTGGATTCATGGCAAGAAGCATTTGGGGGGGCTGGTGGAAAGTATCCTCAATTTTACTGGGCCTATACTGACTTAAAGGTACGCTTCCTTGTTACTCTCTTTGCCCAATAATGTTGGTTTCATTTATTTTTCTTCTACAACGTACCTAGAAATTTTGCATCGCTATTAATTTGTTTACTCTCTTTGCCCAATAATGTTTGTATTAATTTTCTGTTGCATTTTCTTTTCTTGTCTGGTAATTCATAATTGTACTAAATCAAAGAAGTATGTTTAATCATGTTGAATTAACCTCCACAGAGATCTGGAGTGCTGTTTCCTGAACGCTCTCCTGATTCAACTTTAATATTTACTCCTGTGCATTCGACATCTGGAATCAGACAGCCTCCAGTAGGTTATGGTATGCCCAGTAATTCTGTTTTAAGACTTGAGGAAGCTATGGCATCGGAGATGGCAAATCTGAGGTATCACTTTCTTGCAATGCAATGATGCTTCTTGTAGTATTTTACTTCCTGATTTGATGATGTAGCACACAGAAAACCATTGATCAGCCTATCGGTTGTTCTTGTGGAAAGCATAGAAAGGAAATTATTTTTCTCTATATCCAACCGAACAAAGGAAAATAATAATTTTCTCAATAAAAGATTTCCTTGGAAAATATTTTACTCATGCAAATTATTTTCCATAAAGCAAATGAACCTTAAAGAGTTTAAAAAAAAGTATAAGTTTGGAGGTTTACATGTCAATTTTTAAAATTTTCCCTTGCATCCTTTGGTTATTTGTATGTGCTCTTTTTTAGCTCTGGAATAAGTTCTAAAGTTCATCAAAAATTTATCTGTCGTTTTTTCCCCTCTTTTTTTATAAAAATTATCTAATTTATGCCCTTATTTATCTTGAATCAGCTTATCAGATTTGGCCAGTATGCGTAGTGTGATGGATCTGTTAAGTGAGATGCTGAAAGCTGTGAACCCAAGCGATCGTTCTGTATGGATTTTGCTTCCCTTTTTGTCCTTGCATATTATCTTGTAGATTACATTACCAATAAGGTTATTTATCTTGAATGCTTAGATATTGTTGATGATTCTTATCTGTGCATTATATAGGCTGTTAAAGATGAAGTGATTGTGGACCTTGTTGACCAGTGCCGTTCCAACCAAAAGAAGCTAATGGAATCACTTAATTTGATCAGGTAATTTATATTGTTTGCCAATCTAACTTTGCAATTATATTAAGTAAACATATGTTAGTCAATGCTAACCTTTTCTAGGCCCTAATTCTGTGAAGCATCATTTGGTTTAATCTTCTTCGGCAACTTCTTGAGCCTACTGACCTTTCGAATTTAATAACAATCACCATGAAAAAGCCAAAACGAAGGAAATTGCCCAATTCATAAGTTAGTGATAGATTTGAAGGTTGGTTCGAGCTAGATTTGAACACACAATGATGCTCCATAACATGAGGGATTCAATAGCCACATTAAAGTGGGGTTCCATTAATGAACTTGTGAGCAATGACCTCTAGCCATGTAGTCAGCCTATATATATATAATGTTGATGTGTTGATTTGAAGGGGTATCTTGGTGCAACGGTGAAGTTGCTGTCGTGTGATCTGGAGATCACGGATTTGAGTTACAGAAACAAGATATCATGAATTCGAGTTACAGAAACCTCTTATACAATAGGATAAGAGAAACAAGATATCACGAATTCGAGTTAGAGGTTTAAGTTACAGAAACCTCTTATACAACAGGATAAGAGAAACAAGATATCACGAATTCGAGTTAGAGGTTTAAGTTACAGAAACCTCTTATACAACAGGATAAGAGAAACAAGATATCACGAATTCGAGTTAGAGGTTTAAGTTACAGAAACCTCTTATACAACAGGATAAGAGAAACAAGATATCACGAATTCGAGTTAGAGGTTTAAGTTACAGAAACCTCTTATACAACAGGATAAGACTGCATACAATAGACTTAGATTCAGAATTTAGAGGTGGATTGGGCTCTGAGTGTGGAAGGGTGGGCTAAGTCCCAAAACAAAATGAACAAAGAGAAAGAAAGAAAGAACACATCAATTCTTCTTGGTGCCAAGTTGTAGGTCATAAAATACTATAAGGCTTTTTTTTATGGACCTGTTTTAGTGGGAGCTTTTTATATGTTGATGTGTTGACTTTCTTTTGCTGATTACACTCTCTTCCAAAGTAAACTAACTAAACTGAGCTGGGCCGTGGTGACAGGGATGAGGAGCTGTTAGGTCAAGGCCTTGAATTGAACGACAACTTGCAAAATGTACTCGCAAAGAATGATGCTATAGCCTCTGGTTCACCTCTGCCAGCTGATACATCTGAGCTGATCACACAGGACCACTCCACTGCACCTCAACCTACAGAAACTGAACTCTCTGAATCTCTTCCAAGTCCAAGGACTCCAATTGCGCCTCAGCCTTTGAGTCAGTACAATGATGAAGAAGAAGATGAGGATGATGATTTTGCTCAGTTAGCTCGCAGGTAAAGTTCCTGACAGCTAAGCTTCCATATTATAGAAAAAAGGATCTGTCGTTAAAAGCTAATTTGTTCTTGAACAGGAATTACAAAGTCAAGCCACCAAGTTCTGACGGCAACTTTGTTGCAACTAGCAATCATTCAGGCTCTCCAAACCGAACTGATGTTACAAATTCTGGCATAGCAGGAGGCATGGAGGCATCATCACCACCCTCTTCAGCAAGTGCCACACTAGCACTTCCTGATCCTCATGCTCCAGTTAACACTTTCACCAAAGAAGACGACATTATCAATCTGTTGAGCATTACCTTGCCAAGCTCATCGCCGCCCCACACTCCTTTAACACCTCCCATAGCATCTGACCAAAATGTATCTTCGCTTCCGATTCCCCCAGCTCCGCAAGTCAACCCCGCGAGTCCACTGTCCAATGCTATGAACCAAGCATATCCTGAAAACAATTTCATTGCTCCATGGGCCCAAACACAAATACGTGAGCAGTTCTCGTACTCGTCCAGCTACCCACCACCGCCATGGGCTACTGCTGCAATTGATAGCAATGCTGATGCCAATGCCAATCCATTTGAATCAACGACCTTTCAGTATGCTGCACCTGCCAATAGTAGTGCTGCTACTTATCCTTCAATCCAGGTTCCAAAGCCTGGACTGCAGCATTCTTATGGCTCTGGAATTGATACTGTTCCATCGACAACGGCATGGGGAAATACAAGCCACAGTGGTCAGATGGGGCCGTCCACTGCTAGGCCTTATGTTTATACAAACAGATTGTTCGATGAACTAGACTTGAGAAACGCCAGCACAGGTCGAAAGACAAGCACCACAACTACTGGCTTATCTGGCACACCAGGGCAAGGCATGATCAGTGAGGGAAAATAAACAAACATTTCTACTCTTTTATTTATCGAACTGGGAAGGTCCTGTGCAAGCTCGATTAGGTTCGTATTAGTGAGATCCATTCCGCTGTTCTTATTGGATTGCATTTCGAGTGCTGTTCGCTCAACTAAACCTTATAGGAGAAACGGGAATGTATATAAGCAGTTGCTTACATTAGCTTTTACAGTTAAATAACTAATCATGTCGTTCTGCAACGATCTTTGTGAGATCGTCCAAGGATGAGAACTAAGGATATATGTTGTGTTCGTATTCTTGAAGAGGCACTTCTTTATGAAACTTCACTTTGTTGCCAGGCTTACAACTTCTTTGAAAAGTAAGTTGTTTCTAGTTTTATATGAGGTTGATTGTCGAAACAGGACTTCTTCGATTTCCCTTTTGTTAGGTGATGCTTCACCCTGAGTAATAATAGACAATGGAGCTTGTTTATCATTCGTCATTATGGATTCAAAGAGTCTATGTCTAGGTTGCTTTGTCTTTGTGCTTCCTGTAGGCATGTTAGATCGTCATGTTGGTGCAATTGATTTCTAATCTAAGGTTAACCAAGTTTATTAAGTTTGAGTTACTTTAGTTAAATTTTGATATTTGATTAATATTGATTCTGTCCGGAAATTAAGTTAGACGGAGGCCGGATGAAGTGTCATTAACGTTGACGGGGAGAAGATTATGATGTTGTGATCGCACGAGCCCTGGAGAATGGATCCTCACGTGACTTGAAAGAACTGCTAGGTCTGTGCCGTCGATGTCAGATCTCTACGCACACTTAGACAAGCACACAGAACGTTAGAGACCAAGAACCAGAGAAAAAGTCCCCAGCGCAGTCCCTCCGACGTTCAAGTCAAGTACTTTTTCCCCAAAAGAACAGAGTACTAAGGAAGAAGAAAAGTAGACAAGCGTGCGAGTGAGCGTACCTGCGCAAGGGAGAGGACGTCCCTTTTTATATGACAATACGTACCTTCTGGATACTGACCCTTGTCAGAGGATGTCGGATGTCAGAATTTGTTGAGTGGTGGAGGGCACGTGGCTTTCTCTTATGGACTGGAGGAAGGTTCTACTGCAGATGATCTCAATCACTGGAATATTCCCTAACATACAACAGATATTCTCTGACAAGTAGTTACGATTCTCTGACCTATTGTCGCATAGTACCTTCTATCATGCTCGGGTATGATTGAAACAACTCGGGTCGGTTTATTGAGTGTTGATGAACAGACTGGTCAGGCCCCTCCTGCCTGCTTTTATAATTCCAACCCCACTAAGAGGGATAAGTTTGCTCACGTGGGTCAGCCTGACCATCCCTCATCAGTAAAGTCAGGTCGGGTTTGGTCCTGACCGCTCTTCCTGCCACGATTGTGGTTTCCTGACCGGGAGATTCCTTTCTAGCTTTAGACACAGGATGACCCCGAGTGGTCCCTCTACTGTCTCACCTTCTTGACTTCCGTCTACCATGTCCCTTGACTTCTAACTGTCACGTCCCTTAACTTCTGACTGTCCCGTCCCTTGACTTCTGATCTTATCATTATGCACCGTATCAAATATGTTAGTGGGTTAAGTGACTTTGAAGAGCCTATATATAGGGTGATTCGTATAGGTTTGACTTTGAAGAGTCTATATATAAGGCGATTTGTATAGGTTTGTTAAATTGGTGATTCGATTGTACTTAGATCTTCCTCAGAGTGTCCATCTTCAAAAGCAATTTGTTATTTGGGTAAGAAGACGCTTAATGGATTATTTTCTCCATTTGGATCCAAAAAAATTTAGGAGCTTTTAAAGGTCGACTTGCGAAATAGTCCTCATTATGCACCGTATCAAATATGTTAGTGGGTTAAGTGACTTTGAAGAGCCTATATATAGGGCGATTTGTATAGGTTTGACTTTGAAGAGTCTATATATAAGGCGATTCGTATAGGTTTGTTAAATTGATTATTCGATTGTACTTAGATCTTCCTCAGGGTGTCCATCTTCAAAAGCAATTTGTTATTTGGGTAAGAAGACGCTTAATGGATTATTTTCTCCATTTGGATCCAAAAAAACTTAGGAGCTTTTAAAGGTTGACTTGCGAAATAGTCCTCATTATGCACCGTATCAAATATGTTAGTGGGTTAAGTGACTTTGAAGAGCCTATATATAGGGCGATTCGTATAGGTTTGACTTTGAAGAGTCTATATATAAGGCGATTTGTATAGGTTTGTTAAATTGGTGATTCTATTGTACTTAGATCTTCCTCAGGGTGTCCATCTTCAAAAGCAATTTGTTATTTGGATAAGAAGGCGCTTAATGGATTATTTTCTCCATTTGGATCCAAAAAACTTAGGAGCTTTTAAAGGTCGACTTGCGAAATAGTCCTCGTGGCAAAAAAAAAAAAAATTTGTTTTGAGGTTTTCCTCCATCGAATTCACTAATTATTTATTGCTTTTGAGTTTATTGTCTCCCATACTCATGATTATTTATATTTGAATCCTTTATTTCATATTTAGACCAAATTATGCTAAGTAAAGATAAAGATCAGCGAATTAGAATTAATCAAGCAAAATCTAGACACATGAATTATCAAAAAACACTGATGGGCATCTAATTTTTCTTGCAATCATAAACACTCAAATAATAGTTAGTTTCAAATGCATATATTTATGAGCAAGTTTAGTATTTGATTTGGTAAAAAACTATTCATATTCTTTTAATACACATACAGTCAATGACATGAATAAACTTATATAACTCATTAAATTAAATGAATAAATTTAAAAATATATATGTTCAACTTATTAATATTCATGAATAAATATTGTGAACTATTTGTAAACAATGCTCACAAATAAAATTTGTGAATTATATTCATCAATAAATTTTTTATCAAGATAATAAATAAATAAATAAATAAAACTTTTAAAATGAATAAATAAATTTATATTACGAAGCTTGATAACCAATTAAACACGTTTAAAACTAATGATAAGAGTTTCAAACAATCATATAAACTTGAATTGAGAGCTCGATAATATATAAACAAATTATTAATCTCAAGCTAAGCTTGTAGAAAAAAAATTAAGTCAAGTTTGGACAATCATTTCAACAACTTGGTTAATTTTAGACTCATTTTAGTTTAACTTGATTATCTTATCAAATAAATTTGTGTAAGTACCTCGGGGTTTAGATGTGATCAACCAAGTTAAGTTAGGCTCTGCATATTTGATGTCTTGCGTCTGAGTGTGCAAAGATTTAGGAATGCAAGAAGTCGAGCAGAAAATACGACGGACAATAAGGATGGCAAGAAAATCGAGTTGACGGACTTCAAGGGACGAGAAGTTGGAGTGGAAGACTTCTCAAGGAGAGAAGGTTGGAGTTAGGTTTGGGTGAGCTCAACTCTGGAAGGACAAAGCATCACCCAAGCAACCATAGAAGAAGCAGTGACTAGAGAAGGCGTTGGATAGTTAGCAATTGGTTGACTGATCCAGGCGCCCAGACCACGAAGACACCAAATAGGAGCCTCGTTGACAACCCATTGTTGTGGATCACTTTTGGGTCCACGTCAACAATGGTTCGAGCACCCAGATATGGATAAAACCTTATTCCAGCACCGTTACGAAGCTATTGCATGGAGATAGAACTTGTCACGCTGTAGGCGCCCCGAGTCCAATCTAGGTGCTCGGAGTCCGCCACGTTAACAACGGATAGACTTGACCAAAGCACTACAAATAAAGCATTGGTTCACCTAGTTCAGGACAACAGTTTCTCTATACTTGAATTTTCTATTCTGTTCTTCATTGTTTAAGCTGTCAACGTCTTGTACAAGGTTTCTCCGTCTTTGATTTGTGTTGTAGAAGGAGTCTAATAGTAGAGTTTTATTTGCCTTGGATTAGCAATCTCTCAAGTTACAAATCAAGTAAATCTTTTTTTATCTCGTACTTTCTTTTATGTTGATTTAATACTGTTTATTAAAGTGTTTTTATAACTTAACGTCGAAAGAAAGAGAAAGGTATTTGAATTAAAATTGTAGAGCTATTCACCCCCCCTCCCTAACCGGATGTATGGGACCAACAATTTGAACATCATAAAACTCGACTCGACTTGACTTGTTTACAGCTCTACAAAATAGTGTATATAAAAAAATGTGCATAGAAAAATTACTAAATTAATTATTTATCGTGAAAAGAATATCGTGTAAATAAAAATTAATTACAATGAAGAATAAAAAATTTACAATAATAAAATAAATTATCTTGCAACAAATAAAAGTAAAGTGAAAAAAAACTAATGCAAATTGTTGCAAGATTTTTTTAAAAAAATATAATAAAAAATAATTAGATTGGGAAGAGAAAATAATTAATTTCATTAAAAAATAATTTAATTTCAATAAAAAATAGTTAATAGCAATAAATGAATAATTATATTACAATGCAAGAGTAATTAAATCACATACAAGAAATCTTAAAACCCAAAACCTCTCTCACTTTCCCTAACCAAAAATTTCACTATCAAATTTCTTTTTAGCTTGATCTAGCTAGTATGAGAATGAGTGATGAGTCAATTCCTACCGGATAGTCTGTTGTTGACTTCGGCTGATTTAGTTGTTGTCGAACAAATCTCTATAGTAACGACTTTAATCAAGTCAACTTCTAGTGGAACGGATCTACGTTTTGCGAGTCGGCATTGGGCGAACAAAATCAAGACAAGCCAGCTCCTCTGGTGAACATAAGGCGCACCTTGGCATGACCCCTCTGGCGCTCAAGTTAGAGTTGGAGAGAAAGAACAGAGAATAGTAGAAGAATTGCAATGTCAAATATGTTGTGCATACCTTATTGTCCCGAAATGGCTATCTTATGTAGAGAAGGAAAAGACAAGCCGTCGAATCTTGGATGAAACACCTTCTAACGGTTGTGCCCCTCTTCCTTTTAATGTCATCATTCTGGCCAGGTGTTTGTAACCTTTTCATCTAATGCCTTTCTCGCAACTGAAGCATCCTTTGCTCTGTCGTCAATTTGCAGGACCAAACCTTCTACAAACTGGGCCTAAATTTCACTGGACTCGACAAAGTCACTCTAATTGATTCCGAGCTCCCACGAGCACAACCGACCTAATCTGAGATGAGTCTAATCCAATTAACTCCACTTAGGTTCCATCAAGACTTTGAGTAACTTGGACTTACATTGACCGAGTCAAGAATATGTCACATGGAGTCTATATTCATATTTTATAAATTTACAATGAAATTGATCTCCTTTTGAATCTAATCTAATATCCAAATACTAAGAAAAATTCTATCTTGATCTAAAGAAGGAGGGCAACAAACTCCAAGGCCTTTAAATAGAGAGTTTCTAATGGATAAAATCATTGAATTAATCTTAGGTTGATTGAAAATTCATATATGGTCATTGAAACAAGCAATATCTTTAGTAATGAACAACCATCGACCAATGAATAAATTTTGGTCGATATACATAATTTTGAAATGTTTAGTTGACTAAATTGTTTGGTTCACCATAAAAACTGATTTGGTTTACCAAAATAGCTTATCCTTGAAGTCATTAAGTGAAGTTGTTATCTTAGCACAACAGCTTTTATATGGTGTTGTTCATAATAGCATGAAACAACAGGAAATGAAACATGTAACATCTTACAATGATCTCCTAAGAAGAAGTCGTAGGCGATGATGCTACTGCTGTCGGAAGTGCGATCACGAATGAAATCGAAAAGCCCTTCAAGTTTCACGAGCCAAATCCCTCTCGACAGATGTTCCCTTTGTCCACCGTCACTCCACTGCGCACACATTGATCACCGTTGCACACACCTCTTTTGATTGTTCTTAGAAGCCAATTTATATAGGAAGCAAGCATCGGTTATAAACCGATGGTTTGATGGCACTCAATGGGGGAAGATGAAGGTGAAAAGACACCCCTTCATCTTCCTAACATTGCAACTGATGCAATGTCCAATATCTCTCACTCGTCCAAGTCAATCCAAAAAGGTTATTTGGTCACATAGACCATGTCAGTCACATAGACTACAAGATGATCATGTCACAATGCAAGCCAAACATTAATTGGTCACAAAGACTGATTAAGTCATATAGACTATTGACGATCAAGTTACGAAGATCAAAGCAAAATTAATTAGTCAAAAAGACCAAATAAGTCACGTAGACTTTATGATGATCAAGTCACGAAGACCAGAGCATAAATTAATTAGTCACAAAAATCAAATAAAAACATCCATTCCATACATTAGGAAAAATAGTTCGTGCAACAGCAAACACACTAAGCATTCATTGCTAAGAAGATTGTTACACTTTACATAGATACTTTATAGAATGAATCAGAGACATCAAAACTTGCCTTTACCCCAGACTATTTTTTTTTACATCAATATGAATATCTCTAATCCCTCATAATGACATTATGTCAAGAGCATGTTCAATCGTTCCAATTAATACAATTATTCACAATTACATTTTATGTACTGAACTAAAAATATAACCAGTACTAGTGAATAAATGTCACAAATGTAAATCAATCTTAATCTTCCTTTTTAACTAGAATCTATTAATTCTAATCGACCACTTTCCTAGTTATGCTCTATAGACCGAATCACCCATAGCGAATAGGAAACATGCTAAAGTAACAAACACTGATCAGAACTTCAAGTAGACAGCTAAATAGTCACTTAGGGTAAAATTGAGATTAACTTATAATCTCAAGGGTCTCACATAGTAGAGAAGCAGAGATCCATTCTCCTACTACTCTTCTTGTCGCCATAGCACATGTGGTATAAATCACATAGTACGATGTTATTCTCTTACTAAAAGGAGCGCGTGTTTTCTCTAAAATTTAAGATCGTACAGATTTCGATCTAGACATGCCTAATGTCTAATCCTGAATTTAACATATGAATTTCAATCTGGCTTTAAGCAGATTCAGTAAATGGTGGGTGCATTTACTCCAATCATTACATAAATGATCTCATCTTGATACAATTATCAAGGCGACCATAACTTATGGGTATGTCTCTATTCACAACTACATAAGTTATTCCATAAACAACAGTCTTACCTCTATTTATACTTAACAAATATAAATGATTGTCCATGTGAGTGAACCAATCTCAATCTGTCAACATGCTTATCGAGACTTTTATTCGAATGTAACAAAGATATATACACTGAATAGATTATGACATTTTTTATTTATCAAAATGTCTTTACAATAAGTTACATTCTTCGAAGTCCCAAAGACTTCATATGTCCTTCAAATGACTCTTTAATCAATGGCTTAGTAAAAGGATCAACAAGCATATTTCATGTAGGGATATACTCAAGAATTATCTTTTTCTTGTCAACAATATCCCTTACAAAATTATACTTAATTTCTATATGTTTGCCTTTGTTGTGATATTTGGGATACTTGAAAAAAGTTATTGCAGCTTGACTGTCACAGTATACTGTTACAGGACTCTCACTATCCTCAACAATCTTCAGATGCTTCAGGAACCTTCTTAGCTAGTCAGTATCTTGCACAACCACTACACAAGTCACATACTCAGCTTTCATTGTCGACAAGGCTACATAAGGCTACTTCTTGTTGTTCTATGAGATGGTGCACCATTCAGTAAGAAGGTATAGTCAAATGTGAATTTTCTGTCATCAAGGTCTCCTGCCCAATCTGCATTTGTGTAGCCATTCAGGCTCATATCTGATCTTTGGAAACAGAGGCAATAATCTGTTGTTTCATTGAGATATCTAAATATCATTTTCATCGCTTTCCAGTGTCTCGATCTTGGGTTTGACTGGAAATGACTAACTAAGCCAACAACATAGCTTATATCAGGATGAGTACATAACATAGTGTACATTAAACTACCAATAGCACTGGCATACGGTTTTTTCTTCATTTCCGCTATTTCCTCTGGAGTCTTAGGATACATACTTTTGCTCAAAATAGTACCTCTCGCTATAGGCGTATGTTCAATGTTACAATCTGACATATTGAAGTGTTGTAGAATCTTAGTGATATAAGCTTTTTGAGACAAACCCAATAGCCTTTTGACTGATTTCTAATGATCTTCACTCCTAAGATGTACTCTACTTCTCCCATATCTATTATGTCAAATTGTGATGAAAGCCAGGATTTGACTTCTATCACATACTTTATGTCACTTCCAGCTATTAACATATCATCGACATATAATGATAAAATGACAAACTTTTATTTTTCCTTTTTTATGTAAACACAATGATCCTCATTGATCATTTCGAAACCATAAGACAAAATGATTTCATTAAATCTTATGTTCCATTGTCTTGATACTTGCTTTAACCCATATATAGACTTCCCAAGTCTATATACTCTTTTCTCTTGACCTTCAGCAATGTAACTTTCTGGTTGTACCATATAAATTTCTTTGTCAATATTACCATTAAGGAAAGCTATTTTCACATCCATCTGATGTAATTCTATGTCAAATTATACTACTATAGCTAGAATGACACATATTTACACAAACTTCACAACTGAAAAGAATGTTTTTTCAAAATTAATGTCCTCCATTTGGGTATATCCTTTTACAATAAATCGAGCTTTGTATCTATTAATCGATTCATCTGCTTTCCTCTTTACTTTGAGAATCCACTTATTCCCAATAACCCTTTGGTCCAGAGGAAGATCGACTAAATCTCAAACTTTATTCTTTCTCATTGACTCCATCTCTTCATCTATTGCAATTTTCCATTTTTCTCTTACTGAGCTTCTCAAAGATTCCTCAACTGTTCAAGGTTCCTTATCGTCGAGAGAATCATCAATGCCTCATTCTTAATGTAAAACCTTCTCCGAGGAATAATCTGATGACTACTTCTTTGTAGGTTAAACTATTGAGAAACTGACTCATTTAGTGACAAATTACTCCCACTAGGTTGACTAGATTCAGGCATCTCCTGATTTGTTGATAAAGGAGCATTATCCTCCTCCTCTATCTTATATAGAGGAATTGTCTTATCAACTTCAACTCGTGTTGGGAACTCAGTTTCAAGAAAAGTAACATCTCTTCACTCTATTTCAGATATGGTTCCATCTTGTTGCTCACCAATAAAGATATAACCCTTAGAAGTCTCAGAATACTTTATAAAGATACACTTCTAACCTTTGGGTCCTAATTTTTCATATTTGTGAGTCTTACCATGAACGTAAGCAGCTGACCCTTAAGGTCTCAAATTACTCAAATCAGACTTTCTGTCTGTCCAACGTTTATGCGGGGTAGATGAAAATGACTTTGAAGACATTTTGTTAAGTATAGATTGCAACTAATAATGCATCTCCTCAATAGGAGATTGGCAAATTAGTCTGCGCCATCATAGACCTAACCATTTTAAGAAGAGTCCTATTTCTTCTTTCAGTAACCTTATTTTACTGTGGAGTTTCAGGGATAGTTAGTTGTTTAATAATTCTTTTCTCATTACACATTGTCTTGAACTGATCAGACAAATATTCACCTATACGGTCAGTGCGCAAGGTTTTAACCTTATGTTCCAATTGATTCTCAACTTTGTTCAAGTAATGAATGAAGCAATCAAATGTTTTATATTTATGAGAAATCAAATACACATGACTAAAATAAGTAAAGTCGTCAAAAAATGTAATGAAATAAGAACTCTTATTTCCAGCCTTCAGATTCATTGGACCATAAATATCTGAATGAATCAATTATAATGGCGGTTTAGCCCTAATAGTCTTGTCAAATAGTTTCCTAATTGTCTTTCCAACAAGACAATGCTCATATATAGACAAGTTAATCTTCGCATGAGTGCCGAAAAAGGCACTTCTTAGCTAATTTATTCATTCGTTCTTGTCCTATATGTTCTACTCTAGCATGCCAAATTTAATCATTAATATCAACATTACTAGTAAGAGCAATGTTTGAAAAACAACCATCATTATTATTTGGTTCTACATTAAGAACCATAAAACCATTTATTACATAACCATGCCTAATTAACACAGAGTTAATTCGAAGTTCCACACAACGACTATAAAAATTTACACAATAACCTAAACCAAGAAGACAAATGATGAAAACCAGATTCTGTCGAATCTCAGGAGCATACAGGACATCATGTAGAAACAAGGTACGCCCACCACGTAGGTTGAGCTTGCAAGTGTCAATTCCTTTGACTTCAATTCTTGCATTGTTTCCTACATATATCCATTTGTTGCCAACTGGTATTTGACGATACTCCACATATGTAGCTCGATCACGAGCTATATGGTTCGTTGCTCCTGAATCTACAATTCATAAAGGATAAGAATCAGCTAACAACATTGTACTTGCAACATAATGCTCAGGAAAAGAAGTTAAAGATGGATCTACCTTTTAGGGCTCAGTACAATCCCGAGCAAAATGACCCTTCTTGCTATAGTTGAAGCAAGTCAGCTTACTTTTAGGTTTTTGTCCATATTTCTTTCCTTTCTTCTTGATTTGGTTTTTAGCGGCAACATCACTAGCCTCATTTCCTTTTTTCTTTCCTTTCCTAAACTATCTTTTTTTTTCTTAGAACCAGAACCTTCAGCTACAAAATATTGACCAGAAATCCTTGCGGATTTAATCCTCTCTGCCTCAAGTTCTACATGATGTGAGACATCAGTGAAAGTCTTGATACTCACACTGTGAGTCAGATTCTGTTTCATTATTTCTCAAGAATTAAGAAGGGAACGGATAACTGTCTGAACCTGTTGTTTATCGGTCAACGCATGACCAGCAGTCTTAAGCTCTTGAATCATGTTACCCATCTCCCTGAGATGTTGGGCTATTGTAACATTTGAGCATTTTTTTACAACTATCAAACTTGATTGTTAGCTAACTGAGCTTACTCAGACTTACTCCACTGTACTTCCATGCCTTATAGGCATCAATGTCACATCTGTGCTGTGTTGTAGAACCATCAGCCAGTTTGTCCGTGAATTGATTTACAGCCTCTAGAACTTCTTGTTCCTCAAGGACGTATTGTATCTTGAGGTGCCGTATTTTGTAGTTATCCCCATATAATTTTGCTCCTTTATTGAGTTCGGCTATGATATTTTTAGTTGTCATAATCTACATAAATAAACATATTATTTATTATTTTAATGTAATTCATATACATGCAATTAATTATTAACTCACTATAAATTAGAATTGGTTAACAAAATCAAGTGACAATTATGTTTTCACTCATCATTTGTATGTTCCAATCTAATCAATATTGATCAATTATATTACACACATCCCATCAAATAAACTAATCATTTTTTATATGAACTAATCATATGGATATATGAACTAATATAATTAAACATGAGCTAATCATGAATATGAACAAATCATTGAACATGAATGAATAATGAAATAAACTAATCATTTTCAAGTTTGTTAACAGATAACATAACTTTTCATAACATAACTCTATTCATACATAACGACAGGAATTATTGCACGACTCAGAAACTAAATATGCTAATACTGTTTGTACATAACGATAGTAAATAGAACACTAGTAACATAGATAGGCTAGCATCACTCCCACTAGGATAAATGCTAGTACAATGGCCATTTGTATCCCGTTCATCCCAGACTTGATGATGGGTGGATCAGCCTCAGATATATTCATCAGATCCATTTCTGGATCTTCTACACACTCTTATGGATCCTTTTCCGATTCTTCGGGATCCATCTCTAGATTCTCCTCAAAATCTTCAGGGTCCATTTATGGATCCTCTTCAAATTCTTCGAGGTCCATTTCTGGATCCTCCTTAAAATCTTTGAGGTCTATTTCTGGATCCTCCTCAAAATCTTCAGGGTACATTTCTGGATCCTCCTCAAATTCTATGGGATTCGGATCCTCCTCAGATTCTTCAGGATCCCATTCCAATTGAAGTAAATGGTTGCACATCTCTGAATATGAGATGTGCCCTTCAGAATCGTCCCAAAGTTGGAGTGCTATCTGCTTAAGACGTTCTGACGGTAAATAAACCAAACCCCATCTTCTGTGCGTGTCTTGGATTGGAAACTCTTCTCACTCGAGTTTCCAGAACAACCAATCAAGCTGACCAATAAGCCAACCGACTCTGTGATCTGGGTCATATTCCAGCTTCTTGATCACCTCCCAAAGCTCATGTTGTTGTTCATAGCGAGCAGTCATCGTGTATATTGTTTGTAGTATCTGGAATTGAAAGCAATGATGTCAGTATAAAATCGACAAATCAGTAACAAAATCGGTCAAATTCAATTCCTACATATATATGGAACAAATATATACAAATAAGAAAAATAAATTTTCTTTATTTGAGAAGTCTTGGTTAACTTACATTGGATTTGTCAATCAAGAATCCAGATCTTACGCTTAGTCCATTGTCCTTATTAGAGCTAATCTAATTTGCACAGGGATTTTTAACCTATGTTCTGTTATTGTTTAAGCTCATTTAAGTCAATCTCAAACTTATTGATCAAACTTAAGTATGTTTGATCAATCCAATGTCCATTGCATTAAGTCTGGCCAATTAGAATAAATCTATTTTGTTTATCAAATCTAACAATAGAACTAATCTGGTCATATTTTGTCAGCTCAATTTATCTAATCAAAATCATCCCAACTAATTCAATAATAAACTGATCTGGTTAAACCAATAAATGATTTGAACCAGATATAACTATTATTGAATCAAACTGGTCTGCTTAAATCAACTAATGATTTAAATCATACTTAGATTTGATTGAATAAGTTGGTCTAGTTTAATTTTTAATTAATTGAATCCTAAATTAATTAAATATATATTTATTAATTAATAATACATTTTTATATGCATTAATTAATTAATAAATATATTTAGTTAAATTTAAAACATGAACAGTACTGTTGATGCATGGTTTTTTTTATTAATTGTCTTTCGAAAAACTTTATTTCTCTTCCTTTTTATTTAATAAAACTAAAAATTTTCTCAAAGCTCAGCTTCATTACAAATACTATCCATCCCTTATTCTTTTTAAATCGATTGAGATTTTATTCCATTGATTTAATTAAACAAATTGATTGATTAATCAATTAAAACATGATAAAAAAAAATTGACGTGCATTTAATCGATTGATGAATCAATTAAGCACATAAATCATTGTATCGTGAAATTAATCGATTTAAATTTTTTTTTCAATTGATTCAAATGAATGAATCAATTAAAACATGAAAAATTTTACTGTGCCATCAAAAAATACTGTTCATCTTCCCCGTTTTTCTTGTGCTCTTTTTCTCCTAACAAATACGGTGGCCCGTCAATCGCCGACTTTTCAAACACGATCATCTGCGTTCACCGGCCACGGAAGCCAGTAGCTGGCCAATATTAATCGCATATCGCAATTTCGTTCAGCGACAACAAATTACGATTTTGCCAACAAAATCGCGGGCAGAACAGAGAAAATTCCAAGGATTTTTCATGCACTTAGAACTAATGCTATGATACCATTGTTGTTCCTAATAGCATGATACAAACAAGAAATGAAACATGTAACTTCTCACAGTGATCTCCTGAGAAGAAATCGAAGAAGCCGCAGGTGATGACGCTATTACTGTCGGAAGCGGGATCACGGAAGAAACCGGAAAGCTTTTCAAGTTTCACGAGCCAAATCCCTCTTGACAGATGTTCCCTTTGCCCACCGTCGCTTCACTGCGCACACACTGATCACCGTCGCACACACCTCTTTTGATTGTTCTTGGATGTCAATTTATATAAGAAACAAGTATCGGTTATACACCGATGCTTTGATGGTACTCAATAGGGGAAGATGAAGGTGAAAAGACACTCCTTCATCTTCCTAACGTTGCAACTAATGCAACGTCCAATATATGGGAAAGGTCAAGACACCAAACGAGATATTTTTTATCCGTTTGGAGCTTATCCTTAAAGTCATGAAACATATATTTCTATTGCTAAGTCTTAATATAAGATAGAATGACTTCATTATTAAAACACACATTAGATAACACAAATTTCATTTTATCAAAATTTTTACTTCATTCCACATTTGAATATTAGATGTCAAATGTTAAGTTGCTTCTCTTGAAATTGGCCACATATCAATGCCAATAAGGAGGAGGGCAAATTTAGGAATGAGAGTTGTGGTGGGTTTTGATGTAGAGAATTAAAGAGGTGGGCTGAACTTTGAACGTGGAAGGGATGGATTTTAGTGAACTAAGTAAAAAACTTACTAAAAACACTAAAGGAAAAATCACTTACAATACGTCGTAGTTGAGATTCAAACATTAAATTCTTTGATTCAATATAATAAAATTGTACACATATGTGATTAATTCATCAATATTCATGAATAAATATTATAAACTATTCGTAAATAATATTCATGAACAAAATTTATAAATCATATTTATTGACAAAACTCTTATTAAAGTTATAAATAGACAAATAAACTTGTAATATCAAACTCATTAATTAATCAAACAAGTTTAAAAATATAAAAAAATTTAAACAATCAAATAAACTCAATATATTTATTAATAAAACTCTTATCAAATATATTTAACAAAAAAAAAACTTTCAAAACAAGTAAACATACTTATAATAACAAATTTATTAACTAATCAAACATGCATAAAAAAAATATACAAGTTACAAACAATCAAATATAACATGGATCAAACTTGAGCTCATGAAGATAAATAAATTTGAATTTATTTTAAATTCTAATTATCTTATCATACTACGTGACATAGGAGGGTCAAACTACACACCTATTGTCCCCCTCCCTTTCTTTTAATGCTACTTAGCTCGAGATCTACATGAAAGCATGTGATCCACTTTGGTCAACGCCATAATGATCACGTGCACAAGCAATCTCAATCAGGGTCGAAGAATTCAATTCACCATCCCCATACTCTTCTTCCCTCTTTCCCAAGCACTCGAAATGGATCGTATGTTCATCTATATCTCCACCAAATTTGTGGTTTTCAATCATTTTCACCACTTGAAATAGTACAATTCATCAAGAACAATAACAAAAATAAAAATAAAAAAATTGAAGAAGAAGAAGAAGGATCATGCAACATGCGTGGATGTTCTTCATGCATGATATCTTTTCGTTGGTAGCTTAATTAATCCATAAAGATAATTAATTTACCCGAAGAACGATATGTTTTCGTTTGTGATCGAGCTGTAATCCATGGAGGAGGAGGAGGAGGAGGCTGGAGCTCTGGCCGGCCACGGCGGCGGGAGTGCGGCGACCGAGATCATCATCTGGCCGGAGGAGGAGGAGGGAGGTGCGGGGAGGATTGCTGCTGCTACTCCGGCGGCGGCGGCGGCGCCGGCTTGTCTGTACTTGCACTTGATGATCTCCCCTCGCACGGCCGTCAGCTCGGCTTCTAGGGCTTGCACCTGCTGCTGCAGGGAGGAGATGATCCCCATGCAGCCGTAGACCGGATCCCTCAGACGGATGTTCGCCTCGTAGACGAGGCTGTTCGTCGCGTCGGCTCTCTGGCTCTCCTGCACCTCCTGCCGGAAAGAAAGAAAGAAAGAAAGAAAAAATCAACCATCAGCTAGTTAGGACGACGCATGCATGCAACGACGGCGGCGGCGGCTCCTCACCATCAACATCTTGGAGACGTTGCTGGCGCCGAAGACCTTGTGGACGGACGCGAACTTCTGCGGCTCGTGAGGGGAGAAGTAGGGCGAGAAGGGGCACTCCTGCGCGCACCGCCGCCGCAAGAGCTTGCAGGCGGAGCAGGGCGTTATCCGGTTCAGGGCTCCGGCGGGGCCGAGCAGCTGCTGCTGCCGGCGAGCCATACTGTCGGCGGCGGCATCGGCTTCCCTCTTGATCTTCTTGCCTACTTCATCGACCAGCCTTTCCCTGCACGTTTTAATCATATTCCTAAGTAGGGTTAGGTTTTTGGGTGCAGAGATCGAGCATGAGATGGTTTAGGGTTTCGATTTGCTTACCGTGGTGTGGACATTTTCAGGCATGCTCGTGACCTGCAACAAAGAAGAGGGTCGAGATTGGAGAGAAGAAGAAAAGAAGAAGAAAAAGGGTGGAATATGAAGGGAGAAAGGAGTGCTTAGAAGGCAAAGGAGTGCTTAAAAGGCAAGTAATTAGGAGGAAGTGGACATGATAGGTTCAAATCATAAATAATAAATACAAAAACAAAAGGGAACAAATAACCAAAAGAGCACTTTTTTATATATATATATATATATATATATATACCAAATGGGGTAATACAAAGAGAGATCTAAGGGAAGAAGAATTGACCTATAAAAAATAGTTTTGATTTTTAAGAATTGCGTTTACTTTTAATTCTTTATATCATATATTAAATTAATAAGAATAAATACTACACTTAATGTTAGTCAACAGACTGTCCATAAATTGGGTAAGGGTGTGTCAGACCTATGCAATAGTGCAATGTTAGGGTGACGCTCAAGAATCCGTAATGAACTCCCCCTTATAAAAAATAATTTAATATCATACTTGATCTTAGCCAAAAAATTGAGAAAAATATGCTTTCTAACATTGCCAGCTCTCTGCTCGAACTCTAATTGATTTCTAATTGATTTCTAACCAAAAATATGATTTCTAATTGATTAATGAGAAAAAATTTCAATAATATGTCGTAGCTAAGTCTCAAACTCTAGATCACTGATTGATGTGTTTGTGAAAATTACTAATAAACCTTAGAATTATTTTCAGTATATATATATAAAATGTACAACTTTCGTAAGATAAGATGGGTCATATCATGTTACTTGCTCATCATTTTTTTAATAATATCCAGTTGTGTTGAATCATATATATTTGAAAAACTACTTAAACATCTTACCGTACATCATAGCTCAAGGAACATGATAGTTATGAATCATAGTTGTTACAATATGTAGTAACTATAATTCATAATTGCCACAATATATGTACAAGTGAGATCCTATTCAATTCAATATGTGCAAAGGTGTTGGTCCACATTGATCATATAATGTACAGTCACGGGTGTAAATGAATTGAAATGAATGGATAGTTGAATAAGATTAAAATACTAGTATTGGAATTCAAATTTGAAAGAAAAATATGTGATATTCAAATTTGATTCAAACCTCAAAAATTAAATGATTATCGCTCGAGCTTGATTCAAAATAAAATTCAAACTAAGTTGTTCAAACTTTAATTCGAGCAGAATTGGAATATAACTTGAAATTATTTAGATTTGAGTTTGATTTAAGTTATTCGAATCTTAATTTGAGTATATTTATATTAAAATTATGGGAAAAATTAAATAAATAAAGTTTGGCTCACGAGTCGCTCGTGAACAATTGAATAAAATATTATGAGCTCAGACTCAACTAAAAAAATTTATTGAATATATTCGAATTCGGCTCAAATCTGATAATTTTAAATACAAATCAATTTTTTTTTTGAGCTAATTTGAAAAACTCACAAACAAGCTTCATTCGTTTGAACTCTTAGTCGTAGTAGCTATAAATTATAGTTGCTATAATAGGTCTACATATGGTAGAGTTTCTATACATTGAGACTAGCGAGTAAAAAGAGATAATTTTATAAATAAAAAATGAAGTGAAAGAGAGGTGTGCTGTTTTCCAAAAAGAAAAACATTTAAAAAGGAATTGCAAGGACAAAGCTAGCTAGCAAGTTTATCATATTTGTTGGGATCAGTTCTTATATATAAAAAAAATGTATGATTGATTCTGTTGCATGTGTGAGAGGGTTGGGAATGACAGCTCTTTGTACAGTGACTTAACTGGCCAAGAGATCTTCAAATAAGGCATTGTGTTTTGCCACATTGGTCTCAAAATTATTCTTACTGCCTTCTAAGATTGTTGGTGCACCCATGAATGCTCATATCTTGCAAGTTGTGTGATTTTATAATTAAAGTTCTTGAGAAGTAATGTTTTACCAACTTGGTTCTTCAAGTAGTTGTGTGATGTTGATTGGTCATTCTTCCATTTGGGCCTCTACTCTAGATATCAATCAGCATGACATCATATGTATTTTTTATTTGATCTTTTATTTTTATTTTGCATAACGATGCAATAGGAATCTATCATGCACCACCGAGGGATGGCATTGCATCTTTATCCTCTTTACGGAGTCGACTTTGTGAACAATAACACTCGTCAAAGGGCTCGTCGGGAGTTATCGGGCGAGACCCCTCGAATGCTTAAGTGAGATTCAAAGAAAAAATAGCGTAAAATACATGATCTAGTAGAGAATAATATCACCTCCCTTATATACATAGAGAAGAGGTGCAAGGGATGGTGTTTTTCCCAAGTAAGGGGTGCACCTCATCAAAGGGCGCATCCCCTTTGTAACTTATCATAAGTCTTAGCCCGCATAAAAATCCACATATACTCAGGGTTGAACTGTCAGGTCCTTAATTTCAGGGTGGTCGATAGAGGGGCACTTAGACTAAAGATCCTCACGTACTTGGGCTTGAGCTCCCGAGTCGCTTCTGGGTGGCTAAGAGATGAAGCACTTAGATTCGATTCTTGAGTGCTTTCAGATCCTAAGGTACTCTGGCGCTCAGGCAATTTGACAGATCGGTAACTTAGATCAGATCGATAACTACAACGGTCTGAATTAATTTACAAGTAAAAGGAGGTGATCGTTGAACTTTGTTTAATTTAGAGGACAACTAAAGTTTGTGAAGATTGCATTGATTAAACTCCTATTTTTTTTTACCATATTATTCTACATTGGATTATGCTTTTATCGTATTATAATTAATTATAAGCAATAATATAGTAATTATTTAATTATAAGAAATAATATAGTCATTAATTAGTTTATAATAATTAATACTAAACAAAATAAATGGTAGGTGAATGACAATATCCATTATGTTAAGACAAAATTATATTCCATTAATTATCTTTTTTTTTAAATAATCATCCAAAATCTTCGTATCATTAATGATTCCATATTGACTTGAATAATTAATTTAATATCCTTTTTAAATAAGATTTTAGGGAATTAATTTATCGCACACATGTGTTGAAATTAGTACCCTATCCTTATAAATTAAATTTGGTAAAAGTATGCTAGACCCATGCAGTAGCGCAACGCTTGAGAATCCTAGCAGCAAGTTATCGTAACAGGCTCTTCCTTATAAAATTTAAATTTTATATATCAGATATTAAACTGATAAGAGCATATATTACACTTGATCTTATCCAAAAGGTTGAGAAATATATGCTTTCTAACGTGCCAATCCAAAATATTTATAGAAGTTTCTCCGTGTGTGGTGTTTTCAATCCAAGGTTGAGTGATGGCATTACATCTTTCTCCTCTTTACTGAGTCGACTTTTGAACAATAACACCCATCAAAGGACTCGTCGGGAGTTATCGGACAAGAGACCTCTCGAATGCTTAAGTGAGATTCAAAGAAACAATAGCGTAAAATACATGATCTAGCATAGAATAATATCACCTCCCTTATATACATAGAGAAGAGGTGCAAGGGATGGTGTTTTTCCCAAGTAAGGGGCGCACCTCATCAAAGGGCACATCCCCTTTGTAACTTATCATAAGTCTTAGCCCACATAAAAAATTCACATATACTCAGGGTTGAGCTCTCGGGTCCTTAGTTTCGGGGTGGTCGATAGAGGGGCACTTAGACTAAAGATCCACATGTAGTTGGGCTCAAGCTCCCGAGTCTTTAGCTTCTGGGTGGCTGAGAGACAGAGTGTTGAATATAAGTGAATGGAGAAGAGGTGGAAGAGGAAAGAGGTTCCATTGTGAATGAGACTTTAGTTCCACATTGGGAGTTTCATGGCATGATAGTTGGTTTATATTGATTCACATGCATTGAGGATGTGAACAAATGTATGGGGAGAGACTCTCTTTCACGCGTGGTGTGCAGGGGGTGCAAATCCAGGGCCCGGATTGCACTGAACCATGTTGACTTATGTGCGGGCACAACCTGCGCACGCTGAATGCCGGACCGATCGAGGCAAAATTCGCCCAAGTGGAACAACCAATGTTTTGCCATGTAAACCTTTTGCTGCTGTAACGGATGCATTAAGTTTGAGATTAATGCAAAATCTAAACGTTTGAGTAATAATGAGTGAAATAGTAGACGTTTCACTGCTCGGCTAGTAATGGTCATAAATCGACCATTAACGTTGCCGTTGATCTGAGCTCCTATATAAGGAGGTTGCGATCACAGGTAGAGAACACACACACACATCGAAGCAAGCAAAACTATCCACCTCATTCCCCTCCTCAATCGTGCTACTCCTGCTCGGCAGAGTGCCCGTGATAGCGATTGGGTGTCACTCAGTTCGTCATGACCATTAGTGCTTAGTGGGGATCACGGTCAAACCGTTGTATCCTGGGAAACAGACGACCCGAGTAAGCCTCAAAGCCGGAGGTGGGGACGAATCTGTTTCAAGGAAACTGCGACTCTCGCAGGCCTCGGACAGTTTTTCCCAGTCGGTCTCTTCGTCCGTCTAGTCGGCATGTCTGCTCGCCTGGTCTATCAAGACTTGGTCTATCAAGACCGCTCTTTCAAGACTGCTTTGTCAAGACTGTTCTTTGAAGACCTGCTCTGTCAAGACTGCTCTTTTAAGACCTGCTCTGTCAAAACCTAGTCTGTCAAGACTGCTATGTCAAAACCTGGTCTGTCAAGACTGGTCTGTCAAAACCTGGTCTATCAAGACTGCTCTGTCAAAACCTAGTCTGTCAAAACTTGGTCTGTCAAGACTGCTCTGTCAAGACCTGATCTATCAAGACTGCTCTGTCAAGACTTGGTCTGTCAAGACTGCTCTGTCAAGATCTGCTCTGTCAAGATCTGCTCTGTCGCTCTACAGACCTGCTCAAGTCGCTCTGCAACACAAACCTATTGCTCGGCTAATCTGCCCGCTCAACGACTCAGTCCGTTCTTCTGTATGTAACAGAAACCAGCCCCTGCTGGCAGCCTAAGATCATCCGCTCAGGTCATCTCTATTGTAAGTTGAATTTAAATTCTGTGTAATTTTAAAATTCAGCTAACTCCCCAAAATCTTCGGCAACAGATTGTATTTTTTATAACAATCTTGAAACGGATTTGATTTTGTTGAGATGGCCACAGAACGGAATGTTGAGGTGCAACAAACTCAGCACGTGCAGGCCCCCTCCACCCCGATTGGAACTGTGCTAAGCAACCACGGGGAAAAGCCAGAGAAGTTCAGTGGACTGAACTTCAAGAGATGGCAGCAGAAGATGCTCTTCTACCTGACCACGCTCAACCTGGCTCGGTTCTTTACTAAGGACCCTCCCAAGCGTGCTAAGGATGCTGATGCGCAGACCATCAGTACAGTGGAGGCATGGACTCATTCTGAGTTCCTCTGCCTAAACTACATCCTCAACTGCCTTGCCGACTCATTGTACGCTGTGTATAGCATGAAGAGAATGGCTAAGGAGCTATGGGAGTCCTTGGACAAGAAATACAAGACGGAGGATGCAGGGGCAAAGAAGTTAATCATTGGCCGATTCCTGGACTACAAGATGGTTAACTCCAAGATGGTGATTAGCCAAGTCCAGGAGCTTCAGGTGATCTTGCACGAGATCCACTCAGAAGGGATGGTTCTGAGTGAAACCTTCCAGGTGGCTGCTATCATTGAAAAGTTGCCTCCCGACTGGAAGGACTTCAAGAACTACCTGAAGCACAAGCGGAAGGAGATGAATATGGAGGAACTCATTGTTCGACTTCACATCGAAGAAGACAACAAGAGTTTAGAGAGAAAACTGTTCTCTCATGCTACTGTGAAAGCCAACGTGGTCGAGCACGGTCAAAGCTCGAAACGGAAGAGCCCTAAGTCTTCCAAGATGGGACCCAGAGGAGGCATCAGTAAGAAGAAGTTCTCTGGGAAATGATTTAACTGTGACAATGTGGGTCAAAAATCTTCGGAGTGCAGAAAGTCAAAGAAGATGCAAGAGGCCAACCTGAACGAGGGACTAGAAATGGACGACCTCTGCGTAGTGGTCTCAGAACTGAACCTGATCGGTTCAAACCCGAGGTAATAGTGGATTGATATTGGAGCCACCAGACATTTGTGCTGCAACAAGGAGCTGCTCCACAACTTCGAAGAAGTCACTGGAGACAAACTGTTCATGGGGAACTCAACAACCTCGGGCATCATGGGCCAAGGAAAGGTGGTGCTGAAGATGACCTCGGGCAAGGACCTTACTCTGAACAATGTGCTTTATGTTCTGGAGATTCGGAAGAATCTAGTATCCGGATCACTGCTAAGCAAGCATGACTTTTACATTATTTTTGAGTCGGAGAGTTGTATTGTCCAAAAATGGAGTGTTTGTAGGAAGATACTATGTATCTGATGGGCTGTTTAAGCTCAATGTAATGACGATTGGGCCTAAGATAAATAAAATTGAAAGTTCTTCCACTTATATGCTTGAGTCTTCATGTTTGTGGCATGGTAGACTAGGACATGTTAAATGTGATGTGTTATGTAGATTAATTAATATGCAAAGCATACCTACATTCCACCTTGACCCAAAACACAAGTGTGAGATCTGTCTTGAAGCAAAAATGATAAGGTCATCCTTTCAACATATTGAAAAAAGTAACGAACCACTTGACCTAATCCACACCGATGTGTGTGACCTAAAAGGTACGCCAACACGTGGTGATAATAAATACTTCATCACTTTTGTAGTTGATAATACAAAATACTGTTATGTGTATCTTCTCAAAAGTAAGGATGAAGCTATAGAGAAATTTGCTCTTTATAAGACTGAGGTTGAAAACCAACTTAATAGGAAAATTAAGGTGGTTCGAAGTGACCGAGGCGGTGAATATGCATCATCGTTTGCTGAGTTGTGTGTTGAACATGAGATTAGACACAAAATAACAACTCCTTATACTCCTAAGTAAAATGGAGTTGCTGAGTGAAAGAATCGAACTCTAAAGGAGATGATGAATGTTCTTCTATTGAGCTCTGGATTGCTAGAGTCCATGAGGGGGAAGCTGTGTTAACAGCGAATTACTTTTTAAATAAGGTGCCCCGGAAGAAAATAGATAAGAGCCCTTATGAGTTGTGGAATGGAAGACAATCGCCCTACAAATATTTACGAATGTGGGAGTGTCTTGCCAAAGTGTTGGTGCATGATCCGAAAAGGATTAAGATAGGACCAAAGACTGTTGATTGCATATTTATTGGATATGTATAAAATAACACTGCGTATAGATTTTGTGTGTATGAGTCACACATACCGGAGATACACAAGAACTCGATAATTGAATCGAGAAATGTCTCGTTCTTCGAGTATATGTTTCCATATAAGATCCGAGAGGATGCTAGCTCCTCAAAACAGGCAAATGAAACACAAGGCCAAGAAGAAGATGATGAGGAACCTATGGAGGTTGAGCCTAGACGGAGCAAAAGAGTTGGGGTAGAAAAATCCTATGGATAAGATTTTATCACTTTCGTGTTGGAGAGTGAGCCCCGAAGTTACTCAGAAGTTGTAGGCTCTGTTAGTGCAGCGGAGGCCAGCAAGAGGGAGTAAATTGCCTGTAAAATTAAACTATACCCTCCTCAAAGCTTTCAACTCAAAAATACAGCAACAATAATAAAATTAAAATAGAAATAAAAGAGGAGACAGAAGTTTAACTTGGTTACAACTAAGACAGTTGTTAATCCAAGATAGTCGAAGATTGCACTAGCAGAGTCTCTTTCACTGTAGGCGGAGAAGCTTTTTTACACACTTAAAACACTCACTAGTTGCTAGGAATTGAGTACAGAGTTTAGTTCTGAATTGATATCTAATTCCTAGTTCCAGGGGCCTTTATATAGCCTCTGGAAATCCTATCTCGGAGGTCCAAGGCGCCTCCAACTGAGGTCCAAGGTGCCTCCATTGATTGGGTGGATAAAACTTTATCCGCAGCGCAAACAGTCATTTTGACCAGGTGAAGGCGCATTCATCAGGCCTTGAAGGTGCCTTCAAGGTGAAGGCGCCTTCAAGCCATGATGAAGGCGCCTTGAGCAGTGTTTCCAACACACTTGCTTCTTTGCTTCAGCTTCCGAAGTTCTGTTCTTTTGGGTGATTACGGCCAATCGGAATAGGGCTCACCCGAACCTAATTCCCGGCCTTCTCCTCAAGCAGCCTTCCTCCCCGGCTTAACGTCCCTCGAATGCCGCGTATGTTCTTCTCCCCCACCGGTGTACTCTTCCGCAGCTCTCTCATCCTTCGGATGCACAGAGCCCGTCAGCTCCCTTCCCGTGCCGTCCTTCTCGCTAGCTACGTCTTCCGCTCGACTTCCGGCGCTCCTAAGCTCCTGCACACTCAGACACAGGGATCAAACACAAAGCATGACCTAACCAACTTGGTTGATCACATCAAAACAACTACAGGGTCTAACAATCTCTCCCTTTTTGATATGCATCAACCCAAGTTCAAGTTAGGGTAAAAATAGACAAACAGTAATTTTAAAGAAAATTACTAAACTAACATGTTAAGCATAAATTTGTAATAAATAAAATTACAACTATTTAATTAAGAGTTTGAACAGAATTTTTCAAAAATATTTTTCAAAATCAGAGTTTTGAAAAAAAATCTCTCCCCCTAAACTTGTACCTTTTTCTCCCCATTTGATCACAACAAAAAACGGGGTAGGAATATGATATTTTAAAAAAATGTTAGCAAAATGTTAAGTTAGAGAAATTTCTAAGTATCCAAAAAAAAATTAAGTAAACTGAATTTTTAGAACTTTGAAAAAAAAAAATCTAAGTAAAAATGAATTTTTAGACTTTTCCAGAAAATTTTCTAAGTAAACTGAATTTTTTAAAATAATTTCTAAGCAAAAATGAATTTTTAGAAATTTAAAAAAATCTTTGAACAACTTTCAAAACATTATTTAATTCTAGTTTTAATGCTTTTTCAGAAAGTTAATTAAACATTTTATTTCAATATTTCAACTTTCAGGTCGTGGCGAAACACTAGGCATTCTTGGTTATTAGAGAAACAATCACTTCCTTAGACAAAGCTTCATAAAGAAATTTTAACGTTTAATTTTCTTCTGAAAACCTTAATTTAAAAGAAAAAATTTTAATTTAGCACATATTTTGGAACCAAATAAAGATTCCTTCCTACTGGATTAGTCAAATACTTAGGGGGTACATAGTTCTTGGGAATTCTTCTAAGTTATCTCTGATATTTTCTAATATACCAATTCAATTTTCCATAAATTCTGAATTTTGATTTTGGAAATTTATTTAAGCATGCATCATTATTCTTCAATTTCTCAATTTCAACTTTTAATTTTTCATTTTCTAATTTTAGATTATCATACATTTCTAGTGGACATGCTTTTGCTAGGTTCAATTTCAATTCAGCATTTTCTTTTTCTAATTTGAATAAATCTTTAGAAAGAGACTTAATAAATTGAAAGGACTGAGTCGGGGTTAGATTACGTACCTTACGTACCTGACTTGGTGATGCTCCCCCTTTATTGTCGCTTTCTTCGTCTGATGTTCCTTCCCCTTCATCTATGCTCATTTCTGAGCTTGACTCTTCTTCCAGCTGATGGTTAGCCATTAGCGCTAACCCAGAGAAGGCTTCGACGTCAGATTCGGAAGAAGACGAATCTGACCAAGTGACCTTCAGGTTCTTGTGCTTGGAGGATTCTAGTTTCTTGTGTTGGTTAGTCCTAGGAAAACGTACCGATTCCACTGTACAAAAATTTTTGTACAAGTTTCGAACCTTTCCTTAAATAACCTATTGTGTTCTTTAGAAGTTAAATTAGGAATCGCAGACGGAACTTAACATCATTGATTCCAAATTTAACTTATCTGTTCTTAATGATTTAGATTTGAATCGCAAGCAAAACTTAACACTATTGATTCAAATCCACCTATGTTATTAATTCTATTAAATATTAATTTCCAAAATTGGCTTCCAGGACTGCATGGCGAGGCACATGGCCTTCTTGATATGGGAGCAACCATCATCGCCTAGTCAAAGCCTTTTAAGGAAAGCTAATATTTAATTTCCTTAAATAACTCTAGGTTAACCAAAAAGAACAATCGAATCACAAATTCGAAAAAGAAGAAAACACGAAATCGGGAAAAAAAATCGATAAACTAGATCTAATTGCCTCTTATATTTAGAATTCTTACAAATAAAATAACTAGTATGATGCGGAAGAAAACTACCAGTTATACCTTCTCTTTGTAAGCTAATGACCTCGAGATCTTCTGTCGTATTCCTCGCCTCGCCTTGGATGTCGTGTAGGCGACGATCCTCCAAGATGAACACCACCTAAAAGAGCTTCTCCTCCTTGCAATATTCGGCCACCACCACCACAATAGAAAAGAGAGCAAAGGGAGAAGAGAGGGAGAGAGGGGCCGACCACCAAGAGAGTCTCCAATCCAAAGAATAAGAGTTGTGTCTCATGAAGCCCCCTCACCCCTTCTTTTATATTACTTGCCCAAGGCAATTAAGGAAAAACTTTTTACAAAAAATAAAATCATCCAAGAGTTTTTCCTTTTCCCTTTTAATTTTTCCTTTTCTTTCCTCTTGATTGAATCAATCACCAATTTTAATTTTGTGATGATTTTAATTAATTTAATATGGCCGACCACTTGCTTGGGCACCAAGCAAGGTGGTCGGCCACCTCTTCAAGGGAATAAAAGAAATATTTTTCTTTATAAATTTTTACAAGAAAAACTCTTATAAAATTTTACAAGCTCTCTATCCTAAAGTAAGAGTTAAAAAAGGAAAGTTCTAAAAATTAAAACCATGTTTTAAAATTTAAAAGTTCTCTTATAAAATTTTCTTTTTTAACATGATGATAGAAAATTTAATTTTAAAACTTATCTTCCTTTTTTTCAAACCATGAGGATGGTTAAAAAAGGAAAGTTTTAAAAACTTTTAAAACTCTCTATTAAAACATGTGGCCTAATTCAAATAAGGAAAGTTTTAAAAATTAAAATCTCTCTTTTAAAACTTATAGTTTTCTACAAATAGAAGATTTTAAAAATTCAAAACACTCCTCCTATTTGAATTAATCTTGGCCTGCGCCTAGAAGCTTGGTCACCAAGCAATAGGGCTGACCCTTATAAGAGGATGTGGCAGGCCATTGCTTGGTCACCAAGCAATGGTCGGACCCCCTTCTTGGACACCAAGAAGAACCTTACATTTGGATGGACTTAAGGCTACGACAGGGACCTAGAGGAGAAATTGGTTTTGGCCTTCCGATGAGCTTGAGTATCCCGTGCTCGCCCCGAACACACAACTCAAGTTCATCGATAATAACTCATTCCACTAGAGAGTTATTATCGCACTACCGCACCAATCCCAAATTACATTATGGGCTCCTTCTTATCACGAGTGTGTTAGTCTCCCTGTGTTTAAGATTACGAATGTCCACTAATTAAATAAGTTACTGACAACTCACTTAATTAATATATAGCTTCAAGAGTAGTACCACTCAACTTCATTGTCATGTCATACTAAGTCCACCTGCAGGGTTTAACATGACAATCCTTATGAACTCCTCTTAGGGACATTCTCAACCTAGAAAACTAGGACACAGAGTCCTTCTATAATCAACAACACGCACTATAAGTAATATCATTTCCCAACTTATCAGGCATATTGATTTATCGAGCTAAACCTCACCCTTTGATAAGTCAAAGAAATAAATATTAAATATATGTGCTTGTTATTATATTAGGATTAAGAGCACACACTTCCATAATAACTAAGGTATAGTTCTTTTACTAAGTCAGTACAAAAAAAACTTACCTAAATGGTCCTACTCAATACACTTAAAGTGTATTAGTGTAATTTATTAGTCAAGATAAACTAATACTTAATTACACTACGACTATTCTGATGGTTTGTTCATTTCCATCTTAGTCGAGAGCAACTGTTTATAATTTATAGAGAACCGACAACATGATCTTCTGAGTGTGACACCACACTCCATGTTATCTACTATATAAATTAATTGAACAATTACATTTAACAAATAAATGCAGATATTGACCAAAGTGATTCTTTTATTTCAAAAATAAATGTTTACAAAAGCTAGGCTTTTAGTATACACTCCAACATCTTGTACTTTGTCTTTTCCTTCTCTTTCTCCTTTTTCTTCAATTTTGGGTAGTTATCTTTGATGTACCCTTCTTCGTTGCAGTTGTAGCAACGAACCGTTCTTCTCTTTCGCTCATGTCTCTTTGTATGTGATCTAAATTTATTAGAATTAAAAAACTTATTGAAACGCTTTACCAGCAGCGCCGCTTCCGATTAGTCGATCGATGCTTCGGAGTCATAATCATTTGATCTTGCCTTTAGGGCAATGTTCTAACTAGTCTTCTCTACTCACTGGGCTCTGCAACTCAAGATTCGTGAAGCTTAAAGGTTGAAAATAAATTTTCTAAAGTGCTTATCTCGAAGTCCTTGGAGAAGTAGTATGCATCTATTAAGGACGCCCATTCTAGAGTTCTGGGGAAGGCATTGAGCGCATACCAGATCGAGTCTTGGTTCGATACTTCTTCTCCAAGATTACTTAGTTGAGTTATTAGCTCCTTAATCCTTGCTTGGAGTTGTGCTACCTTCTCGCCGTTGTTCATCCGAAGGTTCGTTAACTAGGTTCGGAGGATGTCGCGCCTCGCTAGCTTAGCTTCCGAGTTACCTTCGTGAAGCTCTAGGAATTTATCCCAGAGGTCTTTAGCGGAATCATAGCTCCCGATACGACTTACCTCTTGGGGCGGCAACACGCTGAGAAGGTGGAATTTCGCCTTTCCGTTGGCCACAAATTCGGCCTGCTCCTTCTTTGTCTAGTTGAATTCTTCTTTGTCTTTTGGAACTGCATAGCCATATTTCATGATTAAACAAATATCAAATTCTGTCTTGAAAAATACCTCCATCCGGTGTTTCCACATCGCGAAGTCTCCGTCAAACTTCGGGGGATGAATATTCGCTCCGGTCATCATCTTGATCGTTGTGCTTTAGTCGGCGGTTAGTCCTTCTGAGACGGTTTGGCTCTGATACCAATTGTTGGTGTAGCAGGGACCGGCAAGAGGGGGGTGAATTGCCTGTAAAATTAAACTATACCCTCCTCAAAGCTTTCAACTCAAAAATACAACAACAATAATAAAATTAAAACAGAAATAAAAGAGGAGACAAAAATTTAACTTGGTTACAACCAAGACGGTTGTTAATCCAAGGCAGTCGAAGATCGCACTAGCAGAGTCTCCTTCACTGTAGGCAGAGAAGTTTTTTTACACACTTAGAATGCTCACTAGTTGCTAGGAATTGATTACAGAGTTGAGTTCTGAATTGATATCTAATTTCTAGTTCCAGGGCCTTTATATAGCCTCTGGAAATCCTATCTCGGAGGTCCAAGGTGCCTCCATTAATTGGGTGGATAAAACTTTATCCGCAGCGCAAACGGTCAGTTTTGACTAGGTGAAGGCGCCTTCAAGGTGAAGGCGCCTTCAAGCCATGATGAAGGCACCTTGAGCAGTGTTTCCAGCACACTTGCTTCTTTGCTTCAGCTTCCGAAGTTCCATTCTTTTGGGTGATTGCGGCCAACCGGAATAGGGCTCACCCGAACCTAATTCCCGGCCTTCTCCTCAAGCAGCCTTCCTCCCCGACTTAACGTCCCTCGAACGCCACACACTTTCTTCTCACCCACTGGTGTACTCTTCCGTAGCTCTCTCATCCTTCAGATGCACAGAGCCCATCGACTCCCTTCCCGTGCCGTCCTTCTCACTAGTTGCGTCTTCCTGCGCTTCTAAGCTCCTACACACTTAGACACAGGGATCAAACACAAAGTAGGACCTAACCAACTTGGTTGATCATATCAAAACAATCATGGGGTCTAACAGACTCTTCTGATCGACCTCACTGGAGAGAGGCAATTGCATCTAAGATAAAATCTATTTTGCAAAATCACACTTGGGAACTTGTGGATCTTCCTCCGGGAAGTAAACCACTAGGTTGTAAATGGATTTTCAAGAAGAAAATAAAGTCAGATGGCATGATTGATAAGTATAAGGTCAAACTGCTAATCATAGGATACCGACAACGAGAAGGATTCGATTACTTTGACACGTATTCTCCGATGTCGAGAATAACTTCCATTAGAGTACTGTTAGCTATCGCCGCTCTATGAAATCTTGAAATACATCACATGGATGTAAAGACTGTCTTTCTAAATGGGGATTTAAAAGAGGAGATCTAAATGGAACAACTTGAGGGGTTTTCTGTACTAGAACAGAAAAACAAGATTTGTAGATTGGTGAAGTCATTATATGACTTAAAACAAGCACCAAAGCAGTGACATAAAAAATTTGATAATGCCATGAAGGAATGTGAATTCAAGATCAATGAATGTGATAAATGTGTCTATGATAACGAGTCTGTCACACTCGTAAATCAAATTAACAAATGTATTTTTCACTGAACCCCTTAATTTCACAATAATGTTGTAGTAACGAGCCCAGGATCGATCCCGAGGAACCAACGGTAGAATGTAATTTAGGATTGTCTTTTTATTCATATTTTTGGTGTTTTAAACATATAAATGAAATTTGGGGGGAATTAAACTGGAATTTAAATCTACAAAGGAAAACACAGCAAATAAAGAGATTAACCTAAAGCAAGAATGAAATCTAACAATGTGTCAATGTTCCAACCATAATGCATTGTCACCCTACATTATAATTAAACCATCAACACATTTAAACTAAATATGAAATAACGAGACAGGAATAAAATCTGATATAAAACAAGATGTAAACCCTAACTTAGAACTTAAACTCTAAACAATTAATCAAGCACAACTTAAACTCAAATTAAACTACAACAAGGTAAAGAAATACTAAATTGCTTGCATAAAAACATAACAACCATTAAAAGAAACAAGTTCTAAGCTACAAAACAATAATAAAAGTAAACTAAACCCTAACCAATCCAACTCGCAACCAATCTAACAAAGCTTCACACTCTTCCCGTCACACAAGAGTGCCAAAGTCGAGACCACCCAACTTTGGACCTCAATGGAACATCTCAATGGCATATCAGCTCAAGGAGTTCTCAACTACACCGACGGACCACCCCCGGCGAGCTAAGAACATCCCGGAACCCACTCAAGTGCCGAAAATGCTGGAAATTTGCAAATCTGAAACTCTGGATCGGAATGAGCACTGTGGATTGCGGATGGGCATCGGATGAAGCTCAGGAACATCGGCGGACCACCTCCAAGCGTCTCTGATGGGAATCGGAGTCGCCGATTGGAAGACCACCTCCAAATCGGCGCTGGAACAGAGAAGAACAGAAATGGAAAATTCGCCGGAAGAAACACCCACCGGAGGCTCCAGATGATCGGGATGAGCTGCCGTAGAGATTATCACCGAGGTAGAAGCTTGAGAAGATGATTGGAGAAGAAATCGGGGTCGGAATCCGGAGAAATGCCGCGGGCCGAAGCTGCTGTGCGTGGAGGATTCGACGAAGTAGAAAGGAACTGTAGCTTCTGTTTTAAATCAGATCTGGATCTGATCGGACGGCTGGGATTAATTTGGTGCTTGATCAACGGTGAAAAGTCATCCAAAATCTGATCCGAAGGTACTGATGTTGATCTAGGGTCTGGATCTACCCTCCCGTAGGTCAGATCGATCAGATCATCACTGGATGGCCCAGATCGATCCAGTCTTCATTGAACGGCCCAGATTAATTCGGCTGGATCAATGGCTGGATGAACTCAGATCTGGATCAAAACTTCTGGATCTTCATAAATGGCTTATATCTACTCCCCATTAAGTTGGATCGGCCAGATCTTCAACGGATGGTCTAGATCTGTCCTATTCTTGATAAACGGCCCAAATTGACCCAAAGCTTGATCTTCACTTTTGAACTCCAATTCGAGCCTAATTTCGGTCCAAATAGATCCAAATATAAGATCCTTTGATGCCTACAAAATAAGAATCAAATATTAGCATCAAATAACACCAAAAATAATATAATTTGTAATTAAGTCCAAAAATACACACTATGCACAAAATGTGATATAACCATGATTTAAACCTATGAAATCAACATCAAACCATGCATATATGAATCAAAATAATACAGTAAAATCTTGGTTATCAAATCCCCCATACTTAGTCTTGAACGTCCCGTGCAAGTAAAGAAAGCTCAAAATCATCTCCATAGAAAATTCCCTAGCAATATCTAAAAGATAGTAAAAAGAATTTAACTAAGACCATCTAAAGATCACTAACAATCATGCATACCATTCAAACAATAATCAGTAGGTATGGTAGTTTCAATCCAATTGAAAAATTAAGCAAGTTGCAATCTCACAAGGGATTTACCTATTCTAGCTCTCACACTCAAACATGTGTATAAGTGGAGCTCACTCAATGCAACTCACAACATTTCACTACCATAAGCTTGCTTATTTTCTAATTCTCCACCACCATAAAATATAGCATACATGAATCAAAAGGAATTTATCATCAAGAATTGAAATGGAAGCAAAAAGAACAATGAAAGTGAATGTAGTAGCAAAAGAAAAGGCTTCAATGAAGAGAATGAGAGTATGGAAGGAATTTACTTGATGAGTTGACCCATTTGATGTAAAAAGAAATGAATACCATTTGTTTTTATCAATACAAAAGACCAAGCTAAGCTCCCCTTCAATTTGATGGTAATCCGAAATTCTTGATACTCTATCTCCACATTTGATACGCTCTTGATTTGCCAAAATTTTTTTTTTCCCACTTCAATTTCAGCACTTGGAAACTAAAACCATCTCACAACAATTAATCAATAAGAATTCCCTCCCCACACTTAAAATTTGGTTGTCTCGGACAATAAAATACATCACGCTATCCTTACTGGATACTAATCTTGCCACTGTTTTCTTCATTCTGCAGGTTGCTATTCCCTTTCTGTTTGTTTTAATTCTGCAATTTTAACCTCTGTTGTTATGTTGAACAAAGGTTTATAATTCCAATTCATTCCTACTGCTTTACTTCAGTTTCAAAACTCAGCTCTTTTCTAAAAATTCCAGCCCAGCAAATTCAGCAACAAGATTTAGTCATTTAACCTCTTTCCAGTGCTCTAATTTTTTTCCTGTGCAGTAATTATATCAGCTGCTAATGAATTAACAACTCAGCTTCAATCAATTCCAACCCTTAGTTTCAAATTCAGTTTCAAAGGTAATCTCAAGAAATAAATTCAGAAATGAAGCTGCCTCAAAATCTTGGGTTTCAGATTTCAGTCTCATGCTTGGAATTCCTGATTCCAGAATCAGGTTCAATCCTTCAAGAGTGTTGTTCAGGAACAATCTTCAGCATTAACAATCAACTTAAATGTTATTAAAACTTAAATTCTGGATTCTGATATTGCTTGCTCCTGAGATCACAGCTTCAACAACAGAATTCTTATACCCTGTCTAGCTTCTGTTTACTGCATTTCTGATTTCAATCCCCTAATACTAACAGAGTTTCACAAATACTAACCCTCCACCTCTGAATTCCTGCATTTCTGTAAAATTCCAGCTCCAACAGCACTATTCAGTTTCAGTTTATGAAATTCTTTCACTGCCTCATTTCCAGCAATGTAATGTCCTCCATTTCTGTAGTTTTCCTTTTGCATTTTGCATTTATTCCACAGCAAAACCTAACAATACTCAGCTCAAATTATACCATCAATAATTACAAATTTAGCAATCTAACCAAATTCCTTGTTTTCAGCAGTTTCACATTGGCTTTAAGGCTGCCCAGTAAGGATTGCACTAACAGGGCAAGCAAAAATAATCAAATAGTGTCCAGAATTAAGAACATTCCTTGCTGTTACCTTCTTTGTTCTATACCCATGAACCTTAACTTCATTGATCACCTACATCAGCCTTGATCACAAAATTCGGCAGCAATCATCACAGCTACAACAAAATCATACTATGAAATTCAAATCTATTTCTGCACTCACAGAGTTCCAGTTCCAGAAAATAATTTTCAGAGAACTTCTAGATAAGACTTGAAGGGTATAGCTTAAGAGAGAATTTCGTTTGGCAATGCAACAAATTGAAAATCAACAGAAATCAGTGTAAGGGTCATGTTTGCAGAAAACAACTTCAAGTTCTAGGAAATGCATCTCGAAAGCAAATTCTCAAGTTCAGCAGATCATTAGTTCAGAGTTCATTGCAACTTAGGATTCACTCCTTACATAAGAATAGAGAGTCAAATTCAGCTAACTCACAACTCAGATCTCCTTGACAGCAATAGCAACTCAACCTTCAACAATTTCTGCATTTCCAAGTACAATTTTCAGTTTTCAGAACTCATCACATTCAAGATTTCCAATTCATTGGAAACTTGGAAAGAATGGCAAATAATTTTGTTATTGAGCATACGATACATTTACTTAAGTTCCTTAATGATTTGAGAATTTTATGAGGACATTGGCACACAATTGGCACAATTCAAAAATTGAAATCTATTACTTGATTACTGCTTGTTCTGCTTTTACTGCTTCTTATGCTTTAACAATTATCTCAATTCAACTCAAAGATAACTCTTGATGTTTAGTATAATGAAGGAACCAACAAATTCGTTCTTCCATTAAAACAACATTTTACACTAAATCCATTTCTGCACTTCACAATTCGGATTCTGCAGCTTCAGTTTTGCTCCTGCATGAAATAATCAAACAACAAAATTGATTCATTTGTCCAGCAGCCTCTGGGGGTCAGTAACCTCAACCTTTTCAATCCAAATCTCATCTTAATGCTAAATTCTGGTTTTCCAGAATTCAGCTCCAGCAATTCAGAAATCTTTTACCTCCTTGTTACAACAACTTCCAATTTTTGTTTCCCAGCATAATGTGCTCACTGATCAGGAAATCCAGAAGTTTCGAGTTAACTTAATATGAGCTGGACATTATCAGAAATTAATCCCAGTAAAACTACATGCCTTGAGCCATGGAAATCTTCATACAAGGAATTTCAAAATGGGTTGGCACACAACACTTGACAGTTCCTTCTTATTTAAACCTCAGTTCGCAACTCTAAGAACCCATCATCAATTCTTGCACGCCAGAGACATTAATCATGAATCAACAGATGCTCCAATTCAAAATGTTGGTGGTCATTCACTTCACAAAAATTCCAAAGTGGCACATTAGATCTATGATAGTTTCTTCCTTTCTCTTTTGCTTCATTTACTTTTCTGCTCTCAAGTAAACTATACAGAAATAGGTAGTTTATAGCTATCCTTCTTGAAATAGTTTGTTAAGCTGAATCTGTAAATTCAGATAGTTTCAGCTTGCATCAATGAAAATTCAGCTTTTAAGACAACCATTTCTGAATATAGGCTAATCTCTATAATTGTTGACTCGAGCTTAAGCTTGAGAAGTCAGTATCAGAATTTGATTATCCCAGCACTATGTTCACTGATCCAGCTCTTCAGAATTGTTAGGATGCTATCTTCAGCAGCTACAAGGTCTCGGAAATGGAGTTAATCTTAGGTTCTGAAGCTGGATTTCAAGGAAATCTGGGCTTCAGTCATGCAAAGCTAAGCTTAGGGAAAGGTTTCAATTTCTGCAGTTTGCATATTCTTCATTTCTGCATTTCTTCATCCAGAATTATTAGAGGTCTTGGAAGGCAAGAACAACATTTGTTGCTGCACAAAATAGAACTCCACTTGAGTTTCTCACTGGCTTTAAAGCTACTCCTTAATTCCGGCACAACTTGATACTTACTCCTCATTGCCAAGTAACTGCAGTCTTCAACTTCCTGCAGAATTCAGCACAGACATATCTCATCTTCACTATCCTCAGTGGCCTATAATAACCCAACTACCTTGCCACTTCTCCACTGATCTTTAATTCCTACAGCAGACTTCAGTGATCATCTCCCATCAATTCTCCAATGATAAAGTTTCAACAATATGAACAAAGGAATCAGCTTCAATTCCAGAAAAATTTCAGAACAGATTTATAGTTTTCAGAATCCATCACTGATCACAATCAGCATCTAGATTTAGCAATCACTTCACTCTGAATTCCTGCATTTCTGCACAGATTGAGGTTCTGAAAATTTCAGCTGGAATTCTGGATTCTGGAAATCAGGAATTCAGAATTCAATTCATCTAGAATTCAGCTATAATCGACATAGTTCCAACAACTTCAACTGATTCTGATTTCTCATTTATGTTTCTTGTTTCTTGCACATCAGATTTTTTTTTTTCTGAATTCTTGCAGTCTAATAGCTTCTCTTTTCTGATTTCTGCAATGCACTTTCCAGCAGATTTTCTTCAATTCCATGTGATGGATAGTTCCAATATCCTGCTGCTCCAAAATTTCAGCAACCGTTAAGTTGCTTAACTGACATTTAAGAAGATGTCTTCATGGTTCCAAATCCAGTCAATCCAACAAGTTAATAACCAAATCAGTGGATTTTATTTTTCTGTGGTTTTTCTTCATATAAAAACTAATGTGCAGCTGACCAATTCCAGAAATCAGCACTCTTCCTCAGCAAATCAGATTCAGCAAACCTACCTTCATCACCACTGTTTCCTTGTAAAGATTGAAGCACACCATTTGTCATTGAGCATACAATACATTTGCTTGAATTTCTCCATGATTTGAGATTTTAAAGAGAAAATTGGGACAAGAGTGGCACAAACCAGTGCACACAATTTTCAGCTTCAAAATTTCACTAAACAACTCATAATCAAGTGATTGTGCCAATATTTCGTGAATCCTTGCAACATTCTTCAATATTTCAAAAATTATCATCTCATCATCCCTCCGCCACACTTAAGACCTTGTCCATCTAAGTCAATCTAACTCATCAAGCAATTAATCCAAAACTCTCAACGAAATAAAAGAAATATGACAAGCTAAGAGAATTAAGAATTAAAATGCTAGATGAGAATATATAAAGAAAATTGTGAGAAAAGGAATTGGAAAGTATGAAGGGGAACAAAATTGACAAAATCCTCAATTTCCATGCACACAAATGCTATTGTGACTTTCAAAAGAAACTAAGCAAGTTATAGAGTTTAATTTGCTATGAGTGCATGCCACACAAAGATAAAATAGTGTTTAGGCTTAAAGTGGACCTCACTAGGTATTTTTATTGCAATCAAGCTCAATTGATCACATTGGAATCCACCACCAAATTAATTAATATCATGCAAGAAAAGCATCCACTCATGTACAATGACCTAAAATTGATGATCAAATTTATGAAGCTTTTACCATCTTAAAAATATTACTTAAGCAAATTCATGGAGAATTTTATTAAAAACGACATGCTATGTACTAAACTAAATGCAAAGTATGAAAACAAAATGCAAATGCAAAGTATGAAACCAAAGATCGTATAAAGAATTTATTAGAGAAAAACTAAACACAAAGCATGAATTTAAATGCAAGAGTAAGCAAAATTGGAACTAACTCCCCTTTAATTCCCGGTGGTTGAAGAAGGTTTAGAAGAAGAAGCCACCCCGGAAGTGGAGTAATCGTGGTTCCACTCAAATTCTTCTTATTCATCCTTTTTCCTTTCAAAATTCTTTCTGGAGGTCTGAGACGGTTCAGTTTAAGCACCCACTCCGGAAGCTTGTGTTCTCCTACATAATCAATAAAAGAAAACACCTCCCACACACATGTGGGATTAAAAGAAAATAGAAGAATATTAGTGTGGGTAAAACATATATCAAGAAATGCATCACATCTAATAAAGTCAACAATTGGTACCTCCATTACATTTTCTAAAAAATTACACAAAATACTCACCTTGTCATCTTGAAAGGTACCTGGAGTGGTGTTGGTTACCTCCTCTTCATCAAGAAAATGCTCAGACTCTAGTTCTGGTGAATGTTCATCTTCATGTAGTGATTCTTGGGTGCTTGGCTCCATAGCACAAGTCCCTACACTTACATCCTCTATTCTTGGTGATTCTTGAGGTAATGCTTCCAGTAAGCATTCCCCTACACTTAAATCATCTTCTGCAACAATACCTGCATCATTCACATCATCTAAAGCAACAACATCAGTAAAATCAACAATTTGAACAATTACATCATCATCAAAAATAATATTAGAAAATTCTAGTGAAGAAATAGAAGTAGTGTCAGGCCTGACAAGATCTCCACAATCCACCTCTTCACTGGCTCTTTGTTTTTGTAACTGATTAATAGATGATGTTATCTGATCTAACTGACTCTGTATATTCTGTATCCTTGTAAATTGCTGCTCTTGATGCTCTCTCATTTGTTGCATAACTTCATTGCATTTCCACATTGATTCTTCAATTTGTTCTTGTGCATCCTCATACCTATTCTGCTGCTCCATAGGTAGGTAGGACTGATAGAACTGAGTCTGAGGCTGATAAAAATAATTCTCCATCCCATCTCCAAAATACGGATAATATGGATCCATGGTCACATGAATTTCCTGTTCTTACACTGAAACACTAGCAAATAAAATCAGAAGACTCAGGAACAAATAAAATCAAACACATGGATATATAAACATGAAAGCAATCAAAACAACAATCCTAAAATTACTAAACATTGCATATTACAATTTCCCCGGCAACGACGCCAAAATTTGATAACGAGTCTGTCACACTCGTAAATCAAATTAACAAATGTATTTTTCACTGAACCCCTTAATTTCACAATAATGTTGTAGTAACGAGCCCAGGATCGATCCCGAGGAACCAACGGTAGAATGTAATTTAGGATTGTTTTTTTATTCCTATTTTTGGGGTTTTAAACATATAAATGGAATTTGGGGGGAATTAAACTGGAATTTAAATCTACAAAGGAAAACACAGCAAATAAAGAGATTAACCTAAAGCAAGAATGAAATCTAACAATGTGCCAATGTTCCAACCATAATGCATTGTCACCCTACATTATAATTAAACCATCAACACATTTAAACTAAATATGAAATAACGAGACGGGAATAAAATCTGATCTAAAACAAGATGTAAACCCTAACTTAGAACTTAAACTCTAAACAATTAATCAAGCACAACTTAAACTCAAATTAAACTACAACAAGGTAAAGAAATACTAAATTGCTTGCATAAAAACATAACAACCATTAAAAGAAACAAGTTCTAAGCTACAAAACAATAATAAAAGTAAACTAAACCCTAACCAATCCAACTCGCAACCAATCTAACAAAGCTTCACACTCTTCCCGTCACACAAGAGTGCCAAAGTCGAGACCACCCAACTTTGGACCTCAATGGAACATCTCAATGGCATATCAGCTCAAGGAGTGCTCAACTACACCGACGGACCACCCCCGGCGAGCTAAGAACATCCCGGAACCCACTCAAGTGCCGAAAATGCTGGAAATTTGCAAATCTGAAACTCTGGATCGGAATGAGCACTGTGGATTGCGGATGGGCATCGGATGAAGCTCAGGAACGCCGGCGGACCACCTCCAAGCGTCTCTGATGGGAATCGGAGTCGCCGATTGGAAGACCACCTCCAAATCGGCGCTGGAACAGAGAAGAACATAAATGCAAAATTCGCTGGAAGAAACACCCACCGGAGGCTCCAGATGATCGGGATGAGCTGTCGTAGAGATTATCACCGAGGTAGAAGCTTGAGAAGATGATTGGAGAAGAAATCGGGGTCGGAATCCGGAGAAATGCCGCGGGCCGAAGCTGCTGTGCGTGGAGGATTCGACGAAGCAGAAAGGAACTGTAGCTTCTGTTTTAAATCAGATCTGGATCTGATCGGATGGCTGGGATTAATTTGGTGCTTGATCAACGGTGAAAAGTCATCCAAAATATGATCCGAAGGTATTGATGTTGATCTAGGGTCTGGATCTACCCTCCCGTAGGTCAGATCGATCAGATCATCACTGGATGGCCTAGATCGATCCAGTCTTCATTGAACGGCCCAGATTAATTCGGCTGGATCAATGGCTGGATGAACTCAGATCTGGATCAAAACTTCTGGATCTTCATCAATGGCTTATATCTACTCCCCATTAAGTTGGATCGGCCAGATCTTCAACGGATGGTCTAGATCTGTCCTATTCTTGATAAACGGCCCAAATTGACCCAAAGCTTGATCTTCACTTTTGAACTCCAATTCGAGCCCAATTTCGGTCCAAATAGATCAAAATATAAGATCCTTTGATGCCTACAAAATAAGAATCAAATATTAGCATCAAATAACACCAAAAATAATATAATTTGTAATTAAGTCCAAAAATACACACTATGCACAAAATGTGATATAACCATGATTTAAACCTATGAAATCAACATCAAACCATGCATATATGAATCAAAATAATACAGTAAAATCATGGTTATCAGTCTACATGAAAGCCACAGAGAGTGACTATGTCATCTTGTGCCTCTATGTAGACGACATACTTATCATTTGAAGTAATGATAAGATAATATAATCCACAAAAGATATGTTGAGCTCAGGATTTGATATAAAAGACATGGGCTTACCTGATGTGATTCTAGGAATCAAAATTATTAGAACAACAAAAGGACTTGTTCTTAGTCAGTCATATTATGTGGACAAAATTTTTGAGAAATTCATAAAGGGTGATACTGCGTTGGCACGAACACCGATAGATATGAGTCAACGTCTATAAAAAAATCGAGGTGAAAGCATTTTTCAGATAGAGTACTCTCGAGTGATTGGAAATCTGATATACTTGATGAATTGTAGATAACCAGACTTGGCCTACACAGTAAGCAAACTGAGTAGATACACGAGTAATCCCGGTGTTGAGCACTGGAAAGGGATAATGAGAGTACCGAGGTATTTGAGATATACTCGTGAATATAGACTACACTATACAAGATATCCTGCTGTGATCAAAGGATACAGCAATGCAAGTTGGATATCTGATATAAAAGACTCTAAGTCTACGAGTGGATATGTCTTCACTCTAGCAGGTGCAGTCATTTCCTGGAAATCTTCTAAGTAAATCGTAATAACCAGATACATGATGGAATCTGAGTTTGTAGCTCTTGACAAATGTGGTGAAGAAGCTGAATGACTACGATAATTCTTAGAAGATATTCCACGATAGCCGAAACTTATGTCGGCAATTTACATACATTACGATAGTCAATCAGCAATCGGTCGGGCACAGAGCCATCTGTATCATGGTAAGTCTAGACATATATGTTATAGACATAATACCATTAGACAACTAATCTCTACGGGAGTTATCACTATTGACTATGTGAAGTCAAAGGATAACCTAGCGGATTCGCTAACCAAAGGGTTAAATCGAGAGTTAGTTGTAAGCTCCTCATGAGGAATGGGCTTGATGCCGCTGTCAGCGATCAGTGTAAAGGACGCTCAACCTATGCTGACTGGAGATCCCAAGAACTAGGTTCAAATGGACAACTAATTTGCACTGACTAGACACACTGTGAGGAATATCCTAATGAAACAGTGAATAGACCAGGGTAAACCGATGGGCTTTTAATGATCAAGAAGAGTAGATGACAACTTTTGAGGGATCACCTATGTGAGAAAGAAATCGGGCCGCTTCGAAGAGAATTGGAGGCACAATTCTTAGAGCTTTTCATAAAACCAGACGTGTTCATGGCCAAGAACGAACACACTCATGAGAACTGAGTTGTATTAAGGAGAGTCTTGGGTGAGATTTGTCACTGCTTACACAGGAGACAGTATAGTTCAAGGACATCGTGTCTATTATCAGCCAATAAGCAACCAGATCTTCACAAGGGAAGGTTCAAAGGGTAAAATCTACCTATCCTATACTTGACTCAACTACTGAATGCTATCACATACCCTATCTCCATTCATGTGGGGATTGTTGAATATAAGTGAATGGAGAAGAGGTGGAAGAGGAAGGAGGCTCCATTGTGAATGAGACTTTAGTCCCACATTGGGAGTTTCATGGCATGATGGTTGGTTTATATTGATTCACATGTGTTGAGGATGTGAACAAATGCATGGGGAGAGACTCTCTTTCACGCGTGGGTGCGCAGGGGGGTGCAAATCCAGGGCCCAGATTGCACTGAACCATCTTGACTCGTGTGCAGACACAACCTGCGCGCGTCGAATGCCGGACCGGTCGGGGCAAAATTCGCCTAAGTGGAACAACCAACGTTTTGCTGCTATAACGGATGCATTAAGTTTGAGATTAATGCAGAATCTAAACGTTTGAGTAATAATGAGTGAAACAGTAGACGTTTCACCGCTCGGCTAGTAATGATCATTAATCGACCATTAATGATGTCGTTGATCTGAGCTTCTATATAAGGAGGTTGTGATCACAAGCAGAGAACACACACACACACACAACGAAGCAAGCAAAAACTATCCACCATATTTCCCTCCTCTGTCATGCTACTCTTACTCAGCAGAGTGCCCGTGATAGCGATCGGATGCCACTCAGTTCGCCGTGACCACCAGTGCTTAGTGGGGATTGTTAGCAATTCGAGCCGCAAAAATCGCTTTTTGCGTTGCGAAAACCCCGAATGCTAGCCACGGATTCGTGCGAAAAATTAATAAAATTCTTGTACTTGTTTCCTACTCTAGATTGATCTACTTTAGATCTACATGGTGAGTGTTATAACTTTGAAGCGAAGCCCTTAGCAAATCCCGCTCGTCCAAGGTCCTTCGGATCTCGAGTGTGTTCAAGCGTACACACCTCTAGTAGTATCCACACGAACAAGAAGTGTTCTCTAACACTCAAGGATGGAGAAGAGAGCACCACAAGTGTGCTAGCACTCCCTAAGGCTCTCGGGTGGGATTGGAAGAAAGGTAGGAGAAAAGAGAAAGATATAATCTCAAACACTCCTCTTATTTTTCTATATGACTATCACTCTACCTTTCTTCTTGGATAAACTCACTAACTTTCTTGTCTTGCTTGGAACTCTCGACTAAGAGAGGAGAAGAAGCAAGGAAGAAGTAAGTAAGATGATATAAAAATGAATGAATTAATTCAATGCCTATGCATCTTCCATTTATATGGCTGGCCACACTAGGAATGCAATTAATTGCATTCAATGAATCTTAATGCATTCATTTGGGCGGCCAATGAATCTTCCATTTATATGGCTGGCCACACTAGGAATATTGCTCTCCCTTGATGATTTGGCAAGGATGTATTGGCTAGCCATGTTATGTAGGATAAGTTATCCTTCATGAGGTGGCATCAAGTCAAACTTGATATTTCCACTTCCATATAGTCAAGTCAAACTTGATCACTCATCATCTTTGGTGAGTTAAATACAACCTAATTGAGTCTAACTCAAAAGGCCTAAATTAGATTACTCTTAATCTAATTTTTGATTCATCACATGAACCTAATCTAATTGGTTCATCATATGAACCTAATCTCCATTCACTTGTTCATTGTGTGTGACCCAATAGGTTCTTGCAACGTTGGCAATGTTTCTAAATCTTATTTAGAAACATAAGCAATGAGCGGCATCTAGCAATACATCAGTGCTACCCAAGTTGCAAGAATGTTGAGATCCAACATTACCTTCGTGACTACTAATTGTGACTCTCACAATATGTGACAATGTCCTTCAATCCACGATATCTAGATTGATCAAATGAGGCATAGACCGTGTCATCCTCGAATCAATCTATATCTTGAACTCCAAGTGGACTCACTCTAATCAAATGAGTTCAATATCTCATATCGACTCATTTGGGCATGGTCATGCACTTAGTGGTCCACTCTATCAAGAACCAAGATATCACTCCCGTCATATAGGAGGGATAGATCCCATCTACATCACTCACATCCCTCCGCATAATTTGTTACATACCCAGTAATCGCTTTTATAGTCCACCCAATTACGGGTGACGTTTGACGAAGCCAAAGTATGCAACTCCTTATGTAGGGAACCATGGTGACTTCAGGTCCAAGGACTAATAGTCATACTAATAGCCATATGAGAAAGTGTATGACACTGATATAACGATCCAAGATACTTCTCATGGCGGGTCATTCAGTATACATTCTCCAATGCATACCCATATATCAACTTGATATCTTTATATCCATGACTTGTGAGATCAAGTCATCGAGTTGACCTACATGCTAGTCTCGTCGCATTAACATTGTCCCTGAATGTTAATACTCGACTAGCAATGATTAAGAGTAATGTTCCCTATATCATCTCACTATCGATTCAACCAATCGATTGATATAGATAAGAACTTTCTACTCAAGGACGCTATTATACTTAGTTATTTGGCACCAATACAAGTAAGTATAATAACCAAAACAAATGCCTTTAAATATATACATAGGAATATGATACAATGAGTCCATACAACAATCATCATATGATTGGCTCTAGGGCTCTCACTAACAGGGATCACGGTCAAACCATTGTATCTTGGGAAATAGATTACTCGAGCAAGCCTCGAAGCACAGCCGGAGGTGGGGGCGAATCTGTTTCAAGGAAACTGCGACTCTCTCAGGCCTCGGTCAATTTTTCCCGGTCGGTATGTCTGCTCGTCTAGTCTATCAAGTCTACTCTGTTAAGACCTGGTCTATCAAGATCGCTCTTTCAAGACTGCTCTGTCAAGACCTGGTCTATCAAGACCGCTCTTTCAAGATTTGCTCTGTCAAGACCTGGTCTGTCAAGACTGCTCTTTCAAGACCTGGTCTGTCAAGACTGCTCTATCAAAACCTGGTCTGTCAAGACTACTCTATTAATATCTGCTCTGTCAAGACCTGGTCTGTCAAGACTGCTCTGTCAAAACCTGGTATGCTCTGTCAAGACCTGGTCTGTCAAGACTGCTCTGTCAAGACTGTTCTGTCAAGACCTGGTCTATCAAGACTGCTCTGTCAAGACCTGCTCTATCGCTCTGCAGACCTGCTCAAGTCGCTCTACAATACAGACCTGGTGCTCGGTTGATCTGCCCGCTCAGCGACTCAGTCCGTTCTTCTATACGTAACAGAAACCAACCCCTACTAGCAGTCTGAGATCATCCGCTCAGGTCATCTCTATTGTAAGTTGAATTTAAATTCAATGTAATTTTAAAATTCAGCTAACTCCCCAAAATCTCCGATAATGTATTGTATTTTTTATAACACGGAGCACTTAGATTCGGGTTCTTGAGTGCTTTTGGGTCCTAAGGTACTCTAACGTTTAGGTAGTTTAACAAATTGGCAACTACAATAGTTTGGATTAGTTTACTTAAGTAAAAGGATGTGATCATTGAACTTTGTTTTGTTTAGAGAACAACTAAAGTTTGTGAAGATTGCATTAAACTCCTATTTTTTTACCATATTATTCTACATTGAATTATCCTTTTATCATATTATAATTAATTATAAGCAATAATATAGTAATTATTTAATTATAACCAATAACATCCTCTATCCCAAGATTCTTGTGTCCCTGTGTCCCCTCGTCGATCGGACGGTCATGACATCCTCGTGATGTGCACTGCATCCTTGAGATGTAATCTAGCCCATCTGATAGGCAGGGGACACGAGGACACAGGAATCTTGGGGTAGAGGATCTGATCTCGGTGCATCAAATCAGATCCTCTGTCCCAAGATTCCCGTGTCCCCTCGCCGATCAGACAGTCATGACATCCTCGTGATATGCACTACATCTTTGAGACGTGATCTAGTCCGTCCGATTGGCGAGGGGACATGGGGACACGAGAATCTTGGGACAGAGGATCTAATCTCGATGCATCAAATCAGATCCTTTGTGTCAAGATTCCCGTGTCCCCGTGTCCCCTCGTCGATCGGACGTCCGGTCATGACATCCTCGTGATGTGCACTGCATCCTTGAGATGTGATCTAGCCCATCTGATCGGCGAGGGGACACGAGAATTTGGGACAGAGGATCTGATCTCGGTGCATCAAATCATATTCTCTGTCTCAAGATTCTCATGTCCTTGTGTTCCCTCGCCGATCATACTATCATGACATCCTCGTGATATGCACTGCATCCTTGAGATGTGATTTAGCCCGTCCGATCGATGAGAGGACATGGGGATATATAAATCTTTGAACAGAAGATTTGATCTCTAAGTGTGTGTATATATATATATATATATATATTGTTTAAAATAACCATCCAAAATCTTAGTATCATTAATGATTCCATATCGACTTGAATAATTAATTTAGTATCCTTTTTTGAAAAAGATTTTAGGGAATTAATTCATCACGCATACGTGTTGAAATTAGTGCCCAAGTTCTATAAATTGGATTTAATAAGGGTAAGCCAGATCTATATAGTAGTGCAACACTTGAGAACTTTAGCAGCAAACTATTACAACAGACTCTCTCCCTTATAAAAAATTAAGGGGGCGTTTGGTATGAGCATGAGAATGAGAATTGGAATGAGAATCATTGTATTGTGGAATGAGAATGAGTATGAGCATGAATATCACTCTTAAAATCAATGTTTGGTTAGTTGCATACTTTCTATCGGAATAAATCAATATTTCCTTTTTTTACCCTTAAAGAAAAATAAGAGAGAAAAAATTAGATGTAAAAGAAAGATGAATGTGACAGAAAAATATGATGAAAAGGAATGATGAGTGACAAAGTGTGATGAAAAAGAATGAAGAGAGAGAAAGTAGGATGAGAGAGATTGTGTGATGAAAAAGAATGAAGAGAGAGAAAGTGTGATGAGAGAAAATGAGAAAAGATGGTGTAATAGAAGAGAGCATGATGAGAGAAGATGTCAGATAAAATATGATGTGAGAGAAATTATGATGGGAGAGGATGAATAGAGAGAAAATGTAATGAGGAAAAATGAGGAGAGAGAGAGAGTGTGTGATGAGAGAGATTGAGGAGAGAAAAAGTATGATGAGAGAGAAAGTGTGATGAGAAAAAAAGAGAACAGTGAGTGTGATGGAAGATATTGAGAAGGGAGAAAGTATGATGAGAGAGAAAGTGTGTTGAGGAAAAAAAAAGGAGGGAGTGTGATAAGAGAGATTGAGGAGAGAGAAAGTGTGATGAGAAAAAAAAAAGAGAAAAGAGAGTGTGATGGGAGAGATTGAGGAGAGAGAAAGTATGATGAGAGAGAAAGTATGATTAAAAAAAGAAGGAAGAGAGTGTGATGGAAGAGTTTGAGGAGAGAGAAAGTATGATGAGAGAGAAAGTGTAATGAAAAAAAGAGGAAAGAGAGTGTGATAGGAGAGAGAAAATGTGTGATAAAATGATGAGAGAGAAAATATGATGAGAGAGAACAAGGAGAGAGAAGTGATATGAAAGAAAAAATAAATAAATAAATTTTGATATTTGATATTAAGGGAGAAAATTTTAGTTTTAGGTCAAGGGTATTTTTGGAATAAGGGAATATTTTGATTGATGGAAATAGGGTAATGACTCATTGAAGAGGAGGTACATGGAAATGAGTTATTGCCCAATTTTAAGGATTCATTCCCTTATTTGTATTCCTATTCCTATAATCCAAACATTAACAATGGTAATCAATGATTCCCATTCCCATTCCCCACTCCTATTCCCCTAAACCAAACGCCCCCTAAATTAATTTTTTATATATAAGATATTAAACTGATAAGAACATATACTACACTTGATTTTATACAAAAGGTCGAGAAATATATACTTTCTATTGTTGCCAATCCAAGATATTTATAAAAGCTTATCTGCTTGTGGTGTTTTCAATGCTAAGATGTGTGACTAAAGAGAATATTGATTTGTATATATTTTTAATATAAAAATAAAAAAAAAATTACTAATAAGGTTTAAAATTATTTTTAGCATAAAAAGAAAAAAAAAACATGAACATAATTTAATTTTGAGCTTCATCAAAATTAATTATTAAAGAGTAAATATTCTTAATAAATAGTAAGATACTAATAAAAAAATCTTTATCAAAATATGTGCGTGCTTATTACAACCATGTAAATTCATACCACATAACATTTATATCTTTGTTAAGATGAAAGTTATTAGCTAAGGAAAACTATTTGAGATATAGGCGAAATTTATTCTAATCTCTTCCAACAATATCACTAAATAGGTTTAAACGCTCGTATATAAGAATAACAGCTAAATTTTTATCCCACTAAATAAGATTAGATATATAAATCTTTATACGATATTGAATTCAATTTCTTACTTATATGATCATCTAAATTTAAATATATATTATTTTATTTTATCATTTTTAATCAAATTTTCTTTGATATCTCTTTCATTATTCATGTGATATTTGTTATGATCTCTATTGGCTAATTATGATATTTATTGGATGCTTAAGTACATATTTTATATCATCTTAAATGTGTCTTCAAAATTTTTCTTAATTTTTATTTTATCTCTAATATTTTTATTTATTTTTTTATCTTATTTATCCTTATATATATCTGTACATTCAATCCCTCATATAGTGGTGGGATATTCTCTGAATCTATCTCACTTATTATTAGACTAACAATTGACCAAAAGAGAGTAATTAATCACATCTCTATATGTTTAAATAATGAAATATAAACACATGAAAATTAAGTATTTTCATTAACTTAATTTTCCAGTGGTATTTAATTAAAACTACAGTTAATTATAATTTACTAAATAATTAAATAATAATATTATATCTATTTACAATGCAACAAAACTTTAGTTAAACTAAATAGTTTTTTATTTGTGAAATAAAAAGATAAAAATGAGAAAATATTTTTATTTTATTACTCTAATAAGGTGGATTAATTTTTTGAAATAAAGACGTGTTTTTTAAATTCAGAATATAGCAAGGGCTTTTCACGAATTTTCCTTTAAACTTACCGTTGAAAGCGTCCGACCACGAAGCCATAATATCTGACATTCAGCGCAACGGTCTTGTTTACCTCGAGATTCGCGAAAAGTTGATGAACGAAGCTAAATCAAACGTGCAGTGTGATAAACACACGCCCCTCTGCTACCGCCGTGCTATTCGAGCTAAAGCGGACGGACCGGAATGGGCGTAGATAACCGGAGGGTGGCGTGATCGTATCACCGCTTTCGGCTGCTTTTTAAGGGCTCATGGGTAAACTCACTCCCACTTCCACTGTCAGGTGCGCTCTTCGCTGGCTCGCACGAAGCGGCTTCGAATCACCGCAAAACCCTAAGAACTTCGCCGGTGCGTGGGAGAAGAGAAGAAGAAATGCAGATGGGAGGGGCTGTGGCGACAGATTCTAGTGGGATGAATGAAGATCCGGCGGCGGCTGCCGCGTGTGGGAGTCCGGAGATCGATACTTCGGCGCCGTTCGAGTCGGTGAAGGAGGTGGTGGATCGTTTCGGTGGGAGCGCCGACTGGAAGTTGCAGCTCAAGGAGATCTTTTTCCCAGGGGTAAGTTTAAGCTTTTCCCCCCTTCCTTTGTGCGAAGTACACGCTATTTAATTTGATGATTTTGTCTTCTTCTTGTTAAATTTTTTTCTTCTTTACTGCTCGCTTGTTGGCCTTGTTAAGAAAAGTTCCAGTGAAGAACTGGTGGAAAAGAGATGGGATTTGCTATTTTACTGTTGGTTTGGTTCACTCCTGGTCCACAGTCAACATTGTTTGTTGGCCCAGGACGGCCTAGTAATCCCTTTCAAGGGTTTTCTTTTGTGGGGATTTTTGTACTTTTTTGGAAGTATCAACAGTTGGGAGTTGTTCTGTGAGTTTTTGATTCCAAGGAGAGTCCTAGTGGTCACAATGCCTTGGAGTATACTACCGTGGAAGTTCAGAGTTCAGAGAGGGGGAGTTTTTTCTTATGGAAAAGAATTTTTGAGCTATGAGCAGCAAGGAGCACTTGATGAGAAATCTTAACTGGTAATAAGCGGTATCAAAATGTAGGTTGTCTGTGTAAGAGTGGTGCATCTAGGTTTTATAGTGGGTGTGCCCTCATGTATATAAGTGTTTGGAGAGGGAGAGTTCTTTCTTATCAAAAGGAATTTTTACGGAATGAGCAACTAGGAACACTAGACATGAGAAAGCTAGAGAGGATGGTAACTAGAAAACAAACTTAAGTATCTTTCCTATTAGCTAGGTTTGATTCAATGAATGAGTTTTTCGTTGTTTCTATGTCAACAAGTTTTGTTCAAAGGATATTAATTGTCAATATTTGGTATAATAGTCTAAGTTGTTTGTGGAAGAGCATTGCATCTGGGTTTTGTAGTGGGTGGAACACTGTGTTATAAATGATAATGGTTGATACTTTAACAATGTCTCTTTCACGATGTTATCCTCAGCTTCAACCTTCTCATTCAATGTATCTAATATAAAACTATCCTCATGTGTATTTGTTTGGTTTGTTATCTCATTGAACATCAAGTCAAGTCATGACTTTCTCCATCTACATCAAATGCATGGTAATCCACTGTGTTTGAGAACTCGTCCAAATCCACATAGACCATCTCTTCATCCTCCTCTGTTGTTGCCTAAATGTTTCCTTAATCTCAGTCTCATTTTCGTACTCATCCTCCTCCATGAACTCATATGGCATTTCCTTTTTGTCCCAATATGCATTATTAAGGTCAAATTGTAGAGTTGTATCATATCCACAATTTGATTCATGTTGTGGTTATAGCTGACTAACTATTTCTTTGGTTATGACTTACATAGAAGATGAAAAACAAAAAATATCACACTCAAGACTATGAATATATGATTAACATTAAAATAAAAATTGGTGAGATTCTGAAATATATTGTTTGGACAACCATAACACTTAGCATTTTTGCACAACCATAACACTTAGCATTTTTGCACACAAATTGTTTGGATCACAATCATAATACTCAACATTTTTGCACACAAATGAGATATGCCTTTGGAGACATCCTCCACCATATCGTTGATGGTTCCTTGAGAACAGATGTGATACCATTTGATCCTGTCTGAGAAGCTTGACAAAATGGAAAGCTGGGGAGAAAATCTACTGCTGATGAAGAGTAATACCTGACTGAATAATGATCCGAGATACCCAAAGCGGATCGGGGAGAATGAAGTCACAGAATGCCCTCCTCCTGCGAAGATTCAATGACGAGATAGAAATCTAACCAAAGAAAATCAAGATCCGGAGCTTCCAAGGCTTCCTGCGCACAAGAGACCAACCAACACTATTGTCAGTGACCTAAGACCGGGGTGGGAATCCCTGGCTAGGCCCTCCGACGCTCAAGTCAGTCATCTCTCTTGGTGTGGAAGAAGAAAGAAGAAGATGAACAGTAGTTGAAAACTAGAGTCGTGAGTGTGAGCATCAATGTGAACTTACCTGGCCAACGGAGAGGATTCCCCTTTTTATACCACTTCATATAACCTCCGTAGTCATGAAGTGGACCCCAGTTTGTTATAGTTTGTTATGAGATGACGTAAGCTGCGTACTTGTGGCAAATGACTTTTAAGGAATCTTTTTTGTACCCCAGATGTACATCTTTTGTCGTTTAGTACCTGCAGAAAAGTCTAGAAGCACACTTCCCGCCAAATAGGTAAACCTGTTATACAATCACATACAGATATCTTTATTAAATTAATTATGAGTATTCTTGAAATATTTGCTCCTACTCTATCTTATAAGTTATATCGGAGTATATTTATTACCCCTACCTGTTTGTCCTGTCTTTATTATGTTGTGGACAACTTGGTATTATACTATGTTTTGTATTGACCGAATATTAAACCTAGACCTTGTTCGGTCGGTTTATTATTATCACTCAACTAATCGTTCAGTAATATACTATCAATTCTATAAAGCCTTAGATCTTTTTATTTCCGGACGATCATGTATACTTAATTAATTTTAGATATACCACCTTAAACAATCCTGGTTTTTTTTTATCTTAAACGTGTAAACCTGGCCGATATTGATTTACCCTTCCGAAGATGTATCCCGGCCGATATTGGCCTATTCTTCTTAAGGTATTTCTCGATCGGTATCAGCTTACTTTCATTAAGGTATATATCGGTCGATATTAACCTGCCTCCCCTAAGGTATATCTCGGTCGATATTGTCCTGCCTCCCTTAAAGTATATTTATGTCGATATTGGTCTTCCTCCATCAATATATTATCTGACCGGGATTGACCTACCTCTCTTAAGGTATATCCCGACCGATATTAATCTATCCTTTTAATTGTATATCTTGATCAATATTGGTCTTCCTTCATTAAGGTATTATCTGGCCGGGATTGGCCTACCTCTCTTAAGGTATATCCCGGCCGATATTGATCTATCTTCTTAATTCTGCTATTTCCTTTCCGTTTTTCATCAGAGACCTACTAAACCTAACCCATATCACTAGCCTTCTCTTCAAGTCTAGTCGAAGGAGGTGTAGCTGATTGACTAGACACAAGTTTATTTTTGTTTCTTTACCTGTCTTTACCCGTGACTCTGCCCTAGGCGCTGTAGTGGCCTCGTGATCCTCTGATATGGCCATCCCGTGAACTCAAGTATTGTAATCCCGTGAATCTTTTGATCCTTTAAATAGGGCTACTACCCTCTCTTCGTTTTCCATTCACCCCAGTTCTTTTTCTTCCTTGTTCACTTCTTCCTACCGAGAGTATGACCTTAGATCCCCCTTTCTGGGGGCAATTCTTGTTGGACAAGGCGAGATCTATATATGAGTTTGCTCAAGTTTTGGATCCAATCAACTCTCTGGTCCGAGAACTGGAGGCATTTCTGTTGATCACCCAATTTCGAGTACTATCAAAAACTGCCCTGAGGAGCAAAATTCCTCAAGATCTAGAATCTCAAGCCAAAGGCCCGACTGTTCTGCAAACTCGACGGGCTTCAGAGGGGTTAACGATAGTCATAGAGGTTCCAGTGCCTAGTCCCTGGGCATCACGACGAAGGCATAGCCCATGTTACCCGCAGGCTAGGATGGTCACTCTGGAAGCAGAGCTCAAAGGCTCAAGCAGCAAAGGGCATGAATAAATCTGCCTCTCCTTGTTCATGAGACCACTCTGCTTCATAGTTTCCTTCGTCCCTGGCAAAATATTCCCACTTCTGCAGCCTGGGCAAGCTTCCTTCATGTCAGGCAAAATATTTCCACTTCTGCGCTTTGGCGAGCTTGGCTCCGATGGGATTGAAATCTTCTAAGTACTCTGAGAATTTAGATTAATATTCTGCACTGGCATCCCAGGATTTAGCATTTTTAGAGGAAAATGTAATGTTATGTATCTGATCATGTCTTAAATGTAAAATTGAATGGTTTTTTTTGTATCAAATTAGGTGACTCTCTTGAATCTTTTTGGTTTATGAGAATAAACTGGCTCTTCAACTATTTCAAAATATTTAGCCCTTTTTTTAATTTTTTTAAAATTTTTTTTTTTATGAATATGTCACCCGACCGATATTAATTTATCCACAACAAATAAGATTATCTCTATCGATATTAGTCTGTGCTTTATAATAACATTAATTCGGACCATGCTTTACGTCTAAATAGCTCTCATTATTTTTTGTTCTCGACCCGGGTTCTATCAAACTCAATCCCTTTTCCCTTTATTACACCTAGTAAACTTCGTCTTCTTCCCAGAATTTCCTTGATTATAATTGACTTTTCAACGGTAAGAGAATGTTAGAGGCGCACGACGAAGTGTTACCAACACCAGCGTGATTCGATTTGTCGCGTCCAACATAAATGCCCATTTATGATTATGTAACACATATCTTCTCTCTCTGCTGCGTAACACGGGCATTTGCCCTTTTTCTATAATCCACGGCGTCTATTGAAACAAAAGTGTTTTGATCTAACGACGGTTGTGTGACTTCTAAATCCTAAACCCTTCATCTTCTTGTCGACTTTGTCCCTTTCTTCCTTGCCTTAGCGTTCTTCTTTTGTTGCAGTCTTTGATCAATCCTCGCGCTCACCGCTTCCGGCGATCTCCTTTCTTGACTCCAGTAAGTAACTTGCTGTTCTACTAACCTTTACTTCTGTTTATGGCTGAAGAAACGATTGCCCTTGGTATGTCCAAATTTCATCTTCTTTTGAGAAAAATGCTAGGCTTGCTATTCGCAATCAGTACGAAATTCCCAAGAAATATAGTATCTTGATCCCTAAGCCAGATGATGATCCTCATCGTCCTCCCGATAATTGCGTGACTTTTTTCAGGGATCAATTGATAGGGGATTTGAGGTTTCCCATTCCTCATTTTTTGATTGATGTGAGTCAGTACTTCGACATTCCCTTGCAACAATTCGCACCTAATGCATTTCGTTATTTGTGTGGTACTTACATGTTATTCCGCCTGTTAGATATTCCTCCTACTCCCCAAAATTTTTTCATGTTTTCTCACCCAAAATGTTCGGAGCGCGGCGTTTTCCTTTTCCAATCTCGAACTAAGATGGTTCTTTTTGAGGATATATGCCTTCGTCTCTCAAAGCTTGGAAATCTCGCTTTTTCTTTCTAAAGTTTCCTGGACCCATCCCTTAGTCCCATGCCTGGAAATCTTCCTTGCCTCCCTTGTCCGACGTCAATGAGTTTCACCTTCATCCTACTTTTCCTCTCTATTGCGAAAAACTGCTATGTCGCCGCCTTTCTATCCCTAGATGGCTGCGGGTTGATCTTCTGTATCTGTTTGGTCTAAGCCCTGTCAAGCCTATACATGGCTCTTTAGGTAAAGTTTTGTTTTTTTCCTTATTGATTTTTACTAACTAAAGTTTAGGTAAATCCTTCCTCCTGTTTTGTGCAGTGGCTGGGTTTTATGCTGCTTTGATTGATGAGGAACTACGTTTGGAGGAGGCTCAGCTGCGTGCAAAAGAGCAAGAGCTCCTTGCCGCACTTAATCAGCCTTCCTCGATTGAGGTTTCGGTTCCTGTGGTGGAAGCCTCCAGTTCTCAGGTGGTTCCTGAGGTTCCTGGGAGCTTACCTGCGGAAATTCCTGCCGTTTCTTTGCCAGCTACTTCTTTATCAGTGGCCGTTGCTTCTCCAGCGACTACTTCCCTTCCCATTATCGAGCTTACATCCCCCGTAAGCTCGGAAAAGTCCTTGGCTGAGGTTGCTCCCAGCAAACGCCCCTACCGCAAACTTACCAGAGCTCCTCCTCCCACGAGGAGATTGATTCTTTCTGCTGAAGAATTGCTCTCAGAAGATTTTGCTTCTGCTGATCTTCCCTCTGCTGAGCCCACTTTGGCTAACCTTCATCATTCTCTTGTTTTCTCTTCTTCGCCTTCCTCTAGTACAACTGCTCCTGGTGGCACTTCTTTCACTTTTCCTCTGTCTATTCCAGAGTCTGGATCTTTACCCTTCTCACCTTCTTATCTGGTTTTCGCTCCCCATTCTATTCCAACTTCTGCCATTCCCGTCCTCCCTATCTTGCTTGGGGGTTCTCTTGCTAGTGCTTGGGAGGAAATTCATTCTCTCTTTGGGGAGCTTACCACTCCTGAGACAATCGATCGATTCTCTTATAAGGAGACCCGGGTATGTTTATCAATGTTTATTTATTATTTATCTTTGACTATTTTATGACCCTTTATTATATTTTCAACGATGGCTAGCAAACATGGGTCCGTCTCGACTGATGCATAACTTATATAATGAAAAACAAGAAATTGAAACAGCAAGTTGCTGAGATGTCTTCTGCTAAAGTTTCAGAGGAATCCAAGAGACAATATGAATCTCAAATTGAGAGTCTTCAATCGCAATTCAAATCAGCTACGGATTTCAACAAGGAATTAACTTCCAAATTAGAGAAACAGACGGTTGAGCTCAACAAGTTAAAATCTGATTGTGAGTCTGCATTGGCTGATAAACTCAAGGCTCTGGGACACAGCTAAAGCAGAGGCATCCACCAAAGACGTTGAACTGAAGACTTCCCAAACAGCTTTGGTCGTCTATAAGGCTGGTGAAGACAGTCGTTTCAAGGATCGAGCTACCGTCTTGATCCAATCTCCCGAGTTCAACAGGCCAATTGTAAAGTCTATCTTGGCGGCCTACACTGCCGGAGCTGAAGGAGCGGTGAAGCAACTGCCAGAAGAAGACTTCTTATAACGACCCACTTTCTACTGGCTAAACTGTGAGGCCGATCGTTACATTAATCTGTGCTAAACTATTCCCTGACCATTACTAAATCTAGATGTGGAAGCTGTACTAATCAAAATCTTGTTAAACTATTATCATTTCTTTATTCTATATATGCTAGGGGGTGTAATCTAAACTATTCATAATATGTTCCACCTCCCCGGATGGGCAAGGAGCTGAACTAAAGGTTTCTCTGCTATTATCAGGCCTCCCAATCGATCCACAGATCGATTGGAATGGTCGAATCGATCCAGTGATCGATCCAGCATGCTACTATATGCGGAACTTGGGTTGGATCGATCCAGTGATCGATCGACGCCATCCGGATATCGGATCGATCATGATCGTAACTGTCGATCCGCCGATCGATCCCGAGAAATTGCTGGATCGATCGGCTGATCGATCAGCCTACTGTTCGCGGACAATTGCCCGATCGATCCTTCGATCGATTGGAGACTCTCGAATCGATCAGCTGATCGATTCGAGTTTCTGATTTCGACTAAAGGTCTGATTTCAGCACTTGTTCATGCCAAAATCACCTATAACAATTCTAAACTAAATGCCAAACATTCTAACATCACAAAAATAGTATTCTAAACATGATAGGATGCTTGATTAACTAATTCATAACATTTAACATGTTATGGTGCAAAATAACCAAATGCTAAAAAGTTCTAGTGCTTAAACAAGCTTGCTGAAATTTCCTAAGATCACTATTCCAAGTTCCATCCACACACATCTTCGTAGCATTGTCCTCCAGTCTCCGCTAGTCCATCTTTCCTTTACCTTTATCTGCAGTATAAGGAAAAGAAAATATCCGTAAGCTTTCGCTTAGTAAGAAATCATCTACCTCACTAAAACATGCAATAGATGCAAATCATGCTATTTAAAACACGTACTGATTGAACTAAAACATGACATGCTATCATACAATACATAGCAATCAAAAGCTAGTCATGGCATACTACCATCTAAAGCAGGTGTAATAAACTGAACATAGAGCTATCATACATAATCATAAGAGAGAGTCGAATCAAAAATAATGAGCTAGATGGTCAATTGAACTCAACTAATATAATGATCCTTGTGAGTTTGAAAAGCTAATAACATAATAGATTAAAATAATAATCATCTGCTGTTTGGGTCCGATAATTGTACTTTCTATGCGCGCATCCTCGGGTTTGCAAGTCCCGAATTTAGTAGGGTTACTAGGTTAGGCGAACCTAGGACTACTATGAGTCGACCCATGGATATCTAATCTAGCAAATGCGGCCACCGAAAGTAAATCTTGAACATAAGCTAATAACTATTGTTTTGCTTCTACTAGGTTGTCTAAACCCAGAACTAGGTTATCTGAACCTAGAGGCGACTGTGGGAGCCCACTCGTTGAACATCTAGTCCATCATAACTGTAGCAAGACTAAATAAGCTGTAAAATGCTTCTATTGCATTTATCTAGGCTACTAAAATGTCTAAGTTGCATTTTAACTGTGCTATTAATTTGATCGAACACTTGGTATGCGCTAGTTCGCATCTTTTGTGTCGGAAAATTGCATATCGCTAAATTAAAAACATACAATCATCCGAAAAGTTACTTATACTGCAAGTGAGGGGTTTCTTACCTCTTGTTCGGATTTTCTTACGATTCTAATCGCTAGATCTCCGGAGGAGACGATCCTTTCGACGATCTTCTCGCGTCCACGCGTTCCTCTCACAGAGGGGAGCGTCCTCGTGTCGAAGTCGTCGCCGGAAGGTGCCCTTGGGCGGAACCCTAACCTTCCTTGTGGTTGGCACCGAGAGAGAGCCAGAAAAGAGAGGTGGGCGGCGGTAAGGTTTTAAGGAGAGGAAAAATCACGATCCAAATAACCCTTCACTTAATTATTTCTTATTTATATTAAGTGATCTAATTCGCCCCAACTCCAACTTAAATAAAATTGATTCCCTTCCCTTCAAAGATTCACTGGTTCATTGGTTACCGGTTCACCAAGTCATGGGACCTAATAGGTCTGGGTTCAATTCACGCGTATTTTACGGTCCTATTTTTTTACTTGACTACTCTAAAATCCCATAAAATATTCTAAAATTCGGAAAAATCATAGAATATTTCTAAAATAATTTGAGAATTTTTTAGCTTCTGATCCCCCATACCTTATAAAAGTTGGTCCTCGAACTTAGAATAACTCTGGGTATACATCCATATCGCCTCTACTGTGTGACTTTTCCAAATTACTTTCACTAATGGTACTCCTTGTTCAATTTCTTAGCTCTTGTTATTATCCGAATAGTACGATTTGTCATTGAGGTCTTGCGGACTTGTCTGAGGCTCAATCACTGGGTGGCATCTGGGATATGCTTCTTGAGCATAGAGACATGAATGGACAACATTTTCTGGGGTAGCTCTAACTCATATGCTACCTTGCCTATTCTAGTGATAAGGTATGGTCCCACATATGGGACTTAGTTCGCTTTTTCCCAAAACGTTACTACCTTCGGGAGCTACTATGAGGAACACCGAATCCCCAACCGAGAACTCTAAAGGTCTCATATCGGCGTAGCTTTTCCTCAAGGCCTGAGTCGTCTCTATCCTCTCGGATCTGTTGTATACCGCTGTGGTATCGCCACTAGATCTGCAGTTCTAGTTCTTCTGCTCACCACTCTCATACCGGATTGGAGATCTACACCTCCGCGTAGAGAGCCTCGTAAGGTGCCACACCGATAGTGGTCCGATAGCTGTTGTATGCAAATTCTGCTAAACTTAGATATTTGCACCAACTTCCTTCAGTCTAGGGCACACTCGGGCGTATCTTCGAGTGCACATTTACTCACTGGCTCAGTCGACCATCATGAGGATGGAAAGTCATCTTAAACTTTAACCGTGCCTAAATCGACCGTATACACTCCAAGTGTGATGTGAACCTACTATCTCCATGCGATATAATGGTTGGGACTCGTAGTCTAACGATCTCCTGAGATCTGTTGCTGCTCCACGGAGTAGGATATCCGATAGCTAAGAGTGGGCCGATGATTTACCCTGTCGACTACTACCGATGGTATCAAAACCATTCGTGGTTCAGGTGTCACTATGAAATCCATGGAAATGTCTTCCCACTTCTATTCGTATCTGAACGGGTCGCAAAACTCATCTTGGTCTCGATGTTCTCGCTTAACCTTCGATGTGCTGCAGACGGAGTGATATCGAGCGATGTCTCTTCATCCTGTGCCACCAAAAGCGTTTCTTGAGTCCGGTAATTTTGTTGGACGATCGTGACAGTGAGTCTTGAGCCTCATCTAAAATTTTCTGCGTAGTTTCTCCCGATCCGGAACACATAATCATTATAATACAACACCACTGTGACACTCTTCTCCACTTTCTGCTTCTCCTTGTCGATTTTCGATTTTAGTATCCCCTCCCGAGGTATCTCTGATATCACCAAGCGAGACTCTAATGTCATAGTAGAGCTGTCCACTATGAGTTCGAGACCGAAATTGTGATCTCTTAGTGGGGCGGTGTGGCGTCTCAGAGATAACAAGGTAGCTTGGACTTCTCGCTAAGTGCATCCGCTACCTATTTGCCTTTCTGGGTGGTAGAGGATGTCATGCCGTAGTCTTTAACCGCCTGCCATCTTGTCGGATATTCGATCCTTCCGAGAAGTACTTGAGCACACGATCGATACACTATGCACTGCCCATACAAGTAATGTCTCCAAATTTTGAGAGCGAACACCATCTGCTGCAAGCTCGAGGTCATGAGTAGGATAGTTCTTCTCATAATCCTTGAGTCACGGGCGTGGCGATTACCTCGCTGCCTCAAGACCGCTCCTAGTCCCAACTTAGAGGCATCACTATAAATATCGAAGCTATGCGTGTTCCTGCAGAGCTAGAATAGTGCACCGTCAATCTTCCTCTTAACTGTGGTGTTCTCGCATGATCCTCCGATATTTTCTGCTTTTTCGGTGAGAGCTATCGGTTGGGAAGCTATCTGGAGAAGTCCTCTAATTTTCTATAATAACTCGCTAATCCCGAGCTCGATCTCATGGCATTCTTGGGTCTTTTCCGCCTACTCATGAACCTATTTTGGGTCTACCAGATACCATCATTTGAGATGATGTCCCGGGAAGGACACTGCTCAACCAAAATTCACATTTGTGAACTTGGCGTCATGATAACCTGTTCTCATTGCGATTATTCTCGGTGCTCTGTGTTCTTCCCGAGTTCTGAATAGATAAGGATGTCATGAAGCGATAACGAACTTATCTAAGTACTCTCTGAATACTGCTCACGAGGTCCATGAAAGTACTGGAGCATTTGTACGCTAAAGGGCATGACTACGAACTCGTAATGTCCGTATCTAGTTCTGAATGTTGTCTTGGGTATATCTCCTTCTCTAACTTTCACCGATGATAACCTGACCGAGGTCTATCTTAGAAGTTCTCTCACGCCTCCTTGCTCGAGCAGTCATCAATTCGGGAAGAGGATACTATTCTCGATCGTGACTTGGTTAGGCTCTGTAATCTTTGCGCACGCCCCGTCCTTCTTCTTCACGAACAATAGCGTTCCCGTGGTGAGTGACTCGGACGTATGAAGCCCCTCAAGGCCTTGTGAGTTTTGCCATGAAGTTCTTCGCTCACTACGCAGAAGGTGCTTGAGATAGGATTCAGCACCGGAACGAGTTCATCTCTTCGATCTCCCGTCTCCGTGCTAGCCCGTAACTCTTTCGTGAAGATCAAGTAGTCACGCATTTACCGGACCTCTCGCACCGCCGTCCTTGTCACCGCATCGACTCGTGTCTAAAAATCCGTACATCCCGAAACCATTAATCTGTGCTTACAATGAGAGAAACTTTCGCCTTTCTCTTGGGTTCTCGAACTCGAATCAGGCTTCCCTCTGTCGAATACATTTACGCTTTACCGACTCATGGAAGCACCGTATCCGATCAAGAAGTCCATTCCAAGGATGACATCGTAGTCACCATATTTAGCACTATCGATCACAAAAGAGTTCTCTATTCTATAATGACGGCACCGCCCCGAGCCAAGATCGTGGACGCCATAATTTCCTCGAAGGTAAGGTCAGGAACACCATCGAGTACCTCCGAGGTCGTGTTAACTTCTTTAGCAAATGCCTCGGATATATAAGAACGGGTTACCCCAAGATCGAATAATACAACAGTTTACCGTAAAATACTAATCTTACCTCGTAATAACCGCCGAGGCATTCGCCACGCCTTTCTCGTTAGGAGTAGATCCTTGCTTTCGCCAAAGTGGAGGGCTTTAGTCCGCCTTACTGGGATGTGTGACCATCTAGCGCCCCGCGACGATGCCGAGGTCAGGCTTCCATAATCGAATCCGGTGGAGGAAGACTAGTCTTGTTCGGCACTGCTTAGCATACGCCCTTCCCGTCCACACTCAAAGCATCCTCGCGTCTGACAAACCTGTGGTGAAATTTCCACAAGTAGCACACTTTGGATAATGCTATGACCTCCTTTGGTAACTCCCTGCTCGCGCTATCATTGAGTTCCTTCCAATGAGCCGCGTCTGTTTCGAGTGCCCGAGCCTCGCCTTTAACTCGAGAGGACTCGTCATTGTTTGACATCGCTGTAGTGTCGGTCGAGCATCGCCGACTAGTTTCGTGGTTCATGCCCATGAACGCCGCTAGCCACGCTCATCGTTATTTCCTACCAAGATTCGAGCATCAATCGAACTCGCTCTTTTCTCTACACGACTAGTTCGGGGCATAGACGAGCCAATCTATTGAATTTCTTCACGGCTTCCTCAACTGATAGGTTGCCCTGACGAAACTCAGTGAACTCGTCGTAATTGCGGTTTGTAACCCGCATGTGAAAGAACTCCTCGAAGAATTCTTTCTCGAAGTCAGCCCATGTCATCTGATTTACTGGGCGCTTCACTCTAATTCTCTCCCACCACATAGAATATGATGAATATGTAGCTACTTGTTCCAAGGCCCAAAAACAGAAAGAAATAATTTACCTCTAACAATTAAGCCTTTTCCTGAACAAACAGTTTTTAGCTATACAGAAAAAGGCCAGGCAGTATGCAGTAGAGCAACACAAATTTTATGAAGAAGAGGCATATCTGGACTTACTAGATGGACCTCCATCAATGGAACGAAGTTTTGCTATCACACATCGACAATTAAGAAGCTCAAGGGAATATAGACGACAGTTACAAACAGAACTTGATAACATGCCATCATCTTCACAAGATTCATCAAAATCAACACAATTTTTGTGTATGCTTACAGACATAAACCCTGACAATACTAATGATGACTATCTTGATTATCTACAATATCTAGTTTTGCAGGATTCACCTCATTATCCTACTTCTGAAGATGAATTTATCAATCCATTCGCGGAAGATGGTGGGATAGAGATAATAGCAGCCGACACTAGTGGCAGTGGCACTATTGATATTCCAAAACCAACAGAAGACTGGGTCTCTGATTACCCACGATTACAGCAGTTACAGGAGCAAATTTATTCTCAAGCAGAATCTGCATATAGACCACCTGCTGATACTATAATGAATCCTGTTGGTTACCCCCCAAACCGAGCTCCAAAAGATGAACCTGTAAGTATGGCAGTTACACCCACAACCAAGCCAAAATTCAAGTATAATGACCAGTCTGAATGGTGGAATTTACCAACAGCCCACCAACAAACAGGGGCGATTCTTACACTCCCACCCCAGTTACACAGAATAGAAGATGTTTTCTTAAGATGGGAAGCAGTCACCAAGAATGTAGTAGCCCTACAGAATTTCCCAGACACTCAAGATAAGGCTGACTATATTGAGAATTTGCTCGGAGAAACAGAAAGATTAACCTGGATACAATGGCGAATGGCCTATCCAAATGAATATCAAGAGTTAATCAATTCAAGTGACGGAAGAAATGGTACCCAAAATATAATTTCTCAGATAAGAAGGGTATTCTTACTAGAAGATCCATTTCAAGGATCAACCGACATGCAAGACAGGGCATATAGAGATCTGGAGAGACTTAGTTGTCAGCAGGTAAAAGATCTCATTCCATTTCTAACTGATTATATGCATCTTGCTTCAAAAACAGGAAGATTATTCACTGGACCAGAGCTATCTGAAAAATTCTGGCTAAAACTTCCTAGAAAATTGGCTCATCGTATTAAAGTAGCATTCGAAGAAAAATACCAAGGTAATACCATGGGTGTACATCCCAGGGTAATATTCACCTACAAATACTTAGAGGAAGAATGCAAGAAGGCAGCCTTTAGCAGATCCCTCAAAGACTTAACTTTCTGCAATCAAATGCCTATTCCGGGATATTATAAAGACCCAAAGAAGAAGTATGGACTCAGAAAGTCCACTACTTACAAGGGCAAGCCTCACCAAACACATGCACGAGTGGAGAAAAAGAAGCATCTACTACGAAATAAGAAATGCAAGTGTTTCCTATGTGGCGAAGAAGGTCATTTCGCAAGAGACTGCCTCAAAGAATTTAAGAACACAAAAAGAGTGGCTCTTTTTGAAGGATTGGAAATTCCCGATGAATATGAAATCCTGTCTGTACAAGAAGGAGACGAGCCCTCAGATGCTATATTCAGTATATCAGAAGGAGAAGACCACCAGGTGAATACTGTTCTTAACCAAGAATTTCTATTTGTTTTTATAGAACAGACAAACTCCTATATGATAGGAAAGACAGAAGGGTGGCAACTTATGGTGAAAGTATCAAAGGTACAGCATGACTGCAATCACATATGGGAAATCAATGGAGAGATAGCACCTCCCTACCAAAAATGTACGTGTTGCAAAAGGGAAACTGAATTCTCAAGATTGGGCGCTAGTTAATAAGGTGAAATCTATGATTAAAGACCTTCCAGATTTAGCAATACCTCCTGCAAATTGCTATGTTATAATTGAGTCTGATGGCTGCATGGAAGGATGGAGAGGGGTTTTGAAATGGAAACCTCAAAAATATGATCCCAAGGCTGCAGAATTAATAAGTGCTTATGCAAGCGGCAAGTTTTCCCCACTTAAATCCACTATTGACGCAGAAATTCATGCCATAATGAATTGCATGAATTGCTTCAAGATATATTATGTTGATAAAGAAGAGCTTCTTATTCGTACGGATTACTGGACTGGACATTCCTGTCCACTTTCAGCACATAGAAGGTAAAGACAATACCCTGGCTGACACATTATTTCGCTTGGTTTCTTTTATTGCAGGCCCATGGACCCTTTCAAACGAAGACGAATTGATAATGCAACAATGGGAGGAAACAATTCATCAGTTGCAAGCCAAGTCAAACAACAAAGCAACCCAACATTTGAAGAGCCTTATCACTTTTTGGCTCAGTACAAGGAAGTCTCCTCCAGCCACGGCCCAAGGGTGTGCACCATCCTCGAAGAAGACGCCAGAAGACACTTGGCCGACATTGAAAGGACCGTTGCAAACCAGCTCATCCATAACATTCTCTCCTCCAGCTACGGCCCAAGGGTGTGCACCATCCTCGCAGAAGACGTCAGAAGACACTTGGCCGACATTGAAAGGACCGTTACAAGTTCTACTCTGAGAAGTCTAAGTTTGTAAGTTCTTAAAGCTTTTAAGCTCTTAAGTTCCTTTTCTTGTAATTTAGTCCTGTACTTTTCTCTTTGGCTCTTAATCACTACCATTATCTAAGTTAGTTGAAAAGAAGACGTTTCCGCGATTTTATGGTATCAGAGCTAATTTTTATGGCTGAGTAAACCCTACTCAGGGTATTCACAGGGGAGAGGATGTGTATGGTAGTGATTTTCTTTATGTGTTGTTCTTAAAACAATAAAAGACATCTTTCTTTAAAATTCGGATTCAGCGCATTGCAACTGTTGATCAGTTATAGCAAACTCCGAGGGCATGTTTAGCGAATTGCAACTGTTGACCAGTTATAGCGAAGACATGAACTGATATAGTGTCTGAGTAACTGAGCCCTAAGAGTTTATCAGACTGAAAATTCTGTGGTAATAAGGCGACCGGGGAACGACGAGTGGATTGCAAAAGAACAGGTCCTAACTTGGTAACAAGGCAAGGGATGCCTAGATAAATCCAAGGGCACACCTGTGTGAGCAAGAAAACTTTTAGAACCCTCTAAGCTGTAAGCCACAATTTTTAGGAAAGATAAATCATAGGGTACAGTCTGCTTCCTTGATGTCGTGGATAAATTTGAGCTCCAGGATGTTATGGATGAGCTGGTTTGCAACGGTTCTTTCAATGTCGGCCAAGTGTCTTCTGGCGTCTTCTTCGAGGATGGTGCACACTCTTGGGCCGTGGTTGGAGGAGACTTCCTTGTACTGAGCCAAAAAGTGATAAGGCTCTTCAAATGTTGGGTTGCTTTGTTGTTGGGCTTGGCTTGCAACTGATGAATTGTTTCCTCCCATTGTTGTATTATCAATTCGTATTCGCTTGGGTTTGAAATTGCTTCTTCTATTCTTGAAAGTGGAATGAAGATCCTCAATGTCGGAGTCCAATGCTATCCACACTCGTGAAGGTTTGTTTTGTGCAGCTTTTGTTAAAGAAGCTTATTATTGACTCGTAATAACGACAAGAAGCTCTTCTTTATCAACATAATATATCTTTAAGCTATTCCTTAAATTCATTATGGCATGAATTTCACGTCAATAGTGGATTTAAGTGGACTTACGTCATTGATAAGCACTTATGGTCTTCGCATTGGGATCATATTTTCGAGGTTTCATTTCAAACCCTCCCATCCTTCCATGCAGCCATCGATTCAATTATAACATAGCACTGCGGGAGGAACTGAAGGTCTTAATCATAGATCACCTTATTAACTTATTAACTAGCGCCCAATGAGAATTCACTTCTCCCGTTTGAGACGTCTTAAAATATAAAGGACCAAGGATTTTTCCGAGATTAGGGATATAAGAGCGGCATAATTTAATCCCTAACCAAGATCTCAACCCTTGGTGGTCTGTCAGCTCCTCACATTGAAATTAGCTACTTGAGATAATGAGGTTGAAATTTAACTTTGAATTACCAATAGTAGCCCTAGGAATTCAATTTATAGCTGCCCATCTTCATCTTCATTGGGCTTAGTATCACCTTATTTTTGTATATTTAGAAGGCCTTCTTGAGATGCTCCTTGTGCTCTTCTTCATTTAATATATACAAAATATTATCAATGTAAACTGCTATGAATTTTTCAAGACCTTTAAAGCATTCATTACCATTTTGCGGAAGGGCATAACGAGCCATTCAAAAAGCCCGTCAGGTACCCAGAAGGCTGCCCATGGTACTGAATCAGGATCTATGGCTACTTGATGAAACCCGCTTTTAAGATCAAATTTGGAAAAGATCTTGCTTCTCCCAACCCTATGTATTATAGTATTAATACCTGGGAGGCTATATTGGTCTTTGTGAGTATTGTCATTCAGTCGCTTGTAGTTGAAGACCATTCTTTCCTTTCCCTTAGTTTCCTTCCCTGTTTTGGGGTCCACCGTGGTACCTGAGTAGACTATAATTGTAGTAGTTCTGTGACAACTATTGCTAGGTCTGATGACCTTTAAGTTCAGCAGAGACTTGATATGCTTGCGGAAAGAATCTTGCATTTGAGGTGTAACATGCTTAAGTGGTCGATCCTCATTTATCATATCTGGATTCTTAATTTCCAGCTTGCAGGTTACTAAATTAGACTCCCAATATTTCATTGGATTGTCCCCAATATAACCAGTGTTAGTTAATTCCGTAATCAAGTCTTGAAGATGCTGTCCAGGTTGCCATAAACATACTTGTTCCTGGATTTGATTATATTCTTCCTCTTCTAGCTCTAGTTCTTCAATAACAGAGGCTGTAGGAACAATTTGTTGAGTATGTATAGTTGTAACATTTTTATAAAATGTTACCTCATTTCCTTCTATGCGAACTCCCCCATGCATAGCTCGAATGAAATTGCAACCTAGGATCATAGTAATGTTTCTGTCCAATGTGAGTGGGAAAGTATAAGTGTAGGGTATCCGGAATTGATGATCCCCTATCTTCATATTACCGTACCTCAACTTCTTATTGGTTGTTGTCTTTGAATTGATACCACTGAAATTAACAACAAAAGTATTATTTTCAATGGCAAGAGGAGGTATTGATACCTGATCTATACAGCAGGTGGTAGCGCCGGTGTCAAGGATGACGTTTACTTTGAAACTGTCTACCCCCGGGATAAAAAGTTCTACCACCAAGTTAAAAAGGCCATTTGTTTTAGGCCTTGGTTGTTTTGCCTCTTCTATAGAGAAGACTTTCTCCTTTCCTGAATCAATCAGAACATGTATTTCTTCTTCAAATATTTCTTCATCTTCTTCTTCAGGATTGAAGGATTCCTTGCCTTTCTCTAATCTTTTTAGAAGATCTTTGTTTTCTAACTCCAGGCGGTCAAGCTTGAGATGGAGTTCTTCATTTTCAGTGTTAACTTCTAATGTGTTGGCACTATTAATTCTCAGCATTTCTTCTTTTTCAGCAGCAAATTCTTTCTTTAATGTCTCAATCTGAATTTCTGCTAATAATTTGGTGCTGACAACTTCCTGCTTCAGTCTTTCAATTTCCGCTACTGACCATGCAATATAGTTTTGTTGTTCTTGAATTAATGTAGTAGGGGAAAAAGGAACTGGTACTGACCTTTCCACGGGTATGCTCATGTCGAAGTAATTTCTTGTACACATACCACATGAGGTTATATGGCAAGTACTGCAGTGCATACGGTGCCTTTGCATACTTTCCCTTTTGCAACACGTATATTTTTGGTAGGGAGGTGCTATCTCTCCATTGATTTCCCATATGTGATTGCAGTCATGCTGTACCTTTGATACTTTCACCATAGGTTGCCACCCTTCTGTCTTTCCTATCATATAGGAGTTTGTCTGTTCTATAAAAACAAATAGAAATTCTTGGTTAAGAACAGTATTCACCTGGTGGTCTTCTCCTTCTGATATACTGAATATAGCATCTGAGGGCTCATCTCCTTCTTGTACAGACAGGATTTCATATTCATCAGGAATTTCCAATCCTTCAAAAAGAGCCACTCTTTTTGTGTTCTTAAATTCTTTGGGGCAGTCTCTTGCGAAATGACCTTCTTCGCCACAGAGGAAACACTTGCATTTCTTATTTCGTAGTAGATGCTTTTTTTTCTCCACTCGTGCATGTGTTTGGTGAGGCTTGCCCTTGTAAGTAGTGGACTTTCTGAGTCCATACTTCTTCTTTGGGTCTTTATAATATCCCGGAATAGGCATTTGATTGCAGAAAGTTAAGTCTTTGAGGGATCTGCTAAAGGCTGCCTTCTTGCATTCTTCCTCTAAGTATTTGTAGGTGAATATTACCCTGGGATGTACACCCATGGTATTACCTTGGTATTTTTCTTCGAATGCTGCTTTAATACGATGACCCAATTCTCCTGGAAGTTTTAGCCAAAATTTTTCAGATAGCTCTGGTCCAGTGAATAATCTTCCTGTTTTTGAAGCAAGATGCATATAATCAGTTAGAAATGGAATGAGAACTTTTACCTGCTGACAACTAAGTCTCTCCAGATCTCTATATGCCCTGTCTTGCATGTCGGTTGATCCTTGAAATGGATCTTCTAGTAAGAATACCCTTCTTATCTGAGAAATTATATTTTGGGTACCATTTCTTCCGTCACTTGAATTGATTAACTCTTGATATTCATTTGGATAGGCCATTCGCCATTGTATCCAGGTTAATCTTTCTGTTTCTCCGAGCAAATTCTCAATATAGTCAGCCTTATCTTGAGTGTCTGTGAAATTCTGTAGGGCTACTACATTCTTGGTGACTGCTTCCCATCTTAAGAAAACATCTTCTATTCTGTGTAATTGGGGTGGGAGTGTATGAATCGCCCCTGTTTGTTGGTGGGCTGTTGGTAAATTCCACCATTCAGACTGGTCATTATGCTTGAATTTTGGCTTGGTTGTGGGTGTAACTGCCATACTTACAGGTTCATCTTTTGGAGCTCGGTTTGGGGGGTAACCAACAGGATTCATTGTAGTATCAGCAGGTGGTCTATATGCAGATTCTGCTTGAGAATAAATTTGCTCCTGTAACTGCTGTAATCGTGGGTAATCAGAGACCCAGTCTTCTGTTGGTTTTGGAATATCAATAGTGCCACTGCCACTAGTGCCGACTGCTATTATCTCTATCCCACCATCTTCCACGAATGGATTGATAAATTCATCTTCAGAAGTAGGATAATGAGGTGAATCCTGCAAAGCTAGATATTGCAGATAATCAAGATAGTCATCATTAGTATTGTCAGGGTTTATGTCTGTAAGCATACACAAAAATTGTGTTGATTTTGATGAATCTTGTGAAGATGATGGCATGTTATCAAGTTCTGCTTGTAACTGTCGTCTATATTCCCTTGAGCTTCTTAATTGTCTGTGAGAGCAAAACTTCGTTCCATTGATGGAGGTCCATCTAGTAAGTCCAGATATGCCTCTTCTTCATAAAATTTGTGTTGCTCTACTGCATACTGCCTGGCCTTTTTCTGTATAGCTAATAACTGTTCTTCAGGGAAATGCTTAATTGTTAGAGGTGAAATTATTTCTTTCTGTTTTTGGGCCTTGGAACAAGTAGCTACATATTCATCATATTCTTCCGCACAATCTTCATCACTACAACAGTAATGACAACCCAGGCATAAAGGATTAGCTTTAGTACTAGAGCAAACCTGCTTCATTGTTGTTGAGCCAAATCCAGATGTTCCCCTTTTAGTTGAACCTAATAGTTCAACATCTCGTACATTTGGCGTAGCAATGTGCTCTAGTATGAGTTGAGCAATACACTCCTGTTTGTTAAGAAATATATCTTCATTTGTTGTATTGAAGGCCATAACTTTTACCTCGTCTCTGTAGTCTGAATCAATGACGCCTCCCATTATAATAATGCCCCTCAAAGCAGTGCTTGATGTGGGAGATATTCTTGCGTAGGTATTTTGCGGAATTTGTATACAAATGCCCGTTGATAATAAAGACCTGTTAAGAGCAGGTATATCTTGTGCATGTGTAATAGAAATATCATACCCCGAGGCCCCTGATGTTCGTCTAATAGGGAGTTGTACCAGCGAAGATATTCTTTTAACCAGTAATTCATCAGAGCTTTCTTCTTCAACAAGTACTGCAATAGTATGACTTGTTAATTCTTCCTCATCTGACTGTATCTCCTCATCCTTTGAATTGAATTTGGGTGGAGATGATGAGGTTGCTGCTTGATATTGATTGAACTGTAGTGAAACACTTCCATCAAGCATGTTCCTTGTGTTAACTTCTGTAGGCTGCATGGGTATATTGACAGTTAATTGCCTTGTAACCCAGTTATGCCCTAAGACATCTCTGGTGTTATAGCTTCTTCTTGGAAGAGCCCTTACGCCATGACTTGCCAAGTAGTCAACCACACTCTGGATTTCATAAGCAAAGCCAACGTTAGGTGTATTAGATAATCGACCTACCAGTCCTCGTGTGACCAGTAAGAAGGAGGCGCACTTCACCTTCTCATGCTCTGGCCAGTCCAGATGCTCCATCGTGCTCTCCAGTGTTTTGAACCAAGCTTGAGCATCCCATGGTTCGCTGGTGCCTGAGAAAATTCTCGCTCGACTCCGCCACCGATCGATAGACTTTCTTCGCCGGGCCATCACTGCGTCAGAGGGTTGGATCTGGAACCTCAAGACTCACGGCTACTTGGTTCCGGGCGACTGTGGAGTATTCTCACGATTAGCCTTTAAGATGGCTATCTCTCCGCGCCGCTAATAATCATGTCAGAATCGAGCCACCAATGCGCCAGTCTGGGAGACATCGAACCGCCACCTCATGTCAGGCTCATGGTGGTGCTCTCTCCAGAGCGTCCTCGTGCCATCTTTAGAGACATGGAGGACATACATGAACAAGCATGCTTTAGTTATATCTAAACATGAAACAAGAACATAAAGAAAGTGAGAGATGTTCTTACTTGGAAGCTGCAGGTTCAATGCTGATGTGTGTGTAGGAAGTATGGAACCTGACTCTGATACCACTCTGTAACGACCCACCTTCTACTGGCTAAGCTGTGAGGTCGATCGTTACATTAATCTGTGCTAAACTATTCCCTGACCATTACTAAATCTAGATGCGGAAGCTGTACTAATCAAAATCTTGCTAAACTATTATCATTTCTTTATTCTATATGTGTTAGGGGGTGTAATCTAAACTATTCATAATATGTTCTACCTCCCCGGATGGTCAAGGAGCTGAACTAAAGGTTTCTCTGCTATTATCAGGCCTCCCAATCGATCCACAGATCGATTGGAATGGTCGAATCGATCCAGTGATCGATCCAAAGCCTCCCCAGACCCATGTATCTGGATCGATCCATGATCGATCCAAGGCTTCGCGATCGGATAATTCTGGATCGATCGGCCGATCGATCCAGACTGGCCAATCGATCCCAGAGCCTTCTGTTCGTGACAGAATTCACTGGATCGATCGGCTGATCGATCCAGAGGCCTACTGTTCGCGAGGCAAATTGCCCGATCGATCCTTCGATCGATTGGAGACTCTCGAATCGATCACCTGATCGATTCGAGTTTCTGATTTCGACCAAAGGTCTGATTTCAGCACTTGTTCGTGCCAAAATCACCTATAACAATTCTAAACTAAATGTCAAACATTCTAACATCACAAAAATAGTATTCTAAACATGATAGGATGCTTGATTAACTAATTCATAACATTTAACATGCTATGGTGCAAAATAACCAAATGCTAAAAAGTTCTAGTGCTTAAACAGGCTTGCTTAAATTCCCTAAGATCTCTATTCCAAGTTCCATCCACACACATCTTCGTAGTATTGCCCTCCAGCCTCCGCTAGTCCATCTTTCCTTTACCTTTATCTGCAGTATAAGGAAAAGAAAATATCTGTAAGCTTTCGCTTAGTAAGAAACCATCTACCTCACTAAAACATGCAATCGATGCAAATCATGCTTTGAAAACATGCTATTTAAAACACGTATTGATTGAACTAAAACATGGCATGCTATCATACAATACATAGCAATCAAAAGCTAGTCATGGCATACTACCATCTAAAGCAGGTGTAATAAACTGAACATAGAGCTATCATACATAATCATAAGAGAGAGCTGAACTGAAACATGAACTGAGCTAGACTGAAGCTGAATTCAAACTCAACTAATATAACTGATCCTTGTGAGTTTTGAAAAGCTAATAACATAATAGATTAAAATAATAATAATGCTGCTGTTTGGGTCCGGCAACTGTACTTTGCTGTGCGCGCATCCCTAACTAGACCCGGGTTTGCAAGTCCCGAATTTAGTAGGGTTACTAGGTTAGCTGAACCTAGGGACGACTATGAGAGTCCAACCCAATGGATATCTAATCCAGTACAGTGCCAATGAGAAAGTAAAGTACTGAACATAAGCTAATAACTATTGTCTTGCTTCTACTAGGTTGTCTAAACCCAGAACTAGGTTATCTGAACCTAGAGGCGACTGTGGGAGCCCACTCGTTGAACATCTAGTCCATCATAACTGTAGCAAGACTAAATAAGCTGTAAAATGCTTCTATTGCATTTATCTAGGCTATTAAAATGTCTAAGTTGCATTTTAACAGTGCTATTAATTTGATCGAACACTTGGTATGCGCTAGTTCGCATCCTTTGTGTCGGAAAATTGCATATCGCTAAATTAAAAACATACAATCATCCGAAAAGCTACTTATACTGCAGGTGAGGGGTTTCTTACCTCTTGTTCGGATTTTCTTACGATTCTAATCGCTAGATCTCCGGAGGAGACGATCCTTTCGACGATCTTCTCGCGTCCACGCGTTCCTCTCACAGTGGGGAGCGCCCTCGTGTCGAAGTCGTCGCCGGAAGGTGCCATTGGGCGGAACCCTAACCTTCCTTGTGGTTGGCGTCGAGAGAGAGCCAGAAAAGAGAGGTGGGCGGCGGTAAGGTTTTAAGGAGAGGAAAAATCACGATACAAATAACCCTTCACTTAATTATTTCTTATTTATATTAAGTGATCTAATTCGCCCCAACTCCAACTTAAATAAAATTGATTCCCTTTCCTTTCAGCACGGCCCTGCTGGGTTCACCTGGTTACCATGGTTCACCATAAGTCATAGGACCCAATAGGTCTCGGGTTCAATTCCCGCGTAGGCTATTTTACGGTCTTATTTATTTTTGCTACTTCAGCTATTCTAAAAATCCCATAAAAATATTCTAAAATTCCATAAAAATCATAGAATATTTCTAAAATAATTTTGAGAATTTTCGGGCGTTACACTTCTTATCTCGTGATTCCCCTCCTAACTTCTTGAACCGACGTAAACTTCTTGATAACAGGCCCGCTGATCATTGTAAAGTTAATTAGAATTCGTGATGACAATCTGGAAAACAGCCACTGTAGCAGACGTGACACGAAAGCATGCATGCGAGGGGACATGAGGGGACACGACGTGACGCGACGGGCTGACAGGTGACTTGACGACACTGCACGCGAGGCGACTCGATTGGGCAGGAGCTGACTGGTGACGTGACGACACCGCACACGAGGGGACATAACGATTGCTGACTGACAAAAATGTGACGTGACGACATTGCACGCGCGGGGAAAAGATGGCACGCGCGGGGAAAAGATGGGCATTGACGCGACGACACCGCACGCTGGGGACATGAGAGGATTGTAAAGGACAGGAGCGGAGACGAGCGGACGTGACAGGACAGCAGGACACGACGAGACGTTTACGTAATCAGGGTTGATAAAATAATTAATGAATTCATTAACAAATAAAAAAATTTAAATAAAGATTAATTATTAAAAAAAAATTAAAAATAAAATAAAAAAGGTGAGTGGGAGAGAGAACAGAACTCGTGGCATTGGGCTTTTGGATTTTTGAACTTACGACTTTTGGGCTTAGGGATGTTTGGCTTTTGGCCTTTTGGACTGTTGTGCTTTTGAGCTTTTGGGCTGTTGTGCTTTTGGGCTTTTGAGTTGGGCTTTTGTGCTTTTGGACTTTTGATCTTTTGCGCTTTTGGGCATTTGGGCTAAAAGATCATTGAGCTAAAAAGGCTTTTGCAATTGGGCTAAATGTGCATTTAACTATTGGACTTTGGACTATCTGGGCTTAGGGCTTTTGGCCTTTGTGTTTTTTTGACTTTGTCCTTTTGGGCTTATGGCTTTTGGGCTAAAACATCATTTGGCCTAAAATGTGCATTGGGCTAAATGAGCTTTCGGTTTTATGGGCTTTTGACTATATGGAATAAATGTGTATTGGGATAAATGAGCTTTTGGATTTATGGGCTTTTGGCTATATGGGATTAGGCCTAAATGTGCATTGGGCTAAATGGGCTTTTGGCTATATGGGATTAGGCCTAAATGTGCATTGGGCTAATTGGGCTTTTGGCTATATGTGCTTTGTACTAAATGTGCTTTGGCCTCAATGACCTCTTTTGCCCTGAATGACCTTTGGGCTGTATGGCCTTTTGGCTAATTTGGTTTTTGCTTAATGAGCTTTTACCCTCTATCGCATACATCTATTAGCAAAGATGATTAGAGAAGATTAGATTAGATTATTTTGTGGACTGCAGCATGAATTCGAATGAAAGAGTAAGAGAAAAATACCGATGTGGTTTAAGGGGGAGTATTGTATTTGAATATGCACTTATTGCGTAATTACCTTCCGATTATCTCTGTGCTGTATGCTAGCAAAAAAAAAAGCTTAATGGTATAAATTCATCATGATTCTCATAAACCTGATTGATACCATAACACCCTTCAACAAACATACCATAACATTACGTCACGTAGATTAGCATACAATATCATACAATACCATTAGATAGATAGCTTAATTAAGACGACAATACAAGACATAGCATCACATCACATAGAATAACATAACACAGTACTGTACTTAGGATCATAGAAGCTAGCATCAACGATTTGATGGAAGAGTGACAGTCGGCGTTTAGGGATGTGGCAAGCCGGCAGCTTGTGGCAACCCCACATCAACGATTAGTTGGACCTGGCTTATCATATACTTCCCTGGCCAATCTGATGCAGTCGAGGGAGTGGAGGGTCTCCATGTTGGGATCGTTTTCCACCAACACGTCCCTCACCTTCAACTGAATCGACCCGCGATACAAGGTGATCATTCCTCTGAGTCGAACCAATTTCTCTAACTCGACAGCGACAGCCTCCATGCGAGCCCTCTCGGCCGCCACCGAAGTCTCGGCCATGTTCGCGCTGGTGGAGGAGGCTAAGGAAGCAAGGGATGCATCCACTCCCATCATCGACCAGGAAGGTGATGTAGTTGTCTCCGCGGTCGTGACTGACCACCACCCCAACCGTCTCAGCACGTGCAACATGCTTACCTTTCCAACTGAAGGTGACGGAAGAGGAGTGCGGGGAGTCATGAATTGTCAAGGAGAGGAGACCGACGGCGAACAGTTTCACGTGTACGGCTACGAGGGATGTGTCCATTTTAAGCGATGCAGCTGATCAGGCAGCCTGAAGAAGAAGAAGAAGAAGAGGAAGCAGAAGAGAGCGACTAAGGTGAAGGTCGCAAAGTGAATGAAGCGATCTTTATAATCGCGAATGATAGCAGTGGGTGCATAGGAGTGTGACTGACTCAAGCGAAAAAAAAATTAAATAAATAAATAACCCTCACAATCAATGCTACAATATAATGAGATCAAATTTCGGGTTTACTCTGCTGCAGCAGAAATGACACGACGGGAGAAGCATGCGAGGGGACATGACGCGACGCGGCTGGGAATACGCTGAAATGTGATGTTACGGCACAAGCACGTGGGGATATGACGCGACACGACCGATCAGTGGCCGACAGGTGACGTGACGGTACGAGCACGCGAGAGGCCGCGACGTGACGCGATCGATCAGCGACCGACATGTGACGTGACGGAACGAGCACGCGAGGGGACAATAACGGTCTTGTCCTCTCGCGTGTAGTGCCGTCACGTCACCTGTCGGCTACTGACCCACGTCTCGTCGCGTCGCGACCCCTCGCGTGCTCGTGCCGTCACGTCACCTATCGACCGCTAACCGGTCGTGTCACGTCGCGACCCCTCGAGTGCTCGTGCCATCACGTCACCTGTCGGCCGCTGATCGGTCGCGTCGCGTCATATCCCCTTCGTGCTTGTGCCGTCACGTCACCTTTCAGCGCTTGCTCAGTCACGTCGCGTCGTGTCTCCTTGCGTGCTTCTCCCGTTGTGTCACGTCTGCTGTAGCAGAGTAAACTCGAAATTAGATTTCATTGCAGTGTAGCATTGATTGTGAGGAGGGTTATTTATTTAAATTTTTTTTTCGCTTGAGTCAATCTCGCTCCTATGTACTCACTGCTATCATTCACGATTATAAAGATCGTTTCATTGACTTTGCGACCTTCACTCTAGTCACTCTCTTCTGCTTCCTCTTCTTTTTCTTCCTCAGGCTGCCTGATCAGCTGCATCGCTTAAAATGGACACCTCCCTCGTAGCCGTACACGTAAAACTGCTTGCCGTTGATCTCCTCTCCTTGATAGTTCATGACTCCCCGCACTCCTCTTCACTCGGAAGGGTAAGCGTGTTGCACATGCTGAGACGGTTGGGGTGGTGGTTAGTCTCGACCGCGGAGATGACTGTAGGACCGTTGGGCCGGCTAGAAGGGTTGGTAAATAACCTGTCAATTAAAAACAGACAACCCTTACTCGAATGATTAAGCTAACACTTGTAAAATGAATTAAGCAGATAAATAGAAGCATAAAAGAAAAGACGAGGCACCAGATGTTTACTTTGTTACAACCGATGTGGTTGTTAATCCAAGGAAGATTAAGCTCAAAAACTCTTTCAGGCGAAGAAGCCTCTACAGAATTTAGGCACAGAAAACAGAAGCTTAATTACAACTAAAGCATACAAGTGTTTGGAAATAGAATGATCGTGATTGTTGAAACACTTCTGGATCAAGGCTATATTTATAGCCTTGGTCGGGGCGCCTGGAAGGGTTCCGGGCGCCCTGGGGGGATAAGATTTATCCCCCAACGGTTGGATCGAGTCAAAGCTCGATCCTGTGAAAAAGTCACTTCCGGGCGCCCGAGGTTCCGGCGCCCGGACACCGGCGCCAGATAGCCTCCGGCGCCGGACAGTTCAAGGCGCCGGAGCCAAAAGTCAACCCAATTGACTTTTGGTCCGCTCCGGTTTCACTCGCCTCGGTCCGGGTCTTTCTCGCCCGGCCCGCTTGCTGGGTTATCTCGACATCCTAGAGGCTCACCCAACCCATCTTCCGGTCTTCGAGCGTGCTTCCTCCGGCTTCGCCCTCGAATCGCCGCGGTCCTTCTCGCCCACCAACGTACTCATCCGCAGATTCGCCCCTGGCCGCACCCCTGTCGACCTTCGCGCTTAGCCGCGCCTCGCCTCCCGAGCAATCTTCGCCCGGCCAGACTGGAACCACACACAGACTTCCTTCCTCGTCCACGGTACTCTTCCGCAAAGACTGCCCCTGACGCATCACAAGGTCCGCCCTTCTCGCTAGCCGCCTTCCGCCGAGTAACTGGCTCTCCTAAGCTCCCGCACACTTGAGACAAGGTTAAACAACGCAGACCTAACTTAACTTGTTGATCACACTAAAACAACCTTGGAGTTCCAACAATCTCCCCCTTTTTGGTGTGATCAACCCAAGTTAAGCTAGGGTCAAAAATAGATATGAAATTAAACAATTTATTGCAATAATGTGCAACAAGATAGAAAAAATTAAATTTTGAAAATTTTTAATTTTCAATTTGTACCTCTCTCTAGACTTATACTTTCCTTCTCCCCCTTTGATCACAATAAAATGGGGTTTAAAATTCTAAGGGTTTAAAGACTTAGAAAATTTTGAAAAGTTATCTGTTAAAATATTTCTAAGTCAACAATAGCTTTTTGAAAAGTTTCTAAGTTAAAAAAAACTTTCTAAGCCCAAAAAGACTTTTATGCAAGAAAATTTAAACATTAAAAAAATTTCTATGCATTTATTTATTTATTTAGTTCTTAATTCTATTTATCAGAAAGTTTTAAATTTTCATTTTAATTTATCATAATTTCTTAAATCAATCTTTTTCAGATTTAAAACCGCAAGTATTAAACATGTAAAAATTTGTATCATGTTAATTTCTATTTTTGAATTTTTACTTCACAAAAATATTTGAATAGCATAAATTTTAACTTGATAAATTTTTTGACAATATAAGAAGTTCTTTCGGAAAGGTGCAAAATTCGCTCGAAAGACTATTTTGTGATTTGCAAGAATTTGACGACAAAAATTCTAACTTGCAAAAATCTTTTAACAATCGATTTCTTAATCCGAAAAATTCTTTCGATAACATATTTGGAAATAAATCTTTTGATAAAGTACTTAATTCGCAAGAATCTAGTTTAGTTATTCATATACAAAGTTCAAGCTAAAATCTCTTTTAATGAATCAATTTCTAATTCAAAAATCTTAGCTTTTCGATCGGTTTAACCAATTTGAAGATGGAGACCATACCGACTTAACTTTCGCCGTAGGTTCTCCCCGCTGAATTAATTTCTTCCAAGATTCTCCCTTCATCGATCTCGGACGATTCACCGTCAATGCCTGGTAATTTCTTCCGTCTCGATTCTTCCACGACTACGATGTCTATCGAGGAGACGACTTCAACCGGTTCTTCATGAGCATTAAGAACTTTTCCTAAAGTTCTTTCGCCAGACTCTCCGACCGCCGAAATCTTTAGTTGGTATCGCGCTTACGCGAACTCGCCCGAGCATTCGCATGGACTCTTCACGCCGCTTCTCGCTCCGGAGGCGATGCCGATTTTCTCTCCGCTCAGGTCTTCGGTGCTCATAACCGCTTTCATTATTAGAGAAATACCAATATCAGAGTTAAGAAATACCGTCATTTGTTGCTTTCAAGAAGCAAGCTGCTTCAGTCGATGGTTAGTCCCTCCGAGGCGTCCTTGCTCTAATACCACTTGTGGGACACGTTGGCCGACTAGAAGGGCGGTTAAATAGTCATTAAAATAAAAAGCAACCCTTCTCGAACTTTCAAGCTAACACTTGCATAAATAAAGTAAATAAATAAAAAAAGAAAGACGAGGCACAGATGTTTACTTGGTTACAACCGATGTAGTTGTTAATCCAAGGAAGATTAAGCTCACTAACTAACTCCTTTAGGCGGAGAAACCTCTTACAGCATTTAAGCACAGGAAATAAAGAAGCTAAACTACAAATGAAGCGCACAAGTGTTGGAAATGTTAATTGCTTGTCTGTTGTCTAGCTTCTTGACCAAGACTATATTTATAGTCTTGGTCGAGGCACCTGGAAGCGTTCCAGGCGCCTGGGAGGGGATAAAACTTTATCCCCGATGCAACGGTCAGCGTCCATGTCATTCTGGATAGAATCAACATTCCGGATGCCCAGAATGATTCCGAGCGCCCCAGACTGTTCCGGGCGCCCCGAGTGGGGAAACTCAACCTCGTTGACTTTTTCAACCCGGGTCTTCTGCTCAAGCTCCGTTCCCCTCGGTCCGGATCTTTCGCCCGCTTGGGTGATCTCGACCATCCGGAATATGGCTTATCCGAACTCAACTTCTAACCTTCTCAAGCAGGCTTTCGCTCCGGCTTCTCATCCCTCGGAATCATCACGTGCTCCCTTCTCGCCCACCAGCGTACTCATCCGCAGCTCTTGGTCCCTTGCCGACCTTCGCGCTAGCTGCGTCTCTTGCTCCCCGAGCAATCTTCCGCTCCGGCTTTCGTACCTCGGAACCACCGCGCGCACTTCCTTCTCGTCCGCCGGTGTACTCTTCCGCAGCACCTCGTCCCTCGGACGCACCGCGTGCCGTCCTTCTCGCTAGCTGCGTCTTCCGCTCGAGTACCTGTGCTCCTAAGCTCCTGCACACTTAGACACAAGGTTAGAAACAACGCAGGACCTAACTTAACTTGTTGATCACACCAAAACAACCTTGGGGTTCCAACAATGACTACATCACCTTCCTGGTCGATGATGGGAGCGGATGCATCCCTTGCTTTCTTAGCCTCCTCCACCAGCGCGAACATGACCGGGACTTCGGTGTGGCGGCCGAGAGGGCTCGCATGGAGGCCGTCGCTGTCGAGTTAGAGAAATTGGTTCGGCTCAGAGGGATGATCACCTTGTATCGCGGGTCGATTCAGTTGAAGGTGGAAAACGATCCCAACATGGAGACCCTCCACTCCCTCGATTGCATCAGATTAGGGTTTAGGGTTTAGGGAAGTATATGATAAGCCGGGTCCATCTAATCGTTGATGCGGGGTTGCCACAAGCTGGCGGGTTGTCACATCCCTAAACGCCGACTGTCACTCTTCCATCTAATCGTTGAGGCTATAGCTTCTATGATCCTAAGTATTGTACTGTGTTATGTTATGCTATGTCTTGTATTGTCGTCTTACTTTAGCTGTCTGTCTAATGGTATTGTATGCTAATCTACGTGACGTAATGTTATGGTATGTTTGTTGAAGGGTGTTATGGTATCAATCGGGTTTATGAGAATCATGATGAATTTGCGTTTTTTTTTGCTAGCATACAACACAGAGATAATCTCGGAAGGTAATTACGCAATAAGTGCAGATTCAGATACAATACTCCCCCTTAAACCACATCGATATTTTTCTCTTACTCTTTCCTTTGAATTCATGATGCAGTGCACAAAATAATCTAATCTTTGCTAATAGATGTATGCAATAGGGGGTAAAAGCTCATTTAGTAAAAACCAAATTAACCAAAAGACCGTATAACCCAAAGGCCATTCAGGGCAAAAGAGGCCATTGAGGCCAAACCACATTTAGGACAAAACCCATATAGCCAAAAGCCCAATTAACCCAATGCACATTTAGGCCTAATCCCATATAAACAAAAGCCCATAAATCCAAAAGCCCATTTAGCCCAATGCACATTTAGCCAATGATCTTTTAACCCAAAAGACCAAAGCCCTAAGTCAAAAAACACTAAGGCCAAAAGCTCATATAGCCAAAAGCCTATATAGCTAAATGCACATTTAGCCCAATTGCAAAAGTCTTTTTAGCCCAATGATCTTTCAGCCCAAATGTCCAAAAGCGCAAAAGATCAAAAGCACAAAAGCCCTAAAAAGCCGAAAAGCCCAAAAGCTCAAAAGCCCAAAAGCACAACAACCCAAAAGCTCAAAAGCCCAAAAGCACAACAATCCAAAAGACCAAAAGTCCTAAAGGCCAAAAGCCCCAACATCCCTAAGCCTAAAAGCTCTAAGTTCAAAAGTCCAAAAGCCCAAAAATCCAATGCCACGAGTTCTGTTCTCTCTCCCACTCACATTTTTTTATTCTATTTTTAATTTTTTTTAATAATTAATCTTTATTTTTTTTTTTATTTGTTAATGAATTCATTAATTATTTTATCAACCCTGATTACGTAGACGTCCTGTCGTGTCCTGCTGTCCTGTCACGTCTGCTCGTCTCTGCTCCTGTCCTTTCCGATCCTCTCGTGTCCCCCGCGTGCGGTGTCGTCGCGTCAACTATCAGCTGCCGTCCCGTGTCCCCGCGCGTGCAATGCCGTCACGTCACATTTTTGTCAGTCTGCAATCGTTATGTCCCCTCGTGTACAGTGCCGTCACGTCACCTGTCAGCTCTTGTCCAATCGTGTCACGTCGTGTCCCCTCGCGTGCAGTGCCGTCACGTCGTGTCCCCTCATGTCCCCTCGCGTGCTACTTTCGTGTCATGTCTGCTACCGTGTAGGCTTTTGGATGATGCAGCATAGCATTGAGTGAGGGTTAACTCTTTTTTTTTTTTTGTTGCGCTTGATTCTCACTTCCATCATTCACGACGCTTCATTCCCTTCACCACCGTTGCGACCTTCACCCTAGGCTATTCTTCGGCTTCAACCGTCACTCTTTTGGGCCTTCGCTCTTTTGCTTTTTCTTCTTCCCTAAACCACCCTCTACGCCTCCATTCTCTTTTCCTTCTCCTTCTCCTTCTTCGTCATGCTCATCCCACCCCCACCACTGCTAGCTATCAACATGACCACTGTCGACTCAACCGTATATTTTAAACTCAGGGCATCCGATTTCCTGTCCCTTTCCATCCACACCCACCCTAACTCATCTTCGTCGTTCACCCTAAAAGGTAGGCCGGTGGCGCGGGTTGAGACTGTGGGGGTCGTCGTGAGTGTAACGCACACCCACAAGACTCTGACCATCCTTGTCTACGATGGCAGTGGCCGCATTCCATGCACCCTTTTCCTCCTACCACAGCCCGAACAAGGTGGCGACAGAGATCGCTCGCGGGCAGGTCGCATTAGTTGACTTGGGGAAGTTTGTCCGAGGGAAGATCACACTGAGTCTAGATGGGGCATTGCAGCTTACCGCTAGTTCTATTATCGTCGAACGCGGTCCGAACGTCCAAACGCTGCACATCCTGGAGTGCATCGAACAAGCATCGCGTGTATATGATCAGCCCTAAATCGAGTGAGCGTTAGGCACAAGGAAAGTTAGGGTTGTTATGTTATGTCAGGTTCTCTTATGTTATGATATGTTATCTTATCTTATCTTAAGGTTTGCTAAGTCATGCTGTGCTATGCTCTGACATTTTATGCTAAGTGTTTAGGGTAACTCAGTGTTAGATATGCTATGTTATGCCATTTTATGCGAAATTATGAAAGTTAAGTCTTCTCATTTGCAGTGATTAAGAGGATTTGACCTACTTCAATCGTGATATTAGATGATATTATGTGGTACAATAAATGCGGTTGACCACCCTAATTGACACAAGAGCGAGGAGGTTTTTAAGCCCATTCAGCCCATTTAGGCCAAAGCCCATTTAGCCCTAAGTGTTGGTTGGTCCTAGGAAGATCGTACCTGCTCCACTGTACAAAAATTTTGTACAAATGTCGAACCTTTCCTAAACAACCTATTGTGTTCTTTAGAAATTAAATTAGGAATCGCAAACGGAACTTTACATTATTGATTCCAAATTTAACTTATTTGTTCTTAATGGTTTAGATTTGAATCGCAAACGATGCTTAACATTATTGATTCAAATTCACCTATGTTATAAATTCAATTAAATATTAATTTCCAAAATTGGCTTCCAGGACTGCATGGCGAGACACTAGTCCTTCTTGGGTATGAGATCATCCACCACCGCCTAGACAAAGTCTTTTAAGGAAAGTTAATATTTAATTTTCTTATATAACTCTAGGTTTAACCAAAAGGAACAATCGAATAAAAAATTCGAAAAAAAAAACACATTCAAATTACAAATTCGAAATTCTAGAATCATATGCATCTTGTGTTTGGAATTCATACAAAGAAAAATTAACTAGCATGATGCGGAAAATAATTACTAGTTACACCTTTTCTTTGTATGCTAATAATCTCGAGATCTTCTGCTGTATTCCTCGCCTCCTTTTAGACGTCGTGTGGACGACGATCCTCCAAGATAAACACCACCACAAAGACTCCTCCTCTAAGTTTCGGCCATCACCGCCACCGAGGAACAAAAGAGAGCAAGGGGAAAGGAAAAAGAAGAGGGCCGGCCATAAGAGAGAGCACAAGCAAGCGAACAAGAGTTGATGCAATCCCTACTTTTCTTCTTCTTCTTCTTCTCTTTGTATCCGGCCACATAAAACAACCACAAGAGGTGGCCGGCCCTAGCATGCTTTTCTTCTTCTTCTTCTTCTCTTTGTATCCGGCCACATAAAACAACCACAAGAGGTGGCCAGCCCTAGCATGAAGAGAAGCAAAGGGCCAACCCTTAGAAGAAGACTAGAGAGAATAGAGAAAAAAATAGCATGCTTCATGAGGCCTCTCCTCCCTTCTTTTATAATTCTTGTCCAAGGTAAATAAGGAAAGATTTTTACAAAAGATTAAAATCTTTCTCTTGTTTTTCCTTTCCTCCTTTTTAATTCCTTTTTTCTCCTCTTGATTGATTTAATTGATTGGCCGGCCACTCTAATAAGCAAAGGCATGAAAAAAAGAAAAAAAAAATTGTAAAAATTTTATAAGCAAAGAAGAAAAGCTCTTATAAAATTTTACAAGCTCTCTTTTCCTAATGTGGATGTTAAAATAGAAAGTTTTAAAATTAAAATCAAGTTTTAAAATTTAAAACTTCTTCTAATTTTTTTTAATATGGTTCTGAAAAGGAAAGTTTAAATTTAAAACTCTTCCTTTTTTCAAAAACCAAGAGGATGATTAAAAAGGAAAGTTTAAAACTTTTAAACTTTCTTTAAACCAATTGCCTAATTCAAATAAGGAAAGTTTTATAATTTTAAAATCCTCTTTTAAAACTCAGATATCTCAAAGAGAAGATTTTAAAAATTCAAAACACCCTCCCTAATTTGAATTATGTGGCCGACCCCCTTGCTTGGGCACCAAGCAAGGGCCGACCCCTCGAGATAGATATGCCCTTGCTCGTCACCAAGCTGGGGTCGACCCTCTTGGACACCAAGATGAGCTTTTCATGAGTGAATTTGAGGCATTAACTCTACGACAGGGACCTAGAGGAGAAATTGATTTTGGCCTCCCGACGAGCTTGAGTATCCCGTGTTCGCCTCGAACACACAACTCAAGTTCATCAATAATAACTCATTCCACTAGAGAGTTATTATTGCAATACCACACCAATCCCAAATTACATTATGGGCTCCTTATCATGAGTGTGTTAGTCTCCCTGTGGTTAATATATCGGATGTCCACTAATTAATTGAGTTACTGACAACTCATTTTAATTAATGTCTTAGTCCAAGAGTAGTACCACTCAACCTTATCGTCATGTCGGATTAAGTCCACCTGCAGGGTTTAACATGACAATCCTTATGAGCTCCTCTTGGGGACATTATCAACCTAGATTACTAGGACACAGTTTCCTTCTATAATCAACAACACACACTATTTGTAATATCATTTCCCAACTTATCGGACCTTTTGATTTATCGAACTAAATCTCACCCTTTGATAAGTCAAAGAAATAAATACTAAATATATGTGCTTGTTATTATATTAGGATTAAGAGCACACACTTCCATAATGACCGAGGTCTTGTTCTTTTATTTAGTCAGTATAAAAAGAAACTGCCTCAATGGTCCTACTCAATATACTCTAAGTGTACTAGTGTAATTATATAGTTAAGATAAACTAATACCTAGTTACACTACGACTGTTCTGATGATTTGTTCCTTTCCATCTTGGTCGTGAGCTACTGTTTATAATTTATAAGGAACTGATAACATGATCTTCTGTATGTGACACCATACATCATGTTATCTATAATATAAATTAATTGAATAACTACACTTAGCATATAAATGTAAACATTTGACAAATGTGATTCTTATAAATGTTTATACAAAAAGCTAGGCTTTTAGTATATACACTCTAACACTAAGCCCATTTAGTCCTAAGCCCATTTAGATGAAAGCCCATTTGGCCCTAAGCCCATTTAGATGAAAGGCCTTTTCGCCCTAATCCTATTAAGCCTAAAGCCCATTTAGCCCAAAACCCATTTACCCCAAAGCCATTTAGCCCTAAGCACATTTAGGCCTAAACTCATTTTGCCCAAAGCTCATTTAGGCCATTTAGCCCAAAGTCCATTTACCCCTAAAGCGAAAGCCCATTTAGACGAATGCTCATTTAGTCCTAAGCCCATTTAGGCCTAGGCCCATTTAGCCCAAAGCTCATTTAGGCCATTTAGCCCAAAGCCCATTTAACCCTAAAGCCGAAGCTCATTTACCCCTAAAGCCAAAGCCCATTTACTCCAAATCCCATTTAGACGAAAGCCCATTTAGTCCTAAGCACATTTAGCCCTAAACCCTAAGCCCATTTAGTCCTAGACCCATTTAGCCTAAAGCTCATTTAGACCATTTTGTCCAAAGTTCATTTACCCCTAAAGTCAAAAGCTCATTTACCCCTAAAGCCAAAGCCCATTTAAGCCTAAGCCCATTTAGGCCTAGACCCATTTAGCCCAAAGTTCACTTAGGCTATTTAGCCCAAAGTTCATTTAGGCCATTTAGCCCAAAGCCCATATACCCCTAAAGCCAAAGTCCATTTACCACAAAGGCCAAAGCATCTAGGGTTGACGAAAAATCTAGGGTTAGTCAATCCCTAGGGTTAACCAATTCCTAGTGTTGACGGATACTAGGTTAACCATGTCCTAGGATTTACTAACCATCTAGGGTTCTAGGATAATCTAAAGTTAACCAATTCCTAGGGTTGATTGGCCATCTAGGGCGGCTACTAGCCTTTGAAATAGTGACTAACACATAAGGGAGGTATTTACCTTGGCTTTGCCGAGATTTGAACCCTAGATCTCATGATGACAGCACCTTATGTGCTAGTCACTAGATTGTCCCGAGGGGACAAAAAAAAATGGAGCCCAATGGCTACACTGTGAGGTGGATAGATGGTCATTGGTTTGAGGAATCGAGATCGTGACTCAGGGATTAGGGATCGACACCAGATGCTATCATCACTAGGGATGATGCCGAGCTTGAGGAAACTATGAATTCACGATTTGATGAGCTGTGCTTGGATCGTGATCTCTAGATGGCTGAGATAGCTCAATTACGTACTTATCTTGAGGGTATGGAGCGACGTCAAATTGCTATCTAGACGTGTGTTGCTTCCTTGCATAATTTGATTCTCATGGACTAGTGGACCTCCTCAGCCACCTCCTCCAGCGGATGATGATAAGTGCCACACATTTTGGATCTCAAGTAGGAGTGGGACATTGTGTGTTTATCGTTATATTTTGACTTTGTGGATTTAATCATGACAGTTGATATGTTGGAGGCACATCTTGTATGTTTGATTTTGATTTTATATGATGTCTCTAGTTTTTATTTGTTACTTGTGAAACACTGTAGTTTTAGCGAGGGAGTGCTCCGTCATTCATTATTTGGTTGCTTTTATGATGTGTAGTTAAGGGAGTTCCCCATTATTGATTATTTGTTTGCTTATGTGACGTCTAGGGGTGTATTCTATCATTGCATTAGTTAAGAGGGGGTGTCTCATCCTTGATTATATATCTGTGTTTATGAATTAGTTGAGGAGCGTTATCTTGTTATTCATTCTTTCCTATTAGCTTCATTTTGATATTTGACAAAGCAGGAGAAATAACGTATTTAAGTTCATGCTTGTTTTATTGATATTATGACATGATTTTGCAATTTTTATGCTTATTGTATTGTTATCTTCTTGTTGTTTAATAGTATATTATGATATGTTTAAAATTAGCTCAAATATCAAAATGAGAGATTGTTGGTACAATTATACCTCGGATGTGTCTGATTGCCAATTATTTATATTTAGGTTAATACGTTAGCTCTCACTTGAATTACGAGTGTGCAAGATAAAAAAAAATATAAGAGGGTCGAGAGCCAAATTCTTAGCAAGAAGTCCATATAAGTCGGAAGATGCAAGGTTGGAGGCCATGAACTCACCCTCCATGTCTTTTTGGATAGCAGAGCTACCACTTCTGCTATTGATGAACATTTACTTTCCTCATTCTTACCTCCTTCGCTGATCCAATCTACCAATACACCTCTTGTCAGCACGCAATTTGATAGCTAACAACTCAGCTACTACAAATTTGTTAAAAACATATATCTGTGTTTTTACACCAATTGTGGTATTTTTAATTCTCCTCTTTTACTTCCTCAATTATGGATTTGCCCTATGGCTCACAAAAATATCCCACTAATTTTAGGTCTGATTTACTTATTTTGCTTGATCGTGCCCTCTTGCTCACTAAAGATTATGCGGTTTTTACTATTTACTCCTGTTATTTCTTCCATTCTTTCTATTTATCCATCAAAGGTCAGCGCTTGTAAGCGTGGTGATAGCCTCCCTCGTCCTCCTGAATCTTTCAACCAGACCTTAAGCTGTCCTCGCCCTATTAAAAATACCTGTAAAGGTAAAAAGGAGGTTCCCCTTTAGGAAAACTAACTTTATTTGGCTATGAAAGCCCAAATACGGAAGTAGCAGACTTAGTAACCTGTTATTTTCGTAATCAAGACATAGATAGATATTTATTGTTAGGATTGTGTAGATTCCGCATATTTATGCACTTTATTAAAAACACAAGAAAGTTTAGATACAGTATTTTCTAGACTCGAAAAATTAGAAATCATAGGAGAAAACTTACCAAATATTGGAAACGAGACAAAATACATTGCAAACTAAGCATCATCAATCCCGACTTAACTATTAAGGTACAAGATTTAAGATGCATAAATTGGGAAAGAGAAGAATGCAAAAATCATATTTCTTAATTACTTAAACTTAAAGCTATATAAAGGTCCGATTCAAGACATAGGAGCCCTGCTTTCATGGTAAACAAAGGAGCATAGCAAAAGAGAGGTGAGTCCAAAATGGTATTTAATTATAAGCGTTTCAATGAATAATTACCATGAAGACTGTTAGAAGATACTAGACAAAGATCAGTTACTTAATAAAATCCAGAATTCAAAATGGTATTTAAAATTTGATATGAAATTTGGTTATTGGCAAGTTAAAATACACCCAGACTCTATCCCTGAACTGTATTATCTTCCAACGAAAAATGGATGATATTTTTAGTGGAGTTGATTCCTTTACTTCTATCTATATAGATGACATACTAATCTTTTCCAAATCAAAAGAGCATTATGCTCATCTTCACATGATTTTTAACGTATTTGATAAACATGGGATAATCGTCTCTCGGAAGAAAATAAATTTAGCATTATCACATTGAATTCCTAGGCAGCATAATTGGTCAAGGAAAAATATCACTCCAAATCCACATCTCCACTAAATTATTAAATTTCCTTGACAAAATGAAGGATATCAAAACCCTTAGATTTTTTTGGGTTTACTTAACTATGCTAGACCCTATCTTAAATATATTGGAAAAATAAGTGGTCCTTTGTATAATAAAATATCTCAGGACGAAGATACTCTAACCGTTGCCAATGCTAACTCTCCCTTTAGATTCAAATTACTTAGTCATCGAAACCGATGGATGTGAAATTGGATGGGGAGGAGCTTTATTTAGAAAAACTTCAAAATACGACCTAAAAATTTCAGAATCTCTATGCAGATATGTAAGAATGTAATCGAGCCGAGCCGAACTCTTGAATGTTTGAGCTTGGCTCGTTTATAATTGAGCCGAGTTCGAGCTTTATTTAACGAATATATTCATGGCTCACGAGCTTATTCAAGCTTTTATCGAGCCTAAACGAACTTAATAAATATAAATTATAAATTTAAATATTCATTAAGAATTAAATTATATATTTAGAGAAAATTATAATATTCTTATTAAAATTTATAATTTTATTCTAATAAATAAATTTAATATATTTGTCTATATTTTTCATAAGTAGAATGTAAAATTTATAAATTCAATATCAAAACTATTATTTTTTTATTTAAAAATTGATTCATGAGTTTAACGAACGTGTTCACGAGCTAACGAGCTGAATATTGTGAAGCTTGAGCTTGATTTATTTTCTTAACGAGCCTCATTAAACGAGCTTTTATTGAATCGAGCTTCGAATAGTTCACGAGCGGCTTGGTTCATTTACACCTTTACAGATATGCCTCGGAAAATACGAAGAAAAGGGTCATTTTACTTCCTTAGGTTATGAAATACTAGCAGTTATTTACTGCTTAGACTCCTTCATTCTTTTTATTTGCAATTACGCTTAGAACAAATTATGCATCATTAAATATAGCCAAGAAACTAAAGGAACAAGGAAAGGACTTGGTTCAAAGCGATGGATCAAAGTTACAGACAATCATCAATAGAAGATTAAAAATAAATTGGGAACATGTAAAAGGAACTAATAATTCTCTAACTGATATTTTATCACGATTACTAACTTCTCTTATTTCAAGAAAATGGACAAACAAAAGAAAGTCTGAACTTATAGCCATAAGACCATGAAATTTGGTAATAAAAAACTTCAATAATATTCAAGAAAAGAGGATATTTTTCAGTTTCACTTAAGAGCACAACTGGATCCAGTACAACATTGTCTGAAGGACAATATTTGGAATATTCCAACCTCTCCTGGAATAACTAATCATAAGATAACTATTATTAATGTTCTATCTAATTACTTCTTACCAATCTTACAAAAACCAATGAGAAAAAAGTTTTCTTGCTATTATGCTATTCTGTAAGGACCATATGCAAGATTATATGCTAACTGGAACGAAGTCAAAAGTTCTACTTCCAGAAGAAAACAAATCTTCATACAAAGGTTTTTATTCAGTTGATGAGACTTATGATTTACTTAGAATCAAATTGGGTATACAAACTTTATCACCAGCCCATTACTCAGAACAGGTGGAAAGATCCTAGAAAATAAAACATACTACAACACTCCCTACTCATGGCACTTCTACAATACTTGAAAGTGACTTACTTTCGGTACCAACCAGGATACCAAAACCTATGGAGTACCAATCACTTGAAATATTGTAAGCCAAACTTGAGAGAAAAGAAACTTATTTTCTGGAAGAAATTCACCAGAAGATATACTACTCACATCCAAACTTTGGATGATACTTCTACCTTCCAACAATTTCAAGAACTTAATTGGTTTCACCAACATCCAACACCAGAAAATGTACCATTTCTAGAACTTAATCACTATTACTTATGGGGAAGAATATACTTATAAAATCAAATGTACCATTTCTTTTCCCCAATGTGCAACTCTAGAAACATTAGATTTAGGATGCAGATGTTAGTTACTCTACTCATTCAGAAAAACCAACATCCATTGTGAAAAAATTTGAACACAAAAACTATTGAGGCAGTCTTATTACTCCCTTTACTTAGATTCATGACTTAGACTCAGTACAATCTTTTCTGTATAAACTTGGAAAAATTGTACAACATATACTTGATGAAAAAGAAGCTTTTGTCCTATGTACTATGGATTTCTCTCCTCCAAAATGGATACACTTATGCATTGAACCAGCCAGACATGTAATAAAAATAGATATTCAAGGACTTAATATTCAATTTCTTCCGTTTGAAGAGTATCCTTCCCACCTTGACAAAGAATGAACTTCTCCCAAATCAGTGGAAGAACAACTTAAACATTGGAGATCATCCATTCAGGGAAGTTCTTGGCTTTGGGATCCCTACCAGGACCCCTTAGGAATATACTTTAGCATGAGAAACATTTACCGTAAAAATTTATTGGTCAAAACACTTTGGAACAGAATTCATTCTATTTTCTTACTCCATTCAACATTCAAACCTATGTCAATTCTACCAAAAAAAAAAAAATACCAAAAACAAAATAAAAATAAAACCCCTTAACAACATCTACTTCTACACTACCATCATCTATGGGTTCAGTAGAAGAAGCAAACCTAATCAACATGATGGAATTATGATGTTAGACACCACTACCTCTATAAAAACGTCAACCAAGATGTTAGACACCACTACCTCTACAAAAATGTCAGCCAGGATGTTAGACACCACTACTTCTGCAAAAATGTCAGCAGTGACGACCAAGAGCATTAACCAGATTCCCACTTATTCTTCCTCCTGTGTCCAGAAGCCTCTTCTCTTCTCTATAAAAGCCCCCTCTTCTCTCAACTGAAGCATACAAGCAAGAAAGTAAGATTGACGGGAAGTTTTCTCCCACTTTTCTCCTCTCCCTACTATTTGTAAGTTCTCTTCTAGATTTCCTATATCTATTTTGTACATGATGTTTATATAGTTTGCATGACTGAGTAAATAAATCTCTTTAAGCCTTTAGGGTTCTGCCTTTTTTACTTTCTACATCAAGAAATCCTCAGTTCTTGTCTTAGGATTTAGAGGTAGAGTTTCTACTAATCGCTTCTAATATGGGAACTACATGAAAGCACTTTTGAGTATTTGTGAATGTCAACTTCTACTTCAGCTTCTGTAACTTTTACTTAAAAGCTGGAAGTAAGAATTTGATGTTTTTTGCTGCTTCTGTTTTTTTGTTTATGGTTAACATTAATAAATTTATTATTTTACATACTTGCTGCCACATTTTTGATTTTAATAAATTTATTATTTTACATACTTGCTGCCACATTTTTGACTTTAATAAATTTATTATTTTATATAATTGCCACCTCATTTCTATGATATTTATTTTTTAAATAATATTTTATATTTTTATATAATTTGTATTTTCAGAATTTTTTATACATTTTATAAATTTTGTTATTTTTATTTTTATTATTTTTTATAACATTTCATTATAAAAAAATTAATTTTGATACAATATTTAAATATAATAATAATAATAATAATAATAATAATAATAAACAAATAGTGTATCAAAATTATATTTAGATAATTAAAAAATATTAATTTATATAATTTAAGGATATTGTTGTCATTTAATTAAAAATTAAGCTTGGAAGTAATTATTCATCGAACACTCCAACTCTACCTTGTATTTGAGTTCTTTTTCTAAATACTTTATACTTTAGTTTCTCACTAATTTTAAAATAATCTCTATAAGAATCACTTTTAAATAAGCAAAAACTCTCCCAAACACTCCCTTAGTATACCTTGGTAGAAGACGGACTTGTATATTTCTGTATTTTATAAAACTTGTGCAGGCTAAGGCAAAAAGAAAACATGCTATAGGAAGACCTGAACATAGGCGGGATAAGAAAACGAAGTAAACATAAAAAGTTCTTGAGGCTCTCTACTAGGTGAGGCTGACATCCCGAAAAGGTTTAGAGTACCCACAACCCTCAAGAAAATACTAAACTCAGAATGTAACAAAAGCTGAATTGCATACTGATGAGATAAAAACAAATAGGTATTTGTTATTGTTCAAAGCAAAACCTAAAATCTCGTGTCTTGGGAACCACGAGTTAGACCTTTATATAGAAAAGAAGATATACACCAAAAGACAAAAATATCCCTTTACTTATTCTAACACCCCCTCAAGCTTGAGAGTATAGATCATACACACCAAGCTTGTTACATATGTAGTCAATCCGGGGACTTCTAAGTGATTTATTGAATATATCTGCTAGCTGATCATTTCTAAGTGATTTATTGAATATATCTGCTAGCTGATCATTTGAGTTGACAAAACTAGTAGATATTTCTCCAGATATGACTTTCTTTCTGACAAAGTGACAGTCAACTTCAATATGCTTTGTTCTCTCATGGAAGACTGGATTTGAGGCAATATGCATAGCGTCCTGGTTGTCACATATGAGTAACATTTGTGTAACCTCTCCAAACCTTAGTTCCTGAAGCAACTGTTTTAACCATATAAGTTCTTGACTAGCAATAGCCATAGCTCGATATTCTGCCTCTGCACTAGATCTTGCCACAACATTTTGTTTTTTGCTTTTCCAAGAAATAAGGTTACCTCCGACAAATATACAAAATCCAGAAGTGGATCTTCTATCAGAGGGAGATCCTGCCCAATCTGCATCAGAATATCCTACGACTTGAGTATGCCCTTTGTCTTCATATAAAAGACCCTTTCCTGGTGCACCTATATCGAACAATGCGAGTCACTGCATCCCAATGTTCTTTGCACGGAGAGCTAAGAAACCGACTTACTACGCTACTGCAAATGAGATATCCGGACGAGTGACAATAAGGTAGCTTAGGTTCCCTACCAATCGCCTGCACTGCTCAGATTCAAAGAGGCTCCCCGATTTGGTAGGAGCTTGACATTAGGATCCAGGGATTGTCGATGTCTTCGAGTTTAACATTCTGCTTCTTCTAGAATATCCATCGATACTTCCTTCGGGATATAATGATTCCTTCCATCTTTAGATCGCACTCTATCCCTAGAAAATATTTGAGTTCACGAGATCTTTTGTCCGGAAATGTTCAAAAGAAGTTTTACTTGGAAATCCCAAGATGATCATTACCGCGATGACAATATCATCAACATAAACCACTACATAGATGCAACCAGTAGATGAGTGACGATAAAAGCAGAATGATCAGCCTCGCTCGAGTCATGCCAAACTGTTGAATTACAATACTAAATCTATCGAACCATGCTCTGGGTGACCGCTGAGACCATATAAAGATTTCCGCAGACGATATACAACACCACACGAAGGTTGCTCCATGTAGACTTCCTCGAGCATGTCACCATGTAAGAATGCATTTTTGATGTCCAAGTGATGAAGGGGCAATGGCGAATTGCAGCAATGGATAGGAAAAGACGGCGGAAGATATCTTGGCAACAGGAGAAAAGGTGTCTCCAAAATCCAATCCAAATACCTGAGTATAGCCTTTAGCGACAAGACGAGCCTTAAGCCGATCAACCGTGCCGTCTACACCAACTTTCACCGTAAACACCCATCGACAATCAACCACTGACTTCCCAGGAGGTAGAGGAACGAGGTTCCAAGTCCTACTGCTCTGTAAGACACTCATTTTATCAAGCATAGCCTGTTTCCATCCTGGATGGGCAAAGACATCACCTGCAGTCTTTGGAAGAAAAACAGATGACAAGGAAGACAAACAATAATAATAGGATGGGGAAAGACGATGATAGCTTAAAGAAACATAGTGAGGAGAAGGATTACGAGTGGAACGCATACCCTTTCGAAGTGCAATAGGAACATCAGAGTCAGGAGATGGGACCGGAGGAAACGCAGGACTCGACTCAAAGACGTGCCCCAGCAGTTGCAGTGGCTGGCAGCAGAATGAGGACGACGCTGATAAACCTGCAAAGGAGGAGATGATAGAGGCACCTCCGGAGGATAAAGATAGTCACTGGTGCAGGTGGAGAGGGAGAAACCTCGGCCTGTGGAGCGGAAGGACCAAAAAAAGAAACTGACTCAAAGAATGTGACATCAGCAGAGATGAACTACCGACGAAAAGTAGGGGAATAACACTTGTACCCTTTCTGAGACCGAGGAGAGAGTTTGTCAATGCCGGGATCAAGAGCATGAGCAAAACATATAGAACCAAAGACTCGAGGTGGTAGAGGATGAAGGGACTGATGTGGATAAAGTACCTGATGAGGTATTTTACCCTGGAGAGTGTATGAAGGCATGCGATTGATGAGATAACACGCAGTAAGTACGACATCATCCCAAAACTGATGAGGGACATGAGAATGGAGAAGAAGAGTCCGAGTGGTCTCAAGGAGATGACGATTCTTGCGTTCTGCAACCCCATTCTGTTGAGGGGTATGAGGGCAAGACGTGCGATGCAACACACCATGAGATGTCGAGAAGGTACGAAACTGAGTAGACAAATACTCGCGTGCATTATCACTTTGTAAAGTTCGAAGGGAAGTACCAAATTGAGTTTTTATTTCAAGGAAAAAGGATTCAAAAATAGAAAACAATTCTGAACGATTCTTCATCAGATATAACCATGTACAACGGGAAAAATCGTCTATAAAAGTAACAAAATACCTTGATCCCATTGTAGAAGAAACACGACTCGGACCCCAAACATCAGAATGAACTAAAACAAAAGGAGACATAGCCCGACTCTCAATACGAGGAGAAAAAGAACTACGAACATGCTTACCTAATTGACACGACTCACAAGATAAGGACTCTAGGTGAGAAAGATTAGGATGCAACTGTTTCAACTTATTAAGACTTGGATGTCCCAACTGAGCATGAATAAGAAGTGGAGATGCCGTCGCCGAACCAACAAAAGAGGGTTGTTGAAGTCGATAAAGGCCATGAGATTCACATCCGAAGCCAATCATCCTCCCCGTACTCCGGTCCTGTAAGGAAACAGACGTGTTAGTAAAAGAAATGACACAATCAAGAGATCGAGTAAGTTGGCTTATTGACAACAAATTAAAGGGAGCTCTGGGAACATAAAGAACATTATGAATTAAAAGAGATGAAGAAGGATGAACAATACCAATACCCTGGGATTGAGTTTGGGAACCATTGGCCATGGTGACCATTGGTAAATTACCAGAAGTAGTGAGAGAGAAAAAAAGGGATTTATTAATGGATATGATGGCCCCGTAATCAAGAACCAAGGATCGAAGAACGAGATATGCCAGAAGGAAGTACCAGCGTCTGCGATGGTAGCAGTGGAACCCGAAGCCCGTCGATCCTCAAACCATTTCAGAAAGTCAGTATAGGAAGGTGTTGAAATCGAATCAGGTGTTAACTGTGAAGTGGAAGCTGAAGGAGCAACAGAACTCTGAACAATCTGAGCAGCACGAGGAGGACGCCCATGTAGACTCCAGCACTTATCAATCGAGTGTCCCGGTCGGTGGCAATGATCACACCAAGGACGTCCTTTGCCACCCTTGCGAGGTGGAGGTTTCTTGTCGTGTCGAGAGACCAAAGTCGACGAGTCAATGGGAAATGAAGAAGGCATCGTCAAGACTTTGGCCGGGACACGGAGAAGAGTCGCCCAGGTATTGTCCATGGTAGCTTCTGTGGGACTGCCCAGGATCTGATCACGGACATGAGAATAATCTGTGGGCAGACCATATAAAACCAAAGACATAAAAAATTTCTTCCGATTTTCAAGCTCTTCAACAGGATTGGCCGCAGGTGGGAGTAGTTCATTGAAGTCACAAAGAAGGCTAGGGACTGAACCTAGATAAGTTGACATTGACATTGACATTGAATCCTTAATCTGATGGGCGCTGAGGATGGTCATGAGATCTTCACAAACTTGATAGAGGCGCCGAGAGGTGTTTGTAAAGAGTTGTTGAGCCTGTGTCCAAATAGCTTTGCAGGTTTTGTGAGTACGGAAGAAATTTCTAAGAGATGGATGGATGGTGGCTTGGATAATACAACACAACTGAGCATCAACTTTCTTCCATAGAGGAAGATCGGCGACTTGAATATCTTCTTCAGTTTGAGTGAGATGTGTCTCATAACCCTGTCCAACAAGCCAAAGTTCAATGTGAGATGTCCAGGAGATATAATTTTTACCGTTCAACTGCTCGGAAGAAAGGGGTGCAGTGATATGGTTGGTAAAGATTGAGGTATCTGGTTTTGGGGCGCTGGACGTAACCATGAATAGAGCTTGTGGGCTAGTGGTGACAGGGCAGAAGAAAAACAGCGGCTCCTTGGAAGAAAGGAAGCTCGGCGTCGCAAGAGGGAAGAGAGGCAACTGCTGATATGCGAAAGAACAACCCTACTCTCCTGTGTAAGAGGAAGAAGTGGCAGCCGGTGAAAGAGATGGCGACGACGTTAGCCACCCAAAATTACAGGTACTGTAGTCAGATGTGATGACGCCGGCTGCATCTAGGGCAGGGAGAGGCGGCGGAAGATCGGCGCGAGAGGAGAAGCCTTAGCTCATGGGAGAGGTGGCAAGCTTATGTTGTCGAAGAGGGTGGCGCGACGTGCTTCACAGGAGAGAGAGGGAGGCGACCTCTGCTATAGCTCGGTGGCTATGAGCAGTGGGTGGTGCGACGTGCTCCACAGGCGCGAGAGGGAGGCGACCTCTGCTATGGCTCGGCGGCTACGAGCAGTGGGTGGTGCAACGTGCTCCACAGGCGCGAGAGGGAGGCGACCTCTGCTATGTCTCGCGGCGCCCTCTGCTAGGGCTCGCGGCAGGAGATGGCGAGGAGAGGAGAGATTTCCGAACCGGTGAGAAGAAAGCAGAGCCAACACACATCGACGCCAGGAGATCGCAGCAGGAGATCGCGACGAGAAGGAGAGGTCGCGACGGAGGCGGATGGTGTCGCGGCGGTCCTGTGGAGACGGACGTGGCACGAGGAGAAAAGGAAAAAAAAAAAAACTAGGGCACAATTCGACGCGGTAGGGAAAGAAAATTAGGGTTTTGGCTCTGATACCATGTTCAAAGCAAAACCTAAAATCTCGTGTCTTGGGAATCACGAGTTAGGCCTTTATATAGAAAAGAAAATATACACCAAAAGATAAAAATACCCTTTTACTTATTCTAACAGTTGTAAAATAGGAAAACTATGTGGGACAGGTAAGGAAGGAGAGAAGTTCAAGCCTTTGCATGGTCTAGAAACAGAAGTGGGATTTTAGTATAATAAATTACTTTTTGTTTTTGAATAGAAAGGCAGATTTTTGGTAGAAATAAGTGTCAAGTTTTTCTTCTAAATTGTTTAATGGTTGATGATTGATCAGTTTAAGAGGTAGAAAGTTCAGGTAAGGGCATGATTCTGGAATATAGAGCTAGAGGTCTCAATTTGAGATTAACATAAATTCAAGTGCATGTTTTGAGAAATTTATGTTCTATTAAAAACTTTGTTTCCAAGCACATAAAATTGTTCTTCGGGTGGTTGCTATTTTCATTTGTTTTTGGTCTATGTTCATATCAGCACTCTTTTTGAATGCTTATTCCTGAGTCTCTCTTCCACACGTTCCATCAGAAACCCCACTGCTTTGAGGATGTTGAGGTTATGAAAGTGGAGGAACAGATAGCTGAACTAGAGAAAGATCTCATCCTGAAAGAAAGGGAAACACTTGATGTCTTGAAAGAGCTTGAAACGACAAAAAATATTGTAATTGGCTTAAAATCGAGGTTACATGAAGAAACATCAGAAACCAATAATATGTCATCTATGAGCGTTGATCATGTAGAAGTGCATTATGGATTGGAAATTTGTGGAATGATAGGATTGAGCCAATCTGAAAAACAGATTTCATTAGACCCGAAGAAGACCAAGGCAAACTTGAACGGGTCATCCAATGATCTATGTGGCATTCAAACTTCTGTCAAAATGCTGAAAATGAGGATAGGAGAGGAAAAGGTTTTACTTGAGAAAACCCGAGAGAAGCTGGCTTCAAATATTGCATTGGTTTCATCACTGGAGGAGGAACTTAATCAGACAGCAGCGAGATTGCAAAAGACTAAAGATCTGCAAAGTATGAGATCTGAAGAACCTTGTAATATTTTGCAGGAGATCAAACAAAAGAACTTGGAAATAGAACAGTCAATGCAGTCAATAGAAGCTGCTAAGGTTGAATTGACCAATCTGGCATCGGAAATTGCTCAGACAAAGTCTAGCATTAAGACAGCTGAAGCCCGACAACTTGCAGCTAAGAAGATCGAAGAAGCAGCGAAAGCAGCTGAAGCTGTAGCTCTTGCCCACACAAAAGGTTTAATGATCAGTAATAATTCAATCAAAGAGCTTGAGAATTCACATGGCATAACCATTTCAATTGAGGAATATCACAACCTAACAGGTAAAGCTCGAGAAGCAGATGAAATCTCTAGACAGAAAATTGAAACCGTCATGGTTCAAATAGAGGAGGCAAACAGATCTAGATCAGAAGCGATGATGAAAGTTGAGGATGCAACTGCCGATGCAAAAAAATATAAGAAGGCACTTGAAGATGCACTGAAGCGGGTAGAGGTTGCCAACACAGGGAAGCTTGCTGTCGAGGATGCTCTACGGAGATGGCGATCTGAGAATGGTCAGAAGCGGCGCTCTGGTGTACAAAACACCACAAAATTTAAGAATTCTGCATCGCACCAACGGAAGGATGCATGTGTGCTTGACCTGAACAGCTCAACCTTGGTTACTGAGGCAACAAACTATGGTCCAAGACCAGCATTGTCTATCGGGCAGATACTGAGCATGAAGCTGATCAGTCCAGAGTCACCTGAAGAGCACGAGAGCAGAATCAGGGAGAAGGAAAATGAAAAACCCAAGGTTTCATTGGGTCTGATGCTGACCAGAAGGGAAGAGTTTCTAACAACTCCCCAGGAGAGTAAAGAAGGATCTGCACAGAAGCAGTTTTCCGTGAAGAGGAAGAAGCTCGGTTTCGTCGGGATCCTGTGGGCAAAACAGATCAAAAAGAACAAAAGAAGATGCCATCTCGGAACAAAAGCAAGCTAACTTCTGATGGGACAATCTATTTCTCGAGTAGGCGAGAAAAACATATGTAACATTGTAGTTACCACGTCGTTTTTGTATATAATTATTATTAGGGAAATGAAGCTGTGTAGCTTCTAGACTCTAGGTTGTTGTCAGCAAGACGTATTTAACTTATAAAATGGTTTAAAGCAAAGTTAGTTCATTATTACGGGCTTAATTAAGTTCATTATTTTTAACTTAAGTGGCAAGCAAAGCGTTGTACAAGATTGTTTTAACAAAAAAAAATGATGTTGAAAGTAAGAGGGTACAATCTTTTATGTGGCAAAAGGTGATTCGCTCGTCTCCAGTGTCCCCGTTAATCCGTCCCTAGATTAACACGGAGGGGGTAAATCACGGGTGACTACTAGCCATTAATGCAAATGATCAAGACATGAGGGAGGTTATGCTCGGTCACGTCGAGTTTCGACCCCAAGACCTCATATGATAACACCCATGTATTAATCATTTACACCGCCCCGAGAGGATAAGGGTACAATCTTTTAGTCTCATGTACAAGTGTGGTAGTTTATTATTTCCTAATAATTTGACCTTTTAAGTTAAAGTGGTTAATTAATCAACCTTAATATAGGGCTTGTGATGTTAACATTATTTTGTGATAAATATTAAATCATAATCTCTTATATTACACATAATATAATAAATAATCTCTTATATTAGTTACATAATATATAATTGTAGTACTCTCTCAAGTTGTTTTTAAGTTTATTATAAAAATTTAACTTGTCCTTTCGGGATGATGCGGCCATGAAGATATGAGATGTTATTACATGAGGTTTTGGTGTCGAAATTTGACTAGTAATTATCTATGATTTATTTTTTTCATGTTAATCTAGGGGCAAATTGTTGGAGGCCGGAGGTAATCCTTTTTACGGCATTATATAAATTTAACTTATTATACATATATTCAAATCTAGGCATTCAGTCACCAACTAATTAATTTATGGGACTACATTTTTAAAGTGATAATTAATTTCTAGATGATTTATTTTCTTGTGAAATATGAAATCTTATCGTTATAGGCATCATAATTTAATTGTCATAATAAACCTTCATTAGTTTCATAGGGGAATTATCTTAAGTCAGCCATCAAATATTTAACCCAAGTTCTTAGGGTAAAAATTCTATTTGGGCAAAAATAAAAAATCCTTTTTATTAGAATATTGTGTTTTTATCCTTCCATTTATTATGGAAATAACATCCCATCCCATCCCATCCCATCTTACTATATTTTTACTTTTTAAAAATATTTTATTTTCAATGTTGTATGGTAAATATGGAATCATCGATACTACAACATAGATATTTCAATTGTAATTAACACTACTAACACTATGTTATAGTAACTACCATTTATAGTTGTTATAATATGAGTACTTCACATCATATTAATATGAGTTAATATTATATTGTAATAACTACGAATCATTAGATGTTATAATATAGATACTTTATTTTTAATTAACATTTATTAATATTGATTAGTATTTTGTTGTAATGACTATGGAATCATAGTTGGTACAGTCGTATAATAATTATGAGATTATAATTACTATAATATCATTAAAAATAAGAGTATTTTTTAAATGAAAATAGATTGAGACAGGATGAGAAGTTGTTTTAATAATAAATAAATAAATAAATAAAAATCACATTTTATGATTCCAATATACTTTTGCACTCTATATATTGTGTAGCCGAGTTGGTACTCATGTGACAGACTTGTTTCATTGGATTCTCGCGAGGTTTACTCCATTGAGAATTAAATATCCTCATACTCAGGATATCCTCATACTCAGGAGGTTGCTCGGTGCATGATTTACTTTTCTTCATCTTATTATGAGACCGACGATGAGAGACACTCAGGATGAGCAAAATCATATTATTGCATCATTGTCTCTGCATTTAACCTTTACCAATCCTGTTTATTTCTCATTATTTTAGGAAATAAAAAACCACTTATTGCTAAGAGAACTTGCCCAATCTGCACATATACACAAATATCCTATAATTTAATAATAATCTCAATCATAACATTATGAACCTTTCAAAGGTGTATTTTCAAATAAATCATGTAGCAATTGCCTAATGGAGAAGTATGGACTTTTAAAGAACTGAGTGGTCTAAAATAGCAAAAGTTATTATATAATAAAATTGAAACACTATATTAAAATGATAAATCTAAAACATTATCGAAGTCGATATGTCCGAGTGGTTAAGGAGACAGACTTGAAATCTGTTGGGCTTTGCCCGCGCAGGTTCGAACCCTGCTGTCGACGATTTATTATTTTGTTTTCCTTTCTCCTTTTAATCTTCCTCCACACCAGTCACACACTTGTTTTCTTTCTCCTTTTAGTCTTCCACCTGTGCTATGCCTGATCGAATATTTGGGGTTTTCTTTCTCCTTTTAGTCTTCCACCTGTGCTATGTCTGATTGAATGGGTTTAGTGGTTAATGTATGAGGTGTTATCATACCTTTATGTGCTAGTCATTATTCCAAAGGTTAGTAACCGTCCGTGATTTATCTCATCCGTGTTAGTCTTGGGACGGGTTGGCAGGGACGCTGGAGGCGAGCGTATTTACCTTTTGTCATAATGTGCTATGTCTGATCGAATATTTGAGATTATAAAATAAGATAAAATTTATTTTAAATATAAATAAAAATCTATCGATCTCACTTAGTTGTTACTGTTGTTGTTTAGATGCTTGAAAGCTTAAAGAACTCAAAATCAGCATTGATTTTCTGCCTTCTTTAGAGTGATTTTCATTTTCTAAATATAGATCTGCTAGGTTAACGATCTCTTATTATCGACCTCATGGATATAGAGGGAAATACATGTAGGTACACAGGCGTTAGGCGCGTAGGGTAAATCCTAGATCGTCAGTTTCTAAGAATCGATTCCTGATCATTACGCCAGAGATACCATGCGCTTATCGTCTATGCTACAGCCCGCGGGCAATTTTATCTTCATCTTCTAAAACTAAAGTAGAAGGTGATCATTCTTCGTGAAGTTTATCTTTGCTATCTTTTGCTTGTTCATTATTATTTTGTTTTCCTTTCTCCTTTTAGTCTTCCTCCACACCAGTCAGACACTTGTCCCACGAATATGGAAGGAAGTAGATGCAGGTACACAAGCGTCTGACGTAGGTCGTCAGTTCCTGAGAATCAACTCCTGGTCATTACGTCAGAGATACTATGCACCCACTGTCTGCTACAACTTGCGGGTAATTTTATCTTCATCTTCTAAAACTAAAGTAGAAGGTGATTATTCTTGGTGAAGTTTATCTTTGCTATCTTTTGCTTGTTCATTGACCTGAATTATGTATTTCTTCAATGAACTACAGGCAACAATGGTTTGGAGATTGAGCTTTGTTATTCCTCACCATATTAATCAGCTTAACTTTTACAAATGCCAGAAATCTCGCAAAATTCGGTGACTTGTTTCAAATGGAATTTGGTAAATAGATGAAGAGATTGAGAGTGAAAGTGAAACTGCAAGGAATAAAAAGTCATGCAAACTCTGTGAGGAGTTTACTTCTCAGGCTACACACTATCTCAGTGAACATGCGACTCGAAGTGAGATTCCAAGCACAATACATACACAAAGCCTGTGCCGAATTACAATTTTCGGAAGAACAGGTGCAATTACTTCCTCTCATGGCAATTTATCTGTTTCTGAATGGTATTCAGGTATTCAAAACTTGTTCCTTTTGTGCAGTGTGTTCCCTGGCTGGACTACTTGGCACCAATCTTTTTCATGGAGGTTTACGAAATTAGTCGTGCTAAGTTATGCGGAAAGGCGAATGCCGGTAAGGAGGCTGCAATTGTGACTTTGTCATAGCCTGATAATTCATGCCGCGATGTTGTTGCAGTAGTAATTACCAAACTGGAAGACCCAGAGACTGAGGTAGTAATGAATCACCTCGACAAGTCCTGTTATCTGATCGCGTTATCAGTTTAAGTTTTACTTTGTTGTCCATTGATCATGTTAGTCATAAAACAATAGAAGGCCATGATCAGGAGTAAATTCAGAGTTTGATTCTGAAGACTGGACAAAAGCATTCCCTTGCCACTGTTTTATCGAAATTGTTTCAGAAGCACTTATCGAATAAAATATCAAAATTTGCAAGTATTCGGGAACACTCATCCAATAAATCTTTGAAAATTTCCAGCTTGAGGTGATTGAGATTCTTCTGAAAGAATGAAACAAGCTGAAAAACTATGTCCAAAAGGTACACAATTCCTAATATTCTCAGACAATTGGTGAAGAATCATCTAGCACTCTATTCTCATCTAAGTTACTTCATTTTTGATCTGTTTCAGTCTTAATCACTCTTTATCTCTGCAGTGTAAGAAACTTGTTTTCCAATATGTGGGACATTGATACTGATGCATGCTGAGAAGTTTCTTCGGAAAGTAGATGTTTGCGCCATTCATGCTTGCAAGAACAGTCATGAGCTGGTATCTATTGTTGATGATGGTTGTGCCTTCAATGTAAACAATCATGTCTCACAACACACCTTGGTTTTTAACATAAATATATTGTTCATATTGTTACATAAATGATGCAGACTTCAAGCATGTGATTTGAACCTTATCTTGTGATAAATATTAAATCATAATCCCTTATATTAGACAGGTGTTGCCACATGAGGTCTTGGAGTCGAAACTCGGTATGACCGAGCATAACCTCCCCCATGTCTTGGCCATTTGCACTAATGGCTAGTAGCCACTCGTGATTTACCTCCTCCGTGTTGGCCTAGGGACGGGTTGGCGGGGGCGCTGGGGGTGAGCGAATCGCCTTTTGCCACATAATATAATAAATAATTTGTAAGTACTTTAGGGTACTTTTGATATCATTAATTGAGTTAAGTTAGGTCATTTGTATATTTGATATATTATGTCTGAGTGTGTAGGAATTTAGAAACACAAAAAGTCGAGCGGAAGACTCAGTGAGCGAGAAGGATGACATGGTAAGGGAGTCGACGGGCTCGGTGTATTCGAGCGACGAGGAGCTATTGAATAGTACCCTTGTAGAGCGAGAAGGACGCGTAAGACACATCCAAGGGGCGAGAAGCCTGGAGGAAGCCTGATCGAGGAGAAGGCCAAAGTTGAGTTCGGGTGAATTCAACTTTGGACGGTGAAACATCACCCAAGCGGGCGAAGTTTGAAAATGGTCCACTTGGAAGTTAACCAGGATGACTTGAAGACCCGAGACGCCTCAATTGACTTGAGGTGCCTAGGATGCCCAACAAATTAGATGTCGCGGAAAAGACTTGAGGCACCTTAATTGATTGGAGGCGCTTCAGATGAACAGTAGCTGAGGCGCCTTTGATCGATTGGAGCCGCCTTCGATGAAGTAGAACTGTTGAGGAGCAAATAAGTGTTGGAATCTAGCTTAGCAACAACCGAAGCACCTCTGATGAACCAAGGCGTCTCCATTTAACTAGATAAGCTGAATGTTAGCAAATTTCATCCAATGAAGGCACCCCTAGTCAACCGAGGTGGCCCGAGTTACCACGTTAGTAAAACAGTTATTTCAACTAGTCCACCATAAATAGTGTTATTGAGTTAGGAGTTCATAGCACACATCTTCTTTCAATTCTACATTTCATTTTGTACTTTCAAAATTTGTAAGAGGATACTCCGCATTCACGAAGGAGATCTTAGTGGAACTTTTATTTTCTTGAATTAGCAACCTTCCTGGTTGTAAAACAAGTAAATTTGGAGTCCCCTCTTACTTTATTTATGTTATTTGTTTTTAATTAATTAAAGTGCGTCCTTTCTAAGTGAGTAACAAGAGAAGTGTTAATTTGTGATTGCAGTGCTATTCATCCCCTCTCCACCCGAACCAACAAGTGATATCAGACCCTAATAGCCTTAGAAGGACTAATTGCAAATTAAAGCAACAAGAAAATGGTTGGATCAAGTATTCGCCCACTGAAGTTCGAGAGGGAGTTCGTGCTTTAGAAACATCAAATTGAGGTATTCTTTAAAATCAACTTTAATATTCTTCTAACAATTAAATATGATTTTGAAGCCCCCAAAAATGAGAACTGAGAAGAAAAGGAAGATCGCCTTTGGAACAAAAAGCAACAAACAAACTTCGTGGCAACAGTAAAGTGGAATTCCACCTGCTAAATGTACAACCGTCTTGAGAAGTCAATCAGATCGGATCCTACAACTCCGCTAAAGAGCTCTGGGCCTCAGAGGCAAAACTAGTAAGATGAAACCTGCTCCGATATTGACTTAACCAACCTCTGGATGGAAGAGGGAGGAAAGGTGGCTCAACTGCATGTATAGATCAAGGAATTGATAACCGAACTCAACAACCTTGGAGAAACCGTAACGAATCGAGATTCACTAAGGTATGCTCTAAATGATTTTTTTTTGAGAACATTGGAATGAATGCCAAAAGTAGATTCCTATTATATCTCCAAGGACCACGAGGTAAGTATTTTAGAAAGTTTGTTTTTAACTTTAGAACTTTACCAATTTAGATGTGTAGGACTTAGAAAAGAAAAGGAGCTGAAATAGAATCTAGTGCTCAAAGCCAAAAAGATCAAAATAGATTTAGAGTCATCTCTCGATGAAGATGAAAAAACTTACATGATAAGGAAGTTCAATAAATTTTTAAAACTAATAAATTTAATGAGACACATGCCAAGAAGCTTCTATGAGGTAGAAAGAAAGTGAGGTACTTCAACTGAGACGAAAAAGTGCATATCAAGGACAACAACCTAGATTGAAGAACAAAGGGTCAAAAATGTTCAAGAAAAAGAACCTCAAAGCAATGTGGAGCGAGTCATCATCATTTGAGTCCGAGAAAGAAGAATACGCCGAACTAGCATTGATGGCTGGTCACCAAGAATTAGACGACAAAGACACCTCAACATGAGGGGGGGGGGGAGAAGAAAACTGCTGGCGCGCCGTTCGAATTAGAGGTTTGTAGAGAAAGACAAAAATATACTATTCAAATCAAAACTAAACTAGACATTCTTTTTACAAGAGCCCTAACCCTTGTTTAAATAACTTAAAAAATAAGAAAAAGTCTAATGAAAAAAAGAAAAAGTAAAAGAAAACTAATCCTTAAAAATAAATATAGAAAATCTAAACTAACTTTTAGAAAAGAAAACTAATCCTAACAAAGTTTATAATAAATAAAAGAAAAAGTTAAAAATCCAAATCTAGAGTTTTGCCTATCTGGTTAGGCAATTTTGTCTCGTACATACTTCGAATAGAGTGCAACCATGTCAGGAGGTTACAAGCTAATCATCTTCCTTGTAAATAGCCTCGATCGTTCTTCTGCAAGATCCAAAAGGAAGGCCGGTAACCTCATTTTCTTCTCTTCATAGCTCGAAGGAGAAAATAGCCGCATTGGATGATATAAGATGATTGTGTTCCTAGATGCTCCTGCATCAGACACTCCGGATTAAAAAAAACTCATCGAGTTCAAAATAGTTTCAAGTGGTAGTCCAAGAGAAAGATCAACTAGTATCAACTTGGTAAAAATTTCTAGAAACTGCTATACTTTTGTTGGTAAATTAGGATCTATGTCTATTGCACCGTTCTTAGAAGGCGGCGAAGATAGACCATGCATCATACTCTATCTCATCTATCTATTGTTGAAAATAAGGAAGATAAAACAGATGGAAATCCACCATTATGCAAGTCATTATTTGGCCAGCCACCTAGCCATTGTTTGGTTGTCAAATCAGCTTCTTTTGGCAAGTTTATCAGCTATTAATTGATGCCACATCAACCATTAATTGCTTGCCATTATTTTGGTTATAATACAATTAATATTTGGCTGGATGACAATGGCTAAATAATCATTTCATCCCTTATAAAATGGGAGTTGCATCTCTCATTGGATGAATTAAAAAATTCTATTTTTTTATTTTCTATTTTCTAAAAAAAAAGGGCTAAGCTTCTCCTTCTCCACATTTCTTATTCTCAAACAAGAGGGATAATCTTCCCTTCTTGTGAGAGAAGTTTTTTATTCCTCTTTGTAATACTCTCCTTGTAACATATCTTATGAATACAAGAGTGAGTTTTTTAAGAGCGGCGCTTCATCTCATGCAATCTGAATCACTGTCAATTTCCAACATGGTATTAGAGCAAGTTGGTTGATTCCGATAGGATGTTGCAAGCTTATTCTAGGCACTAGTTCGATCAACCTTGACGAACCTTTATACGTTGTACAAATATGGGAGATTTGCAAGCAAGTTCAGCACAACCTTATATCTTTTCATCTATGATTCTCAATTCATCTAATTACTTCTCTTGGGCCACTCATATTAAGAGATCTTTAAACTCAAGGAAGCTTTTGAAGTATATTACAAATGATCCTCCTGCAGAGTCGGATCTTTCTTTCGAAGCTTGGAAAGAGAAGGATGATGAAGTATTATTCTCCTATCAAATTCTATGGATAAAACTCATAGATCAATGGTCACTTGCGCCCCAACGTCGAAGGTCATCTGGGAATAAATGAGTAATTTGTATGGACACAAATCAAATCTGGGAAGGATCTTTGAAATCAAAAGAAAAATTGCAGATATCAAAAAGGAAAAAAAGATTCTTTCCCACTATTTGGTGACTACGAAGATCTATGGAATGAATATAATACTTTGAGGCCGATTACAACCGACTTCAAAGTTTTACGACAACAAAGAGAGGAAGATATGATATTTGACCTTCTTATGTCGCTAGAAGAAACTTATGCTCCTCTACGTCAAAAGATTCTGAGGATGAAAAGTTTTCCTCCCTATCAAGAGGTCAGGGCTATGATTCAAAGAGTTGCAGCAAGCATGAGACTTGAAGCCTCACAATCAAAGGGTCATGGCTTCAATATAGACCTAGAAGAACAAAAGACGAATAAAGTCCAAGAATCCAAAGTTGTGTATGGATATTGCAAGAAGTCGAATCACACAAAGGAAAAATGTTGGCGACTTCATCCACACCTAAGGCCTGATCACTTAAAGGAAAAGGATCAATCATCCCACAACTCGGCCAAGATTGCAACTCTGGAAATCGCCATCAATGACATCTCAAAACTATTCGAGCAAGTAAAAACATCTATAAATGATCAAGGTAATTACTCAAACTCTTCTAAATTTTTTAGTTCTCAAAGTTGGCTAATTGATTCAGGCTGTGGTTATCATATGGTAAGGGATAAGAATAAACTTAGTAATCTCAAACCACTAGTCAACCATATGACGGTAAAAGTAGCTAACGGACATAATTTAAAAATTAAAGAACTAGGAGAGATAGAACTTTTTGGAAAAATACTAATGCGTTATATGTTCCTCAATTTACTTCTGATCTACTATCCATTAGCAAAATCACTAAAGATCATAATTGTAAGGTTGTTTTTGATTCTAACTTTGTTACTTTTCAGGATCTCAAAACGAACAAGGTAATTGGTAATGGATCTAGAAGAAATAATCTTTATTTTTTGGACCAACATAGTCATGCGCTCACAACATGTCAAACAGATAATTACTCTTTATGGCATGCTAGATTAGGTCACCCACATAAACAAGGCTTACAAAAATTGTTCCCATATAAAATTTATGAAGAAAGATCATGTGAAGCTTGTATTTTTGGAAAGGAGACTCGAGCGTACTATCCTATTTCTGAAACAATATATAAAAACGCCTTTGATCTTATTCACTCTGATATATGGACCTCTCCGATTGTGTCTAGAAGAGGTTTTAAATATTTTATATCTTTCATTGATCATGTAACTAGGTACACTTGGACATACATGCTTACATTTAAAGGACAAGCATTCGAGGCATTTAAGCATTTCTTTCGATACACTTCTAAGCAATATAATGCTAATATCAAAATACTTAGAACTGATAATAGAGGAGAATATATGAGTCATGAATTTAAAAATTATCTAGAAGAAAGGGGGATTATTCATCAAACATCTTGTCCATATACCCACAACAAAATGGCGTAGCAGAAAGAAAGAATCGACACCTATTAGAAATAGCTAGAACTATTCTATTTCATGCAAACATCTCAAAAAGTTATTGGAGTGATGCAGTTAGTACATCTACTCATCTTATCAATTATTTACCCTCCAGAGTACTCAAAGGTAAATCTCCTTTGGATCTACTCACTAACATTAAACCAAACATCTCACACTTGAAAGTATTTGGTTGTGTTTGTTATGTTCATGTACCTGAACAACTTAGGGACAAACTCGATAAAAAGGGTAGACGTTGTGTTTTTATTAGATATGGTTCATTTCAGAAAGGATATATATGTCATGATCCTGTTACTAATAAAGTATACACATCGAAGGATGTGATATTTGTAGAAAATGAGTTTTACTTTGCAGGTCAAGAAAAGGAGCAAGAACAAGAAAAAGAGGACTTTCAAATGTTCCTATATACTCTAGAAGAGCCAACTATTCTTCCTCCACAATCAAGCGAGGAGGAAAATATTATGAACTCTGAGGAAGGAAGACACAACACTCTTGAACAAAGAGAAAATGATGAACCAAACTCCTTAGAGATTGAAACAAGAAATGAGCAAGAGAGAGATCAATCTCAAAGTTTCTCAACACCATCAGAAAATGAAACTTCTGGTTCAACTCTACCTTCCCTCAGAAGATCCACGAGGCAAGGTTCCCTTCATCTAAATGGGTAGATTATTACAATCTTAAAGCTATATCTCATCCAATTGCTAATTATTATACTACTAATAATACTTCCCTAAGTCATCAAGTATTCTTGAGTGACATTGATCAAGTACAGGAACTCAAGAATTATAATGAAGCCACTGAAAATCCAGAATGGAAAAAGGCAATGCAAGAAGAGCTAGATGCCCTTATAAAAAATAGAACATGGGAAATTACAACCTTACCCGAGGGCAAAAAGGCAGTAGGGTGTAAATGGATCTACAAAGTCAAACATAAAAGCGATGATTCAATAGATCCCTTTAAAGCCAGAGTAGTGGCCAAAGGATACACTCAAACTTACGGTGTCGATTATATAGAAACATTTGCTCCCGTGGCTAAAATGAACACAGTAAGGGTTCTTTTATCACTGACCACCAACAATAGATGGTCAATGTATCAAATGAACGTCAAAAATGCCTTTCTCCAGGGGGAGTTAGAAGAAGAAGTATATATGCAATTACCTCAAGGGATTCATTCAAGAGAGGAAGGAAAGGTTTATTGACTAAGAAAGGCTATTTATGGGCTGAAACAATCTCCTCAAGCTTGGTATGCAAAATTAAGTTTTGCACTTATTTGTCTCAATTTCAGAAAATGTTATAGTGATTCTTCTCTTTTTATTAAAACTAATGATAGGGAAACCACTATAATACTTATATATGTAGATGACATAATTATTATTGGAAATAGTATGAACTGCATTAATCAAGCTAGAAATTTCTTATTGTCTAAATTTGAAATTAAAGATTTGGAAAAATTAAAGTATTTTCTAGGTATAGAATTAGCATATTCCCCTAAAGGGCTAGTTCAATCCTAAAGAAAATATGCTCTTGACGTTTTACAGGAGATAGGTAAGTTGGGAGCAAAGCCAGCCAACAATCCATTCTCTAGATATAATGAAGAGAAGGATAAGGATGAGCCTTTTGCTGACATACAAAGGTACCAAAGGTTGGTTGGCAAACTCATCTACCTGACTATTACCAGACCAGATATTGCATATGCAGTTGGCCAAATCAGCTAGCATATGCACGCACCTAATATAAGCCACTGGAAGGCCATTGAAAGGATCCTCAGATATATCAAACAATCTCCAGGAAGAGGGATATGCATGAAGAACAACAAAAGCTCAGGGATTGTGGGCTACTGTGATGCATACTGGGCTGGAGACACTTAAGACAGAAAATCAACTACAGGATACTGCATGTTTGTTGGAGGAAATCTAATATCTTGGAAAAGTAAAAAGCAATCAGTTGTATCTAGATCAAGCGCAGAGGCAGAATATAGGTCAATGGCAACTGCAACTAGTGAAATAGTCTGGTTGAAGGCTTTAGTCGAAGAGTTGGGATTTATGGTCACCATTCCTATTAAACTATATTGCGACAACCAATCATCCATCCATATTGCTTCAAATCCAGTGTTTCATGAGTGAACCAAACACATCGAAGTTGGTTGTCATTTTTTGCGTCAAAAGATAGAAGACAAAATCATAATCACTCCTTATATATGAAGTCATGAGCAGCTTGTTGACATCTTCACTAAGGGGACTACAGTTAACCATATGCAGAACATCCTCATCAAGTTGGGCTCCATGGATATCTATTCGCCAAACTTGAGGGGGAGTGTTGAAAATAAGGAAGATAAAACAGATGGAAATCCACCATTATGCAAGTCATTATTTGGCCAGCCACCTAGCCATTGTTTGGTTGTCAAATAAGTTTCTTTTGGCAAGTTTATCAGCTATTAATTGGTGCCACATCAACCATTAATTGCTTGCCATTATTTTGGCTATAATACAATTAATATTTGGCTGGATGACAACGACTAAATAATCATTTCATCCCTTATAAAATGGGAGTTGCATCTCTCATTGGATGAATTAAGAAATTCTATTTTTCTATTTTCTATTTTCTACCAAAAAGGCTAAGCTTCTCCTTCTCCACATTTCTTATTCTCAAACAAGAGGGACAATCTTCCCTTCTTGTGAGAGAAGTTTTTTATTCCTCTTTGTAATACTCTCCTTGTAACATATCTTATGAATACAAGAGTGAGTTTTTTTAAGAACGACGCTTCATCTCATGCAAGCTGAATCATTGTCAATTTCCAACATCTATCTCATCTAAAAACTCATGCACCTTAACATCAGGTTGTGTTATCGAGGTATCTTGCAACTAAAGGGATTTCTCATTCTCTATGGAAACAGAAGCTACATCCTCGTCTTTGGATTTGTTAGTGGCATCTAAGCTTTGCATTTTCCTTTCATTCGTGTTAGACTCCTCGTTGATAGTTTCGACAACAGAACTCATAGTGGTAGGTGCATCCTTGCCATCATTTGGCGGATCTTCAAGAATAAAACAATGCCAAGTAGCAAGCTGAATGCCAAGCATGTCATCAATCATGCCTCCAAGAGAACTATGGTAAGAGGTTAGAACATCATCAAGTTCAACAATGCTAGGTAAGAATACTGCCAGTGACATCATGGGGGTTCCAACTTCTTCATGGATTTTTTTAGCATTACAAATCACAGTGTGAGACTTTCTCAGTCGGAACTTGTCTATCATGACCTTGACCACCTCACTATCTTCAAGATCTTGCGCCGCTAGACGCTGGGATAACTCCATGACTTTGTTGGTGCAGTGAGCACCAGATGATCGAACCTGAGTTTTGATTATGGCAAAGGGTTCAAAGTTAAGCTGCGGTGTTATCTAACAAGGTTCATGGAGCTTGCAGGAAAGTCCTAAGTGGTACTTAGACAAAAGTCCTAGCTGCGGTTAGGCAGGTGGAAAATCTTAGGGGGTGGTAATCTTATGCGGAAAGTCTTGGCAGGTCGACAGCTTCAGGCAAAAGTCCTGGGGGGGGGGGGGTAACCCTAGGTGGAAAGTCCTGGTGTCGCGAACCAGGTGGAAGACTGGACGGGCCGGGAGGCGGAAGTCCAACAGAAAGTCCGGAAACTTCGAACGCTGAGCAAAAGTCCAGTCGATCTGGAGGATCGCACTGGAAATAGGTAAATCTCCTGAGTGGAGTAGGTGAGGACGCGTTCCCCGTAAAGGGAACAGTAGGCGTCGGGTCGACCTAGGGTTTCCGGTTGGAAATCCGAAGTCAGACCCGGACAGTCTGATGACTGTCGATATCATTTATCATATTTGTGTGCTAACTTTGTTTTGCAGGGTTTGTGTTTGGGACTAACACATTTTGCAGGAACAAAGGAGCACATTTAACCTCTGATGAATAGTGTCCGAGGCGCCTCCATGGGGCTTGGAGGCGCCCCGGGTGCTAGCCGAAGTCAGTTGTCTAGAGAAGCTGGAGGCGCCTCGGAGGAAGCTGGAGGCGCCTTGGACCAGGCGTTGGAGGCGCCTTGGAGCAGCTTGGAGGTGCCTTCAATGGGATAAGGCGTGACTAGATCAGAGCTGATCCACGCGTGCGACTCGGCGGCCTGGAGGCGCCTCGAACAGGCTTGGAGGCGCCTCTATCACTATTTTAAAGAGGGACTCGACCAGCAGCTTGAGACAACACAAGAAAAGCAATCCTTACGCAACCAGCTGCCAGCGAGAAGTTCCGTCAAAGCTGTAACTTGATTCCAACGACCCCAGAGCTCAGAATCTACTATTAATCTTGTCGTTAGTATATTTCTTTATTAATTGTACTTTAAATTTGTAACTATCTTTACGAGATTATAGTTGCTGCCCAACGTAAACGCTCAACAGCGTGGGCCTTGGAGCAGGAGTCGACACAAGCTCCGAACCAAGTAACTGCTTGTGTTTGCATGTGCTCTTTTCTTTACTTAATTCCGCTGCGTATTTTCGACTCTGTTTTAAATCGAACGAAATAGCCATGAACGCTATTCACCCCCCTCTAGCGCTTCTCGATCCAACAGACTTGTCTTTGTAGATCTTCGATGAATTCGTAGGATATGCTTTGATCTTGGTTCAAGGCTTCCGCAGCTGGAACCTGTCTTTCACGACCGTGCCCTTAACTACAATGATCATTCATGGATCTAAAGCTATGATACCAACTGACGTAGGGGAAGAAACTTCGGGTGCTATGTTCGAATTAGAGGTTTGCAGAGAAAGATAAAAATAAATTTTATTCAAATCAAAATCAAACTTAACATTCGTTTTATAAAAGTCCTAACTCTTGTTTAACTAACCTAAAAAATAAGAAAAAGTTGCAATGGAAAAAAAAAAGAAAAAGTAAAAGAAAACTAATCATTAAAAATAAATATAAAAAATCTAAACTAATTTTTAGGGAAAAAACAAATCCTTAAAAATTTATAACAAATAAAAGAAAAGTTAAAAAACCAAATCTTAAGTTTTGACAATCCGGTTAGCCAATTCCATCTTGTCTAGACTCCGAATAGAGTGCAATCATGTCAGGAGGTCATGAACTAATCATCTTCCTTGTCAATAGCCTTGATCGTCCTTCTTCAAGATCCAAAAGGGAGGCTAGTAGCGTCCTTTTCTTCTCGTCATAGCTCGAAGGGGAAGATTGTCGCGTTGGATGATATGAGATGATTGTGTTCCTAGAGCATCCTACATCAGAGCATTCACCTACGAGTCCGACATGGTAAGTGAGATACGACTCTTACCTTCTGACCAATTATACGATGTTATTAAAATATTGTCTAGAAGTTTATTTAAACTAGAATTAAATATATAAATTCAAAGAAATACTATGCATGTTTATTAGAACAATTTGATAAAATTTAAACTAAAAATATAAAATTATGCAAAAATTAAAATCAGAACAAGATTTTATATGTTCAAATTCATATGTCCTAGAAAATAATTTTAGATATTATGGAAAACTAAATTAGTATGTGAGAAATCATAGGGGCCAATTGCAAATGTTTTAAGAAATTATATCCCAAGAAAATTTATGATAAATCTAGTAGGTAGAAATTTATGTTGGGTTTCAAAATCATGTTTAACCTATTAAATTGTCATTACTTGTGTGCAACAAATTTAATTTGCTTGAATTTTTAATAAAATTATTTTTCTATAGACAATCTGTTCGATTTTAATTTGGTTTAAATTTTTTTGTGATAAATAAATATATTATCTGTTAATAGAAAAAAATCAGATTTTTTAATAATTTTTTATGAATTATTTATCAAAACACTAATTTTTAAAATTAAAAATCTTTTGAAGATTAATTTTTTAAAAATTTAATTTTTATGTAGATAACCCTTATATTTTCAAAGCATGGAAAAATTAGCATGATTTTTTGAAGTCAAAATTTAATTTTAAGCATTTAATTTCAAAAATAAATTTTTATGCAAGAAAAATATTTTTCCACTATGAGAAAATCTATTTTCATGTGAATTTTTTTTGGATGGTGAGGATTGATAATGATTAATATCGACAAAATTTTTAGAATTTTTTGAAAGTTAAAAATCATTTTAATTTTTTTTTGGAAAATATGGCTTTTAAATCTTAGAAATTAGTATATTTAAAAAATATTGTTTTTTTTTTTTTGAAAAACAGAGAGACTATGTATAACCCCTAGAATATTTTTCAGATTTTTTCTATTTGTTTTCTCATTTTGTTTACCTTATTTTTGATGTGATCAAGGGGAGAGAAATTATGAGAGTTAAGTTAAAAGGGAGTTTGCAAAATTTTCTTTGTATAGAATTATAAAATTTATTGTTTTTAAAATTGTTTTAAATAATTCATTGATTGTTTTACCCTAACTATCACTCAGGTTGATGTATATCAAAAGGGGAAGTGTAAGTACCCCGGGTAGTTTTGATATAATTAATCAAATTAAGTTATAAGATCCTGTGTATGTTTGATTTCTTGTGTCTAAGTGTATAGAAGCTTAAGAACATAAGAAATTGAACGGAAGACGTAGTGAGCAAGAAGAATGGTATGGTAAAGAAGTCGATGGGTTCGATGCATCCGAGGGATGAGGAGCTGCGGAAGAGTATACCGGAAGAGCGAGAAGGACACACACGACACATTTGAGGGACGAGAAGATTGGAGGAAGCTTGCTTGAGGAGAATGTCGGAGTTCGGTTTGGGTGAGTTCAACTTTGGACGACCAAAGTATCACCCAACTGAGCGGAGTCTGAAAATCATCAATTTGGAAGTTGACCATTGAGACTTGAAGACTTAAGACGTCAGTTGACTTGAGGCGCTTTAGATGCCTAGCAAATTAGATGTCATAGAAAAAACTTGAGGCGCCTCAGATGAATACTAGCCGAGGCGCCTCTGTTCAATTGGAGGCGCCTTCGATTAAGCAGAATGGTTGCAGAGTGCATTAGTGTTGAAATTCAGTTCAACAATATCTGAGGTGCCTTCGATGAATTAAGATGCCTCCATTCAGCTAGATCAGCTGACCATTGACAAATTTTATCCACTGACGATTGTAGAGTGGATAAGCATTGCCCCCACCCAACTGAGACGCTCTGAGTTATCATGTCAGTAAAATAGTTATTTCGAGAAGTGCACTATAAATAATGCCTTAGAGTTAGGAGTTTATAACACACATGTTCTTTCAATTCTGTATTTCATTTTGTGCTTTCAAAGTTTGTAAGAGGATGCTTCATCTTTACGAAGGAGATCTTAGTTGAGCTTTCATTGGCATGAATTAGCAAGATCTTCAGTTGAAATCCAAGTAAATCCGGAATCCCATCTTAGTTTATTTATGTTATTTATTTTTAATTAATTAAAATATGTCCTTACTAAATAGTAAGAAAAGTGTTAATTTATAATTGCAGGATTATTCACTTTTTCTAACTAGTCCACCCGATCCAACATAATCTCTTATATTAGTTACATAACATATAATTATAGTACTCTCTCTCAAGTTGCCCTAAATTTATTATAGAAATTTAACTTATGTTACATATATTCAAATCTAGGCATTCAGTCACCTACTGAAAAACTTTATGGGACTACATTTTTAAAGTGATAATTAATCTCTATATGATTTATTTTCTTGTGAAATATGAAATCTTATGGTTATAGGCATCATGCTTTAATTGTCACAATAAAACTTCATTAGTTCCGTAGGGGAATTATCTTAAGTCAGTTATCAAATATCTAGCCCAAGTTCGTTAGGGTCAAAATTCTATTTGGACAAAAAAAAAAAAAATCCTTTTTATTAGAATCGCGTGTTTTTTTTTTTTTGCCTTCCATAATTTATTATGGAAATAACATCGCACCCGTCCCATCCCATCTTAGTATACTTTTAGCTTCGAAAAAAATCTTTTATTTTTTATGTTGTACAGTAACTATGGAATTATCACTACTACAATATTACAACATAGATATTTCAATTATAATTAATATTAATAACACTATGTTATATAACTACTGTTCATATTATATTGTAATAGTTTTTTCGGAGGGGTCTAGTGGCTAACGCATGAGATGTTGTCATAATAAGATTTGGGATTTGAATCTCGACAAAGCCGAGACAAATACCTTCCTTATGTGCTAGTCGCTATTCCAAAAACTAGTAGCCGCCGTGATTTACTTCCTCCGTGTTGGCCCTGAGACGGATTGGCGGGGGCGCTGGAGACGAGCGTATTCACCTTTTGTCACAATATTATATTGTAATAGTTATGAATCATAGATGCTATAATATATATATATATATTTTATTTTTGATTAATACTTATTAATATTAATTAGTATTGTGTTATAATGGCTACCGGAACATAGTTGTTATAATCGTGTAGTAACTGTGAGATCATAATTACTATAATATCATTGAAAATAAGAGTATTTTTTAAATAAAAATAGATTGAAAAAAAAATTAATTAGGTTGGGTAACGTCGAGTCTGGGGTGACCGGTTTGGTCCTACGAAAATTTTCCACCGGTCACCAGAAAAAATAGATTTATAAAAAAAATAGATTGAGATAAGATGAGAAGTTGTTTTAATAATAAACAAAAAAATCACATTTTATGATTCTGGTATACTTTTACACTCTGCATATTGTGTAGCTAAATTGGTATTAGGTGACAGTTATTTCATTGGATTCCCATGAGATTTATTCTCCTGAGAATTAAATATCCTTCTCCTTAGAAAGTTTCGATATATAATTTACCTGTCTTCATCTTGTTACGAGACCGATGATGAGAGATACTAAAGGTGAGCGGAATCACCATAATACATCATTGTCTCTGCATTTAACCTTTACCATTCCTGTTTATTTCTTTTAGGAAATAAAAAACCACTTATTGCTAAGAGAACTTGCTTAATATGGGCAAATACACAAATATCCTATAATTTAATAATAATCTCAATCATAAAATTAGGGACCTTTCAAAGGTGTATTTTTCGAATAAATCATTGTAGCAATTGCCTAATGGAGATAATATGGACTTTAAAGAACCGAGTGATCAGATATTATATAATAAACTTTAAAAACTATATTAACAAAATAAATCTAACATAATCAAAAAGTCGATATGTCCGAGTGGTTAAGGAGACAGACTTGAAATCTGTTGGGCTCTGCCCGCGCAGGTTCGAACCCTGCTGTCGACGACTTTGTTTTTTTCTTTTCGTTTTAGTCGATGTAGATATTTGGGTGATAATTCTAGAAGCTAAACTTAATTAATAATAATAAAATATAATAAAATTTATTTAAAATATAAATAAAACAGTAAAAAATTATAATACTAAGGAGAAAACTAATTTGTATTATTTTTTTCTTCATATTTGAATGGTTAAATACATAAGGTATTTATAAGGAATATCTAAGATATATCTATATAAATATATGAACCAATAATAAATGCCATATTCATATATGCTTCATCCAAAGAGTCATTCATGAATCTTCTAATATTCATATACACAATATTAAATACTTAATTAATCTGATTTATATTTTCAACATCTTCTCTTAAACTAGGGTCATTACTCCAAGTAAAAAATGTAGTTTCTTGAAAACATCAAATTTCAATGATTTTGTGAAGATATCGACAAATTTATCTTGTGACTTCATATACTTAAGCTTCACTTCTTCCTTTGATATGCAATTTCAAATAAAATGATACATTGTATCAATACGCTTGTTGCTTTCATGAAACATAGGATTCTTGACCAATGCAATTATGGATTTATTATCAACATAAATCTTCATCGGATCTTCTCGTGACAAATTCAATTCCTTCAACAAACTCCTTAGCCAAACAACATGGCAAACACAAGTAGCAGCTAGATACTCCGCCTCACAAGTAGAAAGAGTCACAATAGGTTGCTTCTTAAAATTCCAAGTAAAAGCTGAATTTACCATAAAGAAAACAAACTCGATAGTACTTTTTCGACTATCAATATCACCAGCCTAATCACTATCACATTAGCTAATAAGCTTAAAGTCATCTGAGAAAGCATACAATATACCATAATTAATTGTACCTTTGATATAGCGAAGAATTCTTTTGACAATTCTCCAATGTGAAATAGTAGGAGCTTCCATGTAACGACTCACAAGTTCAATGCCAAAAAGAATATCCGGTCTAGTAAAACTTAGATACCTCAAGCTTCCAACAAGACTCTTAAATAAAGTTGGATCAACTTTTTCACCATCTTGATTCATGTGTGGCTTGATTCCGCATTACACGGGTGTCCCTGTAATGCCCCGGCCCAGGCGGGCCCCACCTGGACGGAACCGGGAATGCCACCAGAATTGCCCATCAGATTGACGACTAGCTCCACAGACCACCGGAGGTCCTTTCAGCGTGCTTTATTCTTAATCGCACGCACCTTGGGAAACTTCCTAGGAGGTCACCCATCCTAAGATTTCTCCAAGCCAAGCACGCTTAACTTTGGAGTTCTTAAGTTTGGGCTTCCGAAAAGGAAGGTGCACCTTGGTGATATGGATAGTACTGTTGGATCGTGAGATTCGATAGAGGGAGGGGTGAATATCGATAAACAAAATCGTTCGAGTATAAATGCAGCGAAAATAAAAGGACAATGCTAACACAAGCTGGTTTTACTTGGTTCAGAGCATGTGTCGACTCCTACTTCAAGGCCCCCACACAAGGATGCTTTCGGTGGGCAATCACTAGCAGCTCGAAAATAGTTACAAATTAAAGTACAGGAATGCTAATGGAAATAAAGCAAATACCGACAAGAATTTAACCAAAAAGGGAAGGAGCGTGTTGTCGGAGCTTTGTTAGCGTCGCAGGAGCGCAGAGCAGCAGAGCAAACAGTAGAAGACTTTCTTTAAATTGTTGTTTTGAAGCTCCCCTCTGACCCTCCTTTTATATGAGGCTCGGGGCGCCCCGGATCCCTTCCGGGAGCCCTGGTGAGACGTGGCAGGTCCCACCAACGAGCTCCACGTGGCGACGCGCGATCTGGATAAAATTCACCTCCTGGGCGCCTGGACCTCAGGGCGCCCGGACCACCTTTCTCCAGAAGACAGCTTTCTTGCAAGACAAGGTTAGTCCGAGGCAAATAGATAAGGTATATCCTACAAAACAAAGTGTTAGCACAGTTTATAGGTTTAATATAAAAAGTATGACTTAGATTCCGTCTTTCCGAGACCGGAATCTAGTCACGATCTCGACTTAGATATCCGAAATGGATCTAAGCCGGATCGACGCCTAATGTTCCCTTCCCGGGAACGTGTCCTCACAGTCACTCCCCTCCAGTGACTTACCTTACTTACCTGCCAAACGTCCGGTCAGCCCTTCGACCCGTCTAGACTTCTCGCCAAGCGTCCGGCCAGCCCGTCGACCCGCTTGAACTTCTCGCCAGCTATCCGGTCAGCCCGTCGACCTAGCTAGACTTCTCGCCAAGCGTCCGGTCAGCCCGTCGACCCGCTTGGACTTCTCGCCAGCTATCCGGTCAGCCCGTCGACCTAGCTGGACTTCTCGCCAAGCGTCCGGTCAGCCCGTCGACCCTCTTGGACTTCGTGCCAGATATCCGGTCAGCCCGTCGACCTGTCTGGACTTCATCTGCACACTCGGTCAGAGTGTTATATCACAACAAACCTAACTTAACCTGATTTGTCATTCATCAAAACCTGAGTTAGACCGTTAGTGCTAACCGCACCAACAATTTCCCCTTTTTTGATGGAATGACAACCTGGTTAAGTTAGTAAAAATATGCGAGTAAAAGAGTTTAAATATTTTGTTCTAGTATGAGGTTTAAGTTAGTTTTTAATTTTATTTTGTTTTTCTAACTTAACCACCTATCCCTCCCCCTTTGATATTCATCAAATAAGGAAGACAAATTAACCATCAATACAGAATGCATAAAAAACTATAGAAATGATGTTAGGTTAACTTGGGGGAGTAATTTAGCTTTTGTTTCTTAACTTTTGTAAAATAACTAAGTTTTGAAAATAGCTAATTTAGCAACATAACTTAGTATTTAGTACATTTTGAGTAATTTTGAAAGATAATTTTTGCAAAATCCAATGAATTTGCAAACTCAAAGAGAAAGTTTTTAAAAGCTAATTTTCAAGTATAAGTCTAATAAACATAAGTATCCAAAAATAAGTTTCAACTTGGAATTCTTTACAAACATGAGTTTTCAAAATCAAAATTTCAAAATTAAGTTTGAAAATCTACTTTTCAAAACTAAATCCTTAGTTTATAAAATCCAATTTAAACCCTTAGTTTTTTAAGACTAAGTTTGAAAAATCTACTTTTCAAAGCTAATTAAAATTTATTTTTCAAGTCTAAGTTTGTAAAAGATTTAGTTTTCAAAACCTTAGTTTATAAAATCCAATTTAAAACTTAGTTTTATAAAAGCTAGTTTTCAAAAATAGATTTATCAAATTAGATTTCTAAAGATCAGGTTTTAGAAAATTTTTAAGAAAAGACAATAATTTTGGTATTAAGTATGGAAATAGATTGATTTAATCCTCCCCCTAAACCTGACATTTAAAATAAGGCTTTTGAAAATATTTGCTAAGAATATTTAATATAAGATTTTCAAAGTAATTTTTTTTAAAAATAAATTGAGGTAGAATTTTTTAAAGAGATTTATTTTAAAGAGAAAAAATGACACTTAAGGGGATAAAAAAAGTAAATCTCCCCCTGAATTTGGTACTCCTTTAATTTATTACTCTCCCTTAATTTATTAATCTTCCTTATTTTATTATCCCCTTAATATAATGCTAAAGTTTGAATGTGTTAAATTTTAAAGCCCTAACACATTTATCTACCTAAGTGTTCTAGGGGATTTAGTAACACATGATTATCTCTGTATCCTTGGTATAAATGTTTCTTTGAGTTTGATAAATTCAATAATTAATTTTAAATTCAGGTGCTTAACTTTAGTTTAAGGTTAAATAAGATTTTATTAATTCAATAATAGTTAACCATTATCAATAATTTATTGATTAGTTTTTCCTTGATTTAATAATTTAATACTTAGTGAAATAATTTAAATTTCGTATTAATTGATTGAGTTGATCAATGAAAGTGTTAGTTATAATTATTATTATTTTTTATTTAATTCTAAAAAGATTTATTATTATTATTATTATTATTTATTTTATTTTTATTTTTTTTAAAGGATTTCTAATGGGATTTCTAAAATAGTGTTTAAAAGGAATTTAAAATGATTTTATAATATGTTTCATAGCAATTAACATCCGTTTGATTCAGTTTAAATTAATATTAGTGGTTAATTTAAGTTTAAGTTAATTTTTTTTTAACTTTAATTGTAATTTCAATATTAAGTTTTAATTTTCAGTTAAGTTAAATTAAAAAATAATTTTAAGATTAAAATAATGTTTAAAAATAAGTTTAAAGTCTAAAAAATAATTTTTAAAGTGAAATTTTTTATTATTATTAAAGTGAAAATTATGAAAATAATTGATACCATATTTTTTTTTTAAGTTAACAAAATTTTATTAAAGTGAAAAATAATATTTAAACGAAATTTTCAAAATGATTTAAAGTTTTTTTTAATTTTTAAAATAATTAAAAAAAATATTTTTAAAATGATTTTTAAAAGTTTTTAAAGAATTTTTAAAATAGTTTTTAAAGAATTTTTAAAATAGTTTTTAAAGAATTTTTTTAAGATAGTTTTTAAAGAATTTTTAAAATAGTTTTAAAAGAATTTTTAAAATAGTTTTTAAAATAATTTTTAAAAGAATTTTTAAAATAGTTTTTAAATAATTTTTAAAATAGTTTTTAAAGAATTTTTTAAAATAGTTTTTAAAGAATTTTTAAAATAGTTTTTAAAGAATTTTTGAAAATAGTTTTTAAAGAATTTTTAAAATAGTTTTAAAGAGTTTTTAAAATAGTTTTTAAAGAATTTTTAAAATAATTTTTTTTTTGTTTAAATAAATTTTTAAGTTAAAAAAAATTAAATTAAATTTTTAAAATAAATTTTTATGTTAGAAAAATTTAAGTTTAATTTTGAAAATAAATTTTTAAGTTAAAAAAATTGAAGTTTAATTTTTAAAATAAATTTTTAAGTTAAAAAAAATTTAAGTTTAATTTTTAAAATATATTTTTAATTTATAAAATTTTAAGTTTAATTTTAATTTAATTTAATTTAATTTAATTTTAATTTTAATTTCATTTAATTTTAATTTAAATCAATTTTAATTTAATTTTAATTTTAATTTTAATTTCATTTAATTTTAATTTAAATCAATTTTAATTTAATTTTTAATTTGAATTAATTTTAATTTCATTTTTAATTTCTTAGTTATCTCACTCAATCTATGTTGTCAATCAGGGAGTCCTATAGTTTTGTGAGATGAATTAGGTTCAACTTTAGGGTTTGATTTTAACTTGTGTTAGATTCAGGTTTAGCTTTGGGTTCAACAAATAGACGTTCTCTGGATAAACTTCTGAGCTATGGTGAGTCACTCAGACATCATTAAAGTATCCATGCCTTCGAGGTTTTCCAAATAGTCCAATCCACTGGACTTAGTACAAAACCTAGGTCTAACTGGTTAGGATTCATTAAGGGTAGCTTCGGTCAGTTCCACTTAGCCAGATGCACCAGGTCGAAGCCATATCTTCGTAGACATGCATAGACTAAGCTTACCTAACGTACTATCATCCAAAACTTCACCAGTACCATTTTTCAAGTTAAACTTGAGCCCTTTTTAATTAGTCCTAATTACCCTGTCGGGTAGGTTGGTTGGGGTTACCCTGCCGGGTAGGTTAGTTTTGGAGGTGCCAGCTATTCTGGAGCCTCCCCCTGAATTAATGACCATTAATTTAATTTTTGTTCTTTGGTTTATGTCTATTTCTTTTATAATTATAATTAACTTGGTGATAGTCTAATTTTTGGTGGGTTTTAGATTTTGAGTTGTTTGATTTAGGTTTGTATTTTGGTTTTGGTTTATTTGAATTTATATAATATATTTTTTCTTTAGGTATGTAGAATTAGTTAAGTCCTACTTGCGTGGTGAGACACGCTTTCGGAATCCAAGCTTTACGTGTTGGTTTGTGTTGGGTTATTAATGATTTAAAGGTTTTAGTTGAACTTGATTTGTAACCAAGTCCAGTTTTGTTGTAACTTGCTTTTTGATTGTTTAAAATTAAATCTAAGTTTTTGGACCTCGTTGTGAATTTTTCTAGTATTTCCTTTAGATGATTAATTTCTATTTTTAGTGTTAGATTCTCCTCCTCAAGTGTTAGATCTTGAGTTGGACTTGAGTTTTTGATTTGTTCCTTGAGGTCTTGATTTTCCTCAAGGAGTGATTTATTTTCATTTTCTATTTTTACTAATTTATTGTTTAAGCAGAAAATAATTTTTAAAAAAATTTCTGTTTAGATTTCGGCATACCTCTTCGGAACCTTCGGAAACGAGTACGGACTCGTGGCTCGATTCAGGTTCGGACCCGTCTTCCGATTCATCCTCCGATTCTTCTTCGCGGGCCATCAGCGCGAGGTAACTCTGGTTCTTTTGTTCTTCGGCTTCCAATTCGTCCGAGGAAGTGTTATCCCATGTTGCTTTGAGCGCCTTCTTTTTGGTTAGCTTTGGTTTGTCGTTCTTTAGTTTCGGGTACTCGTTCTTGTAGTGGCCATTTTTGTTGCAACCGAAGCACGTCACGCTCCTTGAATCGATTGGAGAGTTGATATTCTGAAGGTCCTTTTTGCTGAAGCTCCTTTTTCTCCTGGTGAACATCTTCTTTACCAGCTTCACCAGGTGTTCTTCATCTTCAGAGTTCTGATCAGAGTCTTCTTCAGGTTCAGTCTTGTTCTTCTTTTCTTTTGAGGAACCTGCAAATAAGGCTGCACCTTTCTCGACCCCGGCGTTAGTTTGCTCATGCAGTTCTAATTCACAGAAGAGTTCATCTAGTTTTAATTTTGATAAATTTTTAGAAATTTTGTAGGCATCCATGATGGATGCCCACAAGGAATTACGCGAAAAGGCGTTTAGGGCGTACCTTATCAGATCCCTATTTTCCATCTGGTGACCTATCGCGTGGAGTCCGTTGAGGATGTCCTTGATCCTCGCGTGTAGCTCCTTCCTGCATTTTTATATTAAATATTCTATTTAATAGTAAATCCCTTTTTGTTACCTTGGCGTTGCTGGTTCCTTCGTGCAGCTCGATCAATTTGTCCCACAGCTCTTTTGCATTCTGATGTGGTCCGACCCGGTTCAGCTCTTCCTTTGTTAATCCACAGTGTAGTGTGTTAATCACCTTGTTCTCTGTTGATGCCTTCTTTCTCATGTCCGGAGTCCACTGTTCCGGGTCTAGTGAATTTCCGGAGTTGTCGACTAGCGCTCGATAGACTTTTATGATGCTGAACCATTGATCGTAGTCCGTCTTTAGGTAGACTTCCATTCTTTTCTTCCAGTACGAGAAGTCATCCCCGTTGAATAGGGGAGGACGTACTGTAATGAAGCCTTCCAATTGGGACATTTTTTGATCTGCACAACAAAAACAAGTAGAGAGGTTCCAAGACTTGATCTTGGATTAGTAGTGCGGGAAAAAAATAACTAAATTGGTGTTACACCAATTTAGATGTATTTACGACGTAAAGAAATTTCCAAAAAGGTAATTATACCAGTTTGGAATTTTACGAAAAATTGAAATCCGAAGAAAAAAAAATTAAAAACAAATCCCCTCTTGTTTGATTGGTGGTTGCACCAAATCAGAGCGGTACCTGCTCTGATACCCACTTGTTGGACCGTGAGATTCGATAGAGGGGGGAGGTGAATATCGATAATCAAAATCGTTCGAGTATAAACGCAGCGGAAATAAAAGGACAATGCTAACACAAGCTGATTTTACTTGGTTCGGAGCTTGTGTCGACTCCTACTCCAAGGCCCGCACACAAGGGTGCTTTCAGTGGGCAATCACTAGCAGTTCAAAAATTGTTACAAATTAAATTACAGGAATGCTAATGGAAATAAAGCAAATACCGAAAAGAATTTAACCAAAAAGGGAAGGAGCGTGTTGTCGGAGCTTTGTTAGCGTCGCAGGAGCGCAGAGCAACAGAGCAAGCAGTAGAAGACTTTCTTTCAGTTGTTGTTTTGAAGCTCCCCTCTGACCCTCCTTTTATATGAGGCTCGGGGCGCCCCGGATCCCTTCCGGGCGCCCTGGTGAGATGTGGCAGGTCCAACCAACGAGCTCCACGTGGCGACGCGCGATCTGGATAAAATTCACCTCCCGGGCGCCCGGACCACCTTTCTCCAGAAGACAGCTTTCCTGCAAGAAAAGGTTAGTCCGAGGCAAATAGATAAGGTATATCCTGCAAAACAAAGTGTTAGCATAATTTATAGGTTTAATATAAAAAGTATGACTTAGATTCCGTCTTTCTGAGACCGGAATCTAGTCACGATCTCGACTTAGATATCCGAAATGGATCTAAGCCGGATCGACGCCTAATGTTCCCTTCCCGGGAACGCGTCCTCACAGTCACTCCCCTCCTGTGACTTACCTTACTTACCTGCCAGACGTCCGGTCAGCCCTTCGACCTGTCTGGACTTCTCGCCAAGCGTCCGGTCAGCCCGTCGACCCGCTTGGACTTCTCGCTAGCTATCCGGTCAGCCCATCGACCTAGCTGGACTTCTCGCCAAGCGTCCGGTCAGCCCGTCGACCCGCTTGGACTTCTCGCCAGCTATCCGGTCAGCCCGTCGACCTAGCTGGACTTCTCGCCAAGCGTCCGGTCAGCCCGTCAACCCGCTTGGACTTCGTGCCAGACATTCGGTCAGCTCGTCGACCTATCTAGACTTCGCCTGCACACTCGGTCAGAGTGTTAGATCACAACAAACCTAAGTTAACCTAATTTGTCATTCATCAAAACCTGAGTTAGACCGTTAGTGCTAACCGCACCAACAAGTACCATATAACCTTTTAAGCATACTTAACTAGAATCTCAGAACTGGGGTATTACAATCACCCCCACTTAAAGACACAACGTTCTCGTTGTGTAACCGCGAATCACCCCACCGATAAATCCCAGAATCTCCCTCACTAGGTGGTGCCCTGGGTGCTCCTGTCACAGACGCACTCACGCTAATTAGCTACAGTCCCAACCGACTTGCAATTTTTCATATTAAACTTCTTGAAAATTTCTTTAGCATATCCTTCTTATGAAATAAATATGCCATCATCTCGTTGCTTTACTTCAATTCCAAGATAATAGGGCATTATGCCAATATTCGTTATCTCGAACTCCTTTATCATAGCTCTTTTGAAAATTTTAAAAATCTTTGAATTATTCCCTGTAAAAATCAAATCATCCACATAAAAGCAAACAAGTAACATATCACCATTTTTATCATTCCTTACATAGAGAGCATGTTCATGTGGACACTTGATAAAACCATTTTCTTGAAAATATTTATCAATTCTACTATTCCAAGCACGAGGGGCTTGCTTCAAGCAGTAGAGAGTCTTCTTCAATTTTAGCTTTTTCTTTTCTTTGTTAGGCACTGCATAACCCAAAGGCTGATCAATATAGACTTTTTTCTACGAGTCTCCATTCAAAAATGTAGATTTTACATCCATTTGATAGATTCTCCAATGATTTTGAGCTGCAATAAAAATTGTTGATGTAATTTGTACTAATGATCTAACTTATATTTTGATGAATGACAAGGGGATTAAAGTTAGAATATTTTGTGGACTAATTATTTTACCAAGTGTGTAGTGTAGGGTGATCGGTGGCCGGCTAGAAGGGGGGTTGGATAGACGGCACCCCCAAATTCGATAGCTTCCTACAATGTTAGCTTACACAGCGGAATACAAACAAAACAAACAAGCTAAACGCTAAAGGAAAGAAACAAGCAAACTGCTAACACGTTGTTTAACGTGGTTTGGAGATTAGGGCTCCTACTCCATGGTGTGCCCTTGAGGTGGACGATCTTGATCCGTCGGTGGATTAGCCCCCGACAAATTTCGACTATCTCAAGTAGCTCTTTGTGGGTGGAGAAACCTCACCGCAACACTCACAAACACTTGAGAACAAGTAGACTACTAATTAGGGTTTACCACCACTAATTTCATCAGGGATAACCAAGCTTCTAAGCTTTGGTTATATAGGCCGCGGGTTGAAAGCCCGCCTACCAGTCGACTGTTAAAACATGTAGTCGACTGCCCTCTATGGAAATTCGACCGTTACATCCCAACGACTCGATACCAGTCAACTGCTAAAACTAGCAGTCGATTGCTCCACACTATCTGAGCGAACAGAAACATTCTGTTCGTTGCCAGTCGACTGCACCAGTCGATTGGTGAAACCAGCAGTCGATTGGTACCCGAGTACATTCTCTCAGCACTCGGACCCTCACCTTACGACTCACTTGACACTTCTTTGTAGCCTTGACCTCTTGCCTTCAAGCCTACTTCCTTTGGCTCTCGTCCCTCAGATGCATACAAGCCCGTGGCTTGTCCCCAATGCTATCTTTCGTGTATGCCTCGAAGTCGCTTCCCTCGGCCCTTGTCCTCCCTGCCTTGTCCACGGTCCCTCGGATGCTCCATCCTTCACCAGACCTGAAGCCATCAACCTGAGTCACATGTGTATCCTGCAGTCCTGCACAACTCAAGTACACATATCAAATACAAGGGTGAACCTAACTTAAACCCTTTGCCCAAACACCAAAACACATGGTCCCGCGGACCATTGGGATTGCTCCAACAATCTCCCCTTTTTTGATGTTTGACAATACGTTTAAGTTAGGGAAAACATAATAGCAAATAAACATGCTAAAACAAATGGACTTACGTTGCCAAAACTACACACTTGGACTTACACCGCCGAATGGACTTACGATAAGCATTGGAACCTATCCCAAGGCTCCCCCTACACCTATGCTCCTCATCGAGCTAGGAGTTTCCTACGGGACTTTTTAAGAACCTATCCCAAGGCTCCCCCTACACCTATGCTCCCCATTGAGCTAGGATTTTCCCACAGGACTTTTTAAGAACCTATCTCAAGGCTCCCGCTATCCCTATGCTCCCCATTGAGCTAGGATTTTCCCACAGGGATTTTTAAGAACCTATCCCAAGGCTCCACCTACGCAAAGACATTTTTAGGTTTTCCCAACTAAACCTTACTTCTCCCCCTTTGCCTAACATCCAAAAAGCTTTCCAACATGTAGGAGTTGACAGGTTTGAAGGACCTAACACTAGGCTAAAATCTAGCTTGGTCCACAGGACCAGATAGTTGGTGTGAAATTTAGCTAGGTCCACGGGATTTGATAGCTGGTGCGAAGTCCAGATAGGTTCATGAGACCCGATATCTGGCGAGAAGTCTAGTCGGGGTCTGTGGGACTAGACAATAGCCGAAGTCCAGTTGGGTTTGCGGAATTGACAACTGCGAGAAGACTGGTGGGTCAAAGGCAAGTCAAGCGACTACAAGTGATAAGTGAAGGTAAGCAACTGGAGGAGAGATCCAGTGAGGACACGTTCTCGGTTGAGGGAACTGTAGGCATCGGTCCAACTTAGGTCAATTTGGGAAACCTAAGTTGAGACCTTGACTAAATCCTGGTATCGGGGAGACATGATTTAATTACTACTCCTATTTTAATTTTTTTTTATCTCCCACACTGATAATCCAAGACTTAGTCTTAGGATTTCTCTCCTCCCTCTTCTTGTGTGCAAGGTTTCATTTCTCTAAATGCCCCAATCTGAAGGATGCAACACCGTTTATCCCCCGCTCTTCAACGGGGATGACTTTCCATATTGGAAGAAGCTGATGGAGGTGTACCTGAAGACCAATATCGATTGATGGTTCACCATCCGATGAGGGTACAAGGCGTTGATTGACGAAGTAACAAAAGTACCAGTCGACCTAGAAAGATGGAATCTGAAAGACAAGAAAAAGTACCAAATCAACTCGAAGGCAATGCATACAATCCAATGCAATCTTACTAAGGAAGAATTAAACTGCATCGACCCATTCAATAATGCCAAGGAGCTCTAGGACAAACTGATCGAACTACACGAAGGCACAAGCGATGTAAAGGTAACGAAGCGTGACTTGTTATTAAATAATCTGCTTTTCATTAAAACGCAGGATGGAGAAACAACTACTCGGCTACACGCTAGAATCAAAGATATTCTGAACGGGCTCCACCTAATTGGTCACCAACTAGAGAACAAGGATGTAATCAGGTATGCCTTGAACTCCTTTTTTCGAAATGCATTGTGAGCATCTATAGTAGATGCCTATAAATTTTTGAGGAACTTAAATAAATTAAAACTAGATGAGCTATTTTGTGACCTTAAACTCTACGAATAGACTAACTCAAAGTAGGTCGAGAAAGGTATTGCACTTTTTGTAGGTTCCTCAAAAGAAGCCAAGAACAAGAACAAACTAGAGCCAAAATCTAAATCTAACTCAGAAGACGAAGAAGAACAACTCGTGAACATGGTCATAAAAATGTTCACAAGAAGGAAGAACAATTTCTTGAAGGACCTATAAAAGGTGATCAAATCAAATGACACAAAGGCAAAGATCACATACTACAGGTATAACAAGAAAGGACACTATAGGCACAAGTGTCAAAAAATGAAAGACGACAAACCCAAAACAACTAGAAGAAAGAAGACACTCAAGGCGACATGAGACGAATTGCCTTCAAAATAATCAGATGTCGAAGATTAGAAGCATCACAACTACCTTGCACTGATAGCATCTGGACCGGAATCCGAAAATGAGACGGAGCAAGATGACGAATCCGAAGACGAATCAAGCCATGAGTTTGCACTCATTTCTGAAGGTTCTAACGAGGTATCATCTATCTTAACCTCTAAATTTTTTAGAATAATTATATATTTGAATAAAAAATTAATTAAATCTAAAAAAACTGAAACACTTCTTAAGGAAATCAACACCTCAAGGAACAAATCGAAAGTAGAAATCCAAATCAAGATATTAAACTTGAGGAGGAAAATACAATTTTAAAAAAGGTGAAATTATTAAACTTAAAGGATTATTAGAAACTTTCACCACTAGATAAAAAAACTTGGACCTAATTCTTAAAACCCAAAGACCTGTGTACAATAAGTCGAGACTCGGATACAAATCTAGCTCTACAAATAAAACTTTTATCTCCTTAATAAGTCAAAACAAGAAACTAACCAAAGTTTGGGTTCCAAAAGCATTCCTAACCTCGCAAGTAGGACTCAATCAATTTTATGTACCTAAAAATAAAATTCATTACCTAAAATCAGATCCATCCAAACCTATTAACCCAAACCCAAAATTTAAAATGAAATCAAACAAACCAAATTCAAATAAAAATAAATTTAAATCAAATAATTAAAAAAATAATTTAAATTCAAATTACCATCAAGTTTATTATAACTATACAAATAATCAACATAAACCTAAAACTTAAACCTAAAATTTAATAATTTAGGGGGAGACTCTAAATTAGTTGGCACCTCCAAAATAATAGTTTACTCGGCAGAGTAATTAAGACTAGCTTAAATGGAGACAAAAGTTTAATTTGAAAAATAGCACTGAAAAAGTTTTGGATGATAGTAGGTTAGAAAAACTATGTCTATGCATGTCTAGGAAGATATGACTTCGACTTAGTACATTTGACTTAGTGAAACTAACTGAAGCTATCCCTTACCAATCCTATCTAGTTAGTCCAAAGTTTTATTATTAAGTTCAATGTATAGGACTATTTGAAAAATTTCAAAGGCGTGGTTACTCTAATGATGTCTAGTGACTGATCATAGCTTAGAAGTTTATCCAAAAAATACTTGTTTGTTGAACCCAAAGCTAAACTTAAATTTAACACAAGTTCAACTAAACCCTGAAATTCAACTTAACTCATCTCACAAAATTATAGGATCCCTTTATCTGAAAATTTAGACGGGTTAGATGAATACGGTTAAATTAAATCAAAATAAAGTAAAATTAAATTATGATTAATTCTAAATTATTAATATAAAATTTAATAATTAATTCCTTGAACTTATTTGCAAAGATATTGCTTACACTTGAAAATTAAACCTTAGATGAAGGAGGGGGATATTCATACGGTTAATTTTCAAATTCTAGTAAAACTATTTACTTTTTCTAAACACTTACCATTTCTCTAGTTTTGCAAAAATTATTTTGGCCTTACTCTAGATCTACCCATAGAAAGCATGATCCTATAGATCTAGGAATCAAGTATCTTATAAACACACTAGGTTTATCTTGATTGTGTATTCAAAAACATAGAATAATGTGAGATGCATATACTTCTTGCCTGGACTTTAGATGCTTATATCAGTGCATCAACATAAGTCTGAGTAAAAAATACAACTGTACATTAATCAAGTTAACCAGCCATTTTTCAACAAATTCTAACTGGACATTAATACGTAACTTGACTAACTAGGTGAACACTACTATCTTCTGATAGTCATTTAGTAATTAAAGATTAGACATTTAAGGACTAATTTTAGATGAATACTTTTAAACTAAGTTTTTTTTTGTACATTAAATTATTTTTAATTAAATTTTACATAGTTAAAAATTTAAATTAATTTTTTAGCAACTTAATTAACTTTCAACCTAATTAATTTTTAACTCAAATTAAGTTCTTAACTTAAATTAATTTTTAAACAATTTAACTATTTTTTTTAAATAACTTAGTTTTGAACTTGAATTAATCCCTTAATTTAATTTAATTAATTTTTCAACAACTAAATTAATTTCTTTCTTAACTTAAACTTAAATTAATTTTTAACACAAATTAATTAATTTTAACTTAAATTAATTCTTCAACAATCAATTTTTAACTTAAATTAGTTTTTCAACAACTAAATTAATTTCTTTCTCAACTTAAACTTAAATTATTTTTTAACACAAATAGTTTTAACTTAACTTCATTCTTCAATAATCAATTTTAACTTAAATTAATTTTTCAACAACTTGATTTTTAACTTGAATTAATTTTTAACTTAATTAATTTCCTAACTAAAATTGATTTTTAAACAACTTAATTTTTTACTTGAATTAAATTTTAACTTAATTAATATTCCTAACTTAAATTAATTTTTATCAACTTAATTAAAATTATTAATAACTTAATTAAAATTTTAAAGTTAATTAATTTTTTTTTAACTCAAAAAAAGGTGCCACGGCAAAAACCAAACCAGGGGCGGGCACCCCTGACAACTGGCTCTGTGCACCCTGCCCTACATCCTGGTCTAGGCGCTTGGACACAGTCAGTTCTATTATAAATATTCACGTTGCATCGATAATATTTTAATCCTAAACTTTATTTGATTTATTTCAATTACAATTTCATTTTTAGGATGTTTTATTATTAATTCAGAAAAAGTAGCATCTTGGTGCTGCTTCCTCAACTGCTAGTACGAACCTTTGGTTTCCTATTGATGAACTTAGGATTAGATTCTCTTCCACTATATATGTTCCGTTGCTTTCTAGGTATTTAGATTGAAGTTTCTTCATGAGATCATGTATTCTTAGTGTAGAGATTATTAATTACTATAGGCTGCAGAAGTTAGTGTATTGTTCTAGTTCACTAAATATAGATCTGTGTGCTGAATTGTATAACAACTTTGTTAGAGTTGATGATATTACCTACTCCACTAAGGTTGCCTGTATGGATGCTACGTTATTCCCTACTATCATTCGAGACATTTTAGGATTACGACCATCTGCATGTCCTTTCCAGTGTTACCCCCCATGGGATCCACCATTTGGTGATCCCTACTCGTATATTACGCTCGATACGATCTATTTATATTTTATAGGGGATCAGCGTGTGTCGACTGTGACCCTGTTTAGATCAGCCACCCTTAGGGTCCAGGACTATGCCCTCTATAGGGTCTTAGTCACATGTGTTTTGTCTTTGACTATCTGCGATGTAGTGATGATACATCCATTTCTACTTTATGCATTATGTCATAAGTTAGACATAGAAATTAGTTTTGTATATATTTCATACCATCATATATTCAGATAGTATTACCACTAGCTGGCGGGTTCATATGCCTTATTGTCATATTCTGACCGCCTACATAATATCATTGGATATTGATGTCACCATGGATGATGTTAGAGTCCTAAATGAGTTTGATATAGTGGGTGCTAGGAACATGTCCTTAACTGGTATACATATAAATGATGACGGTATCTTATCTTGGAGGAGAGAGGCCTAGCACCAGGTTAAACCTGCAACACAACCCCAACCTGTTCCAGCTCCAAGAGAGGAGACAGAGTCACCTGATATGATGGCTGAGCTCTTTGGACTGCCCTCACCTTCAATCCCTCGTACTTTAGACGACAAAGTTACTAGGCTTGAGGCATCCATGATGAGTTTTCGACAGGATATTTTCAATCTTCGAGAGGCGGACCAGACTCATCATACTGAGTTGATGGACATGTTACAATCTTGGGGTTCTATCCCCTCTTCCTCGTCTTCTCAGTAGTTCCATTTCAGACTGATGTTATTTGGTATTCACTTTATATATTTTTATTTAAGTAGTTTATTTTTTTACTACATTTTTCTGACTTGATGATTTGATCTTCATTTTGGTTACTAAATGTTTTCTATTACTTTAGCTAGTTGTGTGACTTGATTATATTTGTATCAAATAATACTTGCTATCATTTACCTCAGTTTGTTTGTATGCATTGGATTCAATACCAATATCAGGTTCAGAAGAGGATCCAATTAAAAAACAAATTATATATATATATATATATATATATATATATATATATATATATATATATATATATATATATATATATATATATATATATATATATATATATATATATATAAAGTACTTGTGAAATTTTTCTTAAAATTTCTTATTTCTTTTTAAATCTTACATAGAAATTTTTTTGTACAAGTTTTTTTTAAGATCTCAATTAGAAAACTTTCTTCTTAACACTGTTTTGAAAATCTTTACTAGATAATTGTTAGAAAATATTTATAATGCTCCTTTGAAAATAATTACCTAGAATTTTATTCCTTTGAAATTACTTTACAAAGATTTACTTAGAAATTTAATCAGAAATTTTTGAACAAGTTTTCTTAGAAGTTTTTGAAAAAGTCTACTTCGCCTATGGCCTGTGTACCTGCATGCACCTCTCTCCATATCCGTGAGGCCGACACTAGGGGGGTCGCTAAGGTAGCCGATCTACCTTTTTTTTTTGAAAAAGTCTACGTTGGAATTTTTGAAGTTTACTTAGAAACTTTTGAAAAAGTTCACTAAAATTTTTGGAAAACTTTACTTAGAAATTCTTGAAAAAATTTTCTTAAAAATATTTGATAAAAATTTTCTTAGAAATGTTTAGAAATTTTCTCAGAACTTTACTTACACATTTTTGAAAAAGACTACTCAAATATTTTCAGTTTCCTTCGTTTTTTTTAAATATTGACTCTGAACTTTTGGTCCAAACCTCTCCTTAAGTTTGAGATATATACAATATTTTCTTTCACCTATGTTCTATTTTACTGTCTGACATTACCTGTCTTATACTTGTATTTACTTTACCGTAGTTTTTTTTATGAATGTTAAAGGGGGAGGGGTAAAGGGTTAATGTAGAAAAATAACAAAATAGAAAACTAACTTAGATCATTTGCTTACATTTTTAATATTGTCTCTCAATATTATTTTTTTCTCTAACTTTAACCCAGATTGTCATTGCATCAAAAAGGGAGAAATTATTGGTGCAATTTGCACTAATAATCTAAATCATGTTTATGAATGACAAGGGGATTAAAGTTAGAGTGTCTTGTGGGCTAATTACTTTACCAAGTGTGTAGGAGTTGATGATGTTAGGGTCGAAATATGCTAGAGGGGGGGGGGGGGGGGGGGGGGGGGGGGGTGAATAGCTCATCGTGCTTGTCGTTGCTTACTTCTTGGTGATGATATGCAGCGGAAAATACAAAAAACACAATTACAATGCTAACACAAGGATTTACTTGGTATCCACCTCAAGAAGAGGTGACTAATCCAAGGATCCACACACGACACGCACTCTCCACTATGAAAACACTCTTCTACAGTAACTACCGAAGGCGGAGAAGCCTGTACAAGACTCACACACAAAGATACACAAGAAGAACAAACTACAAGCTAATAAACAGTAAACCTTGCAAGATTTACACGGTAGAAACCCTAGCTTGCCTTTCTTCTTGCTTGTTGTTGCCTCTTGAACCTTGGAAGTGCACCAACACTTGTTTCCAAGAGCCTCCAAGAACTGGCCGTGAGCTGTAGAGAAATCGCTGTGTGTTGGAGATGAATCGGGCGAAGAAGTGCTCAAGAAAACGCTCGCAACGGCTTTATCCAGCGCCAACGGTCGGATCTCAATTGATTGGATTACTCCCAATCGATTGGGGAGACTTTGGATCTATCGGTCGATCGATCCAGAGCGCCTCTGTGCTCTATGGAAATCACCTGAATCGATTGGTCGATCGATTCAGGGTTCTCGCGCGATTTCCGGCCTCTCAATCGATCACTCGATCGATTAGAGGCTCCCAATCGATTGGGTGATCGATTGGGAGGGCTTCTGTGCGACAAATCCAGCTTCCCAATCGATCCACTGATCGATTGGGAGGAGAGTTTATCGCGGGACACACCCAATCGATCAATCGATCGATTGGGCATGAGCCAATCGATCGATTGAATCAGTTTGATTTGCCCTAATCAAGTCCCAAGCCCCTAAAACTCAACATATGGTGAACCATGACCTGTTGAGACATCATGCTTAGCATCCGGTCACCCTCGACCTGCTAGGACTTCCTCACCAAGTGTCCGGTCAACCTTGACCTACTTGGATTTCCACGTGTCTGGCTTCACTCACTTGGACTTCCCTTCTGCCTAGCTTCACTCACTAGGACTTTCTATCTGCCTGACTTCACTCACCATGACTTTCACCTAGCTTCTCTCACTAGGGTTTTCATACTACCTAGCTTTACTCACTAGGTCTTTCACCTAACTTCACTCACCAGGATTTCCCAATGTAACGACCCGCCTTCTGGGTACTAGGCTGTCAGGCGAATCGCTACAGTTATTGCTAAACTATACTATGCGGAAAGCTGGGCTAATTCAAAATTTTACTAATTATCTGATTAATGTTAACTCTGACACTAACATTCTGGGTGTACCTTGGAGTTGTACACATGCTAGGGGAGGTATTTACAACTGGTAACACCCTCCGGATCGATCCACAGACCGATCTGCTGATACTGGTACGTCACAAGACCCTGGATCGGTCGGTTGTCCGATCCCGAAGCTACATCGCTTCTGTCCCCAGCTGGATCGGTCTACCGACCGATCCAGGTGTAGCCTGATCGGTCGGCATGACCGATCCAGGTATGTATGGATCGGTCGTTGACCGATCTAGGCACCTGGAAATCGGGGACTCGCCACTGTATCGCGCTGGATCGGTCAGTTGACCGATCCAGGAGGATACAGTAGCATACTGTATCTGGCTGGATCGGTCGGCTGACCGATCCAGTGACACGGCCAGGCTCTGATCGGTCGGGAGACCGATCAGAGTCTGATTTCAGACCCGGGAAACTCTGATTTCAGCACTTTGGCGTGCCAAAACCCCACATAACATCTAACTAATGCATCATAACTATTCTAACAACATGGAATAACATTCTAACGACATAAACTAGTAATCTAACTTAACGTAAGGCATAGTTTAGGAATTCATGGCAACACACACAACTAAAAGTGCTTAGAACATGTAAACCCAAAACCAATAAATAAAATGCTAAAGTAAATGCTAAAGAGTCTAATGCTCAATTTGCTACATCCCCTAAGGACCTTTGATTCCAGTTCCATACACACCCACCACCTTTGCATTGCCCTCCAGCTTCCTCTGCTAGTCCATTTTCCTTTTTCCGGTATCTGCAGTATAAGGAAAATAGTATCTGTTGTTGATACAGTCTGACCTGGATGTTGTTTTGATGTTGACACTGATTTAAGTTTGAATCAGATATTAAATTAACTCAGACTAATTACTAATCAAGGTTGACTTGGTTAACCTGATTGACCTGATTGGGAAAAGTCCAAGCGAGGAGCTTGGCATGGGAAAGTCCTGGTGAGTGAAGCCAGGCAGTGGGAAAGTCCTAACTGGGATGTTAGGCATTTGGAAAGTCCTGGTGAGTGAAACCAGGCAATTGGGAAGTCCAAGTGTGGAAGCTTGGCATGTATGGTCGGAGAGGGTTCGGTAGCACGCTCTCTGGACCGTCAGGGGTGAGGACAGCAAGCTTGATCGTCCGGGCGGCCCAGGCGGTCCAGACCGATCCGGTGCTGCTGATGGCAGTAGCCGACAAGGAATCGAGCTTCGTCACGGCGGTCCAGGCCAAGACGTCCTCGGCGACGGGCCTCTACCAGTTCATCGAGCGGACCTGGCTCGGCGTGGTTCGCGACTTCGGCGCCAAGTACGGGCTGGAGAAGGACGCGGCGCTGATCACCTCCGACGCCAACGACCGGCCGGTGATCACCGATCCGGGCTTCGTTACCGATTTGCGTGAAGGGGTGGATCGGTCTTGGGACCGATCAGACAGCACCTGATCGGTCATCGGTGACGATAAATAGAAGCGTGGATCGGTCTGCTGACCGATCCACAGTATGGCTTGTTTTGCATGCGCTTTCTCTTATTGTTTCTGATTCGCAATTGCTTTTACCTATTTTGTTTCTAACCATCTGCTGCAAGTTTTCTCGAAGTTTCAGGTTACAGATTACGATGTTGGGTGAATTCAAATTAAGGATCATTAGTAGAAGGCAACAAAAAGCTTTTGCTGTGTCTCGCTGCGGACAAACCAGTTTTGGTAGCAACGTCTCGCTTGCGATCTGCTGGCAGCCGTTTGGTCGAAATCAGCTTGACTTGTGCTGATAGGTTCAAGCTCAGAGGTTCCAGTGGAAACGAGGATGCCATTAGTGGGAGCTGAGACAATCAGACAAGGAAGAAGTGTGATTGGCGACGTCGTGGACGGTTGCAGGGATTTGCTGCAGGTTTGGCAGAGATCCGTTACAGAGCAGAGAGGCATATGAAGGTGGAGAGGAGAGGCTCTCGGAACTATGCTTTTTTGTGCTCTTGCTGTGAAAAACACTGTGGAGAAAAACTCTCTGGAAGATTGAAGCAGTGCGCTTGTTCTTCGCTGATTGTGGCTGTGAGCTTCCTTTGATCATTTCACTTGAGCCACTACTGTAAGTCTTGTGCTTAATTTCTTACTGCTGTTAAAGACTTTGTGGAGAGGTTACTCCACCGAGAAGGAGAATCCTTTAGCCGGATAGCTTCCGGGGTGTGATCTACCGAAAGATCAAGAGGATTCGTCCACCTTACGGACACGCCGAGGAGTAGGGGCAAGTTATCCCCGAACCTCGTAAATCTCTGAGTTAGTGTGCTGTGCTTTCTTGTTTTAGTTTTCTAATTCCGCTGTGCTAACAAAGTTCTTGAAGAAATTTGTGTTTAGTGTTTTTCAAAGAGGCTATTCACCCCCCTCTAGCCATCTAAGGTCCCAACAAGTGGTATCAGAGCCTGGTGCTCTTCATTTCGGCTTAACAACCCGAAGAGCAAAACAATGGCCATGAAGGAGGGATTTAGCACCAACCGTCCACCTTACTTCGAAGGAGCATATTTTCAATATTGGAAGGGCCGCATGGAGTACTACCTCAAAACCGACATAGCCATGTGGTTCTCAGTCAAGGAAGGTTTCACACCACCAAAGGATGAAGAAGGTAAGGAACTCGAGTCTTCAAAGTGGTCTACCGAACAACTCACAAGCCGATGCCAAGGCTATGGTCACCTTGCAATGTGGAATCGCCAAGGACCAACTCGTCAAGGTAGGTCCGTTCTCAAGTGCAAGAGACCTATGGAACAAACTCATCGAGCTCCAAGAGGGAACTCGGGATTCTCGGATTGCCAAGAGGGACCTATTCTTGAATCAGCTCCAAAATCTAACCATGAAGGACAATGAAACGGTGAGTGAACTTCATGGGAGATTCAAGGAGATCATCAATGGTCTCCACTCCGTGGATGAACGGGTAGAAAATCGTGACTTAGTAAGGTACGCTCTTAAATCTTTTCCTAGGAATGCCTTGTGGTCATCCATGGTAGATGCCTACAAGGTATCCAAGGATCTTTCCATTGTTAAACTAGATGAATTTTTCTGTGAGATGGAACTTCATGAGCTTGCTAACAAAGGTCAAAAAGAGAAGGGTATTGCTTTATTTGCAGGACCAAAGAGCAAGGATGGAAGAAGGAAGAAGGAAAAGAAGAAAGAAAGGAGATTTCCTCATCCACCTCTTCTTCCGAATCCGATGATGAAAGTGGATCATCATCAAGCGAGATGGCGAATTTCGTAAGGAGGATTATGAGAAGAGGCCGAAGATACAAAGGAAAAGGTAAAACTAATGATCAAAATTTTGATAAATCTAATGTTACATGTTATGAGTGTAGCAAGAAAGGACACATTCGGAGCGAGTGTCCGAAACTAAAGAGGAAGGAGGAACGAGTCAAAAGGAAGGAGGAAAGAGCCAAGAAGAAGAAGGCTCTCAAGGCCACTTGGGATGAGTCCTCATCAAGCTCATCGGAGGAAGAAGAGAAGATGGAAAAGAGCACTCGGCAATTGGCACTCATGGCAAGGGAAGAGTCCGAATCCGAGAGTGATGACTCAAGCACTTCAACCACGGCTTCATCATCTTCGGATGATGAAGAGGTAACCCCTTCTCATATAGAAAAGTGTTATAAAACTATCACTCACTTATCTACATTGCTTAAAAAGTCAAAAACAGAAAATAAATTGTTGAAAGAAGAAGTAAAAACCTTAAGGACCCTTAGGGAAGATGAGGTCGATGACCTACATCTAGAAGTCCTTGAGGATGAGAACAAGGCCTTAAAGGGTGAGGTTGAGAAACTCAAGAAAATGCTTGAGAAATTCTCAACTAGCTCTAAGACTCTAGACATGATTCTAAATGCCCAAAGGGCAGTTTACAACAAAGCCGGGTTAGGGTATCAACCCAAGGAGTCGAGTTTCATTTCTCTAATGTCTAGAACTCAAAATAGTAGATCACATGCTTCTAGAGTTCATGGAACTAGGAAAGGTATGACCAAGGCATGGGTTCCTAGGTCTTTCGTTGTAGAAGCATTAGGTCCCAAGATTTGGGTACCTAAAACCTCTATTTTTCGTGTATTGTAGGCATTGGTCGAGGGGGAGCATCTATCAACTTGGTTTGTTGATAGTGGATGCTCCAAGCACATGACTGGGAACAAATCACTATTTACTACCATTCAAAACAAAAGTAGAGGTAATGTGTCTTTTGGTAATAATGGTAGCCTTAAGGTTGTAGGAATTGGAGACATTCATATATCCGAATGTCTTCATATCAAGAATGTCCTTCTAGTCAAGGGGATGACATTTAATCTCCTAAGTGTCAGTCAATTGTGTGATACGGGTTACACAATTGAATTTCATTCAAGTCAATGTTTGGTTAAACACATTGACACACTTGACACCAGTACTAGTAGGCACAAGGGTTGACAATATTTATCAAGTATCATTTAAAAGTGCTACTAATGCTTTGATTAAGTGTTTCATGTCGAAAGAAGAAGAGTCTTGGTTATGGCATAGAAGATTGGCACATGTAAACATGAAGAACATCTGGAAGTTGGCCAATCAAGGATTAGTGCGAGGCTTACCAAGCATCAAGTTCCACAAGACCAAACTATGTGATGCATGTCAAAAGGGTAAGCAAACAAAAGCTGTCCATAAAGGTAAAAGCAATGTAAGTACATCTACTGCTTTAGATTTATTGCACATGGACCTATTTGATTGCAGTAGTGTAATATCATTGAATGGAAGTAGATATTGTTTGGTAATCGTTGATGATTTTACTAGATACACATGGACTTTCTTCTTGAAACATAAGGACCAAACTATAGATATTTTTATTTCCTTTTGTAGAAGAACTGAAAATGAAAAATCGACAACAATTAAAACCATTAGAAGTGATCATGGTGGGGAATTTCAAAATCATAGGTTTTTAGAGTTTTGTCAAGAAAAGGGATATAGGCATGAGTTCTCTACTCCAAGGACCCCACAGCAAAATGGGGTTGTGGAGAGAAAGAACCGAGTCTTACAAGAGGCTGCACGAAGCATGCTTCATGAGTACTCCCTACCGAGCTACTTATGGGCTGAAGCTGTGAATACACTTGCTATGTGCAAAACCGATTCGATACATAGGTTTTAGGAAAGACTCCCCATGAACTTTGGTTTGGGAAACCGCCTACAATTAAACATCTTAGGGTGTTTGGTTGTAAGGTGTTCATTTTAAATACCAAGGACCATCTTGGAAAATTTTCGGCCAAGGCTGATGAGGGGATACTGGTTGGGTACTCGCTCACCAGCAAAGCCTATCGAGTCTACAACAATAGGACTAAATTGATTGAAGAGTCCTCTGATGTAGCTTTTGAAGAAATCCCTAACTCAAATGATCAATCAAGGGCTATAGGAGAAATTCAATTTGAACTTAGAAATCTAAGTTTGAATGATCAAAATGAAGAACGAGTCGAAGTTGACTCTGATGTTGATGAGCAAAGACAACAAAGAACTCAATATGATCCTTTGCCAGATATTGAGTCCTTGCCTGTGCCTAGTGAGACCACTCATGAGGCACCATCAACACCAAGACAATCTAGGATAGCCTCTAGTCATCCCCAAGACCAAATTGTGGGAGACATTCAACAAGGGGTTAGGACTAGGTCATTCTTCAGAAATGAGTCTAATGAAGTCGCTTTGATTTCAGAGATTGAACCAAAATTAATTGATGAGGCATTGCACGATCCTGATTGGATCATAGCTATGCAAGACGAGTTAGGTCAATTTGAAAGAAGCCAAGTGTGGGACTTGGTTCCTAGACCTAAGAAGACCACCATTATTGGAACTAAATGGGTCTTCAAAAATAAGTTAAACCAAAAGGGAGAGGTAGTAAGAAACAAGGCAAGACTAGTAGCCAAGGGCTATAGTCAAGTTGAAGGCCTCGATTATGATGAGACCTATGCTCCTGTGGCACGATTGGAGTCCATTCGTTCAATGCTAGCTTTTGCTGCACATAGAGGTTTCAAGCTCTATCAAATGGACGTTAAATCGGCCTTCTTAAATGGTTTCATTAAAGAAGAAGTCTACGTTGAACAACCACCGGGGTTTGTGAATACCGAAGCTCCAAACCACGTGTTCAAGCTCAAGAAAGCTCTTTATGGGCTAAAACAAGCACCTCGAGCTTGGTACGAAAGGTTGTCGACTTATCTATTAGAAAAGGGTTTTGTAAGGGGTCAAATAGACCCAACACTATTTCTTCGTCGAGATGGTGAAAATATTTTTGTAGCCCAAGTATATGTCGATGACATAATTTGTGGCTCAAATAACAAGGGCTATTTAAATGAATTTATCACTCACATGGAAAGTGAGTTTGAAATGAGTCTTGTGGGAGAATTGACATTCTTCCTTGGACTAGAAATCAAACAAACTAGAGATGACATTTATGTCCATCAAGCAAAATACACTCAAGAGATGCTTAAGAAATTCAAAATGAGTGATTCTAAGGAAGTATCCACTCCTATGGCGACGAGCACTCGTCTTGACAATGATGAGTGGAAAATCAGTTGATCTAACGCAATATAGAAGCATGATCGGTAGTCTTCTATATCTCACAGCTACCGGACATACTCTTTGTTGTGGGCATGTGCGCTAGGTATCAAGTCTATGCCAAGGAATCTCACTTAATTGCGGTTAAGAGAATTCTGAGATACCTTAAAGGCACAATTAGAGTAGGTCTTTGGTACCTTCGTCTTGAATCATTTGACTTGATAGGTTATACCGACTCAGATTATGCTGGGTGCAAATTGGATCGGAAAAGTACGAGTGGGGGTTGCCAATTTTTAGGTTCATGTTTAGTTAGTTGGTCAAGTCGGAAGCAACATTGTGTTGCTCTCTCCACGACAGAGGCTGAATATATTGCCATGGGAGAGTGTATCACGATTGTTGTGGATGATACACACCTAGAGGATTATGGACTTTCTTATAAGGGTGTACAAGTGCTATGTGACAACATTAGCACGATCAACCTAACTAAAAATCCAGTCCATCATTCTAGGACCAAGCACATTGAAGTGCGTCATCACTTCATTAGAGATCACGTCGCTAGGGGTGACATTGTGCTCACATATGTGGAGTCAAAGTCAAACCTAGCCGATATCTTCACAAAACCCCTTCCGGAGAATGAATTTAGTCATTTAAGGAGGGAGTTGGGAATGTGTTTGGCTCCTTAGGTCATTAGAACTTCACCATGATCAATAAGGACTATTAAAATGACAAGAGTAATTGGGAAACTGATTTGGGCAATTTGGGGACATCTCACACAAACGATAAGGTTTAACAAATTGTTTTTGTTTGCTAGAAATGGGGTGAGATGCTAGGAACAACCAATTTATTCAAAATGTATTATGCATCCCTTGAATAATTAGGTTGAAGAGACATTAATTGAGTATGGGGAAGGCCATTACATAATTCATGTGTATTTGGTTCCTAGATCTTACTCATATATTCCAACCAAGGAATCTTGGTTGGACATTTGCCTAGAAATTTTTCTAATCATGGTTGATGGTTAATGTGTTGATTGGTATTGTTGATTGGTTCATGTCATGACTTTTGATTGATAAAACGATAGGTTATTAAAGGAAATAATAATAAATTGGATATATTTTGACAAACTTGAAACTAAACATAACAAGAATCAAGAACTTCAGCTTTCATGCCTTGATTGCAAATTAGGACAAGTTGTCTATTTTGACAAACTTGAAACTTGTCTGAAATATCAGTGTTTGTAGTCGAATATGAAAGTCTCAAATTATAAACAAATTCACACCATAAGAGCCCATCGTTAGGACATAGTTATGCTTGTAGATTCTCAGGGTTCTAGATATTGATTTTGAAAGTTTTACTGGAGAAACTTCTACGAACTATCAAAGGATTTCGGTTACTGAAATCACTGAAAATTTCAGTATCAGACACTGATCGGGCTACAGCCCGATCAGGAGAAGATGGATCGGTCGACAGACCGATCCAAAAACTTCCCAATCTTTCTGTCTGTAATCTGATCGGTCCAGGGACCGATCAGGTTATTTTTGTACGGCTCACCGATCGGTCCAGGGACCGATCGGGATAATCGACCGATCAGTGGTTCCATTGCTTAAGGCTGTGAATTAGGGGCTTACTGTTCGATCTCTGATCGGTCTACGGACCGATCAGGAAGTTCCCTGATCGGTCTGGTGACCGATCAGGGGCTTCGCTGAATGCTACTGATCACCTTCTGATCGGTCCACAGACCGGTCAGGAGGTTCCCTGATCGGTCTGGTGACCGATCAGGGACGTCGGATACCTTCTGATCGGACAACCGTCCGATCATTTCTTCACTGTACACCCATCTTAACCCTTATAACCTCCCGATCCCTTCTTTCCCTCATTCACGCGAACCCTAGCCGACTCTTCCCAACAGCCCACCTTTTCTCTTCTCCTTGCACGCCGAAGCTCCAGCTCTCGGAAGCCCTAGCCGAGAGTTCCATGGCTCCAAGGTAACTCCTACCTCTATAGAACTTGGCATTGTGTTTTCATTTCTCATCTTCTGTTGTTGTGTTTGTCTCGGTTCTTATTTGTTGGTGGCTCCGGTGCTCACTCATTGCCCCATTTTACCACATTGAATCCCCTTAGGAAGAAACCCACTAGTGGTGAGGGTACCTCTAAGGAACCAACCGAGAAATCCAAATCCAAGTCCAAAGCTCCTGCTACCTCCCGACCTCAACCAGCTAGTTCGGGGAGATTCCCCAACCAAAAATTTGAAAAATCATTTAAGGAGAGGACTTTCAAATTACTCCCTTGTCGATCTGTTGATAAGAAGTTCATGCAGGAATCTTGTCCCTCTATTTTAGAAACCATTGCCTACTACAAGCTCGATTCTTTGGTTTTTCTAGAAAGGGACATCAACTTTGATCTAGTATCTGAATTCTATAACAACCTTCATCAGACTCCTGATGGTAGTTATAGAACAAGAGTGGCTAAGCAAAACATTGATCTCGACATAATTGCCTTCTTTGGGTATTTAGGTTGTCGTTTGTGTTCGGGGACGGTGTTCTCCATCTATCCTGTTTTGCCTGAACCCGTACCTCATCCTCTTAATGTCTCTTCTGACTCAATCTATGAGTACTTCTTTGGTCATCCGAGACTGGATGGTTTAGATGAGTTAGATGACGACTTTCCTACATTTGCAGCCCTTAGACTCTCTGCTCCTGACTACATCCTTTTCAAAGTTGTCACACAATGTCTTCTACCTATCACCTCTAAACCGTTGGCAGAAATTCGACCATATCACTGTCTGATGCTTTATGGGTTACGTCGACGTCTAGATTTTGATATTATGTCGAGTGTCTATATGTCTATCATATCCCATAGCGAACCGAGCGGCGACAACATCTATATGCCTTTTGGGCATATAATTACTGGTTGGCTCGAGTCCATGGGTATTGACGTCTCTAGGGGGAGGATAGTGAAGATGGTCAGGCAGGATTGTCGACTTGGGAAACGTGCGTTTTCCAAGTCCGAATCCTAAGTCGATGGGACGGTTAGGTGGAAGGATGGAGGGCACTGGGTGAGCTACCACTTCCACGACAGGTTGCTCGTCCTCCTGCTGCTGCATATGGCGAGGAGGATCCAGATCTGCGTTGGCGGATCGCTGAGCTGGAGAGCCGGTTTGACCGCCACGAGGAGATGGTGGCTGCAGAGTTCGCCTCCAGTTGATCGGCCGATACTCTGAGAGGCGGTTGGCGACATCGGGCATTTCTAGGATGGATGGCCGGCCATCCACCTCCTCAGCACTCCGCTACCCTCAGCAGCAGCATGCCTCTTCAGATTCCACTCTTCCAACTGATGCTGCAGATGATCCTCTTGATGAGGATGTTGGCTGACATTCTCTATGTTTTGATTGCTTTGTTGATACTATGTCTTTGATACATTTATCCGAACTGGATGTTAGCTGTGTTTCTTATATTCATGCTATTTATGATGCTTCCCTATTCATGATACACTTATGATGTTTCATATGCCATTGTTTTTCATATACCGTTTTTTTTGATAAGGCGTTATTGGTTAAAAGGGGGGTGCTTGTCAGTCTTATTCATTATTTTACACCTTTTCGGTGTTTGACAAAGGGGGAGAAAATAATTAAGTTTAGAGACGATTTGACCTCTTTGAATCAATAAAGAAAAAAAGAGAAAGTAACTGAGTTATATCCATCTTAGGGGGAGATCTTAATTTCCCTGAAATTATGGATATGAGAATTTTTCGATCTAAACTTAAATTGTGTTGTCAAACAACAAAAAGGGGAGATTGTTGATCGACACGGATGTTGTTTTGATGTTGACACCGATTTAAGTTTGAATCGATATTAAATTAACTCAGACTAATTACTAATCAAGGTTGACTTGGTTAACTGATTTGATTGGGAAAAGTCCAAGCGAGGAGCTTGGCATGGAAAATCCTCGTGAGTGAAGCAAAGGGAAAGTCCTAACTGGGATGTTAGGCATTTGGAAAGTCTGGTGAGTGAAACCAGGCAATGGGAAGTCCAAGTGTGGAAGCTTGGCATGTATGGTCGGAGAGGGTTCGGTAGCACGCCTCTGGACCGTCGGGGTGAGGACAGCAAGCTTGGAAGTTTGACTCGAGACTCACGGCTTTGGATCGATGCTCGCGATGGCATGGGATCGGTGCATGGACCGATCCGGTTACTGATGGTCCGGAGACCGATCAGCAACACTCAAGATAACACCGAGTGTATCTTGATCGGTCCGGGACCGATCGACAACACTCGATAACACCTGAGTGTATACCGATCGGTCCGGGCGATCGAGATAACACTCGATAGCACCGAGTGGATCGATCGTCGGGGACCGATCGGTGAATCGATCGGTCCCCGGACCGATCAGCATTGATTTCGTGTGAAGGGGTGGATCGGTCTTGGGACCCGATCAGACATGATCGGTCCCCCGATCGGTGGCGATAAATAGCGTGGATCGGTCGATCCACAATATGGCTTGTTTTGCATGCGCTTTCTCTTATTGTTTCGATTCGCAATTGCTTTTACCTATTTCGTTTCTAACCATCTGCTGCAAGTTTTCTCGAAGTTTCAGGTTACAGATTACGATGTTGGGTGAATTCAAATTAAGGATCATTAGTAGAAGGCAACAAAAGGCTTTTGTTGTGTCTCGCTGCGGACAAACCAGTTTTGGTAGCAACGTCTCGTTTGCGATCTGCTGGCAGCCGTTTGGTCGAAATCAGCTTGACTTGTGCTGATAGGTTCAAGCTCAGAGGTACCAGTGGAAACGAGGATGCCATTGGTGGGAGCTGAGACAATCAGACAAGGAAGAAGTGTGATTGGCGACGTCGTGGACGGTTGCAGGGATTTGCTGCAGGTTTGGCAGAGATCCGTTACAGAGCAGAGAGGCATATGAAGGTGGAGAGGAGAGGCTCTCGTGATAATGCTTTTTGTGCTCTTGCTGTGAAAAACTGTGGAGAAAAACTCTCTGGAAGATTGAAGCAGTGCGCTTGTTCTTCGCTGATTGTGGCTGTGAGCTTCCTTTGATCATTTCACTTGAGCCACTACTGTAAGTCTTGTGCTTAATTTCTTACTGCTGTTAAAGACTTTGTGGAGAGGTTACTCCACCGAGAAGGAGAATCCTTTAGCCGGATAGCTTCCGGGGTGTGATCTACCGAAAGATCAAGAGGATTCGTCCACCTTACGGACACGCCGAGGAGTAGGGGCAAGTTATCCCCGAACCTCGTAAATCTCTGAGTTAGTGTGCTGTGTTTTCTTGTTTTAGTTTTCTAATTCCGCTGTGCTAACAAAGTTCTTGAAGAAATTGTTGTTTAGTGTTTTTCAAAGAGGCTATTCACCCCCCTCTAGCCATCTAAGGTCCCAACATCTGTAAGCCAAAAAGCTTAGTAAGAAACCATCTACCTCACAAAAACATGCGACGATGCAAATATGCTTTGAAATCATGTTGTTTAAAACATATGCTGAATGTACTGAATAAACTGAGCATGGCATGGCATATAAGCATACAATCATGGCATATCTAAAGCTGTACATGAAATCAATGGAGATAATTGGACTAAGCATATAAAAGCTAACTGGAGCTAACTGATACTGAATTCAAACTCAACTAACAAGACCAATTTTGAGTTTTGAAAACTAATTCGTAATAAGTGAAAATACATAATCATACTGTTTTGGGCCCGGCAACTGTACTTGCTATCCCTAACTAGACCCGGGATTGCAAGTTCCGACTCTAGTAGGGTTTACTAGGTTGTCTCGAACCTAGGGACTGTGGGAGTCAACCCACGGATATCTCGATCCATGCGATGCCTCACGAAAATAAAATCTGAATGTAGCTAATTCTGTAACTTCGATTCTAGGTTATCGAACCTAGAGCTAGGTTGTCTAAACCTAGAACGGGAGCCCACCCATTGAACCGTAGTCCCATATAGCTAAAATAAACTGATTTACTGTTTTTAACGCTTCTAATGCATTTAGCTGTACTATCAAAATGCCTAAGCTGCATTTTTACTGATCTAGTTATTTTGTCGAACACTTAGTGTGCCCCAACTCTCCTCTTCATTAGGGAGATCACCTTTAGGCACCCGACAACGTCTACAACCCCAACTGAAGAGGGTAAACGTGTCCGGCCCATCTAAAGGTGCTCAACTAAATCCCTAAATCTGAGAGGAGGGTTAAAACACCCTACATGTCCACAAAAATTTGCATATTACTAATCTAATGCATAGAAAATCCAAACGGAGCTATTATACTGCAGGTGAGGGGTTTCTTACCTCGTACGCTAAATTCCTTACAATTCTATTCGCTAGAATTCCGGTGGAGATGACCTTCTCGACGACCCGCTCACGTCTTCGCGTTCCTCTCGGGGAGAAGAACCTCTTTCGTGTTGGAGTCGTTGCCGGAAGATGAGCCGAGAGTCCTTGGGTTTGGGCGCCGAGAGAGGAGGAGGAGGAGGAGGTGGCGTCGGCGTTGAGGGTTTGGAGAGGGAGGAGTTTGCCGAACCAAGCAAAATAAACCAACCCACTTAAACCTCCTATTTATATCATGTGGTAATTCCGGTCTAACTCTAATATAAATATAGATGTTTCTCCTTTCTCTCAGCACGGCCCTGCTGGGTTCACTGGTTACTAACATTATCCCTTAAACCATAGGTCTCGGGTTCGATTCCCGCTTAGGCCGTTTTCGTTTATATTTATTTTTGCTACTTCCGCTACTCGGAAAATTCCGGAAAAATATCTAAAAATTCCAGAAAAATCATACTATATTTCTAAAACAGTTTTGAGAATTTTCGGGCGTTACAATCCCCCATACCTTATAAAAAGTTCATCCTCGAACTTAGAACAATTCTGGATACTTCTGTCTCATGCTGGCCTCTGTCTCCCAAGTCGCCTCTGCTGCTGTGTGATTTTGCCAGCTGACTTTGACTAATGGTACCTCCTTGTTCCGTAATTTCTTTACTGCTCGGTCTATTATCTGAATAGGCCGACTGTCATAGCTGAGATCATCACGGACCTGTACCAACTGGGGCTCAATCACCTGGGTGGCGTCTGGAATATGCTTCTTCAGCATGGAGACATGAAATACGTTGTGGACAGCTGACATCTCCTGAGGTAGCTCTAGCTCATATGCTACCTTGCCCACTCTCTTCGTGATAAGGTAGGGTCCCACATATCTGGGAGCTAGCTTGCCTTTCTTCCCAAAACGCATGACTCCCTTCATGGGAGCTACTCTGAGGAAAACTGTATCCCCAACTGAAAACTCTAGGGGTCTGCGTCGTGTATCGGCTGACGGCTCTGTGCTGTCTCTATCCTCTGGCGAATCTGCTGTATGGCTGTTGTGGTATCTGCTACTAGATCTGTCTGAAGCTCTAGTTCCTTATGTTCACCACTCTCATACCAGATTGGTGATCTGCACCTCCGCCCATAGAGTGCCTCATAAGGTGCCATCATAGTGGCCCGATAGCTGTTGTTGTATGCAAATTTTGCTAAACTCGATATTTGCACCAACTTCCTTGAAGTCTAAGGCACACGCCGGAGCATATCTTCGAGTACCTGATTTACTCGCTCCGTCGACCATCCGTTCGAGGATGGAAGGCATCTTGAATTTCAATTTGGTGCCCAATGTTGACTGACACCCTGAAGTGTGATGTGAATCTCTGTCTCTGTTCGAAATGATGGTTCGTGGGACTCCATGTAGTCGACGATCTCCTGGAGATACAACTGAGCTAGCTTCTCCATGGAGTAGGATATCTTGATAGCTAAAAAGTGGGCTGATTTAGTCAGACTATTACCCGGATGGCATCAAAACCATTCGTGGTTCAGGTAGCCCCACTATGAAGTCCATCGAGATATCCTCCACTTCCATTCTGGAATCAGAATCCTCTGAGTAATCCGATGTTCTTCCTTGACCCTCGACAGGTGAGGCAGATGCTAACATATCTGGCGATGTCTCGCTCATCCCGGCCACCAAAAACGTTTTCTGGTCTTGATACATTTTGGTGGAGCCGGATGCATCGCATAGGGAGTCCTGTGAGCTTCATCTAACATCTCTCCTCGATCCGGAACATGTAGTCTATCACCAAAATACAACACCCCCGCTACTGAATTCTCTACTTTCTAATTATGTTAGCCCTTGCTTGATTTTCTGAATTCAGGGTCCCGATCCTGAGCCGACTGAATATCACCAAGCAAGGTAGACTCTAAGGTCATAGTAGAGAGCTGTCCGACGATGAGTTCGAGACCAAAATCCGTGATCTCCTTCTGTAGGGGTGGTGACATGCTGCTAGAGATAATAAGGTAGCGCTGGATTTCTGCTAAGTGCATCTGCTACCCTATTGGCTTTCCCTGGGTGGTAGAGGATGTCTATGTCATAATCTTTGACTAGCTCTAGCCACTGGCTGTCGCATATTCAGATCCTTCCGAGTGAAGAAGTACTTCGACTTGATGATCTGTATACACTCTGCACCGAGCTCCATACAAGTAATGTCTCCAAATTTTGAGAGCTAACACTACTGCTGCAAGCTCAAGATCATGAGTAGGGTAGTTCTTCTCATAATCCTTGAGTTGTCTGGAGGCATAGGCGATTACCTTGCCATCTTGCATCAACACCGCCTAATCCCAATTTAGAGGCGTCACTATATATATCGAAGCTGTCTGTATTTTCTGGCAGTGTCAGAATAGGTGCACTAGTCAATCTCCTCTTGAGTTCGCTGAAGCTGTTCTCGCAGTCCTCTGTCCACTGAAATTTCTTGTTCTTCCTGGTGAGAGCTGTCAGTGGGGAGGCTATCCTGGAGAAGTCCTCTACAAACTTCCTGTAATATCCTGCTAATCCCAGAAAGCTCCTGATCTCGCTGGCGTTCTTAGGTCTCTTCCAGTTACTTACTGCTTCTATCTTACTGGGATCTACCATAATACCATCCTTTGAGATGATGTGACCCAGGAAGGACACCTGATTTAGCCAAAACTCACATTTCGTGAACTTGGCGTATAGCTGGTTCTGCTGAAGGGTCTGCAATACTAGTTTCAGGTGCTCTGAGTGTTCTTCCTGAGTTCCTGAGTAGATAAGAATGTCATCGATAAACACAATAACAAACTTATCTAAATACTCCCTGAATACTCTGTTCATGAGATCCATGAATGTAGCTGGAGCATTTGTCACGCCAAAAGGCATGACTACGAACTCGTAATGTCCGTATCTGGTCCTGAATGCTGTCTTCGGTATATCACCCTCCTTGACCCTGACTTGGTGATATCCTGATCCGAGGTCAATCTTTGAGAACACCGCTCCCTTTAACCGGTCGGTGTCATCTATTCGGGAAGAGGATACTTCTTGATCGTGACTGATTCGGTGCTCAGTCTATACATAGCCGCATGCTTCCATCCTTCTTCTTCACGAATAGCACAGCGCCCCATGGTGAGTGACTAGGCCCTCGGGGATTGTCCTCACGTGCTCTGAAGTTCCTTCGATTCTGCTGGAGCCATGCGGTAGGGCGCTTTGGAAATAGGATTGGTGCGGGGAAGAGCTCTATCTCAAATTCAATCTCACTTGGTGCTAGGCTTGGTAACTCTTCAGGGAAGACTGCTGGTAGTCACATACAACTCGGACCTCTGCTATCTGTTGGTCCTCCATGGCTGGTATTGACTACATGTGCTAGGTACCCCGTACATCCCGATCCATCGACTTTTGTGCCTTCATAGCTGAGAGAAATTTTCGCTTTTCTCCTTGGTTCTCCGATGTACTCGAACTTGCTTCGGGTTGGAATACGACTTTTTGCTTACGGCACTCTATGGAAGCACCGTATTTGATCGGAAAGTCCATCCAAGGATGACGTCGTAGTCGGTCATTTCCAGCAGGATCGGATCACGGAAGAGTTCCCTGTCGCTATAATGACCGGCCAGTGCGTGGATGCCATGACCTCTCCTGAAGGTAGTGCCGTCGAAACCGACCACCGAGTACCTCTGGGGTATTTCTAATTTCTCGGAGAACACCCTGGCTATATATGAATGGGTTGCCCCAGTAAAATGCTAATCTGACCTGTGACGACTGTCGAGGCATTTGCTACGTCCTCTCTGGTGAGTGAGTAGATCCTCGCGTTCACCATAGCTGGAGGGGCTTCTAATCGGCCCTGGCTGATAAGTGGACCTTCTAGAGCGGCCTGCATCTGATGTAACTGAGCTGGCTGGCCTGCATAGGAAGACCGGTCTTGTTCGGGCACTGCTTGGCCATGTGCCCTTTTTGTCCACATTCAAAGCATCCTCGTGTGCCCTTGCGACAGACTCCTGGGTGGAATTTCTCACATGTGGCACACTTTGGATAACTGGGTCGCTTGCTAGATGGTCCTCCTTTTGAGTCACTCCCTGATTTGCGCTTGCTGTTGGAGTTCCCTTTCCAATTAGAGCTGTGGCCTTGCTGTTTTTGAGTGTGAGAGTTTCCTTGGCCCTTGGACTCTAAGGAGACTTGCTTCTGCTGCTTCATGCTGTTCTGGTAATGCTCTGTGGTCAAGGCACTGCTCACTAACTCCTCTGTGGTTTGTGGCCTATGTATGCCACCAGCCACGTTCACTGTTATCTCTGGCCTCAGCATCTTGAGCATCAACCTGATCCGTTCCTTTTCCGTGCTGACTAGCTCTGGGCATAGACGAGCCAACCTGTTGAATTTCTTCACGGCTTCCTCAACTGAGAGGTTGCCCTGACGAAACTCAGTGAACTCGTCATAGTGGCGGTTTGTAACCCGCATATGAAAGAACTTCTCAAAGAATTCCTTCTCAAAGTCGCCCCATGTTATCTGGCTCATTGGGCGCTTCGTTCTGATTCTTTCCCACCACATGTGTGCGTCTCCTGTCAGGCAGAAGGAGGCACACTTCACCTTCTCGGGCCAATCCAAGCTCCATCATGCTCTCCGGTGTTTTGAACCATGCTTGTGCATCCCATGGTTCACTAGCGCTGAAGTTCTCTCGCTTGACTCGCCCCCACTGGATCGGATAGGCTTCCTTTCTTGGCTCAGCTGCTGGTGCTGTAGGCTGGTGGTGGAACCTCTAAGACTACCGGAGTCGTCAAATTATTGTGTTGATTAGCCTTTAAGGTGGCTATCTCTGTTCTTTGTTCATTGTTGCTCAGAATCGAGCCACTAGTCTTTGTCAGAAGTGGAGGAGGCAGCGCACCGCCTCTTCTTGGGGCTCGATTAGTGCCCTTCTAGGCGTCCTCGTGCCATTTCTAAAGACATAGAGAACATAGGTATAACTAACACTATCACGGTTATCTAACTAGATATCATGTTTAAACTATCACATACCAACAAGCGGTAGGTATATAAACATGAACTGTAATAATAAACAAGAAGCATAAATAAAGTAGAGGTGTTCTTACTTGGAAGCCGCAGTACAATGTTGATGTGTGTGTAGGAAGTATGGAACATTGCTCCGATACCACTCTGTAACGACCGGGTACTAGGTCGCGAATCGCTTTCATTATTGCTAAACTATCTTGTGCGGAAAGTGGGCTAATTCAAAATTTTACTAATTATCGATTAATGTTAACTCGACACTAACATTCCGTGTACCTTGGAGTTGTACACATGCTAGGAGGTATTTACAACTGGTAACACCCTCCGGATCGATCCACAGACCGATCTGCTGATACTGATACGTCACAAGACCCTGGATCGGTCGGTTGTCCGATCCGGTTACATACCGGTGGATCGGTCTCGATCCAGTGCTCTTTAATCGGTCGGCACGACCGATCCAGTATGATGGTCGGTTGGACCGATCCAGCACTGAAATCGGGACTCGCCATCGATCGGTCGGTCACCGACGATCAGGAGAAGATCGATCTGTGGATCGGTCGGCAGATCTGTGAGGAGGGATCGGTCGGAGACCGATCGACTTATGGCCTGATCGATTCACAGACCGATCTGCCAAAACCCCACATAACATCTAACTAATGCATCATAACTATTCTAACAACCTGGAATAACATTCTAACGACATAAACTAGAAATCTAACTTAACGTAAGGCATAGTTTAGGAATTCATGGCAACACACACAACTAAAAGTGCTTAGAACATGTAAACCCAAAACCAATAAATAAAATGCTAAAGTAAATGCTAAAGAGTCTAATGCTCAATTTGCTACGTCCCCTAAGGACCTTTGATTCCAATTCCATACACACCCACCACCTTTGCATTGCCCTCCAGCTTCCTCTGCTAGTCCATTTTCCTTTTTCCGGTATCTGCAGTATAAGGAAAATAGTATCTGTAAGCCAAAAAGCTTAGTAAGAAACCATCTACCTCACAAAAACATGCGACGATGCAAATATGCTTTGAAATCATGTTGTTTAAAACATATGCTGAATGTACTGAATAAACTGAGCATGGCATGACATATAAGCATACAATCATGGCATATCTAAAGCTGTACATGAAATCAATGGAGATAATTGAACTAAGCATATAAAAGCTAACTGGAGCTAACTGATACTGAATTCAAACTCAACTAACAAGACCAATTTTGAGTTTTGAAAACTAATTCGTAATAAGTGAAAATACATAATCATACTGTTTTGGGCCCGGCAACTGTACTTGCTGTGCGCGCATCCCTAACTAGACCCGGGATTGCAAGTTCCGACTCTAGTAGGGTTTACTAGGTTGTCTGAACCTAGGGACGACTGTGGGAGTCCAACCCAACGGATATCTGATCCTGTACAGTGCCTACTGAAAATAAAATACTGAATGTAGCTAATTACTGTGTAACTTACTGATTCTAGGTTATCTGAACCTAGAGCTAGGTTGTCTAAACCTAGAGGCGACTGTGGGAGCCCACCCATTGAACCGTAGTCCCATATAGCTAAAATAAACTGATTTACTGTTTTAAACACTTCTAATGCATTTAGCTGTACTATCAAAATGCCTAAGCTGCATTTTTACTGATCTAGTTATTTTGTCGAACACTTAGTGTGCCCCAACTCTCCTCTTCATTAGGGAGATCACCTTTAGGCACCCGAAAACGTTACAACCCCAACTGAAGAGGGTAAACGTGTCCGGCCCATCTAAAGGTGCTCAACTAAATCCCTAAATATGAGAGGAGGGTTAAAACACCCTACATGTCCACAAAAATTTGCATATTACTAATCTAATGCATAGAAAATCCAAACGGAGCTATTATACTGCAGGTGAGGGGTTTCTTACCTCGTACGCTAAATTCCTTACAATTCTATTCGCTAGAATTCCGGTGGAGATGACCTTCTCGACGACCCGCTCACGTCTTCGCGTTCCTCTCGGGGAGAAGAACCTCTTTCGTGTTGGAGTCGTTGCCGGAAGATGAGCCGAGAGTCCTTGGGTTTGGGCGCCGAGAGAGGAGGAGGAGGAGGAGGTGGCGTCGGCGTTGAGGGTTTGGAGAGGGAGGAGTTTGCCGAACCAAGCAAAATAAACCAAACCCACTTAACCCTTCTATTTATATTAAGTGGTAATTCCGGTCAACTCTAATATAAATATAGATGTTTCTCCTTTCTCTCAGCACGGCCCTGCTGGGTTCACTGGTTACTAACATTATCCCTTAAACCATAGGTCTCGGGTTCGATTCCCGCTTAGGCCGTTTTCGTTTATATTTATTTTTGCTACTTCCGCTACTCGGAAAATCCCGGAAAAATATCTAAAAATTCCAGAAAAATCATACTATATTTCTAAAACAGTTTTGAGAATTTTCGGGCGTTACACCCAACTGCTTGGCTTCACTCACCAGGACTTCTCCTCTACCTAGCTTCACTCACTAGGTCTTTCACTTGACTTCACTCACTAAGATTTTCCAACTACCTGGCTTTACTCACCAGGACTTCTCCTCTGCCTAGCTTCACTCACTAGGTTTTTCACCTGGCTTCACTCACCAGGATTTTTCAACTGTCTGACTTCACTCATTAGGACTTCTCAGTCCAGTACCCAGTCAGTCTTGACCTATTTAACTCTTCTTCACATCTAACTGACCAACCTTGACTAGAAGAGAATTGTACCAACAATCTCCCTAAATGAACGATTGCACCTGCAATCTCCATGTATTTTAAGTCTCCATGTATTGTCAAACATCGAAATTCAAACATCAAGACTCAAGCTTGAGTCATCTCAAGCTTAGTCAAACAGGTCAACCTTGACCTAGGGAATATTGCACCAACAATCTCTCCCTTTTTGATATTTGACAATACCTTTAAGTTAGACTAATCCCATTGAAACATCCCAAGTTTACTCTCAAGTTTTTATTTATTTATTTATTTATTTATATATATATATATATATATATATATATATATATATATATATATCCATAAGCAACTAAGGCTACGTTTGGTTGGGTGTAATGTAATCTAGCTTGTAATGTAATCAAATTTGTAATGTAATGTAATGTAATCTTGATTACATTACTACGTTTGGAATTGTAATGTATGTAATATTTGATTACAAGGATGATTACATTCTTTTGTTGGGTATCTATTATTTTTTATCAGGAATGTAATTTGTATTATTACAAAATGACAAAAATGTCCTACGACCTCTACTGACGGTCGCCGCACTTCTGCCCGAGCTTGCGGCAGCTGCCGGCCGCCGCCGTCGCCGCCGCCGACCTGCGACGGTCGGCGTCCGGCGGCGGTCGGCGGTCGGCGGTCGGCGGTGGGGGGTGGGGGCCGACGGTGGACTAAGGGTATATTCGGTATTTAAATTTTGGTGGGACGGTGACCTCGTAATGTAATCAGATTACATAGCATTTGCTTTGTAATCTAGATTACAAAACTTCACTACATTTTGTAATCCAGATTACATTACATTACAAGTTTAAAAGTGAAACAAACAAAATAATCTGGCTTGTAATGTAATCAAGATTACATTACAAGGCAGATTACGCCCTACCAAACGCAACCTAAGGACATTCCTCTAAACCTTTACTGCAATATTTCCATAATAAAAAATCCATCATGAAGAACCATCATATCCAATGTAACCAGTATCGTTACTAACAAAACATTAACGAAAGGAGGGCACACTAACACAACTCCTCGTACAATAAAAGACTCAGCACTCCAAATTAACCGCTCGGACAGTGTGTCGCGCCTCTATCTCGCTTCCTCGTCTACTCCGCCTGATGGCCTTCCGTCATATCCTGAGAATCATCCTCACCTGTAATATAGACATCATGAGTCTACGACCCAGCAAGCACAATCCATTATGAATAAAAGGACATCCATGAGGTAATAGAAATAACAACTAGAGACCAAATCATAAGAAAACATAACCCAATTATGGTATAGCAAAGAAAGATAAACCGTGCACAATGATCCTACATGGCTAATAAGGTGAATATGTCACATATCCGGTAACCACAATTAGAGCCAGTCAACAGTCCCATGAACCTAGAGGTACCTCCTAGAGAACATGCAGTCATATAGCCGAAGCTAACAATAAATTACAGTATCAGTCATAAATTACAGTTTCAGTCATGTTTGGAAGGACCCTCCCCGAAGCTCATCCCGGATCACCCAACCCGTACTGTCATCACATATGCTCATACTCATCCAATTAGCTACATAAGAAAACACAATCTGTCTACAATATACCTATACCTATATCAATAGCACATTCCATCCTTTCTGTATACACAACAATTCATAAGAACCCTTATTCAGTCAAAATCATGTTTAAATATATGAATACTAACGAATAAGAACATGCATAAAATCATGTTTAAATATATGAATACTAACGAATAAGAACATGCATAATGAAAGACTGGACAGACCACAAGAACTAAATCTAGCATGGAAAACATAGACCCTGTTAAAGAACCATTGCCACAAATAGAATCCGAAGGAAAGAACTCACCTTACAGTAGCAGAAGAAATCCAAAAACTTCACAAGGAATAAAACCGCATTGGAAACTTAGTACATCTTACTACTGTTGCCCAAAATCTACGATTAACCCGAGTACCAAGCAAGTGCATCCACAATAAAACCAAAACACGTTCCACCAACATTAGGAACTACGAGGGCATAACATCATCACTCTAACTTAAAATCCTCACCAAAATCGTACTAATCAAAGAACAAAGCCACACAGTACCAAGCTGGATCCACAAAAGTTAAAACTAGCATGGCAAACGTGCATACATCAAAACCTCAGTAGCTAGAGAAATCCGAACCAATCCCATACAAGCTCCAACCACATTATATCAGGAATCCGAAACACACACTTGAAACAACAAGAACCTCACAACCAATTCTCTAACATGCTTCCCGTCCACAGAAAAGAAATCCAAAAATTATCACAAGAAGAAGAACAACTACAAATTCATATTACACCTTCTAATTCCTATAGATCATCCACAAAACCATTGTCATTTCAAAAGAAAACACACCAAACAACACTATTCGAAAGACAGAACACCCAAAGATCAATCCGAAAATTTCAAATTAGTTTAGCATATCCAAAGCGATAGAGGAACAGAAAACAAAACCCAATATCTCCAATCCAGGCCCAAAGCATAAGCAATCTGACTAAATCACTTGAAAGCAATAGTAAACAGAGCACTATCCTTCATAGCTTAATCCTCCAAGGTACTATCCGGAAAACACAAATAACACAAGTGAGCATCACAACTTCCGAACACAAAGCCAAAATCAATAATTCAGTTACTGATCTGCAACAAAACACCATAATGAAGCAAGGACAACCTCAACGAGGAAAAGAACCGAACTAAGATTTACAAAGAAATCTACTCACGGAAATGCCAGCAACACAACATACATCACAATACGGAGGAAATTAAATCCAGACTCATTCACCTGCAAACGAGCATCACAAGATTCACAAGAAGAACAACCCTCTGGTAAACGAACTCTAAAACTACAGCATTTCGATAGCACAGAACATGAAGCAAAGCAACATCGATTTCAATCGGAAGCCCAAAAACCTTGCGGATATCTCTTAGAACCAACATCCGAAGCAAGAACCTCGCAAGAACCTCAAGGAAAACACAAACCGCAGCAAGAATCTCACAGAAACCTTGAATCAAATCGAGCGCATCACGGGATAGAAACAACTCGCGATCCATTCAATCAACGAACCTCATGGATAAGGACTTCAATATCTCCTAGATTTCTATTCCATACCTCATAGACCTCACAATTACATAGGGAATGAACTTGTCTTTCTCCTCGCACAATCGCCAGAAGCTCTCGCCCAAGATTATTGCGCCGCCGGAAAGACCGTCGCAAGCTCTGCGTCTGCTCACGCAGTCTCCAGCAACTCGCCCGCGTGTGGTGATGCCCAACCGGAGCTCAAGGTCTGCCGGAATGCTTCGTCGTGGATTTGGTGGAGATGGCGAGAAGGAGGACGACGATGTATGGAGAGAAGTGGGGCGGAGGAACAGGGAAACCTTTCTTTAGTGCGTTTGGTTTAAGTTATCATATATAATCTTGATTATGTGATTACCAGATAATCATATAACCAATCAATAAAAACATGTTTGTTTGAAGATTTTAATGAATAATAATTTAGTATTTTATTAGATTATCCTTAGTTACAAAATTAACTATACATAATAATAATAATAATAATAATAATAATAATAATATTATTATTATTATTATTTAAACTCTATTATATTTTACTATATTTTCACTTTTTTTATTTATATATATATTTTTATTTTTATTTTTTTATGTTTTTTAAAATTTTAATTTTTTACATTTTTTAAGTTTTTTTATTTTTTTATTTTTATTTTTTAGGGTTTATTACATTTTTCTATTTTTTATTTTTTTAATGTTTTTAAACATTTTTTATTATTTTTTACTTTTTTAAAATTTTTACATTTTTTCTATTTTTAAAAATTTTTTAAAGTTTTTTTACCATTTTTAATTTTTTTATTATTTTTTAAAAATAAATTACGTTTTTTTTTTTTTTTATTTTTTTTTATTTTTTTCTTTACATTTTACTTTTTTCATATTTTTCTTTTATCCGAGGGTATTTTAGGTAAAAAAAATTCGATAACCCTGGAATCAAGAAAAACCTCAGTTTTCCGAGGTTTTTCGATTCCTGGTTGCATGCCCCTTTTGCTGACGTGTCGGGTATGGAACATTACTCGGAAATCATCGATTAGCTAAATCAAACAGGTTTTTGTTGATAACCTTGGATGGATAACCAAGATTATCAGGGATAACCTCCAACCAAACGCACCCTAACTTAGGATGATTAGGGTAATTAAGACCAATTAGTTCCCAGCTTAATGGGTATCATATGTTTCCCTAACTTAATAGTTCTATCCCCTTGAAATGACTCATTCAAATTTATTTTAAATTCCGAAAAATTCCTAAAGTTTGTATAAAATCTAGTAAATAAATTTCTTAATTAGCGCTTATGAGACCTTTATTTATTTAATAAATAAATTCCTTAATCAACACGAGTGAGACCTTACAATTTTCCTCCCTTATAAAAATTTCGTCCTCAAAATTTGACATACCTATTAATTCGGAGTAGCGGTTGCGCATATCCAGTTCAATTTCCCAGGTAGCTCCCCCCCATCAGTTGATTCTAGGGGTGAACATTCGGTTAATTCGGTCCATAAATTAACCGAAAACTGATTTAGTGTTGGCTAACCGAATCAAATCAAAGTTTTACTAAAACTGAATTAAGTTATTTCATTTAACACCAAATTAACTAAATTTGTTTAAAATAAAAATAAAAATAATTTATACAAAATTAATATCAAATTAACCGAATACTCACCCCTAGCTGATTCCCCCATAAGACCTTCACTATTTTAATCTGTTATTCCTCGGCTTTCAACGCATTAGTGCTGGTATGATTATACCCGCAGTTCGATTTCCAACTACGATAAATTTACACAGCATATATCAGTTATTATTATTATTATTATTATTTTCCTCATTTACAGGATTTTACGTCGTATACAAACTTGAACATGTGTAAAACACATGATAAGCACCTATGCCCGCTTTATTTGCTACAATGTCGCCATATGAACCTCTACTCTACAATGAGGTGAAACAAGAGTATATTGCTACTTCATGAAGATGCCAATTAATTCAATAGATAAGGGTCTCGGTAATGCAACACAAACACTTGAGATCAAACCCCAACATCACTCAGGTGGGTGGAATTTGTCACTTTCTTCTATCAAGAAAGATGTACACTCCCATCGTCAACGATAGTCGCAACTAACGAAACGTCTTGCTTATTTGGAGTAAGCTAAATAAATCTTTCCCTACCATACTTAAAATTAAGATGATTTGAATCTTCTTGTCAGTCTTCATAAGACACTGCTCCCTTTTCACACTATTAATCATTAAATCATACCCTTCTAATCATCCCATAAAATATCCTTTGAATGTGTATATGTTATCTCAGACAACCTTTCCTAATTGCATTTGTTACTAGGACCATATTTAGTTGTCAAAAATGGTAACCACTCAACCTTTTTGGTTTATAGGGTCTGTCTTCATAGTTAAGTTTAAGAAGAAATCTTGACAAACTCTCATTCCAACCAAAATAAAATAAAATAATAACACAGTTTAGCATCAACAAAACTAATCTCAATGGAACTCTTGCAAAAGATCTTGCACATAGACAATGAGCTAGTCTGTCAATCACAAGAACAATAAACTTGATCTTAGGTGCGAAACTAAAAAGTAATGAGTCATGAAAACCTCAGTACAGTTGTAATAGTCCTGAGATGGCCATATCTAACTCAATCAAGGTTTTTACTATTTACCACAACTCAACTTATAATATTTTAAAAAACTAATCATGCAGGTACTCAGTTGAATTAGTATACAGGTACGCGAGATAATGTACAATTAAGGAAACCAAACTATGCAATTATCCATACAAGTTTTAGCCATTACCCTTTGTAAAATTGTTATGCACATTTTTTTTTCTCATAACTAAATTTTCAGCATGGTAAGCATGAATCAATTTCCAGCAGTGCTTTAACTTAGCCTATAGGATAACCACATGATACAGTTTATAAAGCAAAACTCTAACTTAGTAAACGTAAGGCAATCCACAATAGAACTTCAACATAGCATAATGGTAACAACCTGGGACAATAGCAACAACATTTTTTTTTTCTTCTCGGGCTTTAATCTTTATTTTAGCTTCTTTCAACACGTTTTGCCTAGATTTCCCGAACTAGATTTCAGATATCAGGGTTCCTATTTTCTACTATTAGTTTATGTTAAACTAGAATACTGCTCCCCTACTATAAAAACTACCTATTTCTATGGTTGATGACTTTTGAAAAGTTGGATTACCAGAAAGCTCTTAACTATTATATTAACAAATAGCCCTATATTAACTTTGGTGATGCATGATAAAAGAAACTAGTTGAAGTAGTAGATAGACCAATTTATGTATTTCCTTTTTCCACCATTTCCATGAACAGAATTAACCTTACCTGAGAAATACCAAAGTTTCACAGGTTCCCATCGAGAACAAAGACTAAAACTAGCTGCACAAATTAGACCACCTTCATTGTTATGCTTAGATGACCTTAATAAAATCTCATGCCTTATGTACCTTTATTTCAGATATACATTTATTTCATAGAGTAACTTCAGTGTGAGGAAGTACATAATCTTAAACTTCAAACCAGAGAGATGATCAAGATATGCTGATTAAGGGGTCTATCTATATCACCAATGTTGGCAAAGTAATGATAGCCAAAATACCAAAAATTTTGAAGAAAAGTCTTACAATCTAGAAGGCAGGAGTAGTCGAGTTCTTGACGAGATGATGTGCGCGCACTGTCCTTTGAGGGTGACTGCTCTGATACCAACTGAAACATCCCAAGTTTACTCTCAAGTTTTATATATATATATATATATATAAACAACTAAGGACATTCTTCTAAACCTTCTGCAATATATCCATAATAGAAAATCCATCATAAGAACCATCATATCCAATGCAACCAGTATCGTTACTAACAAAACATTAACGAAAGGAGGACACACCAACACAACTCCACAAGATCCCAAGCTTCATATGCTCTAAGCAAAACCTTCATTCTTATGCACCAATTATCATAATTTTCCTTGGTGAGAGATGGAACAACAAACGGGGTTCCATTCGGCATTTTTCCTTCAAGTTTTTTCTCCAAACAGAAATGGTGATCTCTGATAGTACTTTGTTAGAAGATGGAGAGCATAGAAATTATAACACTCAAAAATGGAGGAAACTAATTTCTATTATCTTTTTTTTTTCATATATGAATTGTTAAATTAGGGTATTTATAGGGAATACCCAAGATATATCTACACAAATACATGAACCAACAATAAATGTCATACATGGATCGCCCGAAGAGTCATTCATGAATCCTTTAAAAGACCTCTAATATTCATACACACAATATTAAATACTTAATTAATCTAGTTTATATTTTCAACACACTTTTGATTTGTTTCAGTCTTAATCAGTCTTTATCTCTGCAGTGTATGAAACTTAATTATTTTCCAATATGCATGAGCAATTGATACTGGCCAATGTTGAGAAGTTTCTTCAGAAAGTAGATGTTTGCGCTGTTATACATGCTTGCAAGAACAATCAAAAACATGAGCTGGGATCTATTCTTGATAATGGTTCAGCCATCAATGTAAACAATCATGTCTCACAACACACCCTTGGTTTTTTACATAAATATATTGTTCATATTGTTACATAAAAGATGCAGAATTAACTCAAGAAGTTTTTCTTAACTTCAAAAGGTCATAACTTTTGACTCAGGCATTAGAATGAGGCGTTGTTTGTCTTGAATTGAAGCTCATTTAGAGACCTAACTTTGTTATAGGGTGGAACTAATAATCTCTAAATTTTAGATCCATAAAACATCATTTAGGTTCTCTTCGGAGGCTCCAAATATCTAGTTTACTATTTTTGGTAATTTAATTTTTTAGTATTTAGGATATTTTTGATAGTTTTGCCTATTATGAGTCATGATTTGTCTATATAAGTATCTATTTAGTCATTTGAGGGATTATCCTCTATTATTGAATATATTTCTTTTTTTGGTAAAAGAAACCTTGAGGATAGCAGTTTCTCTTCTTATTTTCTCCATAAATCCTCATTCTCGTCAGTTCGTAGGATAATCACCATCCCACCCAACATCAATAAACAATCATTAGGCTCTATCTTAAGTCCTTATTCTTTTTACATTAATCACATCCAAGATACGATATCGTGGTGCATGTTATTTATAAATAATATTATTTTAGTAGATGAGACACATAAAAGAGTAAATGTTAAATTAGAATCTTGATAGGAATCATTAATGTTTGGTTAGGTGTAATGTAATCGAGCTTGTAATGTAATCAAATTTGTAATGTAATGTAATGTAATCTTGATTACATTACTACGTTTGGTAATATAATGCATGTAATCTTTGATTACAATGGTGATTAGATTTTTATTGTTTGGTGTCCATTATTTTTTTACTAGGAATGTAATTCGTATTATTATAAAATGACAAAAATATCCTGCGACCTCTATCAGCGTCCGCTACACCTATGTCGGAGCTTGCGGCGACCGTCGTCGATCATTGGCGGCGCAAAGGCCTGCGACGGTGGCGGCGACCGATGGCGGGCAGCGGTCGACAGTGGGGGCGGGCGACGGGGGGTGGCGACGGGCGATGGTGGGCGATGGGCGGTGGCGGACTAGGGGTATATTTGACATTCAAATTATGACTAAATGATGACCTCGTAATGTAATCGACTTACATAGTATTTGCTTTGTAATCCAAATTACAAAACTTCATTACATTTTGTAATCCAGATTACATTACATTACAAGTTAAAAATGAAACCAAACAAAATAATCAACCTTGTAATATAATCAGGATTACATTACAACATAGATTACACCCTACCAAACATATCCTAAAAGTGAAATGTTTTAGGCTTAGTAGAATAAAAATAAAATATATAAAATTTAATTTAGTAATATTAGATATAATGAGGTAATTGTTAAGATAAGAAATGAACTAGTTGAGTGACTAGGAGCTTAAGTATTTAGAATTAATTTTGTAAAAAGATTGTGAGATTTAAAAAATAACTTAAATAAAAAGCAAGATGATTGAAATAGAAGATATCACCACATGTTCTTTGTGGTCATAAAATACTTCTAAAATTTAAAGGTAAGTTTTATAAAAATACGATTAAACTAATTATATTATATGGAGTTGAATATTAGACTATGACATGAGCAGAAGATGAGAATTACATATATAAGAATATTAAGATGAATATATAGACATCTCAGGATGGATAAGTTAAAAATAAAAATATTAGAGAAAAGTCTGATTGTACCTATTGAAGGAAAACTTCAGAGATAGTCATTAGACTCTATCTCTTATCATATCATTATTTATATTTAATATGAACATACGTAGTGGACCCTTCGATAATGTATACGGTAGTGTGAAAGTAAGTATACGCCTTATTTACATTTGGACAGCTTAAGACAATGCTTATTGAGTAGCACTACAGAAGTGATCTAATTGGAATCCATAGGTTATGGATTGAAGAATCTTTCAATTTCTTGTCATTAGAAAAAAAAAAATTGTGTTGACCAATTTAGCAACACTATAATGATTGAGCTTGTCCCCTGTTCTGATCCTTTCTACCAAGTACCAACAACATGCTGAAGATTATATTGGACAATCCCTAATCACTATTTTTGTTGAAAGTGTGGAGTAGTTAGAAAAAATTAAGCAAGTTGGTATATAGATATATATTTTTGGCATAATTCTACTCATATTTTGCTATTTTTTTATGTGTAGTTCTACTTATATTTGTTTCTGCTTAGTTATTTTACTAGAGATGATCTAGCTATTGTATAATGGGAAACAATCATCTATTCAAACCTTTAAAAATCATCGAAGAAAGGACAAATTTGTTCAAAAGAAATTATAATTATCATAAGACCGCGGTTCCTTATTGACAAAGCTGCCGTTGTTGACATCCAACAATCAGTGTTATTTTTTTTTTAAAATTTTTTCTGTTTTATTGTAATTCTATATGATACCGTCAATATTCGACTAGTCCATGTTAGTAAGATGCACCTACATGGCCCACCCTGAGCGGTTAAGTGAGTCCGAGTTGATTCTGTTGGTGCAACATCCCTCAGGTCAAGGTTGACCTGGTTGACCAAGCTGAGTCTTGGTTTGAGTTTAGATGTTTGACAATAAGAAATTGATTGAAGAAGAGTCAAGTAGGTCAAGGTTGACCGGATACTTGATTGGGAAGTCCTAACTGGGATGTTAGGTAGAATGGAAGTCCTGGTGAGTGAAGCCAGGCAGAAGGAAAGTCCTAGTGAGTGAAGCTAGGCAGATTGAAAACCCTAGTGAGTGAAGCTAGGTGAAAGTCCTGGTGAGTGAAGCCAGGTGAAAGCCCTAGTGAGTGAAGCTAGGCAGATGGAAAACCCTAGTGAGTGAAGCTAGGTGAAAGTCCTGGTGAGTGAAGCCAGGCAAGGGAAAATCCAGATGGATCAAGGATGATCAGACATCTGGTTTTGGGAAGTCCAAGTAGGTCAAAGGATTGACTGGATACTTGGCACAAGGAAATACAGATAGGTCAAAGGGATTGACCAGACATCTGATGGAAGTCCAAGTAGGTCAAGGGAGTGACCAGATACTTGGCATGAATAGAAAAGTCCAAGTGGGTCAAAGGGATTGACCAGACACTTGGTGGGAAGTCCTAGCAGGTCAAAGGAGTGACCAGATGCTAGGCATGATGTACCAACAGGTCAAGGTTGACTGGAGGTTGGTTTGGTAGGCTTGGGACTTGGTTTTGGGCAAAAACCAAGTACTGGATCGATCGGTGGATCGATCCAGGCCTTTTCTAGCGAACAGAGAGCCTCTGGATCGATCCGTGGATCGATCCAGATGTCCCAATCGATTAGTGAATCGATTGGGACGCGGCTGCTTCGCGCGATAAGCGCTGGATCGATCCATGGATCGATCCAGGCGTTTTTCCCAGAGCACAGAGGCGCTTTGGATCGATCCGTGGATCGATCCAAAGCCTCCCCGATCGATTGGGAACATTCGAATCGATCGGGATCCGACCGTTAGCGTCGATAAAGGCCGCAGGCGCACGATTCCTTCGGCATCTCTTCACCGATTCACTCCAGATCTCTCGCCAGCTCCTCCACAGCATTCACAAAGCTCAGATCGCCAGTTCTTGAAGGATCTTGGAAGTTCTCCAAGTCAAGAGGCGGATCAAAGCCAAGAAGAGAAGCTAGGGTTAGGGTTTATACTCATTGTAAGCTTGTATTTCTTGTATCCTTTCCCTCTCTTCTTGTATTGAGTTGTGTAGGGCTTCTCCGCCCTTGGTAGTTACCATAAAGGAGAGTTTTACTTAGTGGAGGGTGTGTGTGTTGGTGTGGATCCTTGGATTAGTCACCTCTTGTGAGGTGGATACCAAGTAAACCAACCGTGTTAGCGTTGTATGATTGTTTCTTTGTATTTCCGCTGCACATCTTTGAAGAAACAAGCAACGCCGAGCAACGAGCGAACGCGACGAGCTATTCACCCCCCCTCTAGCTACTTTTGGTCATAACAAGTGGTATCAGAGCAAGGCCGCTCTTCACCGGAATCATCGCCGGAAGGGTCAAGCATAACAAGAAAAGCTAGAGGGTGAAGAAGTTGAAGCAAATTCATCAAAAGTCAAAGATTTCAAGAAGCTCAACTTCAAGATGCAATTCAAAGATGGACTTGGATTTGACACAAGGGTGGCTCCACCGTACACTTCCACGAGCTTCGATTCTTGGAAATCAAGAATCGAAAACTTTCTTATGATGGAGATAGAGCAATGGTTTGCTCTAATGGAAGGATTTGAAGCTCCAACAAACTCCAAGGGCAAGCTTCTCAAGAAAAGCAAATGGAGCTCGGAGCAAGTCCAAAGGTGCGATGCAAATGACAAAGTGACCAAGCTGTTGGTCAATTTATTGCCAAGCACCATCCTTTGCAAAATTCGAGAATTTGAAGATGCAAAGGAATTATGGAGCAAATTGGCCAAGCTTCATGAAGAGATCCCCTCCACTGTACAAGAGCAAGAAGTATCCAGAGAGGGTGACTCTTTGGAGCAAGACCAAGAGGAGGACTCTGAGGTTGAGAGATGCTCAACCTCCGAAGAAGAGGAAATCCAAGAAGCTTCATCCTCAAAGGATTGCAACGAAGGGAACAAGGAGGGAGCATACTCCTTGTTTCATATTCAAGATGATGAAGCCTCCACCTCTAGGATTGAGGGGGAGAAATCCTTGGTGACGCCGGATCAAGAAGAAGGAGAAGTTTCTACATCCGGGTCAAGAGACGAAGAGGAGGAAGAAGATTCTACCTCCACAAGTCAAGAAAAATCAAATGGAGGAGAATCAAGGTCCGATCAAGAGGAAGCTTCTACCTCCGGATCCAAAGGAAAAGATGCCACCCCTACAAGCAAAGGTATAAATATTTCAATTAATAATAAAAATCATATTATATGCTTTGAGTGTAGGGAACATGGGCACTACAAGAGCAAGTGCCCTAAATTGGCCAAGAAGAAGGGCCAAGTGGCACAAAAAGGCAAGGTGAAGCCCAAGGAGATCATCCCCAACACAAAGAAGAGCAAGGAGCATATTATATGCTTCTCTTGCAATCAAAAGGGGCATTACCGAAGTCAATGCCCCAAGGGGAAGAAGGTGGTCAAGGCTCAAGGAGGCACTAGTCAAGGGGAAGCCTCCAAGGTAAAGAAGAAGGTATCTTTTATTGAGCCTACCCCTTTACATTATGGTAAAAAGCATGATAGTTCTAATTTTTATCATTTTAATGCGATTTACCATAAGAATAGGAAGCATGAGGGCTTTAAGGAAAAGCATGTGGCCCTACATGCCAAAACTACTCAACCTAAGGTTAGGAAGGTAGATGGACACTTGGGCAAGAACACTAAGGATAATAGATACAAGCCCAAAAACAAAAATGCTCATGGGTGTAATGAAAAATCAAAATCTAAGGATTTAATGATAGAAAATCAAGTCTTAAGATCAAGACTTGATAAAATGGAAAAGACCCTAAAAAGGATGGAAAATATCCTAAAAGGGCAAAATGAGCATAACCTAGGTTTAGGGGTACAAAAGCCATCCAATGGCCATAAAGGTTTGGGATACAAACCCAAAGCTAAAAGGGATGTGCCTAGTTATCATAGGGTTCCATATAGCTATGGAACAAACCCTAAGTCTAGAGGTCAAATCAAAGATACAAGGGAAGATATCCCTAGAAGTATCTTTGCAACCAAAGTGACTAAGAAAGTCACTAACAAGGTCACAAGGGAGGCTATCCCTAGAGTTGACCTAGAAAATGTGACCAAGGCCTCTAAGAAGCCAAACAAGGTCACTAGGAAGGTATCTAGGGAAGTTATCCCTAGTGAGTACCTAGAGCATCCAAGGAGCACCAATAGGTGTTGGGTTCCTAGGAGCATTTTCTCTATCCCATAAATGGGTTGGAGAGTGTCAACTCCGATTAGAAGGGTACTTAACCCAACTTTGAGGAAATTGACACTCAAGGAGCATTTTCAAGGTTTTGTTAACCTTTGAAAATGAAATGGAATTATTATTTACTCCTTGAAAGAGTAAAATGTGCCTAATGGTGGAAGAATTGATTCTAATCTTAAATGACACATATTGGGAAATTCAGAAGAACTACCAAGTTGGGATTTTGGTATGTTCTTAGGAAATTTAAGGCGATCCGGGCCTTAACTTAAAGGTGCTACTCTTGTGGAAAAATGATATATGCCAACATTTGAGGATATGCTTATTTTCAATTGGCATACATTAATCAAGGGAATTAGAAATGCCAATTTAGGCTTTGGCACTTTCTTGAAGCACTTTAGGGCAATCTAGGTTTAAGTTGTAAGTTTAGCTAAGATTTTAAGGATACTTAGATAGTTAATCTAGGTATATTTTATTTATGCTAAATCTTGCCATGATTGTTTGCCCATCATATGCCATGACATCATGTCTATTTTTGCATTCATGTTTTATTATGAAAAATCCAAAAATACCATGTCATGACATTCATACATCATGTAGTTATAGGATATTTTCTTTTGAAAATTATTTCTTTTTGATGTATGCCATAACATTATCATGCATTAAGTTTAATTCCTTGTAATTAAGGACAAAAGGCATTTAACAACACTTATTAACAAGTGACATCCTAGGTGGGTGTCTAATATCTCCAAAATGCCTAGATAGATATGCATGATCTCTAGATTAAGGACAAAACCAAAATCTACATCTCACAAAGACTATAAGGTGACTTGTATGTACTTTAGTGCACATTAGATACAAGTGAGATGTTAGGATGATGAACAAAGCTCAAGATGCTGATTTAGTGCATTCTTTTGAGTTTTTAGGTTCATTAAAACACATAGTTATGTGTTTTCCCATCATTGGGAAAGCTAATGTACAAGTCATGTGCATTATGCCCAAGGAACATGATGGGATATTGGTTTTGAAAATGTTTAAAAAAAAAATGCTTTTGGAAAACCATGGTGAAGGCTATCTTTTGATAGTAATCAATAGTTAGACACAAACTTGAAGAAAACGCTAAAGTTTTAGCAAGTTCTCAAGCTTGTGTCAATCTTTGAAAATATGATGTATTTTCATAGAAAACTATTTTTCCATGATTAAAATGCCCTAAATAATGTCTACACGAAATTTTATGATTTTTGGATTTTTGTAGAATTTTCTAGGGGTTTTTGAAGTTGACTGAAATGGAATTTCAGCAACTATCAGAGCTTCGATCGATCCATGGATCGATTGGAGTGCCTGAATCGATCCGTGGATCGATTCAGAAGGCAGCAGAAGCTCGCTGGATCGATCAGCCGATCGATCCAGGTAGTTTGAATCGATCAGTGGATCGATTCAGAAAGGTTCAATCGATTGGAACCCAACTCCAATCGATCCAAGTTGCTGATTTTGGCTGGGAAGGCCTGATTTCAGCATCTTTGAACCTCTTTGAGTCTAGGTAACCATTCCAAACCCCTAAAATACATTTGTATACATACAAAGGGTGTTTTCATGTGAAAACAAGGATGGATTGGTTAAGGAAGGCTTCATTGAAGTTTAGGTTGAGGTTTGTTTCAAATTTTGAGTATTTGAACCTCAAAACTTCTAAATTTGGGTTTCCTAAAGGTTTAGGGATTCCAAGTCATTGTTGGTGCAATGACAGAAGCTACCACCATGTCTTTAGGGGGAGGGACTCTTTAAAGACATGAAAAATTATTTTTCAATGAACCTTGGAAGGTGGTTAACCTTCTTTGAAGAAAATGCTCATGTATGAGCTTTTGAACTTGAAATGGGGAGTGGATATCCCCATTATTTCAAGTGGGAACTCAAGTGGTTAGAAAATGCTCAAGGTTGGGTATTTGTCTACATTGAGGGAGAAGTTAAGGATAAATGAAGGGTATGAGATCTTCATTATCGTGTTGATCACAACGAGTGATGTTGTGAACAACGATGAGCAACTCTTCAGGGGGAGAGTCGTCAACAAATGGATTTGTTGATGTGTACCCAAAATTGTGGCATGGGTTGATGTGTGCCCAAAGATGGGTTGATGTGTGCCAATAGGGGGAGAATGAAAGGACCTGTGAATGGGTGTAAGTTAGGCTTTCATTACCTAGAGGGAGTGTGCCCTCTTAGGGGGAGAATGAAGAGCTTAATTTATGTGTTCATTACCTAGTGGCATGAAGATTGAGGCTATAGGATTAGCCTAACTTACATGTGGTATTGTAAGTGTTATTGTGGTATTGTCAAACATCAAAAAGGGGGAGATTGTTAGTGCAACATCCCTCAGGTCAAGGTTGACCTAGTTGACCAAGCTGAGTCTTGGTTTGAGTTTAGATGTTTGACAATAAGAAATTGATTGAAGAAGAGTCAAGTAGGTCAAGGTTGACCGGATACTTGACTGGGAAGTCCTAACTGGGATGTTAGGTAGAATGGAAGTCCTGGTGAGTGAAGCCAGGCAGAAGGAAAGTCCTAGTGAGTGAAGCTAGGCAGATTGAAAACCCTAGTGAGTGAAGCTAGGTGAAAGTCCTGGTGAGTGAAGCCAGGTGAAAGCCCTAGTGAGTGAAGCTAGGCAGATGGAAAACCCTAGTGAGTGACGCTAGGTGAAAGTCCTGGTGAGTGAAGGCAGGCAAGGGAAAATCCAGATGGATCAAGGATGATCGGACATCTGGTGTTGGGAAGTCCAAGTAGGTCAAAGGATTGACTGGATACTTGGCACGAGGAAATACAGATAGGTCAAAGGGATTGACCAGACATCTGATGGAAGTCCAAGTAGGTCAAGGGAGTGACCAGATACTTGGCATGAATAGAAAATTCCAAGTGGGTCAAAGGGATTGACCAGACACTTGGTGGGAAGTCCTAGCAGGTCAAAGGAGTGACCAGATGCTAGGCATGATGTACCAACAGGTCAAGGTTGACTGGAGGTTGGTTTGGTAGGCTTGGGACTTGGTTTTAGGCAAAAACCAAGTACTGGATCGATCAGTGGATCGATCCAGGATCTGGATCGATCGGTGGATCGATCCAGGCCTTTTCTAGCGAACAGAGAGCCTCTGGATCGATCCGTGGATCGATCCAGATGTCCCAATCGATCAGTGAATCGATTGGGACCCGGCTGCTTCGCGCGATAAGCGCTGGATCGATCCATGGATCGATCCATAGGCGCTCTGGATCGATCCGTGGATCGATCCAAAGCCTCCCCGATCGATTGGGAACATTCGAATCGATCGGGATCCGACCGTTAGCGTCGATAAAGGCCGCAGGCGCACGATTCCTTCGGCAGCTCTTCACCGATTCACTCCAGATCTCTCGCCAGCTCCTCCACAGCATTCACAAAGCTCAGATCGCCAGTTCTTGAAGGATCTTGGAAGTTCTCCAAGTCAAGAGGCGGATCAAAGCCAAGAAGAGAAGCTAGGGTTAGGGTTTATACTCATTGTAAGCTTGTAAGCTTGTATTTCTTGTATCCTTTCCCTCTCTTCTTGTATTGAGTTGTGTAGGGCTTCTCCGCCCTTGGTAGTTACCATAAAGGAGAGTTTTACTTAGTGGAGGGTGTGTGTGTTGGTGTGGATCCTTGGATTAGTCACCTCTTGTGAGGTGGATACCAAGTAAACCAACCGTGTTAGTGTTGTATGATTGTTTCTTTGTATTTCCGCTGCACATCTTTGAAGAAACAAGCAACGCCGAGCAACGAGCGAACGCGACGAGCTATTCACCCCCCCCCCCCCCCTCTAGCTACTTTTGGTCCTAACAGATTCAAGGTCTAAACTATTGAAAAAAAATGGAGGAAGGCAAATATAGATACACATCTGAAGATCTAAACTATCGAGATAATACGACTTATCACGCTGTTGAGTTACTGAGTCATTAGGCCGAGCCTTCTTCTAGTCGAGATCGGCAGACCACAAATAGATATGGGTCGTGATCCTCACTTTTCCATGATATTTTTCCCTACCTTCCCATGATCTCTATAGTATCTATCCTTCTCACGTAGATAAAGATCCAAGTATATACTCCGCGCAAGGGGCTCTCTTAGGTTCTGTTTACTTGGGAGAGTGGAAAGCAAAATTAAGGAAAAGTTTCCACGGTGGAAAAGTTTCCGCCGTTTACTTCATTAAAATTTTCCGAAGAAAAAGTAACGCAATCCATCAGCGGATAATTTTGGAGCCAAAATCGATCACCTCAAAATCGGACGGAAAGCAGCGGATGGAAAAAAAAATGACGCATGTACCCGTTTTACATTCACAAAATTACACCATATACAAAAAAAAAATGACGCATGTAGCCTTTTTAACTCACAAAATTACACTATGTACTAAAAAAATGATGCATGCACCCTTTTTTATTTACAAAATTACATCATAAGTATTCATCTTCCTCTATCAAGGTAAACAAGTGTGCAAAGGAAAAGATTTCTTCACCCTTTCTTTTCTCTTTCTCCAAAGATAACTTTCTATCGTTGATTCCTTTCCTCATCCCCACTCTAAAGTAAATATAGCATTAGATGGGCTCTTTCTTTATAATTTTTTTTCTGTCATTCTACTATTGAGGCATAATTTAGGCATGGGAGGAGTTTTATTGAGCCAACTTCCGACAAACCCTCTAATGCATGTTGTTCCTCATAGAATCGACCACGTCACGAGAAGAAAATTTGGACGTCATCACTCCATAATAATGAGCTAACAGTTTTTTTCTAACAATAAGTAAATCAAAAATAAAGAGGAGCCCAAGTAGATACACATATTTTGCCTCTTAGAATACACAACAAAGCAAGAACTTTGTTCCCTTTAAACACCCTCAATAGGTTATATAACAACCCCATCCCACAACACATTCATAATTATGTTGAGGTGAATTACTTTCCTTTCCTGTAACAGTAAGGCAAGCCATGGCTTCCATAATTTCCACAAATGGCTTTTAAATTACAGGGTTGAATACTTGTTTTGCTAAGTATAGTATAGTATAGGATTTAGAGTTTAGGAGGCTTCTGCGGGTGCTGCCTGATGAGCTAGCTACCTCTGCATTCGACAAGCCTTAATTCCTTGATGAGCTTAGTTAGAATTGTCCACCCTCGAAGGTCTGGCCGAATTGCCACCCGGTCGGTGCCACGTTGAAGCTGGTGACCGTCCGATCGTCGCTAGTCGTCACATGGAAGGAGAGACTCTACTCGTCGAGCAACGAGTTGCTCTGCCAATTTTGGCCCCAGTTGCACGACATCGCTTGCCACTCGCCCTTTGATAACCATGATTTTGACTATATTATTTTGTATCATAATGCATGTTTTTATTGGTTTATTCATAGTTTAATCTCACATTAGCATCATATCTCAATATTGCATTTGATTTTGGACCTAATTGCAAATTAGCTAATTTTCATGGTATTTGGTACTAATATTTGATTCTTATTTTGTAGGCATCAAAAGGGTCATGGACCCGATCAGATCAGGCTGCATTTAGGCTCAAATCAAGGGCTAATCAAGTCGATCAAGGCTCGGAGCATTATAGGCCGTTCATCCAAGATTGAGCAGATCTGAGCCATCCGTTGAAGATCCGGCTCATCCAACCTAATGAGGGACAGATCTGAGCCATAGATGATGATCCAGAGGTTTTGATCCAGATCTGAAGACATCACAGCCGTTGATCAAGCCAGAAACGACCTGGATCGTCCGATCAGATCTGAGGAGTTTAAAAGGCTTTGCGTGAGAAGCTACAGTTGGACTCGGCGTTTTCGCGATTTTCTACTGTAGCAGCTTCTTCTTCACAACGACGCCGAGCTTCCCATTCCCGATTCCAGATCCAGTTTTTCTTCTTCTTCAACGGCGACGATCTCCAAACTTTTGGCGTTCACTTTTCGGTGATCAGAGAGCGGCAGAGGGAGGTTTCTCAGCCACGCATTGATTCTGTTCCACCGCCGCATTCCTGTGAGGGGAGGTTTCCGATCAGCGAATTTCGCGTCCATCAGAACTTGAGGGGAGGTTTCCAAGAGTTTCTGTCCATTTTCCGATCTTCAACCCGCATCAAAACTTGGACGATGTGGCCATTCGATCCGGTTTGCACAATCACAGATTCATCCTCTGTTTTCTTCGACTAGTGAGTTTATCAGTTCGTGGGAGCTTGAAGGGAGGTTTCTAAGAGCCGTGAGCATCTTCTGGTAATAGTTGGTAGTTTGGTGATTGTTGTTGAATGATTGAAGGGAGGTTTCTTCAAGCATTTTTGTTGACAGCAGGTTGTAGAGGTTTAAGCTTGGATTCAGATGAGGAATGTTTAGGTTTTGTTTTTCTTTATCTTATCTTTGAATTGTGTTCAAACTTTGCTCAGATCTTCGGATCTGAAACCTTCATTTGCACTTTCAATTTCTATTTGAGAGTTTGTGTGTTTGATTTCAATTTCTTGCTTTTAAAACCCCAAATCTTAGATCTAATTCTGATTAGTTTAGTGATTCTGATACTAACAGGTTGTAGAGTTTTGTGATTTAGTTAGCAATTTAATCTTTGTGACTATGATCTTGTTTAGGTGTTGGATGCCTAATTTGATGATTAGATTGCTATTTCTATTCTATGTTATTGTGAATGAATTCTTGAAATGGCTGTTGAAGTGATTGAAATTAAGGATTGTATGTAGTTTGGTCAATTAATGATTTTATGATTCTTGATTGATGAGAATGCCTAATAACTTTGTTAATGTGAGAAATCAATTTTGAATCAAATCTAGAGTTCACACACACATTTTGCTAGTAACCCTTGGAAAAAAATACGACTTGGGACTCGTTGCTACAACGCTTGTATTAATTTTAATGAGTTTCAATTTTAATTAATTTGATGTGCCATGTGACATGCGAAATGGCCAACACCAAATTTTGGCGCCGTTGTCGGGGAATCAACTAACTAGTAGTGTGTGTTTATTTTAGATTGATGCATTGATTGGTTTACTTTGTTAGCATGTTGATTGATTTGATTGCTTATTCTTTTTGTATTTTCATGTTGGTTAATTCTTGAATTTTTAAGTGCTTTTACTGTTCATATTTTCATGAGATTGAGACTTTATGCTCTTGAATCTTCTAACATTTTGTTTTAGTGTTGTAGTGAAGAACAGGAGATTTCTTTAGCATGGATCCATATTTTCAGAATTTTGGAGGTGGAATGGAGAGTTATCAGTGTTTTCAACCTGAGTATCAGTTTTACCCAAGCATGGATCAACAAAATAGGTATGAGTCATTTTCTAATGGTTTTAATGCTAATTGGGTGGATAATTCATGTTTCAGGTATAAAAGTGCACAAGGACAATTTGTAGAGTCATATCCAAGCTACCAGAGTTCATATGGATTTCAAGAGGTTTCGACAAATTTTATGCCAAATTTTTTTCAACAAAATGATCCTCAGATGGATGAGTCAACATGGAAACTCAAGGAGATCATGCAACAAATGAATGAGCATCAAGAGCAGCAATTTTCAAGGATTCAGAACATACAGAGTCAGATAGATCAAATTGCATCAACCATCAATCAGCTGCAAGCACAGAACTCCAGTGGAGAGATGGAAAGTAGCGATTCTGTCAGGCCTGACCCTACTTCCATTGATTCACATGATTTTTCTAGTAATTTTTGTGATGATTATGTGATTATGCAAATTTCTGATCCTACTGATATTGTTGTTGAAGATGTTGTTAGTGATTCAGGTTCTGAACATGTTTTTGAAGATGATTTAAGTGTAGGGGAATGCTTACTGGAAGCATTACCTCAAGAATCACCTGGATCTGATGAAGTTGAAGATGTAAGTGTAGGGACTTGTGCTATGGAGCCAAGTACCCAAGAATCACTACATGAGGATGTACATTCACCTGAACCATCACTTGAACCAGAACTTGAGCATTCACATGATGAAGAAGAGGTAACAATCACCACTCTAGGTACCTTTCAACATGAAAAGGTGAGTATTTCTTGTGATTTTTCAGAAAATTCAATAGAGGTACCATTTGTTGATTTCATTAGTTGTGATTCATTCCTTGCTAAATTTTCTACCCACACTAATATTCTCCTATTTTCTTACCTTACATGCGTGTGGGAGGGATTCTCCTTTATTGATGTGGTAGGAGAACATAAGCTTCCGGAGTGGGTGCTTACACTGAACCGCCTCAGACCTCCAAAAAGAATTTGCAATGGAAAAATGGTCAATAAAAAGAAATTGAATGCAACCAAAAGTACTCCATTCCCGGTGTGGATTTTGTTGCTAAATCTTCTTCGACCTCCGGAATTAAAGGGGAGTTGGTTCTAATTTCACTTTCTTTTGCATTTTAATTCATGCTTTGTTAATAAATTCTTTTTATACATTCCTTTAGTTTCATTTTCCTATAATTGCATACTTCCACACTTTATTTTCATACTTTGCATTTTACTTTCATACTTTACATTTAGTTGGTATACATAGCATGTCAGTTGAATAAAACCTCCATGGAATTTTCTAGTAATATTTTTAAGATGGTAAAAACTTCTTAAATTTGATCATCAATTTTAGGTCATGTGACATGATTGGATACCTTTCTTGCATGTTATTGGTTAATTTGGTAGTGGATTCCAATTTGATTAATTGGGCTTGTTTGCATGAAAATACCTAGAGAGGACCACTTTAAGCCTATACTCTATTATTTTCTTTGTATGACATGCACTCATAACAATTGAAACTCTAGAACTTGCTTAGTTTCTTTTCAAAGTCACAATGACATTTGTATGCATGGAAATGAAGGATATTTATCATTCTTGCTTTCTCATAATTCCCCATTTCCTTCTCCATAATTTTCTTTCATCATTTTCATTTCATCTAGCATTCAAACCCTTGATTATCTTTGCTTGATATGTTTCTATTGAGAGTATTGGTTGAATTCTTGATGAGTTAGATTTACAAGATGAATAGAAGTTTACAGTGTGGGGGAGAATTAGCTTATGCTCAGAAATTTCGAAGATAAGGGATGGTTGAGAGATATGGGAGTCCAAGCATGGTTTTGATTATTGAAACTTGATACAATGTGCAGTATTTGAAGCTGAATTTGAAGTTCTGTTTTAAGTTTCTAATTGTAGCTCGGCTTAAAGAGGGAATTGGATGGGTGAAGAGTTTTGGTCAAGTTGTTTATGCTGCTGGAAAAATCCAGAGAATTAACATTTGATATAGCTTGAAGGGAGCAAGAGTTTGAATTTTGGTGTCAACTTCATATGATATTTCTGAACAGCAATAGTTTGAATTCAAGTTTACATCAATTCAATCTTAATGGTATTTGTAAATGAGCCTAATTTTCTAGAATTTAAACTAGAAATTGCTAAGATTCCAAAATTTGAAATCTGGAGTCTACAGATTGTTTGTGCTGGAAATCAGAATTCAGTTTTTAGATTGCTGTCAAGTGTGTACCAAAATGCTATGAGTAGCTTACAAAACAATGAGGAAAAACAGTGAAGCTATGGTCTGAACCAAATGAAGACAAGCTGGATCTGATTCAATGTTAAATGAATCCATTCAATGTAGAGGGATTAAAGCTCAAAACTTGATCTGAAGTACCAAGGAGATTTTGCTGGAGCAAGAAGTACAGAACAGTGATACAAAGAAGAGTATCAAGACATTGGGCTCAAGATGAATCTGGTACATCACTGAAGCTGTAGTCATAATCATTCTTCCATGATTTCAGTTCAAAATCCTGTTGAAATCAAAATGCTGGATAGTTTTGAAGCTGGAAACTGAGTATACAGATTCTGAGTTTTCAGAAACTGAATCTAATTCATATTGCAATTCTCAAATGAAGACCAGTGAAGTTGAGTCTAAATTCCTGGATTTTGATGTGCAGTATGTGCCAATTTTCCCTTGCAGAATTCTCTAGACAATGGGAAGCTCAAGGAAAGATTATATGCAGAAATCAGGTGTTGTCTGAAAAGTAAAGCAAGGAATGGTGATTTCTTTATCTGAATAATTTGTTGAAACGTTTGGAGTTCGATTTGGTACTGAATTCTGCTATTGTTCTTAAATTTTGATACAAGAAGCAAATGGAAAATTATTGAGTCAGTAAGGAACAGCACAGAAATTCTGCAGAATGAATCTGCAGCTGTTATGAGTGCTGAAATGGCTGAGACTAGATGCAGAAATGCAGTTGTGATGTATCGGCTGTGTGCCAAGCTCCTTATGCAATTTCGCTATCAATGAAAAAAACTAACTGAACAGATCATGTTATCACTTTACAAAATCTGAGAAGTTGTCAGAGATGGGCTATTGGTGATCAAGGATGAATGGAGTTAAGAGCATTAAATGAATCCATTCAATTTGATCATAATTCGAGCATGCAACTATGATGGATATTAAGTTGGAAGATTGTTTAGCTCCACTCCAGTGCTGGAATCAGATATCTTATAAGGGAAATTTTTGTTAAGCTGAATTCACCATGATACAAGCTGAAATTTCCTGAATTTGCAGATTTTGGCAATAGTGATCTTTATCTTTGTGTGTAGCTGCTGCTGGATTGCTACAAATTCTGTTTGCAGATTCCTAAGGGAAAACCAAAAAAAAAAAAAAAATTGATACATCAGATGTGTAACAAATTCATCTGCAGTTCTTTGGTGTTTGTGAACTGCATGTGATTTCCAAGGAATATAAGTACTGGATTTGATTTTTGTTGAATTTTGTTACAACGGATTGAGCAACAATGATTCTCTGCAGAAACTGCAACTCACTGCATTAAAGATCAGTTATGAAATTGAAGTAGCAACTTGATCTATTGTGTGCCAAATTCAATGGCAGATTCTGGATGATCACAGCTCCTGCAAAATTCTTCATAATGTCTGAGATTAAAAGGCCGTAGCTGAATGAAGGTGAATGAAAACTTCAAGTCTGCAGAAGAAAAAGTGACAATTGGAACCTAACAGGAAACTTAATTTTAGAATTTGTGAAGAAGAAGAAATTAAGGAAAAACATAGAAACTAATTTCTGTAACAGATTCTGTTTCTGAAACTATGCATAAGTGATTTTTCCAGGAACTTGTTACATGTCAAAAGTTGTGCAGTTTTTAACTAGTGATTAGCTGAACTTATTTGAATTGGAATTTCTCAAGTTTAAGCACGAGTCAACAATTATAGAGACTAACCTATATTCTGAAATGGTTGTCTCAAAAGCAGAACCTGTTGAGATTTCTAATCTGTGCTTGATCAGTAGCAAATTGTGTTTGTTCTGAGTCGTTGATCCAAGCATATGATCACTGGGTAATGTTGGAATGTTGTGAGAATTTCAGTGAGGAATCACATTGAAGTCGAAAAAATTCAGAATGGAATTTATTAAAGAAGCAGAACCTGCAGAACATGGAAGGAATTGTCAATACTGCTTGTGCCAAATCATCAAGTTTTTCCTGATCAGTAGCAAACTAAATTAAAGCTGAACTCTTAATGGTTTAATTTGGAACTCATTTGAAATTTGAATTTCTAGAATACTGAAGTTGAAACCCTGTTTAGTGCCAATTCTTCATGTTGATTTTGCAGTAATCATGATTCCATCTCCTAAAGGTTGCAGCACTTAATGAAAGTCTTGACCGAACTAAATTCTTCTTGAAATAAATTGAGATTTCCTTGAATTATAAAGTTTGAATTGAAGATCAGAAGTCATGTGTAGGAGTTGTGTATCATTTGATGGTTTGGAAATGATGTTGTGATGGAATTAAAGTTGATTGTTTTCTGAACTTCACAAATGAAGGCATTTTCTAGCTAACTAAGAAGTAGATATCAATCAGAAAAGAAAAAAAAATATACTGAAAGACCAAGTGTTGAAGCTGGAACTGGTGTAAACACAGAAATGCAGAAACAAGAAAGCTGGAACTGTTTTGTATCAATGTATAACAGAAATTTCAGAGCTTTGAGTCACTGAAACAATAGAAGAAATTAGAAATGTAACTGAAACAGGAAGCTCTTTTAGCTATTGATATCTGATCAAAAATGGATTATAATTCAGAATTCAATTGGAGACTATCAAATTGCTGGAAATGGAGCTGTGCAGTATTCAGTCTCAGTTATGAAATTAATTGTTAAAGAGGTGGACCAATTGTTGAATTATTAGAGCTGATGATATGGAAGACTATGAGCCGTTGAAACGTGGATTTGTTATTGAAAATCTGACCACGAAGCAGATTCTGAAACTTCCTGAATTCTGAAGACTACTGTTTAGCAGAAATTTCAGAAATTATTGGAGTAATTGAAATGCTGGATTTATGGTTGCTGCAGTGCTGTTATCAGAGGATGGAAGCTGGGCAGCAGTAAATGGAATTCAGTGCTGTTATCAATGGAGTTTTTTTTTAACTATTCTGATAGATTCGGTTGTTTGGAGGTAAAATCAGAAACAGAGGAAGAGAAAATCTGCAGAATGAATGAAGTAAAGACAGTGACAAGGAAGGTGTTATGTTGTATTGTACGAGAATGCAGAGTGTGGGGATTATTAACCTCCATTTTAGCATATATGCGACTGAGATGTTTATGTATGCTCAGTGGACTTCATTCAGCTTAAGAAAATCAGTTTTGATGAAGTGGCAGAAATGTGTAGGATTCTGTTGGAATTTTGGAACTGTACTAAACATTTTATTTGATGTTATGAAGCTGAAATAAGATGAAGTTATTAAAATTCAGCATAAGTGTACTGAGATAGAGATTTAATTTGATGCATAGTTTAGGCATATGGCGTGACAAACTTGTTATCCAAAGGAAATGTTGAAGATCATTGATTTATGAAAATGCAGTATTTGAATTGTCTTTGTTGCTGTGAAGAACACTGAAACTATTGAAGCTGATTTCTGAAATGTAGAAATCATGTGTTGTTTTGCTTGATATAATTCAGAATTTCTGAAACTCTTTTGAAACAAATGTTCTTGATTCATATGTGGCAATTTGGAAAGACTACAAACTAGTGTAAGGCTCATCTCAATATTAAGCAGGATGTCTGAACTTGTATAACGGCATATAAGTGAGCCTGAATTCTGAATTTGAATATAACTTGAATTCTGAATTCTAGGAAACTGGTACTCTGATATTGTTTTGCGAAGATACATTATGTGGCAGGAAATGTTCTTAATTTTGTACACTATTTGATTATTTTTGTTTGCCCTTTTAGTGCAATTTTTACTGGACAGCTTTAAAGCCAATGTGAAACTGCTGAAAACAAGGACTTTAAGTTGCTCATTCTGCAGATTGGTTAGATTGCTGAATCTGTAATTATTGATGGTATAGTTTGATATGAGTTACAATAAGCTAGAGTTGTGCAAAGCTGGAAATCTTTGGGGTAATGCACTGGTACACAATCTGGACTGAAACTGAACTGCAAATCAATTAGAACAAATATCATTTCTGAAATTGAAGTATCACTGGAGTTTTGATGTGTTACTACCCTGGCAGTAATTTTTGAACTGAGTTTTCAGAAATGAGAGACTAAATTCCAGATTGTTGCTATTGATGTTGCACCCAACTTGTTTGATATCAGAAGGAGAAAAGGTACAGAATCTGAAGGATGGATTGAATAAGTGTGGATAAAAAGTATATTTCTGAAATGTTTCAGCAGGTACTAATTCTGAAACTAAATCCTGGAATGCAATTCAGTAATGTAATCAATTCTGCTGTTTCTCAAGTTGGTATCAAAATCTGTGACTTTTAAGTTAGATTACTGAATTGATTCTATTCTGCAGTACAATTCAGTACAATTATTTGTATGATAAACCAAAGCTACAGGAATTCAAGTGCAGCAGATGAAGAGGTTTAAATCAGCAAAACAGAAAAACAGAGGGAAAGGATAAAATCAACAGAATGAAGACAAGAAGACAATGGTTAGATATGTATCAAGTTTTTGTCCGAGACGGCCAACATTTTAAGTGTGGGGGAGGGGCATCTTTTTCATGATTTGAGATTGTTTTTAGCTTCAAAATTATGGAATTGAAGTGGAAAAATTCAGTGAAAACAGTGAAGAAAAGACAAATGGCAAATCAAAAGATGTATCAAAGGTGGAGATAGAGTATCAAGATTCCTTGTTGGTCATCAAATTGAAGGAGAGGTTAGCTTGATACTTTGAATTAGTGACAACAAATGGTATACAACTCTTTTCACATCAAATGGTCAACTCATCAAGTATATTCCTCCAATACTCTCATCTTCTCAATTTTCTCCATTAAATACTTTTCTTTTGGCATTTCATTCATTTTTATTGTTCTTCTTGCTTTCATTTCAATTCTTGTTGGTAAATCCTTTTGATTCATGTATGCTATGTTTTATAGTGGTGGAGAATTAGAAAATAAGTAAGCTTATGGTAGTGAAATGTTGTGAGTTGCATTGAGTGAGCTCCACTAATATGTATTTTTGAGTGTGAGAGCTAGAATAGGTGAATATCTTGTGAGATTGCAACTTGTTTAATTTTTCAATTGGATTGAAACCATCATACCTACTGATTATTGTTTGGATTGTATTCATGAATGTTTGTGATCTTTAAGATGACCTTAGTTAATTATCTTTTACTATCTTCTAGGTATTGCTAGGGAATTTGTTTGGAGATGATTTTTAGTTTTCTTGACTTGAACGGGACGTCCAAGGCTAAGTGTGGGGGATTTGATAACCATGATTTTGGCTATATTATTTTGTATCATAATGCATGTTTTTATTGGTTTATTCATAGTTTAATTTCACATTAGCATCATATCTCAATATTGCATTTGATTTTGGACCTAATTGCAAATTAGCTAATTTTCATGGTATTTGGTGCTAATATTTGATTCTTATTTTGTAGGCATCAAAAGGGTCATGGACCCGATCAGATCAGGCTGCATTTAGGCTCAAATCAAGGGCTAATCAAGTCGATCAAGCCTCGGAGCATTATAGGCCGTTCATCCAAGATTGAGCAGATCTGAGCCATCCGTTGAAGATCCGGCTCATCCAACCTAATGAGGGACAGATCTGAGCCATAGATGATGATCCAGAGGTTTTGATCCAGATCTGAAGACATCACAGCAGTTGATCAAGCCAGAAACGACCTGGACCGTCCGATCAGATCTGAGGAGTTTAAAAGGCTTCGCGTGAGAAGCTACAGTTGGACTCGGCGTTTTCGCGATTTTCTACTGTAGCAGCTTCTTCTTCACAGCGACGCCGAGCTTCCCATTCCCGATTCCAGATCCAGTTTTTCTTCTTCTTCAACGACGACGATCTCCAAGCTTTTGGCGTTCACTTTCCGGTGATCAGAGAGCGGCAGAGGGAGGTTTCTCAGCCGCGCATTGATTCTGTTCCACCGCCGCATTCCTGTGAGGGGTGGTTTCCGATCAGCGAATTTCGCGTCCATCAGAACTTGAGGGGAGGTTTCTAAGAGTTTCTGTCCATTTTCCGATCTTCAACCCATAGCAAAACTTGGACGATGTGGCCATTCGATCTGGTTTGCACAATCACAGATTGATCCTCTGTTTTCTTCGGCTAGTGAGTTTATCAGTTCGTGGGAGCTTGAAGGGAGGTTTCTAAGAGCCGTGAGCATCTTCTGGTAATAGTTGGTAGTTTGGTGATTGTTGTTGAATGATTGAAGGGAGGTTTCTTCAAGCATTTCTGTTGACAGCAATTTGTAGAGGTTTAAGCTTGGATTCAGATGAGGAATGTTTAGGTTTTGTTTTTCTTTATCTTATCTTTGAATTGTGTTCAAACTTTGCTCAGATCTTCGAATCTGAAACCTTCATTTGCACTTTCAATTTCTATTTGAGAGTTTGTGTGTTTGATTTCAATTTCTTGCTTTTAAAACCCCAAATCTTAGATCTAATTCTGATTAGTTTAGTGATTCTGATACTAACAGGTTGTAGAGTTTTGTGATTTAGTTAGCAATTTAATCTTTGTGACTATGATCTTGTTTAGGTGTTGGATGCCTAATTTGATGATTAGATTGCTATTTCTATTCTATGTTATTGTGAATGAATTCTTGAAATGGTTGTTGAAGTGATTGAAATTAAGGATTGTATGTAGTTTGGTCAATTAATGATTTTATGATTCTTGATTGATGAGAATGCCTAATAACTTTGTTAATGTGAGAAATCAATTTTGAATCAAATCTAGAGTTCACACACACATTTTGCTAGTAACCCTTGGAAAAAAATACGACTTGGGACTCGTTGCTACAACGCCTGTATTAATTTTAATGAGTTTCAATTTTAATTAATTTGATGTGCCACGTGACATGCGAAATGACCAACACCACCCTTGGACCCCTTGATTGACACGGAGTGCACGTCGCCGGCTCCGACCTCGCTCGTGATCAAGACCAAGTTGAAGAAGGAACGACCGTTGATGGTGAACCGTATTCCCCCCTTCTTCACGCAAGGCACCCTGTAGTGTACAGAAACAAAAAACAGAGTTTTACGGTCTGTTTGGGAGGAGGTGAGGGAAGGGGAAGGAAGGGGAAATAAGGGGAAGGGAAATTTTGAACCTCGTTTGGGAAGGAGTGCGGAAAGGGAAGGAAAGGTAAGCTTTAACCTTCGTTACCCATGGAAAGAGAGATTTTCTTACACCCCGAATTAGGTTGTAAGGAAGGGGAAGGGAAAACAAAAGATTTTTTATTCCAATTTTATCCCTGTTCTTAATAGTTTAAGAAATATTCCAATTTCTAATTTTGCTATGTCGCTTCAATTTCCTCGCCTTCTTCACAGCTCGCTTGCTGCCAGATTATTAGAGGAGGGGATCTGATATGTCTTCTAAATGAATTGAAGGGAGAAACCATTTTTGTCGTCAAAATTTAAGAGGATATCTACTATTTTTTAGTTTTTCCATCAAAATTTAATAAGTTTTTAAAGAATAGGAATTCTTGTTATCATCGTTATCTTTCAAATTTTTTTATTTAAGGTTTCTAAAATAATTATTTTCATTATTTCTCATTTAATTACTTGATTATCTGTAATTCATTGTTTTGTTATGAATAATATAAAAGATTATTTTTTATTAAAAAAATAGTTAATTTAGATGATAATATAAAAAATTAAATTTATTATTAAAAATATCTAATTTATATTTATAAAATAAATATTAATATTATGAAAATTTTCTAATTTAAAAAGTAAGGGTATTTTTGTAACTTTATTTTTTTAACCTTTATTCTCCTTCCTTTCCTTCCAAACAAAGTAACACATGTTACGTTAATGAACATTCCCTCCCTCCCAAACAAGGAGAAATTAAATACTTTACTTCCCCTTCCGTTAATGAACCTTCCCTCACTCCATCCAAACAGAGGGTTAATGACTGCTTGATTCCGGGGAGGGAAGTTAAACGACAAATGGAGCACCTGCGGAAGGAGATAGGGACGATGCCGGCGCAGTACTGCCCGATATGGAGGAACGCCGGCTGGGCGAGGTCGAAGTGCGGGCGCGGGGGGTTGCACCAGCTACCATTGTTGCTGGGGTGGTCGTAGGTTGGAGGGCAGAAGTTGGTGGCGGTGATGATGATGGAGCCAGGGAGGCACGACTGGGGGTCATCGGCGCACTGCAACTCGTAGCAGGAGCCATAGCTGAGCTCGTCGTTGAACAACACTGTGCTGAGCACCACCGTGTTGGTGCTATAGCCCATACTACAGAGGTTCCCATTAACTTAAATCTTTTCGGCGCCGCACCCCTAAGCCCCTCTTTTCGGCACCGTCACCCCTAAGCCCCTTGGAAGACCTTCCTTTTCTTCTGCTGCATCTTCTTCCATAGGGATTATTTCTGGACGACGCTGAAGACAAGAATGACTCTTCAACCAGGTTCCTTATTGTTAGATCGTGACGCACGTGAGGGGGGGGGGGGTGAATCATGTGATTTTGAAAACCAATTCTTTTCGGTTTTGAAAACACGAGTACACGCAGCGGAAAGTAAATATGAAAGTAACATCAGAAAAACACGAACGATTTTTACTTGATTCGGAGCCTTTGGCAACTCCTACACCAAGGCTCAGGTCCCGCGACCTATCGATTGGCAGTCCACTAAAAACCTCTTTCGGTACCCCCGACAGAGAGAATCGAGTACAAGAAAAGTTAGGTCAAGTGCAACACACTGCACTTGCCCTTTTATAGTAATTAAGTATAAATAAAAAGTTACCAACACTCTTATGGATCGAAATGAGAGCTCCTCTGTGTTGGCGTTTGTCTGCTGGGCGTGATCGAAACTCCTCGGATTAGTCATTAAGCTCAGCAGCTTCGTAGTAGAGTCGTAGTAACAACCGAGAGCAGTTGGAGGCTTGAATGAACGCATAGTAGCTCATATGTAGTTGTTATTTAAGTGCCTACTCGAGACTGCCTTATAAAGGGCTTGAAGGGCGCCTCCCATAAGCATGGGAGGCACCTCTAACAAGGCAACTTCTATCCCGAGCTCAACGACACCTATCAGCGACTGGTTCTAAAACTTATCCTTCGGAGGGCGCCTCCCATAGCCATGGAGGGCGCCCTCTATGAACAGTACCGAGGCGCCTTCCATAGCCATGGAGGGCGCCCTCGTGCACTGTTCACCGAAGGCAGCTTTACTTCCCTGCTTGTTTTCTTGCTCTGTAATAAATGTGTTAGTTCAAATACTCTGCAAGACAAGTGTTAGCACAAATAATGAATAGAGTAATTAGTTCATGTCCTCCCAGGACCAGGTACTAGTAAAGGTCTAAGTTTAGGGATCCTAAATGGACCTAAATTGGATCGACGCCTACTATCCCTAAACTGGGACACGTCCTCACAGTCACTCTCCTCCAGTGACTTATCTTTACTTACCATTCTGCCAGACATCCGGTCAGCTCGTCGACCTGTCTGGACTTCTTACTAGCTATTTGGTCAACCCATTGGCCTAGTTGGACTTCGTGCCAGCTATTCGATCGACCCGCCGACCTAGCTGGGCTTCATGCCAGCTATCCGGTCGACCCGTAGACCTAGCTAGGCTTCGTGCCAGATATCCTGTCAGCTCGTCGACCTATCTGGACTTTGTACCAGCTATCCAGTCGGTCCGTCGACCTAGCTGGACTTCTCCTGCATACTCAGTCAAAGTGTTAGATTACAACAAACCTATCTTAACCTACTTTGTCATTCATCAAAACTTGAGTTAGACCGTTAGTGCTAACTGCACCAACAATCTCTCCTTTTTTGATGCAATGACAACCTGAGTTAAGTTATTGAAAATATGTAAAAAATAAGTAATGACATGGTTTTTAAGTTAGTCTTATTTTTGTGTATGCTTGGTATTTTGTTGTTAACTTAAACCACCAGACCCTCCCCTTTTGAAATTCATCAAAAACAATAACAATAGACAAATTAACGTAAATTTGGCTAAGTAACCAAAAAAAAAATTGATAACAGAAAATTTTCAGGATTTACTTAGGGGAGATTAACTTAGAAAAATAAGTTAATAAGTTTTTCAAAAAGATTCTCAATGAAAAGATTTTCTAGGAAAAAGATTTTCAAAAAAGTCTTAAAATTTTATGATCAGAATTTCCAAAGATAAAGTTGAAAAAATATTTTCAAAAGTCTACAAACTTTTCATAATTTTCAAAAATCTACTATCTTTTCATAAGATTTTCGAAAGGTATAAAATTTGAGAATGTTAGAAAAATTAAAGAAAAAGAAATAACATTTTTCAAAGTAGTAAAATTTGGGAAACAATTTGAAAATTAAAATTTGAAAATATTTTGATATAACTTTCAAAATAGTTTGGAAAACATTTTCAAAAATTGAATTTTGAGAAAGATATAAGGGATGTTTTCAAAAAAAAATGTCTTTTAAAAAATTTAAAGTTTTCAAAAATAAAATTATAAAATTGTTAAGTAAGAAAACCTTTTGAAAACTATGCCAAGATGTTTTCAAAAATATTTTTTTAAAAAAACTTAAACACTTGTCAAACTGATTTTAAAACTCTCTTTAAAACTGTTAAGGTTAAGAAAGTAAAAGAAAACTTTAACGATAGCAATTTAGTTTAAAATTGAAAGCAGTTTTCAAAGGTAGATTTGTAAAATATTTAAAACAGTAATCCTCCCCCTGAACCTAACATTATTTTTTAAAAATAAAATAACTAGAAAGTATTTTTAACTATCTAACCATTAGTTACTTACTAACTATCAGAGATAGCAGTTTTCATTTAGTTAGTCATGTTAAGTTAATTCATTCAATTAGTGTTTGACTAAACTGAACAACTTAACCGGATTAATATTAACTTGATATTTAACGCCCAGACTTATGTTGATGCATTGATATAAGCATCTTAAGTCCAAACAATTTTCCTATGCATCTCACCCCTTTTTAGGTTCAGTAGTACACAAACAAGGTAGTCCTAATGTGTTGGTGAGATGCTCAAGTCTTAGATCTATAGAAACATGTATTCTAAGTATTTGATCTAGACTAAGGCTAAAACTAATTTTGAAAAACCTAAGAATAGAAAATTTTGAGAAAACATAAATAAAGAATTTTACCCTAGAATAAAATTTTGAAATTAAGAGTCTTAGTCTATCAAGCACATTCCTAATTGACGACGTATGTTACTAAACTCACTTTCAGGGAGGGGTTTAGTGAATATGTCAGCTAAGTTTGACTTGGACTCAATGTATTTGAGTTCAATATCACCTTTAGTGACATGATCCCTAATAAAGTAATGTCAAATTTTAATGTGTTTGGTTCTGGAATGATGCACAGGATTTTTTGTTAGATTAATTGAATTGATATTATCAATTAGGACTTTCGTATTTACAAAGTTTAATTAAAGTGTGCATCATCCATGATAATTGAGCGACACATTCTCCTATAGCTATATATTCTGACTCAGTAGTAGATAAGGCAACACAGTGTTGCTTTCTACTAAACTAGTTAACATGTGATGGACCAAGTAGCTGACATCCACCGCTTGTACTTTTACGATCCAGTTTACAACCAGCGTAATCCAAGTTAGAATTGCCTATGAGTTCAAAATTGGTTGTTCTAGGATACCAAATTCCTACTGTTGATGTTCCTTTGAGATATCTAAAAATTCTTTTGACTTGAGTCAAATGTGATTCTTTAGCACAAGTTTGATATCTAACACACATACTAACAGCAAATAAAATATCAGGTCGACTTGTAGTTAAGTATAGTAGGCTACCTATGACACTCCTATAATATTTTAAGTTAACTGATTTTCTATTAGGGTCATCATCTAAGGTTGTGTTAGTTTCCATAGGTGTCTTTATTTCTTTAGTATTTTCCATTACGAATTTTTTAAGTAATTCCTTAATATATTTTTGTTGATAAATGTAATTACCTTCATTTGTTTATTTAATTTGTAACCCTAAAAAGTAAGTTAATTTAGCTACTAAACTCATTTCAAATTCTTGTTCCATTAGAGTTATAAACTCTTGTAAAATTCTGAGTTGGTTGACCCAAAAATTATGTCATCTATATAAACTTGGGCTATAAAAATATCTTCTTTGATTGATTTGACAAATAGGGTTGGGTCAATTTGTCCTTGGTTGAATCCTTTGGAAATTAGGTAAGAGGTCAACCTTTCATACCATGCCCTAGATGCTTGCTTAAGTCCGTATAAGACTTTCTTTAGTTTAAATACATGGTCAGGATGGTTTAAATCCTCAAACCCAGGTGGCTGACCTACATATACTTCTTCTTTTATTAGTCCATTTAGAAAGGTGGATTTGACATCCATTTGATAGAGTTTAAATCCTTTATGGGCTGCATAGCTAAGTATCATTCTAATGGACTCAAGTCTGGATACTAGGGCATATGTTTCATCGTAGTCAAGTCCCTCTACTTGACTAAACCCTTTAGCAACTAGTCTAGTCTTGTTTCTAATAATTTCCCCAGTTTCACTTAATTTATTTGTGAATACCCATTTTGTTTCTATTATCTTTTTATTTTTGTGAGGTGGTACTAAGTCTCAGACTTTGTTTGTCTCAAATTAGGATAGCTCTTCTTGCATGGCTATGATCCAGTCTAGGTCAAGTAAGGATTCATGTATAGTTTTGGGTTCAATTTTTGAGATTAGGGATATTTGACTTAGGTTTCTGAAGGATGACCTAGTTTGAACTCTTAGGTCTGGATCACCAATTATTTGGTCAATTGGGTGATTTGGATTGACTCATATGGTTCTAGGAGATTCATTCACTTGAAGCTGATCTTCTTCTTCGTGTATTAGGTTTTCATTTGCTCCCCCTTGGCTAGTGTTATCTTGAACAAAATCAATTGGTTGGATTTTGGGTTTGTTCTAAGTTTTGGTTGGATTCTTCAAATTTCACATTTGAGGTTTCTTCAATTCTCAGTGTGACTTTATTATATATTCTATAACCTCTACTGTTTAAAGAGTATCCTACAAATATTCCATTTTCTATTTTTGAGGTAAATTTTCCTAAGTGTTCTCTTATATTTAGTACGTAGGCTGGACATCCAAATACTTTAAAGTATTTAATGTTAGGTTGTTTATTATAATATATTTCAAATAAGATTTTATTATGAGTTTTATTTATTGTGGTTCAGTTTTATACATAACAAGCTGTACTAATAGCTTCTGCCCAAAAGTATTTTGGTAAGTTATATTCATTTAGCATTGTCCTAGAGGCTTCAAGTAGAGTTCTATTTTTTCTTTCTACTATTCCATTTTGTTGAGGTGTTTTAAGACATGAAAATTCGTGATGATAACTATTTTCAAGACAAAATTGGTTAAAGTTGTGATTTTTAAATTCACCTCCATTGTCACTTCTAATTCTTTTAAGTTTTACGTCTTTTTCATTTTCAACTTATTTGCAAAAATTAGTAAAAATTTCAAATGTTTCATCTTTATTTTTTAAGAATTTTACCCAGGTGAATCTAGAGTAGTCATCTATTATTACTAGACAATATAGGCTTCTATTTATTGATTTGACCCCATGGGAATCAAATAAGTCTAAGTGTAATAGTTATAGGATTGAATTTGTTTGAAGTTGATTAGTTGGTTTGTGAGTGAATTTTATTTGTTTTCCTTGTTGGCAGACATTACAGATTGTTGAGTCTAAGTTTGGTAATTTTAGTAAGTCTCTAACTAATCCATTTAACTTATTTATATTTCTAAAGTTGGTGTGTGACATTCTTCTATGCTATAACCAGGTTTCTTCTTTTTGTGTTAAGTAACACTTAAGTGAAGAAGTGGTTAGATTAATTGCATATATATTGTCTTTTCTAACCCCTTTCAAACTTATAGTAGGGTTATCTAAGTGCTTAATCAAACATTCAGAAGATAGGAACCTAACCTTATATCCAGAATCACACAATTGACAAATACTAAGAAGATTGTATTTGAGATTTTCAACAAGTAATACTTTCTTAATAATAAAATCAGTTTTGAGTTCAATATTACTTATTTCGATTACCTTGAGTTTGCCATTGTTTCCAAAGGCAACTGTTCCTAGGCTTTTGTAGGTTAATTCAGTGAATTTGGTGTGATCCCCAGTCATGTATTTGGAGCAACCACTATCCAATATCCACTTGGTTTCCTCCTTGGATTTTGACTTCCAATCGGATAGGGACAATAATAAGTCAACCTCGGGGTTTTGTGTTTATTTTAGGAGGTAAAGTCATAACTATGGAAGAGTGATAAGCATAGGTATTTTTCTGGACTCCACCACAGAAGCTTAGTATATGGCAAGCCTCTGAGGTAGCCATTAAAAGCTGTATGACTCAATAACCTCAAGATAGACTTAGATATGATTTCTGGGTTGTCCAAAGATTATTACAATTTATTGTAATAATATTGGTGCAGTAGCAAACTCGAAGAAACCATAAGTCTATAAGGCAAGTAAACACAATAGAGCGCAAGTACCACCCAATACGAGAAATTGTATAAACGAGGAGAAGTTGTTGCCGCCTAGATTGCATCAGGTGATGACCTATTGATCCTTCCACTGATGTCCTTAAGGCAAGAGCTTTTGATGGGCATGTTGAAGGGTCAGGAATCAGATGTATGGCAGCAGATATGGCAGCTTAGTCTTTTAGTATAAGTGGGAGATTGTTAGAGTGTATACTAAAAGCCTAGCTTTTGGTATAAACATTTATCTAGAAATAAGAATCACATTGGTCAAATGTCTACATTTATGATAAATGTAGTTATTCAATTAATTTATATTGTAGATAACATGGTGTGTGGTGTCACACACAGAGGATCATGTTATCAGTACCTTATAAATTATAAACAGTAACTCACGACCATAATGGAAAGGAACAAACCATTGGAAGGTCGTAGTGTAATTAGGTATTAGTTTATCTTAACTATATAATTACACTAGTACACTTAGAGTGTATTGAGTAGGACCATTTGAGGTTGTTCCTTTTATACTGACTTTATGAAGGAACAAAGACCTCAGTTATTATGGAAGTGTGTGCTCTTAATCCTAATATAATAACAAGCATATATATTTGATATTTATTTCTTTAATTTATCAATGGGTGAGATTTAGTTCGATGAATCAATAAACCCGATAAGTTGGGAAATGATATCACTTATAGTGTGTGTTGTTGATTATAGAAGGAAACTGTGTCCTAGTAATCTAGGTTGAGAATGTCCCCAAGAGGAACTCATAAGGATTGTCATGTTAAACCCTGCAGGTGGACTTAGTCTGACATGATGATGAAGTTGAGTGGTACTACTCTTGGAGCTAGATATTAATTAAGTGAGTTGTCAGTGACTTACTTAATTAGTGGACATTTGATATCTTAAACACAGGGAGACTAACATACTCATAATAAGAAGGAGCCCAAAATGTAATTTGGGATTGGTGCGGTAGTTCAATAATAGTTCTCTAGTGGAATGAATTATTATTGATAAAATTAAGTTGTGTGTTCGGGGCGAACACGAGATGCTTAATTTTATCGGGAGACCAAAACCAATTCCTCCTCTCGGTCCCTATCGTAGCCTCTTATTTATAGAGTACTATACCCACCTATACCCACCTTCATACCCATGTTATAGGGGCCGGCCAAGCTAGCTTGTGGATCAAGCTAGGGCCGGCCAAACCATTGGTTCATGGGTGGCCGGCCCTAGCTTGAACCCAAGCTTAGGTGGCCGGCCCTATTTAATTTAAAAGGAATTTTAATTTTAAAATTTTCTTATGTGAAAGATATAATTTATTGAAGAGATTAAAAATTAAATGATCTCTTTTATAAGTCTCTACAAAAGATTAAAGAAAGAGATTAAATCTCTTTCCTTATTTGTAGATTGGAAAGGATATTTTATTTCTCTTCTTTATAAATTATTCACATGTTGAAAAATTAAAATTATAGAAATTTCTTTTTATAAACCAATCATAAAAGGGATAAAAATTATTAGAGAAATTTTTTATAAAATTTCTGGAGACAAATTAGGAAGTTTTAATTAATTAAAATTCTCTTTGTTTTGTTTTTTAAAGTGGCCGGCCATTGTTTTTAAAAGAAGAAAAATTGTTTTAATTAAAATAATTTTTCTTTACATGGCAAAAGAATTAAGGAAATTTTTTAATTAAATTTCCTTATTTGCCGAGACCAAGGATTATAAAAGAGGGGGTAGAGGTGCCTTCAAGGGAACAACTCTATTCTTTTTCTTCCTCTCTTTACTTCCTAGGTGTGGCCGGCCCTTCCCTTTCTTTTCTTCTCCATCTTGTGGCCGAACCTCTTCATGCTCTTGGAGTTTTAATTGGTGGCCGGATTCTAGCTTGGAGAAGAAGGAGAGAAAGTTTGCATCCCTTGGAGCTTGATTGGTGGAAAAAGTTCTTCATCCTTTGGAAGTTTTTGCTTGGCCGAAACTTGAAGGAAGAAGAAGAAGGTGCTAGGTGGTTCTCGTCTCGGAAGATCATTGCCCACACAATGTCCGAGATTAGAAGAGGAATACGGTAGAAGATCAAGAGGTTTTTCTACAAGGTATAACTAGTAATTTTTCTTTCCGCATCATGCTAGTTATTTATGGAAATAATACCAAATACAAGAGGCTTACGTTCAAGAATTTCGAATATGTTTTTCGATGTTGTGTTCTTTTGTTTTTTTTTTCTTTTCCTTGTGATTTGATTGTTCTCTTTGGTTAACCTAAATTTATTTTAGGAAATTAAATATTAGATTTCTATAAAAGGTTTTGTCTAGTCGGTGGTGGTTGCTCCCATATCCAAGAAGGCCATGTGCCTCGCCACGTCAGTACTGGGAACCAATTATGGAAATTAATGTTTAATGGAATTAATAACTTAAGGAGACTTGGGTCGAACGTGTTAAGTTCCGCAGGAGATCCAAGTCAAAACCTAAAAGAACAAATAGATTAAGTTTTGGATCAAACGTGTTAAGTTCCACAGGCGATCCAAAATTTAATTTAAAAGAACACATGGTAGCTAGGAAAATGTTCAGACTTTTGTACAAAATTTTATACAGTGGAACCTATAGGTTTTCCGAGTAGCAACCAACAACTATTTGGTCAACCCATTGACCTAGTTGGACTTCGTGCCAGCTATTCGATCGACCCGCCGACCTAGATGGGCTTCATGCCAGCTATCCGGTCGACCCGTAGACCTAGCTAGGCTTCATGCCAGATATCCTGTCAGCTCGTCGACCTATCTGGACTTTGTACCAGCTATCCAGTCGGTCCGTCGACCTAGCTGGACTTCTCCTGCATACTCAGTCAAAGTGTTAGATTACAACAAACCTAACTTAACCTACTTTGTCATTCATCAAAACTTGAGTTAGACCGTTAGTGCTAACTGCACCAACAATCTCTCCTTTTTTGATGCAATGATAACCTGAGTAAGTTATTGAAAAATATGCAAAAAATAAGTAATGACATGGTTTTTAAGTTAGTCTTATTTTGGTGTATGATTGGTATTTTGTTGCTAACCTAAACCACCTAATCCTCCCCCTTTGACATTCATAAAAAATAATAACAATAGACAAGTTAACGTAAATTTGGCTAAGTAACCAAAAAAAAAATTTGATAACAAAAAATTTTTAGGATTTACTTAGGGGAGATTAACTTAGAAAAATAAGTTAATAAGTTTTTCAAAAAGATTCTCAATGAAAAAATTTTCTAGGAAAAAGATTTTCAAAAAAGTCTTAAAATTTTATGTTCAGAATTTCCAAAGATAAAGTTGAAAAAATATTTTCAAAAGTCTACAAACTTTTCACAATTTTCAAAAATCTACTATCTTTTCATAAGATTTTCAAAAGGTATAAAATTTGAGAATGTTAGAAAAATTAAAGAAAAAGAAATAACATTTTTCAAAGTAGTAAAATTTGGAAAACAATTTGAAAATTAAACTTTGAAAATATTTTGGTATAACTTTCAAAATAGTTTGGAAAACATTTTCAAAATCCTTTAATGGAAAGAGAGTATCGACTGTGTACGATACTGCGGCGCTAATCCGAGCACGATTTGCCCTGTTATGTCTATCATAAATGTCCGTTTAGGGATTTTAGACACGTGTTACTACTTTCTTCTTCCTGACGTAATAAGCCGCACTCTTTCTAGTAATGTCTCATCATGTTCCTTTTCGGCAAATCAACGACTCCCTTTGCGAAAACCTTCCCCATGCAACGATGGTCCTTGTTACTCAATATTTTCGAAAACCCCTAAACCTTTTGTGTTCTTACCTCTTCATCTCCTTCCTCAAGCTCTTTGTTGATACTACTGCTTGGGCTTTTCGTAGTTTCTGCAGATATTCTTTCTTCTCCCGTCCCCCTGTGTAACTTCTCCTTCTCAAATCTTCAATAAGTTATTTTTCTTGTACTCTTGCATTATTCCATGGCTGAAGAGTCTTTCTCTGCTTGGTACACCCAGACCTCCTCTGTTTTTCGTAAAATTGATCGGTCTGCTCTTCGTGTTTTATATGAGATCCCCAAAACCTATGGCATTGTAATTCTTAACTCTGATTCTCGCCCTCATCTCCCTCCTGCCAATCACGTAACCTTCTTCAAAGATCAAATAACAGTCAGTTTGCGTTTTCCCATTCCCCCCTTTCTGATAAAGATAAGTCAGTACTTTGATATCCCCTTGCAACAATTCTCCCCAAATGCTTTCCATTATCTTGGTGGTCTGTTCATGCTTTTTCGTCTCTTTGATATTCCTCCCACTCCTCAGAACTTTTTTTTTTTTATGTTTTCTATCCTAAAAAGTCAAATCCTGGTGTTTTCCTATTCCAATCCAGGCCCAAAATGACCTTCTTCAAGGATATGCCATCTTCTATCAAGGGATGGAAATCATGCTTCTTCTTTGTGAAATTCCCTGAACCCATCCCTTGGTCTTCTTCTTGGAAATCGTCTCTTCCCTCTCTTCCTGACGTGAAGGAATTGCATAGAGATCCTTCCTTTACTACTTATTCGAAAAAGCTATCTGGTTGTTGCTTGTTTATTCACAAATGGATTCGCGATGACCTCCTCGATCTTTTTGGATTGAGCCCTATCAAAATAGGGCTTCATGGCTCTCTGGGTAAGTTATCCTTTATATATTAAAATCATTTTTTACTAACTAAGATATTTTTCACTTTATGTAGTGGATGCTCTATTTGAAGCTACCATTGATGAGCAATTGTGTTTGGCAGAGGAAACAGTTAAAGCTAAGGAGCGAGAACTCTTCACGGCATTGAATCAACCTTCTCTCCCTGAATCCCCTGCTAGTATAGAGGGTGCTTCTAGTTCTCAGGATGCAGCTCTAGAAGGGAGTTCTCCTACTCTTCCTCCAATCGTTGAACTTACCTCTCCGTTGGCTACAGAGGAATCCCCTGAAGAAGCCCCTACCAAGAAGAGACGTAAACTGACCCTTGCTCCGTCCCCAAAACAAAAATCTATTTCCCATTCTGAAGAGCTTCCCCCCGTAGATGTTGCTCCTCCTTCTCCTGATCTCCCTCTCTCGGCCCTTTATCCTACTCTTGTTCCTTCTTCCTTTGCAACCATACCTATTCCCGGTGGTAGTTCTTCGCTTGCCTTTTTTATGAATTTTCCTAAACAAATGACCTTGCACCCCCCACAACTCACCATACCTTATTTTCTGTCCCCCTTCAATTCATACTACTTTGTCTTCCACTTCTTCCCTTACTACTACTCTACTTATATTCTTGGGAAGGTCTTTCAGTATAGCTTGGGAGGAGGTGCGACAATTAATTGAAGGAATCAATCGCTCCGAAGTGGCTAATAAATTCTCTTACGAGGAGACGAAGGTACCCTTATTTCCCTTTACGATCCTATTTTCTTAAGTATCATCTTAATGTTCATTGTTCTACAGCGTTGGATATATAACATGAGCGTAGCCCATCTGCTACACACCTTAATCCAAGAAAATACGGTGCTGAAGAAACAGGTCTCAGAGTTATCTCCCGACCAGGTGGCCGAAAAGATAAAGACTTTGTCTGCCCAATTGGAAGAGACCCGCCAGTCACTTAAAACTGAGATTGAGCAATCCCACCAGTACAAGGATGATGTGGAGAGTCTTCAGTCTCAGCTGCTATCAGCTAATGCCCGTGGCGATGAGCTCTCTTCTAAGTTGGAGAAGTATACCTTTGAATTGCTCAATTGTCCTCCCAACTACAGTCATTAAAGGATACCCACGCAAGCACATTGGCTGAATAATTATCCACTTTGAACCTTAAAGAGGCTACTCTGAGGGCTTCTCAGGAAGAATTGGCAGATTATAAAGCTGGCGAGGATACCCACTTTGAGAAGAAGGAGTATCTTAAGTCTTCTACTTTCCTCGTTCCCGTTTCTGATCCTCTTATACGGACTGTGAATTACAGGGGGGGGGGGGGGGGGGGGGGGAGAGCTAAAGGAATTAAAAGTATTGGTGTCCGATCCTCCCTCCAGTTTTCCTGATCGGAGGAAATTACTAAAGGATTGTCCTCATGGCTTGTTTCCCCAGTTGCTATAGTTGTTAACATATTGAAATTCTATCTTTCCGCAGACCCTCTCTCTATGATGAACCCACACTAACTTCTCTTTTGGATTTGATATAACTCACTTTACTTTCCTTTAATTAATTATATTTTCTGAATGTTTGCCCATCTTCTTCACGTATACATTTATGGGGATTGAACGAATAATTGTGTGATCATACATATGTAAATTAAGATCCCGGTCGACCCACCCTAACCGCTTAGTCCTATCATTGATGACTATGTAACTTAGTATATATATATATGTTTTTCTTCTTTTCATAGATTTGGTCACCTTGTGAGGGACAGGGTATATTCACTATATGTTTGCTTAGTCTAGAGTAACCCCGTTCACTTACATATGTTTTTCCCCTTGACACTAGTTATCCTCTTTGTACATGAGAGCCGGGTGGAATCCTCCCGGCTTCCCTTATCATCAAAGGTTGGTTATTTCTCGTCCGGTATATAATGACAGGGTGAGCTTATTGACTCGGCCTGTCCGACCGGATGAGTTGGACGCATGTATTTCTTGGGAGCTTAATCATTTGACTGTTTTATTCTACTCGACCTGTGGTGACAGGGCGAGCCTATTCTCGGACAGGGCGAACCTATTCTCGATCGACCTTTACTGAACATATTTATCTGCTTTTTATTTTATACACTCGATGAATCTGAGCTTCCCCAGCTTAGAGATTAAGGGGATTTCAAAAACATTGATCATACCTTCCCTCGGGATCTTGCCTCTTTTTCAGTTTGAACTTGTACTTTGAGAATGTCGCCCTCATGGTTATTAATACAGGCGTACTTATTTTTGTATACCTAATATTTTGGCCATCTATCTCATGGTTCACCATCGATCCTTTCATTCTTGCTTTTTTCCCTATCCGTTGTTTACCCTTCTCGATAATCACATTGAGGGTTTTAGAGATGAATCCAGGGTTCATCCTGTCGTCTTCCTCCTCTGCCACATTCCTTCTTTCTCTGTTCCATTTGCGATTCTTCCTCTCCTCTTGCTCCTCTGTTCATGATGGCCTCTTCTTCTTCCTCCCATGAGTGGTTCACCCATTGCTCCTCCAGTGCCAGTGAGTCGAAAGTTTATGTGACATGCTTGGATTATGGATTCCCCTCCTATTTGGTCCTTCCTTCTCCAGAGGACCGCCCACATCTTCCGCCTCAAGGGAGTGTCACTATCTTTTGGGAACAGAAACTATCAGGATTCTGACTTCCTCTCCACCCTTTCTTCGTCGCCGTAAGTCAATATTTTAACGTACCCCTGAATCAACTCATTCCTCAATCTTTCTCTATATTATCTGCCTTTGTTGCTGTTTCCCAATTTCTTGACTTTCCTCCCTCTCCCGTTTGTTCTACCAATTTTTTGTTTTTCGTCAAGTAGAAGATAACCTCTTTAAGTTCCAAAGTCGTCCCAAGGCTATCTTATTCAATAGAATCCCAGCATAAGCGGAATGAAGACAAAAGTTCTTCTTTTTGCGCCTCCCTTCTCCTCCTCCATATCCTATCACTTGGCAACAGACTCTTCCTGCTCTTCCAAATCCAAAGGATGATACTATTGACTTGACCTTTTATGCATTTATGTCGAAATTAAAAGGGGCCAAATTCTATTTACCATCACTAGTTATTGAAGGTCTGTTATTTATCTTTGGAATAAGCTCTACCGATATAGAATTGGAGGCTCCTTTTGGTAAATTATATACTTTTCCCCCTGATAATTCGTCATCTTTAAATTGCCTTCTTCCTTAAATTTATAATTTTTACCTTTTCTAGTTGATGTCGTCCTTCCAGCCCTCATGTACAGAGCTGGATAAATCATCTTTAGCTAAATTGGGAGCTGACTTATTGAAGAATCGTCACCTCAATCCCACCACTTCATCTCTCGGTTTGCTTCCTTCCAACGAAGTAGCCCCATAGGTAACCCCAGAATCCTCTGAATCTTCTGAGGAAGATAGTCCTTTCATCGCTCGATGCAAAAGGACTCATATCCTAAAGAACAGTTTGACTCCGATTATCATCGCCAAGCTTGAACAACTCCCCATTGTTCCCTCCGAGATTTCTCATGAGGGAGGTAAGGAGCCGATGCCTTATAGTCGTCTTCATCACAATTTTGCCCTTAACATGATGTGACCTATTTTACTGACTCCTATAGTTCCTCTAGTTGTTCTTTCTTCTGGGCCGACTCCGGTCGTATCAATGTCTTCTTCGCCTTCCTAGATTTCCTCTTCTTCTCTTCCTATAGTGAGAGCTAGAAGGACCTCTTGTAAAAGATCTTCTAGTTATGCCCCCCAAGATGTTATCACTGGCCCAACTATTGGTTCTGTGCCTTCTGTTTTACCTCCTACTATCCCTACTACTGTACCAAGACCTCCCATTACTTCTAGTGTTGGTCTCTCCTTTCCTCGTCCAAGTTCATTATCTTCTTCCTCCGCCAGGCCCTCTGTCCCTACTCCTCAAGTTCTTTTCAGGCAAGCCCAAGGCTTGCCTTCTTTACTGGGACAAAATCATCATCAAGGTCAATTAAATACATTATTTGACTTACAATTCAATTTGTCTCATCTAATGCATTCAAGAACAGAATCAATGAAAATTTATTCTCATCTGAACATGATTAAACTTCCCTTCATCAAGTTGCCAACAATTAAATTTGGATTCTAAAGTTTCATCTAATCAAATGAATCAATTAATATACCTTTTATTTAAAGTCACAGTAACAAAGTATTCCAAGCATTCTACACTCACCTTCTCAGAAGCAATTTGAATCAAGAACTCAATACATTTACAATCCAAAATTAACAATCCATTCACCATCATAATCAAATTAAACACTCAAGCACAAGTCTTCACTTCTTACTAACAATCAACCGCATACTACTAGGGTAAACAATGAAGAGTTTAAGTGATTCATTCACCAACCAAGCTCATTAACAGCCACCTCAACATCCAATGAATCAAACAAGTATTTCCTAAATTCACGAATTGAAACTAGGCTCAATCTTACAATGAACAAATACAAATTAAACTTATAAATGTAGTTGATCAAATTTCAGATCTTATTCAAGTTCGACATGCACATTGACTCCAACTAGTGTATGCTAGACTAGTTAAAGCTCAAGAACAGATTGCTAAACCATTACAAACCTAAACTGAATTGGAGTTGCAGAAATTAAAAGAATCGGATAGCAAGTAAGAAAACAGAATAGGAATTGTAGAATTCTAAAACAAATGCAGAAATTGTAAGGTAAAGAAATCAGATCTTCAGATCTAAGCCAGATGAAGAACACAATTCAAAGACAAGATAAAGAAAACAAAAACCCTAAACGTTCCACATACAACAAATCCTTGCCGCAAACCTTCTTCTCCCTGCTGTTACTACAGAATTGCCGTTGAGAACGCCCTTCGGCAAATGACTTTGAATCTTGAGCTTCCAACTAATCTATCCGGATGATCATAGCCTCAGAGAATGCCCTTCTAGCTCACACCCGAGCGGAATCCATATCGCACGAAGAAAACAGAGGTTGAATCTGGAAGATGCTTCACTCACCCGATTGATCAGATCGGTTAGAGATGCTGATGGAGTGGCAATCGGGAATGCGATCGGAAGCTTCTGGGAACACCCTCGAGCTTCGATGCTGATTGAGATCACAGATCTGGGAACGCCTCTCGCCTATGATCCGAATGTGAATCAGAATCAACTCATGGACTGGGAACGCCTCTGCCGCTCTCTGTAGCCTCGGACGATGAACGCTGGAGCTCAGGAATCTCTGCCGGTGAAGAACGCTAACATCTGGATCTGAAGTGGAGAACGGGAGCTACAGATCGCGCGAAGGAGACGAAGACACTGTAGAAGAAAATCGCGACCGAGCCCATCTGTGCACTGTAGCTTCTCAACATTTAAATCATCCTCACATCTGATCGGATGGTCCAGATTGTTTCTGGGATTGATCAATGGCTGGATGAACTCAAATCTGGATCAAAACCCTTGGATCTTCATCTACAGCTGTGATGTGCTTCCTCGTAGCTTGGATGGACCAGATCCTAGATGGATGGCTCAGATCTCTCTGATCTTCAATGGATGGTCCAAAATACTCTAAGGCTTGATCGACTTGATTAGCCCTTGATTTGAGCCCAAATGTGGCCTGATCTGATCGGATCCATGACCTTTTTGATGCCTACAAAATAATAAACAAATATTAACATCAAATACCATGATAATAGGCTAATTTACAATTAAGTCCAAGATAGAATGAAATTATGAAATGTAGAGTAAATATGACTTTAAGCTATGAAAATATCATTAAAAACATGCATTATGAATCAAGATAATATAGCCAAAATCATAGTTATCAACCTCCCATTACTTCTAGTGTTGGTCTCTCCTTTCCTCTTCCAAGTTCATTATCTTCTTCCTCCGCCAGGCCCTCTATCCCTACTCCTCCTCAAGTTCTTTTCAGGCAAGCCCAAGGCTTGCCTTCTTTACTGGGACAAAATCATGCTCCTTCTTCTTATGGGTTCCTTCAGTTGAAAGATTCCCTGGCCACCTCTTGGCTACAGAGTCAGAGTTCCATGCAGGGAAAAAAATATTTTCGATCAGGCTGATAACTATAATCATCAGACCATTGCTGTAAGTATTCTAAATGTGTTCTTTTATTTTGTATCTATAACTTATATAACCATATTATTGCTCTATTCAGTTTTCCGCCTCGAGCTTGTACATGGGTAATTTAGCCGCAGAGTTAGAGAGGGAAAATAGGGATCTGAAAAATCAGGTAAGGACCCTAAAGACAGCTTCCCCCACTCTGAGCAATGAGGTCACCCAACTTCAGGAGAAGATAAGTTCTCAAGCTCATCAGATAACCCATTTGGAGAGGGACTTACAGAATCATCGCCAGATGCTAGGGGTTAGAGAAGAAGAGAAGAAGACTTTAGAGTTGCAAATACAGAGTCTATCTTCTCGCTTGAGTGTTGAAGCAGCCATGAAAGACAAGGCTATTTCAAATGCTACCCTCATATCTTCTATTTTAGAGCATTTTCGGGCTTCATACACCAGGTCTCCGGACTCAGCTCAAGAGCTAGCTTCTCAGAACTTTGAGCTATTACAACTACAAGAGAAGCTAAAAGCTCAAGATTCAAAAATAGATTTCCTTACCGGAGAGCTAGAACGCCCAAAGACGGGAAAGGCCAATTTCGAGGAGGAATCAAAGCGTCTTGCCTTAGAACTACAAGCCTACAAGGCGAGTGAAGAGGAGCGCTGGGAGATCCAACGCCGACAATACTTAACTTCTTCTCATTTTAAGAATGAGTTTGTCAGCCGCATCGTAGGGAATCTAACTCATTCTGCTGATGGGGTTCTTAAATAGTTACGAGAAGGGGGGTTTTTGTTGGTCCCCGTGGGTGTTTTGATGTGATCAACCAAGTTGGTTAGGTCCTGCTGTATTTGATCCCTGTGTCTGAGTGTGCAGGAGCTTAGGAGCACAGGAAGTCGAGTGGAAGACACAGCTAACGAGAAGGACGACACGGGAAGGGAGCCGACGGGCTCGGTGCGTCCGAAGAACGAGAGAGCTGCGGAAGAGTACTCTGGTGGAGCGAGAAGAACGTGCGCGACGTTCGAGGGACGAGAAGCCAGACGGAAGCTTGCTCGAGGAGAAGGCCGGGAATTGGGTTCGGGTGAGCCCTATTCCGGTTGGCTGCAATCACCCAAAAGAACGGAGCTTCGGAAGCCAAAGCAAAGAAGAAAAGGAGTAAAAAAAGGCTGGAAATTACTGTAGTAGGAAGTTACTGTAGTTTGAAGGTGCCTTAAACAGGCATTGAAGGCGCCTTGAACATTGAAGGCACCTCCATTTCTTGTTGAAGGCGCCTTGAGCCAGGTCAGAATGACCGTTCGAGCACCGGATAGAATTCTATCCACTCACCGAGCTGGAGGCGCCTTGGACCTTGTTGGAGGCGCCTTGGACCCTCGGGATAGACTTTCCAGGAGCTATAAAAAGGCCCCTGGAGCTAGGAATTCAATAACAACTCAAGCAATCATTGTGTAGCCATTCCTAGCAATAGTTCTAAGCTTCCAAAGTGTAAAAGGCTTCTCCGCCTTCAGAGAAGGAGAATTTTTCTACTGAGCTCTTCATCGCCCTGGATTAACAACCGTCTTGGTTGCAACCAGGTTAACTCCCTGTCTTCTCTGTCTTTCTGTATTTAGTTTTTATTGCTTTACTATTTTATTACTATTGCACTAATTGAGTTGAAATAACGAGGAGGGTATAGTTTATTTTTGATTTCAGCAATTCACCCCCCTCTTGCCGGCCTCCGCTGCACCTATAATTTTTACCTCAAGAACCTCCTCCTCAATTTGTAGATCGTCGGTGGCTCAATAAAGAGTTGCCCAAGCATCTCATCAGTAGTTTTAAGTAAATCTTGTGTGGATGAAGTTGTTGGGGTATAAACTATGGGCATTTATTTCCACTCATTCGGTTAGCCTTGCACTATAAAAGATATTGCTGACTTGTGAATTGGTGTATATACATATTTCAGACTATGGTAAGTATACTTGCAAATTTCTAAAGCAACTATGTGGTAATTATAGTATCAGAAATGAAGATTCAGAGCAATTATCTGTATGTATGTATGGCAAGTGCATATTCGATAGGTGACACTTGTTCACACGTCTGCCATTAAGGTTGTTAATCCTTGGAGTTGTTTCTATTTTATTGTTCAATATCTCCTGACACTCCTCCCTTCTCAAATCTGTTCTTGTTTTGTCTGTCATGGGTTGTACACCTTTTGAGTAAGTCATGTTGATATAAAGAATTCTATCCACTCCTACACTTCGGTCGAGTTTCATATCCTGAGTGAATTTTATGAGGCTTTTGACTGATTTTCCCGGTCGGGGTTTTACTCCAAGCAAATTTACTCTTCCCATACAAAAATTAGAGTGTCGCGGTATCACGGTTGGGGATATATATCTGAGTGGATTTGAATCGATGCCCGAAGATCAAAGTGCTGGTGTATTTTGGTCGGGAATGTACTCTCGAGCGAATATGCATTAATATCTGAAGGCCAGAAGGTTGATATATTTTGGTTGGGAATGTACTTCCCGAGCGAACCTGAATTAATATCTGAAGGCCGGAGGGTTGATATATTTCGGTCGACTCTTGAGTAATCTTGAAATAATATCTGAAGGTCAGAAGGTTGATATATTTTAATCGGGAATGTACTCCTGAGCGAGCCTGAATTAATATCTAAAGGACAGAAGGTTGATATATTTTGGTTGGGAATATACTCTCGAGTGAACCTAAATTAATATCCAAAGGCCAGAAGGTTGATATATTTCAGTCGGGAATGTACTCCCGAGCGAACCTGAATTAATATCTAAATGCCAGAAGGTTGATATATTTCGGTTGGGAATGTACTCTCAAGTGAACTTGAAATAATATCTGAAGGCCAGAAGGTTGATATATTTTGGTCAGGAATGTACTCCCGAGCGAACCTAAATTAATATCTAAAGGCCAGAAGGTTGATATATTTCGGTCGGGAATGTACTCCCGAGCGAACCTGAATTAATATCTGAAGGCCAAAAGGTTGATATATTTTGGTTGGGAATGTACTCCCAAGTGAATTTGAATTAATATCTGAAAACCAAGGCATCAAGATAATTCGATCAGGCTGCTATTCCCGAACGAATCTGAGCTTTAATCAGGAATATGCTGCCTTGCGAATTTGGTTCTGCTCGGAGCCTATAGTCTCCAGCTATTTTGACGAGAGCCAAACCAGTCTCTTCTCAAGATATCCTAGTTGACTATTGTCGAGCGAAGAGAGCATTGCCAACTGTTAGGGGTTTAAAGTCTCTGGTTCCCCTTAAAGAAGCTAGTCCAGTCACTCCTTAAGGACCCCGATCGACTATCGCTGAGCGGAGGAAGCACGCTCGAACAGTACTGAGCGGAGGAAGCACGCTAAACTATTAAGGATTTAAAGTCTCCGGTTCCCCTTAAGGAAGCTAGGCTAGTCACTCCTTAAGGTCCCCGATCGACTATCGCTGAGTGGAGGAAGCACGCTCGAATAGTACTAAGCGGAGGAAACACGCTTAACTATTAAGGGTTTAAAGTCTTCGGTTCCCCTTAAAGAAGTCAAGCCGGTCACTTCTTAAGGTCCCCGATCGACTATCGTTGAGCGGAGGAGGTACACTCGAATAGTACTGAGGGGAGGAAGGACACTCAACTATTAAGGGTTTAAAGTCTCCGGTTCCCCTAAGGAAGCCAGGCCGGTCACTTCTTAAGGTCCCCGATCGACTATCGTTGAGCGGAGGAAGCACGCTCGAATAGTACTGAGCGGAGGAAGAACACTCAACTATTAAGGGTTTAAAGTCTCCGATTCCCCTCAAGGAAGCCAGGTCGGCCACTTCTTAAGGTCCCCGATCGACTATCATTGAGCGGAGGAAGCATGCTCGAATAGTATTGAGCGGAGGAAGCACGCTCAACTATTAAGGGTTTAAAGTCTCCAATTCCCCTCAAGGAAGTCAGGTCGGTTACTCCTTAAGGTTCCTGATCGACTATCGCTGAGCGGAGGAAGCACGCTCAACTATTAAGAGTTTAAAGTCTTTGGTTTTCCTTAAGGAAGTCAGGTCAGTCACTCCTTAAGGTCCCTGATCGACTATCGCTGAGCGGAGGAAGCACGCTTGAATAGTACTAAACAGAGGAAATACTCTCAGTTATTAAGGGTTTAAAGTCTCCGGTTCCCTTTAAGGAAGCCAGGCCGATCACTCCTTAAGATCTCTGATCGACTATCGCTGAGCGGAGGAAGCACGCTCAAAAGGAGAATGCTTGGTCCATTCCAGCAAATGTATGTATTGATTAAAGAGTAGATGCCTGCATTTTTTCATTATATCCAAAAATTAAATGGAATATATGGACAAATTACAGGCGTACTTGTTAGGCTCTGTATGGTTGCAAGTGATTTGCACTCCAAGGTCTATTGAGATTCCTTCCTTCTAAGTCTTGGAGATAGTAAGAGCCTGAGGCCAACTTCTGTACAACTTTATATGGTCCTCCCCATTGGGGTGCTAATTTAGTAACATCTCCCATAAGTTTAATACGCTTCCACACTAAATCCTCTAGTTAAAAGAATCGGGGGATAACTCATTTGTTGTAATTTTACCTCATTCTTTGCTGGTATGATGTAAGGCGCGTTGCTGCCTTGTCACGAACCTCTTCTACCAAATCTAACTCCATAAGGCGCCAACCTGCATTATCTTCATCATACAACTGTCTTCGATCAGATTCCACCCCAACCTCAATGGGGACTACTGCTTCCCCGCTCGGTACACTAACTGGAATGGAGTTATCCTTGTAGCCTCTCGAGGGGTGGTACGGTAAGCCCATAGCACACTGGGTAACTCATCTACCCTACTACCACCAACGTGATCTAATTTAGTTTTAAGTCCTCTGATAATTTCTCTGTTGGTTATTTTTGCTTGCCCATTACTCTGTGAGTATGCCATAGAGGTGAATACCTGTGTAATGCCATACCCTGCACATCATTCTCTAATTCTCTATCCCTGAAATTGCCTTCCATTATCAAAAACTAATTTATGGGGAATACTAAATCTGCAAATAATGTGTTACCATAAGAACTTGATAACTGCATTTTAAGTAATTCTTGCTAATGGTTCAGCTTTCACCCATTTAGAGAAGTAATCCACAGCTACCAATAGAAACCTTCTCTGAGCCATTGCCAAGGGGAATGTACCTACTATATTCATACCCCATTGGTCGAAAGGGCAAGAAACTATAAAAGTTTTCAATTGTTGAGTAGGACGATGTGAGATATTATGATGTTTTTGACAAGACATACATGTTCTCACGAATTGAGCCGCATCTTCTTGTAAAGTAGGCCAAAAATACCCGACCAGTAATATTTTATGGGCTAGAGATCTTCCCCCAATATGACTACCACATAAACCTTGATAAACTTCCTGTAGGATATATTGTATGTCTTCTGGTCCAATGCATTTGAGCAAGGGACTAGATAAAGCCCTCTTGTAGAGGTGATCCCCTATCAGAGTATATCGAGTGGCTTTCTTTTTAAAAACTCTAGCTTGTTCTGTATTTACTGGTAAGATGCCTTGTTGCAAAAATAATATGATTGGTGCTCTCCAGTCACCCTGTATTTTTGTGTTAGCTTGATTTTCAATACAAGCTACCAACATTATCTGTTCTACTAGCCGGTCTAGGTTCCAAGGCACTATTGCTGATGCTAGCTTTGATAATTCATTAGTCACTTGATTCTCTGATCGAGGAATCTTTTATATATTCACTTCTTGGAATGTAGTTTTTAGTTTATCAAATGCTTTTGCGTATAACATGAGCCAATCATTACTGATTTCGAAGTTACTTGCTAACTGTTGTGCCGCCAACTGCGAATCAGAATAAATCCATACTCGAGCAGCTCCCACATGCTGAGCTGCTTGTAAACCGACTATCAATGCTTCATATTTTGCTTCGTTGTTGGTGGCCCTATAATTCAGTTGGAGAGAAAGTTGGACCCGATCTTCCCTTGGAGATATGAGAAAAATACCAATTCCACTGCCTTGTCTGGTGGAAGACCCGTCCACATAAATTTTCCAAGTCCCTTCTTATTCTGGACCTTCCACCTCTGTTATGAAATCTGCTAGAGCTTGTGCTTTAATGGTCGAACGAGGTTGATACTGTATGTCGTACTCACTAATTTCAATCGTCCATTTGATTAATCGCCCGGATGCTTCAGGATTAAGAAGTACTCGTCCAAAAGTACTGTTGGTTAACACTACAATCGCATGTGATAAAAAGTAAGGGCGTAGTCTTCTGGCTGTTAACACCAATGCATAAGCTAATTTCTCGAGTGTGATATATCTACACTCGGCTCCTTTTAATAAATGACTTAAGAAATACATAGGTTGTTGCTCTTTACCCTCCTATCTCACCAACACCGAGCCTACATCGTGTTCGTTTGCTGAAAGATAAACCCATAAAGTCTCTCCTACTACAGGTTTGGCTAAAATAGGTAGGGTCGACAGATAGTCTTTTAGTTCTTTGTCACACTCCTCATCCCATTGAAATTTATTAGCCTTCCGAAGTACCTTGAAGAAATGGAAACTTCGGTCTGCCGATCGAGAGATGAAATGAGACAAAGCAGTGATTCACCCAGTTAATCTTTGATCTTCTTTCATATTGCGCGGAGACTCCATATTCTGGATTGCTTGAACCTTGGTAGGATTTGCTTCTATCCCTCGCTCTGTCACCATGTAGACCAAGAATTTGCCACTCTTGGCTCAAAATAAACACTTGCAGGGATTGAGTTTGAGTCCATATTGCCGTAGAGTCATGCACGTCTCTTCTATATCCTTGCATAGGTCATTAGCCTGAAGAGATTTAATCAATATGTCATCTACATAAACTTCCATATTTCTTCCAATCTATTTTCGGAAGATTTTGTTGATGAGCCTTTGATAAGTTGCCCTGCATTCTTTAGTCCGAAAGGCATAATATTATAACAATAAGTACCTTCAGCTGTTATAAAACTAACCTTTTCCTGGCCATCCTTGGTGAGAGGGACCCGATGATAGCCTTGATAGGCATCCAGCATATAGATATACTCACACCCAGCCGTAGAATCCACCACTTGATCAATGCGAGGCAGAGGATAATAGTCCTTTGGGCAATCCTTGTTAAGATCCCAAAAATCAATGCATATTCTCCATTTATTTCCCGACTTAGATACCAAAACCACATTGGCTAACCAGCTAGGGAATTGCACTTCTCGAATGTAGTCGACTTCCATTAATTTGTCTACCTCTTCCTTGATGATCTGATTTTGGTCGGCCCCAAAATCTCTCTTCCTTTGCTTGACCGACCTAACATCAGGATAAACATGTAATGCATGTTCCATCACAAGTGGAGATATACCTGTAACCTCCTCGGGGGTCCATGCAAACACATCACTGTTCCACATCAAACATTGTATCAGTAGGTCCACCTGCTATCATATTCATATTACCTTGGGCGGCATTACTTCGATTTTCTTCTTGTCGAGCAGTTGTTATCTCGGTCTGTGTTGGTTCGGGTGCTCGAGATGGTCTGCCCGGTACTTGTAATGTTCCCTACTGTGGCTCAATCGCCCGATATTCCAGCTTGAGCGAGCTATTTTGCCTTGGGTAGGGCTTTCGGTTGGGGGATCGTCGACGTTACAGAGTATTATTCGTCCTCTGGTTCTTTAAAGTAAAACAGTTCTCAGTATAGTGAGTACCAAACATGTGGTATATACACCATCTTCTAGGGATTTCTTGTGGCATCCCCACATGCTGCACCGCCTGAGGTCTAAACTCTGGCTGACGATGTGGAGGAGGGGTTGCACGAGGCCCACGTGGTGGATGAATAGGAGTTGTGGGCTTTTCGTTAACTGGGGTAGGGACAGGTATCCCACTCTCTTTCCTACGAGCAACTTGAGCTTCTTCTACATTAATAAACTCAGTAGCTCACTCAATTAACAAATCAAAGTTTGTTGGAGGATCATGTACCAAATCCTTGAAGAAGTCGTTATCGTTAAGCCCTTGAGAGAAAGCACTTACCAAAATTTCAGTAGTGGCATTGGGGACATCAATAGCCACTTGGTTAAATCTTTTAATGTAGGCTCTGATGCTTTCCTTAGGCCCATGTTTAATAGAAAAAGGACCCCAAGGGGTCTTATGATACCTTCTATTACTGGAGAAATGATGAAGAAATACTTTACAGAAATCTTTAAAACGTCTGATGGAATTTTCTAGCAATCTCTTGAACCATCTCTGAGCTGCTCCTCCTAAAGTAGTGAGAAACATCCGGCACTTGACCCCATTAGTAAACTGCTGTAGAAGAGCCGTACTTTCGAATTTAGACAAGTGATCTTCAGGATTAGTGGTCCCAGAATATTCTCCAATGTTCAAGCTCTGATAACGCTTGGGTAGCGGATCGTCGAGAACTCTTTGAGAGAACGGAGTAACAATTCTCTCCGGGGAACTGTCGCTAGTCACGACTTTCCCTCTGCATTTTTCCTTCATAGATGCTTCATCATAGGATTCTTGAAGCGCCAGTTTTCGTCCTCCTTGTTCCAGAGGAGTATGGAAGAATGCACGAGGATGTCGAGTGGGAGAAACAGGAGCAGGAGATATGTAAGCAACATCGTCTTCTTCCATACCTCTATTTTTCCGACAATCCGTAGTTGAAATCGCTGGATTTATTGCGATAGGTAAAGTACCTCCAGTGTTCACTTGCTGTTGCTGTTATTGTTGTAACACCTTTTGAACCCTAGAATTGATGAGCAACTCCAGATCCTCTTGAGTCAGAGTAATAGTATTGAGTTTTCCAGCGTCCTCCATCACAAAGTCTCAGATTCAGGCGAGATTTCCCACATACGACACCAAATTTGATTCTATCTGAGAGTGCAATGCAATGAAGAGCTGGAGGCGACGGGCGAAGAATTTAGGGAATAAGTGGATGACGGCTTTGGAGAAGAGAAATCAACGCGGATCTAAGAAAACCAAAGCAGATTCGAAGAAATATAACCAGAGAATACCTTCCAGTGAAAGGAATAACACGTCGAAGCTAGATAGGAGAAACCCAAAGACGATCTAAGGAAGACTCCGACGAATTGGAATGCCGTGCTAAAGGAAACCCAGCTCACAACCCCAACGAATGTTATTGTCTCCTACACACCACGCAACCAATCAACCAGACGTCAGTGACCTAAGACCAGGGTGGGAATCCCTGGCTAGGCTCTCCGACACTCAAGTTAGATCTCTCTGTTGCCGGTTGGAAGGAAGAAGAAATACAGTGAAGACTGGAATGAAACTAGGGTTTCAGTACTGACGTGATGTGCGCGTACCTGGCCGACGGAGAAGATCCCCTTTTTTATATCACTTCATATAACATCCGTAGTCATGAAGTGGACCTCGATTTGTTAGAGTTTATTATGAAATGACGTAAGTACCTACAATAATAGTTTAAGGAATCTTTTTTGTACCTCAGATGTACCTTCTTTGTCATTTAGCTTACCTACAGAAACTTCCAGAAACTACTTCCCGCCAAGTTAGTACGACTATCATATGATCACATATTACATTCATATTATTCATACTCACATGCAGGATTCTATCTCATATTGGGAATACTTTTTTGCTTCATTAATCTTGATCGGTAATCTATATTCAACCTGTTGATCACACTCGGGCGGTTACTCATACTCGGTCGGTAATACATACTTCACCGGCCTTTACCTGCCGGATGTATGCGAACCCTTTTACTTAACTCTACCTGTTGATCCTGCTCGGCCGGTGTTAGCCTTCCAGGCGTATTCAAGCTTTCGGGATCACATAAGACTAAGAGCCTTTACGCTTGGTCAGTCCTTTATGCTTAATCAGCTATATTTGTTCGGTCGGTCTATACCTACTCGGGCAGTCTCTACTTGTTGCACGTGACATATCTTCGTTTTGCATAGAGCTAAGTACTTCTATATTCGGTCGACTATTTATACTCGGTCGATGTTTGCCTGCCGAACTCATGTGCTCTGTCGGTCTCTACCTATTTGGTCGGTCTCTACTTACCGTATGCGACATATCTTCGTTTTGCATAAAGCTAAGTACTTCTATATTCGGCCGACTATTTAGACTCGGCCGATCTTTGCCTATCGAACTCGCGTGCTCGGCCAGTCTCTACCTACTCGACCGGTCTCTACTTACCGCACGCGATGTATCTTCATTTTGCATAGAGCTAAGTACTTCTATATTCGGCCGACTATTTATACTCGGCCGATCTTTGCTTGCTGAACTCGTGTGCTCGACCGGTCTATTGGACGCGACCGATTTCCGTTTGCCGAGCGTAAGGTAACACTCTTACCTGGTCAGACCTTTTTTTGAGCAGCCCATTATATCCGGTTGATTTTTACTCCTCGAGTGTGCCACTGTACCTTTTTCCTGCTCTTTTTGACCTTCCTTGTTCTATTACTCTGTTTCCTCTTTGCTACCAGGGATCCACTTATCATAATCCATATCATCGTATTTTCTAGGATTTTGTTGGTATCGCAAGAATAGCCTTGTTTTATCTTTCTTTGCTCTTTTTGTGTCATTGTCGAGCTCACTGAATCTAATCAAGGAAGATAATGAAGAAGCTGTAGCTCTCCTCTTTTGCTTCTTCCATATTTTCTCTTCTCTGTTTTCATAAAAGCAACGGTCTTCTTTTTTCTTTTTTTCTAGCGAGAATTTCTTTACAAGCAGCTCTTTTATTCCTTTGCCTAACCACAAACAACAAGGAAAGTAAGTTATTCCTTTATTCTTTCATGTTTCATTAATTAAAATTCATATTTCATTAATTGAAAGAGAGTTGTAAAATATAAACGTTGTTTTATTATGTTTCTAGTTATGATGATTATTTAGATTGGAATGGAGGTCTCATATGTAGCAATGCTAAATATTATGAGAAAGTAAGATCACAATTGATGTTTTTTTACTTTGAATCATAGATAAACTATATATAAGGATCGATGGATCATTGTTTCAACTAGACTTAATTAAGGGCTAAGGTCAAAATTTTTAAATTTAAGTTTGTTTTTAGTTCCTTAAATTTAAAATTTAAGATTATGGATTGTGAAAATCCACCTACATTAATGTTTGATTTTTTTTTAAAAAAAAACAATTTATATTTTAAAAATATGTTTGAGTTTTTAAAGTTGAATAATTTTATTTTGTGTTGTATTAATTTTTTTTATTTATTGAATTCGGTTCCACCACTTATCATACGTATTGATCTATATAGGAGCATCATTCGATAATGGAGGTTGACCGGTAAATATCTTGTAAGTATCAGGCCAATACACATTATCAGAGGAAGCTCCATTGTCCGCAATGAGAAAATAACACGGAGACACGCTCCACAGATTCTGAATGCATCAAATACAATCAAAACAATTTAACTAAACTTGGAATAGGAGCAAAGTTCCTTCCAAATAAATATCAATTAGTCGGAAGTTCCTTTCAGAATCAATTAATTATATAATAAAAAATTAAAGATATATTTTTTTCCCATTTCAAAATTGATTTGGACCATTAATGGAATTGATGAGATGCCTAGCTCCCATTAATTTCCAATTCTTCTCAGAATTATATTTTTAAGTTAAATGCAATTCCAAATATATCTAACTTCCTTCCAACTTTTATTGAATCAATCTTATCATTAATTCCCATTGATTAAACTTCTTTATTTTCCCATTGAATCTCTCTATAAATTCACGCACCAGTTGAAAATGTACATATCTTCATTAATATTATCGCAATGGCAGCCATTAGTACCTTCTTCCGCCTCCTCCTACTAATCTCCTTCGCGCCATCCCTTTTCTCTCAGGACACTGTCTTCGACGTCGAGCTGGTCCACCGTGACTCTCCCAAGTCGCCACTGTACAACAGCTCGATGACACCCTTTGATCAACTGCAGGCCGCCGTCGTTCGCTCGGTTGACCGAGCTAGCTACTTTGACAAGCGCATCGACATGAATACCTCCTTCGACATAGAGCTTGGCTTGGAATACAATGGCGGGGAATTCATGATGAGGTTCGGCATAGGCACGCCAACTACGCAATCTGTATTGGGCATCGTCGACACCGGCAGCTACCTAAACTGGGTTGACTGCGCTGGCTGCCAATGCTTCAACTTATCCGGCGCCCTATTCTTTCCTAATGCATCCCTCTCCTACAAGAAGCTATCTTGCTATTCTGATGAGTGCAACAGCTTTAGAATGGGTCGTTGCAATACAGATAAGACGTGCCGGTACCATGCCACCTACATCGACGGCTCCAACATCGACGGAACTTTCTCCTCGGAAACCTTGAGTTTCACCTCATTAGATACGAACCAAATTACCTTCATTCCAAATATTTTATTTGGTTGCAACTCTCGGTCCTTGCACACCAGAATTGATGACCCTGGTAGCTCCATTGGGTTGGGCCCCAATTCGCCATCTTTGATCCATCAGCTCGCACCTAAGTACATCAGCAACTACTTCTCCTATTGCCTGGACATGCTCGATGGGGGAGTTGCCAGCAGGCTCTTCTTGGGACGTGATAAACGGACGATCACCGGAACGACAATGGTCACACCGCTCATGACGCAAGATAACTTCTACGCCGTGCAACTTAACGCCCTCTCAATCCCAGATGAGTTCGACATCTTCCTTCCTACGAGGTCCAAGTTGAGGGCCGGCAACATCATCTTCGACTCTGGCAGCGTCATGACCATACTGGACACTGAAGTGGTGGACCGGTTGGTGTTGGAATTGACGAATTACATTAGCTTGCCGACCGTGGAGACGGGCCCATTGAAATTGTGCTTCAATGTGTTCTCGACAGAGCAAGAGGAGATGTTGCCAGGGTTGTGGTTCTCATTTGATGGGACATTGGGGAACTTCAGGGTGAGGCCTGAAAACCTGTTTAGGTGGTTTGATCGGCATGTGAAATGCATGGTGATAGTAGAAAGGAGAGGTGTACAAGTCTTTGGGAATATTATGATGCAAGATGTTTTGGTTGGACATGATCTAGATAAAATGGAGTTGACCATTATAGAGAAAAAGTGCACTGAGTTATACAAACCCTAATAAGCATGTATTTTGTATTTGATGTGCTAAGTTGAGCATTCAAATTTATATTTATGGTTATAAATCATGGAATTTCAATAAAAGGAAATGTGCATTTTTTTTAATTTTTTTAATTATTTAATTAGATAATTTAATTGACTAGGAGTAGTTTGATTGAATATAATTTCCTTTCTATCTATCTCTTTTAAATGACACAAATTAACTTTATTTCTAAATACTAGGAGGCGTTTGGAATTTTATATTTAGGTCATTTGAGTTCCATATCCAACTATTGAGAGTGTTAGAGAGGATGAATAATGACTCACACTTTTATTTCGATTGCTGATAGTCTACTCATCTATAAGATGTTAATACACAATAAAAAATAAATGAATTTTACTTTATAGAATATTTCCTCGTAATAAAAAATTCTCTCTATTTTGTTAATCCAATATCAACAAAGCCATTCACTAGTAACATACTAGAAAATAACAGATTGGTCTGATAAGACTCTTTCCTACCACGATATAAATAAAGATTTAAAACTATTAAAATTTGAGATAATAAAATTATTTAAGAAAAATAATATAATTAATATAAGGGATAATTTAGAAGGAAATAGATTTATATGAATTAAAAAAATTAAAATTTTTCTAGATTTTATATGAATTTTTGAATATTTCATTGGGATAGATTTCTATGCTATTTAAAATTGGAATTAATTGATTCAATTAATTTTAAGTTTAATTTCCTAAACATAAGTTTCTCTTTTATCCCCTCGAAGACCGTGTCTCTTCCCTCACCCCATGCGTTCGTGGCGTCGTCCGGCCGCTCGTCCGACCTGGTGTTGGCTGCCATCGGAAATCTCCGTTGACCACCTCGAGTGGACCCGAAGTCCGGCATGTCCCGTGGCCACCTTCTTTTCCCTACTGTGCCCTCAACCCCATGTTTTCATAGTCGTTGACGTAGCCGTCGACGATCCTACATCCACCCTTCCTTCTTAGACGTGAAACTAACCTCCCTCACGGAGGCATCACCAGCGAGGTAAAAACTAAGGCTACGTTTGGTTGGGTGTAATGTAATCTAGCTTGTAATGTAATCAAATTTGTAATGTAATGTAATCTTGATTACATTACTACGTTTGGTAATGTAATGTATGTAATCTTTGATTACAAAGGTGATTACATTCTTTTGTTTGGTGTCTATTTTTTTTATAAAGAATGTAATTCATATTATTATAAAATGACAAAAATATCCTGTGACCTCTATCGACGGTCGTCACACCTCTGCCGCCGGTCGCCGCCGGCCGCCGGTCGCCGCCGGCCGGCCGCCGGTCGCCGCCGGTCGGCCGCCGGTCGCCGCCGGCCGGCGACGACGAAGGTCGGCTACCTGTGGCGGGCGGCGGTCGGCAGTTGACAACAGACTAGGGGTATATTCGGCATTTAAACTTTGGTGAAACAATGACATCGTAATGTAATCGGATTACATAGCATTTGCTTTGTAATCCAGATTACAAATCTTCACTACCTTTTGTAATCCAGATTACATTACATTACAAGTTTTAAATCAAACCAAACAAAATAATCGACTTTGTAATGTAATCTGAATTACATTACAAGGTAGATTACATGAATTACATTACAAGGTAGATTACATGCTACCAAAGGCAGCATAATAGTTGATTTTCATTAATTAAATGATTATAGTGTTGATTGACTAATATTAATTACAGTATTAATTGAATGGACAATTATTTATTTTTTTAAGTATCCAAGCCTTCGGGTTAATTAATCTCGTTGACTGATTTAGTTTTACGAAAGTTCTCCATTCATTTGGATAAATCAGAGAAGTGCACATAAAGACCCATCCTGATAGTCAGCATTTTCACTTACAATTACGTAATTGATTTGATGTAATAAGTGAAATTGAATAATTAAAGTTGTGATTGTCCATTTAATAGAGTAATCAATTAATTAATAAGGATTTATTTAGGAGATTAATCTAACTTAGGATTAATCATTATTAATGAATTAAGTATTTAATTAATTAAATTTTGATTTGTTGATTAATTAAATGATTAATTATTAAAAATTAATGATTTATCATTTACTGATAGATGGTTAATTCGTAATTAAGTCAAATAAATTATTTCGATGAATGGTTTGGATTATATAATCAATTGAAATAAATCTATCTCATAAATTAATTAACTAAGCTTAGTTGATTTATTAAGTTGTTAACCTATAAATTAATTTGGATAACTTAATTAGATGAGTTATCTAGATATGAATTATTTAATCAAGTAATTCAATATTTATTACAATCTAATTATTTAATATTTATCTATGAGAATAAATTGTCGATAGAATTAATAATTGAGAATTAATTATGTCAAAAAGATTAATTAATAGATTAATTAATTAATCAATAGAATTTGAATATTGATTAATAAATCCTTAGATTCTTCGTATTCTTTATTGGTAGGAATTGAGTTTGAGGCAGATCTGTGACTTGAAGACGATTAAAATATTCTCAGTGTTGTACTTGAGATTTTGATGATCAAAGTCGAACTTCAATAAAAAGTGTTCCTTTAAAATGTTTTATTACAATTTTAGCTTAAAAATCATCTACACTTCAAAATATGATCCTTCTTTAAATGCGCGATCAAACTTTTTTTTAGCGAACCTACAAATATAGAGTAAAATAAAGAGTTAATAACATGAATATTTTAAAATATAATAAAAAAGTAAATGTTACAAATAGTTATTTAATATAATATTTCTTCCTTTTATTTTAGTTACAAAAGTATAATGCATAAATTTCTTTTAGCGAACATACAAATATATAGTAAAATAAAGAGTTACTAACGTGAATATTTTAAAATATAATAAAAAAGTAAATGTTACAAATAATTATTTAATATAATATTTCTTCCTTTTATTTTAGTTACAAAAGTATAATGCATATTGGTGTCATTTTTTAATGAGCTTGCAAATGTAAAGTAAAATATGGAGTTAAATAAAATTTAATATTATAAAATATAATCAAATAAAAAGATAAATAAACATTAACAATAATCATTTAAATATAACAAGTCTTGTTGTTTTGGTTATAAAAATATCAATTAAATTTGTATAATCAAAATGTTTAACTATTTTCTTTTCAATAGATAATATTGTCAATCTATTTAATTTTATTATAACATGGTTGATCAAAGATATGTAAAATATCAAAAAATGGCGAATAATAATAAGGGAATTTTCCGAAATTTTTGTAAATTTTTTGAGAATTTTTCGGAGCTCGTACGGGCGAGTTAACGGGAATAAAAACGGGGTCCGGAAAAGCTTATTTAGGCTATCCATTTAAGTAAGGAAAAGTTTTTATTTTTCTTTTCCTATTTTCTTTTCCTTTTCTTTTGTTTGTTTTCTTTCATTCGTTTCTCCGCCTCCTCCCCCCGCGTGCCTGAGACTTCGCCGACACCATCCTCCCCGTGCCCTAACCGCTCAAGGTGGTTCTTCTCCTCCCCTTCTATTTCTCACTTTCCTCCCGAATCCTCTCCCCTGGCCGACGCAGACGCCGACTCCTCGTTTCACTGCAGGCGCCGCCCGATCGCTGACCACCCCAATCCGACGCCACTGATAGACGGTGCCGCTCCTACTCAGCCCATCTCCTTCTCTGAGTCGCCAGGTGAAGCCCTAGTGCCGCTGTCGACGCCGAAGCAAGGGCGTTTCTGTCCTTGTTGTGCCCTAGCTTTCCTCTCGCCTCCCCTGTGCCCAAGCACCGGCACCATTTCAGCACTTCCTTCCTTGAGTCGTGCCCTAGCGCTGTTTTCCCGTGTTTGCGTCACAGAGCGTTCATTCGCCAGCACTCGAGTGCACTCCACAGCCTTGGTGGATACCAGCATAGGGCGTCGCCTGTCTGCAACCGACTCCGGCCAGTCGTGCTTCCACCTCATCCGGTTGTGCCTCTCGAGTGGCCTGCTCTGTGGTATCACATTACCACCAGTCTCTGTTTTGGGTTTCTGCTAGCACAGAAGGAAAGGGGAATTAGGTAATAATTCTTGTTCACTTGTACCACGATGTAGAATTTGGTACCTTACTATAAGAACTCCTGATTGATTTATGTTGGGATTGTTTTCTTCTGGATAGCAATGGACGATTGGTCCGAAGTTGTTGGATTCCAGCCACCACGGCACAGAATAGCTGGTTATTTTCTTGATCACCATTTTGATTAGATCAGTGTAAGTGTTTTCGGCCAGTGAATTTCTGTTATGTAGACTTGGATTGTTAGTTGTGTTAGAAAGAGATGTTTATGTAGGTTGAGTAGGATCTTATCCTATTGGTCATTGAGATTTTATTTAGCTATTCGTTGAGTTCTAGCTAAATAAATGTATGTATATCGGTTGACACAGGACTTTGACGCGAGACGAGTATCTCGACGTCGGATTTGGACCGATTGGACTTTCTCTATTGGAGGCGGGTACTTTGACTTTATGTCTTTTGATATGCATAATAATGTTTTTAACATATAGCAATAATTATGTTCTCATTTGCTTCGGTTGATCACTACCCGACCTGTTACATGCTTGTTTGTTTATTGTTATGCACATTATGTTATTATTGACCTGATTATACATGCTTATAGGGGTAGTGACATATCCATGTTATATATTATGTTCAGGACCTAGGGTTTATTTGATATCCTATTTGATCTGTGTACCTTTTGATTTGATTCCTTATCCTGTGGTACACATTTTGTGTTTATATATATGGTTATTGTTATGTTGTTCGTGATATTATCATGTTTAGTGTCATGCATCATCTTGCATGATTGCATGCTGTGCGATAGACCGCTCCATTATTGTCGAGCACATCGCCAGTTATATGTATCCGTACACACCACCACTCATGGATTAGTGGTAGATCAGACAGGTGTGTGACAGATCTGCTGTTTGGCTCCGTTGGTCTGGTGACTCAGCGTGGTAGCCGGCAGACAGTTCTGCTCTGTTTGGCTCCGCTGGTTTAGTGTAGTAGCGTGGTAGCTGGCAGGCGGTGGACTTTGTTTGGTTTCGTTGGTCCGCTCATGGGTAGTGTGACGCAGCGTGGTGGCCGGCAAAGATTTCTCCCCATCATCGTGTACCGAGAGATGAGAGCATTACGCTCCCCCATTTATGATTTAGGGTAGGACTATATGTGTACTCCGACAGCATCCCGTCCACTCGGTCACTCATCAGGGGCAGTGATGTCAGAGTGCACGGTTGTCACAGCCCTACCCACTCGGACTCACCATTGTGTGTTGTTGGTGCGGTTAGCACTAACGATTTAACCCAGGTTTTAATGAATGACAAATAGGTTAAGTTAGGTTTATTGTTGTCTGACACTTTGATCGAGTGTGCAGGAGAAGTCCAGACAGGTCGACGGGCTGACCGGATGTCTGGCACGAAGCCCAGCTAGGTCGACGGGTTGACCGGATAGCTGGCGAGAAGTCCAAGCGGGTCGACGGGCTGACCGGACGCTTGGCGAGAAGTCCAGCTAGGTCGACAGGCTGACCGGATAGCTGGCGAGAAGTCCAGACGGGTCGAAGGGTTGACCGGACGTCTGGCAGGTAAGTAAGGTAAGTCACTGGAGGAGAGTGACTGCGAGGACGCGTTCCCGAGAAGGGAACATTAGGCGTCGATCCGGCTTAGATCCATTTCGGATATCTAAGTTGAGATCGTGACTAGATTCCGGTCTCGGAAAGACGGAATCTAATTCATACTATTATAAAATGTGCTAACAATCTATTTTGCAGGATATATATTGCCTCGGACTAACTTTGTTTTGCAGGAAAAGGGAGTTTTCTTGAACAAGGTGGTCCGGGCGCCCGGAAAGTAAATTATATCCAGGCCAAGTCGTCTCCACGTGGAGCATCTCGGTTTGAGCAGCTACGTCACATTCCAAGCGCCCGGAAGGAATCCAGGCGCCCGGAGCAACATATAAAAGAAGCCCCAGGCAGGAGCTTCAGGATCAACCTTTTTCATCTGAGAACTCTGAGATTACTCGCTCTGCTGCTCTGCGCTCCAACGACGCTCACAAAGCTCCGACGACACGATCCCGCTCTTTTAAATTCCTTGTCTGTCGGTACAGCTTTGTTTTTCTTTTCATTAGCATCTTTTTGTACTTAAATTGTAATTATCCGAATTGCTAGTGAATTGCCCAACGAAAGTACTCAAGGAGTACGGGCCTTCGAGTAGGAGTCGTCATAGGCTCCGAACGAAGTAAAAAATCTCGTGTCTACTTTACTTTTCCGCTGCGCTTATACTCGATATTTTCGAATCGATATTCACCCCCCTCTATCGAATCTAACGATCCTACAAGTGGTATCAGAGCAGGTACCGCTCTGATTTGGTGTAACCACCTTACGCCTTTCGTTTTTTTCCCTCCAAAACGATTTTTGAAAAATACATCGCCATCTTTTCACCATTGTTTAGTATTTAAAAATATTACATTTTCAAAATTTTGAAATAATATTTTTTCAAATATTTTATTAATATTTTATTATTTTTTCCGAAAATAGTGAAATATTATTTTTTTTCAGCACTGCTAATCCAAGACCAAGTCTTGGGATTTTTTTTTCTGTTTCTCTGTGTGCAAGAATATTGACTCTTCAAGAAGGACGGAACCCCTGCGAACCACCACCATACGATCATGAAGACTTCAACTACTGGAAGCGATTAATGGAATGCTTCTTAGGAAGTGAAGACATCGATTATATGCTAATTTTGAGGAAACCTTCTCAAAACTCGGAACTGAACAAAAAGGTAAGTAACATTATTTGTAATGTTTTACCTAACAATATTTTATGCAGATTAGAAAAGTACAAGAATGCATATGAGCTATGGACCCAGTTGATCAAGCTTCATGAGACGCCGATGGAGCTAGAAGATCAAGTTAAAGTCAAATATGGACTCGAGTCAAATCCAATGGAGAAGCCTACTGAATTAGGGGTTGCGCTCAAGGTTAGTAATTTTTACCAAAATACCCCTGCTAATAGTAGTTTAAATAATCAGCATGATGATAAGTATGAAATTAGTCCAAGTATGGTGCATGATAATCTAGATTTAAATGATTTAAATTCAAAATCACAAAATAATCTAGACTCTGATCAAGTCAATCAAGACTCGATCAATTTGGCATCAACCTTGACTTGGTCAAACAGACCAAATCAATTCAAATAATTCAATTAATTCAGAAAATTTAAAATTAGGTGAGCATTTAGACATAAATAAGTCAAACATTAAAATAAATTTGAATTTAAATGCTAAAAATGAGAAAATGGATAAAATCAATAAAAACCTTGATAAAATATTTAATAATCAAGATAAAATCAGTCTAGAAAATGTTATCCAAAACCAAGATAATTTAATTAATAAAAAATTAAACTTTAAAGATAAAACTAATCTAATAAATTCAATTAACCATATCAATTTAAAAGGCAAAGAAAATATAAGGATAAAATCAAACACTTTGATAAAATCAAAACGGAATTTAATAAACTTAAAATTAAATGTTAAAGATAACATATTAAACAAAAATAATCTAGAAATTTCAAAATTAACAATTAATAAAAAGCTAAAAGATAAACCGTTAAGAAAATATAATTCAAACAGTTTAGTTAATTCAAATTTAAAAATAAATAAAAACTTAAACTTTAAAAATAAGCTATTTAATTCAATTAATCCAATAAAATTGAAAGAAAAATTCAAATATTAAATACACTCTCTTAAAGAAAAATAATTTGACCAATTTAATTAATTCAAAATTAAAAAATTAAATTTAAATTACAAATTAAACATTAAAACTTAACTAAATTAATGGCCAATAATTCAGGGGGAGGCTCCAGAATAGCTGTCATCTCCAAAACTAACCTACCCGACAGGGTAACCCTAACCAACCTACCCGAAAAGGGTAACCCCAACCAACCTACCCGACAGGGTAATTAGGACTAGTTAAAGAGGGTTCAAGTTTAACTTGAATCATGGTACTGGTGAAGTTTTTCGATGATAGTACGTTGGAGAAGCTTGGGCATCGCATGTCTAGAAAGATATGACTTCAATCTGGTACATTTGGCCCAGTGGAACCGACCGAAGCTACCTTTAAATGGATCCTAACTAGTTACACCAAGGTTTAGTACTAAGCTCCGTGGATAGGACTATTCGGAAAACCTCGAAAGGTTGGTTACTTCTAATGACGTCCAAGTGACTCACCAAGCTTAGAAGTTTATCCGAAGAATGCCTATTTGTTGAGACCAAAGCTAAACTGGAATCTAACACAAGTTAAACCAAACTCTGTAATTAAATCTAATTCATCTCACAAAATTATAGGATTCCCTGATTGATAATCTAGATCGGGTGAGATGAATAAGGATTAAATTAATTTTCAAACTAAATTAAAATTAAATTTCGATTTTCAAATTAAAATTAAATTTCAAATTTCAAATTAAAATTAAATTTCGAATTAAAACTAAATTATTTTAAAATTAAATTAACTATAAAAATTATTTTAAAAATTAAATTAACTTTAAAAATTATTTTAATTTTAATTAAATTAACTTTAAAAATTATTTTAAAAATTAAATTAACATTAAAAATTATTTTAAAAATTAAATCAACTTTAAAAAAAAAATAATTTAAAAATTAAATTAACTTTAAAAATTATTTTAAAATTTAACTTTAAAAATTATTTTAAAAATTTAACTAAAACTTTAACTTTAAAAATTTTATATTTAACTTTAAAATTTTTATTCTAAACTTTAAAATTATTTTAAAATTATTTTCAAAATTATTTGAAAACTATTTTAAAAACTCTTTAAAAACTATTTTAAAAACTCTTTAAAAACTCTTTTAAAAACTATTTTAAAAAACTCTTTAAAAACTATTTTAAAAATTCTTTAAAAGCTATTTAAATTTTTTTTTAAAAAAAAAAACTATTTTAAAATTTTTTTATCAAAAATTATTTCAAAAATTATTTTAAAAACTTTTAAAAATCATTTAAATTTTTTTTAAAAAATTATTTAAAAACTCCTTTTATTTTAAAAATTATTTTAACATAAAAATTATTTTAACTTGAAAATTATTTTTCATTTTAACTTAAAAAATATTTTTAAAATCATTTTATCTTAAAAATTATTATAAAATTATTTTAACATAAAAATTATTTTAACTTAAAAATTATTTTAACTTAAAATTATTTTAATATAAAAATTACTTTAATTAACTTAAAAATTATTTTCAAAATTCTTTCAAAAATTATTTTAAAAACTTTTTAAAATCATTAAAAAAAACATTTTAAAATCATTTTAAAACTATTTTAAAAATTATGTATCATTTTGAAAAATTCTTCTTATTTTTTCACTATAATAAAATTCTGTTAACTTAAAAATAGTAATAATAAATTATTTCTATAGATTATTTTCACTTTAAAAATTATTATTTTGACTTTAAACTCATTTTTAATCTTAAACATCATTTTAACCTTAAATTTTTTTTTTAATTTAACTTAAACTTAAAATTAAACTTAAACTTAAATTAACCACTAATATTAATTTAAATCTAAAATCAAAACTAAATCAAACGTATGTTAATTGACATAAAACATATTATAAAAATCATTTATAATTACTCTTAAATGCTGTTTTAGAAATCCCATTAGAAATCCCTTTAAAAATTTAATAAATAAATAAAAATAATAATAATAATTATAACTAACACTTTCATTGACCAACTCAATCAAGTAATATGAAATTTAAATTATTTTACTAAGTATTAAATTATTAAATCAAGTAAAAACTAATCAATAAATTATTGATAACGCTTAACTATTATTGAATTAATAAAATCTTATCTTAAACCTTAAACTAAAGTTAAGCGCCTGAATCTAAAATTAATTAATAATTGATTAATCAAATTCAAATAAACAGTTATACCAAGATACAGAGATAATAATATAAGTGTTAGTAAATTAGACAAATGTGTTAGGGTTTTTGAAATTTAACACAACCAAACCTTAGTATTAACTTAAGGGGGAGATATTAAATTAAGGTAAGTAACCAATTCAGGGGGAGGTTCAATTTTTTCTTTTTAAATCCCCTAGAAAAATTAATAAATTAAAGGAGAGTAATAAATTAAAGAAGTATCAAATTCAGGGGGAACCTATCTCTTTAAAATCTCTCTAGAAAATTCTACCTCAATTTTTTTTTCTACTTTGAATATATTCAGCAAATATTGTTAAAATTTTATGTCAGGTTCAGGGGGAGAAATAAAACTAATTCAGTTTTTCAAATTGAATTTTAAACTTAATTTTGAAAATCAAAGTTTAAAAATCAATCGTCAAAATCAACTTGTTTAAAATTGTGAAATTTTTTAAAAATCAACTCAAAATTGTTTGTTTTAAAATCACAAACTTTTTATCCTTTTTACTTAGTCTGTGAAAACTAACTCTTATAAAACTAAGTTGTTTTTAAGAATTGGGTTTTACTTTTTATTGAAAATTGATTTTGAAAATTTAACTTAGTTTTGAAAATTGAATTTAAAATTCTAGTTCTTAAAATTTGATTGTACTTAATTTTGACATTTTGATTTGAAAGTTAAATTTTACAAAAATTAGTTTAAAAATTGCTTTGTTATTGAAAATTGTGGAAATGAGATTTTTCAAAAACTTAAGTTTACAAATTAAATCTTTTACAAACTTAATGTTGAAAAATAAATTTCAATCAGTTTTGAAATATAATCTTTTTTAAACTCAGTTTTGGAATTTTTGAAAACTTATTTGAAAAGCATTTCAAAATTGAAACTTGTGTTGAAAAATTTAAAATTTGATCTTGAAACTTAGAACTTATACACTTGTGTGTGAGATTTTGACTATCTAAACTTAACTATTTTTCTAAAATCTAAAAGCTAATGCTTTAAACAAATTTTTCAAAAGTTTAACTCCCCCAGATTAACTTGACATGACTCCTTACTTTGTCGGAAGTCTGTATTTTTAATTACTTTAAACATGCTTATTTTTGATGAATGCCAAAGGGGGAGGGTTAGGTGGTTAAGTTAGCTAAACCAAATTGAAAACACTAAAACCAACTTAAAAACCTCCACATAATGATGTTGTCTTTTTTTTTTGCAAATGTCTTCACTAACTTAACCAGGTTGTCATTCCATCAAAAAGGGGGAGATTGTTGGTGCGGTTAGCACTAACGATTTAACCCAGGTTTTAATGAATGACAAATAGGTTAAGTTAGGTTTATTGTTGTCTGACACTTTGATCGAGTGTGCAGGAGAATTCCAGACAGGTCGACGGGCTGACCGGATGTCTGGCACGAAGCCCAGCTAGGTCGACGGGCTGACCGGATAGCTGGGGAGAAGTCCAAGCGGGTCGACGGGCTGACCGGACGCTTGGCGAGAAGTCCAGCTAGGTCGACGGGCTGACCGGATAGCTGGCGAGAAGTCCAGACGGGTCGAAGGGCTGACCGGACGTCTGGCAGGTAAGTAAGGTAAGTCACTGGAGGGGAGTGACTACGAGGACGCGTTCCCGGGAAGGGAACATTAGGCGTCGATCCGGCTTAGATCCATTTCGGATATCTAAGTTGAGATCGTGACTAGATTCCGGTCTCGGAAAGACGGAATCTAAGTTATACTATTTGTGCTAATTCATACTATTATAAAATGTGCTAACAATCTATTTTGCAGGATATATATTGCCTCGGACTAACTTTGTTTTGCAGGAAAAGGGAGTTTTCTGGAACAAGGTGGTCCGGGCGCCCGGAAAGCAAATTATATCCAGGCCAAGTCGTCGCCACGTGGAGCATCTCGGTTTGAGCAGCTACGTCACATTCCAGGCCCCCGGAAGGAATCCAGGCGCCCGGAGCAACATATAAAAGAAGCCCCAGGCAGGAGCTTCAGGATCAACCTTTTTCATCTGAGAACTCTGAGATTACTCGCTCTGCTGCTCTGCGCTCCAATGACGCTCACAAAGCTCCGACAACACGATCCCGCTCTTTTAAATTCCTTGTCTGTCGGTACAGCTTTGTTTTTCTTTTCATTAGCATCTTTTTGTACTTAAATTGTAATTATCCGAATTGCTAGTGAATTGCCCAACGAAAGTACTCAAGGAGTACGGGCCTTCGAGTATGAGTCGTCACAGACTCCGAACGAAGTAAAAAACCTTGTGTCTACTTTACTTTTCCGCTGCACTTATACTCGATATTTTTGAATCGATATTCACCCCCCCTCTATCGAATCTAACGGTCCTACATGTGTGAGATGGCTGACTGACGTCAGGGGTGACCATGTCATTGGCATCATATGCATGATGCATTTATTGCTTGTGTTTGCTGCATTTACTTGCTGCATTTATATGGATGCATATGTTTGACATGCATACAGGATTATGACACTCTCGGTCTGACGACCCTATTATCCTTATACCTTGGTCCTGGTTAGTACAGTTTTCTCCTATATTCCTCAGTTGCATTTATCCTTCTTGTATCAGGAGACTGTACGCATGATTAGTGTTAGTTGTTATTTCCTTTATTATGCATATCAGTTGATACCCACTGAGTGTTTGACTCACACCCTCCTCCGTTGTTATTTTCATGTTGATGCTGTCCAGAGAGTTCCAGTCGCTAGTCCCCTGCAGTCCACGAGGATGTTTATTTGTCTTTTGGTGTCTTTTACTAGACTATGTTGAGACTTGTTTTATTTTGATACACTTGGATCTTATATAGACATTGTCGATGAGTTTTTATTTGGATTTATTTTACTACATGCTTGCCTGGACGGCAGAAGAGGTAAGTTGATCTTATTGTCGGATTTGAGCTTTACGAGTGTAGTGGAGTAGGAATATATTTTGAGCTTTATGGGTGTAGTTGAGTAGGGTTGTTTTTGAGTCATATTATCACTGTTATAGTTTGTTAAATTATTAACTGCATGGGTGATTGTTTATATTATTGTTATTGTTCCGGCCGTGTTGGCCGAGGTATATGTGGCCCAGAGGGCGATGTAGAAAGTTTCAGATTGTCCGCCGTACAGGGGGATGTTGTCGAAATTTCTTCGGACAAGGACTCCTCCGGACGTGATAATTTATTTGATATCAGAGCATAGGTATACGATCCTTTCTTTTCATATTTTGGATATTTGGGATAACCTGATACCAATTTATTTGGTATCTGAGCGCCAGGTTGGCGATACTTTTTTTGATTTTCGTGTTATGGATTTTCGAGATTTATCTGATACCAATTTAGTGGTATCAGAGCGGGTTATGGATACCTGCTTTTGGTGTTTTAGATTTTTGGGTTAGTCGGGTTTGCGAGTCAAACCGGGTATTCGTTTCAGATTTGTATGGATTCCCGTTGGTTTTCTTGTACGGGATTTCGAAGTAAAAGGGGATTGGACAGTGACGGAACATCTCCAGACGGCAAATATGTATGATTAATTTTATAATTTTGGTACCTATATTTAATATTGGGGTAGTATAGATATCCTTAATGGTCATAAGAGATATGTTTAATAATGAGGGAATGTTTCTCTTATTGTGGACCAAAAGAATAGAAAACAAGATAAACGAATTACTGAATATGAAGGGTATTCTAATGACAACTTGTATGTCTCGAAGCTGATTCTGCATGAGGAATGACCTATGATACATAATCTTACCTTACTTAACATGAGACTGGTTTCAACACTCGAATCTATGTCAAAGATCACACAATAGCAATTTTACAGTTGCATCATGTCTCACCTTATATTCTGTAAGGAAAGGACAAAACAAACAAAAACAAATGTTCATGTTTGAAGCTTAGATATATAGATAATGACATGTCAAAATAGTGAGTTTGGATCAAATTCAGGAATATGTCAAGTGTCCCAATGGAACAGGTTTAGTCTGTACATGTAACCATTGCCAAACAATTAGTTACCATCCTTAGGTAGTGTCAATTCCAAGAATGCTACAATATAATTGCTAGCAAAGTTTGAGTAGTTATATTTAAAGTAGCCTCAACATTCTCATTTATCTAACTCTACTGTTATTCTGTTAACGTTCAATCACCAAAAAATAAGTGATCAAGGGTTAAGTTAAAGACATCAAAGCAGTAGTAAATATCTGTCTTGATTTACATCAACTGTCAAGTTTGCAATGAGATACCAACTTTGTCAAAAGACGTCAGATAATGAATATTACAGCAACATTCATATTTGAATGCTCGCAGTCTGAATTAGGTAGCTGTTGAAGTTTAAAAGTCATAAGGTCACACATTCAGAAAAAATCAGCTATTTGGAATTCCAACTAGGGATGCATAAGACTTGGAAAGATCACTAGCATCGGCTAACGGGAAGCGTGGCATGCTGATTGAACAATTGGTAGTAAATCTCTCTCTCTCTATTGGCAGCCACTGTAAGGTTTGTGTGCCAGCTGAAACCGTTAATTATTGAGGTTGATATTTGGTTATGGTAGGCTACTGTTAATTTTTTTTTTTCACTTGATGGTTCTAGTTTATTAATCCATGAAGAAAATGGATTGTTGTGTTGTTGATTTGTTCGTCTTCAGTCAATGAATTTGTTAGGTTGTCATGGTTAATTCAGACTTAACAGAGACCATGTTAATTCAGACTTAACAAATCCAAATAAAATCCCAAGATTAGATTAAACAAGAGAGCGATCTATATATATAGATACTCATGGTTGATTTTTTTTATACTGGAAATGGCCGCGTTCGACATTATCCTTGGCATGGATTATTTGTTCGCATATCATGTCACTGTTGATTGCTAAACGAGGGTGGTCACATTCCGACCATTATGAGTTTTTGGTAATGCCATTTGGGCTTACCAATGCTCTAGCGGTATTTATGGATTGTTGTGGTGGAGCATTGCTCCCACATGTTATGGATGGTTGTGGTGGAGCGTTGTTCCCACATATTGAGGATTTCTTGTGGTAGAGCGTTGCTCCCACATATGTAGTTTTTCTTGTGATGGAGAGTTACTCTCACATTCGATGATCTATTTCTTTGGGTGATTTGTAGCTAGTGATCAGATTTCAGACTTGTTGTCGGGGATCTTATAGTTGAGTATGCCTGTTGTACGGGCATTATGAGTTCTAGGTTTTACCATTTAGGCTTACAAAGCCCTAGATGTTTTCATGGACTTGATGATTTCGGTATTCCTAGGTTGTTTGGATCGGTTTCCATTGTCCTTGTTCACAATGTTGTAATCTATTTTTGATTCGAGCTCGATACCCTCATCTTTTCACTTGAGGTACGTGATTTAATTTACCGTTCAGCATTTTGTACTCTTTATCTGTTGTTAGTATTTGCTGCTGGTAGATAACGAAATTTGGGGACCAAATTTTTATTAGTGGGGGAGAATGTAAAATACCGAAAAATGGCAAATAATAACAAGGTAATTTTCTAGAATTTTTGGAATTTTTTTGGGAATTTTTCGGAGCTCGTACGGGCGAGTTAACGTGGATAAAAATGGGGTCCGGAAAAACCTGTTTAGGCTACCCATTTAAGCGAGGAAAAGTATTTATTTTTCTTTTCCTATTTTCTTTTCCTTTACTTTTGTTTGTTTTCTTTCATTCGTTTCTCCGCCTCCTCCCCCCGCGTGCCTGAGACTTCGCCGACACCATCCTCCCCGTGCCCTAACCGCTCAAGGTGGTTCTTCTCCTCCCCTTCTATTTCTCACTTTCCTCCCGAATCCTCTCCCCTGGCCGACGCAGACGCCGACTCCTCGTTTCACTGCCGGCGCCGCCCGATCGCCGACCACCCCAGTCTGACGCCACTGATCGACGGTGCCGCTCCTACTCAGCCCATCTCCTTCTCTGAGTCGCCAGGCGAAGCCCTAGTGCCGCTGTCGACGCCGAGGCAAGGGCGTTTCTGTCCTTGCTGTGCCCTAGCTTTCCTCTCGCGTCCCCTGTGCCCAAGCGCCGGCACCATTTCAGCACTTCCTTCCTTGAGTCGTTCCCTAGCGCTGTTTTCCCTTGTTTGCGTCACAGAGCGTTCATTCGCCAGCACTCGAGTGCACTCAACAGCCTTGGTGGATACCAGCATAGGGCGTCGCCTGTCTGCAACCAACTCCGGCCAGTCATGCTTCCACCTCATCCGGTTGTGCCTCTTGAGTGGCCTGCTCTGCGGTATCACATTACCACCAGTCTCTGTTTTGGGTTTCTGCCAGCATAGAAGGAATGGGGAATTAGGTAATAATTCTTGTTCACTTGTATCACGATGTAGAATTTGGTACCTTACTGTAAGAACTCCTGATTGATTTATGTTGGGATTGTTTTATTCTGGATAGCAGTGGACGATTGGTCCGAAGTTGTTGGATTCCAGCCACCACAGCACAGAATAGCTGGTTATTTTCTTGATCACCATTTTGATTAGATCAGTGTAAGTGTTTTCGGCCAGTGAATTTCTGTTCTGTAGACTTGGATTGTTAGTTGTGTTAGAAAGAGATGTTTATGTAGGTTGAGTAGGATCTTATCCTATTGGTCGTTGAGATTTTATTTAGCTATTCGTTGAGTTCTAGCTAAATAAATGTATGTATATCGGTTGACACAGGACTTTGACGCGAGACTAGTATCTTGACGTCGGATTTGGACCGATTGGACTTTTCCTATTGGAGGCGGTTACTTTGACTTTATGTCTTTTGATATGCATAATAATGTTTTTTGACATATAGCAATGATTATGTTCTCATTTGCTTCGGTTGATCACTACCCGACCTGTTACATGCTTGTTTGTTTATTATTATGCACATCATGTTATTATTGACCTGATCATACATGCTTATAGGGGTAGTGACACATCCATGTTATATATTATGTTCAGGACCTAGGGTTTATTTGATATCCTATCTGATCTATGTACCTTTTGATTTGATTCCTTGTCCTGTGGTACACATTTTGTGTTTATATATATGGTTATTGTTATTTTGTTCGTGATATTGCCATGTTTAGTGTCATGCATCATCTTGCATGATTGCATGCTGTGCGATAGACCGCTCCATTATTGTCGAGCACATCGCCACTTACATGTATCCGTACACATCACCACTCATGGGTTAGTGGTAGATCAGACAGGTGTGTGACAGATCTGCTGTTTGGCTCCGTTGGTCTGGTGACTCAGCGTGGTAGCCGACAGACAGTTCTGCTCTGTTTGGATCCGCTGGTTTAGTGTAGCAGCGTGGTAGCCGGCAGGCGGTGGACTTTGTTTGGCTCCGTTGGTCCGCTCATGGGTAGTGTGACGCAGCGTGGTAGCCGGCAGAGATTTCTCCCCGTCATCGTGTACCGGGAGATGAGAGCATTGCGCTCCCTCATTTATGATTTGGGGTAGGAGTATGTGTGTACTCCGATAGCATCCCGTCCATTTGGTCACTCATCAGGGGAAGTGATGTCAGAGTGCACGGTTGTCACAGCCCTACCCACACGGACTCACCATTGTGTGTGAGATGGCTGACTGACGTCAGGGGTGACCATGTCATTGGCATCATATGCATGATGCATTTATTGCTTGTTTTTGCTGCATTTACTTGCTGCATTTATATGGATGCATATGTTTGACATGCATACAGGATTATGACACTCTCGGTCTGACGACCCTATTATCCTTATACCTTGGTCCTGGTTAGTACAGTTTTCTCCTGTATTCCTCAGTTGCATTTATTTTTCTTGTATCAGGAGACTGTACGCATGATTAGTGTTAGTTGTTATTTCTTTTATTATGCATATCAGTTGATACCCGCTGAGTGTTGGACTCACACCCTCCTCCGTTGTTATTTTCAGGTTGATGCTGTCCAGAGAGTTCCAGTCGCTAGTCCCCTGTAGTCCACGAGGATGTTTATGTGTCTTTTGGTGTCTTTTACTAGACTATGTTGAGACTTGTTTTATTTTGATACACTTGGATCTTATATAGACATTGTCGATGAGTTTTTATTTGGATTTGTTTTACTACATGCCTGCCTGGACGGCAGAAGAGGTAAGTTGATCTTATCGTCGGATTTGAACTTTATGAGTGTAGTGGAGTAGGAATATGTTTTGAGCTTTATGCGTGTAGTTGAGTAGGGTTGTTTTTGAATCATATTATCACTGTTACAGTTTGTTAAATTATTAACTGCGTGGGTGATTTTTTATATTATTATTATTGTTCCGGCCGTGTTGGCCGAGGTATATGTGGCCCAGAGGGCGATGTAGAAAGTTTCAGATTGTCCGCCGTACATGGAGGATGCTGCCGAAATTTCTTTAGACAGGGACTTCTCCGGGGCGTGACAGATATGTTTTAATTAACTTCAACTTAGAAAAACTACTTTCTACCTATGCCACTATAACTAACTAATTGTAATAAATCCTTATAGCCTTAAGTAGCTAATCCAAGTAGTTAATCCTTTGTAAGACATTGAGTCAAATTATATCAATCCTTATAGCCTTTAGTATCTAATTGACCAAGGACTTTTGTGAATATGGAAAGCTCGGTCAACGTCATTGTTATCAATTGCAAGTGTACGCTTACATCGTCAGTAATACAAAAGATATCAAACTCATAGGGGCTGTTGATTAAGCACTAGTTAACTTTGTATGGTGAACTATCTAGACAATCTAAAGTGGTTCACAAATGCTAAAAAGAAAGGGAAAAGAGAAGAGAGAGAGAGATAGTAAAGAGCGTAAGTGAATGAAGTATGATAGATACTAGGATTTCGATTTTGTTATGATGTTAGTTAATGTCCCAATGCATTGTTCATCTAACAAACTCCAAACTTACACTCATGTAGGGGTTCTAACTAAAGTCGGGTACAATCCCACAAAGATTACACCGAAGAGTTTAACCCAAGTTCTAAGATTACACAAATCACTTCCTAACGGTAGATTAATGCAATTAAGTAGAAGAGGTAACCTAGAAAGTCCGGTTATAGGGCTATCCTTCTATCACAAGGGCCCCCAATCATACATTCCTAGATTACACAAATCACTTCCTAACATTAATTTGAGAGAACCCTCTTAACTCTAATTAGTTTTCCTAATAAAGAGTTAATCCCCGTTTCATGGAAACGTCGTAGTAAGTAAGGGATACCTTCTGTCACAAGGCCCCATTGTCTTACAATCCAAGATTCTTCCTCTACATGGTGATCTAAACCCTACATCTACATTGATTGACCTCACACACATTTTGTCAAACACATACGAGGCATGACACACATAGATCATGATAGAAACACTTCATTGCATAGTTCATACATCACAGCACATCACAATTACTTTCTACATCCTAAATCTAGAGATCTATTCCATTGCAAATTAATTGCAACCAAGAGACGATAAGTAAAGCAATCTACAACTCAATACATCGAGATAGAGAGAAGAGAATGCTTATCCTTGAAGCATAGCATCCTTGGAAGCGCTCCCTTGCTCTGGAGGAGGACAGATTATTGTGGATGAAGGAGAATGAAGCTCTAGGATTTATCCCTAAGGGTAGAACCCTTCCCCAAGGAGAGGGATGAAGTCCCAAACCAGAGATGGGTCCAAGATCATGGTTCTTGACCCTTTTATACCTCCTCTAAACTGCTTAGGAAAACTAGGATTACAGAGGTATGGTAAACTGGGTTTTACACACATTAAACTAGGTTTTCTTATGATTGACCCTGAACTAAAGTTGTAGCTCTTGAAATTATCTACAATATGATATTTGGATTGAGCTCTAGATCAAACCAATCCGAAAGTTATGGTGGTTCAAAGTTTGGTATGTAGTCTGGGCAGAGGTCCAAATGAACCCGCATTTGGGAAGAACGATCGTGCCATTTATCATGGGTAGACTTTGCTATCTCTCTATTGGATCTGAAGAAAAGTTGTAGATCTTGAAGTCATCTATGTTTCAGTATAAAGAACATCCCAAAACTCCAACCGAATGCAAAGTTATGGCCGTTTTATGATTGGTCTGCAATCTATCGAGAATTCAGCACGACTCTATTTTGGCATGGCACACCCCCATGTTCTCCACCACATGACCATTTGGAATCCACATAGTCTAATCTGACTTCCTCTCAGGTTGAGTCACACGGCCGTGTGGGTTCACACGGTCACGATCTTCTTCTTCTTTGCCAAAATCACATGGTCGTGTGGATTCACATGACTGTGGCCTTCTTCGCCTCTGGAATGTTGGCACAGCCGTGTACTGCCTAGTCATGGGAGATTGACACGGTCGTGTGGGTCACACGATCATGGTTTGATTTACCTTTGGTGGGGGTACGACCGTGTGAAATCACACGACCTGAGCTTGATTTCTTCCAAAGTTGTTCTCGTGTGCATTTTTACTCCATTTTCGCTATAATATGCATCATGTCAATCAAAATATATAAAGAACAGATCTCCGAAAAGAATGTAATAGAAGCATAATATTATAATAAAATAGGGTGTAATAATCATAGATTATATGCATGAAGTTTAAGTAGATGTGCGTCAAAATATGATTAAAAGAGTATATAATTTACGCACATCACACCTCCAGACTTAAACCTTTACTTGCCCTCAAGCAAAAATTACAATCTAGACTCATGTGGTTAAATAATACATCATAATCTCTAACAAGTCAATCTAATCCTATCAAATAATTTTATTAATAAGCAAGATACAAAAATAGTTTGAGTATGACCTAAGTAGTCCTCCGTGCTCAGTGCGATAATGACCTATATTTATCAAGTTTCAATTCCTAAGCCTAGTCAAGTCATCATAGAATCATATTCCTTATACTCCTAGTGATAGACACTTACCTGCCACATGCTTGGTTCATCCTTCTCAATTTACCCAAGGTCTCAAAGGCGTTCTTGATATCAAGAGAAACATAGCAGTTATTTTCCCTATAACCTAACTCAGTCTCAAAGGGATAACTCGCTAGTCTCCACTCACAATCAAAAGTTTAATAGATGGACATCACAATTGTCCTATCACACTCTACCAAGATAAATCGAGTCACATTGCTTTGGCAAAACCTGACTACAATTGATTGAGGTAAAAGTGAGTACTAAACTTTGGTAGACATATTTAAAAGAGACCTAATTATTATTAAACTACACATGTATCACATACAATCATTGCATATCATGACATACATCACATATATGCATAAAATAAATCATGACATGATTATGCCCCCATTTTCTATGATCCTCTCAACCCAATGAGAAGATCATAAGGTCAACCTAGGTCAAAGCATCTTCTCCAAGTGTTTCCTCGGTCGTCGTGTGTTGTTGTCCTCCTCCCTTTTTCACTGTCATCCAATAGACTTGTTCTTCTCTAATTTATTATCACACCCCAGAGGAGTCCCTGCCAAAAGAAAATCCGACAGCATCTCCCCTGTATCGATGATAATCTGAATCATATATACATTCACAAGCTATATACATCAACCCACACGACTGGAATATACACAACCATGCAGTTAGATATATATATTAAATAGTCCATACGGTTGTACTAAAAATACAACGGAAAATGAAAGAAGCCCATATAAAACAAAAAAAATGAAGACTGCTAGCCGACAAGGCTTACACAACTACAACTACAACTACAACAAAACAAATACAAACTCCACATAGCAAACTCCAAAAAACAAAGTCGAATTTATACAACACCAAGTCCACCAAAAACATAAGACAAGTAAAGCAGAGATAAAATTGGAAATAGTCATCGGATGTGATGTGGAACCGACAGACAGAATACTCCAAGTGACATGACATATCTATGTGCTAACTTAAAATCAACAAGAAAAATAAGGGGTAGTGAGTATAACATACTCAGCGGGTATCGAGCAGACATGCATAGTAAAATATTACTATCAGTAATAAGCATGCAGTATAGTCTCCTGATCAATAATAGGTAATGCAAAACTGAACAACAGGAGAAACTATACTCACCAGGATCTCCTATCTGAACATAAAGGTGTGAACCATACAAACAAGTGTAGGGTCGTCAAACCAAATCCATAATGTGACCTGTAAGCATGTCAATCATATACAACCACCAAAATGCAGCATCCAATATACAACAATCACAAACAATAAATGCAATCCATGCATATGATGCAAATGACATGGTCACCCCTGATGCCAGTCAGCCACCTCACACGTGATGATGAGGTCGAGTGGGTAGGGCTATGACAACTGTGCACTCTGCTATCACTACTCCTGAGTGACTGAGTAGACAGGATACTGTCAGAGTACACCTATCCTCCTACCCCAAACATAGTGGGGGAGCCTAAGCTCTCATCTCCCTGTGTCATAGTCAAGAGGAGGTAACTGATGATGTGCTCAACAACAATGGAGTCGACAATTGCTCAACATGCAATCATGCAAAATGGTGCATGACACTAAAGCATGTAACTCCAAAAAATATCAGCCTCCACATAATGTGTACCAAAAGGAAAACCAAGCATGTAACTCTTGAAAATATCAGCCTCCACATAATGTGTACCAAAAGGAAGACCGAGTCCATAATAATGATCTAGGTATCATGAATAGGTACACATGCCAATAAATAAATCTAGGTACACATGCCAAGTATAACTAGTAGCTAGGCCTATATCCGGTACTGCATTGTATGCCACTACTTTTATGAACATAAGTACACATGGCAAGAATCAAGAGGATATAAGTATAAATGCATAACAGATAACAATATGGGCATACTACGGGTATCAAGTAGTGACATACCAAGGCAGATATAAACATAATCATTACTACTAATTATAACCTACAATGCATATACGAATAATAATATCAAAAGAAATAAGTCAAAGGTACCCGCCTTAATCAGTAGTTCGTATTAGAACAAATCCCACTTTGAGATGCTCGTCTCGAATCAACGTCCTACAAATCACATGATATACAGTTTGGCTAATCACGTATACAACAACTAGATAAACCCAAAACCCAATCCTAATTCGATTAGGTAATCTCGTTTAATTCCACTTAACAATCCAAATCCAATTAGATAATGAGTCCATTCTTAAATCACCGATCAATTTCCTAATTCTCACCAATCCATCCATTAATCATCAACTAATCAAATCCAATGTATATATAAAATCAACTTTAAAACTCACCTATATCCGTGAACTTCGTTGTTAACTTGCCGATGGAGCAACCACTGCTAGAAAAATATGCCCAAAGCTAGAATATTCGATAGTCTCCAAATCTAGCACCCTAAATCACAAATCAACACATCCCCTCTGAGCATCAACCAAATCACTAATCAGATAACTTTCTTAAACAAAAGACTTTACCCATATCTGTGCCAACAGATTCAATTCATGTGGAGAACCCATTTCTGGTAGCTAGGCAGTAATCTGTGTCACCCGTGGAATGGAGGATGTAGGAGCTTCGGTGGTGACACAAAATCAGGGCCACGAGATTGGCGGTGGCTGCTGTGGTGTCAAGCCAAGGCAAAGAAGAGAATGACAACCATGTGGCGCTGGCACAATCAATCGACAACGGCTAATCGGAACATGATGTGATCATATGGTGACACCAAGTAGGGATCTGACGAAATCAAGCAACGATGTGGAGTGGAGGAGGAAGAGGTCAACCCAAGTGGATCAACCCTAAGATCGAAGACGTGATGTTGAGCAGAGATCTGATGCGATTAACAAATTCTAGTAGAGATCCAGCACACTCAGTCGGTTGGGGGTCTACATCTAGGGCTCGGCCGAAGACGTGGGATCAGATGCTTGGCTTCCGACGAGCACATGGTATCTACAATCAGGAGAGAGGAGATCATGTGGCACTCGGGTGGCTGGCAGTTGGCGTCAAGCAGTGGCAGTCGACAGCGATGCGGAGAGAAGAGCAAGGGGAAGAGGCTGTGGTCGTGCGAATGAAGAAGGAATCAGGATGCTCCGTGAGTTTTTTGTGTCGACGATGAGATGAAGAGAAGGGAAACGTGGTCGGCGATCGACTGGTGCTGATTTGCACTTCGGGTGGTGGCGCGAGGAGGGAAAAGGAGTGCGGCGGAGATGGGGGAAGAGGAAAGAATTGGGAGAAGGGGGAGGGCGTTAGGGATCAGGGGAAGAAGATGGAAATCGACGAGGAATAAGTTTAGTTTTTTGCTTTATACCTAGTTTTAATTTCATTAAACCCTAAGTTGATTTCTCAATCAACTCCCACTTAATTGGGTATTCCAAATAGACTTTTCTCAAGCCTATAAATTCATCCCCTCAAATTACGTCATTCAAGATCTGAAAAATTCTCAGAAAATTCCTAAAAATTCCATTAAGGTTATTCGTCCATTTAACCTTATTATACTATTATTATTTTATTGCGGTATTTTACATTCTCCCTCACTAATAAAAATTTAGTCTCCAAATTTATGTTATTTACCATCAGCAAGTACTAGTAATAGATAAGCAGTATAGATGTTGAACGAAAAATCTAACCCATATACCTCAAGTAAAAAGATGGGAGTATCAAGCTCAGATCGTATCCTCGAGCTCCTAGGTAGCCTCCTCGTCAGAATGATACTGCCATCCGACTTTAACCAGCCGGATAGTCTTGTCCCACAGCTGACGCTCTCTAAGGTCCAGAATCCGTACGAAACCTCCTCGTAGGTAACGTTAGGCTGAATGATATATTTGCTAGAACATGTGGTGGGTCGGATACGTATCACCTTAGCATGGACACATGGAATACATCATGAATGCCTGCCAGAGATGGTGGTAGCTCCAGACGGTAAGCTACCGCTTCAATCCTCTCCAAGATCTGGTAAGGCCCAATGTAACGTGGAGCTAGTTTACCTCGGAGACCAAATCTCTTCACCTCTTACGTGGGTTAGACTCTCAGAAATACATGGTCTCTAGTAGAGAACTCCAGGGGTCTTTGTCTCTGATAAGCATAACTCTTCTGATGGTCCTGCGCCTCGGACATCCTCCGTCTGATAGTGCAGACCAACTCTGCCTCTTGCTGAGCTCTATGAGTTCTACAAGCTAGGCCTCCCCAACCTCCTCCCAGAGGGTGGGTGTCCGACAAGGTCTACCATACAATGCTTCAAACGGTGTCATCTGGATAGCCGAATGATAGCTGTTGTTGTAGGTGAATTCTACTAATGGCAGGTGGTCCTCCCAGCTACCTTCGAAATCTATAACGCAAGACCTCGGCAAGTTCTCTAAAGTTTGGATAGTCAAGGCCTATTGTAGACTCTATCAGAACCGGGATGTAAACTATGGGTCTCTATCCAATATAATGCTCAAAGGAACACCATGCAATCTGATGATCTCCCGACAATACAACTCTGCTAATAAATCTAGCGAATTGATCTTTCTAATCGCTAAAAAGTGTGCGGATTTGGTTAATCGATTAACGATTATCCAAATCACGTCATGACCTAGTCGTGTGCTAGGCAATCCCACCACAAAATCCATAGTGATGTGCTCCCATTTCCACTCTGTAATAGGAATCCTCTGAAGAAATTCAACAGGTCTCTGGTGCTTAGCCTTCACCTGCTGACAGACTAGACATCTAGGTACAACTCCGCGATGTCTTTCTTCATACCGTTCCACCAATAGGAACGTCTCAAATCTAGATACATGCGGGTTTCACCTGGGTGGAAAGCAAATCGGGAGTGATGAACCTCCTGAAATAACTCTTCCATAACTGGGTGAGATTGAGGTACGCATAATCTGCCTCGAAAATAAATAATACCCTCGTCATTTCGGGTGAACTCCATCTGCTGCCTGAAAGCTATCTGGCTGCCAATGGACTACAAGCGCTGATCACCGGCTTGGGCCTCTCGGATCCTCATCCTGATCGATGACTGAGCAACCATGATAACCAGGATACCTTGCTCTGTCTGTCCCTGCTCCTCAAGGCCCAACTTGGAGAAACCCTGAATCAAGTCCATGACTAAAACTCAGTGTCAAGCTAAAGTCCCTCTGGACTTCCAGCTAAGTGCATCGGCAACCACATAACTTTCCCTCGATGGTAGCTAATGATACAGTCATAATCCTTCAGGAACTCCATTCATCTCCTCTATGGGAGATTGAGTTCCTTCTGGTTGAAAAGATATTTGAGACTCTTATGATTAGTGAGAATCTCAAATTTAATACCATACAGATGATGACGCCAAATCTTCAAAGCAAAGATAATGGTGGCCAACTCCAGATCATGTACTAAGTAGTTCATCTCATGCTCCTTCAACTGACGAGAAGCATAGGAGACTACCCTGTCGTGCTGCATCAAAACAGTGCACAGACCCTATAGAGAAGAGTCAGTGTAGAGTACGAATCTGTCCTCTCTAGAGGGCAAAGTGTGAATTGGTGACAACACTAATCTCTGCTTCAGCTCCTGGAAGCTGGTCTCGTAGGCTTCTGATCACATAAACTTCACTCCTTTCCTAGTCAGGCATGTCAGTAGCATAGCAATGTGAGAGAAACCCTCAATGAACCGTCTGTAATATCCAACCAATCCCAAGAATCTGCGGATCTCTTGAACTCATTTCGGCTGTTCCCAACTGGTGACAACCTTGATCTTCTGAGAATCTACCAAAATACCTCGGCTAGAAACTATGTGTCCCAGAAAACCGACTGAGGGTAGCAAAAAATCACACTTGCTGAACTTCGCATATAGACGATGTCGTCGAAGAGGCTCCAAGACTATGCAAAGATGTTGTGGATGTTCCTCCTTGGAACGTGAGTAGATCAAAATGTCATCGATGAAGATGATAACAAACTAATATAGATACTCCAGGAAGACACAATTCATCTAATCCATAAATACCGCTGGAGCATTGGTAAGTCCAAATGACATTACCAAAAACTCATAATGTCTATATATAAGGCATACTCAACCATAAGATTACTAGCAATGAATCAGTAATCCGATCACCAACTACATATCACCAAATCCATAAATATCACACATGACACTCATTATGTCACCATCAACGACAAACCTAAATAATAGATCATCAAAACAAATATCCACTAATAAATCATCAAAACAAATATCCACTAATAGGTCATCAAAACAAACATCTACTAATAGATCATCAGGCAACCACACAACTCAACATTTAATCAAATAAATCATTAGAAATCAATATATCACAATATCCCTCAACCTCAAATCGTACTCAACAATCATCAAACATGATAACTCCCTAGTGACCAATTTTCATCGTATCGGGTACCCTTAAAATATCCACAATAAAAGAATCACAATCCAAATTTCAAAGGGTCACTCAACCTCCTGACTAAGTGTCTACCCACCAAAGTTTATCATCACAAATCTCATACTCATACTTTTAAATGTCTTCCGATAAATGTCGATAAAAGATCGAACACTCTGGGCTAACATATAGACTTCAAGACCTTGGTAGAAGATCATATAGTCAAGGTCTTGAACTACTTAATAGAGACAATGCTAGTTGAGTTGACCAACAATTATCTTGTAACCCATCATACTACGATTGCTCCACTTGAGGTTCAGTAACCTTTAGTGATGAGACATGAATACAAGGGTAGAGGAGCACTATCACTATATAGCTGATCGAAATAACTATCAATCGACCCACTGCTCCTCAAAGATCATCATATGATATTTCCACTCAGTGACGGTGGAACTTTCTAGGTGTTAATCATCTCACACCACCTTTGTATCACTGTGGGTCATAAATCCCTAGATACCATTGAGGATATCCGCGATCGGTCCATGAGTCAGGATCCCCCATGGAACAACATTAGGTGAATTAACTGGTCATCGCCTTATAAATCGTTATGCTACCAAAGGAGGTAGAGAGGTACTCTCTCTCAAACTACCTCAAAATAATCATCAAGTGATATCTGGACCTCCAAAAATGATCATCTGCTTCTTCCTTCACGCGGTGTCTGGTCACGTAAAAGATAAGCAGCTAACTTAAATTTTCCCACGCCAATAAAAATTATATATCTGAATGTACTCACCAAGTTATACAACCAAGTAATGGTTGTATCTCATAAATGTTAAGCAAGTAGCTTTACACCTTTCCACATCAGTGGGGGTATCCTATCCGAATATACCTTCTAAGTCATTCAACCAGGTATAGAACAGTTCATGGTCAAAGTCCACATGGAATAGAATATGTCGATCCTTTATAGATTAACCAAGCCAATAATAGTAGATGGCTAATTCAGTCTTCTCTACATTGGCACAAGTCATGTATCCAAATGTGTCTCAAAATATCTAACCAAGCACGAGTAACCCAAAAATTAAAATCTCTATTAAAATAGAGTAAGTCGGTATCCTAATGATCAAACTTCCAAAATAAATCGGTCATCTACTAATTAATCTAATAAGAGTAAATCAATCATCTACAGATGAAACTAACCAAGGTAAATCGATATACAACTACCTAAGTCAACTAGGATAAATCGGTCCTTTATAGACAGAACCAAAGAGAATATAAATTAATCCTCTACTGATCGAACCAACAGGAGTAAACCAGTACTCTACTAAATGAGTCAACATGATTATTACTACTAGTATGATTTGACGAATCCCCTGAGACTGTTATCCTTAATCTCCCGTAGGGTCGACCGTGATCAGTGGTTGATCCATCATATGAAATATATGCTACAAACAACTAGACAGGTACTAAAAGAGTACTAACACATGTCATAACTAACTATTATAGACAACTACATATGTACTAAAAGAAGTGCATGATAACAGTAAACAAACATACCTTCTATAGCTTGGAGATGTCCTACTGCTGCCTAGTCCCAAAACTCGAAAAGTCATATCGAGAAAACCAAAACACAAAATCCAAAATATAGGAATTAAGCCTCATAAAACTAGCTTTGATACCAATAAATTATCACGCCACAGAGGAATCCCTGCTAGAGAAAAATTTGACAACATCTCTCCTGTATCCGTGACAATCTGAATCATATATACATCCACAAGCTATATACATCAGCCCACACGGCTAAAATATACACAACCACGTAATTATATATATATTAAACATCCCATACAACTATACTAAAAATACAGCGAAAAAGGAAAGAAAGTTGATACAAAATTAAAAAAAACGGAGACTGCTAGCCGGCTAGGCTTACACAAACACAATAAAACAAATACAAACTCCACATAGCAAACTCCAAAAATAAAGTCGAATTTATACAACACCAAATCCACTAAAAACTTAAGACAAGTAAAGTGGAGATAAAATCGGAAATAGTCCTCGGATGTGACGTGCAACCGGTAGATAGGATACTCTAAGTGAGATGACATATTTATGTGCTAACCTGAAATCAACAAGAAAAATTAGGGGTAGTGAGTATAACATACTCAGCAGGTATCGATCAGACATGCATAATAAAATATAACTACTAGTAATAATCATGCAGTACAGTCTCCTGATCAATAACAAGTAATGCAAAACTGAACAACAGAAGAAACTGTACTCACCAGGACCTCCTATCTGAACATAAAGGTGTGAACCATACAAATAGGTGCAAGGTCATTAGACCAAATCCATAATGTCTCCTGTTTGTATGTCAATCATATGCAACCACCAAAATGTAGCATCCAATATGCAGTAATCACAAACAATAAATGCAATCCATGCATATGAAGCAAATGATATGGTCACCCCTGACGCCAGTCAACCACCTCACACGCGATGGTGAGGTCAAGTGGGTAGGACTATGCCAACTGTGCACTCTGCCATCAGTACTCCTGAGTGACCGAGTGGACAGGATGCTGCCGGAGTACACCTATCCTCCTACCCCATACATAATGGGGGAACCTAAGCTCTCATCTCCCTGTGTCATAGTCAAGAGGAGGGATCCCTATCCGCTACCACGGTGTAGTCACCACTACCCATGAGTGGACCAGTGGAGCCCTGACAAAGCAAACTACACACACCCTGCTTGATATACCACTAACCCATGAGTGGTTGTTTGTGTAGATCATGTAATTGGCGATGTGCTCAACAACAATGAAGTCAACAATCGTTCAGCATGCAATCATAAAAAATAGTGCATGACACTATAGCATGTAACTCCTGAAAATATCAGTCTCCTCATAATGTGTACCAAAAGGAAAACCAAGCATGTAACTCCTAAAAATATTAGCCTCTACATAATGTGTACCAAAAGGAAGACCGAGTCCATAACAATGATCTAGGTATAATGAATCTAGGTACACATGCCAAGAAATAAATCAGGTACACATGCCAAGTGTATCTAGTAGCTAGACCTATATCCGATACTGCATTGTATGCCACTACTTCTATGAACATAAGTATGCAAGGAACTAGAGTGTTAAACATGCTTATGCACAGTGGAAATCATCTAGTTCCTTCCAGGAGATCCATGCGAAGGGAAAGAAAAATATACTAAGTTTTTCATAAGATTATAAGAGGGTTATACCTTTGGTGCATGCTCACAAACTCCAAACAGCTTGAATCTTAGCACGATCACACGTTTGCGCCTCTACGGTATCCACACGAACAAGCGTTCGTTTGTCTCACAAACTCACAAAATGGAGATAGGTTGTGCTAGCAACGTAGAGAAAGGATTTTGGCCAAGAGAGGAGAAGAGCAAGGAGAATGAAGAACTATCTCAAAAAATGGATAGAAAATTGCTTAAGTATTTTCATCCAATGAAAACACTTAATTAGCATTAATAGCCTTAATGAGTATTTACACTCCATTAAGGACCACACTTGGAACTCCTCATTTCAAATTCAATTTCGAAAATTAAATGAAATGAATCATTGAATTTTGAAATTCAATAAATCTCTCCATTAATCTTCACTTAAGTCTAACTCAAGTCTAATTCACTTGAGTCTAACTCAAGTCTAATTCAATCGAGTCTTACTCAATTAATCTCATGCAATTTCAAATTCAATGAATCACATTTCATAAATTTGAATTGACTCCTTGAGTCTAATTTGAATTGGACTTAATCCAATAATTAGATCCAATTGATTCTAACTCAATAAGTCCAATTCGGATAAGATTTAATCCAATGATTCATCATATGAACCCATCTCCAAATCTACTTATTCTTTGTGTGTGACCCAATAGGCTCTTGTAACATTGGCAATGTACCCAAATCAACATTTAGATACATGAGCAATGAGTGATATCTAGCAAGGCATCATTGCTATCGAAGTGACAAGAAAGTCGAGATCCGACCTAACCTGTCCATGGCTATTATCTTGTATAACTTTGTTTCTCTATCCTTGATATCTAGATTGATCAATGAAGTGTAGACCGTGTCATCCTCTTATCAACCTTTGTGTTTCTTGATCTCTAAGTAGACACACTCAATCAAATAAGCTCAATATCTCATACTGACTCATTTGCGCATGGTCATGCTTTCTTGTGTCCTACTAATCAAGGAGCCCCCAGATATCGCTTCCATCATATGGAAGGTATATTCCCATCTACATCAGTCACATCCTTCCGCATAATTCATTGCATACCCAGTGATCGACTTTATTGTCCACCTTGTTACAGGTGAGGTTTGCCGATACCAAAGTACACAACTCCTTATGTAAGGAACCGTAGTGACTTTAGGTCTAAGGACTATTCATACCAATAGTCACATGAGAATGTTTATGACACTCATATACCGATCCATGAAACATTCTTATGGTGGGGCATTCAGTATATATTCACTAATATATACCCATGTGTCAACCTGATATCTCATATCCATGACTTGTGAGATTAAGTCATTCGTTGACCTACATGCAAGTCTCAATGCATTAATAATGCCCTTGTATACTAATGATCGACTAGGAATAGTTAAGAGTAGTGTTCTATGTATATCTATAATATCTCACTATCAATTCAACCAATTAATATGCTGTAGATAAGAGTCTACTACCCAAGGACATTATTATACTTATTCAATCAGCACTGAACTGAAATAAATATAATAACCAACTTTACCTTCTATTAATAATGATATATGATACAAAATGAGCCCTTTACAATCATCTCATAATTGGTACTAGGGCTAATACTAACAAAGTACACATGGCAAGAATCAAGAGGATATAAGCATAATGCATAATAGATAACAATATGGGCATACTACAGGTATCAAGTAGTGACATACCAAGGCAGATATAAACATAACCATTACTACTAATTATAACCTACTATGCATATCAGAATGACAATATCAAAAGAGATAAGTTAAAGGTACACACCTTAATCAGTAGTTCGTATTGGAACAAATCCCACTTTGAGACGCTCGTCTTGAATCAATGTCCTGCAAATCACATGATATACAGTTTAGCTAATCACGTATACAACAACTAGCTAAACTCAAAACCCAATCCTAATTCGATTAGGTAATCTCGTTTAATTCCACCTAACAATCCAAATGCAATTAGATAATGAGTCCATTCTTAAACCACCGATCAATTCCCTAATTCTTACCAATCCATCCATTAATCGTCAACTAATCAAATCCAATGTAGATATAAAAACAATTTTAAAACTCACCTATATACGTGTACTTCGCTGCTAACTCACCGATAGAGCACTCGCTGCTAGAAAAATATGGCTAGAGCTAGAATATCCGATAGTCTCCAAATCTAGGCACCCTAAATCACAAATCAACACATCCCCTCTAAGCATCAACTAACTCACTAATCAAATAACTTTCTTAAACAAAAGACTTTACCCATATATGTACCAACAGATTCAATTCATGTGGAGAACCCACTTCTGGCAGCTTGGCAGCAATCTGTGTCAACGGTGGAATGGCGGTGGCTGCTATGGTGGTGACACAAAATCAGGGCCACGAGACTGGCGGTGGCTGCTATGGTGTCAAGCCAAGGCAAATAAGAGAACGACGACCATGTGGTGCTGGTACAATGAATCGACAACGGCTAATCGGAACCTGATGCGATCATACCGAGACACCAAGTAGGGATTTGGCGAAATCAAGTAGCGATGTGGAGTGGATGGGGAAGAGGTCGACCCGAGTAGATCAACCATAAGATCGGAGGTGCGATGTCGAGCAGAGATCCGACGTGATTAACAAATTATAGTAGAGATCCAGCATGCTCAGTCGGTTGGGGGTCGACATCTAGGGCTCATCTGAAGACGTGGGATCAGTTGCTTGGCTTTCGATGAGTACATGGTGTCTGCGACCAGGAGAGTGGAGATCAAGCGACACTCGGGTGGCCGGCAGTCGATGTTGGGCAGTGGCAGTCGATGGCGATGCGGAGAGAAGAGCAAGGGGGAAGAGGCTGTGGTCGGGTGAATGAAGAATGAATTAGGATGCTCCACGAGTTGTTTGTGTCAGCGATGAAATGAAGAGAATGGAAACGTGGTCGGCGATCTGCTAGCGCCGATGTGCACTTCGGGTGGTGGCACGAGGAGGGGAAAAGGAGTGCGGCGAAGATTAGGGAAGAGGAAAGAATCAGGAGAAGGGGGAGGGCGTTAGGGATCGGGGGAAGAAGATGGAAATTGGCGAGGAATAAGTTTAGTTTTTGCTTTATACCTAGGTTTAATTTCATTAAACCCAAAGTTGATTTCTCAATCAACTCCCATTTAATTGGGTATTCCAAACAGGCTCTTCCCAAGTCTATAAATTCATCCCCTCAAACTATGCCATTCGAGCTCCGAAAAATTCTCAGAAAATTCCTAAGAATTCCATTAAGGTTATTCGTCCATTTAACCTTATTATACTATTATTATTCTATTACGGTATTTTACATTTGTACATTACAAAATCTAAAGAAATCTCGAGTTACATTCGAGGGTAGTCTAAATTTATAATAAGAAAAAAAAGGGAAAGGCATGACACGTATGTTGTATTATTAATTACAACACACACATCCAATCATATCGGTGTTAAGGGCCATAAACATTCACCATGTCACATAACATTCATAATATTTTATGCCATAAAATCTACTACAACTTAGTATATGCCTTCGCAAGTGGCTCTGATACTGCTGTAAGGAACTATAACACTAAATACATGGAAAACACAACAGAAATAAGTTCCTTCCAAAAGATCAATGCAAAGGAAACGACATACTAAGTTTAATGAATGGAGTTTATACCTTTGCTGCGTATCCTTCGCAATCCCGATAGTAATGTTTCTTTAGATATGGATCTTAGCGCGATCAATACGTCTGTGCCTCTACGGTATCCACGCGAACACATTCTCTGTCCGTCTTATGAACTCACGACTTGGAAAAGAAACAACCTTTTTTGTGCTAGCAACTCTACAAGGTTATTTTTGGCCAAGAGAAGAAGAGGAAGAAGAGTAAAAACTAAGAAGATCACCATCACCCAAAAGGTCACTTCATCTATATAAGGTAACTTCATAAAAGGGTTACTTTACCAAATAAGTTACTTCACCAAAAAGTTACTTTACCAAAAGGTTACTTCACCTAAAGGTTACTTTTACAAATGGATTTTTGTACTCATCTAATGAATACAAAAATATTTTTGTCTTTTGATCTTCCTTTTTGATTAATGATGTATTAATTTTTATTAATATTCATTAATCTTAATAGGTTGGATTTAGTATATTGGATTAACCATTAACCCAATAAGTCATTAACCCAATAAACCAATGAGTCTAACCCATTACTCAATGAGTCTAATATGAATTCATTCGAGTCTAACTCAATGTATATAATTTGGATTAGACTTAATTAATCCTATAATCCATCTCCAATCAACAGATTTTTTGTGTGTGACCCAATAGGTTCTCATAATATTGGTAATGTATCTAAAATCATTTTAGATACATAAACAATGAGTGACATCTCATAATATTGGTAATGTAGGATTGAAAAGAATTTAAATATCTCTACAATGACATGATATTGTCCACTTTGGGCTAAGCCCTCATGGTTTTGCTCTTGGGCTCTCCCCAAAAGGCCTCATATCAATGGAGATATCTTTTTCTCTTATAAACCCATGATCTTTCCATATGTTTCCAATATGGGACTATGTTTACAACCTTGCAACCCCAACAATCCCCCCCTTCAAACAAAGGACCATAGGTTTCCCATGTACAATCCTCGACCCATCAGGTCTTCCTGCCCCTCGGTCCACCCGACCTACTAGGACTTCCTTGCCTAGTCGCAACTAGGACTTCCTGCCTGGTGTCTGGTCCTCTTGATCCGAACATAAGAGCCCCCACTTTCTTTGTTCGAGGTCAATATTGTACCCATATGGCTCAATCAGACCATAGCTCTTGTGCACAGTCGGTGGTTAAACCTTCTGGCAATCCGGGATCTGATACCAATTATAGGAACGAAAAGAATTTAAATATCTCTACAATGACATGATATTGTCCATTTTGGGCCTAAGCCCTCATGGTTTTGCTCTTGGGCTCTCCCCAAAAGGCCTCATATCAATGGAGATATCTTTTTCTCTTATAAACCCATGATCTTTTCCATGTGTTTCCAATATGGACTATGTTTGCAACCTTGCAACCCCAACATGTCGAGATCCAACATAATCTTTTTTGTGTCTATTATCTTGTGTGGCTCAATCCTTCTAACCTTGATATTTAGATTGCATCATCCTCTTATCAATGAGGTATAGATTACATCATCCTCTTATTAATCTTTGTAATTTTTGATCTCTAAGTAGACACATTAAAACAAATAAGCTCAATATCACATATTGACTTATTTGAGCATGGTCATGCATTCTGTGTTCTACTAATCAAGGGGTCCACAAATATCACTTCTGTCATATGGAAGGGATAGATCCTATTTGTTAGAGTGTATACTGAAAGCCTAAGCTTTTGTAGACATTTATTTTGAATAAAGAATCACATTTGGTCAAATTATCTACATTTGTTTGTAGTTGTTCAATTAGTTTATATTGTAGATAACATAGTATGTGGTGTCACATACAGAAGATAATGTTATTAGTACCTTATAAATTATAAACAGTAGCTCACGACCAAAATGGAAAGGAACAAACCATTGGAAGGTGTAGTGTAATTAGGTATTAGTTTATCTTAATTATATAATTATACTAGTACACTTAGAGTGTATTGAGTAGGACCATTAGAGGTTGTTTCTTTTATGCTGACTTTATAAAGAAATAAAGACCTCAGTTATTATGGAAGTGTGTGCTCTTAATCCTAATATAATAACAAGCACATATATTTGATATTTATTTCTTTAATTTATCAATGGGTGAGATTTAGTTCGATAAATCAATAAGCCTGATAGGTTGGGAAATGATATCACTTATAGTGTGTGTTGTTGATAATAGAAGGAAACTGTGTCCTAGTGATCTAGGTTGATAATGTCCCCAAGAGGAGCTCATAAGGATTGTCATGTTAAACTTTGCAGGTGGACTTAGTCCGACATGACGATAAGGTTGAGTGGTACTACTCTTGGACTAAGATATTAATTAAATGAGTTGTTAGTAACTCACTTAATTAGTGGACATTCGACATCTTAAACACAGGGAGACTAACACACTCATAATAAGAAGGAGCCCAAAAATGTAATTTGGGATTGGTGCGGTAGTTCAATAATAGTTCTCTAGTGGAATGAATTATTATTGATAAAATTAAGTTGTGTGTTCGGGGCGAACACGGGATGCTTAATTTTATCGGGAGACCAAAACCAATTCCTCCTTTCGGTCCCTATCGTAGCCTCTTAGTTATAGAGTACTATACCCACCTATACCCACCTTCATACCCATGTTGTAGGGGTCGGCCAAGCCTTGGTCCATGGGTGGCCGGCCCTAGCTTGAACCCAAGCTTATGTGGCCGGCCCTTTTAAAATATAAAAGAATTTTAATTTTAATTTTTTCTTATGTGGAAGATATAATTTAAAAGAGAGATTAAAAATTAAAATATCTCTTTCTACAACAGATTAAGAAAAGAGATTAAATCTCTTTCCTTATTTGTAGATTGAAAGAATATTTTATTTTTCTTTTTTATAAATTATTCACATGTTGAAAAATTAAAATTATAGAAATTTCTTTTTATCAACCATGAAGGGATTTTAAAGGAAAATTTTATTTTTTAAAATTTTTGGAAATAAATAAGGAATTTTAATTGGTTGATTGAAAATTGCCTTATTTGCTCTTCCATTAGGTGGCCGGCCATGACATGGGTTATTAGGAAATTTTATTTAATTTTTCTTAATTAATTCATGTCAAGGAAAGTTAAGGAAATTTTATTGTAATTAAATTTCCTTATTTGCCAAAGCTATGGATTATAAAAGAGGGGGTTTTGGGTGCCTTCAAGGTGAACAACCTCTATTCTATTTTCTCCCTCTTTTCTTCCTTGGTGTGGCCGGGCCCCTCAAGTTTTCTCCTCTCCTTGGTGTGGCCGAACCTCTCATCTTCCTTGGAGATCATGTGGTGGCCAGATCTTAGCTTGGAGAAGAAGGAGAGAAAGCTTGCATCCCTTGGAGCTTGGTTGGTGGAAAAAGATCTTCATCCTTTGGAAGCTTTGTGCTTGGCCGAAACTTGAAGGAAGAAGAAGAAGGTGCTAGGTGGTCCTCGTCTCGGAAGATCGTTGCCCACACAACGCCCGAGATTAGAAGAGGAATACGGTAGAAGATCAAGAGGTCATTATTCACAAAAAAAGGTATAACTAATAATTGTTTTTTGCATCATGTTAGTTTAGTTTCTTTGTAAAAATACCAAATACAAGAGGCATGCGATTCTAGTTTTTTGAATTAGTTTTCGAAATTGTGTTCTTTTGTTTTTTTTCTTTTCCTTGTGATTTAATTGTTCTTAGTGGTTAACCTAGGGTTACTATGGGAAGGTTAAATATTTAATTTCCTTAAAAGGCTTTGTCTAGTCGGTGGTGGTTGCTCTCATATCTAAGAAGGCCATGTGCCTCGCTATGCAGTACTGGAAGCCGATTTTGGAAATAGATATTTAATTATCTTTGTGACCTAGGTGATTTGGATCGAACGTGTTAAGTTTCGCAGGAGATCCAAGTCTAAACCTAAAAAAACAAATAAATTAAACTTAGGATCAAACTTGTTAAGTTCCGTAGGCGATCCAAGTTTAATTTAAAAGAACACATGGTAGCTAGGAAAATGTTCAGACAATTGTACAAAATTTTTATATAGTGAAACCGATAGGTTTTCCGAGTAGCAACCAACAATTGGTATCAGAGCTAGGGTTTTGCCTCTGTGTATTTGGTATTAGTTTAATTATGCACATGTCATACATAATTTAGGCAGGATAATAGTAGGATGTGCTAACTTTGTGGATGCAGGATCCAACTATTATGACTTATAGTTATTGTGTGTGTGATTGGGCCCTTGGACATGTCAAGGGAATTTTATTGTGTGTGCATGATTATATTATAAAATACAGCAGGAGCTGTATTTAGTTTTATTAGGATTTTATTTTTGATCTAGATACATGTACATTCCTTCGAGGAATATAGGATCAAAAAATGTTAAATTCTATTTATGTCGCGGATCGAATCTTGTAAGGTGTGGAACCTTTTGTGGACCAGAGGCGCAGCGAAACAAGGAGCAAGATGGATCCGACAACTAGACCCGGTAGTGGTGGCCAAAAATGGCAGCAGCTGGGGATGGCAACGCACGGAGGACAACAATAGATAAAAGCCATAATAGTTGAAAATTAGTTTTTCTATTTATTACTTTTATACTGTGCTGTGTGTGCTTGTTAGTATGCATGTTAAGTAAGCTAGCATAGTCAAAATTCCTCACTTTAAATAACTAAGTGGGAGAGGGATTTTAAATAAATTCCACGGTCTCCATTACTAGTTTGTTAGTGATGCAAACAAACTTACGCGTTAGCTCTGAGTGCCTTCCTCCATATCGGATGAGTTTGTTTGTGGATCACTAGAACAAACTTCCATTTTGGATGACTATAGGAAATTAATTAAGAGCGTGTGATCTTCCCCATCGGAAGGGGCACAATCTTATTAATGGACTTAGTGTCAAGTAATGGTATACACTTAGGCACGTCTAATAGTATCCTCCCCATCGGAGTCACTGCTATTATTCGTGTGACCAAAGGAAACTAACTATTAATTTTATTTGTCAAAAAGTTAGGTTGACAAGATAATAAAATTAATGGGTTAAACCCTCCTTTTACAAATATTGAATTTGTATACGTTCACACTATCGTGGCATATAAAATTCATGATGTTTTGAGGTGTTGGTTAATTTAAAATAGTATTGTTTGAGGAATCAATATTATTCTAAATTTAGAGTTCTGACCAAAAGTTATTTGTGATTCTTAGGATGACTTTCAACCCACTGGCCATCATACTAAAAGAGAACAAACTTACTGGTCCTAACTACATAGATTGGAAAAGGAACCTAGACATTGTTCTTACTGCTGAAAGCTATAAGTTTGTACTAACTGAGCCTTGTCTTGATGCACCCAATGGTGAATCTACCCAAGAGGAGATTGAGTATCATAAGAAATGGGTAAAAGCAGATGAGATGGCGCGGTGTTACATTTTGGCTTCAATGTCAAATGTATCGCAACATCAGCATTAAGATTTACCAACAGCTTATGATATTATGAACAATCTCAAGGAACTCTTTGGTCACCAGGATTGACCCTCTAGGCAAGAAGCCATGAGAAAGATAATGATGACCACCATGCAAGAGGGTACTCCTGTGAGGGATCATATCCTAAAGATGATGGCTTATCTAAACGAAATACAAATCCTTGGAGGAGAAATTGATGGGGAAACCCAGATCGATATGATCCTCCAAACGCTACCTAGAAGTTTTGAGAAATTCCGCCTGAATTACAATATGAATAAAAGGGTATATTCATTGGCGGAACTACTGATAGAACTTCAGGCAGCAGAAAGTTTGTTTCGTCATAATTCTCAGATTCACTATGCTGAAAATGGTTCTACTTCTAAACCGAAAGGAAAGAAGAAGAAGAAATAAGTTAGCTCAGCAAAGAAGGTGAATAAATCTTAGAGTACAGGACCTAAAGCTGGAGTGAAGAAGCCGAAGGGCAAGTGCTTCATCTGCAAGCAGTCAGGGCATTAGAAGGCGGACTGTTCTCGTAGGAATCCAAACAACAAAGGTATATCTCATGCTCTGGTTGTTGAAACATGTTTAGCGGTGTTATCTACCAGTACCTGGTGTGTAGATACAGGAGCCACTGATCATGTCTGCAATTCTTTGTAGGGGTTCTAGGAAACTTGACAACTATATGAAGGAGAAATAACAGTCTACATGGGCAATGCTACTAAGGTGGCGGCTGTTGCAGTGGGAGACGTCTACTTATCTTTTGATAGGAATAGAAAATTGGTTTTAAGAAATTGTCTTTATGTACCCAGTTTTAGAAAGAATTTAATTTTAGTTTCTAAACTGTATTTGGATGGATATTCTGTTTCCTTTAATAACAATGTAGTTATAAAGAGAAATAAAGTGATTATCTGTTCTGGTGCATTAGTTGGCAATTTATATACTTTAAATCCAATTTCTCCCATAAAGTAAATATGGAAATTTATAACACATCTTCTAACACTAATAAGAGAAAATAACCTTCGGAAATGAACCAAGCGTATCTTTGGCATCTAAGGCTTGGATATATTAACTTAAGTAGGATTCAAAGGCTTATAGCTGATGGACTCTTGGGTTCATTAGAGTTGGAAAATTTTCCAACTTGTGAATCTTGCTTGGAAGGTAAAATGACCAAGAGGCCTTTTAAGGCCAAGGGGGTATAGAGCCAAAGAAGCGTTAGAATTGGTTCATTCTGATTTGTGTGGTCCTATGTCTATCCAGGCAAGAGGTGGTTTTGAATATTTTGTCTCTTTTATAGACGATTATTCAAGATATGGATATATTTACCTAATGCGCCGCAACTCCGAGTGCTTTGATAAGTTCAAAGAGTACAAGGCTGATATGGAGAAATGACTAGGTAAAAGTATCAAGACACTACGGTCTGATCATGGTGGCGAATAACTCTTAGAAGAGTTTAGGAATTACTTATCAGAGGCCGGGATTCAATCCCAATTGTCCGCACCTGGTACACCCCAACAGAATGGTGTGGCAGAACGAAGGAACATGACTCTTATGGAGATGGTTAGATCGATGATGAGTTATTCAGAATTACCAAATTCATTTTGGGGATACGCTCTGGAAACGGCAGCGCACATTCTGAACTTAGTGCCTTCTAAATCAGTATCTTCTACTCTCACAGAATTGTGGAATGGGCCAAAACCCAGTCTAAGACATATTCAGATTTGGGGTAGTCCAGCACATGTGCTGAAACTAGATGCTGATAAGTTAAAATCTAGTACAGAAGTTCGCGTGTTTGTGGGTTATCCCAGAGGAACGAAAGGTGGTTTATTTTATAGTCCTAAAGACCAGAAGGTCATTGTTAGCATCAATGCCCAGTTTTTAGAAGAAGTCTATATAATGGATCACAAGCCCAGTAGCAAAATTATTTTAGAAGAACTTAGAGAGGACACTTCTACTTTAGTACCAACAGTACAAGATGAAGTACCACAAGAGACTGCAACACGGGTCACACATGATACACAACCACAGACGGTGCCTCGTTGTAGTGGGAGTTGTGAGGGAACCTGAGAGATTCATGTTTTTGGGAGAGTCTTCGGAATTTATCCTGGGTAAACATGAACCTAATCCCCGAACATATGACAAAGCACTCCAAGATATAAATGCAGTATCTTGGCAAAAGGCAATGAATTCTGAAATAGAGTCTATGGACTCTAATAAGGTCTGGGAGCTTGTAGAACCACCTAATGGTGTAAAAGTCATTGGATGCAAGTGGATCTACAGAAGGAAATGAGGGACAGACGGGAAGGTAGAGACCTTTAAAGAAAGGCTTGTTGCGAAAGGGTATACTCAGAAAGAGGGAATCGATTATGAGGAAACCTTTTCAGCGGTAGCCATGCTTAAGTCTATCCGGATACTCTTATCCATTGCCGCTCATATGGATTATGAGATTTGGCAAATGGATGTCAAGACAGCTTTCCTTAATGGAAGTCTTGAAGAAAACATCCATATGAAACAACCAGAAGGGTTCATTGAAAAAGGCAAAGAACATCTAGTGTGCAAGCTCAATCGGTCCATTTATGGACTGAAGCAAGCTTCAAGGTCTTGGAACATCCGGTTTAATGAAGTAATCCAGTCATATGGATTTATTCAGTGTCCGGATGAGTCTTGTGTATACAAGAAGTGTAACGAAAACGTGGTGGTATTTCTTGTACTATACGTAGATGATATTTTGTTAATTGGCAACAATGTCAAGGTATTATCTGACGTAAGGGTATGGTTGTCAAAATAATTTGATATGAAGGACTTAGGAGATTATGCACACATTCTTGGGATCAAAGTTATAAGGGATCCCAAGAAAAGAATATTGTGTCTATCCCAAGCTTCATATATAGATACAATCCTTGCTCGTTTTAGTATGTAGAATTCCAAGAAAGGTTTCTTACCTTTTAGGCATGGAGTAGCTCTATCAAAAGAGATGTCTCCGAAGACATCAAAGGAGGTAGAGGACATGAAAGGAGTTCCTTATGCTTCGACTGTAGGAAGCCTTATGTATGCAATGCTGTATACGAGACCTGATATCTGTTTTGTCGTGGGCATAGTTAGCAGATATCAGAGTAACCCTGGACAAGGACATTGGACTGCGGTAAAGCATATATTAAAGTACCTGAGAAGGACTAGAGATTATATGCTAGTTTATCAATCAGACGATTTGCTCCCTATGGGTTACACGGATTCAGATTTCCAATCAAATAGGGACAACAGTAAGTCTACATCAGGCTATGTGTTTACTTTAGGAGGTGGAGCCATTGCATGGAGGAGTGTTAAGCAAAAATACATTTCGGACTCAACCATGGAAGCTGAGTATGTGGCAGCCTCTAAGGCAGCTAAAGAAGTAGTATGGCTCAGGAACTTTCTAATGGACTTAGATGTGATTCCTGGTTTGCCCAAAATCATCACAATTTATTGTGATAATAGCGGTGCAGTTGCAAACTCGAAGGAACCACGAGCCCATAAGGCAACTAAACATATAGAGCACAAGTACCACTTGATACGAGATATCATGAAGCGAGGAGAAGTTATCATCACCAAGATTGCATCAGCAGATAACCTGGCAGATTCTTTCACTAAGGCCCTTCCAGCAAAAGCTTTCGATCGGCATGTGGAGGAGATAGGAATCAGATGTATGGAAGTAGATATGGCAGCTTAGTCATTAGTATAAGTGGGAGATTGTTAGAGTGTATACTGAAAGCCTAAGTTTTTATAAACATTTATTTTGAATAAAGAATCACATTTGGTCAAATTATCTTCATTTGTTTGTAGTTGTTCAATTAATTTAAATTGTAGATAACATAGTATGTGGTGTCACATACAGAAGATAATGTTATCAGTACCTTATAAATTATAAACAGTAGCTCATGACCAAAATGGAAAGGAACAAACCATTGGAAGGTCGTAGTGTAATTAGGTATTAGTTTATCTTAACTATATAATTACACTAGTACACTTAGAGTGTATTGAGTAGGACCATTAGAGGTCGTTTCTTTTATACTGACTTTATAAAGAAATAAAGACCTTAGTTATTATGGAAGTGTCTGCTCTTAATCCTAATATAATAACAAGAACATATATTTGATATTTATTTCTTTAATTTATCAATGGGTGAGATTTAGTTCGATAAATCAATAAGTCTGATAAGTTGGGAAATGATATCTGTTGATTATAGAAGGAAACTGTGTCCTAGTGATCTAGGTTGATAATGTCCCCAAGAGGAGCTCATAAGGATTGTCATGTTAAACCCTGCAGGTGGACTTAGTCCGACATGACGATAAGGTTGAGTGATATTACTCTTGGACTAAGATATTAATTAAATGAGTTGTCAGTAACTCACTTAATTAGTGGACATTCGACATCTTAAACACAGGGAGACTAACACACTCATAATAAGAAGGAGCCCAAAAATGAAATTTGGGATTGGTACGGTAGTTCAATAATAGTTCTCTAGTGGAATGAATTATTATTGATAAAATTAAGTTGTGTGTTCGGGGCGAACATGGGATGCTTAATTTTATCGGGAGACCAAAGCCAATTTCTCCTCTTGGTCCCTATCGTAGCCTCTTTGTTATAGAGTACTATACCCACCTATACCCACCTTCATACCCATGTTGTAGGGGCCGGCCAAGCCTTGGTCCATGGGTGGCCGGCCCTAGCTTGAACCCAAGCTTAGGTGGTCGGCCCTATTAAAATATAAAATAATTTTAATTTTAAAATTTTCTTATGTGGAAGATATAATTTAAAAGAGAGATTAAAAATTAAAATATCTCTTTTTACAATAAATTAAGAAAAGAGATTAAATCTCTTTCCTTATTTGTAGACTGAAAGAATATTTTATTTTTCATCTTTGTAAATTATTCACAAGTTGAAAAATTAAAATTATAGAAATTTCTTTTTATCAACCATGAAGGGATTTTAAAGGGAAATTTTATTTTTTAAAATTTTTGGAAACAAATAAGGAATTTTAATTGGTTGATTGAAAATTACTTTATTTGCTCTTCCATGAGGTGGCTGGCCATGACATGGGTTATTAGGAAATTTTATTTAATTTTTATTAATTAATTCAGGTCAAGGAAAGTTAAGGAAATTTTATTATAATTAAATTTCCTTATTTGCCAAAGCTAAGGATTATAAAAGAGGGGGTTTTGGGTGCCTTCAAGGTGAACAACCTCTATTCTATTTTCTCCCTCTTTTCTTCCTTGGTGTGGCCAACCCCTTCAAGTTTTCTCCTCTCCTTGGTGTGGCCGAACCTCTCATCTTCCTTGGAGATCAAGTGGTGGCCGGATCTTAGCTTGGAGAAGAAGGAGAGAAAGCTTGCATCCCTTGGAGCTTGGTTGGTGGAAAAAGATCTTCATCCTTTGGAAGCTTTGTGCTTGGCCGAAACTTGAAGGAAGAAGAAGAAGGTGCTAGGTGGTCCTCGTCTCGGAAGATCGTTGCCCACACAACGTCCGAGATTAGAAGAGGAATACGGTAGAAGATCAAGAGGTCATTATTCGCAAAGAAAGGTATAACTAATAATTATTTTCTGCATCATGTTAGTTTAGTTTCTTTGTAAAAATACCAAATACAAGAGGCATGCGATTCTAGTTTTTCGAATTAGTTTTCGAAATTTTGTTCTTTTGCTTTTTTCTTTTCTTTGTGATTTGATTGTTCTTAGTGGTTAACCTAGGGTTACTATGAGAAGATTAAATATTTAATTTCCTTAAAAGGCTTTGTCTAGTTGGTGGTGGTTGCTCCCATATCCAAGAAGGTCATATGCCTCACCATGCAGTACTGGAAGCCGATTTTGGAAATAGATATTTAATTATCTTTGTGACCTAGGTGATTTGGATCGAACGTGTTAAGTTCCACAAGTGATCCAAGTCTAAACCTAAAAGAACAAATAAATTATACTTAGGATCAAACGTGTTAAGTTCCGCAGGCGATCCAAGTTTAATTTAAAAGAACACATGGGAGCTAGGAAAAAGTTTAGACCTTTGTTCAAAATTTTTATACAGTAGAACCGATAGGTTTTCCGAGTAGCAACCAATACTATCTATGTCACTCATATCCCTCCACATAACTTATTACATACCCAGTGATCGATTTTATAGTTTACCCTGTTACACGTGACGTTTGACGATACCAAAGCACACAACTACTTATGTAGGGAACCGTAGTGACTTCAGGTCTATGGACTATTCATACCAATAGTCATATAAGAATATTTATGACACTCATATAACAATACATGAAATATTCTCATGGTGGGTCATTAAGTATATATTTTCTAATATATATTCATGTGTCAATCTGATATCTCATATCCATGACTTGAGAGATTAAGTCACCCGTTGACCTACATGTTAGTCTCAACGCATTAATATTATCCTTGCATATTAATTCTTGACTAGAAATAGTTAAGAGTAGAAATTTTTAAATTTTTTCTAGATTTTAAATTAATCATTTAGATTTTATAGGGCTAAATAGATAGGATAAAAACTAGTTTAGAATATCCATTTGGAGTTGATTGAGGTTATTAATATACGTTTTGATTAAAATCCCTATGTTCATTTTCCTGTTACTATTAGATGTTGCTCCTCCTTGCAATAACTACATCAGCAGTGGGATCACCGACATCACCTTCGTCCACGCAATATAATGGCACCCATTCCTTTTCCCTTTGTTCCGGGCACTCATTGCCACTGTCGGTTGTGCCTGCGCCATGCAACCCTGGTGCAAGAGTCACCATCATTCCATTCCATAGATGCCCAAGCCGTAACACTAGCTGCTCATCGTCGTCACACCATGCATTCGACCAAGAATGCACTCGACTCAAGAGAAGCCAATGGCAGTGTCTCTTTCTCCTCCCTTGCAGGCCACTGTCACGAAGCCTCTGTGTCACAAAGTGTCGAAGCATCGCAACACTACTACCTTCGACTTCCTCAACTAATAGCATGCTTAAGCTCTATTGACCGCTAACCACCACCTAGCCATCGTGTACCACCGTTGGAAGAGATACTGCTGATGGATTAGGGTAAAGGTTAATTAAGCTTGGATTTGTTAGAGTTGATTATTGTGGATAGAGTGATTTGATGATATTAATTTATTTTAATTAAATCTCATCTTGGTAGTAATTTGGTAAATTGAATTATCAACTTAATAGGTTAATTGATGTATTAATTAATTGGTTGATTAAATTGATAACTTACCAATGAATGCCCATTAAGTAAGTTGATTAATTAATTATTGATGATTTAAATATTTGGTTAATAAATTCATGGTTTGATTAGCCAATAGACTAATTGATAGATTGATAAGTTTGATTAATTAAGGTGATTACATTAACTAGATGATTAAGTGGTTTAATTAAGATATTAATCATTCTCGGATCATGACATTAGAGCAGTCTCGAGTCAGAACTGAGTAGTCAATGGAAGATTGGGTCAATATGTTAGTACATTGGTAAATGCAAGAATTCTTCTCTAACTTTATATTAATGAGTTCTATTGCTTTTCCAACGTTGCATGATTTTAACTCATAGTTGACTAAAGACCCAAACTCTACTAATTAGTGACTCATAATTTTGAGGTAGCTATTTTCTTTATCACAAGTTATGTTAATTTTAATAATATATGCATCTCTAATTTTTATTGTTGACATCTTTTCAAGAGAAATCCAAATAAATGTATATTTTATCACCATCAGCAGGTATCCAAACTCTCATTAAGGTATATTTTTTAAAAACATGTCAAACTTGTATTTATCAGTTTGTGCATTTTTCTAATAAGTAGTTTTGTACTTGTGTATATTTATTTTAACTTTAACTTTACCATATAAGCAGGATTTTGTCATATATGAGTAGTTTCACCCTTGTTTTTTAATAACCTATCATATTGTACTTGTTGTAGGATTGGATGATGATGAATATACTAGGTTTGAGTATGATGTGAGATGTGTTGGATTTAAATGTGTTGATTTTGAGTAGGATATGATACTTTAAATGAATAATATAATTGTTTTTGAATATATCGTGGATGGTTTGTGAATTGTTGGTTAAATTGCTTGTGGATATTTTTGATCTTATTTGTGTATTGTTTGTGAATGTTTTGAATTGTTTATGAATGTATCATGAATTTCATGTCAATGATGATGGGCTATGAATGTTGAATGTGTAATGAATGGTTTCTAATGTTGTATCATAATGTCAGATTGAAATTAGGATGTAAACAAGATTAAAATCATGGAAGTAAGGGGGGGCTGCCAAAATTTTACCGTAAATTAGCAACCAAAATAAAAAAATCCATCGTTGAATTTTATAGTAATTTAACAATGAAATTTTATTTTCATCGCCAAATTAGCTACGGACATAAAACATGGCAGCTATATTATCGACAGATTTTTTTTAAATTTCCATCTCTAATTTAGTGACGATAAATAAAAACAAAATCCATTGTTGAATTTTACCCTAATTTATAGACAAAAATAAAAAAAAATCCATCTTTGAATTTTATTTCTGTCGCTAAATTAACGATGGATATAAAAAAAGTGGTGACTAAATTAGCGATAGAAAGATTTTTTTATTTATTTAGCTAAATTAGCAACAAAAATAAAAAAATATGTCGATAATGTTGGCGCGGGAAGCATCAGACGATCGAACCTATGTTTTGATTATGTCAAAGGGTTCAAAGTTATGTTGTCTTTTGATTTAACATATTTGAATGAGATTGTAGGAAAGTCCTAAGTATACTTAAGCAAAAGTCCTAGCTGCGGTTAGGCAGGTGGAAAACCCTAGGGGGTGGTAACCCTATGTCCTAGGGGATGGTTGTTGGTAGTTTTGAGAGCATGAAAACTAAAATGAAGTAATTAAAATAATGCGGTAACCACTCACAGTGATCTCCCGAAGAACCACAACCGAAGACGCCGGTCGATGAAGAGATTGCCGCTGTCGGAAGCACGATCACGCAGCAATCGGAAAGTGCTTCAAGATTCACGAGCCAAATCCCAGCCTCTGGATGCTCTCCCTTTGCTCTCTCAGATCACCTTCGCTGCTCCTCTGCTCGCCTCGATCGCCCTCCTGATTGCCTTGGATGCCACCATATATATCAAGCAAGACATCGGTTACCAACCGATGCCTTGATGGCAGCTTTCAATGGAGGAAGATGAAGGTGAATGGGCACCCCTTCATCTTCCCGATGTTGCAACTGATGCAACGTTTAACATCTCCCACTCGTCCAAGTCAATCCATATGGTCACATAGACCATGTCAGTCACATAGACTACAAGATGATCATGTCACGAAGACCAGAGCAAAATTAGTCACAAAGACTAAATAAGTCACGTAGACTTTATGAGGATCAAGTCACAAAGATCAAAGCAAAATTTAGTCACAAAGACCAAATAAGTCACGAAGACTTTATGAGGATCAAGTCACGAAGACCAGAGCAAAATTTAGTCACAAAGACCAAATAAGTCACATAGACTTTATGAGGATCAAGTCACGAAGACCATATCAGAACATCCATTCCATACATTAGGGAAAATGGTTTGTGCGACAGCAAGCACAGTGAACATTCAATTGCTAAGAAGATTGTCACACCTTATTTAGCTGCTCCATAGAGCAAATCAGAGACATAAATGTCTATAGAACGAATCAAAGACATAAATAGCTTGCATTTACCCCAGATTAAATTATTTATATCATCATGAACATCTCTAATCCCTCATATTGACCATATGTCAAGAGCATGTTCAACATCTCAAATCAAACAAATTATTCACAATTACATTTTATATACTGAACTAAAAATATAACCGGTACTAGTGAATAAATGTCACAGATGTAAATCAATCTTAATCTTCCTTTTTAGCTAGAATCCATTCATTCTAATCAGTCACTTTCCTAGTTATGCTCCATAGACCGAATCATCTATAGCCAATAGGAAACATGCTAAAGTAGCAGACACTGATCAGAACTTCAAGTAGACAGCTAAATAGTCTCTTAGGATAAAATCAAGATTAACTTATAATCTCAAGGGTCTCACATAGTAGAGAAGTAGGGATCCATTCTCCTACTACCCTTCTTGTCGCCATAGCACATGTGGTATGAATCACATGCTACGATGTTATTATCTTTTCCAAAAAGAGCGCATGTTTTTCCCAAAATTTAACATCGTACAGATTTCGATCTAGACATTCCTAATGTCTAATCCTGAATTCAACATATGAATTCTAATCTAGCCTCAAGCAGATTCAGTAAATGGTGGGTGCATTTACTCCAATCATTACACAAATGATCTCATCTTGACACAAATATCAAGACGACCTTAACTTATGGGTATGTCTCTATTCACAGCTACATAAGCTGTCCCATAAGCAACAGTCTTACCTCTATTCGTACTTAACAAATAGAGATGATTGTCCATGTGAGTGGACCAATCCCAATCTGCCAACATGCTTATCAAGACTTTTATTTGAATGTAACCAAGACATATACACTGAATAGATCATGACATTTTTCATTTATCAAAATGTCTTTACAATTGTTACATTCTTCGAAGTCCCAAAGACTTCATATACCCATCAAATGACTCTTTAGTCAATGACTTAGTAAAAGGATCAACAAGTATATTTTATGTAGGGATGTACTCAAGAATAACCTTTTTTTTGTCAACAATATCCCTTATAAAATTATACTTAATTTCTATATGCTTGCCTTTGCTGTGATATTTGGGATCCTTGGAAAAAGCTATCACAGCTTGACTGTCATAGTACACAGTAACAGGACTCCCACTACCCTCAGTAATTTTCAGATGCTTCAGGAACCTTCTTAGCCAGACAGCCTCTTGCACAGCCGCTGCACAAGCCACATACTCAGCTTCCATTGTCAACAAGGCTACACAAGCTTACTTCTTGCTGTTCCATGAGATGACACCACCATTCAGCAAGAAGACATAGTCAGATGTGGATTTTCTGTCATCAAGGTCCCCTGCCCAATCTGCATCTGAGTAGCCATTTAGTTTCATATCTGATCCTTGGAAATAGAGGCAATAATCAGCTGTTCCTTTAAGATATCTGAATATCCTCTTCACCGCTTTCCAGTGTCTCGATCCTGGGTTTGACTAGAAACGACTAACTAAGCCAACAACATAGCTTATATCGGGACGAGTACACAACATAGTGTATATCAAACTACCAATAGCACTGACATATGATTTCTTCTTCATTTCGGCTATTTCCTCAGGAGTCTTGGGATACATACTTTTGCTCAAGACAGTACCTTTTTCTATAGGCGTCTGTTCAACGTTGCAATCTGACATATTGAAGTGTTGCAGCATCTTAGTGATATAAGCTTCTTGAGACAAACCCAAAAGCCTCTTTGATCGGTCTCTAACGATCTTCACTCCTAAGATGTACTCTGCTTCTCCCATATCTATTATGTCAAATTGTGATGAAAGCCAACTTTTAACTTCTATCACACACTTTATGTCACTTCCAACTATTAGCATATCATCAACATATAATGATAAAATGACAAACTTTCTTTTTTTCCTTTCTTAGGTAAACACAATGATCCTCATTGATCATTTCGAAATCATAAGACAATATTACTTCATTAAATCTTATGTTCCATTGTCTTGACGCTTGTTTTAGCCCATATATAGACTTCCGAAGTCTACATACTCTTTTCTCTTGGCCTTCAACAACATAACCTTTTGGTTGTACTATATAGATTTCTTCATCAAGATTACCATTAAGGAAAGCCATTTTTATATCCATCTAATGTAATTCCATGTCTTGTGCTACTATAGCTAGGATGACACGTATTGACACAAACTTCACAACTGGGGAGAATGTCTCTTCAAAGTCAATACCCTCCATTTGGGTATATCCTTTTGCAACTAATCGAGCTTTGTATCGATTAATCGATCCATCTGCTTTCCTCTTTATTTTGAGAATCCACTTATTCCCAATAGCCCTTCGGCCCGGAGGAAGATCGACTAAATCCCAAACTTGATTCTTTCTCATTGACTCCATTTCTTCATCCATTGCAATTTTCCATTCTTTTCTAACTGGGCTTCTCAAAGCTTCCTCAACTGTTAGAGGTTCCTCATCATCAACTGGGAGAACCATCAATGCCTCATTCTCAATATCAAACCTTCTCTGCGGAATAATCTGACGACTACTTCTTCAAAGGTTAGACTGTTGAGAAACTGACTCATTCAGTGGAAAATTACTCCCACTTGGTTGACTAGATTCAGGCATCTCCTGATCTGTTGATAAAGGAACATTATCCTCCTCCTTTATCTCATATAGAGGAATTGTTTTATCAACTTCACCTCGTGTTGGGAACTCAGTTTCTAGAAAAGTAGCATCTCTTGACTCTATTTCAGAGATGGTTCCATCTTGTCGTTCACCAATAAAAACATAACCCTTAGAAGTTTCATAGTACCTTATAAAGATACACTTCTTACCTCTGGGTCCCAATTTTTCATATTCGTGAGTCTTATCATGAACATAAGCAGCTGACCCCCAAGGTCTTAGATTACTCAAATCTGACTTTCTGCCTGTCCAACGTTCATGTGGGGTAGATGGAACTGACTTTGAAGACACTTTATTAAGTATATAGGTAGCAACTAATAATGTATCTCCCCAAAAGGAGATTGGCAAATTAGCCTGCGCTATCATAGACCTAACTATTGCAAGAAGAGTTCTATTTCTTCTTTCAGCAACCCCATTTTGCTGTGGAGTTCCAAGGATAGTTAGCTGTCTAATAATCCTTTTCTCATTACACATTGTCTTGAACTGATCAGACAAATATTCTCCTCCATGGTCAGTGTGCAAGGTTTTAACCTTACATTCTAATTGATTCTCAACTTCGTTCAAGTAACGAATAAAGCAATCTAATGCTTCAGATTTGTGAGAAATCAAATACACATGACCAAAACGTGTGAAGTCATCGATAAATGTAATGAAATAAGAACTCCCATCGAACCACAAATATCCGAATGAATTAATTGCAATGGTGATTCAGCCCTAATAGCCTTACCAAATGGTTTCCTAGTCGTCTTTCCCGTAAGACAATGCTCATATATAGACAAGTTAATCTTAGCATGAGTGCCTAAAAGGCCCTCCTTAGCTAATCTATTCATTTGTTCTTGTCCTATATGTCTCAATCTAGCATGCCAAATTTCATCATTAACATCAGCATTACTAGTAAGAGCAATGTTTGAAAAACAACCATCATTATTATTTGGTTCTATATCAAGAACCATAAAACCACTTGTTACAAAACCATACCCAATTAACACAGAGTTAATTCGAAGTTCCACACAACGGCTATAAAAATTTACATTGTAACCTAAATCAAGAAGACAAATGACGGAAACCAAATTCCGTCGAATCTCAGGAGCGTACAGGACATCATGTAGAAACAAGGTGCCTCCACCACGTAGGTTGAGCTTGCAAGTGCCAATTCCTTTGACTTCAATTCTTGCATTGTTTCCTACATATATCCATTTGTTGCCAGCTGGTACCTGACGGTACTCCACATATGTAGCTCGATCACGAGCTACGTAGTTCGTTGCTCCTGAATCTACAATCCACAAAGGATATGAATCAGCTAACAACACTGTACTTGCAATATATTGCTCGTGGAAAGAAGATAAAAATGGATCTACCTTTTTAGGCTCAGTACAATCCCGAGCAAAATGGCCCTTCTTGCCACAGTTGAAGCAAGTCAACCTGCTCTTAGGTTTTTGTCCATATTTCTTTCCTTTCTTCTTGATTTGGTTTTTCGCAGCAACAACATTAGCCTCCTTTCCTTTCCCCTTTCCTTTCTTAAACCACTTGTTCTTATTCTTGGAACCAAAACCTTTAGCTATAAAAGCTTGACCCGAAATCCTTGCAGATTCAATCCTCTCCGCCTCAAGTTCGACATGGTGTGAGACATCAATGAAAGTCTTGATACTCTCACTATGGGCTAGATTCTGTTTCATCATTTCCCAAGAATCGGGAAGGGAATGGATAACTGCCTGAACCTGTTGTTCATCGGTCAATGTATAACCAGTAGTCTTAAGCTCTCGAATCATGTTACCCATCTCCCTGAGATGTTGGGCCATGGTAACATTCGAGCACTTTTTACAGCTATCAAACTTAATAGTTAGCTGACGGAGCTTACTCAGACTGACTCCACTGTACTTCTCTCTAAGGGCTACCTAGACAGCATGAGCCAATGGTAATGGCTCATATTCAAATACCAGGTCATCCACCATTGAACTAATCAATATATCATTAGCAATGGAGTCCTTCTTTTTCCATGTCTTATAGACATCAAGGTCACGTCTGTGCTGTGCTGTAGAACCATCATCTGGTTCTCCCATGATTTTATTTATAGCCTCTAGAACTTCTTGTTCCTCAAGAACGTATTGTATCTTGAGGTGCCAGATTTTGTAGTTATCCTCATATAATTTCTCACCCTTATTGAGTTCAGCTACGATGTTTTTAGTAGCCATGATCTACATAAATAAACAAATTATTTATTATTTCAGTGTAATTCATATATGTACAATTAATCATTGACTCAGTGTAAATTAGAATTAGTTTACAAAATCAAGTAATAACATTGTTTCCACTCATCATTTATATATTCTAATCTAATCAACATTGATCAATTTTATTGCACACATCCTATCTAATGAACGAATCATTTTTCATATGAACTAATCATATGGATATATGAACTAATCATATCATGAAATGAACTAATCATTTCCAAGTTAGTTAACATATAACATGACTTTTATTATATAATTCTGTTAGTACAAAACAACAGAAATTATTACATGACTCAAAACTAGATGAGCTAACACTGTTTGTACATAACGACAGTAAACAGAACACTAATAGACTAGATAAGCTAGCACTACTCCCACTAGGATAAATGCTAGAGCAGTGGGTAATTGTATCCCGTTCATCCCGAATTCTATGATGGGTGGATCATCCTTAGATGTTGGAGTGTATACTAAAAGCCTAAGCTTTTGTAAACATTTATTTTGAATAAAGAATCACATTTGGTTAAATTGTCAACATTTAGTTGTAGTTGTTCAATTAATTTATATTGTGGATAACATAGTATGTGGTGCCACATACAGAAGATGATGTTATCAATACCTTATAAATTATAAACAGTAACTCATGACCAAAATGGAAAGGAACAAACCATTGGAAGGTCATAGTGTAATTAGGAATTAGTTTATCTTGACTATATAATTATACTAGTACACTTAGAGTGTATTGAGTAGGACCATTTGAGGTTGTTTATTTTATACTGACTTAATAAAGGAACAAATACCTTAGTTATTATGGAAGTGTGTGCTCTTAATCCTAATATAATAACAAGCACATATATTTGATATTTAATTCTTTAATTTATCAATGGGTGAGATTTAGTTCGATGAATCAATAAGCCCGATAAGTTGGGAAATGATATCACTTATAGTGTGTGTTGTTGATTATAGAAGGAAACTGTGTCCTAGTAATCTAGGTTGATAATGTCCCCAAGATGAGCTCATAAAGATTGTCATGTTAAACCCTGCAGGTGGACTTAGTCCGACATGACGATAAGGTTGAGTGGTACTATTCTTGGATTAAGATATTGATTAAATAAGTTGTCAGTAACTCACTTAATTAGTGGACATTCGATATCTTAAACACAGGGAGACTAACACACTCATAATAAGAAAGAGCCCAAAAATGTAATTTGGGATTAGTGCGGTAGTTCAATAATAGTTTTCTAGTGGAATGAATTATTATTGATAAAATTAAGTTGTGTGTTCAGGGCGAACACGGGATGCTTAATTTTATCGGGAGACCAAAATCAATTCCTCCTCTCGATCCCTATCGTAGCCTCTTATTTATAGAGTACTATACCCACCTATACCCACCTTCTATACCCACCTAAAGGGGGTCGGCCAAGCTAGCTTGGGAATCAAGCTAGGGCTGGCCTAAGCTTGGTTTATGAGTGGCCGGCCCTAGCTTGAACCCAAGCTAGAGGGGGCCGGGCATAATAAAATTAAAAAGATTTTTAATTTTAATTTTTATTATGTGGAAGATATAATTTATTAAAGAGAATTAAAATTAAAATATCTCTCTTAAAAAAGATCTACAAAAGATTAAAGAAAGATATTAGATCTCTTTCCTTATTTGTAGATTGGAAAGATATTTTATTTTCTCTTTGAAAATTATTCACATGTTGAAAAATTAAAATTATAGAAATTTCTTTTTATCAACCATGAAGGGATTTTAAAGGGAAATTTTATTTTTTTAAAAAAATTCCAAAGACAAATAAGGAAGTTTTTATTGTTGATTGAAACTCTCCTAATTTGTCTATTTGAGGTGGCCGGCCATGATTAATTGATTAAGAAATTTTATTTAATTTTTCTTAATTAATTATTGTCAAGGAAAGTTAAGGAAATTTTATTATAAATAAATTACCTTATTTGCCAAAGCCAAGGAATATAAAAGAAGGGGTAGGGGTGCCTTCATGGGTTACAACTTCTATTGTTCTCTCCCTCTTTTCCTTGGTGTTGTGGCCGGCCATCCTCTCTTCCTCTTTGTGGTGGCCGAATTCTTCATCTCCCTTGAAGCTCTTGTGGTGGCCGGATACTACTTGGAGAAGAAGAAGAAGAAGGAGAAAAAGCTTGCATCCCTTGGAGCTTGGTTGGTGGTTTTCTTCATCCTTGGTGAAGCTCTTCTTTTGGCCGAATCTAGCAAGGAGGAGAAGAAGGTGTGTTGGTGATTTCTCATCTCGGAAGATCGTTGCCCACACAACGTCCGAGGTTAGAAGAGGAATACGGTAGAAGATCAAGAGGTCTTTCTAAAAGGTATAACTAGTAATTTTTCCTTTCCACATCATACTAGTTATTTTTGGAAATAAATACCAAATACAAGAGGCTTATGATTCTAGTATTTTGAATATGTTTTTCGATGTTGTGTTCTTTTGTTTTTTTTCTTTTCCTTGTGATTTGATTGTTCTTTTCAGTTAACCTAAAGTTATTTTAGGAAATTAAATATTAGCTTTCCTTAAAAGGTTTTGTCTAGTCGGTGGTGGTTGCTCCCATATCCAAGAAGGCCATGTGCCTCGCCACGTCAGTACTAGGAACCAATTATGGAAATTAATATTTAATGGAATTAATAACTTAGGTGATTTGGATCGAACGTGTTAAGTTCCACAGGAGATCCAAGTCTAAACCTAAAAGAATAAATAAATTAAGTTTTGGATCAAACGTGTTAAGTTCCGCAGGCGATCCAAAATTTAATTTAAAAGAACACATGGTAGCTAGGAAAAGGTTCAGACCTTTGTACAAAATTTTTGTACAGTGGAACCTCTAGGTTTTCCGAGTAGCAACCAACAATTGGTATCAGAGCTAGGGTTTTGCCTCTGTGTATTTGGTATTAGTTTAATTATGCACATGTCATACATAATTTAGGTAGGTTAATAGTAGGATGTGCTAACTTTGTGGATGCAGGATCCAACTATTATGGCTTATAGTTTTTTTTTATGTGTGTGATTGGACCCTTGGACATGTCAAGGGCAATTATATGTGTGTGCATGATTGTATTATAAAATACAGTAGGAGCTGTATTTAGTTTTTATTAGGATTTTATTTTTGATCTAGTTACATGTACATTCCTTTTATGGAATATAGGATCGGTGGATGTAAATGTTTATTTTATGTTCGATCTAGTTTACATGTACTTTCCTTCGAGGAATATAGGATCGAAAAATGTAAAATTCTATTTATGTCGCGGATCGAATCTTGCAAGGCGTGGAACATTTTGAGGACCAGAGGCGCAGCGGAACAAGGAGCAAGATGGATGCGACATCTAGACCCAGTGGCGGTGGCCAAATATGGTAGCAGCTTGGGATGACAACACACGGAGGATAATCATAGATAATAGCCATAATAGTTGAAAATTAGTTTTTCATTTATTGCTTTTATATTGTGCTGTGTGTGCATGTTAGTATACAAGTCTAGTAGGCTAGTATAGTTAAAATTCCTCATTTATAAATAACCAAGTGGGAGAGGGATTTTAAATAAATTCCATGGTCTCCATTACTGGTTTGTAAGTGATGCAAACAAGCTTGCGCGTTCACTCTGAGTGCCTTCCTCCATATCGGATGAGCTTGTTTGTGGATCACTAGAACAAACTTCCATTTTGGATGACTATAGAAAGTTAATTAAGAGTGTGTGATCTTCCCCATCGGAAGGGGCACAATCTTATTAATGGACTTAGTGTCAAGTAATGGTATACACTTAGGCATGTTTAATAGTATCCTCCCCATCGGAGTCACTACTATTATTCGTGTGACCAAAGGATACCAACTATTAATTTTATTTGTCAAAAAGTTAGGTTGACAAGATAATAAAATTAATGGGTTAAACCCTCCTTTTACAAATGCTGAATTTGTATACGTCCACACTATCGTGGCATACAAAATTCACGGTGTTTTGAGGCGTTGGTTAATTTAAAATAGTATTGTTTGAGGAATCAATATTATTCTAAATTTAGAGTTCTAACCAAAAGTTATTTGTGATTCTTAGGATGACTTTCAACCCACTGTCCATCATACTACAACAGAATAGACTTACTGGTCCTAACTACATAGATTGGAAAAGGAACCTGGACATTGTTCTTACTGCTGAAAGCTATAAGTTTGTACTGACTGAACCTTGTCCTGATGCACTCACTGGGGAATCTACCCAAGAGGAGATTGAATATCATAGGAAATGGGTAAAAGCAGATGAGATGGCGCGGTGTTACATTTTGGTTTCAATGTCAAATGTATTGCAATATCAGCATCAAGATTTACCAACAGCCTATGATATTATGAACAATCTCAAGGAACTCTTTGGTCATCAGGATCGGGCTTCTAGGCAAGAAGCCATGAGAAAAATAATGACAGCCACCATGCAAGAGGGTACTCCTGTGAGGGATCATATCCTAAAGATGATGACTTATCTGAACGAAATACAGATCCTTGGAGGAGAAATTGATGGGGAAACCCAGATCGATATGATCCTCCAAACACTACCTAGAAGTTTTGAGCAATTCCGCCTGAATTACAATATGAACAAAAGGGTATATTCATTGACGGAACTTCAGGCAGCAGAAGGTTTGTTTCGTCACAATTCTCATATTCATTATGCTGAAAATGGTTCTACTTCTAAACCGAAAGGAAAGAAGAAGAAGAAACAAGTTGGTTCAGCAAAGAAAGTGAATAAATCTTAGAGTACGGGACCTAAAGCTGGAATGAAGAAGCCGAAGGGCAAGTGCTTCATCTGCAAGCAGTCAGGGCATTGGAAGGCGGACTGTCCTCGTAGGAATCAGAACAACAAAGGTATATCTCATGCTCTAGTTGTTGAAACATGTTTAGCGGTGTTATCTACCAACACCTGGTGTGTAGATACGGGAGCCACTGATCATGTCTACAATTCCTTGTAGGGGTTCCAGGAAACCCGACGACTATATGAAGGAGAGATTACCGTCTACATGGGAAATGCTACTAAGGTGGCGGCTGTTGCAGTGGGAGATGTCTACTTATCTTTTAATAGAAATAGAAATTTGGTTTTAAGAAATTGTCTTTATGTACCCAGTTTTAGAAAGAATTTAATTTCAGTTTCTAAACTGTTTTTGGATGGATATTCAGTTTCATTTAGTAACGATGTAGTTATTAAGAGAAATAAAGTGATTATCTGTTCTGGTGCATTAGTTGGCAATTTGTATACTTTAAATCCAATTTCTCCCATAAAGCAAAACATGAAAATTTATAATTCATCTTCTAACTCAAATAAGAGAAAAGAACCTTCGGAAATGAACCAAGCATATCTTTGGCATCTAAGGCTTGGTCATATTAACTTAAGTAGGATTCAGAGGCTTATGGCCGATGGACTTTTTGGGTTCATTAGAGTTGAAAATTTTTTCAACTTGTGAATCTTGCTTAGAAGGTAAAATGACCAAGAGGCCTTTCAAGGCCAAGGGGTATAGAGCCAAAGAAGTGTTAGAATTGGTTCATTCTGATTTGTGTGGTCCTATGTCTGTCCAGGCAAGAGGTGGTTTTGAATATTTTGTCTCATTTATAGACGATTATTCAAGATACGGATACATTTACCTAATGTGCCGCAAGTCCGAGTGCTTTGATAAGTTCAAAGAATACAAGGCTGATGTGGAGAAACGACTAGGTAAAAGTATCAAGACACTACGGTCTGATCGCGGTGGCGAATACCTCTTAGGAGAGTTTAGGAATTACTTATCAGAGGCCGGGATTCAATCCCAACTGTCCGCACCTGGTACACCCCAACAGAATGGTGTGGCAGAATGAAGGAATATGACTCTTATGGAGATGGTTAGATCTATGATGAGTTATTCAGAATTACCAAATTCGTTTTGGGGATACGCTCTGGAAACAGCAGTGTACATTCTGAACTTAGTACCTTCTAAATCAGTTTTTTCTACTCCCACAGAATTGTGGAATGGGCGAAAGCCCATTCTAAGACATATTCGGATTTTGGGTAGTCCAGCACATGTGCTGAAACCAGATGCTGATAAGTTAGAATCTCGTACAAAAGTTCGCGTGTTTGTAGGGTATCCCAGAGGAACGAAAGGTGGTTTATTTTATAGTCCTAAAGACCAGAAGGTCATTGTTAGCACCAATGCCTAGTTTTTAGAAGAAGACTATATAATGGATCACAAGCCCAGTAGCAAAGTTATTTTAGAAGAACTTAGAGAAGACACGTCTATTTTAGTACCATCAGTACAAGATGAAGTACCACAAGAGACTGTAACACGTGTCACACATGATACACAACCACAGACTGTGCCCCGTCGTAGTGGGAGGGTTGTAAGGCAGCCTGAAAGATTCATGTTTTTGGGAGAGTCTTCGGACTTGATCCCGGGTAAACATGAACCTGATCCCCGAACATATGACGAAGCACTCCAAGATATAGATGCAGCATCTTGGCAAAAGGCAATGAATTCTGAAATAGAGTCTATGTACTCTAATAAGGTCTGGGAGCTCGTAGAACCACTTGATGGTGTAAAAGCCGTTGGATGCAAGTGGATCTACAAAAGGAAAAGAGGGACAGATGGGAAGGTAGAAACCTTCAAAGCTAGGCTTGTTGCGAAAGGGTACACTCAGAAAGAGGGAATCGATTATGAGGAGACCTTTTCACCGGTAGTCATGCTTAAGTCTATCCGGATACTCTTATCCATTGCTGCTCATATGGATTATGAGATTTGGCAAATGGATGTCAAGACAGCTTTCCTTAATGAAAGTCTTGAAGAGAACATCCATATGAAGCAACCAGAAGGATACATTGAAAAAGGCAAAGAGCATCTAGTGTGCAAGCTCAATCGGTCCATTTATGGACTGAAGCAAGCTTCAAGGTCTTGGAACATCCGATTTAATGAAGTAATCCAGTCATATGGATTTATTCAGTGTCCGGATGAGTCTTGTGTATACAAGAAGTGTAACGGAAAAGTGGTGGTATTTCTTATACTATACGTAGATGATATTTTGTTAATTGGCAACAATGTCAAGGTATTATCAGACGTAAGGATATGGTTGTCCAAACAATTTGATATGAAGGACTTAGGAGATTGTGCACACATTCTTGGGATCAAAGTTATAAGGGATCGTAAGAAAAGAATGTTGTGTCTGTCCCAAGCTTCATATATAGATACTATCCTGGCTCGTTTTAGCATGCAGGATTCCAAGAAAAGTTTCTTACCTTTTAGGCATGGAGTAGCTCTATCTAAAGAGATATCTCCGAAGACATCAAAGGAGATAGAGGACATGAAAGCAGTTCCTTATGCCTCGGCTGTAGGAAGCTTAATGTATGCAATGCTATGTACGAGACCTGATATCTGTTTTGCCGTGGGCATGGTTAGCAGATATCAGAGTAACCCTGGACAAGGACATTGGACTGCGGTAAAGCATATATTAAAGTACCTGAGAAGGACTAGAGATTATATGCTAGTTTACCAAGCAGACGATTAGCTCCCTGTGGGTTACACGGATTCAGATTTCCAATCAGATAGGGACAACAGTAAGTCTACATCAGGCTATGTGTTTACTTTAGGAGGTAGAGCCATAGCATGGAGGAGTATTAAGTAGAAATGTGTTTCGGACTCAACCATGGAAGCGGAGTATGTAGCAGCCTCTGAGGCAGCTAAAGAAGTAGTATGACTCAGGAACTTTCTAATGGACTTAGATGTGATTCCTGGTTTGCCCAAAATCATCACAATTTATTGTGATAATAGTGGTGCGGTTGCAAACTCGAAGGAACCACGAGCCCATAAGGCAAGTAAACATATAGAGCGCAAGTACCACCTGATACGAGATATCGTGAAGCGAGGAGAAGTTGTCATCGCCAAGATTGCATCAGCAGATAACCTGGCAGATCCTTTCACTAAGGCCCTTCCAGCTAAAGCTTTCGATCGGCATATGGAGGGAATGGGAATCAGATGTATGGCAAAAGATATGGCAGCTTAGTCGTTAGTATAAGTGGGAGATTGTTGGAGTGTATACTAAAAGCCTAAGCTTTTGTAAACATTTATTTTGAATAAAGAATCACATTTGGTTAAATTGTCTACATTTAGTTGTAGTTGTTCAATTAATTTATATTGTGGATAACATAGTATTTGGTGCCACATACAGAAGATGATGTTATCAATACCTTATAAATTATAAATAGTAGCTCATGACCAAAATGGAAAGGAACAATCCATTGGAAGGTCATAGTGTAATTAGGAATTAGTTTATCTTGACTATATAATTATACTAGTACACTTAGAGTGTATTGAGTAGGACCATTTGAGGTTGTTTGTTTTATACTGACTTAATAAAGGAACAAATACCTTAGTTATTATGGAAGTGTGTGCTCTTAATCCTAATATAATAACAAGCACATATATTTGATATTTAATTCTTTAATTTATCAATGGGTGAGATTTAGTTCGATGAATCAATAAGCCCGATAAGTTGGGAAATGATATCACTTATAGTGTGTGTTATTGATTATAGAAGGAAATTGTGTCCTAGTAATCTAGGTTGATAATGTCCCCAAGATGAGCTCATAAAGATTGTCATGTTAAACCCTGTAGGTGCACTTAGTCCGACATGACGATAATGTTGAGTGGTACTATTCTTGGATTAAGATATTGATTAAATGAGTTGTCAGTAATTCACTTAATTAGTGGACATTCGACATCTTAAACACAGGGAGACTAACACACTCATAATAAGAAGGAGCCCAAAAATATAATTTGGGATTGGTGCAGTAGTTCAATAATAGTTCTCTAATGGAATGAATTATTATTGATAAAATTAAGTTGTGTCTTCAGGGCGAATACGGGATGCTTAATTTTATTGGGAGACCAAAACAAATTCCTCCTCTCGGTCCCTATCGTAACCTCTTATTTATAGAGTACTATACCCACCTATACCCACCTTCTATACCCACCTAAAGGGGGCCGACCAAGCTAGCTTGGGAATCAAGCTAGGGCCGACCTAAGCTTGGTTTATGAGTGGCCGGCCCTAGCTTGAACCCAAGCTAGAGGGGGTCGGCCATAATAAAATTAAAAAGATTTTTAATTTTAATTTTTATTATGTGAAAGATATAATTTATTAAAGAGAATTAAAATTAAAATATCTCTCTTAAAAAAGATCTACAAAAGATTAAAGAAAGAGATTAGATCTCTTTCCTTATTTGTAGATTGGAAAGATATTTTATTTTCTCTTTGAAAATTATTCACATGTTGAAAAATTAAAAATATAGAAATTTCTTTTTATCAACCATGAAGGGATTTTAAAGGGAAATTTTATTTTTTTAAAAAAATTCCAAAGACAAATAAGGAAGTTTTTATTGTTGATTGAAACTCTCCTAATTTGTCTATTTGAGGTGGCCGACCATGATTAATTGATTAAGAAATTTTATTTAATTTTTCTTAATTAATTGTTGTCAAGGAAAGTTAAAGAAATTTTATTATAAATAAATTTCCTTATTTGCCAAAGCCAGGGAATATAAAAGAAGGGGTAGGGGTGCCTTCATGGGTTACAACTTCTATTGTTCTCTCCCTCTTTTCCTTGGTGTTGTGGCCGGCCATCCTCTCTTTCTCTCTTCCTCTTTGTGGTGGCCGAATTCTTCATCTCCCTTGAAGCTCTTGTGGTGGCCGGATACTACTTGGAGAAGAAGAAGAAGAAGGAGAAAAAGCTTGCATCCCTTGGAGCTTGGTTGGTGGTTTTCTTCATCCTTGGTGAAGCTCTTCTTTTGGCCGAATCTAGCAAGGAGGAGAAGAAGGTGTGTTGGTGATTTCTCATCTCGGAAGATCATTGCCCACACAACGTCCGAGGTTAGAAGAGGAATACGGTAGAAGATCAAGAGGTCTTTCTAAAAGGTATAACCAGTAATTTTTCCTTTCCGCATCATACTAGTTATTTTTGGAAATAAATACCAAATACAAGAGGCTTACGATTTTAGTATTTCGAATATATTTTTCGATGTTGTGTTCTTTTGTTTTTTTCTTTTCCTTGTGATTTGATTGTTCTTTTCGGTTAACCTAAAGTTATTTTAGGAAATTAAATATTAGCTTTCCTTAAAAGGGTTTTGTCTAGTCGGTGGTGGTTGCTCCCATATCCAAGAAGGCAATGTGTCTCGCCACGTCAATACTGGGAACCAATTATGGAAATTAATATTTAATGGAATTAATAACTTAGGTGATTTAGATCGAACGTGTTAAGTTCCACAGGAGATCCAAGTCTAAACTTAAAAGAATAAATAAATTAAGTTTTGGATCAAACGTGTTAAGTTCCGCAGGTGATCCAAAATTTAATTTAAAAGAACACATGGTAGCTAGGAAAAGGTTCAGACCTTTGTACAAAATTTTTGTACAGTGGAACCTCTAGGTTTTCCGAGTAGCAACCAACAATGTATCCATTAGATCCATTTCTGGATCTTCTATACACTCTTGAGGATCCTCCTCTAATTCTTCTGGATCCATCTCTAGATCCTCCTTGGGATCCTCAGGATCCATTTCTAGATTCTCTTCAAATTCTTCGAGGTTCATTTCCAGATCATCTTCAGATTCTTCGAGATTTGGATCATCCTCTAAATCTTCAGAATCCATTTCTGGATCCTCCTCAGATTCTTCGAGGTCCATATTTTCGGGATCTGGATTCTCTTCAGATTCATCAGGACCCCATTCCAAATGAAGCAACTATCTGCACATCTCTGAATATGAGATGTGCCCATTAGAATCATCCCAAAGTTGGAATGCTATCTGCCTTAGATGTTCCGATAATGAATAAACCAGATACCATCTTCTTTCTGTTTCCTGGACTGGATACCTTTCTTGCTCAAGATTCCAGAACAACCAATCGAGCCGACCAATAAGCCTACCGACTCCGTGATCCGGGTCATATTCTAGCTTCTTGATCTCCTCCTATAGCTCATGTTGTCGTACATAGCGACCAGTCATCATGTATATCATTCTTTGTATCTGGAATTGAAAATCATGATGTCAGTATAAAATCGACTGACTAGTAACAAAAATTGATCAAATTCAATTCTCACATATTGAACAAAATATACAGAATACACAAGCAATTAAGAAAAATAAATTTTCTTATTTTGGGGAGTCTCATGTGACTGACACATTGGATTGGTCAATCAGGAATCCAAATCTTAAGCTTAATCTATTGTCTTCATTAGAACTAATCTAATTGGACCTATGTTCTGTTATTGTTTAAGCCCATTTGAGTCAATCACAGACTTATTAATCAAACTTAGGTCCGTTTGATTCATCCAATTGCCCATTGGATTCAGTCTGACCCATTAGAACAAATCTAATCTTTTTGATCAAATCTGACACAACGGAACTAATCCGGTCATATTTGATCAACCCAACTTCTGTAATCAAACTCACCCCAATTAATTCAATAATAAACCGTACTAGTTAAACCAACAAATAATTTGAACCAACTTCAGGTATTATTGAATCAAACTGGTCTGCTTAAATCAATTAATAATTTAAACCAGACCTGGGTTTGATCGGCCAAGTTGGTCTGGTTCTAGTTTTGATAAATTGAACCATAAATTAATTTAATATTTTTTATTAATTAATAAAACATTTCTATATGTATTTAATTAATTAATAAAAATATTTAATTAAATCTTAAACTACTATTGTACGTGAAGAAGAAAGAATTAAAAACATGCATGCATTTACACGTTTTTTTTAAATTTTTTTTCTTCTTCACTGTGCTTTGTAAAAAGCAGTACATGCCTGTAATCAATTCCAGGTTTCCTGAATCGATTCTGTTGATGTTTTTTTTTCTTTATAGTGCTTTGTAAAAACACTGTTCATTCTATTTTTCTTCTCTTCAATCGATTGAAGTAGTTTCTTCTTCTCACTATGCTTCATCAAAAGCACTGTTCATCCACGATTTTGAATCGATTGAAATACCATTTCAATCGATTCAATCCAATTGAATCGATTGGTTAATCGATTCAATTGATGAACATTATCGTCTTCTTTGCGATAGAAGAAGAAAAATGTGAGCTTTTTTGCATTGATTTCTATGCTTTCAAAACTATGCATGCTCTGATACCATTGTTGGTAGTTTTGAGAGCATGAAAACTAAAACAAAGCAATTAAAATAATGTGGTAACCACTCACAGTGATCTCTCGAAGAACCGCAACCGAAGACGTCGGTCAATGAAGAGATTACCGCTGTCGGAAGCACGATCACGCAGCAACCGTAAAGTGCTTCAAGGTTCACGAGCCAAATCCCAGCCTCTGGATGCTCTCCCTTTGCTCTCTTAGATCACCTTAGCTGCTCCTCTGCTCGCCTCGATCGCCCTCCTGATTGCCTTGGACGCCACCATATATATCAAGCAAGACATCGGTTACCAACCGATGCCTTGATGGCAGCTCTCAATGGAGGAAGATGAAGGTGAATGGGCACCCCTTCATCTTCTCGACGTTGCAATTGATGCAATGTTTAACAGTGGTAATCCTAGGTGAAGAAAAGTCCTAGCTGTGGTTAGGCAAAGGGAAAACCCTGGGGGCGGTAACCCTAGGTCCTAGAGGGTGGTAACCCTAAGCGGAAAGTCTTGGCGGGTCGAAGGCTTCGGGCAAAAATCCTAAAGTCGGGGACTCTAAGTTGAAATCCTGGTATCGCGAACCAGGTGGAAGACTGCACGGGTCATGGAGCGGGCGTCTAGCATGAAGATCGGAAGCCTCGAGCGCCGAGCAAAAGTCCAGTTGGTCTGGAGGATCAACTAACAACAGGTATACTCTCTTGAGTTGAGTAGGTGAGGACACGTTCTCCGGTGAGAGAACATTAAGCATCAGTTCGACCTAGAGTTTCGACGAAACTCAAAGTCAAAACTGGACAGTCGGAGGCTGTCGCATTTCTTATATTATATATTGTTTTATGCCTGGACTAGCTTTATTTTGCAAAAAATAAAGTTGTTGGAGAAAGCAGGTCTGGGCACCCGGAGTCCAGGCACCAGGAAGGCTCCAAGCATCCCAAGCTAGTCCGGGCGCCCGTAGTTGGTCCAAGCGCTCGAAACCCAAAGCTTATCATAAAGCTGAAATGGCGCGCGCGGAGTGGCCGAGCCACGTGGCCCAGGCGCTCGGAGGGATTTCGGGTGCCCGGAATAGGCTATATAAACAGCCTCGACCAGAAGCTTCAATACAACACAACGAACAAATTTTTCTTCTTCGGGCTGCTCAGAAAACGCCTCTACGACACCAGAAAGCTCTGACGATGACTCTCCTAGAAGATTTTCACATACAGAGCTTTTGGTATTGTTTTCATTCAAAGTTCTTTGTACTACAATTGTAATCCTTTGTATTATTCTAGATTGATTAGTGATTGCCCATTGAAAGCACTCTTATGTACGGGCCTTGAAGTAGGAGTCGTCACAGGCTCCGAACCAAGTAAAAATTCTTGGTGTTTTTGTTCTATTTTTTCTTTGTCTTATTTCCACTGTGTATTAGCTTTGAGATTTCCGAAATGAACGAAATAGCCATGAGCGCTATTCAGTCTCCTCCCCCTCTAGAGCTTTCGATCTAACAGATAATATAGCAACCGCTTTTTTATTTGTGTCGCTAATTTAGCTACGGAAATAAAATACTTATAGCTAAATTTAGTGACGAAATAAAAATTTCAATCGCTATGTGATGTCGATGACCAAAAATATTATGAATAAAATTTTCGAATCAAAGTTTTCCTGGTAACTCGTAATGATAAATTTTAAATGCGTCAAATACAATTTTTAGTTACTGATCGATGTTCCCTCACTAATGTTTTCCTTGTAGTGTCATACGCCGCCACCATGCCTTCGCACATCCTTCTCTTTTATTATTTTTTCCTCTTCTTCCCATTTCCTTCTTCACTTTCCCTTATCTAATGGAAGTAAACCTACAATGTTTTCCTCTCCTATTCTCAAGTACAAGAGTTTTCTTTTCTTCTCTTTTCTCTTCTCTAGCAAGTAAGAAATGTAGCATCAACTGCTACCCTCTTTTAGAAACAAGAGCAACCCTCATATCTTCTTCCTCTTCTCATGTTTTCTAGGATTTTGTTGGCACTGCAAGAATATCCCTATTTTGTCTTGCATTACTCTCTTTGTTTCATTGTTGATCACTCACTAAATCTAGTCAAGGAAGCTAACAAAGAAGCTAAAGCTCTCATCTTTTGCTTCTTCTTCCATACCTTCTCTTCTCTTCTCTATGTTCACAAAATCAATGGTCTTCTTCTTTTTTTTTTTTTTCTATAGAGCATCTCTTTACAAGCAGCCCTTTTATTCCTTTGCCTAATCACAACAATAAGAAGAGAAGTAAGTTATTCTTTATTCTTTCATATTTCATTAATTGAAATTCATATTTCATTAATTGAAAGAGAGTTGTAAAATATAAATTTTGTTTTATTATGTTGGTAGTTACGATGATTATTTAGATTGGAATATAGGTTTCATATGTAGCAATGCTAAATATTATGACAAAGTGAGATTACAATTGATTTTTTTTACTTTGAGTCATAGATAAACTACAAGGATCGACGGATCATTGTTTCAACTATACTTAACTAAGGACTAAGGTCTAAACTTTTAAATTTAAGTTCATTTTTAACTCCTTGAATTTGAAATTTAAGATTTTGGATTGTAAAAATCCACCTACATTAATGTTTGAAATTTAATATATATATATATATTAAAAATATTTTTTGAGTTTTTAAAAGTTAACTCTAGTTCTTTATAGGGCTGTAAACAAGCCGACCCGAGCTGAGCTTTGGGGTGTTCAAGTTTGTTTGATAAGATAACCGAGCCGAGCTAAGCCGAGCTTAAAATGAACCAAGCTTTTGAAATGAGTGTTCAAGTTTGGCTTGGTTTATTTTTTATGAGCTTGAGCTTGTTTGAAGCTTGGCTTGAGCTTAATTCGTTTAGATGTTATCAAGCTCTCAATTCAAGCTTGACTTGAGCTTGGTTCGAGTTTGGCTTGGGCTTGGTTTGAGCTTGGTTCGTTTAGATGTTATCAAGCTCTCAATTCAAGCTTGTTTGATTGTTTGAAACTTTTAATTGTTTGATTGGTTATTAAGATCGATAATTTAAATTTATTTATTTTATTGTTTATTTAACATATTGAAAAGAGTTTTATTAATAAATATGATATGATTTGTGAACATTGTTCGTGAATGTTGTTCACGAACATTGTTCACAAACGTTAACGAGCTAAACACATATGTGTTCAAGCTTGTTTGTTTAGCTTAACGAGTTGTTCAAGCTTGTTTGTTTAATTAATCTAATGTGTATTGAACGAATATAAACAAACTCTTACCAAACTGAACACCAAACTTGTTCACGAATGCTTGGTTCATTTACCATCCTAGTTCTTCACATGAATTAGCTTTACAAGGAGTTAGCACATGCGCTTCAAGTACCAAAAGAAGAGGAATTAGGTCTCAAGGGCTCACGGATGCTTACAGTCCATTCATTAATTTAAGGAAATGCTTCTAAGCCAGCCGAGATTGACCACTACAGACCACCATGCAATGAGTGAGTTGGTTGGTGCCAATCAGAGGCACACCAAGACCTGGACTCACTTTTGAGCGCCGAATAATTTTATTTATTTATTGAATTTAGTCCCGCCATGGTTCATACATATTGATCTATATAGGAGCAACATTCAATAATGGAGTTTGGCTGGTAGATATCTAGTAAGTATCATGCCAATCCACATTATCCGAGGAAAGTCCATTATCGGCAATGACAAAATATCTTGGAGACATTCTCCATGAATTTTGAATGCATCAAATACAATTAAAACAATTGAACTAAACTTGGAATGGAAGCAAAGTTCCTTCCAAATAAATATTAATTAGTCGGAAGGAGTTGAAGAACACTTACACCTGGTTCCTTTTGGAATCAATTAATTATATAATAAGCAATTAAAGATATTTTTTCCATTTCAAACTTGATTTGGGCCATTAATTGAATTGATGAGATGCCTAACTCCCATTAATTTCCAATTCCTCTTAGATTTTTTTAAAGTTAAATGCGATTCTGAATCTCACTTCCTTCCAAATTTTATTCAATCAATCTTACCATTAATTCCCATTAATTAAACTTTTTTATTCTCCCATTGAATCTCACTATAAATTCAAGGACCAATTGAAACTGTATATATCTTCATTAATATTATCTCAATGGCAGCCATTACTACCTTCTTCCGCCTCCTCCTACTGATCTCCTTCGTGCCCACCCTTGTCCTGTAGGACATTGTCTTTGATGTCGATGTTACGCAACCGCAAGTGTATGTTTTTATCATCAGTAATAAAAGATTATCGATTCCACAAGGGTTGTTTATAAGTACTAGAGATGTCTCACAATGAATTAGCTAAACAATTAACAAAGGTAGTGAATGTACTAAGTAAATAAACTAGAAATAGAAACAGAAAAGTAAATGAAGGAACTTGGTTTTTATAAGTGTTCTAGGAGTTCGATTTTATAAGTACCCCTTGGAGGTTTTGATGTGACCAACCAAATTAAGTTAGGTCATGTTGTTATTTGATACCTTGTGTCTAAGTGTGCAGGAACTTAGGAGCACAAGAAGTCGAGCGAAAGACGCAGCTAGCCAGAAGGATGACACGGGAGAGAGTCGATGGGTTCGGTGCGTTCGATGGACGAGGTACTGCAGAAGAGTACGCTAGCGGAAGAGAAGGAAACTTGTGGTGTTTCCGAGGGACGAGAAGTCGGAGCAGAAGACTGCTTGAGAAGACCAGAAATTGAGTTCGAGTGAGCCTTATTCCGGATGGCTGAAATGACCCAAGCAAGCAGAACCGGAGCAAGAGCTTGAACCAACAAGTCAACTAGGAAGTTGACTTCGGTCTGGGCGCCTGGATCACCTAGGCGCCCCCACGGTAACTCGCTCAGCGGGGGTTGGATCACAACAGTTCTGGCACTCGGAACCCTTCTAGGCGCCCAGAACAAAAATTTTATCGAAATCACATCTGTCGCGATTCATTGCGACGAGGATAAAACTTTATCCTCACCCAGGCACCCGGAACCCTTCCATGCACCTAGAACAAAGCTATAAATATAGCATTGATTTCAGTAGTTCAGACAATAACTTGTAATTCCTTGTTTTCTATTCTATTATTGATTGTGAGCTGTTAATGTTGTAAGCGGCTACTCCACCCGAAGGAGATCTTCATAAGTGCGCTTCATTTTCCTTGGATTAGCAATCTTCTGATTGCAAACCAAGTAATTCTTTTTGTGTCTTTGTCTTTTTAATTAGTCTCTTAATTTTTATTACAAGTTTTCTTAATTTAGCTATAAGTCAAGAAAGGGTTGAGTTTGTTTGTGTAGGGCAATTCACCCCTCTTCTTGCCAGCCACCAAGGGACCTACAATTGGTATTAGAGCCAGGATGCTTTAGAAGGACTAATCGCCGACCGAAGCAAAGAAACCAATGGTCGGACCAAGCCTTGTTCCACCAAAATTTGAGGGAGAATTTACACACTAGAAATGCCGAATGGAGGTATTTCTAAAAACTAATTTTGAGATTCATTTAATAATCAAGTATGGTTTTGTAGTTCCTATGGATCAACACGGAGAGGAGAAGGAGGAGAGTCTTTGGACGAAGAAAGAATAAAATAATTCTGTATCAAATAACAGAATGGAATATCACTTGCTAAGTGTGCTGTCACCTCAAGAAGTCAACCATATTGGGAGCTACTCGTCGGCCAAAAATCTCTGGGAGAAATTCCTAGAACTCCACGAAGGTACATCCGAAGCGAAGCTCACAAGACGAGATATACTTTGGAACAAACTAACAAACATCCGTCTGGGAAGAGGTGAATAGGTTGTCGATCTACACGCAAAGATCAAAGAACTAATCACGGGACTTGAAAACCTCGGTGAAACAATAACCAACCAAGACTCGGTATGCTACGCACTCAATGCCTTTCCCAGGACTCCAGAATGGATCTTGATAATCGACGCCTACTACATCTCAAAGGACTTGGAGGTAGGTACCCTAGATGAACTCTTTTCTACTTTAGAATTACATGAAACCAGATATGTAGGTACAACAAAAGAGTCGAGCCAGATTCTGGCACTAAATGCAACCAAGAAGGATAACCCCGAGTCAAACTCAAAAGGAGATCAAGAAGCTTACATGGTAAGGAAATTTAGAAAATATTTTAGATCTAACAAATTTAAAGAGATGCAGAACAGAAAAAATCCAAGAAATAGAAGAAGAGTTCGATACTACCGGTGTCAAAAGAAAGGGCAGATAAAAGAAGATTGCCCATAACTCAAAAAGGAAAAAGGCAAGATGCCCAAGCAAAACAAGCACAAGAATCTATAGGCTACTTGGGACGAAAGCTCATTATCTGAGTCAGAAATAGAAGAATATGCTGAACTAGCACTGAAGAACAAAGCACTTCAGAGGCCAGCATCAATGAAGGGGGAGCGACTTCAGATAAATGTAGCGAAGTAGGGGGAGAGTCAGACTTCAAGTCTGATATAGTAAGTGAGGTATGCCTCTTACCTCCCGATCAACTCTATTTTGGTATTAAATCCATGGAAAAATCAATGTGCAAGTTAAAAAGTAAAAATGATAATTTGAAAAAGGGAAATGCAGAAATGAAAAGTATTTTAGCAAAATCATATCTAATAGAATATTTTGAGAAAGTAAAACTTAAAAATTCTAAATTAAAGGAACAAATTAAAAACTTAAAAACCTCTGCATGTTCAAATGTTAGAAACTATAAAGGATTAAACTAGTACTATAGATTTCACAAGGGTCAAATTAGAAAAGTAATAAAAACTTATATCCCTAGAAAATACCTGATTAACCCAGTAAGAAGGAACCTAGATTGGGTTTCGAAATCATGCCTAAATTAAATTACTCGCATGCTCTAAATTTTTATCTAATATTGTTAAATAAATTTCTTAGTATGTTTTATGTTAGAATTTAATTATAATTTAATTTTTCTGAGAAAATTTTATTACACAACTATCGAAAAATTTTAATTTCTGAACAAAAATCATATTCCTTAATTTAAAAATATTTTTTGTACTATTTTTGCAAAATTTAATTTTTTGTAAAAGGTTATCATACTCTCTATCCAAGAAAAATAATTTAAAATTTTATGAATTATTTATCCACATGCCAATTTTTAAAATTTAAAATTCTTGATCACTTAATTTATAAAAGTTTAATTTTTCTGCATGATTACTAAAATTTTATTTTTAAAAATTAATTTAACTTAAAAATTTATTCAAACCTCAAAATTATTTACTACTTAAATTTATTTTAATTTCTCATGTAAATTTTATCAAAAATAATTAATTAAAATTTTCACCAACTAGACTTTCTTTTAATTTCTTAATCATTTTAAGTTAACCCCTATTTTTAATATGATCAAAGGGGGAGAATTAGAGTTAAGTTTAACGGGGAGGTATATTTTTCAAACTATTACATATCAAGGCCTTAAAACTTGAATATTTATTTCATGTCTTTAATTTCATGTCTTATTTTACCCTAATTTAGCTTGGGTTGATTCACATCAAAAAGGGGGAGATTGTAAGTACCCAGTGGAGGTTTTGATGTGATCAACCAAGTCAAGTTAGGTCCTGTTGTTATTTGATGCCTTGTGTCTAAGTGTGCAGAAACATAGGAGCACAAGAAGTCAAGCGAAAGATGCAGCCAGCGAGATGGACGACATGAGAGAGAGTCAACGGGCTCGGTGCATCCAAGGGACAAGGTGCTGTGGAAGAGTACACTGGCAGATGAGAAGAAAGCGTGCAGTGTTTCTGAGGGACGAGAAGCCGGAATGGAAGACTGCTCGAGAAGGCTAGAAATTGGGTTCGGGTGAGCCCTATTCTGGATGGCCGAAATCACTCAAGCAAGTGGAACCGGAGCAAGAGCCCGAACCAACAAGTTAACCGAGAAGTTGACTTCGCTCTGGGCGCTTGGAACACATTCAGGCGCTCGGACGGTCTGGGCGGCGGGATCACCTGGGTACCCCTGCAGCACCTCTCTCAGCCGGGGTTGGATCATAATGGTCCGGGCGCCTGGAACAAAATTTTTATCGAAATCATAGCTATTGCGATTCATATGAACACCATCACAATGGTCCGAGTGCCTGGATCACAATGGTACCGGCAAGGGACGTTGATCTACACCACAACCAAATAAATAGATATGATCCTTATGAACACCATTAGCGGGACTGTCTGTCACTAGCGTCCCTCGATCATACGACACATAAACACATCTCTACTCAATCCATCCCACCTCCTTGTAGAGACTTGCATCACCTTTCAAGAAGACACCCCAGACATCAATTAGCGGGGCTGCTTGTCACGAGCACCCCTCAGTCATACGATCTAGGACATCCCTCTACGGGATCCACAAGCATCACAAACATTCAATCAAACATGGTAATTAGGTCCCAACACATGAATCCACACAAGATCAAATAGATACAAAACATGCTAACATCATCTAGATAAGAAATTAGTATATCCAGGAGATCTTACATCAAATCACACCACAAATACTCCCTTAATCCTGAACAATAGATCTACTCCATAGCAAAAAGATAAAGATCCGGAAACAAGAAGATTACCAGCATATCAATCCCAATCCAAAGAAAAGAGAATAGAAAAGCTTATTTAGTATCGATGAGTGATCTTCGAAACCAATCCTTAGCTACCAGAGTCAATGTGGAGATGGAAATGGCTTTGGTTCGACGGATCACGGACAAAAACAACACCAAGTTGGATCTCCCCAAAGGGAGAGCCTTCCTCCCTTTGAAAGGGGAAGAAACCCCCTTTTATATAGTTGGGGCACGGGCACCACACGACCCGTGACATGGCCGTGTGGCTCTCACACGACCTCTTTTATTCTCCTCTTGGTCAGGGTGACACGGCCATGTGGATCCACACAGTTGTGTTCTACTTTGGTTCTGGATGGCCTACACAGTCGTGTGACTCACACGACCTGACCATTCTTGGTCTCTAGAAATCCTACACGGTCGTGTGGACCACACGACCAATCTCTGCTTGCTCTCTGGAAGTGTTGCACGACCATGTAGATCTACACGGTCATGCTCTAGATATGCTGCTGGGTGACACGACCGTGTGGCTCTCACACGCCCATGTCATGCTCCTCCTTTGGTGAAGCCACATGACCTGTGTGCACCACACGGCCAAGGTTATTTTCCTGGCTTATTTGACATGGTTGTGTAGGTCACATTGCTAGTGTTGTTTTCCTTCAGTTGTTGACTGGCTCGACCGCGAACATTGTTTCCTCTCCAAATTTAACTCCTGTTAATAGAAAATATACAAGAGCAGATCTCCAAATAAAGAGGAGTAATTATGCTGAAAGTAAGACAAAGAGTATGAAAGTGCATAGACAAAGCATGCATAAAATATGTGAATGTGTGCCAAAACATGTTAAATAAGTGTATATAATCTACGCACATCACATCCCCAGACTTAAACTTTTGCTTGTCCTCAAGCAAAATGCCACAATCTAAACTCATGTGCTCTATAATGCATCATAATCCCTAGTGTATTTTCCTAACTCTATCTACAAGTTTCATTGATGAGCATGATCGTGAAAATAACTCAAGTATGGCCTAAGCATAAGTTTCCTATGCACAGTGTAATAAGTGACCCCAAACTCTTCAAGTTTCAATCCTTGTCCTAGTCAATTCATCATCCAATTGAGTTCCTAATGTTCCCGGTGATAGGCACTTACTTGTCACACACTTGGTTCATATTCCTCAATCCACCCAAGGTCTAAAAGGCATGCTCGATATCAAGAGAAACATAGCAATCACTTCCCCTATAACCTAACTTGGTCTCAAAGGGGTAACTTACTAGTTTCCACTCACGACAACTATTTTTTATATCCCTTATTCATCATTTTTTTTAATTTTAAGTGATTGCAAGATGCAACACTTTTTATATCCCTTATTCATCATTTTTTTTTATTTTAAGTGATTGCAAGATGCAACACTTGAACACAAATGCACTTAAGTACAAAGGTTGAGCTTACATGATTCGAGCATCATCCAGTAACTAAAATGTAGCTTGAGAAATCACCATAGTAACTAAGTACTAAACAAATAGGATGAATCATGACTATTCCAATGATATCAACCATTCAAGCTCAAGTGAAAATAAGATCCTTATGGTCAAGCCAAAACTCAAATATGTTTCCGTACAATACTTAGCTCATATTATGCTACTTGAGAAAGAGAAAAAAAGGTATACTAAATATACTAGCATTATGTCTACAACATCATAAATCAAGATATAAATGTGCTAATAATTTTACTTTTAGACAAGTCAGCAGTAGTGAGGAATGATGTTCTCAATATGACACAAAATATTTTAAAAGATGGTCAAGTGACAATCAAAACTAAGATAAGCATAAACTGAAAGCATAAAATTGAAAGCAAGAAAAATAAAACAAAATGCAGAAAATTCAAGTTGCAAACACCCCCCTCGCCCCAGACTTAAATTTTTCATCGTCCCGATGAAATCAACATGGTGGTGGTGGTGGAGGAGGGTGGGGAAATGGAGGTCTACGTGGTTGGCAAGAAGGAAACTAGGGAAACCAAGAGTCTCATTCAGGATCCTATGATATTTGTAGAGGGCGTCATCTTGTTGAATAGTAACACTCATGCCCTCTATGAAATCTCTCATTCTAGCCTGATCAATGTCATAATCCTAGACAAACTTGGCCATCTGACCTTGAAAGTTCCTCGTGAATTGAATGTTGGTGTAGCGAAGGCCGGCAAGAGGGGGGTGAATTGCTGTAAAACAAAAATAAAAATACCCTCCTCGGATTTCAACTCAGAAAAGCAATAGTAAAATAATAACAATTAAATTAATAGAAGTAAAAAGAAACTCAGCAATTAACCTGGTTACAACCAAGGAGGTTGTTAATCCAGGGCGATGAAAAAGCGCACTAGAAGAATCTCCTTTGCTGAAGGCGGAGATGCCTTTTACACACTAACGGCTCAGAACTATTGCTAGGAATTAAGTACAGAGTTGATTGTCAAAGTTGTTGTTGAATTCCTAGCTCCAGGGGCCTTTTTATAGCTCCTGAAAAAGTCTATCTCGAGGGTCCAAGGCGCCTCCAGCTTGGTCAGCGGATAAAACTTTATCCGCACGCAAACGGTCAAAACTGACCTGTTGAAGGCGCCTTCAACAGGCTTGAAGGCACCTTCAAGGGCGCCTTCCAGCTTGTTTAAGGCGCCTTCAAGCTACAGTAATTTCTGCTACAGTAACTTCCTGCTACAGTAATTTCCAGCCTCTTTTGACTCCTTTTCTTCTTCGCTTTGGCTTCCGAAGCTCCGTTCTTTTGGGTGATTGCGGCCAACCGGAATAGGGCTCACCCTCCTCGAGCAGCCTTCCGTCCAGGCTTAACGTCCCTCGAACGCCGCGCACGCTCTTCACGCCCACCGGAGTACTCTTCCGCAGCTCTCTCGTCCTTCGGACGCACCGAGCCCGTCGGCTCCCTTCCCGTGCCGTCCTTCTCGCTAGCTACGTCTTCCGCTCGACTTCTTGTGTTCCTAAGCTCCTGCACACTCAAACACAGGGATCAAACACAGCATGACCTAACTAACTTGGTTGATCACATCAAAACTACCACGGGGTCCAACAATCTTCCCATTTTTGATGTGCATCAACCCAAGTTCAAGTTAGGGTTAAAATAGACATAAAGAGTAATTTTAAAGAAAAAATTACTAAACTAACAAGTTAAGCATAATTTTTGCAATTTGTAAAATTGCAACACTAATAATAAAAGAAATTTTAAAATTTTTTTTTAACTCCCCCAAAACTTGTACTTTTCTCTCCCCCTTTGATCACAGCAAAAATGGGGTCCTAATTAGAGGGAACTTTAAAAAAAAAATCAAAGTAAATGAATTTTCAAACAGAACTTTCCAGAAAAAAATATTTCTACCCAAAATGAATTTTTTGAAAGAAAAATTCTAAGTTAAAAGTTTTTTTTTTTGAATTTTCAAAAAAAAAATCCAAGTAAATGAACTTTTGGAATTTTCTAGAAGAATATTTAAAAATAATTCTAAGGATTTTCTAAAATAAATTTCAAGTCAAAAAGCAAATTAAGTCTTTAGAATTTTTCCAGGAAAAAATATTTCTAAAAATGAATTTATAAACAATATTTTCAAAAATATTTAATTAAACTTTCAAAGTATTATTTAATTCTAATTTTTAAATGTTTTTTCAGAAAGTTAATTAAACCTTTCATTTCAATATTTCAGCTTCCAGGTCGTGGCGAGGCACTAGGCCTTCTTGGTTATTGGAGCAACAACCACTTTCTTGACAAAGTTTTATAAAGAAATTTACTGTTTAATTTTCTTCTCTGAAAGCGCTAAGTCTAATATTTCTACTAATATTAAATATTATGATTTTTAAACTTCCATTTTAACTTCTCATAGGTTCTTAATTCATAGTTTTTTAGAATTATGGCAAAAAGTATTGAGAATGCAAAAAATTGTACATTTTCTATTGTTAATTTGTCAAAATCTTTTAATTGACAAATTGTGTCTTTTAACTCAATATTCTTTAATAGTTTTCAGTTTTTAATTTAAAAAATTCTTTCGAAGAAATAATTTGTAATTCATGAAAACCTTTCGGCAATATTTCAATTGAAACAATTAATTTGCCAAGAGGTGGAGACCATACCTGACTTACCTTGTCGGCGGTTGATTCTCCCCCTGTTGGGTTGTTTTCATCTTCTGATGTTTCTCCCCCTTCATCGATGCTCATTTGTGATGAACATTCTAGATCTTCAAGTTGGAGTTCGGTTACTGGTTCTGTCTCAGCACTTACCTCAGTTTCGGACTCTTCTGACGTCGGATCAGTCTCCATCGAAGAGTCGGATTCAACTTCAATTTGTTCTTCGTGGAGTTTTAAGAACTTTTCCCAAAGTTCTTTTGCGCTATTGTACTCTCCGACTTTGTCGAGATCTTCATTTGGTATTGTGGTTAGAAGATGAAATTCAGCCCGTGCATTTGCCATAAACTCGTCACGTTGCTTCTCATTCCAGAGGTATTTCTCGAGCTCTTCTCCATTTGCTTTCTTTGGTGCTTCATAACCAGATTTCATTATTAAATAAATAGAAAAATCAGAGTTAAGGTATACCTCCATCTTTTGCTTCCATGAAGCAAACTCCCCCTCGAATGCAGGTGGGTAGTCACTGTCTCCGGCCATCGTTTTGATCGTTGTGCGTCAGTCGGCGGTTAGTCCTTCTGAGCGGTCTTGCTCTGATACTAATTGTTGGTGCAGCGGAGGCCGGCAAGAGGGGGGTGAATTGCTGTAAAACAAAAATAAAAGAACCCTCCTCTGATTTCAACTCATAAAAGCAATAGTAAAATAATAACAATTAAATTAACAGAAGTAAAAAGAAACTCAGCAATTAACCTGGTTACAACCAAGGAGGTTGTTAATCTAGGGCGATGAAAAAGCGCACTAGAAGAATCTCCTTTGCTGAAGGCGGAGAAGCCTTTTACACACTAACGGCTCAGAACTATTGCTAGAAATTAAGTACAGAGTTGATTGTCAAAGTTGTTGTTGAATTCCTAGCTCCAGGGGCCTTTTTATAGCTCCTGGAAAGTCTATCCCGAGGGTCCAAGGCGCCTCCAACAAGGTTCAAGGCGCCTCCAGCTCGGTCAACGGATAAAACTTTATCCGCACGCAAATGGTCAAAACTGACCTGTTGAAGGCGCCTTCAACAGGCTTGAAGGCGCCTTCAACAGGCTTGAAGGCGCCTTCAAGGGCGCCTTCCAGCTTGTTTAAGGCGCCTTCAAGCTACAGTAACTTCCTGCTACAGTAATTTCCAATATCTTTTGACTCCTTTTCTTCTTCTCTTTGGCATCCGAAGCTCCGTTCTTTTGGGTGATTACGGCCAACCGGAATAGGGCTCACCCGAACCCAATTCCCGGCCTTCTCCTCGAGCAGCCTTCCGTCCCGGCTTAACGTCCCTCGAACGCCACGCACGCTCTTCACGCCCACCTGAGTACTCTTCCGCAGCTCTCTCATCCTTCGGACGCACCGAGCCCGTCGGCTCCCTTCCTGTGCCGTCCTTCTCGCTAGCTGCGTCTTCCGCTCGACTTCCTGTGTTCCTAAGCTCCTGCACACTCAGACACAGGGATCAAACACAGCAGGACCTAACTAACTTGGTTGATCACATCAAAACTACCACGGGGTCCAACATTGAAAATAATCACGTACTTCTCTATACTGGTCATCTAATAAAGTGAAGTGGCCCTCCAACATTACTTGTTGGGCTTCTTGCTTCTCGTGAAGTGAGTCTAAAGAAGCGTGTAAGTCAGAAAAATCAAATCTGGAGTGACCCGTACCATAGGCAAAAGAGTGCCTAGCAGGTTCTGGATGTCCAGACGGCTGCAGGTGTCCAGATGATGAGGGCTCAAGGTGGGGCTCAGTATCTGTGGACAAGGAGGGAACATTCTTGGGAACTGAATCAGTGATCACTCAATTAGTGGGGTTGTGAACTGAGGTCTGCTCAGGATAAGGAAGAGGTAATGGGAAACTGTCCATCTTAGGAAAGGTAAACTCATTCTCATCTCGGCAAATCATCTTCATGGCAAGACATGCATCAATATCGATCATGTTATTGCCATGAATGATTTCTAACTCATCTAGATCACAACCTAGATTTATAGCTATTTGAGTAATCAAACTGCCAAAGACTATTAATCCCGAGGATGTTTTCCCGACTCTCACAAGGTTTTGCAGAAAATGGGAATCAGAATCAAAGTCAACCTTATGCAACATAGCCCAAAGAGCATAAAGTTCCACTTTCCTAACAACTTCATCGCTTTCCCCTCTACCAAAAATAGTTTTACTCATGACTCGGTGTAAGTACCTAAAGACGGGATTTTACATATGGGAAGCCTTAGCCCAAGAGGCCTCATAAGGTTGGTTCAATCCGGTAATTGAATTCCAAAAATTATTCCAATTAAATCTAGGGGCAAACTTTTGAGAGCCGCCAGTAGACAAACTATTGCGCAAAGAAGGGGGCAACAACACCTCTCAACCTCTAAAACATGGAAGAAGAGGAAGAGAGAAAAGAGATCGCGTGAAGCAATAATACAAAGACGCACAAAAGGAGACCAAACATGATAAAGGAGAAGAAGAAGAGAAAGGAGAAGAGTTACCGTGGTTCGACGACGTGCCTACTCCACAAAAAGGCCAAAACTTTTTTAGAATTCTCTCTACACAAGAGAATCACATTACATGATTCTTATGATTATTGTTATACAATATATTTATAATGATCCCTATAAATAATGCTAAACCCCAGACCCGGTAAAATTGTAACAGAATTTTGTTATGAAAAATCACAACAAAATTATGTTATATAAAATCTTAACAGAATTTTATTACAAAAAATCTCAACAGATTTTTCTTCCATAACATCCCTCATATTAGCCTTCATCCAAATATTAGCCACCCATCAACAATCTCCACTTTGGTGAATATTCACCTCTTCAAAGAATACGAGTATCTGGACAAAATTCCACATGGATCTTTGGGTCTAGGCTTCCTTCCTCTAGCATCTAGAGATATGGATCAAGTTCAAGCAATGCTTAAGCTTCTATGTGGTCACTGGCTTTGTCAGCATATCTGCAGCATTGTCTGCAGTGTGAACCATCTCAAGCTGAATTTCTCCGGAAGCATCAACTCTCTGATCTTGTGAAACCTCACATCAATGTGTTTGGTTCTCGCATGATATACTTGATTCTTCATCAAATAGATAACACTCTGATTATCGCATAACAACTTGACTCCACCTTACTGAACACCCAGTTCTCTGACTAATCCTATAAGTCATAAAGCTTCCTTCGCTGCTTCAGCTGTTGCCATGTACTCAGACTCCGTAGTAGACAATAAAAAAATAGATTGTATCATAGATTTCTAACAAATAGGTCCTCCTGCCACAGTGAACATGTATCCTGTAGTAGACCTCCTGTTATCTAAATCTCTTGCATAGTCTGTATTTACGTACCCAGTAACTGAAGGATCTTCCGGTTGTCTACTAAACATGATGCCATAATCAGTTATATTTCTCAAGTATCTGAAAATCTATTTTGCTGCATCCCAATGTGGTCGACTAGGATTTGAGAGAAACTTGCTTGCCATACTAACTTCTTGCGCCAAATCTGGTCTCGTGCAAACAATGGCATACATCAGACAACCAACTGCACTGGCATAAGGAACCTTTGACATCTTTTAGATCATGTCATCTGTCTTTGGACACTGTGTATTAGATAACTTGAAGTGATGCGCTAGGGGTGTGCTCATTGACTTTGCATTCTTCATGTTGAACCTATCTAGCACCTTCTCCATATAGCTACGTTGAGACAACCATAACCTCCTTGCAGCTCTATCCCTGTGAATCTCCATCCCAAGAATCTTCTTGGCTTCTCCCAAATCTTTCATGTCAAATTCCTTTCTTAGTATGCTCTTCAATTTATCAACATATTTCATCTTCTTCGCAACAATGAGCATGTCATCTACGTATAGTAGTAAGAAAACTAGTTATTCATCTTCAAGGCTCTTTACATATATGTAGCAGTCATACTCACATCTCCTATATCCGTTTTGAATCATGTATGAATCAAAACATTTGTATCATTGCCTAGGAGATTGTTTCAATCCATAGAGCGATTTCTTCAACTTGCAAACCAACCACTCTTGTCCGGGCTGACTAAATTCCTCGGGTTGTGACATAAAAATCTGCTCCTCCAAATTTCCATGAAGAAATGTCGTCTTCACATCCATTTGTTCCAGCTGCAAATCGTGAAGTGCCACCAAAGCCAACACCACTCTAATTGACATATGTCTTACCATCGGAGAGAATTTCTTCATAGTCAATCCCCTTTCTCTGTGAGTACCCCTTTGCTACCAATCGAGCCTTGAACTTCACTTCTTCTCCCTCTGACATTGCTTCTTTCTTCTTGAATATCCACTTGCACCCTATAACTTTTTCTCCTTTAAGACGTTCCACTAGATCCCACGTTTGGTTCTTATGCAACGACTCCATCTCCTCTGCCATAGCACCCGTCCACCTGTCTTTCTCAGAGCTATGTATCGCCTCCTGAAAAGATGTAGGGTCTCCGCTACTTGTGATAAACGCATAAGATACCAAGTCATCGAATCCGTATCTAGTGGATGTAGGTCCCTTTGGAGGCCGACAAGAGGGGACGGGTGAATTGCCCTGAAAAATAAATTACACCTTTCTCAGATTTTCAACGTAATAATAAAACTTGTAACTTAAATAACAGAGACTAATTAAAAAAAAATAGACACAGAGGGTTTACTTGGTTTGCAATCAGAGGATTGCTAATCTAAGGAAAGGATGATGCACTATCTGATGATTTCCTCTGGGCGGAGTAGCCTCTTACAGCGTTGACAGCACAAAAAGAAAGAACAGAATTGAAAGCACTGGATTACAAGTTAATTATATAGACTGTGTAGATCAGTGCTATATTTATAGCACTATTCGGGACGCCCTGAAGGGTCTGGGCGCCCGGGGGGGGATAAAACTTTATCCCCCAACGTTCAAATCGAGTCAAACCTCGATCTGGTCAAAATCCACTTCCGGGCGCCCGGAATGGATCCGAGTGCCCGGACCACTTAAGTCAACCCAGTTGACTTTTTGTGGTCTAGTTCCACTGCTCCGGTTCAGCTCATCTTAGTCCAGGTCTTTTGTTTCGGCTCCGCTAGCTTGGGTGATCTCGGCCATCCGGAATAGGGCTCACCTGAACCCAAGTTCTGGCCTTCTCCTCGAGCAACCTTCCTTCCCCATTTCTTGTCCCTTGAACATCATGTACGTTCTTCTTGTCCACCGGTGTACTCTTCCGCGGTCACCTCGTCCCTCGGACGCACCGAGCCCGTCAGCTCTCTCCCCGTGCCGTCCTTCTCGTTAGTCGCGCCTTCCGCTCGACTTCCTATGTTCCTAAGCTCCTGCACACTTAGACACAAGGGTTAGACAAAACAGGACCTAACTTTACATGTTTGATCATATTAAAACACCTTGGGATTCCAACAATCTCCCCCTTTTTGATGTGAGCAACCCAAGTTAAGCTAGGGTAAAACAAAATGGAATAAACATAATTAATATGCAATAAGTCCAAGATTTATCAATTCAAAAATTAGTATATACCTCCCCCTAGACTTAACATAATTCTCCCCCTTTGATCACATAAAAAATTGGGGTTCCTACACAAGCCTAAGGTTAAAAATTCCTTAAGTAATAAGATTTTAATCACTTAAGTAAAAAAAATTCTAGGTAAGAAAATTTCGAACTTTAATATTCTAAAAAAAGGTGGTTCTTTTTAATAAGTCTAAGGTAAATTAAAAAAATTTTAAGTGATAAAAATTTTAGTTAGAAAATTTCTAAGTAATCAAAATTTTAAGTTTTTATTTTTTATTTATTTTTAAAAAAAATTCTAAGGCAAATTGCGGTAGAAAAATTTTCAAAGTTTTTGAAAACATATTTTTTAAGTTAAAAAAAAATCAATTAAAAAAAGTTAAAAAAATCCTAAGCAAAAATTTTTTTTATGCAATGGAAAACTTTCAAAAAAATCTAAGTTAAAAACATAGGAAACAAATAATAATTTTCTCATTTTTTTTAAACATGAATATTTTTGAAAATGTTTTCTAAAACAAATTGAATAACCCTTTTTAAAGCATTATGTAATTTAAATTAATACTTTTTCAGTTAGTCAATTGAACTTTTCATTTCGATACTTGACTTCCAGGCAGTGGCGAGGCACTAGGCCTTCTTGGTTATTGGAGCAACAACCACTTTCTAGACAAAGCCGCATAAAGAAATTACATGTTTAATTCTCTTGCTGAAAATGCTAAGTCTAATTTTAATTTTTAAGTTAAACAAGTTTTTGGAACCCAATAGAGGTTCCTTCCTATAGGGTTAGTCAAGTATTTTCTAGGCACATAGGCTTTTGATATTTTTCTGATTTGATTTTGGTGAAACCTATAGTACCAATTTAATCCTCGATAATTTTTAAAAGCAGAAATATTTGAACCGTTAGACTTTCTCAATCTTTCTATTTCTTCTTTTAATTTTTCATTTTCAAGTTTCAATTTATCAAAATCCTCTATTAGACATGATTTTTCCAAAATTCTTTTTGTTTCTAGAATTTTATTTTTTAATTTGGTATTTTTATTTTCTAATTTATACATGGATTTTTCCATAGCCTTAATACCAAAGTAAAGCTGATTAGGAGATAAAAGGCATACCTCACTTACCATATCAGACTTGAAGCCTGATTCTCCCCTTGCTTCGCTGCATTCATCTGAGATCACTCCCCCTTCATCGATGCAGGGTTTTAATGTACTTTGCCCCTCATAGCTTGCCATCAGTGCTATCCTGGCATATTCTTGAATCTCGGACTTAGATGATGAAGTGTCGTCCCAAGTGGCTTTTAGGTTCTTGTGCTTCTTGGGTATCTTGACCTTGTTCTTCTTGAGTTCTGGCCAATCTTCTTTTAAGTGTCCTTCTTTTTGACACTAGTAGCAACGAACCCTTCTTCTATTTCTTTGATTTTTCTTATTCTGCATTTCTTTAAACTTATTAGATATAAAGAACTTTTTGAAATTTCTTACCATCCTAAAGACAGATGATCTGCAAGTGGATATGCAATATTTCTTGGACAAAATCTTATCTCATGGAATTCAAAAAAGCAACCACTTACGGTATCTCGTCTAAACACTAAGGCTGAATATAAAGTTATAGCAAATACAACGTCTAAAATTATTTCACTTCAATCACTTCTTTTTGAACTTCATCTTCCATTAAATATTGTACCAAAAATTTGGTGTGACAATATTGAAGCGATATATCTTACAACTAATCTTATATTTCATGCTCATATAAAATATGTGGAAATTAATTTTCATTTTGTTCGTGAATGTGTGACAACTCAATAGTTATCCGTCTCTTATATTTCTATTGAAGATCAAATCGCTGATATCTTTACTAAGCCATTATCCAAACAACATTTCAACAAGTTAGTAAGCAAACTCAACATTAAAGATTTCTCGTTAAGTTTGTTGAGGGGTGAAAGAGGGTCACCAGGATTGACCGGATCAAATCAACAAATCAAATTAAATTAGTATTCAAATTATTAAAATAATTTTGTTATAATTATTAGAATAATTATATTATTCATTAATTGGTAAATTGACCAAATACTTTTTAAACATTATATATTGTACTATTCTTAGGACACATATTAATGAACATTAAGTTTTATTATTGCCCTCATATTATTTCTAGCTCTCTCCCTATTTTTCTTCTTACAATGTTTTCCTCGTAGTGTTGTACGCAACCACCATTCCTTTGCACATCCTTCTTTTTTATTTTTTTTTTCCTCTTCTTCCCCATTTCCTTCTTCACTTTCCCTTCTCCAACAGTAGTAAACATATAATTTTTTTCTCTCCTATTCTCAAGCACAAGAACTCTCTTTTCTTCTCCTTTCTCTTCTCTAGCAAGTAAGAAATGCAGCATCAACTGTTGCCCTCTTCTAGCAATAAGACCAACACTCACATCTTCTTCGTCTTCTCGTATTTTCTAGGATTTTGTTGGCACCGCAAGAATATCCTTGTTTTGTCTTTCTTTGCTCTCTTTGTGTCATTGTCAAGCTCACTGAATCTAGTCAAGGAAGCTAATGAAGAAGCTGAAGCTCTCCTCTTTTGCTTCTTCCATATCTTCTTCTCTTCTCTGTTTAAAAAAAAAACAACGGTCTTCTTTTTTATTTTTTCTAGTGAGAATTTATTTACAAGTAGCTCTTTTATTCCTTTGGCTAACCACAACACAACAAGAGAAGTAAGTTATTCCTTTATTCTTTCAGGTTTCATTAATTAAAATTCATATTTCATTAATTGAAAGAGAGTTGTAAAATATAAATTTTATTTTATTATGTTTCTAGTTACGATGATTATTTAGATTGGAATGAAAGTCTCATATGTAGCAATGCTAAATATTATAAGAAAGTGAGAACATAATTGATTTTTTTTACTTTGAGTCATAAATAAACTACAAGGATCGATGAATCATTGTTTCAACTAGAATTAACTAAGGGTTAAGGTCAAAATTTTTAAATTTAAGTTTGTTTTTAGCTCCTTAAATTTAAAATTTAAGATTTTGGATTGTGAAAATCCATCTACATTAATGTTTGATTTTTTTTTAAAAAAAATAATTTATATTTTAAAAATATTTTAAAGTTTTTAAAGTTGAATAATTTTATTTTTTGTTGTATTAATTTTTTTTTATTTATTGAATTCGGTTCCGCCACTAATCATATGTATTGATCTATATAGGAGCATCATTCGATAATGGAGGGTGGCCGGTAAATATCTAGTAAGTATCAGGCCAATCCACATTATCAGAGGAAGCTCCATTATCGACAATGAGAAAATAACATAGAGACATACTCAACGGATTCTGAATGCATCAAATACAATCAAAACAATTTAACTAAACTTGGAATAGGAGCAAAGTTCCTTCCAAATAAATATCAATTAGTCGGAAGGTTCCTTTCATAATCAATTAATTATATAATAAAAAATTAAAGATATATTTTTTCCCATTTCAAAATTGATTTGGACCATTAATCGAATTGATGAGATGCCTAGCTCCCATTAATTTCCAATTCCTCTCAGAATTTTTAAGTTAAATGCATAAGATTTTGGATTGTGAAAATCCACCTACATTAATGTTTGATTTTTTTTAAAAAAAATAATTTATATTTTAAAAATATTTTTAATTTTTTAAAGTTGAATAATTTTATTTTGTGTTGTATTAATTTTTTTTATTTATTGAATTTGGTTCCGCCTCTAATCATATGTATTGATCTATATAGGAGCATCATTCGATAATGGAGGTTGGCCGGTAAATATCTAGTAAGTATCAGGCCAATTCACATTATCAGAGGAAGCTCCATTATCGGCAATGAGAAAATAACATAGAGACATACTCAACGGATTCCGAATGCATCAAATACAATCAAAACTATTTAACTAAACTTGGAATAGGAGCAAAGTTCCTTCCAAATAAATATCAATTAGTCTGAAGGTTCCTTTCAGAATCAATTAATTATATATTAAAAAATTAAAGATATATTTTTTCCCATTTCAAAATTAATTTGGACCATTAATCGAATTGATGAGATGCCTATATCTCACTGCCTTCCAACTTTTATTGAATCAATCTTATCATTAATTCCCATTGATTAAACTTCTTGATTTTCCCATTGAATCTCTCTATAAATTCACGCATTGGTTGAAAATGTACATATCATCATTAATATTATCGCAATGGCAGCCGTTAGTACCTTCTTCCGCCTCCTCCTACTAATCTCCTTCGTGCCATCCGTTTTCCCTCAAGACACTGTCTTCGACGTCGAGCTGGTCCACCGTGACTCTCCCAAGTCGCCACTGTACAACAGCTCGATGACACCCTTTGATCAACTGCAGGCCGCCATCGTTCGCTCGGTCAACCGAGCTAGCTACTTTGACAAGCGCATCGACATGAACACCTCCATCGACATAGAGCTCGACTTGAAATACTCTGGCGGGGAATTCTTGATGAGGTTCGGCTTGGGCACGCCAAATTTGCAATATGTGTTCGGCTTCATCGACACCGGCAACTACCTAAACTGGGTTGACTGCGCTGGTTGCCAATGCTTCAACTTATCTGGTGCCCAATTCTATCCTTATGAATCCCTCTCCTACAACAAGTTACCTTGCAATTCTGATGAGTGCAACAGCCTTAGACTGGGTCGTTGCAATAAAGATAAGATGTGCCAGTACCATGTGACCTTCGGCGACGGCTCCAACATCGACGGAATTTTCTCCTCGGAAACCTTGAGTTTCACCTCATTAGATACGAACCAAACTACCTCCTTTCCAAATATTTTATTTGGTTGCAACTTTCGATCCTTGCACACCAAAATGGAAGACCCTGGTAGCTCCATTGGGTTGAGCCCCAATTCGCCATCTTTGATCAATCAGCTCGCACCTAAGTATATCAGCAAGTACTTCTCCTATTGTCTGGACGTGCTCAATGGGGCCAGCAGGCTCTTCTTGGGACGTGGTAAACAGACAATCACCGGAACGACAATGGTCACACCGCTCATGACGCAAGACAACTTCTACGCTGTACAGCTTAACGCCATCTCGATCCCACAAGAGTTTGCTGTCTTCCTTCCTAAGAGGTCCGTGTTGAGGGCCGGCAACATCATCTTCGACTCTGGCAGCGCCATGACCATACTGGACACTGAAGTGATGGGTCGGTTGGTGACGGAATTGACGTATTACGTTAGCTTGCCGACTGTGAAGGCGGGCTCAATGAAATTGTGCTTCAATGTGTTATCGACAGAGGATGAGGAGGATTTGCCAGGGTTGTGGTTCTCATTTGCTGGGACATCGGGGAACTTCAGGGTGAGGCCTGAAAACGTGTTTAGGTGGTATAATCCGCATGTGAAATGCATGGTGATAGTAGAAACGAGTGGTCTACAAGTCTTTGGGAATATTATGCAGCAAGATGTTTTGGTTGGACATGATCTAGATAAAATGGAATTGACCATTATAGAGAAACAATGCACTGAGTTATAAAAACCCTAATAAGCATGTATTTTGTATTTGAAGTGCTAAGTTGAGCATTCAAATTTATATTTATGGTCATAAATCAAGGAATTTCAATAAAAGGAAATGGGCATTTTTTTAATTATTTAATTAGATAATTTAATTGACTATGAGTAGTTTGATTGAATATAATTTCCTTTCTATCTATCTCTTTTAAATGACACAAATTAACTTTATTTCTAAAGATTAGGAGGTGTTTGGAATTTTATATTTAGGTCATTCGATATCCAACTATCGAGAGTGTTAGAGAGGGTGAATAATGACTCGCACGCTTTCATTTCGATTGTTGATAGTGTACTCGTCTGTAAGATGTTAATGCACAGTGAAAAATAAATAAATTTTACTTTATCAGGTATTTCCGAATAATAAAAAATTCTCTCTATTTTGTTAATCCAATATCAACAAAGCCATCTGTTAGTGGCATACTAGAAAATACGGATAGATAGAAAGCTCAGGCCTCTATAAGACTATTTATCCTACCAGATATAAATAAAGATTTAAAACTATTAAAATTTGAGAAAAATAATATTTAAGAAAAATAATATAATATAAGGGATAATTTAGAAGGAAATAGATTTATATCAATTTAAAAAAATGAATTTTTTTTCTAGATTTTATACGAATTTTTGAATATTTCATTGGGATAAATCTGGATTTGTATGCTATTTAAAATTGGACTTAATAGATTCAATTAACTTTAAGTTTAATTTCCTAAACTTAAGTTTCTCTTTTATCCCCTACCCACCCCATGCGTACCTGGTGCTGACTGCTGCTCACGTACAACCAACGCCGAGTGGACCCGAAGTCCGGCATGTCCCGTGGCCACCTTCTTTTCCCCACTGTGCCCTCAACACTATGTTTTCATAGTCGTTGACGTAGCTGCCGACGATCTTACATCCACCCTTCCTTCTCGGATGTGAAACTAACCTCCCTCATGGAGGCATCACCAGCAAGGTAAAAACTAATCGTTTATTTTCATTAATTAAATGATTATACTGTTGATTGACTAATATTAATTACAGTATTAATTGAATGGACAATTATTTATTTTTTTAAGTATCCAAGCCTTCGGGTTAATTAATCTGGATGACTGATTCATTCCCACGGAAGTTCTTCATCCATTTGGGTAAATAGAGAAGTGCAATGTTCTCTGATCCGCTTACAATTACTTAATTGATTTAATGTAATCAGTGAAATTGATTAATTAAAGTCGTGATTGTCCATTTAATAAATTAATCAATTAATTAATAAGGATTGATTTAGGAGATTAATCTAACTTAGGATTAATCATTATTAATGAATTTAAGTATTTAATTAATTAAATTTTGATTTATTGGTTAATTAAATGATTAATTAGTGAAAATTAATGATTTATCATTTACTGATAGATGGCTAATTCATAATTAAGACAAATAAATTATTTCCATGAATGGTTTGGAACTTTGGATTATATAATCAATTGAAATAAGTCTATCTCATAAATTAATTAACTAAGCTTAGTTGATTTATTAAGTTGTCAACCTATAAATTAATTTGGATAACTTAATTAACAGATGAGTGATCTAGATTTGAATTATTTAATCAAGTAATTCGATATTTATTACAATATAATTGTTTAATATTTATCTATGAGAATAAATTGCCGATAAAATTAATAATTGGGAATTAACTATGTCAAAGGATTAATTAATAGATTAATTAATTAATCAATAGAATTTGAATATTGATTCAATCCTTAGATTCTTCGTATTCTTTACTGATAGAATTCGAGTTTGAGGCAGACCATTGACTTGAAGACGATTAGGATATTCTCAGTGTTGTACTTGAGATTTTGATGGCCAAAGTTGAACTTCAATAAAAAGAATTCTCTTAAAATGTTTTACTACAATTTTAGCTTAAAAATCATCCACACATCAAAATATGATCCTCCTTTCAATGCGTGATCAAATTTGTTTTAGCAAACCTACAAAATATATATTAAAATAAAGAGTTGAATAACATGAATATTTTAAAATATAATAAAAAAGTAAATGTTACTAATAATTATTTAATATAATCTTTCTTACTTTTATTTTAGTTACAAAGTATAATGCATATTGCTGTCATTTTTTAATGAGCTTGCAAATGTAAAGTAAAATATGAAGTTAAATAACATTTAATATTATAAAATATAATTATCAAATAAAAAGGTAAATAAATATTAACAATAATCATTTGAATGCAACAAGTTTTGTTGTTTTGGCTATAAAAATATCAATTAAGCTTTTATAATCAAACTATTTAACTATTTTCTTTTCAATAGACAATATTTGTCAATCCATTTAATTTTTATTGTAACATGGTTGATCAAAGATATATTTTAATTAACTTCAACTTAGAAAAGCTACATTTTACATATGTCACTATAACTAACTAATTGTAATCAATCCTTATAGCCTTAAGTAGCTAATCCAGGCAGTCAATCCTTTATAAGACATTGAGTCAAATTATATCAATCCTTATAACCCTCAGTAGCTAATTGACTAAGGACTTTTGTGAATACGGAAAGATCGGTCAATGTCATTGTTACAAATTACAAGTGCACGGTTACATCATCAGTAATACAAAAGATATCAAACTCATAGGGACTATTGATTAAACACTAATTAACTTTGCACAGTGAATTATCTAGACAATCTAAAGTGGTTGACAAATGCTAAAGAGAAAGGGAAAAGAGAAGAGAGAGATAGAGAGAGAGATTAAAGAGCTTAAGTGAATGAAGGATGATAGATACTAGGATTTCAGTTTCGTAATGATGCTAGTTAATGTCCCAATGCATTGTTCATCTAACAAACTCCATACTTATACTCATGTAGGGGTTCTAACTAAAGTCCGGTACAATCCCACAAAGATCACACTGAAGAGTTTAACCTAAGTTCTAAGATTACACAAATCAATTCCTAACGGTAGATTAATGCAATTAAGTAGAAGAGGTAACCTAGGAAGTCCGATTATCGGGCTATCCTTCTATCACAAGGGCCCCGATCATACATTCTTAGATTACACAAATCACTTCCTACCATTAATTTGAGAGAACCCTCTAAACTCTAATTAGTTTTCTTAATAAAGAGTCACTACAAGAAAATGTTCATTCAACAACACTCAAACGACAATGATTTTATGCTAAACTGTTGTCTTTTTACCTTTTAACAACGATTTTAATAAAAACTGTTGTCTTTTAGTAGTTTTTTTTCTTACGACAACGGTTTTTAAAAACCGTTGTCTATTTATGTTTTTTTGGGTCTACGACAACGATTTTTAAATGCTATAACAACAGTTTTAGAAAATTGTTGTCTATGTGCGTTTTTTTTAGGATTATGACAACGATTTTTGAAAACCGTTGTCTATTAAGTGTTGTTGAATACCCTTATTTTTTTTCCTTTGCCGTTTTTTCCCTTCGTCATTTTTTACCGCCGCATTTTTTCTTTCCCTCTCCTCGAAATTTTTTGTCGTCGCATTCCCCCCTTTACCTTCTCGATCCCTAAGCATTTTCGTCCAACCTATGATCTCTTCACCTACTTCACGTTTTTTTTCCTCCTTCCTCTCCAAGCCCTAATCCTGCTGCCCCTTCTCCTTTCCTCTCCAAGCCCTAAACACATTGCCCTTCACTACTCGTAGCAAACCAGTCGCGGGGAGGGAGAGAGATGAGCAACAGAGACCACAAGCGTAGGAGCAACTAGGGGGGATCAGCAACAGAGGCTGCATGATCCAGAGAGGACGATGATGAAAAATCCCCAACTAGAGGGGCTTTAACTATCCTCCTTGGCTAGCTTCAAATCCATGGAGAACGATGATGGAGTTTCTTTGGAAAGAGGCGAAAGAAGTCCTCTGCTGGATAAGGTGGCTCTCAGATCTCCTTTCCTACCGCTTTTTTCATTGTCATTTTGTATAATACTAATTGCTACAATATGATGGCCATGCCCTACTGACGGCCAAGCGACTGCCACCCAGCTTGGCCCGCAGCTTTTGCATCTGACGGCCATGCCGGGCCAGGCTACCTCTGGACCGGGCAGCTTGCCGCCCTACTAATTTGTTACTGTTCGAACCAATCTTTGTCTAGGTTAATGGCTGTTGCAAGAGGGCATAATCCATGAGCGGCAAAAGGAAACGCGACGGCGTCGGAGGCTGTGACGGAGTGGATATGGAGGCGATAGTGTGGTAAACCCCAGCCAATCCTCCCGAAGCCAGTGATTATATCTTCCGCAGAGGTAAATCTGAAACGTTTCTACATTCCTCGCCCTATTTTCGTCTGCTTTCCTTACGCTTCAACATGCCTGATTGATGGGGAGCTTCGACACAGGGAATACGTGAGGCCCTACTACTTTGAGTTCATCTCCCACGTAAACAAAATAGACCTGTATCCTTTTCTTCGCTCGATTCTTTCATTTTGATGCTTCACGTAAGTTTGAGCTAACGCTTGAGTCAATATAGGTTAAGAACAGGTGGGCTGGCAAGACTATTGTGGATCTCTTTGCGGAGGAGTTCAAAGGCGCCCTTATGACTATTATGTATTTCACAAAAAAATGTTTTTTTTTGTCTTCTTGTTCTTATACATGCGGTGGCTTTCTGATGATGACAAGCAGAATGAGTTTCCTTCTCTTTTTTGACTATTAGTTAGGGTTCGTGACTAAATTTTGTGAAGCCCTATCAATGTTGTTGATGAGGAAGCGTTTGTTCTTCTATTGCTATAAATTATGATTTTTCATGGTGAGGTGTGAACCTTGCTTACTTTGGATAGGTAAATGCTGTGAAGTGTGGACGGATCCAAGTGGAGGATAAGGGTCAACACGTTATATATTGTGCAGTCGTCTCAAAAGATTATCCACTTTCTTCACAGGTATGCTTGTTTGGTATTGTTCTGGTTGCATTATGCTCTTTCTTTGAAAAGAGGAAGATTTTGTTACTTCTTTGTACTGTATGTTTTCTTCATTTATATTGATCTAGAGCTAAGCTAACATCTACTTTGTCAGAATCATAACTTGCGCGTTCTTGCTGACAACTCTTACTCCCCCCCAAGCATTTTAAGCGAGAGGGCAAAGAGACAGGTCGTTGCTTTTCGGAACAGTGCCACTCTGACCTCTGTAGTGTATTTTGTAGTATCTTGGGTTTTTTAGGATCGTTTCATTATGCTTCTATAATTTATAAATATGCTATAGCGAGTTGTGAATTTTATAGAACCTCGAAGGCTACAGTAAAAATCGTGCCCCCCCCCCCCTCCTCCTGCTATTGGTTGCTACATCAGTAGGAAGCTATGGATTCAGTGAGGGCGCAATCAACCTGAAGTAGCGTCCTGTGTTGGTTGCTGCATCAATAGGAAGCTATGGAGCATATCTAGCAGATGGTTCTGAGTACAGGTGCATCTTGTTAATGCTGCTCGGGACTACAGTATGATATGGAGGTCTTCATTAGATGATCATGTGATTGTTCTGTTTGTAGTGGAAACTATGGCCAAGAAATTACTGTGGAAATCGTCAAAGATTTTCACAGGAGAAGGCTTGAGGTTCTTTCTGAAGCTGGAGCTGATATAATTGCTTTTGAAACAATTCCAAATAAACTTGAAGCTCAAGTATCTTTTGATGTATTTGTAGAGCTAAGCAATGGTTCCTGCTCTTCCTTCGTTGCACATTTAGGTACTTGGGGTACTCAATACCAAAGAGTAAAATGGCACAAATAGTTGAGGCTTTGGATAAGATTTAGCTAAAACAGAAATTCAGAACAGAGTTTGTTACAAGAATCTACTGCAAATATTAAGAAGCTTGATTTTAGTGGAACCCTAGACTTGAGATTCTTATTTTGCTCAAGATGTTCCTTTTAGTGGATCCTAATTATGACTTCTTTTACAGGCATATGTTGAACTTCTTTTGGAGTGTGACACAAAAATTCCAGCTTGGTTTTCTTTCACTTCGAAGGATGGGATCAATGTTGTTAGTGGAGATTCTATGGCTGAATGTGTTTCTCTGGTTGATTCATGCAACAAAGTCGTTGCTATTGGAATCAACTGCACTGCACCTAGATTCATCCACAATTTAATTCTCTCTATTAAGAAGGTAATACCTATTGTACAATCATTCTTTTTCTCTTTTTGTTTGGAATGAAGCTTAATGCTCAATTCAGAAGGAATCCATCATTGATACAAAATTTGACAACTTATTGATCTTAGTTAGTATTTCAGTCTTGTGACTTCATATTCTGTATTCCTTGTGACTTCATATTCTTGTGACTTCATATTTTAGTATTTATTTCTTGATTGACCATAAGTTATGATGTAGGTTATTGAGGATATGTCTATACAAGTCAATGTACCTGCTCTAGCAATGGAAGAGGTAAAAATATCTTTTGGAGTTGTCTTTTAGTTTATGGTAAAAACAGTTTCGAGTCACTGAAATACAATGGTTTTGCAGGTTGCTCCATTGGCCGTCTCAGATGCGGCTATGCTTGCCCCTGAGGAGATTTTTCATGGAAAAGGAAACATCAAAGAAGAGGCAGAGTTAACAAAAGAAGAGAGGAAAAGGAGACGGGCCAACCAGAAAAGAAGATTTCGAAGATTGAAAGGTATCCTTTATTCGCTTATATTTATGGTTCTGCTTATTTTCATGCTTGTCTACAATCTGTGCATAATGGTCAAAAAAATTAGTGGCGAACTTGTGACAGACATGATCCACCACTTAGAATTACATAGTTCTTGTGCACAGGATTGTATAATTTCATTCTGCTCTTTTTAGGTGTCCTCAAGAGTATTGGGAAGAATGTCGACAAGCTAAAATAATGAAGAGACTTTAACAAATTAAGGAGCACTAGGAGCTGCAATCCCTCCTCTTCACCGACATCTAAGTAGAAAATCTTGTGTTATATTGTTCTACCTTTGTTTTAATAGTGTTATCATTTTGTTGGTTGCTTATGAAATTTTGTTGGTTGCTTATGAAATTTCTTCAGAATGTTATAAATATTATTTTTGAATGTTAGAAAATTGTATATTAAATTTTATTTTGAAATTTAGTATTTTGAATGATTTATAATTTTGGAAAATTGTGTATTAATTTTTTAATATTTTTTTTCTAAAAAAGACAACGGTTTTTCACTGTTGTCGTAGATAGTTTAAAACTGTTGTTGAAGACCCTGTTATTAAAGGTAGACGCTCAAAGACAACGGTGAAAAACTGTTGTCTTTGAAGGAAAAGACAACAGTTTTTCACCGTTGTAAAAAATGTTGTCTTTGCCTTCAAAGACAACGGTTAAAAACTGTTGTCTTTTGCCACCCCTTTTAACAACACGGCCTTTAACAACAGTTCAAAATGACCTACGACAACGGTGAAAAACCATTGTTGTTTGACTTTTTTCTTGTAGTGAGTCGATCCCCGTTTCAAGGAAACACCGTAGAAAGTAAGAGATGCCTTCTGTCACAAGGCCCTATTGTCTTACAATCCAAGATTCTTCCTCTACATGGTGATCTAAACCCTACATCTACATGGATTGACTCACACACATTTTGTCAAACACATACGAGGCACAACACACATAGATCATGATATAAACACTTCAGCATAGTTCATACATCACAACTACTTTCTACATCCTAGACTTAGTGATCTACTCCATTGCAAATGAATTACAATGACGAGACAATAAGTAAAGCAATCTACAACTCAATACATGGAGATAGAGAGAAGAGAATGCTTATCCTTGAAGCGTAGTGTCTCCCTTGCTCCGGACGAGAACAGATTGTTGTGAATGAAGGATAATGAAACTCTACGGTTTCTCCCTAAGGGGAGAATCCATCCCCAAGGAGAGAGACGAAGTTCCAAACGAAAGATGGGTCCAAGATCATGGTTCTTAACCCTTTTATACCTCCTCTAAACTGCCCCCCCCCTTTTGCCTCCCCGCTGCACCAACAGCTGCCTAACATCAAAAAGGGGGAGATTGTTGGTATAGATTGCACCATAATCAAACCAAAGTTTTGATGTTGTCAAAGATTCAAATTAAGTCTTGTTATAATCGAACAAGTTGACTAAGTATGCAGGTTATTTACTCAATCGGAAAAGTCCTAGTTGTGACTAGGCAGAAAAGACTTAGCAGATCGTGGAACACAGACAAAAAGCCCAAGTGGGTCGAGAGGATCTGACACTTGGAAGGGAGATCGAGAGGTCTGAAGATTGAGAGAAAGTCCTTGTGAGCTAATCCGATGCTAAGCAAAAAAGTCTAAATAGGTCTGGAGAATCAATGTTTGGCGGGTAGGTTGAGGTAAGCAACTGAAGGAGTGACATTGAGGTCGTGTTCCAGAAAGGAACAAAATCTAAGTTGCTGATCCAACTAAAGAAACAAAGAAGGTTTTTAAGTTTAGATCAAGATAGTTCTACTGTCTAATACTACTCATACATCATATATATATTACTATACTAATCTTTATTTTGCAGAAATATTATGTTTAACTCTATTTTGCAAGTTCGGCCTGATCGGTCGATCGAACGCAGGGATCAATCGACCAAACCAGGTTGACACATAGCACATATTGTTGGAACCCCAAGGTTGTTTTGGTGAGATCAACAAGTTAAGTTAGGTCCTGTTTGTTTCTAACCTTGTGTCTAAGCGTGCAGGAGCTTAGGAACACAGGTAGTCGAGCGGAAGACGCAGCTAACAAGAAGGACGGCAGTCCGAGAGACGAGGTGCTGCGGAAGAGTACACCGGCGGACGAGAAGGAAGCGCGCGGTGGTTCCGAGGGACAAAAGCCGGAGCGGAAGATTGCTCGGGGAGCAAGAGACGCAGCTAGCGAGAAGGTCGACGACCGAGGGACGAAGACCGCGGATGAGTACGCTGGCGGACGAGAAGGAAACACGCGGCAATTCCGTGGGACGAGAAGCCGGAGGGAAGCCCGCTCGAGAAGACCGGAAGTTGGGTTCGGGTGAGCCCTTTTCCGGATGGCAGAGATCACCCAAGTGAGCGGATCCGGAGGAGAAGAACCGGACCGAGGCGGGACTGAACCAGAGAAGAGGTCCCGGACGAAAAAGTCAACGGCTGTTGACTTTGGCTCCGGGGCGCCCGGAGCCCTCCGGGGCGGCCGGAACCCTTCCAGGCGCCCAGACCCTGATTTTGACCAAGATCGCGATTTACGCGATCTGAACGTTGGGGGATAAAGTTTTATCCCCCCAGGGCGCCCGGAACCCTTCCAGGCACCCCGACCAAGGCTATAAATATAGCCTTGGTCCAGAAGCTAATCATCAGTTCAGAAATTATAACAACACTTGTGTGCTTCCACTGCTTTGATTAGCTTCTTTCTTTTTGTGCCTACACTGCTGTAAACAAGGCTTCTCCGCCTGAATGAGTTCTTAGTACAATCATCTTCCTTGGATTAACAACCTCCCCAGTTGTAACCAAGTTAAATCCGGTGCCTCGTTTTTATGCTTTATTTTCTGCTTAATCTATTTTTCAAGTGTTACCTTAATTGTTAGAGAAAGGGTTGTGTTTTATTCAGGGCTATTCAAATTCCCCTTCTAGCCGGCCCAACGGTCCTACAAGTGGTATCAGAGCCAAGGCGCTTCAGGAGGACTAACCGCCGAACGAAGCAACGAGATGGCCGGACCAAGCATTCACCCGCCGAAATTCGAAGGGGATTTCTCCACTTGGAAAAAACATATGCAGGTATTTCTTACAATAGATATTGAATTATTTTTAACAATGAAACTTGGCTTTCAAGCTCTAGAGGACAAGGAAATAGATAAATGGACAAAAAAGGAGCAGGCCGACTTCGTAGCGAACGGCAAAGCAGAGTACCATCTGCTAAGCGTTCTTCCGCCTCAAAAAGTCAACAGGATCGGTAAATACAACTCTGCAAGGGAACTTTGGGAGAAGTTCCTCGAGCTGCATGAAGGAACGTCCGAAGCTAAGCTAGCCAGAAGAGATCTGCTTCGTAATCAGTTCACCAACCTGCGACTTGGGGAAGACGAGTCAGTCGCGCATCTACACTCGAGAATAAAAGAAATTATCATCGGTCTTTCGAATCTCAGAGAAAAGGTAAGCAACCGAGATTCGCTCAGGTACGCTTTAAATTCCTTTCCTAGAAATACCAAATGGGCATCATTAGTAGATGCATTTTACATTTCTAAAGATTTAGCAAAGATTGCATTAGAAGAATTCTTTTCAACATTTGAAGTGCATGAGTCAAGATGTGCAGGAATGAAGGAGCCTAAAAACGTCGCCCTCAAAGCCTCGAGAGACGAACCAGAATCGGAATCCTCTCTCTACGACGAGGAAATGGTAATGATGGTAAGAAGATTCAAGAAACTTTGTAATTCCAGATCTACTAACCATCCGCAGGGAAAGAGGAAAAGAACGATCCGCTGCTACCACTACGACGAAGAAGGGCACGTCAAGGACAACTGCCCCAAGCTGAAGAACAAGGACAAGGAGAAGGGTAAGAAGCCTATCCAAAAGCGAAAGGCCCTAAAGGCGACGTGGGACGATACATCGTCCGAATCGAAAGTCGAAGCTTTCTCCGGACTCGCACTGATGGCGAGTCATCAAGACGACAACTGCGATTCAAGCTCTTCCGAAATGAGCATCGAGAGCATCGATGAAGGGGGAGACACATCGGAAGAAAGCAGCAGCTCAGGGGGAGAAACAGACAACGAGATCGACAAGGTAAGTCAGGTACGATCTCTTCCTCCCGATAAAATGTTTAAGTTTGTTAAACTTTTAACAAAAGATTACTGCAAATTAGAAAGTGAAAATAAAAATTTAAAAGTAATTCTAGCTAAGTCTTGTCCCTTAGAAGAATTAGATAAATTAAAACTAGCATATGAAAAATTGAAACTTGAAAATGATGATTTGAAAATTCAAGTAGATAACTTGAAAAACCATGCATGTTCATCTAAAACCAATGTTAGAAGATTTAATAATTTAAATTGGTACTTTAAATATCACCCTGGACAAATTAGGAACATTTCAAGAAAATATGTTCCTAAAAACTTTTTAGTTAATCCAGTAGGTTGGAACCTATATTGTGTTCCTAAATCATGCTTAAATTAATTTTAAAATTAAAATTAGCGCTTTAAGTGAGAAAATTAAACAAAGAATTTCTTTATTAGGCTTTATCTAAGGAAGTGGTTGTTGGTCCAATAACCAAGAAGGTCTAGTGCCTCGCCACGACCTGGAAGCCAAAATATTAAAATAAATGTTTAATTAACTTACTAATGCAGCATTAATACAAGAACTAATTAGTGCTTGAAAAAGGTTATTCAAAACATTTTATTTCAAATTAGAAATTTACTTGCTTAGAAATTTTTTTTGCCTAAGTCAATTTAAAAATATATATATATATATATATATATATATATACTTAAAAATGTAAGTTAAGATTTTTTTTAGAAAAATTCTCAAAATTCACTTTTTGATAAGCTAAAAACTTTTTTCTAAAACTAGAAATCTTAGCAAAATTTTTAGAAAAAATTTCTAAATCTCTTAAAAACTTAGGAATTTTTTTAGAAATATTTTTTCTAAGTCTTTAACCCTTAGATTGTTTTTCTTGGAACACTATTTTTTTGTGGTCAAAGGGGGAGAAGGGAAAGTATAAGTCTAGGGGGAGGTAGATAGATTTAATCTGATTTATCTTTTCTATCTTTTTGTCTTTTGCACATAAATTGAAAATTAAGTTAATTTACTTAATGTTATTTAATGTCTATCTTAACCCTAGCTTAACTTGGGTTGATCACACCAAAAAGGGGGAGATTGTTGGAACCCCAAGGTTATTTTGGTGTGATCAACAAGTTAAGTTAGGTCCTGTTTGTTTCTAACCTTGTGTCTAAGTGTGCAGGAGCTTAGGAACATAGGTAGTCGAGCGGAAGACGCAGCTAGCGAGAAGGATGGCAGTCCGAGGGACGAGGTGCTACGGAAGAGTACATCGGCGGACAAGAAGGAAGCGCGCGGTGGTTCCGAGGGACGAAAGCCGGAGCGGAAGATTGCTCGGGGAGCAAAAGACGCAGCTAGCGAGAAGGTCGACGACCGAGGGATGAAGACTGCGGATGAGTACGCTGGCGAAACACGCGGCAATTCAGAGGGACGAGAAGCCGGAGGGAAGCCCGCTCGAGAAGACCGGAAGTTGGGTTCGGGTGAGCCCTTTTCCGGATGGCAGAGATCACCCAAGTGAGTGGATCCGGAGGAGAAGAACCAGACCGAGGTGGGACTGAACCAAAGAAGAGGTCACGAACAAAAAAGTCAACGGTTGTTGACTTTGGGCTCCGGGGCGCCTGGAACAGTCCGGGGCACCCGGAGCCCTCCGGGGCGCCCGGAACCCTTCCGGGCGCCCGGACCCTGATTTTGACCAAGATCGCGATTTACGCGATCTGAACGTTGGGGGATAAAGTTTTATCCCCCCAGGGCGCCCGGAACCCTTCCAGGCGCCCCGACCAAGGCTATAAATATAGCCTTGGTCCAGAAGCTAATCATCAGTTGAGAAATTGTAACAACACTTGTGTGCTTCCACTGCTTTGATTAGCTTCTTTCTTTTTGTGCCTACACTGCTGTAAACGAGGCTTCTCCGCCTGAAGGAGTTTTTAGTGCAATCATCTTCCTTGGATTAACAACCTCCCCGGTTGTAACCAAGTTAAATCCGGTGCCTCGTTTTTATGCTTTATTTTCTACTTAATCTATTTTTCAAGTGTTAGCTTAATTGTTCGAGAAAGGGTTGTGTTTTATTGAGGGCTATTCAACCCCCCTTCTAGCCGGCCCAACGGTCCTACACATATCAGATCAAACTAATGAACAATCCGGCCAAAGACTAATAGGTCGACTGAACCAGAGGATTGGTCAACTGAACTTTGATGATGTGACATAAATCAAATAGATCAGAAGCGGAGATTTGAAGCTAGCCTAATCGGTCGATCAAACCCAAGGATCGGTTAACAAAAAGATCATCTCATTAATGGAGCATTAAGTGCGAATCTCGACGAGTAGGGAAAGTTCACCATTCGGTCGATCGAACAAGGTTATCGGACGACCGAACCATTAAAGCTCATAAATGCGCCAAGATCAGATCTTAGTGGAGAAGCAAGGAAGCGTGTTCAGTTGACCGATAGGAGGTTCGATCGACCGAACGAATCAGTCGACCGAACGATGCTTATAAAAGGGAAGCTTGAGATTCGAGGTAGAAATCTATTTTGAGTTCATCTTTGTGCAAAGATGTTGTTCATGCTACTAGTCTACTACTCATCTTCAAGCGAGCTACTCCATCCAGAAGTGCCGACCAAGCTTCATCTTCTATTCCTGTCGGTATATTTATTTAAGCTTGTATTGTATTTAACTTGAAAGAAGATAATAGTTTGTTATTATCTTCTACTTGCATTTATATGGATTGATTCTTTCTAAAGGTTTCAAAAAGAAGGATTATAGTGAATTGTGTTGGACCATGAGATTCGATAGAGAGGGGGGGGTGGATATCGATTTTAAAACTTTCGTCGAGTTAAGCGCAGCGGAAAAGTAAAACAATACAAACACAGTTCGATTTACTTGGTTCGGAGCATGTGCCGACTCCTACTCGAAGGCTCACACGCAAGGGTACTTTCAATGGGTAATTTACTAGCAATTCGAGAAGTATTGCAGACTAAGTATAGGAATGCTAATAACAGAAAAATATACCGACGAAGAAAAACAAGAACTGAAAAGAAGAGCGCATCGTCAGAGAGCTTTCACAATGTCGGAAGAGCACAAGTGAGTAGATCGTTCTTTCTGAATTGATGTAGAAGCTCCACCCTTGACCCTCCTTATATAGGATGCTCAGGGCGCCCGCAGCCCTTCGGGGCGCCCTGGTGTGACGTAGACGACCCAACCAGCGAGCTCCATGTGTCGACGTCGTGAACTGGATAAATTTTGCCTCCAGGCGCCCGGATCCCTTCCGGGCGCCCGGACCACCTTTCTCCAGAAATTCCTTCTCCTACAAGAAAAGGTTAGTCTGAAGCAAATATATAATGTATATCTTGCAAAACAAAGTGTTAGCATAATTCATAATTAAACAGAAACAGTATTAATTAGATTTCGTCTCTTCGAGACCGAAATCTAGTCAAGATCTCGACTTAGAGTTCCGAAATGGTTCTAAGTCGGATCAGCGCCTAATGTTCCCTTCCCGGGAACGCGTCCTCACAGTCACTCCCCTCTAGTGACTTACCTTCACTTACCTGCCAAACGTCCGGTCAGCCCTTCGACCCGTCTGGACTTCGTGTCAGCTATCCGGTTAGTCCGTCGACCTAGCTGGACTTCGTGCCAAATGTCCGGTCAGCCCGTCGACCCATTTGGACTTCGTGCCAGCTATCCGATCGGCCTGTTGACCTAGCTGGGCTTCGTGCCAGACATCCGGTCAGCCCGTCGACCTGTATGGACTTCTCCTGCACACTCGGTCAGAGTGTTAGATCAACAACAAAACTAACTTAACCTATTTTATCATTCATCAAAACCTGAGTTAGACCGTTAGTACTAACTGCACCAACAAATTGCTCAATGTGCAATCAAAGATCGTGGATCTTGGAGTAGGAGTCGACCTAGGTTCCAAACTAAGTAACCGAAACGAGTCCTTTATTTTCCACTGCACTACTTGTGGTTTTAAATGCTTCAAAAGAAAAATTTTTAATATGCAATATTCAGCCCCCCTTCGATCGCATCTCTCGATCCTTTAGATACAATAGGAGAAGTTCAAGTGTGATCTTGGCAAAGAAGGAAAGTCCAAGTATAAGTCTTGGTGGTGTAAGTCCCAGTATAAGTCTTGGTGGTGTAAGTCCAAGTATGTAGTCTTGGTAACGTAAGCCCAAGTGTGACTTGGTAAGGATGAAGACAAGCCCGATGGAAGCTCCTAAAGGAAACACATGAAGGATGGGGAGTATTTAAGGGGCGCAAGGATGATGGAGAATGCTAGAAGATAAGGTCTTGATGTGGAAGACCCGACAACAAAGATGCGAGACCGATAAAAGCTCCAGAAGGCAAGGCATAAAAGATGGGAAGACATCAAAGGGATGCAAGGCTAATGGAGGAGGCTAGAAGGCTAGGTCTAGGTTGGTCGGGCGAGTTTGAGTGTAGGAGAGAGTGTACTAGGGTTTTTAGTTGATTGGTGCATGTACCAGTCTATTGGGCCAAGGCACAGAATGTCTCTTTGCCTTTTAGCTAAGGTGACCAGTCAACTGGTGTGTACACCAGTCAACTGGTAGCCAACTGTTGGCTTGTAACGGTTGGATTCACTTAAAGTTCTAGTCGACTGGTGGAAAAAAATATAGCTAGGTGTTTCCTCCCAAGCTCTATTTAAGAGAGCTCGGAGAGCTTGGCTAAGGTTGGTGAAATAGAGGTGGTTAACCCCTATTAGTAGTCTTCCAAGTGCCACAGCATCCCAAGCGTGTTTGTGCGAGTTATGGTAAGGTTTCTCCACCCATAAGGAGCTATATAAGCTAGCAGGAGGTTATCCGAGGGATTATCCACCGAAGGATCGAGATCGTCCACCTTATGGATAGTCATGGAGTAGAAGTAAGTGATCTTCAAACCACGTTACATAAGCGTATAAAGGTTTGCTTGGTGTTTATCTTGTCTTTTTTTAGGGTTTAACTTTTGTCTTGTTAGTTTGTGTTTTTGTATTCCACTATGCAGATCAAAATGGGTGGTCGGCTATTAACCCCCCTCTATCTGGTGTCAAAGGTCCCAACACTACTTTGGTCAATCGTCTGAGTCACTGACCATCCCTTTCGAGGATACCCGTTTGGCTTTTATGAATTCGGTTGGCGACTCGGCCCTCACTCGACTTCTTCAGTTGAGTCAGGGAGCTTAAACAGACTGAATGCCCAACTGGTCTGATTAGACGTATGGTCCAATCAACTAGACCACTCTATCGAGCTTACTCACTATGCTATTTTTGAATCAGGGTAAGGCTGGCTCGACAGAATGCTGACTTGGCTAAAATCTCCATGAACGTCGCATGGATGAGCATCTGGCCGAACCCTCAGTTTGATCGACTTGATGACCCGGCTAACCATCTCAGCCAAAGTCATTATTAGCGCTGGCTTCAAAGGTTGACCATTTCTTGACATTGATCACCTCGTCATCTAATCTGCTTGACTTTAATCCAACATAGAGGCCCCTGCTTAATCGTCGTATCACCCATGATATTGTTTAGATACACATTAAGTTCGCCATAACAACCTGTGCTAGGTTGTGATCATGGTTTCACCGTTTTATCCTGGATAGTAGACGTCCAACATGACCTCGTTCACTGTCGAAGGGAACAAATCTGTTTGAAGGAGACTGCATTACTGCAGAACTTGGCACCTTCTTCTAAACTTGGCACTCGGTGGTATGAGGTGTCTCACTTAGAAATTTCACTTGGAACTTAGGTAAACAACTTGAGATTATTCGCTCAAACTATCTCGACGTTTAAGTTTGAGTTGTGTACATTGTAATTTCAATTCAAACTACACTCCTTTGTCTCCAGCCAATTGATTGTGAAATAGAGTTCCAATAAAACGTCAGTCCATCGTTAACAAAACAAAATCTCTCTATTTTATTGTAATTCTATAATTTTAGATTCTGCAATAGTTCTGTCCCTCAATCAAGTAGATCAAAATTATAGAGGAGACCGAGTGGATGCACATATTTTGCCTCTTAGAATACAGTCCCCTTCAACACACTAAAGATCATATCACTCAGAAACTGATAACAATTAAATTCCACAACACAGTCATAATATTATGTTGAGGTGAATTACCTTCCTTCCCTGTTATGGCTTATAAATTACAGGGTTGAATACTTGCTAAGTGTATATATACTATAGTTTAGGGGTTGGGAGTTTGGGAGGCTCCTGCGGGTGCTGCCTGATGAGCTACCTCAGCGTCCAACATTACAAGCCTTAATTCCTTGATGAGCTTAGTTAGAATTGTCCACCTTTGAAGGTCTGGTCAAATTGCCACCCGGCCGGTGCCACGTCGAAGCTGGTGACCGTCCGACCGTCGCTGGTCGTCACCTGGAAGGAGAGACTCTGCCCGTCGAGTAACGAGTTGCTCTGCCAGTTTTGGCCCCAGTTGCGTGACATTGCTTGCCACCCGCCCTTGGACCCCTTGATCAACACGGAGTGCACGTCGCCGGCTCCAGCCACGTTCGTGATCAAGACCAAGTTAAAGAAGGAATGGCCGTTGATGGTGAACTGTATTCCCCCCTTCTTCACGCAAGGCACCCTGTAGTGTACAGAAACAAAAAAAAAGAGTTTCAGTGACTGATTGATTTCGGCGAGGGAAGTTAACGGCGAATGGAGCACCTGCGGAAGGAGATGGGGACGATGCTTGCGCGATATTGCCCGATATGGAGGAAAGTCGGCTGAGCGAGGTTGAAGTGCGAGCGCGAGGGGTTGCACCAGCCGCCATTGTTGCTGGGGAGGTCGTAGGTTGGGGGGCAGAAGTTGGTGGCGGTGACGATGATGGAGCCGGGGAGGCACGACTAGGGGTCGTCGGCGCACTGCAACTCGTAGCAGGAGCCGCAACTGAGCCCGTCATTGAACAGCGCTGTGCTGAGCGCCACCGTGTTGGTTCCGTAGCCTTTGCTATAGAGGTTCTCGTACCCGCAAGCGCCTCCTGCTCCGCAAGCAATCAATCCAAATAAAGTCAGTAAATCAAGAGTTCACCGAAACATTTCTTGAAAACTATGGAAATGGAGCTGGCCCATGGTTCCGGAAGCATCGCTGCCGCTATAGAAGGTGGCGTGGGCAGATTCCCACCCGTAGGAGTCCGCAAAGACGCAGCCGAATAAGAGAAAGAAGAAGTGGAGTAAGAGGAGAGCACCGGAGGCCATTGGAGGAGAGTTAAGTGAAGACTGGTGGCGATGAAGGAGGAGGAAGAAGGCGGGGCATTTATAGGCATGGAATTGGCAATGGGCGGCGCGTCGCTGGGGGGCAGAGAGACAAAAAGGCGGCACATGGAATGGTGGCAGTTGAAGTACCAACGGCGTGGGTGGGATCCTTGTTTAATTGAAAATAAGCTCCAGGGAGTTTTATGATACCTCTTGTTGCTGGAAAAATGATGCAAGAAAACCTTCTTGAAATCCTTAAATTTTCGGATAGAATTTTCAGGCAATCTCTTGAACCATCGTTGAGCAGCTCCTCCAAGTGTTGTAAGGAACATCCGACACTTTACTCCATCAGAAAATTATTGTAATAATGCTACATTCTCAAATTTTAATAAATGATCCTCTGGATCCGTGGTTCCAGTGTACTCGTCGATCTGAAGATTTTGATATCGCTTAGGAAGTGGATCATCTAGCACACCCTGAGAAAATGAAGAAATAATTCTTTCTGGTGAGCTATCACTGGTCACCATCATTTTAGCTTTGCGCTTTTCTTTGTCCGGCACCTCACCAGAAGACTCTTGAAATACCAGCTTTCATCCTCCCTATTCAAAATGAGTACGAAGAAAAGCTCGAGGGCGCCTGGTCGGAGAAGCAGCGACCGGAGGAAAATATACATGATCCTCTTCTTCCAACTCTTTTTCCCTTCGGTGATCAGTAGTCGATATCGCCGGATTATGAGCTACTGGCAGAGTAACTCCAGTATGAGCTTGCTGTTGTTGTTGTTGTTGTTGTAGAGCCTTCTGCACATAAGTATTGATGAGGAAATCTAGATCTTCCCGACTAATAGTAAGTAGGTTCAATTTTCCAACGTCTTCCATCTTGCAATCTCAGATTCAGGTGAGATTTCCCACAGATGACGCCAAATTTGATCCTGTCTGAGAAGCTTAACAAAATGGAAAGCTGGGAGAAAATCTACTGCTGATGAAGAATAATACCTGTAAAATACCTGATCCGAGAAACCTAAAGCAGATCCAAGAAGATAAAGCTACAGAACTCCCTCCTTGTACAGAGATCCAAAGATGAAAGGAAGGATTCAGTGAAGAATACCGAGATCTGAAGCTTCTGCGGCCCCCTGCGTACAAGAGACCAACCAACACTATAGTCAGTGACCTAAGACCGGGGTGGGAATCCCTGGCTAGGCCCCCCGACTCTCAAGTCAATGATCTCTCTTAGTGTGGAAGAAGGAAGAAGAAGATAAACAGTAACTCAAGCTAGGGTTTACGATGTGTGTTGTGAGCGTGAGCATACCTGGCCTACGGAGAGGATTCTCCTTTTTATACCACTTCATGTAACCTCCGTAGTCATGAAGTGGACCCCGGTTTGTTAGAGTTTGTTATGAGATGATGTAAGCCATGTACTTGCAAAAAATGATTTTTAAGGAATCTTTTTTGTACCCCAGATGTACCTTCTTTGTCGTCTAGCACTTGTAGAAGAGTCTAGAAATGTTCTTCCTACCAAATTAGTCAACTTGTTATACAATCACATGCAGTAGATATTTTCATAAGATATTAATGTATATTCCCGAAATATTTGTTCTCGCCCTGTCTTACATATTATATTGGAGTATATTTATCGCCCTATCTTATATGTTATATCGAGATATATTTATCGTCCATACTTGCTTACCCTGTTTTTATTATGTTATAGACAGTTCGATCTTATACTATGATTTGTATCGGGCAAGATTGAACCTAAGTTATGTCCGAGTGTGTTGCTACTATTGTTCAACATACCTCTTAATCATCCGATAATATAATATATTATAGATTTGGTAAGGCCTTGTATCTTTTCATATCCAAGTGATCATATAAGTCTGTCTGATGCTAATATACATCCATATATACTAATTCAAACAATCTTAGTTTATCTATCTCGAACGTGTAAGCCCGGTCGATATTGACCTATATTTCTTTAAGCATATTATCCCGGCCGATATTGATCTATATTTCCTTAAGCATGTTACCCCGGCCGATATTGGCATATATTTCCTTAAGCATATTATCCCATCCGATATTCATCTATATTTCCTTATGCATGTTACCCCGGCCGATAATGGCCTATATTTTCTTAAGCATATTATCCCATCCGATATTGATCTATATTTCCTTAAGCATGTTACCTTGGCCAATATTGACCAATATTTTCTTAAGCATGTTACCCCAGCCGATATTGGCCTATATTTTCTTAAGCGTGTTATCCCGGTCGAGATTGGCCCATATTTTCTTAAGCATGTCACCCCGGCCGATATTGGCCAATATTTTCTTAAACATGTTATCCCGGCCGATATCGACCTATATTTTCTTAAGCATATTACCCAGACCGATATTGACCATCCTTCTCAAGGTATATCCTGGCCGATATTAGTGCTTGCTTAATTCTGCTATTTCCTTTCCCCTTTCCACCGGGGACCCACTAAACCTAACCCACATCAACGATGAAGCAAGATCATTAGATATGAGCATCGAGAGCATCAATAAAGGGCAAGCAACGTTAGAAGAAAGCAGCTCTATAGGAGGAGCATTAGATCATGAGATTGACAAGGTAAGTCAGGTACTATCTGTTGGGATCTTCGGATAGCTAGAGAGGGGGGGGGGTGTGAATACCCTCCTCTAAAAGCTTAAAGAATTTCTTCCTACAAATCGTTAGTGCAGCGGAAATATGCAAACGAAAAGATAATACAAGAAAAAGAGACACACACCACTAACACCAGTATGTACGATGTTCGGGGATAACTTGCCCTTACTCCTCGGCGTGTCCGTAAGGTGGACGATCCCTTGATCTTTCGGTAGATCACACCCCGGATAGATTCCGGCTAAAGTTTTCCTCCTTCTCGGTGGAGTAACCTCTCCACAAAGTCTCCGAAGATATGTAAATAAAGCACAAGTTACAATGATCAGTGGCTAAAGAGAATGAAAAATATGCTCACAACCACGCGAAGACGACAGTGAAAGCAGAGCGCAAGACGGACGCAGCTTCTCAGCACAGAGCTCAAAGCTTAGCACACTCATTTTTTTTTCAGTTCCTTGTCCGAAAATCTCTACATCCTTCTTCTTATACCTCTGCTTTTCCACTGCGTTCAGCCTGTACCGAATCGCTGTCAACCTGCACCGAATCACTGCTGCAAGCTAAGGCGTCGCCAATCACTCTTCCTCCTCATCTGATTCTCTGAACTCACACCAATAAGCAGAAGTCAAGCTGATTTCCAACTGATCGCAGCCAGATTGCAGCCAGTAAACGTTGATGCTCAAAATTGCACCATTTGCAGCGAAACACAGTAGAAAGAACACTTTGTCTTATTCTTCTGATGGAGCTTAATTTGAATTTAAGCATTGACATGATACCTGCAACCTACAAATTAAAAAGCTCACCGCAGATGATTAAATCAGACGAATCAGAAGTTGCAGAGAAACAGCAAAAACTACAGATATTATTGTGGATCGGTCAGCAAACCGATCCACATCCTTTTTGGACCGATCTGGCCATAGCCTGATCGGTCCAGGAAGGCTCTGATCGGTCTGTGGACCGATCAGGCTATAGGTGGATCGGTCAACAGACCGATCCAATGCCTATGTAGGTTTAGAGCTTCCCAGCCCTAAACCCTAAAGCCTTCCTGGTCTAGCGAATGAGCTACCGAGCCCTCTCTGACCTAGTCCGGAGAACGAGCTGCCGAGCCCTCTCTGACTTCATCCGGTCCAGAGAACGAGCTACTGAGCCCTCTCTGACCTAGTCCGGAGAACGAGCTACCGAGCCCTCTCCGACTTCGTGTGCCAAGTTTCCATACTTGGACTTTTCCCATTCACCTGATCAACCTTGATCAGTAGTCAATCTGAGTTTAATTAATATCTGATACAAACTTAAATCAGTGTCAACATCAAAACAACAGCCAGGTCAGACTGTATCAACAATCTCCCCTTTTTGGCTGTTTGACAACACGATTTAAGTTTAGATCAGAAATGCTCATATTTCCATAATTTCAGGGGAATCAAGATCCTCCCCCTAAGACGGATACAATACTATGTAAGAAAGTCAATAATCCTCAAGGTTATCCTCTCCCCTAAAATCAAAACTTCATTCATCTCTAAACTTAGTTCTCCCCCTTTGTCAAACACCGAAAAAGTGTGAATTAATAAGACTTAAAGGACTCCCCCTCAACTCATACTGTCTCTTTCTTAATCCACATAGAATTCTTTCTAAGTGTATTATCGGACAATCAAGATATGGCATATGAAAAGTATATAAATAGCCAATAAGAACTGAAACATAAAGAGAAGCAAGTAATAGAAAAATGAGTAGCATAAATATATGAAAACAGCTAATATCCAGGTCAGACACATGTATCTATCAAACAGTTTCCGAAACATAAACAATCAAAATGACCAACATAAAACAAGGTGTATCAATCAACACCCTCGATATGAGGAGCATCATCATCATCAGCTTGAGGAATGAGTCCCTGAGGCGGCATGCTACTGCTCGAGGGTGGATAGCACGAGAAATACTGCGGAGGTGGGTAGCTGGTCATCCATCCCAGAAGCACCTGCTGCGTCGCCAAATGTTGACTGCGTAGATCATCGTAATGCTGGTCAATCCGAACGCGCAGCCCATGGAGCTCAGCAGCCAGCAGCTCATCGTGCTAATCGATGCGACTCTCCAGCTCAGCGATCTGCCAGCGCAGATCAGGATCTGCCTCTCCATACTCAGCAGCTGCAGCAGGAGGAGCAGCAACAGGAGCAGCATCAACCTATCGTTGAGGTGCCCGTGGTAACTCACCCAGTGCTCTCCCGTCCTTCCAACGAACCGCCCTATACTGTCCTATGATGCCAGACTTAGAAAATGCACGTTTTCCAAGTCTAAAGTCCTGCCTCACCATCTTGACTATCCTTCCCTTGGAGACATCAATCTGTAGGGTCTCGAGCCAATCCGTAATTATATGCCATAAGGCATATAAACGGTGAAGTTGTTAGGCTCACTATAGGAGATGATAGACGAATAAATGCTCGACATGATGTCAAAATCAAGACGCTGACGCAATCCATAAAGCATCAGGTAGTGATATGGTCGGATCTCTGACAAGGTTTTAGATGTGATTGGCATAAGACAATTTGTGACAATCTTAAAGAGAATGTAATCTGGGGCAGATAGTCTCAGGGCTGCAAAGGTAGGAAAATCAACATCTAACTCATCTTGTCCACCCGGTCTAGGATGTCCGAGAAATACTCATAAATGGAGTCAGATGAGACATCAAAGGGAGAAGGTAAGGGATCTGGTAAATCAGGATATATGGAAAAGACATTTCCTGAACACCTCCGGCAAGCTAGATAATCAAAGAAGGCCGAGAAATGGAAATCAGTAGTCTGCTTAGCAACTCTAGTTTTATAATTAACATCATTAGTTTGATGAAGATTATTATAAAACTCAGATACTAAGTCGTAACTGATGTCCCGTTCTAAATAGACTAGAGAATCAAGTTTGTAATAGGCAAGTATTTCCGACATAGATGGACAAAATTCATCCATGAATTTTTGATCCATAGACCTACAAGGAAGCAGTTTGAAGGTTCTTTGTTGAAAGGCTTGTTCAAAGTGATGGTTTGGAAATCTTCCAGAAACGGATGGTTGAGGTCGAGAGGGAGCCTTAGATTTAGATTTCTCAGTTGACGACTTAGAAGTTCCCTCACTAACTTGTTTCTTCCTAAAGGTTAAAAATGTGACACGGACGGGGCAAACAGGTGAGCACGAAAGCCACCAACAACCGAGAACCAAACCAAATTACAAAGATACGATGAGAAATGAAAATGAAGTGCCAAAATGAGTAGAGCTCAAGGAGAATGGAGTTACCTTGGTGCCATTTATGTATCTTTCGGAGAACGGAGAGAAGAGTTGAGGCGTAGGAGGGTGTCGGCTAAGGCTTCGACGTGTAATGGGAAGAGAAGGGATCGGGAAGAGTTAAGAGGGATGGGTGATCGATCCAGGTGTTGATATGATCGGACGGCTGTCCAATCAGGAGAGATCCTGACCGATCAGGGAACCTCCTGATCAGTCAGGGAATACCCTGATCGGTCGGTGGACCGATCAGTAAACAAACAGAGAGTTCTGGATCGGTCGACAGACCGATCCAGCCTCTCCTGATCGGGTTGTAGACCGATCAGTGTCTGACAAATTGAAGAGTCTCCAGGAGTTTCAGTAACTAAAATTCGTAGAAGTTTTCTATCGAAAATTCTGAAGATTCAGAACTCAAGAAGTTCAGAAACTTCCAAATTCAGAACCTAGAACCTGAAGAATCTACAAACATAAATATTTTCGAAAGATGAGCTCTTACGGTCTGAAATTGTTCAGAACCGGAAAGTTCCAAACATTTAAACACTCAGACCAACTTCAAACGCATAGAGTTCAGACGTTTTGAACCTTAAGGTTTCAAAACCAGAAAAACTTCTGAAACTATGATCTATAGTGAACCAAGGTATTAATCAAGACTCAGGCTATTTATTACCTGGTTCAAAACACATCCTTGCTATGATCAGTTTCGAGTTTGTTAAAATATATCCAAATTGCTATCATTACTTCAACAACTTGTCCTATTTTCAATCAAAATTATGAAAGGTATCGATCAAAGGTATCAATCAACACATCAACCAAAGTTAGATAATTTCTAGGTAAAAGTCCAACCAAGTTTCCTTGGTTGGAATATATGAGTAAGATCTAGGAACCAGATACACATGAATTATGTAATGGTCTTCCCCATACTCGATTTATGTCTCTTCAACCTAATTATTCAAGGGATGCATGATACATTTTGAATAATTTGGCTGATCCTAGCATCTCACCTCATTTCTAGCAAACAAAAATAATTTGTTAAACCTTATAGTTTGTGTGAGATGTCCCCAAGTTGTCCAAATTAATTTCTCAATTTCTCTTGTCGTTTTAATTGTCCTTATTGATCATGATGAAGTCCTAATGGCCTATTGAGCTAAACACATTCCTAATTCTCTCCTTAAATGACTAAATTCATTTTCCGGAAGGGGTTTGGTGAAAATATCGGCTAGGTTTGATTTTGACTCAACATATGTGAGCGCAATGTCTCCCCTAGCTACGTGATCTCTAATGAAGTGATGAGGCACTTCAATGTGTTTAGTCCTTGAATCATGGACTGGATTTTTTGTTAGGTTTATTGTGCTGATGTTGTCACACAACACTTACACTCCCTTATACGAAAGCCCATAATCTTCTAGCGTGTGGATCATCCACAACAATTGTGATACACTCTCTCCCATGGCAATGTATTCAACCTCGGTCGTGGAGAGAGCAACGCAATGTTGCTTCTGACTTGACCAACTAACCAATGATGAACCTAAAAATTGGCAACCCCCACTAGTGCTTTTCCGATCCAATTTGCACCCAGCATAATCGGAGTCGGTATAACCTATCAAATCAAATGACTCAGTACGAGGGTACCAGAGACCTACTCTAATTGTGCCCTTAAGGTATCTCAGGATTCTCGTAACTGCAATTAAATGAGATTCCTTGGCACATACTTGATATCTAGCACACATGCCCACAGCAAAAAGTATGTCCGGTCGACTAGCTGTGAGATATAGAAGACTACCGATCATGCTTCTATATTGCGTTAGATCAACTGGTTTTCCATTCTCATCATTGTCAAGGCGAGTGTTTGTCGCCATTGGAGTGGATACTTCCTTAGAGTCACTCATTTTGAATTTCTTGAGCATCTCTTGAGTGTATTTTGTCTGATGGACATAAATGTCATCTCGAGTTTGTTTGATTTCAAGTCCAAGGAAGAATGTCAATTCTCCGATCAGACTCATCTCAAACTCACTTTCCATGTGAGTGATAAATTCATTCAAATAGCCCTTGTTATTTGAGCCACAAATTATGTCATCGACATACACCTGGGCTACAAATATGTTTTCACCATCTCTACGCAGAAATAGTGTTGGATCTATTTGACCTCTTATAAAACCCTTTTCTAGTAGGTAAGTTGACAACCTTTCGTACCAAGCTCGAGGTGCTTGTTTAAGCCCATAAAGAGCTTTCTTGAGCTTGTACACGTGGTTTGGAGCTTCGGTATTCACAAACCCCGGTGGTTGTTCAACAAAGACCTCTTCTTTAATGAAACCATTTAAGAAGGCCGATTTAACGTCCATTTGATAGAGCTTGAAGCCTCTATGTGCAGCAAAAGCTAGCATTAAACGAATGGACTCTAATCGGGCCACGGGAGCATAAGTCTCATCATAATCGAGGCCTTCGACTTGACTATAGCCCTTGGCTACAAGTCTTGCCTTGTTTCTTATGACTTCTCCCTTTTGGTTTAACTTATTTTTGAAGACCCATTTGGTTCCAATAATGGTGGTCTTCTTAGGTCTAGGAACTAAGTCCCACACTTGGCTCCTTTCAAATTGACCTAACTCATCTTGCATAGCTATGATCCAGTCAGGATCGTGCAATGCCTCACCAACTAATTTTGGTTCGATTTATGAGATCAAGGCGACCTCATTAGACTCATTTCTAAAGAATGATCTAATCCTAACCCCTTGTTTGATGTTTCCAACAATCTGGTCTTGGGGATGACTAGACGCTATCCTAGATTGCCTTGGTGTTGGCGGTGTCTCATGAGTGGTCTCACTAGGCACAGGCAAGGACTCAGTATCAGGCAAGAGATCAGCTTGAGCCCTTTGTTGCCTTTGCTCATCATCATCGGAGTCAACTTCGACTCTTTCTATGTTTTGATCATTCAAACTTAGACTTCTAAATTCAAATTGAATTTCTCCTACATCCCTCGATTGATCATTTGATTTAGGGATTTCTTCAAATGCTACATCCGAGGATTCTTCAATCAATTTAGTCCTATTGTTGTAGACTCGATAGGCTTTGCTGATGAGAGAGTACCCGACCAGTATCCCTTTATCAGCCTTAGCCGTGAACTTTCCAAGATGATCCTTGGTGTTCAAGATAAACACCTTACAACCAAACACCGTAAGATGTTTAATTATAGGGGGTTTCCCAAACCAAAGTTCATGGGGAGTCTTTCCCAAAAACCTATGTATCAAGACTCGATTTTGCACATAGCAAGCTGTATTTACAGCTTCAGCCCATAACTAGCTTGGTAGTGAGTACTCATTGAGCATGCTTCGTGCAGCCTCTTGCAAGACTTGGTTCTTTCTCTCCACAACCCCATTTTGCTGTGGGGTCCTTGGAGTAGAGAACTCATGCCTATATCCTTTTTCATGACAAAATTCTAAAAATCTATGGTTTTGAAATTCTCCACCATGATCACTTCTAATTGTTTTAATTGTTGTTGATTTTTTATTTTCAGTTCTTCTACAAAAAGAAACAAAAATATCTATGGTTTGATCCTTATTTTTCAAAAAGAAAGTCCATGTATATCTAGTAAAATCATCAATGATCACTAAGCAGTATCTACTTCCATTCAATGAAATGACATTACTGCAATCAAATAAATCCATATGCAATAAATCTAAAGCAGTAGATGTACTTACAGCGCTTTTACCTTTATGAGACGCTTTTGTTTGCTTACCCTTTTGACATGCATCACATAATTTTGTCTTTTGGTACTTGATGCTTGGTAGGCCTCGCACTAATCCTTTGTTGGCCAGCTTTCGAATATTCTTCATGTTCACATGGGCCAACCTCCTATGCCAAATCCATGATTCTTCTTCGTTTGACATGAAACACTTAGCAGAGGCATTAGTAGCACTTTTAAAAGATACTTGATAAATGTTATCTACCCTTGTGCCTACTAGTACCGTGTCAAGTGTGTCAATTTGTTTGACCAGACATTGACTTGAATGAAACTCAATTGTGTAACCCGTATCACACAATTGGCTGACACTTAGGAGATTAAAGGTCATCCCCTTGACTAGAAGGGCATTCTTGATTTGGAGACATTCGGATATATGAATGTCTCCAACTCCTATAACCTTAAGGCTACCATTATTACCAAACGACACATTACCTCTATTTTTGTTTTGAAGGGTAGTAAAGAGTGACTTGCCCCCGGTCATGTGCTTGGAGCATCCACTATCAACAAATCAAGTTGATAGATGCTCCCCCTTGACCAATGCCTACAAGACACGAAAGATAGACGTTTTAGGTACCCAAATCTTGGGACCTAATGCATCTACAATGAACGACCTAGGAAGCCATGCCGTGGTCACAACCTTCCTAGTCTCATGAACCCTAGAAGCATGTGATCTATGAAATTGGGTTCTAGACACTAGCGAAATGAAACTAGACTCCTTAGGTTGATATCCTACCCAGCCTTGTTGTAGACCGCCCTTTGGGCATTTAGAATCATATCTAAGGTCTTAGAGCTAGTTGAGAATTTTTCAAGCATTTTCTTGAGTTTCTCAACTTCACCCTTTAAGGCTTTGTTTTCATCCTCAAGGGCCTCTTGATGTAGGTCATCAACCTCATCTTCTCTAAGGGCCCTCAAGTGCTCTACTTCATCTTTTAATGATTTAATTTGAGTTTTTGATTTCTTAAGCAAAGTAGATAAATGTGCAATAGTTTTATAACATTTTTCTAAATGAGGAGAAGTTACCTCTTCATCATCCGAAGATGATGAACCCGCGGTTGAGGTATCACTCGTGTCACCATCACTCCCGGAATCTGATTCCTCCCTTGCCATGAACGCTAATTAACGTGTGCTTTTCTCCTTCTTCTCTTCCTCTGATGAGCTTGAGGAGGATTCATCCCAAGTAGCTTTGAGAGCTTTCTTTGTCTTGGCCCTTTCCTCTTTCTTCTTGAGTTTTGGACACTCGCTCCGATAGTGTCCTTTCTTGCTACACTCAAAACAAGTAACATTAGTTTTATCAACATTTTGATCGATAGATTTACCTTTCCCTTTGTATCTCCGGCTCCTTCTCATGATTCTCCTTACAAAGTTGGCCATCTCGCTTGATGATGATCCACCTTCATCATCGGACTCGGAGGAGGATGAGGATGAAGGAATCTCTTTTTCCTTCTTCTTTTCTTTCTTCCTTCTTCCATCTTTGCTCTTTTCTCCTGCAACTAAGGCAATACCTTTCTCTTTTTGACACTTGTTAGCAAATTCATGGAGCTCCATTTCACAAAAAAATTCATCTAATTTAACAATTGAAAGGTCCATGGAGACCTTGTAGGCATCTACCATAGATGACCACAAGGCATTCCTCGGAAAGGCTTTGAGAACATACCTTACAAGATCGTGATTCTCTACGCGTTCATCTACGGAATGAAGACCATTGATAATTTCTTTGAACCTTCCGTGTAGTTCACTTACCGTCTCGTTCTCCTTCATGGTGAGGTTTTGTAATTGATTTAAGAATAAATCTCTTTTGGCGATCCGAGAGTCTCGAGTTCCTTCTTGGAGCTCGATGAGCTTGTTCCACAAGTCTTTTACGCTCATGAATGGACCTACCTTGACGAGTTGGTCCTTGGCTATCCCACATTGTAGAGTGGCCACTGCCTTGGCATCGGCTTGTCCTTTGCGAGTTTGCTCGGCGGACCACCTTGATGAGTCTAGTTCCTTACCTTCTTTGTCCTTCGGAGGTGTAAACCCTTCCTTGACGGAGAACCACATTGAGATGTCGGTCTTGAGATAATATTCCATGCGGCTCTTCCAATATTGAAAGTCCGCTCCGTCGAAGAAGGGTGGACGATTGGTGCTAAACCCTTCCTTCATAGCCATCTTCTTGCTCTTTAGGGTGTTAATCCGGATGAAGAGAACTTGGCACTGATACCACTTATTGGGATCTTCGGATGGCTAGAGAGGGGGGGGGGGGGGGGGTGTGAATAGCCTCCTCTAAAAGTTTAAAGAATTTCTTCCTACAAATCGTTAGCGCAGGAGAAATATGCAAACGAAAAGATAATACAAGAAAAAGAGACAAACACCACTAACACCAGTATGTACGAGGTTCGGGGATAACTTGCCCCTACTCCTTGGCGTGTTCGTAAGGTAGACGATCCCTTGATCTTTCGGTAGATCACACCCCGGATAGATTCCGGCTAAAGTTTTCCTCCTTCTCGGTGGAGTAACCTCTCCACAAAGTCTCCGAAGATATGTAAATAAAGCACAAGACTTACAATGATCAGTGGCTAAAGAGAATGAAAAATATGCTCACAACCACGCGAAGACGACAGTGAAAGCAGAGCACAAGACGAACGCAGCTTCTCAGCACAGAGCTCAAAGCTTAGCAGACTCATTTTTTTTCAGTTCCTTTTCCGAAAATCTCTACATCCTTCTTCTTATGCCTCTGCTTTTCCACTGCGTTCAGCCTGTACCGAATCGCTGTCAACCTGCACCGAATCGCTGCTGCAAGCTAAGGCGTCAACAATCACTCTTCCTCCTCATCTGATTCTCTGAACTCACACCAATAAGCAGAAGTCAAGCCGATTGCCAACTGATCGCAGCCAGATTGCAGCCAGTAAACGTTGATGCTCCAATTGCACCATTTGCAGCGAAACACAGTAGAAAGAACACTTTGTCTTATTCTTCTGATGGAGCTTAATTTGAATTTAAGCATTGACATGATACCTGCAACCTGCAAATTAAAAAGCTCACCGCAGATGGTTAAATCAGACGAATCAGAAGTTACAGAGAAACAGCAGAAACTAAAGACATTATTGTGGATAGGTCAGCAAACCGATCCACAGCCTTTTTGGACCGATCAGGCCATAGCCTGATCGGTCCAGGAAGGCTCTGATCGGTCTGTGGACCGATCAGGCTATAGGTGGATCGGTCAATAGACCGATCCAATGCCTATGTAGGTTTAGAGCTTCTCAGCCCTAAACCCTAAAGCCTTCCTGGTCTAGCGAACGAGCTACCGAGCCCTTTCTGACCTAGTCCGGAGAACGAGCTGCCGAGCCCTCTCCGACTTCATCCGGTCCAGAGAACGAGCTACCGAGCCATCTCTGACCTAATCCGGAGAATGAGCTACCGAGCCCTCTCCGACTTCGTGTGCCAAGTTTCCATACTTGGACTTTTCCCTTTCACCTGATCAACCTTGATCAGTACTCAATCTGAGTTTAATTAATATCTGATACAAACTTAAATCAGTGTCAACATCAAAATAATAGCCAGGTCAGACTGTATCAACACTATCTTTAACTCCTGAAAAATTATTTAAATTTATCAAAATTTTATCAAAAAATTCTTATAAATTAGAAATTGAAAATCGGAAATTGAAAAAATAAAATGAGGAATAAAAATAACCTTAGCAACATCTTGTTGATTATAATATTTTGACAAAATAAAAATTAAAAATATAAAATTAAAAGTAGAAATAGAGAATTTCAAAAAACTATACATGCTCACATGTTCAATAAATTAGAAATTATCACGGACTTAATTGACATTTTAGATATCATAAGAACTAAATTATAAAATTATCACCAAAATATATTTCAAAAATTTTTCTAATTAATTCAGTAGGTAAGTGTTGGTGCAGTGAGCACTAGATGATCGAACCTGAGTTTTGATTATGGCAAAGGGCTTAAAGTTAAGTGGTGGTGTTATCTAACAAAGTTCATGGAGCTTGCAGGAAAGTCCTAAGTGATACTTAGGCAAAAGTCCTAGCTGCGGTTAGGCAGGTGAAAACCCTAGGGGATGGTAACCCTAGGTCATAGGGGGTGGTAACCCTATGCGAAAAGTCTTGGCAGGTCGATGGCTTCAGGCAAAAGTCCTAGGGAGTGGTAACCCTAGGTGGAAAGTCCTGGTATCGCGAACCAGGTGAAAGTCTGAATTGGCCGGTGAAGCGGATGTTCAGCAGAAAGTCCGGAAGCATCGAGTGCCGAGCAAAAGTCCAGTCGATCTGGAGGATCGTACTGGCAACAGGTAATCTCTCTTGAGGGGAGTAGGTGAGGACGCGTTCCCCGACCTAGGGTTTCCGGTCGGAAACCTGAAGTCAGACTCGGACAGTCCGGAGACTGTTAAATACTTCATTTATAATATTTATTGTATTATGTGCTAACTTTGTGCTGCAGGGTAGTGTTTGGGACTAACGTATCTTGCAGGTGCAAAGGAGCAACTTAAAGCCTCGGATGAACAGTGTCCAAGGCGCCTCCATGGAGCTTGGAGGCGCCTCGGATGCAAGGCTGGAGCTGGCTGCGAGAAACTGTTCAAGGCGCCTTGATGAACAGTGGAAGGCGCCTTGAACAGATGAAGGCGCCCTGTGAACAGTGGAAGGCGCCTTGAGTCTGCGATAAGATTCGACCAGTTCGCTCCTCATCTCCGCGGCTGACTCGGCTGTTCAAGGCGCCTTGGTGAACAGTAGAAGGCGCCTTGAACACCCTTTATAAGGGGTTTCGACCAGCAGCTCTGGATAACAATTTCCAAGCGATCGTTCTGCTACAAGCTGCTCACGAGACGATCCCGAAGTGCTGCTACGAGACACCGACGACCCGGAGCTCTGAAATCTTCAGATTACGATATTGTTGTCGGTATAATTGTACCTTTTTATTGTACTTAACTGTTATACTTGTACTCTTGTCGAGCTATTAGTTGTTGCCCACGGAAAGCGATCAAGGATCGCGGGCCTTCGAGTAGGAGTCGTCACAGGCTCCGAACGAAGTAAACGACCGTGTCTTTTTGTTTGTGTCTTACATTTTCCGCTGCGTATTTTACTTTGATAGTTTTACGATTCCGATAATCGAACAAAATAGCCGCGAGCGCTATTCACCCCCCCTCTAGCGCGTCTCGATCCAACAGTAAGAACCTATATTGAGTTCCAAAATCGTGCTTAAATGAAATTTTCATACATGTTGTACTTTAAAATTAATTTTGTTTAAAAATGTCTAATGCTTTGAAATAAATTGTTTCGTATAATTCCTATTAAAAATTAATCAGATATTAATTCTTTTGAGAATGATGATTTTATTTATTATCCGTAGAAAAAACTTCAAATTTTTTTGATTATTGTATTAATTTTTATGAATTTGTTAACAAATATTATATTTTTTAAATATTTCACACAGATATTTTTTGCAAACTTTATTTTTTTAAAAAAATTTTATTATGTTCTCTGTCCATGAAAATATCTTCAAATTTCTTAACCCTAATTGAATTTTCTATGAATTATTTATCCAAATGCTAATTTTTAATATTAAAAATTCTTAAAAAATAAATTTTAAAAAATTTATCTTTTTACTAAAAACTTGCTCCATTACATTCTCAGAAAATTTTCATGATTTTTTAAGCTTAGAAACTATTTTTAAGTATTTTTTATAAAATACTACATTCTCTAGAAAATAATTTATTATTACTTAAATCAATTTTATTTTTTCATGAATATTTTAGCCCATCTTTAGATATGCCCTCTTAACTGTTATAAAAATTTTCAAAATTTTTGATGAAATAAAAATTAATTTAAATTTTTTTTCCAGAACTAGTTTATGAATCACAAAAGTTCAGTTTTCCAACTTTATAGTTAATTTTTTTTTAATGTTTGTCATTTTTTTCTCCTTAGAGATTAATTCAGATTTATTTCCAAATTATTTTCCAACATTACCCATCTTATTTTAATATGATCAAAGGGGGAAAGTTAGAGATTAAGTTTAGGGGAGGGAAATTTTTTCCAAATGTTATTTCATACTTGCTATATCACTGTTATTTATTTTTTGGTTTATCCTAACTTAAACTTAGGTTGTTCACATCAAGAATAGGGATATTGTAAGTATCCTGTGATAGTTTTGATGTGATCAACAAAGCCAAGTTAGGTTCTGTTGACTTTTGATTCCTTATTTCTAGGTGTATAGGAATTTAGGAGCACAGGAAGTCGAGCAAAAGACGTAGTTTGCGAGAAGGACGGTGTCACACCCTGGAGGAGTCCCTGCCAAAGGAAAATCCGGTAGCATCTAGCTTATGCTGGACTTGCACTGATGGCAAGTCACCAAAAAGACGATGAAGCAAGCTCATTAGATATGTGCCTCGAGAGCATCAATGAAGGACGAGCAATGTCAGAAGAAAATAGCTCTGTAGGAGGAGTATTAGATCATGAGATAGACAAGGTAAGTCAGGCACTCTCTCAACCTCCTGATAAATTATTTAAATTTATAAAAATCTTATAAAAAAATTCTTAGAAATTAGAAATTGAAAATGGAAAATCAAAAAAAATAAAATGAGGAATAAAAATAACCTTAGCAGCATCTTGTCAATTAGAAGATTTTGACAAGATAAAAATTGAAAATAAAAACTTAAAAGTAGAAATAGAAAATTTGAAAAACTATACATGCTCACATGTTCAATAAATTAAAAATTATCAAGGACTTAATTGACATTTTGGATATCATAAGAACTAAATTATAAAATTATCACCAAATATAGTCTAAAAATTTTCTAATTAATCAATAGGTAGGAACCGATATTGGGTTCCAAAATCATGCTTAAATTAAATTTTCATACATGTTGTACTTTTAAATTGATTTTGTTTAAAAATGTCTAATGCTTTCAAATAAATTGTTTCGTATAATTCCTATTCAAAATTAGTCAGATATTAATTCTTCCGAGAATGATGATTTTATTTATTATCCGTAGAAAAAACTTCAAAATTTTTTGATCGTTGTATTAATTTTTAGGAATTTGTTAACAAATATTATATTTTTTAAATATTTCACAGAGATATTTTTTGTTAACTTTATTTTTTTTTTGTAAAAATTTTATCATATTCTCTGTCCATGAAAATATTTTCAAATTTTTTAACCCTTATTGAATTTTCTATGAATTATTTATCCAAATGCTAATTTTTAATATTAAAAATTATTTAAAAATAAATTTTTTACAAAAATTACTTGCTCCATTACATTTTCAGAAAATTTTCATGATTTTTTAAGCTTAGAAACTATTTTTAAGTATTTTTTATAAAATACAACATTATATAGAAAATAATTTATTATTACTTAAATCAATTTCATTTTTTCATGAATATTTTAACCCATCTTTAAATATGTCCGCTTAACTGTTATAAAATTTTCAAAATTTTTTGATGAAATAAAAATTAATTTAAATTTTCTTTTCAGAACTAGTTTATGAATCGTAAAAGTTCAGTTTTCCAACTTTATAGTTAATTTTTTTTTAATGTTTGTCATTTTATTCCTCCTTATAGATTAATTCATATTTATTTTCAAATTATTTTCGAACATTACCCATATTTTTAATGTGATCATAGGGGAAACTTAGAGATTTAGTCTAGGGGAGGGAAATTTTTTTCCAAATGTTATTGCATACTTGCAATATCACTATTATTTATTTTTTGGTTTACCCTAACTTAAACTTAGGTTGTTCACATCAAAAATAGGGAGATTGTAAGTACCCTGTGATAGTTTTGATATGATCAACTAAGCCAAGTTAGGTCCTGTTGACTTTTGATTCCTTGTTTCTAGGTGTACAGGAACTTAGGAGCATAGGAAGCCGAGTAAAAGACGTAGTTAGTGAGAAGGACGGTGTCACACTAGAGGAATCCCTGTTAGAGGAACTTCCGGCAGCATCTCCCCTATACCGGTGACAATCTGAATCATATATACATCCACAAGAATACATCAGCCCACACGGCTAAAATACATATATACAACCATATAATTATATATATTAAATAGCCCACACGTCTGTAATAAAAAAAACACAGCAGAAAATGAAGAAAAAGTCCACACAAACCAAATAAATACAACGCGTGCCGACACGGCTTAAAACACAAATACAACACTAAAAATAATGAAATAGTCACATGGCTAAACACCTTTACCATGCCAAATCAATAAAGAATATATATATAAAAGAAAACAAGAGCGAAGTAAAACTGTCTTCTGATGTGACGTGGGACCGGCAGACAGGATACTTCAAGCGACATGACATATCTATGTGCTAACTTGAAAACAACAGGAAAAATAAGGGGTAGTGAGTATAACATACTCAGCGGATATCGAGCAGACATACATAGTAAGGTATAACTAACAGTAATAATCATGCAGTACAGTCTCCTGAATAATAGTAGGTAACGCAAATACTGAACAACAAAAGAAGCTGTACTCACCAAGATCTCATATCCGGATATAAGAGTCGTCAGACCAAATACATCATGTATCCTGTATGCATGTCAATCATATGTATCCACCAAAATGCAGCATCTAAAACGCAACAATCACAAACAATAAATGCTATCCATGCATATGATGCAAATGACATGGTCACCCCTGACGCTAGTCAGCCACCTCACAGACGATGGCGAGGTCGAGTGGGTAGGGATATGACAACTGTGCACTCTGCCATCACTACTCCTGATTGACCGAGTAGACAGGATGCTATCAGAGTACACCTATCCTCCTACCCCAAATCATAGTGGGGGAGCCTAAGCTCTCATCTCCCTGTGTCATAGTCAAGAGGAGGGATCCCTGTTCACTACCACGCTGCAGTCATGCTACCCATTAGCGGACCAGCCGAGCCTTGATAGAGCAAACTGTACACAACCTGCCTGATGTACCACTAACCCATGAGTGGTTGTGTGTGCAGATCATGTAACTGACAATGTGCTCAATAACAATGGAGTCAACAATCACTCAACACATAATCATGTAAGATGGTGCATGACACTAAGGGGGTGCTTGGTTTGTGGAAGGGAATGGGATTAGGAATGAGATTCATTGAAGTAAGAATGGGAATGAGGAGTTTTGAATCCGTGGACCCCACCATTCCCATTCCTCCCATTTTACTTGGTAATGGCCAAATTCCATATTTGAGGGTTTGAATTCGTGGGCCCCACCATTCCCATTCCAAATATTAACATTCCAAACACTAACTTTCAATCCCTTTGTCATTCCTCATTTCCATTCCCTCCAACCAAGCACTCCCTAAAGCATGTAACACCTAACAATATCCACCTCCATATGTACCAAAAGGAAAATGAGTCCATAACACTGATCTAGGTAACATAAATCTAGGTATACAAGTCAGGTATGTCAAGTAACAAGTCTGATACACAGTAGGGCATGATATGTCACTACTTCTTTGAACTTAAGTACACATGACAATAATCAAGAGGATATAAGCATGAATGCATAACAAGCAACAAATAAAGCATACTACAAGTATCAAGTAGTGACATACCAATGCAGATATAAACACAACCATTACTACTACCTATAATCTACTATGCATATCAAAATGACAATATCAAAAGAGATAAATCAAAGGTACCCTCCCTTATCTGTCGATCGTGATAAACCAATCCCACGTCGAGACGCCCATCTCAAATCACCGTCCTGCAAATCACATGATGTATATAGTTTAGCTAATCACATATACAACAATTAGCTAAACCCAAAACATAATCCTACGCTGATTAGGTAACTATGTTTAATTCCACCTAATGATCCAAATCCAATTATATAATAAGTTCATCCTTAATCCACCGATAAACTCCTTAATTCACACCAACCAATCACTAATCAAATCTCATCATTAAATCCTTCTAAATCCAAACATAATCTTCAATCCATTAATTCAACTTAAGTCAATTCCAACATTCCATTAACCCATCTATCAATCCTCTCATTACATCATATAAAAATCAACATTTCGAGTTAACAATTCTTCTTCAACTTAACTACTAAATAACCCAAGCACTATAGGAAATCTGAAATCAAACCTCTATCAACCACACATGAATAAACTGGTTACAATATTCAAATCAATCCATGATTTACAACTAAACACAGCTTAATCCACTCAAATTCCAATTCCAAACACATACCCTTTTCATCAACTAGTAAATCACACTAGAATAGAAATGACTTCAGATCTGTATAAATCTGAAATTGAATAGATCTTACCTTAATCCAATTTGTAGATCTACAATAGCTTAGTGAAGACATCCGGATGTAGCCACGAGGAAGATAGAACTCTCCACTTCCGGTCTGATGAAGAGGACAAGATAAAGTCTGGATGAAGAGTACCTCGGATGGTCGCCCCCTAGTGGTGTCACTCAATCAGGACCCCATTTGCGGTGGCGTGGGTTTCCTTCCCATGGATCAACCGACAAGAAGAGTGATGATTGCTTGATCTGCTGGCACAGCACGGTAGAGGAATAAAGATGCCCAAGGGAGCATATCTATCGCGATCATCTCAGGTTATCGTTGGAAGTGGTGCCTCGGTGATCGACACTCAAGTCCGTCCAGAGCTTCACGACGATCGGCTTGAGTGATAGGGTGGCGATTAGCAACTGTCCACTTATACCCACAATTGAATCGGATCGAGTGGTGGATCAACAATCTGACGATCTAGGGCAGAGGTGCATGAGGAAGGGGGAAACGACTAGCTACAGCAATCAGAGCTAGCAACCGTTGGCGTCGTGACTCGGTGGTCGACAGAGGGGAGTGACAGAGAGGGAAACACATTAGCACGAGAAGGAGAGGAAATTGGCAGAGGAAGAGGAAAGGAATCAAGAGAAGGGAAGAGGAATGGGGTTAGGGAAATAAAGTGAAGAGGAGGAGATGAGGTGGAGAACGGGAGTGGAAAAGGGTCGGCGTCTAAAGCTAGGGTAAACTTAGGTTTTTTCAATTAAAGCCTAGGTTATTTCCTAAATCAACTCCCACCTAATTAAGATATCTAAACAGGCTTTCTTATAGTCCAATAATTGATCCCATTAAAATATGTCATACAAGCTCCGAAAAATTTCTAGAAAATTCCTAAAAATTCTATTTAGGTTATCTTTCCATTAAACCTTATTATATTATTATTATTTTGTTACGCTATTTTACATTCTCCCGCACTAATAAAAATTTGATCGCCAAATTTTTGTTATTAGCCATCAACAAGCACTAACAATAGATAAATAGTATAAATGCTGAACGAAACTCTAACCCACATACCTCAAGTAAAAAGATGGGGGTATTGAGCTCAGATCATATCCTCAAGATCCCAGGTAGCCTCCTCATCAGATTGATACTTCCATATGACTTTAACTAGCCAGATAGTATTGTTCCGCAGCTGACGCTCTTTGTGGTCTAAAATCTGTATCGGGACCTCCTCATAAGTAACATCAGGGTGAATGAGAACTGATATATCTGACAGAACATGTACTGGGTCGGATCCGCATCTCCTCAGCATGGACACATGAAATATATCGTGAATGCCTGCCAGAGACGGTGGTAGCGCCAGACGGTAAGCTACTGCTCCAATCCTCTTCAAGATTTGGAAAGGCCCAATGTATCATGGAGCTAGCTTACCTTGGAGGTCAAATCTCTTCACCCCTTTCGTGGGTGAGACTCTCAAAAATACATGGTCCCCAGTAGAGATCTCCAGGGGTCTCTGTCTCCGATTAGCATAACTCTTCTGATGGTTCTACGCCTCGGACATCCTCTGTCTGATAGTGCGGACCAACTCAGCCTCCTGCAGGGTTCTATGAGGTCCTAGCAACTGGGCCTCCCCAACCTCCACCCAGAGGGTGGGTGTCCGACAAGGCCTACCATTCAACGCTTCAAACAGTGTTATCTGGATAGCCGAATAATAGCTATTGTTGTAGTTGAACTCTACTAATGGCAGATAGTTCTCCTAGCTACCTCCTGTTGGTGCAGTGTGCCGCCAAGAGGGGAGGGGTGAATTGCCTACAAATAAAAAATACCCTCCTCAAGACTTTTAACTCAAAAATAATAGCAATAATTATAAAAATAGCAGAAATAAAAGAGAGATAGGAAATTTAACTTGGTTACAACCCAGGGGATGTTAATCTAAGGCAGTCAAACAACTCTACTAGAATGTCTCCTTCACTGTAGGCGGAGAAGCATTTTCTACACACTAAGAACGCTCAGAAGTTGCTAAGAACTTAATACAGAGTTGAATGATAATTTCCTAGCTCTAAGGGCCTTTATATAGTTCCTGGAAAACCTATCTTGAGCATTGAGGGTGCCTCCAATGAGGTTGAGGGCGCCTCCAGCAAAGGGGATGGATAAAACTTTATCCATCTGCGAAAACAGGCACTAGACTGGGTCTGAGGCGCCTCCAATGGCCTTGAGGGCACCTCGGACAAGGTTGAAGGCCCCCTCAAGGCCATGAGGGTGCCTCCAGCACCGCAAGCAGCGTAGGCACCTTCAACAATTCATTGAAGGCGCCTCTAGCTAGCTTTTCTAGCTCCTTTTGCCTTCTTTTCTCCTTCCGAAGCTCCGATTGCTTGGGTGATTGCGGCCAACTGAAATAGGGCTCACCCGAACCAAATTTCCGGTCTTCTCCTCGAGCAAGCTTTTGTCCCTGCTTCTTGTCCCTCGAACACTGCGCACATTCTTCTCATCCACCGGTGTACTCTTCCCGCTGCTCTTTTGTCCTTCGGACGCACTGAGCCCGTCGGCTCCCTTCCCGTGTCGTCCTTCTCGCTAGCTGTGTCTTTCACTCGATTTTCTGTGCTCCTAAGCTCCTGCACACTTATACACAGGGATCAAATAACAAGCAAGACCTAACCTAACTTGGTTAATCACATCAAAACAACTACGAGGTCTAACAATCTCCTCCTTTTTAATATGCATCAACTCAAGTTCAAGTTAGGGAAAAAGAGAGACAAATAGTAATTTAAAGAAATTACTTAACTAACAGTTTAAGTATAAAGATTACAATTATAGTATTTGCAACACAAGTAAAAAGAAATTTTAATATTTAGAAAATGTTAACTCCCCCTAAACTTGTACCTAACTCTCCCCCTTTGATCATATAAAAAAAATGGGGTAATAATTTTCAAGTGAAAGAAACTTCTAAGTCAAAATTCAAGAAATAAATCATTTTCAAAATGATGTTTGAGTAAAAAAAATTTCTTATGTTTTTGCAAACATAAATATTCTGGAGAATTTAAAAAAAAATATGTAAGCAAAAAAATTTTCTAAGTGAAAGAAAAATTTCTAACTTAGGTAATTTTTAGACAAAAATATTTTTGAGAAAAAAAATGTTTAAAAATTTTCTAAGTAAATATTCAAGTTTAAAATAAGTCATTTTAAAAATATTTTTTTTAAAAAATTCTAAGTTTAGAGAACTTTGCAAAAATTATTCTTTAGAAATTGTTCCAAGTTTTTGAAAAAAATTTATTTTTGTGATTAAAAAAATTCTAAGTTAAACAAAAATAATCTTAAAGAATTTTCTAAGAAAAAAATTTTGAATTTCGGAGAAAAATTTTAACTTAGGCAAAAAAAATTTTGAGAATTTTTATAAGTGAAAAAGTTTACGCAAGAAAATTTTTCTAAGTGTGAAAATATTTTTGACAAAATTTTCAAAGAAAAATGTTTGAAATGCTTTTTAAAGAATTATTTAATTCTAATTTTAATGCTGTACCAGAATGTTAATTGAACCTTTTATTTCAATATTTTGGCTTCCAGGTCATGACGAGGCATTTGACCTTCTTGGTTATTGGAGCAACGACCACTTCCTTAGACAAAGCTTCATAAAGACACTAACTGTTTAATTTTCTCGCTGAAAGTGCTAACGCTAAGTCTAATTAATAGTTCAATTTAAGTAAGACTTTGGAACCCAGTATAGGTTCCTTCCTACTAGATTAATCAAAAACTTAGGAGGTACATAACTTTTGGGAACTTTTCTAAGTTGTCCCTGATGTTTTCTAATATACCAAATCAATTTTCCATAAATTCTAAGTTTTGATTTTGGAAATGTATTTAAGCATGTATTATTATTTTTCAATTTCAATTTTCAATTTTTTGTTTTCTAATTTCAGATTATCATACATTTCTAGAAGGCATGCCTTAGCTAAATTTAATTTTAACTCAATATTTTCTTTTTCTAATTTAACTAAATCTTTAGTGAGAACTTTAATAAATTGAAAAGATTGATTGAGAGTTAGATTACGTACCTTACATCTATTTCTGATGCTCCTCTTTCATCACAGCTTTCTTCTTCTAAGGATCCTCCCCCTTCATCTATGCTCATTTCTGAGCTGGACTCATCTTCTTCTATTTGATAGTTGGTCATCAGTGCTAATCCCGAGAAGGCTTCTACTTCTGACTCAGAGGATGAGGATTCATCCCATGTAGCTTTCAAACTCTTACATTTAGAGGATGTCAGTCATTTAGTCTTCTTCTTGTCCTTTTTCTTTAATTTTGTGCAGTCATCCTTGATGTGCCCTTCCTCGTTGTAGTTGTAGCATTGGATCATCCATTTGTTGCGTTGATGCTTTTGCGACGACGATCTAAATTTGTTAGTTTTAATAAATTTATTTAACTTTCTTACCAATAGTGTCGCTTCAGTTTTGTCGATCGACGCTTTGGAGTCAGGATCGTCCATCTCGACTTATAGGGCAACATTGAGGTTTGTCTTCTCCATTTGTTTAGGCTCTGCGATTCGAGACTTGTGAAGTTCAAATGTAGAGAATAAATTTTCTAACGTACTTACCTCAAAGTCCTTAGAGATGTAGTACGCATCTACTAAGGACACCCATTTTTGAGTTCTTGGGAAAGCGTTCAGCGCATACCGGATTGAGTCTCGGTTTGTTATCGATTCTCCAAGATTGGTAAGTTGTGTTATCAGCTCCTTAATTCTCGCCTAGAGTTGCGTGACCTTTTCATCATTGTTCATCCGGAGATTTGTCAGTTGCGTCCAGAGGATATCGAACCTTGCTAACTTCACTTCTGAAGTGCCTTCGTGGAGCTCCAGGAAATTTTCCCAGAGGTCTTTAGCGGAGTCATAACTTCTGATCTGACTTACCTCTTGGGGCGGTAGAATGCTGAGCAGGTGGAACTCCGCCTTTCCGTTGGCCACGAAATCGGCTTGCTCCTTCTTAGTCCATTTGTATTCTTCCTTGTCTTTAGGGGCTGAAAAATCATATTTCATGATTAGAAGTATATCAAATTCAGTTTTAAAGAATACCTGCATTTGGCATTTCCACGTCGGGAAATCTCTGTTGAATTTCGGGGGATGAATGCTTGTTCTGACCATCATCTTGATCTTTGTGCTTCAATCGGCAGTCAGTCCTTTTGAGGCGGTCTGGCTCTGATACCAATTGTTGGTGCAGCGGGCCGGCAAGAGGGGAGGGGTGAATTTCCTACAAATGAAAAATACCCTCCTCAAAACTTTCAACTCAAAAATAATAGCAACAATTATAAAAATAGCAGAAATAGAAAAGAGACAGGAAATTTAACTTGGTTACAACCCAAGGGGTTGTTAATCCAAGGCGGTTGAATAGCTCCACTAGAATGTCTCCTTCACTGTAGGTGGAGAAGCCTTTTTTACACACTAAGAACTCTCAGAAGTTGCTAGGAACTTAATACAGAGTTGAATGATAATTTCCTAGCTCCAGGGGCCTTTATATAGCTCCTAGAAAACCTATCTCAAGTATTGAGGGCGCCTCCAGCAAAGGGGATGGATAAAACTTTATCCATCTGCGAAAACGATCACTAGACAGGGTCTGAGGCACCTCCAATGGCCTTGAGGGCGCCTCTGACAAGGTTGAAGGTGCCCTCAAGGCCATGCGGGCGCCTCGAGCACTACAGGCAGCGCAGGCCCCTTCAACACTTTGTTGAAGCCACCTCCAACTAGTTTTTCTAGCTCCTTTTACCTTATTTTCACCTTCCGAAGCTCCGATTGCTTGGGTGATTGCGATCAACTGAAATAGGGCTCACCCGAACCTAATTTCCAGCCTTCTCCTCGAGCAGGCTTCCGTCCCGGCTTCTCATCCCTTGAACTCCGTGCACGTTCTACTCGCCCACCGGTGTACTCTTCCACAGCTCTTTCATCCTTCTGATGCACCGAGCCCATCGCCTCCCTTCCCGTGTCGTTCTTCTCGCTAGCTACATCTTCTGCTCAACTTCCTGCGCTCCTAAGCTCCTGCACACTTATAAACCCAGGGATCAAATAACAAGCAGGATCTAACCTAACTTGGTTGATTACATCAAAACAACCACGGGGTCCAACACCTCTGAAATTCATAATGCAAGACCTCAGGAAGTCCTCTAAAGTCTGGATGGTCCGCTCTGACTGTCTATCTATCTGCGGATGGAATGTTGTACTGAAATGGAATTGTGTGCCCTAGACATGTTGCAGACTTTGCCAGAACCGGGACATGAACCATGGGTCTCTATCCGATAAAATGCTCAAAGGAACATCATGCAATCTGATGATCTCCTAATAATACAGCTCTGCCAATCGATCTAGAGAATCGGTCTTCTGAATCATTAAGAAGTGTGTGGATTTGGTTAATCAGTCAACGATTACCCAAATCGCGTCATGGCCTCATCGTGTCCTAGGCAATCCTACCACAAAATACATAGTGATGTGCTCCTATTTCCATTCTGGAATAGGAATCCTCTGAAGTAATCTGGCAGGTCTCTCGTGGTCAACCTTCACATGCCAACAACTAGACATCTAGATACAAACTCCGCGATGCCTTTCTTAATGTCGTTTCACCAATAGGAACGCCTCAAATCTCGATATATACGGGTATCGCATGGGTGGATAGTAAACCGGGAGCGATGAGCCTCCTGAAATAACTCCTCCATAACCGGGTGAGATTGAGGTATGCATAGTCTACCTTGGAAATAAATAATACCCTCGTCATCTTGGGTGAACTCCGTCTACTGCCCAGAAGCTATCTGTCGGCCAATGAACTGTAAGTGCTGATTACCGGTCTGGGTCTCTCGGATCCTCATCCTGATCGATGACTGAGCAACCATGGTAACCAGAATACTCTGCTTTGTCTGTCCCTGCTCCTCAAAGCCCAACTCAGAGAAACCCTGAATCAAGTCCGTGACCACAACTCGATGGCAAGCTAAAGTCCCTCTGGACTTTGAGCTAAGTGCATCGGCAACTACATTAGCTTTCCCTGGGTGGTAGCTAATGGTACAATCATATTCCTGCAGGAACTCCGTCCATCTCTTCTGTCAAAGATTGAGTTCCTTCTAGGTGAAAAGATATTTAAGACACTTATGATCAATAAGAATCTCAAATGTAATACCATACAGATGATGCCGCCAAATCTTTAAAGCAAAGATAATGGTGGCCAGCTCCAGATCATGTACTGGGTAGTTCTTCTCATACTCCTTCAACTATCTGGAATCATATGAGACTATCCTACCGTGCTGCATCAAAACATCGCCTAAACCCTGTAGAGAAGCGTCGGTGTAGAGTACGAATCTGTCCTCTCTAGAAGGAAAAACCAGAACTGGTGCCGACACTAATCTCCGCTTCAGCTCCTGTAAGCTAGTCTCACAGGCTTCTGACCACATAAACTTCACGCCTTCCTGGTCAGACATGTCAGCGGCATAGCAATGCAAGAGAAACCCTCAACGAAGCATCTATAATATCCGGCCAATTTCAAGAAACTGTGGATCTCCTGAACTGATTTCGGCTGCTCCCATCTAGTGACAGCCTCGATCTTCTGAGGGTCTACGGAAATACCTCGGCTAGAAACCACGTGTCCCAGAAAATCAACTGAGGGTAACCAAAAAGCACACTTGCTGAACTTCGCATATAGATGATGTTGTCGAAGAGTCTCCAAGACTATGCGAAGATGTTGTGCATGTTTCTCCTCGGAACGTGAGTAGATCAAAATGTAGTCGATGAAGACGATAACGAACTGATCTAGCTACTCCAGGAAGACGTGGTTCATCAAATTCATAAATACCGCTGAAGCATTGGTCATCCCAAATGACATTACTAAAAACTCATAATGTCAGTATATAAGGCATACTCAACAATAAGATTACTAGCAACAAATCTATAATCCGATTACCAACTACCTAAATATTACACATGATACTCACTATGTCACCATCAACGACAAACCCAAATAATAGATCATCAAAATAAATATCCACTAATAGATCAACAAAATAAATATCCACTAATAGATCATCAACAAGCACATAACTCAATATTTAATCCAATAAATCATTAGAAATCAACATATCATAATATCTGATCTTACAATATCCATTAATAAATCATCTGAAAATAACACATCACAATATCAATCAATCTCAAACTATCCTCAACATCAATCAAACCTGATAATTTTCTAGTAACAAATTCTCATCTTAATGTACCATTAAGATGTATAAATATATCGCAATCCCACCTAAGATGTATGACTACTAAAATCCAAGGGATATCTCTTGACTTCCTGATTGATAATCAACAACTCTCCAAGTAGTAGAGATAAATCAATTCAAAAGATGAGTAAAAAAACTCTACTAATTTCATCCATAAATATCCAAAGAGTATGTCAAATCTCATCCTTCAGATACTCAAATATCTACCATAAAGGAATGACAAATCCAAAAATCAAAGGGACATTCAACCTCGTAATTGAGGGTCTACCCATCATGAAAGTATCTCTACAACTCTCATAGTCGTGCCTGTAAATATCCTCTGTCAAATGTCGACAAAAGGTCGAACACTCCCTGATCTGACATATAGACTTCAAGACCTTGGTAAATGATCACATGATCAAGGTCTTAAGCTACTTGATAGAGACAGTATTAGTTAAGTCATCTAACCATTGTCTTATAACACATCATATGATATTTTCACTCAGTGAAGGTGAAACTTCCTAGGTGTTAATCAACTAACACCACCTTTGTATCACTGCGGGTCATAAATCCCTAGATACCATCAAGGATATCCGTGATCGGTCCATGAGTCAAGATCTCCCATGGAATAGCATTAGGCAAGTCAACTGACCATCACCTTATAATTCATCATTCTATCGCAAGAGGTAGTGAAGTACTCGCTCTCAAAACACCTCAACATAATCACCAAATGATGCCTTGATCTCAAAATCATCATCTGCTTCTTCCTTCACGTGATGCCTTGTCATATAAAAGATAAGCAGCTAACTTCACCTTTTCTTACAATAGTACAAATTATATATCTGAATGTACTATCTAAGTTATACCCTAGTAACGGTTGTATCTCATAAGTGTTAAGCATGTAGCTTTACACTTTCTACAACACTGGGGGTATCATATCCGAATGTACCTTCTAAGTCATCCACCCAGATACAAATGATCTAGGGTCAAAGTCTCCATGGAATAGGATGTTGGATCAAGAAGCGCTAGAAGGGGGTGAATAGCGCTCGTGACTTTCACTCATTTCGGATTCATAAAAACAATGAGGAACGCAGCGGAAATGAGAAACAAACACAGAAGACCCAAGTGGTTTTACTTGGTTCGGAGCCTTGGGCGACTCCTACTCCAAGGCCCACGCTCGTTGAGCATTTACTTTGGGCAATCACTAAAATATCGTGAATGAGTACAAGTAGGAATAAGTACAACTGAAATTGAAACAATACCGACAACAGAGTAATAGTAAATGAAGCTTCGGGTCGTTGGGGACTGCAACAGCACTTTAGCGTCGACTTTTGAGCAGCAGATTAGTGAGAGATGGCTTCTTAATTGTTGAAATCAAGTGCTGCTCGAATCCCTCTTTTATACAATGCTGGAGGCGCCTCCAAACCTGTCCAAGGTGCCTCCAGCCCGCTGAGTCACACGGGTGGATCAGCACAAACCGGGTCGAACCTTATCTGGTTCAAGGCGCCTTCAAGCGTCCTCAAGGCACCTTCCAGCCTTGGTCCGAGGCGCCTTCAGTCCAAATTAAGGCGCCTCCAGCTCCTCTGGACAGGTGGCTTCGGCTTGCACCCGAGGCGCCTCTAAGCTCCATGGAGGCGCCTCGGACACTGTTCCTCCGAGGCTAAATTCTAGTTTTTGGCCCTGCAAAACATGTTAGTCTACAAACACATCCTGCAAAACCAAGTTAGCACAGATATTAATCAATATAATATTATGACAATCTTTGAACTGTCCGGGTCTGACTTCGGATTTCCAACCGGAAATCCTAGGTCGACCCGACGTCTATTGTTCCCTCTGCGGGGAATGCGTCCTCACCTACTCTGCTCAGGAGATTTACCTGTTGCTAGTACGATCCTCCAGATCGACTGGACTTTTGCTCGACGCTCGATGCTTCCGGACTTTCTGTTGGGCTCCCGCTTCCCAGCTCATCCAGTCTTCCACCTGGTTCGCGACACCAAGACTTTCCACCAAGGGTTACCACCCCCTAGGACTTTTGCCTAAAGCCCTTGACCCGCCAAGACTTTCCGCATAGGATTACCGCCCCCTATGACCTAGGGTTACCACCCCCTAGGGTTTTCCACTTGCCTAACCGCAGCTAGGACTTTCCTGAAACACTCAATCATACACATTAAATAACAATTAAGCTTAACTTTGAATCCCTTTTCTATTATCAAAACTAAGGTTCGATCGTCGGATGCTTCCCGTACCAACATAGGATACCTCAATCCTCTACAGACTGACCAAGCTGTCAATGGTATACGACTAATTCAGTCTTCTCTACATTGGTACAAGTCATGTTCCAAAATGTACCTTAAAATATCTAACCAAGCACGAGTAACCCAAAAATCAAAATCTCTATAAAAATAGAGTAAGTCGGTCCCCTACTGATCGAACCAACAAAAATAGATCGATCATCAACTAACTGATCTAATAAGAGTACATCAATCCTCGACAAAAACAACTAAGGTAAATCAATCCATAACTACCCAAGCAAATAAGAGTAAATCAGTCCTCTACAGATAGAACCAAAGAAAATATAAATTAATCCTCTATAGACTGAGTCAACATGATTATTAATGGTAGTATGATATGACGAATCCCCTGAGACTGTTATCTTTGATCTCTAGTAGGGTCGACCAGGATCAATGGTTGAACCATCACACGAAATATATGCTACAAACAACTAGCATGATACTAAAAGAGTACTAACATATGTCGTAACTAACTATCATAGATAACTATATATATACTAAAGAAAGTGCTTAGAGAAGTCCTACTGCTGCCTGGTCCCAAAACCCGAAAAGTCACATCGAGAAAACTAAAACACGAAATCCAAAATACAAGAAAATAGGCATCATAAACCTATGGCTCTGATATCAATAATTTGTCACGCCCTAGAGGAGTCCTTACCAGAGGAAAGATCCGGCAGCATCTCCCCTGTATCAGTGACTATCTGAATCATATATACATCCACAAGAATACATCAGCCCACATGGCTGGAATATATATATACAACCACACAGTTATATATATTAAACATCCCACATGGCTATACTAAAAAAAGCACAGCAAAAAATGAAAGAAAACCCCCACATAAACCAAATAAATATAACACGTGCCGCTATGGCTTAAAACAAAAATACAAAACTAAAAATAATGAAATAGCCACATGGCTAAAAACTGATACCATGCCAAATCAATAAAGAATATATATAAAAGAAAATACGAATGAAGTAAAATCGTCTTCTGATGTGATGTGGGACCGACATACAGGATACTCCCAGCGACATGACATATCTATGTGCTAACCTAAAACCAATAGAAAAAATCAGGGATAGTGAGTATAACATACTCAGCGGGTATCACGCAGACATGTACAGTAAGGTATAACTAACAGTAATAATTATGCAGTACAGTCTCTTGAACAATAGTAGGTAACGCAAATACTGAATAACATTAGAAGTTGTACTCACCAGGACCTCCTATCCGGATATAAGGGTCATCAGACCAAATACATCATGTATCCTTTATGCAAGTCAATCATATATAGCCACCAAAATGCAGCATCCAAATTACAGTAATCACAAACAATAAATGCAATCCATACATATGATGCAAATGACATGGTTACCCCTGACGCCAGTCAGTCACCTCACACATGATGGTGAGGTCAAGTGGGTAGGGCTATGACAACTGTGCACTCTGCCATCACTACTTCTAAGTGACCAAGTGGACAGGATGCTATCGGAGTACACCTATCCTCCTACCCCAAATCATAGTGGGGGAGCCTAAGCTCTCATCTCCCTGTGTCATAGTCAAGAGGAGGGATCCCTGTCCGCTACCACGCTGCAATCACGCTACCCATTAGCGAACCAGTCGGGCCCTAACAGAGTAAATTACACACACCCTGCTTGATGTACCACTAACCCATAAGTGGTTGTGCGTGCAAATCATGTAACTGGCAATGTGCTCAACAACAATAGAGCCGACAATCACTCAGCATACAATCATGCAAGATTGTGCATGACACTAAAGCATGTAACAGTTGACAATATCCACCTCCATATGTACCAAAAGGAAAATGAGTCTATAACACTGATCTAGGTAACATAAATCTAGGTACACATGTCAGGTATGTCAAGTAACATGTCCGGTATACAATAAGGCATGGTATGTCACTACTTCTATAAACTTAAGTACACATGACAATAATCAAGAGGATATAAGCATGAATGCATAACCAGCAACAAATAAAGCATACTACAGGTATCAAGTAGTGACATACCAATACAGATATACACACAACCATTACTACTAGATATAATCTACTACGCATATCAAAATGACAATATCAAAAGAGATAAGTCAAAGGTACCCGCCTTTATCTATCGATCATGATAAACCAATCTCACGTCAAGACGCCCATCTCAAATCACCGTCCTAAAAATCACATGATGTATAGTTTAGCTAATCACATATTCAATAACTAGCTAAACCCAAAACATAATCCTACGACGTCAATTAGGTAACTATGTTTAATTCCACCTAATGATCTAAATCCAATTATATAATAAGTTCATCCTTAATCCACCGATAAACTCCTTAATTCACACCAACCAATCACTAATCAAATATCATCATTAAATCCTTCTAAATCCAAACATAATCTTCAATCCATTAATTCAACTTAAATCAATTCCTACATTCCATTAACCCATCTATCAATCCTCTCATTCCACCATATAAAAATCAACATTTCGAGTTAACAATTCTTCTTCAACTTAACTACCAAATAACCCAAGCACTATAGGAAATATGAAATCAAACCTCTATCAACCACACATGAATAAACCAATTACAATATTCAAATCAATCTATGATTTACAACTAAGCACAGCTTAATCCACTCAAATTCCAATTCCAAACACATACCATTTTCATCAACTAGTAAATCACGCTAGAATAGAAATGACTTCAGATCTGTATAAATCTGAAACTGAATAGATCTTACCTTAATCCAATCTGCAGATCTACAGTAGCTTATTGAAGACATCCAGATGTAGCTACGAGGAAGATAGAACTCTCCACTTCCGGTCTGATGAAGAGGACAAGATAAAGTTCGGATGAAGAGTACCTTGGATGCGCGGGTTTCCTTTCCATGGATCAACTGACAAGAAGAGCGACGATTGCTTGATTTACTGGCACAGCATGGAAGAGGAATTAAGATGCCCAAGGGAGTAGATCTCTCGTGATCGTCTCAGGTGATCGCTGGAAGTGGTGCCTCGGTGATTGGCGCTCAAGTCCCTCCAGAGCTTCATGATGATCGGCTTGAGTGATAGGGTGGCGATTACCAGCGGTCCACTTATACCCACTACAGAATCGGATTGAGTGGTGGATCGACAATCTGGCGTTCTAGGGCAAAGGTGCTTGAGGAAGGGGGTGACGGCTAGCTATAGCAATTAGAGATAGCAACCGTTGGCATCGGGACTTGGGGGTCGACAAAGGGGACTGACAGAGAGGGAAACACATCAACACGAGAAGGAGAGAAAATCAGCGAAGGAAGAGTAAAGGAATTGGGAGAAGGGAAGAGGAATGGGGTTAGGTAAATAAAGAGAAGAGGAGGAGATGAGGTGGAGATCAGGAGTGGAAAAGGGTCGGCATCTAAAGCTAGGGTAAACTTAGGTCTTTTCAATTAAAGCCTAGGTTATTTCCTCAATCAACTCCCACCTAATTAGAATATCTAAATAGGTTTTCTTACAACCCAATAATTGATCCCCTTAAAATATGTCATACAAGCTCTAAAAAATTCTCAGAAAATTCTGTTAAGGTTATCCATCCATTAAGCCTTATTATATTATTATTATTTTGTTATGGTATTGGACAGACGGAATGGGAGAGAGTCGACGGGCATGGTATGTCTAAGAGATGAGGCACTACAGAAAGAGTATGCTGGTGGACGAGAAGGAAGTACATAGCGATTCCGAGGGACAAGAAGCTGGAGCGGAAGGCTGCTCAAGAAGACCGAAAAATGGGTTTGGGTAAGCCTTATTATGGATGGCCGAGATCACCTAAGAAAGCAGATCTAAATCGAAGCAGAACCAGATAGTCAATAAAATGTTGACTGTCGAGGCGCATGGACCAAGTCCAAGTGCCCGAAACCCATGGGTCAGCCTAGGGGTACCTCGACGATTGCCTCGTCAAGGACGGTTGTCCAGGCACCCGGTTCGAGATAAAACTTTATCCCGCACCCATTACGTGGTCGTTTATGCAATGATAAGATTTGCCACGTTGAGGGTGGCCAGACCTTTCTACATCAGCAAATGGTAATTTTTGACTAGTGGGCTATAAATAGAACTCTGGTCTTCTCCTATTCAAACAACACACTCTGTACTTCATTTCTCTTTCAGTTTTTCATTTCTAAGTATTATTTTCGTGTATGAGGCTTCTTTGTCTCTAACTTTCTATTTGAGAAATAGATCTTGATAGTGAGGTTACATTCCTTAGAGTTGCAATCTGCTGATTGTCAACCAAGTAAAAAATAATTTGCCTCTTACTTGTTTTATTACATTATATTTTATTTAAGTGTGTAATTGATCCGATTGAGATAAGAAAGGTGTTTTTGTTTATTTTGTGTAGGGCAATTCACCCCTTCTTGTCGGCCGCAAGGGTCCTACATATGTCACCTCACATAACCTTCATAATCATGAGGTGGCGTAGTGTGTCAGAATTTGTTAGGTAAATGGAAAGGTACAACCTGGGTAATGTTGCATAATTATCCTAGTCTTCCCTTTACCCATATGTATACCTATTTATAATTTTTGGCTTGGGCTGCTGTTAAGGTCATTTGTAGGAATATGCTGTTATAAGTGGTCAGCTAATAGGAGATAAGATGGGTCCTAAAGAAGGTTCTAGAAAAATATTCTCTAACACATAATTGTTATTCTAACAAATTGATAACTATTAAGTATCCCTCGACCTGTCAGTAAGCCCGACAACCTTTATATCTGCTTCTGCATTAAGCTACCCAGTTACATTTTGTATAGCTTGCTCTATTATGTCTTAGGCTGCATATATCTCGGTCGACCCATAAGGCTGGTCGCCTTTATATCTGTCTCGACATTAAGTCACTCAGTTATGTTCTACTAAAATAGTCTTTTAAAGAATAATATAATGCCTTAATTGTATTAGAAATCTATTTACATAATAATATGATGACCTGTGCATCCCAAAAATCCATCTGATAACCAGTATTTGTTGGACATTCGTCAGGGTAATAATATGAGGTTAGGTGTCTAAAACTTGACCGACCTCTTACCTAGTCAGGCACGCATATAGACCTTTGTGAGCTTTGAATGCCCTGTGCTTGACTGACCTTTTAACTAGTCGGGCATTTATATAGAGACCTGCGAGCCTTAAGGAGGCTAATCTATACCTTGCCCATACTTATGGCTAGTTGATTAGGAGATGGGTCTAACATTCCATCCGGCTTCTAAGGTCAAGCTCCCCAAGACCCGGTTAGCTATTAGATAACCGAACGTGTTACCTTTTCTGTAAAGTACTAGGATTCTTATGCTTGACCAGCTTAAGGATTAGTCGACCTTTGATCGCTTGGCTTGTAATCTAGCCAGGCTGAACCCTAGAGGCCTAATGATAGGTGGGGCATGCCTTCTTCCCCTATCTTTGGCTGCCATGTTATTTTGACTTTGACCGCCCTATCACCGTGACTTTGACTGCCACATCATCTGGTCCACTCGCTACATCCTGAATCACTAACCTTTCCTTCAAGTCTAGTTGAAGGAGTTGTAGCTGACTGACTAGACTCAAGTCTTACTTTCACCCGTTCATCCCCTTTTACTACGGTCGTCGACAATTCACACTCTCCTTTATGCCTTGAAGACTTAGTGATTTTTTCAAATAGGGTGTTTTGAGGGAGGCTTAAAAGGAAATATAGGTGCATTTTCTCAACTTTTCAACATGTTTTCAACATGATGATTTACTCTAAATTTCTAGTATATTTATTTCTCTAATTAGGTTGAAATACCTAGGTCCATGAACATACTATTGTGTGTGTATACCATTTGCAGGGTACAGTTCAAATTGGTGGTTATGTTGGGTTTAGTAATGGGTTCAAGCTATGCCCATGAGATTTAGGGGCTATTTGGGGTTAAAAGGCATAAGTAGTTCATTTTGGGACTCCATGAATGGATTCATGATTGTCTGTGAATTCGATAAAGTGAATTCTGTTGAAATTGATGGTTCAATTTCGGTAAGTAATGGGATGCTGACTTAACCCAATTTAGTGGATTTGGAGTGATTTCGGGTTTAAAATACAAGGTAGTGTATTTTTAGCTGTCTCCAAATTAGTGGATTTAGGGGTCAATTTAGGTTTGAAATGCGACAGAATTGCATTTTATGTCATGTGTTAAGCATTGAGCATCAACTTGGATTTGATATTTTTGCTCCCTGACTTGAGTTCACTTTTTGAGCTTTCATTCCGATCTAAGGCCCCGAAGCACTTACTAAGTACTAGGCGGGACAGCAGTCCACTATATGTGAAGCACTATTGGGCAAAGCTTTTTCAATTAACTGGAATTCAAGAATGTGATCTTCTCATGTACATTCAGATATTCGATCTTATCTTTATATAACATGAAAAAAGATATGAGACTGTGAAGATTCAGAGTCAGATGATTCAATTCTATATACCACTAATCTTCAAATGAAGATGATTCTATTCGAGTAACTACAGAATTTGAGCGATGTGGAGAAGCAAGTAGTTTGTTTTTTCTTACCTTACCTTCTGCTTAATTATATTTAGGATCTAAACATAGCTATGTTTTATTTCATACCCTTACGATTCAACTATGATTCCCCTTTCATTCTTCTCCTATGAACCCTAGAGGGGCTGACTAAACCCATCTCTAGTGGTACCTTGCTTTACTAACAGAGGCCATGTTTATAACACGACACCATTTGATTAATGAAAATTATATAAGTTTTCAAAAGTTACCCACTTTTGGAGTAGCTGATATTGAGCGTCTCCCCGAGCGAACAGTCATCCCTCTGTTATTAGATATGCACAAACTTTTTCATGTAATTTGTGCGCTTCTATTATTTGTCCCTCGACTTGCCCGTCTCAACATGGCTAGAATGATAATAATAATAATCGCTCGTCCCTCAAAAAGAGACTTCCCCTATTTAACTACTTAAATTAAAGGAAAGCTCAGGACTGCTACTGGATCTCTAGATAGCTAGGGCTAGGAAGGAGAAAAGAGTGATAGGAATTGATAGAGTGGAATCCAATCCGGAGTGCTGCTACAGAAGCAGCCAAGGATCAAAGCTACTCCAATTCAAGCAATAGAAGGAAACTGACTTTCCTTAACCCGAGAAGGGTGTAGGAGGAACTAGATCTATGGCTGATAGATGAGGAACTACCAACCTTCACAGGAGCCGCTAGCTCTCTAATCAAATCCAGCCCCCTCGAGAAGGGATGCAAATCAAGGTACTCTAATATAAGTAGAACTATCAAGCAAATAGCCACGACAACCAATAGAGAAGCACCTAAGAATCAAAATCTTGTTGCTTGGGTTCTTTGAAACAGAATCACTTTTCTTAGGTCTTTTACGATCCATGGGTCGCATTCAAAACAAGATTGATGGAGCTTTCATCTATTATTACTCTCTCTACATTGACAATATTGAAATAACTTAAACAGCCTAGTGGTACCAAAACAAACGAACGCTAAGTCTTTCTAGTAGAGTATTAGGATCTCCTTCTCCTCGACGGTCTTCTCTTTGGTTGTGTTCTAAGCTGCCTACATTCACTAAGAAAGGAAATTCCATTGTTGCGTGATTTGTCCGATTGAACCTCCTTCAGTCGGAAGGCAGGCCTGCAGTATGTCTTACAGTCTTAAAAGTGTATCGACATTTCAAGCACCAGGTCATTCTTCTTTATATTGTTCTATTTCTGAGGTAGTCACATCAAAGTGAGGTTGTAGCAAAAACTATAGGTGAAATATCCCTAGCTTTCCCTCAACCTTTTTTTTTAGACCCATGATCAAATGAAGGCATCCCTCTAAACATACCCTGTAAAGTACCAGAATAGTAAATTCATCATAATGAACCACCATACCCAACGTAACTAGTAGCATCACAAACAAGAAGTTAATAGAAAGAACAGGGAGGCTCTAATACAACTCATACAATAAAAAGGGCACATAAGGACATAAGCCTTCCTAGCACTCCAAGACGTCCGGATAGTGTGTCGTGCATCCATCTCGTCCCCTCATCTACTCCATCCGCATTCCCCCTATCATCTCCTAGGAGGTATCTCCCTCACCTGTAACATAAGAATCGTGAGTTTACGAACCTAGCCAGTACAATCCAATATGAAAGATATGACATCCATGAAGCAGCTGGAACAATAACTAGTAGAGACAGATCATAAACTCAATTACAGCATAAGGAAGGGAAATATGGTATGTAAAAGTGCCTACATAGCTAATAAGATGGATATGACACAATTGGTAACCATAATTTGAACCAGTCATTCAGTCCATAATCATGACCCTAAAGGTACCTCCTACAGAACATGCAATCATATACCCGAAACTAACATAAATAAATTATCAGTCACGTTTAGAAGGGTCCTCCCCGGAGCTCATCCCGGGGTACCCAACCCGTACTGTCACCACAAATGCCCATACTCATCTAATTAGCCACCTAAGAAAACGTAATCTATCCACATTATACTTATATCAATAGTTCATTCCATAAGTATATACATTCTTTACATCTATCTGAAGTATACAGTAAAGTAGCCATGTTTAACAGTCTTGTATAATGAACCACCATCAATAAGCAAAAAGCCTTGATCATACATAGACAATTTTGAGAGGCAGATCACAGAAATTGACGCAAACATGGAAACCTCAAATCCTATAGAATTCCTACTACACTACCCAATATTACAAACCACCAAAAAGCCAAGACAAAAACCCATTCAACCACAAAGTTTGCAGTGGAAATCTGAAACCAAACCAAAATACCCACATAGAAGATAGAGACACTACAAGGAAATCCAAAGGAGCAGGAACCACATTGAAATTAATTCACAATCTACTAAATCTATCCACAAAAATTTGCAGCTGACTCGTAAGGAAACCAAGATCACTATCAAATCAAGCTCCAATTAGCCCCCTCTACATTAAGATTTATATCACCAAAAAGGGGCATGAACCCACAAATAGAAGATTGTATTAAAGTCTTCCAATTCTGTTCTCAATATACCCAATTAATTAAGAAACAAAACGAAGAAACCACATCCATTCATAGAAACAAAAATAGCATCAAATTATTCCCACGCAAAATCACAACAATTCACAGAAGCCGAGTAATCTTGAGTTGAATCCACACAAGGTTCATGGCAATTTCATAACAGAATACATCAAACAATTTTGAAGACACAGGTAAAACATCTTTGATCCATCCTTAGAACACCGACAAACTATCCAAACTTTCGGAAGCAATCAGTAAGGTAAAACTCCATCAGAAAACCAACCGAATCCATCAAGAACATCGTCTAGAACTCAAAACCATCCGAAAGAAACTGAAAAAATCCAAATCCAATCTCAAACACCCAAATCCATTGGAAAGGAATAAAAACCTCAGTGTAGCAAGAACATCGTGGAAACCAGAATCGCGACTCTTTCAACCATTCAGCATCACTGACAAGCAATTTGTATCATCCTAGCTACCTATCCCTTACCTCTCAAATTCCATAGCAACATATGTGAGCATACTTGCCTTTCACTTCTTGCGCCTCCGCCAGCCATCCTCGCCTTGGCTGTTGCACCGACGATGAGCTTCACCCGATCAAGATGTTCTTCATGGTATCGACTATGGGTTGTGAAGCTTGGCCCGAGCTCATGTCACGGTGCGGTGCTCCGTCGATGTGGCAGAGAGGATGTGAGGTGTGAAATCGGCGATTTCGGGAAAGGAAAGAGTGAAGAGTCAGCGATTTAGGGCTGTGAGGAGGAGGCGTAAGTGACATCTCTTATACTTAGGTTACTTTAGCATTAGTTTAGGGTAATTAAAGTTAATCAACCCTTAGCTTAATTGAGTTTCATATGCTTCGATCAAGCTGCGTACCGCTATCCCCTCGAAACGTGTCTCAAAAAATTTCTAAAATTTATAAAATAGTTTTATGAGCTATTTTCTTAAAGTCCTTAATATATATATTTATATTTTTTACGTTTAAAGTTAATTCCTTAGGTAACGTTTGTGAGACCTTACAATTCTCCCCTCCTAAAAAAAATCGTCTTCAAAATTTAATTTACAAAACAATCCAAGGTACCGGTTGCGCATATCCAGTTCAGTTTCCTAGGTAGCTTCCTCCATCAGCTGATTTCCCCATAGGACCTTCACCATTTTGATTTTCTTGTTCCTCAACTTCCGGACTTTACGATCAAAGATCTATTTCGGCACCTCCTCGTAGGAAAGATTTGGCATCCACTGCACGGACTCATGACCAATCAAATGAGAAGGGTTAGAAATATGCCTCCTAAGCATAGATATGTGGAACACATTATGAACTCCTGACAGGTTCGGTGGTAGGGCTACTCGGTATGTTCGCGTTCCATTCCGGTCCAAAATCTCAAAAGACCCAATATACCTTGGACTGAGCTTCCCCTTCTTTCCACCTCAACACCCCTTTCATTGGTGACATTTTGAGAAATACATGGTTCCCAACTGCAAACTCCAAATCTCTTCATTATTGGTCGGCATAACTCTTCTGGCGACTTTGCACTGTTTGCATTCTATCTCTAATCTTAGCCATCAGATTCACCGTATGGGTCACAATGTCCAGACCCAAAACTACCCTCTTTCCTATCTCACCCAAATGCAATGGTGTCCTACACTATCTTCCATACAACACTTCATACGGTGTCATACCAATAGTGGCTTGATAGCTATTGTTGTACGTAAATTCTATTACGGGCAACTTCGACTCCCAATTTCCTTTGAAGTCTATCATACATGCTTGCAGTAGATCCTCTAAAATTTGAATCACCCATTTGGATTGACCATCAGTCTGTAGATGAAAAGTAGTACTAAAGGTGAGCTTTGTACGTAATTCACAATGCAAACTTTCCCATAATCCGGATGTAAATTTTGGATCTTTATCTGATACAATCTGAGATGGTATTCCGTGTAACCATACCACCTCTCGTATATACAGTTCTTCATATTGCGTCATTGTAAAGGTGGTTTTTATCGGCAACAAATGTGCTAACTTCGTCAATCGATCTACAATAACCCATACTGCATTTGATCTCTTGGGTGAGTTTGGCAATCCCACCATGAAATTCATGGAAATATCTTCCCACTTCCAAATAGGAATCAGAAGCAGTTCCAGTAGTCTCGCTGGCCTTTGATGTTCGGCCTTCACCTTCTGGCAAGTAAGGCATTCGTGAACTACTTTAACTATGTCTCTCATCATACCCGACCACTAATATATTTGATGCATATCCTTGTACATCTTTGTACTTCTAGGGTGAGCAGAGTATGGAGTGGTATGTGCTTCAATCATGAGGTCCTCTCTGAGTGAGTCAACCTTGGGCACCCAAATGCAACCCTTGTATCATACAATTCCATCAACCATTGAGTAGATAGTGCTACCCTTTGCTACATCTCTATATATTTCCATTCTATTAACTGTTGATCTGATGCCTGTCCCATCCAGATCTATTCTAATAGGTTTGATTTAATGGTCAGTGTTGATAAGCTAATCTACTCATTTGGTGCTATCACTTCCAAGTTCATCTATTGGAATTCTGCTATTAACTGTTATTGGGTGGTTAACTGCGACAGTGTCGCGGACTTATGACACAGAGCGTCTGTCACCACATTAACTTTACTCAGATGATAATTAATGTTGCAGTCATAGTCCTTCACTAACTTCAACCATCGTCTTTGCCTCATATTCAGTTCCTTCTATGTGAAAAACTATTTCAAGTTCTTATGGTCTGTGTATATCTCATAACATTCCCCATAAAAGTAATGCCTCCAAATTTTTAGAGCAAAAATAACTGCCGCTAATTCCAGGTCATGTTTGGGATAGTTTTGCTCATGCACCTTCAACTGACATGAAACATAGGCAATAACCTTCCCATTCTGCATCAGCACAACCCCTAAACTCTTGTTCTCACATTCTAGAATAAAATGGCTCTATTGAGAGAAAGCATAGACATATAGTTGAAACTGCCTTAGGTTTTCTTCATCATGCCTCAGTTTCACATAAATTTTGGCATGAAACTGTTAGCACTACTATATATCTTATAAATCCACTTCCTACTCCATTGCTCAATCATAAATGTCCTTTTGAAAACTTTATAACCAAACTCCTGATTATCCTTTTCTTTAAATTTTTTGCTGCGCATGTTATCCATGGTTACACCCCTACTCTAAACACAAATTTGGCTCTCGTTCACGACAATATGTTTTCCTTAGTTATAGTAATTTGAACCATGGTTATCGTTGTTTGCATATGCCAATAGGAGGAATTTATATTTTATGACATGTTGCTCCTATAACATAGGCATCGTGAATTCACGAACCTAGCAAGGAAAATTCAATATGAAAGATATGTCATCTATGAGGTAGCAGAAACAATAACTAGTAGGCATAGATCATAAACTCAATTACAACTTAAGGAAGGGAAATTTGAAAAGTAAAAGTGCCTACATAGCTAATAAGGGTGAATATGTCACATTGTGGTAACCATAATTTGAGTCAGTCATTTAGTCTATATTCATGACCCAAGAGGTACCTCCTAGAGAACATGCAGTCATATAGCTGAAGCTAACATAAATTACAATATCAATCATAAATTATAATATCAGTCATGTTTGGAAGGACCCTCCTCAGAGCTCATCCCGGGGCACCCATCCCGTACTATCACCATATATGCTCATACTCATCTAATTAGCCATATAGGAATTATAACCTATCCCCACTATACTTATATCAATAGCACATTCCATTCATTCTATAAGCATACCAATTCACAAGAACCTTTTCATATCTAAATCATGCATAACATAAGAAGATCAGTGAATAGGTACCTAAATCATAGGTAACAAAATAAAAAATGGCTCACAAGAATTGAACTAGCATGGAAACATGAATCCGGTTATATGAATCAATACCACAAAACTACAATGATTCACACCCAATCTAGCAAATCTAACCCAATGAGTCTCTATTCCCCTTTTCAGTAGCTTCTTCGATCTCTCCTCCAAATATAGGTGACAACTTCTTGATGCCACCTACTATTGTAAAAAGTGATGGCATTCTAGGTTCTGCTCCAGAATTCTCTAATAACTCCCATATACCATTAGAATCATCTCAAGCTATTGATCCAATCTCTGAAGCTTCACCATTCGAAGATAATACAAGTCTATTATCAAAATCATCATGTCAGGCTACATCTTCATCGTCATCAACAAGTGATTCATATGATAATACTCCTCGTCGCATGCTTCCATTAAGTGACATCTATGTATGTTGTTCACCAATGACAACTCGACATCCCCTTCCACAAGCTCTAGTGGTCTCTTAAAAATCTATTGAACTAACTGTTTTACACAAGAAAATAAGGATCTAAATTGGCGTAGTTCAATGACTATAGAATTTGATGCCTTCTTCGTAATGGAACATGGAGACTAGTTCCATGATCACCCTCCATGAATATTATAGGATCTAAATGAGTATTCCTTCTTAAGCATAGAGTTGATGGTTCTTTTGAGTGACACAAAGCTCTACTTGTAGCCAAAGGATTTAATCAACAGTCAGGTATTGACTTTAATGACACTTTTAACCCAAACATCAAAATTACATTTGTCAGACTTTTATTATCGGTAGTTGTTAGTTCTAATTGGCCTATATGACAATAAGATATTTCAAATACATTTCTTCATGGTCATCTTGAGAAAACAATATTTATGGAACAACCACCTAGGTTCATTCATTCACAATTTCCATCTCATATTTGTCAACTCAAGAAATCCTTATATGGTCTTCGACAAGCTCCTCATGCATGGTTTCATCAATTATCTAAATGGTTATAAGCTCAAGGGTTTTCTAGTTCAAAGAATAACTCATCTTTATTCCATAAATATAATGATGGAGCTATGATATTTTTTCTTATTTATGTGGATGAAATCATAATAACTGGTAATGATCACAAGGGTATCATAACTTTATTAAGTATTCTCAATCAAGAATTTCCTAGATTTGAATAATGCTCATTTTTTCTTGGTATTGAACTTATGCCACATGAGGAAGGTTATCTTCTCTCTCAGAGCAAATATATTACTAGGCTTTTCCAAAGAGCCAAAATGGATGGAGCACGTCCAGTTTTTACACCAATTGCTATAAACAACTTTACAACTTCATCCTCTCCTACTTTGTCTGATTCATAGATTTATCGAAATATTGTTGGAGCCTTATAATATGTCACTATCACACGACCTGATATTACCTTTATAGTAAATTGTGCTTGTCAATTTATGCATTCTCCAACTGAGCAAACTTGGGATAATGTAAAAAGACTATTTCATTATCTCAAAGGTACTATTTTACATGGTCTTCTTTTATATCGTCAATCATCTCGAGATTTACATGTATATAGCGATGCAGATTGGGCAATCTCTCCTAAAGATAGATGATCTATAAGTGGATATGCAATATTTCTTGGACAAAATCTTATCCCATGGAATTTGAAAAAGCAACCACTTACGGTGTCTCGTCTAAACATTGAGGCTGAATATAAAGCTATAGCAAATACAACGTCTAAAATTATTTGGCTTCAATCACTTCTTTTTGAACTTCATCTTCCATTAAATATTGTACGAAAAATTTGGTGTGACAATATTGAAGCGATATATCTTACAACTAATCTTATCTTTCATGCTCATATAAAATAAGTGGAAATTAATTTTCATTTTGTTCATGAACGTGTGGCAACTTCATAGTTATCCATCTCTTATATTTCTGTTGAAGATCAAATCGCTGATATCTTTACTAAGCCATTATCCAAACAACATTTCAACAAGTTAGTAAGCAAACTCAACATTAAAGATCTCTCGTTAAGTTTGTTGAGGGGTGAAAGAGGGTCACCAGGATTGACCGGATCAAATTAACAAATCAAATTAAATTAGTATTCAAATTATTAAAATAATTTTGTTATAATTATTAGAATAATTCTATTATTCATTAATTGGTAAATTGACCAAATACTTTTTAAACATTATATATTGTACTATTCTTAGGACACATATTAATGAACATTAAGTTTTATTATTGCCCTCATATTATTTCTAGCTCTCTCCCTATTTTTCTTCTTACAATGTTTTCCTCATAGTGTTGTACGCAACCACCATTCCTTTGCACATCCTTCTTTTTTATTTTTTTTTTCCTCTTCTTCCCCATTTCCTTCTTCACTTTCCCTTCTCCAACAGTAGTAAACATATAATTTTTTTCTCTCCTATTCTCAAGCACAAGAACTCTCTTTTCTTCTCCTTTCTCTTCTCTAGCAAGTAAGAAATGCAGCATCAACTGTTGCCCTCTTCTAGCAATAAGACCAACACTCACATCTTCTTCGTCTTCTCGTATTTTCTAGGATTTTGTTGGCACCACAAGAATATCCTTGTTTTGTCTTTCTTTGCTCTCTTTGTGTCATTGTCAAGCTCACTGAATCTAGTCAAGGAAGCTAATGAAGAAGCTGAAGCTCTCCTCTTTTGCTTCTTCCATATCTTCTTCTCTTCTCTGTTTAAAAAAAACAACAACGGTCTTCTTTTTTATTTTTTTCTAGTGAGAATTTCTTTACAAGTAGCTCTTTTATTCCTTTGCCTAACCACAACACAACAAGAGAAGTAAGTTATTCCTTTATTCTTTCAGGTTTCATTAATTAAAATTCATATTTCATTAATTGAAAGAGAGTTGTAAAATATAAATTTTATTTTATTATGTTTCTAGTTACGATGATTATTTAGATTGGAATGAAAGTCTCATATGTAGCAATGCTAAATATTATAAGAAAGTGAGAACATAATTGATTTTTTTTTACTTTGAGTCATAAATAAACTACAAGGATCGATGAATCATTGTTTCAACTAGAATTAACTAAGGGTTAAGGTCAAAATTTTTAAATTTAAGTTTGTTTTTAGCTCCTTAAATTTAAAATTTAAGATTTTGGATTGTGAAAATCCATCTACATTAATGTTTGATTTTTTTTTAAAAAAAATAATTTATATTTTAAAAATATTTTAAAGTTTTTAAAGTTGAATAATTTTATTTTTTGTTGTATTAATTTTTTTTTATTTATTGAATTCGGTTCCGCCACTAATCATATGTATTGATCTATATAGGAGCATCATTCGATAATGGAGGTTGGCCGGTAAATATCTGTTGTTTCCGGTAAATTCCGGAGTATGCAAACTGATCGTCGAGGCTAGTGTTCGACACTATCTCTGTAAACGATATTGCTCCACTACGGTGCTTAACGGATTGTTGCAATTCGTTCCCAAGATACAACGACGACAATCGTCTCGGAATCGTAGCACTCCGACTTCCGAGACCAGCGAACCTTCTCGTAGGCTTCTTGGACTCTTGAATGCACAAGATGAGTGAGTGAATACTTGAGGAAGAGAAGATTAAGTTGAGTGATTTGATTCCAATCTGGAGGGTTCTATTTATACAGAAGGAAGAGGCTTTAGGGAGGGGTGTGACCTTTGGGTGGATTAATCTGGGCCGTCCGGACTGAAGAGTTATAACCCTTCACATAGCCCCTTTAATCTCATCCATCAGATCTAAGAGTTGTGACCCTCAGATCTATCAGCCATCGGATCTGGATCCATTGATCCGATGCTTCAGATCATGTCTCATCTCAAGCCGTCAGATCGTGACTCATTGTGATCCAACGCTCTAGATCGCATCACAAGCGATCCACCATACTTCTTTGATCAACGTTGATCAACGGCTGCCATCCGTTCGCCCAACCAGTCCAGTCATCTCCCTTTGCCCACGAGGATGCCACATAGGCACTGCCATGAAGTGCGAAGTGCAAAGTGCGCCTACAAAGCGCCCAAAGCGCCCATTGCGCACGTGCGCACGTGCGCACGTGGCGGGTGGCGGGCTCACAGGTGCGAGCACCTGCTCGCCCCTGAGCAGAGAGTACCTGGTACTTTTCTGAGTTAACTCCAATAACTCAACATCATTAATAAGTAAGGAATGCACATCGGAAATTTCCGATGTGGGACTATTCTCCCTTGCATTTCCTTAATGAATAACCAACGTTATTTTGGGCCGACTTTGAACATTAATTTCTCATTCACCCTTAATCGGTTTTGAGCAAATTAATAGTCTAAATCTATCTACGCGAAACGTAGATTTCAATTTTGAAGTCAATTACGACTTTCAACAATTGATGGCTTCCGATTTTTCCTCCTCAAAATCGTATTGGTCCATTTAGGCCCCAATATCCAACAATCCCCCACATGAATGGAAATTAATGTAATGCGTGTATGCATGCTGACACTTTACAAGAGTCCAATCGATAAGTCAATGCATCGGAGAGGTAGCTTGTGGCTTTGAACCTTCCGTAGTGGAATGCTATCGAGTATACTAGGCTGCGCAGTGAACGTGATGTCTTGAACTGCTCAGCTGTTTGTGTATACTAAGACAATAACACCCACACAGAGACCTATCTCACCTACTTTAGGTTCTCATGGTTGGTTCCGTTTTGGCCATGGACACCATCTTGGATTCATGAGTGTTTCATTGAAGCGGCCTGTCTTCACACTCACATAGGTGACACTTCTATCAAGAGTATCCTACCATACTCCACCTTATAAGGTATAGAAGTCACTAAAAGCATAAGCTTAACCTCACTACATGAGGTAGGACAGCACAAATTCATCCTAGGATTGGGATAGAGATAAACTATCTCCTGTGCTGAACCACAACTTCTGAAACTTTGTTGTCCCATTGAACCAAGATCTTGGGATCTCCAGTCAACAAGGTTGGGTTTTCCACTTCAGTCGTTTTCAGTTGTAGATTTTTAATCCCATTCCTCTTGATGAGCAGTATACTTGATCTCGACTCAACCCTTTCGTAAGAGGATCTGCCAAATTATCTTTGGACTTAACATAGTCGATTGCAATCACTCCATTCGAGATCAACTGCCTAATGGTATTATGTCTACGACGTATATGTCTTGACTTCCCATTATACATACTACTCTGTGCCCTTCCAATCGCCGATTGACTATCACAGTGGATCAGTACGGCAGGTACAGGTTTTTCCCAGCTCGGAATATCTTCCAAGAAGTTCCGCAGCCATTCAGCTTCCTCAGCTGCTTTGTCTAGTGCTATAAACTCGGATTCCATAGTTGACCGAGCAATGCACGTCTGCTTAGTGGATTTCCAAGATACTGCTCCCCCACCGATCGTGAATACATATCCACTAGTGGATTTGGAGTCTTTTGTATCTGATATCCAATTAGCATCACAATATCCCTCCAACACAGCGGGATATTTTCCATAATGTAATCCATAGTTCATAGTATATTTCAAATATCTAAGAACTCGCATCAATGCCTTCCAATGGGCGTCGTTTGGATTACTGGTGAAACGACTCAACTTGTTGACCGTACAGGCAATATCCGGACGTGTGCAGTTTGTAAGATACATCAAACTGCCTATTATCCGAGAGTATTCCAACTGCGATATGGTCTCACCATGGTTTTTTGCTAAGTGTTGACTTAGATCCATAGGTGTTTTACTGTAGAAAGATCGTACGCATTGAATCTTTTCAATACGATTCTACATAATGGGATTGTGTTAGAACTATCCTCTGATGTCCTGAGAATTTTAATTCCCAATATAACATCTGCTTGACCCATATCTTTCATATCGAAATTTTTGGTCAACATTTTCTTTGTAGTCATGATTACATCATGATTACTGCCCATTATTAGCATGTCGTCTACGTACAGACAGACGATTATATAGCCTTTGGGTGTGTCTTTGACATAAATGCATTTGTCACATTCATTTATTCTGAATTCGTTTGACAGCATTACTTTGTCAAATTTTTCGTGCCATTGTTTAGGCGCTTGCTTAAGTCCGTATAACGACTTAACAAGTCGACACACCTTTTTCTCATTTCTTGGAGCTATGAACCCTTCGGGTTGCTCCATATAAATTTCTTCTTCCAACTCACCATTTAAGAACGCAGTCTTAACATCCATTTGATGTATTTCAAGGTCATACAATGCTGCAATGGCTATTAGCACTCGTATGGACGTAATCCTTGTCACCGGTGAGTAGGTGTCGAAGTAATTAAGGCCTTCCTCTTGCTTGTACCCTTTGGCTACAAGTCCGGCCTTATACTTGTCAATTGATCCATCACTTTATACTTGCGTTTTAGTATCCACTTACAACCTAATGGTTTATTACCGAAGGAAGGTCTACTAATTCCCAAGTATGATTATTCATGATAGACTCAATCTCACTATTGACAGCTTCTTTCCACATTGGAGCATCGGGACTAGAGAGAGCCTCACTTAATGTTCTTGGTTCCATTTCTGACATGAAAGTCATGTAATCTGGCCCGAACGATTTCTCAACTCTAGCCCGTTTGCTACGACGTGGCTCTTTGTTTTGATCGTCAATAGTTCTTTTATAACAGCTAAGTTCGGTAATGACATTCTCGTTTGAACTTCCGTTGTTATCATTTTCAACATTTCCCTTCTTATTTGGGAATACGTTTTCAAAGAATATTGCATTCCGAGATTCTATGGTTGTTCCCACATGAATATCATGAATGTCTGATTTGTGAACTAGGAAACGATATGCACTACTATTATGGGCATATCCGACAAATACCGCATCGAATGTTTTAGGTCCGATCTTTACTTGCTTTGGTTTAGGTACTTCGACCTTTGCCAAGCACCCCCACACTTTCAGGTATTTGTACGATGGCTCGCGGCCTTTCCATAGTTCATAAGGAGTTTTATCACTTTTCTTATGAGGGATTTTGTTGAGAATGTGATTTGCCGATAATATTGCTTCCCCCCACAAGTTTTGAGGTAAGCCTGAATTTATCAACAAGGCATTCATCATCTCTTTTAGTGTCCGATTTTTACGTTCGGCAACACCATTCGATTGAGGTGAGTAAGGTGCCGTTGTTTGATGAATAATGCCAGATTCTGAACAAAATTCATTAAACGGTGCACCATATTCTCCACCTCTATCGCTACGAATTATTTTAATTCGTTTGTCAAGTTGATTTTCAACGTCTAGTTTATAAGTTCTAAATGCCTCTAGGGCTTCGTCTTTACTTCTTAAAAGAAAGACATAACAGAACTTTGTGCAGTCATCGATAAAAGTAATAAAATACTTTTTACCTCCTCTAGTTTGCACAAATTTCAAGTCGCATAGATCACTATGTATTAACTCTAGAGGAGTCGTTGACCTTTCCACCGAATGAAAAGGTAGTTTCGTCATTTTTGCTTCCACGCACACTTCACATTTGTGTGTTCCGTCAACATTGACGTTTGGTAATAAATTTAATTTGACGAGACGTTTAAGAGTATTATTATGCACATGTCCGAGTCGATCATGCCACAAATTAAAACACTCAACAACATAGTTGGAAGCATTTATTTTATTACCATCAATATTTCGGAGTACAGGCATTACAACCATTTTGAATAGACCCTTTTCTAGGTACCCCTTTCCTACGAAGATATTATTCTTCGTAAGTACAAAGTTGTCTGACTGGAACACTAGCCTAAATCCGGCCTTAACTAGTGCCGCTCCAGAAACTAGGTTCTTACTGATGTCGGGAACATGGAGTACATCAATGAGTGTTAGCTCCTTTCCGGACGTCATCTTCAGAACAACCTTTCCGAGTCCAACAATTGGCGACGTCGTGGAATTACCCATATAGAGCTTCCTGCCATTTATCGGAGTATACTTGGAGAACATCGCCTTATCGGAACAGATATGACGAGTTGCTCCAGTATCAATGAACCACTGCTTCGGGTTGGTATCCACCAAGTTGGCTTCAAATACAACCGCAGTGAGATCCAAGTCCTCAAGAGAGGTTGCGACGTGGTTCGCAGCATCCTTTGGCCCCTTGGTTGGCTTCTTTTGGCGTCTGCAGTCCTTGGACAGGTGTCCTGCCTTTCCACAGTTGTAGCAGGATCCTTGAACTTCTTCGCTTGTGCCTTCTTCTTGAACTGTTTCGGCTTTTTAGCGTTCGGCTCGACCAAGTTGGACATATCGTCTATAGTCCGCTTGGTTCCTCTGCAATCGGATAACTTTCGATTATCCTCCTCTATTCGTAGCCTCGGGATCAGGTCTTGCAGCCCTATCTCCTTTTGCTTGTGCTTTAGGTAATTCTTGAAATCCTTCCATGACGGAGGGAGCTTCTCAATTACTGACAACTATGAATGACTCGTTCAACTTCATTCCTTGGCGTCCGGATCATGCAGTATTAATTGCATATCTTGGACTTGAGATGGACGCTCTTTGAGTCCACCATCTTGAAATCCAGAAACCGACCGACGATGAATTTCTTGATCCCGGCATTTTCGGTCTTGTATTTCTTCTCAGCGATTCCCACAAAGATTTTGTTGTCTCCAATGAACAATACACGTTATACAACGTGTTGTCCAAGCGTTGAGAATGTAGTTGCGACATAAAAATCTCCGTGCGTCCACGTATCGCAGCACCTTATACCGGTCCGTCCGTAGAAGCTGGCGGGTCTTCACGCAAAACCGTATAAGGTTTAGCGTTGTTAAGTAGAACAACATCTTCTGCTGCCATCTTTTGAAGTCGGCCCGGTGAATTTCTCCGGCTTTTCTCCGTGTGGAATGGCGGTCGAACCGTCGTTGATCCCAACCATCATTTTGCACGATATCGTTTTCCGATTGTGGCTTCAATACTCGTGTTGTAGTCGCTACAGATGCGTCGAGGCTAGTGTTCGACACTATCTCCGTAACGATATTGCTCCGCTACGGTGCTTAACGAATTGTTGCAATTCGTTGAATGCCCAAGATGAGATGAATCTTGAGGAAGAGAAGAGAGACCAACGAACCTTCTGGTAGGCTTCTTGGACTCTTGAATGCACAAGATGAGTGAGTGAATACTTGAGGAAGAGAAGATTAAGTTGAGTGATTTGATTCCAATCTGGAGGGTTCTATTTATACAGAAGGAAGAGGCTTTAGGGAGGGGTGTGACCTTTGGGTGGATTAATCTGGGCCGTCCGGACCGAAGAGTTATAACCCTTCACATAGCCCCTTTAATCTCATCCATCAGATCTAAGAGTTGTGACCCTCAGATCTATCAGCCATCGGATCTGGATCCATTGATCCGATGCTTCAGATCATGTCTCATCCCAAGCCGTCAGATCGTGACTCATTGTGATCCAACGCTCTAGATCGCATCACAAGCGATCCACCATACTTCTTTGATCAACGTTGATCAACGGCTGCCATCCGTTCGCCCAACCAACTGTCCAGTCATCTCCCTTTGCCCACGAGGATGCCACATAGGCACTGCCATGTCAGGTACTAGCCTGACACGTAACCCGAGTGCCATGTAGGCACTGCAATGTCACCTGGAGCATAAATTTAAGCTCCTCAATGCTCCTCGCGAAGTGCAAAGTGCAAAGTGCAAAGTGCGCCTACAAAGCGCCCACACGTGGCGGGTGGCGGGCTCACAGGTGCGAGCACCTGCTCGCCCCTGAGCAGAGAGTACCTGGTACTTTTCTGAGTTAACTCCAATAACTCAACATCATTAATAAGTAAGGAATGCACATCGGAAATTTCCGATGTGGGACTATTCTCCCTTGCATTTCCTTAATGAATAACCAACGTTATTTTGGGCCGACTTTGAACATTAATTTCTCATTCACCCTTAATCGGTTTTGAGCAAATTAATAGTCTAAATCTATCTACGCGAAACATAGATTTCAATTTTGAAGTCAATTACGACTTTCAACAATTGATGGCTTCCGATTTTTCCTCCTCAAAATCGTATTGGTCCATTTAGGCCCCAATATCCAACAATATCTAGTAAGTATCAGGCCAATCCACATTATCAGAGGAAGCTCCATTATCGACAATGAGAAAATAACATAGAGACATACTCAACGGATTCTGAATGCATCAAATACAATCAAAACAATTTAACTAAACTTGGAATAGGAGCAAAGTTCCTTCCAAATAAATATCAATTAGTCGGAAGGTTCCTTTCATAATCAATTAATTATATAATAAAAAATTAAAGATATATTTTTTCCCATTTCAAAATTAATTTGGACCATTAATCGAATTGATGAGATGCCTAGCTCCCATTAATTTCCAATTCCTCTCAGAATTTTTAAGTTAAATGCATAAGATTTTGGATTTGTGAAAATCCACCTACATTAATGTTTGATTTTTTTTTTAAAAAAAATAATTTATATTTTAAAAATATTTTTAATTTTTTAAAGTAGAATAATTTTATTTTGGGTTGTATTAATTTTTTTTATTTATTAAATTTGGTTCCGCCTCTAATCATATGTATTGATCTATATAGGAGCATCATTCGATAATGGAGGTTGGCCGGTAAATATCTAGTAAGTATCAGGCCAATCCACATTATCAGAGGAAGCTCCATTATCGGCAATGAGAAAATAACATAGAGACATACTCAACGGATTCTGAATGCATCAAATACAATCAAAACAATTTAACTAAACTTGGAATAGGAGCAAAGTTCCTTCCAAATAAATATCAATTAGTCGGAAGGTTCCTTTCAGAATCAATTAATTATATATTAAAAAATTAAAGATATATTTTTTCCCATTTCAAAATTAATTTGGACCATTAATCGAATTGATGAGATGCCTATATCTCACTTCCTTCCAACTTTTATTGAATCAATCTTATCATTAATTCCCATTGATTAAACTTCTTGATTTTCCCATTGAATCTCTCTATAAATTCACGCATTGGTTGAAAATGTACATATCATCATTAATATTATCGCAATGGCAGCCATTAGTACCTTCTTCCGCCTCCTCCTACTAATCTCCTTCGTGCCATCCGTTTTCCCTCAAGACACTGTCTTCGACGTCGAGCTGGTCCACCGTGACTCTCCCAAGTCGCCACTGTACAACAGCTCGATGACACCCTTTGATCAACTGCAGGCCGCCGTCGTTCGCTCGGTCAACCGAGCTAGCTACTTTGACAAGCGCATCGACATGAACACCTCCATCGACATAGAGCTCGACTTGAAATACTCTGGCGGGGAATTCTTGATGAGGTTCGGCTTGGGCACGCCAAATTTGCAATATGTGTTCGGCTTCATCGACACCGGCAACTACCTAAACTGGGTTGACTGCGCTGGTTGCCAATGCTTCAACTTATCTGGTGCCCAATTCTATCCTTATGAATCCCTCTCCTACAACAAGTTACCTTGCAATTCTGATGAGTGCAACAGCCTTAGACTGGGTCGTTGCAATAAAGATAAGATGTGCCAGTACCATGTGACCTTCGGCGACGGCTCCAACATCGACGGAATTTTCTCCTCGGAAACCTTGAGTTTCACCTCATTAGATACGAACCAAACTACCTCCTTTCCAAATATTTTATTTGGTTGCAACTTTCGATCCTTGCACACCAAAATGGAAGACCCTGGTAGCTCCATTGGGTTGAGCCCCAATTCGCCATCTTTGATCAATCAGCTCGCACCTAAGTATATCAGCAAGTACTTCTCCTATTGTCTGGACGTGCTCAATGGGGCCAGCAGGCTCTTCTTGGGACGTGGTAAACAGACAATCACCGGAACGACAATGGTCACACCGCTCATGACGCAAGACAACTTCTACGCTGTACAGCTTAACGCCATCTCGATCCCACAAGAGTTTGCTGTCTTCCTTCCTAAGAGGTCCGTGTTGAGGGCCGGCAACATCATCTTCGACTCTGGCAGCGCCATGACCATACTGGACACTGAAGTGATGGGTCGGTTGGTGACGGAATTGACGTATTACGTTAGCTTGCCGACTGTGAAGGCGGGCTCAATGAAATTGTGCTTCAATGTGTTATCGACAGAGGATGAGGAGGATTTGCCAGGGTTGTGGTTCTCATTTGCTGGGACATCGGGGAACTTCAGGGTGAGGCCTGAAAACGTGTTTAGGTGGTATAATCCGCATGTGAAATGCATGGTGATAGTAGAAACGAGTGGTCTACAAGTCTTTGGGAATATTATGCAGCAAGATGTTTTGGTTGGACATGATCTAGATAAAATGGAATTGACCATTATAGAGAAACAATGCACTGAGTTATAAAAACCCTAATAAGCATGTATTTTGTATTTGAAGTGCTAAGTTGAGCATTCAAATTTATATTTATGGTCATAAATCAAGGAATTTCAATAAAAGGAAATGGGCATTTTTTTAATTATTTAATTAGATAATTTAATTGACTATGAGTAGTTTGATTGAATATAATTTCCTTTCTATCTATCTCTTTTAAATGACACAAATTAACTTTATTTCTAAAGATTAGGAGGTGTTTGGAATTTTATATTTAGGTCATTCGATATCCAACTATCGAGAGTGTTAGAGAGGGTGAATAATGACTCGCACGCTTTCATTTCGATTGTTGATAGTGTACTCGTCTGTAAGATGTTAATGCACAGTGAAAAATAAATAAATTTTACTTTATCAGGTATTTCCGAATAATAAAAAATTCTCTCTATTTTGTTAATCCAATATCAACAAAGCCATCTGTTAGTGGCATACTAGAAAATACGGATAGATAGAAAGCTCAGGCCTCTATAAGACTATTTATCCTACCAGATATAAATAAAGATTTAAAACTATTAAAATTTGAGAAAAATAATATTTAAGAAAAATAATATAATATAAGGGATAATTTAGAAGGAAATAGATTTATATCAATTTAAAAAAATGAATTTTTTTTCTAGATTTTATACGAATTTTTGAATATTTCATTGGGATAAATCTGGATTTGTATGCTATTTAAAATTGGACTTAATAGATTCAATTAACTTTAAGTTTAATTTCCTAAACTTAAGTTTCTCTTTTATCCCCTACCCACCCCATGCGTACCTGGTGCTGACTGCTGCTCACGTACAACCAACGCCGAGTGGACCCGAAGTCCGGCATGTCCCGTGGCCACCTTCTTTTCCCCACTGTGCCCTCAACACTATGTTTTCATAGTCGTTGACGTAGCTGCCGACGATCTTACATCCACCCTTCCTTCTCGGATGTGAAACTAACCTCCCTCATGGAGGCATCACCAGCAAGGTAAAAACTAATCGTTTATTTTCATTAATTAAATGATTATACTGTTGATTGACTAATATTAATTACAGTATTAATTGAATGGACAATTATTTATTTTTTTAAGTATCCAAGCCTTCGGGTTAATTAATCTGGATGACTGATTCATTCCCACGGAAGTTCTTCATCCATTTGGGTAAATAGAGAAGTGCAATGTTCTCTGATCCGCTTACAATTACTTAATTGATTTAATGTAATCAGTGAAATTGATTAATTAAAGTCGTGATTGTCCATTTAATAAATTAATCAATTAATTAATAAGGATTGATTTAGGAGATTAATCTAACTTAGGATTAATCATTATTAATGAATTTAAGTATTTAATTAATTAAATTTTGATTTATTGGTTAATTAAATGATTAATTAGTGAAAATTAATGATTTATCATTTACTGATAGATGGCTAATTCATAATTAAGACAAATAAATTATTTCCATGAATGGTTTGGAACTTTGGATTATATAATCAATTGAAATAAGTCTATCTCATAAATTAATTAACTAAGCTTAGTTGATTTATTAAGTTGTCAACCTATAAATTAATTTGGATAACTTAATTAACAGATGAGTGATCTAGATTTGAATTATTTAATCAAGTAATTCGATATTTATTACAATATAATTGTTTAATATTTATCTATGAGAATAAATTGCCGATAAAATTAATAATTGGGAATTAACTATGTCAAAGGATTAATTAATAGATTAATTAATTAATCAATAGAATTTGAATATTGATTCAATCCTTAGATTCTTCGTATTCTTTACTGATAGAATTCGAGTTTGAGGCAGACCATTGACTTGAAGACGATTAGGATATTCTCAGTGTTGTACTTGAGATTTTGATGGCCAAAGTTGAACTTCAATAAAAAGAATTCTCTTAAAATGTTTTACTACAATTTTAGCTTAAAAATCATCCACACATCAAAATATGATCCTCCTTTCAATGCGTGATCAAATTTGTTTTAGCAAACCTACAAAATATATATTAAAATAAAGAGTTGAATAACATGAATATTTTAAAATATAATAAAAAAGTAAATGTTACTAATAATTATTTAATATAATCTTTCTTACTTTTATTTTAGTTACAAAGTATAATGCATATTGCTGTCATTTTTTAATGAGCTTGCAAATGTAAAGTAAAATATGAAGTTAAATAACATTTAATATTATAAAATATAATTATCAAATAAAAAGGTAAATAAATATTAACAATAATCATTTGAATGCAACAAGTTTTGTTGTTTTGGCTATAAAAATATCAATTAAGCTTTTATAATCAAACTATTTAACTATTTTCTTTTCAATAGACAATATTTGTCAATCCATTTAATTTTTATTGTAACATGGTTGATCAAAGATATATTTTAATTAACTTCAACTTAGAAAAGCTACATTTTACAGATGCCAATATAACTAACTAATTGTAATCAATCCTTATAGCCTTAAGTAGCTAATCCAGGCAGTCAATCCTTTATAAGACATTGAGTCAAATTATATCAATCCTTATAACCCTCAGTAGCTAATTGACTAAGGACTTTTGTGAATACGGAAAGATCGGTCAATGTCATTGTTACGAATTACAAGTGCACGGTTACATCATCAGTAATACAAAAGATATCAAACTCATAGGGACTATTGATTAAACACTAATTAACTTTGCACAGTGAATTATCTAGACAATCTAAAGTGGTTGACAAATGCTAAAGAGAAAGGGAAAAGAGAAGAGAGAGATAGAGAGAGAGATTAAAGAGCTTAAGTGAATGAAGGATGATAGATACTAGGATTTCAGTTTCGTAATGATGCTAGTTAATGTCCCAATGCATTGTTCATCTAACAAACTCCATACTTATACTCATGTAGGTGTTCTAACTAAAGTCCGGTACAATCCCACAAAGATCACACTGAAGAGTTTAACCTAAGTTCTAAGATTACGCAAATCAATTCCTAACGGTAGATTAATGCAATTA